>NC_044572.1:129167028-131567028 GCF_901933205.1 Camarhynchus parvulus
TTGCTTTCTACTTCTTGTTTGGCAAACCATATCTAATCCATGCTATTTTTAAAAGATTCGGTATTTATTGAAGAATTCTCTTGGTGCTTGTGTTACTGAATATTATAGTGAAATACAAACATGTATGTGTAAGTTATATTCTGTAACCTAGGACATATGTAATAGTGGCAAAGCTATTATGCTTGTTTGGTAAAGGTAATTTTATTGAGTGCCCAGCAGTAACTAAATGCAGTTTTCTAAATGTTAATTTAATTGGAGTCCATGTGGTAACAGAATAATGCTGTGTTCTTCTTCAAAGGGAACTTTCCTTGGTAAGGCTCCATTACACTGCATTATTTATTTATACTATTTAAATCCACATTTGTATAGTATTTTTACTCTGCAGTTTCTTAGCATTTTCTGTGCATATTCCTTTTTGGTTTTGAATTTGACAATCTTGATATCTTTTCAACTTACTGTGAACCAACAAATCAAATCCCACCAAGACAATCTAAGAAGCAAATAAAGCAAGTGAGTCTTGGGACAAATGATGACAGAAACACAAAATTAGGCTGAATTTATTTCTTTTATGTTTTGCCAAGTGGTTGTAAATGGGGAATAGTCTTGATTTTATTTTTATAGACCTAATTCTTTATAGACCTAATCTTGAGATTAACAATACTTTTGACGTTTTGACTAATTGCAATTACAGTTGGCCTCTCTTTCCAGATATTGGTGAGAATCTTGGAAGAAAATGCGCAGTTGGAGTGCACACAAGGGCAACTTTTCTTTTGTAAGGAGTTTGTGGTGCTGGAAAAGGGGATTTACTTTGTAGAGTTCAGGCTGTGTCATGCTGCTTGTGATGCAGAGGAAGTTACAGGAGTGAGGTACTCATGAATAGGTACTCTCCGTAAATAACTGTGAGAGCCAGATGTGTGGTTTTCCTCCTGTTTTGCTGCAGTATGTTGCATCACCCCCTTTAAAGTGAAAAGCTTTGTATGTGATGAGGGAATTTTCTGTGCTATGTAGAATATACAAGTGAAAAAACAACAGCAAAGTGTGTGGAAGATTGTGAGCCTGTTACCGAGTTAAGGCTGTGATCATGCTGTGAGTATAGCTAGTGCTTAATGTAGTCATGGCTCTACTCAGGAATGTATGTTATCATTTAAGTCAATATTAACAAGTTCATATTAACAGTATGAATTTTTAGTTTACATGTGGTTCATACAGAGAATTTTACATGGGTTCTGTAGAAAATAGGTGGTCACATATGTAATTAGAGTCTTGCAGTGTGTTTGTCCAAAGGAGCAAGCTTAGACAACACTGGCAATTCTTAGACAACATTGATTTTGCATTTCTCAACTCTAGATTGCTTTTCTAGGTTGATGTGAAGAATAGTGCACTGGGGGTATGTGCATACACATTATGGCTGAAATAAATCTTTCTAAGCTTTTGTATAATCAAGTTTTGATTGGTTGGAGTTTTTTTTCCTTTTAGCCATGTTAGAGTTCTTGTAATGTCATACTTACTTCTCCCCTTAGGAGATTGCTATCATTTTCCAAGGCTTCAACTTGAGATCTGTTTTCTATCAGAGCATCCAGTTTAGCTTGAAGCACTGGTTCTTATACAGTTTACTTTTCCTTGGGCATTTTAGCTTATCTTAGAGATAAGGGCTGGAAGTGCAGGAACAAAGTAATGGAGCATGCAAGGTCAGCTACCATAGTAAGAAGAGTTAGAACTGACCTGACACCAGCAGCACATCTTTTAATCCACATTTTTTAGTTTCTCCATATTTTATTGTTACTCAGAAGAGAAACTAACTAGCTGCTTTTTGAATTTTTTAGTCTCCCTTTACACTTTTGTGTAAGATACAAGCCACATCTGTTTCTTATTAGCCATTTGACATGTACCACAGAGAAAATGTGGGGGGTTTTTTTGAGCCTTTTCTCTGCTTTTATTCATACTATGACACTTCTCTTAAATACTTTCCAAGATGTGAAATCTAGGGGTTTATCAAAAGCAAAACTCAACCACTTTATTTATCTGAATTTTGTCATCTGTTGATCAAGAATGTCAAGACCAAATGACTGTGAGTTTGTACTAACATTAATATGCTTTCAATTAATAGTTTAAATATGGATGTGAGGTTATTCAGTAGATCTAAAATCAAAACAGATACTTTTGTTAAGTAAATAAAAAATAATGGGAGAACTACTTACCATCTCTTCTGAACACCAAATTATGGTATTGAACTGGGGTAGCATGTATTAAATAACCTAACTACCCTTAAAGTTTTGCAGAATTAATTTAGGGTTTGTTGGACAACAAGATTTTTCAGAGTGTGTGTTTGAAGCAGATGCTAACATCCCTCCCAGGTGTTAGTGGGAAATTCCAGAGGTGCACCTTACTTGCCTGTCTGTAGGTACCAATGTTTTTAAGTTAAATGCTTATTCAGAGTCAGGGTTCTTTGTGATCTCCATAGCTGCTGTTATGTGATGCTTTCCTTTCATTTCCTTTTCAAGGTGCAAGGAATGGTAAATGCAAGAGAGTTTAATTACTTTTTTTTTTAGTAAGATCTTTCTTCTTTTGAAATAATAGTCCCAAAATAATGTTTGTTCATAATCAATGAAAAGAAACCCTTTCTTGTCATCCCCTCTGCTTCCTCTCCCCCCACCCAAAAAAATTCTTTCTCCTGATTTCCCCAAACTATGTCCTGTTTGCCCTGTTTTGAGCCAAACTAAGAAAAGCTTCTCTCCATCTGTTACACAGAGTCTGATAGTAATTTCTATTTTGTTAGTTCTTGCTCATGTCTTGCCATATGGTCAGTAGCCTTTCCAGTTCTTGGTTATCTCTACGTAAAAGGTACTTAATTTGCTCTGCTTACATTTTTTTTAATGTACTCTTTGGCATTTTATTAAGCAATTTATTATGTAGATGATATACTTAAAACATGGCATGATTTGCATGCATGTAAACTTCAATCAGGTGCATCCTAGGATGTTTAGTGTCTGCCATAAATGTTTTCTGTGTGAGTTCATCTTGCAGCATTAGAAATCTACAGTACTGTGATATTGCTTTGTGTCTTTCTACCGGTCATGCTTAGGGTCCATTTCCCTTTTTGTAGAAATAATTTGGGCAGTCATCCATTCCTGTCAGATCCTGGTATCATCTAAGCCCATGCCAATATGGTTTAATTTGGGTAATAGAGTTTACCTTTGTAATGTTGGCAGAGTGGTAGTTTGAGCATACAAATGGCACTTCTGGGTAACTTTTAGGTTTATTTTTTGGGCTAGCTGGGTAAATTTTGTACCTGCAAATGTTCCTTTACTTGAGGTGTGTAAGCACTGACAACTGTGTGAGTTGTCAGAAGCCTTATCCACAACTGTGGTAGAAGATCAGGATGGAGCATCTGCAATAAATGTGCTTTGCTGCTTAAATTGGAGAAACAAATACAGTTTAAGGTGTTTCTTTTGTTGAGCATCTGAGAAATAACAAGGACCTTGAAATCAATGATAAAACTTGAATTACTGCAATTCAGCATATACACCATATTAGTACTAAGACATAAACCTGCCAGGAGACTCAGGCAAAAACATTCATTTAAAATTACCAGAAACAAACAGTTTCTGGTCCATTGTTGAATGTAGGGTTTGGGTTTTTTTAACATTAGTACATTAAACCGTCATCTCTCTTTTTCTTTTTTTCCAGTCTGTTTATTTTACGTTGTTTGGAAAGTCTTTTGGTTAACATGCTGGATTTATCCGCAAACACTCAAAGAAATATTAAACATATGCAGCAAGTTCTCACAGTTTAAAAGTGGGGATGAGGGATGCCTCTTTTTTTATCCAACAAAGAGAAAGAAAAAGAAAGGAAAAAAGGTCGGAACTTATAAGTCTACATGGGTTTATCCCACTCAGGGAGTATTACATGGCGCAGGAAATGCTGAGTTTCAGGTTAAATGTTATTTCAAAGGTGAGCCATGGGTCACCTGACCTGCAAAGCTGATGGAAAGAGACACTGGCCTTTGATTGAGGTTCAGCTGTAACAACCAGGAGCAATAATTTCCTGAACTGTTGTCACTTAATAGACTGATCTGTCTATACTCTGAGGAAGCTCCTGTAAGACCTCTGTAACTCGTTTTTAGGATTTGCGTGTGAAATAAATGTTTATACATATCTACTCTGCAGGTTATGTTATTGATTACAATATGACTTGTTATGGTTGAGAAGGGATTATTCTTCTCAATAAATATAATTGAATAATGTCTTCCATTTTACCTAATCTATAACCTTACAAAGTAAGGTTAAGGAGGTTTTTCCTTTCCTCCTTAACATATCTCCTCCAGGAATTAAATAGAGGGTTTTTTTCCAGTTTAGAAGACTTAAAAATAACCCAATTTAAATTTTTTATTCTTTGTTTAAATGTATAAAAAAGTGTGTCTGCTGCTGTGAGAAGGCTCACAGGTGAAGATTTTCATGCATTGTGCATGGTTCTGGGCAACTGGTTTTGGGTGGCGCGCTCAAGCAGGGGAGTTGGTCCAGATGATCTCCAGAGGTTCCTGTCAACCTCATCTGTTCTGCAATTCTGTTATTTGGAAAATAGCATTAAAATTTAATAGTGAATTTTAATTTCATTACTTGCCACAGGAAAAAAAAATGCACTTATGGTAACCTGTTCATTTAGACTTTTCATTCCTTTTCTTTCTGGTGAATGGAGTGTGATATCAAAGCATGGCAGTGACCTAAATAGAGCTGACAATGACTAGAATTCTAGACACATTTAATAGAAACAGTCAGATATTCTGATTAGTGTAAAAATACTTGATGTATTTTGTCAAAAGGTTTTTTAAAAGTTGTAGCTATATCCCTGTTGAGAGTATGGCAGGGATGGTCCTGATGGTCATTCTTTTTAATAATTCTACAGTATGCTAAAAAAATTACAGAGCAAAGTTGTTAACACTGTGTTTTGTTGTTTTTTTTAACAGTCCACATACTGGGGGGCAGAATTACCAGCCTGATGTACCCCAAATTCCCACTGCTTGCATCACTGTGGAAGATGCTGAAATGATGTCACGAATGTCTCTCCGCGGCACTAGAATTGTTGTGCACCTGAGGATGGGAGCTAAGACTTATCCAGACTCTTTGTCCTTTAACACTGTGGCAGAGATAGTTGGAAGCAAGTACCCAGAGCAGGTGGGTGAAAATATACAAAACCCCCTCATTTTGTCTTTAAAAATATGGAAGAAACAATCAAAAAACCAAACAGGCCCTTTTGGAGAAATCCCTAAAACAAGTAACTTTTATTCACACACTCTTCTATATTTTAGACATTTTTAGCTTTTCAGTCTTTTACAAGTAACAGGCTATGTTTGGCAGGTACATATGGTTGGAAAAACTGTCTGCACCACAAATTCTGTTTGAACATTTCATAATTCTACATTGTTGTCTTCCATTTGTAAGACTTTTCTTCTTGCTTTATCTTTTTCTCCAACTTCTTAGCTAAAAATCATACAAACCAAACTCTTGGTGCTGAAGGATTTGTGCCTGGTACAACGTCTTCTGTGTCAGCTTACAATAGGGAATTACTTTTCTGTGAGTATGTTTTATTGTGAAAATGTTGATGAAACCTCAATTACAGCAGCACTAGAAATTGCTGCTGTACCTACTGAGCCAAAATGCTTTGTTAAACACTGTACTTTTATGGCTTCAATGGAGAAGAAGAATGACTATCTCTGACCTTTAAACCAGGCAAGAGATTTTATGTATTTAAGAGATTTTGTCTTTTCTGAGATGACAGTTCAGTAGCTCTGGCTTGTGGTGTCTCAAGAGATTCTCAATGTTAGCATGAGTGTTCAATTTCAGCAACTTGGTCACTGGGCAGGGAAAGAGTAACTACCCTGATGGTTGATTGGTTTACATAACATCACCTGTGTCTCTAGCTTCATGAAACACATATTCACCAAGTTAAATGTTCCAAATTTTTAATTGCGGTTCATTTAATTTAATTTTATGTCATCTGCATTTTTAACAATGTTTCTAACCAGTTAATTGGCTGTCTTTCCTGAATTATGTTTGGTATATTTCAAAATTTGGCATTTCAATTCAGGTTATGAAGTGTTCAAATGTAGACTTCAAAGATATGTTAAGGTGCTTGACTGGACTTAATTTTCTCTTTGCTGTCCTGCTCTGTTTCTTTAAGTATTGAAGTGGGTTGGGATCTCTCCACTACTTTACTGACAAGCTCATTTTTCTTAAACACTGGGTAAAGGCTTATTTACAAGCCCTCTGCTGATGATAATGGGAGTGGTAGTGGACACACTTTGAAAATGTAACCAAGAAACCGAAAAATAAAACCAGTGAATGTTTAGGTTTTTTAGTACTCAGTTCCTGTTGGAGCCTTAATGGATCCTTCACCATGCTCATTCCATTGCATTACTCTGGTAAAAATGGGAACTATCTCCCTATTTAGGCAATAAAATACATGGCAGATCCAAACTCTTACAATGCTCTCTATGCCAAAGTGTTTCAAAATGCAGTACAGATCCAGGGGAACAGAAAGGTGCCGTTTCCACGGGCCAAAATTTCAGTTTAAGTTTTGAATTGAAACAAACCCAAATCTGGATCTCTGAACTCTGGGTGAGAAATTAACAATGGGTGGTATTGCTCTTACAAAGGTCTAAAGCAAAACAGTTTAAAATTAGGTAAAAACCTCTGAAGCATAGCTGGTCACAGGTATTGCAGCAAATTATGACTTAAACCCCCGAAATGTAGTTGAAAATGAGAGTTGCTATAGGACACTAAAGAAAGTGTGTGAAGTCTGGTGAAAAGTGATTCAGCTCAAGATATAACTACACATTTAGGTATACTTGTGTTCATCTATATATTGACCAGAATTAAATATACTGCTTGATTTATAAATAATTAATTGACTCCTTCCATGAGATTTTAACATATTTATTAAAAATAATCATCATGAACTGAAATAATATGTCTGACAAGTTTATGCTACAAACAATATTTATTATTATTAAAATGCATTAACGGAGAAAATTCTTTTTTTCCATACCTCTTTAGAGTTTTTTGGGGGGTTCTTTTTTATTTTGCTTTGGGGGTTTTTTGGGATTTTTTTGTGTGGTTTTTTTTTAAAATTTTTTTAATTTGACCACTTTTGGAGCTTATCCAGTTCTGTTCTCCTTTTAAAATCATTTTTCCAAGTGCTTTATGTGGATTTTTGCAAATAGCAATTGGGGATTGGGGGGGTAAAACTAGAAAAGTGTTAAGGAAACCAGAAAAATAATAGTTGATATATTTTTGATATCTTTTCCTAAAATTTTCTTGTATTTTGGACTTAGCTTTCTGAAAGTCATTCCTGCCTCAAGAAATGTTGAAATCATCAAAATGGATACTCAGAATTGTTTGAGTTGCAAACCTTATTTTAGGTACCTATGCTTAACTTCAACACATTTGCATTTCCAAGTAACCTAAAGCAGTAAAAGAAGTGTGACTACTGCTTTATGAAGCATCAAGCTCTCAGGGGTGCATTCATCTTCAGGGGTGATGATGTGACATGAGCGCACATGTCCTGTGTCCTTTTGAGGCATCTTTGTACCCAATGTGCAAATACTTTTGAAAAATTAACCCACTGATACTTCAGGTTTCCTTCCTGCTTTATCCTTTCTGTTTGGCTGGTCAGTAGGCAGTAAGCAATTGTTCCAGCTAGCAAAAATGTATGGTGAAATCTACTGCAAGCTGCAACTTTGCAGGAATAAGTTTTCAGGTGGTGTAGAAAGCCTCTGAACAGAAAAAGGAAATGGATTTTGTAATTCTGTCAATAAAGTTCAGTGTCTCACCAAAGTCTCTGTTCTGTTTATAATTGTATTATTCCTTCTAAGTTAGGAAAGGACTATTCACCCCAGACAAGACTCTTCCTGTGTCAGAGCAGGTGTGATCATGCGTGGTCAGAGCAGAGACATCCACCATCCTCAGGGGAGCTGAGGTCCTTGTTTAGTGCCTGCTGAGGCCTGATTAACCTGTAGGTGCCTAAAGGAGGTGAGCCTGTGCCTATAAGATCATGAATTCAAGATTCACCTTTTCTTCATATAAACAAATAGGAAACAGTGGGACCAAACATGCTATGACTTGATGTCCTGGCAACCTTTCTGAGCTTGGGATCCCGTTCTCACAGTGCTTAGGACAGCAGTGAGAGTAAAAAACCTGTGGGTTGTGAGATTTAACATATTTAAGCTGGTATGACTGCTGACAACTGAGCCAAAGAGTTTGTGAAATGATAAAGATATGGGAGCAGAACCTGCTGAGGTCCAGGCTATTGCAGGTTAGAGACATTTGCAGTCCATTCCTGACTTTTATCTTGGACGAGTATTTGAGAATTCTTTTGCACCTAGGCCCATGCTGCTAGCATCCTTTTGTGTTGTATTGTGTGCTGGTGAGATGTTTTATTTAAACTATGTAAGCTGACGCTGGAGACTGACTGACTGAGAAATCCACAAGTTAACTAATGTGGTTTTCATTTGAAATTCTGGCAGAGTTGGCAGTAAAACATGTTTGTCTTCTCATTTTAATACAGATGTAACATGATTGGTCTTAAAGCACAGCAGCAACCATTCCCATCTCTGGGGAAATGCTATAAATAGCAGCTGTTTGTTGTTAATCTGGCTTCAATGTACCTAATGTGCCAAACATGGAACTACAAAATATGTGATTAATTGAAAAGGTATCAAAATGGATAAAGTTATAACTCTTCTGCAATCTCGACTTTCAGTGTCTTTTCATACTCTGTGTTTCTTGGTGTGCAATGCTGTTTTACTTATCTTACAGTTACTAAGTGATGGAAAAACTGTTTCCTAAGTGCCCTACAAAGCACATAAATTTGCTGCTCATTATTCTGTGATCCAGGATAAATACTTTAGAGCAGAAACAGAGGAGCTTATAAGTGGCCTTTTCAGAATCCTGGAGAGCTGTTCCAGGAATTCACTCTACAAAGCTTTTTGGCCTCCTGGTTTTATGGAATGCCATATCTGCAGTTTGTACAATTTGAAAGTTGTCTCCATTTTGAACAACAAGAACATGAAAGACCATTGAAGAATGCGCTGTAGCTTAGAGCCAAGTTTGATCAGCACTTTGAAAGTAGTAGTCCTAGGGATGACCTGAGAAACAGAGATGCTAATGTAGTAGCATGGATTGTGAGGGTCTTTACCAGTCTGTGATGGATGTAACAGAACCTGCAAAGGATATAGATGCTTGTTTATTTTTTCGTTCTTCTTCCTTTCCCAGTTTCAAAGATCAGCCCTGTCTCAGATTTTGTGATACTGGGCAAAGATCCAGAGAACAAGAGAACATAAAAATTGTAACAGGCTTCTGAGCCTGTTAGGCATTCGTGCACATAACAGAAGAAATAATTTGTAGACCAAAAATCCACCCCAACCTCAAGAAAAAAAAATCAACAAAAACAACCAGACTTTTCTGAAGATGTGTAATACTCAGTGCAGTGTTGTTTTATGGCCTGGCATCAGTTCTACATATGTTAACAAAATGTCTATCCATTAGGTCTCTGATGTGGCTTCCAGATATCCCTATGCTCAAAGTAAATCATGCATACAATAGGGCTTTGAGGAGAAATATTTTAAGAGCCTGATGCCATCATGTTATGGCTCCATTATCACATTTTCTCCATGTGGATTGTTTTGCTATTCATTCCAAAATGTTGAATGGTTTCTAAATGCAATTCTGTGAACCTTTCTCCTGTGACTGTAAGCTGATCCCTGTTGCTGCTACAATTTAAGTGAATTTAAAAGAATTAGAAGATTATTATGGTGATTTGGTTTTGAAAGTTTTGAGAGTGCCAGCCCATTACTTCATGACAGTGAACAGATGGGCAAGAGAAGTAGAAAAAGAAATGGTGAAAAAGAAACAAGAGAAAGGGTGAAGAAAGAGCATTGGCAATGTTAGGAAATTTATTTTCTTTGAAGAACTTTTGTTGATATTTGCTGAAATAAGTAGTATCTCTGGGTGTGTTTGTTTTATTAATAACTGGCTTTCGTACTATTAATTGGAGGCTGTCTTTTATCCTGTGCCTTGTGGGAGTGGCAATATTGCTATCATTTTTTCTAAAACAGGGGTCTTGTCATGATGAAAACAGTCAAAATAATATGAGACTGATATGGAGGAAATTTTTCTTTGTAACATGATTATTTTATTTCTTTCTTTATTTGTTTATTTAGTTGTTTTAATTACCAGAAGACCTATCAGATTTTAAGACTAAAGGGCATGCTGGATTTTGTGGTGTAAAGCATGGCAAATATTCTAAAACCTGAATCACCTATTTAAAACCCAAGAGCTGACTGAAAGCATTTAATTCTGCTAGGGAAAACTTGGCAGTAGTTCCCCTCCTGATTAAATGGCCATTGCACCCTAATGTAATCATGTTTTTAGAAACTTCAGTATCTGGTATGCAATAGCTACAGCTTAAATTTCATTTGTACATATGGGGTTGATGTTGTTTAGTGGCAACAGTTGAAAAACATTGTACTACTTAGAGCTGGCTGTCTGAAATATTGGTGGAACAAATGAATATTTATATGTGGAAGAAAGATTCAAAACAACTTAGATATTTTCAAAAATTATTTTCCTGATGCAATTTTTCTGGAAGGAGTTCTTGAAGGGTCACCAGTGTATTGTGATCTTTATGAAGTTCATGTGTTTTCCAAATAACCAGACCATGTCCATATGTGGGCAGGTGAGAGGTGGGGGATGGTCAGGGTGGTAGCAGTCTCTGCTGATCTTGAAGGTACCCAAAGCTGCTCTGTGTCCCAGCTTGGTGATACCAGAGGAGGACTAAGGGATGTACTCTACTAGGTCTGGGCAAATGAGCAACTCTTGGAAAGGGTTCTCCTCTTGCCAGCTGAGGCACAGTTGCTGTCACTGCATATAAACCATTGCAATATGAAGGAAAAATGTATTAACTTTAGTGACCACCAGTGCCTGCTCCACAAGGAGCAGCATCTTCTTAGAGTCTCAACTCACTGGCATACAGCTGGCAGTGTCCTGGGTCACTGCAGCACCAGGGTGACACTGACAAGGGATGAGGACGTGTAGGTGGCCTTCTTCACTGGAGTCAAGTGGAGGATTGAATTTGGAAGAATTGAATGGCTCTGTCACCCTTCTATATACGTTCTATTTTTATTCTCCTGATGTAAGTCTAGCCAGTGAGCTTCCTGCCTTCCACCTGAGTGTGGTCATAGATATCACCTGTACATGACAGCTGGCTGCCCACCACAGCTCCTTCCTTTATTTGAATCTAGACTGGTTTCTGTGGGAATCTATAAAATTCTAAAGCTACTTGCTGGACCTTTGCTCTGGGCACTACTCTTCTTCAGAGTGTTTGGTTGTGTTTTAAATCCTTTACATCCTAAACTGTAACCAACTAAATTCTGACACTAGAAATTAAAAAGTAACATGTAAAGTGCTTGTTCTGTTGGCCAGCAAATGAATCAGAGCATGCAGTTTTGTAGTCCTTTTGACGGTGTGAGTATAAACAGATAGGCTATAATATTTTTTCTTTCGAACCATTCTTTTTTGTCTACTCCCACATAGCAGTTTAAAGAATTACTATGGGATTTTATTTCAGTAATAATTTACAAATACACATAGGATTTACAAATGGTTGTGAAAGCTCTTTTCCTCCACGTTGTAAAAGTTATGTTCTAAAATTACACTGTGTCTTTCTTGCATTCTGATATGCAAGAATGTCTAAAGGGTAGTCCTGCATTTGGCAGATCTAAAACTTGCCTAAGGTGTGAAGTAAGAAACACCAGAATACTGAGGAGGAAGGAGAAAAGAAACAATATTTTTCTTTTCATTATGGATAAGTAGGTGCCAGAAAGACTAGTGCCAAGTGTCAAGGGTTAGTCTCAAAACAACTGTTCTCTACAGGGGTTTTCAAATACCTGTACTTGTATGTATTTGTTAGCTGCAGACTATATGCTTAACCTTGTACAACAGAAGGAGAACTACCAAGACCTTCTCTTTTCATGAATGTCATCTTAAAAAAGTACATCTTTTCCATGCGAGTTTACTGGAAAACTGCTTGTCTAAAAGTATGTGGGCTGGATATTGAGGGCTCTTCAACACAGATTCAGAGATTCTCACATGCAGGACCAAGGTGGAAGATCTGACTGTGAGATTTTTACCTAGTGGACAGAGCTAACATTGTTGATGGAATGGATGGAGAAATACTAAAAGAAATGAAATGAAAAATGCTCAGGTTAGGACTGAGGTGCAAGGAGGAAAGGATTTGGTCTGCTAATCACATTGAGATACCGACAGCAGAGTTTTTACTCTAAGAACTGTGTGATTGCAGCAGCTGAGATGGTTACTCAAGGATGTAGTGGAGTATGTAGCAGAAGTCATAGTTTTGGTGGACAGACAGAGCTGGTGAAACATGGAACCAGCTCCTGAACTGTGGGTAGACTTGTAGGGTTTTAGGCCTCCCATTGCTGCTTCATGAGATCTGGGAGTGGGGAGGGGTGGTGTAAACAATAAGCTACAGTTGGTGTGGTCTTTAATGGACCACATTGGATGGAATTGTTCTCAAAACCTTGGTTTACTAACAAAGTACATTATAAAAATATTACTATCATTTGTTCTTTTTCTTTTTAAAAGCTTTTAAAAATTCTTTAAAATTCTTTTTCTATTGTCGTGTAGTTTATACTTTGATCTAGAAGAAGGCCCCAGTGCTTCCAAGACCTTAAAGGTCTTGAACTTGGCTACTCTAGCTTTGTTGTAAATGTAGTTGGAATGGTACAAAGATATTTGCTATTGTTTGGCAAAGCAAAATGCCCTGTAAAACACATAATACCAGTAAAATCTGTCCAAAATGCTTGTTATTAAAATATTGAAGATCTTGTGATCTGGCAGGCATAGATCTTAAATCAAAGAATGAGTTTTTTCGTAAAGTTTCTCAATTATTGTCAGTACTTATACCAATATGTCATGATATAATATGTAAGTTATCTAGAGTTTCATTGTGCACAAATATAATTCTAATTCATTGTAACAGGTAAATGGAACTTTGGACAAAAATCCTCCTGCCTCTTTCCAATAGTATTTGTCACAAATGTAAACTGATTTATGTGTTTAGAACTGAGATCCTATTATTTTTTACTGAAGTCGCAAAGGATAAAAGGATGTTACAGGGTCTTTAACAGAAAATGTACTCTGTACTACAGGTTTTGTAGCTTTGCTTCTTTATACATGCTGAAAAGCATGTTCCTCACAGTCTGCATTGGCTTTTCACATTTGTCATTTATCCCATAGACTAATTTACAGATTTGAACAAAAATATACTAAAATGCGTGTTCTTCTGTTAGTTACATAATTCCTTGATATCTGAATTCTTTCCCAGTCTTTGAATTTACAACCGTGATTGTGAAATATTAGTCTCAAAAACCGTTTACAGTTTTCTGGTATAAATTATTCAGAAAAAAACCCTGTGTTCCAACTCATTCAATCAGATATTACCATGTTGAGGGTGAATGGAATAATATCATGATGTAAGATGAAATAGTCTGAAAACTATATTGTGTTAGAAATTGCACCACATCAGTGGGCTTTTTTCCCGAGTGCACATATAAGGAAATAGAGATAGAATTCTCTGTGTATTTTAAATATTTTAATGTGGGGAATTATATTAATGTTGTCACACTACTTCTTTACAGAAGTAAAGCTTCTGAGCTTTATTTTTTGAATCATGTACCTGGCCTTATGATCATTGTGCTTCGTTTTTACTTTAAGTGATGTCAGCTGGACAAAGATTTTTCTCATCCTCTTTGTGTGCCAAGTTTAATATGCTGCTTATGTGAGAAAGTATTTAATGAAATAATAATCTTTCACTGTAAAGGAATTTGTTGCTGTAAGATGTGTGTATATATATACATAAGATAGTTTTAGGACACTGCCTTCTGTGACGTGCTGCTCAGAAGAGTAGAGCATATTCTACCATTCCAAATAGGAAATCTCAGTCATCCAGCTTCTTGCCAAGAGAAAATTACTCAGATCTAAAATGTGATGTCCTCCATCATCTTCTTTCACCTTTCAAATAATCAGGAAGAGGACCTGAGGTCACATTATTCTTTGTGAAGGAAAGGAAATACAGTATCTTTAACTGTTGTCAAGTATGTTTCTGTCTGTCTTATCTTACAAGCAGGTAATACAGCTCCTGGTCTGTTCTGCTTGTATGACTTTGTTTCTTGGCATTGTGAACCTGATGTCTTGGGTTTATATTCTCCACTTCTGCCTGAAGTCCGCTGACCTTAGTTTATATGTTAAAGTGCTCCAGGGATCTGTTCACTTAGCTGGAATTAATGTTCAGATGATACTTTGTTTGACCGTCTCTTAACACGTTCTGCAAGTGGTTCTGCGGGTCCTCCTGGAAGACTGCAGCTGTGCATATAAATAGGCTACAGTTAATAACCCTATTTATAGCAAGCCCAAGTCTGATGTTTTTTCTCGCTAATTAGACTTTCCAGACTTCAAATAAGTTCAACAAAATAATTGGATTGCACCCTTATTCACTAAGTATGATACATTTACTTTTTCATTGATTAATTTGGCAGTTTAAGTTAAAATTGCCTATACTAATTTAAATCATTAGTTTCAGGAAAGAGATACAACTAAGTATAAACAAATATAAATAAGATGTCTTTGATAGACTGGTTAAATTTCAACAAAAAGGGTAACGATAATATTCTAGATTATGTGAAAATACAAAAACTTTCTATTCTTTTGTCTGTGGACTTTGTTATGCACAAAATGTCCTGCTAGGGATCAACATAACAGCCCTTCTTGCTCCTTCAAAATACCTAGCAAACCTTTCAGAATGCTTGAGAATGCTTTCAGAATGCTCCAAGTCAGCAATGGTTAGGACTCAAATTACTTCAATTTTCTTTAATCTCTAACAGGGTTTTCAGTGAATTAAGAACAATTTGAGCTAAATTCACAGTCACACTTCATTGTGACCTCTGAATCTGGTGGTGACTGGACCACGGTGAGGGAATGTGATTACAGGTGTTGCCAGGGTCAGAAACATGAAAGTACTAAGTACTCTGAAGAAGAAAACAGCAATTCAGAATAGTCCTGGCAAATTCATAGGAATCACTCATACTCATCAGGATGAAATGGGATCTTTGGGAAGCAGAAATGTAATGTGCAATGTGCCCCTGGCAAGGTGCCTCATACAAGATCCTTGCCCCTATTCACTGAAAGCAGTTCTAAAGTACTTACAATTTAGCAGGCATGGCACAAATTGTACAATGAGATTATACCCAGCTTTTCCTTGGAAGGTCTGCCCTGCCCTGTAAGAAAGCACATTTTAGATGCATTCACAGCTTGGGGAATTGAAGAGTCACACTTGAAGAACATGTTTGTACAGGGACAAGTGGAAGCTTCTAGACAATCTTTCATGAGTGCCTAAGTTCCTAAGAGAGCATCTGGTCGGGCATGCTGTAGTTGCTGCTGTTTGTTTCAAAAGCCTCTGCATGAAAGAGATGGCTTTGTTTTCTAATGATCTATGTAGCCCATTTAAAAATCTTTTAGTGATCTTTCAGCATAGGATTCTGCAACATCACAAAGCACAAATCTTAGTTATTTAAGATCCAGACAGTAATACGTAGTTGGGAAAATACAGAATTTGCATGTCTGTCAAATTAAATCATTTGCTATTAAATTCAATGTTGGTAAGGGGTAAAGGAATCCAAGTTTTTGTTGAAAAGCACAGAGACCTCTCATCTTTGGTTTTTAATAAGAAACTTTTCTTTCATGGGGAAAGGCTGTATATGTTTAAAGGTAAAACAAAAAGAAAATTCCAACCAAACCTTCCCCTGCTTAACTGAGGATCTCTTTAGGCATTTAATTAAGATGATCTCTGAAAGCCACTAAAATGTTGAACAACGAGCAGCTAGCTTGCAGTAATTTTAGCTGTTAAAATCTAGTGGCATAGAAACTGTACAAATTGCTATAAATACAGTTTAAGTGGTTTGAACAGATCTTCTTTGTCTATAATTGCATTTGCATTTAAATGTATATTTTTTTAGGAATAGATAAGGATTTCTTCTCTCAGGGTGGTACAAAAAGATACTAGCATGGTTTCAATAACTTCATTTTGCTTCTTTGAGCACTTTATAATCTATTGTTGAATCTTTGAAGCAGAGAACTGATTTTTTTTTCTTTTCCCTTATCTGAAACCACATATTTGATTGTAATGTGAATCATAATTGCTAATACCAATTTAAAACTGGGCTGTTGAAACAAGCAGAACCAGAGATCAAAAGATTATCTGCACTGTGTCCAATAAATACAGTCTGTTGCTTTATGGATGCAACACTGACTTGGGATATGACTGTAGTGACTCTGATAATGTTGTGTCTTTTCTATCATGTAACTCAAACCATCCATCTCTTGTGGCGTAGAATAAAAGACATCTTTGTCTCCTTTTTTGTTGATGAACCAAGTGCAGATACAAACTCTGTCAGATGATAATTCACAGAAGTTATTTTTCTGAAACAATTAGCATAATGTGCAATTGCTCTAAAACTGACCTACTAAATTAGTAATTAAGAAACCTCCATTTATCTAAGGTTCTCTAGACAGTCCACTGAAGAACTGCCATTTTTTCAGACCTCTCTTCAATTTCTCTCCAGTGTCTCAAGTTTAATTAAACCTTTGCCTCTAGAAGAAAATAAAATTATTTCTGCCACAGGTTTAACAAACCTGCATGCTTAATGATTTTGTTCTGCAGTTGAAATTGGAATTGATTGAATGTGTGTATCCATACATAAGATCAATATTTTAAAATGTGATATATATAAGATGTTTATCACAATCTTCTTTGAACCTTGGAAAAAGGATCTTTTCACTCTTTGTTTTAATGCTTATTGAAAAGGAAAAAAAGGAGAAGTGATAGCATAAATAGCAGAATTGACTCAAACTGTGAACAAAGGAATGAAATAATTCTACGTCACTTTTTTCACATCCATAATAAATGACACGAAATATTTAATTGTGAATAATGAAACCACTTTGTAGGTAATTCAAGTATCACAAATTTACAAATCTGAAGCAAATGTGAATTCAAGATATCATGATGTTATCTCCTGCTTCAGTCTTGGACCTGGAGTTGCAATCTTTACTACTGAAACACTACCTGCATAGCAGATATTGCACTGCTTTGCACTGGTGGGGTGCCAGATTTCTACCTCCCTTTGCCTCACATCCTGTCATCATAAACCAGCAGCCTTCCTCAAGATGTAATCCTCGCCATCTGGCTTACTGCAGTCCCTTTTTGAAGTGGTGTGGGTTGTCTGTCGTCCTTCTCCCATTTGTTTGAAATTAAATGCAGGAATTGTTTAGCTGTGTGCTACAGCCAGATTCTCACACTGTGGCCTGCAGTGTACCAAATGATGGAAACCTTATTGGTGGTCGACCAAATGAGTCAGCTGGTGGGCAGGCTGCAGTTTTGGGAAGAGGGAGGAAATGTGCAGGTCACAAGACTGTGACCCTTGTGGCACTTTGGCTCAGCTCAGCCATGAATGGAGTCATTTTGTGGGCCAGGAGCAGACTTTTGAATGAAGAGGTGTGCTGAAATACCCGTTGTGTTTCTTGCTGTCATCCTTATTTATTTTCGTGATGGTTTAACTGTTTGCCTGCTCTGCTGTTCCTCTGCTGAGTGCCTGCACGTGTGGTGAGCGTGTCTTCCCCAGCTCCCCCAGCTGGTTTGGCCTGGGGAGTGCTGACTTTGCAAGGCTGGGTCTTGGGGAAAGGCAGCTGGAGGTTGGGAGCTTTGAGTGGCTGTTGCTGAAGAGATTTTTTTGCCTTCAGTTGACCACTTGATGTAATCTATACAGTGCTAGTATTTTGAGTGAGGCACATTTATTTTGATTACAAATGTTAAGTAACTGCTCTCCGAGTCCAAGGTAACCAATTGCTTCTCCTACCCACTTCCAATTTATGCCTTGAAAGGAAATGGGGGAAAGAAGTATTAAGAAAAAAGTTTCTACTTTTGGGTATTTATGCATTAAAGTACTCCAAAGAAACGGAATGTTCTAACTACTATTCTGTCTGAAGCTCTCATTCACAAGGAAAACCACGGAGGTACTACTCAAAGGCCGCTGTAAGCTTGTCTGGTGGAATTTAGCCTTCTAGAGTTGGCATGGTCAGTGTCCAGGGCAGAAGATAAGATACCTGTGTTTTGAAGTTAATGGTTAAAGAAGAGAACAACATTCATGGCTTCCTCACTTCTCTGTCAAAATGCTTCTATCCTTCCTCAAGCAGTCCCCATGAGTGGTGATGTAACTCCTGTTGTTCACTTCTCTCTTCCTACTTTTCAGCAGCCTCAGAGAATTGTGGGATGAGCTGTTAAGAAAACATAAACTCAGGCACAAATAACATGACAATGAGACAAGTCTACATTTTCTTTCTTCCTCACCATGGATTTCAGCTGTAATAGGATCAAGATTGCATTGATCTGGTGCTTAGATGAGATCAGTTCACAAATGAAGAACAGATAGATGTCGGTGAATTTGACAGAGGAGAGTTCTAGTGGGACAAAAAGACATGCTGAGAAACCCACAAACCTGGTACTTCTGTCTTCTACTGAAGATATGTACCTTATATTGGTAAATTTTATTTGGTTATATTTAAGGTACTGATCCTTCTTTACTGCTCTTGAATTTTATGGGCCTATACTGCCTAAAAACACAGAATGAAAACTTTACAGTCAGTAGGTATTCTTTTCTTGCCCTTTGTCAGGGCCACCTTCTGACAAAGCTGTTGTAGGGGATGTTACTTCTAAAAGTTGGTCCAAGCCTGTAGAAATAAATTGCTCAGGAAATAAGGCATTCACTGACCTTTTGTTCCAGAGAAAGGCAACCTTCTCTCACCTCACTTTCTCTGCTATGGAGATACAGCACTATGTCCAACTGTAAACAGTATTCCTCCAGAAAAAAAAATAAACAAAACTTTTTAGAAGACATTCCCATGCATGGTTTTGTCTGCTTGAAATAGATTTTAGGACAAACAGTAGATGACTACTGTGTCAACCCATCACAACTCCACTGGGGTTTAGTCTAGCATTTGAACTCCCTCATGTAGAGAAGTGATGTCCACGGTGGGAAAGAGCCCAGAGCAGCCCTCCCTGCAAGGATTCACACACAGGACCTGTCAAGAAAGAGAAACCCAAGTCACCAGTCCAAGAATGCAGGTTGTCCTCTTGGATGAAGTAATTTCTTTGCCTGGGGATTCTCTTGGATTTCATAGTCCTTGCAGATGCCCAAATATTCATGATGCTAGTAAACACTGGCTTAAGCTTAGTTTGCTCAAAGATAAAGTAGGCCAGATCCATGACTCATGCTGATCTGTATATTTTTTTTCTTCCTCTCTTTCTTTTGCTGGAAGTTAAACAGCTTTTCAAAGATTCAGCAAATACCAAATAGGAGCAGCCTGTGTGCTAAGCTCCCATCTCAGTGTACTGCTGACTTCAGTAGTTTTCTGCTGAACAGAGTTCAAGATCTAATATTACTACTTTAATGCTCTACCTGACTCCACTGTCCATTTTTAAATTTACTGGTCAAAATCTCTACAATCAGATTGTCTGCCAGTAGGAGACAACTACCAGAAGAAATGAATATAGTTGATGAAGTGGATTCTCCCAAGGAAAAAAAAATCAGACCTTATATCCATTTATTAGGATTTTAACTTTCCCTTCTGCTGATATCATTCTTGTCCAACCAATCAGTCATATGAGTGAATGAAGTTATTTCTTTACTTAGTCTCAGGAAAAGGAGGACTCAGAGATTTCTATTTTTACATTCATGGGAATGTGTTGGTACAATCATGAGGGGATCTTAGATACCAAGGAAAATGTCTTCTGAATTTATTTCTATTTTCTAAAAAAGTAGCATATGCTGAATCCTCCTTTTTTGCTGAAGTTTTGTTGTACAGCCTGACTTGCATACTTTGGGAAAAATCTTTGGCTGGAAATAAATGTTCTGCGCTGCAATATGAATATTTTTATTCACTAAAACCTGCTTATTCCTAGAAGACTTGGAAAACTTTGGAAGAAATTTATGCTGTGTAAGATGCTTTGTTTCTGGGTGTGACAGTGCACAAATAATATATATCTGACATACTTGGGTATGGAGTTACATTGTTCTTGGCAATCTAATCAGGAAGATATTTAGTGAATATTGTCAGAGCTGGGAATGGACCAGAGCACATACTTATAAAACAATAGCATAAGAGCAACTCACTTTTCCTTGGAATTGTAATCCATCTGAGTTTCTTAGTAGAGATTTTTTTAAAACTATATATAATATCTGAAATTATATCTAGGATCTCCATTTTGATTAATGCTCATACAACTATTTATTCAAGAAGCTGTGTGAAGGATAAAGTGCAGTGACCAAATCCAGCAGGTTCACTCACTCTTTCTTAGGGCATATTTTTGCTCCATTTGCTGTCTCAGTGGTAACCCATGCAGTGTACTTTTCAGCATAATTCTGCATTAATTGAACATATTCTCAGGATTTAACTGTATAGACATGTCTTTTGAAACATGTGACACTGTTTTCAGCTTTTTGCTGTCTTACAAGAATGGAAATCCTGTAACTGAAAGTAGATTTGGTAAATTTGATTTATTGTCTTGTTTGAAAGTGTATATGAAAGAGCTTCCCAGTGATGCTGCACTCAGAAACCATAACTCTTCTGAAGATAAAAGAAATTGTAATAATCCTTTCACTAGCTAATTTCCACATACTGTAAATGGATTGCTGTGTATCCATGAAAAATTGCACAAGGATAAAAGAGTTTGTGACTTTTATTTAGTGCGTTTTCTCCAACAATTCCTAGACTAGATGGAATGATTAATGAATGACTGGTTTAGTATCTTGGAGTGAATCACTTTAGCTTTATCTAAATAAGTAAAAAATCATGCCACAACAAAAAAAGGTTTTTACAGAGAAATTAAATATTTGAAACAGTGCTTTCAGTACTTGACTAGCTAATGCACCCTTTTTAATGGAATAAATAATTTTACTGTGGGTTAGAAGGGGGACACATACAGATATCATACAGAATTCAAACATTGTGGAGCACTATATTTATTAAGATGCCACAAGTGATTGTGCTGGAGAAAAACATCCCATTCTTTCTTTTTCAGTGAAGTTTTAGTATTGGAATTGTTGTAGTATGCTCCTGCCTACCCTGTTGTGCTGTGACAGCAGGTCTGTAGGATCAACTTCGAGAAGTGAAACCTGCACCCTGTGAAGTGAGCAGTGGGGAGAATGAAGCCAAGTGGAGCTGCTCAAGACCCAGTTGCACCACTGTAGTTATACCCAATCTGCCCCAGTTCTATTTAGAAGTCTATGGTATTGACAGTATCTCCATGAAGTTGGGAAAACTGAGGTAGGTGCTGAGGGAGCAGCATGGCAGTCCTGCCCCTGGAATATCACACTGATTTTAAAGCATATTTCGATCCTTATTTAGTTTTCCTTCCTGAATTAAAGTGTAAAGTTTCTCTGACAAGGGTGTAGGTCAAGTGGTTCAAGATTCTTGCTAGGTGTTCCTAGGCTAGAATATCAGTTCTGACATATTTTCCAGGCAGAACACGAGGCATTCTGTGTTTGATTTTTCCTAACTTGGTTTGTGTCCTTTGTGCTCATCAGGTTTCCTCTAGGCTTTTAGCCATCTCAGCTAAGCTCCTTTGTATGTACAGAATACTTAACATTTATACAGGCTTGTTGTTTAAAGAGGTTTGTGAGCATGTTTTTGTCAGTAGAAAGCAGACTTTATCATAAGCTGTGCTTTTGGTGGTACTTGGAGCGAGCCAACAGGGTTCACAGTTCACACAGTTTACTTCTGTGTTCAGCAGTTCCGGCACAGAAACCAAACAGCCGTATCTGTTTAGACTGCCTCCATTCTGCTGAGCCTTTGTAGCCCTGCCAGCGTTCTCCACATCACTGAGCCTCCCTGTGAAAACCAGAGACCACTTCGCTTTGTTAACAGGGCTGAAAGCCACTCACAGTGTGGGATCTGGGCAGCAAAATTCTTTCAAGAATGAGTTACACTCAACCAGTTAGAGTCATCAGAGGAGTAAATCAAAGGGATTATTTGTTTTGACTGGTGCCTGATTTGTTTTTGCCAATAATCTGCTCAGTCAGAAATTTTTTAAAAGCCCCTTAATTAAGTGTGATATTTTTATAAGCAAACAACAAGCAGAAGAATCTGGTTTAGCTTTCACTGTGTCCTCCATGCAGAAACTTTATCATCTGAACCATACTGGCTTTTTTCTGTTAAGTCTTATAATGAACAATAATCATGCTTTAAAAATTGGGTGAGAAGATTACAGTTTGTATAATAAAGGGCTTAAGCGGGGGGCAAAAGATCATACTTATATCTAAAAATCTGATCATGGGAACTGCTCTGTTTCTACAAATTGTTTATAAAGAATTAAAACAAAGTGACAGAAATGTAGATGCCATGATATAAAGTGGGCAAAGCACAATTGTTTTAGGGGGAAAACCCCTTATCTTGTTTTTCAGTTTTCTCAGCATTTGAAAGGAACTGTGATGGAATATAATTTTACTTCAGAATTGTTAGCAAAAATCCTTACAAATAAACACTGAGGAGACTTCACCTCGTCTCCAACCATTTTTTAGCAGGTTGTGTTTGTAAAGCTCCTTAAGGAGACTTAAGGGAAGATAATAGGAATGAACTATCGTTCAACATCATTAAAGTTGTTAAAAATTAGGCTGATACAGTGAATGCTACTAGCTCAGAATTCTCACTTGTAGCTTGTTGAGCTACAAGTCATTAATTCTTTTATTATGAACTTAAGAAACATTCAATTGAACTAGTTAAATAGGCTATATAATGGCAAGTGAAATTTATGAGGAACTGCCACTGTATAATCTTTGCTAAAGAGATTTCAGGAGATAAAGCAGATATATGTCTTTATAATTTTATCATTAATATCAGATCAGTTGTACATGTGATGAAATGAAAAGAGACCTAAGCAATATTAAGGAATAGCATTCAGCTAAATTACAGTGTTTATAGCTGGAAAATATTAATACCATGAGTCCTGCAGGATTCAGAGTAGGTTTAAACACTTACCATAGCTATATTAAATGGGGTAAAATGTTCTTGAGAGAACACTTGAAAATTTGATATTTATCCAACAGCAGGCCTGAAGGAGAGGATGGGAAGAATCTGCAAGTTAAAGATGTGATGGATGCCAGCTCTGACGCTGCATGCAAGATATAAAAGTATCCATGTGAAATTACTGTGTTCTCTCATTCAAAAATGTGTCTTTTGGAAATTCACTTGGCAGTGAATATTTTTTAGCTTATGCAAATTTTTATCGGAACAGAGAATGCTTTGAACAGAGCTTATAGGTGACGCTGCCACTTTATTTGCCTGTTCATTATGATAAATGTTTAGAGTGTGTTAGTTACAGCAGCAAATAACAGAAAAGATTTATATTCATTGCTACTTCAAAATCAAATGTGACGACCAAAACCTCCTTGCATTCACTGGATCAGGCACTTGGACTCATTTTTTTGGAGGAAGTATTTTTTCTGAAAGTGATCCTGTTGACTTGTGCAAATTTAATCTTATTTAAGGAGTCAGAAGTTAGTTGCATTTTAACCAATACAGTGTGTTTCACCACACTGAATGTTGGTGGTGACACCACCCGTGACCTTGACTGTTCTGTTCCTTCCTCTGCCACAGGAGCTGCAGCTGCGACGCAGCACTGCCTGCAACATTTTGTCATCCTTGTCAGTTTTTAGGTTCAGGTCGCTGAGCACCTTGCAATAAGGACTGGTAGTCTGAAGCTGATTAGATGTTCTAGAGAAATGCATTAAATGGGTTTATTGCTTTGCCTTTAGTCCATGTTGCTGAAAAGGTAACCATTTGTGCTGGTAGTAGGGTAGAATTTCACAGGCACTGAAAAGTCTAGGGTGCATTTTCTTAATCTTGAAATCCAGATACAGTTATGAAGTTACACCCTGCGGGAATATTTGATACTTGCCAAATTTACAGTCCAAAAATAAGAACAGGAGACTGAGCTTTGTTCTCATCTAGAACAAAGAATATGACTGCCCTCCTAATTTTGCTGTATACAGATAGCTGTAGTTGTGTCCATAGTATTCCAGCTTTTCAGGACACTTAAAAGCTGGAATAATAGGGTGGTTACCCTACCAAAGATTTTACCACTGAAACTAGGGATTCAAGAAGTGGATGACACATAGGGAGCAATTAAAATACTGCCTTGTAAAAAGTTTAGAAGTTTTTAAAACAGATTTTAAAATAAAACTTCCAGAAGTTCAGAGCAAGTACAGAAAGCTTTGCTTTGTTTGACAAAGTGGGGGAAGCTGAGGGATTAAACTCACTAAGAGGATTTTGAGGCATGGGGAGTGACATGGTTGGGCAGTAGAAAGAGAAATCCTTTACTCTGTCATGTTTAACTGTGGAATTAGGATTGTCAGAAAAAAGGAGGTTACAAAGGGGAGGTAATGAAAGGGATGGAGGGAGGTGTGAATCATGGTATGTGCACAGGGAATTAAAACAAGAATGACTTCACAGGATAGTAAGAGACAGAAGACCATAGTTTTTTTAAATCCTGATAGAGAGAGAGAGAGAAATTAGAAATGTCAGATAATATATTTGACAATCTCTAACTATTCAGCTCTTGTGAATTGGAAGTCTATTCTTAAAGCCAGCATTCCTTGCAGGCTGCTTTGGGTCCTAGAGGTGTCTGCCAGCTGGCCTTCTCATGTGCTCACAAACTCTCCTCTTCAGATATTTTGTTCTTGATGGTTGCATATAGATTTAAATTCTCCAAATGTAGTATTTTTTTGGCCATTTCTATTACTAATATTTTCAAGAACAGGTAGTTCTTTTCTATCACTTTTCTCAGACTAATACAGAGGTTTTCTTACATTGAATTGACTTGAGCTAACGCACCACTACATAATGAAATTGCAAGGATTTGTTGCCATTTTTTGTATCTTAGATAGGACTCATCTGGAAGCCCATCTTTAGCTTCCAATTTTCAGTCCTGAAAAGGAATAGTATTTATCACTTTAAAGGAATTCAGTGGAAAGAGCACAAAATGTAGGTGCAGGATAGGGAATGACAGGAAAAAATGATTGTAGAATAATTGTTTCTGTAAGTGGGTTGATGGAAGAGGAAGAAAAATGACTGCACATAACAAGAATAATTGCTAGGGATAACCTAAGTAGGGAATATTAGATGGAATATCATGAAGAGATTCCTGACCATGACATTTAGCTGTCTACAGAATGGCTGATCACTTAACTCCCTGAGTTAGCTTGGTTTATGTTTAAATGTTTCAAATGCTGCAAAATACTGACAAAGAGGAAAGTTTGCTATCATAGTCCATCTCTTCTACCTCTAGATTTTAGTCTGTTTTTGTTAGTTCCACTAGCTTATTAAATTAAATTTTACTTTAAGGGCAGAACAAATTCCAATGTATGAAGAAATTACCTTTGCTCAGCTGTCTTGTTACTGGAGAGGCCTTGAGACATGCCCATCCAAACAGAATTGTGGGCTGTCATTATTAAATCAGGCTTGATGTTGGGAACTGTTGCTTGTTCTCAAAGCTGATTTTTCTCTTTTTCTTACAGCCAGTGGTTTTGGTTTATCTCCAGTTAGTGAACATGACAGAAGCATGTCAGAGTTAGTAAGAGATGTTTTCATTTATTTCAGTCATTTTGTATGATTGTTTCCATGGTCTGGAAAGTTTGGGAGAAAAGCATGAAAGAGAAACAAATTAGTTCTAAAATATCTGCATATGCAGCATGTGAAAGAGTGAAGATTTTCATTTGATAATTGCCCATTTATGTAGCAGATAATGAATGAGCCAAAGGTGGCAGTGGCAGAAGTTACACAGCTGTTGGGAGCAGAGTCATTACAGTTGTCTTTGTAAGACACTTTGGAACTGCCTGAACTTCTGCTGGCCTTGCATTTGCAGTCTTCTACATCTTTGATGCTGCTTTGGTATTCAAAATGTGTAGTTTAGTATGTTTTTCTCTTGCTCATCCAATCCTTTGATCACTTCTGTTTTGATGGAAATTGAAACTAGCCTGGACTATTTACAGCAGTTCTCTGGAGAGGATGACTTCCACCTTCTGAAATCATCCATGTTTTTCCGGTATGTATTTTAGGGACCTGCTTTTAGAGCTCCTTCAGGTGCTTCATGGTGTAGTAAAATCTAACAGGACAAGGTATTCCGCCTTTAGGGTGATGTTAACAGTGACTTATCAAAAATGGTACATTTTGCTGGATTATGTGAAAGCTACAACAAAATTCTTTTAAAGACACTTTGTCCAACTTGAGGATCAAGGCAGATCTGGTTATATTCACATCTAAGCCTCTCATGGAAAAGAGAGATTAATTTACTTTCTGCTGTCTAAGAAGTGTTACATCATGAGGGTACTGAAAATTTGAGGACATTTGCTAGACATTGGTCCTGATTGCTGGCTATTTACATGGGAAGTTAATGCATGGAATACATTCTATAAACCAAAAGAAATAATATATACTGTAAATATTGCGTGTTTCAGAAGGATGCAGCTAGACTAATCAAAACTATATTTAAAGTGCATTAGCTGTAAGTGTTTAGACAAGATCCAACAAATTGTTTCTTGGCTGCTCTGGAGAAGGCTTATACACAGCTTCAAAGGCTTTCACACAGGGTCAGAGTTTCATTGTATCTTCCTTCTGTAAAAGCCATGAGTAAAAAAGCTGTCTCCTTCTCTGCTTTCCTGCGCTGTTGATATGAATGTACATTAGTTGTGTTATACTTTTCCTTTCATAAAATTTAAAGGGCTCCCACCTTCAGCCGCACTACTCAAAAGAAAAATGCTTGAGATTATTTACATCTTTTGCTCAGATTTTATTTTTGCAATCTGTTAGCACTGTCCTCTGCTACCTTTATGCTTTTATTTGTTTATTTTTTAAAAGCTGTCAAAATTTGCCTTTTTTTTTTCTTTCCCTGCAGGAGATGTTATTTAACATGCCATCCATCACACAATTTAGGTGTGGCTAGTGCTCAGTGTCAGATGTATACTTCCAATAAGCACTGGGAGAGGAAGAGCTTCCAATCAAACCTCCAGGCATACACAATGGCTTCCTTGTGCCTGTATTTAACATGTTCCAACTAATAAAGCTAACTAGTACTTTCATTTATAATGGATGCACTGCCAAAGCCCCTGACACTGAAAATAGTAACTTTTTACGAGTAAGTATATATGAACAACAATTTAAAAAAAAATTGCAACCCAATCAATAGAATGTGACCCTTGCAGAAAAAAACCCCAAACGTCAGACCATGTTCTTTGTTTATTGACTTCCTACCTACAGAAGGTTGTTTAAAATTATTCTCTGTAAAGACTCATGTTTCTCTGGCAAAACTTGCAGTCTGTTGTGGTAAGCATCTGCATTTTGAGAGGGAAGAGCTTTTTGGGAAAAGGTCAAACTGCATACTACACCAAACTAGTGTAACATGCAAACAATGCTATTTAATCAGCAAGCAATTTTACGCTGTCATAGCATCCTATATAAGGGAAAATATAGGAGTGCTGGACATGTCAAGAAACACCATGGAAGTTGTTGAGATTTTGGGATGAATTCTGAGAAACTAAGTGAAATTAAATAGTCCTTTTGTGTAGGTTTTGAAAAAAACAACTTAAAACCAAACCAAAGCAAACAGAACAAACACCCCCTCCCCTCCAACCAAACAAAAAAACCCCAGCAAAACCACACATAACCACTACCCCTATCCCTCAGAATATAGTCCAGACCCTGCAGAATACATGGAAGGGAGAATGGCTCACATGTTAATTTCTTTAAATGTCTCTTCCATCATATGTTGTCTGGATTAAAAACATTTGTGTTGAAAAGGTCTTCCGCTTCTATCTCTAAACAAAATACAGGCATATGTTCACTAGGATTTCATCATGGTCACTGTTAAATACTCCTGATGTGATAGTAATATACTTAGTAATTTCCCTTCTATTGAGACCTTTGGAAAAACAGTTTTCTTGCTATGTTTGATTGCCATGAAGAAAATGCCTTTAAAATTTATAATAGTAGTCTGGAGCCAAGAAATATGATTCAACATCTAGTAAATTGTGTTTTTATGAAAAGTTATGTATGGTGTCCTGGATTTAGGGGGAAGGCAACCACTGCAAAAACAAAATGTAGAATCATTGAGGCTGAGTTCTTAATTTTACTTTATCACATTTGCTATTACCAGCCTAGATAATACCACAATCAATATTTCCCCTCAAGTATAGGAAAAATGTACTTCTCTGGTTTTTGTATAACTCTGGGTTCTAAAATGTTACTTCAGAAAATAAATTTGCTACAAATGTCATGTGAAATGAACTTTCATCTTGTAGCACTTTATTGTATTTTGTATCTGCATGCACTTTCTCATATTGAAAAACATGTGCATCTCATTTTATATATAGATTTGAGTCTTTCATGATCAAATGATAAGATTCTGAAAGCTAAAAATTTAATAACTTGTGGGACATTTGAGGACAATTGAAATGTTACATTTTCTGGTTAGAATGCACACATGCCATACCTGAAGATGTATGGCCTGTTATGAAGTTCTAAAACACTTTATGGAGTGTTTTCTGGTTTTCTTCTCTGTATCTTTCATGGTGGTCAAGTTGTCAGTAAATAGGCTCTTTGGTTGAATAAACTGAGTGGAAATTCAAGCTGAATGTTGGAGAGGCAGGAGAAAAGGCTGAAATTGAGTGATGGAATATTTTTCCAGGAATGCGATAAAAGTTCTGCATTTCTACTTTCTCTGGTTGCCAGTTTAAGTTGCCCTCTCCCTTCTTTGTCCTTTATTTGATTATTCATTTTCCTGTCTTTCAGACAAAGTTACTCTGATTCAGCCTGAGATGGGTAGTGGGAGAGGAAAGGAGTATCTTTAGGAAATAAATGCTCTCTCTTTTGATTTGCTTGGCAGCCAAAGTAATCCACTGAAGAAGACTGACCCTTCACAACTGTCAGCTGTGCTGTGTTCCAGATTCCTCCCTGAAGTTTAAAAATTGGGAATGGGGAAGATGGGAGGGAAATTTTAGTTACAACCAGGTACTTGGGCTTTTGGAAACCAGTGTGTACCTACAGGTACAACTGATGATCAAGATAGTCTGGAGGGCTAGCAAATGAAAGTCTCCAGATGCTGTAAGGGCAGCTATGGTAAGAATGGTGTGTGGTGTTGCCAAGATAACCTGGTGATGGAAACTCTTTTGCATTCTCTAGTGCAACTCTTGTTATTACATGAAAAGTCTAATGTGTTTAATACCCACCTTTTGCCAGAACAGTTGTTCAGTGTACCTTGAGCTTTTATTGTGCTTTGTTGTTCTTTCCAGAGGAAACTCAGGTCTCTCATAAACACTTAAAAGATTTTCTGTAACGTATTTATAGCCTGGTTTTCCATCCTGGTTTTATTTCTCAGTGTTTCCTTGGGACAATTTGAGGATATTGTGTCCTTAGTACAAGAAGCTGCTGTAGCTCAGTAGAGATCCTTGTTGTAGCAATCTAACACGCTTTTTTGGTAGATGTTCATGTGTGCACTCATTTGTACTTTCACTGGTGATATGCACAGAACAAAGAACATGTTGCAACAACACCAGCCAATAACTGTTCCCAGGGAGCAGTTTCTATGAATCTCTTCGCCTCAAACCTATGCTGTTTTGATGATACTGGCAACAAGTCATGTTCTTGACATACTTGAATTGGAGTCAACCCTTTCTACAGAATCGTGGAATCTTTTTATGTGCAGCTTTCTCTTTACCTCATTTGACTTCTTTACTGTCTCTACTAACTTCTTTCCTTGTATATTTATAAAGAAATGAAATATTAGTTAGCTTTTTTAAAAAAGCATGTTCATTGGACCATGTAGAATAACTGAATCAGTTGTAGAATAGGAAGGGTAAGGTTGGTTGTTAAATTGCAAAGTTTGTAGGCAAAGTCCTGGAAATATTTCAGTTCTGTGTCTGTCTTCCTTATGTGTGTCTCTGCTACGATTACAATGGTGTAATTAGGATAGATTAGTATTGAATGACCTGCAGCTGGGAAGAGTAAAAGTAAATTACTTGAGCAAGATCTGCAACTACAGTCTGAGTTTGTGAATGTAGGTAGTTTCAGAAAATTATCATGCAACTTATGTGTTTGGGGGATATGGGCATTGCAGAGGACCTGTTTTTTGGAGTAGCTTTTTCCAAGAGGATGATTGACACATGTTTCACTATGGCAGGAGTAGCACCTGCTAGCAGAGTCGTTTTGTCTTTTCTCATTCCTAGTACTAGAACTAGTTAATTTGCATTTTGTTTCATTTGTAGAATGCAAAATCCAAGTGAACACTTTCACTTATTCTTGAAGATCAAGTAAATAAATGCTTAAGTTTCATTGCTGTTCTGACCCTACCTTGGAATCAACAATTTTTAAAAGCCATAATTAAAATGTCCTCACCTTTGAACAAATTGGTGACTCGCATTCCCTTTGGTCTGTCCCTGTCTTACGTTGTTAAAAAATATCTGCCTGAAGACTTCAATCTCTTGAGAAGAACATGATGGACATAAGAAATGCTGGCCAACATTCAAGCATATGTTTTTGTTTCTACAGGTATGAAGCTTCCAAGAATGGCTTGGAAAGGGAGTAGTAAAGCATGTAAGACATCAGTGGGAGGAGAAAAATTCAAAAATAGCTACAGATTCCTATCAGTTATTCTGAATTTGTTGTGTTATTAACACTAATATGTGGGAATAAAAATTGCTGAATGCACTCAAATAATTAAAAATACTAACCAGATTTTTCATGAAGTTATGTCTGATAACAAGAACAAGAGTGGATGCATTAGGATGCCAGAAGTTTATTTAAAGGATATAATAAGTTTCTTTTAACATTCCACTATTAAAATATTTAAGCAGGTACAGCCCTGATAAAATCTTAACTAAACATGCCTTTCAAGCTTATTAATTCAGGACATATAATCAGTTTTGTGTACTACTGTGATAACCATTGTGTTTAATTTTGAAAGTTAGAGACACAAAACCTAATAAAATTAGAATAGAAGCCTCTGAGAACAGTGCCTGAAGGAGAAATTAAATTCATTCCAACACAAGGAGATATGAAGTACAAATAGAACAGCAGTAATAATTTTAGTATGACACAAGGTTTCATTAAAAATCTATTTTATTGCATTCAGTGTCAGGGTTGTGGAGGCTGACTGAATGTAGGGTCTTTTTGATACTTATCTTAGAGGAGAGGCTAATGTCTAATAGTAGTTTGTGGTGCTTGCCATCTGGTTAGCCAGTGCTATGTAGATGTCAGAATTTCTGTAAGCATACATTCTTCTGTCATGTGTGAAATTGGGGAGTGCAGGGATAGTTAGGTAAATAAGTTATTTCAGCTTGCAGCCATAGGAAGAGAAACTAGAGGGAGGTAACATGGGCAATGAGACAGAACCTTTCAGATGAAGGTCAGGGATTTAAGTCTAAGGTGAAGTGACAAGAGTATTAGTTAGTACTGACAGATTTTATGTGGCCTAGGGACATAAATTTGATATTAAGTCCAAGTAGACAGAAACCCACATCACACAAACCTATCTGTATAACCTGGATCTAGCTGGTGTTTCAGATGTTCTTTCTTTTATTTCCTCTTTGTAGCTGGAGATGGGGAAAAAAATCACAAGCTCAAAAAGTTTCTCGTGCTATGGAGGACATGAAGAAATTTGTGCCTCCGAAAATGCAGAGATGATACCAACCTGCAGCCATTCCTTAGGCACTCGATAGGAGGGAGGTGGATTCCATATACAAAACACAGCTCAGTTTGATTCCAGAGTGTGACTTTGAGGACAGCTTTCCCACCTTTTGGAGAAATGCTGTAATCACTCTACATATTCCTTCTAATGAATACTCAAATGTTTCACATATGCTGAACGAATTCCAAGTGAGATAACTTCCATTTTATGGTCCCCCATCTGTGGTAATCACACTGTGATTTTGGAAAAGAGCAGGACAAGGAACCTTTGTATCTTCTCCCTTTCTCTTAATGCAGTTGACTTGTTTTTCACATTTCTGCAAGGCTCTGGGTTATCCATCTGCTTTCTGTTCTGTGTTGGGAAAGCATTGGTTTGTGTCTGGCATAGAATTATCAAATCAGAATCATTTAGGTTGGAAAAACTTTTGAGATCTTGGAGTCCAACTGTTTACTTGGTACTGCCAAGTCCACCGCTGAACCATGTCCCTAGGCATCACATCTACATTCCTTTAAATACCTCCATGGATGCTGATTTCACCAGTTCCCTGGGCAGCCTGTTTCAGTACTTGACAACCCTTTTGGTGAATAAAATTTTCTTACTGTCCAATCTGAATTTCCCCTGGCACGAGGTGAGGGTGTTTTTCTTGTCCTATTACTTCTGCTTGGGAGAGGAGGCCAACCTCCACCTGGCTACAACCTCCTTTCAGGGAGTTATAGAGAGCCATAATGTTCCCCCTGAGCTGCCTTGTCTCCAGGCTGGACTACCCTGCTTCCCCCAGCTGCTCCTCATAAGACTTGTGCTCCAGACCCTTCCCCAGCTCTGTTGCCCTTCTCTGGACACATCTGTGCATGCTTTAAAAGATGGTAACAGGCAGCAGACATACACAGCCCAGGCAACTCACGCACTTGAACTGTCTTTCAGCCTTGGAGTAGGCCAAACATCTTGGAGTGCATATTGTCACTCTTTTTTCCTGCTTTGCCACATCTGTACTTTGCACCAGGTTTACCAAAGTCCCGCTGCACTCTAAATGCATTCCAGAGTCTCTGGGTTACTGCTTCCAATAAAGCAAAACTCTTTTAACTTAGAGCAGAAATTCCACCCTGGAAATCATCCTGACAACAACTGTCTCATCTGGTCTTTTGCAGACATTGTTTGAGTTTGAAAATCGGCCTCTTCTCTATCTTGGTGAAAACTTGTGTCAAACATACTTTAAGTTTCACAAGAGTATATAAACAAAGAAATTAGGGACAGATAAACATGTAGGGTGTGCTATTGCTTTGTATCAAAACTCTGTTTTTTGAGATACACGAATGGAATTGAGTAGGGAAATCTGCCAGTGTTACTTGCAAGTACTTAGCTGTGTCTTTGTGAATGTGACTTTGGTAGCTACTAGAAATTGTGGACTGAATTCTTGCTTGTGTGAAGACATACAGTTCCACTAATTTCTAAATAAGACAGGGGTTTCAAGTCTATTTGTTAGTATTTTCTGTGGAAGCTGTCATAAATAGAAGAATAAATAATAAACAATTGCTAAGTCTGATTTTACTGACAAAGAGATCAATACAATATAATGAACTAATATGAATGTAGAAATGAGAAAGAATTATTTTTTAAGTCCACAATTAAGCCTCAGTAGAAGTGCTGTTTTAATGATCAGCAACAAAAAGAAACTGAAAGGACTACCATTGGTGAAAGAAGACTTGTAATTTGAAAGTTATGTCAATACTTTGAAGACATATTTCATACAATATAAAAGTAATTATTTTTATGGTCAATGTAAGATATTTTCTTTCATGTTGCAAGCCAAGTAATGTTCTGTTTCTGTGGATTCATTCATCAGTTCATAAAACTTTTAGAAATGAATGGCAAATTATTTAATAAAATGGATTTCATAGCAACTTTAATTCTTACCATTATTTTGACTACCCTAAGTAGAAAAGAGGTCTTTTGTCTTGTGCTAGTGAAATACTATATTGAAGATTACAGTTTTACTTTATCCATCTGGATCTTGAAGGACATACTGGGCTTTGGTAGAACTGATTTCCAAGTTGTGTTCTGCTTTTTGTATCTCTAACGAAATTTTCTGAGCAAAAGAAATGGGGATTATATATAGATCCAGAAGAAAATGTGAATTAGTCTTTCTGGAATCAGTGTCATAATTACAAAAGGTGACCTCAGGAGATCACAGAGCCTGACCCTGTGCTCAAAGCTGTGTCAGCTAGAGCTGGCTGTGTAGGGCTTGGGTCTTGAATATCTTCAAGGACAGATACCCCACAGAATCTCTGGACAGAAGTTTCAATGTTCTACAGCCCTTGTAGCAAAAAAGGTTTTTTTATTTTTAAGTGGAATTTCTTCTATTTCAGTTTCTGTGTGATGCCTCCTGTTCTGTAAGTTGGCACTGCTGACAGGAGTCTGTCTCCCTCTTGTTTACATCTGCCACCAAGAATGAGAGATGAGATCCTGAAGCCTTTGATGAGATCCTGAAGCCTTTTCTTCTCCAATCTCAGCTCTCTGTTGCCTTTGTTGGAAATTATCCAATTTTTAATTTTTTTTAAACTAACTTTAGTCAGGGGTTTGTTCATCTTTGCACAGGGAGAAGGGTATTGAAGTTTCTTTTCAAAAGACTCTCTTCCCCGGGTGAGGCCTGGTAAGCCTAACACCTCAATGGACTGGGAGTTGCCAGAAGATGCACAAGAAACAAGTGACCATTAACAAAGATTACCCTTGAACATCATCGCCTGGTGTGTTGGAGACACTTGGTCTGGGAAAAATTAATAAAAGAGCCAAAGAAGGAGGACCAAATTATCATCAAAGGTGAAGGGATCAATAGGAACCGAAATATTAAGAATTGTGTAATTTGGGACCACCAATGAACATTGAACCAGAGAATTGCTTTGGGTTTGTATGTATAAATGTTGAAAAATCTGGTAAAGAACCACGTGTGATAGAATGATTTTCACTGAACAACCTGGGCATGTGTGGATGAAATTATTTCTGTTGCACATCCTGGTAAGAACAACATCCTGGCCAGAATACACTAATGCCTGAATTCTCTAACACTGAAAAGATGTTGTTGGAGAGTTTTTGGTTTTTGTGCAGTTTTGGTGACACCTCCATCATGTCTCTGGTCCAATGTAGACATGTCTTTCTTGTTCTGGGGAGCTCCAAGTTGGACACAGCACACAGATGTGTCTCAAAAATGTGTAAGATGTGTCTCTCCAGTGCTGAGTGGTGGGGAAGGATCACCCTCCTTAGTCCACAAGCAGCACTCTGCCTGGTGCAGCTTGGGTGCCGTTGGCCTTGTTTATGGCACAGGCACACTGCTGGCTCCTGGTCAATTAGCTGTCCACCAGGACCCTGAGCTCCTTTCTCTGCCAAGCTGCTTTCCAGCTGGTCCCCAGCATGATCCTTGAAACACAGCCAGCTCTCCTGGACTCTTTTTTCTCTCCAGCTCTGTCTCCCATTGGATTCTTACAAACAGGTCATTGAACAGGCTAAACACTACTTTCCACTAGACCAGAGCTCACATCCTGCCATTTGCCTTACTCCTTCTTCTCAGGATCCTGAGCCCCACCATCTTATGTTTACTGCAGACCTTCACTGCATTTCCAATCAGTTCTTCCTTGTTTGTAATTACCAGGTCTAACACAGCATCTCCCTCATGTATTTATTCCATGGTGGGTTTTTGCAGTTCTGGGAATGCCTGAAGTTAGTGCTGCATTGAGACATTTATTGTACATTTTAGAAGCGACATGTATGGGAAAGAGAAAATGTTACATGCAGATTAAAAAAATCAGTAGTGAATAATGAAAATCTTAGAAAAAACCCTGTAACTAATAAGAGGATAATCTCAGCAAAATTCTGAGAAAACTTGTGCGGGTGCCAGGAACGTAGGATAAGCCATAAAAATAAAAAAGGGTTATAGTAATCAAATAAAAGACTAATTGAGTGTTTTAGCATACTAGACAATGAAATCCTTTGGACATGGAGGACATGGCAGGAGCCTAACCTATGCCAGGATTTGTGGGGTAAGAGGGAAAGATCAGAAAAGCCTGTCACAGGCTGGGAACACAGGCCTGTGAACTGTGAGAGAAAGAAGTCTTAGCTACCACAGCAGAAAGGTCTGGAGGCACTATCCACTATAAAGAAACAAGGACAAGTGGCATTGCTAGTTCTGATAGGTCATTGTGAAGGTAGAAGTGGGACACTTCTGGGAGAATGGATTACATTATCAGAACTCCTTTTAGTATGTGTAATGGTGAGGGACCAGGGGGTAGTAAGATGCAAAAACTTCCTTGTGTTCAGTTGGTAGTGGTGAATAATAAAAGCATCTGGAGGTGTGGCTCACAAGGCAGGCTTGTCAGCTGACAGCATTCAAAATCCAGTTTGACTTTTGAATGCTGCAGTGACAGACCAGCAGGGCACATTTTTAAAAAAAGGTTTGTGTTATAATGGGTATTAGAAAAAATATTTTCCTAAGGGTAAACACTGAAACAGTTTTTCCAGAGAAGTTATAGTATTTTTAATGTGAAACATTTCAGAACTTGACTGGACAAAACTCTAACTGATCAGATACAAGGTGATCCTGCTGCAAGCAGGATATGGAAATCAATGCACAGTCAGAAGTCCTTTCCAACCTCAAGTTTTCTCCAATGCCTGCTGTCTGCACAGGGACATAAGTGTTAGTTTTTAAGCCTCCTCTCTTACAGCGCTCTGCTGTTCCTAGTAATGCCTGGTATCACTGGGTACAAGTAGGCTTTGTAAATGCTTCAGCAAAAGAAGTAGTATTGGATATTAGTGTTTATTTTCACTGAGATTAGTTTTGATATCTGAAAAAGAGGAATTTCAGAGATAGAACATTTGGGGACATTGCTAGATCTGTAATAATGTGGAATCCTTTATATCCCTGAAGTGAAAAATATATAAATATATACTCTAGATTATACAAATTATCTACTATATATGTATGGGAAGTCTTCCTTTGGTAAGTGTAGAAAAAAGAGAGCTTCTCTCTTCACATCAACTCAGATGCCATTTTAGCTTTCCTACCGGGGTATTGCAGAGATTCTTTGCTGATCTTTGAACTATCAAAAAGCAGATACAACATCTTCTTTATGCAAGGGTAAATGATATTTCAGTGATACCTGATTTTGTTTAGAAGTAGTTACTGTTACAATTTTTCCTCTTAAAACCTATAGAAGTGGGTCGAAATATGTAATTTTATATCCTTATTTTCAAAATAGAGTATTATGAAGAGTGGTATTATTTCTGAAATGTCACAGCTCAGGAATAGGAAATAAAAGCTGCTGGAGGACTTAAATATGGAAATTCTAAGTCTTAAAATCCAACATTTAATCTGAAAGTGGTTGTCATTTCAATACTTGGTTATCTTTTGAATGCTCATATAGTTTCTATGTCTTGTTACCTTTACTACAATTCCCTTATCAGCAATAATTTCTTTTCAGACTAATTTTCTCCTTCACTGTCATACATGCTATAAATGATACCAGCTCATTTACTACTAGTAGTTATTAACTACTCAGTGGTTTTGAGATTCACTTTAAACAGGGAGGTTTGATTGCAGTACTTTCCAAGAACACTTTAGTTTCAATCACTTCTACAAAGTAGCAATTCAGCTTTATAGAGTTTACTGTATGTTGTGACACAGGGGCTCTTTGAAGGTTAATCAGATTTTTAGCAATAATAGGGTTGGATTCTTGTGTGACTGAGTCACTTCTGTTTCATGTGCAGATCTGTCATTTAATCAGAAGCCTGGAAGTTAAGACTTAATACACTGCATATTAAGTAGAAAAGACAGTTGTTGTTTTAATAATTTTTTTTTCCTTCTGAACTATCTTTAGGACTGTAAATTAGTTGAGACAGCTAGACTGATTATTTAAAAACCATTCCTAATGTGTGTAAAATCTAATAAAAGGAGTTGTTCAGTGAAGTCATATTATTTGGACACCAAAGCTAAAACTAATTTGAAGAAATATCCTTATATATACAAAATAAAATCAACTAAATGTGATGATGTTCCTGATTTACGTGTAGGGCATGATTTAATCTAATTGCAGTTTAACTGGGGGCAGTTAATGTTTTCTTAAAGGCAAGTACAAACACACACAAATCTTTGTAGCCCAAAACAAATATTTGGAGAATGGCCAGAGTAGACTGTCATAAAGAGTTTTAATCAAGTAAGTTTTTTTACAACTGAATATCTCTGACACACCTCCATGCTTGAATTTAGCTGTTGAAGTTGATAAAATTACACATAGTAGAGTAGGCTTGTGTTTAAGCATTACTGGACAAAGTATTTTTCTTCTGGTAGCAATGCCCCACACAACTTAAAATACAGGAGAGTTTATATTAAAATATATGCATTATGTGTATATCTTACCTTGCACGTTAGTTTAGCTCCAATCCCATGCCATGTGTACTATGTTACAGTACTCAGTACTCTGTGTTGCTGATGGGCACTCAGCTTTGTCATCTTGTCTTCCTCAAATGTTGAAATGCTGAGCTTGAATAATGATAGTGTATACAAAACACAGTGTCCCATCAAAAACTGTTTAAATGGTTATCTTTATAATGCAGTGCTTGAGAAGTTTTGGTCAAGTATTTATCCTGCTCTTGGAAGAGCTGGGTTGGATTCCAGAATGGAAGATGATGTGTGATGTGTTTGCTGCAGTCAGTGTGGTGCTACAGCACACAGGATTACAAATTCAGATTGTTTAGGTTTCGGAAGGCCTTTGGTGGAAAAGCCAAGGGACTGATTTACAGAATCTTGCTGCATGACACAAATTAAATAACTATTATAAATATTTTAAAACTTGAGGAATGTTGGTTTGCATACAGGAATGAAGCTCTGCCTGGACGCAAAATATCAAGTAGGAAGAGTTGCATTTGTTTTGCTGTGTGACTTGAACAGAGAAAGGTTTGAGGTGGAGTAGGAAGAGAATGAGTCAGGGCAAAAAAAGCCCCCATAAGAAGGGGGAAAGGAAATATAGTCTACAGATTAAGAAGTGCTTTAAGGAAGGATGCTGTGAATACTGGTGCCAGCTTTGCTATGTGGATAAGGAGCAGAAATGCTATTGCTTGGTTGCCATTTTCCCAAATATATTTGGAAGCTACTACTGTGGATGATACTAATACATCCTAAAATTGCCATGCCATATTTACTACTTTATATTTGTAAATCTATGTATATGAAGACTTTATTTAGTCATAGTTTTGAAAGCAAGTTAAGCATGATGGGCTTAAATTTAGTCCTGCCAGCTGTTTTATATGCCTACTACTTAGGTACATGATATGCTGCCTTTCTTTTTTCCTTTATTCTCATGCTGTTAACACAGTCCTTATAAACTGAAGCCATCTGGCTGTTCATAGCTGTAATGCTATCCAAATGTGTAAATTACTAAAAATGTATTCCCTTATGCTTAGGAGCACAGACCTGAATTTGGTGCTGGGTTCTTCTATCTAGAGAAGCTGAGATTAAGAGTTTTTTAGTCATGTTTTACTTAGTGCCATTAATTTTATTTGGACTAGAGAGAATAGGAAATTGTGAAGTGAGAGAATGTTTGTGAGAATAAAAATGAGTAATGAGTATGTGGGGAAAGAGAGAAATTATAGGCAATTTTTAAATTGGATTAAATTTGGGGTGCTAATTCATATCTGACTTCTGTTTTCTTCTGATTTTGGTCCAAACACAAATCAACTTCATATGCTGCTTATATGTTTAAGGTAAGTATTGCAGAAATACCCCTGCACTGGCAGAGGGTTCATGCAAGGAAAATATCTAGTTAAATAACGTAAAATCTTGTTTTGGTACTTAGAATTTCAGATGGACTTACTTGGAAGCAAACTGGAGAAAACGAACCACAAAAATTTGAATAGAAATGTTTTTAATGGGTTTCCAGGTAATTGTGAACTGGATGGGAGCACTGTAAACCTTTGTTGCCTGAGGAAACAACTAACTTCTAGCATTATTTGGCTAAAAATGTACATGAAGAGTTGAAAAGAACCTGAGTTACAGTCTAGAGGATTTCCCTGTTTAAGCTTGGTGTTTTGGCATACAGATGCATGGGGTTTGGATGTGTCGTGACTAAAGATGCTTGATCTGGTTCTAATATCCTGTTTAGCTCTTGGTCATACCCCATGCAGCACTACTGGCTGGGGATGGAGTGCCTGGACAGGGGCCAGGCAGGAAGGGACCTGGGGGTGCTGATTGACAACAGCTGAACATGAGCCAGTGTGTGCCCAGGTGGCCAAGGCAGCCAAGGGCATCCTGGCCTGTGTCAGGAATAGTGTGGCCAGCAGGACCAGGGAAGTCGTTCTTCCCCTTTACTGGGCACTCACTGGTCAGGCCCCACCTTGAGTGCTGTGTCCAGTTCTGGGCCCCTCAATTTAGGAAGGATGTTGAGGTGCTGGAGCATGTCCAGAGAAGAGCAACAAGGCTGGTGAAGGGGCTAGAGCACAAGTCCCATGACAAGTGGCTGAGCGACCTGGGGTTTAGCCTGAAGAAAGAGAGGCTCAAGGGAGACCTTATTCTCTGCAACTGCCTAAAAGGAAGGTGTAGGCAGGTAGGTTTTGTCTCTTCTTCCAGGCAACCAGCAAGAACAAGATAGCACAGTCTTAAGCTGCACAGGGGAATATTTAAGTTGGATGTTAGGAGGAATTTCTTCACAGAAGGGGTGATTGGAATGGGCTTCTCCAGGGAGGTGGTGGAGTCACTGTCCCTGGAGGTGCCTAAGAAAAGACTGGAGGTGGCATTTAGTGCCATAGTATAGTTGACATGGTGGAATTTGGTCATAAGTTGGACTTGATGATCTCAAAGGTCTTTTCCAAACTTACTGGTTCTGTGATTCCGTGATTCTGTGGTTATGTGATTCTTTGTGTATGTGATACTTGTTTAAGTTTGCTGTCCTCTTGCAAGTTAAGGTGCTCTTTTATCTTTCACTGTCTGCTGAAGGAAGATGTAAAGAAAAGTACTTTTCAGTGTTTTGAATATTGAAAGTTATTGCTATGCTTTTCTAAGAGAAATGTTTTGATGGGCAGATTCATTCAATAAAGATCCTATTCTGTGAACCCAAACCTCCACCCATGAAGTCTTCTTCATCCATGAAAGCAAAGATGAAGAATCATTGCTCTTCCATTACTCTTGCATTACCTGATACACATCTCTCTCAGGGACATGAAATACCTCTGCATGGTGTTTTTCAAAACTTAATACAAATGTTATTCTAGATTAAATGAAGTGATTGAAAATGTTGCCTGTAGTTCTTTCCTAATGTTTCATATTTATGATCTCTAAGGTTGCATAGAAAGAAGCCTTTGCTTTAACTAAAACTGGGATAGACATTTCTTAAAATTCTTTTTAATCAAGCAGAAGGTGGTTCACCTGCATTTTATGAAGTTGTTGCATGACAAATGCAATTGGCCTATGTGACTACATATGGGATGGGAGATTATTTTTTAGTGGCATAAACCATCCTGCTTAGAAAAGGATGACATATGCACATATATGTGAATGTGTGGTTCCTCATCCTAATTTTCTTGTGTTTAGAATATTAATTTTTTTCAAAATATTTCAATATGCTTGATTGAAATGCTGCACATGACCTAAAGGCAGCCTATAGAAATCATCATGCTCATGCAGAAGGAAATAGACTAAGAAAGATTAATCTTAAATTGTCATGTTGCATGCAAGCTGTCTTACTCCGAATTTATTTTTAATCAATTTGGCAAATATGTATTGCTGTATTTGTACTGTCCTGTATAGTTGCTTGTGGTTTCTCTGCATATTTAAAACAAATACTTATACTTACAGATACTTACAAGCATTGCTTTGCCATGCTTGTGTTCTTCTGGCATTTCTATAGGGTTGTTTTATATAAATTATTAGTGTCTGTGTAGATTTGGAGCTGAGAATCACATAACAGCTTTGAAAGCAACATGGAAAATGCAATAATCATATGTCCTTGATAGATTTAACTGCCTTTGTTATTAGCTCACCTATACAGAGTATTATAATGCTATTATTTTATAATATTACTTTAAACAATATAGTGGTTTAGACTGAATTTCAGAAATATTTCCATTGATTGCTGAGACACATTCCATCTACTTAAAGACCAAGATAAACAAAGTGGGTTTTGTTATTTTATAACTGTGTCTTATTTTAAGAATGTCTATGGCTATCAGCATGATCAGTGAAACTTTCATTTCAGCAGCTGCTACAAAAACATCATAGTTTGAAAAAAACAACTGTTTTGAAGAAACTTTCACATAGAGGTACAATGTTTGTATTTATGTAATTGCTCTTGGCAACAGCTTCAGTAAATTTAAGTTGAAGTTCATCCATAAAATTAACCGACTTTCTCAATCCACTTGAACTTTGATCTGTTTTGGTGTAATGTTCTGGAGTTGGTGAAGAAGCTTTACAATTGGAGTCTGTAATCCCAAATGAGATTACACCACCTTCTTCTGATTCAGAATTTCCTGCTGTTGCAATATGTGTTGTTCCACAGAAATGAGGAGTAATTCCCTCTCAGACACTGTTGAGATTGCTCCCGGGGAACAGCGTTAGTGATGTATTCTTTCACTGTTAAAGAAAAGGCATCCTATTGTAAACTTAGTTGTTTCTCAATGACTTTACAAACTTGTTCTAAAAAATTCACTTAATCTTGAAGCTCTGTTTCCCAGGAGACAAAATAGTTATTTTCTTAAAACCAATTTTTGCTTTAAGAACAAAGAAACCACATGGTAGTTTTGAAGCTTTGGAATAGACGTCCTTTATACTACAGAAAATTGTGTTTTCACTCAGAGCCTTTTCTGTTCTTTTAAAAAAATATTATTATTTGTGGATTCCTTATTGAGTGGACTGTATTGAATCTGCATCAGTCGGCTGCAAAGTGTGGTGGTGTTTGAGCTCTCCCCTGCATAGGCAGGCTGCAGTGAGGCTGCACGTTCAGGAATGAACAGAACACAGAGCAGAATTCATTCATGCATTGCCCTCACTACCAGCAAGTGTGAACATGTGCACAGTCCTCCCTTAGAAGAAAGCAAAAAGAACAGTCACAGTGAGCATTTCTCTTCTCTCATTTCAGGAACATTGCCTCCAAAGCTGGTATTGCTTTTCTCAGATGATCTGGTTTCAAGCTATGTTGCTATTAAGTACTTCTACTGCAGGGCAGTGTCCCTGGAAAATGTGCTGCTTGCAATCTTTTGTGTTGGCCCTTTGAAGGTCATGACGTTAAATCACAAAATCACAGGAATACCCCTGAGAAATTCTGAGACTTTTACAGAGGGGCCATCCATCCAAATTTAAGCACTTTTGAAGGAGGGGACTTTTGGAATAAAGATTGCAGCATGTCTATTTTCTACCAAGAAAATGAGTCTGTGCTGGAAAGCAAACACATGTTAAGGCTGGATGACCAGAAAAGGGAGTTGACACATGAGAAGGAAAGAGTAAGCTGTTCTTCAGATTTTGATCAAAAGCTTTTTCTGCTTCTAAGGCATGACTGTTCTGTTTCTTGTAACACACACATTTATAAAGATCTCACACTCTTTTTTCTAAATTTAAAGGGGTTTGGTGCATTCTGGTTGGACCCATGGCAGTTCAGTTGGTATGATTATTACCTTTTCATGACTTTTGTTTAATACTATGGGTATTTCAGTTATGTTACCTGAGTTTGTGCTTGGTTAGATGAAAAAACTCTGATGTATGATGAGTGATAATTTTTGTGATGATACTTTTTATCTTGCCATGATAGTTCATTAATTTTAATAACCAGTGAAAACACTATTTATCTGACATGAAGAAGAAAATAGAGATTTTCATGTTTGTGCTCCAAGTTACTTCCTTGCAATGTTTACTGCATACCTTACAGCATAGACTCTTGCCCCCCAGGAGTTACAACAGGAAAATGCATTATGTTCTCATTTACAGTGCTAGACTAGTTGTCCAGTGATGAATGGTAGATGAGATAATATGCCAGGAGATCCTCATCCCTTAGGGAGAAGAAGGTGGAAGAAAGAATTAATATTTTTTACATTTTTCTTTATCCCACAACTCTGAGACTTGCTTGACATTAGCTAACCTGAGAGTGGGAAGCATCCCTTTGTGTATGGCCAGTTCTGAGCAGAACACAGGTGGATGCTCCAAGGTCTCCTTCAGTTTTTCCTTACTGCTGAGTTGAACACACCCTGCTCTTGGTTTTGTGCTGTTGTACCATTTTCCCACACTGCCTGCTTGGCTCAGTTTTTGTCCCTCCTTGACCTTTCCATTGTAATCATACATCCATCAGCCCTTCATCTCAAGGCCCAGCTGGGGAACTGTCACACTTGTGGTATTTGTCTGATGCTACTTGTCAACATTTGAAGGGTTCAGATCTGCAAGTAGATGTTTCTGGAGATGCCCATACTACCATTCTCTACTGTAGTCACAAAACCTTCTTTGCAGAAAACCCATCTGGGACTTGCTACCGTGTTTTAAAATATCCTCATGACTAATAAACTGTAAAATATCTTGTCATTGTTGTAGCACATAGGGGATCCGGTAATAAATGAGAGGTCCTCTGTGACAAGCACCATAGATATATAATAAAACAAAAACCTCTGGGAATGCTTCAGTCTAAGTTCATATTTTTTCCTTATGCACCCAAAAATAGGATTAATCAAATTTCATGCCTAAGGGCTTAAACAGATGGAATAGGAAAGAAAATTTCACCAGTCAGCAGTGTAGTAGTCCTGCATCAGTGGAAAGTATGCACTTCCGTAATGTACGAGATAAAACCTTTCATTTAAACATTTCTCACAGCTTATCTAGTTTCCCTGGTTTAAAGTAGTAGAATCCCAGATTAATATTCAGCAACTAGAGAACAATGTTTAATTTTATTTGAAATATTTCTTTCCTCCTGTTCTGAATGAAAATGCCAACTTTGTGACAAGATCATTAAAATGCTTAAATGCTAAACAGAATTTTCTGATTCAGTGTTTTCATGTCTTCTCATAACAATTTTTCCAGGTTGTGTTGGTCAGTGGACATCTGGACAGCTGGGACGTTGGGCAGGGAGCTATGGATGATGGTGGTGGAGTATTTATATCATGGGAAGCATTATCACTCATTAAGGATCTGGGTAAATCTTTAATTTTAAAATATTTTTAATGCATTACATTTCCAGGACATTTTGTATGATGCCTAAACTGGATTTTCTATTTTTTCTATGTCTCTGAGCACAAATATTAATATTGTCACTATACTAAAACTAGTATAAAAAAACTAGTTCAAAACAGACTTTTTAGATTGTTGAGTTAATATCCAAGGACGCTTTTCCTCCTACATCACATGGAATCTATTTTTCCTCCTTATTCCCTTTTTCCACAACTGTAACTCATGGTCAAGAGGAATGCCCAACGTATTAATTAGAAACTAAAATCCACTGCTGCTCCTGCCCTGGCAGCTTTTAAACAAAAAACTACCTTTCCCTGCTTCCCAGTGGAAGGAGTTAATGCACTTCAACAGTCTCAGTCTTTCTTGAAGAGCTCTTTGTAGACAAGCTCTGTCATGTGAATAGCTGCTTGCATACTGCAGTCATGAACATCAGACATCCCTGTGAGTTCCTGTTCCTTTATTTTGTATTGTTTGAACCTCTAATCTCTCAATTTCCCAGCTTTGGAATGATTGGATTATCAATCTGTAACCAAAACAAAGTGTGCCTGTTTAAATTTTTTGGTCTTTTAAAAGCAAACTAAATAGGATTCTTCTACAAGGAATCCAAGTGTACTCCTTCTTTCAGTGTTTTTTAATTTATTTTTTTATGATGCTCGGAAAAATTGGCTGTGTTCTTTCCACCTTCAAGGACAAGAAAGTTATTCTGCTGTGTTGGGTACTCTATTCCATTCAAAATAAACTGTTGTGGGTTTCTTAAGGGCAAGTTTGTGGTGGCATTGTATAATTTTTATTCACTGGGTTTCCCTTCACACATGACTTAAATGCATCACTTTCTTCTGTTTAAATATTTGATTTCCTCTGGTAGCAGCCTGTATGTTTGCTGTGCAACCTGTGGTGAAATGCTGTTCTCTCAGCTGGGAAATGCTGGAGCCTTTGCTGATGTCCTCTGCTCTGGACAGCTGTTGTGTTCTGCCCTTCTCTTTGTACCAGTGTTCTGCAGGAACACAAGGCTGGGAGAGGACTTCTGGGTCTTCATAGCTGTAGGTAAACAAGGGGCCTTTCACAAACTGACCTCCATAGTAGACTGGTTAATGCAGATTTAATATCTTTTGTATTTAAAATCTGACCAAAAAAAGAAGAAAAAAAAAGAGGACAGCAAAATAAAAAAAAATGTGAAGATTGTGTGAGAAACAAATTAATGACTTTTATTTAAAATAAATTCCATAGATTGTGTTTTGAATGAGCATTGTGTTTTGCACTGTGGAGACTTTGTTTGATATTCCTTTGCACGCTGATAAATTAAGTCTCACACTAGTTCACCAAATACATTTGAAATGAAGATAAGACAGCTCAGTTGACTCTATGCACGTGTAGAAATTTTTTACTGTGTCCAGGGAGTCTTGAAGCTATGGTGCATTGTGTAGCCATTAAACTGTGTCAGCATTTACCAGAGTATAACTGATCTTACAGCTGTGGTGATATGATCCTCAAGCTGAAATGAACATTCTGAAATATGATTTCTAGAATATTTATTTATATTGTGCAGTATATTAATTTATATTGTGCAGTAAGAAATAACACCAGTACTTCTGCCATGGTCCTTTGGGTTAATGAAAGCAAAATACTATTGCACTATTAAAGCAGGGTTTTCAGTGATGGTCTAATAACATTTCATCATGATATCACTGTGACCCTTGGACATGACTTATGGACAAGACACAAATTATGCCTGTTAATTTGGATTCTGAAAATTTCATGTAACACTTGAAGAATATTATAGTTTAAATGCACTTCCATACTTTCAACATAGCCTCCTCCCAAAACCATTTAATAGCTATTGGCTTAAGACCAAATACATGAAATTAATACTTGAAAAATCATTAAAATTATGGTATAAGATGGTAAGATTTTATTTTAAGCAATACAGTTTGCTTTCTTGCCTCAAGTAAATTTTTTTAAGAGTTCTTGCTTTTATTTTTAAGTAAATCAGTTACTTAATGTATTGACCTTTATACTTCCTCATATTTCCTGAATCTTCTGTGTTAGCTTTATTTTTAATTGAGGTGGCAATTTTTGTGCTATATTGGTATATTTTTTTCTTTTAGTTTTGTTTTACTTTTGGGTTTTCTAGCTTTCCAGACACCATAATAGTTACACACTCCCTACAAGGACAAGTACCAGACCAGCACAATCTGAAGTAGTTTTACATAGTCTTCAAATATTTGGTAGCATTTTTTTTTCCATTTCCATTTTGGCTTCACATGAATGTTGTTTCTTTTGGTGGAAAAGGCAACTACATGAAAGTCAGACTGAACTGAAACTGTTCCGCATTATATTAGCAGAGAATGGAATGAAAATATTTTATTGATATAAAATTCCATGTATACATTTCAGAAGAGTAGTACCTTAAAAGCATAGGGCCAGTTGTGGTCTGCTGTAGTTTTTGAACACTGTTTAAAGTTATAACCATTCAGTTATCTCTGGAAAATAGAAGAGCTAACAAGTGCAAAGTTTCAGTCTGTCTGAATACTTTGCTTCTAATAGCTGTAATATCTCTCTGCTCATCTTCCTACAGTGGGATGAGGGGAAGGGGGTACCTGCTGGTGGTGCCGTTCCCTCTCATCCATCTTCAGGGAGGAAGCACAGGCAGCAAATTCAGAGCAAATATCAACTTCTAGATGGCTACATTTCAACAAGGTGAATCTTTCTATGTTTTCTGTGCAGCTGCAATTTCACTCTCAAAACATCCCCTTCAGCAGTGTATAGTAAACTTCAGTACCAGCCTGTGCACCTGTTGGTGCCATGCTGGCTGTAGACATCTCCTGACCAGAGTAAAAAGAAGCATTTTCCCTAGTGCATCCATATCAGGTTCTTTGTATGAACTAAACTCTCACGGCTGCTTGCTTTGCTGGTAGCTAATCTCAGAAAAATTCACTAAGTAATGGTCATACTGACTATTGGTGTTCAAAGGGGTCTTTTCTCACCATTAATAATGAAGTGCAATGAAGCAAAAAGGAAAGAAAAGCATGAGTTAAATTCTTGAAGCTTACATATGCCACTGATAGGCAAGATCTGTGACAAGCTGCTTCATGGCTGATGTGCTTAAAAAAGGAAGAACTGGAAATGTTTCCACAGAAGTTGTTTATGTGAAGAAACATGAACATTTCCGCTGGTTATTACTCCTTATTCCCTTTACTGGGAATAAAGATGTTTTTAGAGTCACTGAGGCAGTTTGTGAACTGGTCTGAACTGGTAAACTCCCTATCCTTCAGGGAAGCCACGGCTGTTGTGATTAGCTGAGGATTTCTGATGCTTAAGAAATTACTCTTCTCCACTTGCAGGCAAAGTGTCCATGGCAGTGAACTTGTGCAACGTGCAGTTTGTCTTCTGCAATGTCTGGCAGCAGCTGCCCTGCCCAGCCCTCTGCAGGCTTTAATCTTTTGATCTATTTTAACTAATTTTGATGGAGACATAAAAATATTTAGAAAAGGAAGTTTTGATGTACTCTTCAAATAGGTGACTGAGGAGAGATGGGCAAGTGCATTTACGTCCCACCTAAGGAGAGGCAGGAAGAAGGCACTTTTATTCTTTTCTTAAAGATGGCAAACACCTGGTTACCAGAACACATGTAGCATTGTGGTAATCACCAGTCTATTTCCTTTTAATCTGTCTGCAAACTCTGTGTGATAGATTGCAAATATCTCCATGGCAGTATTGAGAGCGTTATTTGGGGTAATTAAGAGATGATGGGAAGACACTGGAGGTGTTTTAGAGAGGAAGGGCTAACAGGTTCCCATCATTAAGCTGAGGGAATCCATGGGGTGTTGGATGAGCTGTAATGTAGTGTGATGAGGGCTTTTGGAAGCTGTAGGAGACAGCACTCAAGCAAATTGCAGTTTTCTAGTTTTACAGAACAACAGCTGTGCTGCTAATTACAGCCTAGAAATCTCAAACCCAACTTGTTTTCAGGTTCCATTTATAATTCTAAACTTTTGTTAGTTTGTTAGTTTATGTGCAAGGAAGAGCATCTTTGGAGCTGGCCAATGCCATTTGCCTCATCATTTTCATGTTGGTCCAGTTAGTCCTCTGGGGTTGTTTGAAACACAGCTTCTCATGTCCCTCTCTCACACAAGGTGAGATAAAAGACTAAATAAGCAGCTACACATAGAACATCACCATAAAATCACACAAAATTTATTTTGCTGCCATATTTTGTCATTGGTTGGACAGTTTGCAGGACTTGATCCTACTTTGGATGTTGGTTGTCATTTTCTGTGGAGGAGATATTTGTCCTCCTTTCCCACCATTTCAAGCCTGCAGCTCTTCTTGCTCGGGGGTCATACTTCTGCACTTGGTATTTGAGCAAGAAGCAGCTAGTATGTGTCCAGTGGATTCAGAGCTTTAGTCAGTGCCTGCCTTTTTGCTCCTAATCCAGCTGGGCTCCCACACTGCTTGGCTGGGGGGCATTTCCCAGCTGAGCCTGCAGGTGTTCTGCCCTCCTCCAGCCCTGCCAAAGCCACCTCACACTCTAGTGCTGGAAATGTGGGCTTTTCATCCCTAAAGGGAGCTTGAAGGAACTGAATAATAACAATAATAGAGAAAGATCTTCAGAATGTGCTTGTATGGCAGTGTCGTATTTCCAAACACAGTATTTTAAGTCTCCGAACAGCAGTAGGGAGGCTGCTGGTGTTGGAAATCCAGTTGATTTTGGTAGATGAATTTCAGTGCTTTCATCTGAAAAACTTCAGAAACGATAATTGTTATGTCTTTTTTTATTAAAACATCTGGAATCGACTTTTTTCCTGTTGAGAGTGGAAACTGATGGGGTGTGTTACTTGACACTACAGTCTAGTTTGTATTCAGAGTCCCATCTCTGCTAGGACAGGAGGAATCAAGCAGTCAGCAGGTTCTATGTGCACATCCCAGGTTTCTTTCAGCAACATTTACCCATAAGCTCTCTTTCCTTGTTCAAGAAATGTGTTTTCTACCTTTTCCTGCCTGGGTTTGGGTCTCTCTTGCTTCATTGCTAGCCAACTCTTGGTGCCCTGCCAAGCCCAGAGGTGCATACCTGTCCATGAGCTGCTGCTCAATCTGGGGACATCTTCAGAAGTCAATGGCTGAGCTGTGAATTTGTCAAATGACAAACTTTTCCTCTTTCTCTTCAATTGCTTGAACTGCAGCCAGTGTAAGGAGTTGCCAGTGAATGCTGTCTGAACCCCTGCCTCCACTGAAGTGGTCACTGCAGACTCCAGGAAAGGCTGCACTCCAAAGACCACCACAGTGGTGGGTTGGGATGCAGAGTGAACATTTCCCTGCTCGTGCTGTTGTGTTGTACACTGAGCTCATGTTCGGTCATGTCTGCCTACTGCCTCAGACCAGGAAATCTCTGCTTGGACTGTGCCTCAAAGTGCTTCTGAGAGTCCTGTTCTTCCATGTAGGAAAACACTTGCTATGGGGAGCTGCCAGAGCCAGTGAATACCAGCACTCAAGCAGATGAACAGGGAACATTTTCCTCTTTCACAGCCAGGGTAGGATAGTGATGAAGCTAGATAGCTGCTAGAGTAGCTTGATGAAGGAAGAATGATTGTTGACAAAATCTAATCCCAGTCATCACACCTTTTACACAGCTTTCCTGCATTCCTAGACGATGATGAAATATGAAAAAGGGAGAAATGTATGGTGATAGATGATAGGAGCCATTTCTCTTCTTTGTCTATTTGCCAGAATTAAGCTAACTGGGGCTTCATAAATCAGCTTTCCTGTAGATGTAGACACGAATCTGGCACAACCAAATTACTGCTTTATAGCAAAAAGACACAGAAAACTACAGAAATGTTTTTAAAACAATGCATGTAAGAATTTTAAGGTACTAATTGAGTTATTATTACTCATAAGCAGTTGATTAGACAGTTTTTCCCCCTTAAAACTTATTTAAAATTGAAATTGTAACTCTCATTTGAATTATACCCATGACTAATGTAACTGGAAAACCATTAGACAGATTTTTGTACAGTTCACTGTAGTCTTTGTATGAGGCTACATTTCTCCAGTCCAAATTCACTGGCTAATATATGAGGACTAAAGATATGTTTTATTAAAAACATGATCACCAGAGTAATTCCTTTTCTGCTAGCTTAATTGAAGTCAAATAAATGCAATTTTAACATGCTTGCAAAATATTTTGTTAAACATTTTTCTGAATTTCTTGTAGTGGTGTCATTTGCAGTCTAGGAGATATGTTGTGAAGCATAATTAAATTACCACTTTTACAGTTTCTAAATGACTACTTTTACAGTTTCTTTTTTTCTTTAATCAAATATGCCTGATATTAACTTCTTGTTCTTACATTCTTTTCACTTTCCCAAGGCTGAGTGTTTTATTCTGACCTTCACATTTTCAATTCTGTTAAATCTTCTTGGTATGAAATATCTGCATATGCTGTTACACTACAAATACATTTATTCCTTCATTTTAACATTTGGTTGAGTGCATATTTAGCAAGTACTTAAATCTTCAATTTTCATACTGTGTTGACATAGCAGAGGGGTGACTACAAACATAAAACATTGCTAGTCTGATGGTAAATTTAGATATACAGGCCTCCATAGCAATTTTGCTCTTTGTCTTGTGGACTGCTGCTTCTCTGAAAGATTTAATTTACTCAGAAAATTAAAGAAAAAATTGTAGCTTTGATTATCTATAAAAATCTTTTAAAACTTGACAATGCTAGCTGTTGTGTGTTATTGGTTTTGTTTTTCAAGTCTCTAACGTGGTTGATGTGGTGAAGTGCTGAAATCCTTCCCAAATGAAGTAAGGGGCATCTTGTCCTTACTGTCTTTTTTTTAAGGTATAAATTTTCAGTATGGAGACAGAAGCATGCCTGTTTCATTTTCTGACTCATCAGCTCTCAGAATAGCCTAACAGATTTGTTTTCTGATCCAAAGAGCGGGACAGCAGAGGCAGAATTCAGACCCACCTCTCGTTATGATCACACCATGCCTGATATTTGTAATCCCATAGAGTGTGGGAGTGGGCCCCGCATTGCATTTTCTGCTCCACAATTTTGTGAGATCACACGTACCCTTAAGGAAGAATGTGTTCCTGAGGAGGAATAAAGTGTGTTTTAAATGTGGACAGTGTCTTATTCCTTTTGCGGGACTCGGAGAACATGTTTACAGGACCAGAGCAAGGCATGGGGTGGAGGAGTTCTCTGCTGACTCTGCACTTGGCTTTTTTACACAGGCAAGTTTGTGTTTCCTTTTCTTCTCCTTTTTTTCTTTTTCCCCTCTTTTATTTTGGTACACATGATTTGGCTTCATGACACTACACAAAACAGTTCTTAGTTTAAAACCCCATGTGCAGACAAGTACATTTGGCAGTACGTCTCATCTGAAGTGCCCCTCAGCTGTGCTGCCAGGTGGCAGGAAGGTGTCCACAGAGATACCCTCTCTCTGGCACTGTTGTTGCCTGACTTGCAGCCCATAAGCACCAGGCTCTGGGCTTGGCTTCCCTCTTCTCTCCCTCACCGCCCCCCCCCCAGTCAAAGGGCTTAATCCATATTATTTTTAGTTACTAGACTTGCAAATCATTCACAGATTTCCCCTCCAGTCTTGGATAGCCAGCTCCTTCCTTGACATTTCCTCTTGGATATTGCATTGCTTTTTAAAAATAAATCTTACCTAAAACCTCTCCCATTTCCCTTCTCCACTCTTCTGTAAATCTGCCCTTCTGTCATAAGATCATCAGCCTCCCTAAAAACAGAAAAAGAAAATTGCTTGTGTAATCTCAGTGTCTTGCTGCGCTGCTGTTAAGGCTGCCGGTGCTCTGCAAATCCAGTCTTTCCCTAGGCTGGCTCATCTTGGGCACTGCCTTGCCCCTGTGCCCTCTTTGAAGAGCCTGTGCAAACCGCTGCTCACAGTCTGTGCCAGTGGCAGTCGTGTCCTCTCAAGCCCCAAAACATGTTTCTGAGCAAGCTGACAGCCCCAGGCGAGACTGAGCTGCAGCATCCGGCTTGGCTCATCACTTTGATTTCCCCTCCCCAGCCACAGACCTGACCATTTTCTGTCTTCTTCCTGCAGTGCTTCATCTCTTCTGCTCCAGACCTCATCTCTCCTTACTCCAGACTTTCAACACTCAGAGGTTTTCTTGCTTCCCAGTGCTATTTTTTGCAGTGCTTTGTCCTCAGTGCCACAAAAAGAAGCTATCAACAGACAAAAATCAAGGAGACTGTGCTGCATTAGACTGGTTTAAGAAGAAAAGAAAGACAGTTTCTGAAGCTGAAAGCTGTTTCCCATGTCTAATTTGAGCCTCACTGGGGAATTAGAAATATGTTATAATCAAGGTTTAAGTAGTACTAAAAGGGGTTTTTTCAGCTGTTCTTTGCCTTGTTTTTGGAAGCTTTTAACTTTGAAGCTCTACGAAGAAGAACTTGAGGGTACTGATTGGTGAGAGGGTGGACATGACACCTGGCAATGTGCACTTACAGCCTAGAAAGCCAAATATGTCCTGGGCTGCATTCAAAACAACGTGGCCAGCAGGGTGAGAGAGGGGATTCTGCCTCTCTGGTCTCCCCTTGTGAGACCCCACCTGTGCTGCATCCAGCTCTGAGGACCCCAGGATAAGAAGGATGTGGACCTGCTGGGGTAAGTGCAGAGGAGGGCCCTGAAGATGATTACAAGGACAGAGCGCCTCTCCTGTGAGGAAAGGCTGAGGGAATTGCAGTTGTTCAGCCTGGAGAAGAGAAGGCTTAGGGATGACTTGGTTGTGGCCTTCCAGTACCTGAAGGAAGTGCACAAGAAAGATGAGGAGAGTCTATTTAGAAGAGCATGTAGTGACAGGGCAAGGGGCAATGGCTTCAAACTTAGAGAGGAGGTTTAGATTAGATGTTTGGAAGGAATCCAAATTCCTTGGGTGAGATGGTGAGGATGGTGAGGCACTGGCACAGGTGCACAGAGAAGTTGCAAATGCCCTGTCTCTGCAAGGGTTTAAGGCCAGGCTGGATGGAGCTCTCGGCAACCTGACCCAGCGAAATGTCCCTGCCCATGGCAGGGACGTTAGAACTAAATGATCTCTAATGTCCCTTCCAACCCAAACCATTCTATGATTCTGCGATTTTCTCTGTGAAATCATTATTTGTCACTCAATTAAAAAAACAATTTCTTCTTAAATAAATGAATACACAGGCACTTTTCTGCTCAAGTACTGAGCTCAATTGTTTAAACCATAGAGAGCTGTGTTTCTAACAAGAGTGAAAGCCAAAGTACTTCTGGTTTAGAATGGAGATTTCTTCTAGATCTTCAGAGGAAAAAGTCTGGACATCTTCAATTAACTGTGTTATTACTATCATCCTATTGATTACAGTTTATTTCTGTATGTATATTCTTTGAAATTAGGCAGGGAAACAGGTTGCTAGCAGTAAGAGCTTTTTCTCTTCCTTGCCCATACCACAGGATACATAAATCAGGTATTAGCAGATTGTACCACTGTTTTTGATGATGAGTTCTTATCTTTAGCAAAATGTGGAGTACCGGTTTTATTTTTATTTTATGCTGTGGCAGAAATGGAAATTCCAGGTATTTTATGAGAAGTGCATGCATGATAGAAATATCCCATCTAAAGACACACAGTAAATCCCCTATGTCCAATCAGCTCCAAACTTGAAAAAGGTAGGGAGTGTAATAAGAATTTAAAGAATGTCAGCAACATCATTATGTATCTTGATGTTTTCTGTATAAATACTTATAAATATTTTTGTATAAATACCTTTTAAAGAAACTAAAAGCCACAGGGTAACAATGCAGAAAAGGCCATAGCCCATGTATGTTCAGCACAGCAGAGGACAATGTTTAAGGATGATACATCTGTATATACCTCCCTAGTAGCGCCTAAAGCAAGTACATTAGTGACTTAGGGAGTAAGAGAACATAGAGAATAGTTTGGGTTGAAAAACATCATTAAAGGTCATTTAGTCCAACACCCCTATAATGAACAGGAACTGCTTCAACTTGATCAGGTTGCCCAGAGCATGTTGCATCTGACCTTGAATTTCTCCAGGGATGGGGCATCTACAATCTCTCTGGGCAACCTGTGACCATGTTTCACTGCCCTCCCTCACTGTAAAAAGCATTTCCTTAGATCTAATCTGAATCTACCCTCCTTTAGTTTAAAACCTTTGCTCCTTGTCCTTATTGTCACGGGCCCTGCTAAAAAGTCTGTCCTTATTTCTTGTTAATTCCTCTTAGTTACTGGAAGGCTCCTCTAAGGTCTCCATGGAGCCTTCTCTAGTCTCAGCCTTTCCTCATAGGAGAGAAGTTCCATCCATCTGATCATCTTTGTGACCCTCCCCTGGACCCACTTAAACATGTCCATGTCTTCCCTGTGCTGAGGACTTCAGGGCTGGATGCAGCACTCCAGGTGGGGTCTCACCAGGGGAAGTAGAGGGCAGAATCACCTCCCTTGATTGGCAGTGCAATTTATTCTGCTTTATGCTCAAGGCCTCTCCTTTTCTAGGCTAAAATGGCTTTTCTAGGCCATTTATGCAGGGTCTTAGGAATGCATTACTTCCTTGTTTTGCTTTGCTTCTGTGTACAGCTTTTGCTTTCCCTATTAAATTGTCTTTATCTCAACACATGAGTTTTTTAGCTTTTATCCCCCTGATTTTCTCCCTTATCCCGTTGGTGAGGGAATGAGCAAGCGGCTGTGAGGGGCTTGGCTGCCAGCTGAGGTTAAACCTTGACACCTGTTAATCTACTCACATCCATTTGCATTTTGCTTGTATGCCTCATATAAGCTGAACAGCTATTTGATTTGCTTGTGTGTGATCCCAGTGCCTTGATTTGCAGGGAAAATATCTGTTTTTACAAAGGTGGAATGCTTTTTATGGTTTTGTAAGCTGGTCAGTCTTAAAATGACATTGAAGAAGCCTGTTAGCAATCTACACACTGTCTTCTTAGAAAATATTTTATCTTTCTGATCCTCCCCATCAGTAAGGATTTATGTTTATAAAGTAGGAAAATAGTTACTGAAGGAAATTTTGTGTTTATAGTACTGATCTCTATTTTGATTTTAGAAAGATGATTCAAGTTTTCCTTCCTGACTTGTAGACTATATTGAGAATGAAGTGGGTTTATTTTTTCCTTTGCATGTAACAGGCCATTATGATTTGTCTCTACATGTACAAAATGTTACATTTCAGTTTTGCTATGTTGGAATGTCTCAATTCTGTCAAGCATGAGCAAGACATGTAGGACATAAAATTCAGGTCTTGCTGCTGTTATCTATGAATGTGGGCAATCTATGATGATTTAAAAGAAACAGAAAATAGAGTCAATAAGCCCTGCACATTGGTATGACTGAAGTGTTTGTGGTACCCAAGGAGAAGGAAAGGATAGCAGCCACTCCAGCACAGAGGGAGTGTAATAGAGCAGGTGTCCTGCTGTGCTTGCCGCAGATGTATCCTTAGTCATAGATTGACCATATCGATGTTATTTCATTTGTGATTCCACATGCCCACAGTATCTTTTATGCTTGAGATAAGAATATAGAGGCTGATCACCAAAATGTTCTTTTGTGGTAAACTATGATTTTATTTCAGTTAAGGGCAAGGCTGAAGGGAGAAAAAAGATAATACATTTTTCTAAAACACTGTGGAGATTTAGAAATTCATCTGTATGTTTTTTCTTCTGATAGCCTCTTTATTTTTAATACTATGTAATAAGTCATTTATTCAGATAACAAGGAAAGAGGCACAATTTCATTTGTATAACAGTTTTCCTTCATTTAAAATTGCCTACCCATCCCTCAATACGTTGCACCCATTATAAAACAGTTTCCTAGCCCAATTGCTATTTTATCCTGTCTCTTCAATATATATATTTGGGCTGCGATCTGAAAGACTTCTGATTTTGTGCAGCTGATACCTTGCTGAGGAACCAGTGGTTTTTAAGAAGCCAACCAAAGTAGTTAAACTTACTTTGAAAAACTTTTGTAAATTGAATACAGTACTTCATTTTTTTTCCTAATAAAAACATGCATTGAGAATATTCTCAGCAATTTTACTTCTGGATACTGGATTTGTTTGCTGTTCTTTGGTCAGATTAGCTCTGTTTTTAATAACAGGTAGATAAATAGTTATGGCTTTCAGATTAAGATAATGAGGAAATTAAATTTTCCTCTGTAGACTTTGTTTGTATTTAAAATAACTGCCTCCACAGCTTATGTATTTTTATTTTTTTCAAGTTGCCCATTTAATTTCAGTAGAACACACAAATGAATTTGCTGACAGGGATCTATGAGATAGGAAGAGCTGATACACCACGTCCCAGACTGGAGAGACCAAAGCTCAGCAGGGCTTTTTTATTTCCCCAGCTTCAATGGACAGATGCAATGATGGGCTGGGGATGGGGTGGGGGGGAGCCATAAGAATCTCAAATGTCTTTTTGTCTCAAATGTCACAAGTAAGCTGAGATCATCTCCAGCCCCTGGAGAGGAGGAGCTGAGGTTACAGCTCATCTGAGCCAACCATGAGAATGTCCTGATCACTGGCCCAAGTCCCCCTAAGGGCAGCAGTGGCAGACTAAAGCAGCTTGATTTTTGCCTGGGAGGAGCCAGGAGATGCTGCTTCCCTGTCTTGAGCGTTTCTTACCAAATCTATACTCACAGGCTTGGTGTGGTGGGCTGGAGATTGGACTTCACTTTGCATTTTGTGATATGACAAATAAACCTCCTTTTTCCACTTAAACTGCGGTGCTGCTGGAACCATGCTGCAGCACTGGCCTCTATGTTTTATACCAGCACTTCTTTTTTACAGCCACCTCTTCTAACCAAGCTGCTGACATATTTGGGGTTATTTTGGGCTTAAATCTTTCTGACTTCAAATTGGGAGCTATTTTATTATCTCAGATTTGCCTCATAAGCCATCTGACTAATTTGAAAAGCAAAGGAAGCTAATCCTTTACTGTTGTGATTTAGGAGAGCAGGGAATCTACTGGGAGGTGTGCAGAAGGTTGTCTTTAAAGTAATGAAGTTTGACAGCCTTTCTGTTTACAGTCAGCAGATCAACATTCAGAAAATACACCTTCAAACTTGTTTGCACTTCTTTATGAAATATTGGAAAATCCAAGCTCTTTTGTTCAGATTTGGGGTATTCCTTCTATATTCCGCCTTCAGTTTGGAGGATTGGTAGCATGTAGTTTCAAGAAGAAATGTGCAGATCATATTCATTGTGTCAAAAGAAAAAAATTAATGAAGGTCAAGTCTATTGGCAGTCTTCATCCATTTCAGTTAGGAAATGAAATAAGTTTTGACAGTGATCCTGATATTATTTCTCTTCAGCACCATAGTGTGTGTGGTACTTTATCACTTGTGATAATCTTCTCATGTTTTTTCTTTATTTTTTCTCTAACATAATTAGCATTCCACTGCACAGAGAACAATTTTTTCTTTATCTGTTTGCTCTTCCATGCTCTCAAGTTTCTTTCAATGTATTAATTTATGAATAGAAACAACCAAATAAATAGAGGGAAGCAACTTCTATCTGATCAGTTCTTCTATTGCAGAAAGGGCTTCAAAATATATCTGAGAACTTATCTTTCTGATTGAGCTACCATAGCAAAATAGAAAATAGCTTCATGTTTGCCTTGTTTCAGAAAGTCGTGCATACATTCAGCAGCTGACTCTTTCAGGTTCCAGAGTACAGATTGCTGCTTTTCATTTCTCTGATAAAAAGCAAAACGATATTACATAGCCCCTCAGTTCTTGAAATGGATAAACATTTCTCATAAAAATCCAGCAGCTCATTTTCAATTAATTGTTATAAATTAACCATGACAAAGCAATGGTAGTTTTCATGAAAATTTGATTTGGATCTGCTACAGGCGGATATGTATTACTTATTGCAGACCACCCCAATGACAGCAGCACATGTTTCAGAAATCTATCAAGGCAGTTACTTTCTGGTGTAGTTTCCAGATGCTTTCAGTATGTCCCTGAAATGTGCTTCTCTTGTGCTACTACAAGGGGCAGCAGTGCCTCAACTGCCCAATTCTTCCTCCTGTGGGTTCTCTCCCCACACCCCAGTCTTTCACAGAAAAACCCACACTTGATATAGGTTGTGTTTGGTTTGTGGAAATACAGGCTTTTCCTCCAATGGATGCTGGAGACCAATGCAAAAAATGCTCAAAATATATCTGTATTTAATTCTAAAAACAATATTAAAAACTGTGTTTTAGGACTTCGTCCAAAAAGAACACTGCGCTTGGTGCTATGGACAGGAGAAGAGCAAGGAGGAGTCGGTGCCAAGCAATACTATCAGTTACACAAGGTAAATGTGTCTTTTCACCATTTTCTTGACAGTGCTTTTCTCCTTAGTCTTATGACTTGACTACTATTTTTGTCAAGATGTGCAGTTTAATATCTCACCAAAACCGGTGATCCCAGTTCTGCCTGAAAGTATATTTTCTGGTTTTAATCATAAATATAAACCTAATTTCACATTTAACAGTAAGCCATGCAACCACACGTGCATGTTCCACTTGACCTAAGATACTTTGTCAGAAAAGTGTTCTGAAACAGATATTTCATTATGATATCTGTCATAGCTTTCAAACATAGCTAACCTTCTGAGAATGAATGATGAATGGTCCACATATGTTTGCAATACAAATAAATTTTGTTTGCCTTATGTATTTCTGCTTCATTGCATTTTCCCATAATATTTTACAATGTAAAACATAAAATAATACAAAGAAAAGTATTTTCTACCTTATCTTGATAGTGTGTAGTCTGTAATGTACTTACCAATTGTAAGTTTTGTGGGATCTGGAACGTCCTAAAAGGTTGATTTCTGGTAATGCAAAGAACACACAAGCTCTATGACTTATGGCTATGAGGATAAAAACATAACATCTGTCTCTCCTGCCAACAGCTGCCATTTCAAAATACATCATGAGATAAAGGGCAGTTGCCAAAACTATTTTGGAGATGAGTCTTTGGAATATATGTGTGTGTTTGGGTTTTTTTTCCACAGAAAAATTATGCTTGAATAATTATACCTTATATTATATGAATAATAATGTATAATAGAATATACAGAATAGTTTATACCTGTATAACTATTCTAAAGTAATCTTTTATTCTTCTCCCTAATTAAGTAGTATAACCCTCAACAATGGCTAATACATCCAAGGCAGAGGCAAGGTGAATGCAAATGTGCCTAGGAAGTTACCTTTTCTACAACAGCATGAAAGCAGACTTGCAAGCAATTCTTAAGAGCATTTTTTAATGCTAAGCAACCTATCAGAACAAATAAATGAAAACCTTAATTTGAATCAAATTCATTGTGATGAACCAAATTAGATCAACTTGCATCTGGAATAGAGTTGTCAGAGATAGGTTTAGAGCAGTTAGAGTTTTCTGACTAATTGATGAACAATCAAATATTTCCCACTAACTAGTTTAATATTGCCAAGAAGTATATTTAAATACCCATGCATAATGTTGTACCTCCTTGTATCTCCAAATTACAGGAATAACTCAGCGTTGTTATTTATTTTGGAAGAGATACCCAAGAGTTTGCTTTCTCAGCTTCAGGGAGGTGACAGATTGCAGTTTAGTATAGGTTAAGGATTCTGAATTTACCACTGGTACTCTGATATTCAACAGGATTAAACTAGAATAAAATATTCTGGAATAAGTAGCATATGAAAGAGATGCTTCTTATGTACAGAACTGCATTTTGGAGGAGCTGGAAGGATGGTCTGTACACACCACTTATCAGAAATATCAGAGGTTTACCTCTGTAGATGTCCATTTTAGACAATAAGATCCATCCTATGGTGGTGATGTCAGCAACACATGAAATTGTCTCATGTGTGTCTCATCTTTTTCCAAAATGGCTTTGTTTCACTGTTGTCTCAAAGATTTCTATTCAGAAATAATACCAAAAAGCAGACCTAAGGATCAAATAGGGAAATATAAAGCAGGCTGGAGGTTGCTTGCAAGATATTTGGTTACTTTGCTTTTAAAATGTTGAGACAAAGATGTGTCTCAGTTCTTGCTCTGCTGATGAGATTCCATCTGGATGTTGTGCTCTGCAAAGAAAGCCCTGTCTGACTTAACAGTTTGTAATTTACATGGAGAATTTAAGCAGAAATGACATCCGTCTGTTGTTTGTTGTTCTTGTTTCCCCCCTGCCATGTGATCTGGCATAATTATAAATCGATTTGACCATAGGACGTTGCATTACTCATAATAATGAAATAAAGTTGATTAATACTCTACATTAAATTTAGCATGAAAAATAACCTTTTAATGATTTACTTGCTCAAATTTCTGGCAATTAGGATAGTATGGCACACACATTGCTTGCTGATGGTAATGAGTACAAGTTAAATAAGAGTGGTATTTAAAGATGCCTTGTAAAATGAAAGACAGCCTGTATGACTCATCTACATCGCTGGACTTACGAAGTTTAGTTCGATACAAACAAGTAGAAATATGAATGCAGTAATTCAGCACAGGCAGACATGGATTTCCTTGGCATAGTAAATTACCTCCTCATGTCAGTGGAAATGTGTCAAGGGAGAAGAAATGAAGACAATATAGTACTGGACAAGTACAGATGCTCTTATTTTTGTCACTTATTTATTATTTCTTTGAATTTAAGTTCAGGTCCTTCTTCCTCATCCATCATTGTAGGTTGTCACTGCTAGAAAGTGGATAAGTTACTGCAGAAATAACTGAGATAGAAGCATAGTGGTTTTACTATGGTGCCAATAATTAACACGTATCCCCATGTAATAGCATTATTTATAGCACTCAAGTTTTTCTCTAGATCCCAGTATTATAATTTCTGATTATTAAAGCAAGTGATGGGGTATATTAGATGTTCAGAGCTTTATGAGAATGTAAGAGCTGCCATATTTGTTGGTCAAAAGCTCTAGTGCTCTAGACAGTCTAGTGCTGTCTCCTGTTTCTGATAGCATCCAGTAAATATGTGCTTAGGAAAAGCATATTTGTCCAGCTGTGGTCAGGTGAAGCTCAGACACATCCATTACCCACACAACCATAATTTGGTTTGTCAAATATTTTTCTGGAGAGCATCACATGGTCCTTGTCCATTGTTTTCTTTGCATGATTTTTCTAAGCCATTTCCAAGAGTTGAAAGCCCTGTATATTTCAGCAGTTTTAGTGCTTCCATTAGTGCAAGGGTACCCGCCACCCACCAGGATATCACAGAGCGCCTGCTCAGTCTTGACCATGGGGTAGAAGCCTCTTGGGGGAATTACCAGCACCTTTGCTTCCAAAGGAGATACCTTTGAAATGCTCACTGCTTTAAGCTCTCAGCCAATAACTAGGTTTGATCCCAGACTAGAAAAAGAGTTTATTTTCATTAAAGATCCTTATCTTGATAAAGAGCAGTGAAATTAGAGGATTTAAGTTCAAATCAGACTGCAGAGCTTGGAGTTTGACACTACATCTGAAGTCTTCTTCCAGTGCTTAGTGTTGTGTGACCCAGTTGCTGAGTAGGGCTCTTCTGTACAGACAATACAGTAAATAGCTTCTGAATCATGAAACATTGCAACACTACTTTCTCATACAAGTCAAATTGAAGAACTAGAGGAACATAATTCTGGAAGGCCTCATGATGCAACTCTTCAGTACAGATTCTGCTACAACTTTTACCAGTGATACCTGAGTGCCCTCAGCCAAGGTTAAGAGTGTTAAGTTTTTTGTGTGTTTACTCTTATGCTGTCTTCATGAAGGGAGAAAAAATATATGTAATGAAGTGTCTGTCCTCCTTTTCATTGCTTTGGACCAGATTCTGTGAAAGGTGTGTGCACCATGAAACAAGGTTACAGTTATTTACCCAGCTGAATTAAGGGACTATGAATGACTGATAATATTTACTTTGGAATAGAAGTATTGCATATCATCTCTTGGGAAAGCAAATATATTTTGTAATGAGAAGACTAAGAGATCCTAGGCCACATTCAAATTTACTTTCATAACTTGGTTGTGATCACTGGAGACATTAATATGTTATTAATTCAATTCAAACCCCATTACAGAAGGCATTCTCAATATTTCTGCATGTTGGTATTCTTATATTAATGATATTTACAGTACTTACCTCGATTTCTGGTGCAAATACCATACAGTATTTTAGCTTTTTAGTAAAGGTTTAACAACATATAAAAAAATCAATCACCAGTGTTTACTATGGTTTGTTTTTTGTATTTATTACCAAGATCTGATATTTTGCTCGAACTGTGTCTGCATGAAAACAGGACTTTCTGAAATGCTGGCATTTATTTCATGCTAGTTTAAGTACACTTTGTTGATGATCACACAAGATTTCTACTGTGATTTGCTAATGAGTTGCTTTCTCTAAGAAGCAAATATCAAAAATATCAAATATCTTGTCACTTTCAGGTGAAATGATTCTTCTCCAGAAAATATTGTCTCCTTAAAACCACAGTTTTCAGAAGACTTTATATCTTGAGGTACCAAGTATTCTGGTGAAATGTAAGACATGAATTTGTGTCTGATTTGAACCAAACACATAAAGGACTTTATTGGGGATTCTTTTATGCCAGGAAAATGTGTTGACCGTTAGCCATTTGACTTTCCTCAGGCAATACTCTCTGTAATCAAAAATTACATAAAATTACTGCTGCCTTTTTAGGTCACTGATGTCCTGTTGATTCCTTTCGTTGCAAAGGGAAAGAAATGCAGGAAGAGTGAGATGTCAATTTGCAAAACTACAGAAGGAACGTAATCACATTGTGTTCTGCGTTCTCACAACAGGCAGTAGCACCACTGATTGTATTAAGCACAGTAAAGATAACATAGTGACAGAATTGTCTTTTACACCGGTTCTAGGTCCATGGGAATTGCTAATTCCCTAGTATTTAGGAATAAGCTTTCTTGTGAAAGCTGCAGAGAAATACAGATTTTGCTAAAACACAAACCCAAATTTATTCCTTACACTACCTGAAGGATGGAAGACCCCAAATCAGTCATGACAGTGTGTCTCCTGGATATCTTGTCTTCATTCCATGTAGATAAGATTCTTACATGTCTAGTGTTAGAAAAACTTTTCTCTGTGCATCTTTCTTCTCTTTTTCTCAAGCAAATATTCTGTGTGCATCTTGCAATCTTTGTCCTCTGTGCATCTTTCTTTTCTTTCTCTCAGCAGAGCTGCCAGTTGAATCTGGTAGAGATTCTGATAGAGAATCTTCTGAGGATTGCTACTTCCCGTGCATGCTTCAGGCAGATTCACCCATCCACAGGTCCTTGGTCCATTGGGATGTTCAATTGTAAGAAAGTTGGCTTCCTCCTATCAAAACTCCCTGCAGCTGTGAAAGATGTAGAAAATTATGTATGTGGTGTGATAATTTCTAAGGTGCTGTAAATTTGTTTTCACTTATCTTTCATTGAAAGTTGCAGAAATACTCATTAGCTTCCTGAAGGAGTAAACATCATCTTTGTTTGAAAGATGTAAACCACAACTTTTAATTTTGGCATTGCTACCTGTTTTCCAGTGAAAACATAAATCCTGTCAAAAAAAGGACAGTGGTGGGATGGTCATTCAGAGCCATAGACATTGTTTTGATACCTTTGCATTTAAGCAGTAAACAGTCTAAAGCTGAAGTTACTGGGACTTTTGTCATTGGCTTCTTAGAGGTCAGAACTTGTAACTGTCCTACAGAACAAACCCCTAAACCTGTAGGCTTTTTTACATACTGCTTTCCCATAACATGCAGCAGAAGAATATTTTGTCTTGTAACAAAAGCATGAGCCTTTTTCGTACCTTGTCATCTAGGAAAAGTTGTGCTTCTAAATCTTCAGGTATACATCAGCTTTCTCCCATATAATTATGGGATAATTTACAAACATGAATAACTCGCAGTGTTCCCGATTTTCCCTGTCTTCATTCAAAAAGAGTGTAAATGGTATGATCACGCTTGTGGCTGGTGTTTATTATGCCTTGATGCTGGTGCATCTCTGCTTCCTAACAGCTGTTGTGGTGTTTTTTCTCTAGTTTCAATTTATCCTGTTTTGCTTCATTAAATTACCTTCATACTAAACAGCAACTCAAAATTACACTACATCATGTTTATATATTATTGAATACTTAGAGGATGTTATTTATTTTGCCTTTTTTTTCTTTTCTAGCTGTCACATGCACTTAGGTGTTTCCAGTGTTTTTTTCTTGTCTTTCCTGTAGTCTAAGTTGCCAGCCTAAAAAATCTGGATGCTGATTTAAACCATTTTTTTTGTATTGCGAGTGGGATGACACGACTTCCCTGTGAGTTCTGCAACATGGTTGCCATGCTGTACTTGTTTCCCGACTGCTCTGGGACAAATACTGGAATAAAAGTGTTGTTGTTTCTTAAAGTATAAATCAATAACAGAAAGCTGAAAACACAATGTCTGATTAACTGATATCCTTTATCACTGGAATAAATGAACCATTAGTCAAGTGCCTTGTCCTTATAGACTTTGGTATTTTTCCTGTAAAGTGCTGATTCTTCTCAGTGGAACAAAAAAGAAAACCAGTAAATGAGCTGTTGGACAAGTAATAGTCTATTTTAAACAGCCCCAAAGTACTGAAGGCTTTTAGGATAGCTGTTCCCTGCATTAAACTTTCAGGTATGTTCCTGCTTAAGCTGAGTAAGAGGGATTGCCATCCATGACTCAATGGATTAGTCATGAGATGTTGCAGTCTAGTTTAACATCTGGTAAGAATTAACAATTGGGATTTTGATTGAATAAGTAACTACTGTAAGGTATACCTGCTTGGGATTGCCAGTGGCTAGCCTAGAAGAAAGATGTTTTCTACCAACAGAAGTAGCAGTTGTATATATTACAAAAGTTTGTTTTCTTAATGGAAGGAGTTTACTGTAATTACAGGCTAAATGACAGACCCCAGAGAGTGGGACAGTAATCAGTGGCACAGGGTCTGGTTGGAGGCCTGTCACTGGTGGTGTCCCCTGAGGTTCAGTACTGGTCCCAATATTGTTTAGCTTTTCACCAATAACTTGGGTGAAGGGCCAGAGGCCTCCTCAGCAAGTTCCCCAACAACACAAAGCTGGGAGGAGCGGCCAATAGCCCAGAGTGCTGAGCAGCCCTTCAGAATGACCTCAGCAGGCTGGAGAGATGGGCAGAGAAAACCATCTCAAACTCAACAGAGGTGAATGCAGGGTCCTGCACCTGGGGACGAACAACCCCATGTACCAGTACAGGCTGGGAGCCAACCTGCTGGAAAACAGCTTCATGGAGAAGGACCTGAGGGACCTGATAGACAGCAGGCTGTCCATGAGCTAGCAGTGTGCTCTAAGAAGGCCAAAGGTATCCTGGGATGCACTAGCATGAGCACTGGCAGCAGGGTGAGGGAGGTGATCCTGCCCTTCTATGCAGACCTGGTGAGGCTACAGCTGGAACACAGCATCCAGTTCTGGACTCCACAGTACAAGAGAGATGTGGAGCTCCTGGAGCACAGAGAGGGTGAAAAAGATAAGGTGAGAAGACAACTGAGAGAGGATCTCATAAATGTATGTCAGTCTCTGAAGGGAGGGTATCAAGAGGATGGAGCCAGGCTCTTCTCAGTGGTGCCAAGCACCAGTCCAAGAGGCAATGGGCAGAAACTGATGCACAGGAAACTCAACCTGAATGTGGGAAGGAATTTCTTTACTTGTGCAGGTGTAGTGGAACAGATTGCCGAGAGGCTGTGGAGTCTCCTTCACTGGAGATATTTGAGAACTGTCTGGACACAATCCTGTGCCATGTGCTCTGGGATGGCCCTGCTTGAGCAGGGAGGTTGGAGCAGACCATCCACTGTGCTCTCTTCCAACCTTGTCCATTCTGTGATTCTGTGATTTCATATTATCAGTTTTTTGCCTTAGAGATGACAAGTACTTATATTTTTAGTTCTGCTTAGCAGAGATAAAAAATAGATTGTTTATAGAGAAAACAGAAATAAAATTAATTAAAATTAAAAACTTAAAATAGGAGAAGTATTGGTAAGGATTGTGCCTAATTGTGTATTCAGTGAGAATAGCAAGCTATAGAAAGCCAGTTTTCTCATGCAGTATTTATTGTAATGTTTCATTTAAAAATTCAATTGAAGAGCTAAAGATGACATAATAAAGACAGATGACCTCCTCTGCAACAGAGTCATAAGAAGGCAAAGGATAAAAGTCTCTTTTGATGTTCAGAGAATTAGGCAGCAGGTTATACAGAGAAATTTTTATTTTCTGGTACATACCAAGAGAAGTGGCACAATATCAAGATGCAGCAGATGAAATTACTTTCTGAAGAAAAAATTACCTGATGAGTTTAAAACGCTTATTTAGAAGGTATGTTCACTAGGAGAATGACCGAAGGAAGCAGCTGAGCCTGCAATTATTTTTTTAAATCTTTCTGCTTTGTTTATTCCTTTGAATTAGTGAAGGGGAATATATGGTCTCACCTCACTTTATTAGTGGCAGTTATTCCTGCATCATAGATGGCAAATGATGACAAAGCATCTTCACTATTTTTAAGCGGTATATTTTAAGCAAGTTTTCCAGCATGCGTTTCTCTCTGTGTAAGTAGAAATGCCAATGTAGATGTACAAAAATGGGAACAGGGAAACCAATCTAACTTTTTTTAAGACTGTAAATTTCAAATTTGATGGTGAGTAGTTTTATAAGTAATCCTATCTTCTAGTGGACCAAATATGGAAAAAGCTTTCTCAAGGACATGTAGTATTTCAAGTAGCTGTGACCTGTTTCTTTTTTGTCCCCCAGTGAAGTCCATTTCTCTCCCTAGGGTGTCCTGTTTTCATGCCTCTCCAGCACATTCTCAGAACTGAATAGCTTTCTTACAGAACAACAATATGGTGTAATGTATTGTGGGTGGTTTGTTTACTCAGTTTTATATTAGAAACACATGCAAACGTTTATGTGAGAAAACACAACTGAAGAGCACAGCAATTCTGCAATAGTAGCCGTTTATGAAGTTCTTGAACTTAGGGATTCTGTTGTTTTGAGTGATAAGAGAGATTTCTTTTAGATGTCCGTGTTGTTCCCATGCTCACTCTTCTCCTCACTTCACTGCCCTTCCCCTGGCCTTATTGCTTTCCTCATTTCAGCTGCTCTAAAAACAGACAGAAGTCCTGCTTTGGAAACTCAACCAAAGAGTTGAGTACCACAGCATCATATTTATGTAGGGCTCACTATACTTAAGTTAGCTTTCACTGGCAATTCAGAAGCACACTGAAATGTGTGTTGTCTTTATTAAGTCTTCCTCCTTGGGCCTATGATAAAGAAGATTTACATTTTGAGACATTCTTTTTATTATATCTGTGGCATTGGAGCATCACTGGTCCATTTTAGCCTGCAGTGTGCTTTTCTTGGCCTGCTTCTCTCCCACTGTGCTCAGACAATCTGTGAATCATGATTCATGTTGAAGCTCATAACCTCAGGAGAGCATTTGATGATAGGCCTAGACACCATATGTAGCCTAATTATTTACATTTAATCTTTCACAAACTGAAGATGTTTTTCACTGTCTAAAAATGGTGATTGCCAATGAGGTGACAAGATTGGTTATTTGCACATTGATTTCCAGTAGTTAAATGGGTGGATAAATTGGTTATCTTAAGGTATTATCACATCGGCAGTTTCTTTATCATGCAAAGATTTTATATTAATTTTTTAAACTACTCGTTATATTTCTAAGTTAAAAGTAAATAGCTCTGCTCTGTTAGAATTGTTTCACTCAAAAGAAAAAAGTTTTGGGAAAGTGTTAAACAGATCTTTGCAAATTCTATAAAGGACATCTGAAAACTTATGTGTATTATTCACAGCCACCTGTAGTACATATTTTGGTTTATATACAGAAAAATGTAAAAGAATTATTTACTGAATTGTAGGCTTATATATGCTGGTAGTGACATGGATCTGTTAGTTGCTGCTATCACATATCCCTTGTAATGATTTTCTTGTAATAAATAACCCATTGCAGCCATAAAATCTGGGCATAGGAGTAACACCTGCAGTAGGTTCTCTTAGTCACATTCAAGGAGGTCTGAAGTATAGCTTTTTTTCTGCCTGACATGACCATAAACTCATTTTAAAAAGTTATGTGCCTCTCCAGATCCCATTTTTTTAATGAGATCTTCATTTGTGTAAAATCATTATGTATTTAATTCCAATTAGATCTTTGTAACTGAGTAATCTAAGCAAATATGGTAAATAAATAAATTGCTAATATTTGTTCTTTTAGCTTAAAAGATTCTTCCAAGTACACACTAAAAGCAAATGTTATTATGCTACTTGTACACAAAATCTTACCTTTTGTGTTTCTTGTGAGTATTTACCTTGGAAGCACAATTTTTCCTTAAAATAGATATTATTCCTCTAGGTCTGGGGGAAAACCTTGGCATTTCAATCCTCCAATCAATATCAGAATTGACTATATGCTATATTGAAAATAATGTGTTTCTGAACAGGCAGCAGCTGGGTTTTAAATAGACTGTTCCTCGTAGTCTATGAAGGCTTTAGGTGCCTCCAGTTTTAAAGCCAAAGGACTTTATACCCTCTCCACTGCAACAGAATTTCAGAGTCTCAACTCTGAGATGATGGGGAGAGCTGCAAATGAAAACTGCAATATGGCGGTGATGGCTTACCTTTCTAGGTGGCACTTCAGAAGTCTGAAAGCAAGTATTTGGGAACAGCAGACCAGACATGTTGTGGGTCTTACATAATATTGGTGCCTCAGAATATAATTTGAACTGTTTCAGCCATTTCCATACAGAAAGATAGGTCCCTTCATTTATGCTTACATACACATTTTCACAGGAAGCATTCCTCTGCTTCTGGAAACAAATTTGTTGTGGTATCCTCACAATGACACCTAGAATCCAGTATATGATGCCAGCTAAAATAACGACCACAGCATAATACCTCCTTTTCTTATGTGTTTAGGAAAATATCTCCAACTTTGATATCGTTATGGAGTCTGATGCGGGCACCTTCCAGCCATCTGGACTGGGTTTTTCTGGCAGTGCTGAAGCCCGGGACATTGTGAAAGAGATCATGACTCTGCTGCAGCCCATCAATGTTACGGATGTTTTCGACCCTGCAGATGGAACAGACATCGCTTACTGGATGAGAGACGGAGTGCCTGGTGAGCGTCCCTGGAGCCTGGCAGGAGACACTGCTCCCACTCAGCCCTGCCACATCAGATGGGTGGTCCCATGCTTTCAGAGTACTAAGAAATTCTTTCTCCTAGGGAGTAAAATTTACCATAGGTAAAATGCATAAATGTTACAAGGTGACCAACAGAAATAGGACATAAAGTGCATTTGAGCTGCAGTTTAATAATGGTATAGATTATACGTAGAATAAAATGCCTAAAATCTTCTTTTCGGCTTTAAGGATTTATAATAATTAATCCCAGACTGGTGGTTTATAAATAGTAAACCAAGTCCGAGGACAATTCTCCAATAGAGAATAAATATTTTTAAATTATTATTAGTTTTACTTTGAAATTCAGGGCTTTTTCTCTCTGTTTTATATGCTGGAGAAGCAATGATTTTGAGATGTGACATTTAAAAAGCTATGAGTCATTAGGGTGTGATAAAGGGGAAAAATTCTGAAATGTTTGAAGTATTTTAGGGGTTTATTTCGAGGATTTTATCTGTCTCCAAATGAGGAGCAGCTTGTTGGCAAAGAATCTTGTAAGCTGTGAGAGAGATCCACCACTGGCAGCACGTCCATGCAGGAGACCCCCACACTAGCACAGAGGCTTTCAGAGCACAAGAATCCCAACCAGAGGCCAGCCTGAGTGAAGCCTTATTAAATTTCCAGTTGAATAATAGTAGAAAGAAAAGTTCCATAACAGTGGTATTAAAAAAGTTATGATCATTTTTAAATTTTAAGGTTTTCTCCTGTGTTTTATGGCTGAAGTAGGCAAGCACATTTCTCACACTAGTTTTACTACTTACTACTATATGCTTAGAATCTTTTAATATTTAATTAACTGCTGTTTTTTACTTTATGGAAGAGAGTGAATCACTGAATATATTACTCTTATTTATGGTCAGAACCCCTTGCTTCTCACTCACTTAGGGTGTACAGAGATACCATAAAGTTGACTGCTTTGATAAATGTACAGATGTCTAATTTTGAAACCAGAATATCTATACTTGGCAAGAAGTATGGATGCATGGATATTATTAAACAGTTAGGAATTCAGCTTCTGTCCTGTTCTCTGGGTGAAGTGGAATTAGTTCAGTACCATGGCATGCAGCTGTGACAATGGTGTGCTGAGTTGATTGGAGAGACTGTAAGCACTACTGAGAGGCTGTGGCCATGCATCATGCTCTGCAGCCTGGAAGTGCCTGTGAAAAGATGTCTGGTCCAGAATTTCAGACCAACATATCTGTGTTTTAGGTGGAATATAGGAACTCACTACTTAGCCTGTGTTAAGAAAATGCAAGGGTATCAGAAGTATTTCCTAGGTAAGGTGCTGGGATCATTCCAGGGGGTCCCTGGGGACTTGCCTTGTGCTTCCCATCTGAATGTGACAGATTATGGAAGAAGAGAGAAAAATTTAACATTCAAATGCCTTATTTTCAGTTGATAATATGAGTGGTGCTTGTGATGGCAGTGGGTATTGAGCTCTTGCACACCACTTCTCATCAGCTGTGGTGCACCTGGAGCATAAGCAGCTACAGCTTGCCATGGTCCTCTTGATTAGTCTTTGGGCTACTCAGCAGGAGCAATGCAGGAAAAAGCCCTCTCCCATGGACATCTGTACTCCTCAGAAAGCATAAACTATGAAAAATATAAACATTGGGAATATAAACTCAACCTTGAGAAAACACATATACATCAGAACCAAGTCCTCAGTTTTTAAATAAATCTGATTTGTTTTCCTATTAAGAACTTGTCACATTAATTGATGGTGGATTTTTTTTTCTGTCTGTAGCTTTGGTTAATTTAACTTCCTGTTAAGCAAATAGCAAAGTGTTCTTGCAGCATAAAGGAACACTGATTCTTTTCTTCATAAAGCTCCAGTGAAAAGAAATTAGCTCCACTAAAAGAATTTTGGCTGCTTTAGATTATATTTCATGCTGTTCCAGGGAGAAGTCTAAGACATCTTCTAATCTTCATGCCTTGTCCGCACTATTCTCCCTGCTTGAATGAGCTTTTATGATATATAATAACATTGAAACAAATTGAACACTCTGTAACGGCTTTTATAATTATGTTCAATTTAAACAAGCAGTCAAGTGTTGACACTTCATCAATTTTATTTAAATATTTTCTTGAAAATATACTTGGTGGATTTGTTTCTGCAACAGGGAGAGAAAATATGGTGTACTTCTTGAACGGTAAGAATGGTTTCTGACATAATTTCTTCTGAGTTTTCCCCTTTTCAGTGGGAACTAGATTCCAGGATTCACCTTATTAGATGCTCTTAATATTTTTCTCCTCCTACATCTTTTGGTCTGAAAGATCCATAGAGGGCAACACTAAATGTGTTTTTCAGAACTGCTCATAGCTGAGATAGGCAAAGAGACTGTCGCTTCTTAATCTCTGCTATTTTGAGCATGTTTATTTTTGATGGACATGCAATGAAATGCTACTAAACAGCAGTGATTATTCTGAGATTTTAGGATGAGAGAGGCCATGAGTTCAGAGTCCTTAGCAAACCATAGACTGAAGCCTAAATAATACCTCTAAAGCGCAAGCAATGTGATCTGCACCAAACACAGCACTCTAATTCTTTGTGACTGCAGAATGTCAGAAATATTTGTCAGTGGCCTTTACATTGGATTGTTTTGAGAACAGTTCAGCCCAGCAGTGAGGAATGTCTGTAGTTGTGGTTTTGCATTGATTGCCAGTTTTCAGCTACTGAAAATATTTGTATAACATTTGTTTTGCCTTTTCATTAAGCATAAATCAGAAAAAAGGGGGAGTTTGTGGTGTTGTATTTTATGATGTGGTTTTACAGTTTGAGGTGACCATCGATTCTAAGACTGCTTATTTAATAATTATGCAATTATCTTTCTCATCTTTTAAAGTGTTCAATTCCATATTTTTTTAAATTAGGGATGTATCCAGATAGTGGCACATAAAGCTGTTCCTTTGCAACACTAAATCCCAATTAAGTTTGACTAGAATTTGCAGATATAAGTGGGAAGATAGGTTGATTGGCTTTATTTATTTGGTTTGTTAGCATACTTTCTCACAACAGGTTTCCTCAGTGTCTGAAAGGGTTAAAAAATTATTAAGCAAGCCCTGCTAAATCAGTGCTGGGATATTCTTGTTGAAAAAATGAAGTATCTGATGATCACAGATACTTGATGATGACCAAAATGCTTTGAATGTGATTTAGAGCAGTTCCTAAGGTAACAGCCCTGGGTCTGGATCAGCCTTCCCTGCAAGAATCTGAGAGGGGGGGATGAAGTGGTTTCATTTGTATTTTGGAATCCAGTAAACATTAGTTCAGCTTTAGGTGTTTGGGGAGATGAAAACAGGCGCTTTTGTATTTTTGCAAAGGAGTGGCTGTTGTGACACATTATTTCCAGGAAAACTGGTTCAAGGATGCTCCTTTCTGCTTGTCAGGGTGTTTATCTGTTGCTGCAGTGCTGGCAATGGGAACACTTGTCTGTTAGGAACTAAGCTGTATTTGAGATCAAGCTGACCCAGGACATCAAACAACTCCCCAAAGGCATGTTTCAATTCCTCTTTTAAAAATCAACCAGTGGCCTAAAGGTGAAGCTCCTTTTACACTATCACTTTGAACCTTGATATTTGTTTGTGTTTCTCTGTCTCCAGAGTGACTTGATTTTTTGTTACACTGCATAAAAGGAAGAATTGTTCTTCCAGAAATTAATAAACCAGTAGTCCATTTAATTTTAATGTTTCTTCAGAAATCAAAAATTCATTGCTAACCCTATCTATTAGTCATTCAGATGTGGCAAACGAAGGCTATAATATATAATTCCTCTCATTTTTACATGTTCATAGTGCTTTTTTATTACCTTCATCTAAAATATGCTGTATTTTGGCCTGAGACACTGGATTTTGACTCTGATTATTTCCTTTTGTATTATGTAAGAGGTTAAATCTACCCCTTTTCTGGAGCATGCTGCCCTCTCTTACCCCTGTCCCCATCATCCCTGTGGCACCAGACTCAGGTGCAAGCCTGCTGCCACACTGGAGCCAAGCCTGCTCTCTGCTCAGTGTTAGCCAGGGACATGTCTGAGAAAGCAGCATAGCAGGAAAACTCCTGGACATGAGGTTGCCAGCTGGACATGAAGAAGTGAGCAAACTCTCTTTCGCAGATTATAAGTGAATAACCTCTGTTCATTCTTGGCTGTGTCACTGTTCAGAAGTGATTCTCCACTGTGATGCTTGAAATGCTGCCTGTCAGATTACCTGGTTTGTGCTGCCCACAGGCTTGGGCAGGCTCTTTGGATCCAGTTTTAAGCTTCTCTTTATTTCCAAAAGAGTAAACCCAGAAGAAATATCAGATGTACAGTCTAGGGCTTCATAAGCCAATGCTGAAAAGCCTTGGATTTGATGCTGCAGGGGTAAGGGGTGTTGCACTTGACAAAACCTTCCTACAAGATGAGAGAAGGGGAGTAAAAATCTCTGAACAGGAGGCATTAAACTTCTTCACTTGACTAGGTAGCATTTGTGTCACTTGCAATTTGAGATTTTAGCACAGGAAATCACATTTGGGCTCCAGGTATTTGACAAAGTGACAAACTCGAGGCAAATGTCTCCTCACTTGCAAAAAGCAAAAAGCTGGACAAAACTCCTGAACACTACTCACAGAACTAAACTTTAGGGACACTGTTATAACTACCTAGGTAATTTTACGTACTCCATAGGTACTACATTTTTATATTTGCTGAGTTCCTGCTGCTCTGGACATCTGTTGAGCACAGTGCCAACACAAACTACTAGTTGCACGCAGAAATGAGGGCTAAAGGACTTATGGTGTACATGCATGTCATACCTCAGTCTTGATCTCAGTAAGTCTGAGACATACCAGAACTTTTGCCTCATAATTAGCAATATGGTATTGCTTTTTCTGGGGCACTCTTTTCCTTTTAAATATCTTATCATTCATAAATTCATATTTATCATCATGGTGAATGAGTGTGTTCCACTGCAAAAGCCAAATCATTTGCAACTTGGGTGGTACTAAATTAAACCAGTGTGCTAAGAGAGCAATTATAATTGCTTGGCACTTTAGGAACCTACTGTTAGTGCTAAGGCTATTAGACCCATTTAAAATCTTGATTGCAGAAAGAACTGTGTGTATTAATCTGTAAAATAATTCATCTATTCTCTAATTTATCATTGTTCCAATAAAATGGGCTTTTGAAATTAGAAATTACTCTGGAGTAATTAAATAAATTTAATATGTTGCAACTTTTTATGAAGGTCAATTCCTTAAAAGGCACATAGTTTAATATAGTATCTCAGTTATATTAGCCTTTCATATGACCTTCTCTGTTTTTAATAAAGTCTTTGAGAAGAATCATTTAATGAAAGGAATAGTCTGTGATTTATGATGTTTTCTTATAAGTTGTGCTATTAGACTACCAGAAAAATTTGACAATACTTTACATACAATTCCTTCTGCCTTTGTTCTGCTTGGTTTAGTCTTGCTTTGGCACAATGGAGTATTGTCTACTTCTAATCATTAACAGGAAGCATCAGATTTGCAAGGGTATTTTTGTTTCACATAGACTAGACACAGACCATGCAAAAATGCATGTGGGATAATACTGTTGGAGAGAGGGATGGAGTTGGGCAATTAGGCACAGTGCCTGAATGCAAATTTTCCTGGTAGTTTTAAGAGGGCTTTTGTATTATATTTCCCATTAGCAATTCAGTCTATTTGAGTCTAAACAAAGTCAAAGTGGATGAAAGCTTCTTCCAATAACATTAGCGAGCTCTAGAAGAACGTTGTAAAGTTGGTGAATTCTCTGTCATTTTGAATATGTAAAAGAAGACTTAGGTGTCCTTCAAAAAGTACAGAGTAATTCAAGCAGAAGGGATGGGCTTGATGCAGTAGATAGAAGATGAAATTCTTTGCCATGTGTTACTCAGAAGGTGTGATGGTAATGGCTTTTGCTGGCCTTAAAATATCTGTGAATCTGCCAGTAAATATTACAAGCATTTTCATAATGAAATGCTTCTTTCTTATTTAAGCCTCACCCATTTCAGAGTAGCTTTTTTAATATCACAAACTCTTGTGTTTCATTTGTACAACATTTAGATTATCCTAATTACAGTTACAAAAATAGAACTATCATTATCTTGCCGATCCCAGAGGAAATTTGAGCTGTGAAACCAAAAATATTTGCAAAATGCTATCATACATTGCTGAACTTCTAAACACATTGTTGAATTTCTTATTTTATTTCTAGGTATTCTTTTTGGTATCTGTGATTCATTTTATTTGGCAAAGTTTTCTTGGCGGTCACAAGTAAAGAATTACAGCACGTGGGTGAAGTAGCTGGTATTCCATGGCTCTTAAAATTTGTTTTTTAATAAATTTAGGCAAGACAGCTTTAAAATAATCTTGTCCTAATATTTCAATAAATTAGTTTGAAACACTGACCTTCTGATTGGCTTTTAGGATTCTAGAAGTAAAACTGTTCCAGTGCTTTCAACCCAGTACTAATATTATATAAGCTCATTAATCTAGTAATGAAAGTTTAAATTGGGGTGTTTGAAGTAAAATCATAAATTGTAGTGGTTCTTGCACTTTTTGGCTAGTGGACTTCTTTATTTGTCACTCTTCTTCCTCTGAATATCACTAAGTTTATATTTCTTCTTTCCTTTTAGGTGCTTACTCTTCAAAAACTTACATGAGATGGGTTGGCATAAGTCACCCTTTTAATAAATAGGTGCTTCTTGGAAGCATATGCAATTCCTAAACATCTCAAAAAACATCAGTAAATTTGCTTCTCCAACTCACCTTTTCAGTATCATAATATACTTAATCTCAGAAACGAAACACTGAAAACATCCAGCCAAGGATCTCATTTGGATGTAGGGTGTGGTTGTTTTTATTCTGGCTGTGCCTCTGAGAGACATCTTAATTCTCTATTGTTTGCTGCTTAGGAAAGCTGAATTCTGTTTCTGTGGGTGGGAATATTCTTTTTCAGATGGAAGTATTTGCCATTTGTTGATCCTAAAAAACAAGTGTTCTACATTAGCACACAGAGCTCAGGGTTAACATGTTAAATAGGCGTTTCGGAAGTACAGCTTAGTCAAGCCTTGTTCCTAGAACTGTCCTTGGCTTTGGTGAAGCTTATGCAAATAATTAAGTAAACAGAAAGAAAACATAATAATAAAAAAATAGTTTAGTCAGAGTTCTGTAAGGAATTTGGAGATGTTTGCCAGTGGAAAAAAGTGAGGAAGTAAAATAAGATCCTCTCCGCAATTTATTTATTTTTTTACATTTAGAAATTTCACTGTATGAAAAATAAGACACATTGATGGTATGGAAATGTTGTGAGATTTCTCACCAAACATATAATGACCTAGAATGTTAGTAACAGCAGTAGTAACTGTTAGTAACAACAGCAGAGATTTCTGTGGATTCATAGATTTCATTCCTGGAAAACAAATTGTAATGGCATCAGTATTAAAAGCTGAATAAAAATAAAGCATTCAGTAGCATTCCAGGAAGACCACATGTGTACTACTCTTGTTGGGAGAGACAGAGGTTGAATGTATTAAGGTCTGGCTTGCAGCTCTCCAAGTACTTTCCTATATGAAGTCATATGATGAGTGTTTCTAACAGGATTCTTCAGGGCTTGCTTCATCCTCAACTATTTAGAGTTTCCATTGGTTTGGAGTCAAGTTTAAAACTAGAGCAGAGCACAGCTGATGTAATTGCTATATTGGATTGATAAAGAATTATGAGAACAAACTGATCAGCCAGCGTGGTTATGTCTCCTCTGGCCAGTTTGTTCACACCTTTCTTGCTCTGGAGTCACAAATAGTGTAATATTTAGAAAGTATCACTTCCTTGGACCTGTTGGCTGCCCTATTTCCAAAGAGGCCCCTACATTACCTCATTGCCACAAGGTTTTGATGGTGCCTCTTGCACAGCAGCTCCTGTTCTGCAGAACTGCTGGTGCGCCTCCCACCAGTTCTGTGGCCATAAGTTAATACAGGTTTGGTTTTGTCTTTGATGAGTTTTCTGAAGTCCACATCAGGCCACTTCTGGATTTTGAGCTCTCTGAACAGCAACTCTGCCTTCCAGCATACACAGCTGCTCGTTTCACAGATTTTAGGAAGACACAGGCCACCCCTGTCATCTGGATCATTGCTGAGGATGCACAGGGTGCTGACTTGGCAGGAACGCCTGGGCATCACACCTCTCATGACCAGCCACCTCAAACTGTTGATGGTGACCCTTTGGGCCCAGCCATCCAGGTTGTTTTCCATCCACTTTTATTCCACTCCTGGAGTCCATAGTTTTCCTGGGGACTGAGTTTTTCTAGTTTATAGTTCATAGAATCATCCTAGGATTATAGAATGGTTTGTGTGGAAGGGGACATTAAAGATCATCAAGTTTCAACCCTTATGCCCTGATCAGGGACACTTCTCACTAGGTCAGGTTGCTCAGAGCCCTTGAACACTTCCAGGGATGGGGACACCCACAACTTCTCTGGGCAGCCTGTGCCAGTGCCTCACGGCCCTGACAGTAAAGAATTTCTTCCTGACATCTAATCTAAACTTACTCTATTGCAGTCTGAATCTGTTCCCCCTTGTCCTGTCACTGCATGCTCTAGTACAAAGTACCACTCCATCTTTCTTGTAGGCTACCTTCAGGTACTGTAAGGCCACAATTATGTCGCCCCAAAGGTTTCTCTTTTCCAGGCTGAACAAACCCAATTCTTTCAGCCTTTCCTTGTAGGAGAAGTGCTCCACCCCTCCAATCAGCTTTGTGGCTGCCTCTAGACACGCTTCTGGATCCTGCTGCTTCCGATTTTACTACAGGCAAAACATTTGCCTTTTTTCAATCATAGGGGTCTTCCTCTAATTGCCACAACTTTTCCTAGATGATAGATAGCAACTCCCCAGTGGCATTGGCTAGCTCCTCCAAGCAATGCATCGAGCAACACTGATTTTTATTTGCCCTATTTGGCTAAGTAATCCCTGACTTCATTTTCCTATACCATGACCAATGACCAGTACCTCTTCCCCCGTCTTTCCAATTCTGCTGCCATGCAGAGACCTGAGAGTTTTTAATTTTAAGCTACAGAAATTACTTTCTTAGTATTCTTTCATTGCTTATTATCACTAATATAGCAAATAATATAGCACTTCACCAGAGTTTCTCCCCAAAGTTCCACAAGTTTTACATGGAAAGGAGGCTGTAGAAACATCTCAGCTGACTGTGCAGGGCACACTGGAGATTTGAACCAAGTATGATTTTGATTCAGGATCTGAATACTTTTTAGTGACAGAGTTTTAGATATTAATCAGAAAACTTGTTCCTTCCTGAAGCAGCAAACACAACACACTTTCATTTGCAGGTGACATTATAGGTGTAAATGTCTGAGGCCTTTGAAGAATGCTTTTGATAGTAGTCCAAACTGAACAAGTACAAAGCTCAGAAATAATTTATAAAGACATCTTCTTTATAAAGAGCAAGTTCAAAATTATTCCACTGGCAGCCTTTCCAGGACATTGTTAACATTTATAAACCACAGAATTGGAACCTTTCTAAGTGTTTGTCTTCAAAACTCATTCTACAGGTTGGGCCTACAGTGCAACTGAATTTCTGAAGAGCAGAATTCATTGAATACCAATTTATTTTTCCCATAAATCCCTTTCCAGTGGTATTATATGTGTTTTAATGTAACAATTTCAGTCAATTCAGACATGGTCAATTCAGACCACAGAAGAATACTTAAGTGTGAAAGAAACTGAATATACATTTGTTTTTTCTATTTGGCAAATCCTCAAGAAAGGATCATGGGCTGCATTGGAGAGAAGGTACAGAGTTACTGTTCTGTCTCTGACATCATCTGCCATAATCACCAAAAACTTTATAGTTCCTTAGTTTCCCTAATGATAACAGTTACCCAAGGGCTGCTTGTGAGTTCCCTTCTGTCTATAAGGTGCAAAAAGAGGAAGGAGTCATCATTACCTTCCTAATTAAGCTGGTCCGTTTTCTGCTGGATTCATCAGACCTTGCAGCTATTTATTTAGCATAAGAGCTTCACCTGAGCAAATGTTGTAGAGTGTAAAGAAAGGAGCAGCCTAGGTGGAAACATAACCTTCCTATACATGTATTTTAGGGGCATAAACATAAACAAATCTCCCTGCAAGGACAAAGCATGAATCTCAACAAGAGAAGCAGTTTATTGGAATTCCCCACCCAGAGAGGCAGAAAACCTAATTAAGATTTACTATACATCAGGGCCAGTCTGTTCACAGCTCTCAGCTGTTTTCAGTGCCCATGACAGAGCTCTGTCCCAATTGCCATGTGGGGCCTTGGAAATCAACCAAAGAAAATAGGCACTTTTCCTTTTGCAGTTCAGTTCTATCAATTATGTTAAACACAAGCTATGACCTTCTGAGAAAGAAGAATTTTTGTAGTTGTTGGTGTTGTTTTTAAAGAAAGCTGAAGTAAAGAAAGCTAGGGATTTTCAGACTCTGCTCCAGACTCCTGAAAGATTGTGGATTACTCCTAAAAATGTACAACCTCATCTCCTACTAGAGGCACAAGTTTGTTGTCAGTGGACTTGATTATCCACTTGTTGTCAGTTGGGATAACACAGTTTTCTGTGTGTTAGAAAATTATTATGGATTTAAAATTGGAAATAGTTGAAAACCATTAATGTGGCATTGTGGAAGAGAAAGAAGTTGAGCAGCTTGATTTCTCAATGGGTAGATACTCTGTCCTAGAAGCAAGACATGGGAGTTTAGAGCACTGGCATTTTACCGCTATCCCAAATTCCTCTGGGGATGTGCACAAGCGCCTCACCTCGTGAAAGATACTGAAAACAACTTAGAGTTGTTACTTAGAGAGACAGAAAAACTTAAATTCTCTGAGGAAAAGGGTTATTATGAAGAATTCTAAAGCAGGGTGGTTTTACCTAAGCAAGGGCTGTCTCAATTGCCTGCCCGTTTCCCCCTCAAATCCAAGCCCATAGCAACAACAACCAAAGCACAATGGGAGTTGATGGCTGAGAAAGGAAAGTGCTCAGTTGTCCATCTCTGATCAGAGACATGTGAAGAAACAAAAAACAAAGCTATCAGTGGTGAAATCACAGAAGTGATTTTCAAGATTTCTTTGCCTTACATTTCTTAAATGGGTAACTCCTAGAGGAATAACTTTTAGCACTGTTTTCCACACGCATATGGATTGCAGTTCATGTGAAATATTTAGGAGTGGGACATTTTTCTGATGTAAAGCTCTTGTTCATGAAATAGAACAAGGTTACTCCAGAAATTTGGTGTCTACTTCCTCTTTGCAGGGTTCGCTTGGCATAGTGATCGTGAATTTCCCTCTGCCTCACAGGCCAAACTTGGCTGGAGCCATGGGTCAAGCCAATTGCCAGAAAAAGAGGATCTCTACTCTGTTCAGCAGCTATTTCAGAAAGCCACACAAACAGATGAGATTTCAAAGAACCACAGAGCTGGCGAGGAGGTTTCTAGAGAACTTCTAAATATTCTTGATTCCAGCATGGTCTTGCCAATGTCCCTGTCATTTCTTTCACATTTGTTTAAGCTGAACTTGAAGACTTACTGTAATGGAAACATTATAGACCAGATGGCCTGTCCCACTGCTATTCTTAGTGCTTAAGGTTTTTCTCCTGTCTACCCTATTCCTGCTGCAATTTAAGAGCTTTAACTCTTATTTCTTTTCATTGTGAACCCAAAGACATGGTTACTTATTTCCAATTGCAGCAGGTTTTTATGTGAAGTTGATTTTTTCCTTGGTGTAGTAGTTAATGCTTGCACCTCTTGTTCATCATCCTGAGTTGTCTTTTCAAGTACCTCATTGGTGAACATCACTTAACAAATTCTCATCATGCTCTCAGTGCCCCTGCCATATGTCCCTGATTAGTGCCATCTCACAGTGAAGGAAGACTCCACTCCATTGCTTTGGTCTATAATGAAGACAGAAAATAGTCTCAGACCCATATGATGCCCCAATCTAAAGATCCTTCCGTTTTTTACTCTCTGAGTATATTTTTCATGCCATTTGGATCAACCTTGCAGTATACATAATTTCCTTTTTCACTTCTGGTGTCCTTAGTGATTAACATAACTTTGAACTTCTATACATATTTTATAGGATCAGAAAGTTAGTTCAAAGGGGGCTGTTATGTACACCAAGGTTCTGGAACATCCTATATTCTGGTAACATCTGGAGATCACAGTGCTTTGGTGCCTGACATTAAAGACATTGATCCTAGGTGTGTGTTTTGGGGCTTCTTCATAGATAGAATGCATTGCAGAAGTAGTTTCTCTCAGTAGATTAGCTTTTTTGTTCAAGAAAAAAGATACCAAGATGTGTCTATTTATATAAACAAGATCTATTTTGATGAAATTAGAATAGAGAATAACAGAATTGTGAATATTTCACTAAGAATAAGCATCTAGATAAAATATAGAGTGATGATAAATATCAATTTTTTAAGATTTTATTTCATGTATGTATTGAGTCAAGAAAATATACATGATTTGAGTATTTGTTTTTGCTGGTTTATTTTACTTTATGAGAAAAGTTTTGTGTGCCTTTTTTCATTTGAGTTGAGAAAAGAGAAAAGCAGAATCACGTCATTTGCTACAAAATGGAAAGCCCAGTGTTTCCTACTTCTGCTTTTCATGGTCTGCCTCTCCTATGGATTCCAGGAAGCTGCAGTTTTTGCATCATGTATCACTGCAGAAAAATAATATGGGTTACAAATTATTAGTTTAATCAAAGGAAACCCATCTTTATCCTATACAAGCTGCTGTCTGGACTGTGATGCAGACAGGAACCAGTCTAGTTCCAGGTTTTATCAGATTGACCATTTAATTTAAGGTAAAATCCACCATCTAATTGATTATAATCCCTGGGAAAAAAAAGAAAACTATATGAGAGATGTATGTAAGCAGCACTGTTATATGATAGAGAGTAACTGTTCACCTTTTGTAATGTAGTCAGAGGATCAGAACATCAGCACTAACCAGCTTTAAGACACACTTCTCTGGACAGGATATAATTGAATGGAGATATCAGCATCACAAGATGTTTTGAAGACCAAGATCAAACACATGTTTAATGAGGATGGAATACTGCATGGGAGAAAGGTCTGGCAAAGGTTGTCCACCACAGAGATATGAAGGCAAGCTCCTATCAGAAAGTCCTTAAACTGTTGATGGCTGGACAGGTGTGCTGAAGGACGAGACCCCTTTCCCTCATTTTTTCTCAAAACATTGGCTTCTGCCAGAGAGAGGGAAATAGGCTGACTGAATCTTTGAGGTTTTCCCCAGTTCATCTGGTTTTCTGATCTGTGTAGTGCTATAGACTAAGCGCTGCTAAGTAATCTGGGTAGCCAGGCTGGCAATAGATGTTACAGTCAGTACCCTTTTAGATGCAGGAATGTTCTGTGAGTTAGTTAAAGTGTTAGATGAATTAGATAAAGAGCTGCATGTAAATTATGATGAAGTCTTTCCTTTGAGCCTTTGTATAATGTAAATAGAATGTTCTCATGCTGCAGAGAGGCACCTGCAGCTTCCTACTTGGCTCAAGCAGAAAGGTAGTGTATGGCAGATGGGAAAGGAAGAGGCTGAGGGAAAGTGACATGACAGGTGTAGAGCTGTGGAAGGTCTTGGACTTTCATCTTTCTAGGATAACTACTCTTAAACAAGAGCATCTTTTAGTTGATTTTCAGATTTAAGCCAGAGACAAGCAGGAAGTGTTAATGATACCAATTACTGTTATTGACTCCTTGTGCATTATTTCTGTTCTGTGCTTTAAAAGTGCTAACTGAATCTGTGGGCAGATAATAAATTGCAGCAGCAGCCCTTCATTTCCAAATTACAGAGACTCTGAGATCAGCTATATGGGTTTGAAACATATTTTAAAAAATAATAAAACACAGTTGTTAACTAATTGTGTTTTCGTTTATATTGCAGAGCAGAATTAAGGGCTGCTGTGTGTGCTACAGGTGTAGCTGAAGGGAGTATGTAGACAAATACTGCTGAAGGCTGGGCAGTTGTGATGGTGATTTTTATTGCACCCAGGCATTGGCTGGTGCATCTTGCAGCCTGACCCAGGCCCTTGCATCCGTAGCAGCCACTAGAGAAAGAGGCACAGTCTTGTGGGCTGCTCTGTGCACTCACACAGTCAATGCTGGTCCCTCATTTTGTTGTCACTGCTCAAAGGTTGCAGAAATAGATGATCACTAATAGCCAAAATCCCTTGTTTTGGCAAAACCTTAATTTGTTTTTGAGGTGGGTTTTTTCACCATGCAGAAGGACTAGGGAGGTTCCTAAGATATTTGCACAGAATTTCCAATGCCAGCATTCAAATTGGTATTAGTGCTCCAGCCACCATTTCTCTTGAGCTTGGAACCACCAACAACATCAAAGTGACCGGGTTGGATGGGGCAGATCTCAGTCTCTTGCTGAGTTGCAGTGTGGGGATCACAGGCTGATCCTGTCAGGGCTTCAACATCCTACTGCAGCAGCTTGTTTTCTTGGCCTGAACAATTTTAGCCCTTCTGACTTCAACTAAGAAAAAGATTTAATTGTGCAGCTAAAACTAATCAACAAGTTTTACACATCTCAATCTTGAAAACAGCCCGAATTATACACATCTTTAATTTTAAATCCCTAAGATATGCTAAATGGGAAGCATTGAGAAAACTTAATTAGTCTGCCTGCTTCTTCCTAGAGTTCCTAATTACTGTGGGTACTTTTCTTGTCCACCAACACTGCTGGCTAGATTTTAGGGCAGATGTTCTTGTGCAGTCATCATTAAAAGCACAAGCATTGGATGCTGTTGGAGCCTCCAAGTGCTCAGCATTTATGTCTTTTATTTCAGGATGCTTAAGGGGAAGAAGGGATCATCACACAGTTAAAAATGTCATTTTCTTTCTGTATCTTTTCCATGCAGCTTCTCTCTTTCAGTCAGACAAACAGCTGCCAGGAAATTTGTTAAGGGTATAATGCTTTTGAGACATAGTTCACTGTTTTTGAGAGCATTATCTCTGATTAAAAACTTTTTCACTCAGTACACTCAACCCAATGACAATTTCACTATCCCTTAGCCCGAGTAATGACTTCAGGTTTCTAATTAGAGAGCAAGAAGGAAGGGACTGCCTGTGGTTCCTGGAGCCTGAGCTAAGAGAGTGCTAAGAAATACTGTAATAATTTAACAGGTATGAGAGCTCCTGCCTGCTAAGCCAGCTCTCCTGCATCTGTGGGAATGGGCAGGATCCCTGCTTTGCCCATGGCTTGTGTCAATCCTCCCCAGCTAGACCCATTTTGGTTTCACCTCCCTGAGCTCTGTGAGTTGTGGTTTGGCCCTTGGCTCCAGCCCTCATTACATTTACCTGAGCAAAAGTATCTTCCCCCCCAGTTTTAGGTGTAGAGCATCATTTTTGCAGAAAAAAAAAAAATGTAAGTGTTGATTACATCTCCCCATCAGGAATAGCATTATTCCTTGCCTTTTGCTGCTTTTTTTCAGATGATTCACTTTTTCTTTTGATTTGCATTGTGTTTTAAATTCGTTGAGATAGGGAAAAGTGTACTTGCTCTTCTACTGTTTCAAGGAGTGAATGTTTGGCCACTCCATTTACTAAAATAGACAGTGGTAAAGACACTCTGGGTGCCTCATCTAATTCCACAAAAGCCTTGGGCTCTTGATACACAGCACAAGAATCTAATTATTAAGTGGTTATTGTTGTCTTCTCTACTACACGCTATTTTTCCAAACTTTTGGAGTCACAGCAGTGAGCCCTGCTGGCAGTGGTGGGATGTAATGGCAGTCTGTCAGCCTGGAAACAGCTTGACTGTACTCCCCTGGAATGAGTTACTTATTTAAAATCTCACTTGTGTGCTTTTTGACCCTGAAATGAATATGTGACAGGGGAAATATTCTCTTCTTCACTCAATGCTTTCTAATTTCAGTGGCTGCATTTCCAAAAAGGTTGTGCTTTTTCTTCGCCTTTTCTGACGAATCTGATAATAGCTAAGGCTAAGGTTAGACTACCCAGGACTAATGAGACCTACCAGTTTTTCATCTTTATTTTCTTTCTCTTTTAGGAGTGGGAAATGGAAACTATTCAACCAATAAGCATGCACAATTATTTTGCAATGATGGGCCTTAAAGCAAGAAAAATCATCCTCTTTTTTTTTTTAACAACTATCAGATGCCTGTTAGTTTTAAAGTGAGGATGTAAAAGTAAAGGGAGTATATCAGTGTAAAATAAATATTGGCCAGAGTGTAAAAAATTTTCATTCAGGTTATTTTTAGGTAAGGCTTATAATCCCAGTTTTACTGAGTATTTGTTGCAGTCATTTGAATTTATAGCATGCCTTTCTGTTTTGCAAGTGTGCATTTGGCTCCTGAAAGGTTTTTAATTATGTGTAGGTTGGTAGATATATATGTATATAGATGTTAATATTTATTTTTATGTATCTGCTCTGTAAAAAGAGCCTTCAATTTATGTATTTGAAAGGAACCAATAGTCTAATGGTATTCTGGTGATGAAAACTTGCATGTGGGGAGCATGTCTTTTCTCCTGTGGAAGGCAAGCATAGCAATGCAGAGATTAAGGGGTTTTTTAAATGAATGTATTGAATTCTAGCTTCTCTCTATTAAAATAATTCTAATAATTTAATAATAATCTTGCTTTGAGCTGCTAACCATCATCATCACTGTGTCTTTTTGCCCCTTTGCATTAGTCTGTAGGTGGTATCTGAATGTGGCAACATAAGTTTAGAAGAGTGTGCTTGTGCTTGATTTCTTTAACTAAATCCAAATTGAAATTACTTCCATTTATACAGCTGTAAATATTGCTTTTAGTTTTAGCATGGACACAATATATCAGAAGGATGGTGGGTAGCATTTAAACTAATAGAAGTGTATTTTCTTTTTAGCATGTAGAGTTTGGTCACTGTTATCAAATTATCTGCATTTGTTGCATTGTATGTAAAACATGGTGTCTTTTGGAGTTCCTTAAAAATTTCTGTAAAAGTATATAATTTTAAACAGGCCTTTGCAGGTTTTTATTAACAAATGGAGAAAAAGATACATTGGTCCTTGATTTCTGCGAAATTATGATTGTGATGGAGATAATCATATTGATTCTGGAGGAGGATTTTCAAAGCTGTACTCAGCAGCTTGGCACTCATGGCAGCTGGACTCACTAATGCCTTGTTCTGTTTCTGTACACTTTCACCAGTCAGTCCTTGCTTTCCAAGTTTTAAATGAGGCCTTCAACCATATAGGTTTAATTTGAGCAAAACCAAAGTAAAGCCCAACTTCATAAGAAAACAGCATAGTAAAGCATAGAATGCAGTAAGCCTGTGCAAATGCTATTTGCACTTATTGATGTGACTGAGGATCTTTCAGTGAAAGCAAACAGGTTAAACTTTCAACTTGAAATTAATTGTCAGCTTCTCTTAGTATTCTTCCTGAGCTTATATGCTTTTTTTTTCTCTTAATATATTAGCATTATGACAAGCATATTTGCTCTGTGGCACAATAGCTATCACAGCAACTCAAATTTACAGGCTGGAAGAGTTGTGCTAGTTAGGGTCATTGTTTTATTTGCTTTGTCTTCTTCTAGGATTAGTTCTGCTCTGCGGATTAGCCAGAGCCCACGTACAAGTGGTGATACACTGCCGTGTCAGATTAGGTGTGAGAAATTTCTCTACTTCCTTACTTTAAAGGACAGAAATTCTTTAATTTCATCTTTCTTTTCCTAATGAAGCCCCATGTAATTTCATGGAACATTAAAACAGAGAGATTCTGAGATTGTGAAGAACAATGTTGCAGCAGGTGTCTTTACGGTACCTTAATTATTTTTATATATCTTTTTTTAAAGTGTGTTTTCTTTTGTAGTTTTGCTAACAAAATTATGCAATCTGTTGCTTAAAAAATTGAATAAGTATTCATTACTGCTACTTTGTGTTCATCACCCGCTGAATAAAATTATTTTAGACTAGAGCAGAAAGGTTTTGGGGGTTCTCTGAACCCTTATCCCAATGGTGGCTTGCAGTTTAGGTGCTCTGCACTATGGGTGGGCCAGCTGAGAAAGTCTTGGTGCAGTGCTATGCTCCATTTCACATGCCTTTTGCAACCCCAGAAAGTGTCCCTGCACCTGTAGGCTTTGTGGCTCTCAGAACCCCAACCCTAAAGACTGAAAATGTCCACATTTGAATAGTCCTGAACCTTGCAATAAGCTTTGAACTTTGTTTCAAGAACTTCTCAACATTTCTGTTACCAATGAACTAGCTAAATATACACTGGTTTGGAGATCAAATGCAAAAGATAATTCATCAACAATATCTGGAGCATCTAACGTGATATGAAATAACTTACTGGTTTAAAACTCAAGTATGGATTACTCAAGTAACCACAGATATTTTAAAAGATATTTTATTGTTGTAGGCGTAGTATATTCTTCCAGCTTTGTATAATGGTCCTACATCTAAAATCCATCATGAACTTGAAGAGTTTGATAGTCTCAGTGGGGTGCAAAAATAGAGACAGTAAAGCCGTGCTCATCTTGTGGGTGTGGTTGAATAAATGCAGTTTTGATTTCTGTGATATAAAATACAACAGACTTGTAGTGTGCTTAGGATGTGTTTAATTAGGTGACTGGTTTGGTGGTTTGGGATTTTTTTTGCATAACTAGTTAAGCACCAGAATGCTCATTAACTGATTCCTTTCACCACTATCTGGGCAGAAGGGAGCTCTGCTAGGTTGGGTCCTATGACCATTGGCATTTCCAGTAGTGGACTACTTGGTGGGAAGGCTCCTGCAGGAACTTTGTGATTAAACATCCAGCTGTAATCATATCGAGGAACGAAGGCTACAGCAAATGAGAACCTGTGTGTTTCCTCTCTGTCTCCAGCATCCTCTAGAAAAGCAGGCCTAAAGGCTTGCTTTAAACTGGTTTGTGAATTTGGCTTAGGAAATAGGTTCCATTTCTTGTAAAATACAAGGAAGCTTCTTGAATGGATTGAAAATGCAAATGAATGCAGACAATTACTGCAAACAGAAATGCTACTCAAAATCTTAACAAATGGGTAATTTTCATATTTCCCTCCCCCCACATGTGACTTCTAAACAGTCTAGGGGGTGTCTCTTTCCACAACATTTCTGGGATGACTTTGGAAGTTGTTGAAACAGGGTGGAGCAAGGGTCTAGCCCTGGGTATTAGCAGGAAGCTCTTTGGCCAGCAGAGAACATTGAAGAAAGCGCTTCAATAGTTTGGGTTTCTAAGCAACCTTATAATGTCAGCTACATGGTGCAGTTATACAGAGAGTATAGAAACACAGAAATGCATTTGGTCAGGAAAAGATGGTTCAAATGGGTCCCAGTATTCACTTGACCCTTTTGTGTGACATTTAAAGCTTAATGACATTAAAATAAATCACATGCTCAACTCAATATTTAACTGCTTTGCTGAGCTGAGACATAAACAAACACATGAAAAAGAATTGTGAATTAGAGAAACTGCTGATTTTGCAATGACTTTCATTCCACTTACAGTGTCTAAAAGAGAATGCAAAATATAAGGGATTTATAAAACCATCACTTTTACAACTTTTAACTTTTTAAGTAGTCTCTGAATAACATATGTAGGTATATACATAATTTTAAAGAAATCACAAATTAAGTAAATTATGTTCAAATATACACAATATTTACAAACATAAACAGGTATATAATACAGGTACATAATTATTCTAAATTTATATGCTGTAAGTAGGGGATCCCCTAAATAGGGATCTGTGTTTTAGTTAGCCAGGGTAGTCACAGAGCCAGAACACAAAATACAAAAGTAATTCAGGAGTCCATGTTGCTTTGGAGGAAAGAAGTCATGCCTCACCAGTCTAGCAAGGCATTTTCAGAAGAGTTTGTAACCATTTCTGTAGCTGGATCTGGTCAGTGAAGTATAGCTGAGTCTTCAAAAGCCCCTGAATCAAAGACTATAGAGGAAGAAGGTACTGTGAGGTGAGAGGTATTTTCCTCCTTTGTGGTAAATACCTGATTTTTAAAAGGTAGAAATAAATTGTCAGTCTTCTTAATGGAAAAAGTCTTTATTAGGCTGCCCAGTTACCTTTTTTTTGTCACTTTGGATGTTCACAAAACTCCATGTTAGCTGCAAAGGGAGTGAACAGTGAGGATAGCAACTTGGCAAAGTTTGCTTCAAATATTTGATATCAGAACTAAAGCTGACTGTGAGAATGTGACAGTAATCTTATAGTAGAAAATATATAAAGAATACAACAAGCAGTGACATTTTTGTGTCAATAAATGTGGAGTGATGCAGAATAGGAACTATGGATACAGAGCAACAGGATCCATGTTGTCTTCAAGAAGAATGATCTGGGCAATCACTGTGGATAATTGTGTGAAATTGTCAAGTCAATACCCAGGGAAGGTAAAAAACACTGTTTCATGCAGCTGAGGAAGGAAGAAAGGAAGAGAGAAAAAGCAGAAAGGAGATCATGTCGTGGTGTGCTGTAGTCGCATCACGACTCCATTCACGTGCTGGTGTTTGCAGGCAGTACTGAGCTTCTCATCTCAGGAACAGTGAAACACATTGGATGAAACTCCCTTTCCCTTAGGGAAGGGAGAAGAAGAATCACCAGAAGCCTGAAGAGATACTGAATAGTTTCTGCAAGAGGAGTATTATTCAGCCTGGGAAAAAGCAGCTGAGTTAGGTGTGATTAAACTGTATTAAGCCACCAGTGGTAGGAAGCTGAATGAAGAAGTGGAGGGTGCTGCTCCTGCATCTCACAAAGTGAGAACTGTACTGAGCCCACAGGAAATGCTCAGGCACACCATGCATTGCCACAGGGAGCTGTGGGTAGAACTGTAAACCAGTTCAGAAATTAGTGATGAGTGGGCCTGTGGAGGATCCTTCCATCCCAGAGAGTGAACCTGCAAGTGGGTCATGTTCAGGCAGCACCAGCTAGGAAGACTTACCCTTTTCTCTTTTTTATTAAAAAAAGAACCTTGACAATTTAAGACAGAGGTTGGATGAATGAAGACCTTCCAGTGCTTTTTACTGTTGAAGGTTTATCTGGGGTTTTGTGGGGTTTTTCCCAGTCAAGGGCTGTTTAGGATATTATTTTAGACTCTAGTCAGCCTGTGCTCTATGAAGTGGAACTGCTTCCTTTCCTGGCACCTCATTTCACAGCATTTCATGCAAGTTTAGGTTGGATCCCCTGCTGTCACTAGTCTTCTGATGCAATAAGTGAAAGGTTAATGCATTGCAAAACTAACTGTGATAATCCTGAGCTGTAATTTAGTCCGTTTAGTGTATCCACAGGACTAATTCTGGATTGCATTAAGCAAAACAAGAAGTAATGCAAACTTCATATTGTCTCCCTTATACTGTAGTCTCATTTAATTAGTCACTGAAACAACCTCCTGAAAGCTTTCCCTCTCTCTTGTTGTTTGAACATGAATTTTAAAGACTTTTGAGAGAGTGACTCAGGAGGTGAAACAGCAGGGCTTCTGATGTCATTTATAAGCTCTGTACTAGAAACTATTTCAGTGTCAGTAGCCATGAAAATCGAGCAACTTAGCCTGTAATTTCATCGTTTGAGACTAAGTGACAAGAAAACTAATGCAGTGCTCCACTAAACAGCATTAGCATTCTCCATTGCCTCTGCTTACTTGGAAAATGGATAATGAAATAAATGATATTAAAGCCAGCTGTCAGCTACACAATGATGGTTATCCCACAAAGGAAGAGGTTTATATGACCACCAAAATACGTGCAAGAGGTGCCCACAATAATCTTCATTACGGCGGTAGTTCTGCAGACTGAGGTTAGGCAGGGACAGCACACAAAACATCTGTCCAACACCTAAAACTATCAGTCAGGGATTGAAGCAGAAGAGATGTTGAGGTACCTATGGAGCATTCCAGCCAGCCCATCCCAAGCGTAGCTACCATTGCAGCAGATTTACTCCTTAACCACTTAAGATTTGTGACCTGTTGGGCCTTAGAAAGTCACAAAACAAAACAAAACAAAACAAAACAAAAAAATTGTGTTCCTGTTTCTTTCTTTCATCAGTTTTTCCTTTTGTAGGTCTTTGGTACATCTCCTTTGAAGGAAAAGCCATGTGTCTTCTTACTTCTGCCCTGAAGTTTTGACCTTTCAAAATGTGTGAGACAGAAATACTCCAGCTATGAGAAGGGAGGCTATTGATTCTGTTACTGTGTGTGAGGAATAGAATGCCCTTAACTGCTGTGTTTATGCTTTCCTGGTACATACCACTTTTTAACTGCATAGGAGATTGTGATATGTCCCTTTGCCTCTTATTTTATTATTTTTGAGTACTTGATGACGTGCTTTTCATCAGGATTTGCTTTATTTTTAAGGCATTATGGACTTTTAGTACATTCCTGAGAAGTGTCATTGGCATGAAAAAGGTCTGAGATTAGAATAAACTTGAAAATTAAGTAAAAGCATTTTCCCTGTTTCTTAAAGAAAAAGCAGGAAACAAAATCAGTATTTAATAGATGGAATAAAAAGAATCTGTCTTTTATAGCCAGGGAAATCACTGCAGAAATAAAAATAAGGTTTCAGATCAGGGATCTGGTATCTTGACGTCTTACTAGAAGCAATCAATACCTTTAAGAGCATGTAGGTTTGTCTTGACACAAAGGTGAAGCTCAAACAGGTACTTGGAAGATGCAAGCAAAGCCCATGTTATAACCCCTTTCTATCTGTAAACTTTTGGAAACATTGATCAAATTATGCCTTGTTAAGGCATTTCCAACTTTGCTGTTAGGAGGTAGTACAGCTTACTCAACAGGACACTGGCCTCAGCTCAGATGTCTGGCATCTATTCCTTTCTCAGCTGCTGTGAGAAAATGAATCTGTCATTTCATCTCTGCATGCCCCTTTCATCCTTCAGTCCCTCTTGTCTGTTTAGAGTGCATGTTCTTCTGAGCTGGAGTCTTTTCTCTTTGGAGAGGTGTATATATACCACATAAAATAATGGAGTGGCAAGTCTGTCAGGTCCTCTAGGGCCTGCTATAAAACGAAATCTGAAAAAGTTACACACTTTTTTATAAACCATTAACATATTAACTTCACTGTAGAAGGCAACATACATGCAGAGGTCAGTATCCCAGAGATCTAGCTGTAATGTTGAAGACCCAGGACACCCAAGAGAAGTTATAGAGGCAGTGGGGATTTTCCCATTTTATCTGGAAGATCCATGGCATAGCTGTGAAGTTTACTTGAAAGCAAAGGCAACTGGGAAGCTGTTGATAGGACTCTGTAGCAAACATGTATTGACTCCACAACTCAAATTTGACTTCCTTTGGCAATTAAATGCTGTTTGGGGTATAAAAAGAAAAGAAGGGAAATGTAAGGAGGAGTTTAATGCAAAATGTTTTAAGATGTAAATTTACTCTGAAGTTACTGCATGCTTTGCATGCTTTGCCCCTTGAAGATATCTGTGTTTTATGGAACACAGTTTTATGAAAACTGCTGTTGTAATCATTCTGATAATCATTATCTGCTTTTCCAGTCTTTTTTTTTTCCACAAATGACAGTAATTTGAATGCTTAAATATCTGGCAATAGAGTTTAATTCTAGTTATGACTTATGACAGCAGTGCTTATGAAGGCAGTAGTGCCTTACAGAGTGTGACAAGAAGCAGTGGTCATCATTGACATGCCCGTCATTCATTTTGTGGTTCATGCATCCGTTTACATCAATAGCAGCATCTCATCTTCATAAGCTGGCAATAAGACCTTAGTCAGTTTATTAATGTGTGAAGAATTGGTGTTTGATATGAACACATTGTAAGGAAATAATATCCTTATCATCAGCTAATGAGTGCTTGCATTGGGCATTTCATGCTAAGATCAGAGGCTAGAAGGGATGGAGTGGTTTTCAGAATTCCTCAATGTGTGTGTATTTTCATCAAGTTCATTTAGTAATCATAGCTGATTACTAAAAATATATGGTCAGTATGAATTACCAAAGCAGCTGCTTTTACCTGCCTTATGCAGTGCATCAAAACAAGTATGACATAGCTGGTTATGCAGAGAATCGTAAAATGAGTTCAAGACAGGTGAGCTTGAATTGGAGAATTTTTTTTTATGTTGTGTGAATTCTAAGAGATGTCTGAAAGAGCCAAGGCACCATGGATTAGAGTGCCACAGGATGGCTGAGTTTGGCAGGCACCCCCTGAGCTCACCTAGTCCAACTCCCCTGCTTAACCACGGTCAGCTGCACCAGGTTGCTGAGGACCATGTTCTGTCAGGCTTTGAATATCTCAAAGGATGGAAGCTCTGCAGCCTCTCTGGGCAACTTGTCCTGGTATTTGACCCTGAGGGATCAACCAGATATGTTACTGCATCAGCAGCTATCACTAGATAGCTGCTGATGCAGTAACATACATTAAATTAGGTAACTAAGCTGTGCTAAAGAGGGTTTTCTGTCACCTTGTAATGGTGCTATGAATTATCTTTGTATTATTTTATTGAAGCCATAAATTATTTATTTTCTTCAGTTTTTAATTTCCAGTATTTTTGATGCACTCAAGTAATACATATGGCATTTTTGACAGCAGTTTTTAACATTCCCTCTTTTCATGCCACAGCACCTATTATATCCAGCTAGAAGCACTTTTTCGCTGATCTCCTTTTTGGTCAGCAGTGTTCCTCATGTGACTTGCATCACTGTAAAAGTGAACAGACTGGAAAAAGGACAATTAAAGGGGGTTCTTTGGCAGACATCCCCTTTTTTTTTCTTTACGCTGCTCTGCAAATGCAGGAAAAAGAGCAAAGTGCATGAAATGTGACAGCTTAGCACCTAGCCCATCTCTTGGTTTTCTGTTCAAGTATTGGTTACAGCTAGAAATCAGAATTAGATATGTGGTACACACCTACATAACATCACCTAACTGAGGGTTTTTAAGTACTTAAGCAAAGCTTATTGGCTCTTTGAAGGCTGTTTGCCATTCCCTTTCTAGGTGGCTAGCATGGACGTAGGTGAATAATTTATAGGTCTGTGAGCCATAGCTCTTCATCTCTGTTACTTGACTCCTAGCTTGGTAAAAATAAGCCCCCATTTGTTATTGACTGTTGTTCCTGAGACAAATATTACAAAACAACAACAAAATAACAACAACAACAAAAAATTGTGCTCACAGCATTGCTTCTTCTGTTAGATTTTTAGAAAAGAGGCTGGAGGTCCCTATGGACTTTATTGAGGTAACCCAACATGACTCAATCTGCAGGACCCTGCAGAACTTCCCTCTTCATGGCCATCTGCAAGGGCTGGTCTCGTGGATGCATTTACTGGTGAAAGGGCACTTGTCAGTGTCTCACTGAGCCTGGTGACCTCTGGCAGCAGAAATGTGTGCAGGCAGCTGCCATCAGCATGAAGGACTCTCAAGTTTGAAGCAGGAGACTTCCTTGCAATGAAAATTGCTTGCAGTCATATCTGTGCCCCAGAGTGCTTCATGTCCAGAGGTTTGTGTGAAGCCCTCCAGTGTAAACTCTTCTTGTGCTCAAAGCCATGAACATGGATTTTCACTTTAGTTTCCAATTACAGAGGATAAAACTACTTTCTTAGGGTCTTTTCCTTCGTCTCTCAAGATGTTTGCAGGTCACTGGTTTCAGTGCTAACCCACAACATGTCAGAGACAGCACGGCCAATTTGAGAACCTTTTGATTTTCTTGCACAGTAATTGCTTGATGTCGAAGTCAGTAATTTTCTGATTTATAAAATCAATTCAGAGAAAAAAAAATCTTTTCCAGTGTTTCTGAGAGTTAAACATGATAAAGCAAAGGATGTTTGTTTTTGTTCCATTCACAGGAATAAAGTGCTATTCTGTAAATCCATAGTTACTTTGATTAGTGAAATTTCTATGACACAATCTGGGCAATTTTTGTCTTGAGTCTTACAGAAGTGTTCAAAAACAGTAATGGGGCTGCCTCAATAGCTTAACTTGTAATGTGTCTGTAGTGCAGAATTCCATCAGTTAAAGAATTTACCATTGTTCAATCCTTTTATGATTGCATATATTTAAAAGGATTCAGAAGAAAATTTTAAAAGTGACTATGACTTGACATAAATTTAATGCTAAAATTATTAGAACATAATTCAGCACCTGTAACCTACCCAGTGACTTGTGTGGGATTGCAATACTTCGAGTCAGGAGCAAGCAGGTCATTTAAGAACAAGAAGAGCTTCTTAAAATAAAATCAGTCACAATACTGTATAACCTTATGCTTTAGCATTTGGTCTTTCTGCTTATCATCCTTTTTGTGAAGGTATCTTCACCTTGGGTGGAATTAAAATGCGTTAACTTTCCATTCCTTCTCTCTAAAATAGCAGTGAACTGAGACATCCAAGTCAGTCCCCATTACAGCAAGAGAAACCTGCCTGTTACCCACAGGGAGAGCTGGGCTCTCTGAATGATTGTTTGAGTGATGAAAAGATATGTATTACAGGAATGTACAGTTATGCCGTGGGAAATTTTGCTTTCATTCTCTTCAAAGGCTTCAGGCGTCTCAGAAAAACCAAGAAAAATCATAACAGTAAGTCTTGCAAGCACACATGAGTTTATCAAAGCCTTCCTCATCTGATACTGATTTCCACTTCATGTAAATAAATATATCAATAATTTATGTACTTCATCTTTACAGTCAAACAGTCCTGGGTTTTTTTCCTTCTTATTTGGCATGGAAGGAGTATCCTCAGTCTGCCTGGAGCCCATAGCTCTTTCTTGTGAGTTCACACAGTTCTCTGGGTTTGTAGACCAAGAAAGGAATGGGGCTTGTGCTGAGTCCTTCCCTGGGAGCTGTGCACCTCCTAGCCCTGGTCAGGGAGCAGGACAAAGGAATCAGTGCAAAGGAATTGCAAGCAGTGAATGAGTGTGGTGGGGGAAAATATCAAATTTAGTAAATATCAAAATTTGATGTGGAATTCTATTAATGGTGGAATGGTTGTTGACATTACAACAAAGCTGAAGGAGACTGATAAAATTGGAGGAGAGTCAGAGGTAATGAACTGGGAAAGAAGGAAATTCAAGGGAATAGGGGGTTAGAGAGGGTCAGTGGGTACTGGAGCAGAGAATAGCCAGGGTAATAATCCTCTGCCAGCATCTGTGCTGCAGCTTCTAGACGGGTGACAGCTTCTCCAGCTCATCTTGGCTTTGGTCTGCCTTGAGTGATGCCTTGCAAGCATTATTTGTGCACCCTGAACCCACCTGGCTTGGGGAAAAGCAGTCCTTTCCCTGCCCAGGTGGTCCCAGAGGGAATCAGTTATTCCTGAATGGGAAGAATTGTGATTTCACTCAACTTCCTTCTGCCCCAGCTGATGAGGACTCCTGACTGTGAGAGGAATGTAGTCCTGGGCTACCTGAGATACCCCAGATTATCTGGAAACTTGTTCTGAAAGAGCACATCCTTGTGATGTATTTGGGCTCAAAAGCAGAAGCAAATTACAAAGTGTTCCCCACACAAGTAACAGCAAGGAAAGGATTCATAAATCAGTTGTAACTCATCAGTGGAAAACAAGGGAAGCACTACTGTGAAGTTACTGTAGGGATTTTCCTGCTTGAACTCTGTTAGTTTCAGAAGAAAATGGATGCATACTGTTGCTGAGGAAACAAGTCTCCCAGGGGAAGCTTGGCTTTTCCCCAGTGTGAATTTTTGCTGCCTCATGCTCACACAAGTCAATTAACCTAAAACCTACAAACTGCACATGGCACGGCTCTGTACAGTTATTTTATTTCAAATGTATTATGAGTTTTATACAGTTGCATGTGGCTTTAATCATTAGCAGCCAAGGAACAGATTCAAGTTTATATTCCTCTTTAAATATTTGTATGCCTATAATGGAACTTTGCCCATTTTTCTCTGTAGGTGCCAGCTTGCATAATGACATCAATAAATACTTCTGGTTTCATCACTCTCAAGGGGACACGATGACAGTTCAGGATCCAAACCAGATGAATCTCTGTGCTGCTGTTTGGACTGTTGTCTCCTATGTAATTGCTGACATGGAGGATATGTTGCCAAGGTAATAAAACAGCAAGAAAGAAGATTTTTGTTCTTCAGTAAGGATTGTAAGTCCACTAATGCATGTGGACTGCAGATGTAGTAAATTCTGCTACCCTTGGTTTTCTGCTTTATTATTATATCTGTTTTCCTCAAAACACATTCTTTTTTATGCATTCCTGCTTTTTGCTGTTTTGATCTCTTCCACTTGTGATTTTCACTTAAATGTATTCCTTTAAGTACTTCTTATATTTCAGATGAAGATATGATACCTCTTTGATTATGATATAATAACCATTTGTATGCACAGTGATCTTGTGCAGCAGGAAAATTATACCAAATAAATTTTTTGCATCAGACTAGTGTATTGATTTTGAGTACATGTTTATTGGTTTTGTTTCTGTCTTTCATTTTATGCATTGGAATTATGTACTATTAACCAAACAGCTCTTTCTTTTCACTGTTTTAAGGTAATACTGTAGTTTCTAGAAATTTTCAGGTTATAGGACAAATCAATCTTGTCTTTTTGGTAATATATGGTAGAATGGTCAAATTATAATCAAAATGCTTAAATAGCATAATAGCTTCACTCAGGTCCATTTTGAGGTCTTATGAGAGGTTCACCAAGGACTCAGATAAACCAGGACACAGGGATATAAAGCCAACAGAAGATTCCAGCTCTCCTGTGTTTATTTGGGCACCTCCTCATGGAAAGCCATGTTTGTCTTTTTCTTTCTCATGGAAGACTCACCATCGTGACAGGCAGAGAATTTTGTGTGGCAGTTTTTCTATGAAATGCCATGTTTCAGAAACAACACACAGCTGTGATTTGTGACCTTCAGTACTTGCCAGCTGATATCCAAACAAAATGTAAGAGCAGATTTTGATTCACAATCCTGAAGCCATTCCTAGCTGCCCCTGGCTTGCAGGGATGGTCTCCTGTGCTGAAGCTGGGCTACAGGATGCTGGTACAAATTTCCTTTGATGGAGGAATTAACCTGGGAATTTGATCCTTATACACTTTGTTGGTTTGGGGGTTGGGGTTTTTTCTTGCTTACTGAGATTATGAATATTCAGATGAGTTTCAGGCATATCTGTAGAGAAGGTATAAATGGTCTGGGGAAATATTTCAAGGTGTATGATTTCTGCTCATTTCCTTGTGATATGATCCTCGTTTGTGATTTTAAATTTTACAACAAGCAAACTTAGTGTGTGAATAAGTGCTGCAATGTAGTCAGCACCAAACAACTGATGTTACAAACATGGAGCATTATACCAAATAGCAGGCAGTCCCTAGTGCTGTTAATCAGTTCTGCTGTTGAGCAATAGCTGAATCGTGAGCAATTCATTTTTACAGAATTCATAATCATGGTATCTGTTTACTGTGATAATAGCTGTTTTCCATCAAATTTATTAACTATTTCAATATTCCCTCCAAATCATTTCAAGAGCATAAAAACTGCCTGGAGATATGCCACTCTATCTTTCTAAAGAAAAAATATTGAAATAGACTTAGCAAAGATTTCCTCTGCTTTCAAGGCATGATGCCTGTGTTTCTTTTTGCTTGACAAGGGCATATTTGGAGGTGCTCACCACTGACAGATCCTCAGCTGTCTCCAAATCCAGCTTTTTGTCCTTCACACAATGTGACTGACTGTTTCCTGAATAGTTGTTCCATATTGTTTTCCCTCAGGGTATGAGGCTTTGTACATCAGAAATTCAGAAGGATGTTCTGTGAAGTTACCTATATTGTTGCAAATCTTAACCTGTGCTCTCTTGGAAATGGTGTTTATTTGTGTTTTTCTCCATTGCCTCAAGTCAAACGGAAAATCTCTGGAGTCAAGAATACTCCTCTGCAGAGGAGAATAACACTACAAGTGTGCACATGGCACCACAGCACATGTCAAGATGTGCTTGTCAGCTCCTAAGCAAGAAAATTAACCATTCCCAGGCCAAAAGCAACACAACTATGTAAGATAGACTGTAAAAATTAAGACCATGATGCCCCTGAAGAAAACGTAACCTTCATGTCAGCTTCAGATACACAGCTCTAGAGAGAAGCATTGGTTTTGGAAAAAAAAAAAAGGTCAAAAATCAAAACTACCTTTCTTTTATTATAGAAATAATAAAAATAAAATATTTGATTTCTGAGATTTAAAAACAAAGATTTTTTTTAACTAGCAAAACCAGATTTCATTAAAATAAGACATTGATTCTCCCTTTTTTTTCCCTGATGTGTTTTAGTTCTCAGACCTATCTGTCCATAGTATTCTCCTGGTAATCTGCCTGTTGAGATGCACCTCCCTCAAAACTTTCCATAAACAAGGAGATGCTTATAAATTTCCTTTCTTTCCAGTGGGATTTTGTACCATCTGTGCAATAGCTTATCTTTACCACTGCTCAGTGTAGCAATTATGTTATTCCAATTAGTGGCCGTTAAACATGGATCACTTGGTCGATTTTCAGTTCAAGTGCTCTTCTGAGGTGATCCAGGTAAGCCAACATAACTTTTCCTTCCACTCACATACCATTAATCTTTGAGAATCTTTCTCAATTTTTAATTGAGAAAGTAGTAACTTAGGACATTATTTATATTATTATTATTATTGTGAGGGTCAGCTGCCATAAATCTGTGCTTATCGTAAGTAATTTCATAATGTTCTAGGTCAAAGGGATCATGGGTACATTTCCCTCCAATAAACATTTGGGGTTTTGCCTGCAAAGATCTGTGAGGTGAGAGCTGAAAAAACCAGCACTAGTATTTAAAAATATGTTGAAAATTTAAATTTCAAATAATAATTTTCCTCAAGGTATTACAAATCTCTTGCATCTGCTGAGAAGGGAAGCCCCTGGGTAGTCTTCCTTTCAGCTACAACTTGAAGCTTTCAGACATAGTTACAGAGAGATGAGACCAATACATAATTCATTTACCTGACTAGACTATAGTACAAATGCTGATGAAAAATCTGTTTTCAATACTGCATAATGTAATGTAATGTAAGTAATTTTGCCAGTAATAAAAGAAGAATTGCAGGGTAGGGTAGGTTTGCTTTTGTCCTTCATTGTGCCAAGACAATAGTGACATTTCAATGTCTCTTTGAATGATTCTGTTCTCTGTGTTCTCACAAGATTTTTAGCTCCCTTAAAATAATTAAAAACAAAGAGAGAGTTGAAGCAGTGCTGAATCTGCTCCTCCATTACCAGCATCCTTGGCTGTGTATTTAGTTAGTATGCTTCTCCCATAGCGATTTGAGACACTTCCATTTACCATAAGTAAATATCAAACTGATCTTGATATCTATATCTGTCTCATGAAATATACATACCATCTAAATGTGCCCAAATGATTAATTTACTGCTGTGTAATGATTAGCATAAAAATCTCATCACTGCACAGGATAGAAATGTTGCCGCTAATTGCTGGTTGGAGTGAACAATGTTTTCTGCATAGAAGTTAATGATGCATTGCAGCTCTTGAATGGAAAAACTCAAGACTTTTTGTGAGAGAAGATTTTTTCCCTTTTTTTCTGCTAAATGTTAGGAGACACTGATCATATATAACAAAAAGGAATAGATATAATGTGATAGATATGTATAATAGAAAGGAAATCACACCTTTTGTAGTCTTCTGTCTACTGCAAATACATGGAAGCACTGTCCACACACACCCTGTGGACTTTTTCACGGTCATTATTTCTGGAAACTCCAGCTGTTTTGCACAAAGGCATGGCCAGCTATGCTGCTGTGATTTGTAGTTACAAGTGTTTAATAAGTACATTGTGCTAGCACCTGATTAAGGTTTCAGATGCCTCTCTTCTTGATAGCCGTGTTTGCACTGGGAGGAGGGGCCTTGATGACAGCCTTACATCCAACTCTGAGTCCAGCTTGCAGTTTGATTTCACTGCAGGACAGATCAGCTTCCTGTAGTTTATGTTAAGTCTTCTGGAGGGTTTTTTATCTTTTCCTTTATTTCTCAGCACTTGTACTGTGCCATAGATAATAGGAATGACTAACTGACTGAAAAAAATCTGTGTATTTTGTGCATTGGGGCTCAGGAACTGTGAGATGCAACTGAGATGACTCAATTGCACATAAGCACATAAGCACATGGTAGAGAGCTCTATCAGGGCCAACACTTGCAGTATCACTGACCTCTGTTACTGGCAGACAGAGCTTTGTTACTAATGCAGTGAATTTTTATCACTAGTCATGGTTGTCTCCATAACTGTGTGAAAATCAGGCTTATGAAAACTAAAGAGGGAAGCTCTGGAAGAGGGACCACAAAAGCCACAAAAAGAGCAAGGTTATACTTAGGAACTGTGGCTTCAAGTACCAATGTTTTACTCTGCTTTGCTATGTGAGTTGGGGAACACTACCTAAACCTCCCTCAGTTCCACTGTTAAAGGTTGGTCGTGGTGTTTGGTGCTGGTGTTTGGTGTAGCCTGATGTAACAACACTGTTTAAAGACATGATGCAAGTAAAATCTAAGTTCATAGCAGACGTGAGGTTCAGTTGGAGGAGAGGAATAAGAAGTAAACACCTTCCAGCTCCATGAGAATTCACCTGTAGAATGTGCCTTTTAGTAATTCGTTTGCATTCACAATACTTGCATTATTCACATTATTTGAATTTACTGTTTGACATGAAAAACAAAACTGAATTTTCCTCCTTCAGATACTGCTGTTTCAAAATAGACTTTGGGCATCAGGCATATCAGTTTTAAATTAATGGTACTTTGGATCCAGCAGTGTTGTGGGACAATTATGTATGCAAAATGGTCACACAAAATGCCATCTATATATATAACTTCACTACATTGAACTATCACACACATGCTAAGTAATTCACAGAATCGGGGGCCACACACTGGGACAGTTTGAGAAAAGGGAATAGGTTGAATGATTTCCAACAGCCATGCAGCCAGTCAGTCCTAAAGCTAAGTATAGTTTAGTTTCTGCTTCAGCCGATCTGTGCTGCCCATAAATGAGTTGCTGCTTTCTTTTTATATCACTGAGAAAACTTTGCAGCTGAAGTGCAAAATTTTGTGCAAAAATGACACTTTCGACTGATTATGGGCAATGCATGTGGACTGAACTCTCAGGAAAGTCTTCAAAACTGATCTCACTGAGGTTCTTTGTGACTCAAGTTATAATCTCTGGAATATGTCAGCTTCAGCTTTGTGAGTGTGATTATGCAATGTTTTGCTTATTCTAAATTGTCTATATATTTTGCTTCTTCCAGAGATATTATGTCAGTAATGCAGCTGCAGAGAATTCATATAATTACTGGTACTTAAAAGCAAATTTCACAGTTCTTTTACACTTCACCATTTTTTTAATTTTGCTTTAAATTTCTGTCACTGGGACAGAAAGGTTTCACAAATTTTAATATGAGACACATTGCAGAGAATAAAAATCTCATTGCAGAAACTGTTCAAAATCTAAAAAATCTCATTGCAGAGACTAATCTCATTGTTCAAAAGCAGATAACAAAATATTCATAGCTTTTAATAAAGTGTCATGCTGATATTTCAGTGGCTATTATTGAGCTTTAGCTCATCAGGATGGTGAATTTGACAAGAGGAATTGCTAGAAAGGGAGTCATGAGACATTTAACCACGTAAAGTTAAATGTTAATGCTTTACTCCTCAAAACTGTTCATTGTAGAAGTAGAGAAAGCTATAAATACCCACAAGAAAATGCTTGATTGTCTTTAGCAGTGATTCCCAGTGCTGAGTCCTGTGTAGAAGGTATTTTAAGCCTTTATAATGTAGCCTGAACTCTTAACATGAAATGCTGAGATGCAAACACACATTAGCTGTGAATTCCTATATTCCTTCTCAATGTAAACAGGATGCAGCTCTATTGGGAATTCAGCTCAGCTTTGGTATTGCTGTCCCTCCAAGCAGGACTGCCACTGGCTACGTAGCGAGACTATTGGAAGGATAACTACAAGGAGCAGAAGAAATTACTTAAAATGTTGGTCTTGTTAGATCTTTCTAAAACAGTAAAAGTATAGGGGGGTTAATGCAAAAACATCTTTAGTTTGTTAAACAGCTGAACTTAGGTTTCAGCATGTGCAGTTCTTGGAACTCTTTTCTTTCATAAACAGTATGTCTTTATAGGTACGAGAAGATAATAAATGAAAATATAAATAAATAAAATAATAAATTCAGTAGGCTCTGTATAAGTACCACATGTATTAAACCACAGCCTAATAAGTTACAAAAAATGTAACTTAGATCAACATTTGTCAACAGGAACTAACTTTTAAATATGAAGAGAGGATTAATTTCCAAGTTGTTAGAAGGAAACAGATGTGATAGAAGGAAGTATAAACTTTACTTTCAATACAGCAAAATCTCATTTCAGGTGTTCCACATAGTGTGTTTGCTAGAACTCATAGGAGGAGTTAGAGAGGATGTGCACAGCCTTCCCTGTTGAACAAAATTCCAGGAGTGCTTGCTGGCATCAGTAGAGGCTGCCCCTCCAGAGACCCTCTGGTTAGGGGCTTGTCCATCCCCTGGGTATTTGGTAATACTGGGAGTGCAATATTCCCAGAGCTATGTAAGCTTGAATTTATGGGGTGAGGACCAGAAGCATTTATTGGGAATGTTCTGCAAGCAGTGTGTGACACAGCTGTTCTTGACACCACATCTTCATGTGACGAGCAAAGAGTGAACCAGCTGTTGACAGCTCAGCCAGCCCCTGAGCCCGTGTGGCTCTGTGGGATCTGTGAGCACTCCAGGCTTCACGTAGAGGAAGGAGAACTGAAGATTGCTTATGAGAGTCCAGGTGTTAGGTTGACCTTTTTCTATACCAGGAATGCGGGGTTGTCATAGAGAATCTTTCTGTTCATCCCCTGGATGCACAGGACCTTTGCATCCATGCTCCCATAGAACTTGAATGAGCAGTTTTCATACTTGGGGACCATCTGGAGATGAGTACATTTTTTTTCTCTCCAAATTCTCAAAGTTCAGGAAGAGCTTGTGGTCTCAAGTTCTTTTTTGCCTCCCAAGCTGCGGTACTTGTATATCTTTTAGACTTGGATTTGAAATGGATTTGTAATATACAACATTGTCATCACACTGTGGAATCACTGAAGTCTAATACTTTTCATGCTCCATATCTCTGCATTTCAGAGCTGTGTCTAAACAAGCAGGAACAGTAATGGCTGTCAGCAGAGTGCTTGACAATATCTTCAAAGCAGAAGAGCTGAGTAAACATTTGCTGTGTGTGCTCTATTAGGTGTCAACAAAAATTTTATTCCTCCCTCCCTCATCTGTGAAGTGATGGAGGGGGAGAATATTACTGCTCTGTGATTCTGCAACAGTTAGACTGGCTGCTACAATACTACTAAATCATTTTGAGGCATAAGATTATATGAGACATCAGAATTTGGCAAACTTCAGGGAAATCACAAATGTAGCAACGTTGTTTATTGCATAGTGTTTATTCACACAGTAGTGAGTGATCCTTTAAAAGAGAAGTGTAAGTGGCTTATGGTATTTGCAGAAACATTCTGGTGACAAACTAAAGCTTTGTAAGACTGCTGTTACCTTACTGTAATAAACTGACAAAAGTAAAATTAATACCTGGGGTTTTTTAACTTGCACTTTTAGATTCCTCTATGGAAAAAACCCCATCAGCTTAGCTTAAAATAACTATAGAAAGAGTTCCCAGGTGTCCTTTGATTTACAGTGGCTAAAAATATCAAGAAACAAAGATTGAAGCTCCAGATAATCATTGGTCAACTCAGTAGGAATTTCTTCAAAAATATTTGCAAATGTGAGCATATGGTGTTGGGGTTTTCTGCAGAGTTTAGCAGAGAAAGCAGTTATATTAGACATTTTCTTTTTCCCAAAGTTATCCTGATTTTGACAAAAATCCTCCTATTGCTATTAATCTCAAATATTCTAACAAGCTCTAACTTTATTACCATGTTGTAAAAGTTTACTTTCTGAACACTATTTTTCCCCCTTTGAATAAGCTCAGTTTAGTGGTTTTAACTTAAGACAATAAACCAGGAACTCCCAAGTTCTAATTCTGCTGTGGTAACCATCTTGCTGTGTGGTCCTGGCACATCCTAAAGGTATGGCTGCTCTGTAGATTTAATTTGTTACACACTGAAAACCCCCAAAACCATCTATTTCCTAGCCTGGGTGCAGCCAGAAGTGTGGGCCACTGTTTTGTTCTAATGAGATGTCTTTTCAATTCACTCACAGCCGAAAACAGCTGAGATTTGGGCATTTTCTAATTTATGCTCCATAGGTGAATTAACCTTTCTGATGAATAACACTACAGCTTGGCTGAAATATGAATACAGTTGTGGTCCATCTTCACTGTGCCTTATTCACAATTTGGAGTGGAAAAGACATCAAAATGTGGTGGATTTTTGACCTCAAGACCAATGAAACTTTGGAGTTTGGGGGTATTTTCTGTTTATTAAAAAACAAACTCTCTGCACATGAAATTGCAGCTCTTTCCGTTCAAAGTTCTGCGAAGAGACTTCTAGAAAATAACATTAAGAGGAAAAATTAGCAAAGGTTAGTACAAAAACTGTCCTGTATGGTAATATCATGAGCCTGAAAACAGGGAATATATTCCAAACTTTTGGAAGTGTTGAGTTTGTTGGGTTTTTTTCTCAAAGAGCAAGAGTTAATATGAGTGCAAAGTAATTTTAATAAAATGTCTAATTTATTCTTAATTCAAATGCACTTTGTTATGGTTACAGGAAATATGCCCTCCTGGAGTCAACTCAGACAAAATTCAACAGGAAACATCCCACCCCTCTTCATTATCCTGGACAGAAATCTACACAAATCACAGAGATTCTGCTTCTGTAGCTGATGCTTACTGAGCCTGTAGTAGAAGTAATTAGGAGTCATCCCTCATGAAACAGTTGGAAGCTAGTGAAATGTCAGAGGATTCCCCTCCATGTTCAGTTTAGTACAAATTCATGTGCTGTCCTCTCAATTTTGCTTAGTGGATACAATTAATAACACTGAAGACTTCTCAGGGTATAAATTAGGGATTAAATTTGAAGTAATGCCAGTGGCTTAAAGAAGACAGTTTACTGATAACTTGGTCTTCAAACTGCACAATATATCAATTATTCACTTTCTCATCTGTCAACTCTGGCTCTAGATTTGATACATGGTTTGAATGGCATCTCTTTGGTAAAGGAAGTTAGAACTTAGTCGTATAGAACAGTTCTTTGCACTTTAAGTGAAAGAACTTTGAAACCAAAACTGTCTTTAAAATACCCATTGCCCACAATTTTTTTTTCCAAATATCTTTTTCTAAAAGTCAGTTTCAGTTTCTGTCCCTAGTAATATACATATTCACAATCCACACAGCTGAAATAAATCAGAGCAGGGTGGACTCCCTCTTTTTGCAGCCACTAATGTTAGCAAAAATAGTGATTTAAAAAGTAGAAACAGCAATTGTATACAGTATGTTTGAGATGCTGCTGTTCCAGGAACGAAAAATAAATTCTTGTATTTAGAATGGAAGAAAACTAAACACCTCTAGGGAAATGGGACGCACAGGCTAAAATAGCAAGAAGTGCAAATAGGAGGATGAGAAATTCTTACTATGCCAAATGAAGGTAATGTAGTGCCAAGTACCTGAATCACTTAAATATTATGGTAACTATAAAAAAACAAATGAGAAGCTGAAGATAAAAGTGCCTGTAGTCAGTACATCCAAATAAAAATATGAAAACCATAATCCAGGAAACCCTGCAGTTGTCTCAGATGTTGCAGGACCAAGAGGTGGGCCATACCCATGGCAGGAAGTTGAAAGGAGCTTTAAACAAACCTGAGCCAGGTGGATGGAAGAAATGTGTGACTTATTCATTATCTTTCATCACCCAAGAAGCTGAAACTGACTGATCTCAGTGCACTTATATTAGAATTTTGGTTCAAGAGGAATTTGGATCAACAGTCCCTGGTACAAGAGAATTTTTGGGTGAAGCTGTGGTGGAAACTGCAGAATGTATCACTGCTGTAGCAGGGCTTTTCACCCTTTTCCTTTTGCTGAGGATTATTTCATGCAATCACTGCTTTGTCTCATCAAGGCTTACTTTAAAGTTTGAAACTGATGATCATCCCACGATTTTCCCCGAGCAAGTTTTTTTTTGCAATGAATCTTCTCTACAAACTTCTTTGGAGCTTGTAGCTTACTAGTGTGATAAAACTGGCATTCAATGTATTTGCTCAAATTTCATGCCCAAAAAACTTACCCTTGAATATGTCTTCTAGGAGAAAATTATGTTCATGCAACCTCAAATGTTGATTATTTGTATTACATACAAGGATTCCTAACTGAAGAAATAAAGAAAGCAAACTCAACTGTTTTGCTGCTTCTCCAGCCTTTCGAGGTGGATGCCTCCGTGGAACCTCAGCAGCAGCCTGGGAATAGCAGGTGAAAGGAAAACTGCTGTATGGAGAGTGAAGGCAAGGCTTGTCAGTCAGTTACTGTGCTGTGCTATTTGCCTTTGGTATGTCACTGCAAATTCAGTATCCCAACATCACATTCAGAGAAGCTTTCCAAAAGCCAAAGGGCATTCATGTTTCACCTTCCTTTATAAAGGATGTTCTGAAACACCAAAACCTGCCTTCCTTCCCCACAAAGGGCTTTATGTGTGTAACACTGCTGTCTGATGTTGTAGGTTGCTATCTAATACATGAATGTAAACAACAGGAATAGAATCTCACCAAAAATTGTTTTTACACTTTAATCTTTAGAAGAAAATGATTGCACATTCTTGTTCATAGTTGAAGCAAAGTTTCTGCACAGAAAAAGTGAGACATTTCCTGGCAAAGGAAGGTGTGGTTCCATGAGATAAAAGGGAGGTGTATGTTTTCTCACCACTGAATTTGCCTAAAGATATGTCTTATAACAAATTTCCCCTTAATGTTGTGATGATCCGTAAATTCAGGTCAATTTAAATAGCCAGCCAGTCTGCATTTTAAATAATGGTTTCCTTAATAAACAGAAAAAATCTCAGAGAGCTCCCATGTATCAAGTCCTCTGAAAGTCTCTTAATGGCAGTTAATAAAAAGAACTTCTAAATCAACACATCAGTTTCCTGGAAGCCAATGGAAAGTCATTAAATCAGAAGTACTCTAATGCAAACTCGCATCCCTGAAAGATTTCAAGCATTCACATCATGATCACTTTGTGTCTGGGGGAAAAAGATGATCAAAACTTCTGTGAAGAAAATCAATATGTTATAACACACTAATTTCTTCAAAACCAGAGTTTCCACAAGAAATTGAAAATCATTCCCTCAAAGTAACTATATTATTGGCATCCCTTCACAAAAAGCTGCATTTTCTCCCTAACTGGCTGCAGAGGGAAAGATTGTTTCATTTGGTCTTGAGAAAAGCCCACTACTATCTTTCCTTTGTAATATGTGAAATGAAAGGACTGTGCCTGGCACAAAGACAAGCCCTCCTGTGAATGCACTGCAGATTGATTTTCATTGTATTTTTAAAAGTCTTTATTTCCAACCTGTCCCTATTTCCTAGACCTGATTACCAAAGCTCAACAAGACCTCAAACCAAACAAGGATTTAACACAACAACAACAAAGAAAACACAACTGTATTTTAAGACTTCAAAATACTTTTCTTTCCTCTTTCAAATGGATATTTACTTACCTTTAAACACAGACAGCCTCTAAGATTGAAGCTGTTTGTATCAAGAGACTCCTCTCCATCCCCATCTTACAGTAAAGCCTTCTGAATGTTTGATATAAACCATAACATATTTATGCAGCTTTGTGGTGCTTTGTTCTGGTGCTGGTTTCACTAGCATTTGATAAGCCTCCTGAAGTTTCCTTTTCCAGAGGGTTTTGTATGTTTTTCTCCAGCATCTTGATTCCTTTGGATTTGGATGGTGACAGCCTGCAAGCATCCCTTTAATCCAGACCTTGTCTTGGGATAAGAAATTAAATATAAAAAGATATTAAAAAGCAGAGAAGAGTCTGTCCCTTGAGACTTCCCTACAGACAAGTGTGCTGTTTCTCTTGGCTTCATGAAGAAGATATGGTAGAACCACCATAAAGTCCCTCAGTGGCTGTAGGTTGTTGCTACATGTATCCCTGGTTTCGTGTAAAGGCATAGGAGATTAGGAAAGCCGGTAATGAAATAGATGTTAAGGCACAAAGTCTGTTACATTCAATATGGCTTTGTGTTTTATAGAGAAGACCCTACAATGTATTTTATGGAGTTAGTATACTGGAAATGTAATAAATTCAGACATAGATCTTGAAGGCACACAGGTAGGCTGACTCCACTCAAGACCAAATTCAAACACACTCTCTATTAGATCTTCTAAACATAGGATCTTGCACCAACAGAGTGCAACACTCAAAGCTACACTCACTTACAGAAAGTGGTATAAAAGTATACTAACTTCTCTGAAATTGAAACCTAAGTGAATTAGATTCCCTTACGTCACTGAAAACAGTGTTTGCCCAAGATTTTGCACTTTTTTTGCACTACAAATTTTAAGTTAGTGTGAAATTTTCTATTCCTGCTAAGCCCCCTAAGGTTCCCTGCTGCTGCTGTGCTCATGGTCTGTAGCACTGGCTGCCCATTCATGGGCAGGTGTGTTCGTGTTTGATCAGCAAACCCTGTCTGATAAGGGTGAAATAACAATACTATAGCAAAAAGGGTTCCAAAACTGTCCGTAGAAGCACTGAGAACAAACCACTGGTGGCACATGCACAGGGCCTGGGCTGTTTCTGATACAAGAAGAGTTGTTCCAATATTATTTCTCTGAGGGGATAATTTCCAAGTGTGCTGTCCAGGCATGCAGGACTTCAACAGCATCCAAGTGACCTGTTGGATGGTACAGCTATGGTGAAGCAGAGGTTTGGCACTTGCACACTCCTACTTGACTGCTGGAAGTGGAAACTCTCCAGGAGTCCACAGCAAGTGTGCAAATGTTGTTTGCACGGAGGGCAGACTGCCCGAAGGCACAAGGGCTGCTGAGTAGGGGTTTTTGTGCTTCTGGATGGGGAACTTGTCTTCTCCTGCTGCTGCTGCTCCTGCTGTGGCTGCTTTGGCTCTGCACGAGGGTGCAGTGACAGCAGAGGGTCCTTCCCCTAGTCCTGGGATAACCTGTGTCAACACTGTGACAGATCAGGTGGTAAAGCAATAGTGTGAAGTGCACTCATGTGAGAGACCACTCCAATCTACTCTTTCATAATCTGGAAATTATTCCTTGGCATCCTTTCTTCTCCAGCACTGGTCAAGGACTCAACCCTCTGCAATTTTGTACACAGAGAGATGGAAGTGAGTACAAACACATACTTCAGGTTAATCTTTGTTTACTGTTTTGGTTTTTTTAAAAGGAAACCAATTACACATGATCTTCAAGGACAACTCTTATGATATTAAAATAAATAACGCTTATTTGCCACTGGAATAAAAAGATATGGGTGTGAAAGTATTTCACAGGTCATACCAGGCTGGGAGAAGGGGTGATTACTGAGAACCACCTAGAGGGAAACTTATTTAGCTCTGTTAAACCAGTGTTAACAGAGTGTATATTAAAGTACTATTTTTAATGTGATGTTATAATATGTGGGGGTTTTATATCAAACATATTAAATGGAAAACACAGATTTTGCTTGCAAATTAATATTACAAAGAATATAATGTTTTTGATCCTATGAGAAAAGTCATTAGATGTATAAAGGATATGTCTGGAGGCACATTCCTGACTTACAATTACTTAAGAGGGCTTGTGAAGTCTAAAAAAATCAGATCACATAATCTGAGAAATTACTAATTGTCTTTAAATTAAAGTCAAGGCCAAGTGTTTTTTTAGCAAATAAAAAATAATGTTATGCTTCTTTTAATGCTTAGGACAAAAGTAGCTGAAAGTATGTAGCAGATGTTTTGATTGAACTAGCAGACCTTTTCCCAAGTGTAAAAGGCAGTGCACCAAGCAGACAGAGTAGTTCTTGGAAGAAGCAAACTGGTGGGCACAGGTGCTGTGTAAAGGAGTCTAAACAGGGAGATGGAACTGAGTTTATTCACCTTGTTCATTTAGTCCTCCCAGCTACAGATTCCTGTTTTCAGGTAAATAGAGCTGTGCTTTAAGAGCTTTTCTATCTTTGTTGCTCCCCATGTGAGCAGAACCAGCTACAGAGCATGGCAGAGCCTTCAGCAGCAGTCCTGCTCAGTTGGACCAGCACCATGTCTGGATGGTTTTTGACATAGAAATGAGAAGAAGAGAATTTCCCTTCTACCTTCTGTTTGGCTTTTTCTCATATCAAAGTAATCAAGGGACATAAAAGCATCAGCTCAAAGGACAGTCAGTCATTGCCAGTGGAAAAAAAAACAGGCTGCAAATGACAGCCGATCACAGTGTTTAATAAAACAATTCCTTGTGTTTTTTATTCTTCTTGTACTGGGTGATAGATGCTGCAAAAATTGCAGTATTTTGATTCTTTCAGTTTCTTTTTACAGCACTTCAGATAAAGAACAGATCAGACCCCTCCAGCTGCCCTTCACCAAGAGAGGCCCATCTCTCCCTGCACCATCTAAGAATTATTGCATTGACAGCTATCAACATAAGTCTTAAGCAAGGAAGCTTTCCTTAATGCAATCTCCTAGAATTCAGGTCTTTTCAAAATGTGTCTCAGTTTTTGGATAGCCTACACATTTGAGAACAACTTTGAGTCTTTAATTCATTCAAGAATTAGAACTGCAGAACTGAACTGAATGTACTGCAGAACGGAACATACTGCAGAAATTAACTTGGCCTGTATAGCAGTTGGAAATACAGGCAGATCCTATTGGAGATTATCAAAATACATGCACCCATATCTAGGCAGCAACTGCCAAGTGAATGCCATATTCTTCAAAGGAAGAACAAACAGTATTCATTATAATGAAGTAAATGGACCCAGAGTGCATTAATAATGTCAAATTTTGGAAATTAGCTGGAATCCGGTGTACAGAGTAAATATTTTTGGTTGACTGGCTATGGCTTATTCCACAGTCAGGAATGCCAAGCAACTGACCTGGTAAAGGTTTTTGTCCCCACTTACCCTCTCCAACTTTTGACAACATTGTCTGTTTGGTTGTTTGTTTGTTTTCCACAGCTCTAACATATTAATTCCATTAGGAGGTATTAAAAATATTGGCAGAATTAATCCAGTCATGTCTTTTCACAGCACTCCTACCAAAATACACTGACAGTTAAAGCAATTTGAAACAATGAACTTTCATCCCTTCATCTCCTTCCCACAGCTGTACTCAAAATTAGAGTAAAACTGCAGGCCCTAATTATTGTAATAAGCTGTAATTCAGGTAGAAACCTGTGAGTCATTCTCTTCCCTGGAACAGCAAGTCTGTGGATATATGTGAATATAAATGCCATGCAGGAAACCCAGAACTAGCAGTACTAATGTTCTGAAAGCAAGAAAACACAAATTATCACCCTGGGCCTGTGTTTTGTGTGCTTGCTCTATCAGCAAGCCCTGATCCAAACAGGAGTTCAGGAGTTGCAAATGCAATTGGCCAAACCTGTAAGTGAGCAGATTTTATGCACCTGACCTCCAGAGCCAGCCTGGCTTTGTCACTTGGACAAACATTTCATTGACTTCAGTGGGACCTTACCCTAGCCTTAACATCAGGCCTTGTGCTTTAGAGCTGCAACTATAGTTAAATATCCACTAGCTGTTTGTTGTTGGAATTTGTAAATTTTTTTAACTAACACAACTGACTAGAAATCTAAAATGGCATTGATATAAACACTGTTTTAAAAATGAGTGAAAATAAATTGCAGTGCAAGCTTCACACTGTGTACTTCCTGACTTGCACAGTACATGCCTATAAAGAGAAATTGCTGTGGAATGACTTTCTGCAAAATAGCTCTATTTTCATGCATTGTAGAGGTTCATCATCTTCTCTTCCTGGGCTGTGTTACTTTCCACCCATATGAATCCTTTTCAATTTGTAATTTCAGCAAGACCGGTTCTAGTTTCATTTGTCAAGATACTCCCTTTTTTGAAATGGTCTGTTAGTGAAATATCCCTACAAGATGATTTAAAATAAATTAACCTGATATTAGCTCATATTCTTATATGTAAATGGATGAGTTCAAAGCTGCATACTCTGTGTAACATAAATATCCATATATGGATGTAAGAATGCAGTTTGATTACATACCAGTTCAAATAGCAAAGATGTTACAACTGGACCCAGTGGAAGTTTTCTGCATGAATCATTTTCCTTTTTTTCCCCAAAGAAGGATTTGTAAAGAAAATTCATTTTCTTCTAATGTTTGAAAGGGAAGAGGAATGCCCCAAACCAAACATTTATGTATTTCCACATTTGACACTTAAATGGGGTTTATTCTTTCCTTTTTTCCCCCCATCTTTCTTCTGACACTGAATATGACAGCATAAATCTTTGGTCTTTGAGATTCTACTCTCTTTTATTCCCCTCACTAACTTTTCAAACAATGAGGAAATAGAAGAGAAAGTTGAAAGGTAAAACTCCGATATGTTATCTATGCTAATGCATTCAGGGGACAACTCACAAATTCCTTTTCAGACTTTTTATATATATATATATATATATTGGTGTGTGGGATTTTCTTTTCAGATGTTACATTTCTTTGAATTTTTCCATTATACTTTTTTCCTTTATTCAGCTTACCCTTTTGACAGTGTCTTGAAATATTGAAAAATGCCCTAATATTAAATTACGGTAAAATAAAAAATATAATATAGTACATTACCAGTACATTTAGAATTGCAGGAAATCTCAGAATCTTAAACTATATTTCAGTCACATTTATAGTTGTGATTTGAGTTACTCCTGATAGGCTATACTTTTCCCTGTTTGTCATCGTGTGCTGCTTGTTTGCAGCCTGTAATTACCAGGTATGTTCAGCTGAGGGGTGGATCTGAGCTCAGAGCAGCTGGAGCTCATGGCTGGTTCTCCAGTGCCTGAGCAGCAGCAAACTTCAAGTTATTCCTGTTAACTTTGCTCAGTATCCAATTCACTTTCTATTTTAACTGGGTGAAAAATATCCCAAACCACTGCCAAATCCCTCTGCCCAGCCTCTCCTCCTCTCTCTCTTGGACTGCCTCTCTGGGCAGGCACTGGGGCAGAGACTGCACCCAACTGAGCTGTCCTGAACCTCAACACCTGCACCCTCAGGTCGTACCAAGACCATGCTGGCACAAGCTAATTCTTGGATTTTTACAGGAGTCTGTGCCCTTTGTGCACAGCATGGTATTTCCATATATCTCCATCACAGCTCACACATTTCTAGTATATCTGGTATATTTCTGGTATAAGGGTTTATAATCCTTTGCAGTTTAACTCAGGAAAACAACCCACTTGAAAGGCTGTCTAGATTCATTTAGAAATACCATTGGATCAAATCAAGAGCCAGAGTTGGTTTATCCTAAAGGTGAAACAGGAAAGGAACACAGGCTGCCTTCCCATCCGTGCAAAGGTGGTGGGCACAACCTCTTTGCCTCAAAAGGGCTTGTCTTTGCCACCAGCAGAGGCAAAGCTTTCAGCCATAGCTGCTCTGGGAAGTGGGTGCCTTGTACCCAAGTTCTAGAAAACTAAGGAGTAAATTTATGAGCAGGGATTGTGCCTAGAGGACTGAGCTAAACTGTGTCCAATTGAGGGCATGCAGTGTCCACACTGCCCCTTCTGGGTACCACCAAGCCTCCCTAAAAAGCCCTCACAGTGCTCTCCTTTCCCAGTCTCTCTTGGCACAGGGAGTGCAAGCGGGGCTCAGCAGCACCCCCCTCCACCTGGACCCCAAAGGCAGTTTTAGAGCTGCCTCAGGTGGCAGCCTCCATCCACACCCCTCTCACATCACTGCCTGAACTTGCACTCATGTTTCCTGCAGCTTTGCCCAAATGTCTGCACTGTACAAAATAATGTCATACCTCAAGCCTTCAGTTTCCATTGACTGACCAAAGACACTGCTGAAGTTTCAGCTCTCACCCTTCTCCAGCTGGCAGCAGGCCAAGAGGAGATGGGAGATGCCTCTCTCTCCTCAGCATGTTGGCTTCACCAGCGCTGAATCCCAGAGGTCTGGAAGGGGAGATCTGTAGAGCAAGGACATGCCAATTGTCCAAAACCTACTGCCACCCACAGAGGCCATTCTGTCCACCAGAGAAGAGCAAATATGGAATTTTGAGATGAGATCACCTGTTCTGAGCATGCACTGAAGACCAGTTTAATTAGTGCTAATTAATTAGGTAATTAATTTGGTTTGAGATGAGACAGCTCTTTCTGTTTGTTGTTTGTCACCACTGGAGTTTATCAGCATGTGAGTTAATCAGAAGAATGGGAAGGGAAGGCCAGTCTATCTCAAAAGGAGTCAGAGATGCCAGAAGGATGGTCCATCTGCAAACCTAGCTGCTGTTGGGATGTGTCTGCATTCTGCCTTCTGTTTAATCACAATCAAGGCTGGGTGGGCACCCTGGCAGAGCTGGCCATCTCCTGCCTTTTGTGGTGCAGGTGTAACTGCCCTGAGACAGCTCACATATTGCTCCTCTGGAGCAAGCATCCCCTGGGCCTCCCATGTCATGGTGGAGGGGGCTCTTTTCCTGCAGGCAGCAGGCAGAGGGGAGGCCAGAAAGGCAGAGTCTGTCACAGCACCCTCAGCAGCATGGTGAAGACAATGTCCTTGGTTTGGCCCCTGGGGCACTGCAGAGAACCCTTCAAGCACAGCCACATCAAAGCTGGGCCAGGGTGTGGGATGTGGCTTTGGGGTAGGGTGGTGAACACTTGAAAGGATGGGTGGGACACATCATGGGCTGGAGAGAAGCTGTACAAGTGAGAAACAAGAGGCCTCTGTTTTCTTAGGACTGTTACAAGTTCTGCAGAGGGTGAGCTCCTTTGGAAGGTATCTTGCACTGAAATGCTGATGAAGAATTTTGGAAGCAGCTAAGCCAAAAATACTGGGAACTAGGAAATCCTTATCGACAGATCAAATTTTTTTTTCACTGCCTATTTTAGCACCCAGATATCTTGTATTTTCTTGACATATTGATGGGGAAATAAGGGTGAGGCACTGGAGATAGATGCAGGTGGGGAGCTCAGCCAGGTGAACAGCAGGTCTGTGTTCACTTCTGCTCCATCCTTTCCTGTGCAGCCCCTCCTTCCTCCACTGGAGACACCTCAAAGCAGAGCTATAAGGCTCAAGTCTTTACTGCTGGTAGAAAACCACACTACATTTATTTCATGTCTGTGGGATGCCAGGGACCTTCACTGCTCTGTGAACAATACAAATGATGGCTGTGTTGGGCTGCCTGAAAGGTGGGTTGGTCATTTACAACCAGAAGTGATTATAAGGGATTTGCATCTCTGAGAACAGTTGAGGATTATGTAAATAATAATTTATCCTCCTAGTTCTTTTTTGGTATAATGCATAACTGTTGGCTGGCAGGGACATTTCTGTGACAGCCACCTGCCTCTGGCTGAGCCTGGATTCGTTTCTGTGGTGTGACATGATCCCTACTGACCACACAGGGGCCATAATTAGCAACATAGCAGTTAATCCTCTTTCCTAGATGGGAAGAGACCTCTGGGTGAGGCCAGGAGGCTGAAAAATGCTTTGGGGCATCTTCAAGACAAAAAATGTTAATGTTTACTCCTTAAATGGTAAGGAGTAACAGACCAGAGAAAGAAAATAAAACAGAGAAAGCAGAGAAAACTTCTGCTGGAGTTAGCTGGAAAAGCATGAGGAAATAAATAGGTGTGATGTTATTAAACAGCAGATACACCGGAGAGTCCAAAGCCTAAAAATCCCTTCATTATCCAGTTTAAGGCATCAAAAAGCTGTGGCTAAAATGTGAGATATCATCCTAACGGGTCTGTTTATACAGACTTCTCTAAATAGTTCTCCAGTCAGATCTTTTGCCTCTGCAAAATCTTTTTTTCCCCTTGTGTTTTGATTCCTTTCATCTTAAAGGACGCACTGCCATTTTCCAATCTGTAAATAAAACTCACTATGATAAAGGTCACAAGCTCAATCTCCAGGAAGAATTACCCTGCAATGAAAGGTAAAGCCCATTTGGGGGTTGCCAGTGGTGCCCTTTGCATCCACTGATACCAAGGCCTGATGGACACTGCCCAGCTCCCTGCAACTGTTGAACTTGCATCAATATCTGATCTTACCCCAGCCATTATCCTGTGCCAGGGTCACAAAACCAGGACTTTGCTATAGGGTGAGGAGAGAGTTTTGTGATGGGCAAAGCTACAGCGGGCATTGGCTGCTGTGGTAGAATTGTCCCTCACAGGCTGGGTTGGGTTTTGCTGGCTGTGCATGGTGCATGTGTGTGTATACTCAAATGTCTTGGTTCCTCCACTCAAAAGCCAGCTCTGTTGGCAACTCCTGCCTGAGTTCCACAAGAAAATATTTGGCAAATCACATGCTGACATGTTTATCTTGTTAGCTGTCAGGATGAGTAAGTGCGAAAGCCGAATGCTATCATTCAGCTTGAATGGAGCAATAGCTACCACTCATGAAATCTGACAGAATAAATACATTTTCACACATGATTTTTGTCAGACTCATATTACTCCTTTGTTCAGCTGCTGTCCTAAGTGACTTTAAATAGACCTGTGCTCACTGGCAACCCCAAACTCCAGCTCAGGGCTCCCGGTGACTCGACACAACGCAGAGATGACAAAGTGATACTGTTGCCTGCTCAAAAATGACAGATTGAGTTAGCTTCTGCCCTGGCATATATACATTTATATGTCTTCTAACATCTAATTTCAGTGAAGCATCCCACAGAAAGCTCACATTTGGGCTTTTAACACTAATCCAATAAAAAGGCAATACAACCATTCCAGGACAGTTGCACCATCAGCCGCCCCCTGCCTGCTTTCAGGCAGGCACTCACGGGAACCCCTCGTGGGAGTTCACACAGTATGAGAAAATAGCCAGCAGCACATTGAACCTCATTCTGTGGCACAAATATCTCTGTGTGTTAGAGTACCTCAGAGCTAAGAAATCTCTGAAACATCAACATTTAGTTTCCTGCTTGATCTAAGCTGGCCTTGCCTGAGGCAGAGGTCAATAACATACAGCTTTGTTGTTTGCCAGAATTAAGAATAGCAGAGCTTGTCTGATCACCTCCCTCTCCAGCAATATCACATTAAAAATCATCAAGCTTTGGCCCATTTCCTTTCTGATATTGGCAGAAGTGCTAGCAGGAAAGGGAAAGGGTAGATTGAACGTTTCCCCATCCTTAGTTTGTTTTGCTCTTTGCTTGCCCTAGTGGTGCCAGCATACCCCATCCACAGCTGGAGTTTGCAAATGGCTGAAGTCATTCAGTGCCACATTTGCTCATGAAGGAGTCAGGCACTTAAAAGCTCTGGTCAGACTTTCTATGTTGAGCAGGTAAGGACAGGATTCGCTCAGAGGTCTGTGCAGTAGGATAAGGTCTGGAAATCAGCACAAGCTCCAGAAAGACGGAGTGGTCCCACAGCTCAGAAAGAAAAATGCGGCACATCAATGTGAAATGGCCGTGGTGAAACTGGGGCTTTTAGCAGTGCTATGGTCTGTTTTAGCAGTGACAAAGATACGCCAGAGAGAACTTTTTTATTATCAGATCACATTCAGAGCACTTCAAGGGTAAAAGACAAACATCTGAATCAAGGAAAGGCAGAAGATGGTACTGGGACCCACAGCTTCTCTCTTTCCACATCTGCAGCATCCTATGTGCATTACAACTAGAGGCTGTCTCTTCCTGGATCCCTGCCTCCTTTACTGTGCAAGGTGGATGATGCTGCCTGAACCCCCAGCTGTTCAATCTTTATCTGCAGAGTTCAGGGTGTGGCCTTGCTGGCTGTACCACCCAGCACTGAACCCCTGCATCTCCTGCTCCTGCAGCACTCAGGGCAGCAGGGAGCCAGCAGCTCCCTTTGCTCACTTTGCCTTGGCCCGTGCTGGCTGCTGAAAGAGGTGGAAGGGAAGGATGTCTGTCTTTGTAATTTAAAGATTTTGCCCTTTTGAAATACCATTCGATGAGAGGAGAGGCATTTGTTTTGGGAGGGGAGCTTTGCTGGTTTTGTTTGGAGTGATATTGTACTGAATGATACGTCAGAGAAAGGGGAAGGTTTGCCTTGTTCTAAGGAGAGCATTCATGTGAAGCAGAGTGCTACAGGAATCTCTCAGAGGTTTCCCATGTTCACCCACTTCAGTGAATCCAAGACAGCACTGTCCCTCACATCAGTCTGATTTAAATTAGGGTAAAGTCCTGTGTGACATTGCTGTGGTAGATGACACCACAATTACCTCTTGTCCCCTTTTTCTCTCCATTCTCAGAGAAAGGCAGTCAAATTATTCAGCTCAGCTTATGAGTTGCAGGACTGAGCAGCACCTGCAATTTCACATCATTCAAACTTGCTTTTATCTCTTTTGACACAAATGCCAGACCCTTGTGTGCCCCTGAACTGGCTGCAGGCAGGAAACCCTGAGTGAGCTGTGCCAGCGATCCTGAAGTCTGTCAGCCAGCACGGCCTTCCAGGGAAAGAGCAGGTTATGTTGGGACAGGAGAGGAAATCTGATGTGAGTATTTCTTTTTTAAGCTGAAGGGACAATGCTTAATACAGCTGCCTGAGCCCAGGTCAATTCTCACTCAAGATTCAAGATTTTACCTGGAAAAAACAATAAAACCTGTTATTTCACAAAGCACTACTATGACTAATACATTTGTTCTCCTCTTCCAGTGAAATGATCTACATTTGCTATTGATATAAAATTTTTCATAGTGAAAGATTTCCCTTTCAGTTGTGTTTTACTTGCATTTGTCACACGCGTTTTACTGGCAGGAAATTCTTTTTAAACTACACCTCTTCTCTTTCATTCTATTCTCATTACTTATTCAGAAAGCTCACTAGAACTACAGCCAGTTCACTGGCATTTGAAGAATAAGCATCTTCCCAAGGAACATAACATCTACATTTTCATTTGCAATTTAAGCCAGAAGAAGCAACCTCCATCTTTAAATGCAGCTCTGCTTGTTGTTTTACTGCTCCACGGTTAAGCCACCTCTGAGCTTGGGCCCAGCAGTTCTTCCATCTATGTACCTCAGCTCATATGAACAGCACCAGAGGGACCTGGTCCTGAGTCAGACCAGCCCCTCAGAGCACACTAGGCTTTCCTGGGTGTTTTCACCTGGGTGTTTCAGCAAACACCTGGAGAATGTGGCCAGGCTGCCATTGCTTCTCTGGGGTAACTGAGGCATCTTCAAAATCCCACAGTGGAGCTATTCCAGCTTGAAGGAAGGGTACAGGAGAATTCCCAACACATTCAGAAGTTATTTTCCTACTTTACTCTCTGCTCTGCAGATGTGTTGCTCAGAATTAATCCCAGGGGCAGATATGCATTGCCATTTCTTGTTCCAAAATGTTGCCAGCCAAAGGACTACATAACTGAAAAGCACCTTCAGTACAGAAAGGGGAAAGAGGGTGTTCTGCTGGTGGGGAGGAGGCCCACCTCTCTTTTCCATGTTTAAATGGTGTTAAATTGACCTCTTCAGCTGTTCCTTCCTGTGTCTGCCCCTTTTGAGGAGAAATCTCCCAGTCACAGGACGTTTCTGAAGGGCAGGGATGTTATCTTGGGCAGCCAGGGAAGAATTGGTATGGCAGGGCTGTCTGTCTTCCCAACCCCTGAGTGCTTTGCTCTCTACAAGGGAGTAGTCCAAATACTGGCCTCCTTTCCCAAATTCTCCAAGCATCTCCAAGTTCTGAGTCTCTTGTGCTCAAAATTCATTTTCTCTCTAAAACAAAAATACCTGCAGACCAGCACTGGGTGCACCCATCAGGGGAAGGGCTGTATCTCTCTGTGTGCTTCCAGCACAAGGGAGGCAGCCTCAGCAGCACCCTGGCAGGCTGGTGGGTTGAAAAAGTCATCTTTGTTTCCTGAGCAATTTGTCCAACCAAAAGAAAAAGCTCCATCTGAAACTTGTCAGGCCTTTCAGGAAAACCTTAACCGGGCCAAGGAGAGCCTTTGGAGCCACAGAAGGAAGGCTGGGGAGCTGGGGCAGCCAAGCACTGCCATTAATACTCTCAGACAGCCGTGGCTTCAGAGCCACCTCCCACTTCTTTGAACTGTTTTGCTGGTGCTGAAGCTGCATCTGCCTAAGATAAACTGTGCAGCCCTGATCTAGCTGTGGGGTCCAGCAAACTTCAGAGAGAAGCCATTGTCATGCTCTGTCACATTAATCGAGCTTGCAAGTCAATGCTGCTGCCAAAGGTCCTTGTAAAATATACTCTAATTAGACAATTTTACAAAGCTTACAAATTGGGAGGGGGTGTGGGGTGAAGGGGGAGAGCTTGGGGTTTTTTAAAAGCTGCTGGATTATAGCATCTCTAACAGAGGAGTTAGGGTTTAGCATTACAGTCTTGCTTAGTTTGCTGAATCTGGCTTTAGGCTAATCCGTCAGCTGCCATCAGTTTATGCAAACTGCAATCAGAAATATGTGGGTCATTTTCATAGAAAGTCCTAAGCAAGAGAAAATTATCCATTTCATTTACATTTGATGCTCCCCAAACTGGTCAGTTTTCACTAGTAGTCTGCAGTGTGAAGTGCCAAGGTTTGTACAAATATGGTCTTGTATAAATCTAGGGAGAGACCAGAAAAAATGAAATCCCAGGCAAGTTCAGCCAAGACCCTCAGATTTTCTGCCCACAACTCTTGCAAAAACACTGCTCAAGAATATGTGTCCTGCTGCCATGATCATCAGCAGCATCATTTAGTCACATCCTCAATCCTTTGCCACTGCAGGAATCCTAATGCCTTTGCTTTTCACTTTGACTTTTTTACAGGAGCTTCTCTTTTAATTTTCTTTCTTTTCCTTTTTTCTTTTGTCTCTTCCTCTCTTTTTTCTTTCCTTCCTTCTTTTCTTTTTCTTGCATTTCACCAGGCAGATCCTCACTCAATTTGCTCCCACTTCCAAAGTATGGGAAGATCATCAGCAGCTGTTGTTGCCAGCTTTACTCTCCGAAATTTCCCTGTAGAAGGCATAAATGGCATGTTAGATTTGAGGTTTGGCAATACTGTATTTCCTTTCAGGAAAAAAAAGGAAACACCCAGCTCACACCATTTCCAAATCTGTAATATTTTTCTGTGCAAGTAAGGGCATTTAGTGAGGGAGAGGGTTTTGAAAAGACAGCTCACCCTTTGAAAGACAGCTGCCACTACTGGTGTTCAAGGGGAAACTTAACAAGGAGTAAATAAATAAATAAATCTTTAAAGCCATTTATCTTCCAAATCAAGAGATGGTTGATGATTTACTTAGCCATTGTCTACTCTGAGCATGTGAAAAACCCCTGACGTTTTGGAGGGACCACCAGGGTACCTGTCCATGGAGGTGTGCCCAATGTCACTGCTGCCCTTTGCTGCCACAGGTGGCAGGAGCAAAGCCATCATGCAGAAGGAGATGACACCTGTCACTGTCACCTGTTTACTCTGCAGGTTCACAGGGCGCCACCTTGGAGGGGCCACCAGGCACTCCCAGAGCACTTTGTGGAGCTGTGCAGTAACCTGTCTTCGGGATTGTGCTTTTGTTCCTACTTGTTTTCATGCAGTTGGTGTACTCTGAAACAAGAGTCTCCCACCCTGTCCACACTGGACTATTACCCCCAGCAATGGGCTGGTGTCCTGCTGTGCCTGTAAAGTGACACAAAAACACTCCCAGAAATTGCTGCCCAGCCCTGACATGGGTTTCAAACAAGGGCAGAGACTCTGGTTTTGGAGCAATAAGTCTCTGTCCTCCTCAGTGTGAAAGAATGTTCCCTGAATTGCTGTGGGTTTAACAAAACTGTGCTTGCTCTTCTAATCCCTCTGCTGATAAGAATTACTCCGTGTTTGTTGTCCTCACCTGCATCTGCCTCCTGACCTCCCTGCCATCCCAGCACTGCTTGGGTGTGCTTTTGGTGGTGGAAGAGACTGTTCTGCTGGAAGCAGCTCTGGTCTAGGGCTGGGATTTTCCAGAACAACCCAGTGCCCACTCTTCATCACCATAGTATGGATGGATTTGCTAAGCTCTTTTCTCTCTCCTTGTTGCCCTTCCGTAAAACTGCGGAATCATTAACATGTTAATCATTTTCTAAATTGGAAAGGATGTTTTAATTGAATTTTCTCTCTGAGTGGATATGGAAAAAGAGAACAACATTACAGCAGTTAGGAATGAAAGACTATTAGCTCTTGCTTTTCCCCCTGGTACATTCACTACGTATAAAATTGGATTCCACTTGCTGGTGGATTGGTGGCCATAGAGAAGAAAGCAATCTGTATTTTCAGCTGCCTTCACAGACCACTAGCTTCATTGCAATGGAGACCTAAGACACCCATTGAACAAACTGGAGGAGAGTCATCAGTGAGTGAAATAAAATGATCCTCACAGACAATGGTGCTAGAGCCCTCTGTTTGGGGATCACTGGCCTCGTGTCCTTGGTCCTCCTCAAAAATGAGCAATGGCGACCTCCTGGCAGTCTCCTGGCCACGATGAGGAAGGTTGAGTGTGAATTAGGTCTGATTTGGAGCCAAGGTCTCCAACAGTTGTCCCTACCACTGCACTACAAGCTTTGGTGCAAGGCTGGGCGTGGGCTCCAGGTTTTACAGCATCCCTGTCCCAGGGCTCCCTGTGCAGCTGGCCTGAGCGCTGTGCTGGGGGGAGCGAGCTGTCAGTGCACTTTATTATTTCCATAGGCACCTACTAATCATCCTGTTCCTCTTAATTCTGTAACTTTCAGGGGCACAAGAGGAACATTAAGCAAATAATAAACTTCTTATGAGTAAGGAGGATTAGAGTCAAATGCTCAAAGGACTGTGGGGATTTAGGGAAAAGTGTATTTTCCATTTTTCTTATTTCCACTCTAAACCCCAGGGCAACAATCTCAGACAGCACATTTTGCAACTTTAAAGGAGCTTCAGCTGTTTTATTTCATCTCAAGTGTGGTAAAAGGAAAACTTGTGAACAGGGATCCGAAAAAGCCATTGAAGTTCAGTTCAATCACGTGCTTTGGAGGAAAACTCTGTGATACAAAAGGAAATGTTTTCAAAATAATCTAAAAAATTATGTTGGAGCCCCACACCATGCTGGGAACCTCCCCTTTACAGCTACTTTGTGGCTATTGACAACGTTAACCATACAATTTCGTGTGGGTATTTCTCCATCACTCAAGACCAGGAGGTATTAAAAGAGAAGTGATAAGATTGCCCTCACAAAACTCCTCTGAAGATGAACATTGCAGCAGAGCCAACAGAGGGAAGGTGGGGAGGAGAGAAGGAAACACCTTTTTCCTAGAGAGGGATGTCTCACCTGAAACCAAACTCTCCTGACAGCCTACAAATGTGCCCTGTCTGCAAAAGCCAACCTGCACATTATTCTCAAAGGGATGCAGCTGGTAACAGAAAGCCAAAGGAAGACATTCCTAAATAAATAATTTTTAAATAATTTCCATATTCATCTGGTGGTGGATTGATGTAGAATTATGCCTCCACAGCTGAGGAGCTTTCAATTGTCATACACGTGTCAGCAGAAAGAGTAACATCTATGAATTATACATGGTGGGGGTGAATGAGGATGATCTGGGATAACAGTGAGTTACTGACAAACTGAGGATTGTGGAAGACTTTTGAAATGGGCATTCACACACCTTCACTTACTGCTACTGGGTCTCAGTTGCCATTCCTTCCCCTGTCCTGAGTTCTTCCCTTGCACAATCCAGCCCAAGAGAAGTTAAAGGGCAACTGCTTAATGGCCCAAAAGAAAGTTTAAAAAGTGAAGAAAAAGTTTGAGTGTGTCCTATCTTCCCAAAAGGATGAGCTGCATTCTGGAAAAGGAGGTGCAGGATCATCAGCAAAAGCAAAAGATGCAGGAGATGCTTTCTTTGTCTTTTGGAGTCCAGGCTGCCTTAAAGCTTTTCATCCTGTCTTTTCAAAATGGCACTGGAAGCCTGAAATGCTTTTATTACTGCTGGAAGTGCTGAGCCTGAGCATGGGAGACGTGGGACAATGGAGGTACTACAGAGCAGAAGCTGTGAGTGCTGACACCAAGTGAGTTGCCAAAGCTGGTCATGAATAATGTAAGAATAGCTCCAGTCCTTTTCCTGCCCATGTGGAGAGATTTGAATGAATTCAGTGCTAATGTGGTCTCTGAGAACATATGCTGCCAACTGTACTTTCATGGGGTAGAGTGGGAAAACTTAAAATCAGCCATCAAAGCTAAACTGCTTCCCATTTCTCTGTGAGCTGGTTGCTGCCAAGCATAAATGCACATAGGAAAAAAGGTCCCTTTTTCTGGGCAGAACAGCTGCAGGTACTCATCATCAGTGCAGTGTGGCCATGTTCACAGGGGTCTGAGGATGAGGGAAGAGACAAGGATCTGACTCCATGTTTCAGAAGGCTTGATTTATTATTTTATGATATATATTATATTAAAACTATACTAAAAGAATAGAAGAAAGGATTTCATCAGAAGGCTAGCTAAGAATAGAAAAAGAAAGAATAATAACAAAAGCTTGTGTCTTGCACAGTCTGAGCCAGCTGACTGTGATTGGCCATTAATTAGAAACAACCAACATGGGCCCATCAAAGATCCACCTGTTGCATTCCACAGCAGCAAATAACCATTGTTTACATTTTGTTCCTGAGCCTTTCAGCTTCTCAGGAGAAAAAATCCTAAGGAAAGGATTTTTCATAAAAGATGTCTGTGACAGCATCAGCATCCTGCACTGTAGTGAGAAATCCTCTGCATCCCCCCTGCAGGCACCACTCAGTAGGGATGATATTCACACCCCCTGTCACAAATGAACCGACTGCAGCACTGATGGTGGGGCACACACACACAGTGCTGCTGGGGCACACAGAGTGATTCTGGGGCACACACACACCGTGCTGCTGGGGCACACACAGTGCTGCTGGGGCACACAGAGTGATTCTGGGGCACACACACACAGTGCTGCTGGGGCACACAGAGTGATTCTGAGGCACACACACACACTGTGCTGCTGGGGCACACACAGTGCTGCTGGGGCACACAGAGTGATTCTGGGGCACACACACACAGTGCTGCTGGGGCACACAGAGTGGTTCTGGGGCACACAGAGTGATTCTGGGGCACACACACACAGTGCTGCTGGGGCACACACACAGTGCTGCTGGGCACACACACAGTGCTGCTGGGGCACACAGAGTGCTTCTGGGGCACACAGAGTGATTCTGGGGCACACACAGTGCTGCTGGCACAGCCACAGCTCTGCTGGGGCACAGACAGGCACTCTGCCCTGCTCCACTGGCCGGGAGAGAATGGACAATGGAACAAAACAGAAAAAAATCAAGGGAGGCTAAGGGAGATGGACAAGATGTCATCCCAGGTGACTTTGGCAGAACAGTGTTTGGGCAATTGCTGTCACAGCAATCAGCCAACTGCTGCCAGACTGAAGTGCCCGCATTTTGGCTGTGCAGAGGAGCAACTGTGTTCATGCAGTGAGACCTGCAGTGCTGCCTTCAGGGTGTGCTGTTGCAATGGCACATGCAGGGAGGATTGAGGCTGGAGGAGAAAGGTGGTGCTCTCCCTCATGGTCCCATGGATGCATCAGAAACTTCTCAGGATTCACGAGTCAGGTCATCCCAACAAATTGAGGAGGATCTGACAAAATTCAGCTTGTTATTGCTCTCACTGACTAAACATAGTAGCAAATCCCAATCAATTCACACAGTTTAAGCCAAATCAGGGTTGGAGTGGTGCATTGATTCTTTAATGATGTGTAATGAACTAGCAATCTTGAACAGTGCATTCAGGATCAATATCAATCACAACAGATAACCACAGTCCAGCCACAAGTGGTAACATGCAGCTACAAATTTCTAAATTACCTTCTCTAACTGATGCAAACATGCACACAGACACACAGCCCACTCCCAGGCTGGGGGGGTCACTCACACCCCTCCCCATCAGGGCGGGTGGGATCCCCTGCCTGCACAGAGAGGTGTGGGTGCCCCAGCCCTGCACAATCCTGCCCTCTCCCATACCCCTGGCACCCCAGATGTGGGTGAGCAACCCACCCTGGGAACTGCCCCCCTGAGCACTGAGTGTAGGTTCCTGCGATGCACCCACTCTGAAAAGGACATTTTGGAATCCCCAAGACATCCCTTCTGCCAAAATCCTTTTCATAGTGTGAACCTGTGACAATAAAATTAAGATCAATTTTTGCATACCATTGTGCAAAATTATTTCCTAACACAACTGCATAGCCACTAAGAAAGCCTAGGACCACTTTGTATTCAGACTCTTGAGCATCATAATAGAAGTGGAAGGATTTATCAAATGATCTACCAAAGAGTAACACCAAGGGCTGCTTTGTAGCAACCCCTTCCAGCCTCAGAGGGAAAGTTCTCTCCACGCTGCCCACTATTTCTGGGGTTTTCTTCTGTGTGGGTTCTACCCTTAAAGCAGTCTCCATGAACCTTGTGTTACACAATGTTGCTGCAAAAGGGGAAAATGTATCTCTGTCTGCCAGAACTTCAACCACGGCTGCAATAACAGTGGAAACAAGTTGGAAAGAGTTTGCTCATCGAGGACGCCCTGTAGGGCAGTAGACAGTCGTGTGTCAGTACACATTGGGCCTGTTTAGCTGTGTGTTGGTAAACAGGCTCCTGCAGAAAGTCATCTTTTCAATGCTCTGCACCAGTCTGAAGTGTGAGTCTTACTCTGAGGGGGTAAGAAAGCAGAGCCCTCACTGCCCCACCCCACAGAGGCGAGAACTTTGCAGTTTGAGAGCTTGTGAAAGCATCTGACCCATATAGATAGAATTCCTTTCATCATTCATCTGTCATCTTTACAGACCTCTCTTTCCTGCTAAGAAGTGTGTTTTCATACACTGAGTTATGGATTATCAGCTTTTAAGCTCTGAAACCAAGGTATATTTTAACAGGTTTTAAGCTCTGACATCTGATTCTTCAGTGGGCCCAGAGTCAGGAAGTCAAACAAATGAGAGCACAGGCCTTTCTGCAAAGATGTTGGGTTGTGGTTAATGGAAACAGCAGAGCTTGCAGTACATGTGAACTGTCTTGGCCAAGTTCTACATCTTGTTAAAATCAGTGGTGGTGGAGAAGAAAATCATCTGATCTCTAGAAAGCTTCAGCTCACTCTTCAGAGTTTATTTTAGAAACACTTGCAGAAGTCAACTCAGCACACTTTAGTATCAAGATCTCCATCTTGAATGAGGAATTTAAGGGTAGTGAATTTTGGAACAGAGTTAAATTTTACAGCATGAGAAATCATGCTGGAATAAAAGCTTGAAAAAGTGCTCTCTTTTCCATGAGCCTTGTCTGACTGGAAAACAACTTCTAGTCTGCTGTTTTTAGGGAGAAAGGGTACTTAAGACTGATATCTAAGCATCTTCTCTAAGCAAACAACATTTTACAAGAATAGGTAATTAATGAAATTTAATTTTAAAATTAATTTAAATTTGTAGTTAATTTAATCCTGGGTTTGCTTACAAGAAGGCAGGGGAGGCAAAACTCATTTTGCTTGTCTTTTTCATTTTGATTCCTGTGGGCCAATTGCATTGGAGAGTCTGAAGTAATTCAAATAGTACCAGGAGCACAGTGGCTGAAGAGCATCATATTTCACAGACAAGGAAAAAGTTCACTATAGACTTGAGGCTTGAGCGTGGAAAACCTGGAGAAATTAATGGGAGCCACTCCACTATAAACATCTTGACTTGTGTCTATGCAGTAATAGATGTTACAGGTTTTTAAAAAATAGACACTGAATTTGAAAATGTCTTTCCTTGTGTTTTGAAGAGAGCAGTTGTTCCCTGATTCAAATGAACTAAAGTAAACAAAATATGTCAATGAGAAGGTGGATCAGCAGTGTTATTAAATCATTTAAGATTTGTACTGACTCCTAGACTGGGATTTAAGTGAAAAACATATTTAAAAGGGGCTATTAAATTGAATTCAATGTATGAAGCAAAAGCATTGGTTTACTTTTTAAGGGAAACATCCTGTATTATAATAGATTGTTGACTCTAAATACTTTTGTAATATATTTTGTGAAGGCTAAATGTGGCTGTCCAAGGAAAACCTGTAGTGTCCTGGTATCCAACAGTGCCAGAAATACAAAATATTGTTAAAGCATAGCTTTGGTTTCTAAAATATTGCTGCTTTATTTTATTCAACTGGGAATAGCAAAAGAACATATTTAACTCACTGCCTGGAAGTCAGTATCTCTAACTGTCCTGTAAGGTAATCTGATGTGACTTAAAATTCCATGCCTTGTTTCTGCACCAAAATTGATCAGCTCTACGTGGTGAAGATTTCTGCGAAACCAATGTGTAAATGGTTATCTAACCAGAAACACTTTACAAAAAATTTTAGTTTAAAAATTCAGATTACCCTCAGGGTAAATATAGAACACCCTTGCAGTAAATATAGAGAATTTCTAGTGATGTTAAATACATCATTGCAGCTGAGCTTATTGGGCAGGTGCAAAATCTTTTGAATTTCTGTCTGTATGAGATGTGTTATGTGAACCCTTTAGAATGAAGCAGGCCCTGACACCAGACATGATCTGAGCATCTCTGACATCTTTACTGCAGGCTTAAGTTTCTTGCAAATCTTCCTAATGCCTGGTTAGTACAGCTAACATGTGTCTGTGTTGGTTCTGTACATCTTCTGTAGACCTAAATGTCACCAGCCAAGAAAAACAAATTTGTGCTTTATTGCTTGCACTTCTCTTCACTATGAGACCCTTGAGTGACACTTGGCTTTGGGGTATGGGTGAAAACAGGAGCTCAGAACAAATTTGTGAGGTATTGACAGGAAGGGATACTTCTGTGACTTCTCAGTCTGCTGACATTAATCTCAGACAACTTGCTACAACATCTGGACATCCAGACAACATCTGGACTGATAAACACAAGCCCTGGAAGTTATGGGGCTCCTAATAATCCCAAAATTCCAACTGGAATTTCTAGCCAAAAGGACTTCGAGGGTGGATCCATTTCTAATTTAAAGCAGATGGGTGACCATAAATAGTCCAATGGTACATGGCTGCTGAATGACCAAGCAAGCATACTGCAGTCTTTATATGTATAAAGTAAACTCAGTACTCTGCCTTGGTTACACAAAGAGCATCCCTATCCCTCAGCATCGTACTAGCTGATCATACACTTAACTGAAAGAAGGAGCTGATAGAAGTCCTTCTCTCTCAATGATCCAAATATCCTATTTCTCAAACGTTCCAAATGCCTTATTTCCCCCAGGGCTTACTAATACTGGAATTCATTTGCAAACAGAATCCTAGTAATAAGCCTTGCCACCAAATGCTATTTGCAGCAAAGCAAATATCCATAATAAAATGTAGAGAAGTAACCAAATTCTAAAAGGGGATGAAATTTATTACAGAAGTTAAAAATAGCAACTTTATGGAGTTCAGATTTATCTAGTGATGTAAATCAATTTCATTTAGTAGGATTATGTGTCAGAAATATAGCCTAATACATCTAGGCTTACCAAATGTTGATACTTACCAAACACCTAATCTTCCTTTAATTTTCCTGATGTGTATTAACAAATTCTGTGTTATTGTGAGCTATTTCTTGTCTGTAGAATGCTGCATAAATAAAATCTTGATCTTTCTCTTGAGTTAACTACCTATTTATTTCTGCTTTATTTGTGTGATGACACAGAATACTGGCAGCAATATAGAAAAATGGTAACATATTTCTCTAAGTAATGAAAACAAATGTGTATCATTCACAGCAAAAAAAGCCCCCTTTTTATGATCCTACTTTATTTTTAAAAAATTATATCTGTTTACTGACATTTATCTGAGACAGAAAACTGTTTGAAAGGACACACGTAGAGAGCTGAGTGATGTTCAGTGACTGCAGGTGCTCAAGGGGTCCCTGGAAAGGAGTTGTGTCCATGCTGGAATAATCCTCCTGCCCAAGTTCACCTCTTTGCTGCAAAACCTACGTGATGTTTCCAGGAACCATGTTCATGTCCCAGATCAGTGATTAAAGGGTAGTTGCATGTGCTGGGAAATGGAAATCTTCTGTTATCCTTCCCAGCTCAAGAAGTTGTTCTTGGCATCTGTTAAAAGGAATTGGTGAGTTCTGACCAGGTTGAAAAGCAGCTTACAAAGCAGATGGATGCAGTGGCTGAGCGGGAGGAGGAATAATGTGCTCCTCACAAGGGATGCAAACACCACAGTAACCCGTACAGAAGGCTGTAACAAGGCTTCAGAAAGTGATGTTTCTTTTGATTAAGAGCTGAATCTGATGGTTCTGAGACTGGAAAGGAGCTGAATAGACATGATTTTTGTCTGTCCTACTTATGAGAAACAACTTTATCTAATGTCATGGGTAAAGCTGACAGGGAGCCAGGATTCCTCGGTTGTAAATTCCATCTCTAAGCTGGTTAACAGAGGTAGCTTTCTGTGTGACTCTGCCACATAATGGCAAGATTGAAGTAGGAAGTGCAATATGGACAGGGCTTGGACAAATGTACTCACAGTGACCAAAGAGCCCCTAATTTGTGGTCTCCTGGTTGTCCTTTGACAGCTAGGCACTCTGGAGTCTGTCAGCCAAGCTGAAACCCTGGTGAGACTTGCTGGTGCCTTCCAGTTGCTGTCTGTAATGGTGGGGCCCATCTCTACCCATAAAAATTCAGAGAGTACTTGGGGAGACAGTGTCAGCCCCAGGAGTAAGGTGGCACTTCCTGAGGTAGGTGTGAAGCCTACTCTGCACTCTCCTTCCTTTTCCCTGCCCACGAGCAGAGTGAAGCTTCGGAGGTGAGGGGAAGCCCACAGAGAGGTGCTCTCCTCCTGCACCAGGAACATCCCAGGGAAGTGATGCCTTTGAGATTCCATCCTGGAGCTGCCACACAGGAGAGGACACTCCTTTGTTGTGTCTGACCACTCCATGGCACTCTGCCAGCCCTAAATAGCAGCATGGATGGATTGTTATATGCTGACTGCACTGCTGTGCCAAGCGGCCTACTCCACTCCTGCCTGCCTCTCCAGAGCTGCCTGCAAGGACTAGCTGAAGGTCTGGCAGTGTGGCTCTGTTATCTAGCAGTGACACAAGCAGATATTTTCTCCTATGTGGGATGTGACAGCCTCACACCATGCTCACAGCAGCAGCTTCTACCTTCAGTGTCACTTGGGCTGGTGGGATTACTAATAGCTGCACAGCAAACTTCACCTTGCTCCTCAGGTGTTCAAAGGCTGGTGCCTTCTAGGTGGTTAGATACTGCCTGACATGCTGCCCTGTGCTATTTGGTTAGATTTTATTCTGCAGTGATACTGGCAATAATCAACGGTACAGCTACTTTATAGCTTCAATCTTTCCCCACTTATCTTCTCCCAGAAAAACAATTTGCACATCTTTACTCAGCTGATTTCCCCAAACTTACCTGAGAGCCTTATCTATGTTAAGTCAATACAGAACAATATGAAAATTTAAACAGAAAGACACTTTCCTTGCTATTTAATTTGAGACAGGGGAAAGGAGGGTTATTAGATAATTTACAGGACTCAGATTGGAGGGCAAATCAATTCTTGATATAAGTTCATGGTACAGCAACAGTGGATTAATTCTGCCTAGCAACAGGTAAAACTGTTGATAAAGCTAAAAGCCAGCTAGTGATGGGTTTCAAGGTGTGGGGAGAAATCAGTGTCCAGTTGCTAGGTGATATATGCTTAGCAGAACACTCTTCTGGAAAGATTACAGTGTTTGCCTTTTGTTTTACCAAATATGATTACATCTAAGGAATCACAAACATGCCTTTACACATAGCTTGCTCTCTTCCTCTGCTTCTCCTGAATGAAGGATTGATTCTTTTTCTTCGCCAGTCTGTTCTTTCTTGTTACTCTCTCCAGATAATTAACTCCGAGCAAGAACCTCATAGTGGCTGAAGAGGAAGTTTTGTGTGAGACATGGAGACTGGAGCAATGCCAGCCAGGCAAGTGAGGGGATTGTCCTGCTCTGCTCTGCGCTGGGGCAGCCTCACCTCCAGTCCTGTGTGCAGTTTTGGGTACCACAATGTAAGAAATACATAGAGCTGTCAGAGAATGCCCTGTGGAAGGCCACGAGGATGGCAAAGGGCCTTGAGGGAAGCTGAGCGAGGGGCAGCTGAGGTCACTTGGTCTGTTCAGCTTGGAGAAGAAGAGACTGAGGGAGACCTCACTGCTGTCTACCACTTCCTTATGAGGGGAAGAGGAGGGGCAGACACTGATCTCTTCTCTGTGGTGCTCAGTGGCAGAACCCAAGAGAATGGCCTTGATTCAGGGGAGGTTTAGCTAGGAAAAAATTCTTCACTCAGAGGGTAATAAAGCCTCAGTTCTGGCCTTATTAGCTCGGGAGTCCTGTCCCCAGGGAGACTGGGTGCCTGAGTTGCCAGGCTTAGCTCAGGCCAATGCCGCTACCCTCTAGCAAGCATGATGATTATCAGCTCTTATAGTGATTGCAAGCTCTTAGGATTTCAGCTCTTGCTTGCTAGGCAGGGGTGCTCCTGGGCTGAGGCTGTGGCAGAGAGCAGAGAGAGGAGAAGGAGAAGCGCTGGCTGGTTCCACAGAGATGGCTTTATTGGGGAGGTCTGTGAAGGGTCCCAGCGGCAGCTCTTCTTCTCCCGAGTGGGCTAAAGTATGCTTCTTTTATAGGGTTAGGGGGAATCCAGATTTGACCAATGGGGTGGGGGTCAGGGAGACAGGAACTTATGTTGCTGTCTCAGCATTGCTATTATTCAATTCTCCATGGGGCTGTACCTATGTCCATGGAGTTTACCACAAGAGGGTGGTTGGGCACTGGAACAGCTCCCCAGGGAAGTGGCCACAGCACCAAGCCTGACAGAGTAGGAGAGCAGGAGAGCCGTGTGCTGCTCCTCACCCAGCAGCTGTGGCAGACTGCTCAGCAATGTGCAGGGCTGCCAGGGATGTGCAAACACACCCTGCTGACCCACCCCGAAATGGGGGTGGCTGCTCAGGAGATGGAGTGAGAATCTCGGATGGAGCTGGGTTTTACCTGCATGAGTGGGAGATGGGGCCTGCTAAAGGGGACAGTGTGAAAGACATGGAGAGAAGGATGGAGAGGATCAGCCCCAGGAGGGAGGGACCTCTCCTCATGCCGTGCCCACTGCCTTAACCCCTTCCTTTGCAGCAGGAGCAAAAGGCTTTGCAGTAGCACATGGGACTGACCATGTCTGTGCGTCTCCTCAACCACGCACTACCCCGTGCTTCCCCAGCAGCTGCATTTTCCTTTGGCCTCTCTCATCCCTCTCCCATCCCAGCTCTTCCCACAGGTCATCAGCTGCTTTAATGACTCCTGCACTACAATAAGGCAAAATCCCACCTAAATAAGGTGCACAGTTGCTGTCAAAGGGAGGAGAATACATTTATCCTCTATTTGGAATATATTTGCCAATATCCAAGGTTTATGGCTCAGCTTTCACTTTTGCTGTCATTACCATCCTCATTTGCACTGGTCAGAGAGGTCCTAAAAACCCTCCAGAGTTGCATGCTGGGCCCAGTCAGAGCACACACCAACATAAACCAGCCCACACCCCACATCCAGCAAGGCAAATGCACAGCCTGGCTCCTCTCTGTTGTCTGTGCTCCAGAGGATCTCCAGCAGGAAAACTCTTGTGGGAAAGAAATGTGTTAGTGGTCTGTCCTCAAGAATTCTGATGAAAATAAGCTCACTTAAATGGTGTCAATCTAGGAAATCTGCAGGATGACTTTGTATAATTTCAATATCCAATTTTGTCTGATAACCTCTTATCTCCCTGCAGCCCCTGAGCTCCATAGGCTGTGCCTGTCCTTCTGAGCTGAGCTGTCTGGGTGCACCTGGCCAAGGGCCACTGCTCACAGTGTGAGTGAGCTCTACCCCTCCAGCCCACAGCAGGGGTTTGTGTCAGTGTGCTTGGCACTGTCCCCTGAGGCATGGCTGGGCAAGGGACAGGAGAGGGCCTGTTAGCTGGCATGGCCAAAACTGGAGCTGCTGAACATGGGAGTTAAAGAGTATGGACAGCTGGAGGAGAGTGTTCCATGCTAGCCTAGCCCAAGTTCTGTTTCACAAATTAGTCCAGATGTCCCTTATTTGCAGCTACTATGGTTTCCACCTATAGCTGGCTGAAATTTCTTGCATAGAAATTTTCCTTATTAAAATGATCTATTAATTTTTTCCACTGGAAGATGTTAATTCAGATGAAAACATTTAGACTTTCTTTGGAAATTTTTGAAAACAATTCCTGAATTTTAAACATTTACAGCATTAAGCACTTCCAGCTCAGGTAAAAAAAAGGAACCCCTATAGTCAAAATGTTTTTCCCCTGATTTGAATTCATTCTTAATTTCCTGAAGAAAAAGATGGTTTATTTGCCATTTTTCACTTTACATTTCCACCCAGAGAATGTCAGTTTTCCAAATAGCTTTGGTTTTTCTTCTGAGAAATTGTCAGGCGTAACTTACAACTTACATTAAACTCTCATCTTCAACAGACATGATATAAGATCCTTTAACTGTGAAAGAGGAATTGTTTTTGCCTGAATTACAAATACATTAAAAACACTTTTCTCTTGCTTGGGAATCCAGTATTTTATATCTTATTCAGGAAAAAATATCCGACTCACATAACAGAGGCAGGGCTGGCATAGTAACATCATTATTTAGACTGGGGACCACCAAATGGGATCAATTTTAAGCAATCAATGTCCAGAGCTAATAAATATTGAAAGTGTTCTTAACAACTCATGAATTCAAAATCTTTAGTGCTTTTCATGCAAATCATATGCAACTATACTTCAGCTCTAAGACTTCTTTCCCTGAATATGGAGGCTGCAGCAAAACCAAAGACCCTCAGTATGAATTCTGTATGCCTTAGGTCACCCTGTGCCTTCCATGAACACACCTCACTCTTGTGACTTCCCTTCATTTCCAGCAGAGATTCTAGGAACCCTCTTATTATCTTTCCACTCCAGCTGAAGCTGTAATCAGTGGTTATGAGGACCAAGACTTTTATTAGTGTAAATTAGACTGGCTTATTGCCCTGCTTTTTCTTGTCAAGGGATTGACAAACTTTTCCTCAATTCCCTTTTCACTAATGAGCTCAGAGCAGCAGGAAAAGTCCAGAAGGCATTCAGGCCAGCCACACTCCTGGGATTGCCCTTTCCACGTAGATATACTGAGATCTAGAAATAACAATCCAGCAACACCAGAAATGGTTTAACTGTCTGACATGCTGGGACCAGTTTCAGTATCCTGTAATTCCCTCTGCTTAAGCTGAATTACTCCAGGGTAAATGTGGCTCCCAATAATATGTCAAAACAAGCTTGCTGGCTTCTAATATCTACAGACTCTGGAAAAAAAAGCAAAGGAAAAGTACTTAGAGGAAGATGACGTATATTGCGGCAGCTACTTTTGCTTAGGAAAAATATCCTAATTTATCAAAATTAATGAGTTTATTCATTCTAAAAATCTAGAATGAAACTTGCCCAATCTTTTTTTTTTTTTAATAACAAGACCACTGATTTATGGGAAATTTACACAGCCTATAAGACTACAGTTTCTGGAAGAAGGAGAGAGGATATAGACATAAGGCCAACAGGTATAATTTAAAAAGACAAAATTCAACAGCACAAAAATCATTGTTTTAGAAAAGGGAAGTGGTGCTTCTGAGTATGGGGCAGTTGCAGGATGGCTAGTGAAAGGAAAATTAAGATTGTTGCAACAGAGGCATTGCTCTTCTGCTTGCCCAAGAGGAAATGGCAGGTTTCCTCAAACAGGTTTGTGTTTAGACACCAAATAAGTTGAAAGCAACCCTGTGAGCAGACTCTGGTCCTCTGGATCATCCTGCCTTGCTGGAAACGCACATCTCAGTTGGTGGCTCCCTGAGGACATTTTTCCCTAAGAGACCAGGCAGTCCTGACATCCTTGAAGGTCTGTGAAAAGGCAGTGGTTTTTCCTTGAAGCACTGGTGGAGCTTTTAAAGCCATCCCCTTTCACTGGCACTGGGAAGGGTTGTCCTACAAGAACAGCAATTCCACAGGCTCCCCGGGGAGCAAAGGGCATTCAGGAACATATTCCTGGAGGAACAGGAATTATGGATACCTTCAACCCACCACAGTAACAGCTCAAACCCAACACCTCTGCATGCAGATTTTCCACTGCTGGGCATCTCATGGTGGCCTGTGCCTGCAGCATTACATCACTGAGCTGAATCCATCCCATGGCCAGAATGCTCATGGTTTAATGAGACATTACTCTTTTGGCTGCAGTAGAGTGATGACCTTGAATGATGGCAGGACTACTAATCTGCAGAGTGTATATGTGCAGTTCTAAATCAGATTAACATTTGCTGTGTATTTGGGTGTTTGGTAATGGCCTATCATTTCACTTTCAAAAAGGGAACAGAAATTATTAGGGTGATTTTCTAAAGAGCATGAAAGTAATAAACCCAGAGGTGGTATGGGATACCGGCAGAGAACACACTGCCCCAGAAACACTGTACTTCTCTTTTGTATCAAATCCCTTGTTTTGAAAGCGCACTTCAGAATTTTTGGTGTATGAGATGTATCAGAAAGACAGTGGACAGTCCAAAATAGATACCACTCACAACATAAAATATTTGCCCAATCTGCCATTGATAATAACTCTCACCTTGGTTGTGAACAGCAGTGGTTGTGCTTAATTGTTTAGGTTACAAAACCTTCAGCTCAGCTCTTGTCTCTTGAGAATCTTTTTTCTTTTAAATAAAATCAGCTTAGTGATTCTCTGGTAATGGATGCAGAATTGCCCTTCCAATGGCAAAAACAAGATGTGTTTTGCAGAGCTTTGCTCAGTTCTCAAGACTTAAAGACCAATAATTGTGTCTTGCTATTTACAATATGATGTGCTATACAATTTTATGCAGCAATACATCAGAGTGAAAGGACACCCAAACAGCTGATGTCCTGCAACAGAAAAGGCCATGTACAGCAATCCCACAAGTGGTACTTGCATTTCCCATGGGAATTGAGCAGGCAGCTTGATAAGCTGTTCTGCAAAGCATCCCAAAGCTTTCATGGAAAGACCATGTTTAGTTTTTGCAGTAATGTTATGGTCTCAGGAAATCAGAGTCATAGTGAAGTGAGGTGACAGGGAGCTTTAATCTCTCTGCTGAGTAAACAGTTCTGAGAGGTGTTGGGAGCACCAGCAGTCACTGCCACTGGCTGGTGTGACACCATGGTGCACAACTTGGATTAGTGACCCTACATTTGCATGGTGAGGGCAGCAGAGACTGACAGGAGGTGGCGCATGGGCAGGTGGTGTTGGAGCACTGCAGGAGCCATTGCCTGAATATGGCACCTTCTTATAATAGGGAGGGACAAAAAGAGAGATTCTTATGCTTGAGTCCTCCAGTTACATTGGTTGCAAGCTTTTTACTTTGTATTTATAATGGAAAAGAACAACACTTGGAGAAGATCAGACTGAACCTGAGACTGGAACCACACACCACAAACCTCCATGCCCTCTGCTACTCATGGCTAGGAAAATGCCTTTTTTCTTGAAAAATCTTAAAACAGATTGTCACCTCTACTGCCTCTACCATTTCCTCTCTTTGCACCTTGCCAACAGACAATCTCAGCACACTGGTTCCCAGCTCGATAGAGAAGACTGCACTTGCCTGATACTGAGCAAGCTCCCAGGGAATGGGAACTGCTCTGCCCAGCCTTCAGCTCTGCTTAGCAGAAGTACCTGAATTTTTACTTCTCTGTATTATGAGTTAGGCACTTGCTAAAAGGTTTTTGATTCAGACAAATGAATTTTTTTAAAGTAAAACAAATCCCAAATCCCCAAACATGGGGAACCAGACAAAATTTTCTGTGTCTTAGTGTTGCATTTGGACATGTACAACCAGTAGTGGCCCAATTCTTTGTCTTCTTTCTTTGCCTTATGCCTTCTCTTCTATTTGTACCTTTCCAGTGACAACAATTTTTAGCACCAAAATTGCTACCCTAGAATTTTGTAAAAGGTAGATCTGAAGATGAAGAATCTCACTGAATAAAATTCTAAAAACATTTCCTATTAAGTTTTTAGCTACTTTCCAGCATCTCTTAACAGAACTACTTCAGTTCCTGGGAATTTTTATTTTTTACTCTGTATCCTATTGCCTAAACAAATGGTAAACACAGGAAAGGGAATGCCCTGAGGGAGATTGTTTTCTATATTGCAAGCATGATGTACAGATACTCCTCCTTCACTTGCATGCTCTTGAAAGAGTGTGATGGACCATGGAGAGAAGAACAGATCTGGGAGGTATTTTGACTTGCCATGTGACAGGGGTCACATGTTGCTTTCTTCTAACATGCAGGAATGAACACTGTTGGCTTAGAGAAAACAGTGCTGTCAACCCTTTTTCCTGCATCCATCCCTTCTGTTTCCATGCAAGACTCTTTAAATATTTTTTTTATCTTTTCTACTTGGTGTCCTCCCTCAGTTTTAAAGGGGGATCATATATAACTGACTAGCTCTGAAATGTAAACTATAGGCAGAACACAGGACAGACAAGCTACAGAGGTGGAGAAATCTTTCTTTGTCTGGGTGATCAAACATTTGCATGACTAAACTCAAACTAGGTAACACAATGCTTTGTAGTTCTCCCTTGCTGCCCTCAACAGCCTTTGAAATCTTCAGCCTTTCACATGCAACTTTATTTCTTAAAAAAATGCTGACACGTGCTTCAACAACATCTCCTGGGCCACATAGTGGCTGAAAGCTCAGTAACCCCAAAGCAAGTTATTGAAGACTGTGGTAAAGGGAAGCCAAAGACCTCAGTCCTAACCAAGGTGCTGCAGTTTAGCTCTCTATATATCTATTTCACTGCAGTCTTGCATTTTCCATTTCAAAGCAGGCTTACTTTTCCCCTCACAGCTCAGATTTAAAAACAAAATCAGAATTTTATTGTTAGAGAAGGACAACATTGGTTATATTTCTCTCAGGTGCAGAAAATCCCTCTGTTGGCCCCTTCCTGAGCAGGGAAATTCAGAGGGAAATGTAAAATACCGCTGTCAGTTTATTCCAGGGTCTGTGGTCTATTCAAGTATCTTTAAGAGGATGCATGAGCTTGCATAAGACCTGCAGCATCATGCCTGAGCTTGAAGGTCTTCACAGGGGCTGGGAAGAGGGTGTTTAACATCTCACAGCCACCCCAGGCTGCTTCTGTTGAGCTTCAGTGTCTCCAGGGCTCTGTTTACAAAAGAGCAAAATCCCCAGTTTCCAATTTGAGTGCCACTAGTCATTTGTAACCTTAGAAAGCACAGTGTAGCCAAACATGAAATTTGCTCCTTTTTCATTTCCACTCCACCAGCCCCCCTCTTCCGCTCTCCTTTGAACTGTTCTCACCACTTGCCAGGGTAGTACAGCTTGTTAACTGGCTGCCATTCTGATTTTTCACAAGTTTGCCACGTTGCAGTGACAAGACCATGTTGGGCCCCAGATGCTTCAGAGTAAATAAATAGCACATCTGGAATTTGGAAATGGGCCCGCTGTATATTATGGAAAAAGCTGGTGTGGAAGCATATCCAAAGAATACACAGCTGGAAATTGTTAACTCTAGAAAGAAAGGGAGGGGGAAAAAGGAAAAAGGAGACAAAAATTCAGGCATTACTACTGCTTGAGATCTTGTGCATTATAATTGCTGAGAAACAGAAACTCAGTTTACACAGCAGTTAAATTAATAGCATTCCTGAAAAATTGATAGTTTATAATAATTGACCTCAAGCAACATAAAGGCAGCACAGGGTGGGAAGCTTGACTCCTCGCTGTCTGGCTTTCTTGGATTGTTTGGTAACTTCCCAGCTATTTCACAGGCGAGCTGGTGGGAGGATGTTGGTGGTGGATGATGCGAGTGCCCTTCTGGAGCCAGGCTGCTGGGAAGTGCTGCAGTTTCCCAGGCCCCGAGCAGCCTGTGTCACCCAGGGTGTGCCTGCCCCAGAAATGCACGCTGCAGGGAGACTGAAGGGAAGGCAGCCATGCTCACAGCATCACTCCCACAGCCAGAGGAGCAGCACCACTGCTCGATGATTCAGGAGGGTGAATCAGCAGCAGCCACACAGGGAGCTGCTCCCACCCGCTCTCTGAGCCAAAATCTTGTGCTGCTTCCACCAAGGAAGAGTTTCAGCAAGGTAAAACTAGGACAGGGGAGGCAAGGAGGAACCCAAAATAGATTGAAATTGTACCTTTGGACTTTTTTTGTTTTGGACAAGGATCTCCTCATTTAAAAAAAATGGCAAGCCTAAGCAAGAAAGCCTTCAGACAGTGAAACTACTGTGAGCAATTATTTTAAGCACTGCTCCAAGGGAGGCATGCATCATACAGGAAAGCTCCTACTTTTCATATGGGCACCAGTCCTCATGAGAGCTATGGATGGAACGCTAGAGGCTGCCACAATCCCCATGCTCAGAGACCTCCTCTTCAATAGCTTGGAAGGACCCTGTTTTTCTCTGATAAGATATGCATTGGTTGCAGCTCAGAGCCAGGAAAGCCAAGACACCAGGTATACTCATGTGTCCTAAGACAATACTTTTGTAGTAGGTTTGTCACATCGGAGAGAAGAAAGCATTTTTTCATTTACTTTTTTCCCCTTTCATGTTCGCCAGGCTTCCTTTCCCTGGTACACATGATTTTGAAATTATCATTGCATAAATTGAAAATGGAGCAAACCCAGATTTCTAGACCAAAATATACCAGCTTGAGCAATTTGGAATCTATTTCTGCCTATGTATAAAATAGGGCTAATCTGCAGTAGTGTTAGGTAGTGTTTGACTGTATGTTTCCTTGTATGTTTAAGAAGCCCTTTATTGTGCCAAGAACAGATGCCATTTCATTTCCTGCATGCCTCATAGTGATGTCTGATTATTTCCTAGCATTTATTTTATTTACCTTAACAACACTCTGTTTTCATTTTATGGTTAAGAAATAGGATATTTTGGCAACATCTTTATAGGATTTTGGGCAGAAGAACCTAAGGACTGTCTCTAACAGCTCCCTGAGCTGCAGACATTGGGGTGTGCAGTGAAGAGATGTGTTTGGTGCCTCTGTCCTTTGCACAGAGTGTGGGAAGGGCAGACAGCATTCCCTTGCACACAGCCCTGCCCACGTTTCTGCAATAGCCTCATGTATCCCTTATTTAACCCTATGCCCTTATTACCTTAACCTGGGTTAGACTGAAGGCAAGTGCTTGATTGATTGCAAGGAAAAGAAACCCAAAGCCTGAGGCTAAGAGCATGGTATTTTGAGAGAGTCAGAGTTAGATCAAGCAAACCATGCTGAGCATGCCCATGTCAGCAAGCCAGGGATGTTTGCTTGACCTGCCACAGGATGTTCTGACCTTTGTCTGTGTATTACTAATGATGCCAGCAGCAGTTCTGGTTTTTACAATGGTCCTTTCTTAAAGCCCCGTGAAGAGTGGGCATTAGCTGCTCTACAGACACAGTAGGTCATACACCAGGATATTGGGTTCAGTTGTGTAATTCAGAATTAACTGAAAGAAATTGTACAGCCTGGGCAATACAGGAAATACATACCATAAAACAAATCTGCCAGAATTTCTGAAGCTATGTTAATCCAAGCAAAACAAAACAAGCCACAGAAGGCTGGAGGCAAGTCCTGGCTTCCCAAACACTCAAGTCCCTCTTCCTCAGAGCTGTTTTCAAAGTGATCATACTCATTTTCTCCAAGAAAGATCTGGGGTACTCACCATCAGGAGAGGATGTATGAGGAAAGTCCAGAATGGAGATATCTCCTTGCAATGCTATGTCCATTTGATCCTACTGCAGAATCATATTTACTTGGCAGTGTGGTTTTTATGGATCCTCTTAAAAGGGTCCAGGCCCTCCCTCAGGGAATCCAATCCTGATTTCCATGTCACCAATGATGTAAGCTTTATATTACCCAATATTCACTGAAAGAGAGCAGCTGTGACTGACTCTGGCACCAGGAGGACACGCCTGCCCCACCTGCATGTCTGCAGCCACAGTAGCTCAGTCAGGGTTAACAGAGGAGCTGGAGGCTGTGCTGAGGAGAAGACAGACAGTGGGACAACAATTGGTTGCACAGCTGGTGCTGACTACATGGATTTCTTTTCTAAAAAACCTTTGACAGCCCTTTGACTTTAAGGGTCAGTCAACAATCTTGCCAACCCAAAGGAGTTCTTTAAATGAGGGGCAACGTGGAAGGAGATGATGACACCTTGCCAGGTGAGGAGGAGATGGACCAACCCTCTGAGCAGAGGCTGCAGACTGATGCAGACAATGGAGACCTCATAAACACCAAAACAAGGGTGAAGGGAGATCACCACTGAGTCCTTCCCACCCATGGTTGGTAGGAGTGGGGTGTCACTGGAGACACAGCATGGAAGACATGGTCCTGCTATTGTTATGCCAGGCACTGCAGAACAAGCATTGCCCTTTGCACACCATGGGCTGTGGTGAAGCTGCTGACTTTCAGTCTGTCTTCCTGGGTACCCCCTTCACAGTCACCTGTTGGCATGCTCAGTCTGCCCTGCTGCTGTAGGAGAACATGGAGAAGCTGAAGCACATATTAAGAGTCTCAACATGTGGTGAGCCAGAGTAATAGGGCCTCTGTAAAACCATGCTGGGATTAGGACTTTATGGAAGCTCTACAATAAGGGCAAGGAGTTACTAGGAGCTAACTGGGAAATGTGTGTGACTGTTAGGCCAGCGATCTTAGCCATGAATGTTTCATGGAGATCAACAAAGGTCATCAGGGTGCTGAAGGTTATAGAGCCATAAAAGCCATGTGTACACAATATGGATTTGTGAATCCTGTCAGTATCACCACTTCCTAGCAAAGGAATTGCTCTGATCCTCTCAGGGGGTTGGTATTATAGCTATGCCAGGGACCTGCAAGATGGCATCACATCACTGCCTGCTGTCCCATAGCAAATAATTTGTCAAAAATGGTTGGGTGCTGCTGAGTTCAAAGGACCATGAACACCTCTTTCTTGGTAGGTAGAGGTGCCCAGAAGGCAGCACACTGGATGACAGGTTACATCTTGGACCAGTGTGAGTGAACATGAACACCCTCAGTTACTTGCCAGTTGTTTGGCTGCTGGGGCCAAGCTCTGCTCTCTGAGAAGAGGAGCCTGTCCAGGCTGCATCCTGCTTCACTTCCAAAGACCTCCGGTACTTCTTCTCCTGCAGCTCCTGCAGCACTACCTCCTCCAGACTGGGAAGATCAGCCTCCCAGATGTCCTTTCCCCAGCCCAGCGAAGAAGGGCAGCCAGGTGCTGGGCTCTGTGGGAGCGGGGGACAGCAGCAGTGGTGGCAAGGGCACGGTGGAAGGGGGCACGTTGTCACACTGAGTGCCAGGTGTGCTTCAGAGCTGAATGGAGAACACATGGGCTGATGAGTGCATGAAATGCCTGTGGTTGCAAAGGCTGCAGGAGAGATGTTGCAGATGATGTGCTCTGTAAAACACTGGGGTACCTGCTCTGTGCCAGACAGCTCTAACCTTGACCATTATATACACGTGCAGTTTGGCCAAAATCTCGGTGGATTCTGTGCTGTCATCACAAAAGCCAAGAATGGATTTGATTTTCCAAACAATTGCTTTTAAGGAGTAGAACTTGTTCAGTCAAATTTTTTTGTGTGTAAATAACTCTTACACAATAACAGACTTGATTTTTTTTCTCTGTGACTCCTCACATAGAGACAATAAAAATAGTTTTACTTGGTACAGCTAAGTGTAAAAAATTGAATAAAAGCCCAAATACAAAAATCTGTGACTTTGGTAGTGATAGAGTTCAGCTTAGATCCATCTAGAAACTTCAGGGCTAGTTTTACATTAGTGATGCTTCTTCCAGATGCTGACTGTTTACAGAAGTGTTCCACATTGCACTGTGTGTGTTTCACAAAATGAACTACAACTCCCTAGTGAAAGCTTGAGGTTTGGAGCAGTTTGCAGCTAGTTAAACTATTGAAGTAAAACAAAAAGCTGTAGTCACAGACCCCACAAGCAATGGGTCAGTGCCTGTCAGTCTGAACTTACCTGTGCTTATTTGAAAATATGCCTTCAGCTCATCTGGCTTTGCAAGTTTATTTGTTTGTTTGTTTGTCTGTTGGGCTTTTCTTCTTATTGCAGCACATTTGTTGCTTCTTAAGGATAATATGACTTTAGAATTAGTACATAATGGAAAATGTTATGTCAAGCATTTCCTTGTGCTTTCAATTTAATCTGTTAAAGGTGATTTACTGATATACTGATTGCTTTTATTAAAAAGAGAGACATCCCTATTTCTAAGTTTCTCTAGAGCTGTACTTTGTTTATGTACAAATTTCAGTATGATATTGCTGTCTGAACAATCTTTTAAAGTATCACTTTTTTTTTTAATGGCCTGTTTATGCTGTTTGGTTTTTTCAGTAGGATAGGTTAGGACTTGTGTGAAACACAGACAAAATAATTCTGGATAACAAACTTCAGGTTTTCATGAGACTTATTTCTCTCCTATCCTCTCAAGACATCAGCACAAAACACTATAGATCCCTGAACTTGGCCTCAGAGGGTGCACATTTTCCTTCAGGCAGGAGGCTGAAAAGCTTAGAAGAGGGGTCAGCAGAGTGATGGGACCACCAACTGCAATTGTTTCCAGGGTTGCCAAGACCAACTCCTGCCCAGGTGGGAAACAGCTGGTTTTTCACAGCTTGAGAGCATCCCACACACTGCAAAGTCAGAGTACCTGTCAGAAGAGCTGAGCATTCCCAGTTGACTGGAAAATGGCTAATCTTTTCCCAGTTTAAAAGAAAGACAATAAAGATGGAAATTGCAAGCCTGTCAGTCTCACTTCAGTAACTAGTAAAATTATGGAAAAGATTATTTTGGGAGGTAATGAAAAACACCTGAAGGACAATGCAGTTGTTGAGCGCAGCCAGCACAGCTTCATGAGGGCAGAGATCTGCTTGTCAAACCTAATTTTCTTTTATGACAAGGTAACCCACTCAGCTGATCAAGTGAAGTCATTACATGTAATCTCTTTAGATTTCAATAAAGCTTTCGATACTGTCTCTCTCAGGATTCTTCTGGACAAAATGTCCAGCACACAGCTGGATAAACACATGGTGTGATGGGTGAGCAGCTGGCTCAGGGGTCAGGCTCAGAGGGTTTACAGTGAGTGGGGTGACACCAGGCTGGGGACCTGTCACTCGTGGGGTTCTGCAGGGCCCCATCCTCAGCCCAGTTCTCTTCAGCATCTTCATTACCAACTTGGATGCAGGACTTTAAGGGATAATAAGTTTGCAGATGATACTGAACTGGGAGCTGTTGAGTCCTTCAAGGGCAGAGAAGCCCTGCAAAGTGACTTTGATGAATTACAGAGGTGGTTAATGACTAAGTGAATGAAGTTTGACAAAGATGTGCTGGATTCTGCCCCTGGGATGGGGCAATCCTGGATGTATGAACAGCCTGGGGAATGAGAGGCTGAAGAGCAGCGCCACAGAAAGGGACCTGTTGGTCCTGGTCAGAGGAAAGTTGAATGTGAGTCAGCAATGCCCTGGCAGCCAGGAGGGCCAGCCCTGTCTGGGGGCATCAGGGACAGCATCACCAGCCAGGCAAGGAAGGGGATTGTCCTGCTCTGCTCTGAGCTGGGGCAGCCTCACCTTGAATGTTGTGTGCAGTTTTGGGCACCACAATATAAGAGAGACATAAAGCTGCTGGTGACTGTCCAATGAAGGGCAATAAAGATGGTGAATGGCCTTGAGGGGACACCACACAAGGAGTGCCTGAGGTGACTTGGTCTGTTCAGCCTGAGGAAGAGGAGACTGACGGGAGACCTTGCTGCAGTTATGACTTCCTCATGAGGGGAAGAGGAGGGGAAGAGGAAGGGCAGACACTGATCTCTTTGTGGTGCTCAGTGACAGGACCTGAGGGAATGGAAGCTGTGTCAGAGGAGGTTTAGGTTGGATATAAGGCAAATGGGATTTTCACCCGCAGGATGGTTGGGCACTGGAACAGGCTCCCCAGGGAAGTGACCACAGCACCAGCCTCACAGAGTCAAGAAGTGTTTGGACAATGTTCTCAGGCACGTGGTGTGACTCTTGGGGTGCTCCTGTGTAAGGCTAGCAGTTGGACTCAGTGATCCTTGTGAGTCCCTTCCAACTCAGCACATTCTGTGATTCTGTGATTTTAAACTCCCGGCTTTGGGGCAATTTTCACATGACCATTTGACAGGTTACATCAATCCATCTCTGGCATGCTCAAACAACTGGGACTGTCTCTCCCCAGACATAGTCCCAGTTGTTGACCAGACACTCTCCTGGCCAAATAAAATGGTCATCCTTGCCAGATTTGGAAAATATTGTGTGTCTGTATTTTTCCCATCTACAGTCTCCTATCCATTAGCATATGTTGAGTGCCAGTGTTAATTGCTTTCTCATCCCATGCCTGTGAGGTAGGAGAGGTCATCACAGGCTGCATGGTGGTCTACAGCTCTTGTCTGGGTTTCTGCTAGGACTCTTTCTGGATTTCAGGAATGTACATTTCCCAGAGACGATCTGTTATCTTCTTGTAGATAAGGGCTTGCAGGCTTGAAGGCTTGCAAGTTTGTGTAGGTCACAGCAGTAGAGGAGTTTCACCAGTTGGGTAATTAATTTCTGGTTTTAGGATTAAACTTTTCTCTTGTTGCTCTAACATTTACATGTATTAGATGTCTGAAAATGTCTTGGATCAACACAAGCCTCTTACTAGCACTGTATGTTAATTCACACTGTTGTATCTGCACATTCACCATCTATGAATCTGTTTTATTTACTTTCCATCTTGTCTTTTGTAGCTTGAGATGTACATTTTCCCCTCTGTGGACAACCTGACTTTACTACTGAGTGGCTTTATGAGGACACTGGTTCAGCTTCACAGTGAACATCTGATTTCACAGGCACGGAGTCATTAGAAATCATATTCACTGGTTATTTTTCTTCAAGTTATATTTATAAAAATCTTGTAGAAACATTCAGCTAAAGGTATAGGATTTGGGGGTTTTTAAGTTTCATGGTATGAATAAGAAAGAGAAAAGAGGAAAAATACTACACTAAAGTTGAACAGAAACAGTGTTTTGGGGGACTGGTGAAATTAACTTAAATATTTGCTTATGTTACCAAATTTTCTAATTTTACTAAATTATTTAACTTCAGTTGGTTTCTTTTAATATTTCATAACACAAGCTGAAAAGTTTCATTAGGAAAACAGCTGTGGGAAACATTATAGCAGTTCCAGATTTAAATGCTTCACATCAAAATAGTTCTGCATTGACAGCTTTATTCCCTCCTCAAGTCTTCTTGGTTCAAAAACTTTCACCAAACTAACTCAAACCAAAATCAGACTCAATGATATTCCCTTTCTCATGTGTTCACTACTGATTTTCATATATAATCTCTGCTCTATATGTAGCACCTCTGATACAGATACAGCATCCTGCTAACAAGCATCTTGGTACAGAAAAGCCTTTGTTTTGCATTAACTTTTTTTTTTTTGCTTCTGCCACTACTAATTCCTGGTAGGTGTTAAAACCTTTCTTTCTGTGCTGAAATCTTACATTGAGCCCATGATGTCTCCCCACAAAGTATTCAGTGTACTGTTTTTTGTGATTAGCACTGCTTTTTGTGTGTATTTCCCAGAGTGCTAACCAAAACAAATGGAAATACTAGACAAAACCACTGCCACTAAGGAACAGAAAAATCTGCTCCTGCATTTTGCCTGTCCTGCACAGGAATTAAGTTATGTTTTCAGGGTAATTGGCTTCTGGTGCACCAGGCATCTCTCCATCACCACCTCCCTGCTGTCACTGGGGCATTGTCAGACATGTTTTGAACACTAATTCTATTCCTTCTGATGTTCTTTTTCAAAGGGAATGCTTGGTTTTGGGCATTTTATTAATTTACTCAGTAGTAACTCTCTTCTTTTTAATGCTTATTGGTCCACACTCACTTTACTTTCTTCTTCCAAATAAGAACACCCTTTTTTTGATCTTCTGGGGTTTTTTTCTTCAGTCAGATATTTATATCTGAGCTGGAATGGATATCCCTATGTGGTTAAATATTCGTGGTTCACTCTTTTTGCAATCTACTGACAACAAAGCAGTTCAGTAAATATTTCTGGAGGCTATGGGATTCCTTTCAACAGGAGAAGAGTTCTTTCGTCTTTATAAAAATAAAGAAGGAACCAGAAAATCCAAAAAGAAAGAGGGAAAATATTTTCTTTCTTGCTAAACCTAAATATATATATGTGTGTGTGTGCATATTATACACACACACACAAAACATATATATATATATATATATATGTGTGTGTGTGTGTGTATGTGTGTGTGTGTGTGTGACATTTTTCAAGGATTTCTGTGGTCCTGGAAGAGCATCTTACAAAAAGTTTTCAAAGTCTGTGTCCTTTCAGGACATACTGAATTCTCCCCTTATGAAGGACAAACTAACAATGTGTTGAGATGCAAACTCAGTCACCAAGCTCTCATTTCCATATCTGGCAGTGGCAATACCTTATTTTCCTTTTACTGATACACTGATAAGCAGTCAAGATAAAGAGAATTATATTCTGAAGAGTCATTCCCTGAAAAAACCCACAGTGGTTTGGATCCCAAACCACTCCCTACTTAAATCCTTTCTCCCCTTTTAATTAAGCTATATCCTCAAGCCCTGAAAATTTAATTAAAATAGCTTGGTACTCCGAAATTTCACTGGTCTTCCTGTAGCACTAAATGGTAGCTGGATGTTTAAAGAAATGCTGTTCTGCTTTACCATCTGTAGTGATACTGATGGGAAACTATTAATAAAATATTTATTGAAAATCATGCTCATTTTTTCTCTGTTGTTAATGTTAATATTAATACTTTTATCTCTGGACCTCATAGAAAAATACGGCATAACATGGCAGGAATCCCATTTGAGGACAGTTCCAACCTCCCCCTCTAAAATATGGCCAGACTTCCACAGCCACAGGGTCGGGCTTGCTGGTGTGTGCCCCTCTGGCCACCTTCTCTATCTCCTTTTCCAAAGACTGGCCCTATGGCCAAGGGCAGTTTCATGTTGCCACCCCCCTTTGCTCATTACCCATTTTGGCTACCTTCTTTCCCTCAGCAGCTTTCTTCACTTTCCAACAGTTCTGTCACATTTTGTAAGGAAAAGCAGACACATGCAGATGTAAAATGATGGCATTTGCTAGGTTACCTGTGAACATCTGGAGTGTCCAGAGTGTTTGTGGAACATCATCCCGAGCCAGTCCAACAGAACAAAGTCACCAATTTGCTGCCCTGTGGTCTGCAGCAGGGCAATCCTTACAGTCTCACAACTCCTCCTCTTGTCTCTCCCCTTGTTTGTCCCCTGGGTACCAGTCATGAGGTTTGACACCACTGCCAGGTGTCTCCCCAGGATCCTGCTGGGGGTGTGGGGCACCAGGCTCAGGCTACTGGGAAGAGAAGAGAAATCCTGCAATACTTACCTGGCACAAAATCAATGGGGACAGATCTCAGCCTCTAAAGAGCAGGTTCAGTTCAGGATTACAAGCAGACACTTGAGAGGAGAACATCACACTCAAAATCATTTTTAAATTGGTTTTTCCCCCACTGATTTGCTTGTTCTCCAGCTCAGAAACTTGGCAGAACTCAGCCATTCAATGAATGCCAGGCAGGAGCTTCATCTCAATCCACAGGTTTTGTAGCCCACTGGAAAATCTCCTTTTAGAGGAGGTGCTCCCCTGAACACAAGGGGAATTTCTGTTGCCCTGAAGTGAAGCTATCAGTTCCAAACCACACCTTGGACCATTCTGGCTGCAAGAAAACTCCTTCAGAAAAAGTACAAATGCTGGGCAAGATGCCACACTCCACAAAGATGCTAAAACAATAACTACCAGCCTCAGGAGCTGCCATACAACTTTCATGGGACATTAGCCCAAAACTTTTGTTCAGATTGCAATATCTATCTTGATGAAAAAGGGAAGCTCAGTGAGAGACACCAATAAAACAAAAGAAATTCAGTGAGTTGTTCCTCCAAGCTGATCACACATCTTCATGGGTAAGTCTCTGAAAGCTGTGGTTACTACAGCTGGTCTTTCTGAAATCAGTGAAACACAGTCCTGCAAACACATCCATGTACAACCTTCTATTTTCTGCTGTATGCGGCATCTTTTTGCCTCTTTGTGAGACAAACCTGAAAAAATATTATGTAATGAGTAAATAACTATTCCCAAATCATTCCCTGTCATTCATGAATTTGTTTGGACACTTTCAGCAGTGAAAAAAGCTACACCTTGCTCTGCCAGTTCGAAAAGTCCAGAGCTGTAAAGGTAACAGAGCATGGAATTAGCATATAGGACATTTGATTTATCACCCCTAAAACATTGTTGCTATTCCTAAATGGAGTGCTCATAAGATTGAAATACAAGATTTTGATATGGTTGCTTTCTCACACAGCTTTCTGCCTTTCTGGAGATGGAAGAATAATCAGACTTCATCTACATTTGTTCAAAAGGAAACTATTTACTCTTGTCAGAAAAATCAGAGAAAAGAAAATCTGAAGAAATATTAAACTTGTAAACGGGTTTGATCAACTGGAATGAGATAAGCTCTTCAGTCTGATGAGAAGACTGGAAAAACAAGAGACAGTCTAAAAACTAGGAAATTGAGAGTGAAAGGGGAATTCAGGCAGAGCTATTTCAATCAAAAAGTAGTATGTGGAATAAATTATTGCTAGGTGAAGATATTGAAGTGAATAAGAGGAATGAATTTAAAGGACAGCTAGACATCTTTATGGAGAAAGCAAAAACGTCACATTTTTCCTACTTATGTTCTTTGGATTAGATCCAGGACTTAGTCTAAAAAAAGGGCCTAGGAGGGCTTGAACTGCTTAGATCCAGAAATACATCCAGAAAGTCACAACTGACTACTGCAAATGCTACAAACACCTGGGTTACCTAGTGCCAAACATGTTGAGACCTAGAACAGGATCTCCACGTCCCCTGGGGCTGTGTCAGTCCATCCCAGAGCATGGTGCTGGCTCCCACCCCAGCCCAGATGTTGAGCCAGTGCTCCCCAGGGGGCTGATTCAAAGCCTGGTTTTCCAGTTTGCCAGATGCAAGGCAGGGCACCAGGTCCCACACAAAGCACAGCAGCAGCTGGCACTTGGCTTGAAAATTATGAGGGGTGTAGGGCTAATCTCTGCTATCTTTGATATAGTGGTTTGATAATAACATTATGGGATGAATTTAGAGGACCTTGATGCTTTTTTTTTCTGGATAGGACTGAAATCTGAATGCCCTGAATGTAAGAGAAAGGGCGAATCCCATTTCTCCAAGGAGGGTTAATAGTGCAAAAGAGCATTTCAGACTCACTCAATCAGAGAAAAAGTAAGAAGTTGCATGAGTACATCCTACTAGGTGGGCAGATGGGGAAAATTCCTATACAGTGGTTGCTCTTTCTCAGGATTGTTGCTATTTTTTAATCATACCATCTGGTTATTTTTATTTGTCTGGGATACTTCTACCCTGGCTGTCAAAAATACTCTTATCACACAGGTTTTCAAAAAAGCTCATTTCATTACCTCTTGAGCAGCTTCAAGCTGCCAGTGGAGGACACCACAGAGACTGTGAGGTGGCTGTGGCTCACTCTCTGGAAGATAAGAGTGAACTGGGCAACGCAAGCCTTGGATCATAAATACATGTTGGGCTCTGACTAACATTTACAAGAGCCAAAAAGAGACTGTGAAATTGATTTCAGAAACTATTAGGACATTTCAAGCTGTCTGCAAGATGTCCCCTTCTGTCCCCCCTACTCCCCGCCCACTTAAATTGAATCATATGTTATCAGAGTGACTCCACACAGGCTACAACGAAAAAACCATCTTGTCTTTCATTTAGGCTGAGTCACCCAGGACTCAGCTGTTGGGATAGATTTTCCTCTGGGGTCTGGGATTGCATACCCTGTGCATCTGAAGCAGAGCTGGAGGCAAAGGGAGGCAGACAGAGGTGGGTAGAGGGGCTGTGTGCGGCTCTGCAAGGCTGCCCAGGCAGGATAGGGGATCCCAGGGATACCCTCCAGGCAGGGAGAGAGCACCCCAGTGAGGCAGCACCCCATTCCTGACCTCCTGTGACTCAAATTACACTGTGTGATCTCTGCAAGGCCACAAGCGGAAAGCGAAGTGGGCAACTGGAGCTGTTTTTCACTGAGGCCCAGGTATTGAGGGAATGAAACCTCTCTAACATTTAAACTGATTCACACGCCACTTGTTTTAGTGCTGAAAAAAAAACCATCTTGGCAAGATTTGCACTGATAAGAAAATAGCCTGTTAAACTAATACTGATAAGCACTCTGCACTGATTTTCTGAATTAACTCTGCATGACGCATAAAAAAGGGCTCAGTGATGTAATTACATTGTGCTTGGATGTCTCTAATAAGACTTTCTCCTGTATATCTAGTTCAGAGGGCGAGTGAACTCTGTGAATGCTGTGGAAAACAGGGCAGAGGTAGTGTTGGACTAGGGCTGGCACCTGGCTAGGAAGGGGATGGGTCATCATCTGGAGGTAGGTTTGGGGATGGCTTGACTGGAGAAAAAGGCAGGGGTTGGTGAGAAACTGAGACTCATCTGGTAAAGCAGGCTGGCAAGCATTCCTGCCAAACTGCAGAGCACAGCAGGCTGCTATTTTTAAAGCACGGAGGGTAGTTATAATTTGGAGGAAAGATGAGAAATTACTTCTGAAACACGCAACTTCTGTTTCATTTCGTTTTAAAGAATTTGTAATGCTTTTATATCTGAATTTCTGTTATAGAATGGTGAATGACTGCTTGTATGAAGATTATGGCTAATGTAAAGAATGCAGAGGCAAAAATCTGCTCATATCTAATCCTGGCTCTGAGACTGATACAAGCTTTGACCTTGAGCCCATCACTTAACCTCAAAGGAACAACTTGAGGATTCATTAGCTGGTCCTTGAGGAGTGCTTTGAAGATGAAAAAGGCTTTATAAGTGGCAAATATTATGGGTTCTGGGACCTGGAAATTTTCAGTATTTGTATATATAATCATTTACAGAGGATTTGCTACATAAAAGAAACCGTAAATTTTGCTGGAAATTGCTGGAGTGAAGATAAGAACTGCCTTTTCCAACTGAGAGGATTTTTTATTGCAGTCTTCCTCTTTGTGTCCATAAAGCCTTTGCAACATGAGTCAGGGATGAGTCTTTTGCTTGTTTCAAAGGGAGCAGTTGATTTGTCACTTGTTGGTCAATGAGTGCCAGGGTGAGGGAGAAGCTTTACAGGGAATATGCTCCTGAGCTACACATGAATATGCTCCTGAGTGTAGGTCCACAGCATGGGCTTGTCCCCAGCCAGGAGGTTAGAGAGGCTGTGTGAGGTGTATTCCACAGAGATCCCGTGCAAGGGGAATGCCAATCAGCAGTCACCAAAGCTGCAGTGCCCTGTTGACAGTAGATATTAAAGTAAGAAAGAGCATGGAAGAGAATGGAAGTGTTGACTGCAAGGAGATGGTTGACTCCACAGGCTTCAAAGGAAGATTATGCATTAACATAATATTAGGATTTCTCCTTTGAATCAGCTTTCAAAGAAGAAGGCAGCTGTACAGAGTGGTCTCTGCTGTGTATTATAAAACAGATTTGTATAAATGTATGAACAGGTTTAGGTGGGATGATATCTTCAACAAAATGGGACTGAACTCCAATTCAGGAGGTGTCTCACCTTCATAGGTCCTGCCTTTCCCTACATAATTCAACTTTGTGATAGTGCTATTGACAGCAGCAGCATTAAGTCTGTGTGCTGATAAAAGAGAAGAATTGTCACAAAAGGGGTAATTATTTATCCTAATCCAGCAGTGAGCTGGGCAAGAGTGTGGTGTCAATTACCTTGCTGAGCCTGCATCCCACTGACAAGAAAGATTGCAATGCTCTCAGAGGCAGAACTTTCTTGCACAGCTTTTAAAGATCTATCAAAGACAAATCTGCTTCTGGACCATGTACTCCTAATGAATTTATATTATTGTTGATACAGCATGCATGGTATCTGCAGGCTATGAGTGCCCAATGGATTTGAGCTTGTTGCTTCCATATAAATCAATTTCAGGCACATTTTACCCTTAATCTGTATGAAATTGGCTGGCTCAAATCCTATATTCTCCACTTAATCAAATTGTTTATTGAAATCAGTGGAGATTCTGACTAAGGACCACCTTGTTTTTCTGATGGCCTCTGCAACAGTCGTGCATTTGTATACATGAAATAAAGAAAGCAGAGTGTAAAGAAATGAAAATTACACAAGGATGCTCAAGCATACAAGGAACAAAACTAAATGAAACTCTATATTCAAAAGGTGAGGACACTGAACATTGCTTCTCAATGAGATTTTTCCATTTTTTTGCTTGTCTGACAACAAGCTGATTTGCTATGAGTTCAGGAAACAGAGGGAAGAAAAGTGAGAATATTTTATATACCAGGAAAAAATGTTTTCTTGAACATGTAAGGGTTTTGCTTCTCACACAGGTGTGAGTCCCTTCTGCCTCCAGAGAACTGACTCAGAAGTTTCCAGAAAACAATTATTTGGGGACCACGCTGGAAATGCAAATCTGCAATTAGGACAAGTAGGAACGTTCATGTTTGAATCTAAAGAAAACCTGAGTTGCTGGATAAAATGGAAACAATCTAGAAAATCCTCATAAGGTTTTTCTGTTCTCTCTTATCTCACAGTATTTTCTCACTGATCAGTGTTACGGCGAGGAAAACAATATGAGTGATTAGCAAGCTTCGTTTATTGATTAGATCATCAGACCTTTATACAGTAAGATAATAAGCTAATGCATATTCTGTAACCTAAGCAATCTATTGGTTATTCTGTAAATGTCAGCTCCACCTTGTGTTTACATTCTTTAAGAATTACATTCTCTTTTTCTCTTGCTTTGATTAACCACTGTATTTATGCTCAAGGATACAGTGGCCTTGCTACATCCATAGCTTAAGATTAGCTGAGTTTGGTATTTTCCAAGCTCTTCAGCCACCTGGACCGTCTACATGACTTTTGTCAAGTAACTATTCCTCCACAATCAGCACCAGGAACAATATCCCAACAAAGTCAACTGTTTCTGCCTCCCATATTGTCTGGAAGGCTTGTTTTGTTTCTCATTGAGCACAATTACTAGCACTAGGATAAGTGTTTGGGCTCCATACATCTCTATTCTCATCCCCACTCCCCAGATACCCAGCAGGTTGTGAGGTGCTGTGCTGAGGAGTGCTCTCAAGCACGTACCTGCTCTTCACTAGGGCAGCTCCCAGCTGTATTCCAAGGAATACAGCTTACAGAAAGAAAAGTACAGAGACCCATAACAGAATGAGGTTATCTCAGTGTGCCTCATCACCAATGGGAATTTGTAGGAGAATCATATTGTGCACAGCAGGATCTGTGAGTAATCCAGCATCTGGCACAAGCAAACAGAAATACCTGATCAGGTTGGAGTGAGACTTGAAGCATGAGAACATTTAATTATCTACACTATCTTTAGAGCGTCCAAAGTATTTTTGTGCTTCCTATTACCTCTGTGGCAGAGACTCCATTTTTCCATGTAAAAGATTTTAATTACATAAAATGCTTGATTAGAATTTTAATTTCCATTCTAGAAAATAAATACTCCATGCAAATCACTGACTTGTTCTTAATTTCTCTAACAATCCTCTCAAACTTTTCAATAGATGATCCCAGTTCTCTTGCCATTAATGTCTACGGGGATCTCATACACCAGACTTACTACTGCTGCTCTCTGCAGCTTTATTTAAAGGAGAAAAACCTAGGTCCTCTGCCAGGCCTTCCTTCCCTCAGCTTCTCCCTTGAATATCTTTCCTGCAGACATACTGGAGGACAGCCAGCCTGCTGGTTGGAAAGATCTATGTTATAGGAACTGATTTTGGCAGTCAAAACCTGGACATGTCATAATGAAATTTGTATTAGAGCACATCTAGTATAAAAGGAAAGCACCCGCTTTGGACAAAGGTGAAGCAACCATTAGTAAGAGACGGATAAGCAAATCTTGGCTTTATAGAGGCAAGGAAGTGAATGAGGAAAGGAGAGGGGTCAGAAAGGTAGAGGGCTGGGGGAATGTTATGGGTTTGGGGGCAGAGGGAGGGAGGATGGGGCAGCAGGGGCTCAGGGCACTGCCAGAATGGAGATGAATGCAGCAGGAAGAAGATCCAAGAGGGCTCCCAGGGGCTTGGGGGTGTGAGATACATTTGGAGGCTGTGACTACAGCTTCTTGCTGTGGAGCAGAGAAATCTCCGTTTTTCCGAGAGTGGATTGAAGCACGGGACAGGCTAAATAACTTCGTGTGAGGCTCCAGGATCTACTGGCATATTTTTACATAGAAATATGTCGTTTGATGACACAGATACTGCATTTTTTTCAGCAGATCTGGAATCTTGATTTTCAAGATCATACTCAATCTCCAAATCACTTTTGGCTGAAAATTTGCAACAGAAGAAAAACCCAAAGATGAGGAAACTCATCTTTACCCTTCTCCCACAAGCTGTTGTACTGTAGCTACAGTAACTTCAGAAATCTGTGGCCACACTACATGCCAGCTGGATGCCTGCTGCCTGTGGCTCTCCCTAGAGCATGGGAGGGACTTACCTGTGTCACACCAATGTACTCTGCAGAAGAAATCCCTCCAGCACTTCAGCTTGGCCAACCCAGCATGATGCAAGGGCACACTCAGAAACATGAACAAGCCTTGCCCCTATTGCAGAGGCTCTTAAAGGAATGCTGCCATTTCAGCAGCACCTTTTGCTTGGCTCCAGCATCCCACCTCTCTGCAGAGCCATCATCCTGGGCAGAGGTCCATCTGTAATGTACTTACACTGCCTGCAGCTGGCTTGCAGGGCAGGTATCTCTGCACAGCGCTGCATTGCAGGGGCAGATGTCCCCTCCCTGCAGACAAAAGGCTGAGCTCAAGCTGCAGAGGCTGCCAGCACTGAGCTGTTCTAAGTGTCTGTGTCCAGCTGCCAGCAGGGATAGTCACAACTGCTGGGGACACTGATGGAGATGCCAGAGATGACAAAGCAGAACCAGAATACCTGCGATGGTCTCAGCAAGGCTGGGGTGAAGCCCGATGGAGTGGGCAGACATAAGAAAGAATGGTTGGAAACAAAAACCTCCCTTTGTGAATGAATGTATTGCTTCTGTGGAAAAGTTCAAGGAAACATATGAAAAGTAATGAATCCTAGCTAAAGCTCTGGGCATTATTGTAACACCATGTGTTATACCATTGCAATCATCGTGCTGTGCAAATCTGAGATCAGTAGGCATCAATCTGCTTGGGGATGAAATTATAAATAAGCAGATAACCAGAACACGAATAAAACAAATTGAAATCACCCTGCATATCAAAGAAATCTGTGACAAGTGACATACTTTCATATGGGTGATTGCAAAAAGGAAAGAAAAAAAAGCCAAAGAAATTTGAAATAACAAGTTGTTGGGCAAGCTAAAGTTGAATGCAGTAGGATTAAACACTTTCTTGATGTAATATCACTGCCTTCCCAGGACTTACACCTAAGTGATACTAACTTGGCCCTCTTATTTAATTACATGCTGATAGACGATCATGAGACCTCATGGGAAATCTTGCAAGATCTTGTGACAGATATTAAATTAGCATTTGCCTTCGCCGTAAATATAATCTGATCAAAAACATTTCATGTGTGCAGAGAAGCCAAGTTTGAAAAAGAATGGTTCAGCCACAGAAAGAAATGACATCTATAAAATCAGCCCTTGTGGAAGAAAAGAGGTAAATTATCAGATATTTTTCTCTTTGAAAATGCAGAACAGAAGGGGTGATATGCATGATATGCTTGTAGACCTATCCCCTCCAAACACCGGAGTCTTATTGGAATGTGGATGCACTTTCTCAATTATTTTAATGTGAGCTACTATCCAAAGAACTGAGTGATGTTGTCAGGTCTTCCACAGCAAGACAGTTGTTTATACTTTCTCCCTTCTGCTTGCCCCAGGGTCTGCACAGCTGGAGCTGACCCAGCCTGAAGAACACCTTCTCTCAGGTAACTTCTGAGTGGGAGCCATTCCCACAGCTGGCTCCCCGCATGGAGGCAGGAAAAAAGGCACCACATGTGCCTCTTTTGGTGAAGCTGAGCTTCAGTACTTGTGTCAGGGTCTCATGGTGCAGTACCAGAGGATTAAATAGACATTTACCTGGAGGGCTGTAAGACACAGAGAATTACTTCGGAGAAAAAAAAGTGAAATCAGGACAAACAGGAGCTTCTAGGAGCTCCTCCTTGGCTCCATTAGGAACATTTAAATGTCCCTAGACCTATTCCTTGCAAGCTCCCTGCTCCTTCCTTGCAAACCTTGTCAAGGCAAGGCAGCAGGAGGTACTCAAGGCAGTGTGGTTTTAGAGCTGCTGGCAAGAAGGTCTGAGTTGATTCCTGAATCCTAAACAGATCCCCACCTTGCAAAGCACTCTCCTTGGCAGAGGTGGAAAGGACACAGGGAGAGGAACCATAGTGTGCTCTAGGGCAGCATTACTGGTGAAGCCCAGCAGGGGAAGGACAGAAGGGGTGACCCTTTAGATACTTCGCCTCTCTTTTTTTGTTTGTTTGTTTGTTTGTTTGTTTGTTTGTTTGTTTGTTTGTTTGTTTTCTGTGAGTTTAATGTTGGACAAATGCTAAACAATTGAGCCTGTATCCAAAAATAGACATTCAACACTTTCAAGTTTTTATCCTAGGTTGAGATATAACTCCTAACAATGGGGACATAACATTGACTTAACTCCACCAAGAACAAATACATAAAATAGATAAAGGTGCTGTTGAGTTTCTGTTACAACCTGGCCAGTTCCTAGTAGGAGGGCAGCAAAGATTTTCCGCAGAGCAAGCAGTAAACCAAAAGAGCCCTATTTTTTTCTGGTGTGTCATATGATTGCATAAATACTTTCAATCTCATTGGAACTGCATGTAAACAGAAAAAAGGCAAACAGGGGGGAAAGGGAATGTTAAAGGACAGTGACTAAGGAAAATAAGTAGTAATTACTTTTAAAACAGATAAAAAAGTATTAGACATAGCAAAACTAATGAACATGCAGTTTCATACTCTAGCATCAAGTTCTCTTAAATGAGCTGCTTTTTTATTCATTTATTTCTCAAATTCTTGTGTTTCTTCTTTAAGATTCAGTAACTATGAAATATGTTCAGTTAGGCTTCCTGAAGACATGAACAGAGGACTCCAAAAGGGAGCTGAGTTAAAGTTTGGAAGAAGGCTGTTTCTATTCCCTCCACGCTTCCAGAAACCAAACGGGTTTTTCTTCAGGATTTATTTCTGTGTAAAAAGTAGAAGTCGCCCACAATCCGTATTTTCTTATAAACTGGAGAAGAGAGATCAGAAGTCTAGGATGGTTTTTGTGGCTGGGAAAAGGAGTGCTATAGAGCAGCCCAAGCAACTCCAGTGAAAGGAAAATAAGGTGTTTTCATTATTGGCACGTATGCTGCCACAGTGATATAAATCACTGAATAGGGCCTGCTTTGGAATTCTGAAGGCAAGGCTCTCAGCTGCAAGTCCAGCATATCTGATGGGATAGAGAAAACATATTTCCTTCAAATCATATTAATATATTTGGCACATTTTAGAGAAACCTCTGGGTTTCTCTAAATGCCAGTCAGTTTTGCATGGTCGCAGAGGTCAGGCCAGGTGATGGCTTTCTGAGGCTTTGGAACGTCCAAGTCATGCTTCTTCTCTCCTCTGTGGGAATTTGGAAGGGCACAGTTCAAACCTCCCAAGCTTTAGTACTCCACATGGAAATGACTCTGTCACAGCTTTTTCAACAGGCAGGTCTCATGTCATCTCTTCTAGGATGAAGAACAGCACAAGGACAAATAAAGGGCAGCGAGATTCCCAGCATTTGTCCGCCAAGATTACAGTGTTATTTTCTCTGTTATGTGATGTTTGAGGTCTGGCCTAGCTGACTCTACAAATAGTTGCTTTATCTGATTGAAAAAGGAAGGTTGAATTTGCTTTCAGGAGTTGTGTCAATCTTCTCTTGATCTGTGCTGCACATTTTATCTCCTGGGGAATGATGGAAGAGCCATGTTCAGCTGCTGTCCTCCACAAGGAGGAACTCCTCAAAGGGAAGATGAACCAAGGAAAGGTTTTCCTTGAAGGAAGAGAAGACTTAGTGAGTAATTTCTGTTTTCAGACATGATCAAGTACCTAGGAAATTATCAGCCATGGCTCCCTCTAGATTTCAGGATAAGGTGATGAGACAGCAAACACAACTGCTGGGAAAGAAAATGATGTTTTTGTAAAAAGACCTGAATTGGCCTGATCACAGTTGGTATCACATATTCACTCTTCCTTACCATGAGTCTGTGTGGTCTCCCTGAGATACATTTTTGGGATGGTAGACACCACAAATGCAGATTTGGAGAGGAACAAGACAGTGAAAAGTACATTAATATTATTTCTTATGTGTCTCACTGTTGCATTAAGAGGAGAGAAATTTGTCAGAAAAAACATGTCCTCATCTTCCAGCTGGTCCTCTGAGATGAGATGGTCTGGGTACAGCTGGATTAACTTCTTATTAGAACCAACTGGGCACTGTAAGTCTGCTGACATTCAGTAAAGTCAGATACATAAATTGTGTGGGTTACTCTGTATGTCTGGCCTCATTCACACTCACAGAATCATAAGTAGTGCAGTTTAACTGTAACTCTGACTGAGTTCAAGAACATTCACAATCCAGATTCATGAATAGTGTGGTTTAGTGAATCAACAGGTTATAGATTCTTGTCAGATTAGCAGTGATAAATTCACAAGGCTTACAAAACATACACATGTACAAGAGCTCCTGGGTATACACTGGTGACTTGGAGAAGCAAATCTTACCAAAGAGGCATCTCTGCTTTGGGGAGGAGAGAGGAGCAAGCCCATCACCCTATCTGCAAGGTGCTCATACTCATCCTCTGCCAGGAAGGATTTGAAATGCTGAATTTTACTTTTAGGAGAAGTGGAGGTGAGACTGTTGTCAAATATTCTGTAACTGCTGCCATAAATGGGGGTTGGAGGGGAGGGAAGCCACTTTATATGTAATTGAGGGACATCAAGACTTACAAAGAGAGGGATTATAGAGGCTGGGGGTTTGTTTAAGGGCAGAACAGAACCACAACACCTTCATATCACCTCCTCTGCTACCTGGCTGGTTGCAGTGATAATGCACCCTAATGAATCATCCCCATCACAGACCATCATGCACACAGTAACCCCCTCACCACATATCTCATGGCATGTCTCATGGCTGTAGATCTCATTCCTACACTCTTACAGGTATTTTCTTGGCTGCAGGTGTGAGGAAAGATATGTCAAGTAGGATGGTGCTCGGGGAACTTTTGCTGTTCCTGGGAAAAATATCAGGCAAAATTTTAATAGTGTTTTTACATAGCGTTTTATTCTTCTTTCCTGTACTTTGCCTTTTAAATCAATTTTCCTGATATTGTTCTCATTGCCATGATTTGTATACTCACTTGTGGTTTTGCCAGTTGCAAAAGATTTTACTATCCAAAGTTTTCTACACCTTTTTGCCACACATATCCTTATTATATAACTAGTAAATTGCTCTATCATTTTAAGGCCTTATTCTGTTATTAATATTTTTGTTTTATACCTGTAATTTAAAAACCATAACATTCTTTGTGCACATATTCACCATACAGGCTTGTAGTCCCCAAGTCTTTACACAGGAGAAATGCCAGAGTGTTTAAAAGAGTAATTTTCTTAAAGAAAACAATATAGAGTGATCTTCAGTATTGCTGCTTCAAGAAGGGTTTGCTTTGAAATACTGAATGCATACTAACACATCACTCGTGTCTACTGCACTGGTTTTGAACTTCTGCAAGAAGGATATGAAGACAGAATATTAGAACTTTAATCTGATTTTAAACCCATTTTTACAGAATGAAAATTAAAAAGCTGACAAGCACATTTCAAGGTCAATAAGTCATTGTAAATTGTGTGTGTGAGCATTAGCACTGCTGACAGTGTGCAGCATGTGTATCCTTGCCTCATGCCACAGGCTACATCAGGGCTGCACCCTCTCTGCTGGCTCCATGTTCAGGGTTACCTACAAGAGTAAAAATCTATCTAAGCTAATAGAAAAAGAAGCAAGGTGATTAATGAGCAATGACATTTACCAGAAGAGAGAATACTTTCTTGAATAATTAAATTAAGTCTCCATAATGTCATTAATTATAACACATATTGAGCAAATTCAGCTTTGAAAAATTGCTTTGAAAAATGGCATTATTACTTCATGTAATAATGTATGCTACAGAAACTGTATATTCTAGAAACATTGTTATCAAGCACAGTGATACACACACTGTAAGAATTTCACTCCCATCCAGAGGAACACCCAAAGGTCAGTGTGCTTGCGACTGAAAATGTAGCCCCATTGCAGTAATAGGAATTTTAACACTGACTTCAATGGAAACATGCTTTCCCTCATATATTTTCAGAGGTAATTGAGCCTAACATGATGAATAGACCATCTGTAAAATCATGAATCTTAGCCACAGAAAACATTTAGAACTAATAGAAAAGGAAGTTGTAGGACCTTTTTGAACCAGGCTCCACAGGGCTGGTATTTCAGTGTCATGGGTAATAAGAGAGAACTTGTGATATCTAGAGAGAACAGGTATGTTTAATAAAGGAAGTTGAAAAATACTCAGTTCTTCCTAGAAAGATTCAACACACTGGCAGAAAAAGAACATGATTCAATCCCAATAAAGTGATCCCAATATACATGTGTGTGTCTGTGTAGTTTGGCATGAATTATTGCATGTCTTTTCAAAAAAAATACTACAGATGTGGAAAAGAATCTCCATTTATTTTTAATTCTAAGTCAACAGATTATTTATCTACCATATTAATAAAGGTGATTCCACAGAATACCAAGATGCAAATATCTATGGTTTTTTCTGTCATTAACTTCTTAATTTTATTTTCTTGATTATTAATATAATATTCAAACATTTATTTGACTTATGGTAGCATCGCCCCCTGTGAGGTGCTTATATTTCTATGGGTTTTACTTTAGAATTTAACTTGGCTTTTGTCCATTTTTGTGAGGAACTTTTAATAGGATGATATTATTTTTACAGACATGTTAAATATTAATCCAACCAGCACATAGTTTATGTTATCCCAAAATAGAACTTCCTGAAGGGAACTACTACAGTTTCTTCTGAGAGCATATTTTTTTCTGACTTCCCCCAGTCAGGAAGAAAATTTTACGTGAACATATTTTAAGAAAGTTGCCCTTATTCATAATCTTTTCTTTTCCTTGTCTTGCCTTCTGTTTTTGTCCATCCTGAATAGCAACTGGTCTATTGACTAATATTGCTACCATTTTTTAAATTCCTCCATGCAGGCAGGCAAGCTGGTTGTAGTTGGGAAAAAATTACCTGCTTCTCTTTCGTGTCAAGACTCTTCATGCCCTTGTGGTGGGGCAGTGGGCTCTTGGCTGCATCTCTAGAAGAAAGCAGGGCACCTCCCAAGTGGCTGCAGAGGCAGCCCTGGGCTTTACAAAACCCCGTGGCAAACCAGGGATTCTCTCAGACAGCAGCTGGAGGACGCCTGCTAGGGAAAGCAGCCGTAGAGGACAAGGCTGACACTCCAGCAGGAAGGAATTGGTAACATCACTGAATATTGCATTAACAAGCACCAAGGGGAGCACAAAAGAGCAGCAAAGGTCAAATATCTAGAGAAATCCTGAAAGTGGCTGAAGGATCCCTAAGGGATGATAGAAGAGGGCCTGGAGCTTGGAAGCAGCAGAGGGAAATGAGGGCACTTGATGTCCCCTTTTGTGACTGGGAAAGAGATCCAACACCACCTTCACCATCCATGCAGGGAAGGGATGTCACAGGCAGTGCTGGCTCTCTGCTGGCTCAGGACAAGTGCTGGGGCTGGTCATGGCATCCAGCAGCCTTACAGGTGATGCCCTTTCACACCATGCTGCTACTTGCCATCCACTCACAGATGCTGAACTGAGGGATTACGACAGGCTCATCTCAAAGCAGAGAGTGCACCTGCATTGAAATGTTCATCCTGTGTCTCCTGGTCAGTGTCAGGATCCGGTAGAGCTGGGTTCTGTAGGATTGCTCCCACCTGGGAGCAGCACTGTGGCTGGAACTCAGCAGCTGCTCCATCCCCTTCTGCTGCCAAACCTCCAGTCCATCCAACCATGGCTGTATGCAGTGTTGTCCTGTAATGTGGGGAGCTCTAAACCTTTCCTTCCTTGTGGCTTCTGCTTCTCACGTGTCCCACCAAAAATCAAAATAAAATCACCATAAAGCTCATCCTACAGTGAGGAATTCTTCCTCCCTGTAGGGTGCACCTCTCCTGCTGGAGAAGACAGTTAAAATATGTGTAGTAGCAGATAACATTAAAGGGATATAAGACCCTGTAATTTTGCAACCTTAGTTTTGCAGACTAAATCTGAATGTTGTCAGTTGCAGTGTATTTTTTGTGAACTTGCTACATATAAATATGGAGCCAGTAATTTAGAGAGCAGAGTAGATGTTTAGCAGTGCAGGGAACACACATAACTGACACCTGCTTTATACAAACTTCACACTCTGTGTACAGGCAAAGCTACAAAGGAGGCATTTGTTGAGATCTTTGTTTTTATTACATAAACACTCAGACAGAAGAAAAACCTGCCTTGATAGGCTGGTTTGGAAATATTTTTAAATATCCTGCAGGCATGTAAATTTTGGAAACTCCATAGCAAACAGTGGCTTCCGTATTAAACATACAGGAATTGCTGTGTTTAAAAAATATGAAGGCTGTGATACAAATCAACATGTGTCAGGAAGCCAAAAGTAAGGATGGAGCTAAAGTCTCCATCTCTGCTTAGGTCCTGGTTGCTCAACACAATGCAGAGCGCAACCCTCACTACATCAGTCACCTAACAATGGATTTCCCCTCAAGTGTTTCTTGCTACCATGAGAGTTTGTGCCCCAACTTCAAAATTATATAAGCAGCTATTTCTGTGGTTATGTCTGTAAAATTTATCCTGGTAATTTAGTGGAAGTATAGTTTATTTGTAATATGTATGGAGACATGTCCTGGCATTCCTAAGGTGGAATGTCAGACATTTCTTCGAGTAACCAATTCAATGTCTCTGAAGTTTTTGTAAACAGATGCTTGAAGACACCATGGAGCTGCTGCAGATGAAATCCTACTGTAAATATTGTTTTCTCACTGGAGAACATTGCTAGGTTTGCAGTTACAGCTAAGACGTTACTTGGCAATAAAATCGTGATCTGAATTACACTCCAATGTCATTATATCATCTGCAACATCTGTAGTCAGGATATATTTGGCATTTCAAGGTTGGAAGGAGGGAGAAAGCATCCTCAATAACACAGCAGTGCAGGTGCTTGGGAAGAGCCACAAGGGAATTAGGTTGCCTCCAAACACAATGCTGCTTTCAAATGTTTATTGTGTGCTGGAGAATGGCCTCTGGAAACTATTATTTTAGAAACAACAACAAAAAACATCCCTGTTTTGGGGAAACTTAGGACAGTAATTGCAGGATTCATGGAGAAGAAGAAATAGCAAATCATAATGATGCTTCTGAATGCAAGGGTGAAATGGTTTCAGCACAGCAAGCAGACAAGACTTCAGAGGGCCTTCAGGACAAAACTGGGATCATCTGTGCAGGAGGGTAGTTGTAGAAGAGGTTGTGCCTATATTAGGCTGAAACAAAAACCCCATTCATCTTCTGGTATTCTGCCTCTGCACAGGCTGCTTGCTCCTGTCCCGTGTCCGAATCAAAGCCCGGTCCTGTTCCTTCGGATTTATTGCTGCAGTGGGATTCCTTCCTCCTGCAGTCAGAGATAAGATTTTATTTTTGCTTGAGGCTCTTAGATCATAAGACTGGCTTTGTGCTCATCATTCTGTGTCATTCATGCCTGTTGCTCTCTCCATCCTAATGAATAACAAGGAAAAGAGAGTGACTTGTAAGCCTAAACCACCACCATGACCATTCCTCGTTAGTGACTGCCATCAAGGTATATTGAGTTTCTCTCCTGACTACAGGAAAACAGTTACTATCATGCTGTTTACTTCATTTTCCTGATGTCTGTTTTGAGTGGCAGCTGCAATATCTATATTATAAGGCTCACTTCATATCTGACCACTATTAGCAAAAGCAGAATAGCACAGCATATACAAAGAAAAAGGAGAAGGAATGAGCTGTCAGAGAGTGAAGAAGAGAGACTCTTCTCGATCCTCAGCCACACTGCTGTCAAGCAAGAGCCTGTTATATTGCAGATTTTTAAATAAATTCATCTATAACCCTTGGGGTAGAACATCTCTACAAGCAGCTTGAGTCACCTAATCCACATATGTTATTCTGTTGGTTTCCAGGCATACCAGAATTAAAAGCATATTTTATACATATTTTCTACTGAGCCTATTTTTTTTCCCCCTTATGATGTTTCTTGGAAGATGCAAGCCTCCAAAGCTGAGAGAGCTGGCAAAACATACCTACAGAGGTGCAAGGATGTTACAGCATGAAGCAAAGAAAATGAGGCTCTGGCATAAGGGGGAAAATGAAGATGCTCCTTTCAATTAAGCATACTTTTCAAATTATATTTAATGTTTTGCTGCTGGGTAAAATAGCTTAATTACTTCTGGTGGTTGTGGACAGCTGCAGAATTGAATTAATGGAGAACAGTCTGCTTTCTCAAAGATGCCCAGGTAAAAAGAAGATAAACAGTGATAGCGCCATTCTTCACAACTATATTTTTTAGCTGAAACATCAGGCTCTGAAGGATAAAGCAAAAGGCAGCTTGTTAGTCATAAAGGGATTATGGGGAAAGTTTTGTCACAATTTTTTTCCCTGAACAGCCATTAAGACTACCACCGTAGCCATGCAGCTTCAAGGACCTTGCCAATCCCAGATACTTACAACAGTCTTTCTCCCAGTGTTCAGCTCCACAATATTCAGCCTTACCTGGCAAATAAAAGTTAGAGCAAAACTCTGAAGTAATTCAAATATTAAATGGGAAGAATAGCATAGGAGGACTCTAAGAGGCAATACAGTTGAACTCTTCCTAAAGTGTAACCATCTTTATTTATATTATTTTGAGTAAGTGCTTCTCTAGACCCTGTGTAGGAGAGCTCAGGTGTAGACATGACACAGCTGGCTTGCTGCAAAGCGGATTTCCCTAAGTCACCTCTCTGGTAACTCAGTCACATTGCTTCCTTTCCATTCCCAGTTAATTCTCTTACTCTTCAAACACAGTTCTTATGGACCTAGAGAATATTAGTGACCTCCCCTCATGCTTCTTATTTTGGACTAAATTTTACCAAGCCAGTCCTGCAGCAAACAGCTGGTCCTTCACATCAGTCTCTGCCAGCTGTTCCTGTCTGAGGGTCTCTTGCACTGTGGGGTCTGACAGCCCTCCTGTAATGAATTCAGCAGAGACCTGCTTATCTAAGAACTGACACGCTGATCTGTTACTGCTCTGCAAAGGGGAAAGTGGCTGTTTAGTATCTGTGTCCTGCAGCTCTCCTCTCCTCCAGACTGCAGAGTATTTGACCATGCTCTTGTTACTTCCCCTGAAGTCAGAGCTGAGGTAATTCATATGGCACAGAGGGAGCACACGCAGAGCAGGTGATCTGACTGCAGCACATGGGGTTACTCCATCACACATCTCTGCACCTGCACTCACCAGCCTTGTAGGGAGGGGCACTTTGTGACACTGCTGTGAGGGACAGGGCTGCCTGCCTCGTGGGGAGGTGCCACAGAGCACTGCTGGGCAGCCCCACTGTCTGTGAGCAATCTTGGGGAAGATTTGGCATGAAGCTGCTGCCAGTCACCCACCACAACAGGGTCTCGGCAGCTCTGCCCACAGAGATGCAGCTGGGTGCAGAGACCTGCATGGTTTCCTTTATAGTGGTGTTAAGCAGTCCCGATGGCTGTCAGCATGACGGAAATCACAGAAACCAGGATAGGCATGGATATTTTTTTATATATGTATGTGTGTACATGGTATTTGCATATTTCTTTCAATTTAGGGAGCTTAGTATCTTTAATGAGACCAACTTTACTACAAACTAGTGGTATTCTTAATCAGACAGGAACTGTGTTTTCTAATCTGAAGTTCCTTTATACTTATCACATTCCCTTGTTCTGACACCACAGTAAATTAAAAATAAGAAGGAATGATGGAAGTAGGTATTTGAAATGCATTACCTCAAGTGTATCTTTTTCTCTGCAATTTTTCAAAAGTATCACTCTGAAGCAGCCAATAAACTGAACGGCTGCTTAAAGTAGGATTTAATGTTCGTGAGATTGTCAGAAACAGGCAGTGGCTCATAATGAAAAGACTTAGATTTTGAAGTGCGTTGCAATCAGATGAATGGCCTCAAATGAAAAAGAGGGCTGTGAAGCTGTGCAGTGTTGAGGGTCGCCTAAGTTCTGTGTTCCTATAGTTCTATAATTACCATATATTCTTAAGACTAGCTCTAGTAACGTAAGTAATGATCTCCTACCTTTTCTGAATCAAATATCCAGAATAACTGAATTAAAGCTGGATTTCTATCTTCCGTGTGTATTATATATTTTTAAAGAATTGTATTGATGAGAGCTCAGTAATTTCATAATTATTATCTCCAGCGAACATATTTCTGTTAATAGGATTTCATTTTCTCAGATTTATTCAATGTCTTCAAGTATTCACTGAGTGTCTTTCTCATATTTTAATCCTATAAATGGACTGCCAGTCTCTCGGCATGCTCAATATTTTGAATTTTCAAATAAAGCCCAATAGATTACATTGTATTGAGCCTCTTTCCTGCTAATATAAGTATGTAAGTATTTCTTTCTGCATGAAGATTTGTTTGAGAGATTTCGTGTTTGGTAAATAGTCTTAGATGGGCCTTTGAAATCCATTCCCTTCATGACAAAACACAAATGTAATATTACAGTTATACACACATATAAAATTGAGCAATATATGTAGGAAATGCTGCACATTCAAAGATATGTTAAGCTTCAGTGTTATTGACAGCAACATTTTTCAATTGTCACCCCATAAATCCTGAGAGCATTTGCTGATGGGCAGCACGCAGGAAGCAGAGAAGCGGCATGTTTTGCTCTTTAGGATGCTTTGGGGTGTCGCTAACTGCCTGAAAGTTGGCAAATTTGGGGTCAGGGCCAGGCAATGCCAGCCCAAGGCTGGGACAAGGAAAAGGCCCCCCTCAGCCTCTGACCTGTGGTTATGCCAAAGGGGACAGGACAGGAGGTACCAGTGGGTGGCAACAACTACTGGTGCATCTCAAGGGTCAACAAAAGCACAGACTCCATTAGAGTGCATTTTTCTCTAAGTCAGTAAGTTTTCACGATCTGGAGGCTTCACTATTATGATGCAATTTTCATTGATAGTCCTTTTTTCCCCAAGTCATTTACTTTACTGGCAGAACTATTTTTTCCCTCTGCTGGCAGAAGATGACTTACTCAGAGATATGGCAACATGACCTGCATTAAGAGAGTTTTTGAGCAATCCCCTTCGTAGCAATCATTTTCACTCATGAGCTCTTAGCACTCCTAAAATTCACCTGCACTTTCACTACTATCTATTTTGCCAGTGGACCTGAGATAGGACTGGAGCTCTTTGGGCCGTCTCTGTCAAGAGCAGAGCAGCAGGAGATCCTGCACACCTCAGGGCCGGATGTCCCTGCGCAGCCACCTGTCCACAGCAGCTGCAGAGACAAACCCTGGGAGCTCAGCTCTGAAATCAGTTAAGTCATCAAGTGAAACTCTCTGATTTGGGCTATGGATCTCAGTGCTTGCTTTGTTAGGTGATGGACTGTATTGCAAATTTCTGGGACCCCAGCACTGAAGGTGCTCTGGCTGAGAGAGAGAGTCTATTATTTAATGTTTATTGCTTAATGTATTGTTTTGGAGAGCTGAACTTGCATTTTCTGCACTGTCTTGTGCTTTGGTGGGCTTCATGTCTGTTCAAGGTTTGGGGGTTCTGTAAGATTACATTTGTAGATAAACCTAAAGAAGTAAGTATGCATTCTTCTTCCCTTTGCACACACCTTTTTTGAACATTTCTCCTTTCACCTGTCAGGCAGGGCAATCAAGAATCCAGTTTTACCATCTCATTCGATTGTATTCAGCTTGCAAATGTGTCTGTGCATTCACAGCAGCAGCCGGTGAAGGCCAGTATATAATGAAATACTGCTGTCTCTGGATCAGCCCCCTCCAGGTGTCTGAGGCGGACAAATATCTACTGGTGTTTTTCTGGGGGTAGCCTGAAGAGCCAAGAGGAGGCAGGATGTGTTTCAGGGTGGCATTTGTTTCTGCTTTCCAGGACTTTCAGCCCCTGTGGAATCCCCCAGGTCAGAAGGCTCACTTCAGTACAGACAGTACATAAGAGAGTGCAGAACTGATAACATCAACAACAGTGTGGAGGCACAAGCAAGCCATGCCAGCACAGGAACTTCACTGCACATATATATTGTCTTTGCTCCTGCTCTGGCAGACAGTGTCACTGCTGTCCAGGAGCTCCTTAGGAGTGCAAAGGCCACAAGGAGTAGCACTGCTCTGTTCCCAAAGTTCCCCTGCCCAGTGTGTCTATGATGGCTGTACTTTGGCATGTGGAGGTGTGTCTTCACCTCACTCCAGAAATGGTGGGAGCTGGAGGCAGAAGGCTGTGTTACCAAAGACCTGCTGAGTCTAATGAGCTGTGTAATCAAGCATCTGGAATCCCATGTTCAGTGTGTAATTTCAAACAGAATTTGGTATGCTGTAAGAAAACATAACAGAAAGCTCCTCCCATGAAGAAACAGACTCACGGATGATCCCCCCTTTCCCCTCTCCTTGGGAGTGCTCCAGAGTCAAATCCCAGTTCTCCACCCTAGAGAATATCACAGCTGCTCCCTGCATGGCTATTCACCTTCTTGATTGTTCTTCATGAACATGTCATCTCACTTCACTAAGTTCCCACCATTTCTGCAGGCATCTTTCCATTCCAGTATCCTCTTTTGAGGCATCAGTTTTGGATATATGGTCCTGACATGGAATTTTCTGTGGAAGTAGTGAGCCCATCTGTGCTCTTTGGGTATTTCTGTTCCTTGCCTGGTGGCTCTGTGAGCTGGCACTGTTGACAATGCTGGAGCTAGAACCAAGGGCTTTGCTAAGTCTAAACCTTTATTCCAGAGTGCTCCTACCCCTTATTTTGCAATGTCAGACTGCAGTTTCAGCTGTGTCCAAGTCCAAAGTGCTTTTTCTGCTATAGCCAATCCCAACAGCAGCAGATGACACTGCAAAGTGTCAGCACACTGAGCAGAAAAGCAAAGCACAGCCATGGCTGTGCACACAGTACCTTGCTGCTTTCACATCCCTCCTGCTTGCTTTCTGAGTCACAGCACTCTGCTTAAATGGAAATCAAAAGCACTAACCAGGAGCCAAGCCAGCAGAGAGAAGCAGGTTGGCTGCAGCACAGTCCTGTCCTCGGCTCTGTCTCATGGATCAACAAAAGCAAGGATCAACCAGGCAAGCTCCAGCTGCAGATGCTTCAACCTTATCAATGGAGGGCAAAGGAAAAAGCACTTTATTTAATTTTCCAGATGCAGGGATTAATTACAAGTTTGCAAAGCACTTTGCCTGGTCCAATGGAGTACTCCACAGATGGAGAGTATGGAAGTGGAATAAATAAAACACACCAAGTAATTTTTCTTAAACAGGGTCTCTTCTCTCATCACACCACTCCTTTACACTGATTGTCCGCTTGGCAAGGCAAACACGTTTTTCTCTCACATGCTTTGCAGTCACTTTGTCGCTCCTGCTTAGCATCTGGTGCAGACAGCAAACCATAAACCATCCTGTGTCTGGTGGAACTCAGATGCCTCAGCCTTGTGACTGGTGCAGAAAATGGAATGAGCACCTTGTGGCTCACAGGCATTTGGGGTCTGGGCATTTGGGCAGCAGCAAGCTGGCAATCCATTGTCTTTGGAAAGCAGAACACCATGGCTGCCTGGTGGGGAAGAGCAGACAATTGCAGGAACTAATTCATGCAAAATGAAGCTAATCATTAATGGTGAGGTACACAGCCATTCTTCTGCAGTGCTGAACAATTACTTCTAAGTCATGTTCCAAGGCTAACATGGAACAAGATGTGTGGTTGAGTAGCTGGAGCAGAAAGAATCTCACTGAGTGAGGTGATTTCCATTCCCTTGCTTGTCCCTACTCCTTCAGCTGAGGCAAGTGTCCCCTCTTAGTCTGTCAGGATAGTGTCACTGGTTACTGATAAGCATGTTGATACTAAAAGCAGAAATTCAATGGATCACATCTGGCTGCAGTTCAATTGCTCTGTACCTGTGTTTGTCCCAGAGAGTAAGAAACCCAGAGACCTTACTCTAAAGAGGGACACTACCACCTGATCACAGTTGCAGTCAATCTTTGTTCTTGTTACAAGCGATAAAGATGCAGAAAAACGTGAAAGATGCAGAAAATCTGAAAGGTGAGAGATCCAGAGTATGAGCTAGCTTTGCCCTCACACATTCAGTTCTGCTTTATCTCATACTTCACTTCTTTAATCGTTGCAAGCGCAGTTCTGTGTGGGGTGCTGCTGCATGGGAAAGATGTTTCCTTCTGACTAATTCCCATTTCCCAGCAGTAGTGTTCAGAGGAAGAGCTTGGAAAAAAGAAGTCAGCAAAGACTAAAACAGTCCTGGCCATAGCAAATTCTCAGTGATGGAGCAGTGAATGACAGGGAAGATCACAAACATAAAGAATGATAAGGTTTGGACACTCACCTTGTATCTCATCTGTGTCTCAACATCCTACATGCTACTATAAGCAACTCAGCTCTCTACATGTGTTTGTGCCTGTGTATGATGTTTCATTCACATTCAGTTTGGGATTTAAGGGGTTTTCTGACTTCTTTCATGGGAAAAAAAATCCTAAAATTAAATCTTCACTTGGCACTTGCATTAGCAAGCACCTGGCACAAACACAACAAAAATGCTGAAAGACACTGATATTTAAGTCCCCAACAGGTAGGACATAACATTGCCTTTCTGCTGGGTGCCTTGCTTATAAAACCACACAAATACTTCCTGGAGAATAAATTATCTAGCCAATTTCCTCTGTTTTCCTGTTTGTAAATTGCTTCTAAGTAGCTCATGTTTCTCTTGAATGCACTTTTGGTAAATACATCAGGCTATGGACAAGCAGTTTATTGTGACTGTTCAGTGTTTAAGACTCAAGCTGGTTTCAATCATTTAAATCATATACAAAAGCTATTTCTATTTTCTGGATGGATAAAAGCACCACAGAGCCTGGTTTCTGGTCTGAAAACAAATTCCTAGAAGTACCACATTTGTGTGTAACTATTTAATAATTTTCATTTAAAACAATTTCTTCCATAAAATAATTCTGTCTTAAGGGGCCCAGTGACCCCAGTTCAAAGGCTGTGCAAGCTCCAGTAAACAGTAGATGAAACTCCCTTGGAGATTCAGGAATGGCTCTTTATCACCAAATCTGCACATTGATGTTCGTGGCTTCTTTGGAGTAACTTCAGTGCTCTGTGCAGCTCTCAGAGCCTCAGTCCAAAACATGAATGACATCAGGCCAGAGCAAAATGAAGGTTGGGACACAGGCCACACATCTCTGGGTGTGGAAAGAGAGTGGGGAGGATATGATTCCCATGAAGATGGCTAAACCATATCTTTCACATTCACAGACTATTCCAGCCCACTGAGAACCTTTACTGTGCTATTTGGAAAGGATCTTGCAAAGCAGCCACTGCTTTCATTCAGACCTGACCCATGCAGGCTCACAGCGGAGTCTCTCTTGAGTTTCTCTCCCAGGTGTTTACAGAAGAGGTCAGTAAGGGTGTCCTCAGCTCTCCCATGCAGAGTTTGTTTTCTCTTCCTTACCTTTCTAAGCAGACAAAACACCTTCAGCTGCCCCAAGGTGCCTGTGGACACAGTGCTCTCACAGAAGATGTTGAATGGGGCTCCTTCAGGCAGACCATGGGTGAATAGGAAGACCGCAAACAATCCCTTTGAAATGTATCATGTGTGATGTAGGTGCCCTTTTGCCATACAGCTCAACCTCCTCCACAAACATCAGACAGGCATTACAGAACAGGAAGAGCCTGCTAATTAGGAGACTCTGCAGGTGCAGGTGCTCCTGTAGCTGCCCTTGCTGACCTGGCCCATTTACACACACAGCACGTTTAACATCACAGACCTGAGCTGACCCAGCAAGCAGTGTCATCTCTTTATCCACTGTTATCCATTGATGGGCCTGCTCCCTTAGCCTACAGGTACTTAGGACAGCACTGCAATGTGGAACTTGGGACTGTAAACCAGCTACATGGGGTAGGACAAGATTTTCTCTGGTGCTTATGTGAGAGGAGGCGTAACTATGGCAGTTGGATATGAACTGATCTGCAGCCTCAGATTCTCACCAGAGGCATCCAGAGGTTTCAGTGATATATTAGCAATAAACATCAGAGACGTTGAAATTCTTGCTATTTCATGTAGCTGTTTGGAAAGCAAATTTTTATAATGCTGAAAAGCACGCAAGTTCTAACAACGTCTCATCCAGTCATCCCCAAAACTTGTTAAACAGAGTAACCAATATCCAAGAATATTTTAGCTAGAATGTAAGACTATTCCTTTGAATAAAAACTGAAGTGGCTTTATTGGTATTCGTTAAGCCACTCAGCTGCATTCCACAAACATTTGTGTTTACCAGAATGCTTGTAAAAAGGAAAAAAAATGTTGTAAACATTCAAGTGAATGTGGATTTATACAAAAACTTTTGCCTTCAGAATATTAAAGTAGCTGCCTTAAAATGTGTCCTTTGATTTAGAAGGGATCTGCTGAAGGAATAAAAATACTGTATAACACTAATCATCACTGGTAAAAAAAAATCTAAATAACCCCATTGCCTTTGGTGTACTTATTCTGGATTTATAGACATCTGCTGAAACCAGATCTGAGTTTTTATTTTTACAAGCCTCTGGTTTTTGTCTAGAATGGCTTTCAGAGAAAACACTTTGAATCAAGTTCAGTTGTGTTTGTTTGTTCTGTACTTTATAAAACTGTTGAGAATGATTTAATCTGTACATGATCGTGGGACGGAAGATAATGTAATAATAAGACTTACTAAAATCACATCAATATACTGTGAAGTCAGGAAAAAATGCTACTTAATCTCAGAAAATGTCTCATTTTCAGTGAGGTTTGCCAGAATGACAAGTATGGATTGATGTGGTGTGTGGACTTGCATTATTTGCAGCCTCAGCACTTGTTCCTGCACTTTTTCTATGGGTCCTTGGGTCACTCTATAGCCGCTGGCCTCTGGGTCACCCTACTTTCACTCACTGTGATCCCTTCCAGCCTGGGTCAGCTGTCTGGAACCCTTACATCTTCCAGCAGCTGTAGCTGCAGGACATCTCAGCATTGCTGACTTCCTCAAAAAATGGAGACATATTTTCTGGCCTCTAAGGTACGAAACCAAGACGTCAAAATCTCTGCAAGCCATGGTTCTTCCAGTGGTGGGGGGGGAAAAATAAAACCTACCCAAGACAACAGGGAGCCACAGAAACTATTGCATTTCTTGGTGTGGTAACTAGTCACCCTTGCGGCAAGGAATCAGCAGTCCAAAAAGCTCTGGGAGAATGCACTCAAGTTGTCAGTGAGTGACCTGGCTTAGATGAGGTTCCCTCAACTGATCCAAACTGCTGGGAAACAGCAGAAGAGCCCTTGGAAATGGGGGTGCAAACCAGGAATCCTCAGGAGAAAGTTATCTCAATTTCCTTAATGAAATAACAGGCCAAATGTTTCCAGCAAAATCAGCAACTGTCTGAAATGCTTGTTCCACAGAAAATTTTAAAATTTCTCAGGATGGATTTTCTTGATTTGCAATAAAGTTTTTCATTCTGGCAGAGTTTCTTATTAAATGTGGTTATCTCAGTTTGAATCAAAATATTCCTTTAACACACAGTTCTGAAAAACAATACCCATCCTTTGTTCCTTTTCCCAAATTTCCTTACTTTTTTGTCTGAACACAGGCAAAATGGTCAATGTTATGCCTCTTCTCTACTACTAATTCTGTTGTGTCTCTTTGTGACAATGGTATCACAATGTGAAGAAGGGATTACATAGCAGATTCTGAGATTTTGCCATGAGACACCTTCAAGGGACTTTACAGCACCTTGGGGAAAGTCGCTGATGAGCCTGGCTGCAATGAGCAGATTTTCTTCAGGTGACAGACTACAGATTCTGGCTTCCCCCATGAGAACTGAGAGCACTTGGACATGAAGTGTACAAAATTTTCACAAGTGTTAAATTTTCTTATCTTTACAGGGCAGGATACTTGTCTGCAGGCTGAGGTGTAACATCTAACCCAGACACCTTTTCTGGAAAAGCAGGAAAGAGGAACTGTGGAGGGAAATCTGCAGGAATTATCTTGTTCAAACACTGGGAGGAGAATAATTGCTCAAATAATCATCTTTAGAGAACTGCAACATGTGCCTAGGTTGTAGCTGGTCAGATGTACTCTCTGGTCCATGAAGATTCCAAATCCAGAGCTCACCTTCTACATTTCAGGCGTGTTGGTCACCAAGGGAAATGCTGAAGAAATGGATTCTCTAATCTTGACGACCAGGAGCTGGAATAAAATCACTGCACTATGTTTTTCACCTGGCCACTGGAAAAACAGCCTGGATTGAGTTGGAACTGAATTATCTATCTTTCTTTCCTGCACTGGTCATTGACCTTGCTTGTGAAAAGACAGTAGGTGTAGAGAGTCAGTCACCACAGCAAGAGAAAGCTACAAAACAGAACTCTGCAATAATTCTTTTCCCTGAGCTAAAGATTTTCAATCCCTTTATCAAAGTACTTGCAATTCTCATTTGAAAGTCATGAAAATAATAGCTAATACTGAGTAAAAATAATTAGATATATTTAATCAAAAGTTAGAAAATGTGGTAAACAGCCACTGGCAATTTCTGATTACCTAACTGTATCAGAAAAGGCAGTTAACAAAGCACAGTTACTATTCCAGATTTCACACTCCCAGCTGAAAACTGTAGCGAATACAAAATGGGTCAATGAATAGTACATTATGAAGTTTCTTTGGAGAACTTTTAAATCAGGTCCTGTGGCATGTGACTACATCTATGTATTCTTTAGTGGCCAGGACAGGCTGTCAGTCAGGAGGTTAAGAAAAAAGCCCTGCTCTTAACCTCAAGCCATTAACACTTGTTTGATGAACTGAATCATGAGGGCTGGCTGTGCTTGGTGAGCTGTAAACAAAACCCCTTCTGTAAATATTCACTCAGATAAGTAAATTCACTGCAACTGCATTTCTGCCATGTCCACCCACTCACGTGTGCTAGAGCCACTGCATTTCAGGGTCACCTAAAATGAATATTAAACTTGAAAATAGGTGTCATTCCACAGACAACAAACAGTCACCTTTGAAAGGCATTGCTCTGTCTGACCAAAGATTTAGTGAAAACTAGGCAAATTCTACAATATGTCACAGAATGGGAACCAGCCATCTTTGAATATGGCAAGTTACAAAGAGTTCTTCTGTCTGGGAACAGTGCTCAGCAAACCAATCCTACCCATACTTATCCCCACAGTGTCTGTGCACACGGCCTCCAGGGGCAAATCCTGCTGGGAAGTCTGAGCAAGGCAACCAATGAAGCAATAAAAGATGTCTCTCACAAGAGAATAGAAATTATCTGTTTTGCTGGCAGTCAGCTATTTCTGATAGAAATCCTGGTAGGACCTAAAGAGAGAGAAGATGCTTTTCAGCACCTCTGGGAAGAAGTCTGCATGGAAGGAACCACAAAGGTAGAGATAAGACTGTTCTTACAGATTAAAACCATTTTCCTGAACACCTCAATACCTTTTCTACGCGTGTTAAATAATGCCTAAGAATTACCAAAAGTACTGGGAAGAGGAGAGCATCCCATCCTGCAGTCTGTCAGCTGTACACTGTATATGCTAGGAGAAATAGTTTGGGATCAAGAGCTGTTGATCTGCTCTCCACACATTAAATGTTCTGCTCCTTTTACACATTAAATGCTTTGATTTGCTAATTGGGTTAGGAATTATATGGCTGTCAACTAAGGTATGGGACTTTGTCTTTGAATTTCCTATCTTTTAATTTTTAACAGTATCTTGAACTACTCTTGCTTTCAATGGGAAAAATAACTTACTGGCAAATTTTAGGAAGAAAGACTGAAAGTTAAAAAAAATCCAAACAAACAACCACCTACATTTATGTATTTCTGCTAGTTATTTGCATTACTGTAATAAAGAAGGATAGGAAAAGAAGGAAGAAATGGCTGGCTTAATCTAAGCTCCCCACTTACATCATATCAAGGTTAATCAAAAGATCTCAGTAGGGATTCCTTCTGTAGTCTGCCCTTATTACCATTCCAGGGTTACTCTGCAGGAGTTCTGCTGTGTTTTTCATCCTTACTCAGAGGCAGTAGTTTTTTCTGTCTCTATGTACAGTACCACTTAATAGATTAAGGATGTAAGGAATTTCCTGGTATGTAAACAGGGCAATGAAATAGAGCAGATCATCATTTCTAATACATTTCCACTAAATATATCTCAATTCTTACATCATTTTGATTTCACTCAAAATTTCCTGTCTGCTAATTCCTGATTATGTCAGGATTATGTCCTTTTCCATTTCATTATTTTCTCCTATTTCTTTCACTTTTCCTTTGACCCTTCATTCCCACTTGACTCCTTTGTATTTCAGTTGCATGCCATGATTTTTTTCTGCCCCTAGTTCCTTTCATTCCATTCCCCCTTATTAGCTTTTTTCTCTGTTTCTTCATGTTGTCCTCCTCTTTGTCCTCACATCCTTCACTTTCAGCAAATTGCCACATTGGTGTGAATTCCTGGGGAACATCAGAGATGTATGTCCTTCGAGGACAGTGGAATTTATCAACAATAAGGTTTACGAATGAAAGCCAGTCTCTATTCAGAAAAAAAAAAGCTGAAAAAGTTAGAAAAGAGAGAATGATTTGAAGACTGGAAGTTAGCTTAAGAGTCAAGGTAATAGGTTCTACTTTGGCTCTACTGCAGGCTTGATGAGTGACCTTGAGCAAATTACCCAACCTACATGTGCCAGGATGAGCAATTTACCTACCTGCTAAAATTACCATAACAATATTTCTGTCTTAGGAGTGCTGCAAAGTTTAATTAAGCTTGGTAAGCACTCAAACATTATTCATTTAGCAAAATTACCCTCATTATGCATTAACCCTCCATGACATTTTTCAGGCAGTAGGTGTCTTATCTTCTCTGTTCTAGACTTGAATATGACAGTATCCTTCAGCTACATTTTGCCAATAATTAAATGATTTTGGAAAATATATTAATTGGACCTGGAATTATAGCAATTTCTTCAAATCTCTAAAATACCTTTGAATATAACAAACCCCTGTGCAGACATGCAGCTGCAGAGTTCACCCATCTCTTCTCCATAACACAAATTCCTCAGCTGACTGCATACATCTGCCTTCACCCCACCTTTCCTTAGCATAGGACATGCCTCCCCAAGAGGCTCGGGGGTTACTTAATTGCTGACACCAATAAATTTGGTGACTTGATGTGGAAAAGGCTTGTCCCACATAACTCCTCCAAAAAATTCCATTGAACATGATGGGATGCCTCAGCCTCCGTGGCACACCTGTGCCACTTTTTTTCATGATGCAGTTTCATCCCAGGAGCAAGACAGCAGCCAGCAGGCTGCTACTCTCACTGCAAAGGGCATGAGAGACAGCCGGTCAGGGGGCTGTGTCACCCAGGCTGTGGTGCCTTGCAGCTTTTGTGCCATCCAGGCAGCAGGGCCACAGGACTGTGTCACCCAGGCTGTCTGATGTGGCCAGAAGCCCCCTGGCTCTGTGTAGCTGTTTTGTCAGTATTATTAAAATATATAATAAACAAAATTATAATAAACTTTAGTTTCATGTGAAAGTCAGGATAGTGGAAGCACTTTGAAACTAGGCTTGATTTCCACACTTTGTCTTATATAAGCACCTATTCATGATAATTCAACTACACACATCAGAGAGAGGACTAGATTTTAACACGGTTTTGAGCAAGGGTTTTGCAAAATGAAATCCAGTAAAATGTTTTTATCAAAAGTGGATACACTTCTTTTGATTTATTTCTGATAAAAATGCAGACTGACATTTTTTTCATAACTAAGCCACACCCCTGAAGATATTTCCAAGTTACTTTTTTCTGCAAAGATCCGGATAACATCTCATTTCTGAGGCTCTTGGCTGACACGGCTTTCTTACAAATCCCTCCTCCCTGAAAAGGGAAGTTAAAGCCTACTTCTATGCATCTCAAAGGGAAATTCAGTACCTTTTTGTCTGACTGTTTATCATTTCTTGCAAATACTCAAATCTATTTCCTTTGGAAAAGTTTGTCTTTGTATGACAGGCATACAAATAGGTTTTATTATAGTACTCTATTCATGCTGCAGCTTAGCCTGGAGATGAAAAGGAATTCATTTTCTAGATTTTTCCCAAATGTCAGCTCTATATTATCAGAGTTCTTAACTCAAGAAGAATGGGCAAATGAAAAGAATTATGAACCAATATATTATATCTGACTTCATGTTAGTGACCAAGAGCCCGAATTTACCCCCCAGTGAACTGAATCAAAGTAGAATCAGGACGGCAAGTTTAGGCAGAAAAGCACTGAGTCATCTGAATTTCAATAATAGTAACTTAGATCCTGCAATCTTTTAAATATTAATGGTGAACTCTGCTCACTGACTTAACCATACTGCCGTGTATGGTTTACTGTTCTGTAAAGGTCAGAAAAAATTGGATTTTCTTTCCCTCCTATTTTTTTCCTTTAGCAATCTTTGACATATATATCCAAGATTTTTTTTTAAGAAAACAAACCAAACAAAAAAATTACCTTTATCGCACTAGGATATTTCTACCCTTGTAAAGCAAAGCAGCTTCTCATGACAGTAAAGAATCTGTAGATAATAAATTCCTGATTGCTCTCTTTCCTATTGTTTTTTGCTGAGACTTGAAGGAAACCAGTCAGTGCAGGAGCCTCTTCAGACATGATTGCTGTATCTGCTTTTGCCACCTTAGCCATTACCTGTCAACATGTGATTTGGTTTTTAGGACTATTATTCAGCCCTATACAATTAGGATCAGATCCCAACTGATGGCTTATTTCATGGAGGAGAAGCCATGATGGCTTCTCTTATCCTATCCCTACCCAGTGGGTGTTCCTGCTATGGGAAACTTATCCCCACTTTCCAAATTTTCCAAATTTTCCAGATTTCTCTTTGCAGCAGTTTGCCCACAGCTCAAGATGCTTCTTCAGTTTGTGCTGACTGGGAGGTATTCCAACAATATTATTTGTGGCACCAGAGTGGTTTAGATGCGTCAGCAGCTGCAGAGGTTTTGCTGATTATCAGAGATAGATAGAAGATGGGTAGAAAGCTTCACATAGTCAATCAAAGTCAAGGTAAATATGCTTTAAAACAGAGTAGCAAAAATAAAGCAAAAACCCCACTACCTAAGGATTCCTACTGGGCTTCTTCCCTCCTAGTGTCTCATCTTCAGGAGCTGGACTGGGAAGCAAGAAGTGACTCCTGCCACAGTGAAGGCACACCATGTAGCTCATGGCTCCAGGAGCATGTTGATCCAGGCATGGATTGGAAGATTAGGCAGGCTGGGCAGCTCAGAGGCTCTGCTCTGAAAAGGAAGCATAACTCTTATCTTGTTAAACAACTGTATGCATTGCTGCCTTTCAGGACAAACGAGATATAAAATGACACTGCCAGGAACCCCCTTCTCTTCATCTCACTACTGAGCTCCAGACAAATTGCTTCAACTACAAGTACAAGCTTAGTGTAAGTTTAATTGTCTGTAATGGACATGATGTACAAAAGCCCTGGTCCTCACAGGGGACTTAACCACCCCAACATCTGTTGAAAGGACAACACAGCAAGGCAGAGGCAAGCCAGTGTGTTCCTAGCATGCATTCATGATAACTTCCTTCTCCAGCTGGTAGAGAAGCCAATGAGGAGAGGAGCTATGCTGGACCTCTTTCTCACCAACCAGGAGGGGCTAGTGGAGAACATGAAGCTCAAGGGCAGCCTTGGCTGAAGTGACCATGAAATGGGGGATCCTTAGACCCTTAGTGCTGTGAGGAGGGTGCACAGCAATCTCACTTCAGGAGAGAAGACTGCAGCATCTTCAGAGATCTATTTGTTAGAGTGCCAAGGGACAGAGCCCCGGAGGGAACGGGGCCCAAGAAAGAAGGTTAACATTCAAGGACCACCTGCTCTAAGCCCAGGAGTGAGCTTCCCAACAAAGAGGAAGGCAAAAATAACAGGAGGCCTATGTGGATGAGGAAGGAGTTCCTGGACAAAGCTCAAACACAGAAAAGAAAACCTTACAGAGTGTGGAAGCGAGAACAGGCAACTTGGAAGGAATATAAAGAAATTGTCTGAGAAGTCAGGGATCAGGATAGGAAAACTAAATACCTGGTAGACTGAAATTTGGCCAGGGATGTCAAGCTTCTATAGGTATGTTGGCAATAAAATAAAAACTAAAGGAAATTTCTTTTTTTCTTCTTCTGGGAGCTATAAGAAGTTTATCAAGTATTCTATGTTTTCTGACAAAGAATACACAGAAATTTGCATTAAAATGCATTTTGTAGAGTTGTTTATGTTGCCCTTGTTAGTGTATCATTAGAGATAAAGTAATTTTGGTTTTGTTGTGAGGAAGCAATGGAATTCTTACATGTTCTTTAAGCTAATTGTGTCCTTTAGTTTCTCTTTCCTCTAAGGATCAGAAATTAGGAAGCAGTGCTCTCAGAGGTTCACAGGTATAGGTGGAAGTTGTCCCACAGAGGCACTGTCCTGTTTTGCAAGATCCTGATGACATGGTAGCCCTGGAAAAAGGGCAGGATGTGCCTCCACATACTTGGAGAGACAGATGACTAAACAGGCTGAAAGAACCTGAGAACATCTCTCAGGCCTGCCCCCCAGAAACCTGAAATCATCTGGGTCATACTGATGATCTTTGTTTTCCTTTAGCTGTACTGAATGTGGCGAATAAGAGAGTGCTGCTGGCTAAGAGAAGCATTTTCTGCTGAGTGCCTTTCTTTTATAAACATCACCATCTGAGTCTGAAAAATCTAAATGCCTTGGACATGTGGCAATACTCCAGTAGAAGACTTTTATGCAAGCCTTTGAGTATAGCAACCTGTGTGTATGTTGAGAAATGGGAGGCAGAGAAAGAGGCTTTTAAATACACTCTATCATTCTCACTCTTTATGAAGTCTAATTTGTAAAGGATCATTGAACTATAAGTGATCACTTTAACAAAGTTATGAAATTTTGATCTAGAAGAAGCCATACCTGAATAGCTTCAAGACTAATTTGTGGCTTTTAAAGTTTTACTGACCATTAAAAATCTGGTTAACTATTTTTTCCCCCAGAAAGTTCTACCATTTTTATCAGCTCTACTTCTGAGTAAAGTAAATGTCTCCACTATTTATTCTTAAGGCAGTGTTTGTGATGAAAACATAAACATATGGACTTAGATTCTACATTAAATGTAAAACTCCAGAAGTTAGGCATGATTTTGAAAGCTCAATGAACCCTAACAGGCATTGTATTCTGCCCTGAGCTGTGCACGAAACCCAAGTACTAACCTGAATTTTGCATTTCAGTAGATGACAGTATCTAAAAGAGTCTAACTCCCTGTTGTGAATCCATCCATCTAAGGACAGAAAATTTATAAAAAGCCCCTCATTGCACATGATAGAATCTATTTGCCTCATAATTGTAGTCCTGGTTCTATAAAGAGACCCCCAGCAGTTGCTAATTGCATCTAGAAACCTCATTACATTATACCAATTGGATTTTTAATTAGAAATGCAGATGGTAACTCATTTATTACTGTTGTAAGATCCAACTGGGAAAGAAATTTCAATTCGTTTTGGATGCATTCACCTTTTGGATGCTGGAAGAGAATCAGGAATTAGAATGGTAAAACTGTCTTTCAATAAAGATGTATTATTGCACCGAGGCTGAAGGTCACAAAAAGTAAAAAGAAAAAGCATCTGTGAAGCCAGTTTCAGAGAAATAAAGAGCCCTACAATGAATTCTGCAGGGATATTCATCTGGGAAGTAGAAAAGTGAAAAGCTGGCCGAAATGATTTTGTGGAGTTATTAATATTCCCTTCTCCATTCTTTTGAATGGAGAGAATGAAGGTGAGCGTCTCAGCCTACAGCTGAAATTCACTTTCTCACTGCACAGAAAAGAAGACCATAATGCTCTTCTTTACACTGACAGGACTATAGAGCCTGTTAGGTCTGCAGTGCTGTGAGCTGATGTGCCCAGTACCAACCCACATCCTGCTCCTGATCAGGGCCCAGCAGCCTCTTGATTACACAACAGATGAGGTTACAGTGTTGCACTTCAGGGACTGGTCATGACAACTCAGACTGTCAATTTTCTCTGTTTGCCTTGTCCTTTCAGACTATAAATTCTTCAGGAAAGTGGCTTTCACTTTCTATGTGTTTCCTTAGCCTGGAACAAAGCAGACCTGGCACAAACAGTAAGATCAACCACTACAGCACAGCTCTTCCCTCTGGAGGTTTAAGTGCTTCTCCCCTATTTTTTGTTCAGCTGAGGCTTCTCATTTCATTTGTTTTATTTAGAATCATTTGCTCTCTTTCTTCCACTTGTATGCCATCATGAAAAAGAAAAGTAGTGTTCTTTCATTGTAATGAAGTCACTTGAAAATAAAACGCCATTAGGTGGTGTCAACCTGAAGAGACAAGCTCTATCAGGATTTTGGAGACTTGGTACAGCAGCTGAACTGCTTCTGCTACAAACACATTTGTGCATGTGAATCTCTGTCAAGTGGTCCTAACAATAAGTCTTCTTGCCTGCAAATTGTGTGAACACAGAGCTAGCCTCAGATCAGAGAAGAGTAACACAGCAACAAGGACACAGATTCTCTTAAAGTCTTTCGTTACCCTTCAGGAAAGTGCAACCTTTCCTCTTCTCACATTTTTTCACAGTAATGCTACACTTTCTACTGAGAGTTTGGGTGTTTAAAAAGAATTAAAAGCTTTTACTTCAATTTATAATGTGAATTATTAGAATTACAGTTGTGATTTCAGAAATACTTTTAATCTTTTACAAGTAAATGTCAGAGCCTGCAACACATTATTCTGGATAAGTGAATGGCTGTCATGCTGTCTTTCTATGAAACCAGAAAATTAAATACAGGCACCAGATAAGGAGCTAATCCTGCTACAGCTGGAGAGAGAGCGCTTTCTTTTCTCTTTGAATAAGATGGGAGCAGGAATAGCCTTGCTGGCTTCCAAAGCCAGCATGCTACTCCACATCAGGAAAAGTAGAAAACGCCATATATAATTTATCTCATTTGATGAACCCTGTTTTAAGACCCTGGTGTTAGTTGCTTTAACATGAGCAAATTTAAACCATCCAACCTGCCTGATTGTATTTTTTTCCTGTTTTGTTCCCCTTTTATTTGGAAATTAATATATTAATTAATAAAACATCAATCTACTTGGTGTAAATTTTCACTCCAGCACAGGTACTTGAGGTTTACTGAAAGCAGGCCTACTGCTAAGATACTATTTCACTGTTCTGATGGAAAAAAAAGGCTAAAAAAAAACAGATTATGAACTTCTGGAACAAAGTCTGTTAGCATGTGCTGACCACACAATTTGTCAGTTGTACTTGAGGTGCTGCAGATCAAGGAGACTCTCTCCTATGTCCTTGGAGCTCAGAGGTAATCAAGGTGGTATCAAAGAGTATTAATTGCCATCTAGACCAGCTTCACAAGGGGGAGAATGAGAGGTGAATGAAAAGGAGGAAGAAAGGAAACCAGCACAAATGGAGGATTGCTCTTTTGTTCTGTTGTGTTTTCTATTCATTTTGTACTGCACAGGGAGGTCAGGGTACAGTGGGATGATCATAGTGGGTTGTCCATAAACAGGCTCTTTTCTGTAGGATCCCTACTCCTCTTTGCTGAAGTCACCAGGCAATGAATGGCTCAGGAGAGCTCCAGGAGAAGTGACTGCCATAGGGTGCATAAAGATGAATGCTGCCTTGGAGAGCTGGGCTGGTGCAGCATTCTACTTACAGGCTTATAGATAGCATGATCCTCATGCAATGAAACCCAGGATGAAACTCCAGGAGGTATAATGAAAAAAACCGAGATGAATTCTTCTGCATTTACAGAAACACATTTTAGAATCTTAACAAACACTGAATTGCATTTTTATGCAAAAGCTTCTGCCACTTGCTAAACAAGCATGTTTACTAGCCTCTGTTGTGAAAACTACGCACCTTGGACCGAGAAGCTGCATTAGCAAGTTAAGAAGAATGGTATGGAGTGCAGATCAGTGAGCGTTTTTACAGATTTGTCATGTCTGTTGCCTTGATTTCCCAAAAAGGCACCATTACAAAATACATTGTTCCTCTACATGCTTGTCACAAATACCATCCTGCATCAATGAAGTCAATCCATCAGCATATCTCTTTCTCTCTGAACAGCTTAGCAAACGCAAGGAAATATTAAGCACAGAAATGGCTATTGAGTACACACATATGAATTGTTAGCATGTTGCACATTGACTTGAGTTACAAGTAATACACAGAGGAAGGGGCTTAGCTCACTTACTACTGTACTATCTCAGCTACAAAAATTAGAAAAAAAAGGGAATTAATACCTTTTTGGGGTACCTACCTCCATCTATACAAAGTACATAACTGCAGGTGGGCAATTATATAGGGACTTTTTCTTTACAAGTTTCAACATCAGAACAATTATTTTAAACTTTGAAAGCAAGGATCACCGTGGAAACATAATGAAGTATTGAGAGTGATCTGACTGATTGACAATGTCATAGCGAAAGAATGACATGAAAGGCAAAGATAAAATTCACAGTGTTCTAAGGCACAGTTTCTCCAGTAGCTGAATCATTTGGTTTCATTTTCCACACACTAAGGTTACATGAGATTTTCTTGACCTTATTCAAAGAGGAATGCACTGCAGAAGTCACATTTTCTCTCTGACACATTGCCGGTCCCAGGGAGGGTGAAATCACTGAGGAATTTTCTGTTTAGGTAACAGAAGGATAAGACCCAAAAGAAAATATTTAGGTCTTTGTTAAGTGAAACCCTGCTACAAATATGTGTATTGGTTTGATCTTATAGAATCATAGAATTGTTAAGGTTGGAAAAGACCTCCAGGTCATCAAGTCCAAGCTTTGACTGAACACGACCATGCCAACAAAACCATAGCAGTAAGTGCCAATTCCAGCCATTTCTATAGCATTTCCAGAAATGGTGACTCCACCACTTCCTTGAACAGTCTGTTCCAATGCTTAACCACCCTTTCAGAGAAGAAATTATTCTTGATGTCCAACCTGAATCTCCCCAGCTCTGCTTGACACCATTTCCTCTTGTCTTGCCACTTGTTACCTGGGAGAAGAGAACAACCCAACCCCCTCCTGGCTATGGCCTCCTTTCAGGAGATTTCTCCTTTCAGAGATTTGCGGACAATGATAAAGTCCCTCCCAGGCCTCTTCTTCTCCAGGCTAAACAACGAGAGCTCCCTCAGCTGCTCCTCACAGGACTTGTGCTCCAGACTCTACTGCCCTTCTCTGGACCTGCTCCAGCCCCTCAATGTCCTTCTTGTAGTGAGGGGCCCAGAACTGGACACAGCACTCAAGGTGTGGCCTCACCAGTGCCCAGTACAGGGGAACAATCCCTGCCCTGGTCCTGATGGTCACACTATTGCTGATCCAGGCTTGGATTCCTTCCTGGCCACCTGGGCTCACTGCTGGCTGGTCTTCTCAATACTAAAGCTGGATGAAGTGCTGCCCACATTTCTCTATGGAAAAACAGAAGGTACTTGTAATCTTCAAATGCTTTGCAAATGCATTGTGGTTTTGTCAAGTTTTTCAGTGCATGGAAAGGTCAAGAATGGAAAAAGTCCTAGCAGAATAGTTATTTCAGCTGCTCATTTGGAAATTAACTTCTGTTTTGGAATGTCAAACCATTCCATTTTTGCTTATAATATACTCACAGCATTTAAAGAAAATATTCTCATCCATAGCGAATAAAATACTTCATTCCATCTGAAACTGTATTTTTCATTTCCTTGTTCACATTAAAAAACCCAACAACCTTTGACTATTTTAAATTTAGCCTGATCTGACTGCCTTGGACTAGAAATGTAAAAAAGAAGTAATTGTTTCCATTTCTTGAAATCATCATTTCAAGTGCAAACCTTCATTTTCTGCCCTTGCTATAATGTAAATTTATACATCTTATGGAATAAAATTTTTCCAGTCCCACGTGAGAGTTTTAACTTAAGAAGATGCCTTAATTTCTGTGAACAACTAAACAGGGGACTATAGCTATTAAACTGTCTGTGATCTGAAATCTTGTAAAGAGGGTTGGTTTTACCTGTTTGCTCTGAGCTGCCAGCTCAGCCTTGGCTCGCTTTGTCCCATGGCTCCCTCTAGCTTATGCCCTTCTGTTCAACTGTTGACTCTCATTCACTAGCACTTAAAAAAAGTGTCAAGCATATGAGCATATTTTTCTTCATTCCACAGTGTTTCTTTTTCTATTTATTAGTTGACCTATTTTTGCTAAATCTACTCATTATTCTGGACAACTTTTCAGCTCCCAAAGTGCTGGGTACACACTAAGTCTTTAAACTGGCCAAGAGCTACAGTTGGCATAGGCAGAAACAAAGTTCAGGAACTCAGTTTTCAGTCCTTTCTCTGTGACTTTAGGCCAAAGATTCTGATGTAAAGTAGTCACAGGACAACAAAATAATCACTCTTAAGACAGTTCAAGTATGACAGTGATGCAGATGTTAAAATAAGCCCTGACCACAAGGGTCCTTCATGTCATGACCATTTCTGTTTTTCTCTTTAACAACAAGCAAAGAATAAACTCCCATTACCTCACTGAAAAGCCCATAGGGAGCCAATCATGATGTTATATCAACTGTGGATATTCAGTGCCTGATTTCTGTGGTATGGAGACCTATGGGATAGTGCACATTCTTCCTGTAACAACGCCTTCATCTCATTTGTGGTGCCAAGTCCATCATCATGTGACTAACACGGAATGCCTTGTAGGGGAAAGGCTCGTGGCTGTTCTGTGTCTGATCCATGCCCGTTCTGTCAGGAAAGCCAGACAGAGTGCACCCTATGGACTTTGCAATGCAGCCTCTTAGGAGAACAAGTGGCTTTTCTGCTCTCTTAGTTACTGCTGTACCAAAGAAGAACCTGGAGTGGGAATCCTGGGGTAAATCTCTGCCAGAAGGAGCTGCAGGGCATCTACAAGCACTTACAGGAAAATGGGAAAAGGAGAGAAGAAATAAAAATAGGGGAAATAGAAACACCAAGACAAAAACATCTGTATAGTCAAAAAGTGTCCTGTAGGAAATATTTATTTACAGAAACTAGGGGAGAAGATTGGTCATAACCAGTCCATAACCAGACCACAAATGGTCCAATAATCAGCAAACACTGCAAGCTGCCAGCCACTGCAGTAAAATATGTGGAGCAGCTTTGGGTGGGAAAATCCTGGACATGTCGCAACCCATGGGTCTCATGTCTCTTCTTCCCCAGAGTTTCTACAAGCAAGTTTTTAAGGAACAGATTTTAAAATGCAGAGCTACCTGTTACCCAAGACCTTGGTGTTTAAATACACTTAGAGATCTGAGTGGCAGATCTTTAGAGGCAGATATTGAAAGCTTTTCTGGCACCTAAAGACTTTCAACAGTACCAAGTTACTTAGCTGCCATTGAAATCAATGGAAGTTCTTGGCTTTTATCCTTAAAATGAGGAAAATAATAGTTTAATGAACACAGTTGCTAGGGTAGCTAGAGATACCAAGTTCTCCCTTTTTGTGTAGAAGTGGGCACACTCGATTACAATTACATGTCTGTCCTGTTAATGCTCTCTGCCCTGTTAATAACTGGCAGCTTCTCCTCTGCCCTCAGGGGCTTGTGACCTCATTTCTGGGCAGAGGGTGCCAGGCACACACTCCTCCACTTTTATCAGCTCAGAGGGGCCAGATGTGCAGCACAGCAGCAACCAGCCAGTAGAGAGTACCTGAGGTTATGTCAGAAAGAGTGATGCTCCAGTTAATTCATATGTATGATTCATATTGTGAACTACTATCATTATAACAACATTTAGGGACTTGAGATTGCATTAGGTTTTTTTGTTCCCCGTGGCTGGTGTCACCCATATTGATGCACAAATTAAAAGTAACTGATGATTACTGAAAAGTCTCTGGGAGACATTTGGTGAATTGATTAAAGAGGAATTCTGAGGGGTATTTCCTAGACATATCCTCTGGGCATGAAATTTCCTTGCATTCTAAGGGGTAAAAAGTCATGTAGAGATTTCTTGCTACAGCTGTGCCGTGTTCCCGTAGGCTGGCATCTTGTCAAATTCTGAACAGTGGTGCTACAGCTTGTTGAATTAAGATCTTACATAAGGTGTGTTTCCAACTGGAATTTATGAACAATAGTGTTTTACAGACTTATGGGAAAAGATGAAAATTATTAGCATTAAGTTTGGTTGGATCTTGGCAAATTATATAGTCTTTCCTGAGTCTTTCAGGAGCTTGCCTGCTGCCAGAATGAAAGAAGGAATGTGAGTTAGAGCTTCTAACACTCATTGATCACCCAAATCACAATTTTTCCTTGCGGAATATTTTCAGCCTGAAAACAGAATACCTACTGAAAATGCCACACTGATGTTAGCTCACTACTACACTGATTTATTCAGTAGGGTACTACAGAAAGTAAATGGCTACTATATTATGAATTAATTATATATCCTAAAGCGGATTATTGTTATTGTTGTGGTAGGTAAGAGTAATTACACAGCTACTAACCCTGTGCTTTGGTGTAATAGGCTACATATTTGTTCTATTTCAAAAATCCTAGTATTTTTCAGTTGAAATATCTAGTAACATCTCTAATGTTAAATGAGAAATGTTTTTCAACTGAAGGAGTGTAGATTTAGATTGGACATAAGGAAGAAAGCTTTAACAATGAGAGTGGTGGAACACTGGAACATGTTGCCCAGAGAAGTGTTCAAAGCCAGGCTGGATGGGGCTTTAAGCAATCTGGTCTAGTGAAAGGTGTCCCTGTCCATGGCAGGGGGTTGAAACTTGATGATCTTTAAAGGTCCATTCCAACCCAAACCATTCTATCCCTCTATGATTGTAATGGATGAAGTTTCATGTATAACAGAAATAAGGGCAAAAGCAAAAGAGCACTGACACTAGAAGTTAACTAAGAAAACAAGAGTGGAGCATGTGGAAGCCAGCAGTATCACTGGGACAGTATTCTTAGCGGGATATACATGACATAAGCTGATGCAAAAAGGTTTTGAATGCTCTCTCTTGCCAGGGATATCAGATTAATTTAGTGACGGTGAAAAAAATATGTGTCACTATCTAGATTGTCATTTCATAAATCAGTATCAACAGAGGAAATGTCTGCTGACTGTCAGACAATTTCATCCTGCTTTAATGTATCTGGCTATACATAGCAGAAGCATATCAACAAAAGAAACCTCTGAGATGAATGCTTGGATGAAGAACCAAAACAGCTCATGCAACGAACAGTAATCACTTTTTCTTGATACAAGTACAATGACTTCAGCTCAATTCCTTAAACTTATGTAAGAGGATAAATTAGTTTGTGATCCTGTACCTGAATTAGCAACACTATGGCTCCAAACAATTTGTCCTGGGAGAAAATGAAGTATTGCAAAATTGACTTCCCTCCAATCCCACACTGCTTTCACTGGGAAGGAGTTACATTGGAAGTCCAGTGATCAAGCACACCCTCCAAACAGTCTGTCAAATATTGGCTTTACAAATATTCTCCACATCTGTTACCTGACACTAAAAGATGTCAAAGAACTCTGATGGGTCATCCTGTTCTCTGAGCTATATCTCACTGATCACCTAATTTGGAAAATCTTCTATGGAGAAGTAGTGAAAGGCATGTTCTTGATCTGACTGATGTGCCTTCTGCAACAGCAGAGAAACAGTTATGCTGGGATTTAGCAAGTGTACCAAACTACAGCTCCTGATTGCTCCTCCTGGATGTCTTAGTTCTGAGTACAAATTTTCTCTCAACTTTTTATTGACACCCATCCCACCAAGACTTCATCAATGTGTGCCATTGACTCTTTATTGTCCTCCCTTTGGCCCCGGCCAAACTGTTCTCTTTCAGAGCATTCATGGGAAATTCTGGTGAATTACTTGGAAATAGGCTCTCATACTACTGCATCACTAGTCAGAGCTTCTTGGGCACCTTCTGGGAGTGGCTGGCATTGTTCAAAGTACTCTTCTTGCTGTCCCAGCTTCTACATTTTTCACCCTTAGATCCTCTGCTCCTTTCATTTCTTAATGTCATTATTCATTCTTACAATAATTCGGTGTTTTTCCCGCTCTCTTTTTCTCGAACTCCTCCCTCATAAAGAAAAGCTCGCATTTTGTTAGCAACATTGTAATGCTTATCTGTAAAAGTAAAGACCAGAAGAAACACCATTCATAAGCAAATGCTTAGATAAGAGTGAGAGCAGAACAAACATATGTCACATTCCCTCTAATACTCTCCTCGTTTACATCACTTTTCAGCTCAGAGGACCTTCATGACTTGTTTTTATTTCAATATTTAGAAACACATTGTTGGTCTCGCTATCTTTCAAATATTTTTCAAGTCTTCCCTTGCACATAAGAAGACTTATTGCATCCACAACATCCCTAGCAAGGAGTTACACAGATCTGCATCTAGTTTTTGTGCAGTAGGGTCCTTTTGCTTGCTGTGAACCTGGTTCCCATTAACTGCATTTTTAGCCCTATTTCTAGCATGTAAAGAGACAATGAACAGTTAAAACTTTTTCCTTGTGGTGATTTGGTAAACCTTATTTATATTTTTTCATGAAAGTTGTTATTTCTTCATAAGGAACAAAGTCAGCTGTTTCTTTTATGGGAGTTTTCTGTACCTCTGATAATATTTTTTGCCTTCCTCTTACCCTCTGCAGTCCTCATAAGTATTTTCTTCTGACATAAATGTTTACATTTTCTTAACTACCATAAGCACTGAACAGATGTTTACATGGAACTATCAATCATAATACCACAATCTAGTTGCTCCTAAAAGCAATGGTCAGCCTAGAGCCCTTGTATGAGTTAGAATTGCTTTCTTCTCTACGCAAATCAAATTACACTTATGCATACTGAATTTTATCTGGCCTTTTATTGCCCAGGTCCCTTGGGTTGTCATCTTTTTGCAGCTCACCAGGCTGTACTCATCCTAAATATTTTGAGTAACTGTGCATCATCAGCAACCTTTGTCACTTTGTTGTTGAATCTGTTTTCCAAATCATGCATGAACAAGTTAAACAGCACAGATCTCTCCACTGATAACATCACTCTGTTACAAATGATGGCCATTTGATCCCTTCCATCTCCTGTGTCTTGGCAAATTGCCCATTCCAGGACCTTTCCATTTATGCAAATGATCACAAAGTAGAGACAAGGATTGGTGGCATTAATTGAAAAAATATCTAACTCTTGCAGAAAAGTACATGAGGAAGAGCAGTCTTGGTGTGCTCTCAGTCCAGAAAGCTGACTGTATCCTGGGCTGCATCAGAAGAAGAGTGACCAGCAAGCTGAGGGAGGTTATTCTTCCCCTCTGCTCCAGTCTGCTAAGACCCCACCTGGACTTCTGAGTCCTGCTCTGGGGTCCCCACCACAGGAAGAACATGGACCAGTTGGAACAAGTCCAGAGGACGGCGAAAAAGAAATTCTTCAAAGGCTGAGAGAGTAATGATTGTTTAGCCTGGAAAAGAGAAGTCTCCAGGAAGACCTTATTGCAGCCCTTCAGTATTTAAAGGGGGCTTCTTTGAAAGATAGGGATAGACTTTTTAGTAGGGCCCGTAGCATTAGAACAAGGGGTAATGGCTTCAGACTATAAGAGGGTAGATTCAGACTAGACATAAGGTAAAATTCATTTATAATGAGAGTGGCTATACACTGGCACAGGTTGCCTAGAGAGGTTGTGGATGCCTAGAAACATTCAAGGTCAGATTGAACAGAGCTCTGAGCAACCTGATCTAGGTGAAGAAGTTCCTGTTCATTGCAAGGGGGTTGTACTAGAGGACTTTTAAAGATCCCTTCTGAACCAATCTATTATTTTACAAGAAATAAATGGCTTAGAAAATTGCTGTTTGTCTTCTTTCACTTGACTATTTGAACATACAAATCTTCCTTTTTCTCAAGTGTTTTATCAAAGCAAGTTCAATTGGGAATAAAATGTTATAGTTTTGAGGATGTGGAGAGAAATTGAGTGCAACAGAGGACAGACTCTTTTCTATGAAGACTGCCTTAATCAACACTTGAGAAAAAAATAGGAAAATAAACAAGTAGGCCTTTACGTATTAAAGAAACAAGTACTTCTCAAAAAGTTCTTCCAATATTAAAATCTCTCCTCACAAGAGACATATGGGGACATTCATTTCCAAGACTGACACTGATACACAGTGAGCAGCTAATACACAATAAAATGTGAAAAGACACACTTACCAGAAACTGACATCAGGGACTGTGTTTTTAAACCATAGTCCATAGAGCCTGAAATTCAAACAGCAATTCAAGTTGTTTGTAAGTTGTTCTAGGACTACAGAAAAGCTCTATCACAGCTATAGAAACAAACTTGAATGAGTTTGAGACAGTCCAAATGTGACAACTGGGAGTATAGCAAGCCCATTTGAAACTGCTTAAGAACCATGAGACAAAATACGTTTTGGTTTTTTTAATCTAAAAAGTATCCAAATATGATAGAAAGACAGATGTTTGAAATACTGTGGCATAGTGAGTTACACATTTTTGCAGAGGTGAAATTATGTGCTCTGACAGATTCCGTCTATACAGTCAAACCTATTGCAATTACGTGTCCAGATTTTCATGAGTATTTAAATACACTCATACTTCCTTTCTTTTCTGAATGAGATATAGTGGATAGTTCTGCTAGGCTTTTCTCAGAGCCTCAAAATAGTCTGATAAGGCTGTTGGAGTTATGGCTCTTTGAGACCTCCATTCCTCAGTAGGACAAGGGATTGTGGTATCTGTTACAAAGAACTGAAACTCACACTGGAAACCAAAGACTAAAGACATGCAACCAAGCTTAGGCCAATAAATCCATACTCTCATGACTTGCTATAAATCTGCAGTCTGTTGCTGCCTGGTCCAGCCCTGGGAGCAACAATGGATCCTTGAGGGCAGGGCAAGAAGGACTCGTGATGTAGTCCACCTGTGGGAACATTGGCAATGAAGAAGTGGAATGACAAAGTAAACCTGGAAAGCAAAACTTTAATAATGTACAAATAAAGGAATAAGCTCCATAAAATATAGGGTAACTTCAAAGACCTTGAAATGGGGAAAACACAACAATATATACAGGGCTGGCTGAGGGCAGGGAACCAATGAACAACAAGCACTACAAATGTTACCTTATATATGGAGAGCATAACCAACCAATCACTAACAAGAGCTCACAACATCACCTTATTCGCCATGAACATATTAACATAACCTTTCCCATGATTACATGCACCTCTCCATAAATTTGCTAGGTGTTACCCTGCTGTTTCCCATGGTCTCAGATTGATGCCTCCTGTGTACTCAGTTGAGGCCAAGTCACTGTCCATCCCAGCTGGTCTGACTCCCACCTCAGCTCTCCACCCAAGCTTGGGTCACAGGTTGGCTAAATATCAGTCCACTCTGTTAGCAACAGATATTTGAAGGTAAGAATAAAATAAGTATTAATTGTTCAAAATCTCCCCAGCCCAAAGTTAAAGCAACTCAAGTCAATTAAAATTCAATTAAAAATGTAAACAGAGATTTGCACACACAGATACCTCAAAAAAGTAACTATTTCCCAAGTTTGATGTCCACCTTAATTTCTTTGTATGCAGTCTAAACTTGTTACATACAGATGTTTTGTAAAATGTGTTTACAATCAATTATTTATCTATTTAGTGGGAGGGTATTACTGTCAAAGTGTTGTGAGCTAGGCACTAGTACTACAAAGAAGGTTGTGTGTCTGGCTTCAGGAGGAGAGAACAATCTCAAAAGATTCACCAGGATAAGCAAGAGAAAAGGAGTCTGATATTTCCCAGTGTCTCTGCCTGAAATCATCAGGAACGTCTATATCTTAATCCCAAACTAAAAGTATCAAGAATAAGGGCAGTAAAGTAAACAGGATTCAGAAGGTGGTGGGGCTTCCTAGGAAGGCATGGCCCCATCCTGGTGGACAGGATACTAGGCAAGGCTTATATTTCAAATCAAGGGTAACCCTGAAGGTACACAGGTGTTGCTCTCAACACTAAAGTGTCTCAACACTATACATGGCTGCAGGCCAAAATCTCAGGAACCTAGGTAAGAAATGATGAGTAAAGAATATTTAGTACAGGTAAATTACACTGTTTTCTGCACCTCTGACCCTTGTTTCCAATCTAAAGTCTCACTAGCATGTGTCATCTTTGCTGTACTATTGAGCTTGTCTAGTGCTCAAACTGAGATGAATGAAAGAAACGCATCTCCCAGAAGGCAGTGGGCCCAAAGGAATATGGATAAACAGACTCCCCAGCCCATACCCAGAGAAACTTTGAGGAGGGAGGTTGTACTGAGACTGCTTTCTGCCAGGCTGCACTGCCAAAAGCTATGCTGTGGGAAGGCAGACACCGGTGATTGTTATCCATGGAAGAGATGCTGACGGATGCTCCCTGGCTCAAGGGTATCTCTGACTGCAGACTAGCACAAAACCCAAAAGTTTCCCCTAATCAACGAAATTGGAAAACCCTCTGGTAGTGTTGATCACAGAGCTTGCAAGGCAGTCAGGAAAAGCACCTCAGAGGTGCTTCTAGAAAGCAATATTGAGGAAAAATAAATTGGTGCTCAGTCAAGAAAAATAATATCTCTACATCAGAGAAGCATAATTCAAAACATGCTGTGAAAGAAATTCTGTCTAGAAGGCAAGTAAATATTGCGTTATGTATTAGAACAGTGCCATTACAGACTAAATAGCAAAGCTGATGTTCGAAAATTGAAAGAAGAAATCACCCCTCCAATTTGTTTGCTTTTAAAATCAGAGGAAGATTTGATAGAATCTGATGGTATCAAAGAACTGTTTAACAATAGGATTTCTTTTCTTATCTAGCTGAAAGATGCATAGCTTAAAACAGAATTTTAATATTCTAGGCATGACATGCTAATGAACAGATATGCAGTCTCAGAAAGTTGAGATACAGTTTTCCAATTTAATCTTGCTGACTTGGAACGGCTCAGAGAAGGAAAAGGTTTTCTTTCATAACAATTACTTTGTATTTGCACAGAATAAACAGGTGCAATATTGACATGACAAACTAGAAAGCAGGTGTTTTAATTAAAACAGCCATAGGAAGGATCATTTGCAATGTCTCAACAATCACAATTAACAGTTCTCTGTGTCAGTCTTGATGGAGCTCATTTAGAAGGTATCAGAACATTTAGAAAGTGCTGTGAATCAATTGTTTTATATCTCCTACCTTGTAGGGTGATTGCAGAATATTCATTCGCCTCCAACATAGCTTAAGTCAACATTAGAAAGTCCCCTGCACTGTAGCCATAGAGTTAATTGTCTTCATTCACATTCAGGAGTTATTCATTATGCAAAGCTCTGAACATTAAGCAGACCTCCCTGTGGTGGGTAGGTACTGTATAGCTTTGTGGAGGCTCCCTACACACAGAGGAAAATCACCTTCAAGGTGTGGGTCTATGGAGGCATTCTACACCGCATCCAGGATGCAGTCCACAAACCAGTGTGATCTTCACAGCCTGTAGGTCTGGAAGGTCCCTCAGTGCTGGTTCTGTGTTGGGCTGTTCAGGATTTCTCCAAGGCTGCAGGAAAAGCAGGAGGGAAGAGTCTGGTTCTGAGGACCCCACAGGAGAACTGTGGCTCCTCCCTACACTCCAAGCATGGCTAATGGTGCTGTGGGGACATGGACTTCTGCCTGCCAGGAAACACAAGCAAAGAAGGTATTTTAGACAGACCTACAAAAAAGGAAAAATTGTCATTATTCTAATGTTTCATGAAAAAAGATGAGAATGTTTCTAACTGTACTTTTGCTCAAAGTATTCACTGTTTCAGTTGGTCCCAATTCAGTGGGATTCCATGCCACAGAACCACCGTCGCAAATACAATTCTAGTACAGACAAATTACCATGAAGACTGAAATAGTAACACTTTCTGAACATTGCACTTCTATTAAATGGCTAATTCTGACAACACTGTGTGACAGCAAAATGGTCATGGAAAAAGAGCCTGTAAGATTTAAAAACAATCCCTGATAAGAATTGAGGCTCTGGATTCAGATTGATGAATGGGGACTTTGCCTGGAGATGCTGTGGTGGTTCAGCCATGAACTCTCCTACTATGCCATCTCTTAGGGACTCTTAACTCTGATGCAAGGAAAGGTCAGCTTGCAGTGAAGCAGCAGATGAACTCCAGTTGTTTACAAGATGATGTGTAATAAATATGATGTCAATAAACTGACATTCAATTGTTTATTTTACTGAATATTTCAGGGTAACAGTGGTAGCAATCCAGCAACTATTACCTAGGCTGGAGATTCCTGCAGGTGGTATGGGTAGCTGGAGACAGAACCATCACAGCTGCCACAAAGGCAGTCACCCTTACTGCAAAGCAGACTCTGTAAGCCAGGCTTTCACAGCTGGTCCTGTTACTCATCAGGTGAGAATTAATACTGGGGAAAGTTATCATCTGCCAGCTTAGTGGTTCCGGTGGGATGAAGGGCGTCAGTGCTTGGGAGGTTATTCTTGTTAGGTGACCATCAGTGTTTCAACTTTCCCCATGTTGTATTACACTAAATAGTTTATTTAGTGGCTGTCTTTGTATTGGATGATGGGAAAAAATGTTACTGGGTATGTCAGGTCACGTGGATGATGCATTCCGCCTCCCTTTCACATGGTTGCTCCCTCACACACTTCCCCCCCTTTCTGTATCCTCTGGTGGTCCATCCCATGGGTGGCCCCTCCCCTTGCCCCTCCCCAATGGCATCCCATTGGCCACTGTCCTCTTTCCCCGCCCCCTTCCTTGGGTATAAAATTCCACTGCAAGGGGTCCAGGCCCACTTTCTTACCTGGGTGGTTGCTGTGGTCTGTGGTGTTCCATCCCAAGTCAATAAACATGATACTTGCTCCCAAGTGGGGAAGAGCACTTCTCGTCTTTTATCTTTCATCTATGCAAGTCTGTGTGGGCCTGGGTTCGAGCTGGCCGGATTGGACTCATACAAAGCCCAGAGAGAGCCATGGCATACTTCCAGTAGGAGGCCAAATGGGAATAGAACCCTCATGATCACCATGCCATGCTCTGCAGTCTTTTTGTGAATTAAAGCTTCTAGCAATCATGCAGCATGCTGCAGCCAATGAGGATCTGATTTTGCTGACATAGTTGTCACCTGAAGTTCCCAATGGCTTCAGCCATCCTTTAGGCCGATTAAATATTCTTCCTACAAGGAAAGGGTACTGCAACTAAGTTAAAATGTTTGGACAGAGAACCTTTTTCTTTAAAAAAAAAGAAACTGCACCATATTTTTTTTTCTGTTGAAAAAGCAGTAACATTCAGCTCTGAGCCTTTTTTCCAGAATATTTGATTTTTTCACAAAAGAATCCAAACTCTCTGTGGGGTAATTTCTCTGCATTTTATAACTAGATCTGGTTATCTGATGCCTGCCTTTTCTGAAAATGTGGTATATTCTTTAAACTCTTTTTTTCCCATAAATATTTCTGTTGCACTTTATATGATTTTCCTTTTGGGTGCTTCTTACTATCAAGTTCTCAGCACCGTGATGCTTATCTTGTTCTCATTCCAATGCTGAGGTCCTTGTCAGATACTTCCATAAGAGAAGCCTTTTATGTAGTTCAAACATTTGTTACCCTCTAAATCCCACTTTTCTGCTTTTTTTCAAGCCAGTGCTGCCTCATTATCCCTTTCAGCTGTACAGTTTGCAAGGCTCCCCCTCCTATTAGAACACCCATCACCCATTACTCCACCCTCCTAAATCAAAAGGTGTGATTTCCCTCATGGATATTTGTTAACAATCACCAGCATGAGAAGTGACATATAAACCAGAAACAAGCACACTTTCAGTGTAAGGCTGTAATCTTACAGAGATGTTGGTATTTATCATTTGGTAATGAGCTTGAATTTAATGGGACCATTCATGTGTGTAAAGTTTCTTCCCCATGCAAGAGTTTGCAAGATTCTGGCCTAAATAAAGGAAATAAATATTCAGATTATTTGCAGCAGAACCACAACATGACCATTTGCTGAAGCCAACTTTTTCTCCTTCCATATTTCTTCCTGTCCCATCTGCCAGCATTTCATTACAACTACTCTGAATTCCCTTCTCCTTCTGCAGGTTGGCTTACAAATTCTGTGGGACTTTTATGAGTTATTCAGGTGCATATCCAGGACATAGGAAAACACTTTTTCAGCAGCTTGGAGGCACCTTTCCTACTCCAATATGCTTGAGAATTTTCTGAGCACCGCATAAATACTGACAAAGAGACAAGACCAGGTCTCAAACCATACAAGCTCCATATATTTTCAAACCATATATACATAAGTTCAGTGTACACCAAAGTAATACACACTAAGGATATGCATAAGTGGTATCTTGTGAATGTATCTGTTTGTTCATTTTGTCTGTTTATCTGAGATCTTCCACCCAAAAATGCTGCTCGGGAAGGTGAAATAAGGCCTTACTCATTCCCTATTAATACTGGAGAAATTTAATTTGAAATTGCAGATCTGTGAGATACACCAGTGAGCACTTACATGATCAAGCTGCACCTTCTGATGTCAACTTACTTAACCTTTACATGTTTACTTTGCTTCACTTGCATATCTGACACTATTAGGAGACACTTCTTTGTTTAAGAATTGTGCATTAAATGACAGTGTCCAGATAGCAAGCACAGGCCATGTATATTGATAACACCATTCAGTGAATGATCAACCATGTGCAGAAAAAAATTTCCGTGAGGACAGGCTGGATTGGGGAGAGGGTTGGGGTTGAGAGAGTTGAGGTTGTTCATCCCATAGAAGAGAAAAACCAGGGGAAATTCATTGAGGCCTTCACTACTTGAAGGAGGCTTATAATAATAATATTAATAATAAAAATAAATAAGCTTTTTAATGGGGCCTGTAGCAACAGGACACGGGTAATGGTGTTAAAATAAAAGATATTTGATTCAAACTAGATACATAGAAGAAATTTTTTTCACAAAGGATGGTGAGTCACTGGCACAGTTTGCCCAGGGAGGTGGTAGATGCCCCATCCCTGACGATATTCAAGGCCATTGATCTAGTTGTAGATGTCTCTACTAATTGCAGGGGGTTGGACTATGTTACCTTTAGAGGTTCCTCCTAACCAAAACCATGTTGTGCTTCTATTCTATGAAAATGAGAGAGGGGAGCAGGGTGTTGTGTTCATGTGCGTGTGTGTGTGTGTATACTTCAGAACTTTAAATAGATGATTCAAAAGGTAGATCATTAAATAAAATATCTTCAAGTGCACCATTAAAACAAAAAAACATAGACTAAGCATTTTCTCACTGAGAGAAGAGCTCCGTGCAAAGATCTTTTAAAGCACCCTTGACACAACTGTCCTTGTCACAGTGTTTCTTTTATCTGAACTTTTCCTCATATAAAGCAAAACATCTGCTTATGGATGTTTCATCAGTGATGACACCTATAACTATTGGCAATTACTCTTTCTCCAGTCCATAACTGTTTGGCATTTATTTTAAAGGTGACAACCTTAGGAAAGACAAAAATTACTGATCTTTTGAGCAGGCTCCAAATGTCACATTGTGAAAGATGTTGTTTTATCATCAACATATGGCATCTGTCTGGGCTCCTTAAGGAATCTGTAGCTAGAAAATAAATGTTCCCTAAGCAGGATTTTTGTGACTCCAGCTTTTAGGCAGCCTTGACTGAAACACCATTCTGAACATTATTTACCTTCAACTTAATTTGATCCTCAGGAATTTACACATAGTTTAAAGTTTCAGAATAAATTCCTCAACCAACTCCTCATTAAATTTACTTGAAGGGTTCTTTTATGATTAAAACAAGCTGGTTCCCAGAAGACTGTATCTGCACAAATGTACACATTAGTCTTTAAGACTACCCACATCCTGGTACTGTGGTTGCTTGTGCTCTTTAATGAAGAGTCAACTCCAGAATGTATTTGCTGTGCCAGGAATTGGGTATTTTCAGTATGCTAGCAGATAAGGAATTTATTTGAGCCTTTATCAGGGCCATTTTAATTTGAATTCTGTTTTGTCCAAAAAGAAAATTCCTGAAGAAATTATACTTTTACTTGTTAATGAAACAGGGGCAAAAGAGCAGCTGAACTGTGTGGTGATGGATGCTATGGCAACTAGGCAGGTATGAAAAATGCTTTCAAGCAGAGTATTTAATTTAGAAAAAAATTGAACAATAGGCAACTAATTAGCAATTTAAGTAGACACCTTTGACTCCAGAAGTGAAGGGCTCTGGAATGCTAGCAGCTGATATTGCTACAGTTAATGTGAATGTGCTTTCAATTTGTTGTTGGTGGGTTCACTGCAACTCAAGGTGTACAAATTTAAATTCATACAAGTTTTTGCCAGTTTCTTCCAGAGTAAATTCAGACTTCTGTAGCAAAAACATCTGCCAGGAAAAGCAGCTGTGGCAATGGAAAGAAGCAACCAGCCAGCCACACCATTCTTGGTGAGCTAGCTAGTGAATAAAGCTGGCACTGCTTTCAGGGAAGAGCCATGGGCATGAATGTTAAGAAATGGTCACCTAAATATGTTCATTTAGTAAATGTAGCCTCTAAATTTTCTAACTTAAAAGTACATCTCTAGCTCTGGAAAGTCGCATTTTGTGTAGCAACATAGTTCTTTTACCATCTATGTCTTATGCAAGCACAAGTGACCAGTTAAACTGGGGAACTAGGCCTCAGCCCCCTTTATATGGCATGGCCTCTTGTGGTTTTTTCAGAAGCATTTGCTTGCTTCTGGAGAAACTTATAACCACTCTATACCTTCTGTAATGCCCATGCATTTGCATTTTTGGATTCCTTTGGTGCTTGATTTTCAACATGTGTTGGGGAGCTATCCTGAGATGATAGACTTCTTCCAAATAATACAAATCCAGTCCAGACTTCTTCCAAATAATACAAATCTTTCATCTCCTCTACAGAATAAGGGTATATGAGTCAGTATTATTACCTTTTATTAGTAGTAGTATTATTATTAGTATTATTAGCTTTTTCATATTCATGTGAAATAAAGAAATATTAATTTCTGCTGTGAAGATCAATAAACAAAAGACAAGGAAAAAGTAAGTTCTATTGGTTTATGGCAGAAACCACCCAGGCCATAAATGTCACATCTACAGGCTCACTGTGCTTTTCATCTCTGCGTGTCTATCACAGCCTCACACACAGTGTGCCATGGAGACAGCAGCTGCTCTTTGCATAGGCAGTGCTGTCGCAGACATCTCTTCACTAAAAATCGTCTCTTAGGATTTTTTCCCTTCTGAGGAGCTGAGGCCTCAGAAACAAAAAGTAAACAATGGTTATCTGCTGCTGTGGAATGCAACAGGTGGATCCGTGATTGGTCTCGTGTGGATGTTTTGGTTCAGTGATCACTCACAGCAGAGCAGGCTCTCTCTCTCTGTCCAAGCCAGCTGCTTTTGTTATCATTCTTTCTTTTCTATTCTTAGCTTAGCCTTCTGAGGAAACCTTCCCTTCTATTTCTTTTTGGTATAGTTATAATGTAATATATATATAATAAAATAATAAATCAAGCCTTCTGAACATGGAGTCAACATTCTTGTCTCTTCCCTCACCTGACAACCCCAGTGACCACTGTCACACAGTGCCACCAGCACACACAAACACACACTTCTAGATTTCCTAGAATAGGGCTCTTGATGAATTTTAATGGCTTGGTTGAGCTGCTAAAGATGCCCCCAGCAGGGCTGGGGTTTTTTTTGCATGACAACATACTCCATTCTCATTGCAGTTCACAGTATAGCTTGCACAGCTGCTTAGCAATTTGAACAATCAGGCTGCTTTGGCATTTGAGAAGGTGAAGATTGGCTACAGGTTATGAAAGTGCCCAGAAACCAAAGGGTTTATCAGGAAAGCATCTGAGAAACAACTCCACTTCCAGTTCATGTTGAGTGTTGAGGGACTGGGATGCTACTTTTAACAGAAACATTAGAATATACAAGAAATTCTGCTCATCCAGACTCCTTTCCTGAACTGCCAGGATGCTGGATGCAGTGCTGTGGGGAGGCAGGAAGCCAGCCAGGGTCCAGTGCTGTCTCTGAGATGGAAAGTTGCCCTGGAGCCTGTCATGAGGGGAAGCCTGGGGAAGAGCCACCTGGGTGACTTCTGGGCATTGCCAGGTCCAGCACAGCTCACTGTGCCTGGGCTGCTCAGCCCAAACTGGCTTCAGTGTCTGTAATACACTCAGCAGCACCCACAAAAGCAGGAATATGAGATAGGTGCTGCCATCCTGAGTGCCCCTAGGGCTTCACAGGGCAGGGAGCCAGCCACAGTACCCTGGGCATGTGTAGGCCATAGATGTAGACAACCCCCATAAAAGGGAGAGCTGGTTGTATGCTCTAGCCTAAGTAATCTGCATTTACAGTGGAAACAGAGGAATCAGTCATCAAATCATGGAATATCTTTTTACCTTTGTTATAAGGCTCTAAGACCACTCTTATTACTCCTAAATAACGGTGAGTGATTCTGCAGTTTTATAGTAATCACATCCCATAACATGCAGAAGCACAACCCAGAGCAGATCAGCCTTACACAGATGTTTGCTATGCTGGCTGAAATATTTGCTTGTTCACATCAAAGTCACAATGAACTGCTCTGTAGTCAACATCTCAACAACAACAAATCACTAGAGCGTTTTTGCAGAGTCCATGTAACTGCATCAAATTTGGCCTAATATAAAAGACCACGGAACAGAGACAGGTTTCTGCCCTGTTTCAAGGCCCCATAAATTAGATGTTGACCTTTTGCATTTACAGCTTCAGAGACTATTTTTTTAAGTAGCCTCAGCAGCTACTTTCTTTCTGAATAAAACAAATGTTGTTTTAGTTCTGCTCCCAGGGGTGCACACTGTGAAGGTGGTAACAGCTAGTTCACGTGACAGAGAATGAAGCTAAAGAATTAAAATGGCCTTCCTGGTAAGAGATGAAAAAACAACTCTTGATCATGTCCTTCACAGAAAGTACATAAGAGTTCAGTAAATTGATCCTGGTTTCTTTAAAAAGCAACTTGATTTTTAACAGCAAATGGCTTTAAACCAGCCTTTCAATTTGTGTTTGCAGTGGCTCAGGAGCATGGAATGAAGGCCAACTGAGAACCTTTGCTTTTCTGTTGCCTCATGGCTGTTTTACCACTACAGCTGCACAGAGCACGTCTGTCTCATGGTGCTGAGAAAATGCTGCTCAGTAGTTTTGGATTGCTTGGGTGCTGTCCTGATGATCTGACTTCTTTTGCAGTCCAGGCTGAAGCAGAAGACTTGCACTGACACCCAGAAGAACAGCAGAGCATGTATGGGCTGACAGACCTCTACACACACACACACTTCCAGTCAGGTTAAACAAGAGCCTAAACAAAACCAGAAGCATATACAGGAGGTCAGACCCAGGATGGCAGATTTCACCAGTGATGATTAGGGGGAGCATTAGGCAAATTCACCTTACAGAGTGAGTGGGGCCTCTCCAGCACCAGAAAACTGTATCCCACTTTTCTGTCCTTCTCTCCACATGCTGAAGTTTGTGGTCACAAGTTGATGCTACCCTGGAGTATCTGTGAACCTATTACCATGCTCCAGCAGTTAAGGGGACAGAAATGATGACTTACTTCCAGGAGCAGTGAGGCCATAAAAAAACAGAATGGTGCACCTCTATAGCCATATGACTGCTTCCTTCCTCCTGAAAACAGGTATTGACATGTAGGACAGCATAGTCATGGTGACACTTAAGTCCCACACCCGCTGTGGTTCACATCTCTGGATAGCTAGCCACTGTTATTGAATCCATCTGTCACATCATAACATTGTACTGGAAAGAGTGGCAAACAGCCAAAGAATTTTTCCAGAACTATAACACAAGATATTCAGGAGTTCCAGTAAGAATCCCTTAACCCTCATCTAACTGACATATGAAACCAATATAAAAAACATAGGGCTCAAAATAAACCCAAAATGTGAAACTGCAATTTGCTTGGAGTTGTTTTCATCAGCTCACTATACTAATCTCCTCTTCATTATGCTTTTTTTCCTACATGGAGCTGCAGAAGCTTTACAAGTGTGTGCATGACACCTCTTGAGGCAAGGCAAAATATTTGCCTCCAGCCTTGCTGAAATGGAACTTGAAGTTTACTTCAGGGTGTTTTTGTAAGCATCAGCCTATGGTCATGGAAATCTGGTCAGAATTCTGCTGGTTGTGTTTCTGCACTCTCAGGTCACTCCTCTGGTCCATGGAGTGTGATGCCATGGGCAGTGGCAATGGCAGTGACAGAACTTGGAGCCAGAGGCACAAGTGTTGTATTAATAAATTGACACAAGTATAATGCCACATTGACATGTCTCTCTTGATCTCAGTACCCAAAAAATAACTTTTCATGGCTTTGTTCTGTAGATAGAATAAATTGGCATCTTAGGAACATACAATTCCTCTCTTCCAGCAGCAGTTCCTTATTTTCATTTTCTGCTTTTCCTAGGTTGAGTTATTTACTTCCCAAGATGATTTAAATCTAAAATTCCTTTTATATGGATGGGAGAGGCTTAATTGTGCAATAACACAGTGCTCCACTCCTTACTCAGGTCTGTTGTCCAGTAGCAACTGCGGGAGCACTGCATGAGCACTGCCTGTTGGATTGGCCCCACTGTTCAAGCCTTGAAAAACGATCTGTTCTGCAGGGTTTGCTGGCTGATACCTGATGCTCTGCAGCCAACAGAAAAAGTAGAAAACACCAGAACAAGCTCCATTCCTAGTGGAATCCCAGGAGATTTGCATGAAGCAAAGTTGGTTTATAGGATGTTGTAAAGTCCATTAAATGAATGGCTGCTGTTTCTGTAGAAATATTTCATCAATGATCATACATGAGAAACATAAGCACCTCAATTTCTTTAGACTGTATAATATGGGGGGCTCTTAACTGCTTTTGGAAAAACTTCCATTGATCAGTATAATCAATGCACATTGGGGTGAGGCTCAGTACTTGCTTTCCAAATCTTAATACCTTTAAATTAACTCTATAATTTGAGTTAAGATACTGAAGTATTTTCTTGAAGGGAGAAACAATACCTTTATGGTACCAAAAAAGTTCTATTATTATATTTTAGTAAATTTCAATACTGATTAATATCTCAGATTAAAGTACTGTTGATACTATAAATACCACTGTGGTCCTCTAGCATGTCAGCTCTTCATGCTTCTGTGCCTCAGGAACTGTCTTTGTCAGTTTTTTTCATTAGTTTGTCAAAAGTGTTTTTATTTCTAGTCTTAATAAAGTCTCTTAAAAAATCTTTCTCAGAGGGGTAGTTAATTTTATCTTTTATCTTAAGCCAATATTTTTCATTTCAATTTCTAAGCAAATATAAGTGTTAATTCCATTAACACTTATGAAATAATGAAATGGTCTCCATCTGTCTTCCTTGAAATCTCTACATTATCTTTGTATGTGATTATGTAGAAACAGTGTTAATTTTGCTTGCAGCTCTCTGTTACCCTGTTTGAAATGTTCCTTAAGATATACCTTGAATTCTCATGTTTAGGAAATAATACTCTATTGCAGCTCTAAAGTATAATACAAGTAGACTACCACACAAATTACAGTATTACTAATTCCTAGCTACAAACTGGTTATTCATAAATGCTTTTATCATGTTTCCAATCCAATATTGGAATATTGTTCCAATTTTATTATCAATCAGTATTCTGTTACCATATACTCTGAGAATAACTGCTTCTTAATTTAAAAATCCCAACCTTGAAAGCCAAAATTAGTTTGTATTTTCTCTATTTTTGTCCCCCAAATCTCAGTATTCAAATTTAAATATTCCCTGAAAAGAATGGCCCCACTCTCCTTGAGCAATATCCCACTTATAAGCCAAGCTCCTTCAGATGCCTTTGCCATTTAAATTGCAGTTTATTCAAATCTTGATTGCTGAAGCTTGGAGGAAAAATAACCTCTCTACCAGAGAAAAACCATTTCATGCTTATCAATTCTTATGTTCTTTGAAGAACTCCTCCATCTGTCAGGACAGGATGCCTTTGGCCTAACCAGTTTTTTGTACTTATAGATGATATTTAATGCTGATGTCCATAATTTGATGTCAGGGGAAGGTAATCATTGACTGCTTCACTTTCCTGTGCAAGGCTGACTTCTTTGGTAGTATTACTACACAGAGTCTCCAAAATTCTTTCAGTTTTATGTTCGTATGCTGTTCCTGCTTTGAAATATTAAATCTCTGACATCACCAGGGTTCCTATCCAACACAATTGTCTTGCTGAAAACAGGGGCCTGGAACTTACATTTGGATTTGCGTGGCTCACTGGATGACTTCAGCTGTTGCAGAAATAGTTTATGCATACAACAAGCAAATGTTTTTAATGAGAAACTGGAATAAAATCAATACTGAAGAAGGAATTTGAGAATGTTCATCATGTTGTCTGTCAGCAGTCTCATTTGCTTTAATTCCTTTATTAAAACCAGCTCTTAGTAGTTCATTATATGACATAATTTAGGTTAAAACACAACCCGCATTTATCCTGTGGCCAAAGAGTCTCCAAGGGTAGCAGAAGTTGTATAACTTTGCTTTGGAAAGAGAGAGAGGAGCACAAGAACAGTGAGATAGGGTAGAGAAATCCACAGTTTCCTTCCTAGTCCTATAGTCCTGTCACATGAAGGCATTTTCTATGTAAGCACATGCTCTGACTGTGCAGTAAATGAGTACACAGCTGCCCTCCAAGTAGGAGGGCAAAGGTTTAATCTTATAAGTTTTCCCCACTGAAGCTCTGTACTTTCTCTTCTTAAGATTAGATGGATTTCATCCTTAGGTGATGACTAACACTTTATGAGCTCATTCTCTGCCATCTGGGAGTATAAATCCTTTAACACTGGCATTTGAGTAGCTTTACATCTTTTAAGCACTTGAGAACTAATCCCATCCTCTATATGCAGTTTTGTGTGCTGGATTTTCTCAGGTGGTGGCAGAGGAAGAGTTTCTCCTGGCAGAATGGAGCACCCTGTAGGCCAGTCTTTACTCCCTGGTAGGGAGGTGAAGCAAAGATTTCTTGCAACTTTGGTCTCCAATAGTTCTGCCATTCCCATCACCCTGAAGCAATTATGCTTCAAGTTTGAACCAAAAGGAAAATTCCCTTAAGGATACATCCCAAATCTGGCCAGACTGTCAGTCACTGACTGGATTTTTAATGCTGCCATGCCTCCAAATGTGGCTTCAGCTGCTTTCTGCAGGGCAGCATTGGGCTGTTTGTTCTGAATGTTGACTGGCAAGCATCAAATGCTCAAGCAAACTAGTTCTGAGTTTTAATACAGTCATATAGTGTCTGAAGTCAACCACTCTAGTAAGCTTTGGGCAGTCAGAGAAATAAAAAGAACAAGTGGAGATGGTCCTAAAGACATTTTGGGTGTAGTTGGTGACAAATCAGGTATTGTTAGATCCGCTTTAAGCCAAGTATGTCTTTGCTGGCTTCTGGTCTTCTGCTCCAGGACCAACGGAGCGTCTGCCATCATGACACTAACAACTACCAGGAGCTGAGGACAGCTGGGGTCAGGAGATGGTGGCAAAATGGATGCTTTTAAACCAAAGAACTAGAAATAAGAAATATCAGAAGACTGGGAAGTTACCACAGTTGGTCAAACAAAGAGGAGCAAGAGAATGAAAATCTGGCAAACTTCAGGTGAGAAATTGAGAAACTATTCTCTCTTCTTGAAATCATTTTCAGCAGCAGCGTATGATCCCCAAAGGCCAAGAAAGAAACTTGGTAGTTTGGGGAAGTGCAAATCTGATCTTATAGATATTAACTCCCATCTAATCTGGGGACCATTTTTTCCCAGGAACAAAAGCAACGTCCACAGTCCCAACTGGGCTGAGCCCTGCCCTAGTGCAGCTGACAACTGAGCCCTTAACATTGTTTCTCTGGGTAAATGGATGACAGCTGTGTATCATCCTTCCCTTGGTGACTCTTACTTCTGGCACCATTTGTTTCCATTTCATTTTAAGGTCAGTATGAATTATCTCAGGCAAAAATGACTTAATAATTAAATTAATAAAATAAAATTATGTTAAAGTAATACTATAAACTTATCTTCTGGCAATCTGACAAGCAAGGGAGGCTTTAAATCAGATTATCCAACAATTACTTTTTATAAATATACCTAAGCCATTTCTCAGTGTAAACTTGCTGATTGAACAAGCACTCAGCAGTCCCTTGTAGGCTGCAGATTCTATCTTTCAAAAAACTGAGCAAGGTTTGCTGCATGAAACTCTCAGTTTAAAGACTGTGATATAACTGATTGTTTTAATATCATTTTCTACCAGAATGTTCCATGGTACACTGTGCCCTGAGATAGCATCTCAAAGTGGTTGTATGGGAGAGGTGTAGGAGGATCAGGATTCATGACTCTATGGCAACTGAAAAAGCTGGGATCCCAAAGCCATAATAAAAATTATTCCCTGTGATAGGGAGTTCTGTTTGCTCTCCAAAACTGAGAGCAATAGAAAAAAAAAATTTGATATCTACCTATTGGAACAGGGAGGGCATTTCACACCCTGATCAGGGGAAGGGAAGGGAAGGGAAGGGAAGGGAAGGGAAGGGAAGGGAAGGGAAGGGAAGGGAAGGGAAGGGAAGGGAAGGGAAGGGAAGGGAAGGGAAGGGAAGGGAAGGGAAGGGAAGGGAAGGGAAGGGAAGGGAAGGGGAAGGAAGGTCCCTAAACAATTATTCTTTATGAGTACATGGATTTCCTAGCCAAAGAGATGACAAATCACAACATAGGCCATGAAGTAACTGGCCCACAAGATCTTAAGGAGGAAATGAAGGCAGAAGATGGGGAACACATCTCTTGAAGTAAAAGAGGATGGCAGCACTTCAGTCAGGACTAAGAACTGGGCCTGGAAGGCATTTAGAAATGAACACTATAGGAAATTGTTTTCCAGAGTATTCCACATTGTCTGTACTAAAATGTGCAAAAAGTGCTGTCATTTTGCACAGATGACTACCTGAGGAGCAAAGGCCAAGACAGGTCTTTCGTCTTGACAGTCACAGGCAGGAACAAGAGAGATCTGGTGATCTTCTACTAATGTCATGATACAAGTTTTTCTTCCTCAGAAGAGGATTAAGTACATTCTGACAAGTAACTTCTATCCTTCTCATAATAAGCAGTGAAAGACTATTTTAACTAAGCCCAGTAAATCAAAGATGTGTGTAGACAGAGTAAAAATGCTTCTTTTCTTTTTTACAGTTAGAAAAAGACCATCTGATTCCAATGATAATCAGCCACTCCACATGATTCCCATTAGCTCTGTCCGTGGAACACCTGAACAAAAGCCAAAGGAACTTGGACATGTTCCTCATTCTGCCTTTTCATTATTTTTTTCATCTAAACATCTGTTTTCCCATGTTGACGCATGAGCTCATAACTTGCAGAACAAAGAGAACCCGTGCCTTCATGTAGCATGTTTATGTAGGTAGCACTGGGTTTTTCTGACAATTTCTCCATATCAATTCCACCCTTTAGTTTGTTGTCCAAATTCATTGCCACATTGCAAGGAATGACTGAGAGTCACTGAATGCTTCTGTAGTGGGGAAAGTTTTTCAAAAAATAACCAGAAACTAAGGCATCATTTAATGAGGTATATTGGTTAAATATAGCTTTATAAGGAAAACATGATGGTGATTACTTCATGAATAGCAATGCTATGACCACTATCACAGATCATGTCTATTTAGCTGCACAACACCATAGCATTTTCAAAACAAATGTAGGACTTGTGCCCTATTTTGAAGCTTTTACAAGTATTTGCTTTTCACTGATCATGGGGATCTCTTGCAATACCCCAGGCTAAGTATGTGTGTGATGTGTGTGTAACGGCTCCAAAGGACCGGGGCCTCTTAAACACACTGTATTTAACATCATCAGATCCTGTGGAATGTCTCACATACAGAAAACTATGAAAAGTTGAAGTGCTTGCAGATCAAATAAGTGAATTTAGAAAAAAAAAAGATGAAAGATAAAAAAAGTTAGAGATTACAAAATAGAGTACAAAGTAGAGTTGCTTTTGACTGTAATGCAATTTGTGCTAGTCTTGCTGGTGTTGGCTTTTCTTTGTTTACAGTATGAATGCTGTGAGCTCCCTACAGCAAAACTATAATCCAGAGTTGAAATAAAGTCAGATTCAATGCTAAGCATTTAAATGTTTTAAAAATTTTAACAGTTCACAGTTTTAAAGTTTTTCTTGCAATAATGAAGTTAATATTTTTAGTTTAGTGTTTATGTAAAAACAAATATCTTAATTTTTTTCTTCCATCCTTCTCAATTACATAAGCAGATCTTGAGATCAAGAAAGTGGAAGGCAGAGAAGGAGAGCCAGATGATAAACAACACAAGTAGCAGAAGGAACTTTGTAACAAATGAGAGAATGAGTATCATTAGGTTAAGGTTAGGACAGTGAGGCAGTAACAGTATGGATGTACAGATTTTTGGCCATTAATACAGAAGTACAGGATACCAAATGTAGCTCTGTGAATTCCTTCATTAATATAAACAGAGTGTCAAACACTCTGTCAAATAATGTCAGGAGTGTGGCACCTGGCTGCAAAGAGAGGAGACAGGCTGCTGTGGGCAGGCTGCTGTCAGAGACCATGGCAGGACACCAGCTCCAGCACTGGCTTCAGACACCTGGGGCTTAACAGAGTTCTTGCAGACCCTGGTGGCACAGAGGTGGATTGAGTAGCAGCAAATGGGGTTTCTGAAGATTTGGGGGGGCTTCTTGTGATTATTCATGCAGAAATTGTTTTCTCACCCCAGCTCACTTTAGGGAACCTGTATTTTCCATCAGGGATTTTTGGAGATGCCCATTTCCATAAAGTTTGCTGTTGGAAGGCTGACAATTTAACCATAATTACTAGCATTTCTGCCAAAAAAGACAGTCATAATTTCAAATATTGACTGCCATTGACCCATCAGCTACAACTACTCATATATCTTTCCCAGCCAGGAAGAGAGCTCAAATGCCAGTTTTAGCTGACTCTTGTCCCATGGCAGACATTAAGAGCAAGGGATTCTTATATCATGTTTACATACAGCAGATGCAAGGGAATGTAGTTTGTACCTTTTTTTGCCAAGCTTTGTTTCATCTGAGATGGTATGCACTGAGAGGAAGCATTCATGCTGTGCAGTTTCATGGGAAGACTGGAGAGTTGGGATCCCTGTTTGCTGGACAGATGGGCTCACCTGGAGAGTAACTGACCATGCTGTCACTTCTTCACTGATTCAGCACATGTGGCCAGCTGGTGCCAAACTGGGCAGGAAAAGCCTTCTCAAATACCTCACAAATACCTCAAGATCTGTTTTTATGCCTTGTCTTAGGGTGGCACTGCACTGAAACTCTCTGCAACACCTTAACAAACCAGGTTGGGGAGCTAAAATAACACTTAGATATTTACATTCTCTTCTGCTGGTTTCTGATAAATTGGCTTCTGATCCCATTCCCTCTGAAAGGGCAAGGGGTATTCCATTGCAGTGGTGCTGAGTCAGGTCACCAGCCTACACAGAAACCTGCAGCATGACTCACCAGGTGCAAATGTTTTGGGTCTAGACTCTTACAGGTCTTGAGTTGTGTATATGTAGCCATACAAACTTATGAATCTGATTGTAGCAAGCCCTGCAGAAACACAGTTAAATGCTGCCCCTGCCTTAGGAGATGTTATACACAATTTGGGAGAAAACCAAATGATAAGTGGGAGAGGAAAAACATTAAATAATAGGAGCAAATATTTATGTAATGACTATAAGCAGCTGAAGTCTAAACAAGATTAAACATTAAAAAGAAATACTTTGTAAAGGTATGGATAATTTGGGAAAGATTGCTTGGAGAAAATTAGTGTTTCATGCAGTTCCATGGTTCCACAGATTTGTATCATTCCCAGATATTCCACAGGTTTCACATCTGAGATCCCCCTTGAAAAAGAGTGTAAAAGAGAAGGATAGTTCATTGCAAATAATTCAGAAAAGATAAAGGGGCACCTTAAGGGGAGCACAGCAAAAGGGCAGCCACAGCAGAGCAGATAGCTGAAGGAAAAGTAGTGTTACAAGAAACTTAGCTATTGAATGCTTTCACAAAAAATGTACATGCAGTGAAATCCAACAAGTTTTACAAATCTGTTTTCATGCTCTCCGTTTATATTTAGGGTTGATTTAAGCTTTTATTTCAATTATAGCAGTTGTAGTACAAATTCATTCTTGGAATGGAATGGAAACAATTCAAGTTTGGTTCCCATTGCTCCATTTTGATTTATAAAAACCCCCACCACAGACAATGAAAAGTATCCCTCTCTGTTCTTTAAATAGCCTTCTGTTCTGTTCACTCAGAGTGCTGTATAATTATAGTCACAGCTCTGTTAATTAAGAGCATGCTGTTATCCTCAGCACTGAGAGAAATTAAGTTCCTGATAGATAAAGTTTTGAGGCACCTATCTCCCATGAGAGCTTCCAATGAAAGGAAATGTGGGTGACTGATGATGTAAGTACTTTGCAGCATGGCTGAGAAAACTGACCCTATCTCTTTGCACCCTTGGTTATTCTAATAAGAGTGGTGTTCCTCCTGCAAACACTCATCTGGTTTCAAATTGGATTGTTCATATTATGTGTTGAGTTGTGAGAAGTTCCACAGCTATCCTTCTCTTCTCCTTTCTCTATCCTTCCTTGCTTCTGGGACATATTGTACATAAAGTTCCAGCATTGTGGGGATATAGGAGCTTCATGCTTTGGAGATCTCATGCCTAAATAAACAGTCCAGGACATGATTAAGTTCCAACTAATTTTATATATCAGATAATATAAACAAATTTATGTAAAGTTATGCTGATTATAATCCCACAGTAAAACTGCCAGCAGCACTAAATCACATTTAAACCTCAATAGTTCCTCTTACTGTTATTTTCCTGCTATTTTCCTTCGTGGTTTGGTCTGTATAGATGCTTTGATGCGAAATTATAAATGTGACAGATATACCAATAATATTTGTATCACATAAGGTTTTATGTTTTGATTTAAGAAGAAAAGCTATGCCTCCTAAAGTCAAGATTCTCAAGACAGGATTGTTGGTGCACTTGTTGCATAAAAACATTTATGTGTCAGCCTCGCAGCACCCACAGCAATGAACAGGGCATGAGGAAAGATAAGCAGGAGTTTCTAGTCAATCAGCCTTATTTTTTTTTCTCTTTTTTGTCTTTCTCTGCTTCCAGTTGCATGAAAGGGAGAGCACACAATGGTTAGTTCTTAACAAACCAAATTAAAACCCAGGCTAATCTCCTGATCCTTACTGGGACAATGACACAACAGCACACTATGCTTAGAGGAATAAAGGATAATATTTTATAAATATATGTACATGCTTCTGGGACAACTATTTATGATGAAGAGATACTTGCTTCCTATATGTGACAGAAATTTTATCATGCAAAAAATTATACTGTGCAAGACCTGAAGTACATTTACTGACACTTAGATTCCCCATCGGACTGCACAGATAATTTAGAATTATTACATTCTAAATTCTAAATACTAAATTCTTCTTATTCATATTTGAAGTCTAACAGTCTAATGTTACATACTGATGTAGGTGCTATTAAACACTTCATGTTGTATTTCACACTGGCATGAAAGCCTGACTTTTCAAAAAGTAATATATTTTCTCTTGGACATAGTTATCTCTGTTAGTTACAAAGCAGGAGGCTGGACTTGCTAGTGGATACTTTCAAAACCTGACCTTTGGCATACACTTCTTAGGACATTCCCTTAATTCACAAATTCTGAAACTCTTACTCATATTAAACAGACTTCAGCATAAATAAGTGTCATGTCTCTCAAGCTTACACTAGATAGCCAATGGAAAAATGGTTTAACAATCTCTTTTTGATCCTTCTGACCTATGGAATGTCTTCAAAATTAGATGTGGGTAAAATTCCTAACCAACATATTAATACCATCAGTAGTAATAACATCAACAAAGCATCAGCTGGCATTATCTATTTTTTGCCAAGAGACTTGTTATCATAATAAAGAAATGGAAGACCTGTTTCCTTTGAGATATTCATGAAACATTTAAAGTTCTATTCAGAGAACCATATTAAGGGAATAGGTAATATTTCACATTAAGAGTGAAGAGGACCCCTGTCCTGACAGAAGCTGATCATTGCCTAAAGAGTGTTTCACAGAAGAAAAGATAGAAACAGGACAGAGGAAATTTTAAAATAAAATACTGGAAAGAAATGGCTTCCTAAAGTACCATATAAACAAAATAACCCAGCCAGCTAGGGAAAAAGAAGCCCAAATCCCATGAGACAAAAAAAAGAAAAAAAAGGGGGGGAGTTACAAAACTCACTAGTGTCCTTTGCAGAACATTTTTAAGATACCAAGGAAGAGCAGTTTCGATCTTCTCAGCTGAACAGCTAATAAAGAAAATACAAGATGGTACAGCATCTCCTGTGTGGGAGTTTGAGAGCTTTGATTCAGAAAGTATCAAAGAAAAATAAGAATGGAAATCAAATGTCATATAATTTATAAGTAAAGTGGTCTTTCATACCAGAGCTCAGATCTGGAAAATAACTCAGGCTGTGACTTTTTGCAATGATCAAGCTATTTCCTACTATTTCCTTTGTCTTGTCTTTTCCCAGTTGGACCATTTTTCTTAAACAGTGGACAAATAATAACAGAATGGAGCACATTGTAGTGAAATTAGAGGTCTCCATCAGCTCGTTTATTTTATATTTCTTGCACCATGAGGTGAACTTTACTGTAACTTCTCTGGTTCTGTGAACTTATATAAAGGAAAGAGGGAACTAATGAGTACAGTAGGAGGAATGGCAGTAAAAATAGAGCAGAGGTCAAGATGCATTGTAAAGCATACCATGGCTTTAAATCTACCCCAAATTGTCCAGATTTATATGAGTTTCTCCTGTTACAAAATGCCTAAAAGACTTCAACACTGAAAGAAGAATTCCAATTGATTGATTCACATTAGCAGTGGCTATTCATGTGAGACAGTAAAAGGAAATATTAGTACTCAAACATTATAACACATGCTCAAATTAGACCAATTTCTGCTATTGTTGAACAGCTAGATCCCTAATCATTATTTTACTCAAATATTTGTTTTTTCTAAAAATACTCCATAATGAAAGAAAAGCATACACTAGGAATTATGTACTAACTAAATGTGTAAAAAATAAGACAAATTTTAGTAATGCTACCTAAGATTTTTTGAAATGTGTGTGTCTTGAGAATCAGTTATTCAGCTTTTAGCTCCTGCTTTTCTTGATGTTCCCGGTCCAATGCCGCAGTACTGATCAGGATGACAGGATTACATTGGATAAGCAATACCTGCCATCTGCTGGAAGGATATTTTCTAGCACTGATGAGGCTGGCATTGTTTGGGTAGGTGGCCAAATAGAGAGAAATTGAATTAGCAGCATTCTAGAAATTGTTGAGAAATTGAAATTCAATCTGCAGTGTAATAAAGACCTTCACATGTTGTTTACTGGTGGAGAAATGAGTCACGGCAAAAATTATTTCCAGACCAATCTAATGCAACAGGACTAGAGACCTCATCAAAGTACTAATCCCCTTTCCAGTATGGTATCCCACAATTCTACCACTGCTACTACAAAAAAAAAAGAAAGAAAAAAGAAAAAAAAAAAGAAAAAAAAAGGTGGGGGGAATCTTAGTAAACCCCACTAAACCCTATTTTCTATTCAAAGCATTTCAAAAATGCAATTTTCCTCTATCCACTCTGTAATCATTTGCCAGAAACACAGAATACAGCAGTACTGCATACTTGAACAGAAAAGGGTCTTGGTCTTCTTATTTTACACAAGTAAAGCATTTCAGTTAACCATGATGATGAAACATTTTAGAAACGTAATCAAACACAGTGATCCTGTAATGATATTACAGACATGGATGTCTACTGTCACATACACATGTATTGCATACAGACAAACCTCCACAATATATATCTTTGGGATTTTGACAAAACACTGCTTTTTGACAAAACACTGCTATTTGTCTGTGCTTTTTAATGCCCTTAAAAGTATTCCATTAGGCTTCAAACTGACATTTCCATGATGTGAATGAATGGAGTGAAATGCTATAATTACCTGAGCTAACAGAAATTGCACATTGCCTTTGCTACTCTTTGGTAGCAGCAGTACATTACCTGTTTAATACATTAGTGTGCTGTAGTAGGACTTGTAGTACTATTATGACAATTATCCATCACTTCTGAACCCAATTCCCTCTTATCAGCAGCATATAATCTTGCCATACATGAATAGCTCAGTGTGGAATTTTCCATGCTGGATGTTTGCCTCTGGACAATTTTGTAGAAAACTTCAGTCAAAAGATTTCAGCTGTTTCTGAAAACACAGTTAAGGAGAAAAAAAAAAAGCCAAAATGAAAACCAACACACTGTTTTTACCATGTTAAAATATTCTGGCAACCTTTTCTTTTAATAGCTATGCTACATTCATCCTTTGGTACAGGGACTTCCTGTTTGCAAGGTGGGTGGCCTATTTATCAAAGGTAAACTTCTTGCTATCTTCACAAAATTTTATCAAAGCCTGCCCATGTTATAAACCTTGAAGCCTTTGCATAACATGTTTCCAGTAGAGATGGCAGTAACCCACTCACTCCCGCCTTGGGCTGCACACTACTTTCACAGCCTTTCAGGCTCCAAGCTGACATCATGGCTGGCTGGTCCTGGCCTGTGATCTGAAACCAAGGATAAAATTTAAACAGTCCCAGCACTGAGTCCTGGCGGTATGGGACAGCAAAAAAGGGGAGCTGGCTAGAACAGAAATGCTATGATAATTGTGGGTGGCATGGCGTGGCGTGGCGTGGCGTGGCATGTGGTGTGTGGTGCAGAAGGTGCAGCGTGAGAGGAAAGTTGGGATGGGTTGCTAAGGCACTGAGAGTGGTGGAATGGGAACAACCAAGAGAAAAGAAAAGGTTGGTGTGATTGCCTTAGACTAGTTCAAGGTGGGGTTGAGATGAAGATCTAGAGGAGCGTGAAAGTGAACAAACAGGTTGGCAGGAAGGAGATATGAAAGGGAGATGGATTCAGTTAGTGATCAGATATGTTGGAAATAGTGACAAATATCTAGGAAAAGACACTAGAACAAGTAGTCAAGAGCAGGTGACAAATCTAAAGGAGAAGATTGGAAATCATTGTGAATGAGGAAGCTGAGGAAGAAAGACTAGATGAGGAATTAGGAGAGAAGAGAAAGTATGGGTGAGACAAGCATGAAAACATCAGCTGAGGAATGAAAGGAGGCCAGTCACTGAGATAGAGGGGGAGTAGAGCTGGGATTTAGTTGGAGCAGAGATTAGTACCAGCTTGAGAAGTCTGTCAGACTGAGTATTCTCAGCCATTGTTTATTTCAAGACTCCTTGGTCAATATAGGACATATGTCTCACTGGACTTTCTAAGGCATGCGCTGTAGGCTGCGTATCCCCAAGTGATGTCATTACACATTATCTTTTGCTCCTGTTTCATTCACTCATCTGCTCTGATGATGCATTTACTACTAGTGTAGTAAAGGAAACTGATTCTTTGCTGGCCAAAATGTGCTTTTAACAGTGGTGAATGAAGAATTTAACTTAGTAAACTTATCACCTATCAAAGACAATCTGTTTTTACCTTGGCTATATCCAGGTATTTCCACAGCCCTTAGGAAGGCTGTGCATATGTGTGTATGCATTTCTATTAGGTTACCTTTCCTTCACAGAGTGGGGGAGAGGTATGAAGGAAGAGACAGTGATCTATCATCTCAAACTGTTTTTAGACGTGCCACCCTCATTATTGCATGCTGCTTTAAAAATGAACCTCACGTTTTTTCATATTTCTTCCGGTATGAAGAGAGCTGAAAAGTATAAACTCACATTTGGAGAGCCAGTACACTGAGAACCACAGACTGGAGAGGCCAAGATGCATGAGCAGAGCTGTGGGCAGCTGGCAGTAAACACAGGCTGACTGGAAGTTGCTGCATTTCTTGCACTGGATAATATGAAGAATCCCATTCAGTCCCTGGCCATACACATACCTTGTTGAGAAAAGAAATCTCAAGAGTTCCCTCCCCAGTTTACTCATAATTTTTGAAGATCTTGACATTGGTCTCAGGGGCACCCTACCGATAGATCATTAGTAATTAATTATTTTCAGATTTTAATAACAATTATTAGAATATCAGTTATTTTGTGACTTCAGTAATAGAGAGATGTAATTTTCTCATGCAGCTGAGGAATGGAGAGAAAGTAATGCAGATACACTGCACAATGCCCCTGTCCACTGAAGACTGTAGTGAAAACACTCATCTCCATAAGAGTAAGAGGAAAAAATGCACATGAGATTAAAGGATACTTAGTCACGTGTATAACATTATGGATGAGTGGATTTAGAATAGATAGGTATCCATTGCTCCCTGAAAAGCTGTACATGAAATATCTAATGTCCTATAGAATGTATGTTTTGCCAACTATTTAAAATATTTCAAATACTTAAAATATTTGTATCTAGAGTATAGTTTCTATACTTTTAAGAGAGCCTTATTACCACAACTGATCTTTACAGTCTTTCCGCTGGATTCAGAGCAAATATGAAAGAACAACCCACTTTATTCAGTGACAGACAAGGGAGTATTTTGAACTATGTGGGTGATGTGTGTACTTAAAGGCTTCCATTGCTTTCTGGTGGCAAAGGTTCCTGGGCAACAAACCTTTCCCAAGTGGTCAAAACCAGAGTTTTATAAATGTCCTCTAAGTTCTAAGCTATTTTTTTTCTCAGTCCATCCATGCCTGTTCCTGTCTTGGGTTCATGTGAGTGCAGAGTCCTGTGGTATTACTGCCCAGTACTCAGAAAAATCTGTGCTCTGTCTTATGTGCTGCAGCTAATTAGTGTCAAAACAAAAAGAGGAACAAAACCAAAAAGAAAAATAATGACATCTTGAAAATATCCTTACAATTTTTTATTTTTTTGGTAGGATCAAAGAATAATTCACTCTCCTGGACCGGTGTCAGGAAAACAGAATCCAAATCACACAAGTACCCTTCAAATGTGGGGTTATGTATATCTATTCTCCATGCATAAAATTTCTCCCCCCTCACCTCCTAGCTGGCACCATTGAGGCAGAGCAAAAAAAAAACTTTTTAGAGTCACTTGGAACTTGCTGCTGCTTCTCTGTAGCCCAGTTTCTGGATGTTTGAGCTTAAATTCACAGACACATGCCAATACAAAAACCCATATTGAGTTCAGTAGGATCATTTGTGACATTTTTCTTCTTGGTATGATTTCATGGTTTTGGCAAGTCTTTATGCCTCTCTCCCCATTGAGAAGCATTTCAATTCCTTGGTCCCTGAGTTGTTCATCTTTGTTGTAAACTCCTCCCACTTTTTACAATAAGGCCAAATTTTCAAAGCCACCAAAGTGCTCAGGTTAGGAGAGAGGCACAAAAGGGGTAAGGGCATGGCAAAAATATTTCTGGAAGAAGGCACCAAGTACCTGTGTAGAGAACTGACTGCATGTGCACAGGATTCAGGATTTCTGTATGTTGTGCCTGGGACCAAGGATAACATGACCAAGGATTATTTGCTCAATAAATATTTCTGAACCAAGTAAAGGTGATAGGAGATATCCACTAATATTCCTCTTAAAGGAAGTGTGGTCTCATGGACAGAAACTGTCCCTTTTTTTCTGTTTGTACATTACACATATTATTGGGTTTCTCAAGGGAACTCAACAATACAAAAAATAAGCAGTTGAAGAACTTAGACAACACAAAGTTCATTTAAGTAGTTAAATTGTAGCCCCTCTTTTTGTTCCTTTTTAAATTCTGCACTTGCAAGGAATGTTCAGCAACACCTAAATGCTCAAGATGTGCAAGTCTATTGTGAATTTTACCTAAAGACAAGCTAAATGGAAAAGACTACATTTTTAACACTGTCAGCTTGTTAGTCCTGAGTAAAAATGCAAATGCAATCAGCACCTTCTTCAGAAAACAAAAAGATGTGTGAAGTCCTACTATTCTTTTTGTTGGCTTATGACTGAGGGGATTAATGCAAGGAAGGTGTGGTGGACTACACCAGTCCAACACTTGGTCTTTTTTCTCTGGTCTCTTTTCACCTGGTTTTTCTACTTGACTCCACAGTGCAAAGCTTTCTAGTACCCCATATCGTTCTTCAATGCTGGATAAAGCTGCTGACTGTCTCAGAGCAGACAAAATTCATTAAATGGATTCAAGTTTGTAAATTTTATTTTCTAATGCTTTGCTGCAGCATCTTAACAACCACATCCAGTGTTCCTAATCAGTTACTTCTTATTAAAATGTCACTTAATTGATTAGGAATCATGATAATAAAAGGAAATAAGCCATTTTTCATGTAATTATTACTCTAAATGCAGGTCTCACTATTCCCTTACACCCTAGTATATTGCTACCATGGTTGGTAAAGTGTGCACAAGGGACCCGATCAAAGTTTTACTTTTAAGCTATCCCAAACAATTTTCCAACACTGCAAGTCTCTGACTACTCTTCATTCTCCTGATCGGTCCTTCTCCAATACCACAGCATCTTCTCCCCTCTCCTGAGGATTAAACAACTCTAGTTCTTTACTTCAGAAGACAGTTCCAAAAGCTGCATTTCTGCTGTAATTTTATTGAGGCTTGGTTAGTTATCAGTCTAGACAGACAATTTAATCAGGATGGAAATGTGCCAAGTACTCCCTAGGAGCCAAGACTGATATGAGATCTCTTAAAGAAGAGCCAAAAATGGAGTACACTGAGACATTTTTTTTCCTTATTTCAGGATGTTGTTCTTCTCTAAATCATATAACAGATGGAGCCTCTTTTTTCCTTTCCTCAGCCAGCCTGATCCATTCAAGTGTTTGGGTCCTCACAACTGTAACAAAAAGCAATTTTGCAGTAGTGTCCCAGAAGGGATGCATAAAGGGGATGCCAGTGTACCTAACCCCACCAAAAAAATAAAATTGAAATAATACATCAAAAGAGGTATTGACCTGCCCTGAACTTACATGATCCAGAGTCACAAATAGAATGGTTTATTGAAGAAACAGGAAAACAAGTTCTAGATTGACAGTGGTGAATGCACTAACTGCAGAGAGTTAGTATGTATAGCAACAGTTAGTATGTATAGCAGGGATCTATTATAAATATGTATATATATATACGTAAATAAATATTCTTGGAACTGCTCCCATACAGATGTTCACCTAAATGCTTCCCTTTGGGAAGGAGGAGAGACACAGTCCATTGACTGACCTCAGACAAACAGACGTGTTTTCCCCCCTCTCATATTTTTTTCTTTTTTTTTTCTGCCTCAAACCTCTCTTCTTTTATACAATAAGTTTTAGCCCAAAAGGAGGGAACAATTGCATGTTACAGGTGGGGATTGGTGACTGTAACAACACATGTAAGGCATGTTCTCTTTTCACTTGCATTCTTACTGGGTGAAAGTTAATAAGCAAACCAGGCTCCCTGGCAGTTCTGGCTACTTTCACTCAGAATCCTTAGTTGATAGAAAGAATAAAATAAACACTTTCGTCTTCCTCCACCTACAAAAAAGGCAGTAAAGGCTGTCTGACATTCATCAGAGAGCTTTTTCATGCATACTTATTTCCTTAAAGGACCAGATTTGTAGCAAGTCTTGTTTGGCACTGTGAAAGGGGGAGTGAAGCCAATGGCTGGTCTGGGAGCATGGGTGTTCTTCTGTGCTTCACTGGAACAACACTGAGCAGTGAGGCCTCCACTTTGCTCTGAGCATCATTCAGTTGTTAGGCCTTACTGGAGGCAGGTGCTCAGCTCATGTTTGTCCCAACCAGCCTCATCAATTCTTCACCAGCTTAAGGCAACACTTGTAGCAGGTCTGATGATTTATGATAACGCAGATAGGATGAAAACTAGATGTAACATGCACATGGAGTAACTCTAGAAAAGGCTAGCAAACTTTCAAACTGTATTATATTGGGTTTTATTCAGTTATATTATATATTATAGCATTATATCTTTTATAACAAGAAGTAGATGGGAATTAATTACAGGAGGTATGGAATTAGAAAAGGGCAAGAGTGCAGGCATAACCCTGGAATGAAAAACATGGCAGGGTCATAGGGAACTGAAAGCTCTAGGAGGAAGGTAAGTCAGAGGGTAAACAGATGAGGTTGCAGAAATGGCAGTAAAAGAAACAGGACCAACAAGAAAGGAAAAGATCCTAGCATCTACTCCAGAGTATGCAGCATGTTATTTGTGCCCTGTAGAATAAATGAACAATCTGTTGGCCTTTTAAAAAAATCTCTCTCCATTATTGTTCAAATGATACTGCAAGAAATGCAGTATTTCAGGATTTATCAGAGAAAACGTTGAGAAAAATGGTCACCATAAATATAACTACTCTAAAAAATGCAACTGTTGGAGGCACTTTGGCACCTGCATAACAGCCACCTTGGATTTTAATAGGAGTCCATTGTCTTGCAAAGAAATGTTATTTCTTCCCTAATGCACACAGACGGCTGATGTACTGAGAATATTTTCCTATTGTTTCTGAGTGGAATCCCCAAAAGAATATCCTACACTTCATGAGATGATTTGAGAGTATGTTTTTAATACAGGAAACAGAATGACTATTTTAGACACAGTAAAAAAGGAGAAGCAATTGTTGAATAGTCCGCACAAATGACACATAATAAACCTAATTATCATAAAAGTTATTCCTTAGTTTAGAGGACTACTCTTTTTTTTAATTTACTTCAAAGGGACTTTACAAATAGAATGAAAAGAAAGAAGGAAAGGGGACGAGCAGAGTTTTCTTAAGGTCAAAGGCCATAAGTAAGATGTTCTGATGGCACAGAGACAGCACAGCTGCAGGCAGAAAGCTGGGATGCTGCTCAGAAATACAGTGTACAGTTGTCAGTGATTGCCAGTGATCCCACTGGTTCATGATCATGGAAATGCCTTGAAAAATATTGGAATTCAACACTTGTGTCTTTTTAGGTCTTCATTTTTTTTAATGAAATATGCCTGTTCATCTTTTGGAAGCTATAAAATGTTTCTTAAAGCTCAACACACAGAAAAAATGGATTAATAGTCAATATGGTAAAATGGAACTAAAGGGAAGTGTTTATGAATTTGGGTCAAACTGATGACTAAAAGTTTTAGTTGCAAAACAGGGTGGAAAATCCATATAGATTGAAACAGTTAAGCTTTTTTGCAATAAAATATTTCTGTTCAGACATGCCAAAAGCTTGAAAATAAAAACTTTTGTTTCAAAATAAAATTCTCTCTTTTTAAAAACAACTAAAACAAGAAAAAGACTAAGCAAAAGACATAATTCTAAGACATAAATAACTCTAAAAATACATAAATTCTAAAAATTCTTTGCAGAAAGGAAGTCTTGCTTTTGTCCAGGTTTAATTTTCAGCCCCAAGTATCTGTTTTGGTCTGAGCTTTCTGTTTATTATATTTTTTTGTTTGTTTACATGCTGGTTTCAGGCTCTAAAATCTATTTTCTCCATGTAAAATTTACTGTTTTCTCAATATTTTTCCATACTTACAGGGCTGGAGCATATGCCTTAAAAGAAAATTCAGTTTTGGTTAGCCTGGAAAAGAGAAGGCTGAGGGGAAATTAACTACTACCTTCAGCTAACTAAAGAAGAATTGCAGAGAAAACAGCCACATACTCTTCTCAGATGGGCACTGCAAAAACATAAGAGGCTGCAAGCCACATCACAGAACATTCCAGCTGGAGATAAAGATAATAATTTTCACAAGAATGTGTCCAAGTACTGGCACGTGAAACTAGAGAGCCTGAAGAATCTCCCTTCTTGGAGACTTTCAAAACCTGATTGGGCAAGCCTGAGCACCCTGATCAAACTTCAGAATTAACCCTGCTTCTTGCAGGCAACGGGAATTCATCAGTCACTCCAATTTAATTTACTCTGTATTTCTAAATGGGAATGTTTTGCACAGTAGTGCTCTGGGTTAGATCAAAACAATACACAGAATGATTGAGTAACAGCTACATGACTACCAGAAAGCACTGGTCTGGCAGCTAGTGCACACATTCCATAGAAATCCAAGTGGTATTTCATGATCCACTTTAGACTCTCAGGCTGAGCTTGGCCAGTTATGAGGAGGAAATTTGCATCCTGAGCTTGGTTTGGACCACACCAGCTAACTTTCCAACTAAAGCTCAGGCAGCATGCTCAGGATATTTTACATTAAGCACTGTTGATGTGGTTTGGACCTACACAACCCTCATGTGTTGAAATATCTTCACAGACCCTTACAGCACACAGCAAAGCATGCAAGCCTCAATCTTATTCCATAAAAACTTCTCTCTGGCAAGCTGCAACACAGCTCTCACATTGTGTCTGACAGCTTGACCTAAGAAAAAACCTACAAAAACATAGCAGTTATCTCTCAGGGTCATAGGAACACCACATGGTACCCAAATGAAACCCAGAGGCACAACCTATTCAGTATGGACACAGTTCATCAGTTAAAGCAGTGTGGGTGTGAGCCAGAGTGTGCCACCCCAGAGTCAGGAACAGAAACAATCCCTGGGATTGTTTTATTGAGCATCATAGACACATATATTATAGACACTACAGTCTTTCAAAGAGTCAGGTTTCAATTAGTTTTAAATGAGGCTGAAGTTTTTACTCTGTATGGGAATAATGTCTCTCTGAAGCAGATTTTAAAACCAGGAGAACTTTTTTTTTCTGTTTGATTTTCTAAAAAGTCTAGTTTGTATGTAAATTTTTCAATTAGGAATAATTACAAATGCCAAATCAAGTGCGCAGAAGTTAGGAAATACCATCTCTAGGATTGATGTTTCAGACTGAATTCACATATGTTCTATGTATTATTCATAGTTTCATTATTGACTGGTAGGTTTTTTCCTTCTCCCATTGGACTGTATAGCTTTCCATTGACTAAAAAAAGGGATGGAAAATACATGATATTCTACCTCAGGCAAGGGGTTTGTTTTTCTGCGTTTCTAAGATTACAGCTGCCAAGAACAGGTCTTTTTGTGGTAGACCTCACAGCCAAGGGTGTCCAAGCTTTGCAGCACGCTGCTACATGAGCCATCAGGGAGAACAGGATGAGATTAGGCTTCCTTTGCATGCCTAAGGTGATGCCTCAGGTTTTAGCTTTAATATTTTTCAGATTCTGTACTGCTTTAGTGCATACTTCCCAGCTTCATATTAGGGGATAGTAAGCTCTCTTCACAGAATAGGTAGACAAAACAATTCCTTCTCTAGCTGGGTACCAAGGACAACCAATTCAAATCTCAGGCCCAAGAGCATGAACAACAGTGGACTGAAGAGAGAAAAATAAGAAGGACGGGACTTCATGGGCTAAAGCTGTAACTGGACAATTAACTCCAATATGCTAATGGACCAGAACTTTAAAAAGTGTGAAATCCCAGGACTGGTTGTCCATTTTGTGACCATTTTGGGTTCATCTTGGTTGTAGCCTTTGCTGGGCTCTTGTGCTGCCCAAGGTGGATCTGTTGCAGCCTCCTAATGAATATCTACTTTATTCTTTAACTCTGTCTAGTCTCTGTTCTAGGCCAGCCTACACAAGGCATCAAAGGTGTGATGCACTGAAAGCTCACTGAAAGAGAGACATTTTCCTTTGTAACTGTAATTTCCCTGAGCTGATTTAGTATTTTGGAATATTTCCACCTACCTCTGGCGCAGAATGACAGAAAACAGTCCAAGCCTGTAACAAAATTATTTTGAGTAGGACATACCAAAAGAATTTGAATATGTCTGCACTGACATCTACACTGACATCCCAGCAGTTTTCTGACCCGTGCTAGCTCAGGTACTGATGGCACAGGACACCAAGCAACACAGACTGCAGTGCTACAGGCGAAATGTGTAAATGAGCCTGCATGCCTGGATTCTGTAATTGTATTGCTAATAAATGAACCACATGGTTTAAAGTTAACTTTAAACTGTGCCACTTCTATGAACAGCAACACCTCTTGATTAAAATGCTGTATTAAGAAAACGGTCTTGCCTACAAAAAAAAAACCTGTGAAAACTCTCCAAACATACATATTACAGGAGATATTTAATGTACACTTAATACAATTTTATACAATCAATGATATGAGCTAATAGGCCTATAATTTGGTGTTTGCTTCCCATTTATTCAAGGAGTTTTTTTCTCAGGTGGGTAGCAAGTCTTTGCAATTTATTCTTCTCAGTGTTTAGGGCTGATAGAAATTTGAACATGAATAGTCTGCCAAAGTGTTCTTCACCTCCCAAGGCATTGAGCTCTATCAGTCATAATGACAACTCAGCTTTGATGACTAAACACTACTTACAGCAAGGTTTAATGGGAACAGACATCCATTGTACAGGGAATTAAGTTTAGTGTTTTTAGCAGAATATTTCTGTATTTGAATTATATGATTATGTACAAGAATGTGAACTAAAATGAAAAATAATGTAAAATTTAGAAAGACTTTGAAGAACACATTACTCCTTAACAGTGAATTTTGATTTAGGATTCTGTCTCAGCTCAAAAAGCTGACCAGACCAACAGGAAAAAAAAATAAGGTGAACTTTGAAGGTCGGAGAGGGACACGGTTTGCTCATATAATGAGCTCTTCCTTTTCCCTCAGGAAAAAAATCCTTCCAAAAGCACTGCATCAGATAAACTGTAACTATTCTAAGTCTTGCTTTGTCCACTCTGAGAAGGTAATTGAGCACTAGCCCAGGTCCACCAGCCATGTCCCAGGTAAAAAAGCTCTCAGGGGACAAAATTTTTTTGCAACATCCACCTTCCTTCAGCAACCTCCTTCAAGCTTCTCTCCTAACTGAGCTCTGTGCTCTGTGCTTTGTCTCTCTCCCAACCCCAAATTTATGTGGCGACTTCGCTACAACTATCCCAGACTCTGTGTTGGATGAGACCATGAGTTCCTAGCTATGACTCAGATAAACACGTCCTCATGTAAATTTACCACAGCTGTCTTGGGGTGATTTTATGATGATTAGACTATTCCCTGATTGCGTGCTTCATGCCCAAAAATGGTTGCTGTAGCTTTAAGGTGGGTCTGGAGGGAGAAGGGAGCCTTGAAGTTCTTCAGTGGGCTTTTCCAAAGCCTCACCCCCAGGCGTCCCTGCCATGTGGTCTGGGTTTTTGCTTGCCTAGCATGGATTTTTTTGTTAGCCCAGGCAGAATTTTTTTTCTTTGTCCTTCCTGGACTTGGAGAGGCTGCGGTGGTAATTCTTCAGCAGCACTTTGAAGTGTACTGGACAGTTTGGTTTCTGAGATCAGAGACTAGTGGGAAAGACAAGGGACCTCTCCGTTTCAGCCTCACATCTTGGGAAAAGCTGAGACAGCAAGAGAAAGCTCACCTGCTTCCCCTGCTGTGAAGAGGGGACTGATGTCAAAGACTCACCAGGTTTCACATCTGTTTGCCTGAACTGCTGCTTGAATCTGCTGGGGGTTTTTCTTGTTTGTTTGTTTTCCCTGAAAACCCATGCCATTTTGTACCCACTAAGTGGCAAACTGCTGTTGGCTTTTTTCTTTCCCTGGCATTTTGGGTTTTTATTCCAGTGTGTGTGTGTGTGCACAGGGGTGGAGGGGACTAAATTCTTACAATTCAATATCTAGCATTTATTTACTTTTTACTGTGCCATGTGGGCACAATATTGACTCTGTCAATAAATGGTTGGGGTTTTTTTTACTCTCATCCACTAGTATTCATTTCTTATTGGGATTGTTAGAACTCTTTTTTTTTAGAAGAAACACTCATTCCATAGTGTTTTTCCCCTGAACTTGTCTCTAAACCAAGACAACAGCACAAGACTTTAGGAGAGAATTCTTCTGATACTCTACTGTTCCCTTTGGCAACCTCTTTCCAGGCTTAATAGGACTAAACTGGAGTGCCTACCCTTTGTGTCTCTTCCAACTCTTAACCCAAACCTAGGTGTCAGGTGAGATCCAGCTCAACATTCTCAAGCCATAGTCCAGGTGAACATGTCCTCAGGGAACAATTATTTTTGCCCCCATCCCTTCCTTTGGCAATCCCTTTTCAATCCCTGACCAAATGAAGTGCTAGGCTTTCTTTCTTTTCCCAAAGCTGAACAGAACTAGATCCCTAATCATAGGTTCAGGCTGAGACAGCCCAAAGCCCCTAACCATCAACCACATGGTTGATTATTCTCTGAGAATAATTCTTTCCTGCCCCATTCCAAATGGGTATTCAAACTTGGCCTGGTTCCTGTCGCTAAGCCTAATTTTAGCCACAATTCCAACACCTGGTATCTGCAGAGACCAACCAAAGTCCCCAAGCCACAGCCATGATGAACAAGTTATCCTAAGAGAATTCCTACAGCAGATCTTTCTATCAAAACTGAGTTCTTGGCTCCACCTTGTTAAAAGTCTGACTTAGTCTGAATGAAAAGGATGGGTTGAGCCTTAGTTCCAGATCCTGATCTAGCACCCAGATTAGAAAGATTTCAGGGAAGAGGTATTTTTGCAGCCTACCCCTTACTCCAGCTGCTCATTTTCTGCCCCCCACCAACTATAGCCCCAGGTTTTATGTCTCTCCCAACCAGGTATGTAATGTTAACATTAACCCTAATCCCAGGCATCAGCTGAGCCTTCTCAAACATGCCCAGCCATGGCCTGGATGGAAAATGTCTCTGAGAAGAATTTTTTTCATGTTCTATCCCTTTTTGGCAGCTCTTGGTGCATTTCTAGGCATGATAAGCCTCATTCTCCTAATCCAATACTTAACTCTAAGCCCATTCCTCAGCCTGGGTTGAGTCTTGGCTCAAGGCATCCAACCAAGTGAGAAATTTCTCAATGAAAATTCTGTCTGCAAACTTCTCATCCCTTTTCCAGCTACTTGTTAACACTGCACAGGATGGTGATTCTTGGATCAGGGATGTTCTTGTTGTTGTTGCTCCTTCCTTCCAGAAAAATAATGGGTATGTGACTAAGTATTTTCAGTGAATTATGTACTGAGTTCACCTTAAAGCAACTCAGAGTCACGATCCATATAAGACAGCAAAATTGCTTATTGTTCAAGATTTTTCAATTTCCTTTCACAACAACCTTGAATTTGTTTTTATTGAGATTCTGCTTATCTACCTGATCAGACGCTGTACCTGCTTCTGCCATATCCATCTGACTTCTAATCTAAAGAATGTCTACAGCTGCAAGACACATGGCTTCAATATCGTTCAAGATAATAATTAAAAACTGTTGAAACAGGTATTTTGAGATTGCAAAGCAGTAGTTGAGTTTCCTTCTTGCCATGGCAACCAGCCATGGAGCTTTAAATATGGTGGTAAGGAATTGTGTAAGGTATGTCCAATAGCTGTTGTGGTAAAATAAGGAATGCTTGCACAGCCAACAAAGCTGACATTTAAAAAATTAAGGGTAAGCTTTGTCTCCATTCTTTTTGGTTTTGCCATCATTTTCTCTTTTTTAGTGTGTCATGTGCAATGTGTCAATCTTATGCTGTGATCTTTGGGAGAATGGCTTGAGAAAGATGATACTTCATATTGGCACTGATGGAAGAGTCCTTGGGGTAACTTTGATCAGATCTATTAATACAGTTGAAGATTAATACTAGATTAATATGTGTCGAAATTAGTTCCAAATAAAATGTTTGCTTTATTTGATGAGTACAGCCAGAGTAGTATATTTGTTCCCAACTGTTTAAATGAGTCGCACAGATTTTCTTCAAAATATTTCAATTTGCTACAACTGTACGCCTATTTATGGCTATATCTCATTGCTTCAGAATAAAAATATATTTATTTCTTTCAGCTTAACTTACTTTACCAGCCGAATGAAACTGAAACTGGCTATTTCCAGGTGCGGAACCGCTCCCTTTGTTCTTTTTTAAGACAGAAATGTTTTTCCGACGAGAGCTCGGCTCTTCACGATGCTGCCACTTGGTGGTGCCCCGGCGCCGCAGTGAAAACCATCGTGTCAATGGCTCGGATTGTGGCATTCAGGCCCACCAGGTTCTTGCGGTGCTTTCTTGAAAATTAACAATATTTACTGTTCTATGGCCTCTGTTTAATATCTATCTCTCTCTCTCTCTCTGTATAGGTATAGTTATAGGTATATGTATAGGTATAGGTATGTATATAAACATACATATACACATATCTATATATATACAAAACACAAAACATTCAGTGTAAGTGAATGATGCCTTCAAATTTGTTAGGCGTATTTCTTTGATTGATGTATTTAAAACTATAACTACATGATTACTGTTCTATCACCTCTATCTATATAATGCAACATAAACTTCTTAGAATACTTACTGAATGCATTATATGGGATGTTAGGGTGGCTCAAATGTGCAACCAGTTGTGACAACAACAGTTAATATTTTCTGAAAAATGAAAACAATCCATGCTAAAGTATCCTTGACTAAGGGCTGTCCTTCTATGACAAGGTGACCCACTTAGTGGATGAGAGAGAGAGAGGCTGTGGATGTTGCCTACCTGGACTCTAGTAAAGCCTTTGACAGTGTCTCCCACAGCCCTCTCCTGGCTGCTGACAATTTGGGTGAGTGCACTGTTTGCTGCATGAAATACTGGCTCAATGTCAGGCCCAGAGAGTGGTGGTGAATGGAACTGATGCAGTTGGCAGCTGGTCACTAGTGGCACTGCTTGGGGATCAGTACTGGCTCCAGTTCTGTTTAACATCTTTATCAATGATCTCGACAAGGGGATCAAGTTGACCCTCAGCAAGCTTGCAGCTGACACCAAGTTGTGTGCGAGTGTTGATCTGCTGGAGGATAAGAAGGCTCTGCAGAGGGATCTGGACAGGCTGGATCGATGGGCTGAGGCCCATTTTAAGAGGTTCAATGAGACTGAGTGCTGGGTCCTGCACTTGGGTCACAGCAGCCCCCTGCCACACGCTTAGGGCACAGTGTCTGGAAAGCTGCCCAGTGGAAATGGAGCTGGGAGTGCTGGCTGACAGCAACTGAGCATGAGCCAATGTGTGTCCAGGTGGCCGAGAAGGTCGAGGGCATCCTGGCCTGGATCAGAAATAGCTTGGTCAGTAGGACCACAAAAGTGGCTGTCACCCTGCCCTCAGCACTGGTGAGGCCACACCTCAAATCCTGTGTTCAGCTCCGGGCCCCTCACTACAAGAACAACATTGAGGGGCTGGAGCATGTCCAGAGAAAAGCAATGGAGCTGGTGAAGGGGCTGGAGCACAAGTCCTGTGAGGAGAGGCTGAGGGAACTGGGGGTGTTTAGCTTGGAAAAAAACGAGGCTCAGGGGTCACTTTATCGCTCTCTACAACCACCTCTAAGGTTGGTGTAGCCAGGTGGGGGCGGCCCTTTCTAGGATACCAGTGGCAGGACGAGAGGACATCACTTCAAGTTGCACTGGGGGAGCTTCACTTTGGAGATTAGGAGGAATTTCTTCACGGAAAGGGTGGTCAGACATTGGAATGGGCTGCCCACCCCTGGAAGCGTCTACGAAAAGACTGGACGTGGCACTCAGTGCCAAGGTCTAGTTGACAGGGTGGTGTTCGGTCATAGGTTGGATTTGATGACCTCAGATTCCAATCCCTCGGCTTCGGCCGCTCCCGCCGCTCCCGCTCCGTTCGCTGCCTGCCACGTCGAGCTCGCTGCCTTCCCCGCCGGCACCGCCCTTGCCTGGGCCGTGCCGGGCCGGGCGCGCCGGGGAGGAGAAGGCGGGACGCTGAGGAGGCGGAGGCGGCGGGAGGTGCGGCCCCCGCCCCGCGCGCGGCGCTGATGGCGCTGACGGCGCGCTGCGACGGGCGCGCGGCGGGGCGGTGACGTCGCGCGCGAGGCGGAGGGCGGGGAGGAGGAAGAGGAGGAGACCCGGGCGGCCCCGAGGCTGAGGCGGCCGCGTCCAGCGGAGGCTCCGCTCCCGTCCCGTCCCGTCCCGTCCTACCCCTACCCCCGGTGTCTCCGGTTCGGGCGGGCCGGCGCGGCTCTCCCGAGGCCGCGATGCGCTCGGCCTGAGCGCGTCCTCGCCGCCCCGCTCGGTTCGGGCCTCTGCGAGGCCGGGGACCGCGATGGCTGCGGGAAGCTGGCAGGAGGCGGCGGCCGGGTGGGCTGAGGAGGCGGCGGCCCGGGTGCGGGACGCCTTGTCGGGCGGCCTGGGGCTGCTGCGTGCCGAACTGGGCCTCGAACTGGGCCTCGACCCGCAGGCGCTGCCCACCTGGCTCGCCCTGGCGGTCCCGGCCGCGCTGGGGTTCGTGTTGCTGGGGCTGCTGCTGGCCGCGGCCTGCGGGGGCGGCCTCCGCAAGAAGCCGGCGCGGAGCGCGACCGTGAGGAAGGCTGACGAGGCGGTCGGCGCGGGCCTGACGGCCGGCGGGGGCCAGGGCAAGTCGGCGGGCCCGGGCCCCGGGCAGCTGAACCTCAAAGGCGATGAGCAGAAGAAACGAAACAGGAAGAAGCTGCCGGAGAAAGCGGCGCGGGTAAGAGGGGTGTGAGGGCCGGGAGGGCAGCGGGGGTGAAAGGCGAGCTGACAGCGGCGGCAAAGGGCGGGCTGTGGCACCCGGCCGGGTCCCAGTGGGGAGGCGAGGGGGTCGTGTCTGGGAGCGGCCCCGAGCCCGGCTGCCGCTCCCCGGGCCCTGTCGCGGCGGGAAGCATCTGGGTGCCGTAGAGGTTTCCCCTAGACGCCTTGCGATATTTGCCTGTGAAGAGAAGGGTGTGGGGGTGCTGACTGCTCTGGAGCCGTCTCAGGTCGTCTGGGTTACTTTGTTACTTTGAAAACCTGGAGGAGCAGCGCTGCCACAAGTAAACTGCGCGTTAATAGCCCTGGGTGATGAGGAAAAGGCTGGCTTTTTGGAAGAATTTTATTGTAAACAAAAATCATATGAAAGCTGCTATTACTATTATTATTCACTGAATAATAGGGTTAGCAACCAGTAGTGGGGTCCTTAGCGTGGCTTAGAATTTCAAGCCAGGAGTTGTAGCCTAGGCAGGTAAAGACTGTTGGAAGCAGCATTCCAAGCCTTATGAATGCTGTGATGATTCAAACTTGAGTAAGGTTTTTGCTTTGTATTTTCAATGGAACACGTTAGTGTCAATGTTGCTGTGAGCATGCCTCACTAGGAATGTGTCTGATTTAGTTATTACAGTAAGGATCATCTCCTTTAATAAGGAAATCTGTGTCTTAGCAGCCCCTTAAAAAGAGATCATTCCTGTAATTTATATTTTTTAAATCCTTAATATGTAGTGTGGGAACCTTCCATCTTTGACAGTATGCATCCACGTAAGAGAAAATTAGTAGAATGCAGAAATTGTCAACTGTCCTTTTAAAGCTTACAGTTGTCACAGTTTTGGGGCTTGAAGGGATTGCTTCTATAGCTTTTATATTGTTAGGATGTTTGTAATCCTATTTATGTCCAAATAGATTATAGGAATGAAAGTGTAGCAGATGTCCCCTGCCTATTACAACTGTGTCGTATAATTATATCTTGCTCTATAAAATCTGAATTGTTTCCCTAATGATGAGAGAAAGGAGAGACAGTGGGTTTGTATCTTCGCTTGAGTCTGTGGCAGCATTAAGATTTCAGAGGTTTGGGAAACTTTTTAATGTGAGTGTAAGGCTAGAACATCTTAAACAGGAAAAAAAAAAGGTCTGCATATGTCACCAACCTGTCTTTGAACACTGAACTACTGAAGTTGTTTCTGGAAGTTGCAAGAGACTGAATGCTGAGCGCCAAGAAGAGGAAACATGATTCAGAATCTTTCCAGTGTAGCTAGGTTCTCCATTTTGAGAAGGCATGCTAAAGATGTAATTTTTTTCCCATCTTGAGAAGCAGATACTTCAGGGTCAAATAAATATGTTATGCTTTCTTGACAATAAAGACTAACCCTAGAAATTAAATCGAGTTTGCTTAGTTTATTTTGTTGAAACTCCAGTATGAAAACAAATAACAAACTCTTGCAAGTCATTGCTGAAGACATTAAAAAATGCCTCCACAGAAGACTGAGTGAATAGGTAGATATCTCTCTTGACTTGACAATGCTTTGTAGTATACAGATTCATAAAAACAAACTTTAGTAATTTTATATAAAAAATGTCTGACTTTTTTTGAGTGTAAATAATTGTACTCCATTGAGCTTGGTTTACGTAGGCATAGAATAAAGTTAAGGCAATGTAGGAGCAAATATTTTTGTAATCAAAAGAGCAAAGTAGTTTTTAAGTTGTCATTCTGTATCATTAAAATTTTAAAGTTATTTTAATATTACTTTGTATTCATTATTTCCATGGTGAGATGGAAAAAATCCTACCTTCTTCCAAAAGGAAATGCACAAACTGAATCATTAACTGTAGTGCAAAGAAGTTTACACCAGTGACAAAGTTTAATAGGCCTGTCTTGTGCTTATTTTCCAAGATAAGTTTAGAGAGACCAATATTAGTGTGTCCCAGTGTTTTCTGACTTACATGTGAAAAGTTCTCAAAATAACATTGGAAACCTAAAGATGGAACAAAAATTCTTACAGATTGCTGCCTGGTGATTTCCATCGTGTGGCTCTGTGCTGTGATGCTAATACTGAGGGCTGGGCGGGGAAAAGAGTAAGCCTATTACCAGTAGATTTACTACAGGCTTGCTATGCCAGGGTCTAGATTTCCATTGCAGGCTGTTCAGAAAGCTTAGAGCAACTGGTCTGTGGCTTTAAGAACTTACTACAGATGTCTAATTAAAAGCTGTAGGGTTACTTTATGACACAATTCCTGAGATCACTGTATGGCAGGTGATGTGTAACACTCATCAGTCAGGATCAGAGGTGTTCCTCACTGTAGCTTTTCTGAGGAAGAGTATTAATTGTTTTTTTCCTTGCATGTGGCTTTATTCAGTACCTGTATAAGTAGGGTACAACTTACCCTACATGTTCTTAATAAAACATGTTTCTTTGAATGACACTGTGTTGACTGAATACAGTAGTACCTATGAGATTTTCTTTATTTACTTGCTGTGAACGGACTGTGAAAAAAAATGGAGCTGAAACTGTTTAGCATTCATTAAGATTAAAGTTTACAGAGCCAGTTCTGGCTTTCAGGCTGCTTGGAGCAAGGTATCATGGTGTCTTTACATCAGATTCTGTGCAGTAAACCTGGAGCTGCTTTTTTCTTTTTTCGTTTTTATTTTAACTCCTGGAAGAGGCAAAGGTCTTTGGCCTCGTTAAGAAATTTTTTTTCTGTCCATTAAACTTGAAAGTTAATTTTGATTCTTTCCCCTTCTGAATAATTACTGTGCCTCTCCTACTTCAGCAGAAAAAAAGTGAAGCTGTTCTTACATGGTTTCTGTGCAATCTGCCAAACACCACAGAAACTTGAGAGTAGCCATCTTCTGTGCTCTGCTACCACTTCAGGAAGCCATTCACACCATCCATTTGTAGATGTGGAAAATACCAAATTGACTTTGTGCTTCCTATTGTTTGTCATGCACCTGGAGAATAAATGCTCCACACTCTAGCAAAAGTATTTGCATTCATTTGAGGAAGTTTCATATTTGGTCTGCTTGGAAGAACTTTCTGGGCTATGGCTGTTTATTGCTTATTTGTACTGTGTAAAGACTTTATTGTATTGTGTAAAGACTTTATACTTTCAGCTGATACTCAGGTGTTGGTTTGTGTATGTGTTAGTGGTCAGATGGCAAAAGTAGGGCTGCAGGATTCTTTGGGCCTCAGAGAAAATTGCTTCGTTTCTTTCTGAAGAGAAGCTTGCAGAAAGCATTTGTAACCAGATTCTTTCATTGGCCAAGATATTCTAAGCAGAGGTATCTAATGTGTAACTGAGGACTTTGGCTAATACAGCATTGTAAGATTGAGGTGATAGCAATTTCATTAATGCTGTTTGAAGCATGAAACTGAGTTATCCTTTGCATTACCATGTTTAAAGAGTACTTTTTGTTTTGACGGTCTAAGCAAAACCTTTTCTACATTTAGTATATCTTAACACCCTCAAATGAATGTGTGTGGAAAAAGGTTTATTTAAGTATTGGAATTTTAAGGTCCTCACGCAAGAAAACCATTCAGTTATCAATGCTGTTACTGACAGCATTACTTCTGCCTTGTTGCATCTTGCCTGACAGCTTTAAGATGAGGGTAGAAAAGATGGCAAATAATAAATTGCACAATTTTGAGTTAATTAATTGTGCCAGTGGATGTTTAATATATTACCTGTAACGTTTTAAACTTTGGGCTGTGGTTGTGTTTTTAAAATTAAACATTTCTGAATACTGTAGAAAAACTTTCTTGTTTCTTGCTTCTGTTGCTTTCTTTGGTATATCCAAAAATGGTCACATGGATTTTGGTTAAAATTCTATGATTCATCTATGGGCAGAAAATGAATGTGGAAAGCTTCCACTGAAAAGGAGGGTATTGCAATTAAGGGATGTATTTCTCCCAAATGTGTCAAAGTCCAAGTTTTCTAACATTTTTCTAAAGATTGTTGTTTGCATGATCAGATGATCAGACAGCATTTTGAACAGTCATGTGGATGAATTTTTCCAGAGGGTTTTTAATGGATATGAATTAGTTTATTAGTTCAGAGAAAGAACTGAAGTTCTTTTAAACTAAAAAATAAAACTTCTATTTATTGAATAGTTGGAAGGGATTAATAAAGTACTTTTCAAGTTAAGGTACATATATAATAGCTAAGAAGCAAGGTACAGAATTTTAAAAGTTAGTTGGCTCTAAAATTTTTGGTACACACCCAATACAAGATGCATCAAACATGTTATCTAACTTTTACTTCTAAGCAGTCCCTGGAGAAAATAGAGAGGCATGAGAACTGAGTTTTGACAATGAGTTATTTTCAAGATTAAATATCAGTTCTTTGGTATCCCTGTGGAATATACCAATAGTTCAGAAGAACTTTTAGAGAGAGTTCCTAGACCACAGTTGTAAAATACACTTTGTTTTCAGAATGCTGAGGGAAATGCACTGCATGTTAGATATGAGAAGTCTAGTTTAAAGCTGGTTGTTGAAGGAGAAGAGGGGTTAGGTGACCTGATCTTTCAATTTCTATTTATAGTTACTTTGAAGAAGTTGGCATGCTTGCTAACTACAGTAAGCAATACTATGTTATGTAGTCTAGTGAAATCGTGCCGGGGTGATTTGTAGGCATAATACAATGTGGCAAGACTTAAATGCCTCTAGCAGTTAAACTGAGGATCAGATCTAATATTTGAAGGAGTAGGCCACACTAAGTTGTGATACGGCTTTTGTTTTACTTGAAAGCAAGTAGGTTTGTGTGATGCACAGTTATAACAGCTTTTGGGTTTTTAATAGCAAAAAAATAAGTAAAGGTAATAGAGCGTGAAATTTATTTTGAGAGAATTGCAGGAATTAAAGCAGCTTTGAAGTAGCTATTTATGCTTATTTAGTTTTCAGTCATTCATTTATCTGAGTCATTCTGAACATGAACCAGTGACATTTGTGTTGACTCTTCCAATTACTGTTCTTAACAATTGTTTTCCATGCAGTGAAATTTAATGGCTGACTGTGGTATAATATTTTCATCTTTTTTTGCAGTTAAGCAGAGTAACTTCAGTCACAGCCTTTTGTTAGAAGTAAATGATTTCTAAATTACTACATTTCTGTAAGGGGAATATGTAGGCTAAGGTGTATGCTTTTGCTGTCAAAAGTAATGTAAAAACTCTTTTAATGATTGTCCAGAGTTTTAATTTTATATGTTGAATAATACATGCTAATTTTCTTTCCTTAATTGTGTGAGGGGGAAATGGGAGACTAAGGTAACACCTGTAATCAAGTCGGTCTGAAGAGAACAATGGGCTACCATGCTTAGTCATGCTTCATGTTTGATTTCTAATTTCTGTTCTACTATGAAGTTCAACTTGTGAAGGAAGTGAGCTGGGAGGGATTTGCATAGAGAGAAATTGCAGATGTTTGGTCAATGTAGAAATTACTTGTAAAAAATTAGTCCTCTTGCTGAACTGCTACAAAGTGGTTAATTTAAGTGTTAATTTAATTAGATAATTTATGGCATGTACAACTGTAGCTGTTCTGGATCAGTTTTCAGAACAGCTACAGGTAATTTTAAAAGCTGGTAAATTTCTGAAATTTACCTTTTGCTATGAAATTCCTGGATTGAATAGGAGCGAGATGAAATTATAAGAACTGTTCTCTTTCATTTTTCATTTCTGTGTTTGTTGTTCAAAGGATCTACTGCAATTCTGTATTTACCAATCCACAATTTGGTCTCCTCTATTCAATAATCTTACAAGCATTTTTCCTTCAACAATTGCATTTCAGTAATAGTGCAATTTGAGCTTTGTTTCATCTGCTTTCTCTAATTTTTTTATTATTTATGCTTATTGTTTACACAGCCTAATGGAAGGTCTTTCCTTGATGTATCTGAAGATGAAGTAATACAAACTGTTCATAAAGACAATATAAAGCAGCCTGTGGACACAGAAAAGAAGAATGAAAAGGTTAGTTATGGATACACAGCAAAAATGTTGAAGTTTAATTTATTAAATTTCAATATCTAATAACTGGTTTTGGTTTGAAATCCTGTTACATATATGAATGAAGAGGCAGGCTTCTTACTGTGAAGAGTACTAATCTAATTTGGAGTTGAAAAGAGCTAAAGTAGTATTTTCTTAACTTCTGAGACATGCCTTATCACAGAATGTTTGTCAAGGAAACCCCACTCCCAGCCCCCCTCTAAACACTGATATCTCTGTTCATCATGTGACAGCATTAAGCCTACAGAAATAAAGTTTGTTTCATCTTGATGGCTTCATGGAGATGCAGCATAATGATAGTATTGTTAAATGCCTTGTAAATGGTCTACCAGTTGGGGGACTAGTATTCAAAGGATTTAGACCATGTGCCTGCTTGTTTCTTTTGCCAGATGTATCCATTACTGATTAGAGTTCTTGATTTTTGATGATAAATGTGAGCTTTGAAGTCTGGTGTGGGCTTTTTGTTATGCAAATTAAACAGCTACATTAAAAATATATTTTCAAACATCCATCTGCAATATCTAATCTACAAGGTAACCTTGCTACTGGCAGTGTTATTTTTTGAACTGTGAGGACTAATCTTCTTTTTTTATTATATATGTTGTTATTTATAGGCAACATGGATATGCTTGGGCCTTTGATAATTTTTTTTGCTTGGTTCTTTTGCTAACACTGTGCATGAAGTTTTCCCAATGTCATTGTTTTCTGACTTATTTTCTTCAATAAAATGCTTTTGTTGTAACTATACTGAGGAAAAATAAAAGGTTGTGTATAAACAGTGAGAAACATTTTGCTATGAGGGTGATACACTGGAACAAGTTGCCCAGGGAGGTTGTGGATGCTCCATCCCTGGAAGTGTTCAAGGCCAGGCTGGATGGGGCTTTGAGCAACCTGGTCTAGTGAAAGGTGTCCCTGCCTATGACCTTTAAGGTCCCTTCCAATCCAAGCTTTAATAAATACACTTGCTTACCCTCCAATAACTTCTTTTGTGGTTAGTATTTTGGCTAAAAGACTGTATCCTTTTAGTTTGCTGTAGGACTTTAAATGTTTTTGCAATTTGCAAATTGAGTGACTTTTCTGTGAAATAGATTTGTCTTAAAGTTCCATACTGTGTGGCTCTCTTCCTCTTCTCCATGTTTTGCATATCAGATTGACTTTGCTGTTTGTTTTTTTTTTTACCAAGAACATACCACAATTTGAACCTGAATGAGCAACTCTGTTCGCAGGTTTTCAAGCAGAGTAGGTGTTTAGATCCTAAACTCAACTTCATGTTAAAATTGCAAACATAGTGACCTGAATTTTAAAATGTGAAGCTGAAACTGCAGCTCTAGGAAATGAGTACCACTACATGAATGTGGATTGTTATTCAAATTGTGGTTTCATATCACTTTGAGGGATCCTGGGCAGAAAATGATTGGGTCAGGAATAAATTGTTACCCTTCAATTAAAAGCCTGCTTAAGAACTTCCTTTGAACTACACGCTTCTGATTATTTGGTAAGGGTTCTCAGGGCATCTATAACATTAGAAACCTGCTGAGGTTGTAGGGGATCCTGTGTAAGTGTCTTTGTGTACTATCTTTGGGATGGATGGTATAAGACAATGGCTGTGATTGAAGTTGTGTGTGCATATGTACATACATGAATGCATATAACCTATGGTCTGAAGGGCATGGTTATTCTTTTGTGCTTCAGTATATGTGTTCAGTGAAAATCACACATCCTTTGTGTTTCTGTATTTCTTGGCTGCTTCAGGGTTGTGAATTTCATGTGTATTTTTCTGCTTTGTGGGAGGGGAAGCTTTGGGTAATGTCTGGACTCTGGCTGTTCACAGGCTTTATTATTCTGCAATTAGTGACTTGCCACAGTACAGGGTTTTTTTAGTGTTTACTGTAAGGGACTGTTCCCTAAGAAATTACTCTGTGGATGAGATCGTGGAAAGTTAAAATGTCAGCATCCATTCTGTTTGCAAGCACATAACTGCTTTGTCTTAAATACTAGAAATGATTACTCAGCTAGGGATCAAGAAGAAAGGTTTATTTTTCTATTGTTCTTGCATGGGGCACAATGCATCCTAAAGACTTAAAAAAATTTGGCAGGCCTGCAGTATTCCTCATGTGCTCTTTGGCTGTTGGCAGAGCCAACACTAGCATCTTTGTGTGTTGCAGAAGGTGACACTCTGAATGCATAGATTTCTGCAGAATGACTGGCTGGCTTGCTCTGGCTTTAGCATCTCTTGCTGTTTCTTTCCATCAGTTTGGTACTGAGATAGCAACTGGTACAGTGCAAAGTTTAGCAGGTGATGGGTTGATTGGATAAAAATGATGGTTCTGGTTTTTCAGAACAGGGTAACACAGTTTAGGAAAGTAAACATGTTTTCAAGATTTGCATTCTTCATCTTTTTAAAAACAGTGTTTGTTAATCACAAACTTCTTTTTCAGCTGTTAAACTTCAATGTTTTCCTGAAAAGTATAAAATTTGATGGCAATACTGCCATAGGAGCTAGTTATTTTAGGAAACTGAAGTTAAAATTTGGAAGAGTAGTCATCTTGAACTGTTGTCTGGGAACCTTCTGAAGTAATTTCAGATGTTCTCTTAGTACCAAAGGACAGTTGAGTAGTTATGGCTTTGTGGATAGAAACTTTAGGGGTCTCAAGTTCCAGTCTCAGTGTAGCTGCGAATGGGAGACAAAGGTACAAACTTAGTCTGTTTGTAATCTTTCTCTGTTCGAGCTTGAAGAGGCAATTTATAATTTTAATGCTAATTCTCACTTGCCTTTTTCATTCTTTCATTAGAAGATGCCCTAGCAAATAATTTGACTTGTTCATATTTTTAGAACCAATTCTTCTCAGGTTGCTTTTGAAACCAGCCCTTCTCTTTTGGAGGCTTTTCAGAAGTTAACTGGTATGTGAGCAAAGGTAGTCTGCTGAGCAAATGAAAATTCAGCCTGAGTGCATGTGTAGTTTGGGTCCTCATGTACATTAAGCCATGAGCTAACTGTTCAAATCAGTTCCCTAGATGTTATAGGTGTGGTGATGGAGCATTGCATATAAGCAGTGAGTTTTTTATCATCTCTGCTGGACTAACAAGCTATGCTGCTCTCAGCCCCTGTATTGAAGCTACAAATTACTCTGGGGGTGTGGTGACTCTAAGGCATATGAACTGCATGCCATTGTGGGGGCCCATAGAATATCTGCAGCAGATGTAGTAATAATTTAGGTGTTACCAATTCTAGAGAGATTGTTAGACACTTCATGGACATTTAAGACTAGAAAACCAAATTGTGGGAACTCAGGTATACAGCTGGCAATTACTAGTCTGACTCTGGCAGATGTATTCCAGAAAGATGTCCAGCATTCTTGAAATATTTCAGAGACAGTGAATAAGTGAATAGTTCCCCTTATAACATTTGAGTGGATAACCATATTTCTTTTTAAAGTCTTGTTGTTTTTCATTCATGCTTATCTGGTAGTTCTTATACCTTTCTTCACTAGGTTGAAAAGCTTTTCAGTACTGTGTTTTCTTTCTAAGAAGGTAGTCAAGTCAATTTGCTCCAAGACTTTCTGCAATATATTTTCTCCCATTATCTTGGGTTTTTTTTTCTCAATACTATCTTTTCAGCATTCTATATTGCTACCTGTTGCACCAAAACTATTTGCAGAGGCAGTCATGTCTGTTCCTATTTGTTTAGCTTAGCTCTTACATCCAAGAAGCCATAACTGATGAAACCATGAGGAAAAAAAGAGTTTGGAATGTACAGACTCTAATCACAGCTTGTGTTTTGAAGTAATTTCCAAGCTGGACTTTTTTTACCTTTTTTTTTTTAAATGAGTTGCTGGCATTATTTATTTCTCCATGTGTAAGTTTATACTTCTGCACATAACAAAATTTGACAGAGTGGCATCTGCCTGCTAAACAGCTCATTACTCCTCTCTGACTGTGATGCTGCCAGCATAGCTGCGTCTACCTGGCTTTGTACTCTGCAGCATAAGTAATGTTCCCCTCACCTGCCAATTCTTTGCTGCATAAGTCTTTCACAGAGGGTTGTTCAGGAGAATCTGTTTTAAATTCATTCCTGCATTTTAGGGGGGAGAGGGAGTTCTGAATCATTATGCCAAGTAATCAGTAAGTAATCATTAAGAAAATGTTTTATTTTTATTCTAGTCAAAGAAAAAAAAGAAATCAAAGGGAGATTCCAAAACAGTTCAGGATACATCTCGTCTGGATGGAAAGGAAGTTGATGAAGGTACTGAACACAAACATTACACAAAGTGCAAACATTATGGCTTAAATGCTGTTTAAGATTTACTCATGTTTGGTTCATGAAGAAACACAAGAAACTCATAACTCCATAGTCGTGTATTATATATGGAAATATGATCTTTGAAACAACAGTATTTAGTAACTTCAACTGATTTTTTAAAGTAATCTTATAAAAACTGAGAAATTATGGATAGTAAGGTGTTAATGCTATTCATGTTTTGCTCTGTGAAGCAAAGTATTATCACAGAAAAACTTACCTTTGATCATTTGTGTTTACAATCTAAGGTTGAAGCTGACTGGTTAAAATGCCCTCAGACTTCTGTTTGATATGATACAAGCTAAAAATCTTTTCTTCCTCTGTGGCTTAGTGATGTTTTCATTTGGGTGATGTTTTAGGAGCCTGGGAAACAAAAATCAGTAACAGAGAGAAGCGTCAACAGCGTAAACGAGACAAGGTGCTGACCGACGGTGGCTCAGGAGAATCAAATCTCCAGGGCATAGAAAACACGGTTACTGTATCCATTGAACAGCTGATGCCTACACCATCACTTCCAGTTGGTCTCAGAAAAAATAAAGGTATGATGCTTGATAGGTCTGTGAATGTGTCCTAGAAAGATAACTTTACTTGAATGCTTAAATAGTGACTCTGTTTTGGATGTATGTTAGGTATATTTAGAGGTGAAACTCTTGAGGAAATTATTTCAAACTGTGTAAAAGTACTTTCTCATTGTGCAAATCTCCCCCTTTTCTAGCCATATTTTTGGGGAAACCCAAGAGTGTTTTAGAGCAAGTGGCTAAGGCACTGGCCTCCATCCACACTGGTGCACTGTTGGTTGCTGCACAGCTGCGTAGGCCTGTCCCTGTTCCTTCACTTGTGTTTTGTGGCTCTGCCCTTTGTTTTCAGAAACTTCAAAGGTATCCTCAGCGCTGCTGCAGGCAGCACCAACTCCTTAACTTTTTGAGTGCTTCCTTGTGGGAAGGCTATGCCTCTGAAGTTCTCTTAAAATATCATTCACTGCTTAACACGTAGGTATTTTTTCCAACGTAGATTTAGTAGCATCCTGTACTAAAGCTGTTCATAATGGTAAGGCACATATGGCTGAGGTTTACTAGTCAGTTACTGTAACTGAGGATTCAATAGATACCACTGCTGCTGTTACAGAAACAAAAGACTGCATGGGCTGGATTAAAGCATGTGTGGGCGCAGGAATTCCTATTTGGGTAAAACTGAGAAATAGCTTTAATTAAAGGAAAATTGATGTTCTAGCAAAGCGACAAAAAGACTGAGCTGAACAACTGTATGGTACCTTGAAACAATTCGTTGAAATTGGTGTGCCTCACCCTCCTGTTTCATTGACACTCATTTGCACCTTGACTCAGTGCATCATTGTTGCCCTGAGGACTAGATCAGTTATTTCCTGTTGTCTTTTTTTTCCCCCAGTTTACCCAGAGTTTCAAGAAATGATAGTTCCAACTGTCTTTATTCATTGTTGCTAACCATAACTACTGTAACCTCTCCAGTGAGAATCCTTTATGTATCATGCTTTTTTTGTGTCTTGTGTATCACCTTGTACAAGCCTAATCCAAAACGAATTTAGCTGTATCTTGTGTTTTTTTGGTGAGGTAGATGTTAGAAATAGTTACAGGTCTGAAATACTTAGAGCCACTCTTTGCTTGTAAATAACAACCTGTGTTTTAGATTTATGCTCTTTGTTCATCGGGAAAGTAGTTTAAGTTCTTTGAAATCTGCAGTTATTTGGTATATGGGTCCCAAGTCACTTTGAAAGCATTCTGTCTGCAGCATAAACACAAATAATAAAAAATAGAGCGTTTTAATTTTATCCTTAAGTTTTCTGGAAGTGTCTTAATTTACTGTAAGGTACTAATATATTATTTTCTTAAAATATTAGTAATGGATTGTTAGAAGATTTTTACAGGTGTTGTTTTTTAAAAAAGCGTAATCTAGCTTTGTTTCTCTTAATCAGGTGATTCACTTTTGAATGCTCAGATAAACAATTCTAAACCTGCAAAGGGGGAGTCATCAATTCCACAAGGTAAAAAGGTTTTATTATTGGTCATCCTAAGTAACTACAGGAGTATTTTACAGAAGTGAAAACAGCAACTGTCTGTGCAGGATTTTGAGTTACTGACCTGGAACTTTACTGTACATCTGGCTCTTTTGGCTATGCAAATATTAGACTTCTAAGTTCCCGTTATTTCTTAAGAAGTTGAAAACAGTCTCTGTTACATATAGAAATACAATTCAGTATTTTGAATTTTCAGGTAGATTACCTATTATAAAAATCTTTATGTACAGAACAGTAACATTTATTTTTAAGCTCTGCTGGAAAATTCTTTATGCTAGCTTTTCAGACTTACTCACTTATTTGTGTTAATGAATTGTTTTGTCAAAGAAACCCTGGTATAGATAATTGCAGAGAGCTCACAAGTCCTGATTATTGTTTACACTTGTTTCAGGTTGAATATACAAGTTACTCAGTTCTTTACATTCTCCTTTGAGATGCATAAATACATAAGTTTTGAAAGTTCTTACTTATAAATACATGTTTATAAAAAGAATATACTTGACATATGTCATACACAAAACTTAAAATATTTGACTAGTAAATCTTAACGGTTTTCTAATAACAGATACTGCTATAATAATACTTGAAGTGAATTGGTTTGACATAATGAAATCAAGATGGTTGTTACTTACATGTAGCTAACATTAGCTGTGTTGCTTTAATCAAAAACAACTAGTATAAATAAGCAAATCAAAAAATGAATTAATAAAAGCACACAGATCCAGAAAGTGAATCCCTTTCTGCTTGTTTTTGAGAGCTTTTATTCACACACAAACTTCCTATACCACGTCTGAGAAGGAAGGTGCTGTGTTCTTCAGAGATGCCTAATGGGAGGACAGGAGAAAATAACCAAGTTTCAGTAAGAGGAAGGTCATGAGGAAAAAGCTTTTCATGAGATAGTTCAAAGCATCTCTGGACAATCAGCCTTTATGGTTTCCAGAACTTCAGTAATGTAGTATAATTTTGAAGTTAGCTGTGCATTGAACAAAAGTTGGGACGAGGTGACTTTGAGAGATCCTTTTCAATCATCAGTTTTCTGTGATTCAGTGAGAACTGGCTGATCATTTAGAAGTTGAAGTTTTTGACAAGAGAGAAGTATAATAAAGAGGAAAAAAAGGAGTAAAACAGAGAATAATCAAGCTCCTTCTTCAGGACCTCAGCTGCCTTTTTGCAAAGTTGCAAAAAGGTTTTTATAGCAACTGCAGTTTGGTTTCTGACTCTTCAGTATTCTTTTGTTGCCTTTCCCTAAGACTTCATATTATGCTAGGAGGACATTGACTGACAGGAGCAATGCTAGTGCTGTAGACAAAGGGCAGTGTTTTTTGTACAGCAATGGTGACCTTACAGATGTCTGTGTTTGGAATTGATTTGGCTGAGAAAATCTAGGCATATCTCACCTAATTCATTCTGTGTCAGTGAGGCCAGCTTGAATTGGGCATGTTGATGCTGCCTGAGTTACAAGTTCATTTGACAGATAAAATGTTTGGTCTGTATTTTTTGTTGGCATATGATACTGACTTGTGCATAAGGGTTTGGCTTACTGTTTAAGTGCTACACTTGTAATATGCAAATATTTCTTAATTGCTTGAGGAAGAACAGTTTTTCTGGTTTTTCCACTGCATATATAAAAAGAGAAAGGTTTGTGATATATAGTAAGGGAGGCTGGATGCACTAGCCCTTATATTTAATAGGGACATAAATTTAAAAAACTTCTATTATGATCTTTGTCTCAGTTTACTGCTGACTTCTCAAAGAATACATCAAATTTGCAGCGGCTAGTAATTTCTCATGAGGGTAATGTGTAGCAGAGATTCTTGCTGTGTTGTGGTCTTTTACCTTAGTGAAACATAAAATATGTTACTTACAAATTGAGTGTTACTATGATTTTTATCTCTCACTCTGAGGGACTCTATGGTCAGTATGATATCTATGCTCTTTGTAAATCCCGTGTGGTGTTTAGGAAGTATTTGCTAATACTTGGTAATTTTGTCTACATCCTGCTTGGAGAACTGCACGCAGTTGTGAAACAGAAAATACTCTCCATTTAGTGTGTGGGTTTTTCCACAAGTCGTCCCCATACTGTCTAAGAGAAATTAGCTGACAGTGTTGAAAGTACCTTCCCCACCCTTCTTCTAATCTAGAGACACCAGTTCACCATCACTGGGTTCAAGCCCTGTAAAGAAAGGGATGAGGAAAGAGTGCAGTTGGTGCTGTTTTTCCCTCCCTCTTCAAGTTAGTAGACAGATGGTGCATATCATCTGAACTGGAAAATCAGCTGAGACAGAGCAGCAGCCCTGTCTGTATCACATTGATGTAGCAAAGCTGCTGTTCATTCGGGGGTTTTTTATTAAGTGAATGTCCATATAAGTGATATTTTAATTCTTCATCCAGTTGTTATTTTAAATAATCCTTTTGTTACTGTTTTATTTAAGTTTCTCCAGGATTGAGTGAAAGTCATACAGTAAATGGAGGAAGCTGGAATGAGAAGCCTGTAAAAATCTCCTCACAGATTGGTGTAGGGGAGGAGAAATGGACATCTGTTCCTTCAACTGCAGCTGGGAAGAGGAAGACTGAGACATTGGCGTGGGGCCAAGACACTGGAGATGCTAATGGAAATGGAAAGGACTGGGGAGTAAGCCTGGTAGGCAGGCCCTGGAAAGAGCGTTCTTTGTTCACTCCTATTGGTAAGCTATTTCCAGGAACTTGCTTCATGTAAGCAATTTTACATAAATGTATTTTTTAGTAGTCTCTGAAATATTTTTATGTTTATATATTAAAAATATCTTGATGTGGTCTAGTGAAATGTTAACAGAACAATTTCTCTTTACTGCAAGTGCTGATGGCTTAGACATCAGGTCTATGTTTCTGTGTACAGTTAAACTGGGATTTTTTGAGTTTATCTGACATAAAATTATTTCTGTGAAGGAATGCAATGTTGTATATCACTTTCATAAAGTTCTGGAGATGATTACTAAGCCATTTTGAAGGATAATTTCTTTTAAATAATGTCTTAAAACCCAGGTTGTAAGTCTATTCTGTTGATCCAACATGATGAAATCAATTGTGTCTGATTTTGGCAGGTGTTCTTTGAGGCCCCAGGCATAAACATTGTTTAACTCTTGTGACACTTAGTGTTACACTGTTTTTCTCATTAGAAAATGGGTTTTTTAGTGCTCAGTACAGTTTTCTGCTTTTTTTTCTTGTGCTGTCCATAGTAATAATGGAGAAGAGATTTCTTGATTTCTCTCTGGGTAACAGTCATCAAGTTATTAGTAAATGATGTAACATGGCCCTTCCCACTGTTCAGTCTCAGTATCCTCATCTCTTCTGGAAAGCGGTGTTGCTTTGTAGTCAGCAGTGTTACTTCAGACTTGTGGAGTCTTAACCCCAGCCAGCTGGCAAGCCCCATCCAGTTGCTCACTCACTGTCTCACCAGCAGGGGAGACATCGGGAGGAGAAAACTCCAGGGTTGACGTAAGGACAGTTTAATAGGAAAAGCAAAACCTGTTCATGCAAACAAAGCAAGAAAATAATTCTCTACTTCCCATGGGCTGGTGGGTGTTCAGCCGTCTCCAGGAGAGCAGCACTTCATCACATGTAACGGTGATTTGTGAAGACAAACACCATAACTCCTAATGTCCTTCCTTTCCTCCCTCTTCTCCCATTTCTATACTGAGCATGGTGCCACATGGTAGGGAATATTCCTTTGGCCAGTTGGGGTCACTTGTCCGGGCTGTGTCCCTTCCAGCTTCTTGTTGGGAAGACAAGCTCTGGCTGCCTTGCTGCCAGCAATACGAGAAGTGGAAAATGCCTTGACTCTGTGTGAGCACTGCTCAGCAACATCCCTGTATTACCAACCCTGTTTTCAGCACAAATCCAAAACACAGCCCTACCCCAGCCATAATCTGCAGAAGTCTAGACCTTCTTTTATTTCTCTGGCATATTTTGAAATGAAGTTCCTGAGGCTAGATCTGATATACCCTTGGAAGCTTTACCATTGCCAAGTAGAAGTGAAGGGCTTTCTTCATGTTCTGGCTAGATGTGTTCTGCTCTGTATTCTAATAAGGCAGTTTGTAGTGACTGACCAGCTTTTTGTTGGTTTTGTTACTGAGGATACATCATATCTACCAAGCTGATTTGCTTCTGGTAAAATGAGTGATTGTGTGGGTGAAGGAGAGCTGTGAAAGGCTTTCATGATGACTTGACTGATGATTTCAACACAGTCTTTCACAGTGTTGTTGTATCCAAACTAGAACAGGTGTAAAACTGATCAGGCCCAAGGTAATGGTCAAAAAGTCCTGCTCTCCATGGAGGCTGGACAAGGGGGATGTCACAGGCCTGTATTTAGAACTGTCATGTTTACCATCTTTATAAGTGACCTGGAGGAGGCAACCATATCATTCACATCCAGTTTTCAGATTATATCAAACTTAAATGTGGGGGCAGGAATCGGTTGAAACAGTCTAGGTCAGGGATCCCGTCCAGAAGGACCTGAACCTTATGGGAGTAATGGGCCAACAGGAACCTGAGGAAGTTCAGTGAGGACAAATGTCAAGTGCTGAATATGGTTGGAAGCAACGCTGGCAGGATATTGACTGTCTGGATTGCAGCTTTGTGGATAAGGGGTCTTGGTGGGCAGCAAGGTGGATGTGAGCCAGCTGTAGATCCTAGTACCAAAGGACACAAACAGTATGCTGGGATGCATTAACACAGGAGTCAGTAAGTTGGGGGTTAGTGGCTGTCTACTTTTTGGACAACATCTGGAATACCTGTCTGGTTTTTAGCCCCTTCTTCCCCAGTTAAGTAAATGTAATTCTAAATAAAAGCCACTAGTAGTTTTTACTGGCTATTTCTGCTTATTTTCTGCCTGACATATGTAACAGTCTAGAATGTCTTCATTTTTAAGCAGTATCTCCTATTCATCAAAAATTGTTCTGAATTTTATTCCCTTCTTTAACACACACACATATATCTATATAAATAATATACTCTGTGTTCTGTAGCTGTGTTCCATCTACGTGTACTTTTTAAAACTTAGTGATTGCAGTAATGGGAGGAATAATAGTCTGGGGCTCAAAAAACAATTAACTTCTCTTTTGTGAGAAGCTTATATATAGAAAGAGCTGTAAAGGGAAGGTGGCTTTGGAAAGCTTGAAAATTGTTTCAAGCTGTGTGTTCATAAAGTCACAACTCTATCAGCACTAATTAATGTCCTCAGTTATGTGAAATGTCATCATGGCTGGACTAGCTGGTGTTTTTCTGATCCAATTCTTAATTAAATAGCTACATTTTCAACATTGCCAGCAGTGATGGTCTTTTTTTTTCTCCCCTTCCCCACAGCTGCTTGGAATGTGGATGCAAGGATTAATACCTCTGAACAGAATTCTACTTCTTTTTCCTCATTTGGATTAACTCCTGGAGTTTCTGGTATGTGTGCCTTTCAAAAGATTTTTCCATTCTCTTCCACTCCACCAGGTGGAATAGGGTTTGCCAAGTGATACTAATATGCATTTTCTCTTTTTTCTTTGAAAATAGTACTGCAAAGATGTGGAAGACACTTTAAAAGCTGTTTTCTTATGCTGAAATTATGCAGTAAAATAACTGTATTAAATTGATAATCAAAAGCTAGATCAATCACAGAATATTAGTAAGAAGGTTGGAACTAGAGGGGGTTGAAATGAGGTGATCTTTGTATGTTCTAACCCAAATCATTTTATGATTCTGTGATTTCTTATTTAGCTGCCTTGGTTGTGTGTTAAGTCTAAATAATGGGCATAAGAGGTTTTTCAGCATTGCAATATCTCAAGTTAGAGATCTGAAGATTTCTTTCTTGGAAAGCCCATTAACCCCGTCCTGTGAGGGAGTTTGTTACTGATGATTGAGTTTTTCCCCAACTAAATCATTACTTTGAAAATATGTTTCATAGGCAGGATTTGGAGTCTTGAGTCTTTCTCTGTATGACCAATGGAAATGCTGAAGTTCTGGGGTTTTCTTTCTTGAAGGGCTGTGTGCTATAGAGTACAAACCTGTCTTCATAATAAATCTTGTGTGTTAAACAACTAACATAAGTCCTACAATGATTTATTATGCAATAAAGGGATCATATGTCAGGTTATTTGCTCTTGCTTCCTTTCACCATGAGCTTGGCATGGCAGTTTCCTTTTCAGAAGTAGCTGGCCAAGTGCTTATGCACTTGGGCTACATTTGCTCGTATTGCAGTGTACAGGCTTTTAACTGTTGAACTTAGACTCAGTGTCCAGCATCTTAATTCTACAGAGAGTTTTAATTAAAAAAAAATCCCAAGCAGACACCTGGAACCAGGTTCAGTCTCTAAGTTAAAACTTAAGACAGTTTATTAAATAAAGTAGGATGGCACACTGAGCTGAAATTCAGCTGCAATACCACCATTTCAACTTCGAGAGCAATCGTTGTCTTTGATGCACCTTAGCCAACAATGTTGTAATGCAAAGTGACCACAAAAGAAATTAAACATGTCCATATTTCTGTCATCTGAGGTATCATTTGCAGAGGTGTATGTAAAATAGAGACCCATGTTCTATTCAAACTGAATTTCAGAAGTTTCATCATACAGTAAAATATTAATTTATTTAATTCTTACAATTAGTTTTTGTTCTACTTTTTTTATGAAATTGTTTTGTTGTTAGTTTTTGTGAAAACAGTTGTGTTAGATTTGTGACACCTTCTGTTGTCATGACTGGTATTGGCCTTAATGTTGTTTGTCCTACTTTTATGTTCTAGAAACCTTTGCTTTAAATGAGAAATGGATTCTTAGTAATGTATAATTTGTTTGATCTGCAATGTAATTAATGGGGTTTCTTTCTAGTGATATTTTCTTTTAAGCTTTTCCTTGTAAGAGATCTTATTGATACAGGGTAACAATTTTATTACCCATGAAATTTCTTTGGGTTTTTCAGTTTGAGGAGACTGCTTTTACTCACCCTTCTTATCTCTTTTTGAGTTCTTCTCATGACTTTATTTTGTCTTCCTTCTTCAGCTTCCTTGTTTTCTGAATATACCTTGTGCACAAGACGCTACTAGTTCTCCTGTCTTCTGCAGTCCTTAAAATCTGACATTTTTCTTTGAGCCTTTTGTCTTCCTTTCCTACTTTGATTGGACTTCCTTCCCCAAGAAAACTTCAGGAAGCTTGCTAACTTAGTACAATTTTATTTATTCCCTTTCAGGTTCCAACAGTGAATCGGTTTCTCAGGCTGGTACTTCTGATTTTCAGTGGGATTTAAGTCATGCTCAACCCCCTGTTGATGACGAATGGTCTGGGTTAAGTATGTTCCTCTAAAATGTTCATTTAAAAATGTTAATTACTGCTAGAGTGTAGTTATTTATATTAGCTACTCGTATTAGACAGTGTGGGTATCTGAGGAAAAACCTGTAATATTTGAATTCTGTAAGCTAATAGACAGTTTGAAGGAATTTAAAAGAAGCATTTTAATAAATTCTGATAGAAAATGGATAATTCTTAGGAAAAATACGTGGATATTCAAACTCAGAAGTGAGAGAGCTCATGCACTTTAAGGTAGAAAAATCTTTGTAATGAAAGACGCTTCCTGCAAGTGATGAGAAAAACCTACTGCAAGTCTGCAAAATATGTATTTAGTAGATAGAATTTGAGTCAGTTTGTTTTTACATGTTTGTACCTTACTGGAAAATTAAGGCAACATCAGACTCTTGTATTTAATCTAACTTGCTTTCTCATTTAGCAAACATTAGGAAGTTCTTACATATATAGGAAGCATATACAGGATAGAAATAACTGAAATTACTTGGGAGTTGTAGAATAGTTGGTGTTTACTCCCCACTTTCTCCTCCCTGTTTATGAAAAAGCATAGTGCATCTCATTGGGCGTTGACCTGAAGAATTGTTCCAGAAGTTGACAGAAGCAGCCTTGCATGTTACTTTCTCTCTAAGAACAACTTATTGCAGTTAAATAACTGGAAAAGTGGAATAGATTGATGCAGCCTTGACTCCACCACTGTTGGCAATGATTGCTCTGTTAGCAGATAATTTTGAAACTTACCTTTTGTGCTTTACCTAGTTTAAGGATAAGGAAAGCACAGTTCAGTTAATACTTTGAAAGTAATCAGTTTTATGTTTTAACAAAAACATAATTGATTCACATATCTGAGCATAGAATGTTTATGGTTCAACCTTCTGTTAATAAAATTTTCTCATAGTTGTCAACTAAGAGTACACTAACAGAAGCGGGCAAATGCAAGTTTAGGCCAAAGTGATACACAGATACACCCTGCTGCTTTATCAGGATAAGAAAACTAACTGTACATACAAATACTACTAGTTTTTGTTATTACTAAAAATGGATTTTTTTTCCTTAAGCAACTACTGAGAGGGCAGTAGGTAAACTAAAAAGTGTTGAGTAATATTTTTCAAATTAGTAAATTTTAGCATTGGAATTAGGTGTCATTAAGATAATGTTTTTATTAGGAAAGTTTCTAACTATTCTAAATGTTCTAACTAATCTTACGATCTCTTAATGTATTTTTGGCTTCATAATGTTTGCCAATAAATTTAATTTGATTTATTATTGCTTTTTATTTTGACTTTATTTTCAGTTGTTTAAATAGAATGCCACCATAGTTGGCAGACCAAATTTGCCTGTTCTTCAATTTGGTATAGACTGAGGGGGAAGAAATATTTGTGGTGTTAATATAAATGCGAAATGAAAAAGCAATCTTTTACAACGTGTTCTGTTTTAAAATTGGCTTGCTGCAAATTTCTACTAAACAGACAGTCTAAGGCTTAGTTCTTCCCTTCTGATATTTTTAGTTTTTATGCAAGTGACCCTTTAAACCTATCATTCCATTATAAATGAATAATAACAAAATAGGGTATGGACTTAAGAGTCTTAGGAAAAAAAAGACTATTAAAAATGGCAAAGTTATAAGATGACTTGAATCAGTAAGATTTAGTTTCAGATCTATCACTTGTAAAGGAATCTTACTAAGGCAAGATTGATCAGTGTTACAGTTCTTCCTAATTTTTTCACTAGCTAGAAAGAAAATGCAGAGAACAGCTTAAGATAGATAACAATTCTTAAATTTGTTCCTCTTCAAATAGTTTAGAAAAATGTCTTGAAGCAACTGCATCTAGCTAGCTGCTGCTGTGATTAGGCTCTGTAAAATCACTGTCATACTCATTACTTTAAAAAGTCCTCTACTTATAAATAAAGTCTTTACCATTTTTTCAGAAAGACAGGGAATTACTATTTATATCTTGATATCAAGAAGTGGATATGTGTGCAGGGGGTTTTTAAACTGGAAATGAGAACCTGTAGAGTAAGGCAATATTCCTCAAAAAACCTTTTAATCTTTGTAGATGGACTTTCTTCAGCTGATCCAAGCTCTGATTGGAATGCACCTGCAGAAGAGTGGGGAAATTGGGTAGATGAAGAAAAAGTTGCTTCTGTTCCTCACCGTGAAGAGAGATCTGATACTCAGAAGGTAAAAGGTGATATTTTCTCCTTAGCTCCAGGACTTTGGCCTTACCACTGCCATTTCTTAAAGTAACTAAAAGGGTAATGCTAATCTCTCATCACAGTTACACTGATAAGAGTAGCACGACTGTGTTTGCTCTGTACACAGAGAAGGAAAACACTGAATGTTATTGAGAAGAGAAAAATTAGTTAGCTCCATCTTAAACCTTTCTGTTTTGCCATAATTATAAGGACTACATTATCAGTATAGACTGGGAGGGTTTAGATCTGTTTTTATAAATATTTCTTGACAATATTTAATTCTCAGCATGAAAAACAGCATTTTTATGCCACTATTGCCTGGTGGTCTGCTGCCTTTTCCATTCCCAACTCCTCTACCTGTGTTACGAGATAGCATGTAAGAATATGGTCTTTCTAGAATGAACTAAATAGATAACACTGTGTTCATTTCCACTTGGATGTGTATATTCCTTATCACTATTGATTTATGTTTAGTCTATACAAGGTATGTTTCATTGTCATTTTAAATGCTAAGTACCTTCTGTTCCCATATGAAGATTTCAGATAATGAAAGAGAAAAAGCAGAGCCAATTCTTCAGAGTTCTACAAGTGGCAAATCCAAGAAAAAGAAGAAGAAAAAGAAGAAGCAGGGTGAAGATGCTAACTCTCCTGCACAGGTAAAATCTTAATGGTTTAAAAGGCAATTGCAAGGAATTCACAAAATTGCCTTATCTTTGGCTATCAGCATCTTGAACAAAAATTATTTTTGGGAAATTAATTTCTTTATGGGATTGGATTGTCTACAATTGTTTCTCAAGAGTTAAAGTAATTCTTATTTTACTCGTATTTCCTTAATTTGTTGTATTCACAACTTGAATGTGGGATAATTTGTAGTTTTGCTGAATTTATGAAAAGCACAAAGTACATGGAAAGTATTTATCCTGAATTACTTATTTTCTGTCAAATCTGGATTCTGTACTGTAGGGATGCTTCCAGGTAGAATTGTCCTCTGCATGGAAAGCCTTTTCCTCGTGTTCTTTGAAAGACAGCTGTTTTGGTGAATCTAGCTATTTAGGAGAATGAAAGAAATTGAAGTTTTCCCTTAAGCTGTCTTCAAGTACAATTGTGTGAGAATATAATGGTTTTCTGAAGTACTGTTTTAATTTGATTTATGAGAAATGGTAAGTGCCAATGTTTCAAGCTCAATTGGTAGAGCTACTCTGTGAGTCAGATTTCAATGAGGGAAGGAATGTTTTCACACTGAGGATGGTTGGAGTTTTCTGTGTTTCTTAAATAGCTTTTGAAGAATTGCATTGACACAGATTTGTAAAAATAGGAAAAGCAGATTGCACTTCACGTGGCAATTGAATTATGTTTGAATAGATGAAGCAAATACTTTCCTAGAGGGAGAAATCTTCTAATAGCTAATGATCAGAATGCATCCTGCTTGTGTTTATTGTGACAGCCATTCATAGTTTACATTCTTTAAAGTTACAGAATGACCAATGTTCAGTGGAATCTGACTAGATTAGACTGAATTAGAGAGGGAAAGCAAAAACTTCAGTCATATTTGCTTTGGATTAGCTTTTATGGTTATCACATAGTTTATTAAAGTTGTAAAACATTAAATTCCTTTTACAGGAAATTTTATTTTCAAGTTGTCTGTGTGGAGGTGGAGCTTGTGTTGATTTCCCTTGTTTCTTTTGAGGCAAATTCAGTCTGGGAGCACTAGGGCTGCAGCTTTTTTTTTAATTGAAATTTGTTCTGGACTCTGCTATGACTCTTAAGTATAAGTCAAGATGAATAAGTTGTGGTTAACAGGTGTTTGTGAGTGTCCTACATGAATCTGAAGGTCAGTGAGGGCATTCTGAATTTTTTCCCATTGCTTGTGAGCTGTCTTTTAAATTATACATGTTGAGTCCTACTTTCTATATTAACATAATCAGATTTGTTATTCTACTCATTGTTCTCCAACTGTTCCAATTTTGTTACTTCTTTCAGTCCATCAGTCTATGAAGTCATTATTTTACAGATAAGAACTTATCTGTATTAAATTTTTATGTAGAATTGGGAGTTTTGCTTGATAGGAGCAGACTGAACTGCTCACAGAAACTAGCCTTGTTATAAGAGTTTAGTAATTTAACTTGCCAGTCCTACTTCAAACTCATTTAAAATTTGTGTACTTATCCTCTAAAAATGGAACACGTTCATTTAAACATCTTCATCTTTCTCACTGATTATACTTTAATGTTCACACTCATTTCTTGACTTCAGTGTTTGTTGAGGCAATAGAAGCCTGCTGAAGAGCTTGGAGTAAGAGCTTGGAGTAAACACATTAATATGTGTTCCTTACTGTCAGGAATCAGACTTAGGCTGTGACTGCATTTTCATAAGGAAATAAGTGAAGGAACAGTGTTTGCAGTTTAAACTCAGAGACCTCTTCACAACCACAGGATTCTTCTAGTGCCACTAACAAGTGTAACTACTTTAATTCCACATTAAAAATGAAAACTTTCCACTTCAGATTATTTAAGAAGTAAAGGTTGAGACTCTTGGGTACTTTGGATATATTTCCAACTTATGTACTGAGGGTTACTTCACAAGCATTATGGTAAAATAAACTGCATTGCTAAAATATTAAAGCATAATAAGGATAGAAAACTATACAGCTTGCATTTAAAACTTGTAACAAAGCACAGAACCAAGATCAGTCAAGTGTCATTGTGATACTTTTGCAAAGTGTGTAGAGTAAATTCATTTTAATTTCACATTCTTATAATTTAACAGGAGTGTGAAGTGCAGTTCATTCTGAGATTGGGATTTTTGTTAGTATGCATGAAGCATCCTGCTTTCTGGGCTTTATTGGATTCTATGGGTATTTCTTTATTATGTTATTCTATACATTTTGAGTGTTAGCATAGGCTAGTATGAGCCCACTACTTCAATTATTATTTTTGATAGATTTTCTGAGTTATAGAAGCTGATTATGGCAACAAAACTCATTGATGGGGGAGAAGAGTCAGAACTTGACTGCAAACACAGGCTCTTCTTTTTTCCCCTCCCACTCCCCTTTTTGTAGGATGCTGAAGAACTGGATAGAGAAGCTGGAGAGCAATTTCAGGCGGATACCTCAAAAGTTCAAGCACAGCAGGAAAGAGCTTTTTCTTTGAAGACCATAAGTACTAGTGAACCAGCTAAGGTAGGGATGCAAAATTTGATTTATGTTACAATTTGATTTGGAAGTGCTTAAGTCATTTGACAGATTCATTTGTGTAGATAAGGTCACAGTAGGAATACTGTTTCAGGCTGTATGTTTATGAATATAAAGGGAATTGGACAGTTGAATTTTAGGTAGAGGTCAGCTATGAGTTTTAGACAGAGTATGTCTACTCTGTAAAGCAGTATCTTCCAAATCAGTAGTGACTTTCTTTACTTGCAAGTTACTTTCTTGTTTGAATATTCAAGCAATGGTTAAAAACTTGGAAATATAGAAACCCAAGAACTAAGAGATCTGAGCACAAGACTAGTGGTGTATTCTACTGTTATGTTGCAACAGAATGAAGTGTTACTAACTTAATATAGTCTGACTTAAATGCAACCTAAAATTGATTTTTGATAACTGTACTGAGCTTAATGGCTGAGTAAGAAAAGGTTTTATTTGAACCAATTCACAAACTGTTTGCTTCAGCTCACAGTTGTCTAGACAACACAAATTCTCTTTCATCTTTTTCCAAACAGCAGCTTTCTTAGGTACTGCTACCCAACAAAGCATCTCATTCTAGGAAGGTGTAAAATATTTAATATTTCTAATGGCTTTGATTTTTGATTTTTATTTCCATAAAGAGTGAACAACACTAGTGACATGGCAATTTGGTACCAGAAAGTATATATCAGAATACTGAGATTCAATTTTTAATTGCTAAGCATTAGTTTCATAAAAATAATGAGGTCTTAAGAGTCAAATGAAAATATCAGAATGAAATCTTTTACAAGGGGCTGCAAGTCACCAAATAAAAAGTACAGAAACACTTTTTGGTTGAAAGTGTCTTGAAAAGCACATTCAGACATACTTAAGGCTTATCAAAGTAGAGCTTTACTACAGTTATTTACTACAACTGATTAGTTTAGATCAGTTCAACCTTTAATCAAGATTGACAACTATCCTGACTAGTGTATTGTTTGGTTTTGTGGTGGTTTTTTTGAAGCTATATTTGAAAAGACATCTGCCTGTGTATGCAAACTCCAGGAAGTGTGAAGTTTTGTTTTATTTTAGAGGCTTTAGTTGAAGAAGTGTAGACAGAAAACTTCGATTGTGACATCAAGGTGGCAGGTTTTTGACTTCTAGAAAAAGGCATAATAGTGCATCCTGAAAGACTATAGATTCTGCTATTCAGAAATCTAAATTGATTTGAAAAATATCTGCAGTTATTTTTTTCTCACAAGCTGACAGCACTGCCAAAATACAAGCCCAGTTTCAGTAGATTTTGCTCAGTGCTTTACTGTTTATAATCACACCCAACTTCCTAGGTGATTTGATGGCATCAGCATCTCATGTAGACCTACACTACACTCTTTTTGTGGGGCTTGAGGGCTTCTGTTATTCTTGAATCTTCAATTTGTTCATGTTATGTGTCTGTGCATAGCTGTGTAAGTGGTAACTGTGAAACAGTACATGTTTCTGTATTAAACTTACTGTGGGGGCAAAGGACAAACAAAATTATTACTAATATTCTCTGAAACTAGAGTTGATAAAGGACAACTTGTGAATTGTTGTCTCTGACAGTGCAGATGGTCTGTCAGTCTTTATCAAGTCTCCTTGACATCAGATTTGGCTTCATTGTAATTTCACACATGCAAAGATGCCTTCCAATATTGTTTGACTTTGTTGTAAAAAGTTTTAGAAACTGTCTGTGACTGATGTGTGGAATGGATAACTTAAGTTTCCAAGGTAAGTAGTTTAGCCTTAAGAAAATGCTCCAAAGCACGAGAATGAAATATAGGGAAAAACAAACTGAGTACAAACAAGTTGTTATTCAGTATATCCTCATAAACATCAGAAACAGCTGAATGTTGAACCTTGTGTTTCACATCACAGTATCTGGTGTTGGTATTTCCCCCATGCTATACCTTGGGCCACATTGAAACCTTCTGCATTTCATCAGCAGGCACAAGTTTTAAATGAAGAGAGATACTTGAAAAAAGAAGTAACAGTTTGTCGAGTCACTGCTTCATTATTGAATCACAGAATTATGCACATAACTATTTATATTATCTAATAGGCTTTATTTGTTGTTTCAGGCCTCCTTTCTGAATTAGCAGAGAGGACATCTAGCAAAGAGTAGTATCTGTTTTTTAATGTCTTTATCACTACCCACTTTCCTGTATTCAAAATTTGGACAGAACTACTTGGAAAAATTTCCAGATAGTGCTGTATTTGTATCATTACATTTGCAGTAATACTGCACGCTGTAACACTCAAGCTGCAACATGTTTCTTAGTCAACCTGAGGCAGCTGAGCTATTAAAATCTTAATTGAGTTGATTTACCTGCTGGTCAAGTGTGACTGTCCTAACAAAACTGTGATGCCAAACCTGAATTGATTACCTTGCACTAGAAGCTTTATGTCCTCCTTTTGCTTTAGAAATCACAGTTTAAGTTGATTTATTTATCTAACTGATGATTGCTAACTATTAGACAACATTAGAATTGGCTAAGCTTGGAATTCCTGTAGGCTGGGAGTTCATTTTATCAGATGGTTGATCTATAAAAAGATTTGAGATTACTAATTTTTCACTAGATTGAGAGAAATGCTGCAATTATAGATATTAAAAAAATTTGTTTCGGTTGATGTGTAAGAGCACAGCAAACTATTCATGAAAGGTCAGAGAACTGCTATCCTTTAAATTCATGTGTAGGGTTTTTTTCAACTAAAGCTGTTTAATTTCTTGCTTAGTATGATATGATATGATTAAAAATAAATTTGTATCTTTTTGCTCTCTTGAATGTTCTGACTGAATTTTTGAGATGCTTTCATTATAGTGATGGAAGCAGTAAAAACTGGTGACTATGATGTAGGGTCTGTACATCTGCATCCAGGGATGTAGACTTCACTATTTGGTTTTCACAGTTCCAGGTCTTGGCTGTTGTGACACAACTACAGCTATGATTTCTTAATAACATCCTTAAAGCTTGGGGTTTATTGCTTGGCGAGATGCTGTGTTCTAATACATTCTTTTTTGAAGCCTTCTGTCATTTGGTGACTTGGTGTGAGATCTTATGTTTTTTATATTCTGGCCTTCCTATTGGAATGTCACAATGTTTTTTTTTTGTTTTGCTGTAATTTTAATTACAATAAGTACTGCACACTAGGGTACAGTTACATTTTGTCTCCGTAGTGGGAACCTTCAAAATCAACTAGATAATTGAAAAATACAAGTACCTTTTACTTGGCAGTTATTTCTGCAGTAAGTTCCACTGAAATACTTGCTGACTGCTTTTGCCAATATTTGTTATTCTGTAAGCATACAGAGTGTTTTGAGCACTTTATAGGAATGACTGGAGATGTGATTTGTTTTGGATTCGAGTTATCTCTTTGGTCCTATTTAACTTGCCTGCTTACCTTGCAACCAAATGCATATCTGTCACTGTTTCACATCTCTGTTGAATATTCTAGAATCCTTTTATGGTCTTGGTGATTTATAGATTGGTCTCCCTTTCTTTGCATGTGCTGTATTTTAAGAATTTGTGTTATCTTTGCTTGTATGCAATTAAAAATGTTGGCACTAGATGGCAGTCATAGTATTACAGCCTCAATTTAAAATTTTTAAGGATTTTAATATTGGCTTAATTTTTCAATGCCATCTTCTCAGCAGCTGCTAAGTATACTGCCAAAATAACACCATTTAAGAGTGTTTGCCTTTTGTATTACTTAAACTTTTGGAAACTTTTATTTTTGTTTCTCAAATAGTCTGAGGAGGCTCCTTTGCTTGCTGTTTCTACTGAGCCATCTGTAATTGTATCAGAGAGCAATTCTGACAAGATTGCTTCCCAAGTGCCACAGATGCTGCAAGAGACAGATGTTTCTAGTCCCAATATTAAGCAAAACAGTGTGCCTCCTCCTCCACAGAGTAAGTATCTCTCAGTGCAGTTTATTTGTCTGAAGTTAGGATGTGCTTTTTCCCCATAGAGTGTAGTCAGAATGCTTTGCCCTGTGATTTGAGTTTGAAGTACCATATCAGATCATTGTGTCTTATTTATACATCTTGCCATATTTTTTACTTCCTTAAAGTTAACAGTACCTTGATATTTTTGTTTTCATTGTGGTGAAAAATTGGCTTTATATGCTTGGATGACTGAAAATGTCTGTTGGGCCTGTCCAGTCCTCAACAGACATTTGGATGTACTCATCACCATTGGGACTGGAGCTCCATGCTGTGACTAAGGAGTTCTGCCAACATTGTTTCAAAGGGCTGCTTGCAAGTCTTCAGTGGAGAACAGATGGTTACTAACATTGCCGTTGACAGAATATTTAGCTACCAGAAATTTGGGAAAAAATACAAATAATTCAATTTTCAACCTACCGAGGTCTTTTGATTTCTCAATTTAGCTCATTAGCATCTTTTCCCATATGCTTCCATGTAATCATAGAGGGAAACAGTTGCTTATTTGGGAGTAGAAAGGTGGAGTTTTTTGTAGTCTAACAGCACATACATCTGGCTAAATTGCTGTAGGTATATTGTTTTTTGAAAATATGCTGTGCCCAGAAATGTCAAATGTACCCTCTGTTATACTTGACAAAAGTGTTCATACTCAAAAGCATTTGAAGTACTCACACAGTAAAACAGGAAATTTAGAAGGGAAGTGAGGATATGAAAGGTATTGCTTGGGAAAAAAAAAGATGTTTTGATTCAGTTTCTTTAATAAAATTAAAAAATACTGACAATCTGTAATAACTTGCTGGCTAAGTGTTGAAGTACTAAATGAGTTTTTAAAGACTTCAGAAAAAACATGATGACTTTATAATTACAAAATCTCATTTAGCTGCATTAATTGGCTTCTTGACTTTGAACACATGAAACAATGGAATATTTCAAGTCAATGTATCAACTTAGAACTTTTGTTCTGGTTCTAAAATATGAAATCTTTTGTGATTGATTCATGCCTCAGCAATTGAAAGAACATCTCTTAGGTTCAGTATGTACAATACTTAATGTTTTTTACCACTTTTGGCAGCCAGCATGTTTTAAGGCAGTCTGTTTTATTAAGAATGTAGTGCTTCTTTATTGGATTATGGATTCCATGTAACCACATCTTTACAAAATTCAATACTTTTAAAAATTCAGATGTAGTGTTTAAGAGCAGTGTAATCTGGTAAAAGTGAGCATTTAATGTCAATTGCATACATGTATGTTATTTCTAGGCCAGAAAATAACAATGACTCTACTGTAAATAATATATTTGCAAAATGAATGACCTTGGACGTTTATCACTCTTAAGTATTTGTGGGGTAAAAAAGTAGGATGAAATTGGCCAACATTGTTTTAAATGCATTTCAAATTAAATTACTTTCATTTGAAGCAGGTGAATAAAACTTCTAGTTGATTAATCTGAATCACTTCCTAATAATACAGTGTGTATTATCCAGGATTCTAAAAGCCATTTCTGTGTAAATGTTCTCAGGGTTAACACTGTAATTATGTTTTGTTTTTTTAGCAAAGTCTGAAGAAAGCTGGGAATCTCCCAAACAAGTTAAAAAGAAGAAAAAAGCAAGAAGGGAAACGTGAACTTCTTAGGATGGACATGTGTTGCTGAATATTATCATGAAGATTATGCTGTTTATGCAATAATTTGTGAACATGTACAGAATTTTATATAAATTTCAAACAATTTTTAAAAACAGAACTGCTGTGAACACAAACATCTTTAAAAAGGAATCAAATGAAAGTAACTTTATGATATAGCAAACAGAACATGCTACATTTGAAAGACATTCTGAAGAGTCTGTTTTTCCAACTTTTGGAGAGAGATCTTAATTTAAAAAAAACTGGTTTTACAACACAGTGCCCTGTTTACAACAGATTATACTCTCATCTACAGCTGTGGATTAAAGATTAATTTCAAGGAAGGGTTTTCTGTAAAAATAATTGTCTGTACAATAATGGGTGTTTCTTGCCTCTCTTATGAGTGATGCATTAGAAGCACAGAATGTCAACCATTTGAATTTGTTTCATGCCTAAATCAAAGTGCTTTGATTCAATACATAGTCTGCCATATCTTTACAGTAAGTTGGTTAGCAAGTCTGCTAGCTATCACAGGATTCTCAAGTGCAAATCATTAACCATTTGTACAGTCAGACCTTCATGGTTTATTATATGAAGTTAACACAATAAAACTGCTTTGGGTTAAAAGTTTGAGAATGTGATTTGAAACTTGAGTATGGTTCATGAAGTTATTTTTTATAATGTCTATTACCTTACTTGAATTATTGAAGATAACAGTATATTTTTAAGAATGCAGTAATGTGCATAAAATTGGTTATCTTTTTCATTCCCTACAGTTCTTGGTTGATTCAGGATCCCATCTAAAAACTATTGTCTCAACTATTAAACTCATGAAATGAACTGAAATCAAACTTTTCCTTCTCCTAACACTTGTTGACTTACCATACCCAATTCTGTTGTCTATATGACTAAAACTCTGAAGAAATCAAAGTGAATTTTTCACAAATTATTTGGATTTCAAAGATCTGTTGGAGAACTGGAGTAGCTTCAGACAGCTTTAATTGACATTGTCAAAAACAGTTATCAGGAACACATTTTTTTACTGCCTTAACCTGTAGTATGTAGAATGTGTCTAGACTTCTGGACAGGAGTTAGTGTTTTTATATTAAAAAAAATTATGCAAGTGAAGCAGTTGTAAAATAAAGACCATTTCCCGCTTGAAACTGTTAATTAAAATGGCATTGAAGATGTGTTGTCATTTTCAGGCACTGTAATGAGGTGATATTAAAGTGGAGATGTGTTTGTGTCTGTAAGGTACATGCTCAGCCATGTACACTGTAAATAGCCTTTACAAAAATTGGTTTGCTAAGGATGGTATTTAACATCTCCTGGTAAGTTCGGTTAAAGAGTCAGGATTCTTTTCAAATGATTGACTTCTGGTTTTGTGGCACAAATAGAATTGTTAACAGCTGTAACACGTGGTACTGGTCAACAATCTTGTGCTCTTACTGTACTCAACTGCAGTTTGACAGTATTGCAAGGCAAGAGCAGATAATGCAGCAAGCTGGGTTTAATTGTACTGAAAATGCACCTGCTAATGGAGAGCTTTCCTAATAAATGGATACTAACTTGCACAGGTATTAACTCCTGTATGTCAGGAACATGACACTCTAAATTGATCTGTTAAAATAAATTGAGCAAATTGATGGTATTGATTTATTTACTGGGAGGGAATAATGTTTATGAGTGATATTTGTCATTATTCATGTGAAATAAATTTAGAACTGAAGTACAGCTTTTCAAGGAGTATCTTAAGGTAAACATGAAGAATAGGATATGAAATCATGCAGAGTCCTTTGCATGTAAATAATATTATAATTTTACTTGACTTCATAGTAAAGGTTAAAAAATACCCTTTGAATTCAGGTTTTTAATGTATGTCTGAAATCTGTTTCCAATCTACATGTTATGCTACGAGTCTCTTATAGAAAATACAAAGATTTTATGTAATGAAAGACTTTCACTGCATAAATTCTTTTTTTTTTTCCTTGAAAATAAAATCAGTGATATTTCTGGGTTAGTCAAATAGCTTGTCATTCTGGAAAAAGAAACAAACTAGCTAAAACATAGGAACCCTGCTAACTTAACTGCGGCTGCTAAGCAGGGTCATATAAATACATAGCCTTCCTTTCAAAATGTTGTGACCTATTTAGCAGCACCTCTTACTATTTTCTTAATATGCAGTTTCAATGTCTTAGAAAGCAAAACTTGCTTTATTTGACATTCATTGGAGGTAGTAACTCTATATCATATTGTCTATAAATAGAAACTTGGTTATCTATGTACTGTCATGTTTCTATGATTCAAGCAGTGGTTAGTCTTAATGATACACTGAACCAGACTTTGGTACTTGGATAGAGCAAAAAACCACCATTTTAAAGAAACTTAATATTTTTTTTCTTTTTCTCTTTTTTTTTTCTGTTGTTGAATGCATGGAATGGTTTCATAAATCCAATATGTTGTTTTTTTCTAAATACTCTGGAATTATTTGTATGTGTAATTTAAACTTGTGATGATGTGTAATTGGATAGCCATGGCATATTTTTATTTCCTTTGTGGGTAGGGGAAGGTGTACAGAATTCATATGTGCTTGTTACAAAGGTAACTGTGCATTGGTTTGGAGGGGGGTGAGAACTGTATTTCTGATGCCCTTTTAGAAGTCTAAAGAAAAAAGTGCAAGTGAAGAGCACTACTTTAATATTTACTAAGAAAGAATGTACATATTAAAAGCATTTCAAAATTTATAGAAATATTGCTAGTACTGTTGTGTTGTAACTGAATTGTATCTCATTTGAAACTGCCCTAATAATAGTTCCTAGCCATGGGATTGTCCTGTGAATAAGGCTTTTGAAAAGTGCAGACATCAGAGTACATGGTTTAAGCAGACTTTCACCTGTTACTTGTTGTGCCTTCAACTCAACTAGGTTGCCAGTCAAGTTTTCAGTTGTTAAAAATTGCAGGTCCCTCACAGACACTTGTACCTGTGAGTCACCTCCTGGTGACCACTGAGTAATAATGAGCAGTTCTGGTTTTTCAGGCCAGTACTAAAAGATTTCTTCATTGGTCTGCTGTAACTGGAAGGAGACAAAGCCTGAAAATTTTAATTGCTTCTTAAAATACTCTGCTAAAAATATTTTGCTGTTAAAATTCTGAGTGAATTACTTCATTTAAGAATAAGGAGCATCAGCCAAATGAATTTGGGAGAGAAGAAGCAGGAAGGGCTGTGTGACTGATAATTCTTAACTTGAAAGTAATGTGGCAACACAATGGATTTTGCTGACTGCAGGGCTAACAGAACTGCTGTTTGTTGGGATGGATGTTGGGAGCATGGTGGGATGATTTCTGTTTCTTCATGGGTGGGGGGTGGGAATTATTGTTGATTGTGTTCTGTATCATGTTATTAATGATTCATGGGTTGTTCCTGTTGAAACTTAGTTGCATTACAAAAATTGTCTGATTTCCATAGTAGGTCTTTCAGTTGGGGCAACTCTTGAACTCCCGCTCTTTTCATTTCTGGCTATTTGTACCAAGCTGAAGGTTTCTGGTTCACTGAAAATTGTTTTTTTAACTGAAACTGTGGTGTCTATAATAGTGGGGTATTCTGAAAAGTGCATTTAAAACTCTTAAAAGGAAACTCGTGGTTTCAGGAATTCATACAATACTCTTCTAAAAAACATGCTTAGGAACATCTGCAACTATAAAACACATTGCTGTCTTATTCATAGCATTAAGTGATCCCTTAACTTGGCTTAGTATTTTTAATTCAGTCCATGGCAGAGGGCAAGCCATAGATCACTCAGAACCAGATTGCCACAATGAACTCAAAGCTGACTAGGTATGAGGTTCCTTCACAGATGCAAGTCCTGTACTAACAGTATTTCCACTTAGCTGTTCAATAGACTCTGACTTCAAGTGATTCCTTATTTCAAATACCTGGTGAAGTATAAACCAAATATGTTGTTACTGAGGTGAGTTTTTTCAGAGGCTGTTCTGACAAAGGCTGCCACAGTTTGTTTTTCATGACTGCTCTTTCCTTGGCCAGCCTTACCTATGTAGCTAACAAATAAAGTCATGCCTAGAGCTATGTCTGCAAACAAAGTTCCAGATAGGAGAGAATTCCTCTCTGATGTGATTCTGTAACTTGGATTTGCTCTGAGGCAGCCGGGCTTTAATGTGTCTTTTGAAGAGGCTTGGTGTCTTTTGAAGAGATTTGGGACCTGGGAGAGCAATGCCTTCCTGAGCTGTAGCCAGTTAGCCAAAAGAGTAGGAGCTGTATCTACTGCTGTCCCTCTGCCGCTGAGGAGCTGGGCATGTGTGTAAGGACAGGTACAAGCTTCTGCTCTGAGAAGTCTTCAAAGGCACTGTGGAAGATCAGTAACCTCACATTTTCACCTGTTCACAGAGGCAGCCAGTGAAAGTGGAAAATACCTGCAGCCATGTCTGAAATCACTGCGGTGTTAATTTTTTTCAAAAAGGGGCAGATTCCAGGAAAAGCTTCCCTGGAGAGTAAAGAAGCTAATGATTGCTGGGACTTTCTTAAGAATGCTCTTTTTTTTCTTCTTCTGAAAGCACAAAAACAGTTCATCCCCTTTAAAGATAAGTGATGTAGGAGGAGCAAGAGCCCCCTTGGCTTAACTGTGAGGTTCTGAGCCTACTCAAAAGCAAAGCATACCAGAGATGGAAACGTGGATCCATACCCTTTGAGAACTATATGGACATTGCAAGGGTGTGCAAAGATGGAGTTAGAAAAGAAAAAGCTCAGCTCCAATTGAATTTGGCCAAGATGTCAAAAAATACAAAATGGGTTCTTTGGGTATAAAAATGGCAAGCAGAAACAGAAGGCAACTACTGTCCCGCTGACAAACAGGATAGGAGAATTAGTTGCTGGTAACGCTGAAAAGGCTGAGGCTCTCAACAGTTCCTTCACATCTGTCTGCACCAGCACTGCTGGGCCCCTGGCCTTGGGACCAAACATCCAGGCTGCACAAACACAGAGCCAGCAGTGGGGGTGAGTTATTACAGGAGCTGACATTGCAAGGCTGCTCTCCATCACCTTGGAGTGATGTGGACTTGAGGGTATGGCAGAAGACTGAAAAAGGCTAATGTACCCCCATCCACAAGAAAGGCTTAAAGGAGGATCCAGGGAATTTTAGGCCCATCAATCTTGCTTCAGTCCCTGGGAAAATTGTGGAACAAAACCTTCTGGTAGCTATCATAAGTCAGATGAGTAACAGGATTGGGAAAAGCCAACATAGATTGACTAAGGACAAATTGAGCTTGACAAACCTGGTCACCCTCTGTGACAAAGTAAGCTGCTTGGTTGGTGTGGGCTGGGTGGACATTGCCTTCTGGATTTCTCCAAGGCTTTCAGAGTGGTTTCCCACAGCCAGCCTCTGGAAAAGCAGATGGGCTGTGGTGTGGACGAGTGCTCCATGTGGTGGTGGGAACTGGTTGAGAGGCAGCACCCAGAGGGTGCTGGTCAATGGCTCCTCCTCAAATGGGCAGCGTGGCACAAGTGCGGTCCCCCAGGACTGATGTCAGGCCCAGCTCTGTTTAATATCCTCAGAAAGTGATTGGGAAGATGGGATCAAGTGCACCACAATGAAGTTTCCCAGTGATACCAAACTGAGTGGGAAAGGGGACACTTTGGAAGAGAGAGCCACCCTGCAGGAAGATTTGGATAGGCTGGAGAGTGGCTAACAAGAATCTGATAAAGTCCAGCAAGGGCAACCATCAGGTCTTGCACCTGGGAAAACATAACCCAGGTGTGCAGCGCCATAGGGCTGCGATCCACCCAGCTGGGGAACATCTCTGTGGAAAGGGATCTGGGGATCCAGGTGGACAATCAGATCAGCATGAGCAAACAGTGCTGTGCTGGCACAGAGAGCCAACAGGGTGCTGGGCTGTATCCACAAGGGCATCACCAGCAGAGATCCAGAAGTCATTGTCCCACTCTGCTCAGGGCTCATCAGGCCACACTGGAATACTGTGCTCAGTTTTAGTCCCTGCTCTGCAGAAAAGATGTGGACAGGCTGGAGAGGGTCCAGAGAAGAGCCACAAGCTGTCACAGGGGGAAAGGCTGAGAGAACTGGATTTGTTCAGCCTTGAAAAAAGAAGGCTTAGGGGAAACCTTATCACCATGTTCCACTATTTAAAGAAAAAACAGAGACTCCTTTTTTACAAGAAGCCACATGGAAAAGACAAGGGATAATGGGTACAAGTTATTCCTGAGGATGTTCCAATTGGACACATGGGGAATTTTTTTCACAAAGGGAGCAATCAGCCTTTGGAATAATCTCCCCAGGGAAGATGTGGATTTCCCCAGCACTGGGAACTTTTGAGATCCAGCTGAATAGATTGCTGGGCCATCTTGTCTCAACTGTGCTTTTGCCAACAAAGATTTGATCAGATGATCCTTGTACTGTACTTTAGAACAAACAAACAAACAAAAAAAACAATGGCACCACCAAATGCCATAAAGCTGGTCAGATACTTTATTGTTTGAATGCAGTAAAATTATGAACAGAAAACAGACTACAATAAAATTCTACATCACTGCTACCTGTCTTTCCATAAGTGGTTTGGGTTTTTTCCTGTGGTATACATAAAATGCATCTCAAGAATTGTATTTCTATCAATCAAATTCTGCAGTTACCAGGGTGATTTTCTCCAGAAGTTTGAGAATTTGTCAGGTCCATGTGTTCTTCAAAGACTCTACTGCTTTAGGTTACTGCAGTGCTAAACAGTATCCTTTTCATAACTACCACCATATGGCTTCTGAATTATGGAAGAATGTAATCTATCAGTGATACTGCAAGGGGGAATAAAGCCTATAAATTCAGTGATAGAAAAGCCTGTAGTCTTGGCCCAACTCAGTTTTGTCAGGGGCAGTTTAGGACATGGCAGCTGCCTCAGGTGCCTGTTTCAAGTCATCTGTTACAAGTAACCCTACTGTGCCAGCATCATCTTTCATTTGACTTTTGAAGTATGTTGTTCCAGTTTTGTGCCTTAGTTACACTGCCCTTTAGCTTGGCTGCAAAGTTGGAGTCTTTCAATTGCTTTGAAACTTTTTCAGATTAAACTCTTTCTCTATCAACTCTTGCCTGCATGGTCTGAGTAGCCACTTCAAGAAAAACCAAATCTGAGACTGCATGGTGGCTCTTGCAGAGCAGTGGCCAGCACCCAGCAGTGTCAATGCCAGCTCACCCTAACCCTGCCCTGCCCCTCAGCCTCACCTCCAGCAGGGGCAAAGGCAGCTGTTAAACCAGGGGAGGGCTGTGATGATACTTGAGAATTATTCTTGCTCCAGAATTATTCTGGCTCTCTGGTGTTTCTACTGTAAGTCAAGTCTGTGGCCTGTGTAGAGGGGGGTTAAAATTGGTGTTGCATTAAGTATGAGACTCACACAATTGTATTTAACAGTTGAGGTCCACCTTCGTTGATACCATCTGTCACCATCATGCCTGGCTGGTTATTTAAAAACACTTTAAAATCTTCATCAGTGGATATTTTCAATATTTTCTTCATTTTTGTTGGAATTCTTTTCTGCATTTTCCAAGGATGGAGGTTCAAACAGCAGTCTGCTCTGAACAAATGTATTTATTTAACTAAAAAAAAAAAAAAAGAAAACCTGTCTTTTTAATAAACAAAAATAATGTTACTTGGACTTCACCTGTGTACTGAACACTTCTAAACAGTAGTACTAGTAGTAAAAAGTATTTAAGTGCTTTTCTGGAGTGGGATCAGCACTTGATAGAATTGAGCTGGCAAATCAATACTGTGCTATTCTATATTCATATACTACAGACCGGCAGTTCAAAGTCATCCAACTCATGCAGCAGCCCGCTGTCAACCATGGAAATCCTTCATGATGTTTTAGGAGCATGTCTTTTTCTGTGAGCCCTTAGCAGGCATGCAGAATAGAAAATTTAGTGACTGTTTTTGTAATTATTAAAACACTTTAACTTGTACTGCCTTGAATACAAAAAATATCTTATAGAGATGCATAATTGAAGGGTTCCAGAGCCTCACACAGATGACTGAGAGAGGCAGGTTTTACATACCCAAAGATTGCCATATGTTTTGGATTTCTGCAATCACATCATGTGAATGCTAAACTATGGTCAAACTTAGTCAGAAGTCATATGTGTCACATTAGAAAATAACTTTTTATCTGTTTCACTTTGAGGCAGAACATCTTGTGCAGCACAAGATCACTTCGGGAAAACAGACTGCAAGTGCTTCACTTTACATTAAGAATTCCATCTCTAAAGGTCTTGAATTTGCACTAGTATGCCACTGGAATTTGTGCTGCCAGAGAGCATTTGTGCTGGAACACATTTTCTTATGTGAACATTTAATGTAATGTTAACACCTCTTGAGAGCACCACACTGTTATCTTTCACACAGTGTTTCACTTCTGCTTTGTGTTGCTGCTGTATGGAGGACAGGACCTGATACTGTTGGAGGCTTTGAACTCTTTACAGCCAAATATTCCTAACATTTCTTGACCAGTCCGCCTCAAAAAAGGTAATTTAACTGAAGAAAGTATTCCTAATTGCATTTTTTTTTTTCTTATGGCAAATCAGCAGCTCAGCCCTGCTCCAAATGAAGTGAGCTATCAAGAGGGTGTTCTATCAGGGCTTTAAGGATGTCTCCATCAGCATCAGCATGGTAAAACTCACAGTGAGGAGGCTTTTTGTCTTACAAATACAAAACTGCCCCACGTGGCAGTTAAGTGGTTTAAAGGCTCATATACATTAAACATCAAAAGGGAAGGGGAAATATGTACAGATTTGCATTTTCAAACTATGTTTGGGTTTGGAGACTGTCATGTTGGTGATCAGTGATTTTTACATTGAAAATTAAAAGAAAGTTCTCTCCCAAGAGGCAAATGTGTGTTGTTCTGGTCTGCAGAGATGGGGTTTCTGAAAGCTGAGACTAAACCTCTGGTATTCCAAAGGTTTTTTCATAGATGTTTGACACTAAATGAGGTGAAGTGCAGATGATGAGTTACAATTGTGTCTTACTGCAATTACACTTTCTCTGTGCCTTGACTAGTCCATTACTGAATACCACTGTGAGTTGGGACAGCTCTGCAACGTTGGCTCAGTCAGGATTTCCCAAAGTTGCCTAAGGCTATAATCAAACATGTTCAGACATGTACATGCCTATAAAATGTTTTACAGTCACAGTATAGTAATATACATTGATAACCTATATTGGGACACAGCAGAAAGCTGTGTGATTATGAGATGAGCTTTTGAAACAATGTTTATACTGCACCTGGAGGTCAGCTGGCAAGTAATGCTATTTCAGTAGAATTGTATTGGCATTTATTATGTGATTTGCCATACAAAAGATGACAAATTAGAGATATGATTTAAACTATCATTGTTACTTCTGGCATTAGGTATCTTAAGAGGATGTTTAGGAGACTGTGATGAAGAGAAGCCAAGAGTATCTTTGGTTTTTATAATTAGGAGAATGTTAGCAGCCTTGATATTTTTTTTTCTTTAGAAGAAACAATATAAAATACACAGTATTAGCTTCAGACTCATCCCACACACACATACACATGGTACTGGTGGCTCCGTCTTATGTAGCTTTAAATCTAGATTTCCTAGCTGCATTTCCTAATACATACAAATGAGTTATAAATTGGAACAAACTTAATCCAATTAAACTTTCTGCACCATCAGCACTGTACAGAAGTGTTTCCCTTGCTCTTGAAGTAGTAATATCATCAGTGCTGTATCTCTGCACTTCATGAAGGACATACCACGGACCTGTAATTACTTATAGTGTGTATAAAAGGTTACATTGCATGTACAGTACTTGCAGTCTGCCTCTGCAGAAAAAGGCACATATTGGCTAACTGGGTTTGTATTGCTATCGTGTGCTCAGCAAATCAATCATCAAGGGGATTCAGGACAGACAGCTGAAGGGGACAAACCCAGCTGATATTTTCACAGTACAAAGCCACCAGCTCCTATGGCATGCTCTGCAGGCTTGGCTGGAAAGCAATTGATCTCCATTGGTGACTCCCTAATAAGCAGTGAATGGGTAAACAAGCAGAGGATGTGACACTATGAGACAGTTAAGTGCTTGTTTTAGCATAGAAAACAGTATATGTGAGACTGAAAATTTCCGTAATGTTCTGTGAAAAGCCTCTGCCTGCAGTGAGCACTGCCGAGAAGAACTGAATGGCATTCCCTGGAGTTTGTTTGAGAGTCCAGCAGACTTGGAAGAGAGCAGGAAAAGTGGGATAACTCCATAGATATTCAAAGTAATGATAGTAATGATGTTGATGCTTTTCAGCTGAATAAAGTTGGTGGTAGCTCAAAGCTCCAGGTTTTGGCACGTTTGGCTTAATGTTCAAAAGAATAAAGTGCATCTGGGGATCTGGGGCAAAGTCTAAGCAAGTCCCCAAGTGAAGTGGTGAGTTACTGCTTGAAGCCTGACTGGCATCTAAAAATCTGAAACTGGGAAGTGCTTCCTGTGTAAGATGCAGGCAGTAATAAATCTCAGTTATGGAAGATGTGTTGTTTCAATTCTTCTTGACTGTACTTAAAATTGTTTCTCTCTAGAATGTAAGTATTGTTTCTCACTAGAATGAAAGAACATGATTTATCATTAGACTGAGATTGTTGATAGAAGACAAAATGATCATGAGCTCTACTAGATATAACAACAAAAAAAATCCAAACAGGTATGTAACCAAAACATATTTGATGATCAAATTGGGGGGTGGGGTGGGTGGGAATATCTACATCCTTTTATATTAAAATAGAAAAAAAGGTGGTCTTTTAAAAGAAGGGGAAAACCCATAATGGCATAATGAAGAAGGGAATTAAGTCTGGAAACATTCCCAGTGTTGAGCCATACTCAAATGAATCTATAAATTAAACATTAACTAATTTAACTAATGGAACTAAAAGGAAGTAAATGCTGTTTGATGTATATTAGCTTTTCTTAGAAGGTTTGCCTCTTCTATCAATCAAAGACCTGTGACCTCTCTGCAAACTCAACACAGTATTAAAAACTGTCACTGAGATTTCCTTTGCTCAAGCAATCTGGCAAGCAGTGAGGCTGCTGGCAACACAACAACCAATTTATGCAACAGCCCAGTCTCATCCTTGTATGCTGTACTTTATGTTCTATTACTGGCTACAGATTATGGATAAAATGTCCCAGTCTCTTTAATGCTGTGTCCAGCATAAGCATTCAGGCCAAAAGACCAAAAAGCTCCAAGCATGACCTTCCACTGGGTTGGAAGTGTAAATCTGGGGATGTTTTAATCCAAGTAGTGGAGAGGAATGGGGGTACAATCCCAATAGTGTGTGCATTGATTAAATGAATACTGTTATGCCTGATACTTGCAGTTTTAAAAACTTGCACAAAACTGTCTAGATCCCCACACTGGTGAGGGAGGCAATAAACATATTTAAAGGACTGAAAACAGTGTCTGATAAGCAGAAAGTTAATTTATCCAAAAAATTGAAGAGTTTGTGTAGAGTAGAAATTATTAGGATATGTTATAAATGTAGGTAGTTAATTCATGCCTTAATAATAAAAATAGATATATTAAGAAATCTAACTATAGGTAAGGATTTATACAAGCCAGGGAGAAACTCTCATCTCACATTCCAGCGATAAAACAGGCAGCTTCACTTAATGGCTCTGCCTGGGGGAATTGGAGGTTTCCTGGCAGAGCCTGCAGCTTCCAAAACCAGAAATACATAGCAGGAAGATGCTATCTGGACATCCCCAGAATAGACCACTTGGACAGGAATCCACGGGACCCCACGCCTGGAGACAGCCCGCAAGAACGGACATTGCCCATTCCATGTGAATACATCCTCGGACCGGGATGCTCAGATGGTCGTCTGAGTTCGGACTCCTGCCTTTGTATAGTTGTACACATGTATAGACCCAACTTTGCATGTAAAGACACACAAAGAAATATGTGGTCATCCTGGCCCTGGGCTAAATAAAGTGTATATAAGCTGACCCCGGCGAGTGCATGGTGTGTCTTTGGGGGAAAGCTGACCTCGCGCCAGCCGGATCCCAAAGCACCCAGCTTCTGCTCCCGGGACTGATAGCTGACTTGGCTGTGGTAAGATTTTTGAAATTTATATTTTTGTCATTTTGTCTAATAAATTGTTGTCAATCTTTTCTAATTGGCTACGGATCATAATTCATTTATAACAGGATATGAGGTGGTAAAGGGCTCATTAGCCTGGTGGAGGAAAGAGGTGATGAGTTTTAGTTGGATACAGGACACCTGCACCTTCCAATTTTGTTGATAACAGTTGCAAACAGAGGTGATGTCTGTACTTCTCAGTATCTTCAGGTATGCTGAGCCAGCAGGGGAAAAACCAGGAGAAATGAAAAATGACAGAAATTTACAGACTTCAAGGGCAAAAGGAGAGAGTTCTGTTTTATTAAGGTACTGGCAGAGCCAGGCTATAAGTCCAGTGTAAACATCTTCTCCGAGGAAAACGTGAGCCTCTGGCAGCCCTGTGCAAAAGTGATTGAGAAAGAACAGCACAGGCAAGGGAGAGGAGAACAGGGGTGGACACAAAAGAGCCACATGCTTTGGTATGCAGGCACTCCATGTGGAGCAGATCTCTGAGGAGACTGCAGCCCATGGAAAGCCAACTGTATCTGAGGGAACATGTTACCAAATTGCATATCTGCTGCCAAGCAAATAATCAGATAACTGCCCAGCTTATTTTTGAGGTTTCTTGCAAATGCAGCACAGATGATTTCATCTCATCCAAAATGTTAAAATTAATCTGTGAGGCTGGCATGAATGAGAAGGCCAGAAGAAAAAAGAGCTGAATCTCAGTGTTCTCTAGACTCATTTCTTGTGACTCCTATATTTTCAGAGCAAAATTGAGCGGCTTTCAAGTAAGAAAAGTGGGGAAGGAAGCATGCAGTAAAGCAAGCTTTTCCTTGGAGAACATTTCAGCTCTTGGCAGAGCAATATATCAAAATGTTTTAATAACATGTTTCTTAAATCACCACCTTCAAGTAGAATTATGAAGCTGTGGCCCAAAGAAGCTAGAGTTACAAGTACACTTTACCATCAGGAAGGAAAATGGGCAAGTATATAAATTTCCTAAGATGTTAGAATCACTATCTTCTATAAGAAAAATAATGAGAAAATATCCCAGTAGTGAGCTAAAAAGTTCCAGGCATTTCTCTCAATAAATTTTAAAGATTTAAACTGAAATTTTAAAAGAAAGAAGAAATTTTAAAAAACCAACCTAAACACCAATCATTTGTTGTACATTGTTTGGTGCTGAAACACAAGAATTTTGCTTTGCAAGCACATCAAGCTGTGTCATTGCAATGGCTTTCTTACAGGCTCTGTGCTCTGAGTTGTATCATGCTGGAGAAAAATACTGTTCTCTGATCCTTTTTAGGCAAACCAGGGGAATGAATGACCTCTTGAACCCAATCTGGATCGTAGCAGCAGCCCTATCTGATTGCATGTTGGCCAGTCTTTGTGGCAGACGGGTAGTGTCAGACTTTTATTGGAGGCTTACTTCTTTTAGAAAGTACAGGTATTTTTTAAACTTCATTACATTAAGTATTCCTACAGCTCTGAAGACCTGAATCACTTGCAGCCATCCTGAAACACAGGTTCTGAAGCAGCCTGAACAAAAGGACTCTTAAAATGGCTCTTTACTACGACAAGAGTCTCTTCCTCAAAGTCGTCACCTCCCTGTGCCTGAGGACAATACCCAGACCTTGGTTTCTGGGCAATGTTTAACCCTTTTCTTATCTTAATTTGCCAAATACAAAACAATAAAGAACACCTTTGTTCACCCTGGAGCACGTGGCTAATCCTGCAAGCAGGAGATGCAATTCTCTTGAGCTGCCCTTTTGTTTAAGCGCTGCAGGCAATGCTGGGCAGCAGTGTAATTGAATTATTCAAAGCCAGTTGAACTATGCTGCACCACCTCTGTGGGCTGTGAGTACAGATAGAAGGCGGGAATCCCAAAAAGTTTCTAAGCCAGCTGTCCTCTTCCAGCAATCTTGTTCAGACAGGTATTAAAGTAACCAATTTTAGTGAGCACTAGAAAGAGCAAGAAAATGCCGAATGGACCAGAGCATCCTCTGGCGGGAGGGAGAAGCTGTCCCTGCAGTGAGAAGATCACGGGAGAGAGATGGGGAATACAGAGCAGGAGCAGGACACGGAGTACACTGGGTTTTGTTAAACAGCTTGCAGCACAGGGAACAGCTGGCAGAGCAGCCAAGTCGGGCTGTGTCCCTTCCCAGCCGGCCAGCAGAGCTCTCAGGGTGTGCTGTGGGGAATGGCTGGCTGTGTGAACAGAGTTTAGTGATCTGCAGCTCTGCTGTGGTCAGAGGGGCAGGCAGGAGCCCTGAGCCTGCATTTATTTTCTGGGTACATCCCACAGCCCTCACGCTGACCAGTGGCTGAGCAAGGGTGTGTCAGGCTTTGACCCTGTGCAGTGTTTCATTTCAGCATTGAATGTTCCTTTGGAAAAAATTCTTACCATATGGATGCCACTGCAAAAATTTATTTTTTCAGCACAGCTGAAACAAGTGCTTGCAAGTAAGCTGTTAATTCTCTTGACTTTGTCTCACTTGCTGAGCAAGACGGTGATACTGATCCTGTTCAAGTTTTGATGAATAAAGATGACAATCTCGAGTATCTGTTGTACCTCTGGAAACCTTGGCAAAACTCAGGTGTCATCCAGTTTAGAAGTTGCCCCTGTTGCACCTTAAATGATTTTCCACCATCAGGGTGTAAGATCAGGTATTCAGGATTCAAAGCCCCCTCTGTAACACGTGCTTGTTATTTCTTGCTTTGTAAGGCAAAGTGAGAGACGTGGAAGTTTTGCTTACAGAGGCTGTGTTGAGGAGGGTCTGTGTCTGCGGCAATACTCAGGCTCTGAACACTCCCCACCACCAAAATCTTGCCAAGCAAACCAAATACAGCTCGTAATAAATCAGTGTGACATGAAGCCTGATGTTTCCTGCTCTTTCCCATCAGGCTTTTTGAATGGAAATTAATAATTATACAGGAAACTGCTCTGAAGTGATCAGTGTTTGCTGCTTATTCTTTCTTCCTTTTCCTTCTGAGATTATGGGGGTTAAAGCCACCGATGGGAAACCATAAGTGAAAGCAGACATGCGGCTCACCTCTCCTCACAGAGAGAAGGGCTGTGCTGCAGGATGTTATAAACTGTGTCTGCCTCTCACAGCTCCAGGGCCCGAGTTCCTGCTGCCTGGCTGCTAAAGCCCAGCTTGTTGTGCTCATGCCAGGCTGCGGGATGCAGCTGCTGCTTCCCTGTTCGCAGGTACAGGAGCCCAGCAGGGACAGCTGCACAGATGGCCACAGACAAGGTGCTGCCCTCATCTGTGCCTCCTACACGTAGGACTCACAGAAGATCCGAGCAGAGACCAGCTGGTCCAGCTTGATGCTTGCAAGCAAATAACACCCACCCACCCACTGATCCTTCTCTGATCCCCCCAGCAGCTGGCACTTGCTCCTTACAGCCCCCACACACAGTGTGGAGAGAGGAAACTACACAGAGAGACACTTAAGAAAGGTTTTATAAGAAGTGAGGATGAGCAGGCAGTCTGTCCAGCCAGACTGCACACGATTGACCTCTTTTATGCCCCCGTCTATCTGATCCTCCTTCTGCTCCTTCCTGATCCCCCTCCTCTAATTATTCCCTCTCCTTTGCTCCTTCACAATCCCCTTCCTCTAATGATTCCCTCCAAAGTTTTGCAGTCTTCCTCAAATATCCCAAACCCTCCCGTTCTTCTTGCTTGGCCCTTATCAGTTACAAACTGCAGGTGGCCCTGCCCAAAGCTCTTCAATGGGCCATCAGTCAGTAACCTGACACTTCTGCGGTTTGGCATTGTCTCTCTGGTCCCTTTTCCACCAGGTTTGCATCTGTGTGTCCTTGTTTATGGAACCCCCCTGAATTTATTGGCACCTCTGCTTTGAAAAGGTCAGGTCCTTGGTCAATAGCCTTCATGAAGCAGACGCTCCTGCCTTCCTCAAGGGATGCATGCAAGGGTTTCATCTCTAACTTAACTAATCTCTGGCACTAAAGGACAAGGTCTCTCAAGGTTATCAGTGAGACAGTCCAGACCCCACGGCTGGTGAATTTCCTTTGGCCTCTGGAATATTTGTCAATACTGATGTTTCATTTTACAAGAATTTTAGTTTCATTTTTGAATATCAATCTTAAAAATATTCGGCTTATGCATAGAATGTAGTCAAAATATAAATTCAGGGCTATCTGGCTCTTCCTTTTATACACAAAAATTCCTGCCAACCCCTTGCCAGTTTTAAAAGGACAAACTAAGAACAGAGGTTATGTAAAATTTCTACTTAAAGTATTTTTAATTTAATTTACTATAGTGGCTTTATAAGTAGGGATAAAGCATATCTAGAAATATTCATCTGTGCCAAGTTAGCTTTTATCTTGAAGTTCCTGTTCTGTGAAGATGTACGTATGTATGAAATAATGAAGAGCCCCAAAGCAGCCATATAGGGAAGCGCTGGAATATTTTCCATGTTATATTTTGATGATAAATCGTGGAATTTGGTGGCAAGCAAAGACGGATGGCAGTAAATAAATTATGCTTAGGGTCAGGGTAGACATACAGACCTTCTGACAGTATTTTCTTCGTTGTTTCATCTGGAGGACAATGCAAGCCTCAAATAATAAAACATGAAAAGTCAGCTGCTTGGTAGGAAGTTCAGCTCAAATCTGCACAGTGCTTGAATATGCAGGACTGGGTCCTTCCTCCTAATGATGTGTGTCCCCCTCATACCCCACCATCATCAGGACATTAACTACAGGTAGTGGCCATGAGCTCAATGTTACCTTGTATATCAGTGACACGAAGAAATTCCAGGCACCCCAATAGCAGCAACTTTGGGAGCGGATTAGGAGGGCACTGTGAAAGAAAACAAAGGTTTTGGGGTAAATTCAAAAGATTCCGTGACCTCCTCCGATATTATCTTTCCTTATAGAGAAATGGAGTTTATTTCTGTTACTTTGCCACTCAAAAATTGCGAGAAGCACCACAAGCTTTGCCAAGGAAGCGCCGAGCCGGTTCACCCTCACCTGGGCTCATTCCAGGCGCGGCGGGGAGCGTCCCCCGGGGAACATCCACCCGGGGATCATGCCCCGGGGAGGGTCCCCCGGGGAGCGTCCCCTGAGGAGCGGCCCCCAGGGAGCGTCCCCCGAGGAGCGTCCGTGGCCCAGCAGGGCTGGGGCCGGGCTGCCGCTCGCTGAACGCCCGGGACTGCGCATCCCGACACTCTTCCGCGCTTCGGGGCCGCTGCTCCGAGCTGCTGCTGCTGCTGCTGCGGGGACAGGCGCCCGCAGAGCTCCCTCCGCCGGGCTGTGTCGTGCCGTGCCGTGCCGTGCCGTGCCGTGCCGTGCCGTGCTCTCGGTCCCGCCCGCCGGGAGGGGCGGCCCCAGCCCGGCCCCGCCCCGCGGAGCGGCGCGGACAGAGACGCGGAGCGGCGGAGCCCCGAGGAGTCGCCGAGATGCTGAGCTCGCCCTGGGCGCGTTTCTACTCCAACAGCTGCTGCCTCTGCTGCCATGTCCGCACCGGCACCATCATCCTCGGCGTCTGGTACCTGGTAAGGGCGGCCCGGCTCCGGGCGCTCGGCGCCGCTGCAGGGGCAGCCTGAGGGGCTGCTCCGGGGGTGGGGATGCCGATGGCAGCGGCTCAGGCTGCCCGGGCGGCCCAGGCGGGATTCGGAGGGAGCCGCGTTGTTGGAGCAGCGGAATGCGCAGGCAGCGCCGCTGATCCCGGCGGGCACCGGCTCTGCGAAACTGGGGCACGGAGCGAGTGCGTGTGCAGGGCTCAGGGCAGCGGGCAGGAGATACAGGACACACTGCACGGGCAGGCGCGGGAGTCTCAACCCAAAAGCTGTGAGGGGGTTGAAAACGTGATAAGTGAAGACCCCTGGGGTGAAGCTTTCCCCCCAAACTTCTGGGTGGTCTCAGACCGGGGTGGCTGCAGCAACGGGCCCCGCCGGTGCATTAGCTCCAGCAAGGCTGCCCGGCCCCTGGGCACGCCGCGGAGAAAATCGTGTTTGATCATCTCTGGTCGCTGGTTCATACAGCGTTCGGGTGTTCTTGTCACTGCTGTTCCCTGTGTGGCAGGTAATCGTTTGGCAGTAGCGTTTTGTCCTGCCTGGTAGGGAGCTGAAACCTTCCAGGCAGCTGTTCGCAGGTACTGGAAAGATACCTTGCTTCTGCCGGGATTTCAGGACACGAGTGAGGAATTTACCCTGGGGACACCAGCGTTACCATCAGTAACCAAAGGCTGTTGGACGTTATTTGGCCCGGGGAGCCGCGTGAAGCTCTCAGTTCCTCTCTGACCATTGTTTCCCCATCCTTTGCGATGTGGGGAAAGCGGTTTTCCCAGAGCTGGTCCAGCTGTAGTCGCAGGGTGTTCAAAATGAAAAGAACTGGTTGTTTGCTGTAGGTAACGTAGATGCACTTCTCAGCCTGCTCCGTTTCTCGGTGTGAGGAATCGATCTCCGTCTGATGGAGAGGCTGTGCAGAGCTGTTTGCCAAGCATCATTTTTCAAATGATTGCAGACGGAAGCAGATTAGACCCGGGCTCATTTGCTAACTACTGAAATTCCCTGCAGCAGCAAGTGAAAAATGCAGGGCTGCCTCCACTGTAAGGCAGCTCATTAAATAAATTCAACCCGTGTAATAAAAAAAGCTAGGTTGACATTTATGTCCTAGAAATCATATAAAATGTTCTATGTCCTGTAAAATGTGTATTTCACCACTGAGAAAATTGTGCATTAGTTGAACCATTTCTTGCTCCTGGTTTAATAAAATATGGTTAATAGCAACATCCACAGCTGTACAATACTGGCAATATTGTAAAATATGCCTCTCTTTGCCTGGCTGCAATTAAGTTTTGCTAGGTTGTAATATGACCTGAAAGCTTTTGAACATTTCTTCTAGGGAGCTTATTATTTCTTTCTGCCTTCAGCTGAACGAAGCCTTTTCACACCGAGAAAGGGATGTAGATATTTTATCTGTTCAGTGGACCTAAAATTATTTGAGGAAGAGGGAAGTGCATCACCGGGGCTTGGATACAAAGAAAAGTCTGATAGCTTTTAAGACTGTTATAAGATCTGTTATAAACATTTAAATACCAGTGGGCCAATTTCACATTTTACTGCAAAATTTGGTCTTAAATTTCCTTTCTTATGAGCAGGTATTTCCTGATTTACACCTCTTGTTTCTTTTGCTTTCATAACTTTTTCAGGGTGGATTTCTAAATTACTTCAAACTGATAGAGCACACATTTCTTTCTGTGCTTTTTTTGCTATTACAAGTATTTAAATTTTAAATTTAAAAATTAAGAATAGATATTTTGATGCATGTAGATAATAAATGCTAAGCCTTTTTGATTGCTTATTATGTTAGGAAACAAAAAGGAAGGAAGGAGTAGTTCCTTGAATGAATGGCCCTGGTTGAAAGATCTGGTTGATAAAGTCAAATACAAATGGATTTCTTTGGCTCAGAAGAACAGTTATGGTTTGATTACATAACCATATAACATAACATATAAAACCATATAACATAACATATAAACCCATATCATGATTTTATTACCATGTGCTGTTGAGGGTTAACATAAAATAGATGTTGTCCTGGTGGCATTTTTTTTCTCTGCATGTATTCTGGGTGATTGCATAACTCCAAACCACACATGACTTATGAGCATTACTTCAAAGTTCAAAAACTGTCTCTGAGTTTTTGCAACACCAACATCTATTCTACATATGCTTTGCCATTATTCCTTACAGGAAATTACTTGAGGAAAAACATCAACCTTGAGAATGAATAGTTTTCTTGTTGCTTTTTCATTTCTCACTACCTGTGAGGTGTAAGTTTATGACAATGAATACAATGATTCAGTAGCGGAAGCATCTGAAGGAGGAAAAAGCAGTAGCTTAGAAGTTTTGGCAGACTTTTAACACAACATTTTTGCATGTTGAACCAGTTTTGAGTTAGCAGAATTTCAGGAGGCAGAATTTAATGTCTGAGTAAATGTGGAAAAAGTAGCGGCTGAGATGGAATTCATCTTCCCAGAGCAGCCTTCTGGGTTCCACGCTGTGCACCGGGAGTTGGAAAGGTGTTGATAACACACCAGTGTTTTGTCTGCTGCTGAGCACTGCTGGCTCAGCATCAGGGCTGTGTCTCAACATTCCACCCCCCACCCCCCAATCAATAAGCTTTAAGTTTAATGTTTTAATTTAGTTTTAATGTTTAACTGGGTGTTTGGATTCCCACAAATAGTGGGGAGAGTGGGAAGCCAAGTGCACGTGGAGTTGTCAATGCTTCTGTTGAGGGCGTTTTCCCACAAAAGTTTTCCCAAGGGGCAGAGAGCTTTTCCAACTCAAGCACAGCAGCCACAGACACTTAAAATGGTCTCATAACGTATCAATAGCTGAGAAATAAATATTTAACGTTATTTTAGAACATGATGGATCTCAGAATACTAATGTTTCTATAGCTCTTCTGTTTCAGCAGTTTCTTCCTGGTAGAGCCATTGGTGCTCATCTACAGAAATATAACACACTGCTGGGTGATGTTGCAATATAGCAAAATAATTCAATATACATACTGCCACTGAGCACTGAGATACTTCAGTGTAAAAAGTGACTTGTAAATGTTGGAGTAGCCCGGGGAAATTTCCTGAAAAGAATATCTGATGGGGTTGCAGAATAGCCCACACTACAGGGACTAGTGTGCTGCCTTGGGGAGAAAAGCTTAACGGAGGGTGCTGCAATGTTAAATACAAACATTATGGTAAGGATTAAAAAAAAACATTAAACCCCAGTCAGCAGTATGGCTGACTGGGGGTTAATGTTTATTTCAAACCTGAGGACCAGTTTGGTTTGGCTGGTTATTAATTTTTGAGGTTTTATCTGAGATGGACTGTACACTTGTCTGTATTATAACGACATCAGAAGCCGCAGTAGTAACGCAGAAACATTTTGGGGCACAAAAGTCTTACAAGTGTTGTATTTAAAAAAAACAAACCAAGTGAAATTAGAAAGTCACTTCCCATAGCTGAATTTTGTCACTGTGCTGTTCAGAACAGTGACAATGCTGAAATGAGCCAACTTCAGTTCTGATCTCCAGTGGGTGATGGAGTCTGGTGCAAACTGGCATTTCAGTTTCCAAGTGACCCACTCAGTGCTGGTGAGTCAGAATAACAACACCCCTGTCAGTGACAGCATTTACAAACACAGCATGTCTTCTTCCTGAGGAAATGGACTCCACTTTCCTTGTCTAAAACACAAAGAAGGAGCAACATCAGATATGCTGACAGTGGCATGGAAGGATTTTCCACTCTCCTGACAGTGAGGTTTCTGCACACCCTGAGGATCCACCGACACCATCTGGGATAGCAGGAATTCTGATTGCTGATTATTTCTGATTGCTTTGGTGGGGAAAAGATGGAATTGTAAGGAATTGTATTTTAAAATTTGTAAGGTATCTATTAAAAAAAAACAACGATAAAAGAAGGGGCCTTCTTGTTTGAGCTCTGTGTGCCCAGTGCCTCAGTGCAGCAGAGCCTTGGGCACAGGCTGCTCCTCCCCCTGGTCCCACAGCCCCTCCAGGACCCTGCAGCATCACCTTTAGCACCTCTGGTGCTGCTGGCCCTGGGCAAGGGATTCGTGCAGAACGGGGTGTGCTCTGCATTCACCATTGCCACGCCTGGGGAGCCGCTGCCCTCCCGGAGCTCCTGACAGTGAGGGGCTAAAAATAAAAACTAATGGGAGGCTGAGAACCTTTTATAACCACAGGTTATCGAGCTGTGCGGCTCTCACTGAAGGATGTGCAGTAAGAACATAAATAGAGCAAGCTAAAGTTTTTAGCCAAGGTGGGTTAAATGTTTGAGGTGCTATTTGTGGAAAGCTCAGCATGAATTGCTGGTTGTGACATTTCAGTTCTGAGTTTTTTTTGAATATACTGTTGAAAGCATGTCTAATATCCATCTCTGTCCCAGTAATCTTTTAGTGAAAGGATTGAATCCTAATGATGAAAAAATATACTGGTAGTAGACTACTATTGCAAAGGAAAAGAAAAGCACAATGGGCTATGGTCTCGCTGATTTAAGGTTGAACCCCCTGACAAGGTTGGTAAAGTGAACTTGATCTGCTGTCAAAAGGAGAGTCAAAATATACATTTTGTGACTAGGCCACATTTATGTCCTGGCATTTTTCAAGCCTCATGCAAAACAGCATGTATGGCAATGTGCTTAAATACCAGTTAGAAGATTTCAGTAATCTTGGTTTACTTGGCAGGGGGTAGAGATCAGCAGTGACTGCTCATGTAAACAAAATATCCCTGCACTGAAGCCTTCCAAGCTGCTCCATCCACTCTCCTACAAGCTTTACACTGTCTGAGACTACTCACATCACCAAACCTGTGACTGAGGGTCCCTTGAACAGGTGGTGAAGGCCTTTTTAGGAAAAACAAAGAAATTCTAAGAAGTTCTTGATTATTTTTAAACCTGGGAGAATCAGGAGATTTTGAAAACTGAAAAAAGAACTGAAGTTGTGAAAAGAGCAAAATTACACAATCAGAAAGCCTGAGGTGTTATCTCAGTGTCAGGTTGTGGGAATTTTCATGAATACTGATATGAGACCTTGTGTTTTACTTTGAAAATTAGCTTGCTTTGTCTTTATATGGAATGAAGTGGGCTAAAAATAAAGGATTTTCAACTTTATGTCTGTATGAAGGGCCATAGTAGCCAGCTCACTGAAGGCTCAGTTCCTTCACATCACCCAGGGATGTCTCTTCCTGTGTTGTGCCAGTGGGATATAGCTGGGGATGGGTGGGATTATCCTGCACCTTTACCACCCCCACTGACAGCCCAGTACTGCTGGCCCTGGGGAAAGGATTCCTGCAGAAAGGGGCTTGCTGTGAATTCACCTGGTGTTTCCTCTCCATGGCCAAGACCTGGGCTGTATATTCAGGGAAAAGGAGCTGGGTGATGCCGATGACATTCCTAATTCCCATCCCTTGGTAGGAGATGTAGCGTCAGCAGTGCGTGAAATTTCTCCACTCGCAAGTGAAGGTGTCATAATGTCAAATTACTTGAGATTCCCAATTCTTCTAATAGAAATGGCTGAATTGATTAAATATTTATTTAGTCCCCAAGTGCCATGTCTATAAAATGATCATTAGTTTTTCTATTGTCTGTACTTCGTAAGATGAAAGACAAGATCATAGAAAAAACCCAGTAACATTCCCAAATAACTCATTAGACTCTTCCTATGCACATGCTTGCTATTGTGGAGAGTGGAGAGAAAACTTGGAATTCATTATGAATAAAGGAGAATATTAATCTTCCTTTTCAAGGCTTCCCTGATGATTGATGTACATGTTGAATATCCAGCTGAGACTGGAGTCAGAGGAGGTTCAGGGTATATGCTCTCGGACTGAATCACATCCATTTCATTATCTTCAAGACCAGGGGGAAAAAAATTACTGATTCTACACACAAATACCTGCTCAGGCCCTGTGTGGTATTTTCTTAACAAACTGAAAGCACATGTATGAATTTTAGGTATGTCATAGCAAAAAATAAAGACCAATAATGATCATTATTAGCATGAACAAAATGATCTTATCTGAAGGACCGTCTCAATAACCAAATTCTGATTGTAACTTCTCTAGAGATACATTGTTAAATAATTTAACAGTTATTAGCTTCAAGAATGGCATCAGGAGAACTTCTTTAAGAACTCTTGTGCTATGCACAGGCCCAGGTTGGTTTCTGCAGTGCAGGACCTTATCCCATCTTTTTTTCTCCAATTCATGCTTCAGGCCCTCTTCAGTCGAATTGCAAAATAAAGGACAGCATGGGAGGAATTTAAATGGCACAATCAATAAAATAGCTTGCAAAGAGCCTAATCACTTAGCTGTGTGTGACAGAATCCATCCCTGAGCAGAAGAGGTTCATTGAAAAGGTTATGTGAGCAGAAGATGGGTTCATTGGTATACCATATCCCAAGTTTTACCTGTGCTTTCTGCTCTAGGTGAAAAAAACCAACATATTTGTGTGTTTCCTGTGCTGCAGAAAGAAGTAGAAGCAGCATTTTATTAGTCTGTCCCAGACTCTTTCATACATCAGAATGACATTAAAACAATTATTAAAAATGTTTTTTTCTTGCAAAAACCTTTTAAGTCATTGGAGGGATAAAATTTCTTGAAAATGTCTTTTGGGCAGCTCTTGCACTTACTGAACTGTTTATTAGTCTGTGACACAACACAAGGATTTATGAAAATGTCTTTAAGCTCTAATCCCCTAACATAGGCAGTTTTTCTTATGTCCCCAAACACCACAGCAGGATGTTTCATGGAGTATGTAATCATTGCAATGACTGCTGATAATCTGCATCAGTTGTTTTGATAATGACACAGTTGTCTCATGTAATCAATACAATTAGCACCTCAGAAACTGCAAACCTTTGTAAAATACCCATTTTTTCTTATTAAGGCCTTCAATTGGATAATAAATTCCCTCCAGTGAGAAAACAGATGGTTGGTTGTAAGAGGAGCAAAGTTTACATAAAATGCTTGTTGAAGGAAAGAATCCCATTAAGAGTTCAGTATGCTGTAATTACATTTGGGTTTTTATACAAAAAATCATGAATATATTTATAGAAAGGAGAGGAGGTATTACATTAATCAAGTAAAATGTGTTTGGAAGTTCTGTTGAAGGTTAATATGTATCTCCTAGTGAGCCAGAGGAGAACACATTAAGCTTCCTAAACTGATCGTTGATTAGACTGACGTCAGTGAAAATGCAATTAGTCTTATATATTCTTAGACATATGGAACGGATGTTGCAAAATAGCCAGGAATTAATTTCCTTGATTGCTTTCTTTTTCTCTTGTTTTATTGTGAGGCTTGTGCTTTGACTGTAAAACTCTGGAAGTTTAAAGTGGCCGAGGCTTGAAGATGTGCAGGGCAGTTTCTGTGCTGTTCTCAAGCAGGGCTGGAGATTTAAAGTCCCAAATCTCCAAACAGCAGAATAAGAAGCAAAAACCCACACTTGTGTCTGAAGGTGTCAGAGAGTGTTCCTGTTCAATGTGAGGTGAATTGCCAGGGAGGCATCCCTGAAGATTGATATGGACTTGAGCCTAGCACACTGTTCCTGGACCTCCTGAGGGTCAGCTCTTTTTCAGGTGTCTGCAGTCAGCTCTAGCTATTGTCCTCCTAGTACTCAGCCTTGAAAGGCTTTTGAGAGTGCTGTGACTGCTTTTCATTTTGTTGCTGGCATGTGCTGAGCAAGGTCTTGTTCTATCCAGAGATATATTAAGCCACTTAAAACAGACAGGACAAATGCTTTTGGCAGAAACACAGGTTTGTGGGAGATTTTCACCTTGGAGAGAGGCATTTCCCAACAGTGAAACAGCTGTGGCCAGCCAGACAGGATACATGTGATCGTGTTCTTTACTATTTCTGTAATTATCTGTACTGTACCATCCTTCCACTTCTTCTTTGCATGACTAAATCCCTGCCTTGGGCTGCAGAGTGCTGGAAGGGTGCAGTCACTTGTATGGCTTCTCTGGATATTGCCTGTGGTGGCTGCATAAGAATAATGGATCAAAGATTTGGTGTGTTTTGGTGTTGGTTTTTGTTGGTTTTGTTTTTTTATGAAGTGTTTGTTTGTGTCTCTCCAAAGCAGAGCACTGTCCTCTCAGCAGTGCAGTGGCCAAGTGCAGGAGGGTGGAGGGGACTCTGAGCACAGACAGCACTGTGGGCTGCTGTAGGACACACAAAGTGATGGCCAGGGCCAGTGGGTGCCTGGACAGCCCAGCCCGGGTAGCATCTACAGTGGTGCTGCCTGACCCATCCTCTGCCATAAGGCCACACCAAAGTCTGCATCTGTGGGAGCTGCCACAGCTCACATCACAGTCACACTTCAGCAGGTCTGCCCTCAAGCTTTCAGTCAGCTGCAAGGCTCAAACAAGCATTTTTGGAAGTGAAGGAGAAATGCAGAAACCAAGCAAATCCCACCTGAGCAACCCTTTTTCTAATAAGGTTTTATTGCATACGAATTCTTTGCTAGTTCTCCACTGCATCCTGAACCAAGATGACCTTTAGGAGAAATTGTGAGTTGATTTGGCAATGATATAATTGTATATGTGATTATATTTCCTCCATAAATATTTCCCTAGAGGTCTTGCTGGGCAGAAGATCTCAGCAATCATTTTCAGGACTTTCCTTAGATACAGGTTCAACTTGCTTTAAGTACAATGGAAAAGTAACAAAGACTCCACTAATAAATTTGTGTACAAATAGCTTATTTCCTTAAACCAGGGAAGGACTAAGATTAAATAATGTTACAATTCTGTTATTAAAATTAGGAAAGAGATGCCTCTGCCCAAATTAAGGTGCAAGCAAGACCATATGCCAAAGTCAGTAGTATGGATTTTATTTAACAGCAAATGGGAGGTAGAAAGAGATAGAAGGAAATAGAAAAAGGAGGGGGAGAAGAAGAGTGTGACAGAGAGACAGATTAAGTAGAAAATATCACCACTCCATGTATCCTGATGGTGTCCTATTGATCCTGTTCTTCTGGTCTCCTTGGTGGTGAGGGTCCCTCAAAACACAGAGTTCAGTGGATTAATGTACACTCAGGGCAGCTGGGAATGCCCAGGGAGCTCCCCTGCAGGAGCAAGTTTGGCACAGTCTCTTGCCACAGGCTCTGGAGCAGTTGCATTGTTTGCATCACGTGCAGTGCTCTGGTGCCAGGCCTCAGGAACAAGTCTGGGAGCACTCTGGGGGGTCTCTGATGGATTATGGCACCCCCTCAGCTGCCTCTCATGAATGTCCCATGGCTGTGGCCCGTGGGGTTGGTGTAGGGGAGGATGGATGTTCACTCTCTGGTGTATGCCACGCACCCAAAACTCTCCTCCTGCCCCTTGGTTGGGAGGAGTCTGTGCAGACTCAGCAGACCCAGCCAGAGCTGATTTTCAGGACAGCTGCTGGATTTGGCTTTCTGGAGGATACTTCATTCTCCCTCACTCTGTCTCCTCCCTAGACCTGAGATGATTGAACAATAGTGTCACCTTTATCTTATCTCAAGTACCCTTAGGCAGCTTAACTCACAGTCTCAAGTTCCCCTCAGGAGGCAGCTTCATGGAGAGGAGGGCTTTGGTGCTTGCAGCTTCTTTATACAGTCTTGCCCTGATGGGCAAAAAGTCCTTCCTAACAATATCTAAGCCACAAACCATAACATTTCAGTCTCTCACAAGTATATAACAAACTAAACTCTATCTCTAGGGAGGCAGAAAGCTCTCATGTGCATATTGCACAATCTGTCCATCTATTTTTTTAAAAAGAAATTTAAGCATTACCATATTTCACTAATAACTGACCTTGTGGTTTGGGTTTTAAGCTTATTAAAAGATTGGCAGTAGGCAGTAGTTGAGTCATTTGTATAGAAGAGTGCTGGTAAATTATTCTGGACTTCCTATATCAATTTAATCAGCATAATCTTTAAAGTTCAGTGTTGAGTGTCATAGCAATCAAAGCTGCAATTGTGTATGAAGACTGACTGAAATATTTTATGCAGCTTTCTATTATTATATGCTCTCTATAATATGGACTTCGTAATATGCTAGTCTGAGCCTGCCTGGATGATTCTTTGCCTTCTCATAAGCAGTATGGAAAAATAGTGACAATAATTGCAGGCTCTACCCTGTCTTCTCCCAATTAAAGAATATTAAAACATAATTGCTGCTTCTGACCTGACTAATGCTCTTCCTATTCCAGTGCAGTATTTCAGATAACAGCCAGAACCATGCTTTGAGAAACCACATAGGGAGAAAGAACAGCTTGTTCAGGGACAACATTTTCTTTTATTATCCTGAAATGTTAAGGTTGGGCAGTCACGTGAAGCAGGAAGGCTTATATTTTCTTTTCCAGATCTTTTGTGATATGACTAAACACTTGCATTTCCTTTTAATAAATAGCTCATCCTTTTCTGAATTCCTTCAACCTTTTGGCTTCAGTAATAATGCCTGATAATGAGTTTCACTGGTCAAAGGAGGGAAGGATTCCCTTTTAACCCAAGTTCAAGTGTCCCTCTTTCTGTTTCTGTTCAGGCTGTTTTGCTCCATTGGATGAAAAGATACTTGAGGGTGTCTGGGTTTCTAACTCGGACCCCTCATTCAGTTGTGCATCACAAACACATCTGCAGCTTGTCCCCAGGCGCTGGAAAGTTGAAACATTTTCATTAGCATGAGGCAGAAAGCGTACACAACAGGAGAAATAGAGAGGTGTGTACTGTGACAGCCAGGGTTCTCCTGCTGCTCCTCTCCTGGAGTTCACACCATGGCTGTGGTGGGCTCAGATGTAGATCCTGTGCCCCCAGAGGGAAAGGGATTGAATCGCTGCTGTCAGACTTGTCAAGAAACATGGGTACACAGAAGGGACATCTTGTTTCTTGTTCCTTATGTGCTATTTGTGCTATTTGCCTGCTCTTCACAGCACTGAGCTTAAAACCTCTATTGATAAAATTGCCTCCTTGTTTCTTCTTCAGTCAGAGCTCAGAAAAAGCCCCCAGTGAGCACTTACAAACACAGAACTGCCTAACAGGGAGACAGAGAACAGACAGAAAAATCTTCCTATATGGGACAATAAACCTTAATTCATTATCTACACTAACAGAGAAGTTTGGGAAATGCACCCCAGATAGTGCAAATCTACCATGAGCTAGTTAAATCCTGAACCTGATTTTTTTTCCTTTGTAGAGTTCTTTTGTCCTTTTGATGAACAAAAGTGTTCTTGCTTTTATTAAGATCTTCTATGACTAAAGAAAAAAATGAAAATATGCAAAGAACATGCCTAGTGAAAAGGGGAAGGTAGATAGGGAGAATTAGACACTGAGATTCTTAAATAGACATTTTCCATTCATTCTTACTTTTTCTGATAGTGATGCTGACTTCAACTATCCAAGTGCTAGAAAATACTCTCCTGTTTAGTTTCAAGGAGCAAAAGTAGTTTCAGACTGATGTTTTGTTTCTATCATTTCTGTAAAGAACAGATACCTAGACTCAAAACTGCCTTGAGTTTTTTGGAGACAAACAGAGAAGAGGGAACAGGGGTTCTGCTTGAGATTTTTTTAAGTTTTACTAAAAATGTTTAGGATTTCTTAGTACTAAAATTAATGTCCTTGCAATTTGCTTCCTTAGTATCTCTGTAGAGGACAACAAACTAAACCATGCCAGTTTTGTGGGATACTAAAAATATGCTAGAACTCCTGTGTGCCAGTTCCTACATATTCCAGGGCTTCCCAGTGTCATGAAAACAGCTCTGGAACTGTAAAAAGGGGCACAGGCAGGGAGTTAGTTCTCCACCAATGCTGAGATTTGAGGAGAGTGCTTACCTAGGTGGATCTCTCTTGAGTTCAGTGAGGCTGAAAGCAGTCACAGAATTAAAACTGTACAAATATCTTTCACCACCCATAACACTCAGACTGCTACACGCGTGGATTCAGTTATAGATTGAACCCTCAATAGAAATAAAGCTGGGAGGGGGGCTTCTTCTTTTTTCCTGTAAATATAGGTATCTCTCTTCACTGCATTGGAAAGCCTTGGGAGAGCTGTAGTAGAATATTTGTAGAGGGGAACCTGTAGACTTCAATAGAAACATCACTCTGTTTTTAATGCAGTGTATTAATTTAAAGTGAGCATAATATTTCTTCTTCTAAACTCCTTTAACAAAGCTATTTTATTTTGACTCTTGACTGAAAGCCATTGTATCTCCTGGCAATCCTTTCAGTGTTTACAGACATTTATGTAAGTTGTTGGCCAAAACATTTCTCTCTCTGCTTGAGTTAGGGCTCATCAGTAGATTGGTGTTAATGGCATGCTCTTAGAAGCTCCTGGAACTAATTTTATTTTAGATAAGCTGGGATAGATACCATGCTGCTGCACTTCTACAAAAGGTCTGAAATGATAGTGATATTTGTTTTCTGATCACCTGTTGCTGCAGTGGTTTCTGACACCTCTCCCCTGCATTTTATTCCTGTGGGTCACCACAGTTCACTGCTGACCTCTGTAACCAATGACATGGAGAAAAGCTGACTTATTGACTGTAGAAGTCTGAAATTTTCGTGCATTATATAGTTTCTAATTGCTGGGTGCTGCCTGTGGAAGACATGAGGTTGTGTCCTTGCATCCTAAACACTGGACATCCTCTCCAGCAGAACTGCCTCACATTGTGCCTAATCTGCTGGCTCTTTATCGCAGTGCAGGTGGCAGCAGCATCGGTGGCTGGTGGTCAGTCCCAGTCTCATCACCTGCTGCCTGTCTTGCTCATGCCTGCATGCACCTTCCTCACACAGCTCTTGCTGTTTAAAGTGTCTTCTACTCAAATCTGAAATTATGTTTTGTAAGCCCACAGCAGGAACTCCAGTTACTGCTCCAATATCTGGATGTCTCTTCCACACTATTTCTTCTTTCCCCTTGGCTTCATACATTTTGTGGTTTCTATAAAGCATTATTTATTATTTTCTATAAAGCATTATTTGTTATTTTCCTCCCCTTCATTGATTAAAAAAGTGGATGTAATTCCATCTGGCTGCCAGAAAAGTAAGATTTTGGATTTTCTAAAGATAATTATTTTATTTCCATATCAGAATAAGGGCACAGTTGGGCATTTTTAGGACTTTCTGCAGGTTCTTTGTCCAGTGTGTTGTTAGGGCACTCTGAACACCATCCTGGAGGGACTGAGCCCAGAAGCAGAACTGGGGCTGATCACCACCAGCCCCAGCAGGGCAGGGGATAAACCAGGGGGGCCAACCAAAAGCAGAGAGGGCTGGGGCCAGGGACACAGCTGGAGACAAGCTGCAACATGCCTTTGCAGGGTCCCCCAGGGAGCATGGCTGGGGTCTGGCGTGTCTTGTACCACTGGGACAGAGACCCCAGGCTGCCCTGGATGGGGTCCTGGGCCATGGGCAGGGGTGTGGAGAGGCCCAGGTTGGGGCTGTGCAGGTCAGGTAAGGCTGAGTGTCCCTAGAGCTCCTCTCCCAAGCCCCTGGCAGCGCTGGGTGCAATCAGCTGCAGTGGTCACAGTTCTGACTTGATAGTGCAAAGTCTTGCATTTTATTCTTATTGAACACCTGTCATGGGCAAAGTGGGAGCTTCAGATAAAATTTATTAAAGAAATCCTCCTGTTGAGTTACAGGGTGTAGAAAGGATCCCCTTGCTCTTTAAACTCCTCCTAGAGGAGTCTGGGTATGGCTGGATCCAGTCTTAACCCCAGACTTCATCAACAGTTTAGGTCTGAAGGATTATATAGGTATAACTGAACCTTTATACAACTTTGTCCCACAGGATGAAGGACAGCAAACCAGATATATATAAATAAATAGAATTTTTTTATTATTATAATGATTAGACAAAACTATCTTAACCAGAATTATTCACTACACAGTATAGGAGATATAGCAACTATTACAGTACACCACAAAGCAATATTGAAACAATTGTATTAAAGCTAGCAAAAAAATTAGTTGATATTTAATTGTTACTAACAGATTGATGTTACCCACCCATATCAGGGACCAAGGGCCAGTTTCTTTCACTCAGCCTTGAAAGGTAACCTTGAAGGGCATCCCCACTCAAGGGAGAGGTCCCCACACATGCACTGCAGGAAGGGGTGTGGTAGAAAGCCCTACTGTTCAGTTTGGAGCTGGGTGATTGTCTGTCAGCCATTCTGTCTCCAGGCCAGCTGTGTCAGCTCAGAACTTTAGATTAACTATCAGCAGGGGCACTTGTTTGTTCCTTTATCCAGGTATTTTAGCAGGTCTGCCACATTTTCATTTCACTATCAGAATGTTTAACTTCGGGATTGAGTCAGCCTTGGCTTCAGCTATTGTTCAACACCAAAGGCAGCATGAATGCCCCTTCTTTGTTTACCACTGATAGCTTTGGAAAGAGGACACTGCTCAAGTGATTTTACCCCATTCCAGGGAGAGCATCCTGCTGCAACCCCACTGCTGTATGGCCATGGACACGTTTCAGTTTCTCCATCCATGAAAGGAGGACAGAGTGTCTCACTGGGAAGGTACAGGGTTTAGCAGCTTCCTGCAACTTTACATAATTAAAATGCTTTCTTAGCATTGCTAATTGGTTACTACACTATTTGTTGCTGAAGAAATGTAAACCATCTTGAAGGAAATTTTGGGCCTATCAAAAGAGCGCAGGAATCTCTTTTGCTTTTCCTAGAATGGAGATTTCAACTCTCATACTAACTGCATATACCAACAGGGAATAATTTTTTATGCTCTTGTCCTTGATTGTGTGTCCTTGGAAAACATTACATCAGTAAGTTTTTAGACAGACAGAATTTATGCATTAGAGCATTTTTCAAAATTCAACAGTCACATCACTTTCAAAACAAAAGGAAAACCCAAATGAACACAATACACCCAACTGTGCACACATTTCTGGGAGAAAGAAGGAGCAAACAAACACGTGGTGTATTTCACTTGCACTGCTGACAGCACAGCTGGAAAGTGCTCAGATGATTATGAGCATCTCAAGAGAACAAACTGATAGAGCAGAAAAGTAATGCACTAAAGAGCATTAGAGAGATTCCTACTGACTGCAGCAGACTTCAGATCAGGCAAACACAATCTATGTCTTATACAGAATTTAAGGCAATGCTGACAATCACATAATCTGAATCAGGACATATCCATAAGGAGAAAGTAGAGTGTGTAGGTCAGTATTTTATGAATTTTCATGGTTATATCTGTACCCAAAAATATGTCTTTAAATAAACTCTATGCATTTATGGTTTCTGATTGCTTGGATATTTTGAGTAGTCTTCTTAGGTAACATATTTATTACCGGCTTATATCTTCTAGCTTTCCACAAAGGAGTATAAAACAAGAACTAAGTTGTGATATGGAGTTATACATAATGTTATGACCCAGTAAGATTTGTGGAATGTACTTTAAATTTTAATAGTCATCTGATGTCTTCAAAACCAAGAGAAAGCCAAGACAAGATCATGCTACAACATTCTCCACACACAGCTATTTAACTATTCTATGTAAAAATGCAGTACTGACAATCTCTAACCCCCTCCATACAATCTGTATCTGCTTTTCTTATTTTTCACCACACTGTCTAACTTAAATTTTCTTTTGCTATAATTCAGATCTGTTTACGCAGTGGATTTGTTTCCTTGTTCTTTTCCCCCACCTTTCTGCTCATAAGAGACTGACAGCACCTCCCCCTACCTTTTCCTTGCGAAGCAACCCCTGGTTTTTCCCTCTGTCCTACATTCCAGATGTCTCACTGCCCTCTGTTCTGATGCAGGATCCTCTCCGGGGTTTTTCCTTGTACATTTTAGAAGGATTTTGAATCCTTTCTGCAGGGGCCCATGGAGGGCAAGTGGGAGGGTAGTTTATGCATCTACTGCCCAGGTTTCTGCAGCACTGTCCAGCACTGTGTAGCCACAAAGATGAGCTTGTGGGATTTCACTGAGTTGTGTTCAGTTAATTCACTGCTGTACTCAGACTCCTTTCTGAGCAGTTGTCACTTAGTGTTTTTGCCTCACATTCTTCTGAAGTTCTTCACAAATGTGTTTCTCTATGCTTTTTGGTGCTGAATTGTGCTCTGTTGTCTGAATTCTGCTCTAGTTGGTCAAAATAATTGTAATCTTATTTCACAAAGTGCTTACAGCTTGTCTGCAAATTAGAGAAAGGTAGAGGTTATGAGTGACTTAACAAGTCTCTCAATGATACTGGAAAACTCTAATCGATGTATCTTTGCTGGCTGTGAATCCTTGAATCTGTCACAGCTGTTCTTTCAGTACACTTATCCAGCTGGCATTCACCTTCCTGCACATTCAACCAAACCCGGTTTTCCATGCTCGTTTGTGAGAATCTCAAAATGTCAAAAAGGGAGCTAAGATGCAGAGATACTATCGACTGCTTCTGCCCTATCCATAAGGCCTCTTGGTCTGTGAGAAAAGGAAAATAAGATCAATTACTTACAGTTTGTCCTTGACAATCCCGTGGTGATTGTTACTTGTCACCATACAAATTTGAAGTGTTAATGGGGAGACTGCTTGATTATCTGTTCTTATTTTGTTCTCCCAGTCTATCTAGAAATTCATTGCATGACCTTCCTGCTTTGAAATTGCATAAACTGTGCTTGCTCTTTTCTTGTCTTGTGAACTCAATCTATTCTCAGCAGTTTTCAAAGATTGCTAACAGATCTGGTATCAGCTGGACTTGATGGAATTTACCTATCAAAAAGGATTTATCTTACCTGAGAAATTCTCTAGCCTGTTATGTCTTGAAATAACCTGTGCTACACCTACACCTTCTTGTTGCTGTTAGTAACCCGTGATCAGATTAGGATGACTTTGAAGTGAGAACCAAAGCAATGAAATCCATCTTTCCAAGTCTACTGTTTTCAGCTTTCTTCTTTCCATTTTCTTCTTCACCAGTTATCTTCGTAGTCCTGTAGAATAAGCTTTTAGCCTGGCTGTATTATTTCATGCTGAACAATCTTCTTTTCTGCAATTAGCTCTCTTCACTTCAAAGCAATATGAGCATTTTGTTCAGATTTATTTTAAAATACAGCTCTTGGCTACCTCTCCAATCTGTCCATAGCTGATTGTTGACAATCCGCTTCTGCTGGATCACTTGATATTCTTGGCATTTCATTCACTTACTGCATTTCATAGCCAAGGCCTTGGTGGTTGTGAATGTCCATCTGTGCCATATGACACAGGAATGTGAGCATCAGACACGGGGCTCACATTGCCACCCCCCCAGGCCTCCTCATTTAGCAGCTCACCTGAACCAGCCCCTCACTCATGGCCTCTTAGAACACAGCCCTTTCCAGTAATTGAGCTCCTCTTTGGTCATCTAGCAGTTTTACAGGGTCTGTCCCCAATTCTGGTTCTGCCATGCTGATAGTCCTTGATTACAGCACCCATTTGTAATAATCTCAGAATGACTGGTGGATGTGATAACATGTTTTATAGTCTGAAAGAGCAGCAGTAACTTTTCTGTTGTGGAATAGAGTTGGAATTAAAAGAGATAATCTACATTTTGTTTAATTTTCATGCTGCTGCTGAGGGAAGAAGTAAGTCCTGTTTACCAACTTAGAGAAATTAATTGCAGTGTTAGTTAAATACTACAGTTGTACAGCTGGGATACAGTGTCTATCAGCTGGTGTGAAACATGGTGGGTGTGTGCTACCCAGAGGTTTTTCATGGATTACTTTCACAGACTGATCCTTTTCCCTTTTTCCTCTCTGTAGATTATAAATTCGGTGGTCTTGCTGATTCTGCTGAGTGCCCTGACTGATCCTGACCAGTACCACCTGACTAGTGCTGAATTAGGGGGTGAATTTGAATTTATGGATGATGCCAGTAAGTACAAATTCCCTAATTACCAGCACTCATTGCTCCAGCATTTATGTAACTGTCCTATCATTTCAGTAATTACTGTCCTTTTAAGTATTGCTTCACCTTTGTATCTTGCAGATGCATTTTTATTGTGAAAGGTGTCATGACACAGTTCGAACTTGTTTCCTAGTAGTAACCTTATCTGCCACCTACCTGTTAGTAATCAATCCATCTGCTCTGCTGTGTCCTGGCTTGGCAGGGGCAGAGCCAGCCCTTGGCAGGGAGATGTATCCCTGAGCATGGTGCTGAAATCCCCAGGGGAATTTTGCAGGCCAGAGGGAGTCTCTGCATCTTGCAGGACCACATCCCAAGAGCCTGCACGTGCACAAGAGCCACGCTGCTGTTCAGACAGCTGAGTGTGTTCCTTCATGCTGGATGTATTCATGCATCCCCTGTGCATGTGGCATGACTTGCACAAACCTTCTCAAATAGATGCAAATGCAAATATCAACTGTACAGTCGCAGGCATATTAGCAATAACAGAGCAATTCCTTCTCTTACTGAAAGGCATCATAGAAAATCTTCAATATGGTTTCAGAGAAGCGTGAGCTAGACCATTTATGTCTCCTACAAAAACTCTTGTCCTTTGAGAATGTTTCCTTGTTCCATAACTTTTCCAAATTATTTGGTGGTTTGTTGATTTAATTAATTCATATCTAGTAAAGTTTTCCCTCCATGTGATTTTGATAAAAATGTTTGTTTATTTTCATTTCTGCTCACAAGATTGTTACATTCAACATTTCTCATAGTAGTCTGAAACATGGTCTGTTGCTAGTCACCCTCCTGTCTTTTTGCTCAGAATCTCCCCATCCACAGCTAAAGGTTCTAAGTCCTTTTCTCATTCCTACTGAAGTCAATAAAATGTCTGTAGGAGAAGCAATAGTCCCACACATGAGAAAAAAAATTGCCCATTGTTGTGTCAGAGATGCTGGGTATCATTGAAGGGATGCTTATTTCCACAAGGTCTTTATGCAAATATGCCTTGAGGGTCTACACTGAATTAATGATAAGGGGTGATTGCAACTTTATTGTGTCTTCATTGAAAACCCACCTACAACTTCCGACTAAAAATCTTTTTATATAACTGCATTTAAGAAAGTAAGGACTCTAGTAGATACAGATGGGCTCCTAGCTGATTCTGACATATTAAAACTGACTGCCTTGTCCTAATTCTCAGAGATTAACCTTGGTAATAACTGTCTGTCAGTGTGGTTTTATATAGCTGACATCAGAGGCCTGCCAGTGCCCAAGGCTTTCAAATTGTAATTCTGTTTTGTAATGCAGTAGCTGTCAGATAAAGTACATTGGGGATTTCCATCTACACTTGAAAATTGTATTTTCTATATATTTTTATCAAGGCTTCTGAAGTGAACCCTGCAAGACTGTGAAAGGATGGCTTATGGGCCAGGCAGCCTCATTTCCATTTGGTAAAGGGAACATTTCACAGGCAGTTAAATTACGAATGAACACTTGAATTAATGTCTCCTTTTATTCTTTGACTCCCTCTGGTTTGGTGCCTTACTGAGTAAAGGCAGTTGAGTCAAGCTACTGACTTTTATGGTTACTGGAAATAGCTGGCAGGAGATAATTTCTTTTTTCTATTCTTTAAGCATGACTGTATTTGTTCAAATGTAATGAAATGTTTTATTATGAGATAAATAATCAGAAAAACTTCCACATACTCTTCTCTTTTCCTACTGTTATTTGTCTTTTTTGAAACAGTGTTTTCCAGGTTAGCTCTATGCATTGAAACCATGTGTATGAAATACAGGAAGATGTATAATTTTTTCTGCTAAAGAAGGTCCCAAATTTGTTATCTGTATGTATTTCTGTTGACAAATAATAATGACACAAACACTAATAGCCATTATTGTCATTCCTGTTGATCCTGCTATCAATAGCAAACAACAAAAAAATGCAGACACAGAGTTTACATGCAAAATTTGTCACTCTCTTCCTCTCTCTCCTGTAAGAGGATCCCTCATAAAAGATCTGAAAATATAATATGGAAAAAACTTATCAGCTGTGTCACAGTAGTCAAATTAAGTTAATGACAGGTTTCCCTTGACTTCCAAGAAACCAGGATTTCCCCCAATATTCATATTCAGATTTGTTTCTAGCTGTGCCTGGTTTATGGAGAATTCTCAAATTTCTGTTCCAGCAGTGGGAAAAATTCCTGCCACCTGCAGAGCCACAGCCAGTCTAGTGCACACTGCTTGGAAATACCAGTGCAACATCAGTTCTAATCCCAGGATTTAGTGTGGTTCCAAGGGCATGACCAGAGGCTCCAAAGTACCTGTTTGATTAGTCAGAGAAAGGATTTACCTGAACACTCAGGAAAAAGCTCTAGGCTATTTATTTTCCCTTCTATTCTAGAAAAGGAAGCAAGGGGGAAGAAATTCTGCCAAGCCTTAACCGTGTGGCAGAGGGAGGTACTGGAAGGAGGAACAAGCTGCTCGAGCTGCAGCTTGCTGTGCACACCAGTGTGTGTGGTTTGTGTGGCTCTCCAAGATGTACATCTCAGAACCTGGTAAAATGCTGGGCTTCCCCTGTGCTGGATATTCAGCTGAGCCCATTTAGTCTCATCTTTCTTTTTATTATTTCCTGAGGGAGTTTAGAAGCTGGACTAGGGAAAATCAGAAATGTATGAACTGCTCAATGTAATACTGCTGCTGTTAAAAGACTGATTATCTCAGAACAGGAGATGGAAAAGCCCTCTAATTCATTTTGGCTTCCCAGAGGGTTTTGCCTGAGCCTTCTGCTCAGCTTCTTCAGACACACAGATCATCATCCTGACATGTCAGCAGCCCAAACAAGCAGTGGGTGTAGCTTGGTTTTATTTACTGCTGTCATAGTGTCAGAGACGTGTGTGTGTGATACTCCACAGGCCACATGACAGCAAGGATTGAAATCCTCTGCATGACCTACGGAAACTGAGGGGAGCTTTGACACTGATATCAGCAACTTAGGTCAAAATCTGCCTGTGTCCCTGCCCTGGGATGGGCAGACAGGACAAGCAGACATCTCAGGACAGGGGACAATAATGTGAGGGTCTCTCTGCTGAATATAACATGCACCGAGGACTTAAAAATATTAATTAAAATAGAAAAACTTTATAAAGAAATCTACAGATAGCAGGCTTGGACTTCTGCTGGGGGATAAATGGAAGTGGTGGAGTAGGTACATTCCCGTCCCAGTCCATCAACACCTCTTATGTAGTACTAGTCCCAGATATAGGGAGGGGCAAAAAGCTAAATCCCTTCCCAGTATGAGATATTCAGGGCAGCATCTTCCCCTTTAATTTTATACTCTAGAGTGAATGTGCTGGGCTCAAAGGTGCAGAATACTCTTTCCTTCTCATTGCCCTCCTCTCTTCCCCAGGGAAATAATGCTGCTGCTGTGCAGGTTGTGACCCAGGGGGCTGCATGGTGGCTGGCAGCAGTGGCATCAAGCTTGCACAAGCAGCCTGCAGGAGAGAGCAAGGCAGTAATCCTCAGCTGGCAGTCAGGAGGCTCTTGGATAAATAAGGCTGGGAGAGTGGACTGAGAGAGGACTGCAGGCTGCTGATCTGCAGCTTTCTGGCCCCTGCTCTCAGTGATTAACTCCAGGGCTGGGCAGGTGACGAGGATTTGAGGTCTTCATCACTCCACACACAGGATCTGGCCTTGCTGGCTGCTCCTCCCTGTCCCTGCAGCACCCACCTCTGCAAGAGGAGAAGGGAAGGCAAGGAAATACTTTTGAGGTGATTTGAGGGAGCTCGAGCTGCAGCTTGCTGTGCACACAAATACTCCATGGCAGCAGCTCTGCCTAGCCCCAGCAGCATCTTCTCTCCGGAGAGGCAGGAAAGTAGGATGTCACTGCAAAGTATAAGAATTAAAAAACTCAACTGGTTTCTTTAAACCCAAGGAGAAAACTCAGAAAGCCATCTAGGACAAACAGGCTGGATAACCCCTTCAGCAGTCCAAGTACAGCCCTTCTGGCCATAGAAAGCACAGCATGGCTGGAAAAAAAATCACACACCCCTGACAGTTTCTCATTTAATGTGCTGCATATCTAGTTTCACTCTGATTAATTGAAGCTGACACAGCTCAAAAAAACCCACTGAAGCCTTAAATGAGAAAGAACTAGCTTGAGCCAACTAGGACTTGGCATGGTGGAGCACATTTAGGGATACACTGGAGACAGAGAGCAGGAGTGTGTCAGACCAGATCTTCAATGTCAAGTTCATCACAGTTTGCTGGGCTCTGGCTCTGAAGCAGTACTGCCACAGTCACCAGCAAAGTGGAACCTGTGACTCTTGCATCTGCTGCAAATGACAATGGCAGCAGCTTCCCACCCAGATGCAGGAAGAAGGTGGTTGGGATCAAGAACAAATGCATAAGCAGTGCCTCCAAACTGATGGTCAGAATCAAAATATTGATCCATGAGCCTCTTTTACAGAGGTTCAATTGAGGTTAGTGGCTACAGCAGCCATTTTCACTTTTTTTTTCATTACCTTAATTGTACCTGGTCTATTCAAAATAATTTTGATTTCACAGGATCTGTGTAGGCAGCCAGAGTAAATGGCCACACAACCAGAAGTGTCTTAAGAGGCTGCAGTACCTTTTATTAGTAGAGGTATATTTTGTGGATACTTCTTCCTCTTGAAGGCAGAATTCAGATCACTTCTAGCAGGCACAGCACAGCCTTTACAGCTCCTAAAAACCTAGAAACTGGTTGAGGTAATGCAGCTCAAACACTGCACTGGTTGTCTGGATTCTCTACACATTCTAAGAAGAGAGGGAGTTGCCTTTGAAGAGCAATTTGGAATGACTGAGATGTCATTCCCTGCTGAATGATGAGCAGGGAGCCCCATGGCATGGTGTAGCACCCATGAGCTGAGCTGGAGGAAGCCACTGTGGAGGCAACAGGGAGCGCCAGGGTGGGCTAAACTCACTGCTGAGTGCAGGCCCCTCTCCTGGGTGAGACCTGCTGATTTTGACAATAAGACAAAGATTCAAGCATTTCTACTGTGAGAAAGGATGTCTGTGCTCCAGGGCCTCATCAGACCACAGTGGTTTGAATGTGCTCCTCCAAGTGCCAGGAAAGGGCACTTTATCTTTCCAATTTAATCCATTAAATTAGGAAGTACCTGCCATAGGACTTTCTGTGGCATTTGAGTTCCTATGCAATCACAAGGACAAACTTTGGGGGCAAGAGAGAGAGAACAAGGATCCTGAAACCTAGGACACAGGTAGTGTTCTGGAAAAGGGGAAACCTGGGTTCTGAAGTCCTTAATCCTGCTGCTGGTAGGTGCAGTGCCCCAGGAGCCAGAGAACACAAGCAGCTCTGGACATGTCCTCACCTGCCAGCAGCAGTCTCCTCTTGCTCATTTTTCCTCCAGCTTCCCAGGTCCCAGGTTCCTCTCTGCATGCAGAAATCTGGATTGGTGCCATCTAGGGCAAAGTGTGCTCCCTCAGGCACAGGAGGATCAAGGACTGGGTCTTTTGTTCTCTACATGGATGATCATTCTGGTAGGCTGGAAATAATGACAGACCAGACTTAGTGCCTGTCCTTCCTCCTCAGCCATCACCTGGGTGAGCCTGCACTGCTTCCTGGTGGTGGCAGGTGAGACCTGTCCACAGCTGCCAGATCCTTTCAGAGACTTGGGTGAAGGCTCCAGGGCAGGTACCCAGGATCTGATTTTGATACATCCAGGGAGGACTGTTCCATGCTCCTCATCATGTGCTGGAGTTAGATATTGTGGCAGTCCTGTGGTGAAATGATGCCATCTTTGCGCTTTGAATGGTTCCAAAGTCAGGGTAGTGAACATCCTGAACACTGTGGTGTGTTTGTGCATCTCAGAGCTCCTCCATGTACCTCATCAAGGCAGGGAGTTTAAACACACCTGGTGACAGCGATGTGAACAGCGTGTACCTCACAGACACCAACAGAGGTGGGATCTCCAAAGCCATGTCCTATATACCTCACGTCCTCTTTGTGCACTGCCTTAACCTCAGAAAATAGGCACAGTGTTCCACTGCACTCCCAAACTCACTGTAAGGTCAAGTTCAGAAATTCACTTCTGGTCTCCTGACAGTGGTCTGTAATGATACCTAGGGAGGTGCATATGAAAAGACCAAACGTAATTTTTCCCCCCAGGATCTCCTTCCAACTGTTCGTGGCTTAGGAGCTTCTTAAACCTAATAAAAGGTTAATTGAAAGCTGGTCAGCAGTAGAATAAAAAGATAGGAGTCCTGTAATTCCTCCAATCAAAACTTTAAAGAACAGGGTATTTTCCTTCCTTTACTGCTTTACCTTTTCTGACAGTTATACATTTCCATTAATAAATACATCTCTGTAGTTTTATTGGTTGAAATGAAAATTTTCAAGATGTTATTTCCGCTAAGATGACTTTATCTGCCAGTTTTGCTCCTTTTCCAGTATAGACATATATGAGCAATGGTATGCAGCAGCTGTTGGTGAAGAAACAATCTGGAGTGCAGAAAACCAGACACATTCTCACTACAGATATCAGCACCACCAGTAAAACAGTCCTGTCAAAACTGCTCCTGATTTTTGAAAATCTGTAGAAGAACCAGACCATTCATCTCCATAGTCCTATAGACTATGGTTTGCACAGTGTTGGTGTAAGTGTCAGCACAGTGTAAAGCTGCAGCTTGAACAGATAGAAGCACTGTCTGTGCTTCTTGTATTTAGGAGGTTCCCCACAAAAGCCAGAGATTTCCTCCAGCAATGCCTGAGTAATGCACCTGACCCCATCTCCACCCATCTCCCACCCTGCCCTTTGAGATGCTCTGCACGGGGGAGGTGGCAAAATAACTGAACCAAGCTCTGAATTTACCTTCAATCTTTGATGTGTCGTGTCTCTTTTCCAGATATGTGCATTGCCACTGCAATTTCTCTCCTCATGATTCTGATCTGTGCAATGGCTACATATGGTGCATATAAGGTAATTCATTACATTTGGTAATTCATTACATTTGGTAATTCATTACATTCAGGGAAGACATGAATAAAGTGAACCACACAACTCCATAGAAACAAAATTAAGAAAACTGTTTTCTAACAATTGCTTCTTTACTTGTTTAGCTGAAAATTGGGAGAGGGAAAGGAAGTTGAAGAGGCAGCAGAACTGATTGCTTAGATCAGTGGTACCCCAGGGCCCCCTGCTGCAGTTGTGTTGATTGTCTGCAGTTTCAAATATGAGTGAGCTCTGGGCAAATGGTGAATCCAGAGAACTGAATCTTGTACCTGTCAAAGTTAAGGGAATTTTTTCCCATTCACTTCCCAAGTCTGTGGTTTGTTCCAACATTAATCCTATTAATTAGAAAGGAAAAGTATTGTGTGGTTTCTGAATCTCCTAATGTAACAAGTAGTGGGAGTTGCACTGCACATATGACTGCAGTAAAGCAGCCAAACTGCCTTGGCCAAACCTCTTGGCTGAATGTCATATTTCTTTTAGCTGATTTAATACTCCATAATGTCAAATATTCCTTAGATTCCTATAGAAAGACATATATTCCTCTATTTTAACTTATGGCTGATGAGTTTCTAATTTATTTCCTTTTTAGCAACATGCAGCTTGGATCATCCCTTTCTTCTGTTACCAGATCTTTGACTTTGCCCTCAACACGTTGGTTGCCATCAGTGTACTCGTCTATCCCAGCACAATTCAGGACTACCTCCGCCAGCTGGTAAATCACTTCATGTTCACAGACCTTTGGGGCTTTGGGGGGAAAAGTCTCTATAAGGTGGAGTTTCTGCCCTGTATTTCTGGCCGGTGGTATCCTTCTCATACAGTCCTTGAGAAATTCTTTCAGTCCTTGCCAGTCTGAATTCAACATCCTTGCAAGGCTGCATTGGTAACTTACTACAATATTTGTGAAAAGCTTTGCAATGATGTGAAAGCTCTAGCACCATTCATTCAGAGTGAGACTCATATTGCAAGACATGGATGATGAATAATTGCTTTTGCATTCAGAGTTATTGTGTTCATATCCAGTGGCTTATTTTTGGTACTCTTTCAAGGATATTTTATTGCTCCTTTTAATTTATCCGGTAGCTATAACACATCTAATTAGGCAGGAATTTGATTGAGTGTAGGTTTGGTTTTGCTAGAAAATATTTTGGATTCTGTCCTAGGGACATTTAGAGTCTCCCTTCTCATTCTGCTTTGGCCAAACATCCATGGCCAGTATTGCATAAGTGTACAAGATAAGATCACAACCCCCTAGAGCAAAGGCAAGAGCCCACCAGCCTCTGTCTGATCACAGGAGCACGTCCCACGTCCAGCAGGGTTCACGTGGAGTCACAGAGCTCTGCAGAAGCCAGTGCTGCAAATGTCTCTGAAAATCTGCCTTGAGAACCTGAATACAGATTAGCTTGGCTGTGAACTTTGTTGTGTGGATGGAAAGCTGGCCAGTATAAATAACAGGTAATGAGAACCAGCAGGCAGATAAGTAGCCACACAAATCTGCAGGACGAGGCAATGTGTCATGCCAGTGAGAGCTGGGATGTATCAGGAGCCTGTTATCCTTCATCTTACTTAACACCCACCTGCATTCACAGCTGATGGTGCATTGGAAGAGAAGCAGAGGCATAAATCAAAAGGTTCTCAGAGATATGAGTGGAAAAGAGCAAATTACAGCCATGGTTTGGGAGTGCTACAGCTGGCACTGCCACTGCTGGAGCCTTGCTGCCTGTCCTTTGCCTACAGACCCCTGCTGCTGCAGCATCAGTGCCAGCCCTGCTCTTCTGGCAGCACAAGCATCTGTGTGGCTGCAGAACTCCCCCCACCCACCAGAGCATGAGCTGTAACCAGATTTTACTCAGTCTTGGTCACTGTGCAAGAACATGATGGGGACAAAAACAGGCTCGTCAATATTCACTTGAAAGCCTCTGCTCGTCTGCTGAAAATCTGGTGCTACATTTGGAGCTGACTCACTGGAAGGGCAAAGACCAGCTGTTCCTCTTGAAATGTGTGCTAAAAAATCCCTTTATTTCCTTGCAGATAAAAAAATAACAGGTCCTTCTGTAGCAGAAATAACAGGTCTTGGAAGGGATTTGGTGCAGCAGAGCACTCTGTGATCTGTACTGCTGCTCTGGAGTGCTGAATCTTTGGTTGCACACATCTTCGTCTTGCTGTTGTAAATCATATTCTGGACTGATAATGAAGTGCCACAGGTCTTCAGGAGTGCTAAACTGTCAGTGCTCCAAAGGGCAAGGGGGATTTCCAGGATAATTCTAGGCTGATTAGCCTGACATTGCTACCAAGCAGAATAAAAACAGAAGGGCTGGGGCTGAGACACAGTCAATTGATAATGGATTAGACCAGAAAAAAATTATTAATGACTGCCAGCACAGTTTCATGGGAATTCAGTCCTGCAGGCAAGCTCATTTTCCTTCACTGACAAGATTACTGACTCCATCAATAAAGATGGGCAGGGGCATAATGGGCTTTGATGAGATGTTTGGCTTTGCAGCATGATGCTCAGAGCAACAATAAAGCACCAGATCAATACAGGATGTATCACATGGATTAGGAGAGGGTAGCTGGCACGCTGCACAGGGTTGTGGTCAAGCTGACCATCTGCCAGTGAGTTTTATTTTGAGTAGAGGAAGGTCTCCAGCAATCAGCAGTAGATTTCATGCTCCTCCTGACTTCCATTAATAATGTTGGACCCCGAGAGGCACTTCACAAAAGCTGATGTCAGCCGTGGGAGAGCTTCTGCAGGCTCATTGTCTGGAGGGATTGAGTCCTTTGGTGGGAGGCTGTGAGCAGGAATATAATGTGGCTGTTCTGTGTCATCCTCTGAAGACCCTCCCCTGCATTGCCCGGAGTGAGCACAGCTCTGCATTTCCCAGTGGCAGCACTTGTGACTTTTCCCAGCAAATTCACATCTCATGAAACCCGTGGCTGACACTGAGCTAGACTGCCTGAGAACATGAGTTCAGCCACTAATCTCAGTTGCTACAGAGATAAATGCAAAGAAATGTAAAAGCCCGAGCAATACAGATGAACATACAGTTTGACAACTGTGCCTGGGATGCAGTGACCCTGTAGGCAGCCTAGGGATTTACATGCCAAAACTAGAATCCCTAGGTTGTTTTGCTGTTTGCAAAAATTGCTCTTGGGATCTGTGGACAGAAAAAAGAGCAATTAATAGTAAGGGAGAGGAGACTTCCCTTCTCTGCTGGTAGTGTTGATTTCCTTGATCTGTTTATGGAGGCTGGTTGTAAAAAAACAATGCTTGAAAGTCAGAGAACAAGCAGGAAAGTTCCTAAAAAAATTTACATAAAAGCTGGATATATGGTAGTATGATGAGAGACAATCAGGTTTTCCTGCTTCATTTACTGAGAAAGAAGACCAAGAGGTACTGCCATTAGAGCTTTCATATGCAAAGTAATGAGGTATTAAAATGCTGTTTAAATTAGATGTAAGGCATAATGCTAATGAACAGCTGGAAAGCTAGTCCAAGTTAAGTTCATTTAGAAACAAGGATTAGTTTGTATTTTATCATTTATGCTGGAGATTAGTGATGGGGAAAAAATACCAAGAGCTGTGATGAATTTTGCACAGTTAATGTCACCTGTTCAAAAAAGTTTTGAAGCTGTTCTGCATCTGCTTTGAAGCTTATTATGCCTCTTATGTCTTAGCTGTGGTCCCAAGCACAAGTGGCTCAGCTGGAGGCCCTTGTCCCTTTACCTGGAAGGGCTACATCTGTTGGCATAAGGTTGTTACATTTGGTTCAGAGTAAATACATCTGTCTGAGTGGGCAGGAGCAGAGGGAAGATGTGAAGGGCACATGCACCCTTACCAGATAGTCAGACATGTGACAAGGTGAAAATCAATGCAAGCAATTACACCATGAATGCAGTGCCATTTGGGTGTGATCCCTCCTGATGGTTTGCAAACCCTAAGCCCTGGGGTTGTCTTGCCCTCACCCCCTTTGCAGTGGTCTGCCAGGGTAGGCAGGAACAAGGATTGTGTTTCTTCCTGGCATTCTTACAGTTTCTGTTCCTCTAAAACTGCTTTGCATTGGGGAAATGATATTTTAGGGGGCACAGCTCCATAAGGTAAATGAAAAATCCCAACTGTTCTTCAAGTCCATTATTTATTATCTGGAAGAAACTGTGCATTTGGTAACAGAATACAATTAGTGATCTCAGAAGAACTTTTTGTTTGCTCTAAGGTGAGAAAAACCTTGTTTCTCTAACCATTTCTACTTCACTATTATCTGGTATTGTTATGTAGTTACTTTGGTATCATACTGTGGTTACTTTACACCTGCCAGATGTCAGTGTGTGGGTGATGAGTTACAGCTGCCGTGAAACTCTCCATGTACTTTTAGCAAGATGATGAGCACATATCAATGAGCTGGTCAGGGCCATAGCTGAAAGTGTTGCAATGGTGCTCAGAGGGTGTTTGGTAACATCAGTCTGTACTGGCTTCTTCTTTCCTGGGAACAGTGTCTTTGGAAACTTCTTGTTGCCTTTTGATACCCAGCTGCACCCAGGTGTGCTACTTAATTGCCATGGATTGCAAGAGCATCTTAGCCTGAAGTGTCATGTAAAATAAGTAAATGTTACAAGTTTTGAATTTAGTAAGTTTTATGGTGATCATGTGATCAAAGTTTCTAAGAGTTACACTGGCTATCTTACTCATTATCATTGTCGTGTAAAAAGCAAAAACTTTTGCATACAGCAAATTCAACATGTGTAAAATAAAAATCATTTAGTTCTTGCTCTAAGCAGAGGTCTAAAGCCGTTTGACCTAAAGCACATTTCTTTTGTTTAACCCCACTAAATCTTTGATATATGGGCATTTTAAAGCCTTCCAATTAAACACTTCATCTTCTGTCGTCTGGTAACAGCATATGAAATGATTGAAACAGAGATGCAGAACAGGCTGGTCTGCAACTGAGTTATGCAAACTTTTTTCTAATCAAAGTGCAGGACTATGATAGTTCATCTAAACAAAATTTCAAGTATATTAAGTAGCTTTACTGTGGGACTGCCTGCAATGCTGCTGCCTGACAATTCAGGTGGTAACAGTCATGCTTTTAAATTTATGGAGAAATACCTGGAGAACATAAAAGAGATTAACCTAAAGAAATTTTTCCTATAAATTAAAGCTTAAAACCAAAATATCCTTTCTGACATTTTTAATGCTATTTTATAATTCCAAAGAAGCACCACTAACTTCATAGCAGAGCTTTACAAATTCTACAGACACATCGCTGTTTTCTTTAAATGTTGTAAGTTTCAATACTTGTAGGATTGAAACTTGGAATGACAATCCACACTGTATTTTAAAGAGGATTTTTTGTGATCCAAGGGGAGTAAGACATGAAAGGTCATGCAAGCAGGCTGAGGGAATGAGAAATGGCTTTAGCCTTTGTCATTTTATTCTTCTTGTGCATTTGTATGATACCAATGCAGCAGAAATGTACTTTCCATGCACGTTTTAGAGTCTTTTAAAGTGTCTCATAGGGCTTTGATATGCATAAGCAGTATTTTTTTTAAATTAGAAGCGTATTGTGTATATTATTATGCACACAGCCCTCTCCACATCCATGACAAAGTTATAAATGACACTTTAATTATGACTTTAGTATGCCAGTGCAACACCATTGCAACTACCTTTTGTTTGTATAGAAAATTTCATCATGTTCTGCTCCAAAATCACTCCTGTATTTCCAATGATAGGCTTAGTTTTTCCCACCCAGATGTATTTCAATCACAGCTTCATCAAGCCTTGCACAACATCTGACACTGATCTTTTTCCAGAAGTTGCAGCACCAAGCCTGGTGCCTGGAACCTTCTCAGCAGCAGGATTTCAGCTGTTGGTCTTCCCACAGGAGAGCAAACTCCCAAGACAGGAGCAGTTTTTCTTGTCCCACCTCATGTATCCACATCAATATTTAAATTCATCATTACAGTCAGTGCAGACCAGTGGTCTGATTCATCTGAATCACTCTTGGTACCTGTTTTCTGTGGGAATTAATGAGATTTTGGGAACAGTTGCAGCCATGGGATGGGACCCCAAGGGCTGCCTAAGGCACCAGTTCCAGTGTGATCCCTGTATTGTGTGAGACTGGAGCCAGTTGAGATGCTTCCTACCATCTTTCCTGCTTCTTTGCCAAAGGTTCAGGTATCATAAATTGGTTTTCCTACAGCACTGAAGGGGTTTGTAGTTGTGACTTACTTAAGATCAGACTGCTCATAGGCTGGCCCAGCCCAGTTAGCAAAAAAAGCCAAAGGGGTTTCTTCCATGCTGACCCAGTGCTCCTGGGCTATCCATCAGAGAACTGGAAGCTTTGTCTCCCACACAGGAGGCCTGGAAGCCCCAGAAGAGACTGACTTTAGTTTTCACATCCTGCACCAAGATCTCCTGTGTGTGGGGGTGACCATGGCATGGGTGCAGCACCCACGGCCTCGCTGGGGCTGCCTACACCTCTCCTCTCTTCAGGACAGAGACTCAGAAAGCTGAGCCTGAAGGGGACAAACCTCAGTATTTGTTCCTCATGTGCTCTCCTGGCTTTGCTGAAATATTTGCTGAAACACTGGTGCTGATAGAAGGGAAGGCCAGGCACTGCTGGGCAGCACACCCTGCCCCAGACTTGACCAGGGTTCATGGCTCCAGCAGATGTTCCTGATTTTCAAGCAGGAAAATTTCTTGGTTATTTGCCTGCCTTCCTCTTGCCCCCATGCAAAGCCCTCTTGAGCTGATGTTTAGAAACAGCCCATTAGATTATGGCCAGAAACACAGCATGCAATCATCCAGTCTTTGACCAGTGACTGGTTCCCAAAAACCAGGTTCTTTGGAGAACCAAAGTCTTAATAGGAATTTTTAATTATATTCACAAACTATTTTGACTGTTTTTTTAATGGTAGATCAGTACTGAAAAAATCATTTACTGTAACTGTCCTTTACTGACTGGACTTTCTACCTTCCTAACTTATGGTGTTCCTTCTGCAAACAGGAGGACAGGTTGGGGCATTAATACTTAAATTTTATGCATATAAAGTTTTTGTTTAATTTTTCAGTGCACTGTTTCTTTGCGTATACTTTTGTTTTCTTGGTCTCTGAGTGACTGCATCCACTATATTTAGAATAACCTTCTGTGGGAAAAAAAAAGTAGTAACGTATTGAATTATAGCAAGCTAGTTCCCTGCAAAAGCTCTACCTCAACAAAGAAGATAACATGATAAAAACTTCAGTCATGGAATTCAGCAGAGGAACAGAAACACTGCTGTCAAGAAGTGGAAAATGTGCTTATGTAACATCTAGCTGCAAACGGTTACAGCTGCTGTTGATGTTAACCACTCTGAACAGTTCATGGAAGCGCTAAATAAAGAGCTATTCTCAGTAGCAGCTGTCCAAAAAAAAGATAATTTCCTGGTGCACTGGGCTGAGTGCTGGAATAAGGGTTATTAAGGGGTTACTCTGGATTTACACCATCATTGCCAAGAATACAGTTATAGCTCGGTCTAGTTAATTGTCCTGACAAGGATGCAGAGCTGGCCTGGTTAAGTAATTAGACCTGTAAGGGAAAAGGGAGTTGTGTGGAAGGAACTATTGCATTCAGATATAATGAGCTACTGTCGCAGTGGAGTTATCTTTTGTGGAGAACAGCTCTGTCTGTGAACAATGGTTTATTCTAACTGAAACAGGAACTTGTATCTTGCAGTATTTCAGAACTATTTGGAACATTCATTTCAAAGGGCGTGGAGATTTTAAGCAATAAAAAATACAGTAAAACATTTTTAGGGGCTGTTTTTCAGTCACTGATCCTAAAGTGTTTCACAGCTCTAAATCACTATCCTGTGATAGGGCCTGAGCCTGTGCTGAGCAGGAAGATTCATTTTGTCACCTCTATTTCATGTATGTTGTAAGAGAAGGGCCTGGGGCAGGTTTCCACATTTCAACTTGAAATCATGAGGTGGCCCTGTGTAGGACCCATGACTCCATGGGGCACACACTTAGCACCGCTAACACGTGCTCATAGAGAAGTAGTCCAAATTTGGCCAAAATAAGATGGAGTAGAAGAGACTCAAGGTATTTTGAAATGTCATAAAATATGAGGTGAAAGGATTATGCTGTCCAGTTTTTCCTGCTTTGACTTTCTGGAAAGAGCTTGCCACTGTTCTTTGGCAACCAGTGCCAGTGTGATGATTACTGAGTAAGTACAAGATTTGCTTGCCATTTCCCATGGTGGAAGATTTCCTGCTGCAAAGCTCTCAGACTTCTGCTGTTTTGTGTCAGATGCAAACCCAGTGTGCACAGAGGAAGAGAGAGCCCACACCACATCCAAAGCAAAAAGCAAATCCCTCAGCCCTGCAGGGAGCCTTTGGCAGCTGAGTGTTCACAGTGCCTGTTGTAGCCACACTTACTGAAGCTGGTTGTTGGTGGGGAGAGCCCTGAATTTAGTAGATTACAGAAAGCTTTGTAAGCTGTTAATTATAGAATGCACTATTTGAATGGCTCTTAAATGGCTTCTGAGATTGACTCACAGTGTTTTACTTATTTTTGCTTACACAGCCCAGCAATTTTCCCTACAAGGAAGAGATTATGTCTCTGAACCCTACGTGTCTGGTTGTGATTATCCTCCTTTTCATAAGTATAATTTTGGCTTTTAAGGTAAGTGCACTGTTGTGTATAAAGTCCACTTCTGGTCATGGGTGGAATGTCCCTTGCTGGGACTGGGTAACTATACCCCCAGCAACCTATAGGAAACAGGGTTGCAGACATATGAAAAAGTTGTGAAAAATCTCATAGACAAATACAAGAATATATAGTCCACAAATGAGGAAGTGTGATGCTTGTAGGAGGAACTCATGGCTTGTGAATCCTCTGAAGCAGTGGACAAGGGAGAGCCTGTTGAAACAGACTTCTTGTTTTTTCAGAACATGTTTGGTAGTGTGTCTCATTAAAAACTTTAAGAACCTCCCTAAAATGTGTAAGGAGAAGAGAAAAGGTCACCTCACTGACTGTAGCTAGGGAATAAAGATAATTTATCAGTCTTTCCAACACTGCAACCCATGCAGTTCTGTGCATTCATAAGAGATCTGGGAAGGGGAAGGAAATCTAGCAACATTTTCTTGCAATGTGATTCAAAATGGGGAAAAATATTAGTCAAGAAATCTTTGCAGGAGAATCTCATGGGATGGAGTGACTGAACAACAAAATGGTAGAGAAACTCAGTGGTAAAAAATTCTAAGTAGTGGGCACTGAGGAAGCATGCTCTTGTTTCACAAACACTGCTGTGGACTCTGAAGTAAGAATGACCACCTGTAAAAGGGGCCTTGTAGCTGTTACAGATAGACCTGTGAAAATATTAGCTTAGCTTATTTCTGGTCAAACAAGTAAATCAAATGCTAAGAATATTAAGAAAGGAATAGAAAAACCAAAAAATATAAATGGTATCATTTCTTAGCCAGTTCTGATGCTCACCATCTCTGGCAGCATGATTTCCCTCCTGGTGCCCTGTCTCGGAAAGAATTCTGTAGAGCAGGTAAATAAATCCAAGCAATCTCTCCTGGGAGGAGCACCATAAAGAACTGTCAGACCTGGCAAGAGAAGGACACAGGGCATGAAAATTTATTTGCTAACTTAGTGGGTGAGAGGCCTGCAGGTGGCAGGTACCAGGCAAAGAGGAGATGTAGCATCTCCCAGAACAGCTGGAAAGGGCTCCTGTCAAACCACCGCATCCAGGTTGACTGTCCAGTGCAGCATCCCCCTCCTGCTGTGGGTCAGAAGATCAAAAGGAGCTCAGAATAAGAGCAGACAAATTAACATAGGAAAAACAATCACCTGTGGCTCCTACTAGTGCCCTGAGCATTGGACCTCTTGTAAAATATGCTGGTGTGTTTGCCCTTTTCTTGCACCCTCCTACGAGTTTCTCACAGCACATTGCTGCTGGTTTTGTACTTCTTGTGTGGGACTTTATTTCAGATTAGTCTTGCTCTCTCTACAAAGCAGTTTTGCATTAGATTAGAGAAGTCCCAAAGAGTCACAGTGACACCAAAGATGTTGCTTCCAGACAATGCATATGACATATACAGGGAATGTTACTGTGGCAAAAGAGGTAGATTAGGTTATTGAAGCTGCTTCAAAATTGGGGAAAGAAACCCAACAGATAGGGTGTATTAAAGTGCTGTTGGAAGCTGTGCTCACTCCTCAGCTGTGATTTAGCAATAGAGTTCAGCTTTCTGGCCTTATATGTTCACAACCATACAGCTGATTTTATTTGCACTTCTAAGAAATATGTGTGAATTTAATAAATCCATAGATTTTTGAGGTTCCACAAGGAATGTGTTCTAAAATATTTCTCTGATGAAACCAGCAGCTTGATTTTACCCCACGTGGGTCTCGTGTTTCATTGACTAAGTATGTCAAAAAAGCTTCAAGCTTCTTAAAAAAAAAAGGCAACTAAAATTGGAATGGCAAAAATGCTTACTACAGAGACAAGAAACTTAAGAAATTATTAGTGCCAAAGACTCATTTTGTTTTTAAGTGGTGAAACATATTTTTTCCAAGAGTGTATGTGGCTTATATGATGCTCATTCTAGCAATGTATTATCATATAAATGAGTCACAAAATATGTGACTTACACAGAAACACATGCTAAATTCCAGTTAGCATTTTCATTTGAATTTCTTATGTTTCCAGAAGAGCTGCTATGCAGATTTACAGAATCTGCTCCATCAAATAAATGCCGAACACACACAGATGCATCACATTTCATCTCTGATAGACTTAACAGATGGTATCACATTTATGTATTGAAACTGGAAAGGTACTGTGTATAAAAAAATATGCCTCCTCTCCCTCTGGAGTTCAGCTAGAAACAGGGAGAGGAACCAAAACATTGTGACCTAGGAAAAGCTACAGTAGGAAAAGCTGCATTCAACAGGCAGGAAATACTAAACATAATCACCTAGTTCCTCAGAAATATTTGGTATTATGACACTTTTGGTTTGGGTGAAGCTACACTCAGAGAAGAACTCTACTGAGCAGAAAGCAAGATTATGCAGTATTAGATGCTGGATTTGTGTTTTGCAGTCTTGGTTTTGTGAACAAGAGAGGGTGGTAAGAAAGCTAACCGCACACAAGCATTTGCCTTTCTAGTCCTTTATCATTTACTTGCATCTGAAGCACCTAATGTAGGAATCCATAAAGTTAGAGGGTCCTATATTGGTGGGAAAGAAAGACAGGCCTCCGTGCAGCAGAGTTATGGATATTGCTGATGCATCTTGTTAAGCTGTAGTGAAGACGTGAGGAATAGAACAATAGAGCTATGTATTAGCGATTCGGAATAACTTTCTAAGTTGCAAAAAGTTTCTATAGCAAGGTTGAAATTATGAATAGGGGTTTATGCTTTGTTTTCTTATAAATGAACAAGCAACCATTGTTTTAACTCCAGCTACGTGTGCTTATGTTGATTGGATAGAATCACTGTCAATATGCTTTCTCTCTGTGTAATTGGGTAGGATGAGTATTTCGTGACTTGTAACAAGTGAGTTTCTTTGGCTTGCTGCCTGGATGCGAACTATCAGGATCTTTGCATAGACAAAACCACGTATTATATAGATTCTGGAAAATAAACGGTTCCGACACATCCATCAGTGGTCCCGTCCCGTTCGTGTCTGGATATAAACTGCCGGTGGAAATGGTGCTCCTCATGTGAGGACAAAGGGTTAGACTAGAGATTAAAAAAGAAAATTCTTCAACGGTTCGGTGCACCTAATGGGAATTTCAGGTGGTTTCACACAGAACACTTTTCAGAGTACACCAAAGTACATTATTCCATTCATTGGCTTTGTCTAGAAACTGAACTGGAGTTGCATATCATGAAACATAGATGTTTCCTATCTGGCTGAGGAAGGACATCCATCAGCACAAATGTATTTATATGCTTGTACACAGGACTTCAAATTGCATATAGCCAACACAGTGACTTTTGAATTGTATCCTCTGCATCTGGTTTGGAGAAGAGGGCCTTGGTTTCCTCCAGCCAACCCCAGCTTCTGAGACAGAACAATTGAGGCTTCAACCTCCACATCATGGGGAAGCTCCTTAGGCCCAAATGAGCTCAGATGAGCACAAACATAATGAGCCAGATTAAACCTTTTCCCCAGGCTGTCCCAAGCACTCTGCAGCTTCAGAGTATGGCCTCTTCCTTGGTCGTTCTCTTTCTGAACAGTAGGTAGGAAGAGGTAGCTGCCAGTGTGATGTGTTCTCCATAATATGCCTGTAAGCTGCATCTCCAAGGTATTGAGCCCAGAGGTGAGACCACTCTGCATGTCCTGGTGTCCTCAGCAGATGGGAAAGGATAAGAATGAAGTTCTGTGTTCACCCTGAGAGATTTGGGATCTCAGTCCAAGGGCATTCTTCCTGGCAGGGGGAGAGCCCTGCCCTCCACACATCACCTGGCATCTGGACCTTCCTGCAGGGCTGATGGGGCAGCAGCTGACACCATGAACACAGCCCCAAGAGCCAAGCTCTGCTCCCCACTCCCAGGAATGGCCAGTACACAGCCACGAGGTTGCCACCTGTTCCACAAAAGCCTAGGACAAGTCCCAGCACTGATGATGACAGGATAGTTATGGGAGAATCATCTCTAAACCAGGGGTCAGTTGCTTTGTATTGCACATCTCAGTGTGTGTGACTGTGAGCCAACAGCTGATGTCCTGGCCCTGTAAGGTGTCATATAAAGTCTTGCAGACCAGTGGTTTGGTTTAATATTAATTCTTTCCAATTACAGCATTTCTTTCAGTTCTAAGCAGTTGTTCTTATACAACCCTTTTAAACTCACAAGATACACATTCTAGTGTGCTGAGAAGATGGATTTAATTCCAGATTTTATCAGCATGGCAACCCATTGTTTCTCTCTCTGTAACACCAACATGGGAAATGCATGTGGTCAACTGCCATTAGCATAATTTGAAATCTTCATATAAATTTCAGTTTGTGTAGAGATCTTTATCTCATTTTCATCAGTTACTGAAGCCCATCCTAGCTCTGTAAACAGAAACTTCAGAGCATCTGGGGAGTCAAATGGGATTCAGTGCAGGCAGCTACTAACCTGAGGGGGCTGTGTTGGGTCTGTGGTGTTCACCCTGCACTTGCTGCCAGTGAGGGGTTACCCAGAGGGCTGCTGGGACCCAGATCAGAACAGACTTTTCCTTGCTGTGTTACAAGAAGCAGCACAATACAACAACCTCTAATTTCCACAAAGATGCTGGTCAGTCTTCTGGTCAGGCATCTGATGAGCACAGGTCTGCAGTTCATTTCTGTTGTTATGCAGCTTAACAGGTGAGTCTGCAACTGCAACAGTGAGAGACAGGGTGAGAAAGTTTTGTGAGTTTCAGATCCTTAGGGTCTCAAGTAATTTCCCACCATCCAAAGGGGAAGACTAAAAGCTGGCTGTTTCTACATTCAGCCGTTTTACTCACCTGTCCTTTCTCATGGTGGTTGCTTGGGGCTGCCTCCCCCAAAAGGTGTCACTGTCTGTCACCAGTCTATGCTGTGGTAGGCAGGAGATCCACTCAGGGTGGATTAGACCAAGAGAGGCCTTTAATCTAGGGCCAATTTCAAATGTGAACATTAGTATCCTGAGATAAAAATCAATATATTTATATACTGTGTCCAACCACACATTCTAAAGCAGTATTAGAAACCTCAGCCAAGTCTTTCAGGAAAGTAAATTGGTAACTGAATCAGGAGCCCCATTTAACAGTGCAGCAGTATTGGTAAAAATAATTATTAGGAATGAGCTAAATAAAGTTCCAGGTTGAGGAAAACAAGTTTCTGTGAGTCATGGTTGGCAGGCCAGCAGCACATGTCCAGAGCACTGGACAGGGACATGCTTGGAGCTGCTGCCACTCTCCACCCTGTGCTGGTCAGTGTCTCATGTGGACCAATTCCTTGGTGTGAGCTGGTGATGACCTCCTTAATTCAAGGAACATACCTCACTCACTGAGAGACAGCCTGTGCATGCAGAGCTAGGGTTCAGAGCTGGGAAAGCTGTAGAGGTTCATTGTGGGGTTAAGTGTGTTTTATTCACCACATGGAATGAGAGCATTAAGAAATAAATCTCCCACTTGCTGCTCCCCAATAGGATTGTATTATCCAAAACAGGGCTTCCATCACTTTGGATTTTGACAGAAGGGGTATAGAAATAGTTTTGCAAATAGATAGGCTTAATGTAAAGGGTTTCTTATAAAGACAGGCTGTGTCCCCACAGAAGTGTACTATATTCAGTCTCTGCTCTGCACTGGCTCTTAGGCCTTTCCCAGGTTACAGTATCTGAGCACTGAAAGCTGGTGAACTACTTATTACCACTTTAAATTAAAAATGACATTTCACTTAATTCTGGAAGAGATGCAGTTCTCCATGTATGTGCCTTTACTTGTTTCAGTAGCCTAGGGTAGGTTTGCACAGCCAACAGCTTGGTCTGCAGAGCCTGTCTGATCTTCCCTTGGGATTTAGCTCACTCCAGAAGCTTTTTGCTCTCTCCATTTGATGGGCAAAAGTATTGTCAAAGTCTGCAACAGCTGTAAGTCAATCCAGGGTGTGTAAAGTGCTGTGAAAAAAGAGGAAGCAAATGTACCAGATTTTAGCCAGCTCAGCCCTGGTGGAAAAAAAAATTTCCTGATCTGCAAGCAAGCCATCAGTGAATCACGTGGCATCCTGAAAAACACAGCTCATGTGTGTCAGCTCTGGAGACAGAGGAGGCACAGGGCAGCTCAGAGGGATAAGAGGCTTTTGGAAGGCCATCAGTGCAAGTGAGTCACAAAAGTATGAGTCACTCAGTGAGACACACATGCAAATTCAGTGCTGGCAGTTTAATCTACATGTGTTAGGTTTATGGAAGAATTTCTGTGCAGACCTACTAAGTAAAAATATAAGTTGGGCACTATCAAAACACAAAGTTCTCCTCATCACCATCATGTGTGATTACATGGGTGTCTTGGTTTGAAAGAAAACAAAAGGAAAAACCTAACCTCCAACAATGGGAAGCAGAAAGCTCCAGAGAGAACTGCTTTAGTCCTGCCAGCTGTGATACTGACATCCTGCGGATCTGACTCCAGCTCCTCCACATCTTCCTGCCTCTTATCTTCCTTCCAGTCACTTTGCTCATCTCTGCTACTCAAACTAAAATCTCTCCTGCTTATGAAGGAGGTGGTGGCTATTTTGCCCAACCAGTTAAAAAAGTGGAGACAACTAGTTGTTTGACAGGAAGGAGCACTACCCAAGCTCCAAGAACAAAAGCAGTGAAGTTTATGATCTTGCAGTAGGTTTATTGCTGCTATTACTGGAAGATTTGTTTTACACTGGGAAAAAAAACCACCAGTATTTTTAACAATGTTTAAAATGTCAGAAATAACTTCAGATGTCAATAAAAGCTTTTACTTTGGCAATTTTCTCCAGTCAGGCAAGAATACCAAGACCCAGACAATTCCAGTCACATGGAATACATTGATTTAATAAGCCCCCTTTATATATTGAAAGCCCCAGTAAGGTGTCCCCAGACCCTTCCCAATTCCAAAGAACCCCAAGGCTATCAGTATGAGGAATGACATTGGATTACTCACAGAGCACCCAGGCATTCTCACAGTCACTGCAACCAGGCAAGTGACTGTCCCATGCTTCTATCATGCTGATGTTCATATTTATAAAGAATAGAAATGTTCTATCAGAAAAACATGCACGGTTTATTTTCTGCACAGAATAATAAATCCCTTTTCTTTGCAGGGATACTTGATAAGCTGTGTGTGGAACTGTTACCGATACATCAATGGCAGAAACAACTCGGATGTGTTGGTGTACATTACCACCAATGACACTGCGGTAAGGATGTTAGATGGCAAACATTTCTGTACTATTATGCATTTAAAGGCTTTATTTTATGTTTCTGACTCTTTAGTTAACCACCTTAATTCCTTTGGCAGTCCTCATCCTGTTGATGATGTTTGGACTAGAAACTCAGGGGACTGGCGTGCAGTGGCTGCAAATCACATTTATTGCTAAAATGCTGTTTTTTATTTTATGCACATTATCTGTTAATCATAAACTACAGTTTATCTTGTGGCCCCAGGAATTACCTCCAGTTCTGAGCTCTCCAGCTGTGTGATGATCTGGACTGTGGAGGGACTGATTAGGACTCAAGGATGCCATGGTCTACACCTGATGTGAAATTCTGATTTATCTATAGAAACTGTGATTTAGGACACTTAACATCTGGTGTAGTGTTTTACAGACTCACAGAGAGGAGCTAAAAGGCAGCAAAACTTCAGTGATTCATTTCCCAGTGCATGATGGGGTTTGTATGGTAAGGAGACCAAATGAAACAAAGATTAACATGAAAGAAATTAATAAACAGATTTTAACCTCAAAGTATGGAAGGCATAGGTTCACTTTATAGTAGTTTAGTGCTTCCATGCACATGTGCAAGACATGATTGCTAAGCTTTTTGCAGAAGGCACTGAAGGACTATGGGAAGAAAGGGTCTCTGGAAAAGAGCCAGTTCTGTTTGCAGTGGTGTTGCCTTGGAGCTGCTCAGTTCCACCCGGGGGCTCTGTGCCAGAGCAGCCCCTGGGGTGACCCAGGGCTGATGGAACAAGGCTCTTTACACCATTTACATAACAGAATGAGAACAGCACAGACTTGGTCCTCTGGATCATCTGGGTAAAATCCCAGGATTGCCTTGCTCAGGTTTTCCTAACTGTGGGTGGTCTCCATGCACTGAGGTTTTAGACTGTCAGCTGTAATCCTTTGGAATGAGTGATTCCCATGCAGCCACAAGGGCTTAGTAAACCATCACTACTTTTGCATGAAAGATGTAACTCTTGCATAGTTGTCTTCTATACGTGAAGCTTTAAGAAAATCTTAAGAAGTTTTACAGACCATGATCACAGCTGGCAACCAGGACATTTAAGTATAAAAACATGGATTTGTTGAGAGCTAAGAAGTATTACTATTTTCTTTACTGGAATCTACTTTGAATAAAACCAGGAATTTTATGTGAAATGATTTTGATAGCTCTTTTGTTCAGCCTGCAGGTAGTTGTAACTCAGCTTCAAATGCTGTTAACTCTACAGCCCACAGAGCCAGCAGGCTCAGCAGTGGGAGAGTGTCAGCTGGATTATCTGGGAAACTAAACTTAGTTTTTAAAAGTTACATTAAAACCACCTGCTTCACTGCTGCCTTCATAAAACAAAGGACTGTTTTTTAGAGATGCCTGGCTACCAAAGCTCTTCTCAGTACTTTTGTATTTGGTAATAACCAAATGTTTCTGTGGGAAAAGGAAGCCCTTTTATCCCATTCACAGATGACATTGTTGGACTGAGCCTTTAATTTAACTTTGTTTATCTTACTCTTAGAAGACATCCAAAGCAATAGCAGCTTGTGAGAATGGTTGTGCATTCCTAGCTAGGGCTCTGACCATTGGACTCTTTTTCCTTCCCCAGTATTTACACTTCTTTAATTTTAATAAGGTGAGAATCTGTTCCTCTAAGGTATGATGCATCTTTTTAAAGAAGTTCAATAAGATGACATTAAATGAGAAGGAGCTGTTTGGGAATCACTCAAAAGAAATCACTCAAAATTTCCTCTTTGTGAGTACAGAAAGGCTCAGGAGGAAGGCAAGAAGAGAGTCACTAACAGCCTGAGTTTTGAATTATGTATTTGAGGTGGAGGCAAGCTTCATTCAAACCCATGTCTGACTACTTCTTTGTAGTCAGGGTGAGCACCTTCACCCTTAGGTGACACATTCCATATCCATCTCTTTCACATCCTTCCCTGACAAACTCCATGGGCACCCACCAGCACCGTGCACTCAGGGTTGTGATGGGGGAGCTGATGTGCTCCTGAGCAGCCTCTTTCTTTCTTCTGCTCTTTGCTGAGCTTCAGAAGAAATTAAAATGTGTGGGGTTAAATCCCCATCATTCTCCACTGTGAGTCAGAGGACAGTTCTTTCCTCCCTTCACCCCCAGGAATCATAGACTTAAGGAGATTATCTTTCTCTGCATGTATGTCTGCATTCCAAAACATACACAAACCCCTCTCCACATGACCATAAAAAAATGCAGGCACAACACTGTTGGTTTAAAATGGTTTCAAAATGAAGCATGGAAGAAAAGGGCTTTGAAAGTGAAATACTGAGGACCTCTGAGAGTTTAGAGCTCTTGAGGAAACTACAAAATTTTGAAATGCTGTGATGGGTTAGTCTGTGTAATTGTATAATATTCTCCCAACATTCAAGTGTACTTTTGTATTAAAATGATGGTTTTTCATTTTTATGAATGCTGGGAAACTTCCTGCAGCAGGGCTTCTTCATACCAATATGCCTTTAAATCATGAGCTGCAAGTTTCTTAACAAATACGAGTCAATCTCTGCCCTCTTTATTGAAATAAATATGCCATTTTTAGAATCAAACCTGCTACCTGAATTCCAACAGAGCTGCAGGTCATACCTGCAGGCATTCTCATCTTCGGGGATGTTTTTTGATATGTACTTGTCATCAGTATTAGCTAAAAGAATCTGTACAAATGGAAGTAGAAATCTAAGCTTAAATATGAGACTGGGTGTATTTGCTACAGTTTAGAGTAAAAATTTTAAGTATTATGGAATCATAGAATCACAGAATGGTTTGGGTTGGAAGAGACCTTCAAGATCATTTAGTTCCAACCCCCTGCCATGGGCAGGAACACCTTCCACTAGACCAGGCTGCTCAAAGCCCCATCCAGCCTAGCTTGGAACACTTCTGGGAATGGGCCATCCACAGCTTCTCTGGGCAACCTGTTCCAGTGTTTTCCCGTCCTCTCAGTAAAGAATTTCTTCCTAATGTCTAATTTACACCTGTCAGTTTAAGGCCATTCTCCCTTGTCCTATCACTACATGCTCTTATGAAAAGTCCCACTGCAGCTTTCTTGTAGACCCCCTTTAGATACTGGAAGGTGCTATAAGGTTTCCCTGAAGCCTCCTTTTCTCCATTTTTGTGGCCCTCCTTTGGATTGCCTCCTACAGGTCCATGCCCTACTTACGATGAGACCCCCAGAGCTGGATGCTTTCTTCTTTATGGAAGGATTTTGTCTTAAAATCAATCCTGATTGTAGTCTGAATTGCTTCATTGCTTCATGCTCTGTTGTTCTCAGCACAGAAATTTCCAGTTAGTTCCCCTGGTCAAACTGGTTCTTATAAATAATGCTCATAGATCTGATCTGTAACTAACCTTTTATCAGCTACCAGATAATCTGATTTTTGTCACTCAGTGTAAGTGGTTTAAGCCATCCTTTTTGCAAGTGTGCCATCTGGAGCAAACCTGTCTCCTCCTGCTGTAGGCTGTGAATGGGAAACTCCTGCTGCCCACTGGGTGAAAGATCCTCCTTCTGTGACCTTTGATCAAAATTTGGCACCACATGAATCTGCCTGGCTTGGCTCCATCAACAGACTGTGTTATGACATGGGAGGGCCAGCTGATGCTGGGCAGGGGAATGGCCTGGACCCCAGGCAGGGGGAAGATGTGACACTCTTATGCTCCTGAGGACCCAAGAATCCAGCTGTGTACATTAGTCACAGCAGAGTCTCTTGGGAATATGGATCTCCTTCCTCCTAAGTGTTTTTCCAGTACTTCTCTCAGTTTCTGGAGGTGTCTTTAGGAGGTTTTGGCATGGCAGTAAAGTGGCTGCCCTGCAGTAATCTGAGGATTGCTTGTCCCACTTTCCCAATCCATAGTAGCCGGAGGATTGTTTTTTCCCCTTTCCCAATCTGGGATTGCTTTCTCCTGCCACCTTCTCAAACGCACCATGGATGAGGGTTAATCTTCCACACAAGTTTAAACTGTCACAATGGTACCATGGAAATGTTCATCCAGTTTGGAGAATTTGCCAGTGTACAGGTGCAAAAGATAACCCAAAGTTAGACATTTGTTCTCTGGAGCAGTAGCAGCTCTATTGTGCTCTTGGACAGCCAGGGGATTTCATCTGTCTATTTTTAACTCTCACTGAAGCCAATCAGTGGAAGTTTCATCTCCGGTCATGCTGTTAGTGGGGATAAAATGTAAAGCTGTAAATCTCTCTTCAAAGTGGGATTTAGATCTTTATGTGCTTTATAAAATCGCTTCAATAGATTTTATCTTACATACACTTACCCACAATGGTTAATAAGTTACTTTTTTAAAAATGCAGATACATTCCCGCTGTGGACATGACCTCAACTAAGTAGCCTGCAATTAATTGGTCAACACTTTTGTTTGCTTTCCCTTTCTCAAAGCAATAGGAGACTTATTTGAGAAGTGCAGAAAAATCATCCATTCCTGCTGGATGATTTCTCTGAGCACAGGAAGAAATTCTTCAGTAAAGTTGGAAGAGCCATTCTTTGTATAATTGTGTTATTAATTTGATGATTAATTTGGCTATGGACAGAGGGAAGGACCCTTAGACTCATGCCAGTTAAACAGACCTGCAGTGTGAAATGGATCCCAGAGACGGATAAACCATAGCAAGAGCTCTTATTTCTGATAGGTACTTTGGAACCTGTGGTTTCCAACTGCTGAGCCAGATTTGGGATGGTATGTGTCAGAGTAGACAACAGCTCAGAGAAAAATTCTGCTTTAAAAATGTTTTCCCTAAAAATCCTACAAACTTCTCAATGCTCACCAGGTAGCTGGTCTTGTGTGGCAGTTTGTGTGCCACAAAGTGTTACTGGGCCGCTAGATCACAAATATCTTTTTGCAGTGAATAGTAACCAGGGAAATATTTTAAAACGAGCTGACACCACAAATTAATATCCCTGGCATGACTCTCTGAGTGCATTCAGGGCCTCCAATGGAGTCCAGGCAGAGGACCCTTGACTTTCCTTATTGGAAACTGTCTGGTAAAACCTGCAAGAGGAAAGGCAGGTAAAGCAGGACATAGAGAAGAGGAAGAAGAATCAGGGACAAGAAATAAAGACTAAAAGTAGAACTACCCAGTGCAATAAGTAAAGGGGATGGTTCATTAGTAATCCAGTGTAATAGTCTACATGAGACCTAGAAATGTGGTTTAAATGCTGGAGCTGTTTTTCTTCAGAATTGCACTTTGTAAACATAACCACACAAGCAATTTCTTTAATGAGAGAATCTTCAAAGGGCTCAAGAGCCACATGGATGCCATCATTCACATCTTGGTAATATGCACGTGCCACATGTGCAGTTCTTCCTCTTCTGTTTGATTCTGAGTTGCAGAAAAGTATCGTGACAGTCTGTATCTGCCAAACAGCTCTTCAGCTGCTCCAGCATTTCATATTCTACTTGCAGTGAAGTCCCATGCCTTGTCAGCTGACTTTTAATCTTAGTGAAGAGATTGGTCCTTTATTTTTCTATTTTTTTTTTAACTTTCCATCTTACCATCAGCTCTTGCTTCCACTTTTTCCCTGTTTATGGAAGATTTTTTAAATTAAAATCCAGCATTCCCTGTGGTTAGAATTACTTCATGCTGCCTGTTTTCTTTGTTGCTTAGTGCTATAGGCTAATTGCACTTCTTGTTATGGGTCTCAACTATTATTAGGTAGCTGCTGTCAGAAGCCAGCTGTACTGTTTGGAATGGACTATTAACAGTGTCAGTTTGGGGCAAATACCCTCTTAAGTTCAAAAACAAGATTTCCAAAACATCTTCATTTGTCATGGCAGTTATAAATTTACCTGTGAGCTAAATTACAAGTTCAAAATATACATGTTTATCTATTTTCCTAAGAAGATTGTAAATCTGTATTTATTTGCAGTTGACATATTGGAATTTGGAACTAACATGTGACAATTTGTGAGAGATTTACAATAAAATAGACAAATCTGTTCTCAGTGTTCATAATTAGATTAAAAAGAAGACATGAAATGGGGACATGTAATTTAAATCTTCCAAATCTTTTTGGGTTCACTAATTGGGTATGTTGCAATGTAGGAAAAAAACAGTGTTTATAAATTTGCAGCGTTTCTTTCTTTAGTGCTTTTTATCCTAATGGGATTGATTCACTACCATCTGACAGCTGCTGCTTTTTGGGCTTCAAAACACAAGTCAAAGTCTTCAGTATAATTCCAAAGATACATATCAGTGCAGCAAAAGTCAATGACAATTTAAATCCCTGTTGCCCAGGGTGTATGGGTGTTAAGCTGAGCTGTGTGTGATTTTCCAGGTCAGGCTCAAGTCATAGTTACACTGTGCACCAAAGGACACGGGAGGTGAGAATTTGCTCAGGCAGGTGTTGCTCAAACAGGGAGTTGCAGCAGGGTGTGAGAGGCAGAGTCCCAGCAGAAATGAGCCATGCTGGGGCTTTTTAGCTGTAGAGTTGGCCTGTGCAGGAGCCCTGCCCTGCTGCAGAGCTCTCCCCAGGCGTGGTCTTGCTGCAGCTCCAGCACTACCTCATCTGGTGTCACCTCATCACATCCTCCTGCCTAGCACAGCCCTGGCCTTGGCCAAGCAGAGGAGGAACTCCTCACACATCCCAGTCCCTCCTCCCCAAGGCTCTCTGACAAAGCTCTCCCAGCCCCACAAAGCGCTCAGATGCTGAAGAGCCCCCAGCTGGGTGGGGGGAGTGGTGACAGCTGGTGGCTCAGGGTGGCTGTGTTCTCTCTGAGATGGCCTGGAGGCCACGCTCCCTGCCAGGGAGGGGCACCCAGCTGCCCCTGTTTGGCAGTGGCCAGGAGGTCTGTCTGTCCTTCTGTGGCTGTTAATGGTTTCAGCTAACTTAAGGGCTTTAAGTCTCATTGCATTTCACTTTAGTGGCTCCCTTAGAGCAATTGCGCTCTTCCCAAGCATCCCTTGGGACTCTTTATGGACACAGGGCTGTCCACTGTGCTCTGTTCCAAACTGCACAGCACTTGTGGCTTTGGTCCTTTGCCTTATGAGCAGTGAGGAAAGCAAGGTCTGCTTTAAATTAACTCTGGGACAGACACTCAGCTTCAGAAAGGGCAAGGCTGAGTGGGTGTTCATCCACCAAATTTAGAAGATCTGCAAAAGTTTTTGGGAGTTTCTGGCTGACAGGTGCTTTACGGTTGTGATTTACTTACAGTAATAGATTTTTTTTATACAGACAGGAGCTTTTCCAGCAGCATCTGTAATGTAAGCATGGCTGTGATAACCACACTCTTGGGAGATCATGAGTCCTGTTAAACAATTTGGGTGTCCTATGTAAGCTGTACCCAGCCTTCTGTCTTGTTAACACTTGAGTGGAATACACAATGTAATTGTAAAAGATAAGGTTAGCAAGAGAGGTAGTTTAGTAATTAAAAAGTCCACTGAAAGAATAGTGATCTCTCACAGTTTTCTACACTCAAGACATCAATCATTTGTTACACAGAGTAGAAGTATGCTTCAATGCCTTCAGTACTGATGATTTGTAGACAAATATATCCTGAGAAAGCGTGTGCTCACCCAGAAAATGCTCATTTTGAAAACAAAAAAAAGGAAAAAATTGAAAAAATAATGCTATTCTACCTGTACACAATCATGATGTACAGCTAGAGATGCAGCAGTATGAGGCTGACCAAGATGTAGCAAAGATGTCTGTGACCTGAAGAGGGCTGTTGCTCCATGCCTCTGAATGGAGAGGGTAATTGCACCATTATTCTGCATGACTTTTATGAAACTGCACATGATGAAACAAGACAATAACTTCCTCAGTTCAATTTTCTTCCCACACAAGGGTAATCACAATCTGTCCCTAAATATTGTTGTATCCTAGAAATGTATACATTTATTCATCTTTCTGGAGTGCTGAAAACATTGTGCTGCTTCATTACAGAATCTCATAAACTCATGTAAAGTTTCCTAAATAGTGTCTTGGAGAGCTGGTGGCTTGGAATAAACAAGCAGTTTTTCCAAAGAAAAGCCATAGCAGCTCTGACTTTGCACAGATGATTTTGGAGCACTGAACCCTACTTCTTTGCTGAATGGGGTTATAAATTCTCTCTGAGCTATTCTGCTTCCAGTTACTCCATCTGCAATCGTTCTAGTGTGGTTTCTAAAGGAAATACATACATATAAACATGAAAATACTTCCTGTTCACGTTGAGAGGAAGATTTCTTGGGATTTATTTGAAAGACAACATGTAATGAAATCCTTAAATGGTAATTAACTAGCATACTTTGGACAGATTTTCAAGCAAAAGCATCCAAATGAAACCATAACAGCATCTGTGTATGAAGCAAAGTCAAACATTTCTCATTTAATATTAAATAAGATTTGACTCACATATGAAGCTTTGGTTTTGGCCCTATACCCAGGCCTCTTCTTATCTGGGGACAGGGTGGAATCAAGAGAGGAACATTTTTTCAGACATTGCTCTGTTACTTCCTCAGAAACATTTGCTTTGACTGGACTCATTTGACCAAAGCATCCATTTACATTGTAAATAAGCACATTTGAAGTAGATAGTTACAAGCATTTACTTACAAGAATTGCTTCTAAAGGGCAGTTGATTTCATGGGAAGACCCATCTGACCAGGTCAGGTGGGTGAAAGTGCCTGCCACTTTCCTGAGCTCAAATGCAGGTCAGCTCCCTCCCCAGCGCCTTTCACATACTTGGTCTTGGAGCTCTCCCTTCAGCCTGGACCCAAAACTGTCAAGTGGATTTCTTGGTATGAGGAAAGTAAGTGGGACTGCCCTGCAGGGGAGCCAGGATCCTTAGTGAGATGAAAGAGGGCAGAACAAGAGAGGACCCAACAGAGGTCCTTACAGTCATGAGTGGCAGAGGGGGTGCTCACTGACTTAGAAAGGAGCTAGGGGACACTCAGTGAAACAGCTGCTGGCAGGTTTCATAGCAAACCAAAGGCATTTCTTCATGGAACACCTACTTGAGCTGCGGGTCTGCTTACCAGGGGACATTGCAGTGCTAGACATCAGCATGGATTGAAATACAGGCTATAAAAATCAATGAAAGAAAAATCCTTTTAATGACCAGTAGCCCAGCAAGTCCTTGACAATCAAATTTCTGACAGTTTAGAGAATATTCTGGGCAGGTTGTAACTACATATGCTTGCACTGGTCTTTCTAAATTTCTTTCATTGTTCTGTCTTGCACTTCTGTTTCCTTATCATCCACCACTTATTACTGTATCTGGATGGACCTTTAAACTTATCCAGGAGAGCTGTTCCTACATGCTTGTGCTTAACTGCTGCAGCATTCTGAAAGCTAATCCCTACTTCTGTCTCCAGTGCTTGCCTTGTATGCAACTTCTGATTGCTTCTTACCACAGAATTATTATTATTCCTCTTTCTTCACTACTGGAAGAAAACTCCCCCTTCTCCTGCAGGCTGTCAGCCTTTTCATACAGTCAATGTAAAATGTGAATTTGTGTTAAGGGATTAAATAGAAAACTGAATTCTCAGTGGATTTAGTTTTAATACTTCTTGTTTCTCCACTGGTGGGTGCTGTGTGCAGTTTTGGGTGCCACAGTATAAGAAAAATATAAAGCTATTAGGGAATGTCCAAAGGAAGGCCACAAGCATGATGAAGGGTCTGGAGGGGAGGCTGTGTGAGGAGTGGCTGAGGTGCCTTTGTCTGTTCAGCCTGGAGAAGAGGAAACTGAGGGGACACCTCATAGTGGTTTACAGCTTGCTCACAAGGGGAAGTGTAGTGGCAAACATTGATCTCTTCTCTCTGGTGACCAGTGGGAATGGCCTGAAGCTGTGTCAGGGGAAGTTTAGATGGGATATCAGGAAAAGTTTCTTCACCCAGAGGGTGTTTGGGCACTGGAACAGGCTCCCCTGGGAAGTGATCACAGCATCAGCCTGGCAGAACCCAAGAAGCATTTGGACAATGTTCTAAAGCACATGGTGTGACTCTTGGGGATGGTCCTGTGCAAGGAGTTGGGCTTCAATGATCCTTGCGGGTCCCTTCCAACTCAGGATATTCTAGGATTCTGTGAACTCTTGGAAACTCATTATAGAAAAAACATATTTCTTCAGACACTCTTGATAAATGCTACTTCTTTTCTCCCTACACAGAGAAATGTTGAAAACTTTTGAAGGTTGGCCTCAATAAAAACACTCTATTTAGTAGCTTCCAGTAAATCTTGTACAGGAAATAAAGCAAGTGCTACATTAATAGGCTTATTTACTTTCAAATAAAATACAGAATTGATTAAATAATCAGTGATATTTGCATATAGTCCAGACCTCATTGTCATGCAAAGTACTAAAGGAAATAGCTACCACGTTGTGGCTTGAGTCTCCACAACAGAGCTTGAATTGAGGAGATTTGGATTTCAGACATTTTTAAGGAAAAAAATATACTTTAATTTTACATTTTCCTTTGTAATCCCAGACTGCTCAGAAAAAAACCACATTGTCAAACTTGACAGGGAAACATTGCAAAGGGAGAATTATCCTAAGCCTTTCCTGCCTACAGAGTGAAGCAATCAACTGGCTATAGCTGTGTATGCACACAGATGTCTGCTGTTTTCCCCAGGTGATCTTCATAACATCTGTGTAGTCAAGAGCCCAACAGTACATTTGGGACTATCTTGAATGGGACAGGTGGTTTTGATGGCAGCCTTCCCTCTAGAGCTCTTTGTAGGCTGGATGCTGCTTCACTGCAGCTGAACATGCTTTAAGTTGCAGTTAATGGCTCCTCAAAGCACCACAGCTGTGGGAGGAAATTCCACTGCTCTTGGCTGGGTAAATGACAGGACAGCAGGGAAGTAAACATGAAATTAGTAAATGTGATTGCATACCATTAAACCCTCTCCAAAGCACGCTGTAGTGTCAGATTGGTGCAAGTCAGTTGTTGGTCATTGCTGGAATCACTGAGATGAAATGAACCCAAAGCAGAGGGCTGGTGCAATTAGGCATGTGCTGCTTAAAACCTCTTCTTTCAGTTCAGTTGTCTCTGAACCTGATGCATCAGCCTTGTGCTATATCAAGGAGAAAACGTACCCTGCATTAGGAAAGGCCTGTGGTGACTGTATTTCAGCACTGCATTCAGCACTGGCATATTCTAGCATATTCTTCCCATCTGTCTAACACTATTCACCCTGTGGTTATACTCTTCCCTCCTCCTTTTAATAAACAGGGAATACAGTCTGAGCCCGCTGACTTTGTATTTGACCTGGGGCTCCTTTTGCCCTCTCTTCTTTTCCTCCCCACATACTCACGTTGGCCTTCCCTAAGGATTTAGGTGTCTAAAATGTAAAGGTCACTTCTGCAGAAGAATTATGTGCAGCACATACGGAGCTGTGGTGAAGAGCTTGGGATAAACATTTTCAGGCATAGGCTGAAATTTCTGCAAACACATATTTAGTTTGTAAATATTTCCACAACTTAGCACCTGTGTAATACAGTCATATCCAAGTGTCATCCAAGAGAGTTTTGATCCTGTCTTGATGTTTCCAACATCTTTTAAGATGTAACAAATAATACACCTGTTTTACAAATGTGAGATCCTTCTGAGGCAAAGTTAAAAAATTTGCCAGAGATCCAAACAATAGCAACAGGGCCAGGACAAGACCAGGAGTAAATTGTAGTAGTAATGACCCTAATTCCACACAACTATTTATTGTCCCCTGTCACTGTCATCTGTGTGATGCAACCTGAAGTCCTTCAGCATAAAGCAAAGGTGTTTTTACTGAAAAGCTAGTTTGAGAAAACATCATGAATGCTCACTCTAACCATCAGTACTTATCATAGACATTTTTAATCTATAGCCTTTTTTTGGTATTTAGGAAGGTGTTGGATAAAAGTATAATAGAGCTGTGTGTGTTTCTAACAATACATCATTAAGGTTTTTTGTCATGGGAACTCCCAAACGTTTCATACAGCAGCAAACAGAACACTGTTCAAACTCAAAGCTTCTTTGCAGCAACAGTACCCTTCCATCCAGTGGAGAATACAAATGGCTGTTGGAAAACATAATCCAAAGCTCTCTGGAGACACATAAAGATTTTTGTTGAGTTCAGTGAGGTTTGGGTGAAAATGCAGAAATAATCAATTGATCTTATAAATAATCAATTGATCTTTTTATTGCAGAAATTATCAATTGATCTATTTTACTGAGCAGATTTTCTCCTTTAGAAGGAGGAGATCTAAGAGCTTGAGTTCAAACAGGAATCACTGCAGCAATATGAGAAAACTTATACATGTGCTGAAGAAAGAAAATTTTCTGCTGAAAGTTCAAGTAAATGTGGGATCAGCAGGAAAGATAAGGAGTGATTATTGAGATAATGCAATATGCCCCCCAAAGCAGGCAAACAAAGAAAGAAACAAACAAAACACTGTTGGGACAAGACTAGCTACAAACTGTTTGAATACACAAGTATTTACCTGTGTTTCTTCTCAGATGTATTTCTAAGCAATGCCTTAAAAAACTTATTCTCCAAAACCAGATTAACCAGGATGTAAAAAATATGAAATGACATATGCTTATATTAACTGAATATGTTATAGCCATTGGCAAACTTGTTTGGTAATTATTTCTTTCAGAGAAGATCATCATGTGCTTTATAATAGAGATGCTTATGTAATACAATTAACCAAACCACTCAGACGACACCAGCTAAGTCAGGAATGGGATTTCTTATGGGTCAGTTATGGATTACTTCTGCACATTATACAAGACTGCTTATCACAAAATGCTTAAATGCTATTGGGAACGAAGCCCAGCACTCAGCATTCCCTGTCCCACTTGAGCATAGGGCCACGTATCCCCAGTTTCTCTCCCCAGCTGAAAACCTTATATCTGGAGCATTCATATGGCAGATTGGAGCTGTGGGTTTGAACCCTCTTGGCTTGAGACCCCTAGAGCTCTGATTTCAGAGTCTCTCTGTGATGCTTTTACACCAGACTATTGTACAAACAGTGAGTAATGTTACGTCTGGCTGCGTTTTAAAGGATGGTGTTAAAATGGTACTTGCTTCTTAAATAAAATTAATGCAGTTATAGGGCTTCTGAAAGAAGTTAGGAGCTTCTGTCCTTTAGATTTTAGGCGTGCTATGGGACTGAACTCTGCAACTATATAATCTTCCAAACTTGCTTGCTGGTCTACTGAAAAAAGCCAGAATGTCTTCACACAGGGATCACTGAGTGCCAAAAAATGGGTGTCCTTCATAATTTTTATAGTAACTTGTGAGTGACAATCTCAAACACTCTGCAAACATGATTGCCACAGCACTCAGGCAACTATCATACATTTTTCTCAATTCACAATAAAGAAATGCAAAAATGTAATGCTTGTGAAACACAATTTGTCAGTTGTCTGAGTGGAGATTCTGCCTTGGGGAATATGCACATATTTTTTGTACTTTGTCAATCAATTTAGACTGTGTCCATTCCAATCAGATTCACAGATAAAACTGAATAGTGAGTTTCTATTTTTCCAATTTCTGAATTCACCCTTTGGCTCAGTGACTGGCTTCCATTTTCTATCTCTGGAGAGCATAATGTATCCTGAATATCTGTGCTGATTTATATTCACAGCACTTCTCTGCTTCCATTAGCCATCATATAAGGTTTTCAGTTGGGTTTGAAGGACCATTATGGAAAGATGGATGGATGGATGGATGGATGGATGGATGGATGGATGGATGGATGGATGGATGGATGGATGGATGGATGGATGGATGGATGATGGATGGATGGATGGATGTTTAAGAGCAGATAGTGGAGAGGAAAGACATAACTGTGGATCCAGTGACAAGAATTGACAGTTGTAATTTTAATGTCTGTGGTCAAATTAATGGTTACAGTTGTGTTCCATTGAGGGTGGGGACCCACAAACCAAAAAGTTTGTCAGGTTATGTACCTGCAGGTTAGCAGAAGAGAACCCATATCCCTTCCAGGGAGGAGTTTCTTTTTGTCTAATGCAACACTATGGAGCACGCAGTTTTCTGATGGAGAGTTCCCAAAAAGAGTCAGGGGGTGTTTGGGGTCCTTGGTGGTCCACAGTCCTCTCTAGGAGTATGACCACTGTTTGACCCTGCTTCTGCACTTATGCTGTGTGTTTGTGTGGTCACCACAGAACAGGAAAATTTGCTCCAGAATGGGACTGCCCTACCTTTGTATGTTCCACATTTCCAGGAATGTTCTGTTCCAACCTGCCCACTTGAATGGCCATTAGTGTTTGAGGCATAGCAATGCATTATCTCCTTGCTGTCTGTCACAGCACGTGTCACAGCTGAGACAGCCATGATACACAGAGTGTCACCATACAACTTCAGAAGGCTTTAGGCATTCCCCCATACAGAGTAACATCACATCACTTCAGAAGGCTGCAAGCATCTGCCCTTCTTGTTCTTTAGCTCAACCTTTTATATTCTTCATCCTACGTACATTGCTCCTGTGTGCCCTCTGTTCCCTTTGGTGATTGCTCAGTGCCCCTGGGCACTCCATGGCTCATTGCTTTCAATGCTGCTCACCTGCTTTTCACAGCTGTACCCATTGGGGATGAGGCTCCCCCACAGCCCCACTCCCAATTACCACAAACTGTGTACCTACAGCTGCCCAGACTTCTGTGGGCATTCCTATCTCCTCTCACTTCTTGTTGAACTGTTGGTAAGTGAGAAAATGTCTTCTGAGGGCCCTTAGGGCCATTGACCCATACGTGAAGTTTGGGTCTGCAGAATGAAGAAGCGTGCTTACTCCCTCACCAGGAGGTGAGACTTTTCTCCTACCAGACAGATTTTGTTTCATAAAAGAGTGAAGGGAATGGAGAAGTTCACTCATATCATTAATTCTCCAGGGCAGGAGACCTACTGGAAATGACAGCAACCTCAATGCTGAAGTAATAATATTGATGTAAACACAGTAGCCTTAGGACACATGGATTTAAAAGAAGATCAGAGCACAGGAAGAGGTCTCATCCATTATTTATCAGCCCATCTTTATCAGCTGGAAGATGGACAGCTCTTTGGATGGACAGGGCTTGCTGTCACTTCTTGTCACACCTGATGAAACAGACTCTGAACCTGAAAGAAATGGATCACGGGTTGTGACTTAGCATTATGAAAGTGCAGTAAAACAGCTAAATCTTCACAAAGGGAACTGCATTCATTTGCAGAGTAATCTCTAGGTCAGATTTAATTACTAATTATATTGTGTCATAATAAACTCATGAACATGTTTCAGTATATTTGAGAAACTTATTTTAGTAACATGAGGATTTTACTAGAAATCCTGTTAATAAACTAGTGATCAGTGCTAGGGAGGGGATTTCATGTGTAGTGCTTTTCACAGTTAACATGCTTTAGCACTGATTTACTGAGGTTACATTGCAAAATATATTTATGATTTTTGTCATAATATATATTTGAAATTCTAAATGTTGTTCTAATTTCACTAGATAAATAGTCATAAGATGCTTGCAGCCTTTAAGGGTGACATAATTTATTAAATGCTTTTCAAATATGAAGGTTTTTAGATTGTGTAGTGCATAAAATACTGCATTTGCAAGCTGAAACATATGGTATTAATGAAGAGCAACCGCTGACAATTTCCTTTTCTAAGTAATGAAACTTTTCTGATTAAGGGCTGAAGATGCCAAGGTAGCCATTCTGTAATCTTAACAACGTGCACAGATGTACTTGAACACATGGTCATCAATGCATGTTTGTAAACTCACAGGAGTATAATGTGAATCACACTTGGAACTATCCCACAAAAGTCTGTTCCAAAGTCTATTTAGATCTACAGAACAATTCCTACTGATTTTGTGTGTTGTGGTTGAGGTCCAAAAGGAGTGATTATGGATGTTTCTTTGCAGAAGGCAGGTTATCAACTTCTATAAGAATTGGTGAAATCCTTTCATGGCAGACATCCCTATGGATATTCCCTGTGTACATTTAGACAATCAGTTTATCATGCTCTTTAATGACCAAGAAGCAATGCTGACAAATCTGGAAATTCCATTATGAATAATTTATCATCATCTGCATAAAATATCTCAGACAGTGCACTTCAGTGATATTCTTACTTGTTATTGAGATATTTTAGGAAATGTACACTCATTCTTCATTCAGACATCTATTTTATCCTCAGTCCCTGCTGGGGTTCACAGACCAGCTCCTCCTTTGTCTTCTCACAGGCAAGCTAACTAATGTCAGTGCAGGTGCCATTAAAAATTGCTTGTTTAGGCATAGTTTTCCTGGTAGGAGTCTTGGTTCAAATCTCTCCTCTGCCCTGTGTGGCCTGAACTTACATGTCCCATGTCCTAGAAAGCTGCCTGGACTCCAGTGAATGGGGTTGATATATGACTAAACCTGTCCTAATTTCCTAATTGCTGTCAGATGTTTGAAGGATTCACTGAAATGCTTCTGGGAGTATAGATCTTCTTCTGATGGCTGAATACTCCAGAAGTATAAAACTGGAGATTTATTTAGACATTGGGTAATTTGTTCTCCATTTACTTTCTTTTTCCCCACTCCAAAATAATTATTAGCTATTCCAGGGAGGGCTCAGAAGGAGAGGTTTTCAGGACTTTTCTCACTCTGGCAGTTTGAGCACTCCTCCGGGAGGCAAGGTTTAGCACTCTTGACAGAGGAGAGCTGCAGAAGAAGGAGCCACTAAGCCACTATCACTGCCAGATTGAGCAAATTCAGGTACCAGCAGTGAATGGATGAAATCAAGCTGTTACTGGGGTTACTATGATATGAGAAGAAAGCTGTTTTCTTTCATAATGAAAACAGTATACATATTGAAAAGAAGGAACTTCAAGCTAATATTATTTCTTTTCCTGACTATTCTGCTCCTGCTTAATAATTTATTCTTTTTGGGTTTTGGAGGGTTTTGGAGGGTTTTTTTTTGTTTTGTTTTGTTTTTTTGGTTTGGTGATTTTGGTGTGGTTTTGGGGTTTGTTTGGTTGATTGGTTGGTTGTGGACAAGGCCTTAGGGCTTTTCTTTTCTGTAAATTTTCTCATCTGACTTCTTTTTTAAAAATAAAAACTTCTTTCCTTTCCTGCAGGTCCTGTTACCACCATATGATGACCCTGCGAATGGAGCTGCTAAAGATCCACCACCACCTTATGTGTCAGCATAAGTGAAGTGCTGTGTCCCTAGGGAGGATAGCTTTACTTTACAGACATTGAAGCAATAGTTTGATAATTTCACTTCCAGCATATAACCTCTGTGGGTTACACTTTGCTGTTTTGCTGACATATTGAAACCTAAATTGTATGACTCATATTCTGTAGATAGTTTTAATAATTTGCTGCAACTACAGTAGTGTTTCAGAAACTAGTGAACTAGTTTCAGAAAAATTCTGGGTAGCACTAGGGTTACAGTAGTCACTGAATAGCTTTTTCCACCATGTCTGACATACAGTGCTAGAGAACATAGAACTTTGCATTCTCAATCAGGTTCAGAGTGTAACTTACAATTTTTTAATTTGCAAAACTTCCAAAGCATTACAAATATGTTTCTCAGATGCCCACATTCAACTTCAGAATACAGACCAAGTCAAAAAAGTGACATTCCAGTTCATTCCTCTTCTGCACGTATTTTTGAAGTTACTATGCTATGAGTGATGATGATGATTGCAAGAAGAATTAGTCTTATGCACTCTTCTCATCAACCTGGCTAATGGGAAACATATTTAATTGGGAAGGATAAGTATGGGAAATGAGAATAGACAAAACACTTTATGTATAACAAGCCAGAACCTGTGGTCTACACAGACTCACTTCATCCCAGCCTGATACCATTCTAATGCTCAAATAGCAAATTCTAATTACTTTCTTTTCCCGCCTACACACCTTTTTCCTCTCCACTAACTTCACAAATAGTATTTTGAGGTCACAAAATCCCTGCTTTAAAGTCCCATGATTAGGTGACAAAGCTGTGTCTTTCACACTCAACATGCAAATGTTTTCCCATTGGAATGTGCCTGTAAATATCGCAATGTTCTGCTGAGTGTTAACTAAATTATGCAGATTCTAAGATACATGTTCCCAACCTGTGGGGAACTTTGAGCATGTAATTTTCTTGAGCATCAGCAGATATATTTTGTCTGTTTCTCATATACATCAATGTGAAGGTATAGATTCCTTTTATGACTGAACTGGTTGTACTGAGAATCTTTCTCGTGGGACTCATCCACCCATGAATGTTTGTGTGAGGTATTTATTTCTTCTCTAGAGAAGTGCCTCCTGCACATGTAACTTTTTGTTTTGATGAAGTTTCTACTTTTAATTGAAAAGAAACGTGAAAAGGGACTATAATGTGTGTCTCTACCTCTCCTTGTTTCCCTCTGCATTTGGGGTGATTGTACAGGCTGAAGCTCAGCTGGTGCCATTGCACAGCACCCCAGGTAAAGGGCAGTGCAGAGCTGAGTCACAGTTTGGAGGGGCACCAGAAGACACCAAGGTGCCATCTCTCCTGTGGCTGGGCTGGCATGGGAGTCCACACCCTCCTGTCCTCACCTTTAGTGCATTGACTCCATTCTGCTGACTGAAGAAATGTGGAACTTTTCCTGACTTTTTCTGGAAAAGAGCTTTCCAGAGGAACACAGGACCAACAAATTCTTTTCACAGAGATTGCAGCTGTGAGCTGTTCTTGCAGAAGCCAGGGAAGGACAGATATTTTTGCCTGTCTCTCCCACACCCCTGGCAAAAGGCAGGTCCCTGGTCCCCATCTGCTTGTTGAAATTTTAGTTCATGGTTTATCTACTCTGAGATCAAGCTAAGCAATGCATTTGAATGAACCAATCCTGAAAACCATCCACTGATCTTTGTCACAGTCCTGTTTTTTTCCTTTCTGAACAATGCCATCTACTCTCATTACAGGTGTCTTTGGGAATTAATCTGAATTTGGGTATTGTGCTGGCTGGCTGGGCTTCTGAGCTTCATTTTCTTTCATTCTTGACAGACTTGTGAAGGATGTTAAGCAGTCATCTGTTTGAGAAAAGCTGGTTGTAAATACATTGCATCTGTGTATACAAACTTCTCTACAATAAAAGGGATTGTTTCCTCAAGACTATGGAAATAATTTTTTTATTGTTTTCCAAGCACAAACATACATAAATTCCTGTCCAGTCTGTCACTGTAGAATTTTCTCTGTAGAGGACTAGAAGATATTTTTCAGTCCACTCACCAGTCAATTAATCATCTTTCCCATCATACTGTATAAATGGAGGAGAAGACAGTAAATTCTGTAATTTATTGCACAGTAAGACCAAAAGATAATTCAAGGTTTTAGTTCATTGTCCAAAACCACAGGCATTTTTTTCAGGTCTGATGAAGTGTGTGATACAGAACAGGGCTAAACTGAGCTACATTGAAAGCTGGGGCTTCCTTTTCTCCACACCATAATAGGGATAATGTGCTAATTCACATGAAATTTCTTAAGACTTTAAGTTGTCTCACTAAGGAATTAAGACTTCTTCACACATCCCATGCATGCATAAATGTGAGTACAGTGTGTCCTGCCAGAACTCCCCTTGGATTTAGTCCAATTTGAGTAAAAGAGGGCAGGAAAGTTGTGGTATCAAATCCATCACATTCTTGGACACAGAGTAAATAGCTGGCTATGAGGAAACAGATATTGTAATATAAGTTTAGCTCTGGTGACATATCAGAGAATCCCCATGAGAGATGGGTTCCACTCCTCCCAAACAAAAATGAGATTCTGTGGGTTACATAAGAGACATAAACTCCAGCTGAAGGGTTTTTATCCTCAGATGCTGAATTCATTCTCCATTTCCATGTATAATTCTGGGGAATTTACACCACAGCTTTTCTGTAACTCATTTTTTAATAGTCATCTGTGACACAGCCCATTAAAAAGCTGGCTTCTTAAGGTTCTGTGTTTTGGGAACTGCTTACTCCTATTTTTTTCCAATATTCCTTGCATTTTTTCCTTTCTCACAGGTTAATATCTGTTTACTCAAATGGTCTCCTGGTTTTGTATCTGAAACTCTAATATAGCTGCTTTTTATTAATAATTTTTAGCAACTTAGGAGTGGGAAGGAAATACTTTGAGGAAATGTTGACATGAAACATCATAAATATAAGGCCCAAACCAGCAAACAGGAATCTAAACTTTGATAGTACCAGAAATATAAGTAGATCTTTTGCTGAAATCTCTTCTGGGGTTTTGGTTGGGTTTTTTTTTTTGGTTTTGTTTTTTTGGGGGTTTTTTGGTTGGCTGGTTGGTTGGTTGGTTGGTTGGTTGGTTGGTTGGTTGGTTGGTTGGTTGGTTGGTTGGTTGGTTTTTTTATGTGTGCTACAAGACATTGCAGGCTTCACAAATCCTACACATGCTAAGGCACAAATCCAACTTTTCTCATATATGCCTGATGCTTTTATTCCTGATTCAGCAACGCAGCAATGCAGCTTTCCTTTGTTCTACACTCCATGCTTCATATTGGAAAAAGCAACAAGGAATTTGTAGTGGTGACCCAACAGTGTGGCACTCATGCTTGTAGGTACATGAAATTTTCTAAAACAATTGCTAATGACCATCATTTTAGGTGTTAGTCTGTCTGTACTTCACTGGGAAAACCTCTGGTTGGTAAAAACAATCCAGTCTTGATATGTTAGCAAAGGCCACATCGAATCAATATACAGTCAGATAAAATCTTGGCAAGGAAGCAGAGCAAATGATAACCAGTTCCAAACAAATTCCAAATTCTTTCAAATTAGGGCATTCCTCACCACTACCCTGTTGGCTGGGGATACCATGGACAATTTAAAAATTGTTGCTAATAACAAATCTGTGCACACTGGTGTTTGGAATGTGCAAAATGGAAGACTTGGCTACTGCTAAGGGCAGAAGGGGAAAAAAAAGGAGCAGGAGCAGAAACAACATGGGAGGGCAACATTCATGTACATCTCTTAAACAGCAGAGAAACAAGGTTTACTGCTGCAATATTGGTTGACTTATGTGCCCTTTCTCCTCTGCTGTGGTCATGAGGAAATATAATTGCTCATGTAACCTCTTATATTAGCTGTTAGACAAGCTCTTTCCAGAATTCTATCACTGAAGGGGATGATAACTTTGTCTTACTTGTTTTAATGCAAGGAAGTCTACAGATTAATATTTCTAAACCAAAAGGAGGATTGGTTTAACGCCTGCCAAACTGTCTAGTCAGACAGTTGACTCTAAACTGCTCCTCTGGAGCTAAGTTTTATCCTTAGAGACTTCTTAGCTGTTCTCTCCATAGAGGCTGCTCTCCTTAGATGCTGCTTCTCTGGAGCCAGGTTGCATCTTTCCCATTTACCCATCTCTATTAGTTGTAGAAACTGCAGTTAAATACCACAAAAAAGCATTTCTTGCAAATTCACTATGGAGATGTTTCAACACTATCTCAGTTCCCAGCTCTGAGAAATCCAAAACAGCAGCTATAGCTATCTAAAGGGAGGCTTGGCTCTGATAAATCAGGATTAGTGTTCTTTCAGAGAAAGACTCTGGTATTTGTAAATGATGTCTCCACCCCATGGGTTTGATCATTCTGCACTGTGGCCAGTTTTTCAGCTGAATAGCTCAGCAGGGTGTGGAATACAGATCTGTGACCTTCTGCCTGCAGCCTGTGTCCACCTCCAGCAGAAGAGGATATTCCAGCATTGGGAGTGAAAGCCTCATTGTCACCCAGCCAGCAGATACAAAGCTATTTCAAAGCAGAGGCAGTTCTACAGCTATACCCCGGACAATGAGCTACAACAGTAGTTTATTTTAGAGAAGAACCTTAGTGAAATTTAATGCAGTAAATTATTTTCTTTTTCTTCAGAGGAATTAACTCTATCATAGCTGAAACCAGGACACAGATTATTCAAACGTTTCAGGCAGGAGAGTTTTCAGGAAATAATGAAATGTTTTCATTTCTAGTCAGAGCTGGACTTAACTAATTAGTCTGAGTGGAGGACACAGGGTCACTTGGAAAGCTGAGTAAACAACAAGGAGATGAATCAGGCCTGCAGCAGGGCTAGCTACTTGGCTTACAGGAGAAGCTTTGCTAGACAAAAGAGCTGTGAAGCTGCTCTGAGGGAGGGAGCTGCAGCACTGCAGAGGCTCTGCAGGCGTTTCAGAAGAGACTTCTGTTTGCTCTTTGAGGTCGACATGACCAGCAATAGCAGAGATGAGCCACATAAATCTTTTTAGCCCAGAATCCCTGAGCTCTATCACAACACCTATGTGCATCCTAACTCTATAGCTCTAACAGGCTTCTGTTTCATATAAACTTTCCATAAGTATGTAAATGCTTCGGGTTTTGAAAGTGTTGGGGTTTTTTTCAGATTTTTTTTTTTATGTAATATTGAATCTGTTTCCCTCTCCAAAACTCCCCATTTCAGGACCCTTCATGACAATACAGGCAAGCATGAAATTAGAGGTCCAACATAGGTAAATTTTTAGCATCAAATCTTCTGATCCCATTCATGGTGCTCTTCAAATTTCAGATACCACCTTAATAAGATGAGATATGTTCTACTTTATGGATGGAAGATATTTCAGCCTTCATTCTGTGCCAGAGGCAAGCACAAGACAGGCACCCTCTCTCTTATGGAGGGAGAAAAGGTGTCTGGATAGGCAAGTACTTTTATAGTCTTATTTTGTGTATCACCAGTACACCAGTTTAAGATCAACCGATGAAAAATAAATCAACGGGGCACTCCAGGAGATTGATACTATTTATGTGAATGTGGTCATTCTTGGCAATATCAGATACACTCACCTGGGGCAGCAAGAACAATGAAAGTAAAAGAGCTGGCCATTAGTTAAAAATATTTACCTTTTGGGAATTTATACAGTCTTCTGCCCATTAAATCATTAGAAAAATTGGATGACTTTTTTTTCTTTCATTGCACTAGAGCAGAGGATGAAATTAGCTTTGTCAGTTGGACAGAACAGCTTAAATTTCCTGCTGTTGTGTGATCCTGCAGATTTGCTTCTCATTAAAAAAAAAACAGCTAAAGAAGTTCAAAAGGCTCTTAAAAACAGACTATTTGATCCACTAGTTTTGGGTGGTTTTCCTTTAAAAAATTGACTTTGCTTATTTTTTGATGCAAATCTTTTCCTTTAAAATACATAGATATCAGTCACAGTATCTGTGGCCATATGTTCATCTAGAACTGACTGGTTTCTGTTTCAATGTATATTTTCTTTGTGGTTTTTTATCTTGTGTATTGTCAGCAAAAAAAGGCCCAAAGCACAACATAATATATTGTTACCTTTTGGTTACTTATTCCTCTCTGCAATTCAAATTTTCAGCCTGGATAAAAGGTCCTGACATAGTAATTTGGACAAATAAGTTTCAAATAAAGGTAATGTATCATTGCACTCAACAGACGCTGTCTGAGCACTCCAGGGGTCTAGGAAAGTAGTCCTGGTTAAAAAGGGAAACTCAGAAAAACTCCTCTGTCAACTGTTGCACTCCTATTAGCACCAAGCAACAGAACATGCATGGTTCCAGAATTGCCACTGTGCAGGTGTAGAGCAGCAACATTTAGATGTGAGCTGCTTTATCTGTGGCTCTTGTACAAGAGGCTGCACCAGCAGCACAGTCCCAGCTGAGCTCAGACCAGTTCATTTTACATACTCAGCCTAAGGATGAGCTAAAAAAAGGAGTGTCTAAGAAAAAAGGAAGGTGGATGTTTGAGGAAACAAACAATCAAACATCTACCAAACAGCTTTGTCTCAGAGGTTCTGAGACCAGATAAAGTCACAAGCTAGGAAAGTTTTAGGATGTGATCTCTGGTTGTATTCATGGTGTCTACATGCACCCAACATAGAATGTCTTTCCTGGCCATGAGCTAGGTCCATACTTAGCTCACATTCCTTCTGCTTGCTACTTTTTCAGTTATAAATCACCTCTGTAGCAATGCTTTTCTGAAACACAGGCAGATTAGACCTACTACATTTCCTTTGCCTCAAAAAAAACCCACAACAGGTTGGGTGAGCACATCCTAATGTTGAGAAACTAATTCTGTATTTATCACCTGTTCATGTTTTGAAACATCTGTAATATTTTTTTCCTTTGAATTTTGTTCTGAAGTGTTTAGTATTATTTGGATTAGAATGGAAGTTGAGATGGCATTTGTACAAATCATGATGATCTGAGGTATTTATTGCTTTTAAATTTGATATACCTCTGCTGGGATGGAAATTGTCTCCTCCCCTTGATGTGAATGTGTTTCAAGGTTCACGTCTCCCTTGTTTGTAGTTGCTGCAGCTCTCACTCATTATCCTGTCTTCGTCTGTGTTGACTGTAATAAAATATTTATAGATAAAAGTCTTTAGCATTGAATAGACAAACAGAAGCAAGACAGATTTCTCAAGGACCTAGATAAAATTTTTGTTAGTTTCTATTGCAAACAGGAAAAATTGAGATCTTACTAAAAAGTAGTTTGAAATAAATAAATTAATTAAAATGGTTGTTGGTGTAATAAAAAGTCTATTAGCTTTTGCCAGTGGAGGAATTCAGCTTCTTATTTATTGACATGCAAGGTTTGAAATGCTTATCAACAACATCATAATGTTGTTGTACTATTAACTGTCTTTATTAGTCTACAGAGAGATCAAACCATAGTTTTTAAATAATTTCAAACATTTGTATCTGACAGCCTTATGATTGAAAATATAGAATGTATGTGTAATACTAGGTCATTTGTTTTATAAACCACACTGTACTGCAATTAATCAAGAAGAATTTGCAATGCCAATGCAAATTTGGGTCTATCAGTCTTATTGTTAAATTAGAAGAGACATCCTTTCTTGGGTCCGGTGCTGACTGAAATCAAACTGTCTCAGTTGACTCCTGAAGTGCCAGGTCAGCAGGTGTTTGGTATCTTAAAAAAAAGAATGCAAGTTCCTACTAGTTACAGTGAGTTTTCCTGAATTCCTACAATATTTTGAAAGCAAAACTTTATCAATCTTTTCTTTCTCTACTATTCCTCCTAAATAAAGACAAGACTTTCTTTTCTCTTTTCTTTTTTCTTTTTTCTTTTTTCTTTTTTCTTTTTTCTTTTTTTTTTTTTTTTTTTTTTTTTTTTTCTTTTTTCATTTCTCTTTTCTTTTCTTTCTTTTTCTTTTTCTTTTTCTTTTTCTTTTTCTTTTTCTTTTTCTTTTTCTTTTTCTTTTTCTTTTTTTTTTCTTTTTTCTTTTTTTTTTTTTTTTTTTCTTTTCCTTTTTCTTTTTCTTTTTCTTCCCTAGACATCTACTGTGGTTCAAACTACTGTCATGTAAAGCAGGTATGTTACAGATGGTGAGTAACACTCTGACCAACCATTACTGGTCATTTGTGTCAATTACCATATGATTCTCCAATTTTTATCACTTAAAAATCATTTTAAAGGTAAGGATATAGAGTTCAAGGCTAAATCTAATCTGTTTTCCTGAAGAAGTAAGTAGATAATTTTCTCTATCTCATCATCCATCTGGAAACTTCATCCTTTTGCTACATCCACAGGTTCTAATTTGGATGTGCACTCCCCTTTTTTCTTTGCTGTTTGGAGCATCTCTTCCTATAGCTAGCCGCCTGCTTGAATCACTCACATGATTCTAATTTGTACACGGTACATTATACCACCTCTAAAGGGAAATGAAGAGAAAGATATTTTGCAAACCCACATTGTTTTCTTACTTGAATCCTCTGCCTTGAGCTAACATTTTCTATAATTCCAGGAACATGCTGCTGGTTAAAAACAAATTCAGTAAAGACTCAAACACAGATGTAATGAGAAGTGTTTCTTTCTCACTTGTGGTAAAAAGGACTATCCTGAGTGTTATTGATAGATCAATGATACATGAATTACACAGTTCTGTTCATAATTCATGGTTTGTAAACTTCATTATATACATATATAAACAGGGGAACTGAAACAGATCAAAGAGTTTGAAGGAGTATGAATATGTAAAGAGCTTGCACATCTCTCCCACACTTCTGTGGTCATCTTACTGTGTTTTATTGCCAGATGTTTGAGGATTAGGATCTTGACAAGATGTACTTGAATCTAAGAATCATTTCACATTCTTAAAGTAAATGAAAAAGGCAAGTAACTCCCTGGTGTGCATGGCTGGACATGCAGGCTCAGGCCCCTTTTGCCTTGCTGTCTCTGTCCCCCTGCAGACTTCCATCTTTCTGAGTGCCGTGGGTAGCAGCTGAAGTCAGCCATAGGGGCTCAGAGAAATGGACACAAGGCAAAATTTTGATTGTTGAGGCCCACATATTGCAATTAACTAAGTTCTTCCTACTGAAATTCTCTTGGAAACTCCATTTGACTCTTCAAAATGTTTTGGAACAAGAAAATCAGAACTCCTGCAGATGGTTACTGAAAAACAAGTATTTGCCTTATACATACATTACATCTTTTCTTAATTTTCTTCAGAACTATTTGGCAGCTTATGATTACCATCCAGGCTGGATAATGTTTACTGTGAAAAAACTTTGATGTACCATATCATCAGAGGCAGGACTCAAAGAAGTTATGTACTGTTGGTAAAATATATACTGAATTCACCTGCAGACAGCACTCACCTACTTTATCTAGCTGAAAACTTGTCCTGGGATTGCTACTCTGCCATGTATATTCACTTCTACTGTAACTTTGAACATATGAGCAGGAAAACTGCATTTTCAGCATTTCCCTTGGTAATTTAAGCCATGCCATGCTTAAATGCAACTTTCCTTCAGAATCCAAGACAAGGTTTTCTTACTCAATTATGGGACAAAATTGACATCACGCACACAAGAAGCCCAACTTAGATCTTACAACATAATCCAGAAAGCATGCAAATTGCTAGCTCTAAATCAGTCCTTGCACAATGAAGAATATTCTAAATGTAATAATGTCTTTGGATTATTATGTGTATCTGGATTTTAAATGAAATAACAATTCTTCATTAATCTTATGTAATGTCTGTGTGGTGCTCAAAATAAGCACCCAAATATCATCTGAACTACAACTCTGGCAGAATTTAGGCAGTATGGCTCTTGACCTAATGGTGTTCATACAAAGAATAAAAAAAGAAAATTATATCAACATTTAAAATGTGGTGTTTCAGATGCCCAACAGCCAGGGTAACCAGTCCATTCAGATTCCTGGGGGCTTTTATGGCAACATTTGCAGCAGCAATACCTGCCTGATCTGTCATTGCTGTGGCTCCTGGCTTGAGATTTCCTCAAATTTCCTCTTTAGTGATGATATGACTACTTTAAAAAGGAAAGAGACTTTCTTGTAGCACATACCAACAGGAGTGTGGAACTCAAACTCATAAGTACATCTCTAAATGAAAAAGCTAAAACAAAAAGTACAATTAATGAATGCTGCCTGGCTCTGCATGTCTCAGATGAAATATGTTCTGTTAAAAGGTCATTACGATAATTTATTAATAGACATTATATATGTATTATATACATAATAGGTATTAATATACATAATAGATGTCTACATATATATAAAAGTTTTGGTGTTGGCTTAATGTTGTGTACTGGAAGCATCTTTTGGCTATGGTACAGCTGTGATGCTGAGCCACAGTTAAGTCTGACTCATGAACCATCTTGAGGAGATAACAGGAGGCACCAAACCCTGCACTGAATTTAGATTTAAAAGAGGTTACTCACAATCTTCAAATTAAGTATATGTTCAGAGGTTTTGGTGGTTTTTTTTAAAAATCATAACCTTAAAAAAATTTGACTCCTGAAAGTTTGGCCCTGCAATGCCTAGGTTTGTGGAAATCGCCCCAGAAACTTGGTTCTTCATGAAGTTCATAAAGAAATGTAAATGTTAATCCCTTTGTTGCCAATCCTATTCTAACATCCAGAAGACACGGAGTTTTGCTGCCAGGGCTGGGCAAAGGACCTTGGGAGCCACAGAAGATTGGCAGATCTGTCCAGCTCTCTGTGAGACCTTGAGCTGGTCACCCTGTGCTCGCTCTCAGACACTCTTCCAGGACAGATGCTCCAAACCTCTGTGCAAACAGCAGTTAGCAGCAGTCAAGTCACACCTGCACCTCAGACTGTCCTGTAAAAAACAGTAGGAGCCAGCTTTGCTTTCTGTGAGGTGTAGATTTCTGCTGTTTTGTGCTGATTGTGATGTAAGAGCACACAGGGGAACTCAGGCGGCCAAACAGCTGCAGGGAGCTTGTACATGAGCTGGGCACCAGCCTGCTCAACCTTGTACAAACTGGTGTCTTTCTCCATACCAGATCCCTCTGGGCCAAGGCAGGAGGTGAATGCCCAGCACCACAGCTGGAGAAAACGTGGTCTGCAAGGCAGAACTGCAGGCACCAAGGGAGCAGTGAAACTGAGCAAGTTGAAGGTTGGGCAACCATCGAATATGCTCTCTAGGCATCCCTTTTGGAATTAAAATACAAGACCTTTTTTGAGTTTTCAGTATACAAAAAGATAAAGAATTACCCCAACTGGTTATTTTCTGCATTAATTTATGGATTGCCTTACAACAGCAGTTCTTTATTAGTCAAAAAATTGCAAAGGAGAAAAAAAATTCCCTTACAAAATGTTATAAAATATGAAGGACGGAGATGTAGACAAACCAGCCTGTTTCTGATTTTTCTGTCTGCAGCTTTCTATCATTAAGTGCTATTATATTTCTGTTGGCTGCATTGAAGACACCTTTTATTGAAGTTTTGTCCTTTATATACTTATATGGTGTCCTTAAGTCACCTCCTAAATCTGAGTTATTAAAAGTATTGCATTTCCTGAGCTTTTCACTGGATGGCATATTTTCCAGTTCTCTAATGGTTCTTTCAGTCCTTTGCTATCCCACTCCAAGGTTTTTTAAACATTCTGCTTGAATTCAGAGCTTTAGGGTGTAGCCAAAATAGAATATGTTTTCTTTAATGCTGCAGATAAAGAATTTAAAGCACTGGAGTAAAAAATTTATCCTTGCAGAGTTTGTCTTGAAACACACTCACTTAATAAGTATTCTTTGCTCACATACAGCTGAGATTTATCATCTGTTTTGCAATCTATTTCATATGTGCAAAGCTGTCACTGCAGCATTATAGTTCCCTAGTCAAAATATTGTGTTATGTGAGTGCTTAAGAAATGTCCAAGTGTATAATGTTTACACTCAACCCCATATTGATCCTTTCATAGCCCATTAAAAAGAAAGAAAAAATGGATATTTTGACAAAATCTGTTTCCCTAAGCAGTCCTGTGTTCTATTACCAGTTTTGTGAGTAATGTACTGAATGACAGTATTATGGAAAAATTTAGGTAGGAAGTGACCAAAAAATGCCCAAGGATGGTGTCCAGCATCTCTAACTTATAGCCTCATATGATGAATCTTCTATTTTACCTGAAGCCAAGGAACTTTACCTTAGAAACTCTCCATAATATGATTTTTATTTTTAGTACAACCACTGGTGGTGGTGGTGATGGCATTTGCCAATATTTTGGCTCTGCACCAATCACTGCATTTTAAAAGACTGAAGAGGAAGACAACTTTGAAAAAGCAGCTGTAGTGAAAGGATGAATGATTAAAGGCGTCTTGAAAATACTACTTGATAGTAGTAGATATAATATTGTAGGTATAGAATAGTTTAATTTAATGTGCACCTGGTAATGTTGGGGGAAAAAAATCAACCCTCTCTGCCCCTAAATATCTGGAAAAATCATTCAAATGTAAGATAATATTTCACAGGAAAATGCATAAAAGAAAACTGCAGTAAAAAAAAAGGGGTATGAGATGCTACAGAAGATCTGTAGTAATTTTGGTATGGTTTGTAGCTAAGTTAAACCTGGTTAGGTAGTGAGAAGATACTTCTAATACTGCCACTGAATCCAACCCAAAGGAAAAGTTTCACTTACAGTCAGATAAATAAAATATTTTTCTTCAAAAGATAGAAAAATCAATCATCTACTTTGATATCTACAATAACTACAGTTAGGAATGCTAGATGGAAGCAAAAAAAAAAAAAAAACTAGAAGAGAGATGAAATACCATAGTATAAAATCACAGAATTACTGAATCATCAAGGTTGGAAGAGACCCTCAAGATCATGTATTAGAGAGGGTTAATCCACTGGCAAACAGGTGCAGCTGCATATATAAACTGAACTAAAAGGTGACCATCAGTCTTCAGCGGCTGTGGCCACAGCAAATGATAATGAAATCCTTGACCACATCAGGAGAAGTGGAGAGGGCTTGCACCGTGTGTCGTGTTTAGTTTTGCCAAACACCCTCTCAGGAGCCACATACACAGCAAGAACTTGCTGAGTGAAACAAGAGTGAAAGCTGAAAATGATTGCTATCACTAAATGCCCTAGGCAAGCCTTGGAGAACAAAATGAGTTCTTTAGGTTTAAAGACAATGTTGATATTAGGAAACAAATACAAAATTGCCACAAATACTTTTAGACTGGAAATTAGTAGGAAGTGTCTAACTACCATGAAGGTCTGACACAGTCCTCTAACAGCAGGAGGAAAGTCAATTTACTGCTGTTTTACTTAAAGCACGGGCTTATAATGCAAAATCTACTTTCTGAAATGTGGTTTTTGTATTAAGTGATTGCCTATCATAACTGAGAAGCAGCCTACATCACTTCTTCCGGACTCAGAGTAATCCTTCCAAGCACTAAGAGAAGACAGGAAAGGAACAAATGGACCCAAAGTCTCAGGTATCTAGTCAGCAATCTTCATGAAGCTTAAGAATTGCCTGATTTTTTTTCTTTGGCCAGATTTTTGATTCTTTGCATATCAAAGCATGGCTTGATAGAAGCATCCAGCTTTTTCTTACTTAACATCTTCCAATCTTCCTCTACCCATTGTATCAAATGTTGACAGACTGAACAAAGGCTCTCTCAAACCCAAAAGTCACACGATGGGAGTGGAGGACAGAAGCTCATCATTTGAGAAAAGACAAGCGGCAAAGAGACTGGGACTTTGAAATATGGGGATTACACAGTACTTCTGGTGTGGTATAAATAAATTCCAAAGTCAAATAAAGTCAAATAAAAGTCCCCTATCTTCTGTGCTGTCTCTTATGAAACAAAGAGATGCTTTGTGCTGACTTGCTGCCATCATCCCTTCCTCTAGTCTCCCTCTGGGATACCTTCCCTGTGTTCATCCTGCCAACAGCAGCCGGCTGCACAGCCTCTGGGAAGAGCACTGGTGATGGGCTCTCCTGTGTACAAACTGGAGCTAAAGCCACCAGAGTTACTCTGGGCTCTCACATGATCTTGTCACTACAACATTTTCTCCTGACTTTCGTCTTCCTCTGGCAACTCAGCTGATGCCCCAAGCCGCAGCACAGGGAAATGGAAGTATGGTTTCTGTATTTTCAGACAGTAAAGCATTAATTAGGACCATGACTGGGCCTCAGCCTATGCTACATTACAAAGATGAAACAGAATGGGAGAATTGTTCTGCACTTGGCCCTGCTGGGTTTGCTATAATGTCTAGCAGTGCTCAGTTGCATTTTTATTTTTTCCCTTTTCTCTGGCTACAGGAAAGGTTCAGGAGCCAGTGCTCAGAATTAAAGATAAGGTGAATCCAAACACTTTCAGTTTTAGATTTGCTTGTTATCTATATGCTTCCTTTTAGAGATTAGATTTTGTACACCCACATCACAGGCAATTAATTGTGCCTTACAAAACTTACACAAAATAGCTCTGCTGATTGCCAGAGTTACTCATTATTCCAGCAACTATGAGGGGTAAAAGTTTCCCGTGTCGGACTCCTCTGGCACCTGATGTACTGCAATTGGCATGGCTTGGCAATTTATGTCTTTATGCTGGAGAGTGACAGTGGGTCCTGCTCACCTCTGCCATTTAAATGGCTTTCACTGGGGTTTTGTTTGTTTGTTTGTTTGTTTATTTTCCAGGGAACACAAATCACAATTGCTTGGGAACAAAGCAGGAATTTTATTTTTGCTTCTTCAGTACCGTAAGTGCTGATATAAACCCCACACTTAGTTTTTCCACCTGGACTACTGACCGCGCCGCTGCTGTGTCAGCTAGGAAACGACGGTCCCTGCTACTTGGCCAACTTATTTCAGGCTTCCCTCAGCGTTTTCCCCGACGGAGGCTCCCACCGGTTCGCCGCGGTGGCAGACACCGCATGAATCACCAGGGACTGTTTGCCTTGGCCCGCGGGGAATGGGATATCCATTCCCCGACGTTTCCTTTGGTCGGCTTCCCTGGAAGCAGCGGTCCGGGGAGCACGGCGCTGGCCGGGGAAGGATGCGCTGAGCCGCCAGACAGAAACCACACCGCTTTTGTCTAGCGGGAACCCACGGCCCACTCCGGGAGAGTCCGCTCGGCCGGAGCAGGCGCTGCCCCTGGGGCTGAGGGAGCTCCCCTCGCCGCCCGCCACAGCTCTGGCAGGGAGGAACCAGCAGCGGGGCCGAGGTGCGCGGGGCCGGGCCGGGGCCACCGCGGCCGGGAGCCCAGAGGGGCCGGCAGCCCCTGTCCCTGACGGGGCTGGCGGGAGGGAGCGGGCCCTGCGTCCCTCCGACCAAGCGGGAACGCCTGGGGCCGACAGCCCGTGTCCCGCAAGAGCCGTCGATTCCCTCTCTTTCCTCCCGGCTGGTGTGAGGGAGCGAGAGAACAGTCCGGTCCCAAACAGGGGGCAGGCGGGAAGGAGTGGGAGGGCAGGTCGTACCCCTCAGGGGGGCAGGAGTGAAGAACCGCGTCCCTGACGGCAGAGGCGGCTGAGGAGCGAGGAACGCGGCTCTCCGCGGCTCCTCCCGTGGCCTCCCGGCGCCGCGCCGGCTCTGGAGGTCTGGGCATGGCAGCCGGTGTCTCCATAGAGGGATTCCCCGCTTTTCCTCCCCTTAGTGCTGAGCCGGGCTCCTGCCGCCGGGGACGGGGCTGGCGGGAGGCGGCTGCTCCCGGGGGGCGGGCGGGGGAGCGCCGTCCGGGGCCGCGCCGAGGGGAGGAGGCTCCGCGCTCGCTCCCGACCGCCGCCGCTGCCGCGCCGAGCGGAGCGGCCCCGCCAGCCTCTCAGGTAAGCCCGGCTCTGCCGCCTGCCCTGCCCCGCCTCGCCTCTCCCGCCCGCCAGGCGGGTCCGCGGCGCTCCGCCCGGGGACACCGCACCCCGCCGCGTCCCGCGCCGCCCGGCGGGCTCGGCATCGCTGCCATCCCGAGTCTCTGCACTGCCGGCGGCCACCCCCGCCCCGGGGCCCCGGCTCGGCGGAGGGGCGGCCCTGCCCCGGGGGCCCCTCCGGGTGGGGGGGCGGCCGGGAAGGCCCCGCGGGCGGCGGGGGCCCGGCGGGGAGCGGGAGGCCGAGGCGAGGGGCCGCGGCGGCGTCTGGGGCTGGGTTGGGTGTTCGCTTGCTGGGTCCCGCTGGAGCGGTTTGCTGCTCGTGGTGCAGCCCGCAGGAGAAGGGTTTCCCTTTCCTTTGGGCTGCGTGGGTCTGAGCAAACTCTTAATTTGTCCTCCTCCCCGTGCATGCCGCGGTAACTCATTTAACAGTATCTGCTGTAAGGAAACACCCCCGGTGTGTTGTAAGATCAGTGCAGCTTCGGAACCGAACTTGGCTTAGAAACGTGTTCAAGAGTAGCCTGCAGGTGTCTTGACCAGCTTGCAGCAGCGCGGGCTGCGGCTTCTCCCCGTGCCAGGGAACAGCTCACAGGTAGCTCAGGGCTCACCTGGGGCGTGCAGGGCTTCCTGAGAGCCCTGCGTTTGCTGGAGGTGGAAGGAGTGAGGGGCTGTTTGCTGAATGTAATATACTTACACTGGAAACTTTACTGAGATGGTGCTCCTTAATCAAAATATTATCATGGCATCTTTAATGAGCATGTATTCCTGCTTCAGAAGACAGTCCTTTCTGTGTCAAACTGGCCTCTATCAGTGCTAAACTGTAGAATATTGTTCACTGAGAGAGAAGAATGCAATCTGCTGATTTATGTAATGCTTCCTAAGTGCTTGGGTTTGCTTGTGGGACCATTGTTCTAAAGGTGAATGATCCTGACTGAGGTCTGAAAAGGTGACATGTTGTGTTACATGTTATAGCTGCACTTCTGTCAAACAGCTGACTACTTCAGAAGAAATCATCAAACTGTATCCCATAAAAAATTCTCCTTAAATCAAGAGCTAGATAAAATACACGTACAACTTTTCCATTAAATCCTACAAAATCTACAAAATAGTGTTGGAGTATTACACTTCTCATGTAGATGTCTCAGCTTTAAGCACGAGATTTTCTAAACTTTTCGTCATGTAATATATATCCCTGTAATATTCAACAAATTAAATTTGATTTGTTTTAAATCTTCAGAAAATGCAGCACTCAGTTACACAAAGCTGCAGTTAAGATCCTTAATCCTGCACTCAATATTCACACCTAATTACTTTATGTGAGTCTCTCCATTGACTTCACTGGCATTTCTCACGAACAAGGGAATGCACATTCTACTTTTTATGAGCTGGGGCTCAGGGACCCAGCTGTGATGGTAAAAGATGTTTTAGTCAGTCCAGGCAAACTACGGAAAGGCTAATCAGATCTAAATACTCTCTCATGACTTATAAACCATCTCCATAGGAAGGTAAAACAGTAAGCACTATTTAATTGTATTGTGGGTATCATTAACAAGCTCTTTTTATACAGTGTACTCATTGTTAGTGTTTTCATTATGAGCAAAGAGTATTTGGGATGGAGTGGGTCTCATCCCCAAATTATTGGTTTACAGTGGTGCTGGTACTGGGGTCAGTGTGACTTTGCAAATAAATTTCAGAACCATAGTATCCTTTTTTTCTCCCAAACCTTTCTGTTTGCAGTTAAGTCTGTTGTGGCTTGTGACTACTTCAGAGACAAAACTAGGCAGCTTACATGTGTATAATATGTCATATAATATATGCTTTCATTTAAATACCTACTGTGGATAGTCAATTTTCTCAGTTTTCCCATGCTACTTTTCTGGGCATGTTGTGGAAACTCTGATGTCTAGATGAGATTCAGTACCAGAAAGTGCAAATGAGTCTTTCTCAAAACAACAAGATAATGAAAAGGTCTATTGTCCAAGTGGCAACTGAAGAAAATCATGGCATAGAGATTGATGCTGTCATAAAATAAGAATTCCCACTGCCAGAGCTTGCTGTCTGACCACTGGAAACTATGCAGAGTAAACCATACTATGGGTGTACTGTTCTATAGCTCCACCATTAGCTTTTATGTGATGAGAAGTTACTGAAATGGTCCTCAACTTCATCTCAGGGGTTGGACCTGATGGCTTACATAGGTCCTTTCTACCTAAATATTTTATCATTATGTGATTTAGAGTTATTCATGTTACAACAGTGATATCAGGAAGTCTGTATGTCATTGAGACAGATGACTTTAAATTAAGCAACAGGTCGCTTAGTCTTCTTCATTTCATTAGAGCTGTAGAAAATTAAATTATATATGTAGTACATATACTCTAAGCCCATTAAATAACAAAGTCTGTTGTGTAGAAGTCCCACTATGATATTTACATCTGACAATAAAATTGAATGCTGATCTCTGCTCTTTCTGATAAGCTGTATATTTTGGTGTCTGAACTCATCAGTTCCTGTGTGTGCTTATCTGGCCTTTGTGCTTGGATAGGCAAGTTGTCCTTTCCCCATCCCCAGCACTCTTTGGACAGCTTCCAGAATGCGGTTGCCCTCCTGTGTCCTGTAGCTCCTTTGGTTATGCTCTGCACATGGGTATCCTATACAGGGTTGGGTTTCTGGGCATATTTGGCTGATTACCAAGTGTCATTCACCTCTCCTTAGAACTGCTCTGTAATGCATTTTGTGTCTTCCCTGTACTGTTTCAAAATCGAAGTTAATTTACTCCACTGTCACATTTGATTTTGTTAGTCCAAGTTACAGCTGCGCTGTGGGATTTTTTGGCAGCAGCTGAAATAAATAGCTACTGGTGGAGATTCAGCCACAGCCCTATTCCTATGCAAGGCAGGGGCATCTCTCAATACAGAAAGCACTGGAATATCCTTTTAGTTGCCAAGGTAGGGATATGTGTTGGATGAGGAGGACTGTATGGAAGCTTAGGAGACAAGGGTGGAAGATTTTGTGAGTCTGTGGTTGTCACCCTGTCCCTACCACTATGCAGACATGTCTGGAGCAGACATTGCTCTCACATGCTAGGCGTATGTCCCACTGCAGACACAGAACAACCTGTGGCCATGAAGCTTCATGGACCCATCCAAAGAATTCATCCTAGTCTTCTCACACTGGAGTACACAACTTCTGGTCCTAAATCCACCTCCGATTCAGGTTACTCATACTGTCTGGACACTCATTATTTCAGATTGATACAAGACTGGTGTTGCCAAGTCAAGAGTTCCTTTTGTTATTGTGGTGGCTTGCTGTGCTTCTGTGAAAGCTGTTTGTAATTGGGTTGGCTGTCTCAGAATACACCACAATTACTAATTGACTTTCAGATAATGAGTTCCCCAGATTTATCTCATACTACTGACAGCACAAATGGCCCAAGGCAGCCTCTTAAAAGGAACTAAAAAATGTATTAACAAGTGAGTACTGCTCTGATGCTTTGCAGGACATGGTGCAGTTGTGGGCTCATGGGCATCTGGGTTCATGGGCACCTAGTGCCTGCCATTAGGTTTGAGCAGCATGTGAGGAATTTACAAATTTACAGCACCTGCAACTTTGTTTCTTCTTGGTGATTTAACTCTATTGGTGAAATGTTGTTGATAGCCATGATTTAGAATAGGTGTCTACGGGTTCTGTGCTGCTAAGCCTAGTGAAGCCTTCATTATGCAGCAAGGAGTTACAGAAAATCCAGTGCATCACTTGGTGAAACAGGGTGACAGTAGAGTGCTTCTTGCGGATGTGCTAAATATCACCCTCCCAGCTGTGGCCACCTGCCCCAACGCAACACCTGCATGGCTAGGGACATGATATATATATATGATATACAATGATGATTTGTGATATTGGACTCTGTGGGCCTCTATAGGTATTTTTTAGAACTGGAGAATGCCTGTGTCAGCAACTGGTCCAGACAGACAGAGGAAATTACTAATACTCTGTGTCCTGATGCCCATGCTACACAGTGATATTAATGATTGGTGAATTAGTAATGCATGTGCTGGCTTGTGGATAGTGAAGTACTTTGGAATATATTGTAACTGATAGTTAAAAGGGCTTTACAGTGCCTACAGTCCTTTTTTTTGTTTTAATTTCTGAGATGGTGGGATTGAGAAAGAGGTATTTTGTGGCTTTCATGTAATAAGACCTCATTTATTTTTCCAAGTAACTCACCATGTTTGCTAAACTGGGGAAACAGACTGATTTCATTGACTCACATAGATTGCTTGCAGTTCATTTACCTTCAGTGAAAGTTTTTGATTTGATCACGATTTCCTATTACCTTAAAAAGGAATGCTGAAAGAACTTCAGAATGGTTCTCTTCTATGAACTTATGTTCTTTATAACTTAGAAATACTGAAGTTAGGTCTGTTGGAAGCTTAATGAGAGTAAATGGCTGTCTCTTTTAACTAGGCAACAAGAAAAGCCAAAGGCAACCTCTGTAGTGCTAAGCCTCTGGTGCTTTTTTGTCTTCTCTTTCTCTCCCATCTATGAAGAGAAATTGTACAGGGTTCAAGAGGGGGATACTATTTGCAGGTATTGATGTTGCACGTAACTGTTGAGTATTTCCCCTTCTGTGTATTGTGCCAGTTGTGTTGGTAGCTGGAGAAGGTGGAGAGGCAGGGATTTGTGGAGTTTATGTTTCTGATTTAGCCTTGGGAGGAAACTTGTATTACAAGACAAGGAGGGAGACAATACAGAGGAACAAAAGGTATGAGCTGAAACATATTACTTGTTTTCAAATTTGTTTTTCAGCATGATCTGCTCAGCAAAGACAGGTACATTTTAAGGTACTTGAGTGAAAAAAGGTGATCTTACAGGCCAGTGGAGGGGTTTTCTGCTTCTCTGTAAAAGAAATTTTCCTGAAGTGTGGTAAGAGGTGGGAGGACACTGACTTTGGCATAAGCCACAGAGCATCTCTTTTCCCTTGATATTATTTAAGAGGTATCACAGTGAAGAGGACAAATATTAATACCCTGCAACAAGCAGTGGAGAAGGTCACTGATTTATTACCACTGACACTGAATATTCAGTAATGTCTCTGCCCAAAACAGCCATCAATCCCTTACAAGGAGACTTCCATGGCAAGATATTTGAAAGCTTAGAAACAGGCTTGTATTGTTTCAGTGCTGTCCAGCAAAGGAAATAGGTATTTTAAAGATGAAATCTCAATTTTATTTTTTAGTATTCCTACACTGTGGTTCATAAAAGTCCATAACAGTGCATCAGAAAAATTCCTCTGATGCATGGGTATATGGCTAAGCTAGCACAGGTAAAATTGATAAGATCACAACATGGCAATATTCAGCTCTTGGCTAGCAGCCAGTTAGGGAATGAGGGAAGCCTTAAAAGAACAGAGAGCCTGTCTGTTTATCTGCCATCTTCTGGGAAAATGTCCTCTTTTATACCAAACTTCTTCTAGACAGCTGCAGATACGGCCAGCAGCCCTCACCAGATTGTACCTCTGTGAGCAGCAGTTGTCTCTTCTCTGGTAGCAGCTTCCTCACGCGTCCAGCACAGCGATGTGCTGCACTGAGTGCTCCAAGGCTGCTGTGAGAGCCCCACTCTTCTTCCTCTCACTGTGGGTAGAGGAGTGGAGCAGTGAAAGCTGGTGAATCTGGTGCTCAATCTGGTAAAGCCACATGGACTGGCAAACCTCTTGCTGGGTATTTTTTGTGTTTGTTTTTGGTTTGGGGTTTTTTTCTTGTTGTTGTTGTAGGTTGTTGGTTTTGGGTTTTTTTGTTGTGTTTTTTTGTTTTGTTTTTGTTTGGTTGTTGTTGTTGTTTTTTGTTTTGGTTTTTTGAACTGTTCAGGATGTTTGTCTTGCAGTGACTTGGTCTTGGGTCTGCCATGGGGAGTTAGTTCCCAGTGGTATACTGCTGACAGCTGGAATTAAAGTGCTCAAAATACATTCACCAGGTAGCCACAAAAATATGACTTTGTAACTTTGGTACTTTGGGAATGTGTTCTCAGCTGGTAGAGCAAGGGTTAACCAGCCCCAGAGGGCTGTGGCAGAAGAGCTTAGCCTGCTGGAAAAATGAGGTTAAATACCAAACGTGGTGCAGTAAACACCATCCAGCTTCTAGAGTGAAGACAGGAGACCTTGCAGAAGGCCCAGAGGATAAACAGAGAACCATGGGAGGACTGTATGAGGAGCAGCCAGGCAACCACAATACAGACTGGTCATGTAAAAGCAGCACTGGACACAAATGTGTACCTGGAGCTAGAGCCAAGCACCCAAGTCCAGGCTGTCATCACCCCAGGAAAGCAGCACAGAAGCTTTCAGTGTGGATGAAGGGGTGACAGCAAGCTTGGATCAGTGTATGTCATCACACATACAGCCTTTGGCTTTGGGGTTTTTTGGTTTTTCCTTCTCCCTGAAAATGAATGAAATTTTGCTTACATTTTTATTTTAGATTATATGTAGTTTTTTGGGTTTTGTTTTTTTTTTGAAGATGAGGCAACTGAACATCTTTGCTGTTAAGTATAGCTTTTGTTTGAAACAGTATTTTAAAACACTGTTGGTGAGGGTAGGAGTGTGTTCATAGTAGATTTTATCCTTTTTGGTGGATCTCTAAGTAGATTTATTTTCTGATTATCAGACTAGAGATATTGAGATATGAGCATCTAAAGTTTCTGAATCCAAAGTAAGTACTATTGAACAATATGTTATTCAGTGGTTCTGTTTCTCTAGTACTCCAACCTTACTTTTCAAAGGGATTGGTAAAAATTACACTAAATTGAAAATATTTAATGTATTCCAGAATTCAGTGACAGCTAATGAATGATTATGGAGACTATTCAGTTTATATGGTCAGCTAATCATATATTTGTATGTTATGTAAACATTTTTCTCACAGAATTCAAAGACTTCAAGTCACAACAAACACTCTTTTTTCTTATTTCTGGAGTTGCTTATGGACAGCTATGAGTCTAGTGAATTTGTAACTATGACCAAATATCAAAAATTGCTACAGAGGTATAAAATATTTTAAGTGTCAGAATGTAGGAGAGTTTATTTTAGGGTGGGACTGTCCTGAGTCACTGCTTTAGCACCATTTCCTTTGGCATCACGCTGTTACTGGGCTGTTTAGCAACGTCTTGTGAAGGCTCTGCTGCATTGTACTTGGTTCTTTGACTTGCCATCAGCCGCAGCTAAAATGACTTTTCTTAGAGTTTTGTGCCATTTTTACAGCTGTTTAGGGTGAATAGAAAGGAGGGATGAGTTAGGCCTCTGATAAGTAGTTAAGAGCAAGAAAGCCCTCTTGAGCATTCTGTTCATACCTAGTTCCTGTAACAGCCTTGCAACAAGGATATTTCTCTATTCACTTTAACCCTGGTCTTGTATTTGTGGGGTGCCCCGTGGCAGGAAGGAATGATGAATCTGACTCCATGTTCTTAAAAGGCTAATTTATTATTTTATGATACTATATTATATAAAAGAATACTATACTAAACTATACTAAAGAGTACAGAAAGGATCTTACAGAAGGCTAACAAGATGATAAAACTCGTGACTCCTTCCAGAGTCCTGACACAGCTTGCCCGTGATTGGTCATTAAGTCAAAACAATTCACATGAAACCAATGAAACATGCACCTGCTGGATAAACAATCTCCGAGCACATTCCAAAGCAGCAAAACACAGGAGAAGCAAATGAGATAACATTGTTTTCCTTTTTCTCCAAGTCTTCTCAGCTTCCCAGGAGAACAATCCTGGGGAAGGGGATTTTTGCAGAAAATATGACGGTGACACCCTGACAGCATGGCTTCTGATTTTCTAAAACATCAGTGCTAGAACTGGCATGTGTTCTTGGGGTCCATTTGCCTCGTGTGCTGAATGAGCAGGCCTGAGCAAGAGGAGACCCCTGGCACAGCCCTGTCTGTGTTGATGTTCTGAGGAGTGAAGAGATACCTGGGACTGATGATCTCCAGATGTAACAACTGTTACCTCCAGGGAAACACAATCCTATTTCCAGTGGTGTGTGTGCTGTTTCCAGTGTTCATCTGTTTCTGACTAGAACACTGGAAAAACTCTAGCAATAACACCATCCAGATGCCCAGAAATGTAATTATTTTGTGGCCATTTTTATAAACACCAGCTATTTCCATTTCTTTCCTAGTTCAAGTGTCCTTAAATCATGTATTGCCCATTACTGGATAATATTGAACACTGAAGTAAGGCTGGGCATTTTGAGTGCAAAGACTCATTTTGGCATGTGCACCAGAATGTTGTGTCTGCATTTGGGGCTGCTGAGTAGGACACACAAAAGGAAAAATAGATTTATAGTCAGAAAAATACATTATGTGTAATGGTTGTGTGGGAAAGACTGAAAAATAATCAACAAAATATCTTTATTAGTGAGAAAATATTTATTCAGAATTTTCCTTTCTGCCAGTGAATAGCTCATGGTGGGGAAAAAAATGAATTATCTTTCAGAACTGAAGCATTTAGTTGCCTTCTGTTACATATCTGCTTGTTAGATTTAGGGCCCTGTTAAAATTGTTTTCAAGCGTTAGTTACTTCACCAAGAATAATTGTTAAAATTTGCACTGCTTCAGAAGTTCCACTCAGATTCAGTTAAAACAGTTCTTTGTTATGAAAGTGGGTAGTTCTATCCATCTCTTGCACACCTAGGGGAGCTCTTTACTCAGTTTCATCCTATCACCCACTCCAAGACTGAATCCAGCTCCTGTGGTATGCTCTCAACCACAACAATAAAGATTTGGGAGAGCATAGAAGGAGCCTCTGTCTGAGGAAGCCACCAATGGGGAACACAGCCAGAAGATGAATCTCTAGAATGTCAGTCTTTGTTTTCTGTTTGTGGCAGAGTCAGCCATGGCTTTTATGATGCATTAAGCTCCTGGTCAGGAATAATCTCTTAATGTAGGAATTTTGGCTGTCAATTTGTTCTTCTGGATGGTAAAATTGCTCCAGAACCTATGGCAAGCTCCTTTCCATGCCTCAGGAGTCTATTCCTACAAACAAGATTAATCTTGCACTGGTATCTTCATGTCAGCAACCATGGACTGTCTTCTGAAAAGTAAGCATGAGTTGTCACCAGTTCACATTTATAGTTGCTGCTTCTAGAATATATTTTCTTCTCTCTGTTTTAATTCTCTGAGATTTTCTGCAGCAAGAATCCCTCAGACTACAGGAACCATTAAACTTATGAAAAAATTTGCAAAGGAACACTGAGTGGAATAACAAAAATATATTTGAGTCCTCCTGAAACGTGTTTATGCTGACAGGCTGAGTGAAACAAACTTCCTTTTCTTGCTTTAAAAATACTTATTATAAATTGTTGTCAATGTTGACTATGGACTTCAACTAACAATACTTAAAAATGCTATATAGGGACTGCCAACTGCTGTGTTATTGTGTAAACCTTATTTCTTGAAGTTGTAGGTATTGTTTGGTGCCTGTGTGTCTGCATGTTTGTATGTGATGGAAGTGAAGCAATGCCGCTGGGTGACTGATGTGGTTGGAATGCATCTTTTTATGTAATCAAAGAACTTATCTCCTTTTCTCCTCTTGCAGTTTTACATCCTTACGTGTCCCTCTATTTCATGAAGATGAAGAAAATGATTGCATGTTTCCTTCTGCTATTTGCACACACTCTGCTTTCCGCTGTCGTGGCAAAGGATCTCCCTGGAAGACATTTCACCCGAAGAGGGGATGTTAACCCACAATCTCTGCTGGGTAAGTTACACACAAAATACCCCAAACACCACTACCAAAAGCTGTCTCAAATACAAATGATAAAAGGCATAATCAGCTGGCCAAACCTTGGCTGAGTTAGTCTCTACCAAAAAGAGATTTTCATTTGCCAGCAGGCATGTGATAAAGTTTGTTGACCAGGTAGCAGCTGTTGAAAGAAGGTATTTACTTTTGGGATACCAGATTTACTTTATGTAAGTGGTATTAAATAAATACTTGCTACTGGACTGTTAGCTTGGAAAAAAAAAAAAGAAACAACTTTATTTTCAGTATTTAGAGAAAATACATGGTGGTCCATACAGGTTCTGTCAAATGAGCCTTTTACCATACTGGAAAGTTTTACCTGTCTACACGTGCATAATGTGCATAAAGATGATTGAATGGAAATCTATGGCTATTGAAATAAGGCTTGTCATTACATTACTTGATGCTAATCCCTTTATTTTTTCAGATTTACTTATAATGAGTAGCTTATTTTTAAATGAGTAATTTTTTACAATGAGGTAATTTTTTCCTCTTTTGGCAAAAATCTTAGTACAGGGTGTACGAGTTTCAGCTTGTGGACTGTTGTGATTTAAAATATAAGGTTCATCTCTCTATTGTTGGTCATCACCTGTGCATCGCCAAGCAGTCAACTTTTTCATTTCCTAACAGTTTGTGACTTACAATAACTGTCTTTTGCTAATTGTTTAAAGTAATTGTCAGGTTATGAGAACACAGCATGGATGGGGTTTGGACACAGCCTGTCATTAGGGATTAATGATTCCCATCAGTAGTAGATCTCATCAGGTACCTCTCTCCAACCACTGGGAGATGGTAAGTGGGCTCCATAAAGGTCACCTAACCCAAGTGGACATGAGGAATGTGAAATGTCCTGCAGAAGATATATTGGGAAGAAAGAAAGAATATGGGGGAATAGAGAGAAGAGCATCAAATTTATCAGTGAAATGCTTGTCTAAATAAAATGTAATCCTTTACACGATGTAAAACTCCATAAAGTACCGTTTACAATCTGTTACTTAAAAATGTTGATTTTCAATTCAACATTCAAATTGGACAAATTTAAAACAAAAGATAACAGATTTCCATTTCTTATTCATCTTTCTCAAAACTAATAGATGCAGTCCTGAAACACTTGGGGTTCTGCTACTGAACGCTGAAAACCACAGCTCTGGAGATCTAATTCACAAAAAACCATGGATATAGAACAACAAAAAGAAATACCCACATTCACACTTTACTTAACAAGAATCCCAAACTTTCTAAAACCTAAATTATAAAATGTGATTATGTAGGAGCCCTTCCCAAATATTTTAGGATTCCTAGCAAATACCTTAATGGAACTTATTACTGTAAGAAATAAACTGCCCGTCAATAGAAAATGATTGCAGAGACAAGTGTTATGAGGAGAAACAGAAAGTGTCACATTCCTCAGTTGCCATTTTCCCTGTGATTTTTTAAAAGTTCCTTTTATAGCCTCTCTTTCAAATTTTAATAGTGGAAAATATATGAAAGGGTTACCAAACCAACAATGTGTAGATTAAATTATTTATTTCTTCTTTCAAAAGCCAAGAGATTTCTGCTCCCTGCATTTGGAAACCACTGGATCCGTACTCAGTTTGGCATGTGCAGGATGCAAACAGTTTTGGCTAAAGGAACCTTTTCAAGACATTAAATGATGCAAAAAACTTGGAACATTCTCCGAGCCAGCCCATAAAAGTACGTGGCAGTTTGGAGTCAGACTCTTGGGCCTTGCTCTCTGCTTCAAGAAATTAGGTCACCTGCTTATGTGCAGCAACGTATAGAAAGAGTGGCATGGTAAAAACATGCCTCTCTGTAAAGAACAGAATATGTAAAGTGCCACTGTGCTGGAAAGTTGAGTGTTCCTTAAATGGCATAAGAACGAACAGGGCCCAAACATGATCTCAGTGACAGCAAGTAATACACTTAATTAAATCACTCCAGAATTCCAGCAACTTAACAGGGATTAGAAGTTGTCCCATTCTATGTAGTATTCATATTATAAGTAGTGGTGGTGATGACAATTGCTGCTGTTGTGTAAAGACTTGCTTGGCAGGCAAAATGGAGCAAATTAGCTGCAAAGAACCAACAGGTACCTGGAAAAGTAATAAAAATTAAGGTTGGGGGTTGGAATTTTTTTTGGATGGGAGTCTTTTTTTCAGGACTAAAATGAAAGTTTATGCTATGTAAATATAGCAGTATTAAAATAATTTTATTCCTTTTATCTTCTTTTCACCATATTTTAAACAAAAGTGTACTGCTGTGATAACTGTTTACTGGTAAAATAACAGCAGTGTCCACGTGCAGAAGTCAAAGTCATTGTTCTAGGAGACTGACAAGTTAAATAAGTAAAATGGAATGGATGAAAAATTCTGTGGGATTGTCCATATAGAGAGAAAAGTACTTTGAGATCCAGGTTTAGGAGGATTTAATTTTTCATCAGCCATGCACTAATACTTCATAGATTTCTTAATAGTCTTGTTAGGTCTAATTGCCTATACATTTTAACAAAGTCTTCTGGAGAAATGAATTGTGTCTAAAAAGATACATATTTTCTTATTCCTCAATTTTTCAACTAAATCTCAATGCATGTTGTTTTAATTTGGCAGGTCTTTGCATTGCTTATTGCTGTTTAAAATAATTATTGCTATAGCTAGTAATTTCTGAAAGAGCTGAAATATCTTGTTCAAGGATGTATAGAAAATAGAGTTTTTGGAACTCTTATTATGTGGCCCTTGAAAGCCAAACTCCTTTGCAGGTTTTTCTTTTATGAAACACTGGGTCAGACTTCCAAATACTAAAAACTTGTCAGTTGTGCCAAATTAATTAACTTTTAACATTTTCTTAAGTCCTTCTTGCAGCATATTAGATATGCATGTATTTCAAGTAATGAAAATTTGTATTATATTGCTGGAAGATGCTGTTTTCATGCAGCTGTATTTATGTTTTAAAGAATTGTTTCCATAGTTGTGCAAGGTCTTGTGAAACAGAAGGATATAGGATGGTCAGTTTCTCTTTTCTGTAGCAGATAACAGTCACCTTTCCCCTTTTCTGACATACGAACTTAATTTTGCCTTCTTTTCCCCCTCATCAGTACTTTGATCCAGATTTTGGATCAAATTTGGCTTATCCTGATTTGTGAAAGGAAAATAATATTTTGGCTTTTTCTAAAGAAAAGCAGTGATATGCTTGCTACATGGTTATAAAGATAAAATTCTGTCTGTTAGATTAGCTGATTCCCTTCAGACATAATGAAATGGCCTTCTGCACCTAAACAGAGTGATGAAGAGCAAGGTCGTTTGTCCAGAGTGGTGATTTCCATGCCATGTTTGCAAGGCCAGTGAGAGGTCCACAGCACCCTTCAGCAGGTTTCATGTCTGGAAGCAGCATGCATCCAGTCCTTGTAGATCCAAGCTGAAGTGCCTTTTTGGTGTGTGAAATTGTGGGGTTTGTTTCTGAAGCAGATTTGGGACTTAGGCCCTACTGCATCTTAATAATTTATTACAAAACAAAGCAAATCTAAATTCCTACATTGTAAAAAAAAAACCAAAACCACAAGTGTTTGTGTTTGCCTTTTTTCTTGGTTAACTCTGTTCTAGTAAACTGGGCATGTATTTCATTTCATATGGGCATACTTCTTTGGAAAGATCTGAAGTGAATGCATGAAAGCTGTAGTGAATACAGTGAAAGCTAGAATGTAGAATACTGTTCTAAGCAATAACATTCTTTCTGTTCCTTAGGAATACGAAATATGCAGATACATGATTTTGAAAATAACTGTGTAAGGAGAAAAGCTAATTTAGGGGGCATTCCTTTAGATATTACATGATACCAGAAGAAACAACAAAAAATTAACAGATACTGCACAAAATTAAAACAGAAGGGAAAGGAGGCCAAGAAGGAAATGTACTTGGCTCCTGTTCAATGGAAGCTGCTGCAAAACGCAAATGCCTCTGTCTGCATTAAATTATATTTTGCAACAAAATATACAAATATACAATGATCTGTTTTTTGCTTGTATATGTATGATTCCACTAATAATATGAAGTGAAGTAATAGGAACTATGTGGAACAATCACTAAGTTTATGAATCACTTGCTACATCCCGTTAAAATTAATTGAATTCTTATTAATTGATTCTTATCTCCAACACAGTTCTTAAATTTGAGTGTATGTAACTTTAGGGCTTAAGACATTATCAGGTTTAACATTCTGAGTTATTTTAGCAGCAGGTTAGAAGGGAAAGTATGTGACAAAAGTAAGCCCAACCCATCATGCTTCTGTAGAGTGCAGATAAGATTCCTGTTTAATTTTAGCTTAATTCATTGTATATTTATACAGTAAGAGCTGACCAGAGATCTCTAAATTCTGCTAATGTGCTCTGTTGAGCCAATGTGGGATGCTTTCTTCTGTAAGGAGCTAATTCACAGCCTCAACTTATGTATGTGTTATTTCTTCACATAAATGCAAGCCTGACAAGTTTTATGTCCTCAGACATAATCCTGTCAGAAAGTAGAATTATTGTAACTGAAATCTGTACTGCAATTGAAATGAGAATTATGTCTCAGTAACTACATCATGTGCTAGACATACTGTACTGGTATGGTACTGGGGGAGATGAAAACTCTTCCATGCAGCAGATAAAGGTAGGAAATGATTGCAAATTACATCTTTTGAATTACCATATAAGTAGTTAAAATACAAGCAAAATCCTAGCCAAGCTTTTGTAAGGATACAGGGTAATCAAATACCTATCCTTTTATTTACCTATCAGTTTTCTATTCAAAGCATGATGTTGTCATATAAAGAGGAACACATTATATTTGGAAAGAGAGCAAGCAAAGCATTTTACAGACTTTAGAATCACCTGGTTTTTCCTTCTGAGATGTGTAGATACAATCATTGTGTCTCAAGGCAATATTAGCAATGGTGTGTTTTGCTTCCCAGTAGTGCTTGTTTCAATAGCTGGGTGGTCACCCATGAACTTTACGCTGACTCTCAAAATTTCAACTTCCATCTTATTCTCTCAGCTGTTGGCCTCTACCCCACAGTAGCTGCTTTTTCAGATTCTGGGGTTTATCCACAGTAGAACACCCTCTCTCTGTGGCTTTGAGGCTTGGTAGCCTGGTTTGTGCTAAGGCTGTGCCTCCCCAGCCCCTCACAGAGATCCCAAAGTCTGAGAAAGAGAGATCTGATCAGCAACCATATCCCTGCTCAGCCAGTTGTTCCTGCAGCAGCTGTTATCCCTTAAACAGCCCCAGCTAATGAAGGACTAGCCGGGACCGTGACAGACCTCAGGGATTTATGTTCTGATCTGAGTATGCTCATCTGTAGCCAGTTATCATGGAGATCAGAAAGTTTGGATTTTGGTCTGTGCTAGCAGTTTTTAACCACAGAACAACATTCTGCTTGCCAACTCTTGTATTTAGCATTCATTATTAATTTTCATGTGTTGAAATCACATTCACTTTTAAGTCACCTATGGGGTATTTCTCTAATTTAAATTATATGGAGTATAATTTGATTTCCAGCATCACAAGAAATTGTATTGTATTTCTTTAATGTGTATTTCCTCTAACAAAGCCTTTTCCCTCCTTCCTCCTTCTCTTCTTTCTTTGTTTTGTTTTCTTATTCTTTTAATTTGCCCCCCCCCTTTTTTCTTCTTTTCCCTGTTTTTTTAAAGTAATTTGTAATATTTCCACAGGATGACAGAATATCTGCTGTTACAGAAAAAAACTTGAGTCATGAACTAAACATCAAATGATCTTTGTATTCCTGAATTTGTTTGTTACAACCCCCACAAATTACTGTGAAATACCATTTCTGTTTGAAAAAGAGTTTGGCTTGACAATAATTCAGTGAGGAACATTACTGTGAGTAAAAAAAATGTTGTTATGAGTATATTCTCAAGGAGCTCAAAGCCTCCTCTGTGTATTATGTCTTGAAGAAAAATCAGGCCAAAAGAAAGAACGCTGATATTCAGCAGTGTGCTGGTTTTGACTTCGTTTTGAGCATTTTGCTGTCTTAATTTAAAAAGTACATATGTGCAAAATTAATTTGAAAATAATGGAAACAGTTTTTGCATGACTCCAAAAACATCTAATTTTATAGGCATGAGTGGGTGATCAGACACTATTGTGGATGAGGACAACATACTTTAAATTGCTTTGGAACCTTGAAGACGCCATCTTATTTAAGTACTGCTGGAGTGGAAGAACTGCCAGTTCACCAGTGGACATGATGTCCCACATGTTTTAAGAAACAGGGGGAATGGTATACAGCCCTGGTACACACACCCTCATGCTGTTTCTGAATTTGTTCTGGAAAAGAATCTAATACTTAGACTGTTACCAATAGATAGAAATATGTGGTTTCAGGTCAACTGATCAATGAGTAATGTTGAGGTTGCTAACAGCTTTCCCCATAAACAAATACACGGACAGCTTTAAAAAAAAGTATCAATAAGAGTTTTTAAAAGGTTAAGCTAATGTCCTGAAAACAGGACACCACAAACTCAGTAAGGTCACATTTTTTCTCGATTGTCTATGCTGCTACTAACAATTGTTTACTTTCTGCATCCATTCTTTCTCTAATAATTTCTGTGTCACCAACAGCACCCTAATTAGCTCAGGCAAAATAGGAGTCTCAGGTCTTCAAGCAGAAAGATACAGAGATCACCTTCTCCCATACAATCACCTTTTTCATGTTGGTTATGATTTGATGTTTTACAGGTGAGTGCAGGAAAAGACAGTCACAGTCAAAGTGCTTCCAGGCTGGCTGTGGGAACAGGATGCAAAGTAGCATTACTGTGTGTACCACAAGTTTTCTTCATCGTGGCTCAGAAAGTGAATTCCTCATCTCTCATGGGTGTAAGCTATCCTTAGCTGAGAGCACATAACATTTGTTTCTGTCAGAGAGTGGTGGGTAGATTTTCATGTTGCCATGTGCATGGGGATATCAGGATACTTTATCCTTCTGTGCAGGTGTTCCACTGCCTGCAAGGAAAACAACCTGCTCCCTGGTCCTCCTGACCACGAAAGCAGGTTTGGCTCCTCTCAGGAAACCCAACAGTTTCTGTCTCAGAGCAACTGAAACATGCAGAAAGAACTAAGAAACTTGAGACTATCCTTACACCACACTTTGGCTTCATAACAGAGAAGCACCAGTATAGGTAAAGAAATGAAGAAATACTATGAGTCAGTTCTGGTTCTTTGGATTTAGAAAGACTTAGTGTTAATAATGACCTTGTTATTTTGAAAAGCGTGACAGGGAAGGAATAGAAATAGTGAGGTGAAATGAGAACAAAGTAACATACTACTTTAGACACTGCAGTGACTAATAATGAAGCATTTGCATGTAGAAGGAAATGGAAGTCTCTGGACAAGAGCCTCCTGCTCTGTAGTTGTCCCAGAAATTTTGGAAGTTCAGAAAAGATTTTGTCAGAGGCAATAAAGAAATGTCTGGAGGCTGTGTTCCATTTAGAGATTGTTCCCAGATGAAGAAATTTGTAAGGCAAAATGGGTGAGCTGCCAAACTCATAATGAACGTTTGGGCTAGGGCCATAGGCCTGTGTGTTTGGGGAAAGATTCACAGCAAGGATGGGGCCAGAAAATACAGGAGCAGGTCTTGGATCCACGGCCTGTCCCAGAGCTGGGAAGAGGTGGTGTCACCTGCAGAACCAAGTGCAGCATGTATGTGTGCTAGGGCAGGGAAATTGGGCAGTTTCTAATGTTTTCTTCAGGAAATAGGTATGATTATATGTAATATAATACATATATGAAATATACATATATATGTATATTTTACATATGAATATGTATATGTGAAATATACATATTCAAATATATATATGTATCTGAAATGTACCGTACCATACTTTGTCTGTCTTTGAATTAAAATGAAAAAAACCCAAAAGGAGTGGAAGCTAATTTGCTCAAAATGTCTCACTAGACACTGGAAGTGCTTGGAATAAGTGCTCTTTTTCATTTATTCTTTGCAACAATCACAATCATGAAATGCGTTTCCCAAAGCATTTTGGACTAGGTATGTTTATGAATGAATTGGAAATTTGGCTATTATTTACCTGTATAATTTTATGACAAGAAGATTAAACCTTCTTGATGACCTAGGAAATCTTTTGAAATTATCTGAGAACATGTCAAATACAGTGTTTCTGGCTGGATATTTAGCTAGGGAAAACCAGAATTATGGACTTCAATTAAAAATATTTGACACCCAGGAAATTCATACATCTTCTAACAGATTTTGTAGGAGTTATGGAGAGATTTATAAGGAAAGAAGTTGTAAAAAGAAGATGGGAGGGGAAAGTGAAATAATAAAATGGTAAAGAAAGAAGAGACATTTAGGAAGAAGTTGTAAAATATGCTAACAGGGAGAATAGTTTTCTCCCCCTTTTGTTTACTTTTGAGTAAAGACTTGTTTAGTTACTCAAAGATAAAATCTAAAAATAAACCTGGTGTTACTTGCTGGCAGTGTCACAGGACATTATTGTATATGCATTACTGGGGAGTGAGCTAAGAAACACAAAATATTAAAATTACCATTAAAGTCTGCTCAGGCAATAATTATTCTATGATCTCATTTTTTCTTAACTCTTTTTGCTTGAATTGTCATACTCTATAACATCTTCATGGAGCTAATATTTACTTGTTATAAATTACTTTTTTAATGTGTAAATTTGGTTGTAGCGTTTACTAAACTCAGCTGACCTCCTTTTGCTTTGCATACAACAATAGCCTTCTTTAACATTTATCCACTCTCATCTATTAGGATAAAGCCAAATAAGTAATATCTAGATTAAGAGAAAGGAAAAAAATTATTAAGGGGTCATAAAGATGTAGAACAATACCAGAAAATAGCTAACTCATTTTTAAACAAGGAGTTTTTTCAAGACAACCAACTTGCAAACATTTTTGAAAAATGATCATCTAAAACTTGTGTCTTTGAATGTGTTCAGTTTGAATATCCATAGATGGAAATGTTTGAGGAAATGAAACAGCACTGGGCACATTCTTGCACACTGGAACCTCCACCATTATTGTTGCTGTTAGATGGCTGGAGCTGTCTCTGGCCCACAGAAACTAGGAATCACCATGTGTGGTTCAGAAGGCACAGAGAATAATCCCTACAGAGATTATTCCCAGGAGGCCTCTTGCATACAGCCACTCTGTATGAGCAGGACAGTGCAGGAGCAGGACAGTGAGTTTAACACTGTGGATGGAGCCAGGTGGCCTCTGGGCTTAGCTGGTGCCTTAGACTGCTCTCTGGCACTGAGACCAGTGGTACAACATGGCCTGCTTCTCTGCTGGGGAATACCCTGAGGTCACAGACTAGTTCTGTCCACAAAGGCTGGATCCCTGGCTCATGCTGTTTCCTGTATCATGCCTGAGGACTGCTTGAGAAAATGCGAACTGTCCTCAGTATCAGGAACTGTTCTAATGATTTAACAGTCTAGAGGAGTCAATTTGAATGCCCAAGAAAGCTCCCTAGTGCTACTTTAGTTCTATTAAGGGAATGTAACATTAGTGAAAAATGAGAGGATAGAAACATGCTCTCAGACACAGAACCTGGATGGGTGAGCAAAATCAAAGCACTGTGAGCTTTGTCAAAGCCAAAACAGGCTCAGCATAATTTGCCTTGAGAAAGGAATAGAAGGAAACCTGCAGTCATCAGATAAAATGATTTAACTAACTTTTCAGCTTGAGAGGAAGTTAAGATGCTCAATATTATTTTAAGCTTTGTTTTATGAATCTCTCAGTAATTGGATCCTAGCTGGATTCTTCCCAGCAGAACTGAAATTTCCTTGCATTGTTTGTTTTTTAAAGGTGGCATCACTGTGGTTGTCATTTATGAAGTAGGTATTGAGTAAAGAAGGAGAACATATTTACTACTGGCTTGATCTTTCCTTCTGTCTTTGTCTTCCCTCTCCTTGCTTCCCCTTTGGATAATACAACCCACACTGAGGGGGTTTTTTAACTTTTGTGTTGGCAATAAAAGACCTCTGCCGACTTAGAAGTAGGTTTATGGATGAGTAGCTCTTTTCAGTGAGTAAATTTTCATAAGAGAGAAAGGAAATTGCTTTTAGTTATGAAGATGTTTGCCAAAGTTGTGAGAAAGTTCACTGTTGAAAATGAGAGCTGGTCAGAGGAAGAGATTATAATTTACAGGACAAACAGAGAAGCATGTAACTGCTAAAAAGCTATCACTGAAAATTTATCTGAGGGGATGAGTGTTTAGATCTGTCAGTCATTACTACTGATTGCCACTCCTCAAAATACCACCAAGCTGGATTTTTTATCTGTAGAAGAGTAACATAATATTTTTCACTGAGCCCAAGTTAAATCAACTTTAATAATTACAGAGTTTTAAAAAAAATTCATACCAAATCAGAAGACAAAGATTTTAAATACATCTTTATTTGGAAATGTTTTATATTTCTATAGATAGAACTTTGCTGGTTGAAGTAGTTTTGAAAAACACTGTGTTTCATTCAGCTTAATAGATTTTTCCAAAGTAATTCAGCACAGTGTGATGTGTTTCTGTTCACCAAGGCTCTCTGGGCTTTTTCCCACCAAGATTCATTCCAGACTTCAGAATAGATGAATGAGTCTCTTCAGACTGGGATCCAAATCTTTATATTCCAATTAAAAGGATTCAACACCATGGCTGTAGTTCTGATTTATTTTCACAGAATGGACAAGGTTGGAAGAGAGCACAGTGAATCATCTGGTCCAATTTCCCTGCTCAAGGAGGGCCATCCCAGAGCACATGGTGCAGGATTGTGTGCAGATGGTTCTTGCTTATCTCTAGTGAGGGACACTCCACCACCTCTCTGGGCAGCCTGATTAAGTGCACCCACACAAATAAAGAAGATTTTCCTCACGGTCAGGTGGAACTTCCTGTCCATCAATTTCTGCCCATTGCCTCTTGTACTATTGCTTGTGCCCACCGTGAAGAGCCTGGTCCATCCTCTTGACACCTTCCCTTCAGAGACTGATGGACATTGGTGAGGTCCCCTCTCAGCTGTCTCTTCTCAAGGCTGAACAGGCCCAGCTGTCTCAGCCTTTCCTCATAAGAGAGATGCTGCAGTCCCCTCATGATCTTTGTAGCTGTCCTCTGGACCCACTCCAGCAGCTCCATGTCTCTCTTGTGCTGTGGAGCCCAGAACTGGGCACAGCACTCCCGATGGTGCCTCCCTTGGGCTGAGTAGAGGGGCAGGGTCACCTCCCTTGACCTGGTGCCAATGGTCTTCCTAGTGCGGCCCAGGATATCTTTGGCCTTATTGGCCACAAGAACACAGTGCCAGCTCATGGACATTTCATTGTCCTCCAGGACCCCCAGGTCCTTCTCTGAAGAGCTGTTTCCAGCAGGTCAGTCCTGTCCTGTACTGGTACATGGGGTTATTCCTCCCCAGGTGCAGGACCCTGCATTCACCTCTGTTGAGTTTGAGATGGTTTTCTCTGCCCATCTCTCCAGCTTGCTGAGGTCATTCTGAAGGGCTGCTCAGCACTCTGGGCTATCGGCCGCTCCTCCCAGCTTTGTGTTGTTGGGGAACTTGCTGAGGAGGCCTCTGCCCCTTCACCCAGTGTCAAAAGCCTTGCTGAACTCTAGGTGGACAACATCCATTGCTTTCCTCTCATCCATCCAGGCAGTCATTTCATCATAGAAGGCAATCAGACTGGTCAAGCATGATTTACCTTTAGTGAATCAATGCTGAAATGTTTTAAGGAAAATAAAATAGCATCCATTTTCCCCTTCTCTCTTATCTCTCCTTCCCCTCATATGCACACACATATTCTTAACCATTTTTTCTGTAATTATCCTTGTTTCCTCTTGGTCTGCTCCCACAAATCATAACTTAGCATTATCTTCATATTGCTGGAATCATTCATGTTATATTAGTAAAGATAATTTGTAGCTTTTTATATATAATGCAATTAAGATAATAAGGTGGAAAATAGTTATGTCACAATATCTGTATCCCATTAGAACTGGAATTTTGTTTCTGCTCAGCTTGGCTTATATTCAGCCTGCTCTGATTCTGAAAGAATAAGCAACCCGAGCATATTCCTACGCTTGTGAATAAAGCTGTACTCTAGACTGCACATGAATAAATCCAGGCAGTCATTTTTATTGTCATTAAAGAGCATTTTTATTCTATGCCAAAAAATGTTCTTGGTAATCTATGAAAGAGGCTTCTGAGTTAACGAGTGAAAACAGGCATCTTTCTCACCCCCTGCCTTGGCAGAAGTGCATGGTGAGTGTTCGTCAGCAGTCACAAGTGAATTTGTTTAAAGGACAGTCTACAGAGAGATGTTTTTCCAATTGAGTCCTTGATCAGCCCACTTGTACTAGTGCAGTATGACATGTCCTTTGATTGTACAGTCAGACACTGCTTTTTCACCAAACATTCACAAGTGCCTCATTCACTGTGCACGATGGATGACAGTGTGCTGGGAATTGAATTGGGTTTGGCAATACAGTTTGGAAACTACTGATTAGAGGTGTCTCATCTTAGTGAAATAAGGATGCCGCTGCAGTCTGATGAGCATTCTTCCCATCTTTAATCTTTCAAGCCAGGTATACAAATACAACTAAGAACCTCACAGATTTATTCATAGCCACAGGAATTTAAGAAGATGAGCAGACACAATGATTGAAACCATAGGTGTATCTGACCCTATGTTCTGACTCTGACAGAGGTCAAAAGTAGATGCATGTGGAATAATTTAAGGACAAGAAAATGCCACCTGCAGTTATTCCCTGAACTGCAATGCTTTTGTGACGCAGGGATTTCCTAATTTGGAGGAGTCTTTAGGATACACATTAAACCTCTGTTGATTTCTTTTCATCAGCATTCCACCAAAGTCCTTTTTCCACATGCTGTCTTTTTCTGTGGCAAGTCTGATAGCTCAACTCACAGGCTTGCCTCAAGCCTGTCATGTGCTGGCGTCCTGGGAATGGTCAGTCTCTATCCATTCTCATCATGCAACTCATGCATGTGTCTCATATTTCTCATATTCTTTCAGAAAAATATGCTGAGCAGAAGCCAGAGGATGTACCCAGAGTTCCAGAAAGCTCTTAGGATGCCTAGAAGACAGCCAGCCTTCACTTCTGCTGCTATCCCTAATAGCTTGGCCTGCCCATCTGTGCCATAGTCAGATATAGACATACTCTGTAATATTTCTGCTTCAGTGACTCTTGGGAAAAAAAGGCTTCTGATAGCTGGCATAGATTTCAGGGCGTGTTCAGTATGAGTATTTTTTTGGCTGAGTGGAGTGCCACTGCAGACAACAGGATTTTCTCTCTGATGCAACCATATAATTTCTCTGTGATGCTGAGCTAGTCTAATACATGAAACTTTCCCCAGATGGGTATTAATTACATGCTTGAAATCATGACATTTGATTTGCAGAACTGCTGAGCATTCACAGCTGCAGTTGACATCGAGAACAGTACTTTGTACATGCAAAGTGCTGCTTAGTGCCAACTTCCTTGAAAAATCAGTCCCTTCTCTTATCAGTCAGTGCGATTAACAGATGCTTTTGACCTGTATTTCTTTGTGTTCTGTTTTCTCTGTTTTTAATGAAACACTTAGATCCTCCTGACTTGTCACAGTATTAGATTTCTAAATTTTCAGGCCCTGCCACATAGAGCATCACAGTGCAGCCACTTAAATAGTTAACTGTCATTCAGAGAGGATTTCCACTCTTGCATGGGGAATGAGGTCAAAATCTCAACAATGACACAACAGGGCAACGCACAAGTACCTGAAGAGTGACATTTGATCAGGGCATGTAGCGGTAGGACAGGAAGGAATGAACTAATAACAAACTACAAGAGGCCAGGTTTAGATTAGGTATAGGGAAGAAATTCTTAGCTCGAGAAGATTGTTCAGAGAAGCTGTGGATGTCCCATCCCTGGCAGTGTTTAAGGCCAGGTTGGACGGGGCGTTGAGAAACCCAGTCTAGTGGAAGGTGTCCCTGCTTATGGCAGGGGGTTTGGACTACATGATCTTTAATGTCCTTTCCAACCCAAGCTCTGTGTGATTCTATCTCACCATTCCACTGCCACTAACCATTCTGGGCACTTACCTCACACACACACACACACACACACACAAAAATACATATAATGATCAAGTATCAGGCCATTTTTGTCATATACTGGAGAACAAATTTATATTGCCCAAGTATTCTTAATTGTGGTATGTCCTATTTTTCATGAATTTCCACAGCACTTGTCAGAGTGTTTGTTTAGACAGTAAACCTGAACCTATTTGCCTTTTGAAATTGTAAAGTACTGTTTTTGCATTTTCCTTTTAGAAAACTCTTGCGGCAACAAACGTCTGGACCTTGTTTTCATCATTGACAGCTCTCGCAGTGTGAGTCATTATGACTTTGAAAAAGTGAAGGAGTTCATTTTGACCATCTTGCAGTTTCTGGACATCAGCCCTGATGCCACGCACGTGGGTCTGATTCAGTACGGCAGCACTGTCAAGCAGGAGTTTTCACTGAAGACCTTCAGGCGGAAGCAGGACATCGAAAGAGCCGTGAAGAGGATGATGCACCTGTCCACTGGCACCATGACTGGACTGGCTCTGCAGTATGCAGTGAACATTGCATTTTCAGAGACAGAGGGGGCTCGACCTCTGAGGCAGAATGTGCCCCGAATTATCATGATAGTGACAGATGGGAGACCTCAAGATCCTGTGGCAGAGATTGCTGCTAAAGCACGTAACTCAGGAATCCTAATTTTTGCTATTGGAGTGGGAAGAGTGGATATGAACACTCTGAAGTCCATTGGGAGTGAACCACATGAAGAACATGTGTTTCTGGTTGCTAATTTCAGTCAGATTGAAACATTGACCTCTGCCTTCCAGACTAAACTTTGTGGTAAGATTTTTATCTATAGATTTGAATATATAGATGAAAGTGAAACAGAAAAAATAAGCATTATAATTAAACTTTTTTTTTACATGAAACTTTATCTGTTAGAATATATGTGTTGAAGGGAGATTAGCCAAACAACATCCAAAACAGCAGTCACACATGTGGGGAAAACTGATGCTACTCTTAAGTGCCATAGAATGTGATTTAATTGCTTGTGGTCATAAGCAGTTAGGCAAACACACATATCATGATTTTCCTATTTGTTGCATAACAGCAGTAAATTTATCTCTGCTATTTGAATATTAGATAAGTTTTTTCATCTCTTCATTTTAAGAGTGTTCTCCCTTAGTAGGGAGAAACTTGAAACTGCTGAACAATTATCTAAATAGGCTTGAGAGTCCGTGAAGTCCTCTTCCAAAGCTTACATATGAATTCTATGCAAAGAATAATTTCTGTATATGTCTTATGACTGGAAGTGAAACAGACTGAGCAGGTTTTGTATGCCATCTGTTTTAAATACAGGAAGTTAGGAAAAGCCTTTACAGTGACATTATTTATTCATACAAGAAGGTAAATATTTAAATAAGCATTAACTTACAATAGAGATATCACTTCCATCTGTAATTCCCTGATAAGGAATTACATTTTGCAAATATCATGGCATTTGTAATTAATTTTATTTTAATCTATGTGCTTAGTAGACTTTTTTATTTATTCCTGAGATAAATGTGAAAATATTTCCTACAACTTTGGCCTTAGATTTCATTAGAATCCAGAAAAAGAATGCAGGGTAAGATTAAATGGTCTAGGGATGCTTTTGCCAGAAAAGAACTGCAGCTCCTTGTAAGGATAGTCTGGAAGATTTTCCTTACTTGATCTTTTCCAAAATTGTTTCAAAGAGCAGCTGAACTGTCTCAGCACAAAACACCAACACAGACATTCATCAGATAATAGATTTTTTCCCATTTCTTCCTTGCTGTATTATTATCTGGCATGGTGGGACATATTTAAAAACCAAGAAAGAGTAACTAATAATGGATTCAGAGTTTAAATGGAATGTACAGCAAATGCTGATTTTTTAGATTGTGTTTTAGAAACAAATCCCATACAAATACCATTTACTTGGTTGGGATTTTTTTCTCACTGGGCCATATCCAATAAATTTATTAGAGTTTTTAGATCACTTTTAGTCAAAATTATGTGTTCCTCAGTGAAGCCACTCCCCACTGGTGATGGAGGACTATGGAGGTGACAAGGATAGCAGTTGCCTCCTCCTCCCAGGGAATGCCTCCACCCTAGTGGCCCTATGAAGAAAATGAATCAAAATGATTTGTTTTTTCAAATACTCCTTTGTGTATTTTTATTTTCTTAAGATTTCATTTTTGTCTTTACTAGCAACACTTAATTTAAAATTTCTGAGTTACTTCACTAAAATTTTCTACACCCATTTTTTTTTCAGTTGTGACCATAACTAATTAGGACCAGCAGCTAATAATATTTTCCTTTTTTTCTTTCAGTGCCTCATATGTGCAGTATAGTTGAGCATCACTGTGATCACTTCTGCATAAACACCCCTGGCTCCTACTTGTGCAGATGTAAACAGGGATACATTCTGAATGCTGACCAGAAGACTTGCAGCAGTATGTTATCTTTCTTTTCTCTTTCATACTCCCAAAAAGTATTTGACATCACATACCCTTTCTGTTGGGCTCGTAAATAACTGAGGTCAGTACATAATTAATGATAATCATCAGAAAGTGTCTAGAGAGGTGAAGCTATAATTCTTTTTCTTGTTTTAAGTGAAGTTCTTACAAATCTTTCTGAAGTATATCCAGCTGAATTTTATACACAACTCTGCAGAGGTACACTGTAACTATATGAAATTACATTTGAATTTTATTGGTATTTTAACTTCAACAATTAAAAACAACTAAATCAGTAACTTTATAATCTCAAAGGAAGCAAATTTAGATACTTTATTGACTTCTTAAGCTAGCAACAGTACTATAAGGTACAGAAAAGTGCAATAAGCCCCATACTAGAAAACTGTGAAATACTGTGAAATAACCTGACATTCTGAAAAGCTCTCTCTAACTGCTGGTGGAAATATAAGGGTTTGCAACCTTTTAAAGAATGGTTTCAGAAGCCTTGCTTATGCTCTCATTCCTCCCTTTAAAAGTGTTGACTTTTTCAGTTTTGAGTAATTGGCTGTATAGTTTATAATAACAAACTTTATTTCCCTTTAATTTTGATTTTTGAAATCAGTATTTTGTTAGTTCATTTTAACTTATTTCCTAGTAATTAGCAGCAATTTACATCAGGGGGATATGTCAAATTTATTTCTGTATTCACCTGATTTTAAAGAAATTATGTAACGCTATATTTAATTACTTGTGGAAAATGTACATGCTAAAAATTCAAGTTTTTATCACACAGCAGTGTACAGATTCAGATGAAAGTGCATGGATTCAAATAAACGTTGCTAAACTGATTTTAGCCAGAAGAAAAATTTTGGAAAACATCTTTTCAAGAGACTGTGGGAGACAGTAATCATAAGAGCATAGGATGTAGCTCTTACAGTCGATAATTTAGAACTAAGGTGAAGACTGCAGGCTTAAATCCCATTGTTGTATTTGATGTTCTGTATCTCAGGAGAATGCCATAAAACTGCCAAGTATCTTGGGATTAGTGGATTCTTAGTCTCTCTTGCTTAGAGTTGTTTTATATCAAATATGAAGCACCAATGAAACAGTGAAGGTATGTCAATAAATTAAAAAAAAATTAATTACAAGTATGAAAAATTCTTTCTTAATTGTCTCTTCTTCTTTTTACTCTGTTACATTTCCATAGTTTTTCTCAGCCAGCAGTTCAACATTTGGGCACTGCACTGCTTCAAATGCAGGTTAATTTCCAAGAGTTTTGGAATTGTACATAATTTTCCTGCTGATGACCCAGGCACAGTAGTCCTCAATTTGCTCTATCTCTACCATTTTTCAAAGCCCTTTGCTGCATTGCTTTACCTTCTTTTTTAGCTATGATATCTATTAGTTTTCCCCACTTACCTCTCACATGATTTCTTTGCTTGACCTGCTTTGATCATCAATCAGATGATACCAGATTGCAGTTTGATCAATATGAAAGGGAAATTAATCCTTCAATGTGTTTGCAGCCTTTGGGTTTTTTCCATCACCAAATTATAAAATTAATTTTGGCAATCAGCACTGGAAATCTGAGAGTCATCAAACTGGCCTTAAATGTGATAGGATGGGGCAAATCATTGGTGAAGGAGAGAGATGATGCACTATCAGTCTAGAGGAGGTCAATTATGTCTAAAACCCCCATAGAGATGTAACAGAATTCATGAGGATGGGGAGGCAAGCCTGGACAAAGGGGACAGCTTAGTTCTGGAGGTAGGAGAACCACAGTGAAAGAAAAATGCACAGTCTGGGAGTATTTTAGTTACCTTCACTAGCTGTTAATTGCCCGCAAGTGCACAGAGACAATGGATTCCTCACTTGACATCTAAGTAAAATAAATCTTCGTCATGTTTATGTTAAGTACAATACATGATCAACATAAACCAGATGTATTTATCTAAGGTTTGGTTGTATTGGCACCTCTTCAGTGAACAAATAGTTTCTTTACATATATAATTTAACACTTTCTGAATTAAACAGTTCAGAAAAGATGAATGCTATGTAGCTAATGTTATGGTCTCTTTTCATTTTTTTGTTAGACTCTGTTTTTATTGTTCTGCTCCCTTTTTTTTTTAATGTTGTGAGAGCATATGCTATCAGTACTCAGTTCTTTACAGCCCTTAACCTAATGGCTTCAATCAGCAATGAACTGGCAACTTCACTTCATGCTGGGAAATGGGTTTTTTAAACTGAAAATATTCTTACATTTGTTTAATTATTATGGTTTTGCATCCATGAAAGGATGATCCTTTCGTGTACTGTGGTCTAACTTTTCTAGAGAAGAGTGTTTGTGTCAGATAATGGGTATTCTTTACTTATTACACTGTATTTGTTTGTTTAACTAATCTCTCCCATTCTTCTCTAGAGATGCTCAAATCTTACATTAATAAACAAAATGATACAAAAGAGGAATGTAGCTGAAACAAGCTGGAAAATTATCTATTCGTGGGTGTTTACACTGGAACAAAAGAGTTAAGCGACTGTTTATGCTGTTCATCATGCTGCTTGATATGAAGCAGACAGCTATAAAAGAAAATTTGTTTTTGCTTGGCTGATTTCCTCAAACATGTTCCAAAAGCCTATTTTGTAGCTGTAAATGACCATTATGTGTTGAGCAGTCTTTGAGCAACACAAAGTACTCTGCTTTCCAGAGCTTTTGCTGGGGAAACTTGGGGCTCTCATGAAGCTTTAGTCTGTTGAAAAGAAAGCCCAGTGTGCTTTATTTGGCTAGGTGCTGAGCTGACCTCATTTGTCATGGTCATTTTTTTGAGATCTTCTGCATGGGAGGGGTAACTTGCTATGGGATTTTGAATAAAAATGAAAAATTTTTAAACTCAGAAATTAAATATGCCCAAGTTTTTTGCTGTTGTGTTTTCCTTTTCTTTACCTTTCCAACCTCATCATCATCATTTATCTGGTTATGCAAAATAAAACCCCAAAATACACAAATAAACACAATTACTTTTCTTTTACAAAAAAATCCCTGAAAAATGTGCTTTGAACATTTTAGGGAAACATACATCAAAGAACTCTACTAGGCACCATTGGTCCATTAATAGTCTTTGCCATCAACTGAAGGAATGGGTGCCTCAGCTTTGAGTGACTGATTCTATTGTCTTTCACTGTTTGAGAGAACATTGCCATGATCTGTGTTAAAATGAGCTCATCTCTAAAGAGCTGTCCATAGCTTCCTGAAATTTACTTTGATCTATGGTCTACCTGTGCATTGTATAAGGTCCAAGAATGTCATACTCATGCAATTATGTGTTGTAGCTCAGGACCTTTGTGCTGTGGAGAAACATGCATGTGAGCAGATTTGTGTGAACACACCTGGGTCCTATGTCTGCCAGTGCTATGAAGGGTATGAACTTGATGCAAATGGAAAGAGTTGTGTTGGTGAGTATGAATTCAGCAATTCACATTTATCTCTTGACAAAACCAAAGCAAATTTCAATATAAATGAGTATCCACTTTAGCTGTAGACCATGATGTTCTCCTGTATGAGTGGTAGATGAGAAAGCACACATAATTGACATGTTTGTAGGCCTTTACTGATAATGAATGGTGTCTTGGGAAAATTGTTCCAACCAATTTCACACAGAAAGTAATTTTCCATTTTGAAACAACACACCCGATGTTTTATTCAAGATCCACGTAGGTGGCCAGCAATGTACTGGCATGACATATGTGGCCATTAAAAAAACAAAGACGGACAAACTCGGTAGCTCCTCTTCAGACAGAGGTTATGCACAGAAAAACTTGAAAGAGGACAATTTCTTGATGTTTTTTCACTTGATTTTATGGTGATGTGAGGAGAGATTTCAACTCCTTTTTGGAAAGGTTGACTTTAAGGACAGTTTAGCCGCTTTAGGAACTCATCCACCATGTGCCTTTAATTTTCACTGCAGGCAATGCAGAAATAAATATCACTTCCAAGAATTACAGCTCAAAAGAGAGAGTGTGGAAATATGGTACAATAACTCTTTATCATAAAACATACTTCCCTCTCTGTTACTCTCTAAATATCTCAGTCTTCTTCTCTGTTCATATGTGCTAAATACTTCTATTACAATCTCTTTTACAAGCCTATGTACCTATTCTTGTAAACTTTTCATTCCATGCTCCATTCTGAGAAAATACTCTCTTCTGGTTTCCACTGCAAAGAGCCCTAGTGAGATCTGGATACAAAATTACATTATTTGTTAGGTATTCTCTTCAGGCAAGCACTTAGATGCATGCTTAATTTCAAACACAAATTGAAGTCCCATGGAAATGAATCCAAGTCAGTCCTTGGCCTCAATTCTGCCACAGGCTGCCACAGTGCTTTTCTCCAACAGCCTGCTCTTTCTTGCCATTTTAAGGCAGCTCTAGCATATCTTCCTCTTATTACCTTCAAAAAGCCATTGGCTTCCAGGATAACCCTGTTTTGAGATGCAAAATAGGTGTCAATTTATGGAACTTTCTGCATGTAGCTTCACACAAGACACACAAAAAAGGTTTTGAGGTTTTTTAGGCCTGGGATAACATGAGGTTTTGAAGAATATTCTCTCTGTGCTTACTCTTCAGAAATGTTTCCTTTCCTTGTGGCTTCATGATTTCAGTATAGGAGTATTTGAAGGTCTCAATATAATTTGTCTCCAACATAATTTGGCCACTCATATACCATTTTAAGAATCTGCTTTTTGAAACCAAATTGTTTTGAAAATGCAGATAGTACTGGTTATTTAGGTAAGTTTTTATGTTCTGGCCCAGATTTCTATATCTAACATTCACCTAATAACCTTAGCTGACCCTCTTGACTTTTACTTGTATTAGAATAAAGGATGTACTTATCTGCTATTTATTTGACTATATCCTGAGACAGAAAATCTGTGACTTCTGGTAACTTCTTTCATCCCTGATTCTTTCCTACCATGTATTCTAATCCAAAATATTCATGCTTAGTGTCATCAGCTGTTGTTACTATTTTCTATTAAGCTGAAGTTCCTTGACAGCCCAAGATATTCTTACCAGAAAAGTAGCTACCAAAGCTTTCACTCTGGTGAAATTCTTCGTATGTCAAGTCTAATATTATATTTTGTAATAAATGTGAAGTCTATTTTTGTTATTTAAAACTTCAAAATATTTCTTTGCCACTTATTAAATTTCCTGAATTGATATTTGGGATTTTTGTCTGTTAATAACTTATCTGCAAAGTCTGGGGCGAGTGCTGTTTGGAGGCATGATACATCTTTGACATTTTTTTTCCTACCTCCTCACTGACTCTCTTTGGCTTGAAGAGATACACATTAATTATGAGCACTATTATTGACATTTTAAGATTTCATATTCTCTTTTCAGTTATTTTCAAAATAGAGCATGCATGGGTTCACTGTCTTGTCTTTTATAGGAGTTTTTCTTCTCCACTTGATTTCTATTAATTTGTACCTTTTAGTAACAAAACATGAACACATGCTATTCATACCACTGCAAAAATTAGCAGTATTAATTAGAATTTTAAAGCACATTATTAACATTTCTTTTTTTTATTTTTCTTTTTCAGTTGCATATTTGGCACTAAACTTTTACATTTGTTACTGATGTACAAGAATGGGTCAATGTATATTAATTATATTTGGTCTATGCAGAACTTAGTTTCTCTACATTTCTTGAACAAAAAAAGATTGTCTGGGTAATTTAGGAATTTGATGCTAATTTGTCTGCAAATCCGATTGTCAGCCTCCAGAATTTGACTTTTTAGGTTTGAACAATTTGAGATTTTTGGGGAATATGCTACTACTAAGAATGTACAGCTTCTGCAGATGTGATCACCAATGAATAATCATCCTTGCTGGAAAATTTTTTAAGGGAGACTATGTGTAGTACTGAATCAGTAGTGATAACTCTCAGTTTTCATTACTCCTAAACTAGTTAACCCTTTCTTTCTGTGAAGTATTTATTACCAAATGAGCAGGATCTGAAGAAAGATCTTGATGTACATATACTAGAGATCACTGAGAATAATAATTTTGCAAAAAGCAGTGACTTCATTAAGATTAGTCGCTCCTCCCCTTCCAGAGAATGAAAAGAAAATTTCAGTAGGAAATACACATTGTGATATTCTCAGAAGGAGTCAAAGGTTTCTATCTAAGATATCTAACACTTCTAAAGTTTTAACTCTAGAAAAATTAAATGAGAAAGTGCCGAAACTTCATTTCATGAGCATGTGTATTAAATTTTTCTGATGGGCTAATTTAAGGATCAGTGGTGATATTAATTGCTTTATTGACATGTGCCAGCCAGTTACCTGAATGACAATAATTATGTGAAATCTCGCAGCCAGAACTCACAAGTATCCATTCAACCTGACCGCTGAACAACCAACCAATCTGAGAGTTTGCAGTGCAGTTTATGAACGAATTTGTAGGCTAAACAATACTTGGAACTGCCTGCTCAGCAGTAAATCTGGCTGGCAGTGCACTATCACTTTGCCTTTTTTGAACAGTTTTTCACACAGACAAAATCCTGTCAGCTGATGTTTGCTGGTAATGAGCTACCCTTTCTCCATCATGCTGCTGGACACTCAGTCTCTCCACCTTGGTGTTGCTGGACATACTGTCCTCTCTTTCCTGGCACTAGTGCTAGACTGTATCCATCTTGCTGCTGGGCTTGGATCCCCTTTTCCTGGCATTGGTTTGGCTGCTGGCACCTCTCTGCAGTCCTGGCGCTGCTGGATTTTTTTGGCTGCTTCTTAGGTTCTTATGAGTCTTCCTTGAGTGTGATTTGTTCTTCCCTTGCATTCTTTTTCATCCTCCTCATGCCTTTACTTGCTTTACACCTTTTTTTCCTACCCTTCTCCTCTTTTCCTACCCTTCTCCTTGACTTGCTTCATCCTCCCATGCCTCTATATCCTCTATAAACATCATAGGGCTAAAACAACCCCTTATGAGAAAGGTGACCCATGCAGTCCATGGTTCAGAGAGGGCAATGTAAGCACCCAGAGCACAGAACTGCTAACTGGAAGTAAAAAAAGTTTTCATCACTTACTAATACCGAGTGAGAAAAACAAGGTGGGACAAATATGCAGAGATGACAACTGAATTAATAGTTTGCTCACTAAAAATGATACTAATAAACCATCTAGAAAAAAATTCTTATTGAAATAGGCATGAGATAAAATTCAAAACAGTGAAATCTCAAGTTTTCACAATCTCATGTATATCTCATGACTTAGCATAAAATATGCTCTTCTCCCAGGGATGGGGCATGTGGGAATGGTTCAAAGCTGTGCCAGGGGAGGTTTAGACTGGACATTAAGAAGCATTTCTTTACCAAGAAGATGGTCAAACACTGGAACAAGCTTCCTACGTGGATGGTCCAAGCCTGTGAGTGTGTGAGGCATTTGGACAAAGCCAACTCTGAACTGGTGAATCAGTTGAACTAAATGGTCATTGTGTGTCTCTTCCAACTGAATATTCTATTTTCACTGTTATAATCATTAGTTGGGCAGTTGTAGATATTGCAATAGAAATTAATTTTGTTAAGGTTTAAATGCAGAGGAGGAGATAACTTTATAAAGACATCCATATGGGCTGTTTCCCAGGCACGATGCTAAATTGCATGTATTCTTTGGCCTACCTATTTCTTAATGTGCCTTTTAAACACTTGAAAATGTGCATGTTAGAATTAATTTAAGAGGAAAGCTAATTGTATGACACATTATATCCTTGAAACATGTATTCAGTAAATAAGTTTTAATATGAATTGATTCAGTCTGGAAACAGGAAGGTTTCTGCCAGGAAAATGGTATCACATGGTAGCCAGTAAGTCATTTGACTTGATTCAACACAAATATTCTGAAGGGTTAAAAGAAACTCTTTCAAAGTAGCTGAATAGGTTATCTGCTTTCCTAACTAGATGATCTTGACTAAATATAGTAGCACACCTGAGTGTGCATGATTTACATAGGTGGGGCAATTGAAGAAAAAATTGATTGCATTAAAACAAATTACTGCCTCTTAAAGAAATTCGTGAGGCTCAGCAGTATAAAGCACTGAAAAGTTTTACTTAGTTGGAAAGAGGAACCTGTCTTGGTATGCAGCTAAGTACATTACTGTCTTCTGCAGAAAGAATCAGGTATACTTTCCTAATCTAGGCCTGGCAGCTCTTTGCGGGCAGAGCACCAGCTTTGTGACTTATCTTTAAATTCTTCTAAGACTTTTGTTGTGAAGATGAAGCTTAACCTGCAAAGAAATTTTAAAAATCCTTTAATTTCTTTAGCAACTTTGAACGGGCTTGACTGAGTAAACTCTGAAGTATTACTTTATTATTCTTTGGCAATCTAACTTTTAAATATGGATTTGTGTAATAAATGACCAGACTTATGAAATAGGTGACAGGACTGCCTGTGACTTTTTTTCCCCCTGCATTATATAAGCAGAATGTCCATGGTGAATATCAGCCTGAAACTCTCAGGCTTTGCAGTTGTAGCTGCTTTGTACAGAAAAAATCTGGAGCACATTAGAAGAAATGAATGTACTGTGACAGTCCTCAGTGTAGAAGATAATGCCAAGATTCTCCTATAAACTCAGGCTACAGGAACAGCTCTTGAGAATTAACACAGCTGGGAGGGAACTAAGGAAAAGTAGAGCAATTCCAGGACTGGGACTTGAGAGACAGAAGACAGAACTAAATCAAACAAACTTTTCTATGCCCTGGCCTACAGTGTGAACATCTGGACAGAGATACTCACTGATGCGTGGTTTCCAGATCTGAGAAAACACGTTGAGAAGGCTCCTGACAGTCTGAGAGCTGATAAATGTTCAAAGTTGAGAAATTATTCAGGACTCATTTAAAATCTGATTTACCAATTGTTGTTGTGAATGCACTGCTTTTTGCAGATAAGCTGTTCAAGACAGCAACTACATCAGCTTTCCCTTTTTTATAGCTACTGTGTGTCTCTAGAACCATAATATCCATGCATAATAGTTCTGAGGTTTTTTCCTAATTGCACATTTGTCTTGTTCTTTTTCAGTTGTGGACTACTGTGCTTTGGATAACCATGGTTGCCAACATGAATGTGTTAACACCAAGGACTCCTATTACTGTAGATGCCACCCAGGGTTCATTTTAAATCCAGACAAAAGAACTTGTGGAAGTAAGTTGTGATAAAGTTTAATTATGAACAGTTTATACTTCTTCTGCTTTCCAGCTGTCAGCAGTAATCCTCCCACTTGTCCTGGGAATACTGACTAATGCATCAGGTATAGAAATGCATCAGGCTGGAGTGCCCTGGAAGCCAAAGGTCTTGAAAGCAAAGTTGTTTTGAGGGGAGGGCCTAAGGGTAAAAGTCCCTCCTATAAACAGGAAACTTTTAACATGAAACCCAGCTCTTTTTCAACAGCAAAAAGCTGAAGCTTTGCCTTGGATTTCTCTTTGATTCTTCTTTATTTTTTTTTTTCAGTTAGAATATAATCTCCCTTTCTGGGTAAACAAACAAGTCTGTGCAAGACAATTTATAATCAGTTTGCTTTGTAAGATGATCTAAAATAATGAGTCGTTTCCCAATCAGAAGAAACATTGCAGTCTGTTTTCCTGTGGATTTTTCTCCAGAGTGAGTTCTCTGATGGTGTGGCAAAGCTCTGTCAGTATCAGTATCTTCTACCAGGCTTCCATGTTTCCACCAGCTTATAATAACTTCGTGGCTTTGCTTGTTTGTTGTTTGTCAAATTTGATACCAGGCTAAAAAGATCAAAAATTACTGGAGTTAGGAATGGACATGAAGTGGAGGAGGTCTGACAGACCAGAAAATATTCATGCCAAGGCCTCCCATAATTGGGAAAACAAGCTAAAACCTCCACAGTGTTTAATGTTCATAACTCCCTTTAAGGAAATGTCAGGGAAAACCTTAATGTGCCTTTTTGGTTACCTTTCTTCATAAATGTGGGCTTTGATAAAGAAACATTACTATTGTGCCTGTAAGCAGGAAAGCTCCATTAGATTTAGATTATTGCTGCTGCCAGTGATGAATTTAGCCCAAATCATTGAATAATATGTTCAATCATTATTTCTGAAAAAATGCATCAATATACCACTACATTTCTGTATGAGGGGCATTTCAGTCCTTCTGGTGAGAGATTTGGTTAGCCTATAGGTTGTATTTATATTGTGTATTATGGTTGATATCTATTCCGTTTAAATTCAACATTTAGGGAGAAAACAGGTAATCCATTCCATATATGTGTTCTTACCATCAAGGGAAAGAGACATACACTTCTCAAAGGTGATTGCTCCTTGTTCTGGCACAAATTTATGGAAGTGCCTGTATTTTCCTTGAATATACAGGGGGTCTCGATGACTTGCCAGACTGGACACATAATTTTTAGATGGTCAGAGTTAGGGGAGATGAAATTTCTGCTTCCCAAGGGCCAGAGTATTTGCAGTGGTTAACATCATTTGTAGATTGTATTAATATTCCCATTTGTCAAGTATCTGTCAGCTAAGGGTTGGCTAATTATACTTCCACATCCATACCTATTTGAAATCTTATTTTAGTTGCCCAAGCACAAGTTTTTGTTAATTTCTTTGATTTAAGAATTTGGATTTTGAGCAGTGTTTTCTCCTCCAGCTTGAACCAAAGAAAGTCCTTAAAGCTGCATAAACATTTCATATTCCTTGGCTGATTTTTAGTTTTATGGCCTAACTGTATGCATTATTTTACCATATTTAAATTGATGATTCACAGCATGTTGACATCTGAGGGAGTATTCTGGGAAAGTAGTATTTCAGGCTTGACCTGTCTCTATCCTCTATCTGTTGCTTGAGACAGTATATGAGGCATAAATAAGCACAAATAAGACTTACTAAGCCAATATTCCTTACAGTTGATATCCTCTGAGCTTTGTGGATAAATTAAAGCATGAATGAAAGAACTGTGTAGCTCTTAATGCTGCAAAAGTCAAGACAGCATGAGAGTTCTTTAGAGCAAAACTGTCTCCTAGTTCCCATATGTTATGAATCACACTGAGTTTGTCTGCATAAACAACAAACAAACTACAGATCACTGGATTTAAAATGTTTGTGACTTTAAAAATTTAACATAAATTTCTACATATTTGGCTTATGTACTGAGTCTCAGGGAACATGGCCAACTAGTCAAGACTCACACATGCCAGAGCAGTTCTCTGCATCAGCAAGCAGGCCTCAGGCGCCCACTCCTGAGATCTCGTGATTGTCTCACAATCGTGACTTCAAAAACAGAAAGTAAGCCTTTTTGCTCATGGCTACAAAAAGAAATGCATGGAAATATAAGTGTTGTCAGTATGGTCATGCATATCTAACAAATGTTTTCTCTGGGAAGTATTCCAAAGTTCTTAGAATGAAACACAAGGAGCAGTGCTCATGAAGCCAACCTTGCCAGCACCATCAGAGTGCTCCATGGCTGGAAGAGCACAGCAAGTTTGGTTTATCACTGAGGCAGGTGGAGGACATTCAAGCCACTATTAAGGAGACTCCTGCTGCGCTTTCTGCTCCCTTCAAGTGGACAGCTTCTGCTTGTACTGGGTGCTGCTGAGCCAGAACTGTTCTTATGAAAGGCCTGTTTCAGTTCTGGGTTCACATAATTTGTAGCTGGGCAAGGCTCTGTTAATATCCTTAACCTGGGCTGTGTTAATAAACACACTAGAAGTGTGTTTTTAGTTTCCCAAACAGAATAGCCTCAAGGTTTCAACAAAGATAATACATATTTTTCCACCCTTGTGGTCATCTTCAGAATCAATTATCCAGGAAAAGTCTCTCCTTGGGTGAGCAAGGATTTGAGCAGGTAAATGCACCACAGCACTGCTTAGGTCCAGAAGGCATACAGCTACATTCCTCTGGTCCACACACATGGCTTTATGGTTCTGTCTCTTCAGTGCCATCTTGAACAAAAATATATTTTCTAATTTTTGTTTTAGTGAACAGATATCTCCATGTTATATATAAATGTATATGCATATGCTGTCACAAAAAGCTTTGGTAAAGGAAATGTTAATTAATGTTATCAATGTTAATTAATATACAGAGTGATGTACAGAAATTACAACATAGTCCTTCTGAGTTTTCTTAGGAAGTCACATTTCACTTCATTTATTCTGAAAATATGGGTGGTTTATTTATTCTGAAAATATAGGTGGTTTATTATCACAAAGGGCTCTCATCATAAATAAAGACTCAATTCCATTAACCTGCCACAAATCCAAAGAAAGAACCGTCCGTGCCTCTGAAAGCAAATCACCTCTGGGAATAATAATTAATTAACTCCTGGAAAAAATAAAACCCCCTGAGTTTTCAGGTTGTATAATGAAGTGTTAAAAAGTTTTTTGAAGTGTTATTTATGTAATTTGTGACTTGTTTATCTACTGCTGAGGGGGAGCATTTTTCACTAGTATAAATTAACTTCACTGACACAAAACTAAGTGATGGGCAGACACTGCATCTAAGTGAATGTCAGGTTCCTTGACTTCATCAGTAATGATAAACTGTATAGGGGAAATATCTCAGTGCTTAGTGCACACTTGCTGTCCTTTTACACACAAGTGGCAGCTGTTTCTAGACTGCTCATCTTCTCTTCCATGGGCATTTCAAATGGAAGAATTGTGAAGCAAGCACTCAGAGCTGTTAAAAACATCCACAGTCCTGATGACCTGTTTGTCCTGCTGTGATCTAATGAACGGCATACAAAAGCATGTTTGTGTGTTTGTTACACATCATGTCTAACATGCTCTGAGTGAGTAGAAGCAATTTTGATGAGGAAATGTATAAGGCTTAGCTGCAAAATGTTAAGAAATATTTAAGATTTTAACTTCTCTACTGCATGAACTATTTCTGTTCTCTAATAATTCTTTGTAGTTTATGTCAGGTGTACATCAGCATAGCAGATATTTGGAAAAAAGAAACATTTTATTTTCATTGTTTGAAACAATATGGTAAAAAACCAAAATGGTGCCTAAGGGGAAAAAAAAAGGCAAAAGAAAACAAAATAACTCATTTTTTACCTGGTTTATTTCTGAGAAATTGAATTACTCACTGGCACAAATGTTTTTGTTGTTTAGAACCAGACTATTGTTCTCTTCAGGACCATGGTTGCGAACAGGAATGTGTTAATACAGATGATTCCTATTTTTGTCAATGCCAAGAAGGGTTTAGACTTAATCCAGATAAGAAAACATGCAAAAGTGAGTAATCCTTCAGACATAATAAAGTTCATCTGCTTTTATTTCTTGAACCTGCAGTGAATTGTTTCCCTTCTGAAAGGATGGACGTTTTCTCTGTAATTAGGGTTGAAACAAATGTTTCTTTATAAACTTGAATTTCAACTGAATGAATCATGCTGGGAAAGTATACATTTCTCTGTTTTGTAGATTACTTTGTATATTAGACATTTTTTGAAGACTTTTATGAAAACCTGAGGATTAATGTAGGAACCAAAATTACTTAAAGTTCATTACTTAAAACTTTCTGGCCTTGGCTTGTAAAGACATGAGCGACTTTGAAATGAAAAAAACAAATCACTTTGTTTTACCCAGTTGATTTAGCCAAGGACAGATGCATTTCATCAGCTTGGAAATGTATTGAACAGACAACACAGCTATCAAAATTATCTTAGAGTCACACACTAAACTTTCCTAAAAACACTGTAAAAACAACATGAGCAATGTCAGTGTTATAAACCAGTCACACATGCCATTTACTTTAGAATGACTTAGTGTTACAGCTCTTTTTGACTGGAGGCCTGGAATCACAGCAGATTTTTACTGTGATGTGTTAAAGTTTAGAGAGAAGATATTCAGCAAAATGAAATAGTTGATCTCGTGACTCATTTGTTGGGGGGAGAAAATCGTACTACTGATATTTTATGAATAATAAACTTGCTTGGAGCAATCTAATTCTATTTCTAGGCACTCATAAAATGTATCTGGTTTTGAAACTGTATTTTTGTTCAGTCTTAAAGTTACGTTCTCACAAAGCATTTCTGTCTACACAGTGCTGCTTTTAAAGTAAACTGTGCTATTCTGCTTTTTATTATCTATATGGTATTTTAATACATTCAGGTTTTTATAGATTCAATAGCCTTGGTAGAGCAAATAGGGCCAATAGAGCAAAAGAACAGCATCATATAAAATATTTATTGCCAAGGATGTAATTGCAACTTAAAGGCAAATTGTAATTCCCATTTGGTGTATTTTTCCTTATGGGGCTTTGGATTTGGCTGCAAATCTGGTGATGCTTCCAGGATTAGGCTCCTATTCCAAATCTTTTTGTAACAAGGGTCATGTTAGCTAATCTTGTGAAATAAAGCAGAATGTTTGCCCTTTTCAGAAATCAGGGACAATTGGTGAGTGGTGACAAGCACCAGGCATTCCTCCTTCACCACCACGTGTGACTTCTGATAACTACAGGAGGAGATCTGTGGGGGTCAAAGTGAAGCCTTACATAGCTGAGTGTTTGCAGTCTGCTCTCAGGTCCTCATCTCACTGTCAGCTTTATTAAGCGTCCAGAGCAGAGAATCCAGTATTGTTGGAGAAAAGTGAGTTTTTTTCTAAGCCATTTTACTTTAGAAGCCCTTATGGCTGGCTTCAGTTATTCTCTCCACAGAAGCAAACTTATGTGCTTTAGGTCAGCATGACTGTGAACATGAATGTGTTAACAAACAACATGGAAGAGTTGTTTGTGTGCAAATGTCATCCCAGATACACCCAAGAACACCATGGCGATACGTGCAGCAATGAGTGTGTCTCATGAACTGCAGTGGCTAGTTTGCTGCAAGGGAGAGGTGTGAACAGAGTGAGAAAACACTTCTGGGTCCCTTTTGAGATGCTTCTGAGTCATGCAAACCTCTGTTACTGCAAAGTCCACCAGAAGCCAGGCCTAGTGAAGTAATGCTATAATGAGCTCCCTGATCCAACAGACAACTAAAGCATCATTTTCTCCAATCCGAATAACTGGGGAAATGTGTTCAGCCTTTCACTCAAAGGCGCTGTCTAACACGAAGGCAGTTCTTGCTGGTGCACATCCATATCATTGCTATGGGCTGTGTAACCTGCACACCTCCTGCTGCTGTATGCTGCTATGTGGGGTGTGAAGAGACCCATCTCTTCTCTGTGTTTGCACCTTCAGTGATCTGTTCAATGAAGTATCCTTTTTCAGAAGAAAGTTGCTAAAGGAAGGATTGGTATTTCCCCAGAGAAACCCAACAGCACTGCCCACTTGGCATCACCCAGTTTTAGAAGATAGTTTTATTGCAGAGAACCATTTTGCATATCACCTAAAGCATTGGCAGCATTTTCCCCCGATGTAATTATAACCTACTTTTCCAAAGGAATATTCAGTCACTGAAGTTTTTTAAAACACTTGGTAGGACAGGGAATAATTACTTTTAAAGAAACTGTGATAAAGGCATATTTAAGGTAACCTGGATGAGTTGCAACTTTTTGACAATTATACTTTTAGATTATCTCAAGTTGAATTTCTAAAAATTAATATATCCCAAGACATTCCTTGTTTGTAAAAACAGTGAGCCTTCCTCATCCTTTCCCCTGCTTGCATTTTACACATGTAATAAAGCACATATGATTACAACATTTACGGTTATAATGATTTCCAAAGCCTGGTAATTAGCACCTTTGTGATTACTGTACTCTTTGAAAGAGTGTGTTACAAAATTCTGCATGAGACCCTCAAATATTTAAACGTTAAAAATTCATATTGGTGTGGGTGTTTGTATGGAAAAGATGGAGCCAAACAGATGTAATTTTTCACAGAGAATATGGGTATTTTCTTTTTTTTTGTTTCCACATTTTTTGTGTGCTCTGAGAAGTTACACAAGCCTCTTCATGATGATGTGAACTCTTGGAAAAAGGAGGAGGTTCCAGCTGGAACTTGCTTTAGCTAGTAAAAACTGACACCTCAGCTTCATTTGTTCAAGCCTACATTGTCTCTCTGCGCATAATGGCAAATCTGGACCAATTACTGCAAACTCATTGCTTAGTTAAATAAATGAATACACAGAAATATTTAAAATAAGTGATTTAATATTAAGTACAGATTTTTTTAAATGCAAACAGATTGCTGAAGACATGTCTGTTCACATCTGTAAATGATTTGCAAAGGAGACATGCAAGACTATGTGTGTGTGTCTGAGGCAACTCCACTACTTTTGATCAATTTAAGCTAAAGTGATTTGGGCCTATATAACTAAAACTAGCCATTAACAAACCAGTAGTAAAACACTATGAGGAAGCTCAAGCTTTTTTCCTAAAATGTCCTTTTTCTATACTCACAGAGACAGCAAATTGTATAATACATGTGCAAGTGCACGTATTTCACCCTGCAGCTTTGCTGTCCACTGTGAGGAAATGTATTTTTTAAGCCCAGTTCACACCTTTCTCCCTTCCCCCACTTTTTGTCTTTCACACAACTAGTTACATACAAGACTTAAAAGACATATTCCATTTTATCTTACTTGGAATAGGAATAGGAAAATCAAAGAAATGGAACATGTTAAGACACTCTCCCACTCATAATTTCTATCTGTCCCCCATGAGTCTTTAATTACTTGAACCTGTTGGCCAGTTAAAGTTTTAAATTGGTGATTTCTTATCCTGTTGAGAAAAGAATTTAATCTTTATGAAACAATCTGAAAGCCATAATTTCTATTTCAAAAATTACTAATACTCATATTTGCTGTGAAAATTTAATGGTGAACAGAGGAGAGAGTCCTGCTTTTGAAAGAAGGAAAGCATGATTCTGTGGGTGAGACCGAACTGGGCTTCAGGATTCTCCCTTCTCTCCACTTTGTGTTAGTTCAATCACATTGTGATTTTTGGCAAAGGAAATCTGCACTTCACCGAGTTTGCTGTATGCCAAGTGGGGTTGTTGTATTAATTTCACTTAGGTGTTGTTAATTAACTCAGGTTACTCAAGTAGGTGGGGATACTTGCATAAATAAAAAGCTGTACTAATCTTGTTCCCTTGTTCTGCAAAGGCATCATGTACTAACTACAGTGTCATAGTTTATGTATCTAAGACACCAATGTGATTTCTTCAATCATTAACACAAATCAATAGGAGTGGACCACTGTGTTGAAAGCAACCATGGCTGCGAGCAACTGTGCCTAAATACAGGTGACTCCTATGTCTGTCAGTGCTCTGAAGGATTTGTCATCAATGAGGACCTAAAAACCTGCTCACGTGAGTCTTGCAAGAACATCCTTTACTTCAACTCCCTTGGGAAAGGATTTTGTATTCATACAGGGAAAAAAATTCACTTTCCATTTATTCTTACTGCCTGCATTTCAGTAATACTTTAGAAATTATTTGAAAGCAGAAACAGAAAAAGTATTTAGGAAAGAATATTTGTCAAGATAACTGTTAGTCCTCATATATTCAGAAAAGTTTTGGGAGACCTATTGATCCCCAGGTTTGAGGACAGTTTTTCAGACACATGACAAATGTATCTGACAGGTCATCTGGACAGCAGTGTCCCCAAGGCGAAGTGCCCCACCTTACCTGGGGCAGGAGGAGAACTGAGAGCCCCACACTGAGCTTTACATTTAGCATGGGAACCCTTAAAAAGTGAGCAGTTGTCCTGGCAGCCCTCCACTCTTCATAAATCAAATGATCATTGAGAATTTATACAATTTCCCACACAGTTGAATGGCCTCCTTCGCTGGAAAAATAATGTATTGAAAGTGCCAAAAAAAAAAAAGAATATGAGTGCATTTTACCTGTTGACTTTTTATGGACCTCTTTGGTGAGAGTGCTCTGTCCACTTTTTCCAGATTTTGGAGGTACATTATCTTTCAACCTTGTAGGCCTGGAGGAGCTCCAGAGTTCACCCTTTTTCTTGCTCTCAAGCACAAAGTTTTAAGAGAACTCAAACTGCAAGTCCTCAGCCACAAAAATTATCTAGAGAGAAGTGACGCAAAGCAGCAAAGGCAATTTGCCTTTGTATTTATCCTTGTGTTTGCCTCCATACTAACCTCTTTAGCCCCATCCAATACCTTGACAGACTTTGCTTCTGTCTGCCACTGCAACTCTCTAGAAAGGGGCAGACAGTAACACAAAATTATGATTAGTGTACTTGTTACAACAATAGGGTCTACTAAAAACAATTTTTTTTGATATTCATCTGTAGTACCGCTGAAAATTTAGAAGCAGCCAAATAATGGAGGTTTATCAACTTGAAAACGGAAAATCCGTTTTCCTTCCTAGTAACAAGAGATTATTTTTCATTCCTGAGTTATTTTTCTCCAGGCTGTACTTGGAAACCTATCAGCAGCAGAGTACAGGAAGGATTTGGACAACATTCTCAGGCAGATGGTGTGAGTTTTGGGGCTGTCCTCTGCAAGGCCAGTAGTAGGACTTTGATTGGTCCTAGCAAGTCCCTCCCAATTCAGGATATTCTATGATTCTATGACAATAGTGCTGAGTGCAATGAAACTGGGCTTTTTTGAGTAGCTAACCCTAACCCTGTCCTCATATATATTAAGGAAAGATTTGTCCTATTCCTGAGCTCTAGATGAGATGTTGAAACCTCATGAACATTTTTAGGCTACCATGAAGAGAAATTTGGCACTTTGCAATTTCCTGAATGATCAGTTGAAGGGAAGGGTTTAGCATTTAACATACACCAGTCCTAGTGAGAAAACATCTGTGACGTTCTAGTATTATATACACTGGCTCAAGGATCTTAAGAAAGCTATGGGAGCACCTGCATGGTAACCAAATCTGTACTCTGACTACTCATTACAAAAAAGTAAGTGTGTGTAGCGAATAGACAGAAGCAAGTCCTGTTTGCCCTATGGGGAGGAGCCCTATGTCTTTACATGACATAGAAACACTTGGGAAATTTGAGATGAAAAGTGGACCACATTTGATAGTACTTGTCATTTGCAATTCTTTGTAAAATCTTGAATAGTCCAAGCCAAATCCCACTGACATCTGAGAGGTTTTCTTCTTGCTGCCACAGGAACTGGGTCAGGTCCACAAGTGAGTTCTGGGGACTGCCACCTTCACTTCATTTAGAGACTATTTAAAGAATGTTCACAAGGTAGCTTTTATGTCTTTGCCAGTGTCTTATTTAAAATCATTGCCAAAGTATTTTGGTTTTTTAATCCACTTTAATTCAATTTAGACATGGACTCTGTTTAGTTACGTTAAACACAGAACAGTATGATTTCTCAACTCTACTTAAAGTAAAAATTGAAAAGTAGGACCTCACTAGGACCTCTTACGTTTTATTGAAGCTTTATAATCAGATGAGAAACTGAATTACTGTTTAAACAGTTAAATGTATTTATATTTACTTGCTTATATGGAATGCAAACACTAGAGATGAAAAATAATTGAGTCATTATTGGTTACATTTTTAAATAATTTTGATTGCTCCCACAGGAGTTGACCATTGTGCTCTAAGTGATCATGGCTGTGAACATTTGTGTGTAAATGGTGACAGATCTTATACTTGTCAGTGTTTCGAAGGATACAGGCTCCGTAACGATGGGAAAACCTGTAAACGTAAGTTATTATTCAGCAACTCAGAGTCTAGTAATACACACACAGAAGAAAACTGTAAGGTAGGACTAGATTGCCAAAATGTTCAAGGATTTCTAGAGGTCATATTTCACCTTTGGTGTCATATTTGCCAGCAGTGTGCTGATATCTTGGATATGCTGAGGCATCTAAAATGGTGCTGAATGCATACTTTTAGGCATCTGAATCACATCCTAAACATCAGACATTTAAAAAGTAGCCCTGAAATTGGACAGTTGTGGATCCAAAACTATCCAGAGCTGGGACAACTGTGATTTTCTTCTAAAATTTCAAGGCAAAAATATATAATGTTTATAAAGTCTTACCCAGCATGAAGCTTGCAACATTATTAATGGAACGTTCATTTTGTCCAAAATAGGATAAAGATTATTGCAACAGAAGTATCATCATTGGGTTACAAATTTGACTATATCACACAGATGAGTGTCAGATATCAAGGAAAAAAAACTAATAGCAAATTTTTCTCAACTTTTATAGCATAAGTCACCAAGTGAAGAAGAATCATGGATAAGTCTCAGAAAAACTCACAGGCATTTAGTATTTTTTTACTGCAATCCCCATAATATCTAATATCAACACCTGCTGTTAAAAATATTTACAGAAAAAAGTAAAGGCATCCAGGTATTACCATGATGAATTAAAAGCTTCTTATTCTTAGCTGCTGTTACACAATGTCACCCTCTTTTGTTATTCTGTGCAGAGACAGATTCTGCCTGTCTCAAAAAGTTAGGATACACTAAAAGCAAGTTAACTTTGAACATACTACCCTTAACTGACATAATTTTTTATATATTAAATTATTTCCAGGTAAAAATGTCTGCAAATCAGTCAACCATGGCTGTGAGCATATTTGTGTTAATGCTGACAATTCCTACATCTGCAAGTGTCGTGAGGGATTTGTACTGAGAGAAGATGGCAAGACCTGCAGAAGTGAGTGACTGGTATCTGTTGAACACTTTTGCATGTACAAGGAAGGAAAGGGGTATTTTTTACTTCCTACTGGAAACAACAAACTTCCTTTTGACAGCTACATTTCTCTAACATGTTTTTATTCAAAACCTACATTTACATCAATCATTCCCAGGACAGGACATCTGCAAATCAGTCAGCCATGGCTGTGAGCATATTTGTGTTAATGAAGATGACTCCTATGTTTGCAAGTGTTATGAGGGTTTTCTGCTGAGAGAAGATGGAAAAACATGCAGAAGTAAGTACTCTGAGAATTACTCATAGAATTTTATTTACAGTATGTAGATCTGAGAAGCATTCAAACAAATACAACAGTTTACTGTCATAATAAAGGAGTAGTCCTCATATATATAATATAGGAATAGTATTTATATATTTATACATTTAGACCTTCCAAATGCTTATAAGAGACTCTGTGGACAAAACCAGTGTCTTTTAACAGATCAACCAACAGACTGGAAACAGAAAATACTCAAAAATGTTTAGATACCAAGAGTTAAAAGTGTTTGCTGCCTAAAATTTTCCCTGTTTATTCCAGTGGTATCAGTAGACCTAATGAAAGCTGTTACTTCTTCCTGCATGATACATTTGCTGTAGATGTTCTTTAACCAAATATCATCAACTGTTCTCAGATAAAGACATTTGCAGTTCAGTTCACCATGGCTGTGAACATGTTTGTGTTAATGCTGATGAGTCCTACATCTGCCAGTGTTATGAAGGATTTGCACTAAGGGAAGATGGAAGAACATGTAGAAGTAAGTATCTTTCTCTTTAGTAGATTTTCTTTATAATCTGCACATTTGAAGATATATTTTAAATATGGCAATCTTATTTTTTAACAGATAAAGATGTTTGCAATTCTGTTGACCATGGCTGTGAGCATATTTGTGTGAATACTGATAGTTCATACCTTTGCCAGTGCTATGAGGGTTTTGTATTGAGGGATGATAAGAAAACATGTAAAAGTAAGTTATTTTAATGTTGCTATATTTATTATATTCAGACATCTACAGAAAAAATCATATTATTTAGAGGCAGTTCTTACAGAAGATTTTTCCTTGCGAAAAGGAGAATAAATTCTTTATTTACTAGGAGTTTACTGCTGTTAGTCTTGAAAGTTTTGGAAGTGTTCTTACTCATCAAACTGTAGTAAATAAAATCTAAATTATTTCTAGATAAAGACATCTGCAAATCAGTCAGTCATGGCTGTGAACATCTTTGTGTTAATAATGAAGATTCATACACTTGCCAATGCCATGATGGATTTGTACTAAGGCAAGATGGGAAAACATGCCGAAGTAAGTAGTTTATTAATAAAAGAAGAAATGTATTTTTTGTCTTGTTCGAATATTATTCACTGGTTCATAGTAGCCAGAATGGAATATTTTTCTCTATAGATCATAAGACTTGTATGAATTAAGGATTGTTTGAACTAAAGGTACATTTCAGAAAAATCAGCCAATTTTAAGGTTTGAATGTAGGTTTTAAAATGTGAACTTCATTTCCAAATTAAGTATATTGAGTTTTAATCTTGAGCATAGGATGTTGCTACATTTTACTGTACTGTGTTCTTCTGTTTGTATTCATGCAGATCATGACTTAACTTGTTCTGTAACCTCTTAGCATGTTTTTTCTTTTTGTAAATTATAAGCAAATGAAACTTCTTCAGGCTTTTTATGTCTTCTAATCTTTTTATAACTCTCTTCTTGCTCCCCTAAAACCTCTGCTGTTTATCAGCATCCTTGTGGATGCACCACAGTGAAAGAAAGTCTTCTAATAGGAGACTCAGCAGGTCCAGGGCAGAGGAACAATAACCCATCTAATTCTTATTTGAATCTACCCATAATTTTAAAAATAATTTATCTTTTGTTTAATCTTTTTTTTTTTTTACAAAAGACAGTGTTAATCTCTCACCAAAATATTCTGCTAGTACTCATGTTCAATTAGTTACCTACCATGATCAAAAGTTATTTAAGATTCTCAGTATTACAGGTGTCCCATGTCCTTAAGGCTGTAAGTACAGCCTTCATTCTTTGTTTCTAAATGTATATCCTTAATTCTGGCTATTTTAAAATACATATGATTTGCTGTTATCCAAAAAGATTCATGTTACCTTATATCAGCAGCTGCTTTATATTTATTTGCTATTCTCTCAGAAGTGGAGTAATCTACAAACTTTATTAGTGATTATTTTGTGTCTTATTCTGTGCTGTCCATAAAAATATTAAGTAGTAGAGAAGCAAAGCAAATTCTTAGAAAGAAAGTTACTAGAAGGTTGCTCATCTAGAATTGGTTCTGAAGCCCTTACTAGCCAGTGTTAATCCATATAATGTTGATTCTGCAGTCTGTTTCCTTAATCAAAATAATACCAAGACTGCTGCCATTTTGAATGCTCCATTGTATGAACAGCATAAACTTTAAAAAACAGACTCATCATCAATTAAGAAAGACATTAATTTAGTTTTTCCAGGATTAATTTTTCCATAACACCAAATTGCTTGATATTAGTCCTCTTTCTTTGATTGTACTCTGACTCAAGTTCCACATTATCTGTTGCATTATTTTAATTCAGATAAATGTTAATCTGGCAGGCTTACAGTGAACTACTCATCTTTTTAAACCATATGGAACCATACTTCTTTTTTCAGTGTGTATACATACACTGGGAATGGAGACAACTCAGTGTTTTGGGGCTTCCTCAGAGTTCTAGGAGTTACTGAAAATTAACATTAAGCATCCAAGATATTCTTAAGAAACCTCTTTTGCAACTCTCTGCTGCAAGTTATCTGGAGTTTCTTATTCAAAAACGTGTGTGTGTGTGTGTCTGTGTGTTCAGTAGATGCTGTGTGACTTACTTCACCAGTGTAAAACTCTTCACTCCAACAAGGTCATCAGTAATCTATTTCATAGGTTCAGATCTGAATACACTAAAATGTTTAATATTTCTGCATGAAGATTGGCAGTTCTACTTTTCTGTCCATTAATTAATAATACATTGTTAGAATGCTTTTTGTTCCTAATATTATCTAAATAATGTACTCATACTACCCTTTATTTGGTTGGCCATTCACCCCCTTGTCCTTCATCTTATTATTTCAGTGTTTTCAAATTCCTAATATTTTCCCATTCAGTAAATACTGTGAATGTTCCTTTCTTTCAGTCATTTTTCAAATCTTATAGATGTTTTCAACTTCAATTTCTGGATTTTTTAACTACCCTGGCATTATTTTTAGATTATGAGACTACATTTTTTGGGGGTGTCTAGTAAAATAACCTTAAATAGTGCAATCATTGATGGTTTTTATTACTATGATTATTTCCCTCTTGCATCCCAAAATAGTCTGGCTCATACTTACTTTCAGCTATGTAAAATTTATCCTTCTGAAGTAATAGCCATGTCTGCTGCTGGTTTGTATTTTATTCTGTTTATAAACAAATGTTTCTGAGTTGTGCACAGCTGTGTATAAGCAGATGCTAATTTTTACTTACGTTGTAATTTCTCCCTTATCCACTATGACCAGATCTAGTTTAGATTGCCATGTATTAAATATAATTATTTTTGAGTTAGAATATTGTCTTATGTAGTAGCTTTTGGAATTTTTCTTTTGGTAGCAGGAGACCCCCAAGAAATTTGGCTCAGGTTGAAGTTCTAAAAACACAAACCTCAAGAGTCAGATTGAACTTGGCTCTCAGGAGGCCACTTTTTGTGTAAAGGTAGTTCTCCATTAGAAACTGATATTTCTTTTGTGTGGCATGAAGAAGAAAAAGGGAATGCTGATAGATGGCTCCACTTTCTTCTGCACTTTCTCCCCATCTATCCTTTTTGAAGAGGTTTTAACCAAGTGGTTTAACACTGCAGTCATACAAGTCCTCGCATCAATTTTCAGCTGTCCAGTTAGATTTTGTTTATTGTCTTATACAAGTAGTTCCTGTTCTTTCAGGTTTTGTTTATGCAGACTCTTGGCACTGATATAAGGATGTCAAGACTTATGGTTAAATCCTGTCCTGTGATGTTTTTCTTAGTTTTGTTTTTACCAGAATGCATTTATGCTAAATGACTGTACTAAATTATTCCCTCATTTCACTCTTAGTGCTCTTAATGTAAACTCCTCCTCTTTAATGTAGTCAGATTAATCCTAAAATGGTTTATTTTCAGTTGGAGGTCATCCAAACCATGAAGTTCTAGTCAGATGATAAAGAATAGATACTCAATGTAAGCTAAGATATCCATCATTTAACTAGTGAGAGAGACATTTGCTTTCAGTTTGCAAGCTTCCGTCTTTTTTTGCTCATGGGATTGATCCCACAGCTTTTGCATTTATTAAAAAAAAAAAGTAACTAACAAGCCACGTAAATATTATCTAACTATTCCCAGGCAAGGATATTTGCAAATCAGTCAACCATGGCTGTGAACATGTGTGTGCTAGTGCTGGTGATTCGTTTGTTTGTAAGTGCCAGGAGGGATTCCAGCTAAGAGAAGATGGAAAAACTTGCAGAAGTAGTCTGATATTTATCAACATACTCTTTATCTGCAGCTCGTGCTTGTGTAGAAATGGGTTAACCAGCAAAATCTGTCATCTGTTTTCAGATAAAGATCTTTGCAAATCAGTCAGCCATGGCTGTGAACATGTTTGTGTTAATTCTGGTGATTCATATACCTGCAAATGCCATGATGGGTTCCTACTGAGAGAAGATGGGAAAACCTGCAGAAGTAAGGAGCCCAGGAACTTAACTGGATAAATTACACGTACAATAATGAAGGCCTCTGCTGATGTGTGCTGACTACCAACTCTCCTGTTTGCAGACAAGGACATTTGCAACTCAGTTGACCATGGCTATGAACAAGTTTGTGTGAATACTGAGGATTCCTACATCTGCCAGTGTCATGAAGAATTCATACTGAAGGAAGATGGAAAGACATGTAGATGTGAGTAGCCTGAGCTATAAAAGTGTGTTTTTATTTGAGGCCTTAAAGTGTTGTGGGTGTGAGTGCACTCGTGTATGGTTGTGATTTCCAACTATTTGGGCTGGTTTAAAAAAGATATAATCTCTTCCTAACAAGCCTCACCTCACAAACCCCATCTACTTTTCTCAGATAAAGATGTTTGCAACTCAGTTGACCACAGCTGTGAGCATATTTGTGTTAATACTGGTGATTCCTATGTCTGCAAGTGTCATGAAGACTTCATACTGAGGGAAGATGGAAGAACTTGCAGGAGTAAGTTATTTAATCTTGTTTTGTACTTCCTGATCTGTTAATGAAACACACTATGGAACAGTAGTGTGTCATTTGTGTCTTTATTATAGAATCAGCTTAATGTAAGTGAGCTCCTTCATAGAAAATTATAGCCAAATTTTTTATAATTTGTGAAATTTATTTACTTAGCTAACTATGCTAAATACAATTTTCATTATTCCAAGGTAAAAATGTCTGCAAAACAGTCACCCATGGTTGTGAACATGTCTGTGTTCCAACTGGCGATTCATACATGTGTCAGTGTCACAAGGGATTTATATTGAGGCGAGACAGGAAAACATGCAGGAGTGAGTAGCTGAAACTTCTATGGGGAATATATTTTTCTGTCTTAAAAGTAATAACACACTTACTTTCACTCAAAGCTTGTTCATGACAGTTTTGTATTTGAAAAATGGTCTAATAAGGGGATTCTCTTAACAATTCTCAGATAAAGACCTGTGTAAATCCATTGACCATGGCTGTGAACATGTGTGCATTAATAACAACAACTCATACAGCTGTCAGTGCCATGAGGGCTTTGTCCTGCGACAAGATGGGAGAACATGTCGAAGTAAGTAACTCATTATGTCTGTCAGCCCCTCTTCTCTGGCATTGCTACATAAATGAGCAAAGATATTGTACTCCTTTGTCATATGTTCTTCAGACATCATGTTTGGGGTCTTTGGATTTATAAAATGTTAAATAGAATACAGATAAATACTTCCATTTTTCCTAGGTAAAGATGTCTGTAAATCAGTTGACCATGGTTGTGAATATGCTTGTGTTAATAATGGCGATTCCTATATCTGCAAATGCCAGGAGGGATATGTACTAAAAGAGGATCAGAAAACATGCAGAAGTAAGTATATTTTATTTAGAAAGCATTTGTTTCTTTTATTTCTAAAATTAATTTACCTCCCTTCAAAAAATTATAGAATCATAGAATGGTCTGGGTTGGAGGAACCTTATTAATGATCACTTAGTTCAATCTCCCTGCCGATGGCAAGGACACTTTCGACTAGACCAGATGTCTCCAAGCCAAATACAGCTTGGCTTTGAACACTGCCACAACCTCTCATTTCAAACATGATATAATATTTGAAAGCCCAGGGCATATGTGTGTGGCAGAAAATGTCTCAAACAATTAACTTGATGCTCTCCTAAACAAAAATCTATCAAATTGGAAGAGTTGTTTTAGTACAATAATAATTCTTTTGAAACATCATGGAAAAGCCAAAAGGGAATCTTATTACCAAGGAATGTACATTTTAATCAGGTTCATATACTGTGGGTCTTTTATCTTTATGTACTCGATTTTAAAATCTCATTAATTTTATTTGCTTATCTTCCAACATAACATGTATTTATCTCATCATCTTTTAATACTTGGAGGAGAAATTCTACTGGAATTCAGTAAAAACATTTATTCTGCCAAAAATGGATGCCTTAGTTGAGGAGATTGTGATTAGAGCGGTAACAAGTTCTATCTGTTCTCCATCTTAACTGACACTAAGCACCATGCTGCCCTTTCTTGACTTCTGCAGTGGTATTGAGGTGGTTCTGATATGTATATTAATTGCATTTTCATCACCTTAGTACATGTGAGGTGTCTTTTTCTCAGATGACTGCAGGAAGAAATTCTTGAGCAGTATTAAAATAGATATTTCCTAAGAAGAGAAGTCCAGGCTTTGAAGCTGAAAATCTGTTATTCGTACTTTGACTTGGTAACAAACATCTCCAGTAATTTCTGCAGAGTAATTTCTGCGGAATAATTCTCTCCTGTGTAGTGCTTACAGCATTCTGCCTGTACAAAGATGAGAGGTAAGTGGAGGTCAAAGTTTATTTGGTCCAGACTAAGAAGCAAATCTTATATTCCTTAGTATGGCATATTTTCCCTGGAAGCTACATTGATCCAATAGGAACTAGCTCCAATAGGAGCCCTGCAGCTAGCCTTTGCACAAAGCACACTCATCTCTGCCTGCTGAAGGCAATTCCTCTCCAGAATTTAAAACAAAACAAAACAACCTACCTGGCAGAAGCAGTCTGCAGCTTGGAAGACATTCTCCAATCTCTAAAATCCCAAACCTTGTTATTGATGCCCTACAAACTACTTTGATTTTTGCATGTGCATTTGCCAAAAAGTATGAGAAATACAAATTCACCTGTCTTCTGATAAACTCCCAGCTCTAATGGGTCAACCAGAAATACAGCAGCAATACATAAGTCTTCTAATTACAAAATTGGTAGACACAAGCAAAAAAAACCCTTATCTTGGCAATTCTGATTCTCTCAATAATTAAACAGTTTTAAAACTATTTTATAACTCCTGCAACACAAATGCAGCTTCAGTGATTCTCTTCTATGTCTCAGTGCTGACAAATTTGACAAATGCAAAGTTAGCATACAGGCTTATCTATGGAAGAAAATTATGGCAACTCGGTCTATGTGCTAGCTATGTTCTTCAGTTCTCTCCACTGAAGACTAATTCTAAACATTTGCTGATTGTTGCTGCATTTTTAACAGATGTAGTAATCTGCAAAGCAGAAAATTTCTCTGTAAATATTCCCTGTGGTTATAATTTTGTCATAATTCTCAGTCATCAGCCCGCTCAGCTTTTGAGCCACACTGTACACAACATCTTCAGATGCATTGGCACAGTAGGATGAGCCAGGAACAGGGTACTTTAGATGATCCCTGAATTTTTGCCAAGGTATCCGGATCCCTTTCCCAGTCTTGTGGACTTTTTTCTTGATCTGTACACTCTGTCACTCTTTTCACAGGATGCACTGAAGGCCCAATTGACCTGGTGTTTGTGATTGATGGATCAAAAAGTCTTGGAGAGGATAATTTTGAAATTGTAAAACAGTTTGTCTCAGGAATCTTGGATACACTTGAGATTTCACCCAAAGCTGCTCGAGTTGGTTTGCTTCAGTATTCCACTGAGGTTCGTACAGAGTTTACATTAAGGCAGTTCAGCTCAGCCAAAGACATGAAGAAAGCTGTGTCACAAATGAAATACATGGGCAGAGGTTCCATGACAGGACTAGCACTGAGGCAAATGTCTGAGAGAAGCTTCACAGAGACAGAAGGAGCAAGACCATTCTCAGCAAATGTGCCTCGAATCTCCATTGTGTTTACGGATGGACGGGCCCAGGATGAAGTGTCTGAGTGGGCTACCAGAGCAAAGCAACGTGGTAAGTGGGGATGTTTTTAGTGTCTCATTCTAAAAGGCAAGTATTCTTAGGAATAAAAAGTAGTAACAGTTTGGATGTGCTAATCAAGAGAGTGTTTGTCAAAGCAGTCTGGCCAGTATAGTGACAGTGGCCACCGTCCTGCACATCAGATCTTTGTGTTCACAAGGGGCTTTGCTGCCAGGCATGTGCATCATCCCCACAGCAGGATTCTTGGGGAGTGCCTCACCACAGGTAGTGGTGCCACCCACCTGGCATGCCCTGAGTGCCCTGAATGTACCCACTAAGGGTAGACATTTTATACAGATACCTGGGAACACAGGGAACTTCATAAAAAATTCTAGGAAAACAATAAAAGAAACCCCAAGCTGTCTCTTCAAAATACAGTGATCTATTCTTGTGAGAAATACTACGATTATAATTGGCTATATTCATGTTTATAGGGGATATTCTTTATTTTTAACCAGTTTTATAGCACTAATGGTGTTCTGGAAGGAAGATGACTCTTTTGGAAAGAATATAACTGTAGTGCTGTCTATCTTACTGTTTCTACATGCCTATATGCTGAAATGTGACTGAAAACTGGTGATTTTTAATTTCTAATATGTTTGGGCAGACATCCATTCTTTAGAACACCTGTACCACAAATCAGAATCTTTTCATGTGTTTAGCAGAGTGAACTGAAAATTTTCAAAACTTGTCGAGAAAATTAGCAATATCTTTTTTCTTCGCTAAACTTTTTTTTTAATTTCATGAGAAACTGCTTTAAGAACCATGGCTGATGGGCCACAATGCAGAGAAAATAGCCAGACTTCAAAAGATTTTGCACATCTTTTTTTCTGTGCTTGTTTTATTGATTTGACATATTAATCAGAATTTGATACATGATTAGTAGAGCATTGATCAGGATCAATACCTCTCTGTAAGGAGAAAAGGGAAAACACCCAAGGATATGAGAAGGGCACATGCTAACAAGAGTGGCATTACAAGGAAAGATAAAGTGATTTTAAAATAACTTTAAAAACCCCAAACATTTACAGGCTTGCTAGTGAGATGAAACTACGTGGAGGATTTACAGAAGGAAAGAAGTACAAACCAACTTCCTTGCTGAATGAAACCTCAGCTCTGGACTGCTTACACTGATTCTGCAATGCTACAGACTAAGCCCATTCTCTGTGTAATTGCAACATAACCAATAGAGTAATGCTCAATATGAAATGGACCTTGAATAACTTTATCACTGATATCCCCAAGTCTTTAAATAGCAATAACTTCAGCATGACTGGTGCATTCATTAAATTGAATTAGCTTCTGGTGGACAATTTCCTTTCCTGGATAAAGTGCAGTGGTAGGCAGATTCATGAAGAAAAGTAAGGAGATACATTAAAAGTTAAAAACTTGGAAAATGCATATTTTGTGGTGTTATCAGGCCCATGATTCTTCAGCAAAAAGGTTAAAAGTTGCAATTCAGTGAGTGTGCAGCAGTTACGACCTCATGTAAAATAAAGATATCAAACCTCCTCATCTCAAGTTTTATCTGAAACCAACCAGAGAAGGCAGCTTCTTCTCTTAAATAATGTAAGAGCTGTGAAGCTCATAGCTGTACTATGAATCACAAAATCAGTATCGTTGTGGCCACTTTCTAAGCCAGAACTGATATAAAGAGAAATGTTGTATCAGATCATATGCTCATGAGCATAAAACCGTAACTGCTGAAAAAGAGATTATTGAAGATCTCTATGTTTTGTAGTTATTACTTGTTTAAAATCTTTTCTGGTGAGAGGGCTCTGAATCACTCCCTCCTTCCCTGCTTCCAGAGTTAAGAAAATTACACATCCTCACTTACCTTCTGCCTAGCACCTCTGCTGTGGAAACACTTGTCCTGAGCATCCCTGTTGTAAGGCTTTTTCTTTCCTAGCCCCATAAATTTGTTTTCCCATTCTTACCCTCCTGCATGGGCCTTCCAGCCTGTTAGTGCCCCTCAGAAAGCAAGAATCAAGCCTCATTCTGCTCTGAGGATTTCAATGAAGCACTTAGGTATTTCTCTGAAAAATTACTGCCATCTTTCATGATTCTGCCCCATTTGCTAATATGTAACAGTTTTCCCATCAACCCTGCATTGCATATACTCTACAGACACACACAAACCAGAGACTTGCAGTGCAATTGTGAGGCTGAACTGTGTGATTCTCTTGGATTGTGTGTAATACTCTTTCTGGGACCATTTACTATCAGTAGTGGCCAGGCAAGTGTCATCTCTTTAACACAAAACCTGTATGTCAAATTACAGCAAACAAGAGAGTTCCTGCAAATCTCTCAGTAATTAAAGCATATTAAGCCTCTTCACTGATTTTAAATTTAGATATAATATACATTACTTGGGCTCTCCCTTTCTCTTTTATTTTCCTTTCATGGACGAACAAGTGCTTAGAGTTAGAACTGCTGAAATAATAAGTGCAATTTCTTTTGAATCCAGGTATAATCATCTATGCCATTGGAATAGGAAAAGCGATTGAGGAAGAACTGCTGGAAATTGCTTCTGAACCATCATATAAACATCTCTTCTATGCTGAGGATTTCACAGCTCTGGAGGACATAAGTGAAGAGCTAAGAGCCCAAATCTGTGAAGGTAACAAAATTCCATTTTCCTTACAGAAGTAAATGTTTTCAGGTGTTTTGCTTTTTGGATTTTTCTACCCTTTAATACATGAAGAATATATACTGTTAATCCATCACTGGGTAAATGTGTCAGTAATTATCTTCCCTTTATTTTCATGAAGGTTGCATAAGATGTACAATTCTATGCCTAGAAGAATCAATTGCTTCTTCTCTTTTCTATTTCTGTGGTTAAGTCAGCCATGCAATGAACCCCACTGCACCAAATAAACATTCCCAGATGAGGTTTTGCAAGGGGAAGGGGGAATCTGAGCTGAGATGAAAGCTACGGAGTCAGAGAGGACAGCATATCTCTCCCACTCACACATTTCCAAGACTCAGAATTTTTTTGTACATTCAAACTGGTACCTGGAGCAAAATTCAGAAACAACACATGGAATGATGTTAGTCATAAGACTAGAATTGTGCAAGATTATTTAATTTTCACTAGATTTTATTTTGTTGTTTTTCTTGGAATTAAATGCAAACAGATTTTGCCCCTTTTTTTTTTCTTTTAAATTGTTGTATAAAATTAGCTGCAGGACATTTCTTTATACAGATATCAAGAAAGGATCTGTAAAAAAGACTTTAAGGATGTTTCTTAGCTTGCATACTCTTTGTCCTTCAGTCCTAACAAGTCCTAGTTTCATCTTTCTGAAACACTAAATACTATGATAACATAAAACCAAGTCAGTTCAATTCACTTTATTAGGCAGACAATCTTCCAATGACAGCATGTCATCTTAAAAGCTTTTGGAGAAGCCAAACCCAAAACTATCTGGCAGCCAGAACAATAATTCTCACTCATTAGCAAACCCCAGTATAATAATTCTCACTGACCAGCAAACCCCAGAGCTCAGGGATGGAAATGCATCCTTCAGGTACCCACAACAGTGGTTAGCAACCACATTTTTTTCTCCTTTTAACTACATTATTTAAAATATGAAAAAATAAGTAAATCCTGCCCCGTTGTGGCAGTTTCTTGTCTACACCTCCAGTAACTGGGCAGCACTGGTGCTTCAGCTTCTGTCCTCCCCCTCTCTCAACAACAGGCAATTAATGCCTCACACCTGTGAACTGAGGACTGACCAGACTTGTTTTTCTGGACACTCCAGAACTACCTATTACTCATCAACTCACTCCACCAGAAATTCTGCCTCCAAACCTGTTACACAATCTAAAAGTTCTTTTTTTTTAAATTCCTTCTGTTGTATACAGCACAGTTTTTCTCCTCCTTTGCAATAGCAATGACTTTTGTCTTTCCTCCAGCTTTGGTCCTTAGCTGAGGTCTTCTGAGGCTCTACCTTGTGAGGACAGTCAGAGATCCACAGAGCCTCTCATCCCTAATCCCAGCTGTGGATGCATTGCATGTTTCCAACTAAAGTAGAAGTTCTCCAAATGTTTTTTTGAGGGTTAGGCTTTTTTCTTTTATTCTGCAAGAAAGCATCTGCCTTGTAAAATAGCTACTGATTACTATTAATTATTCTTGATGACTAGTAGTAAAGGCAAAAAAAGGAGGGTTTTTTTTCCTCTTGCCTCTTATTAAAAGGAATTCAGTTGGAAGGTTCCCATTCACTGCCTTGGTTGATGTTAATTTCTCATCTGACTGGAAGCACTAACGAGGCTCCAGCAATGTCATACATAATACACACTCAATATGATTGCAGCTTCAGCCCTGGGCATGTGCATTGTGGGAGCTTTTAATTACATGGTCATATACTATTTTTGTCACAAGACCCCAGCCCTGATCAGATGACAGTACTCAGCAGCCAGCTGGTTAACATTCTGTTCTCCTTCCAAATTGTGGATCGTTATCAGTTCAGCAAATATTCAGACACTGCTTTTGATGACACTCTCACAGGCTCCTCCTAACAAATTACTTGTGTTTTTTTACAAAACAGAACACTGAAAACCAACATCCAACTTCAGCATTGTTCCCCAACAAATTTATTCATTGCACTGACTTCACCAAGGGATTCACGGTGATCGGCCTCTGTCACTACTTGTGTGTTTATTCAGCTTCACAGAGGCAATGAGATTAGAAATCTTTGAGCCCCAACTACTCTTCAAGCCTGAAGAGGAGTTTCTTAAATGCCCAATTCCTATTTCAAACTGGAGACCTCCTGCCACACCTCTACCAGTGCATCTGTCATTTTTCTGTCCCTAATTACGTGTCCATACCAGCCCAGTGTCCAAAGCTCAAACATTTCAGGTCAGTTCCTCTGCCCTTCCTAAACAAGCCCCTCATTAGCTTGCAGCTCCTGAACAACTTCTAGAGCAAGTCATTACCCAGGGTCAAACACTCAAAATTCATCTTACCTGCTCCATTGCTCCTACAACAGAAATCTTCACCATCCTTGTTCCCATTTGATCATTCTTCAGCTAGACTGTTTCTCGTTCGTTTCATTCCCTTGTGACCTCATCCCATACCTCTCTGCCCTGAACTCTTCTCCAAAATCTGAGTTCCTTCCAGCAGCTGGTTCCCATGCAGACTGAGATATCTATAGCTCTCTATATAAATATTGTTGTTCTGCTGCCTGATCTCTGGTCTCCTTATTCAAGCATTCATCTGTTCTTCCCTGATATTCATGCTCAGTAATTCCAAACTCCACTCAAAAGGGCCTCATCTCTTCCCCAGTGCAACTTAGCACAGCTGTATATTATGCATCTGTCAAAACTGACTAAACCAGCAGGGACCCCAGTAGTTATAGCAAACCTGGATGTCACAGAAGCATCTTCCACCTCCCTACTGCATCTTCATGGCATATTGGGCGAGTTTGCACTGTCATCTTTCTCCCCCACCCCGCATTCACTTTCAGGGAAGGAGCTCTGGGTTCCAGAGGAGGGGCTGTGTCCCAGATGCTCCATCACTCCGGCATCATCGGTCACATGCAGTTGTTAAATACCTGCTCTGCAGCTCATCTGGGCCATGAAGGGCTCCGGAGTCAGTGGAAGGTGAAGTGTTCTTTTCCTAGGGAAGGACCTATTCCTAAGGAACCGCAGCCGGCTCCACACTGCCCTCTGGCCGCAAGAAAGGGGCAGGGCACACAATGGCTGCGGTTCTGCCTCCCAACAGGTCTCTTTTTCCTCTCCATCTCTTGTCTAAGAAGATCGGGGTGTGGACTCTGAAATAAATCCTTACATTTTAAAGGCTGTGCTTCATAAATTAAAAACGTGTATTTTTTGCCTGTAGTGTATCAAATAGACTCTGCTGCACCCCTCTCACCTAAAAACTCCCAACACCCTGATCAATGTTTCCCATTATAAAGAAGAAAACTGAAGGACAGGAAGAAACTTTTTCTTTCTCCAAGCAATGTTCTTATTCAGTTCACTCCAAAGGATGATGGATGATCATGAAACATGAAAGAATTTTCACTGTAGGACACAAAGTCGATTGCTGTCATTTCAGATGCTTCACTATTATAAAATAATCAATTTGGTTTTGGAGGAGTTATTCTGATAGTCTGAGTTGAAGGGCAAATTGTGGAGTTTCAACACTGGACCTCTCCTAAACTGCACAGGTATGAGGCATTCTCCGTGTGTTATGAGAGACAAATATCAAGCTACTGGCAAGAAACATCAATTCTAGGGAATGTGAACATTTTTATTGCTCTTTTGTGATATCATTTCCTTTGGAAATTTCTATCTACCAGCCTTGAGAGAGTCACCTCACCAGCAGGATGCATCATCTGGGAGGCTTCATAGGACTGGTCCACAGCCTTCAGGTTGGCTGTTTTAACTCAAGTGTCCTCTCCTGCTGCCTTTTCATGCTGCCTTCTGTAGAGAACTCTCACAATTCAGCTAAAGTGGTTTATCCTATGTCCCTGCCTCCTTGCCCCTCCGAGTCACTCTGCAATGTGAAAAATGGAGATTCACTGTAACAAAAGCACGGCTGCATGCTTCTTACATCATCTGAATGAAATACTTCATGGGGAGGCTTGTATTTCAACACTGGGCTTCGCACCTAAAGCACGTTCAGCTTTCAATCACTTCTGTTTTTCACAGGAACCTTCATGATTCCCTTTCAGTTTTGCAACCCACAACTTATATCATGTATACAGTAAATACAACCTAACAGCCTGGTTCCTTCATAGCTTTGTATCCCTAATCCTTTCCTTGAATGAGTGAGATTACTTACTAATTAAGGAGAACTCAGTGCATGCAAGTAGAAAAAAATTATAATTTAGTGGGTCTGATCTTTAGAGTGTTGGGGGGGTTTCCTGCAGGACCTGAATCAACCACAATAGCCATCACAGATGTCATTGACTGTCCACATCTTGCAGTACACCACAAGTATCTTTTTGAAGACAGTCACATCCACTCAGCAACAGGTAATTGGGTTCCTTTGTTTAGAACAACCCAGACTGTTCTTTGAATATGGAGGAGTACACACTGTGTACTGTTCTCCAGTACCAACAGAATCTGCCTCACGGTGTTCCTTGGGATGTTGACCTGTTTTGAGAACAGGCAGCTGTAATAAACCTGCTCTGCATTTATAATGCCTTGTCATTTCCTCCCCATCCTATTCCATTTATTCAGCATTTAGCCTATACTTAAGCGTTTCTGTTTTTCAGCAAAAGCCTCAAAAGACAACGACCAATGCAAATGTGAAAACCTTGTGACATTCCAGAACTATGCAACCAGTGAAGTAAGAAAACTCACCCAGCGATATATCCTTTCTGAGTAACTGCTTCTTACAGGTAAGATAAGAAAGGCAGGTTAAAACAAACTACATGTTTTTGGATCAAGTTTAAACTGCCCCCATAGCTAAAAAGTTTATTATGAAAATCTAAACTACGTAATAGTTGCCAAGAAGCAAGGCCTTTAACTTTTTAATCTAATTCTCCTTCATAGAAGGAGCCAAAATATTAACAAGGATCTTGAATTTTAATAACTCCTTACAGTAAACACTTTCAGGAACAGCAAAGAAAGAACTGGTCAAATTCAAGACTAACATGCTTTGCTTTGGGTTACTTCTTCAGATGCTACTGAAATAGCATTTACTGGCTACAGGGGTACAGGAGATTTTTCCCTGCTGAACTCCTTGGTGAGGCACATATGCAGTGAGTCATTTAAAACCATACTCTAGATAAGGAGGAAATCAGAGGACTCAGGTTTGGTTAATCTTGCCTTAAAAGCAATGCAGATAAAAGTTAGCAAGGTGCAGATCACCAGCTTCTGCCACTCAGTCTATTTCAAGGGAGCTGCTAGTGCAGCAGCCTTTACCCTGCCTGCAATATCCACATCTCAGGAAACAGCAGCAAACTGGCAATACAACTCATTGTGCACTATTTATGCAGCAAATTCCTGTCTTCTTCATGAAAGCTGCTTCTGATCAAATAAACACTAACAAGACATCACATCTTCTACTTGAGCTGTGTAACTGTGTGCAAGAGCAGTAAGCACTTATCCTCTGCACAGAAGAGTGCAGTGATCCCAACAGCTCATCACTCTGTGCTTCCTAGATAGGAACAGCTTCAGACTGTGAACTGTCAGTCCAGAGGGAGGCAAGCAGAGCCCTCAGTGCTGGTAACCTGATGCAGAACATGACAGACACTTTAAGGAATTATGTTCTAATCACTTGATTAAATTACTCCATGCAAAGCAGATTTCATAAAGGAGGAGAAAGCCATTGTGTAAGGTTATTGCTAGGTGCTTCAAATGCTCATCAACACACATACTGCTCTGGCAGGACTTCTTCAAACAACTTTGGGGAAAAATTTCTAGGTAATTTCCCACATCCTTAAGTGTTACATGACATGCAGCATTCCAACCTGCATGCTGACAAGAAAGGAGACCAATTCTTGCCCCTTCAGAAGCTCTTTACCACAATGTGCAGCTGGGCTGTGAGGAGCTCTGAGCTTACTCAAAGAACCTAGTAACTAAGCTTAGAAGCTTAGCAACATGTGCTTTTCTGCTTTACCATTTGAGCAGGCAACCCTGTGATTTTTACTCCAATGGCTCAAGGTGATGGAAAACCTGTCAACACCAAACCAGAGACTAGGAATTTTGATAGGAACAGTGCTGAGCACTTTGTCAGAACACTGTGCAGCCACTGCTTTGAAGAGTATGAACCATCCAGTTTCCTCTTTATTACAAACCTCATTTCTCTGCCTTATCTCAAGAGCAAGCTCAGGTATGAGGTGCTACACTAGTCCTTGGTAACCGCAGTCTGCTGGCTAGTCCTCATCCAGAGATCTGGGGAGTGGGGGAGGGAGAACTGGCTACAAAAGTAGCTCCAGTTACACAACAAACTCAGAGGGAACAGCCCAAACTGTTTTGTGTCCAGCTACATTAACTTCTATCAGTAAGCTGAGTGCAGTTTCACTGTTTCAACTTTGCCTCTGTGAACACTTGAGAAATATGGCTGTTGAAGAAAATGCAGTTCACATGGTGCTCCTATGCAGAGCAACCTTGCCACAGCAGACAGATGAGAAATTACCAAACCCAATGTCCAGGCAGACTGAACACTCACAGAAGCAGGATACACACCCTTGCTCCTTACTAGCAAGATTATTTTACTGCTGACAATGGAGGGGGACAGTATACGTGGCTATTCTGGCCAAACTCAAGAGGCCAAATTCTATTTGCCTGTCTGCCCTAAAAAATTCCCAATAGCAATGTGTCAAAGATCCCAATTTAGATGCCCAGTTCTCCATTTCACTTGTGTAAAATGTTAAAATGTTGAAATCAAGCCTCTAGTCAAACAAGCAAGGAGTGGGGTGCAGCAAATTCATCCTTCTGAGGTAGATCTCAGTGCCTTCAGATCTTGCTTGATGCTAGGCCTGCTCTTCCTCTCAGCTTCCCCTGGCTGCAGCCTTTCCATGGCACTCAGAGAGAGGGGCTGAAGTAAACAGTACTGGTCCTACATCTTCCTGCAAGAGACAGCATTCCTGCCAAATAGAAGTGCTTATCAGGAAAGGGATGCTGCACACTACTCTGCATTGCTACAGCTTCTTACTGTAACTGGAACCAGCCCTAGAGCCCATGGAGTTTGTTGTGCTCTATTCCACGAGTCTGGAAACCACTGTCACAACTGTGGACAGGAACAGATCATGAGGAGCAGACATTCTTACTGGGGTCTCAGAGCCCCATAGTTCTATAATCTACTATCAGTTATGTGCAGTTTTCCACATGATGAAGTGAAACATTTTTAAACAGCATTAACTAGATATTTACCCTCACTTTAAAATAGAGAAAAGCAATCAATTTGTAGAACCAGCCTTTTTAATAAGCTACAGTCTGAACTCCATGTCAAGGTAAGCCTGTTAATAATGGGGCTTCACACAGCTTTCTCAACTCAGCTGATCAAATCAGAATAAAGAGGAATATTGTATGAGAAACTACTGGGATTTTAAGAGGAGAAACAAGAGAATGTTTATGGACCGTAGCAATCAGGTAGTTGACTTTTTAATGCATTTTATCAGTAGCTCTCTTTCCTTAACTTTTATCTACTGGAAGAAATGACTAAGAGAATGGAAGACTTGGAAAACAGACTAAAATACTGATCAGAATTTGAAGTGTACACTACACTGTATATTTATACATACAAACTTGTCAGAGCTATTTTCTTAAACTGGTTCAAAGTAAAATAACATCTTTGTGTCTGAAGTTGAAAAGAATATTCTGGATCCTTGCATTTATATGCCATGTGTTGTCTTGCATTGATTGCAGATAAGAAATGTTGATAATTTTATATAAACAATTTAGTAACTAGCAGAAGTTCTAATTAAGCAGAACAACTGAAATAAGCTATGCAAAATAATAAAATGGTGTTATTTTTTGAAATGAAACCTTCATGTTTTGATATATTTTTAGGGTATGAATTTTACTTGCTTTTCTGTATTTCCCTCCTCCACTCCTAGTATTTTAAGCACACAGTTTGTGTGTATATATATATTTCTATGTACAGACATACACAGAACAAATGAGACAGCATTCACAGCCATTAGGCTTGACTTGGATTCTTCAAACAAGTTACTACTAGAATCAGTAGGAAGTAAAATTGTAGTTACACATTTGTGTTTAAACTGTGATGGAATTAAATTATCGAAATGGGAAGTCTGCTGGATTATCAGGGCATCACAACTTGAAGTTTCAAAAACTTTTCCTTATGTCTAGACTACCCAACTTCTCCCTGCTGTCCTTTGGTCAGTATTCACTGATTCTCTAACTTTCCCAAATGCAAGTAGTATATTAATTCTGAAAATATTACTTGGTCAATTCAGCTAGCTGCACACCTGTCAAACACTAAAACACAAACAAAACCAAGCAAACTGCTTATATTCTGGCCACCTGAAGTCTTACTCCCTTCCCTTGACTGCAACTCATCCAGATCTGTGGTTTAACAGGTAAATATACCAGCACTTCCTCCTTTGCTCTGACACACCTCGGAGTTTGCCTCTTGACTAGCTCCAAATGGAAACACCAAACTTCATTCACTTTATAACAGAAATAGTTGCAGCAAAACTTAAGTGATTAAATGATGTCAAACAAGCTGGTGAGCGTGCATGGATATACAACAGCAAGCTCTGAAAGATACCTCGTGCTTTGGCATACTCTGGAATTCTGCAAGGTTACAGGTACATCCTGATTTTCATCAGGTGTTTGTTTTTACCATGTCAGAAAATCACTGGCACCTCAATTAACAATCCCTAGTAATAAGGAACACCCTGCAGTCATGGTCTCAAACAAAACAGGCACAAATCTCTGAGATACTGACATTCTCAGCAATTGACTTGAGAACACCAGCTCATCTGTCTCCAATATCTTCAGAAAACTAAAAAAAAAGGCTACTGATTTAAAAACAGCTTTGTGAAGTTAACTGATATCTTACTGAAAGCCTATACTACACATCTAGAAGCTATATCCTGTTTGTCCTTTTACAGATATGTACTGTTGGATGGAAAAGACAAAGGAACTGATGCACATTCGTACTTGATTCACTTGGTAAAAACAGTGCGAAATATTTAACATGAGTAAACCCTTAGGGTTCCCCACCAACATCCCAAATTTGCTACTGTCCCTTATGTTACACCTTGTGTTTGCATTAGCACTCCAAAAGCAAACACTAAGGGAGCCCCAGCCCGCTGAGATTTGGCACCATACTTGCCATGATCAAGCCCTCCTTCACTTACCTCTTAAGATCCACAATGCCTACAGAAATAAAGGCAAATTTTGCCATGTGAAGGTTATTTCTAACAGAACAAGAAGCACAGCAGTGGTAATGAATCTTCATTTATATAGTTTGTTCCCTAAAACCAACAAAAGTATAATACAAATTTTTCTTTAAAAGAGATCTGTAACCAGTTTTATTGTAGAAATAACACCTTTACAGCATTTACTTCTCACTGGTTTGTTCTGGCATGCTTCTAATGATGTCAGAGTCACCTGTAAAACAAAAATGTATTGTTAGAAGAGAACCCATGGGAAGATGATTTTAGGAATAAAAGTAAGAAAAAAACCCCCTACTCATAAAATCACCACAGTGATTCTAGAAAAAGAAAACAACCTAAAAGAACAGATAGTCTGCTTAGAAAAAAAGAAAATAATTTTGATAAAATTGATGTTAAGAATACTTGTAACTGTGTTTTTCTAATCCAAGTAGCGTATTTTCCAATAATTACACACCTGTCACCAGCATTTACAAAGCCAGGACTAAACCAGCAATTTAGTCCTGGAGGACACAATGCATAGTTTTACTCTAGCGAATGTCTAGCCTCCCCTGATCACAGAGATATCAGGACAGCGAGAATATTCGCATTGTCAGCTACAGAGCATTGAGACTGACTTACAGCTCCCACCCCACCCAAAACCAACCTGAAAGTGACATTTTGACAATTAAGTTTATAGCTATTATTTGAATACAAGCAAGCTAAATAAAATTTCCTGAAGCAGTAGGAAATTCAAATCATTGTGACTTGGGGAACAGCTGGTTAAAGTTATTACAGAATTCATTAAACCTATGTCCATGCATTCTGGTCAACAAACAGAACAAGGGATTGATTCTTCTCTTAAAACATTCTGGAAAGGATGGGAAGTCACCTACTTAGCATTCTATATAAGGAATCTGAGCAACTCTCTGGGACAAAGACTGTTACTAAACCATAGTAATTACATACAAACATACAGTTTTAAAATTAAGTGCTTAACATGATTTTCATTCCCTTGATGAACATCCATCTGCCTATTGGTTATTTTTCTATATACTATTCTGGGAAGCAGGACACTTACAACCCTTTGTCTCAGATTAAGAACAGTCAAAGAGGGCTGTTGTAAACAGTGTGTTGTGCAAGCTCATGTCCTAGCTGATGGGTTCAGAAACGGGTTCCATGCAGTTGCTTCCCAGACACTGAAACCTCCCTACAGACTGACAAGCAGACAAAATGCTCACAGGGCTCAGCAGTAAAAGAGCTATGTGCAAGAGAAGCAGCAGTGCTTCCAGGTTCTGAGAACCTCGGACTCACAAAAGAAGAACAGGATCTTGGTCAGAGAAAATTTTAAGTGTTAAACCTGATGAAAAATGCAATGAAGTGTGTCATCACTCCTGCTCATTCCTTGCTCAGTGTTGCTACTCACAGGAGAAGGGAGGATCCACGGACACCTCCTTATTTGGCCCCTACACTGCAGGAGGGCATTACCTGGGTCAATGATGGCCAGTGTGCACACTCTGTAGTATTTTCCACACGCTGTGCCCAACTCAATGTTGTTCCCACTATAATGATGGACACCAGTCTTAGCAAGCATAGCGTAGTACTCGATCTCTGATTTTCTGAAATCCAAAAACTGGGTGTTAACAGGACCACAAACAATTCTGACTAACTGCAATGCAGAGAGAGCATCTTTAACTCCTACCACACTTAAACCCTTAAGACCCTTAACTTTCCCTTCCCACCCAGAGAAACACAGCCGTTTCTTGTGAGGCAGCATCACTCCACACTTGTGGCTCAGGAACCTTTACTTAGATGTCTGCTGGAGGTTTGTAACAACAAACCCTTCAGGCTGCTCCTACTCAGGGTCATTTCTACATGGTAGAAGGATTCAGCACTTGCAGATCTCTGGAAGGCCTTTCTTTATGTGCCAAAGTGCATAAACTAAGAGTTAATGTTGATGGCCAGTGGTGACCAGATGCTGAACAGAGAGACACAGTTGTTGCAGCTGAGAAAGGAACCATGTATTTTAATTTAGAACAAAAAGTCCATCTATGCTGCCCTCTCTTCTGACTTCCACTAGGAGAGTCTAGCAGTCAATACTGTTTCCCAAGCATTTGGAGATCACCACTAATACTGGGGATTGCTGCCCACTGCAACAGTCCTGCTGTTTCTCAAGTATCTAATTTCTGGGCTGTGCAATGACATTGTCTTGAGCTTGTCAATATCCCTCAACAACAGAAAGGGCCCAGGTATTCAATGAGGAAAACATCATGATATTAGTACAAATTACGTTCTCAGAAAAGCAGTTTCACTGGCCAGGACCCCAAATTTATAACTAACTTTGACAAAGTGCTTCAAATATTTTAAATCTGTTATCAGTTTTTCTAGCTATAAAATTATTTTCCAATATACTACCTTGGAAAAACATAAGAATTCAGCCCCATTACACTCTTAGTGAACGCTATCAAGTGTGAAAAGCTTCCAGTACTTTCTCTAGTGCAAACTCCTTGAATTGAAAAGCCAGAAAAACACCAGGAAACAGTTCTAGACTTGAAATCATTACACAGCAAACTACCAAACAAATTTCAGAGCACTCTAGAACATGCCAGCAAAGCCCTCTGTATTAAGTCTGGAGCAATTAGCAGGAAGCACACACTGCATTAGTAGAAAGAACCCATCTCAGAATTGTCTTCTCCCTCATCTGCTTACCTCAAAGCAGGACAGTTGTTGGCGAGGATGACCAACTTGGCTTTGCCCTGACGAATCATTTTCAGAGTTTGTTTGTACCCAAGCACATATTTGCCACTTTTCATAACCAGCTGAAGCCTGGAGTTGATGGACTCCAGGGACTTTTTCTGAAAAAGATGTAGAGAAGTGTTATTGTGTTACTTCACACTTTTCAAAACAATGGAGAACACAATAGAAAAATTTCAAATATGGGCACTTTTCATAAGCTCCCTATAATCTTAAACATGGAATAGGAAAGGCCAGTCAGTCACCAGAGTATAAGAAAGCTTATGGACAGGGGTATTGCTGATACTGTAGTTTCAAAAGTTCAGAAAGTTCTTTCTTATCCCCACACCTCTCAATAGCAAAATACATCTCAAAGCACTATTGCTGCTACCTACATAAATCACTGACATCTGCATGTATCTGACAAGTTCTTGTCAAGCTCAGCTGGTCAAGGCCTTGCAAATCTAAGCCAGGTTTAGAGCCTGACTCTCCCCAGGGCACACACTGACAACGTTACATGGGGCAGCAGAAAGAAGAAATTCTGGGCGATATCGAACTGCTATTACAACAGGGGAGCGTGATGCTCATGACAACAGGTTAGGCGCATCTGACAGACAAAATCACCACCTCCGACCAAGAAACCCAGATCTGCCAGAACCATTGTAAGAGAAAGCCCAGAACATGGCAGGAAAGGCAAAACCTGAACTCCACCCGCACTAGGACCCCCTCGGCACCACCTCTCCCTCCCTGCAGCCACCTCAGGTGCTCTGCCAGCCCCCGGGACATCGCACGGAGCTCTGCAAGCCCCCGGGACATCGCACGGGAGGGACCCGACGACACCGAGCGCAGCGGGAGGCGGCGGAGGGGCGCAGCCACTGGCAGGAGGGCACGGTCCGAGCTCTGAGAACGGCGATGGGCTGTGCCCAGGGGCTCCCCAGCCCCCCAACCCAGGCCCCGCCGGGGTCCCCCCGCGCACCAGGGCGCTGCCACCACGTGCGCCCGGCGCGGCCCCGCTCTCACTCACCGTCTTCTTGGCGGCCACCATGGTGCTGCCTCGCGCGGCTCGGGCGGTACCTGGAACACAGGGGGATGGAGGGGAGCGGTCAGAACCCGGCAGCAGCGCCCGCAGCGGCCCCCGCGCCCCCGGCCCGGCCCCGCTCACCGCAGACGCGCCACCAAGATGGCCGGGCCGCCAGAAAGGAAAGAGCGCCCGGCAAGCACCGCGCGAAGCCCGCGGCAGCTCTCGCGAGAGCCGGGCACACCGCACCCCGCCCCATAGCTGCCAGTGCGCCCGAACCACGGCGGCGGTCCCGGGCGGGGCGTGGCCTTATCCTGCGTGGGCGGGGCTACACTGAGTGGGGGCGGATATTGAGTTTATACGGGCGGGGCCTGCCTGAACGACAGGCTACACCCGGGGGCGTGTGGGCGGGGCTTGTGCTGTGTGGGCGGGGCTTGGGCGAGGGGCGGGCCCGGCTGAGGGGCCGGCTCGGCGGGTGTCTCCGTCGGGCTGCCGGCTCCCGTCCTTTCCCATCCCCGCCGCCTCCCTCGTTCCGCAGACGGGCATTAACGCGTGTTACTCATCGCAGCCTCGCGGAAGGCTTCAGGAGCTGATGCGGGAAGAGCCGTAGCGGCCTGAGCCTCCCATCATGGAATCACGGAATGGCCTGGATTGCTAAGGACCTTGAAGCTGACCTAGTTCCAGCCCTGGTGCCATGCCTTCTTCTGCTAAACCAGCTTGCTCAGAGCCCCATGCCACCTGTACTTGAATAGCTCACGGGGTTGGGCTGTGTCCATAGCACCTGTACCAGTGTCTTCACCACCCTCACAGTAAAGAGCTTCTTCCCAATATCTAATGTAAACCTACTGTCCTTCTGTTTGAAGCCATTCCCCTTTCTCCTGTCACTAGCGTACATGCTCTTCTAAAAAAAAGTCCCTCTCCATCTTTCCTGTGGGCTCCCTTCAGGCCCTGGAAGGCCACAATCGGGTCATCCCAAAGCCTTCTCTTTTCCAGACAGAACAATCCCAACTCTCTCAGCCTTTCCTCTTAGCTCCACCCCTCTAATCATCTTGGTGGCTTCTTCTGGACTCGGTCTGACAGGTCAATGTCCTTCCTCTGCTGGGGACCCCAGAGCTGAGCACCGTGCTCCAGGTGGGATGTCACCAGAACAGTGTCCCTGGGACTGTCACTTCTGACACAGGCCTGATGGGGGAAATGGTGGGATGGAGAAGGTAAATCTCTTGGGCAATGCAAGGTGCCAGCACAGGGGACATGTGGTGATCTGCCCCGTGTCCCTGCTGTCTGCACTGTGCACGCTGCCTCACTGAAGCAGCAGCACCTGCCCTCTATCCCTGCACAACAGCCCCAGGTCTGCATGACTGGCCTGTCCCAATGGGATACAGCCCTGAGACGGGCCCAAGCCCGAGCCTGAGCACGCAGACAGGTTTCTTGCATAAAACCAACCACTGAGCCTGGGAATAGACTTGGGCCTGATGCTGCCTGTGTTAGAGGTTCAGCTCTGGGTGCCCTCAGTTCCTGGGCAGCTTTACATTGCAGCTCCTGGGTTTGCAGGGCGATGGCTCTGCACTCCCACCAGCTGTGCAGTGTCTGTGCAGTGTCCTTAGCCCATCCCCAAGCACCTCAGTCTCTGGCTGTGCCGGAGTGACAGTGCAGGGAAACTTCCTCCTGCCCCCCCATGCACTCTGGAAACCAGTAGCTTGAAAATGATCTCACTGAGCACACACACACGGCAATGTCTGGGACCAGGGCCATGACACGAGGCTGCCATTTTCAGGCCGAGGACATTTGTTCTCGATTCCACAGTGCTGTCCATCCTAGAACAAGCAGGCCAGGCTGGCGAAGGGAGGAGAGAGAGCAGCAGCAGCTCAGCTGGTGCCTGCAGGGATGAGCAGTGTGGATGCTCTGTGCGTGAGCTGCGCGGGTTGCCTGTGACATCCCCCTAGAGGATCCTCAGAGATCCAGCCTGGGGACAGGACAACAGGTTTGCTGCTGGTGTGACTTGATGCTCTTAAGACACTGCCCCAGAAGGGCATCCCAGTGTGTACATTTCTTATGAAATTACAAAATCAGCATAGGAGCTTTGCTACACTTGCCCAGGTTAGCACAAGCATGGCAAAGTGGTGGGGTTGTTGGCCTTAGGAAGTGTGACGCATTTATCAATATGGAATATGGAGCAACAAACTAAAAAGCCAAAACAAAACATGTTGCATTCAGTTATTCTAGTATGCTTTTATTAACAGGTATTATTTCAAACAAGGGAAATTATTTATAGTAATATACTGTATGCCCTTCTCCTGTTATGGCTACCTCCATGGTAACTTTTTCTGATGTATGATCACAGACCTAACCAAAATATTTCCAACAGGATATCCTTCTCAGTGACAGGCAGCCTTTGGTTAAAATGCAAACCATCATCCCAATCATTTTTTTCTGGGTAACAACCTTGGGTTTTGACAGATCAGTTTAAGCATCTAAATTAAGATCTAAAGTAACACTGAGACAAAGGTATGTTGGAAAAAATGTCACCAAACTTAAATGGAGCTGAAATATCACAAGTGAAACTCTGACATTTGTCCATCTCTAAAGGTAAAGTTCTCTGGGAATAATTTCTGTGTTAAGCACATAAATTATACATGTAGTATATAAATATTAATATAAACATGTTACATTTTGTTATGTCTCTATAGTCCAAGATCTTTTATTGAAGAAAAACCACATTTCTATCCCATACTTTACGGAGTATGATTAAATAAATTTTGAAGTATACTTCAAACTTTTCTTTGGCAACTGAAAAGTAAACTCCATTCTATGTCTCTTTCTTTTCCTGTTCCACTTTTTGTCCTTGTCCCAGCCCTCAGGTGCATTGCTGTTATTCCCCATCAAACTGTGACTTTGCTTTTAACTCTTTATACTTTTACTCGGTTGGTTGTGGTCTGGTGAAACATTCATCTTTCATCCTTGTTGAAATTCCTGGCAAGGGAATATGAAGCTCAGTGGACCTTCTGAAGTCCTCAGTGCCATTCCTTTGGGCTCTGCCAGGTTTTACGTCGCCTTGCCAGACGCGGGAGCCGTGCACGGCTCCGGGAGAGGGAGCTGTTTCCAAGGGTACCCTTGCAGCCTCCGCTCACGTTCGGAGAGAGCGACTTTCCTTAGCTGTTTATAGAACTACTTCTTTCTAGTAATGTGCTTTTAAAAAATCTCCGCATTTCCAAAGGAACTTTCTGATAGACACTTTTGGCATTGGACCCCAAATTCTGTCCCTAAATCTAGGTGGAATAAGGATTGGGTTGGGGGTGGTGGGAATACATGCAGAAATGGGCACTATTGTATCTCTCAGCCCCCAATCTCCCTTCTGTGAAGGCCTCTCCTGGGGTCTGTGGTCCATAAAATGTCCTTTATAAAGACAAAGGGCCAGTCCAAATCAGATGAAAATTACACTAGAAGAAAGAAAAGGCTTTGGCCCCACTAAAATTCCTTAAACAGTATTATACAGCCACTGTCTAATACAGCTGGAATATTGCAGCTGGGAGTGCGTGGGCCTTGACAGCAGCTGTTTGAGGATTAAGGAATGGGGGAAGGCACATCAGGGAGAGTTTGGCACCCAGGCACTCTCAGGGATCTTGAGCTCTCCTCCACAATGGGGCCGTGATACAGCAGAAATAGAAGAAAGGCAAGGAAGCAGCAGACAATGTCTCTGTCTCCAACAAACAAGTCACAAGATGGAGTGACCCAGGGAGCAGCTCAGGAAAAGCAGTGTTACCCTCCCAGCACCAGCAGCAGGCACTGTGGTCTCATCCAGCCGCCCTGCCTGCCCCACCATGCTCAGCCAGGTAGGTCAGCTCCTTCTGAGGTTGAGCCAGGTGTTACCCTGGCTCTGGGGCTCAGTTTGGCAGGGGAGATGAGCATGCAGGGAATGCAGAGTACTTGGGGAAAGCAGGACCACTCCTCACCCTGGCCTAACTAACCTCTGGTGAGAGGCCAGAAGCAGGGCTTCCAACACAGAGAGAGAACTTAATCCAGAGAGCAGTGGTCTTGAAGTTCTTTCACCACTTTTCCTGACTAAAATGCTGACCAGGTTGTGTAAGAAAGCACCAGCTAGAGGTATGAAGAGGTAGAAGAGCGAGAGCACTACAAGAAAAGTCAGTGGTAGAACACTGACTTATCCCAAAAATTAGAAACCAACTTCATTTTGGGTGAATGAAACCAAGTCAGTGTATCTAAAAAAGGGAACTCAGGGTGATGCCTTGTTGGGAATAATTAAAAACAGAGGCCAGACAAAATTAAGGGTATAAAAAGTGGTTATATTTATTGAAGGGCCTTCAGGTACACTTCGGCAGACAAAGTCTACCCAGGCTACACCCAAAAAAATGAACAACTTGTCGTGGGTTTTCATACTTTTATCAGTTTGATCTATTTGCACATTGAGGGTTCATCCTCCAATTACAAGTTCAGATAATAAAGTAATTTACTCCAAGTTTGCTCCCTTCCCAACTCACTTTTGTTTTACATTTCTTGGGGCCTGAGACAGAAAGGTGTCCTTGATTCGCAGGCCTAGAGAGGAATTGTTTTGTCTGACCAAAAAGGGAAGACAGTAGCTGACACTCTATATGGAGTTTAAAATTATACACTAAAGAATTGAAAGATTACAAATATATGAAAAATATAAAAGCTAAAACCTTAAGCATCAAGGGAATCTCCTGCAGCAGCACTGACACCAATGTCAGTGCATCAGCAAAAAAGCCATGGTGGTAAGGTTAGACATACCTGGGGACAGATAAGCAAGTTCATGGAGCTGGCCAGCATCACCCATGGGGTCTCTTGCAGCAGTTTGGCTGCAAGGAATCAACACTGGACATAGTGCATATGTGGGTTCACCCCAGCAGCATGCCTTTCTGCAGAGAAATCCCAAAGCTACTTCTTCTGTGTGTTATAGAACCCCAAGCACTGCCCCCACAAATGCAGGGGTAATAATATCATCAGCTTTTCTCACTATTCATTGGAAAATCCAGTGAACAGTAAAATGAGGTACTAAGAAAATAGGTTTGTGTGCTAATTATGTATGTTGTTGTAGACAGTGTATAGTTAACTGAGAGAAGAGGTTGGAAAGAAGAAAAAGAGAAGAATGAGAAAAAATCATTCTGAAGTCAGAAAAATGAGCAGTACGTGGGCACGCTATGGTACAGTCTGGGATGGATCATTCTGTGAAATTCTCTGAACTTCTGAGGTCTTTATAAAGCTGAGGTGGCAGCGCTGCTGATCCTCAGAGAAAGTGGGGATCACTCCGGCAGCCAGGGATGCAGAGGAACATCTGAAGCTGTACCCCTGCCTAGCCCCTTCTCCTGAGTGTCAGTAGGCAATGTGTAGAACAGTGTGTAGGCAATGTGTAGAACTCAGCACTTGCTCCTTGTCAGAGCTGCCAGGTGTCTGAGATGGTAAGAGGTACTGTTATGTTATGTATGTGCAAACACACATACTTCTTGGCATGCTTTTACTGGCTGAAAATCTATCCAGCTCTGCAGATATCCAGGTATTCACAATAGACAGGATTTAACCTCAAGGTTAAATAATTATATGGACTTGTTACCAGGAAAGCTCCAGTAAATGTGTGGTGTGACTGGGGGGATTTCAAACTGTAACCTCTGCTGAAGCCACTGCAAGAGAGACAGCATGTCCACAGCCACCCTTCAGGTGTCACAGGTCACATGCTAGCCCTGAGTGAGGAGATTCAATTCAAAAAAGAAGACTGATCTTCTGACAAGCTAGGCCTATATCTTCATTTTACCAATATGAACAGAGCATATTTTTTAATAGGATGAAAATATGCAAAAAATACAGTCCTGCTTTGATTTATAGTCTGGTCAAGTCTCTGCACAATTACACAACAATGCTGTGTGAACACCTGCAGCCATTGTTCTCTAGTTTTGCACATCAGAGCTATTAAAAGTGACAGATTGTGTTCTCTGATAGTCATTGCATTTATAGCAAATGCAAACATGTTCATCTGATTTTCACAGGGTCATGCACTGAACTATCCCCTGTATTGTCAGGCAGACGAATGCAGCTCTCTGTTTCAGATTACTGGGAATTTAGAATCACACTAAGCCACAGGTCCACTAGATCTGAATTAAAACCTTTCTTCAGCCACCCTTGAAGCAGCTTCACTAAGAGGGAGGGAGGGAGGGAGGGAGGGAGGAAGGAAGGAAGGAAGGAAGGAAGGAAGGAAGGAAGGAAGGAAGGAAGGAAGGAAGGAAGGAAGGAAGGAAGGAAGGAAGGAAGGAAGGAAGGAAGGAAGGAAGGAAGGAAGGAAGGAAGGAAGGAAGGAAGGAAGGAAGGAAGGAAGGAAGGAAGGAAGGAAGGAAGGAAGGAAGTTGAGGAGGAAAATGGGTCAAGTGCAGAAAGGTTATCTCATTAGGGAACAGGGAAAACCTTGATGTTAAATACTGTCTGTTGTGAATACCTGGATATCTGCAGACCTGGATAGATTTTTCAGCCATTAAAAGCATGCTAAGAAGTATGTGTGTGTGCACATACATAAATATATACATGTATAAATACATACATTTTATACCTATATGTGTAGCCAGCTTAAATCCAGTGCCAGTACAATGAGAAACTGCATTTTTAAGGGCCAAATTGTGCAGAAATCCACAGGTGCAGATTTCTAAAGATAGTAATTAGTTTGATGAGAAAATCTTCAGATTGCCTCCTTTCCAGAAAACTACAAGGCATGTACTAGGAGCTGAGTTTCAAGGTCATTGCTATCCCACACAAAACAAAAATAGCTGTTTCAGAAGGCAGCTCTCTGCAGTTCATAAAGCAGCATCACAGAACAGCCTTCAATGGACATACAAATATTTGAAACAGTGAAACATTTGGCCTGAATTACTTGACACAAAAAACAATTTAGGATATTTTATTACTTGTTTAGGCCCTGGTCGTCCTGTACCCAAAGAGCTGAGAAAAGAAGTCATCAAAAAGAAAACTTTTGATTAACATCATGTTTTGAAAAATCACTGTGATTTGGAAAGTAACAAGATTTGGGACTATCAGAAAATAGATATAAATTTAATTGCTGCACTAAGAATAATATCTAAAATACTCAAAAATCTTTACAGCTAGTGAGCTCTGGAATGAGTGCAATGAGTTTGGTCATACAGTACTGGCCTGGAGAACTTAAAAATTATCAGGGTCTTAGAGAAATCTTCATGAAGTTTGCTTTTGGAAGTGTATTGCTGATTGTATATAAGAGGTCATAGGTATTTGTTGCTTTACCTCTGGATATACAGCTATTCCTGAATACTCATAGTTTACATTTAATTTTAATTTCCCAATTTGTGTTCCTGAATAAAATAACTAGTTTAATATAATTGTTTAGTTTATTTGCTCTTAAAGGTTTGGGGTTTTTTTAAGCTACTTTGGTACTGCCTTCAGTTGGGGCAGTACCTGGGTGGTTTGGATTAGAGGCAGAGAGTCTATGGAGAGGTGCCCTGCCGAGGGGAAGGGATAGGATGGAAAACCTACCAAGGATTTTCATCTGCCAACATCATGCTGCAGCCACAGTATCACTTGCATGAATTTCTTTGGCACTGTACAAGGTCTGTGCAATCCCGTGCTCCCGGCAGGTAGGAGGGTGGCAGACAGGCAGTGTGTAGCTATCCTGGGGGATGTGTCTGTGCTGAGTGCTCTGCAGAGGGTATGTGTTGTCCAAGCCTGGCCTGGCCGTGGCCATCCAGCCGAAACGCTGCGGTGCAGCCCTGCCCCGGCAGGGCCCTGCCCGTGCCCAGCTCCAGCACTGGCCCTGTTATGCCCAGTCTGCCTGCTCAAAAGATGCAACTTCTCCTTCACACAGGAGGAGGGAAGACCATGACATTGTTAATTAGTGTTTGTGGGAGTCACCTGCCAAACGGCCCTTGGGTTTTAATTTCTATTTCTGTATCCTATCCAAGGCCTGTTTAAAGAACGTGAGGTACAGAGCACCCCCGGTGAGCCTTGCTGCCAGCACACACTGACCCGTGCTCCTCGCTCTGCCCTTGCAAACCCTGAGTTCCTTTCTCTGCTGGATCAGTAAGCTGGATGGGAGGTGCACTCTGCACAGCTCACCCTTTGGTTAGGACAGGGAGGGAAGCAGGTACAAAGCGCTGCAGGCAAGAGAATGAAATGAATGTAGGCTTCCCTTTCTTATTTCCCTCAGTGCCCAGAGTTTGATGAGCCTGTCCTGGTGGCCCACGCTCCTTACTTACTTCTCTGAAAGGTCACAGAAGAAAGGTGGGATATCAGGTACGTCTCCTGGCATGTCAGGCTTCCTCAGCTTCAGAGTCCCAGGCACTTCTATTTCCTCCCTGTGGCAGCAGAGCAGTGGGATGCCTGGCTGTCTCCATCTGTGCTGTGCAGGAAATCCCCACCTGCTGTGTAGGGAACTGACCTGGCTCCCACCACAGCAGTCAGGATTTCACACCAGCAGCACGAATGTTAAATATTTCTGAAATTAATTTTCAAGTTGCTAAGCCCCTTGTTGCACTTCTGCTTTTGTTGTCACAGAGCAACATGTTTTGCTAATTGTAAAGTTACCAGCACTTCAGTGTCTAGTGTCTCATAGTAATCTTATATATAGCCACATAGAAATCCATAGAGCCTACAGTGGATTTTTTCCATTGTTTTTTAAAAGCATCCTGAAAATTAATGCAAACTGAGGAAGGAGAAACTATTGCGGAAATTATTGGAGTTATTACTACTGGTCTGCCTTGGCTGTGGAACATCACAAACCCTGGACAAATGTCCAAATACAATATGATTTGTCTGAATAAATATCTGGGTGGATAAAAAAAGTTCATTCGGAAGGACACATGATTAGTCTAAATTTGACATAATCAAATTATGTCTTGGGTGGAATAAATACATTATCTGCTTATGCAAAAAAATGAGTGGCAAAGATTCTTCATTTTTACTCTCTGGGAAGTTTTTAGGCCACCTCAGCTTTCCTGGACATCTGTTGATTTGCCTATAAGCAAATATAAAAATATTATATTTATTTTACCTTTCAGGCTGATGGTAAGGATGTTGCATGTGGCCTCTGAACCCAGAGGACTCTGCAAACCAGGGATTCCTTTTTGCCTCCGAGTTGCTGAGACCCCAGGGGTCTGTCTGTCTGTCCCTCTCAGTCCCACGGGTGTATCCCGCAGCTGTTCCTGTGTGCAGAGAGGGCTGGCAGCGGGGCTGTGGTTCCTGTGTGTGTACGAGCCCACCCCTCGGGATACCCAAACCACATACAGGCAGTGCAGATAACCCAGCCCTGCTGCTCCCCTCCCCGGGTCCGGTCTGGGGCTCCCTGTAGGCACCCCACACTCAGGTTCACAAGCTCAGCCACATTCACGGACCACCGAGCATCGGCGTGGCCTCCGAGTCCGTCTAATACCACTGCCCAGACCTGCACCCTCTTACCCGGGCTGCGGGTCTCCTCTACTAGGTGCTATCGTGGCTCGAAGCTTGCTAGCGAGGTTTACGGGCTCACCCCCAGGGTTAAACTCCGGGGCGCACGGACCTGCAGTCCCTTCCCTCGGGCTGCCACTCACACCTTGCGGCGCCCTGACAGCGCAGGAATCCGCCCCGGGGCCGGTGGCCAGGGCTGAGCGCCGAGGGAGGCTCCAGCGCCGGGGCCGCCCCCCGGCTCCGCAGGTCCGTGCAGCCCGGGGCCGCGCCAGCCGCGCTCCGAGCCGAGCCGAGCCGAGCCGAGCCCAGCCCAGCCCAGCCCAGCCCAGCCCAGCCCAGCCGAGCCGGCTGTCAGGAGCGGCTGCAGAGCCCGCCGGCCCCGCCATGGGCTGCTCCAGCAGCGCCCGCAGCCGCCCCCAGGAGCCGCCGCCGCTGCCGGGTGAGCGGGGCGGGGGAGCCGGGCGGGGGGAGCCCGCAGAGCTCTTCGGGGATGCGGGGCCGCGCTGCGCTCAGGTGGTCCCGTCCCGTCTGTCCCGTCTCGTCCCGTCTGTCCCGTCTCGTCCCATTCCGTCCCGTCCCATTCCGTCCCGTTGCAGGGAAGGCGCCGCGGGTGCGAGTCCCACAGAAACCCCAGAAGCGGGGCCGGGAGCCCGTCGGGCTTGCCTCGGCTTTTAATTCTGCCCGCGCCGTGTAGGGAGCTGCACCCCGTGAGTGATGGCTTCGAAACTGGTGTTTCTTTTGAATGAATACCCAAGTCCCTTCCACTCCGCTCCGCAGGCTTTTTTTGTTTGTTTGTTCAATTTCCAGATACATCCTGCTGTTGGTTTTTTTGTGTAGTAACGTGCCAGTCTAGTGCCGTTTCTTTCCTTCTTTAAAAGAATAAAGAACTGGCAATATTTGACCCCGCTATTCTTCCTTTTTCTTACAAAATCCACCCCGACATAGTGTGCAGCATCGGCAATGTTCCTGTGGCTTTAATTGGCTCAAGTCACAGCAGACTAATTTTGTGAGCAAGGTAATATTTGCAGGATGTTCCATAAGAATATCCTTGCTATTCAGTAGAACTAAACAGAACTTTGTTTCCGTATTCATCATATTTAGCTCTTTGCTCCAAGGAAGGTTTGGAAACACTTCTGTAAGAACCTGAATGCTGCAGTTACAGGAATTGTCCTCTCCAGAAAGATACATCTCGAAGGCAGACCCGAAAAAGTTGTTTGCATTTCATTTTACTGCATTTCTTTCCTATATTCTTGAGTTACGATCTGTTGCTGTTGCTCTGCCTGCAGCATCCATGGTTTTTGCATGGGTTTATATTCTGTGTGTTGTCTTGTGGTGCTGTGGCTTGTGACTGCAGAGAGGAGAGCAGGTTGTGGGCTGAGCACTGTCTGTGCCCCCACAGAACCAGCACACTGCTGAAAGCATCAGGAGAAACCTCTTTATGCTGTACCTGCTGTCTCAGTCACCTGGTCAATGAACCAATTCCTCTGCCTTTCCATCCTCCACTAAATGATACCTGCACAGGAGCACTGAGAGGCTCAAAGAAACAGCAGAAGTAATTTATTCTGAGTATTTTAATTATTCTGTATAAAAGCATGTTCATGGCAGGATAGGTCATGAAATATTCTAAATACATACACTAATTTCATGGCAAGGATGAAATTAAGTTTGTAATTACAGCTGGAAGATCTGCATTAATTTGGCAATCACTAACCAGATATGTTAACAATTTGCTAATTTAATAAGAAAAGATAATTTTCTTATTTTTCTCTAAATAAGTTAATAGAGGAAAATGTATTTCATTTTCTTCCATTGATGTGTAACTCATAAAACTTTGAGGCTTTTCCCAAAGGAAAGAAGGCAAAGAGAAAATACTGTAGCCATGGCCCACATACATTCACTGTGTTTTTCTTTGTTTCTCCAGCTAAAAGAGTCTTCAGCAGGAGAAATAAAAATTTTAAATTTAAAAACAAAACAAAACTAGAAGGAATCCTAGGAATGCTGCCTGCCACATGATATTCATTTTTCTTGGGGATAAAGGTATTGAACAGATTACTGAGAGGATTTATTTTTTCTATATTAGGGAATTCTTTGCATTTCAGATGAGAGCACAGGAACGCTTCCAGGATTTCCAGCAGTGCAAATCTTGTGTTGCATGGCAGTATTTTATAATCCAATTTATATAAAACATTTTGATGTAGAGAGGGCTAGCTGGAAGTTATAGGGCTGATGCTTATAGCAGCTGCAGGAGATTCTTAGTAATAATACATTTGAATTGTTTCTTTTACTGCTAACATGAATTAAAACTCTCTATAACATGCTAATTTTCATGGCTCATTTGTTTCTGCCTGTAGGCTTTAAATGATCTCTCTCCATCTGGCATTGAGCAAGGTGAAGGTGTGAAAAGTGTCTAAAGGGATGAAAAATAAAAATGTGAAAACATCAAATTTCTGGTCTCTGAGCATACATTACTTTTTTAATCACTGCTTAGAGTAGCTTAAGTTTAACATTTACTCAATATTATTCTGATTTGGTATCTGTTTCACCTTGAGCTTCGTTTTAGGAAAAGGAGTCCTTGGGAGACAAGGTGGGGTAGAGATCTAGAGAAAGCAACCAGGGAAGTATATTTGCTGTTTCTCATAATGCAAGAACTGCCACTTGATGAAATGACCAGCAGCAGGCTTAAAACCAGCCAAGATGTGTTTTACAGGGGGTGTAAGTGGGCTGCAGCCCTCATCCCATTGGGTATAGTGGAGACTGAGTGTAAACAGATTGAAAAGGGGCTTGAACAGGTTGACAGAGGAATTCCACTGACAGATTGACACTGAGCCCCGTGTGCTGGGACCCTCTGCCCTTCCCCCTGCCCCTGGCAGCTGTCAGAGGCAGAGTCTTGCCCTGGGGGGGTCTGTTGTCAGAGATCCATAGCTGAGTTTGCCTCCTGTGGTTGGAGTTGCATTATAAATTGCCATACCACTGTGGATTTGGAGGGGTTGTTTGGAACTTGGATGATTTGACAGTTCCTGGGACAAATGAGATTTTATCATTTTATCTGTCTCATAGTTGAAATTGCCTTCTGTCTGTCTCAACAGTCCAGATTCTCAGTTCTTGCTCTTCTTCTGGCTTAGCCATCCTTCCCTGGGTCTGTAGGCACATGGTGATGAGGTGACACTTGCTGGAGAGCTGTTTTGTTTGAATGTCTTAAAAGAACTGTAAACTTGCTTTAAGGGCAGCAGTATGCAAGCAGATGTTTTAAGAGCAGGGTGTACTACTTTTTTTTGTGTTCATCTATGTCTATATGAACATGTGTCGATGTGTTCATCTGTGAACAGTATCATATGGTTCTGCTTACTGGCTTTGACACTGCAATCATAATTTTCTCAGAAAATACAGTTTTTCCAGTTTTGTAATTACTATATAAACAGATTTCATGCTTGAATTACCAGGGGTTTCATCCTGACATTCCTTAGGAAAAGGTTAAGTACAAGATCCTGTCAAACTGAATTTCATTAAAATGTTAGTAAGTCAGTCTGATAGGTAGGTGTAGCTCATTTTGAGTCTTCAGCTTTTATCCTTAAATACCTGTCAAAGTAATTTTGTCAGTTCTTTATTCATAAATTTTTTTCTGCCAAACCCCATTGCTTTGCTAGCCAATAAGTTGATGAAAAATGAAAGAAGTGGAAGTTTTAATTTGTTTAGGCTTCCTGTTGCTGATTTTTTTGTAAGACAAATCATAGTATGAATGGTAATTCAGCACTGAAAAAGACAGACAAAGTGGTTTTTGTTTTATGAGGTGAGCACTGCTCATCCTCTGGGTTCTCAGGGGTTGTATTCAGTCCACCTGCAGGTACCACCAGAACTCCTCACACACAGCCCAGGACAGCAGCTCCCTCACACTCCCCACATTGATGCTGTGCTTGGTTTAGGGTAGGAAAAGATGCTTCCTTGCAGTGTCCCACCACCAGCAAACCACCTGCACACTGCAGATTCAAAAGGGAAAATGTAATAGAACATTGACTTGCAAACAAGACTTCTCTCTTCATATAAAAATGTATTACATGCATCAAATGAAAACTTATTTTTAATGTAAGAGCAGCACCATCCTCTACTGGATATGCGTGGATATGTGCAGCAGACCTGTGAGGGAGTGTTTTCCCTAGCCAGGAGGGAGCTCTTTGTCAGGTACTGCTTGTGTGGTTCACTGTGGGTTTAGTTGTCATCCAGCTTATGTGCCCATTCACCAATTATCTGTAATTCTCTTTTTCCTTTCCTTGCCCTGCTGTAACTAAAAGCATCCTCAGGTGCAAACACCCTGACTGCAGATGCCCATGGAACTGCAGCTGACCAAGCCCAGCCGGAGCCAGCAGAGCGTGTGAGCCTTGCCTCGGAGGAGAGCAGCCCAGGCGAGCAGCTGCCGGGAGAGGAGGCTTCAGCCACGCTCCTGGACGTGGAGGGGCAGACAGAGTCGGTCAGTAAAAGGGAGGAGCCAGAGGGCACCGAGCCGCTGTCTGCAGGAGAGGAGGAGAGCTCCGAGCTGCCCTCTGTGTGGCGAGAGGAGAGCAGGGGCCCTTCACCGCCAGCACCAGCAGAAGATGCTGGGGCACTATCTCCAGAACCAGCAGAGGACAGTGGGCTGGTAGAGGGCAGTGACAGCTCTCTAGCCGAAGTCGTCGAGAAAGTACATGTTACTGAAGAGGAGCACCTCGTTGAGGGTAATATTTGTGCTTTCATAAATTCAGGAGAGCAAAATTTACCTCCAGGGACTTCTGTGTGGGTCCTCTTGGCTTTACTAAGAGCCTCAAATGAGCTTCTGAAGTCAGAATTTGGTCCAGGGAGTCTGTACAATGTGAAGCATAGAAGAATGTGGCTGGGGAAGCCTCGGATTTACAAGTCCAAGCTGTAATAAATTAATCAGCATTTCCACCTCTTTTATTTACTTTCATGTCCTTTTTGTTCTTAGCAGGTAAAATATCCCACTATACACCTCATTTAAAACATTGTATCTCTGGGTAGCTCAGACACATTCCTTAATACTTGCACAGCCCAATTACTTAGTCATATGTACTAAATATTAAATTATATTTAAATTACTAATTATTAATTATGTCAATTGTACTAATTATTAATTATGTCACCTGTCCTTGCACACATAAAGCTGGATGTAGAAGAAAAAGCATCTCTTTGATGCACACTTGGCATGTCCCGTGTGTCCTTGAAGCTTGGCTACAAGACAAGCAGAATAGAAGCAGTAGTGGAGAGTTATAGGACTGTTTTTGCACCAATGCTTGGAGATGACTGGGTGGGGAGAGAGGCTGTGTGAGGAAGCAGTGGTGTCTGAGGTGATGGGATTTCCATGTGCTGTGGAGGGACCTTTAGCAGGAGGTGTGCTCCTTCCTGGAAATTGCAGGCTATGCTCCTCCTTGAGCTAGTGCCCAGAGGACATGGACTGCACTTGCAGATGACGAACACTTCACAGGAGGAATCAAATTTCTCCTAAAAGATACAAAGTCGCTCAGTAAGGAATCACATGCATTCCTGGGGTAGCTCTTCTTCAGGGAACAAGCAGGTGAAGCACATGAAGAGTATTTCTCTCCAGGGAGACATCCTCACTCCACTTTGGCCTTGCAGAAGTGCGAGGTGCAGGAGGACTGATCCGTGTGAATTCCAGAGCCGGTAACACACACTGCCACTACTCCTGTGGCTTTGTGCTGCTTGTCTCTGAACTGGCTCTATGAATCTCAGTCTTTGCTCATCCTTTGTAGCTGAGCATGGTTGTTGGAGTGCTTTGTTCTCTCCTGTGTCTCTCCATGAAAGAATTTTGTCCTCTACATAATCATCTATCCTTTGGAATAAAGTCTTGTTTTATGTAAGCAGTAAATGACAGGTTGCTCACCTGTTAAACACACATCCTGCCCAGCTGCAAACTCCAATTTCATTATTCACTCTTTGTAAGCCTCAGGGCAGGGCCAGAGGCAGAGCAGCACACCCTGGGCCTTGTGCTGTCACATCTCATCAGTGGAAACATGTTTATAGTTGTCTGTCTCTCTGAAGATGAGTTGTGGGGCCTCTAGCACCAAGTGATGTGTGCAGGGCAAGTGAATGAAGCTTTTGGGGAAAAGAGTTTTGCTCCTATTATTTCCAAGGTAGAAGGAATACCCTAACTTGTGTGCACTCTCTTCCTCTCTTCTGATGAAGAAGGGATTTTCTATTTTGATGCTATGGTACATATGATACTTAGCATTTGTGTTGCTTTCCCTTTGTGCTTCCATAGCTATGGGAGGAAATGAGTTAGGCAGCAGCTTCCCTGGGAAAACAGGGTTTCAGCCAGACTTGCATGTTAACCATGTTTTCTATTTCTGTTTCTTTTCCAATTGCAAATAAAACTGCACATCTATGAAATAAAGTCCAGGAAAAAATAATTTGAGCAGAAATATACTCATTATTTCCTTTGGATACAGCATCAAGGGGATTTTGTGAAAGCATTAGGAGAACCTCATGAGCATGAGGCAACCATATTTCAGCTGGATGATGAAAAGTGTTTTTGTGTTTGTTCTCTCTGGGTTCATTCAGGGGGTACCTTGATAACGGGCATTGGAGAGCTTACAAAACAAAATCAGGTTTACAGAAAGAAGCTGGGACACTTGGTGCTTTTTTTAGTGGATCCTAATTTGATCTCCATGGTTACCATTCCCAGGTGAGACGGGAGAACAGGTGGAAACTGAGCTGCTCAGTGAGACAGTAAGTGAAGGGCCTGAAACAAAAGAAGAAGAAACAGGAGAAGCTGTGGATAGTGCAGCAGCGACAGAGATAGGTATGTTGACAGAGGAGGGAAGGACCACATGGGTTATTGTTTAAGAGACAGCAAAGACTGTCCTGTCCTTATTGAGCATATCTTGTTATTCCCCTGTAGGCATACAGCTGCTATCTGCATTTTTACACAAGAGAGTCAAAAATACTTTACAGTAAAAGACATTTTTGGAAGCAACCAGTTGGAAGTCATGCTTTTTACATGGGTCATCTTTATATAATACATGAGCCTTATCAGTGATAACTTTTCCCAGTTTGGGAAGAATGATAGACTGTAACATGCAGTCTTGGAAAATAAAAAACCTTTGTTAAAGTCATGACTCTGCTTATTATTATTTGCAGGCTTTCTTTGTAAGCTAAGCCTTAATGCTGCTTTGTGATTTCCATTCTGTGCCAGTCATTTTAGATCCCCTTGTTCTCCTTATCAGCTGAAATCAGCAGGGTGGTGCTGTGATGAAAGCACATTACACAGCATATTCAGTCACATGGTGGGAAGGAAAAGTCACAGGCCAAATAAAGTTCCTCTGGAAAACTGTCACACCAGTAAAGAGAAAAATTAAAGGTGATAAGATTATCCCTCTGGCAGACTTTGAGATTATGGTCAAAATTCTGTCACCACTGTCTTGCTACAAAAGTTATTTCTTCTTCTTCCTCCACAGTCACTAAGAACCTCACACGTGAGTCTATCATGTAAGCGGCTCACATGCCCCAGAAGGCAGAATTAGAATCACAGAATAATTTAGGTTGGAAAAGACCATTGAGTCCATCTGTTAATTCAGCCCTGCCAGGTCCATCACTAAATCTTGTTCCTAAGTGCTGCATTCACACGTTTTTTGAACATCTCCAGGGATGGTGATTCCACCGCCACAGGTTACCCTATGGTATTGCTGGAATGTGGAAAAGGATAAGCAGGCAATGCAGCTTCCCCCTTCTCCTAGCAAATGTTATTGCAATAGCTGGAATTACCTTCTCCCTCTCCCCTCCCTCCTAATCAGTGGCGTACTTGGTCATGCTCAAAATCTCTCTGGGCTAACAGGTATTTCTGTAATTCAGAGGGGAACAGCTTCAGCAGAAAGGGTGGCAGATACCTTACACCATGTCTTTCATGTCTTTCTAGACTTCTAAAGACTGCTCACCTCTTGCACCTGGGGTGAGCAGTCCTTGGTTCCTTCCCAATGCTAGGATGTGTCACAGCCTTAAGGCAAGCCAGCTGTTGCACTGCTGCTTATGCTCCCACCAGAGGGCTAAGGGAAATGATGTTCTTTTTTAAAAGCTCCTATGCTTTTGCAAAGAATCAACTCTCTGTGCTGTGAATTCAGCAAAACACTCAACTTGATTCTAGGAAACCTCAAAGAATATCTTCCTCCTCCTGAAGAGTAAGAGAATCATAGAAAGGCTTGGGTTGGAATGGACCTTAATCATCACCTAGTTTCAACCCTCCTGCCATGGGCAGGGATGCCACCCATTAGATCAGGTTGGTCAGGACTCCATCCAACTTGGCCTTCAACATTTCCAGAAATTTCACACAGTGATGATTACAGCTTTATTGAAATTCTTCCTGCATTTGCCTGCTTTGACAGTATTCTCCCCAACAGTTTTGTAAGGGAGCAGAAAGCGCAGCCCTACTTCTCTGTCTGTAATGCATTTCAGATGATGGGAGTGCACTGACCCAGCTCAGAGAAGAGCTGCAGGCAAGAGGAGCAAACAATGCTAAGAAGGGAATACTGATCATTTAAACCTGGGATTCTGTTGTGTAAGGGAGCAATTCTTCCATCTTGAAAGGATATTGGAGAAATAAAGCAAGATTCTGGGCAGGAAAGCAAGACTGCTTAAGGGAATGGAAAAATTCTTACTTTGAGAGACATCAAAAACATTCACAGCTTTGTCTCTAGGAGAGTATGACGAAGAGGATACAAGCTGATCCTAGTTAAAAAAAAATTAAAAATAGGGCTCTAAAGGTAACTGATGTCTACCTAAGAACAAGGGAATGTGCAGTAACATGCTAAGTGTGTTGAATTTGACACCATCAAAGGGAGTTGGCTTTTTTCATGTTATATTAACAATCTTCTTAGTCACCGAGAATCACTGCAGTTGGATGGCTTTGATTGGTCACCTTCATTCCCATGCAAATTTTCTCACCTTTCCTGTGTTCCTTACCCTCATGGAACACCACAACTCAGTGTGATGAAGTCCCACATTCTCATTTGCTGAGTCTTCTAGCTGGGAAAGGAGTACTTTGAGCTGGGATGGCCAGACACTGTGATTTCAGCCAATCACCCCCTTGGGCACAGTCTTTTAGCTATCGAGTGAGCCCCAGAGCTTCTCAGCTGCTGATGGCCAACAGCAGCTTCAGGGGCTGGACACAGTTCCTCAGCCATACTGTGTCATGGAATAACTGAGGTAGAAAAATACCTCTGGAGCTTGTCTAGTCCTGCTCAAGCAGGAACAGGTTGTCCTGCTGGGTTTTGAATCCCCAGGGGTGGAGACTCCATCAATTGTGTGTCGCCGGTTGGCCACAAGGTTTTCGGGGTGAAGGAAGAGACAAGATGGGCTCTATGATCAGAAGGCTTGATTTATTAAGTTATGATATAAACATCTATTATAACTATACTAAAAGAAAAAGAAAAGGAGAGTTTCCAGAAGCTGCTAGCTACCTAAGAATAGAAAGTAAAGAATGAATAACAAACCTTGCTCTCTCGGACTGTGTCCGAGAGAGCTCAGTTGTGGATTGGCTATTATTTCTAAACACTCAATCTGGGCCAATCCAGAACTGACTTGTTGCATTCCACAGAAGCAGACAATCTCTTGTTTACATCTTGTTTCTGGGGCCTCAGCTTCCCAGAAAGAAAAAATCCTAAAGAAAAGATTTTAGTGAAAAAGATGTCTACGACAATTGTGTGCAGCCTATTCCCATAACTTAACTGTCCTTACAGAAAAAAAAAAAAAATCTTGTATTTAAAAGGGCACTTCAATTGGTGCCCTTTGTCTCTTGTCCTTACTTAGGGTTTGCTGTCCATGAAATGCCTGCCTCTGTGTCAAATCTGACTGGAAGGATGTAGTGGTTTCAAAGTTGTTAAGAGAAAAGGCAGCAGGGTGAGGAGGAGCTCAAGACTGTAGCAGTGACTCACAGAGGTGATGTTAAAGTCTATGACAGGAACTGTAACTGTGTATGATGGGATAGGGAAAGAGGAACCAGTGGTTGTTTTTATGTCCACACAGAACATTCTTACAGATCTGGGAGAAGAGCAGATATCCCCTTCATTCTGTGATACTTCCAGGAAACTTTCACTTTGAGTTCCTATCAGATTTAGTGAATATCAAGTTATACCTTCAATTAATTGCTAAATTAATTTTTTCCATGTGTTTCAGAGACAGCTAATAACAAGGAATAGAAGTTATGTCTCAATGAACATCCTCTTCTTGGGCCTGCTCTTCTGTTCACATGAATATTTTTAAATTTTATTGGGTTGGGAAAATATAAAGACTTTTATGGATTGAACCACAAGCTACAGGCACATGAATAAGAGGCATCTGAAAAAGTTTTATATATTACAGATTTTTTGAAGTCAAGCTTCCAAGACTTCAAGTGTTTGAAACACCCAAACTTTCATCTCCCTGCCACAGAGTGCCTTCTGTACACACCAGCATAATTTTTCAACGGCAGTATGATCATTCCTTTTTCAATTAGGAGTTTTTCCCAGGTTCAGATTAACTGGCTTCAAATTGTTGAAACCTTCAACCAACATTATATAGCATGAAGAATAGAGTGTAGCTTTTTTCTCTTCACTTATTGTAGGCAGGTCCTCCGAGTGCCTGGACTACCAATGTAGGCAGCTGCTGAAATGTACAGCACTTAGAAGGACTGGGAGAGGAAATTTACCAAAGTCTAACTAAATACAGAGGGGAGTTTCCAGAAAATAGAAGATAACAGAGTGCAGTGTCCAGGACCCAGCTGTGTGCTGCTCACTCCCCATTTTTAAACTCAAATTTATTGAAGGGACTGTAGTACAATAGAGGAGGCATTTTTAACTGAGTGGGATGTTTTAGTTGTATAAATCCTAGAAGATAACTTCACAGCTGTTAACATTCATGGCAAATAATAACTTGTCTTTAGCTGTGTAGCTCTCCTCATATGCATTTGTGGCTTCTAAAATGGACTTCTAAGAGAGAAAATACAAACCTGTCTGAGAGACAAATATTAGCCTGTTCCCAAAGAAAAGGTTATCTATTATTTTTCTCTATGCTAGCAGGGACTGTCTGGGTTCTTTTCCAAAATGCTAAATAATAATTTTGGAGATGAAGCTGAATGGCAATACTTTCAAACAAATTTCCTGTGAGAACAAACCCTGGATAGGATTTGTGTTTTGGTTCAGATAAAGAGTAGAAATTTGTTCTGATGCTGAATGTTGGAGGATCACAGAATCAATTAGGTTGGAAAACAACTCTAAGTTACTTGAGTCCAAATGTTGACTGAAGATCACCTTGTCAACTAGACCATGGCAGTAAGTGCTACGTTCAGTCATTTCTCATCTGGGGATGGTGACTCCACCATCTCCCTGGGCAGCCCATTCCAGTGTTTAGCAACCCTTTTTGTGAAGAAATTTCTCTTGATGTTCAGCCTGATCCTCTGCTGACAGAGCTTGAGGCTATGTCCTGTGCAAAGGGACTCCATATAATACATTGCTGGGGACTGTGTTTACAAGATCTCTGGCATAAAGATGTAGGACATGGAGAAATGGTCAGTTTCCTTAAAATGGCAAGCACAATATTGCTATTTTGTTTGCTTTATTGTATAATAGGACTTAACAAAAATCCTAACTGTCACCAGCAAATTATACAAATCCACTCTAAGAGATAATTTCATACTGCATGTACATGGCTGACTCCAGCTGACTCTGGTTTGTATTAAATAATCTAATTGATATCCTTGGCCTATTAACCTTTTGTATAAGCTGATAGTTCTTGGCTGTATCGCTAAATCTAAGGTTTTCTCCTTAGCAGCATTCTTATGAACTTGTCAGTTTCATTTAATGTCAACTTCCTGTAGGCAACACCACAAACTTTTAAAACCCAAATGCATACCTTTTTTTTAGGGATTTTTTGCTAGGTGGATGTCACTTTTAATTTATTTTTTAGTTTTTCTAGTCTTCTGTAACAGAGAAACTAAAACAAGCTGCTAAGTCTTTTTAAAAATCTATTGACATTAAAGTGAGCATCAAAAATACAAACAGAAGTCGTCAATGTTTTTATCCACATACTCAAACCATTCCATGGACAGAAGCCATGAAAAACAACACCATGCACTTTCAAGAGCTGAGGAGTTGGGGAACAGGTACTGAGCAGAATGAGAACACCCCAAAGTGACATGGGACTGGCTGGGTGTACAGCCATATTCCAGGATGCCCCAAGCACTTCCATCTTCAGCTGTATCTCATGGCTGATTTCCTCCTGTGCGCTGGGAATTCAGTTCAGCCACCAGCACATGTGCTAGCACAGCACCACTCCAAAACACAGGAGATTAAATCTGCAGAGACAGGCTGCCTACTGGCAAGACCATGAACTGCAGTCTGGCAAGCATTATACTATTTTTAAGCATAAACCAACAAGAGCTCTGGGACAGAGATCAGTAATATTCATAGCAACAGAGGAGACTGCACTTGGAAATAAAATGTGAAGATATAAAGGAGTCAAAATGACCTGCTCACTCAGAGTCACTCTTTTTACCATTGTTGTAACAAGGAAGACAGGTGACTATGTATGTTCTTCCTCACTGTTCAGTTTCTTCAGGCCATTAAGCAATGCAGATGAAAAAAAGAGGAATATAAACCAGGCAGTGACTAAACAGTAGCAGTCTTTCTCAATCATCTTCATCCTTACATATTCTATAATCACAACAGGCAAATTCTCTTTTTCCTTTTCCAAAGAGGAAATATACTTGATACTATGTATGTTAAACATGAAAAGTTAAATCACCTAAATTATCAAAATGTGCTTGCCAGAAATATGCTGAACACTCCTGCCCCAAGAAATAAGACATTGCCTACCATGCAAATTTAATTGGTTTGCCAAAGAGCTTTCTCCTGTTAAAGGCTGGGAAAAGGAGGATATGCTGCAATATTTGTGTTTATAGGATACACCTCCAGATCTTAAGTAACATGTTTTTTTTTTTTAAATACAGTCAAGAATTTTTGATGATTATTTTGTATTTTATCAAAAGCTAAACAATGTTCAGCCCTCAACTTCATCCAAGGTAGAAGTAACCATTCCTCACCTGAAGGGAGTGCTGGGCAGTGCACTTGAAAGAACAAACTTTATTTCCAAACTAACAGGAAAGTTCTGGTAGAAATCTTTTGTAGTTACCAATAAGCACAGCCCTAGGAGAGGTTAAATTTGCACCCTGTCAGCTCTGTGCAGACACATACACACACTATAGGGTCTCAGAAGACCCCTGCCCATGTGGCTGGCTGGGGTTGGCTCTTTCACTCAATGAGGAACTGCTTTTAGGAAAACACTGCAGCAAGAGCAAGTGCTGGAAGAAGAAGATGGGAGCAGTTTATGTGGTTTAAGAGAACACAGTTTCATTTAAACTAGGTACTGAAATTTATTTTTTGCATTATTTAACCTGTAGAGAATATAATTACTTAAAGAAGAGTCTTACTAAAAGAAACACCTGGTAGAACATACACATTTCAGTACTGTATACATTGCTTTACTTTCACAGAAAGAGAAGAGGTATTTTGCTGTGGTTTTATAGTTACATGTGATAGAAACAGATCTTAAATGGTGAAATCAGGATGCCACAAGATGAATTGCAACTTTGTATTTTGCATGCAGCTCAGTCTAGCAAAGGAAAAACAAAACCCTGTTTTTAACATACCTCTATTTAAAACTGGATTTGTTAAATATCTATGTACTTAGTAATTTGCAAATTAATACCTAGGACATAGGCTTTTCATATTGGAGAATCATGGGTGTTGGCCTTTTTGTTTTAAAGAACAGAATCAAACAATATAAGTCTGCTTAAATAAAATAAATGTTTTACACTTCCCTGTGGAAGGCTGATTTTTTATTTTGAAAACTACTGTGTTAGAGCTGTAAATAAGAGAGTATATTTCAGTTATTCTAGACTTCCTGTACCAGAAGAATACATATCAAGAAAATGTCTTGAATGGCTTTGATTTAAATATATAGTCTAAAAACTACAACTGTCTTCACCTGAAGAATCATAAAGCAAAAAGGGAATTTCTGTTCTTGAGTTTTTGCAGAATGGCACCTATTTACTAATAAAAACACTTAATGGAAGCATGTTCTGCCTTGTTGGCTGCATCCAGCATGGAACTTTTCCAGGTGTTTCATTTACATCTCAGTCTCAGACTGTCCCTCACTGTGGAGAGCAATGGTATATTTACTCTCCTGCCACCGAAGTCCCAAGGAGGGTGATGATGGACTTTTACCAGCCAATGCTCAAGTCAGCACGCCACAAAAACACCGCAACTGCCACCTAGTGCTGGGTTCCGGGCGGGCACAGCAGGAAGGCAGTGAGCAGTAAGGAAGGATAAACCACTGGGGTTAATAAAAGGCTGAACACAGCTCATGTTCAAAACAATTGAAATCAGCTCATTTACAGTGAACTTGAACTAAATCTCCTACAAATCAGTGAAATAGATCCCAACCAAGAAATTACATCTAAACAAAGCTGTAACAGAGAAACCTAAATATAAATTAGGAATTAAACTCCCTTTAAAAGTTTAAATGTAACTCCATTCAATTACATTATTTTGAATTAGTATTAATTAACAAAATGAAGGAACATCTGCTTTGTGTTTCCTAGAAAGTCATAGCCATATTAGTTAGTACTAACTCCCTTCCTGACACATCTGACCATGTTTTTTCATAGGTGGGATTGCTTATGGAATCAGAGCTACAGAGCATAAGATGCCTTATTAGTACAACCAAAGAGACAGAACAAGAACAGCAACAAAAAGTTTATGCATAGGAAGTTTATTTAGAGAAAAGTCAGGCATTTTTCAAAGGCTGTTTGGAAGTTTGCTGTTTGAAATAACAAAGGCATTATCTTGCTTCTAAGAAAAACAATTATCTCCCAGAGAAAGCAAGGTAATACTATTAAAAAATACTTATATCTGCACAGATTTGCTGTGAAAACCTCATTATGAATCTTTTTGCTATAATGGTACAATTTATAAGCTCAGTGAAAAGAAGGAATGGCTGTTTCACATCAAATCTAGGACTGGTAAGTAGGGCTGCCTGTTCTCACAGTACCCATTTCCACTTGACAGCAGATCAATACAGAGGGATGGGATAAGTTATTAGCATCACCAGTTGGATTTCTCAATATTGCTTAATCACCCCATCAAACCAATGCTTCTGACCTTAATGGCAGAGGAAAAAATTACAAGAACTGTAATGATGGTAGCTGAAAGCTTCCTGTCCTGGAGAATTTAATCCTTAGCTATTAGGATGTAGATAATAAGCCTATTCTCTTGGTTCAAATTTGTTATTGAATAAGCAAGCTGGCGACTGTTTTTGTAACAGAGTATCAAACCACAATCAGGAAAAGAAAAGTGTGTTCCCATAATAGACAAGCACATTTTGCAGTTGCAATTTTATTTATTCTCATTAAACATTTTTAAAATTTTTATTGGTTTTTTAAAATCAAAATAGTCAAAGTTGAATTGCTATAAAAAAGATCATGAGAAAGGTTACATGTAGATATTAATTTCCATCTGATTTATAAAGGTACCACCTCAGAAAATCATAATTTTCTTCTTTCTGAAATTATTGTCTTTGTTAAGCAATTGCTTAAATATGAAAAAAATCTGAGTCCCAACAGTAATCTATTATGTAAAGAAAGAGGTTAAGAAAATTCAGAAGCAAATACAGTAAAATTCCTCTGAAGTGAAGATGTATGCTAAGCAATTCATGTGTTCTGTTTTCTCATTTCTGTCATTTTTTTAATTTAAATTTTTTTACTAAATATCTACAATTACAAATCAGTATAGCTTTCCATGTTCAGATCACCCATAGTGTAACTCTAATACATTCACCCAGGTATGTACCTTAATACCTGAATATCCAGTCACCTCCACAAGGGGCAGGTCCTGTCCTGCAATCTGGCTCAGCTGATTTTAGCAGGACTCAGGCACTTTTCAGGGTTTGCCAGTAGAGAACTCACTCTAAGTCCTGAAGAAAGCACCTTTCCTCAGTAAGTTTACTGATTTCAGCTGTGTGTAACTGCTGTTAGTCAGCTGTAGGAATTGGATATAAGGGAGAAGTATTAACTCAATCTAAAACTGCCATTGTAAGATATCCAGTCTCTACTTATAGTCATGCTGAAGCATCTTGGAGAGGTCCCTGAATGGCAATAGCTTCAATCTCAACTCTGGCCCCCTGTGACAAAACAATGAAGAAACATATTAGAAATTTAATGTATCTCTTTTATGGAGCAATTGGATGAACAACACAACTTCATAAAAAACAGAGTGACATTTGAGAGGGATTATATTTCTGACAGTTGTATTACTGATTTAGCAATGTTCAGGAATATTGTAAATTCAATTTAGGCTTACTCAAGTATCATAACCCCTTTTTTCTAATGTTTTATCTATCTTCCACCATAAAGAAATATGTATCACATATTCAGATCTCTGACAATGTGTGGGAATAACAATGGTATACTTAGAAAAGAAACTAATTAAGAGTCTTTATTAAACTAATTGCAATCAAAGCTATTTCAGAATTAGAAAAGCTGTCAGAATGCTTCAGTAGTAAGGTATTCCAGAAAATTTTGGGTTTTTTTGTAGATAGAAAAGGGACACTTACTCTGGGCAAAGCAGCAACTTGATAGGCTGCTCTGGCTGGGAAGTTTGCTTTGAAAACTGTAATTTAAACAGAAACATCCAGTAATCACTAACCTTGGCTTGATAAAACACAGTTCAAAGTAATCTGTATAAAATGAAATCATTGGAACAGTTTCAGGTTCAAGGCTACAAGACTCCTATGCCAGCTATCATTTTCCCCTTATTTATTTTTTTGTTTTAGGGACTGACTGCTCTCAATCTCAGCAAGCCACCACTCATCCCCAAGCAGTCAGCTGCAGTTGTGACCTGGGGGCCAGTGATAACCTGTATTCTGCTGACACTGCAGGGTCTTCACACCAACTTGGATGAAAAAGGATGATTAAATCAGAATGGTGATCATCCAGTTTCAAACACCAGGGAGTGGGAGATGACTCTTTCACAGAAAGAGCAGGAGAGAGAAATAGGCCTCTGCCAAAAGAGTCATGAGCAAAGATCCCAGATTCACATGAAGTCATCAGGAGTTCAACCTTACTCATATCAAAGGAAAACAGAGGAAAAATAGGCCCATTTAGACCTATCACAGATATTAGAACAGGGTAAGGCATGGGGAAGGGTACTGGTAAAGATATAAGAGCTGAATTTATAGAATATTAGAATAGTCCAGGCTGGAAGGAACCTTTAAAGATACATAGTCCAATTCACCACCATGCCACAGCCAAGAACATCTTTCACTCTATCAGACTGCTCAAAGTCCCATCCAACCTGACTGAACCCTTCCAAGAAATCTGCATAACAAAGTCAAAGTTTTACTAGTGACAGTAATCACAAAACTGTTAATAATGGAAGCACTGGGGTCCTGCATTGAGATAATAACTCACAATGAGACAACAGCAGCAACTGTTTTCTCAAACTCCAGGCTGGAGCTAACAAGTAACTAAGCATGCAGCTGGTCTGGTTTTACCCTGCTTAAGCACTCACACCCCCCAGTACATTTTGACAAGTAGGAGACTGTGTAACTTCCTTATCAATGAGACTTCATTCAAGACCAGACGCTGCTATCTAATTAAAGCCAAAGCTATATAAATAAGGAGCTCATGCAAATTGTCCCAAATTATTCTGCACAACCCAGCTTGTTGGAATCACCTATTTCAGTCTACATTTACTTTTGTTGACCAAGCACTGTTCTCTTTTTTCTTCAAAGGGAGCAGCACAGCTTATCCTTGTATAAAGAACAAGCCCTGTCCCATAACAATGGCCCTCAAATTGTTCAAATATATAGACTTAAAAGAAATGGAGATATAAAATCTGAAATTCAGCATTTGAAGGCTGCCTACAGTAGAATTATAGACAGGACAGCAGAACATCAAGCAAGGTAAGGGGCAAAGAAGATCAGCCTGTAGGGACAGCAGGAGCTGATCTTCACAGGACAGTGAGTTAGTTAGTGGAAAGGTAGAATAAAAATCCACATGAAATTAGCCTCTGATTGATCTGACACTTGAAAATGAAATTTAAAAAAAAATTTCTACAGGATTTTCAAAGAATATGGAACTACATCATCTGAGTCATTAAAACACTTTGACTACCATGAACATAATTTGTTCCACAAGCCATAATGGTAAGCACAAACAAAACATCTACTTACATTGTTTGTAAACATCATTAATATCATTGTAGTCCTTCATGTCTGCCATCAAAACTGTAGTCTTCACAACTAGAAATTATGTAAGTGCAGTTATTTTAGACCTCTGACTTGCATTAAAAATTGAAAAACTAGTGCATTTCTTGCTTTTATTTCATACATTTCTCGCAAGTATTCTAAACATTTTGAAAAGTTTTGCAGATATTGACCATTAGAGCTACAACCTAAGCAACCACCTAAAAAAATCTGAGCATGCTGAGTATGCAATAAAACATTAAGGAATTAAGCCATTCCTGACTAGCTCTGAAAAAGTCAAATTCTCCCAAATGGCACTGAATTGATAAGCAGATCAAATAAAACAGCTGTTGTAAGCCAGCTGCTGGCAATAACTTATATATAATATCTGCTGCTAGAAAAAAAAAGTTCATGGAAGGTCTCAAAATATACTCTGTGCTAGAAGGACTCCCAGGACTGCCTAACCCAGCATTAATCCTGGTGTGGCTTCACCAGTAGAGTCCTCCACCCAAAACCAGTGTCTAGAATACTAACAGCACAGATACAAACCTGCTTTCACCTGAAGCAAAGCCTAGGATTCTTAAAATTTCTGTAGTCACTGCAACATTGTCTGTACCTGAGCTTCCCCATCTGGAATTAAAACATTAGTACCATTGCCAGAAATTTTTGGTGACAGTGTACCATTGCAAAGACTTCCATGTAGATTAATTTCTTTTATTTTTTAACCTAAATTCACAATTTCTTTCATTTCTTCCAGCTATTGGTAACAATTAAAATGTTCAGCAAATAGCTTTTTTTCTTTTTTTTTAAGGCCACTTGATTTTTTAATATTTTAATTCAGGTAAAAACAACCACCTGTTTGCCAGAGTCACAGCAGCACTTACCATTGCCATAGTCACAGCCTGCAGCTTTCAGGATCTCTCCCATGTTTTTTAGAGCCTAAAGAAAAAATGAAACAAAAATCTTTTAGCTATCATCTGGGTTATATTTATGTAAGTATGTAAATATAACTTGAGACTTGGCTGAAGTTTTACTGTTCAACCATCAAAACCTCACCTGTCAAAAAAAGACTGACTTAAATAAAAATTAATAGGAGGGAGCATCTAATAAATATGAAACCATCCATTCATTAGATGTAAAGGCATGATGCACCTCCATCTCATCCTATTATCTCACTCCACCTATTTGCTACTGGGGGAGTAAAACTTTCCCTGACTCAAGCCAGGGTTTTTACTGGGGTGTGAACCTTTGCTTCAAACACTGATTCTTTCATACCTTCTGTCATGAAACAGATTTCTAGCCTGACCTCCATGTTTTCCAAGCTGTTGGAAAAATGATAGCGTTAGTTAAGAGGGAATGACTTCCTCCTGCTTCTCCCCCATCTGGACAATGTGATGTGCTCTCTATCCTCCTCAATTTCTCACAATTCCACGTTTAATTAGATACATGGCAACTCCATTACAAGTTCATTGCTGGAAGACTTCTTACCTGCTTGGCTTCCTCCTTTGCCCCTCCAGAGACAAGCTGCCCAGTGGAAGGCTCCAGCCCGATCTGCCCTGCAATGTACATTGTCCGGTCCACCAGCACGGCTTGGCTGAAAGCACAAGTGCCATTTTAGGTCTAATGTTCCCCCATGACAACATTTTAAATTTCAAATCCAAAAGCACATTTCAAATCTTCTACAGTACTTTATAATGCATCAGGAAGAAGACTGAGGTTATGTATATGCAAGTCTGTACATGCAGTCATACATCAATCTGCTTATGCTTTTGAAGAGCTGGGATTACACCATCTAAACTCTGCCCTCGAGGAGATAAACCTTTGTTTCTTGCAAAGGCACAAGGTGTGAATGCAGCAACACAACACTAAACTGAGCTACAGGTTCCACACAGCAAATAGCACAGGGGAAGGCAGAATAAATAAAAACATTTTTTGCACCTGCCCAGATAAATATTCCATCCCTGTTTGAGAAGCAGATAATAGCTTTCAACCACAATTCAGCTACAGAGCAATGGAGGGAAAAAACCAAAACCAAAAAGGAAAGTCAAGAGATATTTAACATTTTTCTTCTTAAACAGGCACTATGATAATGAGTTACAGCTGTGAGGTGACACCTTGCACCCTGGTTCTCTGGCAGTATTCCTCTAGAGTAATGAATTTGGCCAGTCAGCAAAACACCTTGATCACTCCATTTCCAGAACAATCACTCTCCTCTCACCAAATAACCTGAGTGACTTCTTTGCTGGGTTAATTCAGAGGAATGCAAAATTCAAGCTATTTGCAAAACATTTATATAAAAATGTCAAGTGTGCTTTTGCTGAAGTTGAGTCAACAATTATTAACGTCCCTACTACAAAGAGGTTAAAAGTTGAAAACAAAGATTTAAGCAAACATTATACAAGAGACACAATTTAATTATCTTCAACCAATAATTAAAAATATTTTGCAAAGAAATTATAGAAAGATTCTTTTGCAAGTGCTTATGGCGTGTCAACACTGTTTTTCATATCTCTTCTCATTCCACAAGAAAATGCATTGCTTTGACCATTCAACAACTCTATCAAGCTACACAGAGTTAGGCACCTCCCTGAAGTACCTGAAATAGGAGGTTTGCTTCCCTTTAATGTTAATGGAAAAAGAGGGACATATTCAGAGAATATTTTCAGTACATCTCTCAGCTGAGATTCACTCGGATTGTCTTAATCCATTCACCTCACAAGGTACTAACCTAATCTAGGGACTCAGTCAAATGATCAGGGTTAGGCAGTTTGAACTTCCCATCTTTTCTGTTACACCTGTCCTATGTTCTGTAATTTCATGAGGGGAAAAAATAGCCAGTAACTTTGTCAGATATGGTAAATTGTCTTACATTGGAATTATTTTTTCTGTCATCAACTAACAAAACTGGAGTAAATCACAAAACTACACCATACAAAGACGAGAAACCAGTGAATAGTTTTCTAGCTGACACACTCTTGTTGATAGAAATGTGTGCAGGTACACGCAGGCTTCTTGAGTTTTCTTTGTTACCACTCCTGCTGTGGAGGGAGGCCCTCGGAGCACAACCTTCTGTTTGTGTTTGAAGCACAGAGACCTGGGCAACAAGAATGTATGGGCTCTCCACTAAAACAGATTGTCTTGTACTGCTTATCACAAAGCAAACGACAGTGAAATGTTTATCTCAACAGAGACCATCTGAGAGTCCTAAATCATGAATAAATTGGGAAAGAACAAGCTGAAGCCTTCTGATACCACTGCCAGATCAACACCTGCAGCAGCCTTATTGGGTCTCCTGCTCTGCTCACCAACAGAATCCTCCATTCACTGAGACTAGGAACAATTTACCAGCCAGGGAGTACACCTGCACCGCACTCAAATGCACAAGTGCAGCTAAGGGAAACTTCAACTCCACAAACCCCAATCATTTTAACTGCAGATGCACCTTGTAACTAGGCCCAATTGTAGCTACTCATTAATCAGCAGGGATGTGATGTGTGTCTAAAGTCAGCCACGTTTCAGTGTGCCTGAATGCATAACTGGGCAGACACTGTGACCTTGGAACAACACTGCCTGTCAGAGAGATGGTGTTAGGAACCATGCTCTTCACATAAATGATTGTGTATTAATACAAGAACAGTATCCTTTAAAAGGTTAATAACATTAATGAGATCTATAGACCCACACACAGCTATGTGTCTTTTTATCTATCTACCTACCTACCCATCTCAAGGTACTGGCAAATGGATGCAGTAAAGGAAATAGAAAAATACAGTAAAAATAGGTCACCAAAAAGCATATTGAAGGGCTGTAGCAGAACCAGGAATGCAGCTCATTCATCCCAATCCTTCATTGCTGTGTAACCAAGCTCAGACCTCACAGCAGAGATGTGGCAGTTATTTCTTGTGCAACTTCTGCTCTCTGGACTTTGACAAGTTTACTAAAATCTGATAAATTAAGTTAGTGATAAACTTATTGATGTTAGACCCATCATACATTTAACAGGCTGCACAATAAGCAGTATTTCATCAAAAACTACCAATAAGCACAACATTTTGGAGTGGAAAGCCACGATGAAGGCTGGGACAGTGGTGTGGGCATGCAGACAAAGAACTGTTGCCTTCCCGTGTCTTAGATGTTCTCCCGATGCCAAGCAATGCCAGGCCCCTGGCTGCAATCCACCAAGAGTTTATTGTTTACAGAAGTTAACCTTCATGTCGTGTCTCTCTGCTTCTACACTTTGTATTTTTCCATCTTTATAATGCCTATAAGAAGTTTGAAGCTTAGAAAGCTCAGAACACAAAGTAATGGAGGCAAAAAATGCACCTGGAAGGCACAAAGATGCTATTGTGAACACAAAGCCTGAATAGAGAATTAAAAACTCTTAGAAAACGTCCCTGGTAAAACCCTTTAGTACTTTAGCCATGACAATCTACTATACTGACTGAACATTTTTTCATATCTAAATTGCAAAGAGAAACCTTTCTCCAATTAAAACTGGGATTTTTCATTTTAATGATATACAAAACTGCTACAGTAACATACTTACGAAAATGTTGAACATCTTACATATTTTTACAGCATTTAAATTTTGAAGTTGAAAAACATTTATAACTATTCAAAATAAGAAAGACATTTTCAATTCCCAGGCATTGAATTCTCCATCCAACCAAGCTCACCCTGGATTGGGCTCAGCCTTCACTCTGTATCACCTGCACAGTCAGCATCCCTAGCTTCCCTGCACAACATGCTTGTCTCTGGCCAAGCACCTTTTTCTGGAGAACAATCATTCTTCTTCCTTGGTTGTTTTTTTATATTAACTCCTTACCACTAATTCCAGAATTATTTTCCCAAACTAACTTTTTGAACTATGCCCCTCCCCCTATGGGGCTGCAGTTTGCCGCACCCCCACAGCCCCACTCGTGCTTTGGGACTCCAGGTGCCCCTGGGGGTTACTGGGGAGGGGGTACCAAGACTGGCTCCTGCTCAGGGTCTTGCCCTCACCTCAGCCCCAGGCCTGCCTGACAGGCCCCGGGGACCTGCCAAAACCCTGCCAGCAAAACCTGCTCCTGTGCCTCCTGAGAGAATTCCCGCTCCCAAAAATCACAGAATTGTTAGGGTTGGAAGGGTCCCCTGGAGATCATTCAGTCCAACCCCCCTGCCAAGGCAGGGTCACCTGCAGCAGGTTACACAGGAATGCAGCCAGCTGGGTTTGGAATGTCTCCAGAGAGGGACACACTACAGCCTCCCTGGGCAGCCTGTTCCACTGCTCTGCCACTCTCAATATAAAGAAATTCTTCCTCATGTTGAGCTGAAACTTCTGTTCTAGTTTATGGCCATTGCCCCTTGTCCTGTCAATGGGCACCACTGAAAAGATTCTGAAAAAGATTCCGACACCTGCCTTTGAGGAATTTATAGGCGTCGGTGAGATCTCCTCTCAGTCTTCTCCAGACTAAACAGCTCCCCCATCTCTCCTCAATGCTCCAGACCCCTCATCATCTTTGTGCCCCTCTGCTGACCCTCTCCAGCAGCTCCTTGGCTTTCCTGTACCGAGGAGCCCAGAACTGGACAGAGCTCTCCAGATGTGGCCTCACTAGGGCTGAGCAGAGGGGCAGGATCACCTCCCTCGACCTGCTGGCCGCACTTTTCCTGATGCACCCCAGGAAAGCATTGGCTGCAAAGGCTCTGCCAGCTCACGGTCAACTTGTTATCCACCAAGACTCTCAGATCTTTCTGAGCTAAGGCATTACCTGTAGGGACCCAGTGCAGGGGCCTTAGTAGTGCTGATTATTTTCTTTACGAGCGAGGCCATAGCAGGATCTGGTCCCGAAGCTGCAGAGACTGCTGGGGCCTCCCCTCCTGCACTCCCTGCCCTTAGCGTTCTGCCAGAGCACGCCCCGCCCACCACCGCCCGCAGGGGCCTCTGGGAAACATAGTCCTTCAGGACTGTGCAGGGGGAGTGCGCATGCGCGATTCCTGGGCGTGGGTGCCCACGTGTGGCGGTGGAGGCCGCGCCGCGCGTGAGCGCCGCGTCGGGGCTGGTGCCGGGGGCTGCGGCCGCCGCGCCCGCCGAGCTCTCCCCTCCTCTGCCCGCTGCGGAGAGGCTCCGCACCCCCGCCGGAGATGTCTGGGGCGCGGGAGAAGAAGCGAGCCAAGAAGATGAGGAACCAGCCGGCCAGCGTCACGCTGCCCGCAGAGCCGGGGCCCTTCGGCGGCGGCGGGAGCAGAGCCTGCCCCACCCCAGGTACGGCTGTGGGAGCTCCCTGTGTGAGGTGATTCCAAACCCACCCGGACCCGTTCTGTGTAACCTGCTCTGCATGACCCTGCCTCAGCCGGGGGGTTGGGCTGCATGGGCTCCAGAGGCTCTTTCCCACCCAAACTATTCTGTACTCTGTGAATATGCCCTTCTCTCTATCATCCCTTCGGTTACATAACAAATCCTTACAGTTCCCAGTCGTAAAGTGAATTTGGATGTTATACCAAATCCAGTTTCTCCCTTGGTTTTCCGCCAGACGTGGGAGCTGCAGGAGGGGCTGGTGTAGTCTGCTGGTGCTATGTTTTCCCTCATGCACCAGTTTTCCCTCAGACGTGCCTGGCCAGCCAGTTTGCCTCCTGGGGCTTGTGGCTCCTGTATCTGTGAAGGGTGTTGGCAGGAGGCAGCAAGGCATGTCCCTAAAATGGCAGTGTCCCGGGTTATTGCTGGAGCTTTTTGTACACAGGTAACCTTTGCAGCTAAAGACTGAAGGATCCTGTCAGTTTGTATGCTAGATGCTTTTTTTGTCTTTGAGGTTTGACCTGCGTCCTCTATGCTTCAATCGGACCTCAATTTCCACCACCACCTTCCCATTTAGATATTTTGTTACCTACGTTATTTCTGGGAAAAACACCACTTGAAAAGGGCTTCTTACTGTGAGGCCTTCAGAAGTTGACAAATTGCATCTTTGTGATTGAATGAAAAAACCCTTAAGCGTCACTGTGTATTTAGGTGACTGAAGAGTTCCTAAGCAGACAGAATGACATAGCAAATTATGCTCAGCCATGTCTGAGGATTTTTGGAATGTCATTACAGGAGTACTACTAGATTAAATACATTTTTCTAACTTCATTTGTAGCAGGGAACTTCCAAGATTACATGGTTATGTTTTTCCATTCTGTTAAAAGGCATGGATTTTCATCCATGTAGCATCCTTCTGTAGTGTCAGTATCACAGTTTTACAGAGCTGTTTTGTAGAAACAGAAAAGCAAAATCCTAAATAGAAGTTACAAAATTGTGAATCTGTACAGCAGCTAAAATAATTTAAGTTCTTTTTTAGTTATTAAGTCAGTGATAGTTTTGCCAAACAGTCTTCTGATTATAATTTTTATGTCCTTCATTAAGAGGGTGTGTTTGTGATATGAGTTAATTTTGGGCTGTAGGCCTACAAAGACTTGCTGACTAAGACAGCTTCCATCCCTCTTTCCCAGCTATTTCCTTCTCACCTTCACCTCAGTGTCTGGAAAATGCTCCTCTCAGGCAAATGTAAAACAGGTCAGGACATAAAAGCTAATTTCTGTCTCTACACCGAATTATTTTTTCTGCAGTATTACTGCAGTTCTGCATGATGTGTGGTTGCAGCAGGCTACAACAGTACTGCTGCTAAACATAAAACTTCAGTTTCTTGCTTATTTTAAATGGAAAAAAGACGTTCTTTGCCTTTTAAAGTCTCATAAATTGAGATGCTCCTGGCTGGTCTTCACACCAATGGTAGCATTTTTGGGACAAAGGGACAGGCTTGTTTAAGAAGCTGATCAACCTGAAAACTGTTTTTTTTAATCTCTCACTCTGTTTCTGTGGACACACAGAAATGATTTTGATTTTAACTAGAGAAGCTCCCTGAATGCTATTGTCCCTTGTTCTCTCAAGCACTTGTCTTGATGTGGTGGTTGGGGTGATAGGAATGGCTGTCTGCAGCTTTTTTGGTTGGATTGTCCAGCATGAACTGCCTGAGAACCATATCTCAAATTGTAGTAGAAATCCTAACTAAGGCTTAACTGAACATAAAGTTATCTAAACTAATATATAGTATTTGTTAGGCTGAATGTACACTGCTGTTTGAATAAGGACTTCAAGGCCCTCTGAAACTTTAGGTACTTGGTAGGTGCTTAGCACTCCTGAAAGGTATGTCTGTACCTTAGAAAGCTTTACTGTAGGCTTCAGTTATTTAATTTCAGTATTTGTTTAAGTGCTTGTACCAGACAAGTAACTTACTGCACCAACATACATGTATCATGCTTACCTTAATTATTGCTCTAAAAGAAATATATGTTAGGCAAAGGGAAAAAATAACTTTGCTGTTTTGATACTAAAACTCTGACAAGACAGTATTAAAAATCACTATGATATTGCATGGACTGATTTTGCTCTGACTCTTGGAGGCAAAGTCTGGATTGTGTATCGTTTTCAGAGCATGCAAAAGTTACTTATTCTACCACAAGTTTGCTTCAGGGCAGTGTAAAATTCTTATTTATTCCTGTAAGAAAGAACGTAATTCTTCTGATTTCTGGTGGCTTTTGCAGTTACAAGGAGTAAATATAATAGGAGTCTGCAATGCAGTTTTATGAGGAAAGACTAATAGAAGTATTGGTTACTCAGACTACTTTGTGTTTCTCTAACCTCTTTTCATCTCTAAACCTTCCAGGAGATGTTCGTTTTGAGCAGCAGCAGCAGAAATTTTCAAATCAGTCATCTGGGCCTTCTTACAGGAAAGACCAATGTTTTTCAAAGGGGCAAAGTAGAGGAGAGAGAGGCAGAGGCAGAGGAGGATGGCAAGGAGGACACCAGAGTGTATCTGAGGAGATGCCAAAATACATAACGGGTTTGTATATGTGAAAAGGTCATAATTTATCTGTCCAGGGCAATTTGCTGGTGATTAAGTTTGCTGTCTTTGTTTTTACGCAAGAGCAAAAATTAGAACTGATGCTATGTTCTTCTGTTTTTCCTGATTTTCTCCAAAACACAGAAGTAGTTGTGAACTGGAATTAGTGATTAGCTGTTGTTCAATGGGTCCTTTCAGACTTCGGAGTGGAAAAGTCAAGACCTGCTTGTAGTGAGGGAATATGCATTTTGGTTGCTGCTTGCCAGCAAAATGAGTACTGACAGTCATCTGCTTTTAATGTAGCCAGTGAAACTGATTTTGCTCATGGTTTAAGTTAAATATAGCATTTGTCTAACAGAAGGTTTATTTAGGAGAGCAAATCAGCTTTGCAAAATATGGCAGTGCTGTGATAGTAGATACACTTCCATAAACATGGAATGAGATCAAGCTCTGGATTTTTATTTCATCGTTTCAAAACAGTCTGTGATATGTGACTGCTTCCATTTTTTTTTCCATGCTAAAGGTTTTTTTTCATCTCCCTGAATACCACCTGAAAAGATTGCTATTCTAATTTAACAAAGAAGTATGTAATGCAAATGGGAATTGTTGGTTAAACATCTTTGAGATTCATTCATGTATAAATATTTGCTTGACCATATCTGTAAACTTCAGGATATATAAAGAACTGAAATTTCTTCAGTGACAGTGTACAGTACTTACTTTTATGTCAAGAAGATATTGGACTGCTGTAGTAGAAGTAATTCCATAATTTACGTGTAGTATCGTCCTCTGGTTTTTTTGCTGTTTGACATGCTCTGATGCAATTCTTTCATTCCAGTGTCTGCCTTTGCTCAAGCTCGTGCTGCTGAGATCAGTGCCATGTTGAAAGCAGTTTCACAAAAGTCTTCCAACTCTCTGGTGTTCCAGACCCTCCCTAGGCACATGCGGAGGCGAGCAATGAGTCACAACGTTAAACGCTTACCCAGGCGGCTCCAAGAGATGGCCAGGAAAGAGGTATAAGTGTGTTTTACAGCATTTCATCTAGTGGGCAAAGCCAAAACACAGTGTTCAGCTCTGTAGTTGTTAATGTTCAGACCTGAACTTCTGCCAGACTTCTTGAGTATCCTAAACTTTGACTGACATTTGGATTTAATGCAGGAACACCTCAATTACAGGTGGTAGCTCAAATAAGTCTCACTAACCACCTGGCTTTGTGATTACTGGACATCTTGAAAAATTAGAGTAGTGATGAAAGAGTCCACTCTTTTAGAGTAGAGGTTGTTCAGGTGGTGCGCTGGTCCCAGGTGGTCCAAGAGTCCTCAGTAAAACCTGTCTGCCTTGTGCCCCAGCACAGCTTTAGGATGTGCCTGTGCCAGCATCAAGCTAGCGCAGCTGACGCCATGGTTCAGGTCTTACAGCTCGAACGTGAGGGATACACTGGGGTTGTTGGCAGGCTGCATGAGGTTTAACACTTAGTAACTGACTAGTCCTAACAGCTCATGGAACTCATTTTGTGGCAGTATCTCAGCATTTAGTCAGAATATGCCTATGGGGTTACTTGCCACTTACTTACCTTCCTGTGGATTTAAAAATGAAAACTAAAAATTGGTTCAGCAGGATGTTATTGGGAAATGATCTTCCCAATGTTTGGCTTTGATCACTTTATCATCTCTCAGAATTCTTAAAGTGACCAATTGAGTTTACTTGGTAAATTTTCTGTGTATTAAGGTTGACTGATAAATTTATTCTTTGCATTCTTTTTTTCTTTTGTGTTGTTTTTAAGTTGAGACCTTGCCCCCTCCACCCTGAGTTCCTGAAGATGATTGTTTATGGTTCAGAAGTCGTTTTGGATACTTCCCTGCCCCACACAAATTACATGTTAGGGTGTTTTATTGGATTTTCACAACCTGTATCTCATTTTACTGTTTTGGTTCACATTCTTTTTGCTTTGTCAGAGATGACAAGAGATGCAGTTTGGGCCTGTTTTCTGGTAACTGAAGGAAGAAGGCATGGGCTGTTTTGCCTAGTTAGTTATGTATTATCCTTGTTTAAATCTAGATTTCTCTAATGTTTATGTTTGGTTCTTTTGTGTCCTGCTTTTTTAACTCCTTTCATATGACAGCCTTTCTGACTTCTGTGTACATGCTCACACTTCCTCTCCCATTGGATTTTTGAGATTATTTAGTTGGCAATGGTGCAGCCGTATTTCTTCTGCTACATTTTCTGTCTTCAGGTCTTTTGTTGTGGCGTATGTGTTTGCATGTTTTCTTGCAGCTTGTTATGTCTCTGTTACTTGTTTTTGTAAAGGTTCTGCCTATTACTCTTATTACTTTTCAGTGTTTGATCTACATCTTCAAAGTTATCTGTTTCAATTCTGCTGCATTCTTCATTTGTCTTAGATCCTTTATCATGACCGTATTCATTGAAACATTTACCTGCACCATCTCTTATCTCTTCAGTAAGCTTAAAGATGTATATTTTTTACCTACAGTGCCACATTTCTTTTTCTGTAATTGCCTTTCTGAACCAGTCACCTACCATTGATCCAGTGGCTTGTGTTTCCTTCTCTGTGATAAATGATGGGTCTGATGGGAAGATATTTTCTTTTTTTTTTTCCCAGTTCTGTTTTGATTTCATGGGTTGCTTCATTGTTTTTAGTGTTCTTGGCACTGATCTTCTGTCAATTTCTTTCCTTTGCTATTGTTATAACCAGTGGTCTGTTGTCAAGTGTTTCTTGGTGAGCTTACAAAGAATATTCTAAGAATCTTTTTGTATATCTTATAGTCCTATTTCCTTGTACCACTTTTCTTCACAAAAAGAAAAATCAAACACTGCTTGAGTCATGCCTTCCTCTCTAGTTGTGCATGTATATGTAATAGTTCAGATCTTGGTTAGGTCTGGTTATCAAGAATTTGTCAGGATATTGCCACACTCCTCTCTTTTCAGCTTCTATGAGTTGTAGAACTGATAGGATCCTTTCTGTCTGTCTGATAGTCTGTACTGCTTCTGAATGAGCTCAAACCTCCAGGCATTTTCCATGTCACATTGATTTGTTCATGTGAATATATTGATGTGTAGCAAAAACTTCACACAGGAAGTAGCAGCACTTACTGTTCATTGTTAAGTTTCTGAATGTGTGTGGATTTTGTTTTATATATGGGTTTCAGTCAAACCTTGATGCGCTTCTGTGGATGTGATTTGCATAGAAAATTTCAAAGTTAGTTACCCTCAAGAGTGATCCAACATAGTATAACTTAATGTTAGTGCTTCCTGTATTCTTATATTTCAGCCTTTTTCTTTTCGGATTTTTTTTGTCTTGAGATTTCCTTCAATATTCTCTCTTCTAAAAACAGGCAGAGAAAGCTGTGCATCAGAAAAAAGAACAGTCAAAGACTAAATGCCGCAAAGCTAGAAGACGCCACATAAATTTGGTAGCAGAGTTTAATCACAGGCAAAGAAAGAATATTTGGCTGGAAACCCATATTTGGCATGCAAAGAGATTTCATATGGTAAAGAAATGGGGATACTGTTTAGGAAACAGCCCTACAGAGAAGAGCTACAGGGCTTGTTACCGAGCCATGACAAAGCAATGCCTTCTTCAGGTACCACATCTACATCTTTTGTTTGATATTTTGCCAAGGTGAAGTAATCAACTACTTAGTTATAATGAATATTTCTGTCTCTGTGAAGTACTGTTGGGTCAGCTTTTAATAAGACTGCCAGGTATGAAATGAATAATTTTATAAGTGTAATTCTGGGTGGCAAGTTTCAGAGAGAATAAGGTGAACCTTTTAAGGAGTCTTACGGTAAGTATTGCTGAAATACTGCATTTTCAGTTTTCTCAAGAGCTGAGAGATTAGCTGAATCCTTATATCGTCTACCTGAGCAGCTGTCGAGGAGAGATAATTTATTCTATGTCTTTTTTGATCTGTTGGTTTGAGAGGCAGGTTGGCCCTCAAATGAGAAATGTCTCACCACTTTCCTACAGCTATTAATTTTAAGTTAAAAAGAAACTCATTTCACTTTGGCAAATTTTATAGAATGAAAAATTTCTACATAAGTGTAAATTGTGAGAGCCTGTCTGATCCTTTCTTAACAGGCTCACTTCAAAGATTTATCCTCACTTTGACATTATCATATTGTTTCAGGACTTATCATATTATTGTTGCCTGGAGTTGAAGGGTAAAGAGAATGAGCTTCTGAAGCAACTTGCTCGAATATGTAGCATTGACACAGGTAAAATTTATATAGTTCAAAATAAAGATTCTGAATAAACTAAAGGATGGCATATCCTCTTCCTTTTTTAGTAATGTATCAGTAGTAGTTACTCAATAGTAGTAACAGAGTTGATACTGGTTTTGAGTGAAAAATGTAATTAGGATGTCATAGTAGGATTGGACATTTTTATTTCAGCAGCTTATTAATAAAAGCTAATTATGGTACAACATCAGCCGCTCAGCAGCCAGGCTGAATTTCCATTTTACTTTGTTTATTAAACAAGATATTATTTTGTTCTTCAATAAGTATCTTCTTTTTTAGGACTGACATTTCAAGAAGCTTCTTGTCTGTCTGGAAGATTCGAGGGTTCCCTGAATCTTTACCGAGCAGATCGCTATCCTGAGGGTATGCTTGGTCCTGTTACCTTTATTTGGAAGCCCAGGGATGGGTCTGAAAACAGACAGTTGTGGATCTGGGTGCATCCAGCTCTGAAGCAGGTATATTTCCTATATAGTTGAACTCTTACTTCTTTATGTATTGTGCATTATTAATGCTAAAGAGGTCATCTGAAAAGTATGGAAGAAGTGGATATAATACATGGCTTCAAGAACTAAAAGTTGGAAGACTATTTCCACTCTTAACAATATTCATGTTTTGCAACTTGTTTTTGTAAAGCTTGTACAGAAAGTGTGTGCTGCTGAGGTGTTCAGTGTTTGAGCTTCTGGAAACATTTTTAGTGTCACTTGCTTCAGGATTTATGTGCAATATGATGTTGCTTGATTTACATCCTTTCCACTGGCACCCCCAGCAGGCTAAGTTCAGTATCATAATGGATAATTACATTCTGATACTTAGGTATCAGCTTTAAAAAAAAAAAGGAAAAACTAAAATGTTGTGCACAGGCAATTTTTCTTATGTTAATTTTCAAGAGAACAAATTCTTAGCAACTTTCAATATTACTTTCAGCTTTTCTTAGCAAGCCCTTGACTTCAGCAGAATTAAATTTTATTACTTGAAATCCACATAGGAAAATTAAATAATGGAGTATAATTTTCAAAAGTATACTTAAGGTTTGTAGTGTACTGCATATCATCCTAATCCAAACTTCATTTTTCTTAAGGACATACTGAGGGAGTTAAAAGCAATTTTTCAGTGTTCAGAGCCTGAAGAAATCTGTATTTCTGAGCCTGTTACAACATCAGTTCAAGAGGAAAAACAAGTGGAAGTTGTTACAAACCTTGGCAATAAAAGACAGAAGGAGGATAAAGAAGGAGAAAAGGCTGTGCCAGTGAAAAAAATAATTGGTGACGGCACTAGAGATCCATTCCAGTCCTACTCTTGGATCTCAAAGACTACTGGCATTGCAATCAGGTTTGTTCCCAGTAGAGTTAGAAGCTGTGGCCCATAACCACTTAACATTGGCTGCATTTCTGGCTTAACAGTACTGGAGAAAATAATGTGTGTTGTACAATTGTACATTCACCTGAAACTTTCCTGTTTCAGTGACAGAAGCATGGAGATTCTCAGATACCGGCTGATCGGCCCATTATCACACTCCATCCTTACAGAGACCCTGAAGGCAGCTTCTGTCCAAACAGTAAGGAAATTGACTTTGCATGTTAGCATAATTTTGGTAATGTTCTTAGAATGTGCAAGCTTGTTTTTTGCTAGAAAGACCCGTAAATTATCTAGCTTTTCCTTTCATAAAGGCTAACCTATGTATTACCCTGGTGGCTTCTGTGTTTTGAGCCTCTTGACTAATGCTGATCTTCTTCTCAGGAAGACCTCCCACCTGGATTTTAAATGGAAGTAGGAAGAAAATAAAAACAGTGGTGCTGAGCAGGCTGTGTAGCTTCTGCTGAGAGGTCCAAAATAATTAATATTCCTTTTGACAAACCACACATCCTGTTTCTCAAGCAATGAGCTAGAGCACCTAAAACTAGGGGCAAGACATGTAAAGTACAAAAAACTTACTTGTTTTCAATCAAATATGGAGTTTCTCCAGGATTTAGGTGTTTCATCCACTTCTTGGCATATAGCATCACCGTGGTTTTAATATTTTTTGGGGTTTTTTTGTCTCTTGAAGCAAACATGATGAGGTCATGAAATCTCTGGCTTTCTGTAAGAAATTATTAATGACAGAATTAGGAAGTATTGTGGATTGTTTTATTTATTTTTGGAACACAGGTTACAGTTTATTAGAGATTATTGTAAAGCAAAGGACTATACTTCATCAAGAAAAAATTACTTTGGTTTAAAACTTGAACAGGAGGAAAGTGACTATAGTGTTTAAGGCAAACTGAGGCTGAATTCATACTGATAGAAAATAATGAATAACCATTTGAGTTTAATTAAATACGTTGTTTTCCAGGAGATGGCAGATTCAGAAACAGAACTGAATAACTGGTGGGTAGAAAACTGCAAGGACTCTGAAAAAGTATCTCTTCATCAATGTCAAAGTGCTATCTTTGAGCTATTGGAAGGTATTTGGGCATGTGGATGCTATTGGTGGATGGGGGGGAAATTTAAAATTGTCAAAATTGGCATGCTAATAAAGTTGACTTCGTTTTGTACATGCTTATTTATTGGATGGTCAAGATAGTGATGCCTTTGAGAATGTGCTTAGGTACTTGCTGGGGCATGGCAAAGAATTGAAAATGTTACGTTGGGGGTATTTAAGGGAATTTAAAATCCTCTGTGTAGTTCAAACTCTTTATAGAGAAACTGAATCTTGTTTGTTATCTTCATGAACTTAGATTTGGGATTGCTGATGGGATATGCAGTCTGATGTATACTCTCACTCTCACCATATGCTTCAAATTAAGACAATAAGTTGTACAATACATCCACAGATAAAATGGTAGCCTCCAATCCAAAGTGAGAGTATTATACTTTGTTTATATATGTTCATTTCTAAATTTACAGTTGTGTATTTGGCTGAATTGTAAAGTATCATAAAGTTAACAATATCTTGTCAATTTCTAGCACTGAAGCAGGTAAGGCACTTTGGTAGGTCTCACACTGTACTCAAGCTGTCTATCCAATGTAAGGCAGTTAAGCAGAGATGAGAAAAAGCTTTGACAAAGCACTTCTAAATTTCCTTCCTCTTGAAGACAGGTATAAAACAAAGGTTGGTTGTTCTTTGAAATTTGCCAAATGCAAAGAATGAATTGAGTGACAGTGACTTCACTTTATGCTAAATGTAAATGTAATTGCAAACCAAGTCTTGCACTGCTCTTGTTGACTTTTTTGTTACTGGAGATTTAACAAGCATTGGTGAGTTTTCAAAACATGTTAAATAGAGTATTCTGGATTGCTTCACTGGCTTACAGTGGTGTCACATCACTGCAGGCAAAAATACACAAAATACTAGTGCAGGAAAAGATCACAGCTTAATTGGTGGTTTCATGGCAATGTTCATCTGTGTGTTTTTAAAGGGATGAGCTCACCATCAGATATGCCACCAGGTACAATACTTGGCCTCACTGTTGGAGATCCTCGAGTCAATTTGCCAAAAAAGAAGACAAAAGCCATGCCAGACTTTGAAAAATACCAAGGTGAAATCCCTTGTCTATATTATATGAGGAGATTTAGTTTCTCTCTCTTCTGTTGTTTTCATTTACTGTCATCTTCTATGGATTGTCTCTTGCTGTTTTCCTCTAGGTTTTGGTTCAAAATATCTCCCATTTCCAGAGCCCCAGAACAGAAACAGCTTGAAAGTTGCATAGGTTTTAGAACAGCAGTTGTGAGGGAGGGACATGCACCAAAGCTGGTCTTGTGCTCAATGGAAGCCTCTGTCTGACCATACAGATGATCCAGGTTCGAATCCTGGCAAGGCCAACCAGGTGCTAAAAGCTGCATAGTAAGTTTCTGTTTGGTGTTTAGTCTTCCTCTTTCTCTCTTAAAGAAGATATCTGCTATTTCTGGTTTATAGGCCCACGATGTTGAAAGTTGCAATTCCACCGCAGAAAAGTTACTACTTTTGCAGGATTAGTATTTCAGATGGCCAAGGTGCTGGTTATGATAGAAAATGAAAGATGCAAGCATAACTTCTGAAATTTTCATTTCAGTGCTGACTTACACAATGTTTCAGTGCAAAATTGAAATTCATATGGATGTGAATGTCCTCTAAAACTGTGCAAAAGCATGCACAGGATATAGGGGGGTTTGTGTACAGTGTAGGCATTCTCAGTTAGGTTGACTGGACACAGGCTGCCTCGTCTAATAGAAGAAACATGATAGCCAGCTAGCAAGCAGTAACAAATGGGACAAATTGAAAGTTCCAGAGACTTCAAAATACTGAATTTCCTTGGTGTTCTGTTTGCAAGACACTAGGATAATCTTGTCTCACATATCACTTAAGTCAGGTTGAACACCTACTTCAGTTACTTTTAGCTCTTTGCAAAATTCTGCTATTTTCATGTTCTTACATCCTCCTATTCTACCCTCTGTATCTAGAGCAGCCTTTCTGTTAATTAGTTCTGCTCAGCTAACTTTCTCATCATTAGTGTTCCTGTTGGAAATGCTGCAGCATACATGACCTCTACTTTGGTTCCTTCCTGCTGAGAAGTAAGGTGAGATATGTAGCACTTGCTTACAGATACTGGTTTGAGCTGCTAGAAGAGTTAGCTGCTACAGAAAGTAATTTGATGGCTTTCATTCTGCTTGTCATGTCTGTGAGGATGTGTTCAGGAAGGCAAGATCAACAGAAGGCATTTAAGTATTTTAAATGTCTCATAGTAGTTTCTCTCCCACTGCTGGAGCAGGTTTTCCCTCCAGGAAGGATGGCCATGGTAAAGAGGTAATGGTGTAAGATAGGCAATCAAGAGCACCTCTGTGTTTTTTCCTTTGGCTGGGTAGAAATGTCCATCTTCAAAATCTTTTTGCCTTCACTTGCAAAATATCTTCCATACCACAAATACTCAGAAAAGCTGGTGTTGCTTTTTTGTTTCTTTCTGAGTCTTTTCTTTTTCATAGTGAACTTAAAACTGCTTCTGTGCTCTCTGACTTTTATTTAGGAGAAAGAGGAGGTCCTTGTTCAGCTAGCAAGGAAAGGTAAATGGCATAATACTTTCTAATTTAGGTTCTGCTAAATAACTTACTGTTACACAGCTGAAAAATTTGAGTAAGCAGAAGGACAAAAGAAGACAGACAATACCACTGTCTTCCAGTAGAACTTGCCCCCCAAAAAAAAGACTTTTCTAAGATCTGTAGTTCCATTTCAGTGCTTTTTGTTTCCCCCTTCTGAAAAAAAAATAATTTTATGAGCCTTAGAATTACATAAACTTTCTGAGCCTTGATTGTGTTGTGACCTTACTCAGACATAGTAATATTGTGAGCTGACCTCTATTAAAAATGTTAATAGTAATTTATTTGTCTTAATCACATCTTGTTTATTGAGCAATAAAAGGGAAACCATTGGTGTATTCCGCACTTTTTCCCCCTTTTTTGCTTCTTGGACATTCAAGTACAATCAGGATTAATACTAGTAAGATTGAAATAGCACTGTATACATTAGCATACAGGTTCCATATGTATTTTAGCCTCTCTTGTTCTTCAGTATTGTATAAAAGCCAACTAATTTTCTTAGATAACTTTACTAATTTAAAGATGCATTGTTTGGCAAATGAGTGAATAGTTTAGGTAAGTTACGGCCATCACCTTTGCTTAGGGATTGTCATACATGTAGTCTGTGGAATGATACACGTCTGTTCATACTACTTTTTTTTCCAAAATGCTGTTCTGAGATATGCCTGTGTAGTTTTTCCCTGTCAGTAACACACTAACAAATCAAATGTAATTTCAGTCTTTCCAAGTTACTTTATCTCTTCAGTGCATATGCATGTGTGCAAGCTGTGTGAACACAGGCTGATCAGATTTAATGCAAATCAACTGTCGTTACTTCTTCAGGCAGGAGTCAAGACTCCCACATGACTGCACATTAGTACTGTTCCTTTCTCCAGTTTAGAGTACACTTATGACTTTTTGATATGTTATTACTGTCTTGTATGGAGAAAACAAATTCTACTGCCTTAAAAAACACTCAACATGGAGTATGGGGAAACGTCTACATAATCAGTGAGTGAGATGCATAGAAGGAGAATACACCATGAAAGATATGTGAACTAAAGTTCCTTCTGCAGACACAGAGCCTGGGTCCATGCCTGTAAATGCACCTCTTGCAGAGGTGTAGGTATCTGTCCCCAGCTGTCCTGATACCCACCCTCCCTGCAGACACAGGGCTCTCAGGCTGCTCCTGGGCTGTGTTTCTCTTTTTTTGTGAAAGGGAGGAAGGAAAATTTTCAAACAGAACTCTTAGGCCTGTCTTCTAAGACAAATAATCAGCTGTGCAAATCAAATCAATAGCTTGAAATGGAGCAAAGCCTTCTTCTATCTGCCTATATTGTCTAAGCACCAACTATTGACTCCAGCAGAAATAGCTTGTTGATGAGCTTCATGTGCTTAGTAGTGCAACTTCCTATTTGCTGTACTAGCCCTAACATCTTACTTTCACTATTACCAGCAACTTATTCATCAGTAAGGTTATTTCCCCAGAAATCTTAAAATATGGACTGAAGAAAACAGGAGAGAGGTAAGAACTGGTGTGAGGATTTGGGATTGTGATTTGAGTTATAGTATGCTTAGTAGAAAGAATAAATTCTCGAGGTTCAGCAAGGATCAAAGAGAAGGAATGTACCAAGATAGAGAAGGATATTTTAGGGTAATAAGGAGGATATGGGATGAGTGGTGGTGATGACAAGGTCTTTCTCTAGTGGGGCAACAAATATTCATGCCATTATAGAATACAGAAATTGCAAAGAAGTCTGAGAATATGACAAGGATAGGCTGCCTGAACTGTAGTAATAGAAAGAAATGTTAAAAAAGCAAAGAAATTTGCAGTGAATAATTTGCAGTTGAAGGAACTAGAACATGTTTAAGTAATTTAACATAAAGAGATTCTGGTGTTCACAAATGCTTTCTGCACAGAAGACAAAAAAGTACTTTCCTTGCCTTATGCTTGTAATTATGTGCCCTTCCCCCTTGGTTATCTGTTAGTCAGGAAGGCATTCCCTAGCACCACACACAGTTTTGTTGCTCTTTTTATCCTTTTGAGGCATTAATACTTGCTTTCTCTCCGGACAGAATGTGCTTTGCCTGTAGGAGTGTTGAGCTCTCTTAGGATCCTGCTCAGTTTACTGTTCTTAATTCTTGGTCAGAAAAGGAATTCTTCTGCTTAATTGGCAAGGATTCCCTTTTTAGTTTTATTGTTCTTAATTTGAAGGAATGCCACTGTAATCTGATAATTTATTTTGCATTTCTTTTCCTCAAATAAATCTAGCTCATTAGCAAGAATGCATGGCAGGTATCAGTAATATCACCAAACTGTCACGAGTGCTGCAGTAGTTAGTGTTTCTTGCAAAGAATTTTGTAATGAGTGCATCTTAAAGACTATGGATTTTAAATAAATAATTATTGCAGTTATGTTTGGCAGTACCTATTGGTAGGTACTTTTAGTACCACTGAATAATCCAAGTCTTCTGTCTTTGAGTCTTTGTCTACATTACCTGGAAAAATTAGCAGAACCTTTTTTAAAGATACTTAAATAATTTTAAAAAACAAACCAAACCCTGATATCCTACATATTAAAGGAACATGTTATGCTCCTTTAAAATGTAATACTTTGTGGATGGTGAAATGAGGAGCAAGCCCTCTTAAGTTTTTAATTACAAAACTATTAATAGGTTCATTGTATTGTTTCTTGGTAAGCATTACTTTACTTAAATGGATGAGCATTCACTGTGTACTGTACTGCACATTGAAGGCTGTTATTCCTTAGATCACTAAAGGTAGGTACACATTTTCTTTGCTTTCCCTAGATTGTAAAACTGAAGAGATAGGTTGTTTAATACTTCAGCAGTCCATTTTGAAGCTGCAGTTGTTGTTTTTCTTCAGTAATGTACACAAGTGTTTATTTGTGCAGACATAAGCAAGATAATCCCTTTGTTGAAGCACACAGCCTGCAAGGATCCCGAGCAGGAAACTAGAACTAAGTAATTGTTATAGGCTAAGCATAGCCATACAAATGGTTCCTGTTTGTAGATTTCTTACAGGTAACTCTTGCTTCTCTTACAAGTTTACTTAGGCAGACTTATTTCAGGCTTCATAATGTTGCTCTTTCTGATTTTTACTGAATCTTTTGAGCTTCACACTCTGCCAGAAAGGCCAGATTCCAGAATATCAAAGGTGGTGTGTAAAGATCTAGTTTACATTGCCAACAGTCATGTCTTTTGTTAAGAAGAAACGCTGGTGAGAAAATACCAGGTTAGTAAAACAGTTGATTTCATATTTTGTGTTTGGAAAAACATGTAATAGTAAGATGTGCCAGAAGCAGGGATGCTTGTCAAGCTTTTAATAGGCTTTTCTTGGTTGTCTGCTCATTATGATATAGAGGTGGCTTTGGTAATCTGGTACTTAAACCACAAAAATAGTTTGAATTTTTTTTAAAGGTTCTTTTCTTTTGTAGATAATGATAAAGTTAGGCAGCTGTACCTGAAAGGTGTACCTGCAGACTGTGCTCACAGCTTCATCTGGGACCATGACATCTGTAAGAACGTCACTGAAAATAAAATCTCAGAGCAGGTAACTCAGTAGGTGGATGACCATTGAGGAAATGGTTCATGGAGTCCATAGAAGGAGATTAATCTACGATTAATCAATAGCTTCCTTAATGTCATAGTGTCCAGCTGCTGACATGACGTGATTTTTTTGTAGCCTTTGCATAATCTTCTTGCGCAGCCATTGACCGTGGGTTCAATTGAAAGAAAGCTTTATTGGATTGCCCATGGGACTGTAGTTGTAGGTTTACATAACAGAAAAGTTTGGAATTGGATTTCCATACATCACCTTGACTCGTGTAGCAGAAAAGAGTGACACAGGAAGGCTCTGGCCTTTACAGAATCACAGAATTTCTAGGTTGGAAGAGACCTTTAAGATCATCGAGTCCAACCCATCTTCTAACACCTCAACTAGATCATGGCACCAAGTGCCAGATCCAGTCTTTTTTTAAACACATCCAGGGATGGTGACTCCACCACCTCCCTGGGTAGATGATTCCAGTATTTGATCACTCTTTCTGTGAAAAACTTCCTCCTTAATTCTAGCCTGTATCTCCCTTGGCACAGCTTGAGACTGTGTCCTCTTGTTCTGTCTGTTGTTGCCCGGAGAAAGAGACCGACCCCCAGCTCACCACAGCCACCCTTCAGGAAGTTGAAGAGAGTGATAAGGTCACCTCTGAGTCTCCTTTTCTCCAGGCTGAACAGCCCCAGCTCCCTCAGTCGTTCTTCATACGGCTTGTGTTCCAAGCCCCTCACCAGCCTTGTTGCTCTTCTTTGGACACGCTCAAGCATCTCAACATCCTTCCTAAACTGAGGGGCCCAGAATTGGACGCAATACTCAAGGTGTGGCCTCACCAGCGCCGAGTACAGGGGAAGAATGACCTCCCTGCTCCTGCTGGCCACACCATTCCTGATACTGGCCAGGATGCCCTTGGCCTTCTTGGCCACCTGGGCACACTGCTGGCTCGTGTTCAGCCAACTGTCAACCAGCACCCCCAGGTCCCTTTCCACCTGAGCACTGTCCAGCCACACTGTCCCCAGCCTATAAAGTTGCAGGGGGTTATTGTGGCCAAAGTGCAGGACTCGGCACTTGGACTCATTGAACTTCATCCCATTAGATTCTGCCCATCCATCCAACCGTTCCAAGTCCCTCTGCAAAGCCCTCTGTCCCCCTAATAGATCGACACATGCTCCCAGCTTAGTGTCATCTGCAAATTTGCTAATGAAAGACTCTAAACCCTCATCCATGTCATTGATAAAAATATTAAACAGAACTGGCCCCAGCACAGAACCCTGAGGGACACCACTGGTGACTGGCCGCCAGCTGGATGCAGCACCATTCACCACCACTCTGGGCCCGGCCATGCAGCCAGTTCCTAACCCAGCAAAGAGTGCTCCTGTCCAAGCCACGGGCTGCCAGCTTGTCTAGGAGTATGCTGTGGGAGACAGTGTCAAAGGCATTGCTGAAATCCAAGTAAACAACATCTACAGCCTTTCCTGCATCCATTAGACGGGTTACCTGGTCATAAAAGGTGACCAGGTTGGTTAAACATGACTTACCCCTCCTAAATCCATGCTGACTGGGTCTGATACCCTGGCCATCGTGTAAATTCTTTGTGATGGCACTTAATATAAACTGTTCCATTATTTTGCCAGGTACTGAGGTCAGGCTGACTGGTCTATAACTGGTTTTTAGCTGTAGTCAGGATGATTATTCTGAATGAAAGAGCTGTGGAAGCTGAAGGGAAAGAAATCTTGTGTTTCTGAACTGCAGCATACTGTGCTGTGGCTGTGCTGGGCAATAACTTGTGATTTGTAGAGAACTTTAAGTTTGCTGTTGTGGGTTTGAAATCTCCTATCTTGACATTTTCATTGACAATGGAGGGCAGCCCATAAAGTGCGTGGATAAAAAGGTGATTTAGTCACAGGAGGTGATAAACTTTTGGCACCATTGTAATCAGAAAGAGAAAACATTTGTATGGCAAAAACATCTTTTTAAATATTCTTTCTGAAATTTAATTCTGTTTGCTTTCAAACTGTCTGACATAGTATAAAAAAGCAGAGTATTTAAAAATATTACACTAGCACATGACAGTTACCAGAACAATCTTTTTATATATGACAATCTTTTTATATATATGTGTTTTTATGCTGGCATGAAATCTAATGTTTACCTGATAAAACACAGGCAGTTGGATGGTTTGTTTCTTCATAAATGTATTTTTAATGTGGTACAATGGGATACAACAACTGGTGATTGACAAAACCTCGGTGCCAGTATGCTTTATGTGAAACTGTTTGATGACCAAATCTTCTTCCCCTCTCCTTGGATATAGTTCAGATTTGCTCCATGTATTGACACACTGAAAGCACCTGTTCAATCTGGTGTTCTGCACAAGCGTGTAAACACAAAGTTGCAAAACTTGATTGTCCTCCATCATCTATGTTGTACCTTGTACCTGCTCTTTATGAAGGACTATGGAAGTAAGAAGAGGAGAAAAAGGGTGCTTAATACTATTTTCTAAAATAACTTTTCATGCCTTGATGAAATTCTGTTCAAATATATAGTGTATTACTTACTATATTTTTCCTAGCTGTAAACTCACCTTTTCTCTGTATCTTGGAAGGGTATCTGGAAGAGGGAAGAGGAATGGTTATTAACTTACGGGAAATATCTCCTCCTTCTCAGGATTTAAACCATATGAGAGCTCAGTTACTGGTACCTGGATCACGCCTTGATTTGGGTCCTTGTGAGTCTAAGATTCCCATACTGTTGGTGCAGCAGCCAGGGAAAATGGCTGGAGAAGATCGACCAGGATGGGGGAGTGGCTGGGATATCTATCTCCCAAAGGGCTGGGGCATGGCTTTCTGGATTCCTTTTGTAAGTAACTTTGGTGGCAAATTGCAAGTAAATTTGATATTTTTTATAATTTAGTTTAAATTCATTGATTTTAGAGAGTGTATTTCACATTGTCTAACCAATTCCCAATTACAGGTCAAAATTTCACTTCAAAAAATGGCATATGAACTGGTTCATGACAGAAGCTTGGCCTTGAAACTTAAACATTAGGTTTCCATGTCTTCTGTTGGAGGACAGCTATGGCCACATACAACTATGCCCACATGACAGTCTAGAAGCAGCAAATCAGTGGGGAGTCAGGAGAGAGAGCTGAAGCTATACCTCTCTGTGTTTCTACAAGCATATGCCTCTAAAGAGAAATCATTTGGTGCCTGCTGCTAATCAATTTCCAGCTTGGCTATCTACACCTCTGTCATCAAATTCGCTTCTGATTTGGGAGAGAGCTTAAAACAAAGTTTGAGTTCAGCTTGAATACTCCTTTGATGCTGTTTAAAGCATCCTGCTTTGAGTGTTTAGGTGGCAGTTTTTATACCTTTCTGCAGTTAAAATGATGCTTTTGAATGTTCATGGGATTTAGCTTCAGTGATACCTATTGTATGGTTAAAATACACTGGGTAGTGGTTGTCGAAGTAATACAGCATTCCTGGCAGTGTCCAAGATCAGAACCTGTGAAATTCTCTTCAGTTTTATTGATAGTTTTGCAGGATTAAATTTAAAGCATAAAAACTATTTTGTTGAAATTAGCATTTAGAACTGTAGAAACCATGCTTAAGTTTATTTTTTAAAGCTTAAGTGTTAGACTTTTAGTTTTCTAAGGAAGTACCCTCTGGGCATTAATGTTTTGTTTCAGCTAGGAACCTGGAATCGGTTCAAACGTTACTTTTTGGGTGTTTGATTTTTATAACAGGTATATCGAGGTGTACGAGTCGGTGGCTTGCAAGAGGCATTAAAGCATTCTGAATACCAAAGAACACCTCACACTCCAAATGATTTCCCAGATTGCCAGGCAGGAATGCAGTTTGCCAAAGAACTTGAAACAAGTCTTCTTGAAAAATTCAAACGGTAACATTAATTTAAAAATTGATGGTAAGAATGACAAAAATGAATACTGCTTAAAATATTCCCTTAATTTTCTGTGGTTGTGTTCATTTAGACTTGGACTTTTTGAGATCTTTCACCAGTGTTTTAGGAATCCTAGATAAATTTAACTCTGCTAAACAGAGTGTATAAATTAAACCCTTGTATTCCCAGAGACATGCTCAGTTATAGAGCTGTAACAAGGCTGCATAGCAATAAAATAAACAGCACTATTTTGAGATCCCTAAGCAACAAATGGGGGAGGAGGTAAGAGAATGCAAAGGAGTATGTCCAAGTATGTACCAAGTGTTAAAGAATAAAGTAAATTAAGTGGTACATTTTGGTATCTAATTTTAAGTATCAGGCATTCTGAAGATCGCATTCATTTTTACTGCAACAAAGAGAACTCTTAACCATGAGTTTGGAGTAGCTGGAAGTGTCCTCTGCACTAACTGGTGTTGGTTCCCCTTCCAGATAGAAGGGGAAAGTAGGACAAGTTCAGAGGAAAAGGTGGTGGTGTGAGTCACAGCAGGTAGATGTTTCTAGCATGGCTGAAAAGATACAGTAGACATAAATACAGCAGCATTTTCTAGACTGTAATTTTAAAATTGTTGTTCAGTGAGGTTAGAAAGTTAATTGTGCGTTCCCTTTCTGTATTAAATACTTGATCTTGAAAATATTCTTACCTACTTATTTGATTTATCATTTAGACGTCCGCCTGCAAAAAGGGCAAATTATGTCAAGCTGGGCACTCTGTCTCCTTTCATCTGTCCTTGGGGGCAGCTGACCAAGAACTGGGAAGGAAGAATGAAAGCTTCCGGAGGATTTTTATGTCCTTCTTCCCCACACCCTGACTGCTGCGCAACTGAAGGGCAGACCCTTTGTGGCCCCAAGGCAGAAGTGATCAGAGAAGCTTCTCCTGAGAATGGTGAGGCAGAAGAGACCATGGAAATAACAAGTTCTGAAGGTGCCCTAAAGACAGAGGATCTTACAAGCACCCAAGATTTTGGTGAGAGAGATGAAACTAAGAGAAGTGACTTTATTGTTCTCAGGTATGACAAAATTATACACATGTTTATTTCTTTATTGGTATTGAATTGGGGAAAGGAAGAGCTTAGCCTTGATTATTAACATGAGAGAATTATTTCATCCAAATACAGTGAGATTAAATAGTTTTGTCACAAATCAGAATCTACTGTTGGGTGGAAATCCTTTTGCTTTTCTCCAGCAAACTTGATGGCTACATAAATAAAACTCTTTAAATTGTCTTAAGTTTAACACTCTGGAGTTTACTGTGTTTTTAGAGTTTAGATATTCTGTCTGCTTCCAGGTCGATGGAGCTTTTAGAGACTCATATTTGTGACTTTAGGACTGTTGGCTGTGAAAATCATCTTGCATTCTCTTCCCTAATACATCACCACAGGTGATTCTTGCACTCCTTAACAAGGTCTCCAGAAAACAGAGAACCCCCTGCATTCCAGTGCAACACATGAGGGCAGCAACAGTATTGGAAAGTGCCTGAGCACAGGTCTTTCATTTTTGTGTGGTTACCAGGGGAAGAAAACACTGAAAGTTCTGGACTGCATTAGTGTCACTGGAGATTTTAGAGTGTTTGTGGTTTTAACAAGCTTTGAGGGTTTTAACAAATAATGTCTCCTTCCTTCTGAAGACAACTCATGAGTTCCACTCACCAAAGTTCTTTTTAGGCTGAGAGTGATACAATTACCAGCTTGGAAGGTTACAGAAAGCCCCAGGGCTTTTTTTAATTGTGCTGTTGCAGATATGTGGGGTCCTGGATTTCTGTTAAACTGCGTGTTAGTAACTATCTGTGATGTTTGCTTTTGAAAATTTTTAATAGGAGTGAGAAACTACTAATGCAGCTGTCAGCCTGGTGTTACCCCACTGCTGGGAAAGATCGGCGGATCCGCCTTATTTCTCGGCTGGGACAGAAGGAAATGACTGAAGATGTGTTTTTGCCAATTTTGATGAGCTACCCAAGGGCTCTTGTCTGGGTCAATTTGTCACTCTTGAGAAAGGGGAACCCTGAATTACATGCCATGATTTGCATCCCAACAGAAGATGACTTGCTGCATCTAAGCAAAGACAAACTCTTCTGTGGTCCACAAGAACCCAAGCATCGTGACATATTCAAGGACAAGGTACAGAAGCAAAAAGAGGAGAAGAAGAAGAAGAAGAAAAAGGATAATGTGAAGTCTCTAGAGAGTGACCCTGCAGGCACTCCAGATGAAGAAGCAGCTGAGGACCATGAAGACCTCATTCTTGGTCTTTGGTCAGATGCTCTCCCAGATGTTACTTCCCACTGCTCCAGGACTGTCTTGGGGTATGTCACTCGAGGGGATTTTTCATTGGCTGTAGGCTGTGGAGAAGCACTGGGTTTTGTTAGCTTGACTGGGTTAATTTATATGTTACACAACCAGCCAGCAGATAAGAAAGGGCTTGTTTTGTTAAGGACTCCAGCATCTTTACAGTACAGGTTTGCAAGACTTACTATTGAGGTTTAAGCATCATTGCAGTGCAGTAGAATGCCAAAAATACCAAAGAATTTTGTTTTGTATTCTGTGGCCTTTCTGATTTGTCTCAAATTTGAGGTTATTCTGAGCCCAAACAGCTCTATGAAATAATTAAAAAGCTTTTCAGCCTTATTCAAGAAAATAACTAATGCCTAAAGAGAGTAGAGTTACTTTTGATGTCTGCATTGCTAAGGATTTCTAACAGATCATTATCATAATCTTCTTTATCTCTAAAGAAGCATATTCTTCTATTTTTTCTCCTTAAAGCAGTGGATGCTATAACAATATACAGGAAATCATCATGTTAATTTTAGAAATCTTTGCTCAGATGGACTGTAAATTTACAGTGCACTTTCACATGTAACTGCATGCAGTCTGATCCAGTGTATATAGCAAGTGGCTTTCCTGATTCCTCATACCTGAATAGATGTGGCTTCAGTGCAACAGAGCTATGTAGAGAAAGCTGAATGCTTAAATGAAATACAAATAAAATATAGACCAGCTATGTCATTTTGAATTAATAGCAACTGGAGCTTTTAAACTGGAAAGCATATCAGTCTGTCTCCCTGGTCTGAAAGGTAATAAGCCTTACAGATGCAAATTGCTACTGAATGCCACAGTGGGTCAGCACATATTTTCTGTTAATAATAGGGGATATTTTTGTTCCTCAAAACATGAATTTAGTTTTGTATGGAATGTGCTAGAATTGAAGGCTTCTTCATGTTACAGTATGGTTCATGAATATTGTTCAAACAATCATAAAACTTGTAAAATATGCTATGGGGTAGAGGGAGAAAGGTGTTTGATTTGCCTGGGGTAGTGTGGGTAGGTTGTTTGTGTTTGGTATTCTGTTGTTTGTTTGGTTTTTTTTTTTAATGATAGCCTCAAGCATCTAGCTATTCCTGAGTTAAGGAACTTGAAAAGGAATTTACAGTAATATGCTGTAGTTTAGTAGCAGCATGATACAAATATATGTCAGTAGGTAAAATTATCCTGAAATGATCATGTACAAATAAAAATGTAATGTGTTCTGGAGTTAATAGTCTATTGACTAAGTTTGTTTCTTAGAGAAATTAAATATGGATTAGTTAATGACTTTTTCTTTCTAAATGTCAGTGTTCAACTTAATTTCCTCTTTCACAGTTTTGTTTGAAAGTCTTAGGCAAATTTATTAATGTTGGCTGGAATTGTTGGAGGTGAGATTTAGTGTGCCTTACCCCCAAAATTATTATAGGACCATTTAAATATGGCACATGCATGGGGAAGGAGGAGGAACATCTGATTGCAAGGGAAATATTGGAAGTGGGGCTGGATTTTGTTTTTAAAGTCTTCAGAAGATGGATTGTAGAATGTGCACCAGCAATGGGAGTTGTGGTGTCATGTGGGAAAGAAAGATGCAGTTTCCAGCACAGTTTGGATTGCAGCTCCCTGAGAAATCATGCTGAATGGCTCCTCACTGCTCACCTTTGATGCACCTGATAAAGCAATCATGGTCCCAGAAAGGTCCTGGGAAGCATCTGCAGGAAAGCCAGCAGATGGCCCCAGAGGAAAGAGTTAGGTTCTGGCAGGGCTGGGATTCACACGCTCCTGGCATGTGACTGTGAGTGCTGCAGCCTGTAGGTATGCGAGAATAAGGAGCCCCTTATACTTTACAGCCTGGCTGCTCTGATCAAGTCCTCTCATGGTAATAATCCTGGATTTAATGAACCTTTTGAATTGTAAGCCCGATTGAAATATTTCTAGGATCACAGCTCAGTTTCCAGAGCTGTGCTTCATGGGAAGAAAGGAGGGCAGGTGATTTTATGATTTTTTTCCCTCATCACCTCCCTCATCTTCTCAATAGATAGATATTTACTTGCCTCAGTAGACCTGGCTTTTATATGAGAAATAAAGAGAAGCCCCTACCCAAGCTATCATTTTTTCTCTTCTGCTTGTAGATCTTTTGTTCACTGAGTCTTTCCCAGGTTTTTATTTTAAAAAAAACAAACATCTGGAGTCTTTCCTTTTTTTTCTTTCTATTGGTAATTTCTGCCAGGCTTTCATTTTGACACTTCCTGTTACTTTTCTTTGATTTCCATTCTCTATTTTTGATTTATGATCCTTGTCTCTGGTGAGCCAGTGAACAGAAACTGGAACCCAAGTGCATCCTGTTCTGTATATCTTGTAATATTGTTACACAGTTGTTTTCCTGTAAGTCAGTGATTTATGCCTTAAGACTTCACTCCTTGTAAAATACGCTGCAAACCAGATAAGTTAAAAATGCTCAAAACTCTCAGCCAAAATTTGTCAGAAAAGTACTGTGACTTTATATAGCTGCAAGGAAATTTTTATCTGTGGTTGCAATTTCCAGATTCCGTGTGTCTCAAGGGTGATTTAGTCATAAAAACCATGTCAACACCGGATAATCAAACTGTGGGTAATTAAACCTGTGTTATCTGTGCATCAGCTGCATAGTATGTCTGTGCTCATCATGTTGAATCAGGTGTAGTTTACAGCACACATCTGCTCTTACTGCAGTTGCTGCACGTTGGTTAACCATCCCAGAGCATCTGGATCAGCTCCTGTGGGCTGTGATGCACGAGCATTTTTGGGAACCTAGGAAGCTCTGGCCTGGTGAAAGCAGCTCTCACAAGCTCTCAGGTTCCCATGCTATTCCCCAGATAACTTTCTCAAAATGGATGCCAGCACAGACCCTTAGCTCTTGTTCTGTGCTTGGCAAGAGCTTTTGGAAGCTGAAATGAAGCACAGAAGGCAATTTTGGCATTCTCTGTAGCACAGTGAGGAGGTTGAATGGTAACACACGACTCCTGTAGCTCTTTCTGTGGCTCTCTCAGAGCAGCTGTGTAAGTGCTGCATTTGACTCACCTGGTGAAGGGTCTTTTCCCAGGCTGAACCACGACTTCCATGGCAGTTGCCTGCTCTGCTGACAGGTGCAGTGACTAATGGACCTACCAAGCTGAGCGGCTCCAAGATACACATTCTTTACCATCTCAAATCCAGAAAATGAGGTTGCAGAGGAGGATGGTGATTACTCTGTGGGATGAAGTGAGGTGGGACTGGGGCCAAATTGTTGTGTGTTTGTTAAAGATGTTCAGGGCAATCTGTTTAGCAGCCTGTAGGTAATGGGATAAGTTACCTGGCAGAAAGGCAGCTGGGGTTACTGAAACAAATCTGGGAAAATAATTGACAGAGTGTCAGACTGCTTGATGGAGATAGAAGCCTTGGGGGATCATGGCATACACAGACAAAGAGCTGTCAAATTCAGCATGACATTTTTCTTTCAGTGCTCTAAATCTGGAAGAGCCAGATATGTCAAACCTGATCCATTCTCATGTCCATGTGAGGTAGGTAGTAGGAACAGAGCCTGGGGGAGTAAACCACCAAAGGCAAATTTCTGAAGCACTAAGACTGAGAAAAGCAGAAAAGCAATTGCATTGTTCTGTTTTCCAAGAATACAACATACAGAAAACCCCAACCTAAAATCCCATACTTCTAAATGATATTCACAGAAGTCAGCAATGTAAACAGCACCCATAATTTACCTCTTGCAAAGTTCAACTCAGCTGTATTACAGTTCTTTGCAGCACTGGTCTCATCAAATTCCTGCAAGAGCAAGTAAAATTGTATGGCGTAATGAGAACTTATAAAGGATAGGGGATATGGCCTGAAACCATTTTGTGCCAGCTTTGAAAGTCAGAGCCAGCTTGACACTGGACAAAATAATGAGTTCAAGGTAGTTTGCAAAGTACGTGGCGTGACAAAAGACAAAACACAGTTTTTATATATTGCATTGGGTCTCTTCTTAAAGAAATTCAGTTTTTTCTACAGTAGCAATATGCCTGCATGGGATGATTTTTTTAAAGCATTTTTAGACACTCTAAGATGAGTGTAACATCTAATGCTTGATACATTCTAGTGTGTATCTAGAGTGTAACATCTAATGCTTGATACATTCTAGTTGTCTTTTCATCATGGGCTTATAGCAGCGCTGCTATTCTGACTAGCTAAATCCAATTCTTAAGAAATAAAATAAAAAAAGACATTCAGGACACAACAAGAAAAAGGAGAGAATGAAAAAGCAGTCTGAAGGAAGAGAGTAACTCAAATTTCATGATCCAAATATGTGAGGATTTTCTGCAACTTTCCAGGAAGGATGGTGCAATTTAGTATTTCATTTCATCTCAAGATCAAGTAAATAACCAGGATGAGAAAGCTGTTTCAGCTCAGTCCTTCTCTCAGCATCCTGTTCTTAGCCCAGAAACTGTGGTTTTTTTTATAGAAGACCAAAATACCAAAATAGTTGTGATAGATGGGAGAGCTCAAGCACCTCAAAACCCATGTCCATCGAAGCTCTTTCACATCACTTCTCTTCTGGGTTTGCTCTCTTTTTTTCTTCTTTCATATTAGGTAATATTAAAGGCTTTTTTTTTTTTGTCTCTAACAAAAGGATGAAATAAAAACAAACTTGGACAGGCAAAACCTGAGTTATCTAGAGCTTTATTACTCAGAAATTACTTTAAATGCCACCTCAGGAGTGAGCCCCTTTTACCCATGGAGACACCCCAGTTGTTTTGACTGTGGCTCTAGTGATGAAACCTGTGTGTCTACAGTTGTAATTATATATAAATACCATACATATACTTTTAAAAATCTTATCTGGGTTATATCAGGTGTCATCCAAGAAAGCTTTGGCCCGGAGGCAAAGCCAATTGCTCAGAATGAGTAGGGTTGGGTGGGAAAGAGGGATCATCCACATCAAAGTCTGTTACTGTTCCTCAGCACTGAAAAAAATCCAGAGTGCATACACAGAAAAACAGTAAATCTGCAATTAAAAATACTGTTTTCAGATGGCCAGCTGCTTAATGCAGTGATTTTTGATTTTTTTTTAAGATGCATGTGGAAGTAGTTTTGGTACAGACCAGCAGGGATTAAAGGGTTAAAAATAGATAATTTGTTTTCCTGTAGAACAGTGTGTTTTACAGGAATTGCATCCAATTGCATCCAGATTTTCTGAATATTTTTGCAATGCAATAATTCTTTTAAATTAGTTGGCAAATACATGAAGGGGGTTCCAAATGAAGGCACAAAAATTTATGAAATTGGTTGAGAACTGTAACCAGTTGTTTTTGTTTTTCAAAGAGAAGCAGATGAAAATGAGCATTAGTACATAGTAGTCTAAAGAATGTCTTAAAAAATAATTAATTGTAGTTTCCCTTAGTCTTTTTAGGGCTTTCACTGAGCTACTGTATTTTGAGGCATTAATTATTTGTATTCATAAGAGTTAATTATTAAAAAAAATAGATGTAGTTTGTGTTGGTGTCTTTAAGAACTTACTTTTATGCCAGTAGGCAGCACACAATGGCCCAACTTCTAAAATGGCAACCCCAAACTACAGATTTCTGTGTCCCCTGAAGTCTCCCCACATCTGATGCTGGGACAGAGGAGGTTTATGGGGTGTTGCAGGTGTCCAGCAGCACCCAGTGGGACACACGCTGGAGCCTGAGGAAACAACCTCAGTGGGAGCTGCTCTTGGAGCAGTGCGACAGCACCCTGTGTCAAAAGCTGTGGAGGCCAATCCTTCCCATGCAAAGCTCTGGAGTCGTTCCATGTTGGAGAAGGAAGGGTAAGAAGGGTAAGCTCAGAGATCCTGATCCTGCCATTCTGTGTTAATTTGGGGGGGAATAAAAAAAAAAACTCTAAACTTCCCTGTCTCTGCACCAGGACATTCCCTTTTTTAGGTTAGAAGACATGTAGAAGATTAGTTTTACTCATTTTTGGATTATCCAATGAAAGAGAAATATCCAGAAAAGAGCAATTCCTTCTTTGCCTGAAGGCCTGTTTGTGGTGTTGTAGGCAACCACCTCGTTTTTGTGGTACAGCACACTGGTGTGAGGCCAGAGCTCACTGATGTTACAAGGTGTGGTTGTGCAAGGCTTTGCACATGGGCAAATACACAACACGCAAGGTAAGGGGCTTCCTAATGAACAGGAAATCGCTTTCAAATCGCTGCTTCCTTTGGAGCAAATAATTATTTTGATTGCCTGAGCAGCAGAAGAGGCTTCACACATCTTTAAGATCATAGGAACATAGAGTGGTTTAGGTTGGAAGGGACCTTAAAGATTGCCTAGCTCCAACCCCCCTGCCATGGGCAAGGATACCTCCCAACAAACCAGGTTGCTCAAAGCCCCATCCAGCCTGGCTCCCACCATGAGTTCATACCCTGTGTCCTCATCATTGGTGTGGAATGGTTCATGGTTTGACAGCTTTCCTGTAGAAATGTAAAGACCACAGCAGAGGGAATGGCTACATCTATTCACAGAATTCACAGAATCACAAGGCTGGAAGCGATCTTAAAGATCGAGTCCAACCCAGCCCTAACTCCTCAACTAAACCATGGCACCAAGTGCCACATCCAGTCTTTTTTTAAAAGCATCCAGGGATGGTGACTCCACAACCTCCCTGGGCAAACCATTCCAGAACTTTGTCACTCTTTCTGTGAAAAACTTTCTATGCTGTATCTGTCTTTTAAATTCTGCTTTGATCCTATTCTGAGTAAATCTTGACCTTCATTTTGAAACACTATTTTTTAATTCAGATTTCCTTCTGTAAAAGACCATCAAGAGCTGAAAGATTACTGTCCCACAGTACAAGAGGGGGGGATGCTGTTAGTTTTGCCAAACAACTATCACAAATACACAGGAAATACAACATAAATTCATTTTTCTTCAAATGTTTTCTGCAGTCAAGATCCCAGGCTATTAGATTAACTCCAGGGACTATAAAGACAATAACTTGAACTACAAGTCCCAGGACAGTAGCCAGGTTTCATGTGGTCTTCGGGGATGGGAACAAAAAACCTCACCAAAAATAATAACTTCCTTTCACCATTGAACATAGCGAACTCCACATGTCAGCTGGGTTTCAGAGTCTATTAAGCAGTAAGAGAGGTCAACTCTTCTATCTAGAAGGTCATGAAATTGATGACCATTAAAACTTGATTCTTATCCAAATCCATTTGTAAAATTAATTTGCATATTTTCAAGGACATAAATTACTCTATAGGGACCTAGACTTGTAGGAAAACATACGGCGTTTCCTCCTTTTCAGTCCTCAAAATGCTAAAACCACTGAGTATTGAAAAATATTAAAAGCTTCAGCCAATCTCCTGACTGAAGCTTGAGTCTACTTCTCAAACAGGAGCTAAACAGCGTTTCTGACCTTACAGACACAATATACCTTTATTCCATATCATCAAATTGTAAGAAAACCTAAAAGATTCAATGACTTCTGTCATTAAAATTTCCTTTGGTGTAACACCTGTCTTCTTTCACAGCCTGCTGTAGGCATACTTCTATTAACTGAGCCTTCTGCTGTATGTACCTATATTTTTGTAATGATAAAATTTTTTCAAGTGGAAAATACTATGGAAAAGAATGAAAAGCAGATACTTTTTCTAAGCTTTTAGGTATTTTTTCCCAAATGTGAAGCAATGTATCTTACAGGAGACTCCACAGGGTATGGGTTTTGCAATAAATTAAGATAGTCATTAAAATAAAAAATACAAATATTTTAGTAAGCTTTCTGTTTCCATTTTCAGTTCCTGAAAAACACTTGGATAAATTGACAGGGCATTTCTCTTCCCCAAGTCTCTTTTGTGCTCCAGCATGCACTTGGAATTAATTCCTTTCCTCTAAAGAATAAAACCATCAATCTCTATGTCCTGCCACTTCAAATTCAAGCTGAATGCTGAAGAGAAAAAAAATAGTGATTGGCAGAGCTTGGAGAGGGAGCCAGGAGTGCCAGCTCATCCAGCAGAAAATTTCATGTGAAACTATTCCTAGTCCAAGAAAACCAGACCAAAACTCTCACTTTAACATCCATCATTGATGGAAAAAAAAGCTGTCGTGTATCTGAGTATGTTCCAACTTGATGAAGGGACAAGGAAAAAAAAAGGAACCCCCAGCTGTGACAGCACATATGAACAACATCTCTTCATGAGGGAAATAAAGCACCAAATTAAAATTTATGGCTTCCCAGTAGCATTACATACCCTGGGAACAGTGAATGTTTTGTTCCTTCCCAAAATGACAAGTGTTAAGATCATAAAATCAAACTCAACTGGAGTAGCAAATTGATTCTAGACAATCTAGTTCTTGCAGGCTATGTCATGCCGAGTGGAGGTGATGGTTGGTTGCCTAGGGTAGCAAAATATTAGGAATAACAGTATTTAGTGGCTGTTCCTCATGAGCGTGCCTCCAAGAGGGGAGGAGGTGTGTTCATGTGTTACTGTGCTTAGCACAGCAGAAACCCTAGAACTGAGTCAGTCCTGAGTGTTGGCTTTCTAGCCAACTTTCCAACAGCAATGAACTAATAGCATTTCCAAAGGTTAACATTTCTGTAACTTTGCCAAATGGTAGGGTCATGCCCTGTTTTTCTGCTTAACACAACTTACTTCCCTCACTTTTTTTCTCATGACCTTTTCCCCACTATTTGCCACCATCCATTTTGGCCCTTTCCCATATTGCTACAGACCTCTAACATACTTCAATATTTGTGTTTTTCTCTGTCTGCAATGAAGGGCTGCAGAGCTGCTGTAGCAGTAACTACTCTGCCTAAGCTGTAGCTACTAACCATGCAACAAACAAGGCAGGTCTGAAACTTCTTAACAATGTTTTTCACAAGTATGGTGTTTTAGTATTTTCTCCTTGGATGTTATATACTATTTCTGATACAGCTGATGTGATTTCTCTGAGGCCCTAAAGAGATTTTGGCTTCCGTGCCTCTGTGCCATCTCCTGTCACAATAAAGTTGTTCAGTAGCACAAAACGCACTGAGGACAGATCAGGTATTTACTAAGTAGAGATGCCACTCTTAACCAAAAAAAGTAAGAGACAGGAGTAAGAGATGATCCCTGTGCAAAGATGTCACTCCTCTGTGAAGGACTCAGAAGAGATTGCCAATATTTACTGTACCCTTGTGTGGTTTGTTGGGCTCTATTATTCCCCAGTTCTCAAAGAAACTGATCTTCAGAGCTAAATCCACTGTGACCATGTTCTCTAGTTAGATGTCCAACTTGTTTGCATTTTTGGAGCAAAGTGCATTTTTTGTAGCCCAACAGCCTCTGCGGGTGGCACAGCAGAAGAACTCACACTGTGAGCAGGGGGTGGCCCACAAGCTTTGTCAGACTCTCATCTGCAGCCAGCAAACCGTAAACATGCAGGGCTGGGGTTTACAGAGGAGACCTCTACCAACAATTTTGTCATAGCAAGAGGTCACCCTGGGCAACGGGTTTGTCCTCTCCAGACCCTTGGCTTCCTCAGACTGTTTATTTCATGCCATGATGGTCCTGCACATGGTGTTTGCTGCACAGAAGTGTACTAGGTGCAGGATTAATGAGTAACTAAGACAGTAACACCCAATCTCCTATACTCCTTAGGGTGACATCCAAATTGCTGTAACTATCCAATTAGCAACAGAAACTTCCTCCAGGACCTGGCTCTGTGTTGCATTCCATGGACATACTTCCATAGCAAATGTATACCAGTACTGCCTGAAACTGCCTTCTGCTTGAAGTCCTGCTCAGACTGTAGGAAAGGCAGGGAAAGGTCTGAGTAGTTTCTTTAATGAGGAGAGGGCTTTTTTCCTCCACTTCTTGCTCATGCAGTAATGACTGAACCTTGCTTCCTTTATTCTTGTGAATGAAATGTTTCAAAATGCACAAACACACCAAATTGCAGGCAACTGAAACACTAGGAAATCTGGAATCAGGAGGTGGCACCTTCTTCAGGTTAGGGACTGAAAGAGAGGTTTCAACCTAAGCCTTTTCACCATGTTGGTCTCTGTTCTCACCCTAGGTTTTAATGTAAATCATTGCCTGAATCGGTTGCACGAAGCCAACATGAAGTGAAGCAATAGCAGAAGGATATGTTGGCAAGGAAAAGGGTATTTTGGATATCCCAACGTAGGGTGGTCCACAGAAAATGCAGGGGAGGCAAAAGAATTGTACAGCATGATCATCCATAGGTGCTAATGGGTGGAGGGATCAAAAGGGAGAAACAAACAGAGGCTCAAGGTGCTGGGTGTGGTGTGAGGAGGGATTGTGACACAGCTGGCAGAGGATGTGCCTCCGAGACCAGGGGGATGTGTCAGAGGAAGGAGGTCCCTGCCCAGCTCCGCCGGGGTCATCCCAGCTGACTTGCTGGCCCCAGTCCCACCTGGGGACGCTCCCAGCCTGGCCCCCCCTGCCCTGCACTGCTCATCAGCTCCTCACCAAAGGCAACAATCTTCCAGTTGCTTTTCAAACTCTGACTTGGGACTTGTATTTTAGCTTGAAGATAAACATTTTGAAAGCTGTCTTCTTTCTCACAGTGCCTGCACAAGTTGTTTTTATTATCTTAGGAAAGCTTTTCTTTTCCAGGCCAATTTGTTCGCTGTTTGTCTTGTGGAGCTGGCCTATAAACCAGCTTTTAGGGACTTATTGTATGACATTATCAAGAAAGCAATCTTTGAAAAAATCTGAAATCACTTACAACAACACTTTTTTCTTCTTTGCAAATGGCTTCGTAGAAGCCAAATGATCCAAGCTGACCACCTACTGGACAATGCTTACTCCAGATGAAAATGTTTAAGTTTACTAATGTTTTGATCCTAAAATGTTTTAAGTGATGATTTAGGCAAGAAAAGAAAGTTCTTCCTGTAGGGGAGAAACAAGACTGTTGTTCAGAATTGCAAATTTTGGAGTCAGCAAAGCATGGTCAATGCAGGGACATATGAGTCCTGCTCTTTGATAGATTTGTGTTGTTTTACACACACACACACACATGAGCATGTACTCTTATTTAAAGAAAGAAAGCAATGGGCAGAGAGAAGAGCAGAGATTATTCAACCCCCACATTTTATGACTTCTTTTCTGTACAGACTGAACCATGTGAGTGTTGATTGTTGACTTTTTTAAGAGATTACCTTTGAAAATTTTGACATTCACAATAAATGTGCTACTCATTTAGATTAACTCAGTTATCTTGAACTGTAACAAATATTTAATTTCCTTTTTTTTTTCTCTGACGTGTTTCTGTGTAATCCTTTTTTGACCTAATGCCAGTATTTTTCAGATGACTGTAATTTTATTGCTTTCCTACAGACAAAGGAAAAAGGCTTGTCTTTCTCAAGTGCTCCTCAAAAAGAACAGAAAAGCAGGACTGTTGTGAGTAGAGGAGACTTCAATATTTACATTTTATTACTATTTGAAAAGAAATTTGATGGAGGAGAGAGTTCTGCTTTTAGTCAGAACATCCTTATATGTCTCATTTCTGAAGCATGTCTTCTGCACTAAGAAAATGTTGCCAGACACTTAAAAGACTACTCCTCAATCCAGAAAATTAAAGAAACCCATTGGAAATCTGGCTCTTTTCAGGGATCCGTACATTTACTGTCCTTATCATCCAGAGCCCCCCACCCTTTTTCCTTGGGATGGTCTTACATTTGTGACTGCTGATGCAATTGCCCTTAAAATCTCCACTCCCTCTCAGTTCCTGCCTGTATTGATCATTACTGACATCAGTCAGAAAGTATAAGGTATTGACTGTATCAGCTCTGATTTTATACTCCACCCCATGGGAATACCCAGGAGATCCTTGATCTCAGACTGTCCACGAATGCTTACAGCACACCAGCATGGGTTGTTCTTGCACTGAGTTTAAACATTTCCTTCCCTTGGAACACAATTATGGTGCTATTTCCCATTCTGTTGTAAGTTAAAGCTGTGAATAACAATGGAGAGGTCTAACCACCCCCTGCTCTCCGAGCAATCCTTGACCAACCTGGCAGCTTTAGGGAACAATGCGATTCTGCTCTCAGATGTTCTTGTGTCCCTGCCCTGCGAGAGCATTTCTCCACCTCTGCTCTGGGGACTACTTTCTGCAAGACTTCAGAGAATGGTTTCTGAGATAATTCTAAAACAAAGAAACTCCTCACTATCTCCCCCATCCCAAAACTGCTCAAACTCTCACACCATGCTGTCACTACTTTCAAAGGGCAGCCTAATCTTCAGCTGGTTATTCATGAAAACTGCTGCATTAAGACTGCTCAAACAGTCTGCAGCTTAATCCTCAAAAAAGCTAGTGAAACTTTGGATTAAGGAGCATGGGGAAACACTTATTTGGAGGAGCCTGTCTACTATTTAATTTATTTGTGAAGACACAAAATACCTGCCTAATGTGTTGTCTGTACTCTTTAAAGTCAATGATAGATTGCAGTATCAGGCTTCCATCTCCCACCAGGTGCTTAATATTCATGAATGAAGCATACTAGATGCAACAGCACTACTAATAAAACCAGCAGGTTAATATTAATTTATTGCACTCTTTTTGTCTAGTGGACACCACCTCAGATGTTGCTGAAGCCCTTACTACCACTGTTGCAGTAGGCCAGGTTGGCCTTTCCAACGTAAATATCACTCCTGGAATATCTCAGCTACCATGGAGCCTCCAGTCCAATGCAAGTCTTCTTTCCTCACAGCTCCCCTATAAAGAGCAGAGGTGGATGTTGCTATGGACAGAAGTTCACATTACAGCTTTGTGGCTGCAGAAAGCCAAGACTGAACCTAACAGCTCCATCAGCCTGTGGAAATTGCTGTGCTGCCCCCAGCTATTCTAGTCTGAGCACACTGTGGTGGATTTTGAAAAAGGGGTAGGGTGAAAGAGAAGAGGGAGAGAAAGAGACTGAAGTGAGGGAGAGGAAAGAAGAAAGAGAGGGAGGGAATGAGGGTTGTCCAGGGTCCTGGGGGTGCCTTTTTATAGACGATATTTTCCCGCCCTGAACCTAAATTTATTGCATTTAATGCAAATTAGTTATTGTGAGCAGTCTGTTCTTTCTGACCTTTTTGGAAATGAGCCAGAGTGCTCTGGGGGGCAGATGTGGTGTTGATCCACTTCTACTGGATCAGCCTTTGGTTGACAGTCCATGCCCATGTCTCAGTCTCATGCTTGCACTCCACTGCGCTGTGCTTATTTCCAAGAGCCAGAACAAGAACATTTGTCCCAGCAGAGTGCTGCCCTTCCTCTGTATGCCACCCTTGTCCAGACACATCCTGTTTTTTCTCACAGGCATGGTTATTACCAACAATCCTTGGTTGGCTCCATAACTATCTGGCTATCAGTGTTTGAGACATGCAGATTGACCCCTTATCTTCCGGCTTCCACAGCTGCCTTTTATCTAAGTGAGTTATTTGCACTGCAGGCACACCCAGCTGCCTCTGAGCACTCAAAAACGCTGCATGAGGCTGGCCCAGAAGGATTCAGGACAGCACTGTAAGCAGAAGATGTCAAACACAAATATGTGCAGAGGACTCAAACTGGTGCCCTGACTGCTGACAGCTCTGGTGCCTCTTTCATCACCAGGGACACAGCACTACCCCAAAACCCTGCTGTGAAAGGCAAATGGAGGGCATGGGGAAGAGGCAACAGGAGTCGTTGCTCCAGAAAGCAGGAGGTTTTAGAGCTTAAAATAAATAGATAGATAGATTAGATAGATAGATAGATAGATAGATAGATAGATAGATAGATAGATAGATAGATAGATAGATACTTATTAGATACTTAATCTGATTTCAATTTTTTGGAAAAGGGAACCAGAAGATTGTGGTTATTAGGTATTAAACCCCTGGAGTAAAGCGCAGAGGGCCTGGTATCTGCTGTGGCTTCTGCAGTCTGTGAGCACCAACATTTGCTGAAACAGAGTTAGGACCATTCCTGTAATTTTTTTGGACTCTATCGCTGTAGTTTGATGTTGAGATAACCTTAACCAGTGCTTTAGTGAAGTGCATGTTGCACATTTTACCTTGCTCCATGCAGCCCAGCTGCCACCTCACTCCGCCAGTGGCATTTAGCATAACAAAATGAATTAACATAGGCTTGAGCTTTGGCCAGATAAACACACTGCATTTTTAAGGTATGATTTTGTTTTGGCCAATGGTTAATAACATGTTTAAAAATGCGATATTATTTTGCATTAGAAAACTTTTGTATGCATCATAGATAACTAATTTAGCTGAGTTTTAATTATATTTACTGCATGCTGCACAACTTCAGTTCTAAGAAAGAAATAGTGGTGCATTCTGAGCACTGAGAGGCATGGAACCTGGCACTCTAACAACCACATGATACGGTGGGTAAAATTAAATGTTAATCAGTGCCGCCTAAGTATGCATTTAACCACACATACCCATGAGCATTTTTTTCTCCAATAACGCATATATCAAGAAGAAAAATGTCCTAGTCTTGGGCACAGCTGGCAGCACTGCTTTGTTCTCTACTGTAAAGATCACATTTTGAGCTGATCATAAAAGTGCCAAATTTTTCCCATCTGAGAGGAAATTTTTCATATGAGGACTTTTCCTCAGGGTGCTACTGATTGTTGTTTATAGTCAGTGAATTTAAGAGTATGGTTTAAGTTCAGTGAAGCAGGTAGTGAAAACTGTTTGTTTCTTAGCAAAACAACAGCACTGGATTTAATTTCTTTTTAACACAGAAGGAAAGAAGCATCTTGTCCTGCTGGCAATATGAAGCGCTGCCACAGAACTCTCTGGACTGTCGCAGCAGAGTCAAGGCTAAGCAGAAGTCCTCTTTTCCCAATAGTCTGGCTCTTCCTGTTCCCGAAGACACTGCTAATAGTCTCCAGTTCAAACTGGGAAGAGATTTCCACTTGTACTTTTAAACTTCATATTCATGTTTTGACCACTAAGAAGTACCCAGAGCATGAGGACCCTGACCTCACTTAGGCCATAGAAAGCCATTTGTTTTGTTAAGTGTTGCATCCTTTGAAGCCATGCCCACCTCTTGGGCCCAGGGCTGCAGAGCACCCTCCCATGCAGCTGGTGGATGGGTGATGCATCCCTCATCTGCTTTGAGGAGTGATCAAGGTGAGCAGAGGTTTCTCTTCATGGACAGCGATGGCCATGAGAGGATGCTCAGCATGTGCAGGTAATGGTGCTGGCAGAGCTCTGCAGCATGATGGCAAGCAGCCTGGGGAAAATGCCATTTTTTACTCAGCATATTCTTTGCAAAATTACAGTTCGTCTGTGCTATAAGTGTTTAGGAAATGTGTCTGGGAAGTACATGTCAGGGATGCTTCTGGAATTAAAGTGAGTACTTGTTTGACATAAATGGGAAACATGAAAGGCTCAGCTCGGTCAAACATGTGCAGCATCAGACCTTGGATCAGGGAGGAAGGGCTGATGTTCCGATTGCTCCTTGGCAAAATTACCCCAAGACTTGTCTCCTTTTCCTGCCTTTTCATGGGTGCCCTTTTGGGTTCCCAACTGAAGACTTTGCTGACTGCAGCTGGAGATTGAGGAAATGCAATAGACAGGAAAGTAAGAGTCTATTTATCCCTGGCAAAGCCTGCCTTCTTCTAGTTTTGATGGAAAAGAAGACGAAAGTCCACGGAGCACTTGAGTGAACAACAAATGGCACAAGAACAAATGCAGTGAAAGGGAATGCCAAGGTTGTCATCCCCCATCAGCAGTTTGGATGGGTTTCCTGCTCGGAGGAGCACGGGGGAGGCTGTGGGCCCTGCTGCAGGAAGCAGGTGGTTTGCTTTACCCAGAGCCATGCGTAATGGCCAGCGAGCTGCGCCGCACGCCGGCCAAGCTACAGCAGATGGGCTGCAGTTTGCTCCTCTCAAGGATATTTTTCATGTTATGTGTGGAAAAGAGCAGTAACCCTTGTTTGTTATATGAGGCCTTGTAGGATTTTATTTGGAAGAAAGCCATTTTTGAGATTTAAAAAAAAAGCCATTAAAAATGTGAGTCACTGTAATCACTTTTAAAGTGCTCTGACAGGGCCTTGTGCAAAGAACTATTAAAAGAAACTTTTTTTAAAATAAAAAACTCTACCACAAATTATCTCAGGCTAATTGAGGTGATATTAGGGATCTTTTCATTTGAAAATTCAAAGAAAAATCACCCCAAACACCTCAGAGCACAGGATCCAAGCTATTCACTGTGTAAAGCTGCCAGCAAAATAGCTGTGTCTGTTCTATGGCTTAACATAGCACCCTGGGCTGTAAAAGCACCACAATATTCCCTCCACTGCAAAGGTATTTAAATCCTATATCCCCCAAAGGTCTGGGGACACTCATTTCTTGTTCAGAGAGAGGCAAGACCTGAAGCACAGGGTCCACGCAGGAGCTGGACCCTGTGGGGTGCCCTGGGAACCTCAGCGTGGGGAGATCCACAGCCTGAGTAAACAAATGGCTGATCACCTCAATGATGATCCAAAGATGCCAGGGCTGGTGTGCACATCCCACTACTCTTTGGGGTTTGGATGTCCCAGTCAGCATTGCCAGATGCTTGTGTCCTCTTGGAGGGAAAATGCCCAAAGTGCTGCTTTCAGAACACAGGCTCACCGTGAGGCTGTGAGCAGTGAGGGACAGAGACAGCAGAAACCTTTTTGTCATATATTAGCATCTGTCAAATATCACCATCTTTTCTCTCTGGTGCACCATCACCATCCTTGAGAAGAGACCAGCTGACCTGGGCAGGGTCTCCCCACATCCAGGCACTCCTCCCAGTGTGGTATTTACTTACCACACCTCAAACAGTCACTGAATTAGTCACCCTCCTCCCAAATCTGGGCTGAGCTCTCAAATCTCTCAGGCGCTGAAGAAAGGGCAGCTCTGTGATGTTGCTTCTTACCACTGCCAGGTACCACCATACCTGTGCCAGACTCTGGGCCAGAGGCTTTCAAAGCCTCCTGCTGTGCTGGACTTCCTGGAGACCTCTGGGCAGGGGCACCTACTCTCTGGACCACCACCAAACTCAGCAATGAGTCAGAAATCAAATCACTGAAAAGAAGTGAGGCTGCTGCATCTCTGGACATGCAAAACAGCCAACAATAAATTACAATGTCAAAACAAAGCATAGGTAGCTCCCTGGAGAGGTGGCAGGGCTGCAGCTGTGGGAAGTGGGGAAGCCAGGCATCCAACCACGGCATGCTGGGTCTCATCCTGTTCTGTGCTACTTCTTCAGTGCTGCTATGATCTGATTTTTGCTTTGTGTTTGGCCAAATGCAGACACTGGAAAATGGAGAGAAAGCAGAAAACAACCACAGAAAATAATCTGAGGGCTGACAGAAATATCTGATGGTGAGAGACTTAGAAGGCTTGTCTCTAGCATAGTGAAAAATCCATCATACTGTATTTTGCTAGAGGGACTTACCAAGTACTTTAAACCACTGGCAAAAGGCAAATAGCTGCAAGCTAAACAAGTTAAAATAGACATAAGGCAGAGTTTAAAAGCAAACAATGACTCATCGCTAGTAAAAATTACTAATGGCATTGTTGGTTCCTCTACTTTGACCGGTAGGAGAGGATGGGCTGTTTTCTTCTGTAGATAGGTCAAAGGGTTCACACAAGTGCTTGGAGGAGGTTGCCTGACTTGAACTGTGAAGGAGGCCAGGCCAGATGACATAAAGCTGCCTTCTTATATCAACAAACTTTGTTATTTCCAGTGCTGAATCAAGTCCTACATCCACGCACCCAGAATCCCGGCAGCATTGTCGGGATGTGCTGTTCGTTCACTGTTAAATATTGTCAGCAAAAATAAACACAGGGGTAACTGCAATGCTTGGTCATAGTAAATGATGTTCCTCAGCTCTTTTTGCATTGTAAAGTACAGAACAGCAGTTCTTGAAAAATCAAGAGAAGGTCCAGTAGTTGATGTATTCTATTGCTGTACAAGGTGTTACCAGCTATGACCTTCAGTGACAGGTAAAAGCTGCTTAATTGGCAGCCTCTGTGCCATGCAAGCATTCTCTCCTACTCTTGGCTGAGGGCATTGGAGAGCATTAAACAGCATAAGGCTCTGCATCTGGTACACATGCTATTGAAACTCAAGAAAGACCTTAAATTTTTTTTCAAATGGGGAGAAAACTCCTGATCTTGTGCTTATGTTGCTCTGGATTTATTCCCACAAGCTCTCAGATGGAAGACAAATGACAGTGCTGTTATTTCAAGCAGTTTAATGATTCTGGCAAAAGATCGGGCAGAAGACTCCAAAGATTTCATCTAGGCAAGGCAATGCCTATTCCAAGAGTGGAAATCTTCAACTGGAGAGCTGGCAAGTGCATGTTTGTGCTGGAGGCTTAAATCAATCATTTCTATTTTTCCCAAAATGATTTAGCAAAGTACAGAAATTGGCTCCTTCATCAATGGCCACAGGCCACTTTTCATGTTTAAGGTATTAGTGCCATGGACTAGAGTGATATATTGACTCCATGTAAAGCAGTCAGTGTTAGCACCACCTGTTTAATCATTCCTTTACAGTAGCTGTAGTTTGAAAACTGTCAACAAGTGCTTTGTTGACACTGTCAAAAAGGAGCCCAGGAGACCACTGTACATTACTGGTCCCCTGGAGTCATTGCTCTGTGTTCATGCAGAACTTTCCTGCCACCACGATACATTTCTGAGTCTGCTGCCCAACAGCATCCCTCTCATTGCTACCTTGGGAACTGACAGATTCCCCTGGGACTGATGCCTGAGTCCATTAGCAAGCAAAATACTGATGGAGATTTGTACTATGAAATGCACTTTGAAAGTCTTGGACAAGCTTTAGGGGCCTAACTGCGAAACTGGAATTTAGATTAAATAAAAAACCTACTCAGCAGCCACCTAATCCTTTACTTTGGCCTGGAGGTTCTTGAGATTCTGTGGATACCAAAACTGTCCATGCTTACTCTGTGGTAAGCAGAAAGTAAAGGGAATGTAATCCAAGACTGCAGGTTTACACAACTTCCTTGTCGAGCACTCTCTAGAAACACTTCCCAGGTGATGGGAATATTCTGACAGTACTGTATCTTCTTATCAGAGCAATCCTGTGTTGTATAGATATCACACAGTCTAATTTCCCTAAAGGGAAGACGCAGCAAGAGCTCTGCATGAAACACAGTACATGCCCAAGAGGCATTGATATGATGCTCAAGGCATCCCATTTAGCATGTCTCAAAAATATGTTTATGTGCAGCCTCAGGGGCCAGATTGGCTACATGTGCTCTGAACAGATTTAGCACATGGCAAGAGGACAAGGATCCTTCCCACATGGTCAGGAGTGCTTAACATGTAGTAACGTATTTGCCAGTGCTGCCTCTTTTTATGTCATAACTAAATGTTACATCAGCCAGGTGCTTGGGAGGTGCCTCTACAAATTTCCCAGCTTCAAAAGGTTGAAACATCTCCCATCTCCCAAGGGAATTTTGTATTTCCTCCCTGCTTCTCTAGGCAGAGAACAATCATCCTTCACTCCCAAATTGGTGAGAAATAAATAAAAAAGCAAAACCCAAACTAAAACCACAACAAAATTATATGAAATCACTATTTATTCACTGATGTCCCTGACTCTATCCCAGAACCCAAAAACTCAGGATTTCTCAAACTCCTGAGAATGGAGACCACTAAACATTTCTCTATATTTGCTCCTGAAATGGCCTTGGTTTGTAAATCTTCCAGCTTGGCTCTCCAGTAACAATTACGGTCCTTAGCCTCTATCTCCTTTCAGCTAGTTGCTAACACAGTCCAGCTGATTTCTGCAGAAGGAATGAACAAACAAATTTGAACAAGAAAAATGTCAAGCCTCAGAGGACAGTAACAAAAGGGCACACTGACAGACAGCTCAGTCTAATCATCTGCACCCCAGTGTTATAAAAGGGAGATTTTTCTCTGCAAGCAGCCATCGATCCTGCATAAAGAGGCCTGGAAGGAGATGTTGCATGGCTAAGAACAGTTTGAGTATAGAAGACCTTTCAGTCCATCCTTCCAGCACTGTTTATACACCTTATTGCAAACAGTCACTGAAAATGAAAAAATTAGCCCTTAGAATCCTTTGCAGTTAGACATGTGTCTGGGCTTTTAGCTGACCTTGGGACACTGCTGGTTGCCACAAGCTGCTATCCTAGCCCCACCTGGGGCCATTCATCACTCCATATACACAAGCCAGTGAGTCTGGCACTTAAGAGAGTTCCAGGAAGCTCTCAGCTGCTTTTGGGGCATGGTGATACAAGAAGAGCAATCTTAGTGGAATGCTTGGCATATAGAGAATCTCCCCAGAAGGACAGAAATAATATTATGGTTCCCCCAAAGCAAGAGAGGTCTCACTCCCTCTCCCCCTTTTCACATCTGTCTGTCGAAGATTGCATGCAAGATGTTTTCCATTACCATCTGTATGGCAGATTACCTTGTCAAGTGAGCAGTTTGCCTTATCTCTCTCTTTTGAGTGACCACATTCACACCTCCCTCCGGAGGGGACCTCTGCTGATAACAGACTATTGAATATCAGTGCATGACTGATAAGAACTATAACATCCCATCGTGAGATGCTCCGCCCAGAGGGAGGAGCCAAGCACTGCTACCCCGATATAGTCTGAGATTCTGAAATTGCAACTCGGCTTTTCTCCACGGGATTCCCCAGAGGAACAGCAGCTGCCTTTTCCTCCACTGGATCTTCAGAGGAAAGAATACATCCTTCTCTACAGATCCTCCTTGCTCCAACAGAACCACCCCTGACTCTTCAGAGGACTGCAGCCACATTTTCAATCAGACTACCACCAACACCCTGGCCGACAGGGTGTCAGGTTGGGTTCTGACTCTGTCAGTGTTGTTCTAGTGGACTGTATTGTTTATTTTATTCTTTTTTTCCTTCCCTATTAAAGAACTGTTATTTCCTGCTCCCATATTTTTGCCTGAGAGCCCCTTAATTTAAAATTATAGCCATTCAGAGGGGTGGGGAGGATTTACATTCTCCATTTCAGGGGAGGCTCCTGCCTTCCTTAGCAGACTCCTGTCTTTCCAAACCAAGACACTGTCCCATCACATGTTCCAGTCAGTCTGGTTGGGTCAGCTCAAAGAGCCACCCCAGCAAGGAGAAGGATGCAGATGCTTTCTACAGGATGGGTGAGCTGAACTGGCCCCAGGAAGCCGCAGGACCTCAGAGCTGGGAAGAAGAGGATGAGCCTTTTGGCAGTGCTGATCCATCCAAGCAGCTTGCCAGGTGCATGAAACCACAGGTTCAAAGCACAGAAACTCAAACCCTTATCAAGTTTGTCCTCTTTCCTTTGGTTTTAGGTGACCAGTGCCTTTCCATGCAAAATGTGAGTCTGCCAAAAGCTGGGCTGGAGTGAGTAGCAGGCAATCAGCCTGCCAGGTGAACACCAGGCCCCTCCCAGGGGCAAACAGACAAATCCAGTCCAAACTTAGTTTATTGTTTGCCAGCTGCAGCTGAAACTCTTGGTAAATGAATCCTGATATTTTACAGCAAAAATTAAACAGTCTTGCTCTGCTCCAGAGCTCCCATTTCCAGGCCCCTGGCCAGTTAATACTTCATCTCTTGCTGCAGCGTGACCAGCAGTGGAACAAGCACCAAATGAGTCCTGCTGGTCCTGGTCTGTCACAAATCCCAAGCTGGAGCCTGCGGCACCACGTGAGACACTGCCTGCCTACCACACCTTCTCCTGGTTTGATTACTGCAGATCCCATGGAGGATCTGTTCAAGAAAATTCAGTCTGCAGGCACAAATTTTGCAGCTTATCTGGCCCACATTTTTGATGTCAGGAAAAGTACTGCAAGAAAAGGACTTGTTATTAAGAAGAAGGGCTCCAGAGGTGTTGTTTTATTCCAGTGCAAAGCCTTTCCTTTTAGCAGGCATTTGTCTGTGGTGTTTGCAACCTAAGTATGGCAAGCAGAGTCTGAAAATAACATTGGTTAGAAACTGATTCTTGAAACAAGTCATGTCTGTTTCTTGGCAGAGCAGTAACAAATTCTCATAACTGAGTTTTTCCAATCCTGTAATGCATTAATTAGTTGGAATATGTTAACATCTCAAAGATCATATCAAATCACAACTTTCAATTGCACATAATTTCTACCAGTGTTTTGGTCCACAAATTATTTTGAAATACACTAGAGATAAAATAAAACACTTTAACACTTATAATTTTTTAATAAAACCATAGGAAGAAAAAACCCCCATTGTTCAAGAAGAAATCCAGTAATTTAAAATAAATAACTTTTGCCCCAGATTTTTACATTTCATTTATTGCTTTAAAGAGAAAATCCTACACCTGGTAAGCTCTATTACCTCCTGCAGCCCTCCTGAGCCATGAAAACAGGTTTCAGAAAGATGCCCAAGGCCAATAATTTAAAAATAGCAACAATACCAAATCCTTTCACCCATTTGTTTCCCAGGTCACAGAATGAAAACCCGTAGGCCTCTTATTTCCATCTTTAGCACATACTCTCACTTGAGACTTAGAAAGCAGCTTAAATTTGACTTGCAAAAGAAAGACAAGCATGTCCTTACTCCCTGGAGAAAGCCTGTAAAGGTCATGTGCTTTTTTTATTTTAATCTTTAGAAACTTGAACTCAAGATGCTAGGCAGGAAAGGAAGGCCAAGCCAAGCAGGTGGTACAAGTAAGGTGCAGACACAGAGTCTTGTCCTGTGTCAGCTGGAAAAGCCCCCATATTGAAAAACAGCTTCACATGTCCCCAAATGCCATAGTTCCTGGGACATTGCTGCACACAAAATACTGCAGCTCTGCGTGTGGTTTGCAGCATTTGGAATGAAACTGTCTTATGGATCTTCTGCTTAAAATTAAATAAACAATTACTTGGGGAAAAAAAATAGACCTGAAACAAAGTACACACAGTCTGTGGCCCCTACCCATCAGTGCCCCTACCCATAACTGCAGCTTAATTCTATCCTAAAACAAGACATGAACATTTTTCAAGAGCACTTTCATTTGTTTATGCAGGGGATGTGACCAAAACCCCTGTGCTGGCTGAGGTGGATCAATGGTACCACGCAGGGATAAGTGCACCCATGAGGAATTCCCTGAAGAAGTTTTTTGATGGGATACTGGGACAGAGAGACATCAAGATGTTCCAAATCTGAACACAAAGCCTGTACTGTCATTGTTCCCATCACTGCTGGCTCTTCAAATCAGTGTGGAGACACAACCATTTAATTAAGGGAAAATCGCACAATTACCGTGGCTCTTTGTGGTCCTGTTTTTCACAGCCTTTCCTCATGCAGAATTACCAGTGGTAACAGGAGTCACCCAACTTTTTTAGAGGTATTTTTCCAAGACATACCAAGAGAGGGACCCTGGCTACCCCACTTCCTCTGAAGAACTATGCATTTTTCTTTGCTAAAACCTTCTTTTGCTGAAAACAGAAGCTAAAACTCAGACCAGACTATGCTAAGAGATCATAGGGCCCAGCCCAGTGCAGCCCAGTGCACAGGACTCCTCTGGGAGGATGTAAAATGTCAAGTACTGTACCCTAATCCTGCCTGGGCTGGGCACCTCAGTTGTGTCCCTGTGCCCACGTGCCTGTGTTCATGGCAAACACTATCTTCCCACTGCTCACACAAGTACTGATTTCCTTGGAGGATAAGAGAATTAACCTGATGGTAGGAGATAATCAGGATTGTTCTACATCCAATACAAAATTATTTTTGTAGACACAATTCTATTTGTGTCTACTTCATACATACTTAGAGTTTTGACTCCTGAACAGGAAGGAAAGGGTTTAAAAGGGATTATATATATATCAAAATACTTTGAAATCACTTACAAAAATTCTAATTTCTCACATTTGTCTTTAAACATTTACACAGATCTGAGGGGTTCCAAAGGGGAATTTTTATAATCCTGTTCTGTGCTCATTGCATTTAAAAGCAATTAAAACTCTAAGAATGTCCTCAAGAGGCATTGATACTAGGAGAATATTCAATTTCATTAATGGCTATTTGGTTTTTGTTAAGGCTTCCTTTATCTTTAGGACACATTTGGTACAATCATGGGATAAATTAATTAGGATCAAATAATACTATGACTCATCAACATACAGGAGTTCAATGTATACGTGAATATGTTCAATAAAAAGGTGCTACTGATCCTTGTTCCAGTGGTGTTCCTCCTGTTAAATGGCATGTAAAGTGCTTTCTTCTTTCAGCTTTGCCTTTTCACCAAGTCATCTTCCTTATTCAGCGTGCCATAGCATGAACAGTGAGGATCTGGTTGTATTTTGCCTGTCAGATTTTCTCCTAAGGAAATGTGAGGAGAGAAGGAAAAAACAACAACTTTGTGAAGGATTTTAACAAAATTAATTCCCCACCAATCCATCATTTAAACATTCTTTGTTCCAGTAATCATTGTTTTCATTTGACTGGTTGTAACAATAGCTTGGAAAAACCCTGAAAAATTCTTTGAAAAATCTGTTTGGAACAGGAATAGAAATTAAGTGAACAGTATATTTATTAAATATGACTAGAGCATATTTGTGACTCAATTCTCCTAGGTCATCCCATTATCTGAAACCTCATTTAAACAGAGACAGAAAAAAAGCCCTACTTACCAGGAATATGTCCACAGTCAATAAAAGGGATTTGTAAATGCTCCTCTTTTTTATTTCTTGCAATTATAATCACACCAAGGAAAGACAGGAGACATCTGCAAAATAACAGTGGCACAGTATCATTAGAAACAGTTCACTGTATCTGAGATGAGAATTTCTTTCCATGTTTCTTTTTCAAGGACTTCCAAACCCGAGTTGCTGAGTTTATAAAGAAACACTTCTTCCTGGCAGCTCTGTAAATTTATTTTGGGCTTCTTTCAGTTTAGTTTTGCCTCCTGAAGTTTTATTATCAGTTCCAAAGACTCCACAGCCAAAATTACACTTCCAGCAATATATACCTAATCAGATGCCTGTGGGTGTGAGACCTCAACATTTGAATCCCTGAGCAAATCTTCCCAGAGCATCCAAGCTAGCATTCTAGCATGTACAATTTCATTAGCAGCTCAGTCTGGCTGCGGACAATCGACATCTCTGTTGTTTTTCTTGTTTGATTGCGTGTCTCAAGGGCAGGCTGTAAGCCAGGAACAGTGAAAAACTGCTATGGCTGGACACATCTATCTGCTGTGTGTTGGACACACAACCCCTAACTCCTAGCTGCCAAATACATGGTTGCTCATCTCCATTTTTTTGTGTCCTTCCAAGCAGTCAGACAAGATAGTGGCTGTGTGCACTTACTCCAGCCCAACTGCAGAAGATGAAGATGTCTGCAGCTATCAGCTCCATTTATTTGACAGCACTGTGTGCAAGACACTTCCAGCAGTTCTAGGAGATATTTTAAACATTTTGTGCCCATTATTATAGCTGTCACATCTCCCGAAAGTTGTTGTGGTGCTGATACCCAGGTTTCTGCTCTCACAGCACCTAGGCCATTCTTCAAAAAGATATTTAGCATGCTCTGAATTTTTCTGCAGGCACACTGTGTCTTTCTTGACACAGGGAGATGGGGGAGAGTTATTACAGTACTGCCTTGTAGGCAAGCAGCTCATATAATTGCCCATGCCTAGGGGCAGAGAAAAGCAGCCAGACACACCAGTGGAAGCTAACATGGGAGGAGATGTCTCACAGCTGTAAAAGCACCCCCTATAATTCGATATTTGGTGGAGAGCAGTGACTTCTCCTTCCTGCTGAAGGAACAGATGATGCTGGTTTTTCATTCCATCATGAGATTAGTAGTTCACAAGTGTCTCACATTTTTACATATTTGGATTCAAAGCCAGGCCTCCAAACTCCCAAAGCACAGACATCAATCTTTCCTTTAATGGTTTTTTTATCCTACTATAATGGCTATTCCATAATACTTTAATAACAAGGCGGTTTCTTCTTACTGAGAAAAGAAGAGATTGCACAAGGCAGTGCTGTTCCAGTACAAACCTTAGTGCAGATTTTAGGCTGATACACTCACCCGAAGAGAAACATGAACACGCTCAGTAAAGCTGCACTTTGGAATTCCCGATAAAATATGACCCCTGGAATGTGACAGAAACAAGAATTGCAGATCTTGACTGGCTTCCAAGTGATATGAATTACAGCTGGGAGGGTCAGGAGAAGTGTCATGCTTAAACGGAGCAAAAAAAAAAATCCCAAATAAGGTATTAATACACATTGTGATGTGTTCACTTTATGTCCTATATTCCATAATCTAGGCTTTCTCAAGATACTGCATAGGACTGGAGGAGATTTAGTCAATCAGGCTGGAACACGTGCTGGGTTAGTAATTGCACAGATGCATGTATCTTTTGCATTGTCAGCAACAATTTCTGTGCAGGTCAAACTCGAGGTCTTACTCACAAGCAGCGACATACCAATACAGCTGAGAGGTTCTTCATGGACTTCGTTAAGCTACTCCAGCAGAGCATGTGGACATCTTAACTCCAATTGGGAACAGATTTTCAATAACTAACTGTGTCCCTGAGGTTTACTCCAAATGAAGGGCTCCAGCAGCCAAGTTTGCCAAATCTTTCTGGCTGAAGGGATCACTAGCTCTTTCTGGTCGCCCCTCTTCCAGGAATTAGCACCTCTGTAGTGGAGGTGACAGAACCAGATGTGTATCTGGATCTCAGCTGCCCCTATTAACAGCCAAGTATATTAGCTTTAAACCACTGATGAGCACAGCTTTGCTTAGAAATGCCAGTGGGACCCAGTGCAGCTGAAGTGTGACTGTGTCTTCAAAAGCTGTAACTAGGGATGGGGGAATCATGACACCAGGTACCTTCTACGAGCACCCCAGCAAGATTCAGCAGAGGTTGCTTTTCTAAGCCCTACACTGGTTTAACTAACCTGGTGCAAATGCATGTGTATCCACTCTCAAAGCTATTAAGCCATTCCTGAATAGGTACTTGATCTTATAAGGAGGCACCAGGCCAAATTCCCCATATGGTCACAAGAACACAACCCCCTTTTGGCACAAGTTTCTTCTCGGTCACAAAGTGTAGGTCTCTTCTAACACAGGTGTTGAGGCAATCTGTGCGTGAAGCTAACTCCCCTTCTCATTAATGGCAGCTCTGCATGAGAAACTCCTGCACAGCAATGACAGGAAAGCCCCCAGCGTGCGTTAAAATGAGTCATAAATGTTCTAACAACATGATCATTTTGGCTCATTGCTGATACAGCATCTTAGTCGTCCTCCCAGCTCATGTTCTTGCGCTGCACACCATTTCCAAGATTTGCAGTTCCTCTTTAACAATGCTGAGTTCAAAGTTCTCACCCAGAATAAAATGTTAAATGCTTAAAAAGTTTTTGTAGTCATTTTATTTCCTTCACTTAACCCAGAATTCCACCTTCTGAAATGGAATATACGCTAACTACTATGAAGCACAGCTGGTTGTCATTTGAGTAGTTTGCCAGGCTGTTAAAATTACTCTACCAGTTCGTATAGGGAGAGACTGGTGTGCACATGGTAAATGCATTTACTGGATGTGAATAGGAGGCTAGAATAAATGCAGGTACTTCTAGTAAGCCAGCAAGGTACAGTGAATCACACATGATCTATTTTGGAAAGGTTAGAATTTGATTATTTTTCTAGAATTATAGAAAGATTTGGGTTGGGATGAACCTTAAAGATGATCTAGCTTTAACACCCTACCATTTATTTTGTTTCAGAAGTTGTGAACTTATTTATTTTTCAGAATTTAAACACCTATGACTTAGGAAAAAATTATTTCTGTGAAGACAAATATGATGGGTTTGGGTTTCTATTCACAGGGTTCCTGTTCTTGAAAACCTGATGTTTAAAAAATCTTTCTGTAGAGGAAGAAGGTCAGAAACAAACCTGAAATGATGGCACTGCTGGTGAAGAACACAAAATTAATGGGGACAACTGCTGTTGCTTTGTACAGATGCATTGCTTGATTCAAGAACCTGAAAGATAAGCATTATTGTATCTCATGCCTACAGGAGATCCCTTGCACTTTAGGTCAGGTTAAGCCACTTCTTGTCAGTTTAACAATAAGTGTGACCATTTCTTACCACAATAGCAAGTAGCCCTGGACAGCACACACATACTGAATTTACTTTCTGGTTCTGACTCTGCAGAGTACAAATGAATAGGTGAAAGGAAAAAGGTTGGCATGGATTCTTCTGGCCACAGGCTTTCAATGGACACATTTTTGAAGCATTGCTGGAAAAATTTTGTCTGCTACAGATAAGGGAGGAATGCTGGGGTATTATTGCTTATGATCTGCATTGGTTCTTGGAAGCAGTGCTGCCTGCAAGCAGCCAGGGACAAGTTGCTCTAATTCAAACAGGTTGTGTAAGGGTACATTGGCATCATGGACATGAACATGTGAGTTCTCATAGGAACTGTTTCACTTTGCTGAAGTCCACATTGCTGCTACTGCTCACTCCAGTTTGGCTGAAACACCTATTTGTATGTTTATCCATGCAACCATACCCAGAAACACTGTCCTGCACGGAAAGTCCAGGAAAGCGGCTTCAAGCTCCTTAGGTTGGAAACTCTCTGCCCTGCTCTTCAGAAAGGCAACATGACCTCTCACCAGAACCATGAGCAAGAGTGTGCAGGACCACAGGAGCATGTATTGCACACAGACCTGCAGGACTGAGACACTGGCCAGGGAGTAGCCTGCACAATCTGCAAAAAGGCAAAGCAACTAACCCACTTGTACAGAGACCACAGCTATCACCATTCACCCATAGAGTGATGAATCATGAGCTGACATCGTGGATGCACCTGTAGATAGTCCGTTATGTGAATGGTCATTTCAGAGAGAAAAATCAGGAGTCTGCAGACTATATTCAAGCCTGTAAAAAGAACCACACTTGAACATTTCTCTGGTGCAATATATGCGCACAGTAAAAATCCAAGCTTGGATCTGTTTTAGCCATTAAAATAATTGCGTGGTTATTTTAGCAACTGTTGAACAGTCTCCATGGTGCTTTAAAAATAAAGAAATCCTACATATCCACAGGATAGTCAGGATTTTGAAGTCATTGAAAACACCTCATTATTTTCTCCCATTTGCAACAAACTTGGTCACGGGGACTAAATCAGTGATAGCAAGGCCCGGTGTTGGATCCAGGAGATTGTTGCAGCACAGGCTGTTCTCAGCTAATGAATGACAGTCATATAAAATAAGAGAGCAAACAAATAAAATGGAAAATTTAGACTGACAGCCCTGTCCATGTTAGAAAATGCATCTAAAAGAGTAGAGAGAAAGGGACACTGAGCCCAGGGAATGAAATGGACCTGTTTCACTTCTGCTTTAATTTTGGCCAGCAAAAGAACGAAAGAAAAAAATTACAAGATGGAGAGTTTAATTCAGCAGCTTCTTATTTACCAAGCTCTTATTTCCTATTGTGAATGCCCGGAGCTTTTCTCCCAGTGAAGACAAGCTGGATGTAAATCACTTTATAATCTGTTACCAGGGAGTTCCTGAGTCAGCCATGGAGAGTCAGTGCATAATAATGCATGGACTTTCTGATTCCACATGGGAATGGTATGTTCTGCCATGAAAAAGCTGGGTTGGCTTTTCTACCGGAAAATAATCAAGCAAGGAACTACTCAGGCTCACACTGGAGCAGTCTAGATGAGATTACTGAAGGCTGCTATCAGCACCAGAAGCAGAGGGACAGGCAGAAAGGGAACAGCCTCTGTTCAGCTGCAAGACATATTTTACCATGCTGCCACCCCCAGCAATCTGCACAGGCAGCATAAACAAATCACTTCACAGAGCAGAGGCCTGCAGGGGAAACTTGGAAGGTACAGCCGGGCAGGATAGCAAAGTGCAAGATGCAGATTTAACAGAGGCAGGGAGAACGTTGGGGTACACTCCCTTCTCCAGTCTGACTAGGGCCATAAAGCTGGGGAACAGACGTAGATAATGACGATAATCATGGTCATTTGATTATTCAGCAATACAGATTTCTAAAAGTAACCCCCAAATGACTACATAAGCATAAATTTCACTTAGTGTGTTAAGACCTGTGCCAAAACTAGACAATAAAATTTAGGAAGACCTTGTTGACGGTGATAATGAGAGGAGATGGTGTCCATAACAATCAATTATAAACTAAGAAATAAAGTTTAAATAAACAATACAACCAGCTGGAGGCAATTTTTGCATCTGTCAAGGCTCTGCCAAAATTTGTTGCCTTAATTTGCAACTTGTATCTGGAATCATTATCAGTACCAAACTGTCACATAAAACATGTATGAAGGTTAGTAGGTAAGTAGAATCTCACTTACTTGATTTGGAAAGCACAAGAAGTTGCCATTAAAACACTCATGATATAGAAAATGGAGTAAGTTAGCTGCATTTTCCCCTTCACAGAAAGTGCTATCATGCTGGACACAGCCTTAACAGCAATGACAGTCAGGGATGCTGGAAGGGAAAGAAAGAGATTAGCAGGGCAGCACTCAGATTAGCACTTCAGTGCATCACTGAGGGAGGACAAGGATCCAGGTCAGAGCCACAGGACTGATCACTTACAATAAGACCGAGGAAGGACTTGGGCACCTAAAACAAGTGTATGATTTGATAAATGCTTGCTAAGCTACTGTCTAAGCTCAGTGGCCTGAGATTCAAGTACACTTTATGTTTTGCCTTTAAGTCTTTTTAGCACACTGGACTCCCAGTTGAAGGTGGTACAACAGCCTCCACACCTTCCAGACATACTTTATTTACTCCACATACTTTATTTAGCTAATTTGGAGCCCATATTACAGCGTTCAGGAGAGATCTGAGAGGTCTGCCCATCTGTTTAAAGCAGTTAGGATGCCTCTTTATAGCAGCCTGCATGTGTCTCTGATAGCCTCAAATAACTCATCATCCTCAGGATTTCTCTTCTGAAACTGAGCTGGACAAAGCTGACTTCTGGGATCACATCCCAAAGCACCTAACTCTCCCCATGCATTATATATATGAAAAGCAGACAAACAACACAGGAGTCTGCACTTCATTTCAAGAGCCAGGCTCTCGAGACCATTTACTGGATTTATCCCACAGAAAGAGTATTTCAGTAGTGTATTGTCAATCCATTTAATCACTATCATTGTATCACCACAAACAAATTTCAGACAGCAAGCAATGGGTTTTATACACGTCACCAGTTCAGAGAGGTTTTGCAAGAGAAATCTTTCAGAAAAGGGGCTGAGAGTTTAGCTAAGAGTTACTTTAGATTTCCTTCTGGAGCTCTTGGTTTGTGGAAGCTAACCAAAGAAGTCTGTTATTACTGCAAATGAAATGTAACAAATTCAAAAAACCCTGAAAAATTCAAGAGTCAGGCTGCAGAGATGACCTTTGAAGAAAGGTAATTAATTGTCAGGAGCAGCATCCCCAGCTGAGATCCAGTTCCACCCTGGTGCAGAGCTGAGGAGTGTTGGATTTCAGTGCTCTGATTCATGCTCCTGTAACATTTGGATTGGCAAGGAGACCTGTGCTGTGCAAAAGGTTCAGGCCAAAGGCTGGGAGAAAAGGAGGGGGAAGAAGAATGAATGCAGGTTCGTGAGTTTGATTGCAAGCATTTTTCTTATAGAAAGTCCAAAAGTTCAGAGGGAGTTTTAAGAGTTGCATACATCCTGTGATGATCCTGTTCATGACCACGAAATTCACCATTTTCATGACAACCTTTCCCCCCAGCACTTCACTTCTTTCTCTGTAATGGAAACAGGTGAAGTGCTTCAACAGACACAGCTGTGAAACTGAGCAGAGGTCAAACACTGGCCTGCAGTGGTGCAAATGCTGTGATACAAAGCCAAAAATACACTCAAGCCCCAACAAGACATCAACATAAAACTGAGATTTGCACCCTAACATGGGGAAGTTATTTGAAAAGAACACTTACAGGTAAAAATTAGTATTTTGATTTGTCATGCTAAGGGTAAAGATTGCTATTATTTTTTTCTGATGAAAGGCCAGTTTCCACACCTTAAAATTTTAACAAGACAGAAATGAAAGCACCAGAAGGTTTGGTTGGTCGGTTGGTTTCTATTCTTTGAGAAGTGAAATTATCTTTTTCATTAAAGGAACTCCAAAACGAATTTCAAACCTGGAGTTGTTTTCTCTGTCAGAATGACCTCCCCTCAAAGCTAGTGTGACAAATGATGTCACTTTCCAGCTGTTAGGGCAGAAACCTCTGAAATCCCACTATAATCTGAAATGTTTTTCCCAAACTTATAATAACTGAATGTATACATGAGGTAAGATGATTCTTACCAAATGAATCTGCAGAATTGTACTAAGCAGAACATCATCAGATTTTGTGATCACCTCTGTATTTTCTTGAAGGTGAAAGTAGCTTGCATATGCAGTGAAACACAAGGCTGCCCTCTCTGTAAAGAAACCTTTCCACATTTAATTTACATCATGGAGTATGAACACTCCACCAGGACTATATCACCTTCCATGAGCACTCACCCCTTCAGCAGGCAGGGCCTTGCAAGGGCAGTGCCTGTGTCACACAGCTGGGAGCAAAGTAATGGACAATTTTCCAGCCCTTCCATCACTTCACTCAGCAGAAAGGTCAGAGACCAACCAGAGTGGTCCAAGTGTGGATTTGTGGGGACTGCCAGGCTCCAGGACAGCTGCAGGAACCAGAGTCAGATGCAGTTCTGAGTTTCACGCTCAAGGGAAATGTCAGTATTTCAGAAGGTCCCATGAACCAGGATTTGCTTGTTTGTGTCTTTTTTAACAGAGCAGAAACAATGACACATTTTTCCTCAGGTTGCATAAAGTCACAAAAACCTCAGCAGCCCCCAGCTGAAAATGTATTTTTGGTTGGTTGCAGGCAGAGCAGCAGACTGCAGTTAGTGCCTGCCAGGGCACGGGTTTGCAGCCCTGCTGCTGCTCCGCATGTCCCTCGTGTCCCTTTGCCCCCGGGGCTGGCAGGACACGGGGCAGAGGCAGCAGGCCTGGCCAGACCCACGGCCCAGCTCCCCCAGGGCTTGCTGGGGGCAGCATCATGGTGGGCCAGCCCACAACTGCAGCAGTGATGTGCAGGAACACATCTGGAAATCTTCAGGCTTCCAGTTATGCAGGAGGAGGAACTGGACCCGGTCCAGGACTGGCTGGACCTTTGCTCAGGAGTGCACAGTGCTCCACACTCCTCACAGCCATGCTGGAAGCTGCAGAGCAGCTCAGGAGAGCTTTGCCAAAGCTCCAAGGCTCTGTGCTAGGAGCTGGGGGTAGCCACACTCACCTGTGCCAGGAGCGGGGGATAGCCACACTCAGCTGTGCTGGGAGCTGGGGACAGCCACACTCACACTTCCCTTCCCCAAACCAACAGCAGTCAGACCTAACGCTCTGGAGGCTCTTCCATCTCTGCCTCCTGCAGGGCGCAGGGAAATCCTGCAATGCTTCTGCACAGCTACAGATCCTAATACTCCTAGGGCTGGGAAACCTACATAGGAAGACTGTCCCCAAAAAGTTGTTCCAAGAGTCTGAGTTTTTAGCTGAGTAAGAAACCACTCGGGGTTTCTGCCCTGAAGGAAGGGAGTTAATATATCTGTTAGGGTTTTTACATTCAGTTAAATCCAAATTTTGTACCTGGCAAAATTTAGTGAAATTCTATTTTATCAAAAACCCTCATGATCATCTCCATTAGAAATGCAAGTCTTTGCAGACTGCAAGTCTTTGCACCCACTGAAATCAGAGAAAAAATAACCTTTGACTTCGATGGCACCTTTCACTTCAACCAAGGATCTGTGCCCCCTGAGGGTTTCATGGACAAATGACAAGACAAGGACAGGAGAATTTGTCACATGGAGTGGTGAAAATTCTTGATATAACCCTACAATCACAGGAGCTTTAGAGATGAGCTCCTGACATTTCTCAAAATGGATTCAAGTTTAACTTTATTGAAAGATGCCAATAAAATTATCTCCTGTATTTTCTCTGGTTATTGATTGTGATGACAATGATGGAAAACAAACTTCAGTGGCCCACTGAGTTCTTGTTCTTCAGGAAAGGTGGTAAAATATGAAATGTTGCATATTCAAGTAGTCATAGATAATTTGAAGTTGTTGTACAGTCACAGCATATCACTGCACTTGTTTACAGAGCATTTACAAGGTGCTCTGTTTTAGAGAACAGATTTTCACAGCCTGCTCTCCCAAACAAAGTTTTGGATAGTCCACTTTTCCAGGATCAAAACCTAAATTTTTATTTAAAACAAGTTTCAGAATATCATTACACATAACATATTAATTTGAGGGTATCTGTAAAAAGAAATAGCAATAAACATAGAAACTATGTTTAAAAATCAGCTTTTCTCTTCAGAAAGAGACCCCAGTAAAAATCATCTGAAATGTTTCACTGATTCTTCTTCAAGCACACTGCTTTGAAATGGCTCTAATCTAAAGTGTCTGGAGAGATGGAGTGACAAGGAATTATCAAGTAACAGACAGGAACATTAAAGTGAATAATATGTTCTTACCCAGTAGAGCTACCATCATTAACAAAACCATGATGTGTTTCACAGCCTTTCTTTTGTAAAAATAGAGGAGAATGCAGAATATTAGAATTTCTAAAATCTGAAAATAAAAGAAAAGAAAGTTAGAGCTGTGAAACTATGTAACGAATGAATGCTTCATTCAAAGTCTTTGAGATGTCACATTCATTTTTGCTTCTCTACATGTTCAAGCAAAGAATGGCTTTATAAAATATCTTCTGCTAAAAAAACCAAAACTATTGACAGCTGACTGAGTTATCAAACAACTGTTGTCATTTATCTTTCCTGTTATAGCAAAAGCTAAACTTTGAGCATTTTTTATATCTTCAGTTTTTCATTACCTCAGTCCAACCCCTGGTAGTTGCAGGTAGTGGCAGGTAGTGCCAAGCAGCACCAGCTTTGACTGAACCAGGTCATCATAGCTGGCTCTGTCCATCACCCCTCTGTTGGTCCTCAACATTTCATCATCTCTTCTCTTGCCAAAACTACAATAAAGTTCCACTGTCATCTCCCCCTGCTTAAAAGCAAAACAACCCACCAAGAAGACACATCTGAAAGGAAACAGCCAAGCAAAACAATCAAAAGGACACTGGAGTCCCTGATGGCAGCTCTGGAAGGGGTGCACAGGTCTGTGTGCATGGTCACTTCTACCTCCTGGGGAAACCCAAAAAGCAGCCATGGTGTAGGGCTAGAGATGGCAGTCCTGTGGCCAAACCTAGGGAGATAAATGATTGCTTTTCAGGGCTGCTGTTTAAGTTTACTCAGCTCTGTGAAGTCTCACATGCTAAGCTGGAAATCCAAACAATTAGTTCTCAGTGCTGCCCAGCAGCCTAACTATTCTTCTGTGGTTCTCTGCCACTTGGTGACCGACCTACAGGTCATCTTCAATCAGAAGACAAGGGAGAGTCTGTGACAATTAAGTTATACTGCAAGCAGAGTCCATGGCTCCTAACAGGGGCTCACACAGCTGGGGTGCCCCAGCTGCTGCCTAAAATTGTTTTCTGAGAACTACCCAAAACAGACCTTAGTCTCATCACTGATAGTGTGATGTGGTAGTGATAAATTTGAAGTCCAGGAATGGGAAGGGCATAGATTATATCAGCTTCACATACTCTGTTTAGATGAAGGAACTTTACCTGCTTACAATCATCTTTACTATTACAGCCAATCTCTACTAAGGTCTCCTCAAGCCCACATGTCATCAACATTTTTTAATAATCATGTTTTCCATGTTTCTAAGCTCTACCAGAAGGCACCAAAACAAAATACCACATTGGCTGCCTCAAATGCTTTTCTGACATATAGAGGATGGTCTTCGAGGCACTTCAAAAGAAAAGCAGAAGTGTTTTGAACCTGATTTTGCAGAGATTAAATATTAACAATCCAATTCTTACTATGCTTCTGTTTAGGGAAACCTAAGAGCTTCATCTATAATTTACGTCTTCTGTAGAGATTCCAAGTGCACATAAGCAAAAGAGAAAAAAAAACAAACTAGGGTAGTCATTCCTGCTCAGACATAATTATGCTACTGCAGAGTCTCAGAAGGTGACTCAAAGTTGTCTTGTGGGAATTAGAGGCTACTTCTGCAGAATATACCAGTGGAGTGCCACATGGGGATGGTTTACCACCCACAGAGAGCATTTGGTACCATTGGAGCTTTGTATTTCTCAGCAGACCACACTTTGGGGCTACTTTTAGAAAGACTGTTGGACTGCATTATACTTCTGTACCGTCTCCTCATTGTATATTTACACTGGAAATTCTGCAGCTTCTGCTGCACTTTTTTATATCTCAGCAGCCAACTTGTGCTAGGCATTTTACAACCAGTTCTAAAGAGCTTGTTCCCTGTCCAAAGAGGATGTTTACAGAAGGGTTTGCTTGATCTTCCAGGAGCATACCAGGGTAATCAGGCTGATATCTCAGTCTCTTGTGGAGCCTTTCGCTGGTTCCCTTTCTTTGGTCAGAAGAAGCTCAGCACAGATGAACACACGGAACAGAAGGAACACATAAAGTTTTAAATACTGTTGAGTCAAGATTTGCTGTGTATTTGCTCTGTCCTTTCCTACAACCTATCCTATACATGCAGAATTAGATGCTGGCTGAGGCAAGGAAAAGAAATAAAAGACAAACAAAGTTCAGAGGTTACCTACTACCTCCTCACAATGTCTCCTAAGAAGAATACAGCAGAGTCTTCCTACAAATTCAATTGTATTCTTGAAAACTTGTCCTGAAATTAAGTCCAAAAAGTCCTCAGGTGGGGAAAAGCCCTTTTCCAGGAACCTGTTATTTTCAAGAAAATGTGAATGGTACACCACGCAGAAATTTCTGGTGTCACTGAGTGTGGATAGGGAGTTTTCTCTCTCCACCATTTCTACATAAATGGGTGAATCAACAATTTAAAATCAGTGTCTAAAATGTCAAGCTACTTTATCATCTGTAAGTGGAACTGCATGGTAGAGGGTGATATTCAGTAGAAAAGAAAGAGCATTGATATCCCCGTTTTGAACTCCCTCCTCTTACTCTGCTGATTGCATGGACTTCTTGAAGCTCTTGTAGATGCTGAAGCTATCCTTACTGGGTACCCCAAAACTCTTGGGTATTGCCTTCCAAAGCCTCTCCACGCATGATTAAAAGTACATGTTGTGAGTTATACAGCATGAATATTAATTTTTTCCACTGAGCTGAATCAGCATCTTCCAGGATCTTTTAAATGGCACAAAAAATTGAAAGAGAGTTTAAAATGCACAGCAAATTGAAAGAGAGGATCAGTGTGTTTTATGGTAGCATGTGATCTGTGTTTAATCAGTAGTTAATGGATAGTTAGATGCACGTAAAGTCTGCAAGTTGGCTAAAAGATTAAGGTCCTTAAACTGCCTACTCAGTGGCTTTCTAACTGAGATTCCTACTAAGAAAAGCCTGGGCACTAAGAATCTAACTTGACTGAGTCCCTATTCTGGGAAATAGTAACTGCTTCTGAAGCTCCTATATTGCATTTTTACATTCAGCTGGAGGAAAACATTTTCAGCTTTCCAGAGGAAAAGAGGGACAGAAATTCATCCTACTCACTCTGATCTTGTTCCTGATGTTAATTAAATACATCAAAGAAGATATATGATGTTTGAAGTTTGTTTAAACATACATTAACCAAAATAGTATTTTTGTATTTGAATTCTATCTCAGGTTCAGATTAACCTAAATAGCAGAGAAGTAGGCCACCCCTTCACATCTCAGCTCCATACTGAGCTCCTTACAGCCAGGCTTAACAATATGGGAATAAAACAGAGTGATACGAAAGACAAAAAGTAGAACCAAGAACATAGATAGCCTAATTTTTAAAAGCACAATTCCACCACATTCCAGAAAAGCCCTCAAATTTAGATGTACAGGCAGACAAGGTGGCATGAACATATATATAGGAAATTTAAACAGTACCAATATTTAGGTTTTCCCTCAAGTTCCCCAAATATTAAAATCTTTCCACTCTTGTTAATCCTGCGCAATTACGACTTTCCCCTGACATGAAGTTAAAAATTATCTTTTGTTGCTGCATATTTTCAGTTTGGATTCAGTAGGATGATGAGGGACTTTCTCTCCCTTGAAAGTCATACAATTTATCTTCAGGAGCAGTTTTTCTACCACTAATTCATAATGCTATAAAAAGCCCAGTAACTCCAGTTTTTCTGAGTAAGGGAGTAGCATGAACCAGATACTCACTGAATATACCAAAAAAGGCCAGCTCACTAAGTAATTCCGCACTTGTCTTGCTGTGAGCTCTTGAGGTACGTTTGGAGCAAATGTGACCAACAAGAATATCCCTGTTATTGTCAGCGTTCCTCCTTTAAAGAAAAGGACATGTTACTTTGGCAATACAGTGCTAGGTAATCATGGTTAAACCTGATTTCCATCTGATTGGGAAATAGTTTCTAGAAGAAAATTTAGGTCCTTTTAAACAGATCTATACTTAGACAATTAGATTGCCTTGCATTTGTGGTCTTATCTAGTCTAATTTTTATTAAAGACTCAAAGAATTTTGGAAATGTGAAAAAAAGTTGTCAGTAAAGCTATATGAATTAGGGTTTCAGCTCAACAATGCATTTTCAAATACTGTCAATTCTAAACCCAAGTGTATGACAAAGGAGAATTAATCCTTTGTATTTCCCCCAGGCACAAAGTTCATCACACAAACTTAGCCTAAACTGAAAGGACAAGTTTCTTACTAGTGCAGTCAATTAGATCATTAACCATGTAAATAAACATGACTGTGCCAAAGTCAGTGTGGCCACAGAGATCTTCACCAGCCACCAACCTGCCCTGGAAGCATCAGATGCAACACACATGTGCCAGTCCAGTGCTCAAGTGAAGCTGTCATAGGGCCAACATTCTGGCTGCTCCCTGTTGCATTTGCAGATCTATGAACTGTTTTATAAAAGGATGATTTGCAATAGACTGTTCAGCCACTAGGCTGCCAGGGCCCCATTTCAAGGTCGAACTTGCATTATTATGCTTTTAATAAAAATCTGCAAGTTCTGCCTTGTGGACATCTGCCTGTGACAAACACAGATGTTCGCTGAAGTATCAAGATAGAAGTGAGATGATCCTAAGAACATAAACTATATTGGATTAAGGAAGATATTAGCTAATCAATTTTTCTTCAAGTAATCTTTAAAATTCTTGGTAAACCTATAAATCGGTGAGGAATGCAGGGCTCAGGAATACAAAACAAAGCACATCCGGAGGGTTTTGTTGGCACTGCTATCTCAAACAGCTCCCTTGAAAAAGCAGAACTGTGTTATATTTATGTGCTTGCAAAACCATCACCATATTTCCCATCGTACAGCTCATTCTTATGGAATGTAGCAACATTGTTAAATCCATCTTGCAAAGTCAAACTCACAGAAATAAAATAAATCAGCTGAATACCAGTTAAAGCAACACACAGTGTTTAAGGCCATAAGGGAAACATGATCAGCAAAGGGAGGGGGGGGTTTGAATTTAGCAGCTGAGCTGGCAAACTTGGATTCCAAACCTAAATAAATCGTATATAGTATTCCTGGAACGATACTGAACAGATCTCTCCAACACATTCATGAGAACAGCTGTCCTCACTACAGTTTGGACAATCAAGCCTAGATTTTAGGAACCCACAGAAATATCAGGTGCCCTGCATCAGGTGCGCTGTCCCAGTTGAGATGGCTTGGTGTAAAGCCCAAACCCTGAAACCTGCTTTTCTCTCACTATTGCTGCATTCAAGGGGAGCAGTCTTGATATGCAAAAAAATCTTGGACACAGGCAAAAAGTTGACAGGCTTTTACAGTGAAGACCACATTTCCCAGCTGAACCCTTGACAATATGATTATTTGTTTTTTTGAAGTGATAAAACTAAAACCAAAGGGAAGTTATCACTTTAAATTGAGCTTGAATTTTTGTGCAATAGCTATGCAGTAGGAAAAAATATCTTATATCTGAATAAGCAACTCAATAACTTCCCTGATTTTATTAATTCTGTGTTGTACTCATAAAGATAATACTAAAGACAACCTCAGAGGCAAAAATAGAAAATAAAAATAAATTTGAGCAATAAGGGCACATAAGGAATGAGTTACGGTTGTAAGAGGATTTGGGAATACAGTCTTTTCCTTATACATTGAAGATTCTCTTCCTTTTTATCACTTTTCCCCAATTTTGAAAGTATCTGCCTTGAAACACTTGCTTGGGAAAGTGGGAGTGTGAAGGTGGGGGGCTGCATGAGAGTTACAGCTTGCTAAGCATATGGCAGCACACATGTCTAAATTAGCAAATGCTTACTTACCCAATATATCAGCAGTCCTCATGGTCTTCTTTAGGAAAAAGACAGAAATAAATGCACTACCTAGAATAGATATATAAAGACTTTTATATATACACATATATTTGTTAGAATATCAAGTGCTACTGAAAAAACCTGTCCTGGTACAAGTTTAAATATATCTCATGGACACCATACCATGATATAAACAGCCAGCAGTCCATTCCTGCAAGCCACCAAAACTCGCTTTCTGTAAGATTTCAGATGTATCCAGCAGGCTCTTACATGGTTGAAAAGATGCAATGCCTTCCTTATTTCCCACACAGGGACACTACTTAAACTGCTCTGATTCAGTCATGTGTGGAAATGTCAGGAAAACTGGGCACTGATCAACTTTACTGTTTCACTGCCCATTTGGCTACCAAGTCACTGTATGGACTTGCTCAAGGCAAATTGCATCATAGAGCAATAAAATTCTGCTTCTTTAGTCTTCAATGTATTAGAAGATTATAAGCAAAGTAACAGCAGTATAATTAAGAAGAAGAAAGTCACTGCAAGAACATGGTATTTAGTATGAACCAAGTGGTCATGACATCTGCAGACAAACAGGGAGAAAACCCCACACATGTACGGGAGAACTCTCCATGGTCTTTCACAGTGACTTGCTCTGAGGAAGGAGAAAACTGGAAGTGAGTCCTACAAATGATTTCCTGTTTTCTGGGAAACATTTTCTCTTGTTCAGCTCTTGCATCTGACCTCTGCCAGCTCCTCGTCCTGCCTCCTCAGGATGGGCAGCATCGGGGGATGAGCAGCAGCAGTGGTTAGGGCAGGTTCTGTGGTTAGCCGCTCAGTGTGGACATGTGCTGGAGAGGAAGGAAGGGCTTTGAACTTACGATGGATGAGCCTGGGGAGACATGGCTCTATCCCAGCACACAACTACCTCTAAAAAGAAGAAAAAGAGGCTGGATAAAAGAGATGAGTAAAGTCCTCTGTGAGAAGTGCATCAGCAATGTTAGATTCATTCAGAAACCTCAAAGAAAGACTGCTCAGGAGGAACAGTGAAGGAACACATTGAAAAACTCATGGAATGTTGCTACAAGAGCTCTCTACTTGTCTACAGCGTGGTTTATTCTTGAAATAACAGTTCAACGTTTTTACAACTATCTTTGCCTCTATCTCTATTGTTCTCATGGAAAACTTAATTCGTGGTTAGCTAGTAGATGTACTCCAGAAAAATCTAGAGAGGTTCATACCAAGAGGTAAACATAGAACTGGAATTCAGCATCAGGCCTCTGTTTTCCAGTCAGTAGAAAATCAGATAGAGCTGAAGTCATAAAACTAAACTGTAGCAAGAGTGATGGGGATCTGTGCACATGAATAAGCACAATAAAAGGATCTTCAACTGAAAATGCCTCACTGAAATTAGGTTTTCTGATATGGTTTTCTTTATTCAGTTTTTCAGGGATGACTTTGCTGGAGTGAAGATGCTGATGGTATCCAGGCAACACTGACAATAGAAGAGCTACCTAGGTTTAGAAAAAAGGGACAAAAGCTGGTAAAGAAGTGGCACCATCCAAGATAGTGCAGGAATTAATTACTGCTCTATCTCCCTGCTCTCACAGCTTTTACAAATCTCACCTCAAACCGCTCACCTAGATAGTCTCTGTCACAGCAAAGAGCTGCTGCTTAAAGCACTGATACCTCAGTGATTTTTTTGCTGTTCTTTTTGTTTGTTTGTTTGTTTGTTTGTTTTGAGTACTCCATGTCGGGACTCTCTGTCTTCAGCAGAGGTCTAGTAAGTACAATTCCACTGTTGGCATCCAATTTGGGGTAATATGAGTTATGCCCAAATGTCAGCTTACAGGGATCACAGCCTCTGAGGCTGGCAGTAGGCACAAGGAGTTGCTGAAATGCAGCCAGGTAATGAAACTTGTCCCTCTGCTTTAATAATGCATTCAAATGCAGCAAGCCCTGTCTCCAGAGATAGCTGGTATTGCACCAGTGATCATGAGCTTAACAGAATCTATGTATAATTAATACTCTATGAGGTAGAGGAATATGTAGAGGAATCTAAAAATAGGAGAGGTTTTAAGAACACATATTAGGCCATCTGGGAGTAGAGAAAAAGCTGCAGTAGGAAGGGAGGCACAACACCAAGGTGAACGAGACCCAGGAGATACTTTGAACACAAAACACAGCTATCTCTGGGACAAGCTGCCAATGCTCCAGTTGCATTCATGTGAAGAAGAAAAGGAAATGGGGTAAATAAAAGAGAATAAGCAGAGAACAGTTGCACAGACCTGATGAGATGCTAGAAGACATACATGACTGATCAGAAGCCTCACAAACTCTGGCTGTTACCTCCAGAACTAAACTTTAGGCAAGTTATGGTAGCATGGCCAAGAGAATGTGATATTTTAATTTTACTTTTGTTAGTTTTCTGGGGTCTAAGCTCCCAGGTTTGACCTGGGGGTAGTCTTCCATATTCTTCAGTTTTCGAGGTAGGCTTGAATCAGATTAAAGCAAAGAATCCAAGAGCTGATTGTCTTGTTGCAGATGGGTCAGGGAGGAGGAGTACAAAAGAAGCCCTTGGAATGCAGGCTGGTGTTTGCCAGTTTTGCCTTCTGCTGGCTTTGCAGCCTTTTCTGGGTGGCAAGACAAATGACAGACATCAGAGTGCCCCCCAGGAGCCCAGTGAGAAATCCACAGCCCTCCCAGCTGCTCTGCTCCTCCTCCTGAGCTCCTTTGTGCTCCTGCTTACAACCCTGGTGCACTCAGTTGCTCAGGACATTAACTCCTCCCAAAGAGGCAGTTTAGGGCTCTGTGCCAAAAGGCCAACACACACTCTCTGCTCTCCTCTCTGCGGGGTGGCCTCCAAGCTGATCCTGCTTTGAGCAGGAACTTGGGTCAGGCACTTCGTGGGCTTCCTTCTAACCTGAGTTCTCCTAGGACTCATGAACTCTTTGCAGGAGATCAAGAGGGCATCCAGAGGCTGATAACTAGGCCTACCAGATATATGAATATAAGCCCTTACTGTATCCCAAATTCAGTTCTTAAATGCAGAACTGCTGAAACTCCCCAGACTCTCCTCTCCTTTCCTACCCTCCTTCAGACCACAGGTGAGGTGTCTTGCATCTTCCCACCTCTCCTCCTCTCTACCAGTGATGTTATACCCCCATGCTTTCCTCCTAGCCCACTTCCCCTTGATTTCAACCCATCACCACAGTGTAAGTTTAATTCCCTACCACTCAGCCCAAATTTTTCCTTTTCCATGCCAGCGTTCTTTTCCTCTTCCTTCACAGAAACTGTGCTTCCTCCTCCTCCTCCTCCATTATACTGATGTGAGAAATAAATTATTGAACATTATATTTAAGTCTGTGAGTGAATAGACTGACGAACTTGGGCAATTGCTGTGCTGAAAAGTATGAATACATCTTTGCAATGTTTTTTTTTTGTTTGCCTTCTTTTTAAAAAAAGAAACATAGAGATTGAGATCTGTGTCAAAGTGAGGAATAGTTTTCTTCTTGTTGTTTTTCTTTTGGGGGGGTTGTTTGGGGGTTTTTTTGTTTTGTTTTGTTTAAATTGGTTAGCAATAGCATACAACAATACAGAAACCCAGACAAAAATCATGTCAAAGCTGGCAGTAGCTTGGGAACAAAACAAGTAATTTATCATTGTTCTGAAGCCTTGCTGGTTTTGAACCACTGGCTTTGGGAATGCAACACATGGATAGCCCCAGGCCTGGATTATCAGCCTTCAAGACATCAAGGTATCCCTGGCATCTGAGAAGACTTGTGTACTTTTGGGTGAATTAGAATAATTTTTTAGCTTTTTCACTAATTATTAAGGTAAAACTTCCAAAAGTAGGCAGAGATCCAACTCCCATTCCCAGTGACAATGGTAGACTGCTAGATGGAGAGAAAGGTAGAAAATCTGTGAGATGATCTGTTAAGGATTAACCATCACAGAACCAGCACATCCTAAGGTAATCCTTGAGTTTGTTTCATGCCTTAATTGCATGCTTGTATTACTACCCATAATTTGAGAAATAAATAGGTCCTCTAAAATGCTTGTATATGAGAAAGCCTTTCTTAATGCTCATGAAATTCAAATGGAAAATATTATTTGACACTACATCAAAATCATGATAAATAAAAACTGTTGGGTGGAAAAGGAGGGAAAAGGGTTTGTTCAGGAACTTAACTGTTATCTAAAAATCTTCATCTTTTCATACATCAGCATAAACCAGGCTGGTTTACATTCATAATTGAAGGAATATATTAATTATATATTGAATGATCATATATTCACATATATTGAATAAATGTGTATTCATTGCAGCATGTGAACTTCAATGTAAACTGAAAAAAATGATAAAAAAATTTGAGGTTTTTTATGATATGCAATTAATTGACTTGAGGAAGGGCTGTAATGGTGCTACACATAGCTCAGTCAGCTTCTCATTCTCTTAGGAGAGTGATCATTCACAATTATCTCCATATGTAGGTTTTCTCCAGCACAAATAGAAATAAAGAGCAGTGTGATGTGTGGGTTCTGCCACTAGCAGACAATGAATGGTGAGAATCCAGCTCACAAAATAACTCCTCTGCTTCCTAGACATGAAAGCTGCAGTTAGGACTGGGTTGTATTTGTTTCTTTAAGAAGGGGATAATAGACAACAGAAGTAAAAGATAGAAAACACATACTGATTCATGGTATGTATTCTGTGTATTTTGTCTAATCCAGCCATAAAAAACTCAAGTGGGTGTGCATGATTTATTTTTCCTATGCAAAACTATTTCACTATAACTCACTATTGAACTGTTTTCCTAATACTCAAGCCATTTACAAATATGATCTTTTTACCTCTTGTTTTTACTGTCTAATCTTACACCAAATAGGTTTTGTAACTGTTAATAACTTCAAATATTATTATATTCTTTCTTTTCCTCTTTTCAGTTCCTAGATGAGTTTTATGCACTAGTTAAACAGATAGTGCTCTCATTATAAACGCAAAGACTGCTTGCACTACTGTCTTCTCCAACAGTTTTCAAAAAAAAATCCACAAAATTTCATATTTGCTTTAAATGTTAATTCTCTTAAGCTTAACAGATTCAGTCAGGTAAAGGCATTTAAATTCACCCATGCAGAAGAACACTTCACCAGTGGTCTGGATGAAATACCAAGGGAAGAGAACTAGATATGATTCCAAGACTATTGCACCTCTCTCAGTTTGTGCAACAATATTTCACTTTGAGACCAAGCATTTACTCTGTATTATGCAACTTAAGGGTGTGATTCCATCTAATCAAGCAGTTTAAGTTCACCCAGTTGATTTTGAACAGTGCTCAAGTTACGAGGATGCAGTTGCTGGCAGTCACATTCCAAGATGTGACCTCAGAATATGCTTTATATGAACAGACCCTCAGCCTGACTTCCAAGATGAAGTGATTCAGGACCCTCCCAGTACTGAAAAATTGAAGATACTTCAATCCATCCCCAAACACAAGCTATTGTGGTCTGCCACAGTGTCAGAAAATCTGGAGAGACAATGAGTTACATAGTGCATTTAATTGCTGCAGCTCAAATGACACCAGGGAACAAATTCATTACATCTAATGGACTTCTAAAACCTCTTCTTAGTTTATGTGATGGAGATTAATGCTCCACTTGAATACAAAGAAAGACATTACAGACACCTCTTCACAGCTGTCTTGCACACTGAACCTGTAACATTTCTAACATGATCAAAGATTAGTACTGGAAAAGTGGTGAACAAAACATGAAACATTTTTCCCCATCTCAGAAACTGCTCAAAAGAGAGGCCATTAAGGCGAGCTTAATTCTGGAACCTGGATTATAGGACATACACATTGCAGAGAGCAGGAAAAACCCTGAATATCCTTTTTCTTGCCTTTTCTAGACAAGTACAAATCAAGTATTTTAAAGAAGAGTTTAGTGAATGTTTCCTAGATATCATTAGTAACAGGGTCCTTAGAATTCCAAATTCTTGGGCCACAAAGATGTTACATTACAGTGAGTGGGAGAAATCCATTTCTACAAGAGTATCTGAGAATCTTCCTAAAGTACCTCAGGAATATAACTTTCCAAAGCCTGAAGCTCCCCACTGCTGTTTACAAGGAGCATCTAAAAATGCAAAGGGATCTTAACAATGTCAGGCTGGGTGAGGCAAGTATAAAACAACTCCCCACAGAATGGTGAACACTGCAGAAGAAATGGTCTCCAATGCCACTGACTTTTCCTCACCTTTTCCATCCCCAAGTCATTTCTGCAGGCAAAAGCAAGATGATGAGCTAAAAAACCACTGCAACCTAAAATTACCCAAGCTACGTGTAAAACATGAATTTTACTTTTTAAGTATAGAAAGTTTCTTAATGATCACATCAAACATGTATTACTCCTCCACTTTTATATTAAAAATTTACTAATTTCTCCTCTTGAAGAAAACAACTGCTGTCTTCTCAAACTATTTAAAACCCTGAACAGATGTAGAGCTTGCATCATTACAACCACATACAGAAATACTTCCACTGTGTAAGAAGTGTTCTAGTTTAATTCTAAAAAAAAAAATTTAAATCCCTTGGCACCATGCCAATTCATGATCTTTGGTGCTCTATTATTTTTAAAATAAGACACTGGAACAATCTAGCTCAATAGAAAGAGGCACAAAGTTTTCACTATTTAATTGATACCGGGTTAAGCGCAAAATCCAGTTGGATGTAGTTAAATGTGGTGGCAGAGCATAATAGATGTTGGCTCCATCTATTTTAAGATGCTTCCTATCTCAGAAGTCTGGAGCTATATGATGGGTACAGCCCAAATCCATTCTAGGCAGAGACTCCAGTCTGCCTTGTCCTCCTCCAAACCCTGGTTTCCAAGCAAAGGAAACTCTCCCTGCAAACCCAGAGACCTGCAGAGAATCCCCTGGATGCCTGGACATACTGCAAAGCACATTTCTCCCCAGCACATCATATGTCCTGCATTTCCAATGGCACTGAGAGTCAGCCCCTACCATATGGGACATGTTGACACGGAATTTGGGAACAAAATGCTTCTCAGAAGGTTGGACTTGGGGTTCAGGTATGCATTTGGAGTTTGTTATTAAGTACTTAATTTGTTCATTTAAAAAAAATTAATTTATGAAAGACATTCAACAATACCTCAAAAAAACCTGTGAGGCAGACTCCGCAGAGGCCACCCTCCACTGCTTAAAAGTGGTCACAGCTTAATGAAAAATCTATTTCTTGATCTTTTAAAATTGAAAACCTGCTGCCTAAACTACCCTTGGCCCAGCTGCTGGCAGATGATGCACACATGACTTGGGCAGTTTGTAATTGCCCTAAATGATGAACTCTTTTAAAATTGAAGGGATGCTCTCTCTCTGGCTTTAATTTCAGAAGACAGGAAAGTATCTTGTACTAGGAAGTGTTACTGGGAAGTTATTGCTGTAATTGGCTGTCTGCACGATTTTTACTTGCTCTTCCTTAAGGGAATGTTTGCTAGACTAAAAAAATTTCAGATATTTCTATTGTTTGGGCTGTGAAATGGACACTGTCAGCTGATTTATGGAAATGGAATAGAAGATATTAAAGTGCTTTCTGGGATCTTACAGAATAAGCATTCTGGGACAGTTTAAAAAAATAAAAGTAGATGAGAATTTTGGTAAGACATAACAGTTAAGAAAATAGTTTCTTGGTACTTGTTGCAAGTGAGGGAAGTGTAGAATGCAGGAATCACCAGATGCAACATTTCTTCACTTTTTGCAAAAGCCAAGAAGGAATCTGCTCGGATAAAAATCAACCCTAAATGTGATCTCATCTTTTTCAGTTTAATAAATAATAGAATTTTTCTTCCTACTCACTGCTTTTTGCTTTTTCTTTCTAATTTTCTATATTTACATTTTATTCAGCTTGGATGACAAATGAGATTAGCCAACGTTCTTTGACGTTCAGAGAAGTTCTGACAATGCCTACAATTGTTACAGATATAACTACTGCCATCAAAATCACACTGGGGTATGTCATATTAATTTACATTTTCATCTCAGGTAATATGTCATTCCTTTCTTTGAAAACTCTTTCCTACTATGATGAACTAACATGGCTTTATATCTGAAATTCTGCAATAGAATTTAACATTGAAGGTTGCAGTAAATTGCCTGCAGTTTCCTTTTCCCTCTCTCTCTGCTAAATTGCACCTACATATTGTTAGCTGCTTCCTTCCCCTATAGCTAGGCAGTCCACTGGGAAGGTATTTCATCTTTTCTATCTTCCCATGGAGAGTCACTCACTGCAGCGTCACTTCCAAGCATCCAACTGGTAGCTAGAGACCATAAAATATTATCACTTGCCAATAGCAAGTAAATGAGTTCCAGCATATTCAGAATTGTTGAGAATCCCGGATGTTTCAGCTGTGGATGTGAAGTGACCAGGTTAAGGGATGTAGCTGCACCCTCTATTCCTGTTTTCACAGCTTCTGCGCAATATTGCCCTGTCTACCCTGCTTTACACTAGCACAACATAAAGACATATTTTCAGATGTGTGTTACTTTGTCAAAGAAACAGACATCTCATACCTGAGCACCTTAATAACAAAAACCCCCACATGAAGTAAAGAGTGAGATCCTATCACTTCAGCTAAAGTCCAATTAATCTGTACATAAAGGAACAAATGAACATGTTTAAAAATGTCCATAAATGTACTAAACATTTCTGGAAATTTCTAGGTCCTTTTTGTCACACACTTGCTTGTGTCAAGCAAGTTTGCCCATATCAACATGAATCCTGGTGAACAGGCAGCAGAAACTATTTGGTGTGATGGTAACACAGAAAATGCACTCAGGAGCTCTGAGCATGCAGCAGGATGCTAGTCCCCCTCTTTGGGGGCTTGCAGAACTGGCAACCCTTACAGCACTGGGCAGGAGCTAGCAGAGCACAGTGACACAAAAGACAAAACCATGGAAAAAGAAATATATTAGAAGAGTCTTTGATTTAAGTAGACAGTTTTTGTCAAACTGTCAGCTCAATATTATATGAATAATTTCTTTTCAAACCATGACATTAACATTTTCCTCTTGTGTTCCTGCTGCAGTTTCTGTGGTATCATTCCTCTAGCCAGAAGGGAGTGTTTGATTGAAGCACATACCCGAGCAAGAAATGGCAAATGGTCTCACCTATGACAGAAACAGATCCCAGTGGAGCCACCAGAGCGATGGGGGCAAGGGCATAGGCAGTGAAAGTGCCCAGCTCTGCCAGCCCCAGGAGGGCAATGCCACAGCACCACAGCTTGCTCCTGTAGCATGGCTTCGGCTCTGCTCGGCAAGCCAGCCGGAGGTGAGCGCATTTCTAGAAAAGGAATTATCAGGAACAGGCATGAATAGAAAAACTTCCATTGTGTTCTTATGTCTGACAAAAGTGGAATAATTAAGGGGGATGTCAACTTCAAGTTCCAGGTGCATTGGGGTTTTCTTTTCAAACATGACTTTGAGCTTGTTGCTGCAGAGCTTTGTGTTAACTCAGTGCTGCTTCAGATGTGCTTTCTTAGCAGTGGTAGAAAGGGCTGAAAATTTAGGCCTCTGAATAAACCTGAAAAATGCTAAGTGAATACTATCTAGTGCTTCCTAGCTATCACTGCACACATCTGCTCCTGTCTCAAAGCAAAGCTCAGCAGTTGGGCTCTGAATCTGGAAACACTCAAAAGGCAGGAGACGGGGCAGAATCAGAACTGTGGCAACAAACTGGGACAGGGGGAACAGACAACAGGGTGTTCCTGTCTGTGAAACCTATCCTCACCACAAATATACTTTCAAAATGAAAAAGGCAGCACTTAGTCACATTTTCTGTAGGGAGGACTCTAAATTAATTAAATAGAATTTATGATTTGGCTACAGTCTCCTGTTTGACCTTAGAAGGAGATCATAAGTAAAGCATTATTTTCTAAAGAAAAAACAGTTGGCACAGGTATAATATATACTCAAGTAATACTTCATCAACACTTCCTGTTACATGAAGAAGGTATCATTGGCACAAGTTGTAATTGTTTTTTCTCTGGCTGTACAGCAAGAACATGAATATAGCAAGACAATTTGTCTTTGATCACACTAATCCTCTGAAACAGAGTCCAGGCAGTCTCCGTCAAGAAAGTGTCATAACTGGGAATGATGCACTGTTTACCAAATTAATTCTGCAGATTATATTTTCCTTTCTCAAATAACTCTCCAGCCTTTCTGCACATGGGTCAAAAAGGTGGAAATCAAATGATACAGTTATTACAGTACAAATGGTGGTAAAAGAAATTTTTTTCTCCATCACTTGATATTTGATTTTAGAAGTCTCCCTGCAGAGCCCGGATAGGTTGTAAAGGATTTCCCTCATACTCCCATCCTTCTCTGTAGGCTACTTGACAGAGCATGGGACAAACAGCAATGTCTGTAATAGCCCACAGTCTTAGTCAGAGCTCTTGTTGAGAAGATGCAGCACATTGTTGCAGCTTTGTGCCATGGAAAGTGTTCAGGGGATGAAATTCTAGGAGAAAGTTTAGCCCTCCAAGAAGAAAAAGAGCAAAAGGAAATCAAACTTGTGCCACCCATCCAAAATGGATTTTCCATTTTTATAAACAAAGAAACAAAAAAAGCCCAATAAAGATACAAATTAAATTAATAGTAAATAATACTAAATTATTATTCAAGAATCCAAATTTCTGCCAAAAATTAAATAGGACAAATTCTTAACTGAATCCTGAGGGGTATTTTCACCTCAGATTCTTGTAGAATTAACTTCTGAAGGCACAGTGAGATTGAAAAGATGTGCAGCAAACACAGGAAGGTGAGCTCAGCAACTGCCCTACAGCCTTCTTTCTCCAGATGTCTGTCTTCTTTGCACAGTGATGCGTGCAAGTGGTATTTAGGTGGAAGCTGTTTATAACTCAGCTGAAATACATTGCGGATGATGAGCTGTTCTTTAGTAGCCAACCTGCTAGAGGGAAGACAAGCAGGATAATGGACTACATTAACAGAACAAAAAAAATTCGACCTGTCCATTTAATAGGAGTGTGAAAATAAATGTTGAGATCTAGGGAAAGTCACTATTCATACTTAGAAGATATTGTTACTAAATGGAGAAAAACCCAATTTAAAGGATAAAAAAATTCAGTTTAAACTTTCTGTCAAATGGCAGTGAGAACCATTGGGTTTCCCTAATCAGCATTTAAAAAGATGATAGTTCAAATCCAGTAAGGGCTGTTATGATTACAAGTCAATGGAAGTCTGCTTGTATGCCTTGGTACATCCCCTTGCAAAGCATCTACTCTGGCACCCAGTACCCTCAGCAGACAAAAGATATGGACTCTGAACAACCTCATTATTATGGCCAGACTGAATTTCCACTTCACCTTCACTTTTCTTCACTTCACCTTTACCTTTCCACTTCAACTTCAGAGGTTTTCCCAGAGCCTGTCCTAGCACTGTCACCACCTGCAGGCTGGGATTCCTGTTGGAAAGGCAGCAGTCATCTCAACTTGCCAGTCTCCTCTGGCTAAACAGGTTTCTTTCTGTGGGATTCTCCAGCTAATGATGTTTAAATAGAAGGGAATCACTGAAGAACCTACTAGCTTTAATAAACTGGGTTGCTATGAACAGGAACTTTCATATTCCACAACTTTCTATTTCATCCTTTACAGAAAAAGCAAGAAGTAGCTTTATATGAGACCTGCACAACTTCTAAAATACTAGCTAGCAAAATACTTCTTCTGGACAATTTACACAAAAATGCCTTCTGTGCTTTAAAAACTTTTGTTAGAAGACCTCAAAATACAACTAAGCCTACAAGATACAGACTATAATGAAAAATGTAACTTTCTACTGAGTATGTATTCTAATTATTAAAACAGAAAGTATTTTATTATTGACATCCTACAGTGCTTTACCACAGTTGTAAGGACAACACCTTCCTTTACTTTTATGATTTAAATAGTGTTTACTCGGATTATTTTATCTTAATTGCAGAAGAAGAACTAAATTGGCCAAAGTTGTTTTGGAGTCCAATATTGTAAAAACCTTTATGTCTGTATGCATTTATGGAACAAGTCCTCAGGGAGCTGACTCAAAATGATGCCCTCCTTGATCTGCTGCCTGTCAGCTCTCGTGAGAGATGTGGTGACTGGCGCCGTCTTGGCCACAGAGACCACAGAATGATCAAGCTTAAAATCCTTGTTGAAGGAGGAAAAGTACAGCAAAACCTCAGCTCTGGACATGAGGAGAGCAGACTTCAGGCTGCTCAGGGAGTTAGTAAGAAAAGTCCCCTGGGAAATGTTTCAGTAGTGCTGGGGTCTGCCAGTGCTGGTCACTTTTTAAACATCAGCTCCTAAGGGCACAGGAGCAGCAATTCCCCAGTGTCACAAGTCAAGCAGAAGGCTGGCTTGGTGAGCAGGGATCTTCTTTTGGGTCTAAGGCAAAAAAGGAAGGTGTGTGCCCAGCGGAAGCAAGGTCAGGTGACCTGGAAAAATAAGAGATGCAGCTTGCCAGCATAGGGAGAAAATTTGTGTAGCCAAAGCTCAACTTGAAGACAGACAGAAATGCGGAGGACAATAAAAATAGATTTTTCAGATATATAATAGCAAAATGCAGCATAGAAATAACATCACCTGTTACAGGATGTGGATGGGCACCTCACAAACAGGGACATGGACAAGGCAGAGGTGCTTAATGCATTCTTTGCCTCTGCTTCAACACAGATGATGGACCAAGGGGGTCTCAGTGCTCTGAGGTGGAGGACCATGGCTGTGAGAATGATTAAATCCCAGCTGGTTCTGAACTTGTACTGCTCCAGCTGGATCCCTACAAATCTATAGGGCCTGATGGGATTCATCCAAGAATCCTCAAAGAATTAGCTGAAGTTATTGCAAAATCTCTCTTGATTTTCATCTCTCAGCTGACTGGAAGCTGGTGAACATTGTCTCAGTTTTCAAGAAGGGCAAGAGGAGAACCCTGAAAAATTCCTGTCAGTCAGATAGGAATCAGAACTGAGACCTGTCAGTCTCAATTCAGTGCCAGTAAAATCATAGAAAAGATTATTTTGGGAGGTATTGAAAAACACCTTGAGGTCAATGCAGTCATTGGTCACAGCCAGCACAGCTTCATGAAGAGAAAGTTCTGCTTGTCAAACCTGACTTCCTTCTGTAACAGGGTAACCCACCTCACTGATCTAGGAAAGCCAGCTAATGTAATCTTTTTGGACTTCAGCAAAGCTTTTGATACTGTCTCTTACTGTACCCTTCCTTACTCCCAGCTTCAGTGGGACTACAAGTGACTCACAGCTGGTGTTTCTTTCTGGCACAATAAAAGGAGGAGGAGTTATGAATATTTTTTCTATTCCTGTATGACAATCACAGCACAGAGCAGGCTGAGAGCTCCCAACTCCCAGCTCCCAGCAATTATAGCAGGGCACTGCTAGATTACAGTTAATGAAAGAGAGAAGGTTTAATAAATGCAACAAAAGTTGCACTTTGAACTTCATCAAAACCAAACTGCAATGTAAGTACTTGCTAAACATAAACAACTCTGAATAAAGATAAACCATATCATACCTGTATATTCAAAGAGACACTGATGAGAAAATTTGAAGCAGCAGCAAGTAAAACTCCAAACAGCTGAGTCTGCAAATCATAAGGCAAAGAAATACAAAAATACTTATTAGTCTAAGAAGACCAATATAATGGTGGTTTTCTGATAGCACATTATGACCCAATCAAAACCAAATTATTGTACTTCTCAGTCACTGAGTTCATGCTGCAGTGAGTAAAGTGATAAGGAATACCTCTGCATAGCTGGCTAGGGCTTAAGTAATAAACAAGTGGGAATGGAAAGGCATGCTGGTTTTGCTGTCCTTCAGTAGAACACTTTCTTAAATCTCATGAAAGACAAAACTAGGCAGTTGAAAACCACAAACAGGGTTTTTCCCCAAAAAGGACCTAGTTTGCTACGTTATCCAAAAGGAAAACCATCAGCAATCAAACCATTCCTACTGGAACACAATTATCTTACGTGTTAACATATCCACTATTTGACAAGGCAGCCAGGAACATAGGTGTCCTGAAACTGTCTTTAATGTATTGTGTTATTTCATTAAAAAATTTCCTAATCAGACTGTCTAAATTTCACTAAGATTTGCACGCTTTCTATGAAGCCAAGAAATTAAAAACACTCAAGCAGGATTCATTATTTTGGAAAGAAGTCGTTTAAAGATGCCATTTCAGCAAGGTCAAACAACATGTACTTGACAGAGCTCCCTGTCCACTGTCAAAATGTTCTAACACATTGCAAGCCATCCTAAGTGTATTAAAACCCCATTCAAGGTCACTTCTAGAGTGCTGTGAGGAGCCCCATTAGCTTGTGGAGAAGACAAACATAACCATCAGTTTTTATAAACAAGGTCATGGTAATATAACCCAGCATAACAACTGTTTCCAGGCTGTAAAGCAGCATCCAACTCTGTGCTTACAGCCTCATGTTTCAAGATACTTACCGAAAAGGTCCCTGAGCAGCTCTGAACAGGCAGTGCCTACCAGCCAGAGACTGCTACCCCTCAACATTTATAAAGAACAACATGTTGTTCCAAAAGCACTTGGAGGGGGGATTGTTGTTGTGGCTAAATAGTTCCCAGACTAAGCAAAGGCATCCCCAAAAGTGTGAAGAAACAACAGCCTTATTACAAATCAAATATAATATTTAAGCCAAGCAGCAGAACCCAACTGTTTCCAGCCCCTCTGTTTCTGTAGTGTCTCGGAGCTGGCAGGAGAAGCAGACAACAGGACTGCTCTCGGAGAAGTGCTTGGCTGCCTGCCAGGTGTCACCAAGACATGACTGATGGGTCCAAAGGGATTCAGGGACAAGAAAGCAAGAAGTGAGAGGGCTCCCTCTGCTAACTATTGCAGCATCAGTGCCACAGCTTGCATACAACAAGCATCCAATGAGAAGCATTACTCAAGATTTAAGCCCATAGCCTCTGGTGCATGGCCACTGGAGGTCCTTCCTCTCTTGCATCCTCTCCCTGGGATCTCAGCATGTTCTGGGCTCTTTCACACACACTGTGTTCTTCATGCTCTGGGAACACACCTCCCTGGAGCCAGTGTGTGATGTGACACCTCAGCACAGAGGTCCCAGCAGAGATCAGCACCCACTGTTACAGGAACACACAGCCTCCTTCCACTCTGGGGAAATGCTGCCACATGGACACCACCCAGGCCTTGCAGAAGCACAGGGGATGGGTTTTCCTTCCTTATGCCTTAATGCTGTAGCATCAAATCCTGAGCACTGATCTTGCCCAAAGTTTGACCACTTCATCCTGCCCACACAGTACCTTCAAAAAACAGCAACTAAATCAAAACTGTTTTCTTGCTCCCGGAGATTTGTATTTTTTAAATGACAACATGCTCCCTTGTGAGGAGGTGGAGAAGTGGCCTTGTCAGCCTTGTCATGAAGTGTTTAAGAAAAAGGAGACAGAAGGGAATAGAAAACAGAATCTGCTCCCTCATTTACCCCATCATTTTACTGCACTTACATTAGTAATTGTAACAAATCCCCACTACTCCGAGCTGAGAATCAGTCTCTCTGTGGCTCTTGTTGTTCCAGAGGCTGATCCTATCATTATGGCTGCACCTCTGCATGCAACCCCTTGCAGCTCCTTCCTCCCAGTTTTCAGCTGGGGGTCACAAACCTGGCACAGGACTCAGTAGGCAACCAGCACACCACAGAGAAAACACCACTGATGTGAAGCCAGACCACAAGAGGGTCTCCATCCAGCTCTTGAATGCAGCTGGTGAGCAGAGGATGAGGTCATGTGTTCCATTGGTCATCTAAAATAGTGTGTTAAATCAGATCCATGTGTGGGTACTGATGATGACCTGAGTGTGTGCCTCTAGAGGCTGTGAATCAAATCTCCAGCAGTGGGTTTTCCAATGCCCTGCATCATGGGTGTCCTCCCCAGAACAGCAACTGCTTTTGCACCACGGTGGTTGCTTCACCAGGTACCTGTGAGCTTGGCTCAGATATCACTGTGGGACACACAGGATTTCTATCACAATGACCAGCCTGTGTCTGAACAGAAACAATCTGACAAAGGTCAATTCTCTTCTTGGAGAAACACAGAATGGTTTTGGTTGGAAGGGAGCTTAAATATAATTTAATTCCAACCTCTCTGCCATGGGCAAGGACACCTTCTACCATGCTGGTCAAAGCCCCATCCAACCTTGAACATTGCCAGGAATGGGGCATCCACAATTTCTCTGTGCAAACTGTTCCAGTGCCTCACCACCTCACTGTGAAAAGCTTCTTCCTTGTATCTAGTCTAAATCTGCCATCTTTTAGCTTAAAATCCTTGTGCTGTGACACTCCTCTGTGCCTAACTTAAGCAACTTCCTGGGCTGCACCCAAGGAAAAGCAGTGCATGTGTACAGGCAGCAGGCTGGGCTCAAACCTCACCCCCATGGCTCAGGTCACCTTATGGCAATGACCACCGGTTTCACCTGGGCGTTGCTGTTGGCATATATACTGCAGTGCCTGCCCCAGGCTGACAGGGGCTCATGAGCTCTGCTTAGCATGGGAATAGCACCATGCTTCCACAGCCAGGGCTGGACACAGCCCTGAAGATTAGGAGCAGAGCACGATGCCCTAAGGAGGTCAAACATCACATGGATCCATTCAGGGAGATGAGATGAAAGCACAGCAACACCCTGCAGCTACAGCATGGCAAAACTGTCTCATGTGGGTTCATACCCACACGTGCTTATGCTAAGTTAAAAAATGGGGGGAAATGCAGTAAAGAGGAAAATTACATTGTGAACATCTCAAATCAGAGTGACTCAAATCAGCAGGCAATTTCTAATGCACCAAGGTTACCACATACAGCAGCACTCAGAGGAGAAAAGCATATCTCAGGCTAGGAAAACCATTCATGAAAGACAACCTGCAACTGAAGACAGATCACAAAATTGCTGTACTGCCCTGAAAGCCACCAGAGCCCTTCTGTTCCCATCTTATCATGTGAAAGTCTTCATTATTTGTGCAGTGTCTGCCATTTAATATCCTTCAGAGGCTAAAGGACTGGTGGAACAGCCAGTTTAATAAGTAATAAACATGATATTCTCTGAATTTCCAGTTGTGATATCCAGTTGTGATATCATCCACAGCACTGCAGAGCTTCCCACACATAAGTCTCAAGACAAACCTCAGTTGGGGAATTCAGTTGCAGACACAACTTCAGAGCCATGGTACTGCTTCAGTCAACTAAGGACTTCTACAGGAAAGAGCTTTAAATATTCAGAACTGTTGGCATAAAATGCAAGTTTCTTCATCACCGAAACATCTGTCTGAGCATACAAGCCACTTTGTCAGACCCCAGATTTCAAACTGTTGACATATTTTTCCAGTGCTTCCAAATGCATGAGGCTTGTCAGAGAAACAACCTTGAGTTTTCCAGAAAATAAAAAACAATACAGAAATTTAATTTATTTCATTTTAATTAATATGTTTTGGAACAAGCCATTAAAGCCACCTACCCACTTTGAAGTCCTTCCTAGATAGCCCATGAGCACACAGACCATGGACTGAGATTGTGGATCTGCCAGCATTTTACTTGGTGGCAAGCAGGCTTGAGGAATGGTTTCCTCTGGCCTGCTGCTCCCTCGCTGCCCTGCTTGAGTGCCTGAAATAATCCATCCAAAACATACCCCATTACCTTTATGTCCTTTATCAGCCACCTGCCAATGTTTAACACTAAAGGAGGGTCAAAATTCACAATTCACAGCAAGGGTTTTAAACTGGTGACCCTGTGCAGTTTGTCAGGAGTGACACGGCACTGTACAGGGGGTGCTGGGGTAAATGAGTTCAAGAAATGGCAAATTTGCCTCAAGCAAGGCACCCTCAGCACTCTCCTGGTATCCCCATCCCAGCCACATGAGGCTCCTGCACAAGCTGAGGTGTGGGGGAGGGAGGTTTGAACCATCAGCCAAGAGAAATCCATTTGTCACGTGGAGTGGTAGCGCTATTTTGCTATTCAAAATAAGTGAGCAGCAGCGTGGCACTGGCTGGGTATGGTCCTGCTCCCAGCACTCAGGCAGGACCTGATGCTTGTTTACCAGAGAACATTTTCACATCATTCTGACAGAATTTTAAATTGACATTTTACATGAAAAGTCTCTATTTATTGTCAAAGTAAAATAAGGGTTTTATGGCAAATGAAAGCCAGGCTGAAATCCATATCTTTGGCAATAATTCTACTAAGTTTATCACTTGCAGACTAAAATCTGCATTGGAGACTCAGTTATACAGTGAAATGCAATTTATCCATATTACATGTGTGTTTTCCTAAAGCACATTAAACTGCAGTTGCCAGGTCTGTGAAATGAAAACTTAGAAAAAGGAACATAATTTGCATTGACTAAAAGGTATATGCCATTATTTATGGAACCTTGCTATGCCTATAAATTGAACTGATGAGCAGAAAAAACCCCAAACACTTTAAATGTCTGTTGCCTGCTCACTCATCAAGGCTAGTTAAAGAGTTGCTCCTTTTTTTTGTTGATTTCTCTACGTATTTGTGATCTAAAGGTGCTCCCAACAAATTTAATGGCGTGTACTGTTTCAAAAGCTATGCACCATTTCCAATAACTGGGATTTTTTCAGACCTCAATGGATCTTATTAAAAAAAAAAAAAAGAGAAAGGGGTGGAACATGTTCTAAACTTCCAATTATGAATTAACTCTGAAGCAAGAGGAATTCAGAGTCCTTAACAAAAAACATATTTTTCAAAGAGCTACCATGTGGAATTGGGAGAGGCTTATCATTTAGCTATTATTATTCACAGAGCTCTGGCTGTACTCAGTACTTCACAGATGTATAAATAAAACAAGGTCCTTGTTCCAATGGTTTTCATAGTGCAATTCATATACTCAGATATCAGTTAAGGTCCATATGAAGTACTGAAGGACAGCTGAAATAAGAGTAAAAGGGCAATTACCAGTGTGAGAACCTGAAATGAAAATGCATTTCATTTTTTTCATTGTGACATAAAAGAAAAAGGGGATTGTTCAGCATATGAGAAGGAGAGAGTTAAAACATTTGGCATCATCATTGTCAGGAATAGAGAGAGGAGACTTGGTAACTACATTACCTCACAAATTTAAAATTTATCTTTTTCCAGGAAAGTAACAAATTGCAAAGGCTGGAATGAGAGTCTGGTAAGTTATGAAAAGGTGGGGGAACTTCAGAGGATACAGCAGCTACAGAAATGGGACTCTTTTATTTATCTCTGGGTTTTAATCTCTTTCCTGAGATCCTAATTATATTCATCACTCTGATTATTTTAATTCATATACATAGCAGGTAGCAAACCAAGCTGGAGAATATGAACTGTGAAATAAACTAACTTTTTATGTGCTTGCTAAGGTTATATACAAACATATCCACCCACTGTATTGTTAACAAGCCTAGAATCACGGAGTTATATAAGTTGAAAAAGACCTTTAAGATAATTCAGTCCAGCCATTAACCCAGTACTGCCAAGTCCACCACTTAAACCCTAAGCACCACATCTACATGTCTTTTAAGCACCTTCAGGGATGGTGACTCAACCTCCTTCCTGGGCAGAGTGTTCCAGTGTTTCAGAACCTTTTCTGGGAAGAAATTTTTCCTACTGTACTAATCAAACCTTCCCTGACACAACCTGAGGCCATTTCCTCTTGTTCTATCACTTGTTACTAGGGAGACAAGAATCACCCACCTCACTACAACCTACTTTCAGGTACTTTTAAGTGACCACTATGAGTAGCAATTTTTTTTCCTTTTTGAAGAGTTAAAACTAAACCTGTCACTTCTACATTTCAATTTCTTATTCTCAGGAATGAAATCTTAAAACTAGAAATAAATGGGAGAATGGAGAAGGAGCAGAATAGATTTTTACACTGTTTCCCCAAGCAGCCTGTGATACTTTGGGACATTTTAGTTCTTGGGATATTTTGCTGCATAATCGAAGACCATTTCATGTTTTTAATAATGCCTGCTAGATTGCAAATAAAAACCTCTACCATGACTGTATAAAAACATCAATCATAGCTGAAAACATCTTAATAAAAGATTTTCTCAAGTACCATCACATATCGTCTCCATGGCAACTACAGAAATTAGATACAAGGAAAAGCAAGAATAGGATTATAAACTTTTGCCAGTTTCCAGGTCCCACAGGAGAAACAGGGAGGCAATCTAGCACTGCCTGACCAGCTTCTCCCACAAAATGAACAGTTGGCTTGGGGATATGCTTCTATTGCTGCCTAGGACCAGGCTTTCTGGATATCCCTGTCTGACCCAGGCTAATTCCTGGTCTACAAGGTGAGGTCCAAGCCAGACCACTCCAAACCTAGGAATATGAATCCCCAGAAGCAACAGTCTGGGTCACATTGAGAGGCTGTGCTGTTCCTATCACATGCTTAATGTGGCTCCCTGGACCCCTAAAGTGAGAGCCAAGGAGGTGACACATGGCTTATGGCAAGCTGGAGGCAAGCTCAAAAGGGAGCTATCTGAACAACTGAGTAAACAGAGCTGTTCAGTGTCACAGCAGGCAGGACAAGGCACAAGGAGTACTCTCAGAGAGATGGCTCACTCTGCATGCACACAGAACCTCTGCATGTACACACAAATGTGCCTCCAAGCCAAGCACAGAGAGCTCGTACCCTCCTGTTATTGTAGTACAAGTCTTGCTAAAGTACAAACGAGCTATTTTTGACTCCACCTCAATCAGAAACAGAAAACCCTGAGAGAAATGTAACCAGCTTAATACATTATTTAGCAAATCCTCAAAAGAATTTTTATATTAGAACGTCCCTTTTCCAGTTGAGAGGAATGGCATGCCTCTTCCAGCATGCACCTCTCCAGCATCACTTTCAAACAAAGGCAGGCTTGTCTCCCATCCTAACTCAAATAATCTTCTGTTAGCTGCAACTAACCCTTCCTTTGATCTTCACAGAAAATGCTTCTCCATGTCACAACCTGAGTGCACATGCTCAGTTGTTGAAACACAAAGTCGCCCATGTCAGACAGGGGTAAACACAGGCAGGAAATCACAATGCTCCCAAGCCAGTGGCACTTCAGAAATATTCTAACAGGAATAACAACAGGGCAGGGAAAAAAGAAAAGACCTGACTGCAATTAGAATGAAGTTGGATCCATCTGTTAAAAGAATTACTTGATTTTATGTCAGGGGAAGGAGCTGCCCTTCCAGTCTGCTGTTCCTGCAGAGGAGGGTTGCTCTGCAATAGTTCTCTTGCTTTCCTTCCTGCACCTCTCGCGCTTGGCTCTCCTAGTTTGATTTCCAGAGTGCTAATCATTTACAGATAGTTCCTAATGCAAAAAAATGAGTGGACTCCAGAAGGCAGAACCTTCTGCTTAGCAGCATTATTCATTTAAATATAAACAACCACTAGATTATCAGTGGTGACCTAAAACAAGAGGTCCTACACTCCCTGAAATATTCACACGTATATAGATGGGTGCATACACATAAACATACAGCTGGATGCTTTTAATTTGCAGATACTTATGATAAAAATTGTAAGATGCAAATCTTGGAATAAAAAAATAAACTCTAAAGAAACAGCCTCACACGCAAGTTTCTTGCAAGGGCCTGAGATAGAGGTAGCAGGCTCATGTTTGCTCCGCTGTCTCCCTGTGACACATTGCAGTTCTACATTTTGACATTTTACTACAAGCTAGTTTACTGGAAGTTTGCTGGTTCAAAATATAAAAAGTATTATTAGCATTTTGTAATTCATGGTGAATGCTTACATAAAGAGTACGTGTTTAGTTCACAAAATTCCAAAGCATCTAGTTCATATCTGCCTTCTGCAAGAGGAAACTAAGACCAGTGTAGCTGAATGATCCTTTCTACGTACCTTTAACAACTTTTTATATGTTCTGTTGTACTTCCAGAGATAACAAGGTGGTGATGCTTTTTCCCCTAGTTTTGAGCATGGTTGGTCTTTCAGCAACTGTATCTTATGTGGATTCTCCAATAAAGAACTTGCTGTCTCCTTTTTCTGCTATTTTAGCATTATTATAGGATATAATGGTTATAGAGCTTCTTCTTGACAGGGATTACTATGGAAATGGGGTGAGGAAGATAAATCCCTTTTCAGGAATTGAAGAGATGAAGGAGAACTGAGTATCCTTTTCATGAGCCAGATGCTATTATCCCTCACATGTATGCTTTTTAAACCATGCATTGCTCTTCAGTTTGTCCTGGCAGCCTCAGATGTGTGGTTATCACAGCAGCCAGCAGCTCAGCCTCATGCAGCTGGAGCCACTCTTCCAGCAAGATGGAGGAGAAAATTGGAAGGGTAAAGGTGCAAAAACTTGTGGGTTGAGATAGAGACAGTTTAATAAATAAAGCAAATGCTGCATGAGAAGCAAAGCAATATCAGGAATTCATTCACTGCTTCCCATTGTTGTGTAAGTGTTCAGCCATTTCTACAGAAGCAGGGCTCCAACATGGGTAATGGTTACCTGGGAGGACCAATGCCAAATGTCCCTTTTTTCCCTTCTTTCCCCTGCTTTATATGCTGAGCATGACACCATATGGTAAGGAATACTCCTTTGGTCACTTGGGGTCAGCTGTCCCAGCTGTGTCCCCTTCCTGCTTCTTGTGCCCCCTTCCCCTTCCTGCTTCCCAGCCTACACATTGATGGGGCAGTATGAGGAACAAAGCACACCTCAGTGCTGTGCAAGCCCTGCTCAGCAGTAACTTAAACATCCTGATTGCTAGAATACTTTTTCATCATAATTCCAAAACACAGACCACACAAATTACTATGAAGAACATTAACTCTGGCCAAAACAAGTACAATAGTCAAGAGATGGAGCTAGAGACTTGATCAGGTGAAAGCTGCTATTATTTGTTTGACAGAAGCTTCTGCAGACACGACAAGCTTTGCTCTTGGTCACCTTGACATGATGACGTCATTGCTGCATGATAACACAGACACTGAATGAAAACGTTCATGGTGCTTTAGTCACTGCTGAGAGCAAAAGATTGTTACTGAAAGAGAGAGAAACAAAGGAAATAAAAGAATGTGATAAGAAGTCGATAAATAAAAGAACCTTGTGACAATTAAAAAGCAGAAAAAAATCCCCAAATCCACGACAATACCCTCAATAAAAATTGAAAAGAAACATTAAGAAATAGTAGGTTAGATCCATAAAGCAAAGTAAATGGAGTCACAATCTATTTACTCCCAAGCTGGAGCCCAAAAAATTAAACTAGGTTTTAACTGAGAGTTAACTGTGTGGGTACAAGTCTGTTATGCACACAAACCTCATATTTTGGTTGTTTTTCACAGGAACATATTTACAGTGGAGATATCCTTGGCTGTTGAAGAAAAAGGCTTCAAGTACAATCTGTATCAGCTGGCAAAATTACTTTGTTTCCATCAGGATGACAGTCAAATCATCGAACATGTTAGCTAGGACTCTGGTGGAGGTTTCAGCTCCCATGAGGCTGATTTGGTTCTAAGGAATTAAATGGCAGCCTGATGTTGACTTGTCCACAGAGGGACATGCACTTCTATGTTACTACCTCACCTCACCACCATGAAGTCCTGTCCAAGGGGCCAGTATTTGCTTTGCTCTGAGTCATTGCTTTTGTGTGTGGAGGGACTTCCCCCAAACCTTGCACTTCACCATAGACCTCTACATTACAGGGTTGTTTCTGCAAGCCACAGCAGGATACAAAGGGAAATATAGCCAGAGAGTGGCTGTGTGCCACATCCAAGAGTTTAACAATTCTGTCACTTCTCACTATCATAGTTCCCTAACCTCTCTTCATTTCCCCATTATGGGCAAAACAGTTCATATCACCAAACAAGGCCAAAGCTTGTAGCCTAGATGGTGTAAATCAGTCATGAACGTCACTGAGGAGAGGAATTATACCAGTATAACCTCAGTCCAAGCAGCACACACCTGTTCAGTTTGATGTTGACTGTTTACTTTTGAGGACACTGCAAATATCCCTTCTTTAAGAGCTCTGCTCCAGGCCTGGTGTTGATTCATGCACCAACTGGCTGTTCTTTGAAGCTGCTGGCTGCTTGTTTCAAAGTTCATATTAGTCAAAGCATGGGAAGCATATCTCCCCACTGCTCATATTAATGAATGCCATTTTTCTGGGACAATCCATGGCGACATTATAAACATGAGCATAACAGTTTACACATTTTACCAAAACTCCAAATGAAATAATCACAGTCTTCAGTTGCCAGGTTAGTCAAAGGTCCCCACCTCCCTTATCACTGAAGTGCACAGTTGTTGTTTGTTCATCTTTCTAAAGCCTTTTTTTTGAGTTTGGTCAGATTTCTGCTTGAGTGATTTGGGTTTTTTGATTCCTTGAAAGAGGACTTAATCAGATATGGCAGACTATTGGAGATAAGCAAGGATAAGATTCGGACATATTTTTTATCAATGCCCAAAGCAGACTTCAAGACCATAGTAAAAGGATCATACTTAAGCTCTGAAGAGCAACGCAGTCTTTGGATCACAAAATCTTAAGGGGCTGATGTTACAGGTGAGATTTTACACTAAAGACAACTTTTATTTTAAAAATTCTATCCATGAGTATTTTCCTGTCAATTTACCCAGACAAATTGCCTCACCAAGGAGTCAAATCCGTGCTAGGGCGAATGAAGCAGCAGAAGCACAGATTCAAGGTGGGAGCAACATTACTCCTTTGTGTGACAGCAGTGTCCTAGATCCAAACAGCAACCTCATGAAATCTCAGGAACAGACAGGTGTTGTATGAGCAGCCAGACTCTCACCCTACATCACTTTGCAACTCACAGACATGCTGTGAGACTTGAAAATCAACACAGTGGCCACAGCCAACTTAATTTAGTCATTTCTTGTAGACTAATCTAGAAGATGGGGATAGGAAGGGCAAAGCACTACATTGAGCCAGACACATCCAAAGGAGTGTAGGGATTCAGATTCAGGCCATGTCTGGTCTTTCCCACTCAATGCTAAGGGAAGAGAAGGACTTGCCCTGCTCTGCTGGCTCCATAGTTTAAACCCTCTAGTCAGTGGCTAAGCTGGGTATCAGACGCAGCCTGCACTATGCACCCCATTTTTATTCAGCATTCCATTTTGAAGCAGTCTGAAGCAAAACTAAATTCTGCACTACGTAGGATATGTGTAATTAGTGACTCAAGTTTCTTTGCATCTGTCTTCTGCACCCCACTTTCTGACAAATGACAATTGTATTGTAATGTTCCTTACTGCCTAGAAATTTCCTAATTAGCATTATCATGCCTCTTAAAACAGATTAGTGTAATTACAAAGTTCCTATTTAAATTGCAGTCACCTCAGTCATCAGTAAAAAAAAAGGAAAAAATCAAATGCAAATATTCTTTAATGTCCTCTGAAAAAAATTAAAACTCATTTTACCATAGCATCTGCTGGGAAGGGAAGCATGGAAAACAGTCTGAGATTTGTGAAAAATAGCCCAGTGAGAATCAGACAACAGACACTCAGACAAGCTATAGCTGGTGCTTAGCATGGCCCCAGCTCTGGAAGAACATTCATTTCCAATGTCCTGCATGAGGTGTCCAGGAAGAGCTACCAAGACTTATTCAAAATTAATTGTGAGCCATCAGCCTAAATAAAAGGGGTTTGGTCACCAGCTTCTGTTGCCTGTCAGGCAAGGAAACATTCCTGCAAGCAGCTCTGCCAGCAATGCTGAAGAAAATGTCCAGAATAGATGGACTGTGAGCTCTCCCACCATCAGCATTTGCTTTGGGTGTGTGTGCCCCAAGCTCAGGATGTGGAGCTGGGTTGGTTTGCTGCTCTCTGCTGCCCAGCACCACACTGGGCTTAGCAGGAAAATGCCACGGGCATGTGGCTCCTTCCAGGCTTTGTAGGGGGAACACAAGCAGGATACTAAGGCCTGCCAATAGCACACGCTAGGAAATTCTGCTCTGGAGCCCTAAGAAGTGCCTGGTGGAAACCAGATAAGCAGGTCACTCCTGAAGCAGGCTTATAATATAAGTGCATACTGCCTCCAGTCTTTGGGCTACTCTCCCATTGTCCCAGACCTGCTGCCCCATGTCCAGCCTCCTCTATATTCATAGGTATAAACAGCTTCATGGTTTGCTCCCACTCTGCTTGCAGTGGCTGATGGAAAAATCCCCTTTACTTCCCTATGGAATTTGAGAGCTGAGATGATACAGACATGCTTATAGTATTGTGCAAAAAGACAGGCAAGGGGTAATGCTTTCCTGTACTTATTTCCTGTACTTATTTCCCTTACCTTTGAGTCATGAGCAAGTTCCTAAGCAGCAGCTGATCTCCCTTTAAGCTGGAGGCTGCAGTCTATAAGCTGTGTGCTCATTTCCCATCAGAGATGTGATCTTTACATCTGCAGTTGATGTTCAGCACAGCAGAACGGATGTATGAGGTTAAAAAAAGATATGGGCAATATTTTCTAACCAGTGTTCAATTTTGCCCTCTTGTGTCAGCTTCCTGGTCACACTAAAGCTAATCAGAACACAACCCTCAGCAGATCAGACCTACAGCTCCAGCAGAGCCTGAGAGCTTGTGTGCAAGCTAGCCCAGCTGAGTGTCCTGCATTTATGAGCCAAAGCCACAAATTGTTTTCTAGCAGAAACTAGTTAAATGGGCATAAAATCATGGAATGTTGCTGGATTCTTGACAGCAGAACAACACTGGAAATTGTGCAATGCTTCTTCCTTCTAGCTGCAGTGGGCAGAAACTGAAATATAGGAGATTCCATCTGAACATAGGAAGAACTTTTTACTGTGAGGCTGGCAGAGCACTGAAACAGGCTGCCCAGGGAAGTTGTAGAGTCTCCTTCTCTGGAATGATTCAAAAGCCTTTTGGACACAATTGTGAGTAATGTGCTCTAGGGGGCCCTGCTTGAGCAGGGAGGTTGAACTAGATCATCTCCAACCTTACCCATTCTGTGATTCCTTCCAACCTTACCCATTCTATGATCATGTGCTTCATTATAACATTTAAGTTTTGAATTCCCCTATAAGAGATTCAAAAAGGTTGTATTTGAAAGGCTGAAGAAAGTCCTCTTCCTAAGTTTTGATTTATTAGGGCTGAAAGTAATATACATTTCTGTAATACCTAAGAAATGGTATGCATTTCCTCCCAAACACATTTCCCAATAATATAAAGGAAACTGAAACTGCATGAACTCTGAAATCTCACAGGTAAAGGACAACAGGATGACACAGAGTCAGTGTTTTGATACCCTTGTTTGTTTTCAGTGAAGAGTTTTAGAATAAAGAGCTGAAGGGATGGTGTTGAACAGGAAAAAACTTCACTGCAGTCTTCACAGATGAGTACACCAGTAGAAAGCTGGGTGAGGACATTTGTCTCCACTTTCCCCATGCTCAGGGACTGGTTTACTGATTAACCTGAAAAGCTAACATCTGCAGACCATCAGGGAGCAGACTGGAGACTGAGGTACCCTACAGAGACTGAGAAAATAGCATTAAAAACCCCAGGAGGGTTTGCCTTCAACAGCCTTTCTCTTCCTTCCTGCAGAGGAAAGGTGCCCTGATTGAAACCCACCTGTGCTGTGGCCATGCTGCCCTCTGACTCCCACCCACATTTCCTATGGACACCTTGGCTTGCTTAGAGCTTTTCCTAATTGAAAGCCATGGTTGGAAATGCCATTGCTTAAGTGTTTAAAATGTCCTGGTGAATGTTTGTAGGGATGTACCATGACAACATTTTTCTCTGGTGATGTAGCCAGCTGAAGAGACCCTCACTGTTTCTGGGGTGCTTCCTGAGCCAAGGCAAATGGAGAGAAAATCTTTCTTGCCATGGAGACAGCTCCCTGTCTTCCTGCCTTGGGTCCCTCATAGCACAGGTGAAGCAGTGTCCATGGCATCAGAAGTACCAGCAGGCACTGGAAAAAATGGGACCAAATGTGCTCTCACCTTGCTGACGCTCAGTGGCACTAGACATCAAGCCCCAAGTAAAGAGTGTTGAAGCACTGAAGATGTTCCTCTTGAACAGAATGAGCTAAAAACCTCAATTGTGGCATTCCACACAAAATCTAGATTTCGTCTATATGATAGAAGGCAGAGTAGAAAAACCTCTACAAGAATCTGCTTAATCTGTGGGATTTCTCCTCACAGCTGATAGCAGCCACCACTGCTCGCCAATGAGACCCTGCAAGGCACCAGGCACACACTGACCACCTGGCAGGCTCTGATGGACTCTGAGGGGACAAGAGGCCACAGATCCATCTGAAGGAACTGTCAGCATTGTCAACCCCTAAATACAGAGCAGAAATTATTTATTTCTACAACCCACAATATAAGACAATCTTTCAAAGTGGCTGTCTGGGCAGCCAGTAATAGCTCAGGGTCTATGAAGTGACTGGCAAAGAAGGAAAAAGAAGCAGAAGTGAAATAAATTTCTATCTCTGGCTCAGCTTCTGCACTTGAATAACTACACACAGTGTCTACACACAACAAACATGTGAAATGCTGAGTTACAGAAGAGTTGTTATGGGGCTCTGAGTAACATGGTCCAGTGGAAGCTGTTCCTGCCCATGGCAGGGGGTTGGAACTAGCCAGCCTGCAAGGTCCCTTCCAACCCAAACTACTCTATGATTCTATTTCATCTGAGCTCTCAGTGACTGTTCTCATCCAGATGTTTTTGCCTACTCTGATAATACAAAGTCAAACCAAGATCAGTACTGTAGATAATAATCTCAACTAATCCTGCAAATTGTTTTTGTCCATAAACAACAACATTGTAAATAAGTCAAAACCTGTGAGAAGTCCTAAGGGAAATAAAAATGTATTACACTGAGGTAATTACATACACTTTCTATTAAGCAGACAAAGCCCACATGTTGTGGCTTCCTACACTCATTGCTCCAGCACACACAAAAATATTACAATATTAGTTTGCAGGAAATACTTCAGGTAAGTAAGTACACATTTCATCAGATTTTACTGCCCCATTAAGCACACTCATGTCCCATAACACACCCTGCCTGTATAGGGAGGGCTGTGGGAGCATGGCCTGGGTATTGCTGATTTCAGAGATGCAGCTCCTCAGGCAGTATCAGCCAAGCTATATTAACTATACTGATGCCAAGGAGAAATCCTACCTGCACTGCTCTTCCCCATGGCCATGTGTGCCCCCTTCCACCCTTATGCCAGCAGCTAGCATACAATCATGCTGATCAGGGACCTCTCTGGAGAATAATCCCAATTAAATCAAAAGACCAAGAAATGTAATTCCAACACAAAGCAGCATTATACTACACAGTCACATGGACACAGCCACTTAAAGTTTTTCCAGGGAGCTGAGTGTTTACAGACGTCACTGAAGGACTAGTCCAGTGCCATGGATTTCCCTAAAGAATGTATCAGATCTGCTGCTCCTGGGGGGATGTGTCTGATGCCCATGTGGCACTAGGCAACTGCAACTGGCAGCTGTGCCGAGCCCCTCATGTCCAGGAGCTCTTGAAAGGGGATCTCACTCTTTCACCTCCTCATGGGGTTGAAGGGGCTGAAAAATACTGTCCCAAAAGTAATTCACCTCAGCTGTCTTGGGTTGTTCCCAGGCAGATCAGAGCCAGTGCAGTTATGGTCTCTTGTAAAGGGACAAAACAAAGAGCTCCTTTTCAAATCAGCAGGACGAAATGACCTCAAGAAAAGGGGAAGGGGAAGAGCCCCTGTGCAAAGACCGGAAAATGAGATGATCTACTGAATCACAGGATAGCCATGAATGGGAGGAGGGAATTGTTTCTAAGGCTTCCAGAAATGTAAAATGTGAAAAACAGGGTGGACAGAAGAATGTACCTGTTGGAAAAATTAGGGTTGGCATCAACACATGACCCATAGCTACCCACTACTGCTCCAAAGCTACAACTACAGCAAATAAAAGAACAGAATATCAGTCTCACTCACAGACACCCAAGCAGCTCTAAAATACTATTGAGGTCTACCCAGAAAACTACCACATTTAAAAAACATCCATACTCATGCAACAACCCCAAGGAGTACAGGAGCAGGACTGGGAGGTTTCCCAAGCAAACAGAAACCCCCCATTTTGACATGCAGGTGGGTATCCCATGCCAAGGGAATTCCCTGTTGCTGCCATCTTCTTGGCAGCTGGGCAAGTTCACAGCCCTGGGACCCCAATTCACAAACCCACAGTAAAACCATTGGCTCCACATTCTTATCTCCCAGTAAGAGACCTCAGCTCTGGTCCTGAGAAGCACTGCCACCAGCCATCAGCCAGGAGTCCTGCTGCTCCAGGCACCTGTGCACAGGAATTCTCAGTTTTCCTTTGCTCTGAGAACATGGGGCTGAAAATTGCACCCTGCCAAATGGATATCCACCCAGCAGCAAATGCAGAATCCAGAGAGGAAAGCTTCTGGGACCTTCTTCAGGCTATGACCTGCTACTGGGCTGCTCCTAGAAAAAGAGACCAGCTAGTTGCAAGCCATTTTATGCACAATTTATATCAATACCTTCCATCATTACAAAGTGGTTTGCCTCTTATGCAGAGAAAGTCAAGAATGCTGGGTATCCTTCCATGCCTTCTAAACAAAAAGCGGAGAAAAGGTAAAGGGTTTAATCAACCTCCAATTAATTTTTATTGTTAGCAGATGCTGCAAATTGCTAGCTCTTAGGGGCTGCTTCAGTCTCTCTTTTGCAGTTGCCTAAATCCATTGTCAGCAGTGACAGAAGCACAGATGACAAAAACCAGTGCTGCCCTCGCAGAGAACAGAACAGCTCTGCCCAGTTCCTGCTCAGAAAGGACTGCTTGGACAGGGAGCCAGGGGGGTGCAGGCTGAACTGTGGGGTGAGGAGGGAGCAGAGCCAGCAGCAAACAGGTGCTGGAGTGGGGCTCTTCAGAGGGCACAGGAGAGAGGCTGAATTCGGTGCCCCTCTCCCCAAGCCCTGTTGCTGCTGGCACTTACCTTGTGTGTGCTGTACCAGGGCCCGGACAGGGATCCTGGTCCCCCAAAGGATGCATTCCAAGGTGCCTGGGATGGTGTCCATGGCCCTGTCCTCAGGCCCCAGCCACTGGCCATGCCGTGCAATGTCACACCAGTGGGGAGGGGTGGCTCTGAGGAGAGGTGAACAGGACGTGGCACTCTCTTCCTGATGTGAGAAAGGCTCCTCACATGCTGTGCATGCAGGTGTGTGCAGCCAGAGCTGCAATTGCTGGTGTGCACCAGGACACCCTTAGCTGGAGAGTAGCTGGAGCACAGGAGAGGAAGGGGAGCTTGACAGAAGGTTTTGCTGCTCCTTCCCAGGGCATTCAGGTACCTTTTTTTCGGTCTCTGACTTCCCCAATGCCCCACCCTTCTCTGAAGAGGCAGCCTGGGAATTTAACTCCTTCAAATCTCTGCCTAAACCTAACGGTTAAGTATTAATTCCTCACTGCTGGATTGCAAAACTTAGAAGTTGTTGTTCCCAAAGGCAGATAGTCACTTACATAAATTCTTACTTATGTCCTGTATTTTTCTCTTCTAATTATTTCCTGAATAGTTTCTTTGCAGAGACTTCAGGCAATGTGTTCATTCCCAGTCTGTGGCTTTATTCATTCATTCTTTTAGTTTTGATTTGATCATTTGTTTCTTCTGGGGAAAACAATGACTAAACAAGCTCATTAAAGGGAGTCTAAAGCAGGCAAGGTAGGAGCTTGGCAGAATTACACAGGAGACAGAAGTAGGCCTCTCCAGAGAAGCATAGAAAGAAATATTAAGACACCACATCTTCAGGCTGTTGACAATACAACTGTGTGCAATCTAGAGAGCTCACACTGTACCTTGGAGGAACCGACTTGCATTAATTCATTCCTTTGCTTAGCTGGGTTTGAAACACCCAAAGTCCTGACAATTATTGCAGCAGACAAGGGTCAGTGGGCAGTTATTCTGCTCCCTGCTACATTGGTTTTCTCCTAGTCTTAAGAAGAACTGGCGTTGATTGCTTAGTCCCAGTAGGGCCCATGGTGCTACCATCAGCAAGATGCATTGAGAGAGAACAAGTCAGCATGCAGGATAGCAGGCTGGGGACTGAACTTCCAGCAAGCAAAGAGATATGATCCCTAACAGAAATGAGCAGCAGCAAAGCTGACCACCAGTATGATTAATTTGGTCAAAAATAGAAGAAACACACAACTACAGGAAAGAAACTGTAGCTAAATTAATACTTTCCAACTTGAACACATAATATCTTAGCCACAAGGATGTTATTTTAATCCAGACAAAAGGGGATATAGAAAAGGCAGAGGTGGCAAGGTAATGCTTCAGTTAGATGATGGTAGAACACCCCAAAATACAAAATCTTGTCTTATAACAATAGATGTTTTGTTCATGCATGTGCCCTAACTTGAAATACCAGTTTCTGTGATCACAGCTCCAGGGAGTCCTTTGTAAATATTGGAATTAGCTGCAGCCATGTATATATAGGTATGCTGGAAAAAACCAGCTCCAGTATTTCATGGCTGTGTAAATTGCTGCAGATTATTTTTACAGTGTTGTGTAATTATTCTCTGCAGTCTAAGCTTACACTATAGAAAAAATTCTAGGCAGTCTTGGTTATGACTGCAAAATAACCAGTGCAGTGAAACTGGAGTGTAAACTGCTGCAATGATATTTGCCCTGTCTAGAGAGAGCTGAAACAATAGCCCACAGGGAAGTGTGAAAGGACCCATTCTTTTAACTGCAGTGCTAAACTAGAAGTCTGCTGACAATTTAAGTGTCAACATCAGCTACTTCAAGGCGGATCATTTGAGCAGAAACACCAGGCTAATGCTCTTATTTGTCATGCTCAATTTGCACTTGTTGTATAGCAGATCCTGGGATGAAGAGGAAAAGCAGCAATGATTGTCAAAGGTTGCTGAGCTGAGGAAAGTTCTCCCATTCCTCACCCTTTTTCACACATTCACCTCTGCCCCAGCTCAAAATAGGGAGCAAAGATGTTGATGCTCCCCCAGGCTGGAGAAATTGTCTTTGGTAGCCAAAAGACACAGTGGTCCCTATCAGACTGCCAATGACTTTTTCAGTATGGTTCTCTGTTGCCAAAAGTGCCCAGATTGGTAGGAGATTGAAAAGGAGTGTAAGGGGAGTGGGAGGAGAGGAGCAGCCCAAAATATCTCTTGGGGACAGTTGCTGTTGTTTTGCTTCATTCTTGTTGGTTCACTGCCTAAAATACAAATATGACTGTGGTTTTCCCTTGCATAAGAAAGCTATTGGAACAGGTTTTCTGTAATGCTGTCTACATGGAGCCCTTGCTGAATTGCTTTTAAAGTTGATCTAACAGTGACAGATCATTGTTCCACAGTTGGTTCCAGACATACCAACTCACTCTAAACATGCCAGGGGCTCTTATGGCAATCTTTATTTATTGAAGATCTCTGATTGTCTTGCTTATAAAACCATTATTCAGTTATTCTGATTAATTTAACTTTACATTGTAAACCAGCCCTTTTAAAATTTTAAATATTTTAAAAACTATTTCTGCTCAGTTACTATCCTCCATTAGGAAAAACAACTAACTATGTGCCAAAGTCCCTATATTTGTGCATTTCTATTTTCAGGCTAAAAGTGATGCTGAGGTGTTTGCCTTAAAGGTATTAAGTCCTTAGGACTGGATCCTGAAATATCCTGAGGAAATGTCCCATGAAGTGGAAGCAGAAGATGGGATCTGCAAGATGTTTTAAATGAGAACATTACTCCCAGTTTTCAGTGGCACACAGCTGTGCTGAAAGTTTGTTCCCAAAGTCAAGCTCTATTTGAAGGTCCTTCAAATCAGAGGTGTCTTCTGCCAGCTGGGCCCCAGGATAGACTACAGCCACTTCAAAAACATGGAAATACAAGGCATTTTCAGTGGGTACTACAACACAATAGCAGAGTCACTTCACTGGGGATATGTGCAGAACGCACCATGTACAAATCTCTGTCTGTGTATCTTTGGTTGTTGTATTTGTTGTACTGTGGGGTAGCTCAAAAAAAAAAACCTCAAGAAAAGTATCTTCAGAAAGGTCACCTGATTTGCTGTTGCTGGATCTGTCTGTTTTTACACATGGACAAAGGCAACAGATGTGCAGATTTGTGTCTCTGTGGTGGCTGACCACATCAGTATCAGGACAGGACTGTTTCTCCCTGTGAGCAGCACCTCACTCCCTTGGAGTAGCACACAGCACAAGGCAGCACCTGTGAAGATGGAGTAGACACTGCTTGAGTTGGTTTGCTGAGAAATCTCAAGGATGGTTAAAGAGAGTAAGCTGCAGGTGTCAGTGTTTGACTCCTCTCATTCTATTGCCCATCATTTTTGGGTAGAAGAGAAGGGACTTCACAGCCTGGGAGATTACACCCACCTCCTCTTGTGCATCCCATCAAGTTTTTAACATCTTGGGATATTTCTGAGCAACGGAGATGCAAGAGACTGTTTTGGGTGTTCATTTCATGGATTCCCTCACTTGCATGCTGCATTTCTATCTGATATTCTTGAGCCAAGCATCGGTTGCTGTTAACAACAGATAATGTTCCTCTGTTTGGTCATGAGGATTTGGAGACTGTAATGGATGCTTTGTCAGCTTCAGGTTCAGATGATGTGGGACAGTGTCTGATCTGTGTGTGTCCCTGAACTCTGGCTTGTATGACATTGGGACCTCATAAACCAACAGAGTAGGCAGGTTCCTACCCCTGGTTGCTTTAGCCTCTGGAAGTCATCCGTGAAGAGCTTGGCCTGGTGCCCCTTATTTGGGATACTCAATGCACCTGGGTGTCTGAAGAGGAAAGAAGAGGGCTTTTCATGCGTGCTTGCCCATGCCTCATCGCTTCTCTGAGCTTACACTTTGCCATTGTAGATGAGCCACACTCTCAGCTGAGGAGCCCCTGTCCTTGACTACTCGGCTCTGGCCACAGTTACTGAGATTTCCTGGGAGAGAAGATTGAAGAGTCAATGGTTTCCTTCTGTGCCAAATAGGTTTCCTTCTCCCTTTGTCCAGGGTACTTAGGTGTTCCTGTGAGGATAGACCCCAGGTGATGGGAAGTTCAGTGTTGGGACAGATGGTTCCAGCTGGGTGGTGCAGGAGAGAGTTGAAGACCTTGCTTTTACCCAGCTGCTAGTGCCAGATGAGTGCCAAAAGTGCTGAGCTTGAGCAGGATGATCAGACGTGTTTCTGAGTTAAATGTCTACAAGCAGGCTTTTGCTGGTCACTCACTATGTGTAAGGCTGTACCTGTGGGCTGGAGATCTGCCTGGAGCAGGTTGCAGGCAGGGAATACTGTGTAATGGATAGTGCAGGACAATTTGTGGAAGATGTGTACCAACAGTCAGTTGATTTTTATAAGCAGCTTTCATCTCCCTTTCCCCAGCAGCTTTACAAGACCATGGTGCAAGTGTGTACTACTTCATATGCTAGCAATTACAGTCCTTTGGAAAGTTGCTTTCCATCTTGAAGCCTACTAATGTCCAAAAAATAGAAGTTCTGGAATCAAGATGTACATTACAGACCTTGGAGAAGGCTTTTGTCCTTCCTTTCTGCATGGTGGATCAGTGAGAGATTTGTAGACTTTGGATGTTTTCGTTTTTGCCTTTTAGGCCCTACCAATTTAGGCTTAATCCTGATCCTTTTAAAATCAATGTCAAAGTTCCCACTGACTTCAAAAGAGACAGCCTCAGCTTTCAAATACTTTAAAGAATAATTTTAAGCAAACAAACCCAAAATGGATAAGAACTACATTTTCTCTCTCTATTAGGCATGCAACTTATTTTCTCCAAATGTAAACGTTACCTGGAGAACTAAGCAGTGATGTGTTTTTTATTATTTCTTTAGGAGGCTACAGTACCCAAAGTATATTCCATACATACTTCTTCATTTAGGAGCCAAACATAGCTATGTAAAGTGAGCAGCTTGTTTACAGTAGGCCCTTATGTCTTGCTATCAAATTAGTGGCAAATCAGGACTGTAGTAAACAGAGGTCAAAGATCAAACACACAATTTCACATAAAATTCCAGACCATGTACACAAAATTTAAAATGCAAAATCTTCAAATCATAAGACCATCAACTGCTCTTAAAACTAATCAAAAGCAGGATAAGGACTGAAGGAAATGAAATTTAAACATGATTTTAATCCAACTTTTAATGGAACAGCTACATCATGGGTATCTTTTAACCATGACAGCTGATTCCATGCTACTCATTGCATATGCTGAAACAAGGTTTTGGTACATCTCTCTGGCTACTCATACACACTGTTTTGTTTCTTTCTTTCCAATTTCAAATAAAGATAAATTTCAGAAGTGTTACCACCTAAGATTTTACAGCGGTTCTCTGCCTGCTAAAACCCATGGTAGTTTTGCATAATTTTTTTTAGTGCATTGTTTCTCTGTGTTCAGAAGAGGGAATGACAAGATGCCGTGTGCTCCATTTTGTGACTGAATTTGAGCACAGTCAGGTGTCTTGGCTGATGGTCCCTTCCTTATCTGGAGGTCAAGGCTCACATACATGTCCCACAAGAGCTCCAGGACATGCCAGTCCTACACTAATGTGTTACAGTAAACCCCAGTCTGAAGTGGTCTGGGAGGAATGCTTTTCTGCAGCCAGCTAAGGGAAAGAAAGGATGCTGACTCCTTAAAACTGAAACATATTTGTTTAATGAAGATTTTGTTGCTGAATGCCACCAGATGTCAGCATACACTATATGATTAAAAGCGAGTGTCTAAGACCTCTGAGAAGTGAGCAGTTACAAAAATGCCTTTTGCCTCATGGAAATGATGAACCAGATCAGCTTTGCTGGGGTAAGAATTATGGCAGGGATTAGCTGGAAGAAATTGCCTGTGAGGTTTTGCTCAAATATCTGCTTACTTCTTCCGCCCTTGGAACGTACCCATCTGCTCTGCCTTCAATCCTTCTCCCCATCCAGAGGTCTGTGAGAGGCCTCCTTTGGCCCTGTCCTCAACCTACAGCTTCATGGGGTTTCTTAGCATGGACCCAAAGACCTGCACCTTCCTCAAATCCAGGACAAGAGGGGAGAGGGGAACTTGCTGAGGATCCAGAACCCTGCTTTTCGTATATGTAGTTAGGGAAGATACACCTCTACCCCAAATACTGCAGCAGTATCTGCTCTGGCTATGAATGAACATGAGAACTCCCCAAGAAGGTGGGCACAGAGAGAGTTTTTCAATGACTTAGGGAAAAAATATGAACAGCAGGAAAATTGTGATGCAATTTTTTAATTCTCCGACTTACTCCTTTCCACTTAGGAAAATGCCAGAAGGCCAAAGCTGTTCTTTGGATGACCCAGTTTAATATCTGCTCAAATTTTCTACTTTAATATAGGTATCTGAGGGTTGCATTTTCTCCTATTGAAATCAATGGCACGGCTCTTCAGAGTAAGGTAACCTGCTGCAAGGCTTCTTCCCCACTTCTTATTACCTTCTGTCCTATGGCAGGACCTGTACTACAACCAAACATGCCCCATCCACACCCTGGTGGCTTGATCATTTAAGTTCTGTACATGCATACACACACTCTTGTGTGTATGTCTCCCTCTTCCTCCAGTCATATGCACCGTTTTAAACAGCTAAAAGCAACAAGGCCCCTTCAAAACAGTTTTCCCTAATGGACATGTACAGAGCTGAAACCATTATTCATTATTCTGCCACTATAAGTTCTGCCCTAGGTCTGCCATTGTCCACACACATCCCAAGATGTCACAAAACACTGATCTATCAGAAAGTCCAAATAAGTCAGAACCCAAGGGACAACTGAGCAAAATGACATTCCTTTGGTGCTATGAATCAAAAAGACATACATCTGAGTTTCCCAAAACATGTCCTTCTGTCTTGGAGTCTCAATTTAGTTTTGAGGATTTTACTATGTTTGGCTGACTTTCTGGGTGTACAGCAGCTTTATTCAAAGGTCCAGCACAACAGCTCCAAGTGCACTGGCACCCCTCCAGACTTCACAGCCGTGACTACTGTGCTGCAGCAGATAAATTCTGCTGGAGGCACGTGCTGTTGTCACCACACACCAACAGAGCAGATCTGATGCTCTGAGGCAACTTCAGAGGTTGCACATTCATAGAGAAGACACAAAAAGCACAGTGCTTCTGGACACTATCAACGCCATTGCCTGCTTGCTGTTCAGCTGCTTTGCTCCAGCTCAGCAAATGTGGCGTTTCCCAGGAGCACCAGATGTCCACACCAGAGGCACGTGTATGCAGATGGTCTGTGTAGCAAGCTCACTGCAAGTGTGAATGCAGTAACAGCACTGAAACTCATGCAATCCAAGGGCAAAAATCCATCAGCTCTTTCAGTTTGATCCATGGCATGAGGTGGATCAATCCGAGGATGGTCCTGCTTCAACAGACTCTCAAAAGAAGGGCATGTCCTGCCTATGTCTTACGTAAGTGGCCTGGCAGTAACGGTAGGGGACAAGTAGTCGAGAGACTGCCTGGGGAGTGCCTGAGTGCCTGTTTAACCTGGCTCTATCTATGGTTTAGGAAATCCCCCCTCTTTGGAGGGAATAAGACAGGCACCTTGTTTCAAATCCCTGGAATATCCTTAAACAGGATTTGGGTGCCTACGTGTCTTTGAAGAGCTGACCTGTGCCTCAGAAACCTTATTCCACTGAATAGCCCACTGACTTCAGAGGAAGGAAACTGCATATTATAAAATCTGTATTCCAAAACCACACTGAAACCAGCCCTGGAGCCAGATACTTTATGTATTACAGCCTTGACAACACTTACATATGGTGGCAGTGAACTGAAACAGAGTATGATAAGGTCTGATCTGGATTGAATCTGTTTTAAAAAAATAGTGATTTAAAAATAAAAATTATGGTATTTTGGTAAATCCATAAAATCCCTGCAATATTAAACATAAAAAGTAAAATAACCTGAGGCAACCTCCGGGATAACAGACTGAGAACACACTGGTTTCTTCCCTCCAAGAAATAAATTGTTAACATGAATATCACATATGTCTGTGAGTGTGCTGGAAGCAGGGGAAGAGCTGAACTACGTTTAATAACCAGTCAATTGATATCACAAACCTTGTATATACACAATATTCCTTGTTAAAATATTTGAAAAATTGGAAACAAGCTTTCTTCACATTACGAAGGACAAAACCCTTTTATGCCTCTGCATTTTAAATTAAGATCCAATAGGTTTATTTCCATAAGAGTTCTGTTTTCATAAATGAACTATTTTGTGTTCTAAGGACAGATGAGATAGTCTGATTATAAACTAGCTTTTATAAATACCAAAGATCAAAGTCCCCTTTTTTTTTTGCTGTAACTACAGCAATACTCACTGTAGTGTTTTGGAAATGCTGCTTTCATCCTTGTAAAACCATTCAAGCAAGCAAAGGACATACAGATCTTCAGAGATGGAGATAACATTTGGAATTATTTGGAGAGAACAATAGTAAATAATAATAAATCAAGAACATGGTGATAGACTTCTTTTGCAGGGAACATCTTCAATGAGGTATTTTGACACAGATGTTTCCTGAAAGAGCAAGTAGAGATCCCTGAAGCATTTGCTGCAGAAGTGCAGATGTTTGCTTTGGTGAGGAATACTATCGCCATGAAAGTAAACAGGATTTTGCAAGGGTATGTCCTGGGGGTGTATTACATTTTCTTCAGGCAAATGATGGATTTTAAGTTCCTCATTGAAGAGGAACCTTACTTTGTTAGTGGAGAAAAATACTTTTGACTGTGATGTGGGTTATTTTTTAGACACAGACCATTTTGTTAGAATATGTATTCAAGAAAATAGAATAGAAAAACTATATATATAGAAAATACCTCCATCATGCATGTTTCATGAGTTTTAACTTTCTTTGGAGTAAGTATTTATTTTCTTACCAGATATTTTGTTCCTTGTCTAGAGTCTGCAGAACATTCCTTTCTGTATTTACTATATTTTTTACCATATTATAATAATTTTAAGATTAATAGATTTTTTTAACCTTTGGCTGAATGACACTGTCCCTTTTTCAACTTAGGCATAAGGAACTGATCTTTCATTTGAAAATATCTTTTTTATCATTAAAAAGCCATTTGTGATGCAGAGTTTAGAGACTGTTTATGATAGTTTTGAACATGATGGAAAGAAAATAAGAGCAGTTGAAATTGAAATCAAGCTATACCAGACAAGGAAACATATAAGGAAAAGATTTATAGGATTTCAATCAAGAGTGGCTTATGTGTGTAGCACACTGAGTGGTTTTGGTGCTGTGGATCCTCCAATTCCTCATCCAGTCTTTGCACATGTGGAATAAATGGATTCCACCCAAATCTTGAGCCTGCAAGGTTTTCCTTTGCCCTGTAATATAATCTGCTAAGTGAAATAGGTTTTGTGAGTTTCTCTCAAAGGTTGGTGATCAAATCCCAGATGAACGTGTGGGTGGGGAGAGACCATTTTCAGTCCATAGTAGAACAGGCTTTTTCAACTATTAGTAGAGTTTCATGCAGAAACCAACTCATCTCTTTATAAATCAAATGCAGCAATTCCTGTTATTTTAATAAGCACAACATGGAGTGTGCACAGATATCTTCACTTATTGCCATGGTTATATAGATCAGGTTTGTATCCACCGGTTTGCTAGCTCAGGACATGCTAACAGTAATGCATTACAGAAACCGTGGAGATTGCCTTTATAAATAGCTCAAATCCACACAGGAACTGTAAGCCAGGGGGAGTTCGTGGCTTTGACATTTTGAGGAGGTTTTATTTTTTCCTTTTTTCCTAGAGGGTGATTTTAATTCTCTGAGAAATAGTATTTTGGAGTGTGCAGTGTATAACAGGCTTTTCATAACTCTTTACATTGGATGCAAGCTGTGTTTGTCATTTCTGTAAAGTCTTGTCTCAGCCCCTTGTCTTTTCTATTTTTTATGCTATGTCAGGATGAATCTTTTGCATGTATACATCCCCCTTTACCCCTCTATCCTGGGATATGGGAATGGCAAAGTAGAGATTATGCCCTTAAGCCTGAACATGGCTTCTGAGCCATTCTTCATATATTGCAGCATTATATGCAATCCCATCCTTCTGGGATAGTGTTTTTTTTAGCCTTGAGGTTGCTAATTTTGAAACTCCAAGTGTAGACAAAGACTACTGAAGAGAAGAAGCAAAAAACAATTCTAATTACTAGTGAAAAGTATTGCATGGTTAGACAAGAAAACCCAGTGGCCAGGCAGGCACCAAGTCAGTGTCACAAGTCTTATTTTCCTAGTCAAAATATGGAGGTACATCCCTGGTGGCAAGAGGGAAGGGGATGTGGGGCACACTGTCTTTCAGCTGGCACTGCTGCATGGCAGGTTCTGCTGCAGCCTGCAGGGGAGGCTGCCTGGTGTGCTGCAGAGCTGCAGGGTGCAAGGATGGGGGTCGGGCACAGCCTGCTGGGTGGGATCTGACTGGGTCTGTAGCTCTGCACAAACCTTCAGGTCTAAGTGGTCTGAAATAACCTTGAGCTATTTTTGTCTTGCATGTCCCCGATGTGGATTTCCTACCATTAGCACTCATAGCAGTGGTAAATCTGCTTGTAAAATGGATTTTTTTTTTTTTGCAATCATGTTTTTTTGTTTGTTTTTAAAATTAAACCTAATAAAAAGCAGAACTCATTCTCAAGTTTCCAATTTAGCATTTAAAAACTGGCCAGGAAAGCACATCTTCCTACAAAAAAGAGAAAGAATAATGAAGAAAAGCAAATATGTAATTTGAAAAATGCCAAAGGAAAATATATTTGCCAGTCATTTTCGTTTTTGTAGGTGACCCATCAGCCTCATGTATGAGTTGCAAGTGTTCCCGGTGTGTGGTTTTAAATTGCATGTTGCAAGTATCAAGCTTTTGCAACAAATTAGTTCAATGCCAGTTATATGTTATCTGAAGTTGTAACCCCCATATTTTCCAGAAAGAAAGGGGCACTTGGTGTTTGTTATTGTTAAAAATTTGCATTCTGGCAACACCGATTAGGACTCCACTGTACAAGCATGGCAAAATGATAATCATTTTCCCTAATAATGATTTTCACATGAAGCCCAAGAGCAACTTCTTTTTTGCGCTGAGCAGTTTAATTCAGTGCTCCAAGGCATTGAAAGCAGCTAATTCAGAATCATGTGAGCTCTCTGTGTGTAGTTTTTTTGTTTAGGATTCCCCATGTGTAGCACGCTGTCTTGTGATGCATGCTTATTCTCCAGGACATGCTGATGCTGCTGAATTGTCAGAGATAAATTCCTTCTTTTTCAAATGTAGTGTTGTCTTTGAAGTGGTTCAGTCTGAGCTGCTTCTCAGTAAAATCGTGTGTGACAATCACCACAAGAGAATTGAAAGGGAGGTGTTTTTAAATTAAGTAGAGAAAGCTCCCAAAGGGATGGCTCAAGTATTGTAGCCCTACAAGACCTAAATTCTTACTCACTGTTTATGCTTCCTCTTTATTCAGTGGAGATTAATCATAGAAAAATCTTTGAACTTACTAGAGGTTGCATAGGCAAAGTTTTTTAGAAGGGGGGTGATTTTGCTTGTTTTGAGACTGTTAAAAAAGAAAGCATGATCTACTTCTTTATAGGCTGTTAAAATCAGAAGCAAAACCACCAACCAAACCAAAAGCTTGTTGGCACTTACATGCAGCAAGCAGAGCATGCCTGCACCATGTCATTGGAATGATGCTGAGGCTGGGGCTCAGCCCTGTCCTGGCTGCAGCTGAGTCATCCACTGCCCAAGGAGCTGGAAACAAGAGCAAGATCAGCCCAGCCTGATGATGCTTGGCTCCCCACAGGTGCTTGCCAGGCCTTGTTTGTGGCAGGAAGTGACACTGTGCTAGTAGTCACCCGGAGTCTCCAGCAACATGTTCTAACATGATGTAATTTCCCAGTGATATCCCACTGATGCCTCTTTCCAGTTTCAAGACCAACAAACAACATTCATGTTGGGCTCAGTTCTAAGTGTTGCAAGCGTGTCCAAAGATGCCAGTGCAAGGAGGGTGCAAGCTCTTTTCTCATGTGCTTCAAATTCTATTTGATGCAACTGTAAAATGCAGAAGGTGAAACTTCACATCTGTTCTGCATCTGCATTAATTATGGCGCCTTTAAATGGATTCCATTCAGCCAGTGCACTTGTCAGATTAAAGGTTGCAGTCTGCCTTTCTGGGGGCAGCTGTGGTTGCTGGCCTCCCCTCTGTAAGCACCCAAGGGGACATCAGCATCCCTGTCCTTCCAAGCAGGCAAGCCCAAATCCTACTGTATGACTTAAGACAGTTAAAATTGCTGGCCTGAGCCAATTCCCAGGTCAGGCTCCAAAGCACATTCACCTGCATCCCCAGGAGCAAGCCACAGGGATGGAGGACATGAGCAGGTGCTGCTTCTTTTCCATCAACACAGCTGATCCTAAATAGGATATCTGTCCCTGCAGAGGATGGGAAATTCACACTAAATACCCTCCAAGGGTGAGCAAAGCAAAGGAGAGCAGCGATCTTAGCAGCAACCTTCACCTAGGTAGTGTAGGCACTTACACGTTACTTTATGAGTTACTTTATGATTTATGAGGTGTACACCAACAAATACTGACCTTCCTCCAACTCTTTAGCTGACCAGTGTGCTTAATGATTTCCCATAGGCAAAAGCAGATACTTCAAAATCATAAGATCTCAGCTTTATAAAAAATTGAATGTTTACGTGTGACAAAGAATCATCTAAGGACAGTGTGGTGGGGGACAGAGAAGCCAAAGCAGGGGAGCATGGAAGGAACATTGAAAATCACCTAGATGTACTTAGCATCTTGCCATGTGGGGGCATTCTGCAGGAGGAAAAAGATATTATGGCAACAACAACAATAAAACTTTGCAACAAGTATGGTGCAAGGTTAAACCAAGAACTGACCTCACCCTGTCCACAGGGAGACTAAGAGATTATCTGATCTTCTTGGTCTCATTTGTGATTTTTTTTCCCTTACATAAAATTTAATTTGCTACAACTGATTTAGACCTGAACAAATAAAAGGCAAAGTTGTTGCAATTACTTGCTCCTCTAAAGAAAAACGAGAATCTAGAGTTAAGAGCCTGGTTTAGGATTTTTTTCTCTCTCCTAGGTAATTGATAGGAAGCCCACATTTTGTGTCAGCACAATAGTACAGTAATATAGCAATAAATATTTGTAGAACTGAGCCTTTTCATAAACCCCTTCCAAGCTAGGTGGCTTGCTGAATACATTCTCAGCACATAAGAGATTAATTTATCCTTCCTTTTTCTTTTAGAGTTGGCAAGCAAAGGCACCACAGCCTGAAGTCCATACCTCTAGAGACAACATGGTCTTGGAACACAACCATGATTTTAGCTGAAGAATTTAGGAAACATAAATTCCATAGCATTTGATACCACAACTCCTACATTTGGACTTCTTACATTTTGCAGCCAGGAGGGGCAATATATTTGTGTTTATGGTGGAAACACAGAAAACCTGGACCCAGAAAGGGGTGCTGTAAGAAAGGCTGGTGGTTGTATTTCAGCACTGTCCTACCCACAACTGCAAATAAAATGCATTCCCTTTATACCTTATATGAATTCAGTGTCTCTGCCAGGCTGCAAGCATTGCTGCAGCCTTGTGGGCCTTGTCTGATGGCCTGAGCTCGCTCCCTGCAGTGCTCACTGGCAGCAAGGAAAGCCAGGTTCCAGTGTCCCCATCACCTGCAGTGCTGCTCTGCAGGGCTGTGGTCTCCACAGCCTCAGGTGATGTTTCCCTCTCCAATCCACTTGGATACTTCAGAGCTGACAGCAATGATCTCTCTTCAGCTGGTATCAGCAGGAGAGAAGGTAAATACAGACAGAGTGAAAATCACCCACCTGCAAAATCTTAAGTGCTTGAATTAGATTTAAACACCTCTGCAGAGGAAAGAGTTTCCTCTGCAAATAGTGTCTCTCTTCAGGCAGCAAATACTGGTTTGACACCATCACTTCTGACCACACAGCCACAGCTCACTTAGATTAGCCAGTCATATTGCCATGAACTTGCTTCTCTCTAGAGGCACTTAACAGTCTTTACAGGACTAAGATTGTAATCAAACCCAGAGAAATTAATAGAAGGTAAAATATTTTCTCTATTTTGCCACTAAAGCATAATGACAAGGAAAAAATGTGCCACTGCTTGCAATATAGCTGGATTTAATACTGAGATTCTTTTGGGGCTTGATGGAAGCTTTTATTTTAATCAAACAGCATCCTTGGAAAAGTGGGTGTTATTTGCTAAGTGGCTCTAAGTGGCATATTAATATCGAGATTTTTGGCTTGTTTGCAGAATTACCACCAATTTCTTATAGGTTGCAAAGGAGACAGTAGCAACCCATGAGTCCCACTGATCTTCTTGAAATTCATCTGTGTGCCTGCGGAGACATCATTAAAAATGCATGGTGCTGGAGGCTGCAGTGCCCAGGAACAAGCATGCACACCAAAGCCAGCAAAAGCTGCCTCTGAGTTAAACCAGTGAATTGTATTTATTTTCTTTTATTGCTTACTCATTTACTAAGAGAGAGAACATTTGTCACTTGCTCAGTTTTTCCAGCACTGCATCGTCTCTCCCTCTCGCTGCCGGTCTGTGTAGGACATACACGCTATCTCCTACACCCACTGAACTCCCAAGGTCTCTGAAATGCCTACGCCCTGCACAGCCACGAGAATGTTTTGGGGTTTTTTTTAAACTCTAGCAGATGCAGAGCCCCACCACACAAAGTGGGGGAGGCAGAGGACACCCAGTCCCTGGGGAGCGGAGGAAGCTGTAGGCAGCGCATCCTGCTCTGCAGAGAAAGCCTCCCGTGTCTCCCTCCTCCTGCTCTAAAAGCCTTGATCTATGGAAGGATATTTAAAATGCTGACACCATAAACAAGTCTGAGGGAGTCAGGATCAATAACACCACTAAAAGGAAGCTTCATCTCTTCATTCTCGCTGGGCAGCAGAGCAGCAAAGGTGAGAGCAGCAGCTGTTCCCTCCTTGCTGCTCAGGCAGAGGACAGGTGCCTGTCCCCTCCCCGGGGATGGCCTGTCCTGCAGCAGCTCCTTCAAGGTCCTCTGCCCAAACCTCCTTCCACACCAGGCTACCCCTGGCCTGCTGCTCTCCTTTTGATCTTATGTTGGGATGAAAGCAAAGCTGGCATTCAACAAAGATTTCTTGTGGTGGCCACGGTGCCTCCCCACCAGGAGACAAAATCTCTCTTCAGAGACAAACCTCGTGCAAACTCAGAGCCATGGAAAGGGCTGGGTCTCATGGATCTGTTCCCATTGCTTTCTCAGTGTTCTCCATGATGGGACCTCATATATTTATACTTACTTATGGCCCTACATTGTTTCATTTCCTGCTAGCTTCTCACTAACAGCCCGCTTTGATTTAACTCCAAGCAAGCAGGATATTATCAGCCAGGAAAATCAAGAGGATCACGATATTGAGATACTGATATTTATTAAGCAAACAAAAGGCATATATTTTTCCTCATTCTTTCCTCCTAGGTTTTCCAAATGCACCTTAACTTATAGCAGTAGAACAGTAAGGAAGAGTCTCAACATCAGGGAAGAACAAAGCCAGCCTACTGCCCCTTTCCAGTCTTTTAGGAAATGGCAATGTGAGAACTTCTGTGATCTTTCCTGGAGGTGAAAAGTTAAGGCTTAAGTCTTAGAGGAGTGCCCATTTATTACCTGATACTCTCAATGCCCACAGGATTTACAAAAATTGGACTGCAATTTTGATTCCTTCCTGCTTCAAAAATTGCCTTATTTTTGGAAAGAGACATTCCTGCATTTATTTTGTCTTTATGTGATGGATTTTTCCCATCCTGAGTCTAGGACTTTGTGCTTGTCCTTATTGAATTTCACCTAATTGCTTTCAGACCATTTCTTAAATTTATCAAGATCATTTTAAATTCCTCTCCTGGCCCCCCCAAAGCCTGCCAATGTGGTGGTCATGTGTGAATTTCACAAGTATTTTTGGTCTTCCATCATTCAAGTCATTATAAAAATGCAGGATGGTACCAAGCTTAGGACAGATTTCTATGAAGCCTCATGTATGCGACTAATCCTGTTTGTCAGGAAATTATTAAGAACTGATTTCTGAGTACCTCTTTAATTACATTTTCCAAGTATTTGTGCACCCTTCCCAGTTTCAGCTAGGACAGACTGCTAAGTTTCTGCATGAGAACATTGGAAAAATGTAAAAAATATTATTAAAGTTGAGACACATCACATCTACTTCCCCTTTTCCATGATGTAGATTTCTTTTCAAAGAGGGATATACATTACTTTAACATGATCTGTTCTTGACAATTCCGTGCTCCTGTTTCTTATGATATTTTTTCTCTAGGTGCTCCTAAATATGTGCATTTATTTGAATAACTAAATCATTGCAAAGCTCTCTAAGTTGTAAATTTCCAGACCCTCTCTCCACCTCTCACCCTTTTTAAGGGCAGGTATTTTTATCTCTCTTAGCTCTGTCATATTGTCACCATTTGGATGTGACAATTTGGATGTCACAATTTAAATTGCTCCTGGTTATTGTTTGCTTTTGATAATTCTTTTTGTCTTCCAAGTTTTATTAAACTGTCCTACATGAAATATCTAACTTATCACAACAAACCTCATATACATCCCCGTGCTTTGTTCTAACACACTGTCCCCTTGTTACTATTAAAAGCACTGTGCATCCTTTTAAAATTTTGCATTTTCCAGTCTTTTTGGTAGGATTTCTTCACCTTCTACATCATCTTCATTCACTGCGACCTTTTTGTTTGTTTGGATATTTTTGCAACTCTTGCTGTTGGCAACAGCTTTAGACCCTTCAGGTTTTTCCATAGTTCCCTAATTCTTATGGTTGCAGTTTCTATTCAGCTTAATAACGTGGTCTTGTTTCTCCTTTTGTGATTTCCAGATGAAGAACAGGTCTTAACGCTCCTCCTGAGGGTAAGGAGGAGTAACCACAATTACTGAGGGTAAGGCACAGTAACCTCAACTAAAAAATTCAGCTGAATGGGGGGAGGATGGTGCTCTGAAGAATGGTCTGACACTGCCCAGGAGTGAATCTATGTGTATTTGAACAGGGATGGCAAAGGGGTTGGGACAAAACCAGTTGGTGAGCCCAATAATATGTTTTAAAAGTAAAGTTGCATTTCAGGGTTCTTCCAGTGACCAGGCAGATGTGCAAGATGCTCCACAGCAATTTCTTTCCCATTGCCCTCATCAGGACAATGTAATGCTTTGGCTGCATGAGGGAACTGATCCAGTAGATACAAAAACATATTTTAGTAGAGGCTTTTCTTTGTATTTCTTGCTGATGTGGTCTAGAAGCAAACAACACAAACCACGGAGCCAGTGGCACAGAGGCAGCGGTGGCACAGCTGGAGGCAGAGAACAGCAGGAACCTCTTAAATCCCCTGCCTGGTGGGGCAGGCACTCCACAAGCTGCCTCCCAAGGGGAGACCAACTTGCAGATCTGGAGAAAGCACCAGTGAAATGCCATGCAGAACAGAACTGGTCAGGAATTTTTACTTTACTTATTTTTCCCCACAAAAAAAAAATTTACATTGCAAACTTTTGGCCAGAAACTTTCTTTTTTTGATGTTTTGTAACTAATTGAAATAGGATCGTTCAAGGGGTTTTGGTTCAAAGCCAGCTTTTTTCAATTGTAAGTTAATTTATAAATTTAAAATATGATAGCAACATCAGAGCTATTTCTAGATTATTATTCCAGCTGTGTAGATTAACAGGACTCTGTGGATTAATGGCTGCACCCTGAAAAAGAGAAGTGTGGTGCCTTTAGGATGGAATTTCTGTCTTATTCCTTTCCTGAACACTAAACATTTATGCTTTTTTGAGGAGGAAATGTAGGATAGGCAGGACTGATTGCTGTGAGCCACAAAATATGCCAGGGTAAGCTGGATCAGAGTTCAGGAGCTAAACTTGACTTTTCTGGGCAGCGCCCCGATGAAATGGAAAACCTTCTGCTCTTCAGTGACTCTAAGATGAGCAGTAATAAAAGCTTTAGCTTCAGGCAAAGCTGCCTAAACTTGCCAGGGCAAAGAGGGGGACACAAACAAGAATTGATTAGCTGAGGGGAGTGACCAGTCAGTCAGTGATTTACCCTTGTAAAAAGAGGAATATAGGCACACAAGGTAACTATTCTGCTTAACAGCATGCTAGATAGAAATAGGGAAGCTTTGCATGTGTCCTCAGCAGCATCCAATGGTTCAGTTAACTCCTGAGATATGAGACAGAGAAGTACTAGCAGGCTTTGGCCCTGTTGGAATGGGATGACTTTTAAGAAGTATAAAAGTCAAACAAGTTGCTGGTAGTTAAGATCTCTTCCCAGGATGTAATCATGGAAAATTCCTTTCAAGAGCTGGTGTTTAGACCTCAGAAAATGCACAGCAAATTGCATTGTGATTTATTTGTCGGTGTCTTTATAGGTTGGGCGTTACTTTACCCCACAGCTGGAGTCAATTTTTAATATTTAAAAGTGGAAAGAAAGCAAAACCTAAACACATACAGATCTGTCTGTTTTAGATTGTGCTTTTCCCAAACATTACTGTTTAGAATTGAACCTTGAATAGATTTCTGCAGAGGCCAGCTGGCAACAGAGAATTAAAATAACTGGGACTGGGTAGACCATATAGAAAGACCTCCTAAACTGCAGTTAGCTGATCTGGTATTCATAGTCGCTGCAGAAATAAATCTAATCTTTCCCTTTTCCTGATAAAGGACATAAGGTTCTATCTTTTTTTTTCTTTTACCTTCATCTCTTTCTCACACTTTTTGTCTTTCTCTTTTCCTGTCTCTTTCTTTCCCTCTTTTTTTCACTATTCCATTGCAAAGTGCTGTACCGAGTAGGTGTGGTACAGTGCATTCTTTAAATACAGAAGTTGTTGGTTACCATGAGAGCCTGTTGAGGAAACAGACAAATAGACTGAGAGAGATGATGATTTACATCACTCTTGAACCACACACATGCAAAGGAATTAATGGAGAAATAGATGACAAGAAATTTTCTGGTGCCCATCAGCTTTTACTCAGCTAATGAAGAAACAGCTGGAGTCAGAAACAGATCCTATTTCAAAGCCCATACTGTACCTACACTAGAAAATTCAGTCTCCTGCGGTTCATGCTCAAGCTTTGTTAGAAAGTTGTGCCTGTCTTGCTGCAGCATTAAATGAACTGACAGGCCAGTGCTTAAAGCACAGCTCCAAGGACCAGGATTTGGGAATTTTATTGCATGATCTGCCAGCAAAGTGCCAAGTGATTTCAAAGCTTAGCACAAAAGTGAGTTACCATCATATGCAGATAATTATGGGATGAATAAGCCCCAGTAAGTGCCTGTACATGTGTTTATAACCTCAAAGTCTGCCACCAAAGACCAGGTAAAAACTCTACTTGGTCCACAGAGAAAGACAGTTAAGCTGGATCTGCCGTGGGCTGAGAGCAGAAGTGCAGACACAGCTCAGCTGATGCATGGTGAGTTACCATCTCCTGTATCTAAGTGCTGGGAAAAATCGCTCTGCTTCTTCATCTGTCAACTACAAACTGCAATGGCTCTGCCTGACTCACAAATGTACTGCTGCCATAGGCCTGGGTAAGGGCTCAGAGGCATTTAGAAATTATTTAGTTGCTGTATTATTACTGTGGTTCTACTATACAAAAAACCTAAAATCACTAAGAATATTCCCAGCCTTCCTCGTTTCTCTTAGGGAGAGTTACCTGTGGAAGAGGCCACAGCTTCCAGATTCTCAGAGCCTCTCTGTGCTGTAGCAGAGTACACATGGAAACAAGACCATCCCTGCATGGCAAATCAGACGTCATGCACAATTTCAGTCTCCAAGTTGCTGGTGAGTGGCCCTGGCACCCCTGCAGAGAGCCATGGATATGTTTACCAACAAAAGGGCTCTGTAATATGCAACATATGGAGATAGAAAAAACAACTCTAATTGGGAAAGGCACAATCTCATTTGGTAACATTGTTGTACCTCTTAATAGTATTTTGTTTATTCTCTCTTCCCTACTGAGTCATGGTGGATGCCAAAAGCCAGGACCACCAAGCGAATCTGGCTCCTTCCCCAAAATATGCCTTGCCTGAGCAGATTCACTCTGTGAAGGATTGCAGGGAGATGTTCTCCATCAAAGATTTTTATATGATTGGAAGGGATGTTGTGAGATAGGCAAAGAATGCTTCCAGCTGAGAAAGGTTTCAGTTTCCTGCCTGTCTAGTCCAGAGCAAGAAACTTTTTGGCTGTTTTTGTGAAGCTGATGTCTGCAGACCACAAGGCATTTAGTTCAAACCTCAGCTGTGAAAATGTGCACAAAAGGAGCATTTTATTCAGCAGATGGGGGACATCTCTGTTTGAGGAAGGCAGCTAATTCAGGGTCTGGCCAGCAGCTGGCAGTCCTGGCAAATGATATATTTTTTAAAATATCAGTTCTTGGGATTTGACATCCCCATCAGGAATTTTCACATCCCTTCTTTGAAGATCAGCACAATTATGAAAGGTTTGCATTACAAACCTTTGAGGATGAGAAAGAATCCTCAGACCAACTCCTTGCTCTTAGGGGTATCTGGTCCGGGCTGGTCAGGCTCTATCATGATGGGAATAGTTTGTCTCAAAAATCTGTGGGAGGTGAGAAAGGTAGTACAGATTGCTGTAGTGGCTAATAGGAAACACCAGTGAGGAGGGCTCATTCCTCCTTATCCTAGATTCTGTGTGCATTCTTTGACAAGAAACACCTTACTCGCTCTAGAGGCTACCCTAGTCATAGAAGATATGCCAAGGAGTATTCCTGACAGAACTGTACTTCATGGGAAAATCTTTTGTTTCTACTCCTGCAAAGTTCCTGTTTGAAAAGTCTCTTATTCATTCAAGCTTTCACCAAATTAAACAAGCAACCCCCTGCCTGGATTCTGAGCAGTCTACACAAAAGCAGGGCCCCTCTCTCTGGGTCTGTGGTGCTGGGCCAGCCCAGAGGGCCGGGTCTGCCACAGGCTCTTGGCAGCTGGGGCTTCTGTCTGGAGGCAGGGTCCAGCTGGGATTTCTGCCTGGAGCCAAGGTCCAGCTGGGATTTCTGCCTGGAGGCAGGGTCCAGCTGGGATTTCTGCTTGGAGCCAAGGTCCAGCTGGGATTTCTGCTTGGAGGCAGGGTGGCTGTGCCACGAGTGGCGCTGGCAGCCAGCCTTGGCCTGCAGGACAGAGAGGGGCGTGCCAGGCTGCACACCCTGAGCCTGGACACCCAGGGACTCCAAAAAGGGAGAAGCTTGCAAGTTCTGCCTCAGAGAGGGTCTTGCCTCCTTGTGTCCAGGCAAGGATGCTGACATCACACAGAGCCTCAGGTGGAGCTGCCCAACTCCCAGCTGCACAGCCAAGACCTGGGAGGACTGAGACAAGCCCCAGTGATTCTGTGTACACAGGAAGATAGGAAGGTGGGACTATTGCAGCTCCTGAATGTAAGCAGGAAAGGCAGGAAAAATGTTTTTGGGCCAATTTGTTCCAGGACAGTGTTTTACAATTTTTTTTTCCTCAGGTCATATTGTCTTGGTTTGTATCACCTCTAGTGACACAACAAAACTCACATGTTAAAATGACTCCCAGTACTGACATGAGGAATCTATTCCAAACTAAAGAGGCCACCTAAGAGAGACCATCCTTTCCCTGGCATACACACAGACTTCTTATGAACTGCATCCCAGTGTTATTCACATGAATTACGGGCTTGACTATGGAAAAGGAATTAATAGACTTGGACTGGAGCTACCTTTTTTGTGAGAATGACACAAATATTGCCAAATTATTCCAAAATTTTCATGTCCATGCAGTAGTTATCAAAATTTAAGAAATGCAAGAAAAACACTTTGTGGTGTGCAGTGAGAGCACAGGGGATGGAAAAGTATACAATAAACAAGGGAAAATATATAAAAAAATAATTCAGACATAAATATAAAGGATTCTGTCTCTCTCAGGCCCCAACCCATTTGATTCACAGCATGTGTGTGCCAACTCTTTTCATGTGCAACCTTTTTTTTTTCTCTCTAGGGCAAGGGCAACACAGATGTAGAGTCTAAGAAAAGGAGGATACTTTTAAACCATACAGCTGGATCTTGTGTGACACACAAAATCTCAGGAGCTGATCTCTGCATCATGTCCCAAACTTTTTGTTGAACATGTGCCTATAGAGACTTGAAGAACATTAAACACCTCCCTAAATATATTGCTCCAAAGCTAAATGCTCCCCAGTGTCACAAATGTGTCTGCATGTGTTTTCCTTGTTAGATCTGTTTTGAAAACGGTGTGCCAAAGGAAAATATTTAAGGTAAGTTACAAGTTTTGCTCAAGATTTAGATATAGCAATGTTCTCACCTGTCTGGTGTCTGAGAAGTTTTGACTTGGATACATTTCTGTAGAGAAAATATCAGAAGAATAAATATGGAACAGTTTTTTACTCTTGATGAAGAGCACAACCAAAGGAGCTAGAAATGGATTTTGTAAGAACCTGAGTGGAGGCTCAGGGTCACTTTCCCCTCAGCTGTAAATAGTTGCCATGTGGTATAGGTGAGCCTTCCCAAAAAGCAGAAGACACCTCTATACAAGAGGCAGGGTCCCTGAAAATATGTCCTCTTCAACAGAATTATTCAACAATGTGCAGGGACAGGGCACTTCCAACAGCAGCAAAGAAATCAGCCTTCCCATTCCTGGCAGAGTACGACTGAAGCACTTGGTGCTATTGCTGAATGCGAAGAAAAAACGCGAACCTTTAGAAACATCCTTTTGCTTTTCTGTGTCTGTTTTATGGCACAAGTAAGGAGATGCCTAAAGGGTCTTAGCAACACTTTTATGTTCCCTTTCAACAGTTTATTTTTAAATAGGGCCAAACAAGTTGTTGTCGGTGTTTCAGTTATCAGGATTGGAAGCTATAAAGCACTGCAGCACTTAAATTCCTGGATGAAATCTTGGCTGCACTTATTCATTGAGGCTTTTTCTATTTACTTCAAGAGGGTGAGAACTGCACAGCTCTTACTTGCCTGAAACCACAGAGAGAGATTATCTGGACAGTTGGCTGCAGGAGGCTTTCACTGAGCTATTTCATGGGATTTGGGGATTGCTGCCTCATGAAAGGGAATCTTCATGGTTCTCACTTGGTAGATCTGTGCTGTGTTTAAATTCTATCAGATATGCAGGAATAAACTCCAAAGGGTGAGGTGTGAACATCTACCTCAGGGCAGAAATTGCTTCTTTTGATAAAAAAAAATTCACATGTTGTGTGGGAACTCCTGGACTTCTTGTTGGACACCCCCAGGCTGTGTCCTTCTGCTGTATTTGGGCAAAGAGCTGCCTACAGATGATTACTGCGCCCTCCCACGCCCCAGCAATACCTCCACAAAGAGGTGTAGGCAGAACCTGCTGTGTGCAGGTACCTGGGGTGAATAATCAGGGGCTGTATCTGAGTCACATCACACAGCCTGGCCACCACTGCCTGTGGAGATGGTAGTGATGCTCCACTGGTGATGCTCCACTGCAGGCCTTCGTGTTGCTGTTCTTTATTTAATGCTAACACAATCTATGGGACACATCTATTCCAGGGACACTGCCTGTGAATGTAAATGGGATCTGCAAAGTGAGAGCTCCACTTTTCTGCACAGTGCTCCATTTTTTGAATGTATTGTCTTGCTGAATTACTAGTCATTGACAGTGATTAAGAGCACCCAACTTATATATCAGATGCTCCAACAATACATCTCAAAATGTTTCACAAAGCAACATAAATCTCTTTTTTTTCTATAGCCCCTGGAATTTCCACATTTCAGCAATTTAGCTCACTGCTTTATATGATCTGATACAATTCAGGAGGAAAAGACAAAAAGAGAGAGGTCTTTGCCTGCTGCTGTAACCTAAGAGGACATCTGTGCTATAACACACAGACGGAGAACCTGCAAGGAAGAGTTTGTGCAGCCAGGTCAGTGAAGAGAGAGCCAGCAGCTGTGTGGGCTCAGCCCCACACTCATGCACAGCTGCACTGAAACCGGCCTTGCCTTTGAGTAGGTGTAGAAAAAACTAAATTTCACCTACCTCCTTATGGTAGTGGGGGAGCCACAGAGGGTGATTCATAGGACCTAAATAAGGCAGTAAGCAGGCAGCTGCCTGGAGCTAGTCAATAGGAACATCAAGCACAGAAACACAAATGGAATTTAGCCCCAGTTGTCTAATATAAAAGATCTGCCAGGGACCAACTCACTGCTTGGGTGGTTCTTCTGATGGTAGTTTGTGGTTTCAGTTATTACTTTCAACAAAGGAATGAGGATAATAAAGATTTCTGAGTCTAATTTAATCTTGGGAGGCTTGTAAAAGTTATATTCTGTACCAGCTTTGTGTTAGGCACAATCCAGTGGATTTTATTTGCCTTTATACCCTTGACTTCTGAAATATGCACAGTATGTAGAGATAGCAGATTCTACAAAAAAATACAAGGATGAAATTCACATTTATTCATTTATTCTGTGCTAAAACACCATATCAAAGGCCTGTCAGGAGAAAGTTTCTTGAAAACAAATCACCTCAGACACAGCAGGATCAAAATTTTACTTTGCATTTAGAGTCAGACGCTGAATCTAAAAAAAAAGGAAGAAAAAAAATCTGTACTCACATGACTAGCAAATAGGCCAGAACATTTTTTAGATAAATTATGCTCCTCTGTCAGCTATTGTGAAACGAGGAAAACCTACGCATGCTTGTAAATAGATCCCACTTAGATGGAGGGAGATCTCTAAATGCACTGTGACTCATACAGCATAAAGATGCAAGGATGGGTTGTACACTGCACGGGGCTGGAGTTTCCTTCAGCATTATATATTCACAGACATGTAGTTATACAGTGCTACGGGGGAGCACTGATAAGAGCCCTGAGGAAGGACAGTGGCTCTTTACGGGGTGGATTTTGAGGAACAGAGACCCAATCGTCATTTTATTTTCCTTCTCAGTAACTACTTATCAATAATTATTAACAGAATATTTTTAAAGCTCTGGATGGTCTAAATTTACAAAATAAGGAAGGAATATATATGACCATCCTCAGAACACCATACTGCATATGAATCTGTTCACCAATATAATATAGGACAGCTTTTCTTCTTCTGCTTCCTTATAGTTATGAATACTCAGAAATGAATTGCTTACAGGCTTAAGTGCATGCTAAGTGCTTTGCTCAGCTGCTGTTCTTCTTAAGTGCTTTGCTCCATCCTCAGTAGACTTTTGGCTCAATTACTCATCTTCCCCATGATTTTGGCATTTAATCTCACAGGCAATGTCTACATGGTTCTGAAGGGTGATGGACTCAGCAGCCCCTGCATTCTGGACCACCTGGCTGCTACAGTGACCACTGGCCAGCCACTTCTGTTGGCTGCTGACCATGTGGATGTGTTTGGACTTGTATTCCAACATCTCCCAGTGCATTTGTGTGGCTTGTACCTCTGATCATGTCAAAAAGAGTAGGAGTAGGGTGGCTGGCACAACCCTTCTGGATGGGAGTCCCAATACTGCTGTTACAAGACAGTAGAAATGTAGTCCCAGACACACCAGATCTTTATTTGAAGCTTGTTTGAGCTGGGAGACAGGAATAATTCATGACCCTCTGAGCATTTGGAGTATCAAATGAGTTCCACTTGTCAAAAACAAATATAACACTGATATATTTTATACATTTTTTCACATTATTCCACAGTAATGAGAACTATAAACATGCTTTTTTGAGAACTGAAATATGAGATTTTTGGAACATGAATTTCTAGCAAATTTGGTAAGGAAGTTGCCTGGAGCACTGAATTTGGCCAATGAGTATATTTCCAGGCTTTTGAACCAGAATGGGGCAGCATCAGCAAAGATTACAGGGGAAAAACAAAGAACTTTGCACACTTCTATCCTGGGAACCTGCTTTCAGCCCCATCCATCGATCAGCATATGCTTGAATGCCTCCTGTAAGTGAGCTCCAAAACAACACAAATCATTTGCTCCAAGGGAGGAAAGAAACTCCTGAGACCTCTGCAGCCTGAATTCTGAGCATCAGATGGTAACACCATTAATTGCTTCCAACCGAGTTAGCAAAGCCAGAGCTATGCAAACCTTTGTGCATGAGCAGCCCACACTGAACTCATTTCAGAATGCTGGGGCAAGTCTACTTGGAGGCCAGTAACATTCACCAGGCAAGTCAGCCAGTGCCAATTATTCCCCATGCTGTGAATCAGAACACAGTCCTTATGTTACAGATTTCATGATCACAGCCCATGCTTGAAAAGGCTTAGAAATGCAAGGCACTGCTTGCAGGCTCTGGCTCTGTGCAGGGTTCTGGTATGTGAAGGACACCTATTTTCATGGGAAGAGACTTGCCAGCAGCAACTGACAAATTCTGGCCCCATTAATTTTGTCTGTGTAAAGAAAATTTTAAATCTATTCTTTGACTTAGAAAATAACTGAGCATGAGTTTTTAATTCATCTTGCCCTTCAAGGAGACAAATTAATGAACCCTGGTAATACATTAGTCCAACTGCCTCCTTTCTCTTATTGACAAAAAATATTTACATAGAAAGAGGTTAAAAAATGTTGTCTACCCATTCAGCTGGTGCTTGCATTTCTTGAGTTATGAGGTGCATACATTGTGAGCCTGGAGGGATGCAGAATTTTGAGTGTATTTCAGTGCCTTCCACTCGCTTTGCCATTGAGATATTTGCTGACAACCTAAAAGGGTGGAGGCACCTCTGCAGTCCTCTTTGGAAGCTTTTATGGTTTATTTTGTGTTTGTGTTGTATTCCAGGCTCACAGCTGTAATTTTTCTACTGTTCTTTTGATATTATTACTGGCAGTGAGTTCATTTCCTTACCCAAACTGGTTGTGGCCTGTTTGTAGCCATCCCCTATGCTCACCACATTTCAGTGCCTGAAGAGGCATCCCACAGTCTGTGTCCCTGTGCCTCCTGAGTGGAAAAGGGGGAACACTCACCCAACAGCCTTACTTGCCCCTGTCACAGGCAAGTGTCCTCTCTGGCCTCTGCAGGACTGTGCAGCCCAGGGACCATGGAGGTGGGCAGCAGAGATCCCACAATGTCCCTGCAGGGCAGGCAGGACAACCAGCAGCTGTCACAGGGAGATCTGGCACAGCCACTAGCTGGGGACACAAGTCACTTGTGTTTCCCCCAGGCCAGACATACCACTCATAGCCCATTGCTGGTGGAAAGGGCTGCTGCCTCTGCCCAAGCCCATCCAGCAGGAGCAGCTCAGAGCCAGGGAAGCTGGCAAGGAGTCTCTGTCCTTTTTCACACCAGACTGTGTCACCCAGCCCGTGTTCCCAGACCTTTCCCGCGATTCCCGAGCCCCAAGGTCTGTGCGAGCTCCTCGTGTGTCACTGGTGCGCTGGGGCCAGCTCAAGGAGGAGCTGGGTTTGGCTCCAGCCAGGGCCACAGCTGAGGCAGCCACACCCTGGCCTGCACCCAGCTGGCGTGGAGCTGCTCCCCAGTGTCCATAAGCACAGATCTGGCTGAGAACCAGCATGCTCATATAGCCAGCCTGCTCTCTTACCTGGGCTGGTAGGAATGCCTGTGACAAGGTAGTTCACTCACCCAGGTTCCCCTGTTGCTTGCCATTTGGATTCTTGCCCCAGCATTTGAATCACTCAACTCTCAGGAAATATACTGGAAAAATAGAAGTAATTAGATTAGTTTAAGTTGGAGATTTTAAACAGATCAATCAAGGCCTTCACTGTTGCTTTATTTCTCTGTTGTCTGAGGCTGTGTGGGCTTCATATTCTGAGTCCTTTCTCTACTGTCCTTCCTTTTAAAGAAAGCCTAAGATTCTCACTCATACTTTCTTCTGCAGCTTTTAAAAAACCCCAAAACAATAAACAAATTTAATGAGATTTGTGTTAAAATCAGTGTTGGCAGCACTGTCTCATTTGTTGAATTTTTCCATGACATGGAGTAACTTTGCTAACCCAGAATATGGAGAAAGATGTAGTTTATTCACAGAATCACAGCCTGGTCACCAACTGCCCTTTATTCCAGGCTTTTATTATATTGTTAGATAAATTCCCTTGGCTGTCATATGGATGAGAAAAATGAACATTTTCTTCATGGGTGCATAACTTTTTTGAGCAGATAAACCATTAAGACCCATTGACATCATCCTGTCATAACCCCTCCAAACCTCTCTCACAGCCCTCACATCACATTTATAGTTGAGGAGAAGCTCTCAGCACCAGAGTTCCTCTGCACAGAGCTGAGCTCTCAGAAGAGCTACCACATTGATTTATACATATATATATATATCCTGTATTCTCAACAGGAGGGTATCACATCCTCTAGAGAAGACAGCATTCAATGCTGAATATTCACTGTCAGCAACAGTACTTTTAAACTTTCTGTGAGGGGGAATTTTTTTTTAATTCCTCAGACTTTTCCTAAAGAAAGATAAATGAACTTGGTGTAAAATTTCCATATTTTAATAGCATCCATTTTATGTTGAGGCTCAGGACTTAAAATAATCAAGTTAGTTTCATTTTTGTTTATTGCTTATTTCTGCTCAATTTCCTCTCACTGCCTTTCCCACAGTAACCTAGCATGGCAGGGCTCACTCTGGCTGCAGATTCTACAGGAAAGTGGTTAAATTGAGTTAAAATTTGTTTCACTAAAAATACACTCACAGTTCATACAAACCTATTTATTGATCCCCTTTTCAAAAAGCTTTACCTGTGACCTAACTGAACTAGACTACAACCCGCTAAGCTTTAGATGATTTAGATTTTCCCAGATATTGCTTACTGTCTGTTTCTAATTCATATGTGTGTTTCTGATCAATGACAACTGGCTGTTTTATTTTTAATATCATGGCTGCACATGAGCAATAAAGGGTGGCACTTCTTCAGAAACCCACAAACTAGCAATAAATTTCTTCAGTTACAAAGGAAAAGAGCAGAGCCTTACTGGCAAGGAGAAATCATCAAATCTGGGGGACAAAATTCAAAGTGAAGAAAAGGGTCTTCACATGGTTTGCAGCACACATGCAAATATTTTTTGGCCACTCAGAAGTTTTTTGCATTTACCAGCCAAGTGCTACACAACAAATTCTTCCAGTGGTGCTAACAGAGCGAGTCCAGCACTCCAAAGGTAACCTAAAGCTGGCTTATGCAGCTGACTGCCTTCTGTGGTGGCATGACTGGCTGGGTAGATGAGGGGGGAGCAGTGGGTGTTGTCTCCCTCACCTTCATCAGGCCTTTGGCACTGCCTGCCATGACCCCCCCCGGCAAGCTCAGGAGCGTGTGCTGGGTGGGCACAGGAGGTGGTTGGGCACTGCCTGGAGAGCAGAGCTCAGAGGCTGTGCTCAGACACAGAGCCTGGCTGGAGGCTGCAGCTCAGGCTGCTCCTGGGGGTCAGTGCTGGGCCCAGCCTGTTCACCTCACTCACCATGACCTGGATAAAGGCACAGAGTGTCCCCTCAGCAGGTTTGCTGGTGGTTCCGTAGTGGGAGGAGTGGCTGATACCCCAGAGCCTTGTGCTGCTGTTCAGTGGCACCTGGACAGGCTGGAGGGAAGTTCAGTAAAGGCAAGAGCAGAGTCCTGCCCTGGGGAGGGATAAACAGGAAGGAATAACCCCATGCACCAGCACAGCCTGGGGCTGAGCTGCTGGAAACAGCTCTGTGGAGAAGGACCAGTGGGTCCTGTGGACAACAACGTGTCCATGAGCCAGAAGTGTGTGTGCCTTGTGGCCAGCCTGGGGTGGTAGCAGGACTGTGGCCAGCAGGTCAAGGGAGGTGACCCTGCCCCTCTGCTCAGCCCTGGTGAGGCCACATCTGGAGTGCTGGGCCCAGCTCTAAACTCTGCAGTTCAAGAAATACAAGGAACTCCTGGAGCAGATCAAATGTGAAGATGATGAGAGCTGGAGCATCTCATGAGGAAAGGCTGAGGGAGCTGGGCCTGTTCAGCCTGGAGAAGAGAGGGCTGGGGGGGATCTTACCATTGCATCCAAGTATCTTAAGGGCAGGTGTTAAGAGGATGGGGACAGACTGTTTTCAATGGTGCCCAGTGACAGAACAAGGCACAGGCAACAGGCACAATATGAAATACCAGTTTCTCTGTCTAAATGTGAGGCAAAATATCATCACTGTGATAATACACTGTTCTAGGCAAGGGAGACAGAGGACACAGAGAACAGGCTGCCCAGAGAGGTTGTGGAGTCACCCTCACTGGAGATATTCAAAACTTACCTGAAGTCAATCCAGTGCAGCCTGCTTTGGGTAATCATGTTTTAGAAGGGAGGTTGGACTAGGTGATCTCCAGAGATCCTTCCAACAGCAACCATAGGTTCCTTGCAACCCAAACCCCTCTGTGACTCTGTAATTGTCGAGGAACAGAGAAAGCCACATGGAGACCTAAGTTGCTCTGGCTCTTAGGGAAGTAGAGGGCATTTCACAGGGGAAATTCTTTCACAAAAGGCAACCACAGATGAGAAGGTATTGTCCTGGGGTTAAACAGGTGTCCAGAGGATAACACAAGACTGGCCTAAACCCCCATTGTATGACCTTTTCCTAACTGAAGAGAATGTAAATATTAGTGTCCTGCCCAGTGGCACCGTGCCTGCCCAAGTAGATTGAGACAAGCAGCTGGAGCATGATGGCGGCTGCAGCTGCCCTGGGGTGGGCTCTGGAGGGGGAAGCTGAGCCTCAGCAGGTTCTGGGAGCTGCTGGCCATAAGCTCCTGGCTAGGACCCCACCACCAAGACACACACTGAGCAGTTATTCTCTCTACAGAATGACAGGGGGACATTGCATTTTAAATTTCTAGATCTGATCAAGGTTTATTCAGCAAGCTCACAACTATATGAGAGTAAAGAGCAGTTCTGTTCCAACAATCCCACTTTATTTTTCATCACATCTTGTCTGTAAAGGCAAAGTGTATTATAAATAATACACTTCAACTTTGGCAAGTTATTAGATCTAGTGTTACACAATTCTTGATGGTAGTGTTAGAAAATATCAATAAAGTGAAGACTAAGCTGCTGAGCAACCAACATATCACAGTGACATCGATTATCAAATCAGGCTGGCTTTATTAAGGCTCTGTCAGGCCGAGTGCTGAGTCTGGCACTGTTTGATATCTCCACTGGTGATCTGGAAGCATAAAATCATTGCTAATAAGATATTTGGTAACAGAAAAGTAAATAGTTGTGTGGGCTGAAAGTTATGCAAGACTGAGACTGTGCTCATTCTGTCTAAACACTCCTTAATACATCGTACCCTGCTAAACAAGGAATGGAGACCAAATCTTTACAGAGAGGAGGTGTCCTAGTCTGGGGTGGGTGACTCAGAATTGCTCCCAGTAAAGAAATACCTTACCAGAAATTCCCTGTGCAATATTGAAGAGGAATTGATGGTGAGCAAAACTAGCTGAAGTCTGACACAGAGTGTGGGTACCAAAACCACAATGCTGTGTATCATCAACATTCTTTTTCTCAAGTTTTTTTGAAGGCTTCAGGAAAACTGAAGAGGATGCAAAGAAACATGGAAATATTAAAGGGCCAGGGAAAATGCTTAAAGTTGGGAGACTTAAAGAGATCAGCCAGGTTTAAAAGAAAGAAAGAAAGAATGAACTAATTTACAGGCATGTTAATGAAAGAAAGTAGACAGTCTGAAGGGGCACTTCTCATAGAAAAAAGCATAACAAGAACCATGAAGGGGAGATGAAGCCAAATGAATTCACACTGGAAATAAAGCACAGAGTCTTAGCAGTGAGAACAATTAACCAGTGGAAGCAAAAAAACTGGAAAGGAAGGATTTTCCATAATTTCCTCCTAATGTCCCCTGTTCAAGGCTGAATTTGCTTTTCTGCATGCTAAATTTTAGTTTATTAAAAAAAGCAGTTGGACTCCAACTCATTGGGAAGTAATTGAAAATCTGGAGACAGACAAGAGGTCAGGCTCAACTGGCAGCCCCTTCTGGGCTTAGAAATCCCCTATGAACTGAGATGCTGTTCCCTGTGAACAGCATCTATGAACTGAGCTGCTAAAAACTTTGTCTCAGCTCCTAACAGGTGTAATAAGGAGAGAAGTGTTCTTGGAATGGATAACTTTAAGGGCTTTTTTCATCAGTGATACATATCACTTAATGGAATCTAAAATGAGGTGACAGATACCAACAAAAACATCACTGATTGAAATTGTTCAGATGTTTGTTATGAGCCTCTGCTGTTATATTTCTTTGTTTGTACATTTGCCAAAGGATTTCTTGGCATGCAAGAAGAGATTTTGTGCTTTTTTGTAAGAATGGGAAGAAAGCAGTGTTTTTATGTAGATGATGCAGACCATATTGATTGCAGTAGTCAATTTACTAGAGAGGCAAGTCCAAAATGCATGCCATGTAGTTGCTTAGGGATTATAGTCAGTTGTAATTTTTCTGCTAATTAAAGTTACCGTAGAAATAACAATATTTCCATGTTGATTTTATTTCAAGAGCAATGAGATTGCATGTCTAGTGCACAGCTTTATTTGACAGAGAAGCTTGCATCTGTATTATATCACTGACAGCTAGAGCATTTGCATGCAGAATACTAGGGAAAGGTCCTGATTACCTGGAGAAACATAAATGTGTATGCACTTACTGGCTTATTTGACTTGGAAGATTATGCCTAGATATAGATGAGGAGTGTGTTGCCATAGGTAGGAATTTTTCTCAGAGAGGATTGCAATCAATTTGTATTTTTAAAGAAAAGTATGAATGTATAGGCAATCTACAGTTCTTGCCTTCAGCTGACTTGCTGGTCTGTGTTGCATTATTTTAAGCAGCAGCTGCCTGTGAAGGTGCTGCTGATTCTGAAAGAGCAGGTTTTATGTCAACAGATTGAATAATAATACTGTGTTCAAGACTCTGCTTCCCACTCTGATCAGTCTGAATTCTTCAGGAAAAGAACATGTTCTTATGTGTAGGTATCATCTCTTCTTTCCGTGGATAATAAAAAACATTTTCCCAGAGCTGGCTTCATCAGAAAATGTAGCAGCAATTGCACTGTAAGTCTCAAGCTCCAGAGAGGGGAAAAGTTCACCTCCCTTGGTAAAGCTCAGCACGCCTCTGAAATCATCCAGGCTCTCAGCTCTAACTGCCTTTCTCTCCCCCACATCACAAAAATAGCCTTTGAGTTCAAAATGATCACATACTCATCTTACATAAAATGTACAGGTTCCCAGAGAAGCTTGTGTCCTATTTGCTGAGGCATTTACAGAATTATTTCAATGCCTGCACATGATGGAAAAAAATCAGCACTTGTGTTAGAACTAATGCAGAGGCTCATAATGATGAGAAACATAATGTTAGAAATAATGATGGGAATTGCACTTTTACTGATGGACCATTGAAAATACAACTGAGCAAATGAAACCTAGTTGCAAAAGGAAGCTGGAATTCCAGGTATTATGCCTATATTGCCTAGCAAGCCTGGCCTTTCTTTGCTAGCCTGCCTGAGTTTCTGGTGCTGGATGTCCTGCAGGTCCAGCTGCTCCCACTTTGCCTTCTGGTGTTAACTGAGTAGTTGTGCATTACCAACATCGAGGTGCAACTGCTCAGCTGGGGCAGGTGGTCACATGAGCACAGGATTTGTCACTGAATTACCCTTCCAGCCTAGTGCCTTGCTTTAGGCATGACAGGGTTTCTCTGGCAAAAATGATCCTGGAGAGCACTCATGCCTGTGGCACTGCTGGTCATGAGGCTGTGGGAGGGCGCAGGAATCCCTTCACTGGAGCAGTCTTCTTCTCTGCCTGGTCTGGGTGGACTGCCAGGCTTAACTCTCAGGAAAATGCTCTGAAGAACCTTCCCCCATCAGAGGATTGCCCACCTTCTTTCAGACCTTGTTTTTATTCACACATCTCTGTTTAAAACCAACTCTAAATCAGAAGTCTTGTCAGCTTTCTGTCTCAAAAAGAACTGGGATGTCCTGGGAGGTGGCAGTGCTAGTGCACTCCCTGCATGTCAGTGAGGGCCAGGCAGTGTGAGCCAGGCTGCTTGGGGATCACATTTGTCCTCTGACACAGCTAGGACCCGTGTACTCAAGTCTTTTAGAGAGCCCAGCCCCAGAATGAAGTCTCCTTGTTGGCTTTTCTGGAGACCAGGTGATTTTCCAGCTTCAGTCCAAACCTAATACCTTTGACAGGCAATTGACTAGTCATAGAGAGGGAATAAACACTGTTCTAATATGTTGAAAAATCATCTTTCCCCTATATTATCAAAAGAAAGAGGTTCCCAAGAACTGAATAGGAAATGTGATTTGCATTAAATGCAACCTATTAGTCCCCTTTAATGTAACTAGGAAAGACAGTATCCTGCTTTCAGTGTTTCACTGTGGTTCAGATATTTATCCCAGTAAATCATAGCAGGGGGCTATTTAATCAGCAGAAACCAAGCTCAGAGTTTGCAAACAGACCTTAAAATAAAAAACATAGAAGTGGGTTAGACTGAGCAGGCAGCTTGGCATTCCTTAACACAGAGGCAATTTGTTTTCATAACTTCTGTAGCTACAGCCTCTCACCCCTCAGCAAATAAGCACCAATCAACCTGCAGGGAATCATTAGCTTAAAACAATTGCCAGCCGATTTCTTTCAGGTCTCAGGAGTGCTGAGGATTGCAAAGTTTATCATTTGGCATTCACTGCATCTTTAACCTTTCCAAAGGCAGCAGAAAGCAACAGAGAGCCTTTCAAAAATCTTTTAATAGCTGCTTCCTCTGTATGTGTTTATAGTGACCACTGCTGTTGCAAAAAGCTTTCTAAAGTATTCCAGCCCTCCCTGGAGCAAAGGCTGGCTGGTGCTGGGCATTGTAATAGCAGCACACTGTTTCACAGGTGCAAAGTCACTCTAAAACCTTTCCTTTTTCTCCCTCTGGAGACCGGAGCTGGCTATAACTCTCCCCATCAGCAGGCCAAGTCTGGTGTCATTCCTGCAGGTGTGGCTTCAGCACAGCGCAGGGGGATGGGAGAGTGGAGCTGGGAATTGCACTGGCAGCTTACTAAAGCTGAGTCTCTGCACTGGGGACTCTCTCATTAGAATCACCATGCTGGCTGAAGAGCAGCATTTTAATGACATTTGCAGATGTCACTCAAACCACGGGTGGCTTTACTCATTTAAACAGGGCATTTTGGCTACATGGCTTAGTGCACTTGATGTTCTGTGCCTTCCAAAGTGTGGTCTCTGAGAACATTTTTCCCTGGTGAACAGAAAAGTCCAGATCCTCCCCAGCAGCTGAGACTACTTAGTAAAACTGAGGAGTAGGGACAGCAGGGACTAGTTAGTGGATTCTAATTTTCTGCTGTAGTCTGGCTTCAAACTGAGTTGGAGAAGCTTAATACCATTTAATGCTTTAACTCCTAAAGAATTCACTAGAAGACAGAGCCCTCCATCTACCCCCTTAATATGCTTATTCATATCATGTGCTTATGTAGAGAGTAAAGCTGAAAATCTGCTCCATTAAAAAGTAATGGAAATGTGTTTTTTAAACGCTGTTATTCCCATGTAATTCAAGAACCAGGATCTCTGTGCAACATTTATGCTACCTGTGCCAAAGAGCATAAGTCCTGATCTCATAATTCCTCAACTGATGGATGTGCAGATACAGCTTTTTTGGCACACATTTTTTTTACACTGGACTGACAAAATCACCAGTAACCTTCATTCACCAAAGCAGTATCTTCAGACTGTAGCCCTTATAATTTGAAGCATCCTTACAGAAAGCCTGTGGTTCTACAAAGAGACCTCTGTTAAGGCCAAGAGATCCAGTTCTCATTTGTGATAATCAATACCTCCACCATTACAGCTGATGCCTTGAGAGGCTACCCAGAACAGAGGCTAGACAGTGTTAAAGGAATAAAGTAGATATTTGTTTAAAGGCCTTCAAAGGATACACCTTGGGCAGTACAAGAGCCTGGCCCAGGCTACACCAAGATGGACACCAGGTCACGAGTTTTCACACTTTTATAAATTTTGGTTCATTTACATCTAGGATTAATTGTCCAATTACAGCTTCAGGTTATGAAGTCCCATCCTCCAAGTTTGCTCTCCTCAATTTGCTGTTGTTTATACTTTTTGGCCCTGAAACTGCAACAGTGTCCCTGGTTCTTGGGCTGGAAAAGGATTGTTTTGTCTAACTAAACTGTGATGAGAACTTGCTAACATTTATATCAAGTTCAGTTATATACTAATGCAGTACAGAATCTGGATAATATGAAAGCTGAAACTTAAGGCATCACAGTGACACCTGTGAACAAAGCAACAGGAGGTCCATGTTCTCTCTGCTCCACAATTCAGGCAACAGAAAACAACCCACCCATGCATTCAGTGGTGCAATGCAAGGTATGAAAATGCTCTTTTCATTCATTTACATGGATGTTCATCCCAGCAGCTTCCTTGCCCAACATTCCCAAACAGTATTTCACAAGGTGACCAGTCCACTCCCTGTCCTCATGCAGTTGCAGGGGAAGAGACACAGAGCCTGATGCACTAGACCTGTTCACTGCTAACCTGACTTCCCAGCCACGGAGCTGTGGCAGAGGGTGAAAGGGTTAAAGTCTGCTTCTGTCTGAGCAACTTTTAAAATTATATCCTGGTCCCAACAACGCAGACATAAGGAAACCATACAGTTTTTTGTGGGTTAAGTGGAACACACTATGCTGGAATTTAGACAGGCCCTCCTAGTTTCAGCCAGAAGCACCCAGACAGTTGCTGGCTTTGTGAAAATACTGCAGAGCTGACTTCCACAAGCCAGCCTGTTTTGTAGACATGACTAGTGGACATCAAGTTTTGGGGACGGCCCAAGAGACCATCCTGCCTTGCTCAGTACAGATCAATCAGTAACCAGATTTTGGCCTTTTTGTGAGTTTTTCATCCATACACTCCTTCATATTTTCCTGCTATTTTTTCTGTATTTTATTTCTAAAACATGACCTGTACCATGGAATTCTTCTTTAGGTTTTTTAAGGTTTTTTTAAAGAGAAACAGAGCCCCTAACCCAAATCTTCTGGGGGGCTGTCACTAGGGCACAAGCAGCCCTGAGGGTCAGGGGTAGCACCCAGGAAGGTGAATCAATGGAAAGTATCTTCAGAGAACCATCCAGCTGAGGCTGGGACTTATTATGGGATGATTAGAAGGACCGCAGGTGGGAAAAGTGATGGACCACGGTTGTTTTGGAGAAATAAGCATGACTACAGAGAGGGATAAGGAAATAAAAGGAGCTGGTTGCATGCAAACCTGTGGCTGGTCAGCATATCGTTCGGTCATGCCCTGCACCTGAGCAGCACAGTCTTTCTTGTTTTCCTATTAACCCCCATCTCTGCTTACCTGGAGGGGGAGGAACTCTTTTCTGCATACATGAGTGTGCATTGTCATCTAAGTGCCAGCAATTAGATTTGAACCACAGGTTACAAAGGCCCATGTGCCTGGGGTGCCAACAACCCCAGCAAGCGAGGGAGTGTCCATACAACAGTGTGTGTGTCAGTGCTAGCTGTTGTCAGGCTGGACAAGCCAGCAGAAGGAAGTGGCCTGGGAGCCAAGCACCAAAATGGCCATAAGCCTGGGCTGGATACATGCATATCTGTGAGACTTGGAGGAACTGGCTACTGGAGGCACCAGGAGATCCAGGTCAACTCTTGAAGAGACCATGGGCTCTCAGAGTCATGTGTGCACAAGTACAAATGTGCGTGTGCAAGTGTCTGGGCATGAGGCAGCTGGAGACAAGAGGGTGCAAGGGTGAGTTGCTGAGTAGGCTTGGTGTCTGCCCTTCCTGGGGATCTGTGGTATGCACAGGGGACAGGGGGGGACATGTGTGTGTCTGTGAGGGATGGACAGGCTCCTGACCCTGGCCTACACTCCGTCTGCCTATAAAGCATCACCTGAGTAAGTAAATTGAAAAGCACCAGAGACTGTTCCTAGGAACTGAACTCAATCACAGTAACTGTAATGTAAGAATAACCCTCGTCGTGCCCCGAGTCTGAGCCAACAAACACTCCTAAACAGTTTGAAGGCATGCTTTGGGACGTAGCTCACATTTAAGTTTGCGTGCAGTCATCCTTTTTTGGAAGGTAAGCAAACCTAAGGACCCTCCTCTGCCAGCTAATTTCAGTGCCCAAGATTTAGCCTGCACACATTTAATTTAATGACAGAGCTGCGGGCACAGAACCACTGAGCATGGTGCCCCTGCACTAAAAACTTCTGGGTATCACCCTGCCTGAACTGTGATCACTGGTCCTTGTCCCTACCCAGCTCAGTGCAGGATCAAACATTTGGTTACACCACCCCACTCCAATAGGCATTGGCTCACACTTCTGCTCCCACTGAATCACCCCATTTATTCCCCTGGTCTGGAAGGTTACACTTTTTCCTATACTACCTATCAGTTTTTCTTACTCAAGATCCATAAACATCCATGTACTCTGCTCACCTTGGAAGTCTTCTCTGCAAATCCTGTCTTTTCAAGTCCTCTACCCAGCAAACACTTGCAGCAAGTAGCCCATTAATGGGCTAGCTAACACTGATCAGGTGGACCATGACTGTTTTATTATTTCTTTGAGCTGAAAGGCTTGAACTCTGCCCCAAGATAAGGAGCAAGAAGAGACTAGTAGGAGAGGAAGTCGTGTTTCTTGTGGAAAGACAAGATATTTTTAACTTGCTTTTTCTCAGGTCTGATGTACTACAGAAAAATGAACGCAAACACCAAATGGTGGAGTGGAAACACTACAACTACACAGTGTTCCTCTTCATAATGCCACATCAGGCTTCAGTCATGCTCAGCCCCATCATGTGCCTGTTTCTCCTGAAAAATCTCAGTGATTCCCCTCAGTGTCTTCTCTGCCCCAATGTGTACCACTGAGCCACAGCTGTGGGGTGCCAACCATAAGTGATGGGGTGCAGGTGCTCCTCTTACCCAATTCTGCCTTCAGAGAACAGGGTGCTGCAGCCACACTACAGGTCCTCTGGAAGCTCTGCTGGAGATGACATCTTCACCATGTGAATCCCCCTCCTGCCTCCACCCTTCTAGATCTGTCACAATTCGTTTCTCAGAATTTTTCAATGGCAGTCTCTTTACTCCTGCTATAAATTTGAGTTGTTCCCTAGCAGATGGATTAAGTATTTGCTAGTAGGAGGTAGGTAAGAATCAGCATTGAACAACAACCAGCTGGCCATCATGACCCATATTTTACATTGTTAAGGGACTGGATTAATAAAAACAACAGGATGAATAAAATCAGCAAGTAAAGAGCACGGGGAAATGTCACTGCTTGTGCAAAAGGGAGCATGTCTCCCATCCTAAGTGATTGTGCTTTTTCTCAGGACTAGCATGAAAGTCATCCCAGAGAGTCAGCAGAGGTTAAATCTTGCCAAACAAACATGGTCACTCCTCTTTTACTAATTTACAAAACCAGGTGATAAAGAGAATGAAGAAGCAGCCTACAGCCAGTCCAGAGAAAGCCTCAGTTACAAAATTACTTGAAAAATGAATGTAAGTTGGCTGGGAAATGAGCAGTGTCACAGAGATTGAACACAGGCTGTAAGTCCATAAACAAAGAGGAACAAAAGATAAACATGAACATAAAGAGCTGATGGGAGAATATCTGGGGCATGGATTGGGTGTGGGGAGGGGAGGAAAGGAGGACTAGAAATCTGCCCTAAGTCTGTTTTTATTTAATGTCTATTATGATCTGGAAGGAAGCAATAAACACCACATTCATTCAATTTATATTTGATGTAACAACTCCTATGAGTTAGAGAGGTATTGTGTAAACTAATGGGGACAGACACAAAACATAAAGAAAATAAGACAGGCTGGAAATAACAAAACAACAGCCAAGTGGATGGGCACAAAGCAGTAGTCTGCAGGAGGAGGGTCAACCTCAAATGCGGACATGGGACTAGAGAAATGTGCTTAAAGAAGGGAGGCAGAAGGTCCTAATAACAGCAGAGACCAACAAACTGTGATCTTGTGGAGCAGACTCATCCCAAAGGAAGCAACGGGGTAAGTATCTGGACCTATTGATTTATGAGGAATTAAGTCAATGAGACAAGTTTGGCTGTACACAGCTGAGCTGAGAGCAGAGTGTGCTCAGGCGTTTGTGTTGAGACAATCTGCTGGAGGTGAGGAAATACCCTGGGGATGTCTATATATTTTGACAGTGTAAATATCACAAAGGAGGAGAAGGACTGATTTATGGACTGAGGAGGAGCAAGGGTCAAAAACAAGTTAAAAGAAATACAGGCTGATTCACTGACAGGGTGAGGCGTACTGCCCTGTGAAACAGCTACCTGAGGAGCAGTCTGACATTTCTTTCTCTGAATCCCTTAAAAGTAGATTGCACACAAACATATGAGAAAATAGTTTCCAGGAAACAGGTTTTTGTATTTGAGAGGAGAGACTGAATGGATGTAGAGGGCAATGGCAGCCTGGGTTTGTCTGCCTTGAGTCTTGTCTGTTGTAAAATCCTAAGTGAGCCTCTCTCTCTCTCCTAAACTGCCCTCACAGTACAGCTGCCTGTGAAGAAAAAAACCAAAACCAAACATAAAGCCAGGGGATAGCTGAAGCAAAAACAAGAGAAGAGAGAGGCCAGAGAACTAAAGTGAATGACCTGTCAGCAGGGGAAAAGATTCAGATCAGGGACCTGAATACTTCACATCTTAGTGGCTGGATTATTCCACAGGTAAAAGAGAAACCTGAGCTGTCTGCTCCTTTCTTCAAACTGAAGTTGAGCCCACACCTTCCAGCTGCCCAAAGACTGCCCTAACCACATAGCCTGGGAGAGGCTACCAAGGTTACCAATCCTCCCATCCTAGTCTCTTCCCCAGGAGAAGGGAGGATGCTCAGAGAATCCAAAAAAACATTCAGCAGAAGAAAAGAGCAGGGTGGCATTGTGGACTGTGAACTTTAAAGCTGATTGCTCAGGACGATATTGATTTGGATGGCCCTGGAGGCAGGACTAGAAGCTAATGATTAAGAGGAACTTGGCTGGTAGACATGCAGATGGCTCAGGAATTTAGGCAACATGGGGCTTAAGAGGAAAGAGCAAGGAATTTTGAGGTGTAGTATTGGTTCCAGTGTAAGTTAATCTAGCACTAATTTCTTACAGGTCCATTGATTTAAGAGGTTAAGACTCTCTCCTGTGCCAGATGAATGTCCAGAATATACTGGAAAATCAACCTTAATTTAGATAATTCTGTTCCCCAGAGAAGTAGCTATAATGCATTATCAAATGATATCTCATGCTTTGGGCTGAAGGGGAGAAAAAAAAAATCTATTGAAAAACATGTTTTCAAGGATAAGACACCAGGACTTGGCTTCCCAGCTGTCTGAAGAAGATAAGGACAAAAGTGAAAGTGAGGAGCATTTTAATAAATCACTGGTGAGGGAAACATTAGACTTGTCAGTAAGCTGTATTTCTTTACCTTGGTATTAGTCAGTGTTTTTGAAAAATCTCAAAAGCATATAAATAATTTTTTTAAACAAACAAAACCAATTACTCCTTACTACAGAAAGCTGTGAAGACACCCAAACTTCAGATCCTTCTGAGAAGGGAGAACTCTCACCATACAGAATCATAAAAGGTATTCAAATATGAGGTATTTCCACTTTGATTCTCTTTATTATACAGGCAGTCCATGAGTGAAACAGCCATTTCCAATTTTAATGCAAAGAATGGTTGGACAATATCTTCAGTAGGCAGGAGGTAAGCGCCAGGGTCATGCTTTCCATACATGGCTCCGGCAAGCATCGAATCACACAATAGCTGAGGCTGACAAGCACCCCTGTAGATCATCTAGTCAGTCCCTGCCCAAATCAGGGTCATGGGATGATGATCCTCTACCAGAGACTGAGACCTCACAACCTCTCTGGGCAGCTTGCAAAGGAAAGTCCAGCCCCATCTTTGCACCCCCTTCCCTCAGGTATTCATACACATGGATAAGGCTCCACCTCCAGGCTGAGCCACAGCTCTCACAGGCTGGTCTTGTATGTCACTGCTTGAGTCCCTCAGACATCTCAATGGCCCTTCACTGGACCAGCTCCATAATGTCCAAATCTCTCTTGTACTGGGGACACAGCAGTTCAGACACGCCTCACCAGTGCTTAGCTGAAGGGAAGGATCACCTTCCTCATCCTCAGCCCGCTGGCAATGCTCTGTCTGGCGCAGCCCCAGCAGCTCTTGGCCTCTGTGCAGGGGCAGAGCTGGCCCAGGGCCACCCTCCCATCCAACACCCCCCCAGGGCCATTGCCCTCCCCTGCCAGCTGCTCCGCAGGAGGCACGAGCCCCCAGCCTGTCCTGCTGCAGCCCACTGGTCTGGCACCATGGTTTAATCTCTCTGGAAATAAAGGGATCCTCTCAGTTCTGCACCCTTTACATGTGTGCTGTGGGACAGTCCCACAGATGAACATTTCTCTCTCGGCCCTGAGGACTGGGCAAGCAAAGAGGAGATTTCAGTTCCTCTTTGGAGGAAAGACTTTTTAATGGTAAGGAAAGTAAAGTGATGGAAAAGCATGCACTCATGAAAATTCTGTCACTGGAAGTATCTAACAGGAAAATATTAGGCCTAGTTGATCCTGCTTTCAGGCAAAGGAGTGGATTTAATGAACTGTCAAGGCCTTTGCCATGGTTTTCTGCTGTATCACTACACAAAAATAATGGCATCGATATTTGAAAAATCTTACCCTGTTATTCTAGGAATGGCATCTATCATCTCACACATTGTGAGACGCAGATACTTATTCCAGAAAAGGCATTTTATGGTCTTCTCCTCTGCAGGATCATGGTGTTCTACAAACACAGACAAATTATCTCCCCAGTACTCCTGAAGTTGAGAAGAAAGTATTCATCTATGTTTACTCATGGTCATTGAGTCAAAATTCCCAAAAGAAACCACAGACTTCGGCTTCTCATTTGAGATGCTCAAGAACAGATTTTTTTCAGCATCTGAAGTATATCTTCAAATCAAATTTCCCATAATCGTGAGTTTTCTGCATATCCCATATCAGATTCCAGTTGTCAGGGTTTCCAGAAAATCAGTTACCATCTGTGAAAAGTTGTGAGTTAAGTGACTAGCCCAGCATTACGTTTGGAATGAGGTGAAGTAGAATAACAACAAAATCCATAATAGCAACAAAATCCAATACCAAGAGAGCACTCGGTTTCCCAAACCACAGTACAATCCTTTCCTATTTTGAAGTCCTCGGCCATCACCTTCCAAATTCCACAGCTTCTGCAATAAGGTAACCATGATTCATCCCACAGCAGGTCCATCCTCTGCACTGAGAGGAAAAAAAGGCAAAGAAACCACTAGTTTGTGGTCATGCAATTAGAAATTGGAAGATAATGTACACAGTGGACCTGAATTATTGCAGTTTTAGTTCTGGCATTCCTTAGCCTTGCTTGGCAATTATTACGGTCTTTTCTGGGCTGGCCTTTTTTTTTTTATCATTTCAAGGAGTTTCTTAAGCTTTTACAAAAGCAAACTGGAAAGACAAATTCTTCACATGGAACCATCTGCTCCACAGCTGGGTAAACAGCAGAGCTGGAACTTTCGTATCCTCATCGCAGTTCAGCGGGTGAGAGGAGAGACAAGGGCAGAAGTGCTGACACTGACACTCTGTTATCCTCAGGTGGTGTCAGCAGTTGCATGTCATCAGACATGACTGGTGCATTCCACAGGAAAAATGTGGCACCTCTTTCCTTGAGAAAGGTGGTCCTCAGACAAATCTCCTGCTCTTACTCCAGCTTTCATCCCTCAGGTTTGGTTCATTTTATAGGTATACCAGCATATTGGCTGTCCTCCAGATATAAAAAACCCAAAGCCATTTTGTTAAAAGAGGGTCCATTGGCTACAATAGTGTCCACAGATGTAAGGGCCAAATAACCCACGGTGGATTTGTAACTGGATAGGAAAGCTAAGTACCTCCTTCCTGAAACTGTGCATAGTTCCTGCACTGCTTTTCTGAATCTAAAATAAGACTGCAACATAGATCTCCACTCTGACCTTCTACAGGTTTTATATACTTCTAATTACCCTAAAGATTTAATTTCAAATAAGTAACAGCACTGTTATACTTTTTTTTTTTAATTTAAAGATGGCTGTTTTCCCATTTCTTCTTTTTGGCAGTGTAAATCTCTTACCACAATCAAAGTCAACACAGAAGCACCAATAAAGCAATTAGATCTGAAGTACCTCTGGTTGTTTAATAACTTTAGGCCTGTACATCAATGGGTCTCAGTCTTCTGGCTCTAAATATCTAGATAACTAGAAGAAGTCTTATGCATTTTCCTGCAGAAGAAAAGAAGCTAAGATTGGAAGTATTGCATTTGGGATGTAGAAGCAAGAATCACAGGACCAATCATGCAAAATAAATGATATTATTATTAGCATCATTTAGAAGCTGTGTGAAAGATGACAAGTTGAAAGGATGTGTTTAAACATGCCAAACATGTGTGAGACATCTCAGGAGAATTTTATCCTCAGATACAAACTGATTAGCTTTGTTATTTAGGGCTAGCTGGCCTACAGAGCAATTCAGTACACTCTAAGGCCAGAAGAAAGTATCAGATGAAAAAAACACAAGTTTTTGTTTATTGCTACTTTCAGTTCCAGTGACATATGTCATAAATCCATGTTGACAATTTCTTTGTTTCTAATGAGACTTCCTTAGACTAGTCTCATCCCTAAGTGAGACTATTCTAAGGAAGGCTTTCAGCAAAGACCAGGGCTGATGTAGCCCATGAAACAGCAACAACAAGCACAGGGATCAAAATCTGATGACACTGATCCAGTTCAGTGCTATGGCAGAAACACCAGCCCTTGAATGGGAGCTAATGAAGCACATCTAATTGGTATTTTAATCACATCTTTACCTCTTTTTACACCCTCAGCTGAGAAACTGAAATGCTCTGCCTGCCACTATAAATTCTCAGGAAAATCTGCACTAATACTTAGGATTTTTTAATTTAATCTGATGAATGGTTGAGGCTGGAGAGTACCTCTGGGGAGCCTCCAGTCAATCCCCTGCCCAAATCAGGGTCACATTGCCTGTGATTATGTTCAATCAGGTTTTGAATATCTCTACAACCTCTCTGGGCAGCTTGTGGCAACACTTGACCACCCTTGCATTACGTATTTTCTTTTCTTATGTTTTAGTAACTTTCTTGTGTTTCAGTTTTTTCCTACTTTCTCTAGTTCTGTCACCAAGCACCACTGTAAGAGTCTGGCTCCATCTTTTATTCATCTCTTTACCCAATCAGCTGTTTTATGCACAATACTGAGATCCCCTGGAGGCTTCTCTTTTCCAGACTGAGCAGCCCAAGTTCTCACAACTTCTCATATGCCAGATGCTCCAGTCCCCTCAACATCTCAATGGCCCTTCACTGGAGTCACCTGAGGTACATCCATATCTCTTGCACTGGGAAGCCCAGACCTAGCAGACTGTGCTTCTTTGGAAGTCAGAGGATTCTTATTCTGCATCTATATGTACAGAAAATCAGAACTTTCCACTCTGGGAAATAATTTGCCATTTCCATGTGTTTATTCTTTAACTCTTTCACAGGTAGAGCATTGGAAGCTTTTCCAAAAAATACCTGATGAGATATATTCCCTTGGAAAAGAGAAGGCCAAAGCCACATACCTGCCAGCTGCTCGTAGCTATTCTGAAATTAGCTTTAGCATGCAGCCACAGCAGTGTGGTCATAGTGGCACATGGCTCAGTAGAGAACATCAATTCAAGCACAGTTTGGGGAATATCCATATGTTGCCAACTTACGGTGAAGTCCAGCCTGGCCTGTCTCATACTATCATTATCCATGAGAACCAGGAAACAGCCAGTGTGAGACTGCCTCTCTGCACAGCACTTGCATGTTAATTGGGCTATGTGAGCAACTCCCCCATGTCTTCTTTCTCCTTGGGATGACCTGTGTTCTTGGGCCAGCCTCCAGGAAATCCCTGTGTCCTGCACAGAGAAACGTCACCACTGTCGTCCCTTCACCTTTGCCAGGTTGTGTCTCTGATACAAATCCACCCTGAATCTATAATCAACATAAAGATACACAAAATTACTTTATTTAGTGAAATTGGATCTGTAGATAAGAGTTTTGCTGGCTTAGTTGTTTGCTTAGTATTGCAACAAGACTACCTATCTAGAGGGTGTTTCTGTTGCTAAAGGCATCACTGAGGAATGTTTAATTCTTAGCAGAAGTCCAGTTCTTGTTTTACACAATCCAGATGATATAAATAAATAAACCATGAAACATTCAGGGAAGGCAAATCACCAGTCCATCAAAATAGCTGATAAATTAGTTCAACAGACTGGACTACAGACATGTTCAGTGATTCGTCATCACAAAGAGTAAATAAATTCCGATTAAGCAAAACTTGATTGAATCATGCTGAAGTTTGGCACTTAACAAAATAGATCAGTCTGAAATCTTACTTTAGGAACACATAATCTCTTAAGATTTATGAGTGTTATTGCTGACCACATATGTTTCTATGTTCCTGTTTGCTATGTTGAGAAATGGATACAAAGGTTTGCCTGCTATTACACATTTTAATCTCCAAGAAGCTCTTCTCCTTATTCCCCTTTTTAGGGTACAGAACAAACTTTTGCAATAGTAAACTTCCTGATTTCCTCCTCTGCCCCAGTAAAATTTCCAATTTCTTCCATGTTGTTTTCAGTTCCATCTGACCATTCAATTTGTTTTGCTAAAACAAAGGTTGTGATATAGCCAAAATGCAGGAGCTGAACTAGGTCACTTAGTGTCACTGCATTAAAAGAGCTGAGAATTCCTTCCAATAGCTGGAACAATTTTCACACGCTGATCCTTGTATTAATCTGTTGATATCTGTAGATTAGGAACAACAAATGCCAATGGATATCTTTTTAGCAACAAATTGAAGGAAGAAATAACCTACCCACTTTTTAGCAATAATTATCTTTGTTTAATGTTTATACTATGGCAATATCCAAGGTCACTGTCAGGGTGGAGATCCAGATGTGATGTCTCCTGTGAGAATGGGAAGGTAAAGTCCTTTACAAAGCAAATTGAAAAATTTTAACCACTTGAATGTCTGATGTCAAGTTCTCCTCCGGTGTAATACTAAAGCCCTCAAATATCTTTGCATTTGAGAATTTCTTTGTGCTATAAATATTGGCTAGGGATAGAGTTGGTATTATTGACCTTATTATACTAAGAGGTCTAATGTGCAGAATAAGTTCCAGACTAACAGTGGTGAGTACTCTGCGTTCAGCCTTAGATAGCTATCATACTTTCCAGAATACTTAAAACAACAAATGGTGATGATTTTCCAGCCAACATCATGGATTGTGGGTCAACACTGTCAAAAGTTGGTATTTATAATCTGAGTGTTATCACACAAGCAGCAAAGTCTCATGTCCTTATCCAAGCAACTGCATGTATTTTCATCAGGAAATACTGATCTTCATCCATGCCCTCCATCCAGGTTTTACTAAAGGAAGTAACACTGTGTTTGGAGGGCCCAAACGCCAACACCCCAAGATGTCAGCCTTAGAGCTAGAATATGACTGCATTTTCAGTATGTTCAGTGCAAGTCAAAGTATGCTCTACATAGATAGCCTCTACTGCTATAGGAAAAATAAACAACACCAACAAAGAAAAAAGAAACAAACAAACAAAACAAAACAAAAACACGAAAAACCACCCCCCTCCCAAAAAAAAAGCCAAAAAACCCCCCACAAAACCAAACAAACCACAGGAAGATTCATTTTGTATAAAAGTCTTGTCCTAAATTCTAAGTATTACTGGTTACCATGTAAGCAGTGCTTACACACGTATATGTGGATGCCAACACAAAAATATTATTTTTCCTATTATGACCGTACCCTGAAATAAGCCTGTTCATTGATTTTTGTGAATTACAGAAGTAATATTCACTGAAGCAAACCTGCCCTTGGTGATGCCTGTGCTCCAGCCCATCTGTAGGTCAGGGAGGAATGCTTTACAAGACAGCTTCTCCTGTCTGCTGGGGCTTGTTTAGACAGATGTTCTCTGACTACTGGTGTGGTCTCTGTGGTGCTAAGTTTAAATTTTAAACCCATTCAAATTAACCCAAACAACTGCAAAGAGAGAGCCCAGTTGCATTTCCCCCACTACACCTGGGAAAAGACTGGCTGAAGTACATCTTATCATTGTTTTGTGTTAGGAACTGCAGAAAAACAATCTTCAGAGCATGCATTTATGGCAAGCACTCTCCAGAAAATATTTGCTCAAAATGACTTACAAAAGCAGTGTCACTTGACAGGGGATACCAGGAAATGAGAATGGGAGAACAAGGGACATTGAAGCAGGCCAGAAGGAAAGAAAAAACCTGTGTGCCAGTGGCAAAGTCACCGCTGCCTCTCAAGCAGCTCTTATACCCAGGCACAGCAGCAATACATCTGCTCTACTTGTGGCAGATTGTGTGAGTCACAAATAGGATTTCACAGCCAGCAGCAAACTTGTGAGCCATAAAACCCACTCCCTTCAATTACAGTGATCGCCTCCCAGGGATATTGTAAGACTTGATCAACTGATATTTACAGAGTGCTTTGAGATCCTGAGATAAAAGTCACTATAAAAGGCTACAGATTTTTCATAACGTTCACAGACCACCTGCTCAGACCAGAAGCATTCACTTTTAACATTGCTTGAGCCAGCTACCAATCTGATATCTCCACAGGAATTTCCTAAAACAGATGTGGCTGTCACATTTAATCTCTCTTTTACTAGGAACTCTAAAAAAAGAAACTCCTGGAAAAGGAAATAAAACAAACTGCATTAAAACTGATGGTGAGAAGAAGGCCCATAATTCTGTTCCCACAGCTCATGGATTCTCCATCTGTACCTTTCAGAAAGCTGCCATAGTGACTAACTCTGTGAGCTTCACAAATTAGACCTGACCTAGATTCAGTGAAGTCTTTGATCTGCAGCTGGTTAGTGTAATATTCTGACTGCAGTGAATTTCAGAATTGTTCCACAAAGCAGCAGCTTCAAAAGAAAAATAAATAAAACAAAATTCAGGTTTTCCTCACAACATGCTGGCCCTCACTTGATTGTATACCAAATGAATCAGTCAGCAAACCAAATGGTGAAGTTTAAACCACTGCTGTTTTCTCATAATTCTATAGTATATGCTCTTGAAAAAAATTACTTCATTATTTCCTCTCACTCTTTATTATAGGAATAACAAACTCCAGGAGACTGAAGAAAAGCATGATTCTGGGAACCAGAGGGGGGTTATAATTAAGCATATTGTTAAGTGCTTTCTTGAATAGAGGTTAAAAATTTGAAGTTTAAAATCATGTTAGCTAAGGATAAAACAGTTCAGAGGCTTTTTTTATAAACTGATCTGAACCATATGAAACTCTTCAGAGCATGGATCTGGACTGGCATCCCTTCAGAACAAGGTTTCCCATGATGTTTTGGACTTTCTGCATTGTGTATAGAAACTGAGTACAGATGTCCCAACATGTTTCAGAAATTTTAAAACCTTTTGTTCCACGATAGCAATGGGAACAGTGGGAAACATTAATTACAGTCTTATTTGGTGATTCTTTTTTTTTAATTGGCTTGTTCTTGCTTTAAATATGATCCAAAAATATCATAGTGAATCAAATCCAAAGGAAATAGTTTCTTTATCCTTCATCCAATAGTGAGAGGCCTCTTTATAACCAGAATCTTTTTGGAAGCATATAAGAATGTACATAGTCTCAATCAGATACTTAGGTAGGCAAGTCTGACCTTTAGGATAAATTACAGACCAAACTGCTTTTGAGATACATTTCAAGCAAGGTACTGCTGTGGCAAAGTTACAGTAAATGACTCCAAGATAGACTGGTACTGCAAATAATTTGTTCATATTTCTAAAGAGGTGGAGGGCACCCATTCTAAAAAATGGGACATATGCATTATGCAGATAATGAAAAAGTTTTTAAATTCTTTTTTTGCTGTCCGTGCAGTTGTTAAAGAATATACGGTTAAGGCTGATTGTTTTTCACTAAACAGAATTTAAAAAACCCAAACCACTGTCTCAATCCCAGTAGGGCTTGGTGCAGCACAAATCTTTCTCTTTGAGCTATTACAAAAAAAAAAAAAAAGGAAAAAAAGGGTGGGGGGGAAAGAAAAAAATAGGTGCTGGAGGCAATAACAGTACAGAAATATATTTTGTTGGCAGCATATGATGGCCATATATCTTCCAGATAGTGTGCTACAAACATCTCAAGGGGAGATTGATTTACCTTTATCTCAGCTGGCAAACTCTGCACATGGTGGTTTATGAGGCAGTGGCGAATGGTTCACACAAACTGAGAGAAATTATTCACAGTGCCTGCTTTGGGAAGCTTCAGGAAGCCAGTTAAGTGTGATGTGCTTTCACTTGCTTCTTTTTGGTGATGCTAGGCTGTACATAAAAGGATATACCTGTACTGCCACTTTGGGACCGCTCCTTTCAGACCCATGCTGCTATTTCTTTAGGCACCCAGGATCCTTAAGTTTCTTTGCACTCAGGCTGACTTCAGAGGCAAACATTGCTCCTCTCTTGATGAAGCAACCAGCATGAATAAAGTGGATACTGAAGAACTGTGAACACAGAACCCTCAGGGCAACAACTAAATCCTTTATAAGTAGCACACAGATAAAACAAAGGATCTGATGCTAGGTGGCTTCAGAAAAAGAGACAATGGTAATATTTCATATTTAAGAAGCTGAGACCTTGTTTTAGAAGCCAGGAAACAGCAGCTTCTGAATCTGTTCTCAGCTGCACAGATATTGGGATGCAGGAGGCTGGAGCCCCTGACGGTCCTTTGTGGTCAGAACAGGGTCTTAATTAAGTCAGCTCTCCAAAATCTTTCCAGTTAAATCTCTATGGCCTTATCTGAAGATCCAGTAAGGCTTTCTCTCAAGCTAAAATATGGCAATAGAGACCAGATATTGTATCACCAAACTATTGTGTCATTGTTTGGGCAGTCAGGGAGGCATGGCAGTGGCAAGTCACACGTGGAAAGCAAAAAGCACATCTTCTGCCCTTTCCCTGTAGAAACAACCTTTGGGAGGTGCAGGGAACGCTGCCTTCCATTTCCTTTGCTTCTTTGTTTTATCTCACTCATTGGTCTAGCTGGGCATTAACGTTTTCAGTTGCAAAATAAATAATTTGGACAGATGAAGAGTAAGATTCTCTTATGCTCCTCTAATTTGTTTTAAGGTTAGTAAAGATGCTTATGATTCCAAGCTCTACCTGGCCCCCTGCAGACTGGCCTTGCACTCTGTGGATGTACTGGCCATGAAATGATCAGTCCACCCTTGCCAGTCTCCCTAGTGATGAGGCTGGGCAGCAAAAGGCAAGGGCAGTGTGGCAGGTGTCATGCCTGGGTATGTGCTGTATGGGGTGACTAAATAGATGAAAAGATTTGGACACCCAGCAGAAACTCATACAAGGAGTCAGGATGGAGAGTCAATGGATTAAGAATTTGTGTTTGGCAGCAGAAGCAGTCTCTTCTGGCTGTTACCAACACAGTTTCAATGTTCTTCCTATTTATTCGAAAAACACAGGATTAGCTAAGAATCTCCTAGCACCAAACTCCCCCAAAAATGTCAGGAAGAAGAAAGGAGATAATACTGATCCACATGTAAGGCAGTGGTAACAACATTGGAGCTGGCCCAGTATTGCAACACCGAACAACCTGGCCTGGAGGTTACAAACCTGTGTAAAGTATGGCATGGCCCTTTGCTGCTCAGTGCTGACAGTGAGAGCAGTCTGTGAGGCTGGGTTACCCGGCTCAAGAGGCTACCTGCATGCTGGTTTCATAATCAAAATCAATTTTCCTCCCACGCTGAAATAGCGGTAAGCTAGGAGGGGCTTTCTCATATTCATGCTTTCTTTGAATATTATGTTTCCAAGTAGGAACTTGGATCCAAGTTCCAAATAAGTAAGTTCGAAAAGCAAGCGTAATAACCTTCCAATGCTCCGTGTCAGCTGACTGGCATAACAGAACTAGGCTTTTTTGTCACATTTTAGAACTAATAGCCATAACCTCCATCCAAGCAAGATCCTCTTTCTCCCTACCTCCATGAGGACAAATATGAAAAAGGCCCATGCCCATTGCTGTCTGCAACACATGCCACTGTGAAAGTGACCATTGCTCTGCATTTGGTCATCTTTACATCCAAAAGTGCAGCTCTAAAACCCCCTCTTTCCCACTGCTCATTGCTACTGGCAATGCTTACTGCTGCAGCTCAGCTGGAGTCTGGGGGTCTGTAGGTATGGCTCATCTCACCCATCTCAGACATCAGTTTTCAGTAGGGGACAGAAGGGTGAAATTCTACAATCTATCTAAAATAAAATCACAATTATCTAATAATCTTTTTTTGGTTGGTTTTTTTTTTTTTTTTTTGCCTTACATTCCATGATTCTGGGATGTAGTACTTTAATTAAGGAAGACAATGCTCCCCACTGGGCTTGCAAAAGCAAATATTGCCACATACCCCTCACAGTCAAAAATCAGGTGGAGCAGACAGAAGTGACTAAGGAGGTCAACTCACAACAAAAGGCAGAATACCACAGTCATCACAGTAAAACTCCAATGCTCATGCAGTCACTGCACCACAAAATATCAGTATTTGCCACTTCACTGAGGTACTGTCAGACAAAAAGAAATGTTTCATTCATGTTCAGTACATGGTTCAGTTTCTTCAGCTGACAGATGGTCTCTCTGTGGTCCACTGAGTTCCACTGTGTCACAATCAAGGTCTGTTTTCAGACATGGCTATCACTGCCTTGCAAACTTACAGATTAGTAAAGTGACTCTCCTCCCTCCCCTACTTTATACTGCAAATGCCACAGAGCTTGTGCAAAGCCTTTGCCTCCAAAGAAAAGCACGCATGTCAGTCAGGTCACTTACAGGGTGAGCAGACTCATAAACAAATGGCACTTCTTTTCTGCCTCTGGTTATGGGGGTTTGAGAATGATGAAAAAATCAGGGACAATCTTAGCTTTTGTTAGACTTCCAGTTAGAAAAGTCTGGCCATAGACTGACAGGAACCAAAAGCATCATGAGGGTGGCTACCTTGCTGACATGGGGGAAGTAGGAACAAAGTGTCTTTAAAACGGCCCCTCTTCTGCAATGTTCTCTCTCAAATTTCTATCAAATTGAGGCTGTACTCAGATTATTTGGACAAATATCCAGAAATGGATGTAGTCTTTATGAATTTGTTTAAATATATTCTCAACTTCATTCTTATACACTTGGCAATGTTCTGCAACAGTCCTTTTCTAGTATTTATTGAGCATGATGTGCAAAGCTATTTTTACTTCTTTTAAACATATTTACTCACTGGCCACAGTTAACAGTTGTGACAATAGAAATGCCAACACAGAAGGGTCTCAGCCACCTTTGGAAAGAAAAACAGATCTTACCTATTAAAAAGTATCTGAAACTAACACATTAAGACTCCAGGATTTTCCAATCTGTCTGGAACAAAAGGAAATAGTCAACAAGAATGTACATTTGAATCTGGCCCTGCAGACAAAGGGAAACCTTTCAGTAAATATGAAGTTCAGACTGAAGTCCTACCTTCAGTGTAATAGATGGTAGTGTCCTCAAGTTCAAAGTGAATCCACCATATCCACCATGCCAATAAAACTACTGACTTTGGTCCATAATTTCCTTTAGACCTTATTCAGTATTTCATTAGGACTTTTAGATTTAGTAGTTTTGGAGCAGTTCCATTTCTTCCAAACGTGACAATACATCTCAGATGCAGTGTCATGCCTGCAGGACAGAGTGCCACATGTCCCCAGCAGTGTTGGCTCACTGCAGTGGTGGCAGGGCAGCCAGCAGGGACCAGGCAGGGATGTTGTCTGAGGACAGCTCCTCAGGCAGCAGCTTCCTACACTGAGTCAGTCAGGAGGATGGCAATAATTTCCACATTCCCTTATAGTTCAGGTCAGCACAAACCCCAGGCAGGGTGTATTGTCAAACACTGCAGGTGCTGTGTCTCCCCAGCCCTGAAGGGCACCTGTACCACACCGTGTTTTTACACAGCACTGGCACCTTCTCATATCCCTTAAATAACGTGGTACCACGTGTACCTATTAAACAAGTCTGGTCTCTCACACAGTCTCAGTCAGAAACTATAATCACCAAACCCAAAGTTAGTTTAGCTTTTGTAACATTGCCCTAGGGTAATATGAATCACTCATTCATCTCCCCACTCCAACAGGCAATTCTTTCACATTTCCTTATGCTCCCAGCCCAGCTCCACCTCAGCACTGGTCTTGTATTCTCTACAGTCCAAGAAATGTCCACAAGGCACTGTAAACAAAGTGTTGTTTTGTATTTATTTGGTGGATTACCAGTGCATCCCAAAATGTGCTCTAATCTGACACATCACAAGCTCATTTTGTGCAAAAATGACATACCTGATTTCTTTTGACATATCTTTTGCCTCAGATTACACCAGTTTTTTACAGCAATTTTTTCTGTACTTACTGCTGGGAAAGGGAAAAATATTAGGTCAGTAACAGTAACTCTTATATGTCCATGGAGCAGAGTGTGCCCCTTGCAAAAAAAAAAAAAAAAAAAAAAATCAGATGGCTTTTGGATTACTAATTTAGGTGCTGGAATCGTTTTAATGTTATTAGCAAAATGCTTGGACTGAGTCTATTAGCCCTAATTACAGGAGCAGTTATATGAGACCAGTGAGAGCTGTATCCTTGTGTGTTTTTTAATGAGAAAATGCAACTTAGAAAAGTGACCAGCAATTTTTCCAAGGTACAGATAAGATCAGAGATTAATAAATGAGTAATGAGACTGCCTATAACCTTTTTTTCTTAGCCAAGTGACTTAGAAAGTGAGGACAATCTATAAAAGCTTGGAAATCCTCCAAATATATCTCCACTTAGTTTGTTGTAAAGCAGCATTAGGGAAAATATTTAATTTAAGAATAAGAGACAAAAGTAATTTATATTTTTACAAGTTTGCTGAAGATGTTTCAATATGTTTAAAGCCCCCACCAGCCACCCAGGATAGAGCAGAGCTGTGGGAAAAACATGGACATCGCTTGAATGCACTTCCAGCAGCAGCAGCTCACTATTCCTTGTAATGTAACTGAGGAATATGAGTTATTTTTGTTCTCCTAAGAGTGAGTGGGAAATTACAATAGAGAAGTTTCGTGATTTATTAAAGCCCTGGGGAACGTGGTGGGGCATCCAACTAAAAAATTTTGACGTGGTGGTTTCTCAGTCCTGTGTCCTGCTACCCCTTGCCCAGGCATTAAAAGCCAGTATAACTAGAGATCCCCAGTGAGTGGCTCACCAGCAGAGCCCAGAGAGAAGGCGGCTGTCACGAACGACCACAACAGCTACAGTGCCGCTGGGAAGCAGGAGAGCTGCCTCTCTGGACATGAAACACCGCTGCTACAGGCAAACGAGCAGGTGCCACTACGTTTGCAAAGCCTCTATGTGCAGTCTCTGTCTCCTCCATGTCACTCCCCAGCAGGAGAAGAGCTGGAGGGACCGGGCTGAGAGGAGCAGCACTTTCCCTGGCCAGGAGAGCAGCCTGGTGTCCGTAATTCCGTGTGGATTCAGCGTCCCCTGGGATGTCACCGGACACGCAGTGACGCATGCTGGGACACAGAGCCCTGACCCAGGGCATCTGTAGGAAAGGGAGGCAGGAGCCGCTCACCAGCAGCAGAGCAAAGCAAGAGCACACACCACCCGAGAAAAGGCGAGCAGGGAGACCATCTGTAGCATCCCCGAAGCACGGATCGTCGGAAGCATCTCCGGGGGGCTGAGGGCACTGTGGGTCCCCGCACACTGCCGTGGGAGTGTCCCCAGAGGTGTGGAGTCTTTGCCCACACAATGCCCCAGCCTTGGTGGGATACGGTGGGGTGCTCACGACACCCCAGGTAGGAAAGCTGAGCAGGCTCTTGGAGACCTGGCCAGTGGCATACACCAGGGCTTATTTGCCTCACTTCATGACTGCACTCAATTTCCTGGGCTCTTAAAGGGCTGACCTTTAATACTGGGGGTCCCTTGTAAATGAGGCTCGCCTGTGGCTGGGCTTGGACGTTCTAACCTCTCTTCCCCACCAATGCTTTGAGGAACAAGCCGAAGGTGATGCACAGGACTGGAATCCTCAGGGCTCTGACAGGGCTGGGGGAAAGCAAGAGAGGAATCTCCATCCCCCCGCACACCCTAACCCTCCAAAGCACTGACAGCAGTGTGGGGGACCACGAGGGACCACGAGTGAGAGGCGGTCACGAGGCAGCTGGCAGGAGACGATGTGGGTTATCCCGGCATAAAGCACCTGTCTCGGAGCATCTGTGCTCCGCTCAGCCGGCCCTGCTCAGGGCGGGGTCAGGTGCGCAGGGATTGCCACGATCAGGCTTCCCCACGAGAAACTCGGCCTCACCCCGGGCTCAGCAACAGAGGGGAGATTTCTTCCCAATCGCCTGCAGCGTGGGCAGGGACACTGCCAACGCTGACCATGTAGCTGGACACTACTGCATGTGCTAGCACGAAAAGTGCACCCACCAAGAGCAGCAGCAGCGCAAGGTCAGCCCTCCCACCCCTGCTGCTCGAGGTACCGCCGCTCACGATTTCCCCCACCCCGAAATGGCCGCAGGGCTGTGCGCGGAGGTCGGGGGTTCCCAGCAGGCGACTGAGGGGGCGGCGAGCGGCTTCAACTCGCAGCTCCGCTCCCCTCACACCGAATTGCTCTGACAAGTGTCCCCGCTTTCCTGTCGTCAGTCCCGGCAGGGACCCTGCTCAGGCGCCACAGCGAGGACCCGCGGGTGCCATGGGCGGGCGGGGTAGCGGCGCCCGCTCCCCCGGGCCCTTCCCGGCACGGTGAGGGGGAGAGGGGCGGGGGCGGGCGACGCCCCTCGGTAGAAGGTCCGCGGGTGCTCGGAGCCACTGCGGCCGTGGGTGGGCGTCCCCCGTCGCCCCTCGGGAGGTTGTGCCGCTCGGAGCCGGCGTGAAGCAGGATCGCGGCGGGGAGGAAACCCGAGTTTGCGGCGCCGCTGCCGCCGGTGCGCGGGGGCAAGAGCGAGCGAGCGGAGGCACCTCCGGCACGCCGGCTCCGCCGGGCCGCCCCTCCGCAGCCCTGGCGTCCACCCACCCGGCCCGATCGCTGCCGGCGGGGTCGGGCCGGGGGTAGGTGGGAGCGGCGGGGGCGGGCGGCAGCCGCGGGGGTCGTCGCCATGACGAGCGGGCGTGCCACCGCCTCCCGCCGCTGAGCGGGGCGGCCGCTGTCCCTTCAGCACCGCGCGGGCGGCCGGGCCGTCCTGCCCTGCCCTGCCTTGCCCTGCCTGGCACTGGCACCGCCACCCCCCGGCACCGGCATCCTCCGGCACCGGCTTCCCCCGGCAGCAGCACCTCTCCGGCACCGGCATTCCCCGGCACCGGCATTCCCCGGCAGCAGCACCCTCCAGCACCGGCATTCCCCGGCAGCAGCACCCCTCCGGCACCGGCATCCCCCGGCACCGGCAGTCCCGGGGGCGAGGCGAGCCCTGGCGGCCCCCGCGGGCGGCGGCGATGGCGGGCGGGGGCCGGGGGCAGCAGGGCGCGCCGGCGGGGGCCGCGGCCGCTGAGGCAGCAGGTAGGGCGGGCGCGGAGAGCCGCGGGGCCGGGCCGGGCGGGGCGGGCTCCCCGCGGCTCGGAGCGGCGTGGGACGGGACCCCGGGCGGCGCGGGGGCTCCTTGTGTGGCGGGGCCGGGAGGGAATGAAAGGTCCGCGCGGCCCCGGTGGCACAAAGGCCGTGAGTAACGGGGGCTCGGTGGGAGCGACAGCCGCAGCCCAGGTGAAGGGCGAGGGGAGGGACAGGAGCCTGCCGCGGGAACAAAGGAGCCTCCCTCAAGGTCTTCAGTGGGGCGTGGGAGAAAAGAAAAGAGGGAAAATGGGAGAAACGGGGGCAGAGGGAGAAAAAGGGAGGGAAAGTGAGTGAACAGGGAGAAAAGAGAGAAAAGAGGGGAGAGGGAAAGGAGAGAAGGGGAGAGAGAGAGAGAGAGAAAGAAGAGAAAAAGAAAAGAAAGAAGAGAAAAAGAAAAGAAAGAAGGAGAAAAAGAAAAGAAAGAAATGAAACATCAATAGGTGAACATGCTGTAGATTTGTTCATTTTGCCAACTTTCTGTGTAATTGTATCCTAGGTTTTCATTCCCTACCCACCTTTGGAAGGAGCTCACTATGACAGGGCAGAGTCTGAGGACTTTATCTGAAGCAAATTTTGAAGACAATGAGATCAGCATCAACGTTGGAGGCTTTAAGAAAAAGATGAGATCCAACACATTATTAAGGTTCCCTGAGACCAGGCTGGGCAAATTGCTGAGCTGCAATTCAAAGGAGTCAATACTGGAGCTTTGTGATGACTATGATGACACCAAGAATGAATTTTATTTTGACAGGAATCCCGAGCTCTTTCCTTACGTGCTACATTTTTATAACACTGGCAAGCTCCATGTGATGGGTGAACTCTGTGTCTTTTCTTTCAGCCAGGAGATTGAATACTGGGGAATCAATGAATTCTTTATAGACTCCTGCTGCAGTTATAGCTACCATGGGAGGAAGATGGAGCCAGACCAAGAGAAATGGGAGGAACAAAGTGACCAGGAAAGTACGACATCTTCTTTTGATGAGATTTTGGCATTCTACAATGATGCCTCTAAATTTGACAAACAGCCCTTTGGAAACATCAGGAGGCAGCTCTGGCTTGCTTTGGATAATCCTGGGTACTCGGTTTTAAGCCGTATCTTCAGTGTCCTTTCCATAGTGGTGGTGTTGGGCTCCATTGTGACCATGTGCCTGAACAGCCTCCCAGACTTCCAGATTGTTGACAGCAACGGGAACACCGAGGAAGACCCTCGCTTTGAAATCGTGGAACATTTTGGTATTGCATGGTTCACTTTTGAACTGGTGGCAAGATTTGCAGTAGCTCCTGACTTTTTAAAATTTTTCAAGCATGCCCTGAATTTGATTGACCTAATGTCTATCCTTCCATTTTATATTACATTAATTGTCAACTTGGTGGTGGAAAGTACTCCGACTTTAGCAAATTTAGGCAGAGTTGCACAAGTCCTGAGACTCATGAGGATTTTCCGCATATTAAAGCTTGCTAGACACTCCACAGGTCTTAGGTCTCTTGGAGCCACTCTAAAGTACAGCTACAGAGAGGTGGGGCTTCTTTTACTCTACCTCTCTGTTGGCATCTCTATTTTCTCAGTAGTGGCTTACACTATTGAGAAAGAAGACAATGAGGGGTTAGCCACCATCCCTGCTTGTTGGTGGTGGGCTACCGTTAGCATGACCACAGTTGGCTACGGGGACGTGGTGCCAGGGAGCACTGCCGGCAAGCTGACGGCATCTGCATGCATCCTAGCTGGTATCCTAGTGGTAGTGCTTCCCATTACACTGATCTTTAATAAATTCTCCCACTTCTATAGGCGTCAGAAGCAGTTAGAGAGTGCCATGAGAAGCTGTGATTTTGGTGATGGCATGAAAGAAGTTCCATCTGTCAATTTAAGGGACTACTATGCTTATAAAGTTAAATCCCTTATGGCCAGTCTGACCAATATGAGCAGGAGTACCCCCAGTGAGTTGAGCCTGAATGATTCACTGCATTAGTGTAGAAGTCTGACAGCAGTTTGCATGAGAGCTATCAAGAGCTATGTTTATAAATGTTTTCCTATTTGTCTTTTTTTTTCTATAAGATAGTGTTGCTGACACTGCACTTTGCACTTGAGAAACTAAAGACATTTCTATTACAAGTTAACAGTTTGCACATTTTCATCCTGTTGCATAAGGGTACTAAGTGCTGACTTTTCCATACAAATGTTACCACTTTCATGCCATTACTACTAGTGGTATAGTGATGATCTGTTGCTTTGTGCATTTTCTCATTTGAGCAGAGGAATGAATGTACCCAAGTGGAATAAAAATTCTCAGCTGTGACATGAGTAATGAAAAAATCACCTATCACCTATACTGGTGTCTGTACTAGTATAAGACTTCCCATGCATTTTACAACGGTTTGAAACAGCCACCTGTGAGTCACTGACACGGGAACACTTCTACCTATATTGCTGACCAATCATTCTGATCATCACTTGCCTGAAAACACCTCTGAGTTTGCTTATTCTTGAGTATGTGTGTTAAAATCTGTGTGTTCTTGTTCTGAAATGTGATGTATAATAATATTTTTCAGAATCTTCTGGGCATAGACCTTCCTCTGTTTCCAAGATTAGATCAATACTGAGCCCTCTAAAAAAGGCCACCCCTCATTTTCAGATAGCTACATATTCAAAGACTACATTTCCACAAGTGACTCTAGGAATGGAGGCCCATCTAGAGCTCTAGGATCCCATTTCCAGAAGGGATCTCCTCACAGCTTGGTCCCAGTGCAGCTGAAAATGTGTTGTATCAGTCCATCAAAAAGGTTTTGAGATTAGACATATGAAGATGTGGGCTTTAAACAATTAGAAGCACCAATGAAAACCTTGGATTTGATTAATGAAGTGAAATATTCCCACATGAACAGTACAGGCAGCATTTTAGGAACTGACATTCATATACTGCAAAAAGACTAATTATAAAGATGCCATATGTGATGCTGAGATATAAAATCTAATTTTATCGGTAAAGCTTGAAAGCAGGTGTTGATGACAGACAATTCCATTAAAATTTCTGCCAAGGAATCTCTAAGCAAAAAACCATTTTCACTCAGAAAGAAACTCTCCATTTACAGCTAAGGGAGAGTATAAGGGCCTAAGAAGAGAACAGATAAAGAGCTTAATACTGCACTATCTGTGGGTAGATCCTCCTACCTACTTCTGTGATATAGTCAATTTTAATCCTTTCAAGGGCTGGCATGTTCTTGTTTAAAAAAAAACAAAACAAAATACAAGAGAACAGATCATATGTGATTTCAAGAGTAATAATGAATCTGCATAGAGTTGGTTTTGAGTGCTCAGTCTCCTCCCTTACACAATTTTACAGAGATCAAACACTTGTAGTCAACAGGCAGAAGCCACTGCTGCCCTCTTTTTACATCTGTGCTAGAAAACAAACTACTGGCACTCAGTGGGCAGAACAGCATTTCTCTTCAGATCCTACTGTTTTTCCATCCCATTCATTACATATAATGTTCCAATTAATTTTTTTTGTTAGTTTTACTTGTGAAGACTAGAGAGGTGCAGAAATTAAATTCAATCTACTTAGAAGAAAAAATACTAAAGCTGAAATTGTCTTTTTGGAAGACTGTGTTTTTAAACCATGACAAAGGGTGGCTCAACCAAGAAAATAAAGCAAATATGGTATGAATAGGTAATTGCCTCATTTAGGCTATTAGAGGTTGCAGCTTGGTCTGGATCCTTTGATGCCGTATCAGCTCCACCTGAAAACCAGAAAGCTGAGCACCCATGATCAGATTTCTGTTTGCCCAGTGATCTGCGACAGAATACACAGTGTGAAATAACTTTCCCTCCCACCACCAGTTCTGTTGGACACCCTCCCCTCACATCAGTGGCTGATTTAGGCCATGAAGTGTGAGGGGAAAAGGTCATTTCCAACCTTACCAATTTTCAACACAGCCTGCACAAGTTAAAAGTCAGTTGGCAAGCCATTGCTTGCTGTGCCTGAGACTGAAAGTGTCCTATATGTGGTCCTGAAGGTGGACCTAGATAATCTGAAATTGGTGTCCATACTTGAAACATTTTGCTAAGGTTTACACTTCTGGACAGGGCCGGTTCAATTCCATTTATGCAGACTCCCAGGCATAAATACAGCATTACTGTCCCTGATTCATACTGCACATGTGTAAGCTATGACACACCCACAAACAGCCACCTGACACATGGAGCAGCTCGAGGTCAGCCCTTGAACTGAAACACCAAGAAAGAAACAAGGGGAAGAAGAGGTGGGCATGGGCAGCACATACCCTCCAGTCAGGCTACATGCTGCAAGGGTGGCAAATTCTCTCACTGATGCAAAAGACACTGCAAACTCTGTCTGTTGGGTGGGGCTTTTGGAGAACTCAGCTCCAAGCAGTGGTTTTACCTCAGTTTCATAAACAGTAGATTTACAGAGCTGAAAACCAGAGACTTTGAGAGCAGTTATTTGGTGAGACCTCGAGACTTGCCAAAGAGCCACAAATTCCCTCAGCTGTTGCTTGTTAAACATTGCAAAGGTTGGACTTTGCAACACATCATTTCAATAACCTATAGCTTATCTCATGTTCCAGATTTATTATTATTTGTAGGGCTGATGTTCTGTCATTTCTGCAAATATTGACTGGAACATGTTCAAATTGCATTTCACTAAAGAAAATGAAATACCCAAGGAATTCCAACTTTTATTGTACTGGTTGAAAGGAATTTTCATTATTGCATTTTTATATAAGTGCTTTTGATCAAAGACACTAAATAAAGAAAGTACTGAAATTTAAGATGTTCTTATTATCATGGCAATTACTTTACACAGTGCACAGGAATTCCTTTCATAAACTTAACTGACTCCATGTTAAAAGTAGTCACATTTTTGCTCCCCCCTCCTCCTGAAGACCATTCCAGAGCTGTGCTGCTCTCCAAGGCTTGCACAACTTTTAGCACAATTTTTTTAATGGCTGCTTTATACCAGTATTTTTTTTCTTTTGCCAACACTGTTCTTTAGCTTAAAAATTTCATTTTCCTCTTAGTGTATTTATAGACAGCAACCATATGGCCTTACATACTTATTTTCACAGGTTTATACCTCTCAAGCTTCCTTTTAGTTTTCTTTTTGCAAGTCCTGTTCTCCTGGCCACGCTAGGGGATGTAGCCCTTTTTTTGCATTACTTCTGCTTAGATTTATTATGTTTGAGCAATGGACAGTACTGTACAGCAGTTTTAATATTTGCTTATAACTAACAGAATTTTTTACTGAGCAGAATAACAATTTAATGATTTAAGAAACATTGCTGTCTTAGCTGCCCCAAAATATCTAGGTAAGGAAGAACAAGGCACATCTTTCCTGCCATTTTATGAAGTAATGTCTATTCTAGGGCTCAGTGCAGTAAGTGCTGCAAAAACTTATCTCTCATTAAATAAAAGCTACAGGAAAATGTTTACATTACACTTTGAAGAAAAAATGCAATCTCTCCAAAGCTTGACAGGGGAGAAGAGACTTTTTGCACAGTCAGTACTTTTGCCAGACTTCCTCACTCACTGCTGTGTGAGAGAAGGGCATCTGCACTTCCACACACTACTGGGTCAGGACTGAAGGATGAGAGGACTAACTGGCCACTTTCTCCAGAGTTGGTCAGAAATCTGCTCAGTATGGATGTGCAGTTTACTGAAGAACATTGCAGGAGCCTGTGCTTCTCCTGCCTGTGACAGTCACCTTTGTGGCACCAGTGAAAATGCTGTGCCTACTCCCTTTCATCTGAGCTTTGTATCATTTTAACAAGAATTGTGGTAATATTTCAACTGAGGTAACTTGCTTTATTGCAAGGAATAAACCGTTGGAGAATCTGGATTTCTAGTACAAATCTAGGGTATTATGAGAGTCAGAGATGCCCTTGAGAAGCAAAATGTTACATTATGTTCCTGAGATGTAAAATCTATATATAGATTGTGATTAAGCTTTTTATGTATGTTCAGATTTTGTATTATTGCCTGGTTTATTACTCATTTGCTTCCATCAGTTCCTAATTCTCTCTTTCCCTGCAGACTTTCAATTTTGAAAACAGACTGGTTTTTCCTCCCATGTTATATAGAGCATGGGCTACTTCACACTGCAAACTTAAAACCAAAAAACTTTGCATTTAGTTTTCCAAATTTAATACCTCAAGTATTTGTACCTTTTTGAATAGAACTTTACAAGACTGCAGGGAACTACTGTATCTGGTGCTCTTTGTACTGCGTGTCTTGTCCCAGTAGTGTGTAATGCACTAAATAACTCTGTTTTGTGCCACAAAATGGAAATTAAATGCACAAAAAATTATCTTTTACCAGAGATCTAGAACTGATTTAAGTTTCAGGACATTCTGAGTAAATATTATAATCAGAGAAGCCTGAGCCTCATTGTGCAGATAAGTTTTTTTAAACATGCCCATCAGGCTAGATTTCTATTCTTAGAAATGCTCTTAATTGGTGGTTGTGGTGGGGAACCCACATTTTTCAGTTGAACAAACGTACAAGCCTCTTGTTCTCTACCTGACAGATTAGGGACTAAACAACATACCACCAGCATTTGTAGGCACTAAATCAACTTGACACGACCTTTCATCTCTTCCAAAATAACCCCCATCCCTAGAGGCCCCAGCTGTGCACATATAAGCAGCAGAAAGCCCCTGGAGTAACTGCTCCTGCTGTGCTGGTTATCCATTTCCTCCCCCAATACTCCTGACTTTAATCTACCTTTGATGGTGCTTTCAAACAACATTCAACCCAAGGCACCACTCATATCCCTTGGTGAAGTGTTGTGCCAGAACTGTTCTTTTCTCATTATGTTATTCTTATTTTCTTTTCCAATTTATGCACCTGGCTTCCCATTAAGTTACATCAGAAATTAATTTGATCTCCTGTAACTAACTTTCAAGTTGCACACTATTCAGACAGGATAAAAGAATGTTCCCATCTGATTTCTGAAGCATTTTTTACTGATTCTGCCTTTTTCCTGAAAAAAAAAATTTTTCTTCTCATCTGAGAATAATTTACGGGGTTAAAAATAGAGCAATGGGTAATACATTATTCAAAGCAACAGTTCTACAGAGCAATCATTGAAGCTGCTAAGAAACATAACTCTCATTAAAAATTGTGGATCTCTTCACCTCTCAGATATAAAATTATGGGTTGTCAAGTGGAGGAAGCAACCTCCAAACAGTCTAGAAAGTGTTTCCCGAGATCACATGACACTGCTGGCAAAGGTCTGGCTCTGGAATTTATTTGCCCTGCTGGAAATGAGGATGGAGAATCATCTCGCAGGTGTTGGGACTCACACTGACCTCCCACTGCAGACATTTGTTTGCCTGACATCACCTCACCCTTTACACACAACCCTAAATCATGTAAGTCCTCACTTGGATAAACACATGAATTTGCCATAAGAGGCAGTGGCACAAATCCAGCATTTCAGTTTCACAGAAGTGCAAAGAAACATCAGCACCTCCCACTCTTGCTTTTTCCTTTAAGGGTACTAATGGGCTCTGGCTTCCTCACAAATCCCTGTTCAGATATAAATAGGGCTACGTTTTTCAGGAATTGGACAAAGACTGCTATAAATCTGACAATTCCTTCTATAGATCTAAAGCACCCTGTGAGCTGCCCACTTTCAGATACACGGTCCAACATCTGCTTGTTGTCACCCAATGTGCAGCTGTTCTGTGTGGTGCAAAAGTCTGTGTAGCTTTGAGCAGACAATTCCACTGATGATGTTGTTGACTTTCAAGGAACACTCTTCATCTTACTTGGAAGATGAGTGGTACTCACACAGCAGCTGTTTGCTGGCCAGCAGCTGCTGTGCTGCCCATCTCAAGTCCTGTACCTCCTGCTTCACCCTCTCTATCTGCCATGGCCTGACTGACTATTCCTGCAGCCTCCATGTGAGGAAAAGTGATGTGCTGGGGTTGTAACACAGCAAAATGGGGGTTTGGAGTTCCTGAATTAGGAACATCAATCCCACCATCTTCCAGTGGAAATTATCCTTTCAAATTACTATGCTGTTTTTGAAATTCATGTTCCATCCCATTCTAGGAAATGTTCTGAATACTGACACCCTACCATAGCCCCCTTAAGGAACATCCATTTGATTACCATTAGGTAAATTCTAATTTATTTCCATTGTATCAGTGCCCAGGCAGGTCAGACTATGGGCTAGCACCTCCCTGTGTTAGGTTTTCCAAGTATGGCAGAAGAGAAAAAATCTACTCTCTATGTTATTTCATTCTTCTTTCCATACCAAGGCACACCTTCCTACTGCCACAGTTAGCATGATCATTTTTTAACATTTTGATCCCTTCCAGTTGAAGGAAGAAGCCCTGGATGTATTTTTCTTTGGTGGCTGCTTCTCAGCATTCCCTGTGGGAGCATGCTCTGAAGAAGACAGCTGAAACCAGGGAAGAGGCTGATGCCACTCACAAGCACCTCCCAGAAGAGTGGCTTATCCCCATCCTACTCCCCTTTTGTGTCTCCCCCTCTCTTGCAGGGTCAGCAGAGAGGCAAGGCAGGTCCCACAACAGGGACATCTCAACCAGCCAAAGTCAGGATGCAGCTCCTTCTCCAATCCTTCCTTCCTCAACCTGGCAAGTGAACTACCAGGTCTGGCAGTTGATTTTTGCAAGGGACATCTCAGCTGTAGTATTCGGAATGCTTTATAAATATAGGGAAATTTTGCTTATGATTTTGATGGCAAAAATACTTGGGCCTTCCTTATACATTGGTGAGGGCAGCCCCACTCCCAGCTCTCAAATTCCCCAAACTGGAACTGTACTGGTGCTCTCCCCAGTGCTACCAGTGCACTGCTGGAGAACACAAAGGACTCTGCCTCATGTGAGTAGTAACACAGCACTGGCCCATCCACCAGCACACAAAAATACAAATATGCTTTCTCACACTCAGCAGGAGCCCCAGAGCACCAAAACAATTTAACATGCTGGAAAAGGAACAGAGGTGGCAGGTGTTTCTAGGTGCATTTGATTTCCTTGGGAATCCCTTTAGATTCAGAGAAGGGTCAGTCTAGACATACCAAGAATACAGAAGAAAAAGTCTTTGCTAGACAGTTAATGATACCTGAAACAAGACACCTGACCATTTTCCATCCTGAGAAAGCAGTATTATAAAGCAAAGTGCATCTTTTCATCTTGCCAGAGAAGATGAGAAGAAAGCCACAGGGAATGAAAAGTTAAGTCTGTTTCAGTTCTGGGCTTTTAAAATAAAGCATTAATACAATGCATCCCAGAAAAGAACAAACCTGAAGGGAAAACAAAGCTGCAACTGAACAGTGTTTCAATTCTTTCCTTGCAAAGTGCACAGGGCAGCCATGTCTTGCATGGTCTCATTTAGAGATCTGGACCAAAAATCAGAGCCCACCTTTCAAATGTTTCAACTTCAAATTTCTAAGCACAGCCAGGGGTGTTAGACATATCCTCACCTGGGTCAGCAGCATGGCACTCCAAACATGAGGTTGGCAGCTTCACAATATTGGGGAGGTAAGGCCAGGCAGGTTCTGTCACTTGCTGTGATGAGGGAACACAGCAGCTGCTTGGCTGTGCAGCACAGTGCCCATTCGGCCCTGAGCAGCCTCGATCCACTGATCAGGACAGAAGATGGAAGACAGCTCAGAAATGCAGCACTAGTTCTTGTAAAAAAGCCTGAATGGTTGCTCCTTGTTCTAGAGTGAAGAGCTGAACTAAACAGTTCACATTAGTCAAACACTGTGCAAATAAGACTTTCTCCTACTCTAGCAGAAAGATAGGACCAAACTGTTGAGGATTTTGTGGAGGCAGTAACTGAAGACAAGCGCTATGAGATGTATAAACTTATGTCAGTTGATGGACTGAATAAATCAGCACTAGCTACACTTAAAAGGCTTCAAAATTATACTTACTCTTGGAATAAATTTGCATTAAAATTTGAGGTGCAGGACTACTGTATTGCTGGTCCTATAATCCTAGATATCCTCAATTCCTTACTTATTCTAATAATTACATATTTGGGGGCTGTTTAAACATCTGCTTGTCAACAAAATTATAATTATGCTAACTAGGAGAAACAGGCTTCTTGGGTTTGTTGAATCTAATACAACCCTATTGCTATTGATTTTATCCACATTACATTGTGGAATGTAAACAGCCTCAAAAAAATCTATTTTTATAAAAGCTGAGCAATCAGTGGTGGATGTGTTTCCTTAGCAGGAGAGATACCCGCATACCTATAGTGGGTTACCAAATTGCTTTTGGCTGTTTTAGAGTTTCTAATGGAATGAGAGACTCTGGGAATGAGTCAGAGCAATATTTCAGCTGTATTTATTGAAAATTTATTGAAATACTGAACCAGTACTCATCACATCAGAGAATTCTGTTCACTTTCTGAGCTAAATCAGATTTGGACTAAACAATTGTATGTGTATATAAATTGGTGCAGTGCTGAACAGCCACCCCATTATTTTCTGAACAGTCTCAAGTCCATTTTCTGTAAAGATCAACAAACAGGAAAAGCAACCCAAAATTTCTGCTGGATTTCAGGAAAAGTTATTTTATTTAATTGTACTTATAAGTGAAGCACTTGACTTGTTTCTGCATTTTTAATACAAAACACTGAAAAATTCTAGTCTTCTTTCAGCAGGAAAAATTGGTATATGACAAATAAATACGACTTATCTAGACTGAAATAACAGCTGCACTTTTAAAACAATCTCATGCTTTTGGATATGGTTGCTATGAAAAATGGTACTACTACTTAATCCTTCCTCAAATAATCTCTGACCTCCATAATCTCTGGACTATGACACCTGTTTTCATGTGCGATGCGAGATCAAAAGGATACCTCTTGCTGTTAAGCCCATATACCCCACTGTACTGCAATAAAAATGAAATATCAATTGATGCATCACACAAAAGGCTTAGTGTCATATAAATCAACTCGAAAGCTTTTGGTATCCCTCTTTGATGTATTTGCTGTGAGGCTTTTTTTAACAGTAACCATGCAGGCTTTGGGAGCCAGGAGGAGTGCAAAACAGCAGAAAGATCTGAACAGGGGAAAAGAAATAGTGCTAGAAACATCTGAGGGCCACAGCCACCTTCTCATGCATCAATCCTTCCAGTGACACCGAGGGAATGAAAGGAGGAATGTGGGGGTAGGGTGCTTGTTGCTGGGCACACCTGTATGCAGCAAAGGAACAGCTGTGAGCATTATACTGGTCAGCTCCAAATACTGTCCAGAGGAGCTAAACAGGACTAGGAGGGCTGAGCTTTTCTCTGGGAGAAGCTGGGAAGAGATACTGCAATATCTGTACTCAGAAGAAATATCCACAAGGAGAGAAAACCAGTTTTTAGTAAACGGCATGTGGCTTAATTAATTTGACAGAGGAAAATATATGCAGGTACATTAGCATGTGGCCATGTATATTTACAAATTTAATTTCTGAAGCTGTGATACCTAAAGAAAAAAATTTTTACAGTTGCTGGGGTTTGCAGTGCCATGGTAAATGGTGAATACCATTAATGTTTCCCCCCACTGTGACAGACAGAAAACCTGTATTTGAGCCCAGAATCAGATTAGAGTTTAATTCCTTCCAGTGTCTTCTTGCTGCCTTGGTCTGGGCAGCTCCCTACTTAGTGCCCAGTTTATCCCCTCTGAATTTTCTATGGCCTTTAGAAAGGCCTGTTTGCACCAAATAAGTACCAGCACCAGGTAAGTACTCTGGCTGTTTGCCAACAGCACATGAAAAATTCCTGCTCCCACTATCACTTCTGGCAAAGCTAAAGCCAGCACCCACAGTAGGAACTTGGGAGGCTGAGGAATAGTGCTAATGCACTAAGAAAGGTCCTAGCACAGGGCATGCAGAGGTTGTTAGCTGATGCCATTACACAAACTCTTCCACTGCACTGAGATAATTTCCTAAATATTTTTTGTACATCAATAAAAAAATAGACACAAGGAACTTTATCTTTCCCAAGGGTCACGGGCCATGCTGCAGTCCAGCCAACCAAGTAAAGCAGCACCAAAAGCTGTTTGCACCACAGCATGGCTTTGTCCCTGAGATAACAGCTGCCTCCTCCAAGGCTTCCCAGACCACAGGCATTGATTTGAGCTCAGTGCTACCCTGTTGGGATCAACAGCTTCCAGACTCACACCGACTCTCTGAGCAGAGTGGGGCTCCCTGCCTTGTGCTGGTTCCTCGCGCTCTGCAGCAGCCCCAGTGCCTGCAGCACGGCCTGGCAGCGAGAGGAGCAGGAGGACAGCAGCGGCTTCCAGCATGGCACAACACTTACAGGACATCCTGAACAGGGGCACAGCTCATCCAGCCCTCCAATAAAACCATCTCCATCCATGTCTGCCCAGAGCTGGAGCATGCAAAGTCTCCATGCACACAAACTTTGCCATCAGAAGCCTCTGTAACCCCAAAGAAAGGAGGAGAAAACACCCCCACTTTGGTGACTTTGATTAGGTTCTTTTTCATTTTTATTTACTTGGCACTATTATGGTATGTTTCCATTTATATAAAGCTTAAAAACAACTAAAACTTCTATCTTTAAAGTAGAAACAGGATAAATAAAGCATGAACATCGAAGACAATAAACATTAACAGAAGAAAATCAGATGTGAAACATCAACACAGAGCAGTAAGTTGTACAGGTGACTACCTGATTTGCTTTTTTCAGCAAACACATTTTTCCTCACATCCACAGTTAGCCTCATAAGCCACCTGGACAGCTGCAGATGCCATATTCTTTTTCTTCTCTCCCCAAAGAAAACTTTTAAAAATTGTTTCTTTCTTCCTGTTTCTGTGACAAATACTACTCTTCTCCAACGCAGACGACTCTCTGAAGGCCTAGTGAAATGAAGTGTGAATCTGTCCTGAGGACTGTGTAGCAAATAATGGAAAAAAGTATAAAGCATCTGTTGGTCTGGGACTAACAATTATTCTGAAAGATTTGCTCAGAATCTGAGCATCCCATCCTTTCAAAGAAAGGAAAAACAGGACAGCTGAGACTTCAGTGATCTCTGAATAGAAAAAGAGAAAAAAAAGCTGTTGCTGACATTTGCATGTGCTCACTATGTCCAAAGGACACTTGGCTCAGGGGATGCTCTTAAAAAGTAATGCCCACATTCATTCTCCTGAGCAGGAGGAAAATACGGGGAATTTTCACATATGCTTTAAAAATGCTAACAAATTAAACCAAATCAAAATGGATGAGAGCACACCATGTAAAAGATGGGCCCTTTCCAGAATGAATGCACTCAACAGAGGAGAAACACATTTTGTGAAAAAGTATTTCACAAATGCAACTTAATAACTTCACACTAAGCCATCAACGTAATTTGCCTTTCTCCAAAAAGCTTAAGCTATTAATTGGCTTATGAATATCCATTTGGCACAACACAATCATGAGAAACAACATGGGCTATGCAGGATGTGTCCAAGGCTTTCATTGTCAATAGTGGGCATAACACGGCTGGCATAGAAATATCCCACAGCAAATTTCCCAGCCAGCTGCATGACACAGCCTCAAGTTGCACCAGGGCAGGTCTTAATTTGGTATTGGGAAAAAAATTCTTCACTGAAAAGATTGTCAGGCACTGGAACAGGCTGCCCAGGGAAGTGGTGGTGTCACTATCCCTGAAGGTATTGAAGACTCGTGAATGCTGCACTTAGGGCCATGGTTTAGTGTGGAGCTTGCAATGCTAGGTTAACACTGGACTCAATAATCTTAGATGTATTTCAAGCTAAATTATTTAACATGCATCACTGCCCTTGGAAACACAGAAAGAAATATCACTGTAAGCTGGAGTCCTATTTAAGAATTTTCACATATTTAAGAAAGCAAAGAAATAAAGACTTTCTTACTTCATAAGCTCTTTCTGATTAGCTTTATAACCAGGTATACACTTAAGAAACAGTACCCTTCATCATACCCCACTGACAGAGCCACATGCACAGCAAGTGCTTCACAGAAGTTGTACAGTACACATTCTGCTTGGAAGCACCAGTGCCTTTCCATGGTGAATCAGACTATCCCATGTACTTGGGCAGGGATTCACTCACCATAAGCCATATTTATATCTGAAAGTTGAACACACTGAATGGAGAAGCAGCCCAAAGCCACTGTGCATGCTCATCAGAATACACTGTGCAATGCAGACAAGCTATTCTTGCTGTAAATAAGTAGTAAATAATTACAATATCCAATAAATGCCAGATTAATTCAGATTAGCAGCAAACTTTTGTGACTTCAAACATACCGTGGTTCACTAACGAGCATCCGTCATGAGCTCCTTTTACTAAAATGTATTTGTGGGCAAGTTATTAAGAGAATAATTTTAAAAAATCAGAAAAGAAACAGGCAATGGAATTATATTACAGACATTAAATGTAGCCACTTTTCTACTCAAGTCTATCCATTGCCTACTGGTTTTCTAGTGTCATGAGAAAAACAAAGTAACAACTCACACCCCCTAAGTAACAACTAGCACCTCCAAGTTTAAGAAGACAGCCAAGATATTTGGGTGATGCTCAGCTGTCTCAGGATTAGGCCTTCAGCAACATCAGATTGCAGAGAGAAGGACTTCCACAGAGTACTGAGGATTTCTGGCCTGATCCATTTTCATGGGATCCTCAGACTTCTAGTTCTTGCAGCACTGTTGTGATCTGGAAAAATCCTTTCCAGAGCTGACTTTGAGAGACGTGGGTTTCTGTGCTCACAGTGTCACAGAAAGGAAACAAAACATGAGGGATGACTACGGAAATGAACATTAATGATTATTATTAAGGTAATTTTGCTTCAGTTAGAATGAACAAGTCAACAATTATACAGGAAAAATTAGCTTTTATTAAAAATGTTTAGTAATAAGCAATGATTTTCCAAATTTGTTTTAACTTACTAAACCTAAACATACAAAGTCAGAAGCAAACAAGAAATTGCTTGGTTAAAATCTTATTGAAGGTTAACTTGTCAGTAGTTCTATTAGATTTCCTGCAAGGCTTGCTTTTAAAATATCTTATTTATTGTTCTATTGGCTTTCCTTTACAGAGATGCTCATCCTCCAGTAGAGATGTGTAGTCAACAACATGGATGATTTGATTCATTTATATAAACAGAGGAAAGAAAAAATGAGTTGCATCCATCTCTGAGTACAATGTCAATGCTTGCAGAGGATTCAGAGGTCCATATGCTGGCTGCTGAAGCCCAAGGCAGCTCTTGCACTGACTGCAGTTTGCACCATACCAGAATGGGAACATACCAATTTCATATTAATTTATGAAAGTATTCTTTGGTCACAAACATCCTGTACCTACCCAGTTTACAGTGCATCAGATGCAACTTTTCACCCTTTTAAGTAGCTTTTTTATTTGTTTTATTCATGCCATTCAGATTTTCCTCATGCATGTATGTTCCATTTCTATGCGCATGCATGTGCACAAAGTCTGAGCTGCTTCTATGCAGACACATCAGGATAGAAAAAAAGGATGTCATTTACCTCCTGATAGCTTTCAGATGTCAGACTGCAACAGCTCTAGTCTAAAATAGCCTTTTATTGGAGTCCCCACGGGATACACAGTTCATCTTTAGGGTACCACATTACCGAAGTTTTCAGAACACACAAAATAAGAAATTTGCGATTCTTTTATATTATTGTCTATTACACTGTAGAGCCACATTACTCAAACTCAAAGTCTTATTTTTGGTGTGAAAAGTTTAAGACTGAGTAAGGGAAAATCTAGCTGCTGAGAATGCAGGTAAGACTGTCTAGACAATGATACTTTGCTTAAAAGGCACACCAAGAAAAGGCAAGCTAGGTTCCTCTCCTGATGGTTTAAACCTGTTCCATATTTTCTTTTATATATATAGATATGAATATATATGTGTGAATATCTACACAAATCAATGTATGAACACACACCTTTGAGCTTTTGAGAACAGAAAGTTCAAGAAGTAGAAATTACTTTAAATAAATAAGAACCATAGTAATAGGGGGAAGTTTGTGCTGTTATTTTTTTCCTGCATTATGATTATAATCTAATGACACAGTGGTATGTTTATAACATTTTTTACTTTACATCATTTAGTTGTATAAATGTGAGGCATAGGACTACCAGGTGCATTTTATCTTGCCTAAAGTAATTTTTATGGATCTTCTGTGTTCTTGTGTTTTCACAAGGAATGGTCACTGCTCTAAGAAGTATGAAGAGAGCTGAGGATAAGGATGTTCTAATAATCACAATTAAGATTTATTTGCCTCTAGGGTTTACATGTCAGAGCGTGGTGTGCATGCATACACACAGAGAATGACAAGGACAGCAACAGCTGTATACGGCTCAAACCCAAGTTCTGGTACCAGCATGGCTGTAGAATGCTGATCCTCTAAGAACTTTTTGTTTCCATTGGCATAAGCTTTGTGACATAATGCATCATTTCCAAAATTGGCACTATTCCATCTAAATGGTCCACATATGTTGACAATTAATGTTAAGAGGTATGAGATGATTACTAACTTCCAGAAAACGTCTAACAGAAGATGCCCATACAGTAGTCACCATTAAAAGTTTAACAGCTGAAGGCTGAATGTAAAGATCTTTTCAGCTGTATTGTTTAAAGAAGTATGACTATCACAGTGAAGTTATTTACATACAAGGCAACGATAGTAAAGATTTCAATACAGAACACAGCAGATTGTTTAGAGAGTGGATCACATTTTCTGCAAAGTCAGAAATATTTCTTACAACGTTGTAAATTCTACCAATAGATATTCCACAACATAAACCAGACAAGAACTTATAAAAAGCTATTAAGAGCTTGGTCCTGCATTTCTGAGTCCCCAAAATCTACCAGCAGAAGACTATAGGAATTTTGAATGTTTAGCAATTGCAGGACAAACCCCCCAGAACACTATTAAATGCTGCTTCTTTTCTGTACTTATTAAATATAAGTATTCAATTTATTTTCTTTGGTTTTTAAATTACTATCCCTTTGTAGTTACAATATGAAAACAAACAAACCCCAAAGCACTAATAATTCCCCTCTCCCCTCAAAACAGTGATTAAAAAACCCCAAATGAAACAAAAAAACATAACCAGAAAGTGTAGCTGTTACTTCATTATAAAACTACCGTGCAAAATAGAGGTTTATACTGGTCAGAATTGCAATAGCAATTGGAAGTTTACACTTAAGGAGTGACTGTAAGTATTGCTTCTCCTGACTAACAAAAATTAAAACTGATTAGGCACTTGTTTTCTTGTTTAATGACAGCTGACTCAGTGTGCGTACAAATAACAGAAATCCTCTCTCAAAGAATGCTCTGTAGTGTAACAACTGTTCTGTACAACAGTCCCTGATTCAGGAGAGCAGAAAACATGTGCCTATTACTTACTTTATTCCTAAATTTTACTGCTATGAATGGGCTGGATACATGTTCAAGTGTTGTCCTGAATCAGGATACATGCTGAATTTGGAGTTTTAAAAGATACTACAGTGGTGAGCAGCTTTTCAGTATACTACAACAGCAAGTTTCTCTAATTTGACTCTGCTCTCCACAGTATTATCCTAATACTTCCCAACAGAAAACAGGCATAAAATAAATAGGATAACCAAAGATTACATAATAAATATGCTACTATGTGGGAGAAAAATACATTGTAATATAAGGCTCGGTAGTGTTGCACAATCAAGAAAACATTCCAGGTGCTCCAAAACACAACTCCCAATGTACAATACCAAGTTACCACTACCCACCTGAAAAAGATTGGGAAGTAACAGATTAAACTTCTATTACATTAAACATCTGAAAATGCAAATAAGTGGTAAAGTGTTTTGGTGCCTTTGCAGAACACCACATGAATATTCTTGACTGCTGCAATTGTCACTGCTGATGAAGGAAAATTTAACAGATTGGATTTTTGAAAACTCTCATAATCGAATTCCTTCTGGCTTACGAAGTTGCCAGTGTCCACACTGACTCCTAGTAGTATGTTTGAAAGGAAAACAAAGTCAGAAATTTTGCTGCCTCCGTTTCTTTGCATCCATTGCATCTAGGATAGGTTGCCTCTTTGCAGTGTACCTCTGACGAAGCTCCTCAATTTCTCGTTCCATCATAGGGTCCAAAGCCTTTAGTCTCATCTGTAATTCTTCTAAACTCAGATTTTTTAACTGCAAAACAACCAAACAAAAAACAATTCCACAAAAAATATTAGAAACAATATTTTCAACAAAAAAGAAAATCATTGCCTTTCATAAACCTTTAATTTACAGCTGCAGGGTTTTTACACACATGGAGTGTATGTATACATATATATATAAGTGTTCATAAAGCCAAAAGCCTTAGTGTGCTCCACAGTAAATAACAGCCTATGAAAGCAAACACACATAGTACATTTAATTGAAAATAAAAAAAAACCTTTGCAAACCTTGCAAATATATCACAAATAAATACAGGACTGCAGTTTAACTCATTAGGCTGAAAAAAGCATGCCACAGAATAAAAACATATATATACATTCATGTATATAACTTATATTGCATAATCAAGTACTTACTGAACTTCATATAGAAGCCTGAAAAATGCACTGCTGCTGTAAGTAATACTCTTGAGAGATATTTAGGGGTACTTTCTCATAAGAAGGACAAGGCATCTTCCTCAACAGACTGCTGTCAGAACTACTCAAAACAAATAACAGTGGTTTAAGTAATATATTAAATAATTTCCTGAATTCATGGGGGGTTACCTTTGACCGAGTTATTTTCTCTCAAAAATATCTTCTCAGAATGTTTAACAGTTCATTACATTTCACTCATTTCAAGTGAGAATCATACAACACGTAAATTACTTCACTGCCTTGCTTGCTGCTGCCAACAAAGGTTGGAGTCTTGTCAGGTACTGGGGTGTGTTGGGCACTATATATATATAATATGCTCCACCTGCTATTGCATGGAATCATCTGCATTTGAAATGTGTTCTCGGTCTGGCCTATGTGGTTTTTTCCTGATGTAATTCAGTGCCATTCTGCATTTCTCTTTTGTTAGAATTGCCCATGTGCCATTCAGTCACATTATTCACCAGTGTGAAAACAGTCAGCAAATTTAAAATAGCACATATAATTTTCTCTTACGAAACGGATAATCTTTATTTTGTTTGCAAATACTCTGACATTGCAAACAAGCACACTACCCAACTCATGGGTAAAAAACCCCAAACTTTTCTGAATCAACTACCAATGAGTCAATACTTCATTCATGAATCTAGGGCAGGCTTCTATCAACACAGTCTGATCTGTTTTCCCTGAGGAATTAACTGCTACTTTTGATCTTTATTTTTATCAGCAATTGAGGCATATAAATTAGCAACACATACTGCTACATACAGTCCAAACCCCAGCATTATGACTTCTACTAACAGACTACACTGCACATAGCAAACAAATAATTTAAAGTCATAATAAAGAGAGTGGGCATATCAGAAACGCGTAACAGAGCATATGGAAAAGACACACATTCTCATGCAACACCATTTTAACCATAAGGTTCCTAATGAAGAGAAATAAACCCCACATGTCAAAATATCTTTGAGGACTAAAGATCCCAAGATCTGTATGAGCCTTCAGATGTGCTCAGCAATGTTGGTCTTACAGAATCACATAATATGCCAAGTTGGAAAGGACCCACAAGGATTATCAATGTCCAACTCCTGGCCCTGTACAGTACAGCCCCAAGAGTCCCGTCAGGTGCAAGTGGTTCTTTAACTCTTTCAGGCTTGGTGACGCGATCACTTCCCTGGGGAGCCCTTCCAGTGCCCATGCACCCTCTGGGTGAAGAACCTTTTGAAATGTCCAACCTAAACCTCCCCTGACACAACTTCAGGCCATTCACTCGAGTCTGTCACTGGGCACCACAAAGAAGAGATCAGTGCCTGCTCCTCCTCTTTCCCTCATGATGAAGTTGTAGATGGCAATGAGATCTACCCTCAGTGTCCTCCAGGCTGAACAGACCAAGTGACTTCAGATGTTCTTCATATGGCTTCCCCTCCAGACCCTTCACCACCATCCTTGCTGCCCTCCTTGTGACACTTCGCCCTTCCTTGCTTTCTCCCAAAGACTCTTCTTATGAAGGAAAGAGTTGCCCCCCAAGGCATCAAATATCATCCATTTTACTGCACTCCTCCCATTTAACATATAGAAAAAAGATGGGGGAAAGGAATTCCTCAGTCACCAAGACTTCTGCAGAAAAATACTTTTCCATTTTCAGAGGAAGAAAAGACTAAAAGCCTGCACTATTCTATTTAATTTTTAGCCCACTGATATATGTAACTCACATATGATGCACTTTTCTGTGAAGATACTCTCTTAGAGGAGCTAAGTGTCAGACATTTTAAGTATAATGGGAAGATATGTCAGTGCCAACTCCACAGCTTAACTGATCTCAACACAGCACAGATGAAAGGAGCAATAAACCCACATGTGACAGGAATACCATATTTAGCACATGTGACAGGAATAATGCATTTGGGACTCCACAGACCAGCAAACGCCTAGGGCAGACACTGAATAATCTCGTGTGTGTGTTTTGTGAGAACTGCCAGTGATGAAGTCCCTACCCACTCCTGGCCAGTCTGGACAGCCACTTATTCTCTCTCAGTCACCACTGTAGGCATCAAGCTTAAACTGCACAGAATAGACTCCAACTGATGTAATTACATAATTATTCTGCTCTGAAAAACGTTTTTTCATAAATTAGCAGAGAAGCATGTGGTGGGTGAGTTTTTATTTACATTTCAATCAAGAAACGGAGCCAGCAAACAGAATTAACTACTCTTTAAAGATCACAGACAGCTGGGATGACTATTAGAATATAAAGAAAACTAGTTTTTTAAGCCAGAGATCAAGAAACTTTCAGAATTATCTCAGACAAGTCTCCCAGGAGATCCAGATAGCCACAGTACTCATCTATATGAACAGCTGATACTCAGGACATTTAAAGGAAGGAAGTGGCAGAAAACAGAAGAGTTAGGAAGGTCTCGCCTATCTGGCATCAGATAAGAAAACCACTTAACCAGCCACAGCTCAATCTGGGAAATTATGTGTGTGTGTCTGTGCACACACATTTCCTTGGCAAATTAAAAAATATATTTCTTTGACTTCTGTCTGTGCTATAGGTATTACCTCACAAACCCTAAAAGCCTGCAATAATCCAAACACTGAATGCAACAGCAAATATATCAAATAAGATGTGTAGAAATATCTCAAACAAGATATTTCATTACTCCTATGTAATTTATTGCCTGCATGAATAAATATTTTGGTTCAAATTCTTAAAGCAATAGATCTCAGCATTCATTCACTTCCACTTGCAAACAGTTTCCAATTTAAACTGCCATAAATAATTCACCAAGTAGCTTGTAGCAGTAACTACTGGGGCTACTGGCATTAATGGGAAGGGAGAGGGAAGGATTCAGTAGCACAAGCTACAGAATTCAGAAAGGTTTTACATTTTATTTCAGTAGCTTTTTAAAAGCTGTTAACTGTAACAAATTGTTTCAATTACAATTGTAATCAGGACAGCATTTGTGTGACAATAATAGATGATCCCATTTCTGCCACTCCACATAATGGACCGAATCATGTCCTTTCAGAGATCAAACACCCACAACCACACAAGAGACAGTAATTAGTGTCAGGATGGGTCACTTCCAAGACAGAGGTCTTAATGGAGTTTCTGGTAGCAGCGTTTGCCTTCACTGGGACCCTTTATTTCACCAGATAATCACATTTGGGATTTGGGAAAGCAATAGTCCAAACTCCAACTTATAATGCCACACACAGACACAGCCTTTTAGAGTGAGTACACTTACCCAGTTTTCCAGAAGAAAGATTAGGTGTACAATGATAAAACTTTTCTCCTTAAAGATGTATTTGTTAACCAACTCATTAAAGAGAGCTACAATGCATAAGGGAAGCAAATCAAACAAGGAAGTCAAGCCACACTAAAGCCAGATGACATTAAAAATTTCTCCTCAAAGCTAATGTATTCTCAAGACACAGTCACAGGCAAAGGAGCCTCATTGAAATTCTCTGCTTTGCTAGAGCAAGGGAAATCAACTTGGCCTATGAAGAGACCAGACAACAGTCATCCTTATGGGACAAAAGCTCTCTGTGCTGCAAGCTGAGTGCCAGCAGCTCCTGCCTCCACCTTCTCCTCTCCCTGATCTGGGGGGAAATCCTGGTGGAAGGGAACCTTTCAGAAAGGAGTTCCATCGACCCAAATTCCCAAGTGGCTGAAGTATCTTTCAGCAGCACCAACCTAAGATGGGACAAATACAATAAAAGCATAATTAACCTCAAAACTGAACTACAATTTTCAGTTATAATCCTTGGAAAAGGCAACTCAGCCACACACTCAGGAGACCAGTAAGTCTGGAAACATAGTATATTTTATCTCAAACTTCCAGCAAATGGGACACCAATCATTTAACTCCTTCTTGCTCATTTTTCAACTTATTTGTAATAGGTTAGAGGCTTTTCCAGGAAAGGCCACATGTAGGTGTTAAAAAGGAGCAGAACAGATAAGGAATCATTAGCAAGCTTTTTTTAATGTGACTGTCCTCAATACACTGGGATACAGTAAAAATCCAAAAGTTGAGGCAGCTCCAGGCACGAAGTGTTCCAGTTGCCATCAGAGCACAGGTCAGACAGAGCTACAAGCACTCCACAGACAGGCATGCTGCCCTTGTGGGAAGGTGGCAGGAGCCACTGCTGATCACTCCAGGGGTTTAAAATAATCCAGCATGACCATGCAAGGTTTGCTGAATACAAATTAGCATGTAATCAGAAGAACACTTCCTGTTTTAGTGGGCTGACCCTGTCTGGGTGCCAGGCACCCACTAAAGCTGCTCTGTCACACTCACAACTGGACAGGAGAGAGAAAATGTAACAAAGAGTCACGAGCTGAGATAAGGTCTGGGAGAGACCACTCACCAAATTCTATCATGGGCCAAAGAGAACTGAATCGGAGATACTAATTAAATTTACTTATAACAAAATCAGAGCAGGATAACGAGAAGGCAATTGGACTTCTGTTAAAACACCTTCCCTCAGTTAATCGGACTGTTAAAAACACCTTCCCTCCACCCCTCCCTCCTTCCCAGCTATACCTCCTTCCACCACCAGTGGAGGGAGACAGGGAATGGACGTTTTGATCAGTTTATCACATGCTGTTTCTGCTGCTGCTCAGGGAGAGTTGTCCCTCTGCTGCTCCAGCATGGGGTCCCTCCCATGGGAGACAGTCCTTCATAAACTTCCCCCATGTGCGTCCATCCCATGGGCATCAGTCTGCACAAACTCCTGCAACATGAGTCACTCTTACACAAGGTGTAGGCCTTCCAGGACAGGCTTCTCCAGCATGGGTCACACACAGGATCACAAGTCCTAGCAGGAAACCTGCTCCAGCAGGGGCTCCTTTCTCCACAGGTCTGGAGGTCCCCACCAGGAGCCAGCTCCAGCACAGGCCTCCCACAGATTCACAGATCCCTTTCCAACATCCACGTGCTCTCCACAGGCTGCAGGTGGATCTCTGCATCACCGTCTACCTCTGTGAACTGTAGGGGCACAGTCTTTTGGTCTAACTTCTTGCATCCCATATGGACCAGGTTTATTTGGATCGCTATTTTCAGCAAACCAAAGAATAATTACTTGCAATCAATACTACTGCCTGCAGGAGGACCCACACCGTATCTTACATATTTTTTTTTACAATCCTTGTCAAAATTCTGGCCAAAAGTGGCACTTGGAAAATAGGTGTGCATTCCTGTCTACAGACCTGAGTTCTGAGCAATAAGCTCAGAAGGAAGGACATAAAGTACAATCAAAAATGGACTCTCAGAAGTCGTGAAGTCAAAGAGTACAATGTAAATCCTGACTACTGGATCCCACATGTGTCCAGCATAGGAGCCAGAAGGATGGACCAAGTATCTGAGATACTTGGTGGTGCCTGCAGTCCATGGATTTAAGTGAGGGGGTCTGCAACTCAATAGCCACACTTGGCTAGCTCATATCTGTAGCTATCCAAACCTTTCAGGGGGTGGAAGCCAAAGTTGTGGTGGATGTAGAACACCTTAATCTTAATCCATTCTGGACAGCAAGAGAGGTAAATAAAACCTCTATGCCAATCATGTTTTCAATATAGGAAAAGTAGATTTCATTATTAATTCCATAATGCATGAGTTACCATTGCAAATCCCCAGTCTATCAAAGTAAATTATGAAATACTGCTATTAAGCTGGTGCAACAAAAACAAGCAAATGCATTTTCAGGGTTTAAATTTCTAAGAAAACAGATATTCAACCAAAAAGTAATCTCTATCAAGTTTGTCGTGTTTACTTGAAAAAACAAAATCTTCCTAGCAACTGCTTAAATGCATCTTACATGCAACATGCCTATTAGGGGCCTTTGATTAAAAAAATATGGATTATTAATACTATATTGTGAGTCATCTATTTTCCCATCTGCTAGCAATTCCTACAGTATGAATTATCAACAGAGTGGCTAAGAACAATTATTGCATCAATGGCAATTGCAAAAGGGGGTTGCCCATAGTACCTTCTAAGATTTAACCAGTGCATATTTTGGATTGTCTTGTGTGTTAGTGGTTTACAATAACAGAAACTTTTCTGTCCAGCTGTTCACTTCCCACTGTCAAGTAGAATTTTCTTTTCTCTAGTGGAATGAGCTCCACTTCAAACTCCTTTCTTTTACTGGTATAAAAAGTTAAACTTGAGTCAGAATCCAAAAGGTACAAGGTGAGCCTTTCTGCCCAATTTATCTCTACTACGAATTCACATCCAAAATCTGTGAATCTCACTAGTGAAAACATTGTCACACACTTGAGTGCAAGGAAATACTCCCCAGCTACTGCTGTCTGTTCAGCTGCTTCCATGCAGCAACAGGAGGAGAACTGCTCTATGTCTGCTTACACAGCAAATCCTGCTGACCCTGCCTAAGCAGTGCCAGGTGAGGACGAGCTGTCTCAGGCACGCACTGGCCACACAGCAGAGCTCTGACTTGCTGCCATTCCCACCCCTGCTGTGACTACAGTGAGCAAGTCAGACACACGAAAAACCGGGATGGGGAATGGAATGAGAGCATTTATTTCAGGGTGTCTGAAGAGCAAGAATGCTTGTTGCAATGCACAAAGTTATACATATATAAAAAGGACCTTATTTACTGTAACAATTTATAGGAGAGAAGGACTGACAACTGTCAAAAGCCAAAGTTCATTCCACAGGACTGCAGTTACCTTAAGCATCTTGGGGGGTAAAATAAGCATATAAGAGAAAATTAGAGATAGAGAAGTTAATGTATTTTTAAAATGTTTTTCTAGGGATAAAATTGTATTTAACTTCTCCATTATTAATTCCTATTTTCACTAGTAAAATTCCCTCTGCTCTAACATTAAAGCTGAATGTAATTTTAGTAACACAAAGCAAAATCTTAGTCAGTACCATCAATATTTTTCAGCTCTAGGAGACCTTTATCAGCTTCATACAAAGTGACATTTCAATAGAAATCACCACTAGGAAGAAAACAAACTTTTCTGTAGCATTAGTTCATACTGTCATTTGCATGCTTTTTTGAATAGCAACCAGGGCTCTCCTTTGAGCACATTAAATACTGCCAGTACTAAAATTCAAAAATCATGAGCTGAGTCATTTATTTTCATTAAATTATCCTTAAAATTAGATTCCTAAAATAAGATATTTTTAAGAGAAGGGAAGTGCCTTTTTATTTTCCCATTAATTTCTAAGTCATCCGGATGCAGATAAAATCTAAATATTTCTGCAATTAAAAAGGCTAAAAAGCTCAGGGCAAAAAAAAAAATCTAGAGGTCAAAAACTTCAATGAACAATCCTGATTATTGGAACTGAAATCTAAGGAAAACCACAGCTTATCATGAACAGCAGTGTAAAAATAGCAATAATGTCTGTTGCAATATTACCCAGTTCCTGACAAAACAGTAAGGCAGTGTGCATTGATGCTTTACTATATCCTAAGTATTTCAAATATAGCTTACGTCAGTTTTACCTACTGTAGCATGTAGTGTTCTTGGAGCTATTAGGCATATAGCTCTCACTAAAACAAACAGAGCATCATGAAAGAATCTGAACATGGGGAAATAAACGGAAGCAATATATCTCAAAAACTCTGTAGCCAGTAAACTTCCATTATAAGTATCTTCAAGATCAAATCCTTTCTATCTCATAGAAAATGTAAAAAATAAATATAAGTGTACATAAGGAAAAAAATCCTACCAATCTCTCTTTCCCGTGCCATTTACACAGGGTGTATTGTTACATTACATGCTAGGGTCTACTGAAGCATGACACTTCAACTTGCTATCACCTTCTCTTTAGAATTTCATCATCCGTCACAGACATTTTAAAAATTAGTTTTAGCGTATCACAGGCAAAAATTCACAGTTTGGAATCCCTTAGAGAAAATCTTGGTGGCTTTTTATATACTGTGATTTTCTATACCAGGAATCTCAAGCTTAATTGTACAGTTTGTCCTGAAGAATACTACAAATGTTTATAGAAGCTCCCAACAGAGTAAATAAGCTAAAGATGAGGAAAAGCACTCCATCTGGATACTCACCATGCTGTTTAAACTTCATTGCAAATATATCCACACAGTGTTGATAGCAAAGTAGCTACTACACCTGATCTAAAAATATGCAGGATTTCCCCCCCAGCCCTGTCTGCTTTTGGAGAAAAAAAAAAAGACGGGAAGAAAAAAAAACCCCAAAATAACACCCAAAACATTCTTTCAAATATTACCAAGCAAAGATATAAAGGTTTAAAAGGAAGAGGGACTCTTTATTTAAAGCTCTTAGCATAGCAAGTAAGTAGCATCAAAAAGTTAAAAGCATTTTATCTTTATTAATCTATAGCTCTCCAGGGCAAGTGCTTCTAAATAATCCTACATCCTGAGCTCAGTTATCAGCAGGTATCTTACAGTGTCCTTGAAATATCACATTTCAGCTCCTGCAGCTGTCATTCAGCTTCATAAACCCAAATGTTGCCCTCATATCCAAAAGCTTTTTCAAGTTAAGCCACTGCCTCCCTGACATATGATTCTTCCATGAAAAGAGCATTAAAAATATTCAGAAAACAACAGTATTTTATTTTTGTAAAATTTTACTCATCCATACATAAATGCACGCTGTATTAAGAACAAAGATATAAGCTATTAGGGATGAGAAACATTTTAAAAACCCCATTTGTTGAAGACACCAAAACACTGTGAAAGTAAATTAAAAAATGAAAGATGCTCCTAGTTTTGCTAAAGTATTTTGTAAATACAAAAATATAGTGAAAAGTAAAGTAAAATATAGTGAAAAGTAACTTGAAGCCCTGAGGTTAAAAAAAAGCTGTATTAAAAATCTAAAAATTCATTGAATACATAATAATGTATTTTAAAGCTATTTTTCCTCAATAGTCTGTTTAAGATTATTTTTAAAAGAGAAAGAAAAATGGAAACTCATTTAATAGCGAGTTTTGACACACAATGCATGCACAGCAATAACCCTCAGACTGAGAAAAGCATTTAACCTGAAGAGCAATGCAAGAGGCTAAAAGAATTTTAAACATCAAACCTTAAGCGTCCTACTGAGGGATAATACAAGTGAATCCCAATCTTCTGAGAAGCATAAAAGGTTGATACTCAAAACTAAACCAACAAAACTAAATATTCCTAACAGGAAAAGTCTGTTGGAAGAGGCACTCAATCCCCAAACCCAAAACACACATGTGAATTGGTATCTTATTTGCTGGGAAACCTTGACTTAGCTATAGTTTATAAGGAAGAAAATTCAGTTTAGTTTAGAACAGCTAATTCATAAAGGACCTAGCAATAACAAATTATCTTTAATAAATGTAAAAATGATAGACATACTGTTTGCTGGGGTTTATTTCATGCAGAAAGCTTTCTGGAAGTCATCCTACAGTCCAAAAACTCAGGGCAATTTATGAGCAACAAATGCCAGGTTTATTAATCACTGGAAGAAGGAAGAAAATACAGCAAAGGCAGCAAAAAACTCTTAATAAAACTGAGACATCAGTTGAAAGAGGCCTATAAAACCTCAGAAATTGTGGCATCTGAACTTGCAGCAACTCAATAAAGACTGGGCTAAGCAGAAAGATTTAACTGAGCTGTTAATCTCAGTTAGCAGGGAGGACAACCCTGCCTCAGGAAGGCCTGCAGGTTACCACCTTGGGAGAGGGATTGGAGGAGGATGACAGCCAAGCACACCGAGTTTGCTTAAACACCAACACACAGCCCATGGATGCTGCAATAGGGACTGACTGCAGTGAACTGCAAGGGTAGAATCAATCCCCCAGCCTGTAGCATCTTTGCCAGACAGCACCAAGCTTTCTTTTCTGTGCAACTTGAAAGATCAAAGAGAAGCACTGTTGGCTTTTAAACAATGTGTTGAGACACATTTCCTCAAAAGTTCTTTATCCCTTCCTCAAACATTTTCTGGAAATCCTTTCTTCCTCTGCCAGAACTACTTTACTATTTAATTTGATGTGGTTCACAGTATTTAGCTTGATGTGGTTCACAGTTTTCCTAAAAGATTTGGGTGCCCAATAGCAGCATCCTGGCCCATAGCATACCCAAAGATGAATGGTAGTGTTCCACTCCTGCATGGCATTCAGCAGCTTCCTGAATCAGAGGGGATGGAGATCTCATTTGCTGATGGAAGTTTTAGTGTTATGAAAATTGATTAAAATTATTCAGGCTTAGGAACTGAGCAGATTTTAAAAACTCTCTTTACACCAAAACAATAGTTTATTAACTGTTCCTGATGCTGCCTTCCACTGAAGTCCTATCTATAAATCATACCAATCAGGCACTACAGAGTTTCAGCTGGTTCATTAAGGTGGATTTGGTTTTTCTTTTGTCAAAATGCACCAGCCCCATATCTGGAAAACACATAATAAATAACCACTATCAATGAACCTGATGAAATTTAGTCCATCAGTATGATGGACTAAATCTAGCAGACATCTACTGGTTTGCTTTTAATCCAGACTAAATTAAATCTAAAATAAGTGAACAAATACAGAAATGGATAATGTATGAATAAACACCACTTAGGTAGCAGCTTTTAAATATACAGTATCTCTTATTTTACAAACATGTAGTAGACCATTCTATTGCAAATAATATAGTAAAAAAATCCTGAAAATACATAACATGATAATCACTGATGTCAACACACGTTAATCAAGAGTTCCATGTACCAACATACAACTACAAGCAACACTAAATTAAAAAAAACAGACCACTCATCTTAATGAACAAGAAATCCAGGGAATCTAGACACTGAACAGTACACTTAACCATAATCTAAATCTAGTCTCTAAAACACAATCTGCCTTTGTAAGAAGCGTGATGCTCACTCTCTATGAATTTAGAAACTACCGTTATTCACTAAGATTCAACGATTCCGTGGCATATTCATTACTGAGTCCAGAACTGCTGAAATCATGTGCCAAAGAAATATTTTATTATCAAACATTTTGTCTGTGACTCAAACATCAGTGTGATCAAGCCAACCATTAGCACAGCTCTTTCTTACCTTCACAGAACTCTCTCCTAGGAAGATCCAGAAAGTATTTATCTATTTGCCTTCTCACAGACAACAGAGCAACACTAGTTTATTCAATTAGGTTTTTCATAATCTGCAGATATAGTTTTGACTCACTACTCAAGGCTAAAAGGTACTGTACAAGCTTTTGTGCCAATGCTGTTCATGAATTCAAATTTAGAGTGCTCACCACTCCCCTCCTGCACCTCTGGAGTGAATGATGACGATAACATAGCCCAGACTCAAGAATGGTACGAGCTCTGCAAACCCTCATCATGTGAACCACATCTCAGCTGAATCTTTCTGGCCTCTCTGCTGGTATTCCAATCCATCTCTGGAATGATTATCTAGGGTTCAATTAAGGGGTCCATTTTCTAGACTTAAAAATCAGTTTTCTTTTTCCATAAAGAAAAAGAAAAAATCATAAAATCTTATCCATTGCATAGTATATCAACATTGAAAACACTGGTAATGTTCAAGTGCAGAACATTGGTAAACTTATAGTGTCTGTAGCTTCTAGTTTAGACCCCTCTCAAGAAAAACTGTTGGGAATTCAATCCAGGATTTAGAATTGATTTTGTGTTTATAGATTGGAAACTGAAGTAGAACCAAAGGCATCACCTATATTATTTCCAAACTTAACTATCAGGGCAGGAAATAATGTGAACTCCCATGCAGCACATTCCTAGACCACATAAAAAGCATAAGAAAAATGTGAGCCAGAAAAATGCATTCCTCCAATGCAAGGTGTCAGTACTCAAACAAAATCCATGCTCAATGCAGTCAGGTGCTATACAATTCACAGGTTCAGCTTTAAATAAAAGTATGATTAAAAGCCAAAAAAGTGTATTTCAGTGTGCAGCGCCTTGTAAAAGCAGTTCAGTAGCTTTGACCATCTTCATAGCAGAGCCTTTCCAAAATAAAAGATGAAAATACAAACTCTGAGGTTATTAAATGCCCTCACAATTTATTTAGAATACATCACTGGGGTTTCTGCTTATAGAACATCTATTCCTCAGTTTGAATAGTATCCTGCATTCAGAGATACAACACTGAAGACAGACAAAGTACAAATTTATAGGACTGGTCATGTATTTAGAGTCATTGTTCAGTCTGTAAGAATAAAAAGAGGGTGAATAACTCCCTTATCACCGACAGATCTGATGGATATGCATGAGCTTAAACAGACGCAAGAAATGTAAGTGTCAAAAGACTGCCTATCTGTCCTGGACCTTAAATATTAATTTAACAATGCACATGCGTTATTTCTTGTTCCAGTTATTGCACAAGTCTGGACACGAACACTAGGATTTACTGTGAAAAAAAACCTACCCTCAGAAAGAAGTAAATATACAGCATACATCATTGAATTGATACAAAAGAAATTCATCTTATGTGGCAGTAGGATGCAGGAATGGGAAAGGAATGAATCATGAGTATCTTTACAACTTCTACATCCCATTACAAAGAGAAAACCTCAGATATTTCAAAACCTGACATTAACATATAGCAGCAAATGCTAAGAGCCTCAAAAATGTAATTATTTAAAGAATCCCCAGTACTAATATCATCTCCCCTTGTCACCCAAAGAGAGAGATGTGTTTTCATTTGAAACTCAAATTATTTTCTGGGTACCTTCTATCAGTGACAGAGACGTTGCTTTTGGCATCAAGCCATCATCTTCTGAAAAGCCGCCATGGTTTTGAATACAAACTGCCTTGTTGAACTACACCACATATTGAGTAGTGGACCCACTAACCAATTTTTTTTCCTTGAAGAAACACAATGCCAGCTCAGGTCTGATGGAGGAAAGATGATACTTTTTCTGTTTAATGTCTAAAAAACTTGCATTCTTACAGTCTGAAATCAGAGCGCAATCCAAGTCTAGATGTCCCAACATCCTGTCACCACAGAAATTCTGTTAGTAACTTAAGAATGCTATAGACATGAAGAAAGCAATGTCTTGTTGGGTTTTTTGACAACAGTGAAAAGGTAAGGTTTTCATTATAATAGTCCTAACTTCATCTCACACAGACACACCTATGTGCATGAAATTGAAAGTACAAATACTGCATAAACTATGAGAATTCACAATGCTGTAAAATCAAATACATTTGAGAAAATGTAAAAAAAAAATTTGTTGCAATGAATGTCAAATTCACCAAAGGCTCCATTAAAAGATGCAAAATGCAAATAATGACTTCACAATATTTTTTAAAATCCAAAATCTAGGAAGAGGTATTTTAAAATAGCAACATTACAAAGTTGCATACAAAAAAATTTGTGGACCTGGTCCATCAGTTAATTTTGTAAAAGAAGTAACTGTGCTTCCATTTTCATTACTGATTCTGACTTTATACTCTATTTGCAGAAGTTTTAGATTCTTGCCCATTTCAATTTCAAACCATATTCCTCTTTCCTCCATCAGTATCTCTTATTGATTTAAATACAGTCTAAGAGAAAGATCTTATTCTGTTGATTTTTAACATTAATGTCTCCAAATATCTTCCATTCTGAGAGTGTATTTATGTCATTTGATGGTCTGTATTACACAAGGAATCCTAGTAATTATGAACTAAATGCCTACTAATCTGGTTGGTGATGATGTTGTTAGAATGCCAGTCACGATTACCAGATCCTTGGCCATTAAAATAATAATAGCAAAGGAGTATTTTCAGCAATTTAACAGTTTCTCCTACTTCAACAAATGTATTCTATTTATACTTCCCTAAGTAGAGCCACAGTGCATAATAAGTTGCCTAGAAGCAGACACATTGCAAAACTACAAGGCTAATTAATTTATCACATTAATTTGCTTTATTATGCTGAAAATATTTCACCTCTTTCTCACCAATATATCATACAACATTTTGAAAGCAATATAATTTGAAAATTAACAGATTTGTTATTTAATGTTGCCATAACAACCATAGCAAATTGTGTAAGAAAATACCAAGCAATAAAGGATGAAATGCCATAGAAACAGATAAGAATAGAACAAGTTGTGTCAGTTCTAGCCTTAAGGAAAATTTTAGGCACAGAAAAGCTCGTGGACAGAATTATGAAAAGGTGGAGAAACAGAAAAGGGCAGTTAATGTTGGAAAATTTAAAAAAGTAGTTGTATGGCATAGTGCCAGTGTCCTCCAACAGAGATTACATGCAGATTAGTTGAAACCTCTAAGAAAACTAAAGTACATTAGATAAAAATTCAGCACAGATTATGACAGAAACTTGTTTTACTTTTTGAGGTTTTTTTAATCTTCTGCTTATAACAATACTGCTGCAGTGTTGCACAATATAAATAGTCAAAAGCCCTCAAAACCTGAATATAGTAATAGCTAAATTGCTGCCAGTTTTACATGGTTTTCTAAAATTCCCTCCAGCAGAAGGAATTAACAATTGACTTAGGAAGTTATGAAGGAATTCAAATGTAGGACCTATTTTCCTGTAGGTCAACCCACTACTGCACTGCATAATGAATGTAAACATGAGATGATATCATTTCATCTCTGCTCCTCACCTTTCCAATGACCTTTCAGAGAAAACATCCTGGAGCCTGAATTTTGTTTAACATGGAAGTCATACAGGCTGGATAATATGATGTTCCTACCTATGAGCAAAACATCTTTAATGCATTTATTTCTCCTAAAATAAAAATGTTATACAGATATCTCTGTATAACAGCTAAAGTCAACACACAGAGCAGTCAAATGCAAAGTTTTGTGTACAGGAGAAGAAATAATATATTTACAGATCTTTGTTTGAAGAATTAATAAAGCCAAAATCAAACGTCTCTCTAGCGAAAATCCATTTTGGATGTTATCCACTGCCTTGTACTGAGAGCATAATCAAGGAAAACCACTTTCTTATTACATCTCTCTTGTTTCAAAGAAGGACAAAAAAGCAGATGGCATCAAAATGGAGCTCAAAGATGGTATATTTAAATTTGATACAGCAAACATATGGAAACCATTATATAAGGAAGGGAATTGTTGCATAAAATGTTCAGGTGAGATGCAACTTAATGAAAGACAAGAATCTTGGGAGCAGCATAAAAAAGGATAGAGACTAAAGAAGAAGCTTCATTCTACACAAAATCTGATCTAATCAGATAACCATTCTGGATCCCTCTTCTCAAGAGGCAAATTAGTAGTACTAGTATTGAAACTTAGAGCAAATTAACTTCCTTTGAAACCTCCACCTTTGCTGGAGGTCAAATTTGGTCAATATGACTCAAAAGTTATCAGGATAAACAGCACAGTAATAGAAGTCTAATTTCCTCAAGAAATTGATGAAAAATATTATACAGCTAGATAGCACAAAAATAATCTTTGTACAGGGTGATTAAAAATTTGAAACACCAGTATGATTAAATTATTAGCAGAAAGCACATAGTAAGACTAAGTAACCCATTTTGGATAATTATAGGTTGGGGGAGAGATCACAAAAATATATGAAAGATGACTGTGCTTTTATGACAAAGTGAATAAAATTGATTTTATACAGTACAACTTCTAAATCATATAAAGTATTTCCCCCAAAGCTCTGGAACAGGATTAGTAGTTTCCTCAAATTCAGTCTGTGTGCAAAACTGTAAACAAGCCATTTAAATGCAAGAGTGGGGGATTCTGTAGGGCTGGGGTCAACCAACACAGCAGCTTTTCTCTTTCTGGTATTCATAGCACTTTAGAAGAAACACAGAGATGGTGTATCCTCAGCACATTTTAGGATTCACAGTATATCTGACAGCAAAATAACAATACCAATACCTATACCAAAAAATGGCACCACATCTGAAAACACAACAAGTGAAAATGTAGTACCAGCAAGCAAAGCTTTTGTACCAGTTATTTCTTGTAGACTTGGAAAATGAAATTGTAAACTTTTTTCTTACTTCACAATATTCTTTAAATGCCAAATACCTACAATCATCAGTCATTATCAGTGAACTACACAATAAATGCTTTTGAAAACCTTTTCATAACATCATCTTACAATGTAACCTATTGCAATAGTTTCTTGTGTTCTTATATTTCTTCCCTGTTCCAACAGAAAAAGAGCCGAGTATCATAATAATTTATTCTCTATATAAATTTGATCTTCTCACATTTATAACGAAGAATATTAACTAGGCCCAATTGTGGATGTAGATGGTGACATACTCAAGTGCTGAAGTTATACAACAATGAATTTTAAAGCACAATCTAACTTACCAATTGTTTTTCTAAAAAGCCCTCACACACTTGAAAAGGAAGAAATAGCACCTTTGGAATAAAGGTTTCAGGTGTCATCTATTTGAATCCTCATATTGCTTCAGTGTTACCACTGACCTTCTGACTTGGTCAGCTAACTGCTCAGGCAGCCCTGGTTTAATTTGGAAGCATACAAAATCTTCTCTCAGAAATGCCTCCAGCAACTTGGCATCACATCTTCTCACCACTGTGCAAAAGCATTGCTTTATCAAAACCACAATAAAAATGCATTTAAATTTAAAAGCAGTATACAAATAGCAGAGTCCACAACTGTTGTGATAGCGCTGATGAAAATGGGACAACCCTAATGCTTCAAAATTTGTTTTAATGAAAATGTTTCAGTGAAGCAATTGCTATTTTTACTTTTTACAACAGATTTTGATTATCATTAAAAACAACACAACTAATTAAAATGAAAGCTTAAGTAACATTCACAGTTCTATGAAGAGATATTTCACTAGGAAGTGAATGCTTATTAGTAAATTTTTTGTCCAGTGAACTGAAAGGCATCTGCAGACCTATAGAATATAAAACACAGGGGGAAAGAAATCTGCAGGTATTACAAAGTAAGTTACCACAGAGCCTACTAAAACCCTCCAAACACTGAGATTCTGCAGCACTACTAGGAAAACCTACCTTACCCCTGAAGTAATTGACACTTTTGAATGATGAGGACTACACCACTCATACAGTTTTACTTCATGTTATCCAACATGTAACACTGAGGTCAGAAGGTGCTACTAAAACGAGCAGCTACGATTGATTACTGCTCACCTGAACTGGAAAACAAAGGCAGAGGGGAAAGGGAGGCTCTCACCCACCGGCACCCAGCACAGTGCATGGTCCAGGACTGCAAATGACTTATCACAGTGCTTATCCTGTAAGGCAGATGTCTTTTCCAAAAGCAAAGTTTGAAGTGCAGCCCGACTGTATTTAGATTCCCTGTATCACATCCTCATGACATTTGTGCTAATTTAAAGGATTCAACTAATTTCAGGTGGCTGCTTTGAAAATTTAGAAATTAGAACAAGTCTTACATGGCTATGGTTAGTGACAAAGCTCTGACTGAACATGGCTCAGTTTAACCTTTAAATATATATACTCTAAAAGTAAGATATGACTTCTTAACATAAGCCTCCCACAGACTAAAAGTAGAAGCCCTCCTATACTTTAAATGTGAAGTTGCCTGGTATAACCACTCTAGAAGGAAGAAATAGAAAGGAAATTTTGGTACAGAACAGTCAGGAAATACTCAATTAATGATTCCTATAGATAAGAACTTTTGTAAAGCACCAGTGTCAGCATGAGTCTAATATTTACCAAAAGCAGTCTTAAGACATTTAACAAACTCTTGGTATGTCTCCTGTAGATTTCCCTAAACTGATACAAGTTTTGCTGTCTTTACAGCAAAATTCTCTTGCCTGCTTTACAAGTAGACATGGTTGCTATTAAGAAAAGTAGTAAAAATAATAATTTGCAGTCTGTACTTTTCTCCTCAAAAATCAACATATGCTTTTTCAATGCAGAAACGTAACAGTCAATAGCAACCACCACAGCAAGGAGAAAAACTCAAAGAATACATCAAGCATACAATTACTCAAACATACATTACTCGAGCATACATTACTCAAACATAAAAAAAGATATTCCATGTTCAGGAATGCATCAAACATGACCATTCTACTTAAATTTCCTGAAAGGTTAGTTGTGATCATGGACTGTCTGGCAATAGGTATCATGTGAGTATAAGGTGAAACAAAGTATGAAGTTTGATGGCATAATCAGACAAAAAAATACAACTACTCCTAAAAAAACCCATATGGATAAGACAGGCAGCTTTTACTTAAATACCTGACACCTACTCAATTGTCAACCACCTGCATACAAAGTTCTTTGAAGCTTTAAAATACCTTTTTACTTTCTTTCCTTCTTTCTTAAGAACAAAATATTCTTCAAGCTATTTCCCATTGTATCAAGCACAAACATGCTTTCATTTAACTTCAAAAATGGAATGGGTCTTATTTTAATCTTTCACCTTTGCTCATTTGAAGAAACTTGTACTGTTGATAATAGGAGACAAATCAGATCTTACTTAAATTATGATTTAGGCTATATGTTTGTATCTTCTCAGGAACACTGCATTCCAGATTGATAGCTACTTGGTGTTTTCTTGGAGGTGGTGGTGTTTTTCTTTTTTTTTTTTCTTTTTTTGTTTGTTTATTTGCTTGCTTTGGGGTGTATTTTAATGTTTTCAAAGCAGTCAATCCTGCAAAAGCAGTTGGCAGGATCACCAGACTCCTGAGGCAGTAGGTTTATTCATCAGGCACTCCTTTTCATTTTTAGCTGAAAAACTCCAGTCTTCATGCCACAAATAATGGTTTGGGAATAGAGGATTCCCATGGCTCTGACACCAATAGCCACATTTGCAAAAGGGACTGCATATTCCCGGCTGCAGACCGTGCCAGAGCCCCGCTGGATGCCGGGGGGGATGTCTGGAGGGGATGGACACGTGCAGGGCGACGGTGAGCTCACCTCCCCCTGCCCGGGCTGCAGGTACCACCCACCACAGCAGCTCCCGCCCGTGCTGCTCCGGCATTCCACCACCTTTGCTGCCTTTTTGGGAGACACTTCACCATTTACAGCCTAGAGCACTTGCTTTATTTTCTGAATTAACTGAAGGATTATCATGATATAAGAATGCAGTGCAATTGTTTGGCAGCAGGTTCCAAGAAATGAATACTTTTGTGGATCCAAGGTTGTCAGGACAAACTGCAAAAATATTGAACTTATTTAAAGTAGAAAATAAGATTAAGGAATAAAAACACAGACAATAGGAATCAGGATTGATTGTGTAGCTGTAAGCATGGAAAATGCAAATCCATGAAAAGAAATAAAGGTATCTAGAAAAATAAGCAGCCATCTAGACATGAAAGTAATGCCAAACATTAGCACATTCCCATAGCTACAACTAAACCAGCCCAGCAACACCATGGTAGTCCTTCTTCCTCATCTGAGAATTTAACAAGCTGAAGTTCTAGAAGAGATAATGGAATATGGACCAAAGATTAAGAATTATCCCCTCATGCTAAGTCATTTGTCACAGTTTCCAGGCTTGCTGAAATTCTGGTCCTACCTCTAAAGTAAAACAAATGGTAAAAGGAATTGTCCAGCTATTCTGTGTAAGCACTTCGAATTTCTTCCCTCAGGAAACAAGGCATAAGCATGAAGCTGAGCAATTTGCATCTGGTGAATGCTTCTTGCATTTATATATGGCTGGTTTCTCTTCTAAGACACTTCTCAGTCCCTAGTCACTTTTAAACAGAGTGAAGATACTGATACTCTCACTGAAAAGCATTTTCAGTGTCTTTTCTTCAGACACTGTAGTCTGAAGAGAACATGGAACAATCTACTTCTTTTAATTGCATAGTAATATTCAAAATAGCGGAGTATAGATATTCCTTGCTTCACCTGAATTCAGTGAGGTAAACTTGTGATACTCCAAATTATGATATTTATAGCATGAACCCAATTTTCTTTAAAAAACCAAAACACTAAAACAAAACACAACCAAACAACACAAAACAACAACAGGAAAAAAACCAACCCACTCCCCAAGTAACTAAACCAAAACAACAACAACAAAAAAACAATCCTCAAAAGAAAACAACCCAAAAAACTAAACTCCCCATAAACACCCACAAAATCCCCAAGAGCCAAACACTTAGCACTTCTATAAGAACTAGCCTAAATAGCTTTGGACTATTTCAATTTTTGTATGACAAATCTAAAGGATTTAATTTGCATATAGGAAACTGAAGCAACACACTTTATTTCTTTTCAACTCTTCCCAAAATATACATGGTACGAAAAAAAAAACAAACCTTCCATCTCTTGGGAGATGGAAGACCACAGAAGTCTCCCTGGTTAAACCAAATTCCAAATTCCTCTGCCCTGGGCTGGTCAGATCCATAGCTCAAATCCACTCCAGCCCCATACTGGGAGTCCCCATAGAGGAGCCTCAGGGGAGGTCAGAGGTCCAGAAGCAATGAATATTATGAATTTTGCTTCCATTAAGGTTTGATTACTGTGTATAGTGGAGGAAATTTGCCACTGTTGTACTACACTAAGTATTTACAGTGCACTAAATTCAACTCACTAATAAAAAAGTAGTAATTCCTTTCAGGTTATTATTTGTGATGCTTTGAAACAAGTTGCTCAGTACTGTGCCCGTCAGTGAAAGTTCACCCTAATAAGAGACTGCCCCATAAGCTCTCCTACTATCCCTTTTTTCTTTTTTAAATCTATGCCATAAAATTATACATCATATATATTTTATTTCTTTTCAAATTCAACACTATGCATGGGAATACATTTCTATGTTACAGGTACTTTAGTAAAAATCTGTAAGCAGTTTAATTTAAAAGCCATGGACAGCAACCTAAAGGAATTTTTGACCATGCAAAATGTTTTATAAACAGTTCCATGTGCGCTATTCTTCTGGAGTCTCACTAGAGACGAATAATGACCTTGTATTTGGTTCTCATTTACTTGGAATTAGCCAAACCTCCTGGTTTTAATTACATACTTAATACACCTGGCATGGTCTAATTACAGAAAACAAAACATCATTTAAACAAAGGGTGACCTTGAACTTAGTCTATCAAAATAATGGTTAACTTTAAGTTTTCAGTTTTTAACGAACTGCCAAGACATGCAATAGTGATTTTCCAAATGTGATCATACACCTTTAGAGCAACAGACTTACTGCATTAGGAAACATCTGTACACACCCTTTATGGCTTTCCTCATTATTAATGCAAATCCCTCTTAGATTTCAATAGTGCTATAAACAGTTCTATAGGTAAACACCAAGTCTGCACTACTGATAAGTTTAATGTGTTAGACTACACCAGATCTAGATTTGCCACGCAACAGCTTGTAGGAGCTGAAGCTGAACTATTTTTAGTGCTTTTGTATGAGTATTGCATCTATGAACAAAGGGAGCACAATGCAATAGCCATGCCAACATACCACAAAAGAGGCAACAAAGGGTTCTAATACCAGAAACTTAGTTAAATACATTGGGAATTCTACTGTTGTAATGTGGTTACTTATCTGCTTGAAACTGAATATATGCTTTAATTCCCTTTTCAGCTGTGTTGAAGAGTTTCAGTGACAGATTGGTTTCAGAAGAATGTTTCAATATAATAATGAATTCACACATCTGATAATGTTTTTTAATTCTACTTGTGATCAAGTAATGCTAAGAAGCATATTTATTAAAGCATCTGGAATTTAAAGTCAACAGAATGTAATGCCTACTCAAAATTCAGTAAGGCCTAAAATTTCTGTAATATAACCAGATCATGTATCATTTTATATTGATTATTGTTACAGCCCTTAAGCTTCTAACCTAAGCATGTCAGTGCAGCAAATGTGAAGTGGATTTGAGGTAAATTATGTGAAAAACAATATTAAGGAAGGACAGGAATTAGAATTTGAGCATGCTCAACAAAGATCTCCCAAACTATTGGCTATTACACAAAGAGCTGGCATTCAAAGATGTACTCACGGAATATTGGTCTATGTTCCATACTGCTGACCACAGCATACTTTCAAAACAGCATACTGCAGCACATAAAGGCAGAGAACTTGGTCATTAGAGATTTTGACAATGTTTCAGCATAGGAACACATTACTGTCACTGCTGACACCGCCAATGTTTTGAAAATAGATGACAAAGTTAGTGTTTTGCATGTATGTTAGGTCTGAATAGGTACTATTTTTTGAAAAGAATAATTCTTCACCGATTAATAGTTTCAACTAATTCATATAAAAGTATCCTATATAGATAAGCAAATATATTCAGGGTTGCCATGAATGTTGACAAACATCCATCACTTAATTTACTTGGCTGGCAAACTAGTAATAATAATGACTGTCTAAAGGAGAAAAGCATCCTAAACTTTTAATACCTCACTGACAGAATTCAATAAATCTATTAAGATAAATTAAATAGTAAGAAAAGATTTTACAACATAAACCATGTATGTAATAGACTGTGATTAAATAATTATATATATCACTAATTATTTAACTGAAATGCAATAGCATCAACTGCCTGACACAGACACATTGCAAACTGCCCAGGAAGGGATATGATCTAAATGAGATTTGTCACTAAGTAAGACATCTTTGAAAATGAAGATACAAGATACATGGGAGTGAGAAGAATTTATACTTCCCATGAGACCTGATGGCAGGACTCCTGTGTCTTATCCAGCTCTGCTATGAACTCACTGCGAAATCACTAACTTTCTGTTTCTCTATCATCATTCTCCTGACAATAGCATTTATTACTTTTTTCCATTACTAGATTATAATTAAGGAAGTCCTTGAACAAATACTGAGATCTGAATCCTTCTCACGGTGCTCTCTCAACCGAAAGGTCTCTGTCAGTGCAATTATGTTGTTTGAGCTCTACCAGAAAATCCTGTTTTCACAACATAGGCTATATGCCAAACACACAAACATGGCACCCACTAACGTACTACAAAAATAACGTGTCATAAATTCAAACAGTATTTCATTCTCTTCAGATCTAGCACGGCTATGCTGCTTTGAAACGGAAATAATCCTGCCCATCAAACAATGTTAGTGACATAAACAACCTGGAGCAAACAAACAGGCACGTTACATCAGCACAGAGGAATAAAATCAACACCAGCAGTTAAAAAGGTGATCTGGAAAAAAGCCTTGAGACTATGCAGGGCAAAATGCTCTAGAGTTGAGTTCTCACAAACTCTGAAATTAGTGGGCACAAATAGTAAAAATACAGTTAAACTACAAATTGAAAACATGATAGTTTCTCCTGAAGATTATTTCCCTAAATAGCAAAATAAAAATAAAAATCACCATTTCACAAGCATAATACGAGCAAATTAAAATAATATTTTTGTTCAATTAAATCTGATCCAAAAACTTGACATTATTCTCTGAATTGTTCAAAGCACATAGTTAATTATATTATAATTCAAATGACAGCACAATATAGTTGTCAAAAATATTGCAAGAAAGGCAAATTTATAGTGAAAATATGAACACAATCCTAAAAATGAGTGCAAATTCATCCCTATTACCTTTTCTTCCTTTGTACTGGAACCAAGAGATTAACTTAAAACTTTCAAATTCTGTTTCCTTAAGTTGGCATTCATACTTATGGAAGTGAATTTAATTAACCTATCTCAAGATATGTATAATAGTAGCTGCTCTCTTCTCTAAAGTCCTTAATACCAGGAATAAGATTTCACAATATAGTCCAAGGCAAAAATCACCCACTATAAAAAAGCACCTACAAACCACCAAATTACATGAATGACACACTGAGACTGAAGATAATGGGTCCATCTCTGCTTTCTACAATACATAAGTATTTTAATAATCCTGGCAGCATCCCTAAGGATAAATTCCTTGCTGTCTGCCAGTGGCTAACCTCTTCCTTCTGTGAGACCAACTATTTATTTACATGGTATCTAAAAACAGCTTACACATGAAACAACACAGGGCTTTTGTTTGGTTGGTTTTCATTTTGTCTTTGTGTCCAAAAAAAAAAAAAGACTCAGCTCAATAACTTTTTTTCTGGGTCTGTCTAGAGTCTGTTCTACTGTAGGGAGAAAAAGCAGCTCCTTCAAGAAGATGACACACAGCCCAACTAATCTCCCCTGGCTGCTGTCAAGGCATTTATAAGGGTTTTTACAAGGTTTTTACAAGGGTTTCCTGTGCTATGATTCCAGAGCCAGGGATGACTTGTCCCAGTTTAAAATTAGTGTTCTGCTGAGAGATGTCCTGTACCAGGGAACCAGCTATTCCCACCTGTGAACACTCCTGATGCATGTACAGAATCAACACACGGGGGAACCAATCATATTCTTTACTGCTACTGATCACTTGGTTGTGTTTCAGGGATCTTCAAAGTAGACACAAATACCAAATCTTTCTAATAATTCCTGGGGTGGGTATTTAAACACTCATATATGTATTGTTCTAGTTGTGCAGTATTCTTCTCCCTAAGGCAGACATGGAAGATTTAGTAACCTATATAACTTGAGTACGCTATTCTTCCTTGGAGGAGTAGGAATTGTTGAAGATTGTTCAAGGAGCTATGCATAAGATCATAAAATTTTAAACTGAAGATAAAAAAATATTGTTTAGCTGACAGATCTATAAAACTGTGACATAGCCCCCCCCAAGGAAAGTAATGGAAGTACCTTCAACATGTTAGCTAATCTGGAAAAAGTACCTGGTAGCACACTTACTTTAGTAGGGATACAGAAAAGATCATTGAATAAGGAATTTTAATCTCTCATTTTTCAGATTAATAATAGTTTAGACAAGAACTACCTCACTAAATAAAAACAATAGAGTAAAAGATAAGAAATGAAACTACTGGAATCAATATTTAGTTGCTAATTTACAACCTCCCACATGTATTCAAATTCAAATTACCACGTGAACACATCCCAAGTGCAAGGAGATCCAAAACCACTGAAAGAATAAAACATTTTTCTCATTTTGGATATTATATTGGATATTACCAGTAGACTTGTGTGGTTTTGTGCTTAATGTTTTCTTTATGTTATGTCTCATTTAAAACATAAAGTGAAACTCCAGTTTATCTGAAATAAAAATTTTGAAAGACCACAAAAAACCATGATAGTCTACATAGATCATATTTTATATCTTTTGCAAGAAAACTGTCTATTTATGATACTTTTGGACTTTTCTGCTTTTAATTTGAAGGAAGAAAATAACATGTACAATTCTTCCCCAACAACTCAATGAGTCAATTTTTCTAGATTGTTCTGGAAAACTCCAAAGAGATAAGGTCAGAAAACAATAATCCTCAAGCAGTAATGTATTTAGATACATGTCTTTGGAAAAACTTTGCCGGCCCACAAATTAGCACCAGGAGCAAATTTTCCTCAAATGCAAGGTGTTTTCCTGTAGCCATGATATTTTCTGAAAAATCTCTTTCCTCAGGATTTTTCTCTTGAGAAGCTGAGAAGCCTCAGAGGAAAAGAAAAAGAATAATTATCTGCTGGTGTGGAATGCAACAGGTGCATCTTTGATTGGTCCACGTTGGTTGTTTCTAATTAATGGCCAATCACAGTTAGCTGGCTCGGACTCTCTGAGAGTCAAGACCTTTTGTTATCATTCCTTTCTAATCCTTGCTAGCCCTCTGATGAAATCCTTTCTTCTATTCTTTTAGTATAGTTTTAGTATATAATTTTTCTTTTAATATAATATATATCAAAAAATAACAAATCAGCCTTCTGAAACATGGAGTCAACATTCTCATCTCTTCCCATGTCAGGGCTGCTGCAAACTTCCACATTTTCCCAGTAACCCTGTCTACTCACAATTTAGTGGCAGGTGCACACTACTCTTGAGACTATGCAGATTTTTCCTGCAAGATAACAGAAGATAGACTCTCGACTAAAGAAGTGTTATTATAGACACAATTTGTACATCACAACATAAATAACACAGGCAAGCCAACTTAATGCTTTGCTGAATTAGAGGTAGAAACCTGGTACTAGCAAAGAAAGAGGGATGAGAGAGTCAAGGAGTGTCATTAAGTATTCTTAGAGGGGCAAAGCCAGAGATAAACCTTACAGATATAAGAAAACTTAAATAGTTGATAGGTACAAATTACTGACTAGAAAATCTTCAGAGTCCATACTGAAAAACATGATAAATCACAGTTGACAGGGATTCATTTCATACAAATTATTTGATCTAATCATTCATTCATTAACTGGTACCACACAGTGTTGCGCTTGCCATTTCTAGTGAATGAAAAGGTGGAATGAAGAGACAAAGTGAATCTGTTTGTATACCAGCAAGAGGAAACAAAAGGCAAGAAAAAAAACATTTCAAACAAGGGTTGCAAATGCTCTCATTAGCCTTATGCAGGAAAGTGCAGAACAGGTTTTGACTCTATATTTGACTTATAGAGTTATCAGGTGACTGGGATTTGACACCAATTCCAACAGAAACAAAGCAGCCTCTCAAAAAAAACTCCAGCCACCTTCTACTCAGCTTCAAGAGCCATCTTCTTTCTAGTCTTTCTTTTTTTCATACTGTATGGCAATCCAAAGAATTTTAGTTTTAACCAAAATACTAATAGCTGCTGAAATAAGAGAATGTAAATGTCTTCTATAGTCATATTAACATGTAAATGTATAACCCAATATATTACACCAACTATTTACCTCCACAACTCTGCTTCTCTAATATGATTACAATTAGATTGTATTGCCATGGAGAATAACTGCAGTCCGAGCTTTCCTCTAATTCTGATTGCCGCTGAAGTTTCTCCTTTCATCTTTGTCCCAGAATGCCTTGCTACTGAACAGAAATCCCAGTTCTTCTAAGCGCCCAAATAGAAAATCAAAACCATAAACCTGGCAGTAAGAGAACAAGCATTACAGTTTCCAGTGTTACTAGAAGACTTGCAGCCTCATGGCGGTTTTATTATTTTCATTTTCTTGCAATAGTGTGTGAAATTAACAACCCCAAAACTTAACTGAGTGGTTGCTATGCAAAGAACCACACATTTAGATGTAGGATTCCTCAAATGGAAGTTTTTTCTGAATTTATATTTTTTTCTCTTTTAATTCCTATTATTTCATTCCACTAGTGGATGAATGCAAAAGTATCCTTCCTGAAATTTGCTGTTTAATTCTCAAAGGGCCTTTTTTCTTTTTTTAAAATAATAATATACAGTACCACCTAAAATAAGCTACTGAGCAGTAACCAGAATGTCCTTGAAATGTGATGCTCTATACACAAACCTAGAAAGATTGGGGTTTTTTGGTCTTTGAAATACTCATGACATGCTACGTCATGCTGTGAAGGTTGCATATGTGAGGTACCAACTGGTAAATGTGTGCCCTTGGTTCCTCACATCTAGAATCCCCAGCAACTTTTAATGAGACTTCATATGAAGTTAGGAATATACACATAAATGCAATTTCCTGAAGAAGTTCCATTCCAAGCTGAACCCACTGGTTTGCCTGATGAGGATATGTAAAACCTTAAGGAAAGCAGTACTTAAGAACCACTGGAGCTGCACCATGCACGGAAGCCTCCAGTGATGGTTCCATGCTTACAAAAAAGCAAAAGCACATATGGAATTTATAGGGACAAATCTGCAAGTCTCAGGGAGAGACATTTCTCGTCTCAAAGCACACTTGTACTCATGTGGATACACATGAATCACACCTCTGGCCCTCTTGCAGTAGATCCTGACCCAGCATGCTACCACACTATCTCCCTGCAGGGAAATCACCACACACACAGGCATTTTTGCCATCTCTTTGAAAAGCTGAAAAATCTTTCTAAACTTTCTTGTCCACATTAAAAAAATCCTGGTATCTCAGATGTGTGACTTTAGTAAGAACACAGGCAAGGTGATTTCCTGGCTTCAGTCACATGTTGCAGGAATCACATAAAATGCAAACTTACACAGTTTTTTCCAATATAAAGAAAGCCAGTATGACTCAAGATATATTTTCCTAAGTATGTGGCAATCACTAGAAAATATTATTTGAACTCAAAGAATTAAAAAATTGAAGAAGTGATCACACAGCCATGAGCTTAGAGGGATGATCCATAAGGGGATGTAAAGGTAACATTAAAGTCTCAATAAAATGCTGGTTCATTAGATCAGCCAGAAAACCCTTATTATAAATTTTCCTGTTGGGAAATTTTGCTGAAGAACACAATGAACTCATTCCAGGAACAAGGTGTACTCCTAAAGAGTATCCAAAGAAAAACTGCTTTTTTTGTTTTCAAAAAATTATTCTGACCAAGGGGAAGGAGACCTCCCCCTTAAAACATCGAGGATGAGTACAAAGCTGGCCACCCCCCACAGAAACTGCTTCACTTGGCTGTGGGTGTACATATAGTGAACTTCCGAGCACTTGTTGATATGGCCGTTCTCAGAGGATCAGTGTAGGATCAGGAGACTTTCCACAACCTGGAGTAACACTTAAAGCATCAGGCAGTGAAAGTCTCATGATAGTAAGCCTGAAAACCCAAAATTAGCTGTTATCATGGAGAAGAGATTGTATAATAAAAACTGCCTTCACAAAGCTAGGGATAACTTAGGTCTTTCGAATATTGTAACTTCCTAAGGATCACCAATAATCAACCCCAAAATTAGCTCAGTTGGTTAGAGCATAGTGCTATTAATGCCAAGGTTGCAAGTTTGATCCCCATATGGCCATTCAGTTAAGAGCTGGACTCGATGATCCTTGTGGGTTCTTCCAACTTGGAACATTTTGTAAATCTGTAAATAAAGTTGCAGAAAAGAGATGACTGTGACTAGCAGATTAAAGAGGTATCCAAATAGGACCCTGTGGATAAACCAGACCACAATGAAAAATATTTATTCACCTAATAAAAAATATTTCCTCTTCATTATCAGGGAAAAACTGGGCCCATTTAAGCATCTCAAGTCCCACAAAACTGGCTTGAGTATCTTTCTGAAGCCTGTTTACTCGAAATTCTCCAGTCCCCACTACCCAATATTATGAGGGTTAGTCAATACAAGTCTTATACAGATAAATCAATTCCACATATAGCCACCTTTTCTGCAGAGCATAAAGATCTCATGCCTCCTTTTTTGTTCACAGAAATTATTGCCCTGGTATGTTCTTGGCATTCTTGACATAGAGAGGTTTAGACTCTTTCTAAGACTCAAGTACCACATTGGAGAACGTGGTGAGATGGGCCAGGTGGGACCAATTGCTTCAACCACAACTGCCCTTTGGGTGTATCTGAACAAAGCATGCCTGCCTCATGAACATCACCAGCTGTAAGACTGAGACATCCACCAATGTACCTACTTGCCAAGCACCTAGCTGTTGCAAAATACTAAGAAAGCTCCAAGCCACCTCTGACAATAACAATTCTGAGGACAGTGAGTCACTCCAGTGAACAGCCCAGAAATGCATTTAGGCCACCTTGCAGCCCTTGTACTGCAGACAAGACCTTCTTCTAAGAAGTTCCAGAGAAAGCTGACAACTTTAACGAGTAGGAATTTGGAAGGAGTACTTCTGTGCATGTGTCATGGGGCAATTTGAGGACAGTTCCAAAAAAAGAAATGAAAAAGCAGCTAGACTGATTCTCTGTATCTGGCATGTGTGAGCAGTTATGTAGAAACTCACTGAAGTGATCTTAACTGTAGGACAGATGGTATTTGTGCTTTAGATCACTGAGGGGGAACCAGACCTGGCATTCTTTCCAATAAAGCGAGCATCTGCAATGGCACTTCTTAGTTACTGAGCTGTGACTGCATGACAGAAGTGCTGTATCAGGAAAAGAGAGAGAAGACCTGACACAGATCATGAAAATTTATTCTTATGTCAGAGATGAAGATGAGCTTCTAGCTATAGAAGATTCCTCTAATGAGTCTTAGCTGGTGAGGTGGGCTAAGTCTTGCTAACAGCCAAATGCCCACCCAAATGCTCATTCCGTCCCTTTTCTTATGAGGCATGGGGGAGAAAATAGAATGAGAAAGCTTGTGTCTCAAAATAAAGATAGGGAGATTGCTTACCATTTACCACTGCAGGCAAAACATATCTGACATGGGGTAAATATAATTTATTGCCAATATAAATAGATTTGTGTAGTGAGAACCAACCAACAACAGAAAACCACTGAAGCAACACCTGGTCTCTCCCTTCCCAAGCTTGATTCACTCCTTCATTACAGACTCCGCTACTCATAGCCACTACTCCCCCAACAGCACAGAGGGATGGAGGGTGAGCAGTTATGGTCAGTCAGTAACAATTCCATGTTGCCACTCCTTCCCTCCTCACAGTTCTCACGGAATCACAGAATGATTTGTGTTTGAAGAGACCTTTAAAGAACATCTGTAATACAACTCCCTTGCCATAGTAAAGGGCATCTCCTACTAGATCAGGCTGCTCAAAGCCCCATCCAATATTTGAACGCTTCCATGAAAGGAGCATCCACAAGTTCTCTGTGCAATCTGTTCCAGTGTCTCAGCAAACTTATAAAAAAGTCTTTCCATTTGAAAATGCACTGGCAGCTCACTGAATCGGTTTAAAGTTATTGCACCTTGTCTTCCACTACAGGCCCTGGTAAAAAGTCTCTCTCCATCTTTTTTTAGAACTCCACCATAGATATTGAAAGGCCACACTATGGCTTCCCCATAGCTTTCTCTTCTCCAGACTGAACAACTTCAACTCTTGCAGCCTTTTCTCTCTCTGATCATTTTTGCATCCATCCTCTGGACCCAGTCCAACAAATCCACATCTTTCTTGCACTGAGGATTCCAAGGCTGGATGCAGCACTTCAGGTGAGGACTCATGAGAGCTGAGTAGAGGGGAAGAATCACCTCCCTGGACTTGCTGCCTGTGCTTTTTTACATAGCTGCAAATGGCTCTCTGAGCCACAAATGCAATATTCATAGAATCATTCAATGGTTTGGGTTCGAAGGGACATTTAAAGACCACATAACCCAACTCCCTTTTAAAAAAGCATTTTACGGCTACTTCCACTTTCATGGAAGCAGAAATAATTGATACATGATTTCACATCTTACCTTATCAGTCCCTAGCCTCACATCAGTATGCATTGTAACACACCTACTGGGCAGCTCCATCACATGTGCACCATTACACGAAGGCCAGGCCGGACTCTCTGCCACAATGACTGCCGGTCAAAGCCATTTGTGTCTTGTTCAGAGTAAAGCATTTGCTCATATTAATCCCACCTCATGACCAGCAGAAAGACTAAGGTGATCTTCCTTGTTTTGTTGTATTCCCTGTTCCCTCCATCCAGGCTCCCAGTAATCTATTCCTCCTTTTGATTTCCTCTCTCTGCTGGTCAGCATAGCTGATCTGGGTATCAGCAGTCAACAATTCAGCGCTTAGACCTAACTGATGTTGTGTAATAAAAGGCTTTTGTGTGTGCATGGAATAAGTGTTGCTTTTCTCCCTCCTTTTCCTTTATAAATTGATATGAAATTACATTCTGTGATTGTATATCTAAAATTATGAAAGCATGTTAAGTCAAATACTTGAAAGACATCAGGGAAGAAAGAACATCTTACGATTCCTTAGGCAACCTTAATTTTGCTTTTTTTCCTAATTATAGCACTGTAACACATTCTTTAATTACATGACTATGGGTTAGAACTCAGTTAAATAATGAGCCCATAAGGGGTCAAGTGATCATAAATTTATCGCTCCTTAACTTTTGACCATTTGATTTCGGCATCTGAACACAGTTTTTTAACTCATTTTTGCATTTAGTGAGATTAATTGAGAACCCTTCACAAATACTACTTTTCCCCACATAAACAACAAACTAAAGATCACAGATGAACATTCTCCTTCATATTTGGTATTGTAATCTGCTTGTTAGAGGTGAAGGAAGACTTTCAATCCATGGCTCAACAAGAACAAGTCCAAAATAATGCCAATAGATGTGGGGAATAAAAAAAAAGCAGCTAGCTAGAGTATTCTACTCTGTCATAGCTCCCACTCATTAAGGCAAAGGCTCCAGTATTACTCTTAAGTAAGGTGCTTTGCTGGGGTTCCAACTACTCCTGTGAATTTGAAGAGCAGTAAAAACAAGGTCTTCCTCTTGAAATTTGTGCTTGGCAAGAATGTACTTTTTTTTTTAGACATGGGTCACATTACAACCACTCTTCTAACTTCATAACATGAAAAATGCCCTAAATTGAAAATTATATTACACCTCTACTAACCAAACCTTTCTGTTATCATACTATATGGCTGTCCATCTTCTAAGCGACAGTTCTCACAAGCAGCACAGTATACACTCTGGATGCCAGGCAAAGTTCACTGCACTAATTTTCAATTTAAAACTGTAAAATAGTGTCTTGAACTGGCCATGTCCAAAATCCTCTCACCACCACACGTTATAATAGCAACAGCCAGCAGTAGAGGAATTTCAGATAGCAATTCACAGATTAGAACTGTCAGGTGATTTTTCAATGAATGTGTCTCAGCTCTGGAATTAACTTCTCCTTAACCTATGGCCTAACAGATTATGTTTACTGACTTCTATAACATGGGATACAGAACTGCAGAAGAAAATTACCATTGTGTTTGGTGACAGGACAGTATGAAGACCACAAGGTACTATCGCTCTTGGGAAGTGTTCTATTTTGGGAAGCAGCGATGAGATGTGCAAAGGAAGAAATTAACTGAAATCAAGCTAAATTAATAAACTGCTCAGCAGGGTTTGGAAAATATGTTTTCTAACGAATCTGTGCTAATTCTAGGGTAGCACAGGAATCTGTAAAAAAGGTGGGTGCAGGGAGCACACTTTGATGCTGGAAGCAATCCAGCCGCTCCACGCACACATGACTGCTGAACCTCTGAAACTTCACAACGCTCATCCTCAGTGAGCTGCTGTTGCCATAGCAACAGCTCTTTAAAACATGGAAAACGGGTCAGGTAGTTTCAAACTAACCACTGTTTCCAATGTCACTATTTTCCCCTGTAGTTTTGAACTAGCCCACCTCTGAGATAATCACTGGGCTGTTGCTATAGAGTCATCAGCCCACAGAGAGAAGAAAACAAGGCTCTTGAGTTTCACAGGGATGCGTAAGTAACATGGAGTTTGGCCTCCCTCCACCTACCGCTCTCCCTAAATCCCTTAGAAATCCCCTTCAGAGGTATCAGCTCTTTTCCATCTCTTTTTCTCTGCAAATATTCTTTACTCTGAAAACTGTTTGGGACTTAAGATCTTTAGTTTTCTTTTCTTACATAAAAATGCACTGCAAAATTTTAAATTTAAATCCTGTTAACTGCTGAGGGTAAGCAAAAGATGAATTATTTGGCCATAACCTCATCCCTTCAAAAGGCCATAACAGTACTATTCAAAACTTTACGTAAGGAAGAACAATCACTGTAAATGAGGCCTTTAAAACCCATGACAAGGAAGAGAGGTCAAGACAAGTCATGAGACAACAAATGAAACAGTTGAGCATGTACATATCAAGCTGCACTATACAACCAGCACACTCCTGCCAATTCCTTCTCTGTTTCTCTAAAGTAGCACTGAAGGTGGACTGCACACAGTTGCTCACATCTTGCCAAATTTTAAGCCACATAAAAAATATAAAAGGACCAGCCTTAGTTTCATTTTTTAATTTAATATCTTTGTTATGTGAACCTGCTTGAATGTAGGTGTACTCACACAGGTCTCTTCCTCTTGCCTCGTAGTCATATTCTAATAGTCAATGGAAACTCTTTAGACAAAAATAGTGATTAAATTTACAACTTTGCAAAAGCAAAACAAAAAGCCCATTTCATCCTACATGTACATATCACAAGCACCATGGAAATAACATATTTCTATCTCTATGAATATTATCAGCATAACAGTTTGCATCTTTAAGTGGTTCTCCATCTCTGTAGAATACAGGGGTTTTTTGTGTGTGGATGGCATTTAGAAACAGAGACTATAATTAACGGCAATCTTAAAGTAACCCAAAGGTTTGCACTTTAGAAAGAAAGCCTCCGTTCACTCTTCAAGTAATTCCCCATGCTAAAAAGCACAATCTCCAAAGAGGACACAACAAAATAAAAGAGGCTGTCATTTCAGGACAAATAATTTTTACTAACAGAACTTCTTGTATCTAGGTAACTTTTTAGTGTAATTTGAAAGCTTGGTCTATGTCTTTGAAGAACACTTTTTCCTCCATTCTTACTTGAAAGTATAATATTGAAATATAAAAACCAACTACATATACTGGACTGTATTGACACCAAGAGGGAAAAAAAAATTTAAACCTTTTTAGAAGGTTGGACCAAATTCACATCTACAAGCACTACAGGATGGTCATACAGCATCATGTGGTCAAGGCTGCACAGATTACAAAGTTCCTTCTTCTCAGCTGCAGACCTAACCCTGCCCATCACCCCAGTCTGCTGCAATGCAAAGGAAGTTACATTTTTCAAAATGGTTTAAGGTAACTTGTTTTAGTTCTCACTATGGCACACTAAAAATTGTCATAGAAATGAAGTCAGAGTGCTCAGCTGAGCATCAAGCAGCTTCTTGAAATAGCTATAGCCATGCTACTGTACCTTTAGAGCTGTCCTACTGAACAATTTTGTCCTGGAACATTTATGTCAACAAACTAGATTATCTGATTACTATTATTTTATCTGTACAATTCCTAATGTCAAACACAAATATAAGTAATACCAAAATCATTAAACAGAGGCCAGAAAACTGTTAATTCTTCAAGCGCTTCTTTCTTAAGGAATGGTGTGAATTTGCCCTAAACTAAGGAATGCTAAGAGAAACAGTCTAAGTTGTGAAATTTCTAACCCAAAATCTAAATGCAGTTTCACATTTAGGTGCACAAATGAAAGTAGTTTCTTTAACAGCCTGAGCAGTGAAACTTAAGATTGACATCAGTAGGAGTTTTGCCACTGACTTTAGCAAGTACGAGATTAAGTCTTTGCAAAGAATTTGCCAATAACCACAGCTTTGTATATGGGGCTTACATAGTTTTATTTTTAAATTTTTACTCATATAAAAATATAAAGTAGGTATAAAAACTTGTCAAATTTATTTTTTTGCTTTGTTGGATTTGTCATGTGTGTGGGTGTACCCTCCACACACCAGAGGATATCACATAGGGGTTTTTTTTTTTTTACCTTTTTAAGTACTGGTGCCGTCCATGTCTGCCCAGGCACATCAGTGAATGAAAAAAAAAAGTCAAGTATCCAAACAGTTTCATTACAAATTTACAATGCACACATCTTACCTTTTTCACCAAAAATAAAATTACTAGTTCACAGCAATTCTGCAACTCCCAATAAACAATAGTAAATGTGGATTATAATGCATATTTAATCACTGATTTAATGTAAAAGAATGACATTTGGATAATTTTAACATATACTTTTCATACATTAAAAAATACAAGTAAATGAAAATAATAAGTTGTTCAGAAACTACAGAAATACAAATTTTGCTCTCAGGTTTCACAGAAGTTCCCTTTAATCTCTGAGTTATGCAAGTTGTAAGAAAAAAATAAAATTTACATATAAGGCAAAATATTTTGGATAATCCCTGGACTTGATATATGTGCACTAAGTCAAATCTAATCATATATCTGAAGATATTAATTCAAAAATAACAAATAACTCTAAGTATTTGAGCCCACTGCTTGAAGTCAATGTGTTAGTGCACAAGTGTCTTTATTCAAATTCTACAAGATATTTGCAAACTAAAGCCACACAGATTTTTTTCCGTTCCTCATAAAGCACAATAGTATTAAATGTCAGCCATTTAATTTCCAGCATTTTGTTTACGAAATATTGTTAACATCTATGATTAATATAGAGTCTACACATGGTATTTACTGGCTGCTGATCAAAACACGAGGCACAGAAATCTAATACAAGCGTTGTGATTATTCAGAGTCAGCCACACAGTCACTAAGCTCATCCAATTTTATTTCTGTTAAATTGCTAGAATCTTATCTGACAAAGATCCCATTTGAGTCTAAAATCAAGCAATGGGGGGATGGCGCAAAACCCCCTAAACTGCTAAAAACATCCCATTCTTTACCAAACCTTACGATGAGGAACTCCTCCTCGAAAATAAGAACCTGTAAAAATTAACTTAAACAATCTTCCAGTCACCCAGTCTCCCGAGACAGGTTTTATTTTTAGTCCTTTTCATTAGCATTAATTATCATAGCAAAGAGCAGAAGAGCAGATTTTGTTTCCTGGTGGTAAATTTGCATGATACTGACATAGAGATGATTTCAAAGAATTCTGCAGAAAGCCTGAGCTGAACAAGCACTCCTTGGTGTGAACATTCAATGCGGAGATCAGACATTACGCACAAAGGTGTGGCACACTGTCTTGGCACTAACACTGATTCATGGAACATGAAAAACTCCTTGGATTAAATACCTTCCCTGTTTGTTTGGGTTGTTTTTAACTGTAAGGGAAAACAGAATAGAGATCTGAATCTGAATTGGTTTGATGGACAAAAAAGGACCATTTAAAATTTGTCCAGCCACAACTGCCTTTTTACAAGTTTCTCAAAACTACGCACATTACTAAGCTATTACACAATGATCCTGAAGAAGTATATTAGTACAGACAACTGGTTACTAAGGTAACAAGATGTTACTTTAAACCAGCAGCACCGTCCCAGCTCACCAGCTTCACTCATGTCTTTCCTTTGTTCTTTTTAAGCTATGCACAAATTACAGACTTGCTATATAACCAAATATACATACTAAAACTATGCTTCAGTTTCTCAACTCATTTTCCTCATTCAAGGTAGTGAGGTAAAAAAGAAGGCATTAAGATGATGGAAGCATTTGAACTCTTTGGTGTGTAGTAGATTCATTCTTAACTCTATACAAAGAATTTGAAAGTTGGCTGAAAATTAAGTTTTGAAATTTTTCTCACTAGAAACTATTTGTAAGTAAAAAACAACTGCACACTGAAATTTTTTGATGTGATAAAATAAGATGGCAAGGATCCCATAAAGTTTTGGGAGGGAAAACCTGGTTAAGTCTTACTGACTGAATCTTGGCTGAAATTTTCCAGAGGAAGACATGTTTGGAAATAACAGTTGACTGCTAATGGCAAAACAGATTAAGGTTACTCAAGCTCTAGCTCCTCCAAAACACTGATGCTCCTAACAAACAAATTAAGTATGTCACTATTTGTAAGAGCTCAAGCTTGTAAAATGTAAATGTTCTCAACATCTTTTATGATTACAAACATCAGGCATCAGCAGTAGTTTATAAAGCCAGAGGAAATAAGGCCATCGGAAACATCTACAGGAGCAGGTCACCTATAACAATCCTCTGCTCCAAGTGGGATTAACTCCACCAAAACAGTTCCTGATGTGTTTATATAACCAGGTCTTCAACACTTACAACAATGGCAACTTCTGCAACCCTCCAATGCAGTCTGCTGTTGTATGTAGTTATCCATTCTTCCTATATCTAACTTCAAATAAATCGCAGCAATTCAAGCTTGACCTCTTGCCTTGTCTTCAGAGTGTATGTCAATGATAAATAAAAGCCTTTTGTTCTGTTTAACATGTAAGAATGCAAAAAGCTTTTTGTTCTAGAAGGGTGTTTCCTGTGCTCTTTTAAGATACAAAAATTTATATAATCTTTGTCAGACAGCACGATTCGCTTTCCAAAGCTGCTGAAGTATAGCACTGGCACTTTGTTACACATGACTCAGTAGTCAGAGTAACAGCCTTATAATAGTCCTACAATTTAAGAGAAACAGAAAGTATTGATCCTATTTACAGCCTAAGAAAATTACTGGGATTGATTTTTAATTATTTATTTACATACTAATAGAAGAAGGAACATATTCAAAGAGAAAGAATGCTGTATTCAGTATCAGCTGGAGAAACACTCTGCTCAGGCATTGTACTTCCTCCTCTCTGTATGAAAAATAATTTTCCTTTCATGGTAAGAATATACAAACAGAATTAAGTTAAATTAGTAAGTATTTGACTTATAGAGTTTTTTTTAAAAGTGTATTAAGTTGTTCTGTTATCTTTGCCTATAAAATCTCAGCAACAAATATTTCACTTCTGGTTTACATGTCAGGTTGGCAAAAACTCCCCTCCTGAACAGCTGCATGATAAACCTAACAAACCACAATGTGCAAACCATCCTCTGTAGATTCCTAATACAAACACCTCTCCCATTGACTTACCCACACACATACCTTTCATTTTTTGGGTAAATAATCACCCAAGACACAAGAAGTTTCTCTAGCAGCCACCTACTTTAAAAGGTACAGAAAATCTCCACTGCTGAGGTTCACACTGTCCTCACAAAATGACCTAGATAAAGCATGTAATTTTCGTTAAATTCATTTTACAGTCTCTCCCCTTTTAGCCATGCCTGAACTGAGTGGAATGAAATTCTGTGTGGAAGCTATCAGCACCAATAATATCTTTATCTCATGGGTGTATGGCCCATGCAAACACAGAAACCTAAGTTTCATATTTGCTTACTTAAGAAAACATTCTTCCTGTCAGCATCTGGAAATGCTTCATGATATTCAACAACTAATTAAAAACAAAGCAAAAAGAATCTATATTAATACCTCATTTAAAATTTTCAAATCTTTGAAGAGAATCAGAAATTACTGAAAATGGATTAAATATGTTAATTCCCCTTAATTAGAAAAAGAACTGCTCCAAACAAACTCATTCACTGCTTAAATAAAGTCAGCATAAACCCAGCCAAGATTTTGGACAAAGATGTATTTCCAATGAAGTTAGCTTAGCTTTATTAGTGAAGTTTTAATTTAATTCTAGATAGTCTTCAGGCATTTTATGCTATGTAATATTTTACAGAATCAATTGCAGCAATACACATTTGTAAATGTTAACTGAAGTCTCAGTATCTGCAGTACTACTATTCCAAAATTATTATATTCTAATGTATTTGTTCCTTTTGAAACCCAGGGAAATATTCTGCCTACAGTAACAGATGGCTTTTTATTTTTTTGTTGCTATTCCAGAATCTTTAAGTCACCCAAAATGCATCTACTTAAACATGATACTGCAGTTATTATGCAAAGCATGATCTACATCTTCACTGTTTAATATTTAACAATCTGGATACCATTCCTGCTTGGAAATAATTCTACTAGAAACAGAAATCATTACCCTAGCACTGCTATAATAAACAGATTTGCCTTTTTACATTTTATTGTCTCATAACAAAAAGTAAATGACTCATTTAAAATTAAATAACATATTCAATTAGTGCAAATGAAGTTTAGCAACTCATTCTGACTAATGTAAATTCAGAGGTTATCATCAATTAGGTTCATGTAAATCCTTCGTTAATATCACGTCCCACTCTAACACACATTACTAAGGGGCAGAAGGATTTACAGGGTAATTTTAAATCTTAATGAGATCTAAAATGTCATGATACAGTAAAAATATAAGCAGAAGGTTATTTCACAACATGTACACATTGCACATCCATCACAAGCTAAGGTTTATCTGGGTATTCACCACGTAACAAAAATGTTGAGCTCTTCTTGCTCAGAATTAAAAGTTCACCTTTTCTTGGTGAAAACTAAGTTCTATTATAAATGTTATACAACATAAAATCTTCAACTGTGACAGACAATAAAAAAATTTAAGCAAGCTGCTTTAACAACACCCTGCAGTTATACTACTTATTTAATACACAGCTCTCTCCAGCATGTACCTATTTCATGGGAAACATTCCCCATGGAAAGAACAAAGCTATCATAATAGCAACGTGGTCACAGGAATACAAAATATCTACAAAAAACAGCCGTTCTTAAAAGGACTGACCAGTCAGATGGGTGAAACAAACACATCATTTGCTCTCATTCTGATCCAAACTGCTGAATTCTGAGCTAGAACTAAAAGTCAACAGTTAAGCTTCCTTATGAAAAATCTGCTTATACCCTGCACCATTAACACTCCTAGGAATCTCATAGCCACACATTACAGAGCTTTACTGCCTTTTTACTTACTCAATCAGATTATGCCACTATTCCTCACAATAAGTACTATGTTGTTGATTACACTTACTGGCATCAAGGTTTGCTGTGCATAAAGCATCACTTAACCCCAAGTAAAACTGACAGAATTAAGATTAAAAATACAGCTTTAATTATGCCACCTGCCACACGCCTCTTAAAAGAATTAAAATGTGTAAGAGAATTGCCTATAGACTGGTAGAATTCATTGAAAGCAAAATTCCACAATGATCCTCAGTGTGAGATACACATTAACAATTCAATATAAAAGCTGAAGTTTGAATAAACATTAGTTCAGGTTTTTTGAAAGAGCTGTATATCAAATCAAAGCTTCAACAGCTGCACTTCAAAGGCTGAAGTAGAACAAGCAAAACAAAACATTACAAGTACTTCCCCAGAAATACATTTCCCTAATATTCACTGATATCAAAGGCCCATACTTTTCGGTTTGAGAATTTATCATAAGACATCAAAACCAGACAGTAGAATAACAGAAAACAAAGATTAAAACCAGCAATTCTATACAAATTCCTACTCAAAGAAAATAAAATATTCAAAAGTGCTTGAGCTTGAATGTTTTTGTTTGGTCATTGTTTCTTTCTAAAAAGCAAGAAGAAACGTAGTAGAAAAATTCCAAACAGCCCTTTTGCATGAAAAACAGCACTTTAAGTCCAGAGCAAATATAACAGTATAAATTTGGAATAATGTAATATTCAAGGTGAGTATACAGTAACCGAATTCAATCTAGTTAAAGTTATTTGCAATATACCTGATTCAATGCAATGTTTCTCAAAGGTCTGTAGTGACAATTTTTCTTATCAATTCCTGGAACATGACATCAGTAACCAGCACAGACTGATCACAGAACCGAAGGCCCACAGGACCAAAAGTTAGAGAGAGACCTTAAATTCCCATATGGCATCAGTGAAAAAGAATTAAGATCAGCTTTTAAATTTCAAAACATATGTACTTCAGTAGGGGAAAAAAACCAAACCATAAATAGATACTTACAGAACAAATAATGCTGCTAAAATTCACTTTTTTTTAAGCTCAGATTGATGACCAAAGCATGTTATTTTCTTGGAAAAGTCTTCCAGTTATATTTGTGTTGGCAAGTAGTTTTTAAAACATTTACATCAGGGCAGAAAACTATGCTCACACCAAGCCTTTCAAACTAGCCCTAGCGCTAAGTTCATTTGCCTTATTTTATATATTTGCTTATCCACACGATGAGAACAGTTTCCTATATCATTTATTTACATTATCTAAAAACATCAGCAAGTATTTAAGATTAACTTTTCTAAGCACATTACATTTATTTGTACATTTCAACAAATAAAATAACTGTTTTATCAGACAGTACGATAGACTAAGAACCGGATAAAATATCACTGTGACATAAAGCAAATATACTATTTGGCCAGAGGAATTAGTTCCCAGTTCTTCATGTTGCACCTTAAAATATACAGAAATAAGCAAACTAATTAGTTGCAGGGATTTATCAAGTTTGTTTTCACTTCCTTTTCCCTTCTCTTTCCCACCTCAATACATTTCTTTTTCCTACTTCATGCTTTAACAGACATATACATTAAAAAATTTGTAGGGCTTTCCATCCAATACATTTAAAAATTTCTTCTTAGCATGACCCTGTCATTCACTGTGGCTCACAAGTGAATGCTCACTGGCTGCCAGAACTGCCATGGTGTGTTTGATTCACAAGGGTAAGAAATAATGGTATCATTCTGCAAATGAGTTTGGTGACTTCTGGCTTACAAAGCATCCTCGCTCTTCTACACAGGAAGCTGGAGTACAGTTAGAATTTATTAGTATTAAGTTGTATTTTGATCATTTATATTTCAGTTCTAGAGTAGCAATCCCTTCTTTAAATAAAATTATGACTGTCATCATTTACAGTTTGGATATCTTTTTAGATCCCATTAAGGCTAATTTCAAACAAAAAAACACAGAATTATTTAGTTCAAAAAGTTTCCATCATTTATCCCTTTGATGAATCATTTAAAGACTTCATGTCAGCAACTGAAAACATTCATGTTGATCTCACAAAGAACAGACAATATACTATCCATGCTGCCCACTGATTTATCCTTTGAGAAAGTCTCTTGCAGGCCACTTGCCAATACTGCCACTCACTGTCTAAAACATAAACAGAAGTGCTTCTAGAACATACAAGTAAATAATAATTGCCAGTGGTTCAAATCAGCATGCAGTTAAAACCCATACCCTGTGCAACATCAGCTGGTACCAGATGCTTTACAGAAATGTATTTTTGAGTGGACTACTCTGACGCAGTATATCCACTACTGAAGCATCTTCTTAAACTTTTTCTTATGATGGTTTATCTTTTCTTCATGTTTAAAACAAAATACCATCACACACACAGAGATCATACAAATAGTTACTCACTTTTTAAAAAATCCTATTTGGTTTTCAATCAGAATAATTTTGTAACAACAAGTCTCACAACACTGCCTTTTCAGGAAGCCAAGGACAAACTGCACATCACATAAATTCCAACAGACTTAGGAACAAACTGCGCAGGTAAGTTGTGGATGCCGCATTATTGGAAGTTTTCAAGGTTACAGCTTTAAACAACTAGTGAAAGCTGACCATGTCCATAGTAGGAAAGCTGGACTAGATGACCTCTAAAGGTCCCTTGCTTTAGAGAAAACCATCTAGGATTCTGAAGTCTGTACTTGCCAGTCTACCACCACTGGGAAGGTTTGCATACAAAACTGAGCACTTCAGTTTCTGAAGATCAGAACTGCTTGGGTTTTGTTCTAGGACAAATTCCTATTTCAAGAAGGCAACTTCATTCTACAAGCAATGTCAACAAATTCCACATGATTATCCACGTATGAGTTATCAATGAGTAGGTACTGACAGATTTATTATCTTAAAAAGTGAGAGACTGTGCTTACAAAAAGAATAATTTTTGCCTGTATTTCTTCACAAGTAATGGAAAAGAAAGGATGAATTTAAAATTATTCTAAAGGCAGCTTTATTGCCACTATAATAACCCCACTGAAACAACGGCCAATTATTTTCCAGTGAATAGGGCAACTATTTTGTTAGTCAATCATCAGGATGATAACTGCTGCATTTGACAGGAAAAAAAATAAAACAAACCTAAAAAACTCCACCCAAACCAAAATCCAACTAAATCAAAACTCTCCAGCAGCAACAGCTTGCACTATGCTATTTAATTGGCTTTACTTCAGTAGTTTAAATTTAAGAGTCAGCTTTAAGTAGAAATGCAGTAAGTGAAAACTGGAAAGAAAATTCCCCGCCTACAGCTGTTACCTAAAATTAAACACAACATTTCTCTTGAAATCTCAAGTGTGCTTCACAAAGGCACCATGTGATCATATTTAGCTACTGCACTGTAGTTATGAACATTTCATCCACAACAGATAAACAAAGACTTCATTGAAACATGTTAAAAAATAAGCCAAGGTGAAAAGCAGGTATAATTACTTACATAATTATATATTTCATTTTAAGTGCAACCTATAACTTAGGAACATTTTCTTTTTGAACCTGTTATAATTTGTGACATAGGCAAAATGAAATAAACTACAAATATTTTGGAGGGTAAAAACTCCAACCTGAAATAGATGAACTTGTGTCAGGTAGAATAATTCTATGTAAAGAGATGTGTGCTATTGGAATGGTACCAAGAAGATGACTTGTGCAAAACAGTAGGTGGTCTTAAACATCTCCAAGGGGATTGATTAAATGGCTCCAATCCAGTTTAAAATGCTTATCATTTTACTGAGATAGCCAGCAAACATGACAACAATATTCCATATCTATAGCAATTCTATTTTTTCTTAACAGTATTGGGTCAAATTTTAAAGTTGTTATATCACATGAATTTTAAGGAACCAAAAATATTTTTAAAAAAAGTTATTACAAAGTAATATAATGTCACATACCACTCTTCATTAAAAAAGTCCTGTGTTAATCAGGTGTACTTACTTCAACAACCAGAATGAGGCACAAAGATTAGATATCTGGACAGTATTCTTGAAATTTTATTTGTATTAATATAGTTATAGAAAGGGATTAACTATTTTTGGCCCATATAAAATGAACTGCACAGAAGAGAAAGTACTTACGAAATCAAAGTCTCCATCTTGAGGGACTTTCCAGTTATCAGGGAAAACGTTTTTGGATATGTGGTAAGGTTCATGCATGTTCTGATTACAGTTTTCAGGGCTTTTATTCTTGGAATCTTGTTTATCAAAGTAGTCCATGAAAGAAGGTCTTTGAACTTGAGGTGAAGTAGCATTTCCTTGGTTAAAAGAAAACAGACAAAAAAGGTAAAAAACTATTCAAAGATTAAAGTATTAATGCACTATAAACTAAACTTCACTAATTAATTTTCCTGGGGTTTGCAGAAACTAATACAGCCATTTGTATGTGATGCAAGCCTGTTTGTCCCCTGAGGATCTCTGGCATTAAAGCTCATAGTCAAAGTATGATATTTTTGTAGCAAGATACAATGTGGAGAAATGTTCAAGACATTTCAGTGTTGCACACACAAATAATCTGAGAAGTTACTTCATGCAGTATTAATTTGTTGTTATAGAGACTGAATAACATGAGGTGCTAAGCATCCCTTTGGGTGCTGAATGCCCCTAACTTCAAGGCCTGGTCCACAGGCACTTGTAGAAAAGGAATAGAGTTTCACTAAAGGTGGGATTTTATAATTACTTAGAAAAAGAACTTGCAAAATACAGCTACACAAATTGTGTCTAGATGCTGCTTAATTTAATTCATTACCAATTAATATTCCCAGAAAATTACAGGATCACTCTTTACAGATGGTTGCAAAGCACCCTGTCTCCATATCCTGGGGGATTTTTTTGTCATCATCAAACAGCTGCAAAAGCTTTATGAAGCAGACAGGGATCAGCATGAACTCCTGTTCTTTTATCCTTTTTGCAAAACTAAAGGTAAAAAAATAAAATTTGCAGTCCTAAATGATTGAAATTTGTTTTCATTTGTGGGATTTCAAAGCAAACTCATTACTAAATAGCATAATAAATAAACATAACTGTCACCTCAGAGACCATATTCTGCATAGCACTGACACATGAAATGTGTCATGTCACTTTCTGGAAGTGTAACATATTTGACATGAAGATCTATAAAATATATTTCCACAAATAAAATATGAAACAGGCTGAGACATAAATAACTAAGATGGGGGACGTGGGGGGGAACCTAACACCAAAAATCAGACAAAACTATACAAGCATAACAAAGTAATAGGAATTTTTATTTTATATATTTCTTTTAATAAGTGAAAAGGTAAACTGAAAATATATTTTGAGCTTATGTTTTACACGATTACTAGGACTTGCTAATCTCTTTATCTGGCTTTACACTAGTTTTTATTCATTCACTAAGTGGCTTTTTCCCCTCTCTTCCACTTCTCATTTCATCATCTCTCTCCATCTCCTCTGTCTAAAGATTTTCTAATTCATTCTATTTTTGCTGCATGGTTAGTAGCAGTCTGTTTTTTTATTAATGTTTATTTTTGTACTGCCATCTTTTCACAGAATCATCAAGGCCAGACGACACATTCAAGATCATCTAGTCCAACCACTGACCTAGAAACACCATAATCATCACAACCATACCCCAGGTGCCACATCCAGACACCTCCTGACACTTCCAGGCATTCCAGAGATGTTGCCCCCACCACCTCCCTGGGCAGCCTGTTCCAATGCTTACTCGCTTTTTCTGTGAAAAAAAAAATAAATTCAAATATCTAATCTGAATCTCCCCTGGCAAAACCTAGGCCCATTTTCTCTCATCCTTTCACTTGAGACATGGCACAAGAGACCAACCTCCAGCTGGCTACAATCTCCTGTCAGGTCGTTGTGAAGAGCAATAAGGTCACCCCCGAGTCTCCTTTTCTCCAGGCTAAACAACCCCAGCTCCTCACAGGACTTGTGCTCCAGACCCTTCACCAGCTCCACTGCCCTTCTCTGGACACACTCCAGCACCACAATGTCCTTCTTCAAATGAGGGACACAAAACTGACCACAGGATTCAAGGTGTGGCCTCCGCAGGGCTCAGCAGAGGGGGACTATCACTGCCCTGGACCTGCTGGCCACATTATTCTCGATAGAAGTCAAGACTGCATGTTGATTTATTGCTTCTTTTCTTTCTGCTGCTCCTAAATTTTTCTGTTCTGGTAAGATTTCTTCTGGCATTTTTTAATGTATGCTTCTACTGTTGTGCTCTAAGCTTTAGTGAATTTGACTTTAACTGCTTTCCTTCAACTCCACAATGATTCCTTCAATCAATCTATTATTTCCATCCACACCTTCTTTCCTCACATTTTTTGGCTGAATTTTCTCTCAGTTTTTGCCACATTTTTTCACGTATGTTTTTTCTAATCCCAGATCTCTACTCATCATATTTTAATTAGCAACAACTAATAATTCAGTGAACTAAACTCCATGTCAAATTTAACTGACCAGACAGCAGACATCTCTTCTCTAGAATCTCCCAAGTTTGCCCCCACTAAACTCAATATCACTTGAAGGACATTCCTCTGGGACTGAGGAAGGGATGAGAAGTAAACAGCCAAATAACTACAGGAAAGAGCACTAAAGAGCAAAAGCCATAGTCATAGAATGGATTGAGTGGGAAAGAATCTTTAAAAACCATCTAATTCCAACTCCCCTTCCATGGGCAGGGATGATTTCCACTAGATCAAGCTTCTCAAAGTCCCATCCAACCTGGCTTTGAACACTTCCAGGGATGGGGCATCCACAGCTTCTCTGGGCAACTTGTTCCAATATTTTAACACCCTTGTAGCAGATAATTTTTTCCCAATACCTACTCTAAACCTGCCCTCTTTCAGTTTAAAGCCATTATGCCTTGTCCTGTCACTACAGGCCATTGTCAGAAGTCCCCCTCCAGCTCTCCTGTAGGCTCCCTGTTAAGTACTGCAAGGTCCTACGAAGTCTCCCCGGGGAGTCATGCAGGGAATGAGTCTTCTCCAAGCCGAACAGCCCCAAATGTCTCAGCCACTTTTCACATCAGAGGTGCTCCACCCCTCTGATCATTTTCATGGTCCTCCCCTGGATTTGCTCCAACAGTTCCATGTCCTTCTTGTTTTGGGGGTCGTAGGGCTGAACACAGTATTTATTACAGGTGGGGTCTCATGAGAGCTGAGTAGAGCAGAAGAAAAATGGAAGAATCTAAATTTCAAAAAACCACACATTTAGAAAACAGATCCAAGAGAAGATAGTAGCGTGAAGGAGGTAGAATTAAAAACAGAAATACAATGCACTTTCTTGGTACAAACTGTTCATACTTGGTGATTACTGCCCAAAACCCCTGAAACTATTTGTACCAAAAAGATAGGACACCACATTGCAGGCCTTTCACAACCAATTTTTTTCTTCTGTTGAGATGGCTGTACTTAAGTTTCATCCCTGAGACATAGTTATAAACAAAAAGATTGCCAGTGTCTCTGTGCAAAACTCCAAGTACCAAAATGTTGGCCCATTACAGGTAAGGAAGTCTCCATTCTCTCACAAGATTTTCCAAGCACTGCTCGTAATTTTTAAAACTATTTAAAAATTAGTTTTAAACTATTTAAAATATCTTCCTTATACATGGAATAGAAGACTACCTACATACAGAAAACAAACCAACCTCTCTGAATTCCTTGCTACCAAATGCATATTATGGAAATTGGGTCAACAGGACTGAAATTATTCCAAGGTAAGCAAAGAACAATTATTTTTTACTTTGAGACTGTCTTTTATTTGCTTTGCTAAGTAAGAATTTAGAACTCACTTCTGATTTTAACTGAGCATACAGCCAGTTAGCCCAATTAAAACAGCAAGAGCTGCTTACCTTCACTGCAAATACAAAAACTCATACAGAAAACGAGAAATGTGACTGCAAAATGATAGGACCAGAGGTATTTCAACCTTTTTTTTTTTGTTTCTTCCTCAAGTATTAAAAATCCCGAAGAATTTATTTAGAAATTTATTTTTAAGGTTTTGTTTTATTTTTATAAATAAATAAATTAAAAAAGAGACACTATTTCAATCTCTAGCTAACCTAACAGGTTCAGTTAGTGTTTCATAGGAATGGGTTGACATCTACCAGTTTAAAAGCCATGTGAAAGCTGCTATCTCTTTTGTATTTATGTTAGAAAACATTCAGGATCTTTATGCCAGAGCAAAGTGATAAAGGTTGCACCTTTTTTTTCCCCCCGCAAAAAATAAGATCATTTTGGTCTGAAAGTACTTTTTTAAACTTTCATGATAACAGAGTAATGTTATCTTCTCAAGGGTCTTTCAAGAACCAAGAAAACTGGAAGTATAATATGTAAAGATTCCCTTAAGGACAATTAATTCACTCATCTATTCAGTAAGTTACATTTGCCACAAAAAATCTGCAGCACAGTCAGTATCACTCCACACTTGCACTGAAAGCTTATTGTGTAATAGCCTGTTCCATCCTAGAAGGATCTGGATTTTTCAGTTCTTCTAAATATTTGCTTTTCAATAAGCAATGATCATGTTTAAAAATGTTTTCCACCATTTCAGTATTTAAGAATATCTGCCTTCTATCACCCCTACAACTTGCCTACTGCAAAGACAGCGTGGGGAAAAAGGCCATAGCAAAACAACAGTCAGAAGCTGCTGGCAAGCCATAAAACACAGAGAGCACCACTGGTGCTGAAAACACTCTACCTCAGCAAAACCTCTGATAGGAACACAGCCAATAGGGATGTCCCCAAACAGTTATGTAAGCACGTTTCTTCCAAAAAGTATCCTGAATAAAATGAATGAGGTAACAACACAACACCAACTCTATGACACTGTTTCAAAAATACATCACAAATAAAACAAATAATTCTCAACACACATTTCAAAATAAAGAGGAATGCACACCCCATTCTAATAGATGTTTTGGTTAAATTACACTGATGTCATCTACCATGAAAATTTATTGGAAATGCAGTGAAGCATTTCCAGCAGAAAAGTATCATATTAATATCAAATTGATTTTAAACCAGTTTAACAGTTCTGCTGTTTAAAAGTTCTGCTGTTAGTTAACAAGTAAGGTCAGCAGATGAGGGCAACCATCTCCTACAGAAAGGAGACTCCCACTACAATTTCCTGGGAGGGCACAGGTGCTGGTATTTTGTTTGTTCAGCATTTTGGAGTGGAGGGTTTGCAATGTCCAGTGGAAAGTATAGAAGTCTTCCTCTCACTCTGTGACTACCAGGACACTGCACCTCTTTGCAGCTGCGTATCTATTGAGGAAAGGTTTCTTCCTTTTGCCAAAACCCACGAGCTTGCACAGCCTTCTACATTCTGTGGATATCCATCTACCTCTTAACTGAGGAACATTTTCAGCTGCTTGATGAAGTTAGGGATCTGGCTCTCCTGTCTGAAGTGCTTCTGTGAGCATCCTGTCATCTTTTATTCGCTCAAAATACACTGCTCTGACTATTAAGAGTCAGAAGCTGTAAAGCAATCAGCTTCCAGCCTTCTTTAGACCTGTACATACCCATGTGCTCTCATCCCTGCTGCAAAGGCTACCAGAGCTTATACAACATCATACTCTACTTAAGTTTTGTATTCCATACATTCCTACCACCACTCTCTCCCCTCACAAGGTGCCCTGCAACACAGCGGCAGTAATTCTGGGAAATGGGAGGCAGAAGCCTAGAACATCAATTTGACCTCAGTCTCCAGGCAAATGCATCTAACAGCGAACTAGCACATAAAAAGCTGCACAGCCACCTCCTTCAGCCATATTTTAAGCAGGAATTGTGACTGTATTTTACGAGTGGGAAAGTTCAGCTGCTAACACTCACCTATTAAGCAACCACCTCAGAGACTCAGAGGTCAGGCTACTGGGAACCACAAGGAAGCAGCAGTAGAAACTGTATCAGTTACTTAGGCCAGAGCGGCTGGGATTCTACCACAGGACAGATCTAAGAAATGTTTGACTTCTGAGAGCTGTGTAACAAAGTGGTTACTGAGTTCTGGTTTAATAATTTTTGCGTTTTTTTTCCCCCACTCCCTGGAAAAAAGAAAAAATATTCAATGATACTACTATTATAATCATGGAATATTCTGAGCTGGACAGGACTCATCAGGATCATGGACTCCAACTCCTGGCCCTGAATAGGACACCCCAAGAATCACACCATGTGCCCGAGAGCATTGCTCAAACACTTCCCATTAGTCCATTCCAGCTGAATTACACTTTATTTCTGTTTTTAGCAAAACAAAGAAAATCCACATTAAACTAGCATTCTGCAACAGTTCTCAAAAGCAGAATTAACAACAACATTATTTAAAAAGAAAAATCCCCATTTTAAAAATATACTACTACTAGTGACATAAATGAACAACTTCATTACCAGTCACAGAAAATGGCTTGAGAACCAATACAGACCTGTAAACATCTATCACCTCTATACATATACACCTATATAGTACACCTATATATGGCACCAAGCAAATCATCTTACTGGGGGCACAGTAAACATGCCTGACTGAAAATACACCCATGAAGTGTAAATAACTAGGCTACAGCAACACTGAAACCAGCCTATATTGAGTTTCCTTACGAAATTCCTACCAAAATGAGGACCTAAGTTGTTATGAAACACGTTTCACCAGCTTTTGCTTGTCAGCTGAAACACCAGCTGAAGTAAGAGTTTTGAAGCACTAGTCCAAAGCTATCCAAGCTTATACCTCATATCACAGAGGAGACTGACTTACAATATCAAACAATCCCTTACCTGGATGCTGAAATCACTAAAGAATAATGAATAAACCAACTCATGAATTTTTCTATCAACAAGTAGGTTCTACAGCATGGTGCACGTCCCGCTGTAATCAAAAATATCATTATGTATAATAAGACAGGAAAGTAAGTGCTGGAACCAAATCTAGTGCCTGACAGCTGAATGATTAAACCATCACTTGCCTCAGGCTATCTCCAGTTTGCCAACTTTGCTGGAGTTATTGGAGTTATGCTGCTCAAAACAGTCATCTGTTTGGGGGGGAAGAACAGGGAAGGAAATCTGCTGTCCCAAAGATTATATTCTTATATTCAATTACAAGGAAGAATGTGCTTAAGAATTATACTGACTAAACCTAAAATGTTCACGTCTTATAGGGCAAAAAGTAAACAAAACCTGATTACTTCTCTACATTCTAGATGCCAAATGCCACCTCATGACTTCTCTGTCCTCATCTTTTAATACATTCATTATCAATCACAAACTATCTGGAAGCTTCACCAAGAACTGAAGCAACAGTTAGAAATCCAGAATAAACCCAAACTGCACTAAGAGAAAACTTTTTTTCCAGCCCAATGCAGATAGCCAATATAAATTCAACAGGGCAAAAAAGAGAAGCAGGGGCATGATAGTGAAAAGGAGAAAAGAGAATGACCACAAGTACTGCTGGGGCACTGGAAAGCCCTAACACTAAGCCTTGCTGAAAAACCACAAGGGGAATGTGAGGAAGCTGGTCTGAACTCTAGTCTCTCCACTGACATATGAAAAGGCTTCTACACAAAAACAAGTAAAACCCAGGGAACCAAACAAAAGAGGTAATATTTCCATCATTCTCACTCTCTCCTCTACTCCACATTAAACCTCCTGAAGTTCCTCCCAACTCTCCTATGTTCTTCATTTTCTTTCCTCCTTCCAGGTACATACCACAGAGTCTCTTCAGAGCATGCACAGGCATACCAAGCAAGACAGGATAAATGTGGTTTATTACTAGACTGTAAAATGCATTTTGGGGCAGAAGGACAGGCCTCTTTTTGTTCCAAATCCCAATTTTATCTGGGCACAATTCCCTATTTGTGAAAAAAATATGGTTTTAGTTATTTTCTGTCATGGCTCCCAGAGGCCTCTAAGCATGGGTACTTATAAATAAAAACATATTATTGTTTCTTATTTTGTCCTTGAGCAGGGAAACAAAAGGCAGAAGGAAACAAAACATGAAACTAAACACAACAGCAATTAAATAAAAAGTTTCTCATAAATATTTTGTGTCTCTAGGAAGGAAATGAAATCTCTCTTCCCTAGTTCACGAAGTTTATTTCTCCAACCTTCTTGCTTGCAATGTTCTGTTATTCAACAGTATCAAAGAGCACTTTTAAGATACTAATTTTGATTTATTATAACCAAATCACACAAACATCCAGAAAGTGCCTACTTTGCCTCTAGAGGTATATTGGAAAAAGCAACTATCTCCAAAATCTCCTGTCTTTGTCGAGTACAAGGAAACACAAAATCTGTGTCTGCCTTTCAGGGACTTAAAGGATTTTTATGGCCCTTCCTGGTGACATTTCTTTAGGAAACTTGCTATTGCTCCTATTTCAGCCAATAGCACAACAATCACAGAACCAGAGGACCAGCTACAGTGGACATGATTTATATTCATTTTTAGCTGAGAGATGTGGAGGTCCCATTCTTGAATTATTTCTAGTTTTTAATGTAAAAAATGCAAATAATGGGTGCCTAATGCAAAATACAAGAAATTTCAGCAAGTAAGTGCTGAAACCAAACCTGTGGCCTGACAGCTGAATGATTAAACCACCACTTGTCATGAAGCAAACTACCTCCAGTTTGCTGGCTTTGCTTTGCTGCAGTTACAGGGCTCAAGACAGTCATCCCAAGATTATTCTTGTTTGAGAAGAAAGAAGAATGGGATTAAGACATATACTGACCAAATGGGAAGATGTAGAAAGGCAACTCCCTAACTACAGATTGTAACTGGAATCAATTAAAAATTGAAAATAACAGAACATTTTAAAAGCAATGTCCCCAGCAGACAAATAAAACACAGATTAAGAGATCGCAATACAAACCCAATGCCACTCTTCTGATCTGTTTGGCCTAGCAACAGGAATTTCCTCTCAGCATATATAAAAACTGCATAGATAGTGTGGTGCAATTTGGTAAACTACTTACACAGAACTTACATATAAAGACTGATTTGTCAAGCTGCATGGAAACTGCACTAAACCCTAATTCATTATAATTCCACCCTAAAAATTAATTCTGAATTTTTTCATACTATCTTTCCTCATTTTTTATCGCACAGCTGAGAACTCGACAGGAAAAACAAAATAAAACCCAAAACAAACCACAAAAAAGCCAAATAAGCAACATGTACAAAACCCCTTTTTCATTCCAACTTCCTGTACAGACACAAAAAGTTTCTGCTTTGCACTTCCAAATAATCTTGAGCAAATTACATCAGGTACCTACATGCAAACACAAATGCAGCTTTGTATTTGCTATGAAACACTAGTTATTTATTTGGCACTGAATTCCACTCTTGAGATATTAGCTCTCTGTATCACACACACACACAACTTCCCACAGCCTCCCCTCCCTGCAACTGCCTGGAGTTAAACATTACATTGTGCCTCATGAAATCAGACAGCTACAGCCTGAGTTGGAGTCATCTGTTGATGCTGCCTAATCATGCAAATAATTCTATTAAAATTCATGGACCTCAATCTGCAGTAGTCTTCAGCCAAACAATGAGCATATCAGCTAGTAAGTATGCAAATTAACTATTTTTAAAATGTGTATTTATAGATATTTCTGTATAAGTTATATTTTTATACATAAAAACATTCACAATTCTTTTTTCTCTTTGTTACATACTCCTTCACATGCTGCCAAAATCAATTAGAACTTTTTAGTTAGGTTTTAACAATCTTTTGATTGTTGCCTTAAATCAACCACTGTTGATTTACATTCCAAAAAATGTCCAAATAATTATTTGCTTAAAAAATACAGATCTGCTAAGTGATCATGAGTTACAAAACAATTTTGCAGCAAAATATATTACTGATTGCTGACCCCAAAGAGAGTCATGATACATTCCCAGGACCACTGATATTGAAACAGCAGCCTCTCACATAATCACACCAGTTTAGCTCCAAGAAACTTGTTCAAATGTATGTGGAACAGGAGACAAAGAGACAAGCAGCACAATTCACAGAAGGACAATTTGAGAGTCCTCTAGAGAAACTTAGCAAAGCACCAAAACCAGGCTTCTGCTTTGAATCTCCCACTACAGTCAACTTTTTTCTCTACAAATTACAGAGAGCTTAGAGACACAAAACCTCCTCTCTCCCTGTTTTAACCACATAACTTGACACTTAAAAGCCTTTCATGATACAACACTGTCATGCAGCATGAGAAAACACATTATTAGAAGAAAGCAAATTAACAACATACGTTTCATGGTCCCATCTTCCTCTTCATCATCATCACTGTTGATTACCATGGTCCCCAAGTCTGATTCTAACATGGTGCTGTTGTGCTCAATCATTGTCTGAGCGCCCTCACTCATTGTGCTGGTGGCTCTCATGGTACCAGCGCTCTCTGAATTGGTCTTCACCATGGTGTGAGAGTCCAACTCATCTTCATCCTATGGGGAAACATTTGCCAGAACACAGCAGATCATTAAAACAAAACAAAAGAAAGGTAAGATGCAATCATTTATTGATTAGTATTTTATCTTTTTGTGACCTAGTTGTACTGCTGGACTCCAGGCTTAAAACTTGAAAACAAATCACAAAATAAAAAATCTTCCATATAAAGAAAAACACAAACTCTTCTCTCTCTCACAGATGCATAGCAGGGTAAGTATAACATGGCCCACACATTCACTTTGCATGAGCATTCAGGTTTGAGTTATCTTTGTGATTTTCATGACCCACTTTATCTCTCTGAGTTCCAAAAATCACTAACACAGTTTAGAGAAAGAGATTCTGCTGTTTTGCAAGGGACTGTCACAAAAGGTGCTGACCACCCTTAACTTAGGATCATGCCCAGCATCTGACATTACATACAGAGCCCAGATGATAGGTTCATGTTCAATTTAGCTATTAAACAATCTCCAACAGAATTTTTAAAGTCCCCCTCAGAAACAAAAAATCAACTTGACTTACTTCAAATGTTTACTTGCATTTTAAAATCTTTGTCACAAATGTGAGTAAATAACTTGGTAATACCACACACAAGAATAGCCCTTGAGCACATACTCACCCACTAAGTGTGAGGGAGACAATATCAAGGAGATAGACAGTAACGTTTGAATTAGTAACAGTAATGGGCCAGGAATTTGAAACAGAGCACTAATGGCAATCCAGTTAATGAAACATGAAATTCATATGGAATATCAGTATTTGAAAACACTAATGGGAAATCCCACTGGTTTCCAAAATCTGATTTGGATTATACACAAAACATCACAGCATTTCAGGAGTAATGTGATGGACTATGACTATACACATTTTTTATTTGAATAAAATCTATTACTCAAGGTAAAAAAAAAATTCTCATTTGTTGATTAAATGTAAGCAATAATACTCATCACTATGAAGTTACTCTATGTCAAATTGTTTTATTTTAAATACAAATGCTACTTTCACGAGTTCTATAACCATATATGCATCCATTTCCTCTATTGTGTCAAAATTTCATTTGAGTTCCTTGATAAATGAATTTTATCCCTGATTAGCAAAATATTTTAGCTACATAGTTTGGAAGACTATTACATAACCCTTGATTTTTTTTCTTTTAATTTACCCCTTACAAATAACATGTTGCTGCTACATAGAATCATAGAATTCTTTAGTTTCGAAAAGACCCCTAAAATCATCAACCTGTTAATCTGGCACTGCCAAGTCCACCATTAAATCATGACCTTAAATGCCACATCTACAAGACTTCTAAATACTTTCAGGCTAATATGTAACATTAAAGCAAGTCTTCACCCACTAACAAATTTCCCCTTTGTTCTAAATCTTTGCATTGCTTTATAGATTTTAAATGTTAAACTACGAAGCAACTAAGTGCAGGGGCTGGGGAGAACAGAGGCAGAATGCCAGAAAAAGTAAAGCCCCGACTCAAAGCCCTGCAATGTCTGGCACTTTCTGTTTCTCACTGAACTCACTCCCTGGCATGGCAGACAATTTGCCTCTCGCACAGACACACAAGCTGCATGGCCTGAGTGCCTGTTTCAATAAGGACTGGTCTAGGTAGATACAGAAAATTGAGTGCAGTAATACCAGCTCCTGAAAATTACACTATTACATCTCAACTAAGAGATTCAATATCAGATTTAATTTTGATAGTCCGGCTAACAGCATACCATAATGAAGCCAGGATACAGATTTAAATAAAAGTTCCAAATGTCAAAAGAATAATTATTTTCCAGATTATCATTTACAAAAATATTTCATGTCTTCCTTTGCATTCTTTCAGGGTTTTTGGTTTTTTTTAGTTGCATTCTATTTAGTACCCTACCCTTAAAAAAACTGTGATATTCCCAAAGATACAGACAGTTTACAGCTACAGCACTAGGCAACCGTGACAGTGAAAAAACGAGAATATTTTGGTACTGCTCCTCCTGGTGGCAGCTTCAATTTTACTATCTACCACCAAATGTTACTGTTAACCCTAGTATTTTCTATGAATTGCATTTTCCCACTTCTAAATAGGGTACTCAGAAAAAAAAGTAGTTTTGCATCACATTTTAAAAGTGCCAGAACAGTTAACCTACAAGTGTTTCTTTCCATACTGCAATACAACACAAAACTGACTCACAACATACTGGTGTTTCACCTATTAATCACTACAAATGTGGCATCTCTCACAGAAAAATCTCTGAGTTTAAGGCACAGTTACATTTGATTTACAGACCAGGCTGACTAATATTAATATCCATATTAATATGCATTTACAGTGCATATGGCCTTAAACTTACCTGAGCTGAAATAAGAAATTAAACAAACACTTTCCTGGAGCTCAAAACTTTTATTGTACAATTAATGGGAAAAGGTGATGGCTAACAATATCAACAAGTATGAAATAAAGTCCTAAATTACCATTTTCATAACTTCTGCTTAATTGAAAAAATATCTTTTATTTCTTCAGTCAAATCAACTACCTGGACTTGGCCCAAAGAATAGCATTTCATTTTCCAGTCTGAGTGCCAAAAGCCTTTGTCTTAGTATTGTCTCTCAGCAAAAAGAACAGTTATCTTTTAGCCCCTAGGAGACTAAGGATCACAAAAGCCCACCTTAGTACTAGAAGAACAGTTGTCATAAAAAGGGAAGTACACAATTTTGATGAATGCCGTTTTCCTTATATCAGGAATGATGTACTGAGACAGAACAATATCAAACTTCTCGCAGCCTGTGCACAGCCCAGAATATTTAATTTTGGAGATAACACAGATTGCTTCCAGAACTGTCATTTCTCAAAAATATGAGATTCAGCTAATATGGCAGTAGACTACACTGGTTCTGAAAAGGTAACTTAATAAAAATATGCAGTGGATCCAAGTTATGGACGTGCACATTTACATGAGAAAGTGATTGCTTCATACAAATTCTGATTCGTGCTTTACAGTACATAAATATTGGTGTAGAACTTGTGATCTGTTGTTAAAAAAGGTAAACACACTGATTAAATAAAAACAAACACAATCTCAATTTTAAGCAGGAAAAAAAGGAGAAATATTAAAGTTGAAGTGTCATGCTCTCATACTGTTTATGAAAACAGATACAAGAATCAAACAATAAAAACAACTAACTCTGGAGTTAAACTGTCTGCTGCTCTCCTGTGTACAAGTAATAAGCAACCAAACTTGTATTTGGAAGGGGTTTCAGTTACACCACTGTACAGCAACAGAAGGTAAGGCACAAGCAAGAACTCTAAAATCTCTTGAAATGCTACAGAAATAACAACAGACTACAGAAACTCTGAATAACATCATAATGTAAAGCACAAGTAAAGTAACAGCAATAACCTGCAATCCTATGAGACTAACCCTCCGGATCTCCCTATTTACCAGAATGATGCTATAAACAAAATCAATCCTTAGAGCATTAAAACGCAATCACAGAGGTTCGATTATCAGGATAGAAAATTCAAAAAGACTTCAGCAGAAACCACACCCAAGACTTCATTATATACTTGTAAAATAAAAGATCTCATCACACAAGAAGTTTTCTCGGAGAAGTTGGCCTTGCAGACCATACCAGAGTCTACATCAGTACAGAAGTGAATGAGCCAAGGTGAAAAAGATTAAAGGATTTTTCCGTTGCCTTTTAAACATCAGTAGGGATGAAGACTGATAAAAAACTAAACAAGAGAAGCAAATACAGCAGCAGCTACTGTTAAAATCCCTCTGCCTGTGGTTTGGCATGTTAAAAGAACACTAGAGGGCAGCAAAGACAGCCAACTCGGCTGCAAGGTATTAAAGGAAGATTTACATGCTGGCAAAATTTAGTATCCTGTAAAATAATTTCATTTACTATTAACACCTCATCATCACCTTTGAAAAATGTAGCTGTAGTCACAGCTATCTTTTTTTAAAGCACTGCAGTAGCTACATAAACACACAAGTTAGTTTGGTCAAGCACAAGGATTTTGTAAAAGCTCCTAAAGTACAAAGCCAAACTTCAACCTGAGTATATGATTAATACTGAGCACACAAAGATTAGACCCATCAGTAAAACAGGTAAAAACTTAACTTTCAGCACACAGTCAAATCCCATCACATTCAACAGACATCTGTCACCAAACAGCACTTAAGCACGTCTTCTAACTCCAGGTAATGATGCCTTGCTGCATGCTTGTACCTCCCTCAGGTTTATTTTTCCTATAACCTGTTTCTGGCTCCACACTGCTGTGGTTTTTAACAATAAGCTGTATTTCTAACTTCAGGACACCTAAAGGATTGCAATCAAATCTAATTAACACATATGTCAAGTGTTCTTTGGCATGAAGAAAAAATGGCAGGGAAAGAGAAAGTTTTAGCACTTTCATGCAAAATTACATGTATATATATAGACAAATATAGCTAAAACATATACATGAAAAGATATGAAAGAAGCATGAAAGCAAATATAAAAACCTTCAGAAAAGTAAAGCACAGTGTATCAGATTTAAAATACAAAATAACTCATCTGATTCACTAGTTCCTTTACAACACTATAAAATTGTAAAAATATAAAGGAATAATTACAGCAATTATTTCTTAGAGTGTCAAAATACAGATGACAAATTTTCATAATTAATATAGGATTAACAAAATAACCCTTTGTCTGAATGAATAAATAATTCTACATATAGGAACAATTGATTATTGAGAGTTGGCTTTGGTGTTGATAGTGGTCAACCATCAAGTGCCCAAGAAGAAGAAAGGGATCACTGAAGTAGTAATTCCTTGATTTAATACTCTAAAAGACTTCAACATTTCTCACATCATAGCAACATTAAAATGTAAAAGAAAACATACAGAGAGCTGCTTGTTAGCTCACTCCTTTAAAGGCCCATACAAACAAATATTTAGACATGTTTTCTGTAAGCTGCCAGGCAACGAGTTACTTTACATTCCCATAATATAGCTGCAGCCCCAGCATCCACTTCACATCACGCTTCCAAAAATGCACGAGAAGAGATTGGTCATGTCTCACAAAGCCTAAACTAACATTTAAACTTTGATATTGGGATTAACCTTCTGTAGAACACAACACTTGCGATTTTTGCTTAATTAAAAAAAGCTGTACAACTACCTCAGCACCTATCAAAACATGTCAGTTTGTCACAAGGCATTCTCATCACATGGGCAGCTCTCATAACAGGCATAAAATCAATTCTAAGCACACTATTTATCATGATACTATATCTCTCAGGAAGGATACAGACATGAAGACTGTATTCAACCTGGACATTTATTTACAGGTCTATAATACAAAGTTTTGAACAGTAAAAAATATTTACAGCACCATTTACAACTTTTCATGCTATCAAATGTTCACAGACGGTGGTGAAAAGGAAAAATAGAAATCAATTTTAGGGGGGATGTGACTCTTCCTCACTTGAAGGACAACTGAATCGACCCTGAAAATTAAGTACATAATTGTGAAAACTTTGCATCTGATTATTTCTTCAAATCCACACAATCCATACTACTTCCAGGTAGGTAAGTCACTTTTGAGTGCCCATTACTATACAATAAGTGACTTTAAGTAGGTATTAAAGCATAAAAACGTATTCAAATGTAACTGTTAGGGTTAAACAGGTTTCCTAACATAAGAAACTTCACAGTTAGAACATTTTACACCTTCCTTCTTGATGGGTCTCAAATCATGTACTAGGGAGTAACAAGCAGAACTCCTCACAATTTACATAGGAAATTCCTGGGGGGTTAGATCAATAAATTCAAGCCCCTGACAGGTTAACTGAAACCATTCTTTTTCAATAGTATATGGACTCAATTCACTGCCTATGAGAGAACTTTAACCTCAATAGACTCTACTTAAGACTAACACCAATATTTGCTCTTGCTTTTAGATATTGTTAAATATATATTTCTCAAAGTCTGAGTCTGTTTCTACAGGGAGGCTTTTACAGTAGTACGATTGGGGAAAAAATCCATTTTTGAGGTGTTATTTTTCAAAATTGAAGTGCCAGGTGGCCATTACTTTGCAACTGAACAGTGACTCCAATTCTAGACACAATCTAAAATCATTTATACATATTAAAATATGAAGAAATACATGCATTACTTACTGTCACTACCACTACATAAGGTAACACAGGGATGTCGTTAGCTCTTTCTAGGATTGTTGCCATCATTGCAGACTTATCAAGACCTGTATTATCATCTGAACTATAGGATCATGTAGTCATGTAAACCACATACAAGCAGCCCTGGATTTCTTATGGGATTCTGTGAAACTGATATATAAGGAAGAGGAATGAGCAAGGGTTATTTATCTTTATCCCTGAATGCTGGACTGCTGACTTCATCCACTACCAAACTGTATACCAATTATACCAAACTGGCACTCGTATTATCTGCTTTCCCTTTCCAAAAGGAAAATCATAAACACTCAGAAGTGTAGAAAGAATTGGTTTATTCTTTTTCTGGCAGTTCCACAAACAAGTTCCAAATTAAATGAAAATTATTGTCAAATTATTAGTCACTTCAAATTATTTTGAAGTGAAGCGTAGGGTTGGGGAATTGATTGTTTCTTTCTCAAAAATGACAAACACAAATATTGTAATGCTTTCATTTTATTCTTCCAGATTTTTATCCTGTTTTCCTCTAATAACTTGCGAGTCCACTGATTAACCTCTACCTAGTAAGCTTACAAAACTAAAATCAGAATACCACTTAGTGCAGGCTTCACTTACACCTAACGTGTTGTTCAGGAGTTTTCCACTACGCAGTATGTGAGCAACATGCATTCAAGACACATCTTACAGAGAATGTCTTTAATTGAAAAGAAAATCGTAACAGTTTCAATGAATCACAGAATGTTTGGGATTGGAAAGGACATTAAAGACCATCTAGTACCAACTCCCCTACCACGGGCAGGGACACCTTCACCTAGATAGACTGCTTCCATCTAACCTGACCTACAACACTATGAATAGGGCATCCACAGCTTCTCTGAGCAACCTGCTCTAGTGTTACACACCCTCTCCACAAAGAATTCCTCCTAATATCTAATCTCAATCTACTTTCCTTCAGATAAAAGCCATCACCCCTATAGTACATGCCCCTGGAAAAAGTCCTTCAGCTTTCTTGTACGTCTCCCTAGGCACTGGTACAAGTTCATGCTGCTGTTTCCTAGTTTGGATGAGTTTGCACTTCTGGCTGATCAGAACCTTTGGTGACAGCAACTGGACAAGATTTTGGTGTTATCTCTCAAATGAAACTGGAATTTCTTACAATGATGTAAGAAATGCACTGCACTGAAACTGCTGCAAGACATAGGAACTCTGTATTATAACCAAACAATTATTATAGCCAGTCCAGAACAAAATTTGTTCTGCATTGTAACACACAGAAGATATTCATAGGTCACTCCAAAAACTGTTTTTGTCAACGAGGAAATCCCTCCTCACCTCACCATCAATATTCTTCATTTCAAACACTTGTACACTTGCTTTTTCTATTAAAGCCAAGTATTTCAAAACTTTTTTCACTCAAGGCTTACCAAGCAACACAAAATTATTAGAGATACATTTACTGATAGCAAAAGTCACACTTACTACCAAATACCACCAGTTTTAATAACTGTTAAATATTTCATTCTAACTACAAATCTTGTCACAGATTATTTTCTTAAACCATTAAACTGTGTTAAAAATTTAGGGATTTAAAATATCTCAATAGCATAAAAAATATACAATTTTTTTTAATAGTAGGTATGAAAATCTTATTTTACTTGATCTTTTTACAATGGAAAACTTCTGAAAATATTTAATTATTCAATATAAACTTAACAGCAAAAAACACCTGGACATCCTCTTGTCCATTACAAGATATTCTTGCATGTCTCTTAGTAGGCCTTGTAAAAATCATTTGGTGCTAATTATTAATATTAGTTAAACAATTGCAGCCTGGAAGTCAGCATCCGCAGTGAAAAATAAAAAGACGTACACAACATCATATAACAAAATATGATAAAAGCATTCTGAAAGAACATATTGCTGAAGTTTTTACCAGACTCTCTCATCCTTCTCTTTTTGTCATCTTAACATTTCATCTACTGATCCCTCCACTGAAGGGAATACTACAAAGCTTCATTTTCCAATTTCTCCCTTTCTGTCTTTCACTGTGCGGAAGTCACGCTCTTCTTTCTATTTTTCTACTACCTTTTTTCCTGAACTAACTAGTCTCATTCACAAGCCCACCTTCATTACTTTCTCCTATTCTGTCACTATTTAGCACTGAGAAGTCAGCTCTGCCTCAAATTTGTCTCTTCCCTTTCTCACCTGTGAAGTTTTCAAACCTTTACTCTTTTCTCACGTCCTGTGCAACTACAGGCAGGGCTGCCTCTAGCCCTCTGCAAGGCTGGCCTTTGGAACTCCTCCACATCATGATCACAACAAAAATTGAGCAAGGTATGCAAATGCTGAGCTGCCAACTGCTCTGACCTTCTGCCTTATATTGAAGAGCAATTTCTTCAAGCAGAGGCTGACTTCTGGTTCTGGGTTTGTTGCTGCTCATGCACTGCTATATGATTCATAGCCCCTAAAATTCTATTAGTGTAAGTTAAAAAATGAGAGACTTAGTATTTCCATATATTACAACAGCACTCATTTTTAAGAGCAAACCAATCTTCTAACAATAGTGGCTAAATAGACAAATTAGGCAGTGCACTAGAGGAAGTTGCCAGGAGGTGCAGGAAGGTAAGTGATCCTTCCCTTCTGCTCCACACTGCTGACACCTCACCTGGAGTGCTGGGTCCACTTCTGGGCTCCTCAGTATGAGAGACATGGACACACCAGAGAGTTAACAAAGGGCCACAAAGATGATCAAGGGACTGGAGCATCTCTCCCAGGAGGAGAGACTGAGAGCTGGAACTGCTCAACCTCGAGAACACAAAGCTCTAGGGGACCTCATCAGCATGTGTAAATACCTGAAGGGCAGGTGCAAAGAGGATGAAGTCAGGTTCTTTTCAGTGGTGCCCAGTGACAGGAGCAGAGACAATGGGCATATAATGAAGAGAAGATTTCCTGTGAACATCAGGAAACACTCTTTGTACCATGAGGGTGACAGAGCATTGGCACAAGCTACACAGGGAGGTTATGGAGTTTCCTTCCTTGGAGATATTCAAAACCTGTCTGGACATGGTCCCAGGCAGCCAAACCTCAGGGGTTCTGAGCTCCGTGGGCATCATATCCTCGATGTCACCACAGACCCCCTCTGGCATCCCCTTTCTGAGCACCCCAAACCTGCCCTGGGAGCACTGTGGGGGGAGCAGCACCAAAAATCCAAAGCAAGGGCCCCCGAGCGACAGCTCTTGGTGGAAGGGGGAGGGAGGGTGATATGATTTATCAGGGACTTTAATTAAACTCCTGCAGCCGCTCCGCATTGCTGCAGAGGAGGCCGGGGAGCTGCGGGTCGGGGGGTCGAAAGTTTTACAACTGCTTATGTAGGGGGATTGGACAAGATGACCTCTGCAGGTACCTACCAATCTCAACAACTCTGTGATTCTGTTTTCTCAGCCCTGTTAACCAAAGATACTCCTGTTACTTCCAGATTTGAGGCACTTATCTTCTGTACTTAGTGACAAGCAGACTCTCGCTGTCTTTTTTACTCATAACTTGTTCCCTTACAGCACCACAAAAGCTCATGGCAGAATTCCCAACTACTACAATGGTAACACAAGTAACAGATTGCTGCCTCAATCCTGGATTTGAGGTTCTCTGACACTGAAGGCTAAACTGGGGGAAGTATGGAGGGAAGGAGTCTGGGGGGTGGCAGAGCAGGGAGGACAGTGTTAGGTTCTGACTTCTGTAACCATGCAAGAACCACAAGGAGTTGCTAAATGCTGCCTCAGTTGAGGTGAACCAAACTTGTGTTACACCCTTCCATGCAGGAGAGGGAGAGGGAGATGTACACCACATCCTTAGCTGGCACAGACTGTGCCTGGCAATGTGATCTGAACCTCAGACTAAGTAATCACATGTCATGCCTAATTTTGGGTTAATGCAAAAGACATCAATATTGCCCAAATAAGAAAGATTAAAATAAAATTTTCCTGCCAGTTCAGAAGGAAATAGTACAGATCAAAGCAAGCTAGTAAAGATATCAGATTTTTATGTCAGTAATAAATCAGTATCTTCAAAAATCAACTATTCAATAAGTCAAGTCATAAACATCAACTCTGCACGTCAAGTCACACAGGAAAATTTCCTAACGTAACAAAAATAATCTCAGCCTTCCCTGCCTGTTTATTACTGAGTAAGCAAATACAATTTAGAGTAAACCACCTTTAGAAAAACAAGCTATCAATATTCTTAGAACACACTCTTCGAACAGAAAAAAAATGCAGCCATCCATACTGATTATTGGAAATACAAAAGATTGCACAGAATCTGCTTGAAAAGTATTCCTATATATAGATCATCACATAGCACTCTGTAACAAGGATTCTACAATTTGCTATAAGACAAACTGCATTTACGGCACTGCTCTTTTCTGTTTGCTCAAAGCTGTAACATTCCAGTCTCCATCTTCCCTTTGTGCTCTTTCTGAATGACCATACACTGTATGTATGGCAATACACTTCTTTGAAGCACATTCTGCTGCTCTGCACAAGACTAACCTGAAATAATAATGTCAGGAACACAGACTTATTCTTAACACTGCCAAACAATTCTAAATGCAACCTACTTATCACACAACCTGCTTCTCTCCTCAAACATATGCTGACAATGTCACCTGAAGAATGAAGTGCTGTCACCATTTTCATGTTACTTGTATAAACCACACTGCAATCACGACTTACTGAGTGTCGTCATTAACTATTCTGCATTTTAGACTTAACCAAAAAAACCCAAACACCGAGCAAAGTGCTCTGAACTAAAAACTAAACCACTTGTCTAGAAGTCCACCTGTGAAAGTAGAACCTTTAACAATTTTGGGGGTTTTAATATTAGTCTGAATAGCTGAAGTTGACATGGTTTCTTTTTCCACTTCCTAGAAAAGCTCTTTACTAAGACATTTCATGGAATAGTTCTGAATGCTGGCTTATACAGCATAACTCATAACTAAAGAGTGGAATATTCAAAATTCATAGGCTTAGAACTACACAGAAAACTGATTAAAAAGTATTTGATCACAACTGCAGGAAGTAGGGGAAAAACAGCAACTTATCTGTAAAGTACAGGCGATTACAGGAAAAATGGGTACACACCGAATTTTCTTCCTCCTCTTCTAGCTCTCTCTGCTGTTCCTCGTGTCGCTTTGCCTTTATCTCCATTGCTTCTGTGATCAGGTCCCTTAAAATTGAAACTGGCTTAGCATTCTTAATAAATGTATGCTAGGGGAAAAAAAATCATTGAAATATGTAATATCATTAAAGCAGTTGTGCTTCAGATTTAATTACAAGTCCTATTCAACACCACAGATTTCAGTGATAAACAGTATCGTGCATTACACAATAACCAAAATCTAAACCTACAAAATATACAGTATAGTATCTTTCAGCTGCTTCATAACTAAAATTTTACTTTAACTATTTTTAATAACTTCAAGCCTTGGGAAATGTAATCACTTAATAACTGTTTCATGATTGAGGATAAAATTTTCCAAAGAAATCATGCAGAAAATTGTAAATAGAGTGGTGATGATATGACATAGAAAACCAAACTTTTTCAGATATTCAGTTTCATAATTTAATTAATCTTAACAAATTGAGAGCATAAATTAATGGCTCTAACCAGACCATCTGTGGCTGCTTACTTCAACAAACCTATACTTTAAATGTCATAAAATATTTCTTGAGCTATGATGCTGAAAAGCGGAACTAGTAAAAAAACCCCTTACATTTAGCAGGAAGTTTAATTTTTAATTCAAGGTCAATTAAAATATTACTTCTTAATTTAAGACAATATTTATTATACCATTTGCACATTTTGCTGCCTAATAAACACCTGCTGTTAGAAAAAATCTGATTTTTGCATCATTATATGCAAGTACAATTTAGGCAAAACACAACTAAGCACCTCAGAAAAATATAAATATTTTAAAACTGTTCCATGAAGAACAGAATTGATGAAGTCTCATGCACTACATCTATGATCTATCTTCTCCCTTGATATATTAATTCAATTACTCTCTTTTTCATTCCATGACTTCTGCTCACAAGCAGTACTTTCATTTCTACTCAAACATTTTCAAAGCATCTCCAGCTTCATCACATATGCTCCAAATTCCAGTTGAGGAAAAAGACAACAGAGACTCCTAATGAACAAACACAGTATCTGGTTTTCTGGTCAGTTAGCATGGGAAAGAAACTGTGCACTGAAGCTTTTTTTATTTGTTTCTCCTTACTTGCCCACATTAATGCAAGTCTCTTCTGTCCAGCTGTCTGTATTCAGCTAACCATACAAAGTTCACATCCTGAAGGTCTCAAGTACTGGTTCATACATCACACAGACACTTATAACTTTCAATTTTTACTTACCTTGTGGTCTACATATTTGTATTTTGCAATGTATAAAATTAAATATTCATAGCACGATCTACCAATCTCATAGCACGATCTACTAGTTTGACAGATTTATTACCAAAAAGTACTTTGCAAAATTTTTGTTGTCTTTTAGTGGAGTCCACTGGAACTTAAAATTTAACAGCTGCTATTGCTAGCTCAACACAGAATAAATCTAGCAAGAGAGTAATACAGGAAGTGAGAGCCTGGCATACCCTGCCTTGCTCCAAAGGTCTACACTGCCAACTGTGGCTCACACAGGCAAGTGCCCACTTGGCTGAACTCAGCCCAGGAACAAACTCATGATACTGCGTCAGACCTTTCTAGGACACAGAGCCACCTGCCTGCTCAATCTGACATGACCAGAAGGAAAGACTGAATATACCCCATGCATGGTCCACACAAAGGGGTAACCTGGGCTCAGTTCTGTTACTAAACACCTGTCTAAATCCTGAGATCTACTGAGGGCCTCAAATCACAAAGCAAGGATCCAATATTAATTGCAAGAACTAGCCCTAAACTATTTAATGATTAATTTTAGAAGCAGCAAGAAGAGAAATAAAATGGGGGCAGAGACACAGGAGCTGACAGAGAAAAGACTACAAAGTGAAAAAGAAATAAGGCATAATAATAGTTAAAATAAGATTTTCGCTCACAAATTTTCACAACATTTTGTGTTTGAGGGAAAAAAAAAAAAAAACCCCAAACATAAAATGTGCTTTTCCTCAGTAACTTAAATACTGACCTGCAGCAGCTGGGTTGCTGTAGCTCTTTGTTCAGGATTTTTCACTAAGCATTTCTTCACAAAATCTGTGAATTCATCAGACCAGAGCTCTGGTTTCCGGAAGGTTGGAGGGGGATTTGTAGGAATCATAAAAATAGCCTAGATAAAAATCAAACAATAGCAAGTCTAAACAAAACACATCACCACAGCAGCTGAAGCCAAGCTAAAAAAAAAAGAAATTGCTTTATCCACCTTTCTTATCAGGCTAAGAATCTGGAAGACAAATTTTAAGTATGCAAGGATATTCTACTCAGATCAAGATTCAGAAAGTAAATCCATCTGCTACTAATATAACTACTTCCCATTAGATTTTCTCTATTTAAACTGTACTCCATTGAGCACAAGACTCCTTATTTAATCTACTGCTGTACATCAATCTGAAGAGATTATTATATTATTTCAGAAATTCTTAGCAGAAATTACAGCACTGCTTGTTTAAACACTCATATAAAGTTGCTGTGAACAGTCAAGCTCACCATCTCCTCTCTTAAGTGAACTTAGTTTTATTTGATAATTGCTTAGGAAATTTGGGAGGATTGCTATTTCCTTTTGCACTCATCATTCATCAGACAGAGCTTTAAAACTTGCTTGGCCAAGTAAGATTTAGACACACATGCTAAAAGACCTAAAGTAACACTAAAAGATGACAAATAAAATAATCAAGTAACAAGTCTTACAGTACTGAAAACTTACACAAAATTGAAAGTGCACCATTTTATCTATATAACAAAAATTTCTTCTGTTGAGAACCATATGCAGATAGATTTTTCAACTGGGAAAAAATATTCATCCTATATTTAAAAAAAGTTTGCTCTACTCTAAGATTATATATATTGTGTCATTTTTTATATTATTATTTTCAGGTTTTCCTCTAAAAATACACACTAGTAGTGGGGGGAAAACAGCCATACAACTCTGACAGACTACTGCAAAATAATGAAAATTTTTGAACTTTTGTATGTAATAAATGCATCCAATATCATCACTCAAGACTTACACATGATAGCAACAGACTATTCATATTCAGAACTAGGTCTATTGACAAGAACAGGCTACTGTTGTCTTCTAAACCCAGGTTCAATTCAACCACATTTTCCACACTCACAGGGAGTGGAAGAAATACATAGGCAGAAATACAAACCCAGAAAAGGGGGAAAAACTGATTCTGCACACTTTTAACATACTAGAAGCACTAGAAGCTTCAGCCTGTGTCTGAAACATAGGCAGAAGGCAGAGAGAACTTAAAGAGATTTTATCCAAAACTTCTAAAGAAGTCTGACTGGCTTTGAAAGTTGGTTGAACTCAATCAAACCCTCATTAGAAAATTCTTCTCATATTCTGAAGGGAAGTGGAATTCATGCAAAATGATGTAAAAACTGTTTACTACCATTTTAATGAAAAATTAATTCAGTACTGAATAGTTGCTCAATATTTACAAAATTTGCCATTTTGTTTAATAAAATTGTATGCTACAACAGCAGCTTTATATTTTCAGTGGGCAGCCATGCCAAACAAGTATATAGACTGAGACAGGAAACGTGGCACCCAGTAACTGGCCTTATCTAATTCACTTGTGATGCAAGATTAATTGTCAGTACACGTGAAGTACTTCTGGCAAAAAGCAGTGGCTAACAAATTCAGTTGCTTCTGTCCTTGAAATTAATGATCTCTTCTGAACTTTGAACCGATGACTTTTGATCTTATCTTCAGCTACTCTTAACAGTGAACTCTGCAGTAGCTATTGAAAACACACAGCTGTAACAGAAGGCTACCAACTTCTGTTTATGTGGTGTCAAAATGGGTACCTCCTCTTTGATCATAAACATTGACCTCTCCCCCCACAGGTAAGCAAAGATAAGTTACGGAGTCCTACTCAGCTCCACAGTTCTAGGAAAAATGTTTGCCTTGGCCAATTATTTTCATCAAATACACAGCAGTTAAGAACCACAGCAAAGAACTGACCTCTTTGTCATTCACAAGGGACATTGAGAAGAAAGAAGAAATCAGTGAATCATTCTTTTATGCCAGGCAACAAAAGCCACAAAAGGAGATATTCAAGTGTTAGAGTTCTAAATCCACACGTATGCTTTGTACGCTCATTGAAAACATCTACTTCAGAAATATGTATATCTATGTAATGCCAAAACTGTAGGCTTTTTTAACTCCTACTATGCCACATGAGCTCGATTAGCTGAAGAGAAAAATCAGATGCATTTTTGTAATACAAGAAACCATACAGAAACTACTTATTGTTTAGTCCAACTTGGTAATTATACCATGCACTTGCTAGCGTGTGCTAGCTCCCCTCCAGCTCTCATCACTCCATTCTATTAACCAACCAAAAATTCTGGGTTTCAATTCAATCTTCCCTCTCTACTACCTAATTTTGACTTGCATATTTCTCGGCAGAAAAGTTAAGCTTCTTTCCTCTTTCAGTCTACAATTTAGCTTTCAACTACCTTGTTTCCTTTCAAGATGCTTGCAAAGCAATCTCTGGAGAACTATAAAGCTAGTCCCAAAACTCCAGGAAGGAAAACAAAACACTTATCTGACAGGAACTTATTCCTCATTTTTGCTTCCACTTCTTGTCCAAAAGGTAATTTCTATCCTAAAATAACTATATATTATTTTAAAACAAAACTAAGCTATTTCAATCACTCTGGGTGCCAATGGAAGCAGGAAATACTTGGGGTTTTTTCATGTTTCTTTCATCTTACCTTAGATTTCTCCAGTCCCTATGTTTCCCTATGTTTGTTATTACTCCACTTGTAATTTTCTCAGAAGTTTCCCACAGCTCTTTGTTTTAGTGTAGCTCTCACAGTGGGGCTGAGGACAGTGCTCATACAGCCAGTGTTAGGCAAATGTTGCTAAAAAGAAACACCAAATATAAGCTACTATCCACCCAAGTACATGGGCTGAACTGGCAGTTCCAACTGCAGGAAATGTTAGGAGGAAACTGTTTAACAGATGGGGCAGGTTCTGACATACTTATAAAAGAGCTGGGGCTGATTCTTTTCTCTCTCCCACCCTCACCATCATCTTCCACATTGCTTTAAATTTCTGAGACAGAAGGACAAATCTTACATGATTAACACAGCAAATACACAACCAAAGAATTAGATTGTATGACTCAGTCTTCAGTTTCAACCATTCAATCACCTTTAAAAAGAGAAAGAAATCTCTGAAGATGCAAGAAGGATCAGCTTAATCTGTGTTTGTTTTCACCTGCATATAATTTCAAATTTGTCCTGAACGGGTCCCTCCCCCTCTCAACCTTGAGCCCAATTCTACTTTGAATCATCTTTCACACATTGGTCTGAGGCAAATCCTCCACCTTGCAGTGAAACCAGAATTCAAGGCAGATTATAATATATGTATGACAAAAGATGGGGGGGGAGAAAAAATCATCCAGGGCAGCTTTTGGGGCCACTTCTGAATAAGGCACTGAACAATCCAACATAATTTCTACCATACCTGTTCCCAGGTAGCACTTCCATGCTCAATCACCAGCCGTTACAACTAAGTTGAATACCAGACTGAGAACCAGGTCTATGAGAGCAGAAATCCACAAGTCAGACCAAGATTTTCTTTTTATTATTCTTAAAGGGCCTAATATTTTAAATTAAGTCCAGGCTGAAAACAGGGGCTTTTTTAGTATGAAGGTTCCTTTATGGACAATTTTATTGGCATGAAAATGTAATTATGGTGATGTTGATTAATTAGGAAACGCCAAAAGAAAAATGAGTTGCTCATATACCACACATGGAAATTCCTAATCAGAAAATCCTTGCAGCTCATTCTTCTAGTCAGTCAGAGTAATATATCTGTATTTCACACAGCCCACAAACACATTAAGTGATCAACAGCAATTTTGTAAAGGTACCATGTCTTCTGGCTTTTAGTTCCCTGAATAACTTATCTCTTATTATTTAGTTGAAATAAGTTACTTGTAATAAAAAGCAGAAAATCTCCCCAGTATCATAAATGCTACTGAAGAGGACAACAAAGACTTCTATATTGTGGTGATTTTATAATTTTCATGCTGTGGAGCTTCATTGCTAGAATCTACAGAGAAAAACTTTCTTATAAACAGGGTAAGGATACACGACATCAGTTTGTGACTTCATTGTTTTTGGAACCACAATTATACTGCTTAGTTCAGCGATCTACTGTAGGAAACAAACACCAAAACACATTTAAACTTGGTAACATTTCAGAGTACAAAAACCTATTTAAATCCAGCAGTTAAATATTGATTACTGCAAAATTTTAGTAACTTTGGAAACAAAGAATCACCTGAAAGACACATTTTTCTCTTCTTTGTGATGCACATCATAGAACCTCCCTCCTGTGTTGAACAGCTTTGAAAAAGACGACTAAAACACCTTTGATTGAGTTACACAACTCATCAGCTGTCTAAGAATGAAACATCAGCATGGAGAAGGGTGAAATACTAGCAAGTTCTACACTGGATTTTCTTTGCTGAGCATGTTTTCTTGGTGTGGCTTTTTGGGGGTTTTTCTGTTTGTTTTGTTTTTATTCTTTCAGAACTACAACATTGCAACACAGTGAAAAATAATGTTATTGGACAACATCTCACATGTTTAAAGTCAGGAAGGTCGGTTCATAAGCAGCTTAATTGTAGATAATAGATTTATTTGTTAAAAGCATCCTAAAAACCACTGCTTCCTCCTCCCATCTACAAACACAGCTGTTGATGAAGATCATCTAGTGTACTCACACCTTTTGTGCAGAACTACAAACAGGTCTGGTTCCATCAAACATCTATCACATACCTGATCCAAGTTGATTCTTACTAGAATTATCAATGCAGGATTAAATGTAGAAAGGGATAAGTGAAGCTTTAGTTCAGGCAAGTTCTGGACAAACAATAAATGACAAAATTTTTTGTCCTAATGAGGGGAAATATGTGTGACATTTAACATGAAATCTACTGTGCTTACTTTTATAGTTTTTAGTAATGGCCACTGATTAAACCATGTACACAATACTACATAAATTAAAATTACATTTAAATGACTTTATTATAAAATTACATATATTAACACTAGGAGCACTTGAAAAATAAAACACCATAGGGGAAAAAACCAAACTGAATAAAACAAACCCCAACTGTTAACAACAATTCACTATCATAAGCTTCTCTCTGGAATAATGACCTTTCGATGATCAAATCAAAGTATGATTAACTTAAGATGTAAAGTAATAAAGTAATAAACACAGAGAAAAGATACATAATGGGAAGACTATTCTCACGATTAACAGCAAAGACGGGTTACTGAAAAATAAGCTATTTACATTGACCTGCATATTTATTATTGCTAGTAAGCTCATAATACACTGACAGCATTACAACAGGTCAAGAATGTAAAGATACAGATCTGAAACATTTTGCAATAGTAAGTGCAATTGCAAACGTATTGAAAAGAATCAACCCTTGCCTTGTTAGCACCGTCACGCAACAGAACGGCGCCTTCAGATTCACCTCTGAGTTTACTCTTCCTACTGAGGGGGGAATTGGACTAATGAACCCTATGGGTCCCTTCCAAATTGATGCATTCTTTGATACCAAAAAATTGCTTTCAATTTCAAAAGAATATTACAGATCATTTCTTATGTGACAACAGCTTGAACAAGTTAGCATTCTAAGGCCACAAGTTCCTTAAGTTTGGGGTCTTTCATAACTGGTTTTAAACACGCTTACTTAGAAAACTGATTTTTAAGTCCCATCACATTTCCTAACTCCTACCATATCCTCCACTGATATATTTAAAGGACAGAATTTCTTGTACTGGCTGCTATGCAATTATCAAGACAAAGAGTAAGTTCCCCCTGCTAACTCAGCTAAAGGGATCATGGTATCTGCATATATGCCTGTTCATTATCAAACCATTTTATCAGATGAGTAACAAAAATATTTATTACCACCAATCTGCTCCAGAACTATCACCTCAGCATGCTTAGTGCTAGTTGATTAATTTACAAGTTTATCTATTTCTTTTTTTTTCATTTTTCAAAGCTTCTTGAACTCTTACAACCCATCACTTGTATTATCCAAAGACATCTGAAAGCTACTCATTAAAAAAAAAAAGTTGTATGCAAAGAAAGAACTGTGTTTATCTGCACTGACCTCCTTATACTTGTTTCTTCCCTCTCCCTCTCCCTTCAAGCCCAGCAGACCTATCAGTATTTCTCCAGGTTTTATTCTAATATATTTAAATAATATTTGGGGAACTCTTCATTACTTTTGCCTGTAGTTTTTTACTATAATCTTGTCCCAAATTTCCATCTTCTATACTGAAACTAAAGTTTCAGTTTCTCTGTCCAATTCAGTAGGGTTATTCTGATTTCCTCAGCTCTTCAACACAAAATGTTCCTGAACTCTGCCACTTAATTGAATGTTGTCCTTTTAGTTTAGGGATGCAACCTTCAAGTTCCCATTTCATCTGCAAGGTGCAATCATTGATGTCAGTGACATTTCAAAAGAAAGAAGACACAGTCAGCAACCTGCTCCTCAAAATTCTTCCCTCCTTCAACTTAGATCCTTGAAAGCAGAGCAACAAATGCCTTTTCAAAGCCTGTAGAAATGAAAAACAAAGCATGGAAAAATCTGCAATCCTGTAGATGTTTCTGAATCCTTCTTTGGTTTCACTGGGGTTTTTGTTTTTTCCTTGGTTTTTTGTTTTTGTTTTTGTTTTTGGAGTGAGGGGGGCGAGTGTTTTAGATAAGTGAAATTTTTCAAGTGAAAACAAAAAATTTCAGGCTACTCAAGATTTTGTGTTTACACTACCCAGTCAGCCACCAGTTTTTAATTTTTTTTTGACATCTACAGGTATTTTCAGAGGAAAATACCTAATTGCAAATAACCCGTTATAGATACTAAAAAGTGCAAGTATTAAACATTTTATTGACAGGTTATACTGAAAGTTCACATCCACAATAATTAAAACCCTACACATTTTTAGTGTTCTTGGACATAAAACAAATTTAAACCCTGATGACAAAAAAATCCAAGCACTAGTGCAAAAAAAGACAGTGAAAATCAGCAAATCTTACAAAAAACTAGAAGTTTCAAATAGCTGAAAGGAACTGCAGCATTCCGACACCATCTAGGACAGTATTTCTAATAATTTCATTCAGCAAAAGGAAAACCTAAATGAGCTGAAATTTATTTCATTATTCTTATTCTGAAAAGTACCCTCAATTTCAGCACTGGGTGATCAAGATTCATTTTATCAGAGAGAGAAAAAAAAGAAGGGTGTACTGCATGTATGTATATGTGGGGTTTTTAAGGGTTTTTTTTTTGAGGGGAGGAAGTGTTTGTGAGTAAGGGGGTTGAGATAGGAAAAAAAAAGATATTAAACTACCTTTAGTTTAGAAAGAAGTATCTGTTGTAGTGGATTAAACTTCTAAGTGATTTTTTACTTAACACAGACTTGCAAAAACAAGTATTTTTAAACACTGTTGTATAGGAGGAAATTTCCTTTTGATAGTGATGAGGAACACCTCCTCTTTGTGAGGAAATCAAAATCACCGTAACAGAGATATGGGGCCACTTCAGGACACTACCCAATTCAATTCAAACCCTCAGAATTCAACACTTAAAGTGTCTCTCAGACTAAATCCTACTTTTTAGCATATCCTTGCTCAAGACTAGGCACCTCACAGCGTAAAGGACATCTCCCAGCCACACAGGTGGCCAGGAATCAAAAGAGAAGATATCTTTGTGAATGCTGGTACCCCTCAGTCAGAAGCATCCTGCTATCCCATAATCACCGCTAGCACTCCCGTCACAGAATACATAAGATCAAGAACGTGAACTTGAAACTGAACAACTTTTTTCAGCACTGAACTACTTTCTTATCAGTTACAGAACAAGGAAATGCTTCAGAAAGTGCACACAGTATGACAGAATCCAGAGAATACTCTGGTGATTAATTTAGTCTTCTTTCACTAGTTTGTTTTACTCCTGATTCAGTACTATCTTGAAAATTCATATGCATTATGTCTAGAAGGTTCCAAGTTTTTACCAGAATATGAAACTTACTTTCCCGCCAAGAAAACTCCAATAATAGACCTTACTTTAATAAAAAAATATTTTCTCTTCTTCCCACAGTATTTTCTGCAGTTTCTGAGAAAACGAGGCAATGATTACATCCAGAGACATACTAACACTTAATGAGACAGGAAGTGGAAAAACTGCATTTGCAATTATATTTACTAGTAGAGGAATCAAGGAGTGAGTAACTTATATTTGTGAGAAAAAGCTGCAGCAAACTCACAGGACTTTAAATGTGAATTCTCTGACATAACCACAGACAGCAGTAATGAAAGAAGGCATCCAAGAAATATGTGGCAGCTCTCCTTTATTTGGGGTATGTCAGACCTCCAGCAGCACTTTTGTGCTCAGTTTCAGGCATCGAACTTTCAGAGATGTGAACCAACCTAAGATGGTTTGAAACAGAGTAACTACAATGCTTAGATGTTTAAAAAGCACGTTGTGCAAGAAAAGATTGGATGAATTAGGATTGCTCAGTCTAAAGAGGAGGATACAGTGAGAGATATGGTAACAGTCCCCAACATGTTAAATGCCACTTCAAAGAGGGACAAAGTCTATAAAGAATCGAAGAGGAGCTAATGAGTTTAAATTTTAACGAGGAATATTCAGGTTACATGGTATGAAAGTTGCCAATAAACTACCCAAGAAATTCCAGAACTTATTGTTTTATTCTACAAAAAAATATAAACAAATGCAGCTTCAGAACATCATTATCAAAATGAGGGCATGTGTTTTGAAGACATTTTCCAGCACCACCACATTCCCATTTGCCCTGTGCTCATATAGAATTAAGTTTAAAAATAAAGTATTAAAAAAAAAAGAAGGGGGAATTATAATGTTTGGTCAGCCTAGGTACAGAAACAGAATGACCATGTTTAACACAAAAAACATGAAACACAAAGGAACAACGCCTTTCAACACTGTTTTTCACCTTTTACAATAATAGATGAACAGGTGACAGCAAAAGCTGACCACCAGCACAAAGCAAAACAATTCATTCACCCCCAATATGCAAACTAAGAACTAAAATTAAACTGACAGATTACAAAATTCCAGACATTAAATGCCAACATCCTACAGACATAATGAAAACAACTAATTAATTACAGATTTTGTAGTCTATGAAAGAGTAATTGAGTTCTTACATCTTAAAGCACAGTCTACTTCCATGAGAAGAATGAAAACCCCTCCTGTTTCTCCTACACTGACTCTCAAGGTACTGAGAGAATACAAGACTCAATGGTGTTGCTTTCCCAGCTACCAGGTACATACAAAAAACAGTGCTACTGTCCTCGCATTGCTAGTGCTTCCAGTATTCTCCCTACTAGTTTCAAATAAATGTCATTTATATTGTAAAGCTTTAAATTTCATTGCTAGATTAGTGTAATAGCCACATTCTTTCCTGTAAGGAAATGTAGTTACTACAGTAAATCTATTTTTGCTATTCCATAGGCCATGATGCAGTGGGAGGCACTACAAAGTAAAATCTGGACATGGGAATGTCCAAATGAAAATAGAAGTACAACCAAGTCATAGTATTACTTTCATAATTACACTAATCTTACATTCTAAAAAACTAACACTCTTTTTAAACCAAACTGAATAGTACAAGATCATAGTCAGAGTTAAAATATAGTGCCAGAGCTGATACTTCAGTTCCTCAAGGCACTGTGTTAGCTTGGTATGTGTAAGCACTGCTGTCTGATAAAGGGTTTGGAAAATATAAACTACATCATGGAATTCAAAAGTCTATTCAAAAGCCATGGAATTCCTACCAAATGACAGAGATAAAGCAATATACCAAATTCTGGACATGCTAGGTAAATCAATTTAAAAAAAAAATCTCTGAAACAGCATTGTGTCTGAGGAAACTGGAATTGTTAACAATTGCTCATGATTTAATAAGTGATATCATATACATCCTCAGGAATATTCTTCCAAAAACAGAAAATGTTCTAAAGAGAAAATGCACACACAAGATTCAGATGCCATGTATCTTTTTTAAGAGACGGTGAAAAGTAAAATGAACTGTGAGCCAAAGTTAACTCTGTATCTTCAGTTTTATTTATCAAACTGAAAAATCTCTCCAACTTTCTCTTTTCCTGTATGAGACCAAAACTATGAGATGTTCTGTTTGTATTACAATTATACTAATTCAATGCAGGTCACTTGCATTTTACTGAATCCAGATGACATTTAGTAAGCTAAACACAGGCCAATTGGCCTTTTTTTTTTTTAAGGTGGGGGCTGGTTGCCGCTGGGTAGGTCATACAGTGGCTACAGAACACAATTGCTTGAATTACATTTTGACTTACATCAAACACAAAACTGAAGCTAAAAACTACCAATTTTTTTTCTGCATGCCTTCTAGATTTCCTATATTGAAATGTACTAATTAAAAAGTCACCTCTTCCCACCCTGAGGTGATAGATATGAACAGATTCAAAGTTTTTGTTTTTCCTGCTTTCTCTACTTAGTTTAAAAATATACATTTTTAATAGTCTAAGTAGTACAAACAATTTAGTTTCCACTTTATTTTTAATATCCCTAGTGGCTAACTAACCTTTTCAAGCCTGCTCATTTGAACATACCACCGTAAAAAAGAAAAACATAGCACCCTAGATTTAGTGAGTACTAAAAATAAGCCACTTCTATTTCTGCAACATCTGTATTCTCCAATCAACCCGAACTGCCATGTAATTAGCCATACAATAACTTGTACTGATAATGAAGAGAAACTAGTTCCAGAGGAGTAGGAAAACCCTCAAGCTTATCTCCAAAAAACAAATAAACAATATGTCTTTCTTAATGCTTTAGTTGTGCTCAAGGGTTGATTCTCTTTTGACAAAAACACTAACTATAAAACAGTAGTTAAGATCTATGCTATTAAATAAAAAAACAGTTTAGACTTAGTGCACCTGACTGCAAATGAGTTGGTGATATTCTTTCTAATTATGTCTGCCGGATCTTGGCATCTTTTTTTTCCCCAGAGGCTATCCACCTCTCAAGCCCTATTATCAATTGCTAAAATAAAATGTAATATTATAAAGTAGTAGCCTATTATAAAGTAGTATTATTTGTTTATTCTGTAACACCCTGAATTATACAAATTAGTTATCATTTGTATCATCTCAAGGTTTTGTATCCACCTCTTATTCCTACCAATATGATCTGCTACACTTTAAACAAATTTCACTCAACAGAGGAAAACAAAGCACAACACAACAGATTAATTAAAATGCATTACACTAATGGCATCCAATGCTAATTAGATGTCCACTAGACTTGGGCATCTCTCACTCTACAGGATATCAAGGACATAGAAGAGAAAAATTCTTCATAATTAAGAAAAAAAATAAGAGCATAAGATATTTTGGAGGCCAGAAACATACAGACACTGAGAGTAAAGATCTGCAACAATGTGAACTGGCCTTGCATCTATTTTTCTTTGCTTAAACCAAATTATAAACAAACCTGAAGAAAGATTAAAAGAATAGCAAGTATCTGGAGTCAAGAGGCCTACATTATTTAGCCTGGAATATTTTTAACAATTTCATAAGTGTTGGGGCTGGGTCTGTGGCCTGTGTTTTACTGCCCTGTCCAAACACTTACTGATCATATTTTCATTTTTTGTTCCACCTCAAGGCATGTATCATAGCTTTTCTACAATGACTGACACTGCAGAGAAAAAAAACAAGTGAAAGCAAAGCCCTGTCACCACAGGTACACACAGAAATCACATTCCTTCACAAACTGTTTAGGAACAAAAATCTATAGCCTATATTGCTGAAAAATTACAGTTTAGCAATGTGGCCATTGCAATCTCTCAAGTATGCAAACAACATTGCAATAGTTGAAGCACTGACCAGAAATGCTGATATTGTATAAATGGGCCTTATCATACCCTTAATTCCTAGCAGCTTGTCCCCAGTTTATACAAAATACCTCAGGGCAGACAGGGGAAAGGATTTCTGAATGCAAAGGTTCTTCAAGATACAGCAGCCATATACCATTACATGTAAATGGCCTTTCCTCTCCACAAATACGCTAGCAATCATACTCCTGGTTCCACCAGCAATATGATAACTATTCACTGAGTAAACCGCATAGTTCACATGAAGCATCCCAAGAAGCATCTTTAAGGTTCATCTTGCTTGAACAGCCTTTGAATAGCAGGATACTTTACAACATATATATGCAACTACCAAGTGAAGGCTTTGTAGATCTGAAAAACGTACACTTTGAAAATGGTGAAGAACTTGCATCTCTCTTGCTCTAATTGTACGTATTCATTCCACTCAAGCAGCTTCACAGAAATTCCTCTGTCCAGCCTAAGAGTATCTAGAAAGCTCCCTTAGAGCAGAGACAATAGAGGCAAGAAATATTCCTAAGCAAAGTAGGAAACTAAAGCATGAATGACACCTATGTTACCTGAGGGACACGTGCAATTTGAAAAGAGTATCAGCTGGTAGACTCCCAGCATAAAAAATTAATAAGCTAATCCCTATAAAAGTCCACACAGAGTCACAAAGTTAATCAAACTCCTCCATTCCTCCTCAGATCCAAGGTCAACAAATAAAGAAGACTCTATTAAAAGGTGCAGGTTGAAGGAAATGACTACAGATACAAGGATTTCTGAGGGACACCACAGTCACAGAGTGGTTGACACTGGAAGGGACCTTTGGAGGTCATCTTGCTCAATCCTCATGACCAAGCAGGACCACTCAGAGGCAGATGCCAAGGACTAGGTCCAGACAGCTTTTGAGTATCTCAAGTATGTTCCAGAACACTTCCTAGCTGAACAGGGTTCCTAGCACTCAAATAGAGAGGGACTGAGTTAGAAGTTCCTCATGGCAGCTAAAACAAGGAGAAGTAACGCAAGTGATAAAAATCCTGAAGAAAAAGCTTGACATGAAACAGGAAGAATCATTATTTCCTGTGGATTTCCAAGGCAAAAAGACCTCCTTTGGAAGTCCCCTATCTCAAAGGGTAAGTTTTGAAGCATTGTTCCAGACTCAGGTTTTCCTGAAAAGCATCAGAAACTATTCCTGACAAATATTACACTCTTGAGCTTAAGGAACAAAGACCTTCACAGGGACTTGAACTTCACTTGACTTCTTTCTTTCTCAGGAGACTGATGCTCACCTGGGAAAAAGCAATCCCTCTCACAATATCACTCCTTTTGGTCATCTGTACATACAGCTCCTCAGGCCACAGAGGAGCTCCTATGTCTAAAGTTTCTGATGTGGATGATGAGAGGTAGATGTCCTCACTGTTAGAACAGGACAAGGACTGAAGCTATACCAGGCAACCAGAGTCTCAGATAAATTCTCAAAGTCACCTATAAGCTAGAACAGGGTGAATGCAAATTCCAGACATAGAGTCCACTCATCCAGGCCAAAGCAATATGCTAGTATAAAACAGGGCCATCATAGAACTCTCCATGAAGAGTGCCATGTATTTCAGGAACACTCTTTCCTCTATCATTGTATCTAGAGCTTATGTCTTGTCTCTGCAGCCCTACATATTTAGCTGAACACCAGACTGCACAGTGCACCCAAACCTATTTCAAGTCAGAAATGAGAGCCATTGATTTGGAAGACAGCAAGAGCTGGAAAGCTGCTGAAGGCTATTGGTTCAAACTTCAGGGAGCGAAAGGCTGGGCACACTGCTTGAAGACACAGCACTCAAGCTGAAAGCACCAAACGCAAGTCATAAAACAAAGTTTCCCCAGAACAGACAGCAACACCAGAAAGCGCAGAGGGCGGTATCTTGATCATTCCTCCTGCAGTTTCTCTTGGCTGCTTACAAGGAACTATGGGGGGTGATGGATTGAAACAATGACTCAAAAGCAGCACAGCACACTCCAAAGGTCCTTTCCTGTGGCAGAGCCCCAGGCACTGCATAACCAAGACCACCACCAAGTCCCATGTCTAGTGAATTATTTTCTTTGTCCAAAAATGGATATGCCCACTGAAGAAGGAACTTGGCCTTCATAAGTTAAAGGGAATATAAAAACATAACTAGGAATGGCATAAAGATGATTAAACAAGCCACCCAACCAAAATAAAGAGCACTCACTTTGTAGAAATTATTCACTTACTTTAAACAAGCCTTTATTTAAAGCAGTAGCAAACTCCACAAGTCAAGTCAAAGTCAACTGACATACAAAAGGAAAGGGAGATAGGAGATTGTTCCACCTTTTCTTTACCCAGAAAAATAAAGAGAGGGACTATGAACATGCCTGTTACAGACTGCTGGGCTGTGTAACCCCTATGTTAGATTAACACAGGTAATGATTTAGAAGACAATGATATAAAGAGAAAAGTCAAGTGCTTGAGCTGAAATTCAAGCACACATTAAACTAAGAAGCTGATCTTAAAAACAGCAACAAAAGTTTTAGATAGGATAAATCCAGGATAAATTCCTTCAGAGATTCAACGCCTGTAATTACATCTTTCATAAAAAAAGAGCCGGATTGAAAGTTTTCATGGGAATCTGCCTAGCAGTACAGATAAATACAGGATCATTTACCAGGTTCTCTGCCTAATTCCACTCCAAATGACCTATCTGATGTCCAGTTGATCCAGAAAATGCATAAGAAGACTCACTTTCTACACAGTAGTTAAGCATTGCTTGGGCATCCATTCTTGGCAGGAAAACTGAGAGTGTCTCGGTTTAGTGTCACATACAGCTTTAAGTCCACTGGAGCTCTTAGGTATAAACATTTTGTGAAGGGCTATATGAAAATCAAAAGTTTGCACTCATATGATCACCAAGGAGACATCTGCAAGCTGCTGAACAAACAATGCCTTCCAAGTGTTATTAAACATGGACACTAAAAAATAATTAAACAAATACTCATTTTCTGCATGACTGAAAAGAGCCATTTTTAACAGGGCATTATTTGCAAATATATAGAATGAAAGAACTCCTCTGTGTTTGTGTCCCTGAGTATCTGTACAGAGTTCTTTGAGAGATAAATCAATATGTAAATATGTATTCCTGCATATAAAAAACTAAGCTCTTTCTTTATAGATATTGAGATATGTTTATGGATTTTATATATACACATACATTCCTCTCAAAGAACTAACTCCATAGATAAAGATATTAAAAAAAACCAACCCAGTAACAATAAAAATTTGTTGTTTTCTTAATCTTCATTCAATGGAAGCAAGTTTCCACATATCTGGAAATAGCTTGCAATCATGGGAAAACATACAAAGAATACAATGCTCATTTTTGTCTGAAAATACTAAGGTTCCTGATCATCTTCTAGATGCAAGTTTTTGAAACCTACTGCTCTGCCTCTGAACAAGATTTGCCTATATTTCCCTAGCATGGCTGTTTGTACTGGAGATGAAACACAACTCTAGGTTACATGAGCACAAGGTACAGCAGTTAAGGAATGGTGAATTCTCAAAACAAATCAGTCACATCCATTAGCTACTCACATGCACACCCTGAACTCACTGGTTCTTCTCTTTAAGAAGCTGGTGTGCAGAGACAACAAAATACAAGTGAAACTACTACTAGAAAAATCTGAAAGCAGAGGTTCCCGCAGTGAAGGGATTGCCATGGCTGGGTTCTGGTTTTCTCTGTGAAACAGAACTCCAATCCCTCAAGGAGGCTTTGCCAAGCTTCACTCCTGTGGCTTGACTTACCTTTTCTCTGCTTGCATGCTGGAGAGCTCCCCTTTGCCTGGCCAAAGCACCGGAGACATGAAAGGAGGTGGAAGAGATGAAAATTCATGTGGAAATTGGGAAAAGAAAGAATATTCCTGAGCACATCTTGCCTGACCTAAACAATACAGACTAAGTTTCAAAATTTGGCTTTAACTTATGGAGGGGACCAGCCAACCATTACTTGGGCTCTAAACAGGGCCATTTAAAACATTCAATTTCTAGAACAGATCCTTATGCCTGCCAAATGACATTTTTTTTAAGAACCACTGTTTACATATTAAAAACACTGATTAAAAATAAAAAATCCAACCACACATATTTAAACTGTCTGTAATAAGAAGTCAACTTCATTTTTTTAGTGAATACTCAATCAATTTCTTTAGTTAAATTATAAATACACTTAATGATAAATTTAAGAAGAGAAAACATATAACTTAACTCCTGAATTTGTCAGAGGTTCTGTAAAGAACAGCATCCAAAACCAACACAGCTTACCTTTGCATATCATCCCACCAGCATTAGCTTTCTCTGCCATTTGGACTTAACACCCCATACATTCAAATGACTCCCTCAGTGAAAGAAAAGCCATCTTTGGTTGACCATCATTGGAATGGTTATTTGAAACTGGTAATCACACAATTCTTTCAATTCTTATCATATTACCAGTATTTTATGGGAAACAGATGTTAGCAGCACAACTTAGTAAGTATTATTGAACAACTTTTCTTCCAATTTCATAACAAATTAGGCAATGCTTAGTTGATGCATCTGAAAAAAGTTACAGAATTGCAAGCCCTAAGGCACAGGGCTGGTGTCATAATTTAAACCATCACCATCTGAAATGCAAAGGCATTAGAAACATAATGTTTTACTCTGTTAAACAAATTTCCCTTACAGATGAATTTGTTAATAAATTCTGAAGCCTCAATAGCAACTAAAAGCTCCCATTTCAACATCAAAAATCTAGTAGAGTTCTTACAAACATAATACTAAAATTGCCCAGATGTTTATAAATAAGTAGTAAAATACAAATAAATAATTAAATACATTTTTTTAAATTAAAGCCCATCTTGGCCATAGCAATTATGAAATTATGATAGAGTTTTTTATTCCTATCATGAAAGCAAAACAAAGATAGAGAAGGGAATAATGCAGAAGTCAAATCATCCTGTGTGTACACTACAGTAGCAGAGCCTAGGTAACAATTCTCAAATTTAAACACAAAGCAAGATATTTTCAGTGTCTGTTTTTAGCTCCTAATTTGCTGTCTTGGCCCCTAGTAATCCAGTTTACCGCCTTTAAAGTCCCTCTGAAAGGCTATTTTTTATTTTTATAGTTTTTATAAAATAACTGTCAAAGGAAACCAATAAAGGTGGAGACTTTTGTCAACTGCTGAAATTCTGGAGTGTGAAAGTTACTTATTTTAACAACATGCCTCAAGAGCATCTTTTGATCAAAGTTGTGTTACATAAAAAAAAAAGGTCCCTGTGTCAATGACAGGTTTGGCAGTTTCCTTCTACTCACCATGTGTCTTCTCATAATTGTCATTAATTAAATGTGTAACAAATGTAATTATGATGTTCAGGATACACCTTCTTCTTCTGTTAACATTAAAGATTAATTTTACAGGAAAAAAAGTTCCCTTCAAGTGTGAAAGAAAGCTGAGCCAACAATGTTTTTATTTTCTCAATATAGGTAAGGAGTTAAGGTAACATCCCAACTAGACTATTAAAAAGCAGTAGGAAAAAAACATGGTCAGTGTATGAAACAATACCTGGAAGACATATATGGCTTAATGGCTTAAGAAAATGAACATTACACCCACTGACTTAATCTATAAGTACTAAGGGGTCAAGAACAAACTCTTATATTATGGGCATGTTAGTCTAGTTGATTTTTATCAAAGTTCTTTCCAGACAACACTAAAGCAGTTTTAGGAATCATAATGCTAGATCAGAAACACTGCAGAAGAATACACTGTTCTCCTGCAGTAAATAACTTAAAAAAAAACAACTAATAGGTTAAATTTTGCATCAGCTAACTTAATGCTGAACTGAACCTTAATCTAAACAGAACATGCACAAAGTCAACAAGCCAGCAGCAGAAATCCTGCAGCATATGCTTTAGCCCCTTGGTGAAATGCACTTCTGTGTCCATACTCAGTCCAGGCGCTGTGAATGAATTCTGTGGTAAAGGTTATGAATTACAGCCTGAAACAGAAGGCATCTTCCACACGGAGAGAGGTAAACATGGAAACAAGCTCAGAGGCCAGGTACATGACTTTGGGTACAGAGGCATGGCAGGGCAGTGCTCCTGAGCTGGAGCCACATCACGTCCTGCCCTCAGCCAGCACGGCTGTCGGAGGGAGACCCCCAACTTTTCAACACCCATCCACACAGACAGACATGTTGTCCTCTGGCTTATAGCCTGTCCTACTGCTCACCCAGGCCTACAGCAGTAAGATCTTTCTCAAGCACCATCAGCTTAACATAACATTTCCAGTCTAAAAAGAACCTTCCAGCTACTGCACACTCCACATATTTTCACACCAGGAAGTGGCAATGCAACCAGTTGCTCCACAGTCACAATTTATACATGACAATTCACACAACTGCTAGAAGGATCAAGTTCTAAGAAACTTTGTGCCAATTTCTCTAAATAATTTAATTACTCTGACTGTTTAACAACAGCATGTTTTACAAATTAGGAACTTGCATATGCTCATTTTCACCACAAGAATCAAATGCTAGCTACTTCTAAACATCAAAAAACACAGCTTGCACAAATTAGTCATATTATTCAGAGAAACAAACAAAAAGCAAGACATTTACAGTATGCACAGAGTTGCTCCAGAGACACTCCTGGAGAAAACTGAAAGGGGGACAGTACAGGCAAAGTTCACTTGTGTCTGGATGTACCTACCCAGTGTAGACGTACCCTCTGTCCCAGGTTAGAGTTCATGATTATTACATTTCTTAAGGAACATCCCACTTGAAACCGATGACTGTTTAAACACATGCATGGCAGTTTGCCAACAAATCTTGTGCTGGCTGATGCTACCTGTTTCACGTTTTCATAGCATGAGGAAAGGAGCAGCAGCAGAGAAAACACTGGGCTGCCATCTCTAATGCCTCCAGTCCCAGCATGACGACACTGGGAAGTACTGCACCACAGGTACCCATGAACTCCATCAGAGGTACTCTCTTTTCTGGGAACAGATTACTTCATTATCTTCCAAAATTATTCTAAGTTTATGGGGGAGAATGGAAAATGTAAGACACCTTAAACTTCTCAGACTGTCCCGTGTTCCTGTAACTATTACTAAAAATCCAAATTGCTCCACCAGAACACCAACTTTTTCCTTATTTAATTGTCAACAGTATAGCATGGAGCTCAGAGGAGGAGCTCCTCACAGCAGCTGAGGCTTCTGTCAGTACAGTTTTTTAGGCAAGTAGGTAATGATAAGCAGTATTTGGAAGAATTATGTCCATGTTTGTGTTTCTGAAACACAAACTGATAATGTATTAAGATTTGTGGCATTTGGAACACCACATATGTAATTTTCATAAGGTGAATTCTCAGACATAGTAAAGAAGCACAAACAAAAGCAGAATCTGGAGGTAACACTCATGTTGCTTTTGTTTCCTGTGGGAATGCAAATAATGACAACTTACATCTGGAAGAAAACCTTGGATCCACACAGCTTTAAAAGCAGACAGATTGTGTTATCTAAAAACTGTGAATTTTTACTCTACTTTTCTGCAGGTAGTTATCACAGCTTTCAAACACACTTTTTGAGACAGCGTATCAAAAATACTTCCTGTATCTCAATGCATTTTAAAAACAGCAGAACAAAACAAACTGGCATTAGCACAGAAAATTCTAATTAAAAAAGAAATCACAAATTGTATGCCCAAATCATTTGAGATAGTTTGTAAAGTACTGACTGTGTATTAAAGCTTTGTCCAAGTATTTAGTAAGTAAAATCAAAGGCTGAGCCAGGCTGATTTCATTCTTCTCTAAAACCAGGGTGGTCTACGGGCAATTTTTGATACCGCTGGTGTTGCCAGGGAAACAAAATGAAAACAGGTGCCATCAAATACAAATTAAAGATTTACTTCTATTTTAAACCACCTTAAAACAAAGTTTCCATAAACTTAACTGATACTACTACAAATTTGACAATACTTTACAACAAGAAAAGGATTATAAGTTGTCTTTAGACCATCAAGTTTTAACTGAAGCAAATTTAGACTGATTGGCAACCCTTCCTTTTAAATAAATAAATTTCTTCATTAAATATGCATCATCCTCTTTAAAAATTACCTAGTGTACATTTTAAGGCAATATAATACCATGACAGAAACAGGGTACATGCAGTCTTAATAAGCTTTCTTCATTCCAAATTTTATCCACCTCCCAATCTAAGCAATTTTTTAGATTCTTTATGAAGTAAACAATCAGTATAGGCTCAAAGCATATAAAAATCTTCTGGTAAGTAGCAACAGAAGCTTAATATTTTCCTCCTAATTTGATTGCGGTTTTCCCCCACATATTAAAAAAAAAATCAAATATCACTTTAACTAAAATCCAAGTAAATACACTTCTGCTTTTAAAACTTGTAATAATGAGCTAAGAATTTGACAATACAGCAGTCAAGTCTCTAAAGCACTTCCTCCAGGTCAACAAGCTATACTGACAGAAAACATTTTTTAAAAAAAGTGAACATAGAATTCACTTCAATAAATAAACACTAATTCAAGTTTCCAAGGATGTCTAAAAATTGTTTACCGAATTCTTTTTTGGCTTAAAAAGACATTAGTTGTATACAAAAAATTCAAACAGACATTTCAATTAAAAGCAATATACAGACTCCCTCCTCTTTAATGAAGCTAATTGCCAGACTGCATAAAAATTAACCTTGTATATTTAGTGCTAACCCTAGAACTTGAAAGTTAATAGTAAAAAGAAATGGAAGTATATTTGTAGCTAATATGTATAGCTCTTGACTTAAAAGTGGTATATTTGACAATATCCTGGAAGATATTACAGAATTGCTAATAAAGTTAATTCTCCTAAATCTCTGCATAAACACCTTGCTGAACTATTTTCCACATCCATAGTGCAGGTTAAACAGAAACTGAATAAATTCAGCATACAATGACATGCACAAATGATGGAAAGTTGTTGTAGTTTTTTTTTTTTAAATAACAATGGCTGTAAAGCTCATTAATAGAAAAGCCCTGTTATGTTAAAATTGTCGTTTTAGATTTAATGACTCTTGATGATTGCCTATTCCAAATAAAATTTTCTTGAGATCTTCAAGTTGCAAACTAATTTTGCTTTGCACTCTGATCTATGTTTACACTATTACTAATATCACAAATGAGCAAATCTATAGCAATTAAAAAACTTCTGAATAAGCCTTTTGGTAGAAGGTTGTCTGCTTGTTTGCTTTTAACATTTACCCAGGAGAAAGCAGCCAGCTCAGCCACAGTGGATGCTATTACCCTGTGCCATGCTCCATCTGCTGAATGCATTCCGGGCTTTATCCTCATTAACAGCTCTATCAAATAACCTTTAACAATGTTTAGAGGTATAGGGCTTGAGCCAGTGCTCACTCACGTCATAAAGCATATTTTCATTAATTTCATGGCTCCATTCAACTTCTGTTTACTGTTCCAATATCTTAGAAAAATAATTTTTCCAGGTCCAACATTTACCACCAAAGCACCTTGTAAATAAACAGGTAGCATCGTGGTATGGGTCCTTTCTTCAGATTAGCACTACTAAGAATCTGAATCACTCACAGAAGATGCACAGCATTGCATGAAACTAACCAAGATCAAACTCCCTTTACAGTTATTTTAGTTAAAAGTTTCAAGTTAACTCACTTGTGTGTAATTATGAAATTACTGTACTGATCCTCCACTTACTTTGAAAGTGATTAATCAAAGTCAGAGAAAACCAACCATCAACTGAAGCATGTCTCAAATTTCCTATTCAGGGGAAAGTCTAAAAAGATGCACTAATTTAATTTTAATTAAATCCTCATTTAGAAGCATGCAATAAATGTTTTCCATTTAATTCAAGTTAAACTCCTGTTCCAGTACAAATTTCAAATACTCTCTGCTTCTGCTACTTTATTACACATGACAGATTAACATTTCCTTTTTGCACATATGCACCAGCAAACCCAACATAATTTAAAAATGTAAGGAATTTATACTTTTAAGAGTAATAAACATTAATTCTACTTCGAAAAATTCTAGTGACATAAAGTAAATTCTGGTGATGTGAAGGAGTGACAACTCATTCTCTAAACCACAATCAAACATGTATGCTAGATTCTGCAACTACTCTTTAATTGAACTTTAATTATATAGTTTAATTGCACTATATAAACTTGCAGTTTATATAGTTTTAATTGCACTTTATTTATATAGTTTTGTTACATGAACTTTCAAGCCATCTCCTCACTGAAAAAAAACAAGATAGAGAGATGCAAGAAAAAAGCAGGGTAAATAATAAAAGCAGGAAGACAAGAATTACACAGATCAAATTGTAGACTTTTTGAAAAGCTCTAATGTGAACAGGAATAGGATGCTATCATCTTCCAGTTTGATCACTGAGCACACCTCAAGTAATCTAGCATTTTCACTGCAAATCAATGCTAATGTCATATCATTAAAGAGTTCAATAAACCAGAGAGATCTGTCAATCCTTTGTTTGGAAAGCCATGCGGCACAACCTCTTTGAAAAGTTCCTTGGCCTATTAGGAAGAAAATATTTACTATCTTTGAAGTTTTGCCAGAGAACAAATGGTATTCTTTCCTATCTTGCTTTCATAGTGGTATTACGAATCTATCTTTCACATAAAATGGGCTGATGTTAAACATACAATGCCTTTGCATAGCAAGCTGCCCAGTCTTGGAAACTAGATGCTGCCATGCTGGCACATCATTCCCTAGGAGGCTCAGTGCACATCACTGAGTCTGGTAAAGTCAAGCAATGAACTGTTGATTGCAATTTAAGGAAATAAATAAAATATCATATGCTATATTTCATATGTTTTGCAACCAGATACTTCTAAACTTGTCTTCAGTGTCTGAGGAGAATTCACACACCATTTCTTTTCAGTCCATTTATATATTTTGACTCAGCCATGCCATAGGAATTTTCATTAAAATTCTATATTAGGCACACTGAAAAACGGAAAGAAATTGTATTTCTGTATCACAAGAAACTAGACTATACCCCTAGAGCACTTCCCTGGGTTGACTTCCTCACTCCTAAGAATTTTCCCCTTCACCTCTGCAGCATGGCCATAGGAGGGCTGATCATAAACAAATAAGCACATTAAATCCTTTGGAAATTCACTGCCTGCATTAATCCTGCATGCATTACACATTAAAAAAGAAGTTATGTTCAAAGGGTACTATGTCTGTATCTATGACTAGCATTTCCATGAAAAATAAGAGCTTAAGGAAGAAAGCACTTGAAATCACCTTACATATATGAGTGAACACCAAGCATATTTTAACTAAAATCATAAATCGTAGCTTTGAGTTTGGAGACCCATACACACTTTGAAATTAAAAAGAATTTTAAAAATCTACAGAGCAGGATCTCTGCACCTCCATGATCAGCTTGCCCAAGAGCCACAAGTGAAACTTGGACAGAAAATTATTTTTCTGTGAGACCACAATTTGCCCTTTATTTAGTTTTCAATTCACTACTAAAAATAACTCAACCACAATGAAAAGTAATGTCAAGCTGACAAAAGTACCTAAAAACTCTTCTTTCTATCTAGTAAAAATGTCATTACTGTAATAGTTAACAGTTGCCTTAATCGTATTCCAGAAAATTTAGAAATCAATCTCCTCACATTAAGGTACATACAACAACCCATCAAAAACATGCTTTTGTGCACCCAATTAAAGAATAATAGCTGATGAAATAAGTTATGAAGTCCAATTGTTGTTACAATTACAGCAATTCTCCTGGTGATCAGTAGATCTATTATCTAGATATTAAGACTCTAGCAAACTCTATGCAAATATTTCATTTAGGTAGCACCTCAGGTATTTGCTCACAAGAAATGGAAACATACACAGATATGCAAGTTCAAATGTACACAACCACTCATTTTAATTTGCCCAACATTTATCATCTTATTCCAGATGAGTTGAAAGGAGTCAAGTCATGAACAGGGCATTAGGACCTGGTCTGCACCTCAGCAATTACTTACCACACCATCAGCAGTTCAGGCAAAGAGGTCTGTTCACACACTATAAAAACTGACCATTCGTTTAAAGTAAGTAAGTAAATACATTTATTTTGACAAGTAAAATAAGTGAATACACTTATTTGGACAAATAAATCTTGAATAAAAAAGCATTTAGCACCTCTTTCTTTTTCCTCTATTGCCTCATCTGTTTTGGTTTTCAATTCATACAACAATTTCTGCACAGCAATTACTCACATTTTGATCAGAGTAGGTGGACAGGTTGTTTACTAATTTGAATTAGCAGCAAATTTAATTAAAATTTAAAGCAATCCTTTGTTAAGAACTCTTAAGTAAGTAAGTAACACTTATTTATGTGGAAAGCAATTCCTTTAAAACAATTTTTTTTTCCTCAGTCCATACAGAGAACATACTTTATCTTCTGTTAGACAAATGCAGTCTGGTGTAAACAACGCCAACGGGTTTTTTTCTTGACTAAAGTTATAACACCTATTTAAAACTTTGACTACAAACAGTAACAGAGGCAAATATATTATGAATCAAAACTTGACTTCAGCTGCATGCAAACTGAAGACCACTGGAAGTTTCCCCCCAAGAAGTTCTGCTGTATCACAGCAATAGCATTTAAAGATGGAAGAACAGAATGAGGTGGAGAAGGAGGAAGGCTTTGTGGGGGAACACTCAGCCATGAAAGGACTAGAATTCTGTCTAATTTTACCAATACGCCCAACCAGAAAAAGCCTCAAAGGACAGCTACAAAAATGCCAGTTTGTCCCTTAGGACAAGTATTTTTAAGGGTCAACTTCAGAAAAGCTCTGCAGTTTCCTTTAATAATTATTAAGTTTTAATCATAATAAATTTACAGATGTCCAGCTGAGACTCTGGTTTTGCAACTACCTAGATCAACTTGGCTGATGCCCAAAAACAGATGACCTACTTCTTCTACCAGTACCCCCCCCACATTTTTGTCCCCACCTAGTTGGAGTACCCTGTTAACAATATCATTGAAAGCTACTTCTTGTTACTTGTTAAGTTTTCTGATCCAGGTTATCATGCAACCACCGAAACGCTCATTCCAACAGAAACAGACGTTGGAAATGCACGGAAACAAGCAGGAATACCACCCCTCTGCACCCATTGCCTGCATTTAGGTCTGTATAAAGCAAATACAAAAATTCCATTTAAAGCCTAGAGAGGGCCAAAGGTCTTACAAGAGCTCTTTGAAAACAGAACACATGCTACTCCAATTCCTCTGCTGTCACAGCCACATCACATCAGTGCCTTGGGGTCCCCACAGCAAACACGTTACCTGCACCTTAAAACAGCACAGATCACCGTCATTCTTCCACAAGATTGTGAAGAGTAGTAAAATAATGAACAGTAATGTACAATCAAATATCCATATTTTAAAATCTTTAAATATTAGCTCACTCTATCTTGACACAGCAGGCAAGAAGACATCAAGTTACAAATTAACAGCGTCTCGTAGAAAGTTCTTAAAAGGTAAAGGACTTTTAGAAGTTAATTCAAAGTCTTTTGCAAAGATAAGCAAAAGCACTAAAAAAAGAAAACCATATAGTTTTACAAACCTAGTCTAATTTAAAACAGTAATGCTGAGATAAGATAGGTGAACTCCTAAAGAAAATAACAGAAATGAGATAACACCACATGTTGGAGAGAAGAAATGCTAGAGTGACTGTATAGCAAGACAGAAGTTGTTTTTTATTTTCCTTTCTTCAATTTCTGGCACAAAAGGCATATAGAAAAGTGTCTTCTTAATGGCTGAAAAACTGGTCCCAATTTGACTGCCATGCTCCACATGACACCTCTTTTTTCTTAGAGCCTTACAGAGCAATAATTCTCACTTCAATCTCCAGTTTTAATGCAATATGTCGAGAATAAAAAAACCAGGAAATTGTAGTTTGTTATAAGATACATCAGGAATAAAAGGTTATTACAAACAGATTAGTCCAGGGTGGAAATGACACAGGCTAAGCAGGAGGCATGGATAATCTGGGTAAGTGCCATGGAAAAATAAATATCATGATTGAACTTAAGGCAAATGGAAGTAGTTCAAATTGGCTTCCTCCAATTCACTGCAGAACATGTGATGCCCACATGTCCATTTCCAACAAACTTCACCATAAAGAAACAAAGACCAATACTGTGAAGTGTTGAAAAACACATCTAGCACCAGCTTCTTCCATCCCACAACAATGTGAATTACTGCAGCTGCCTGATAAGCATGAAAGAAAAGCGTTTGGGCTTTTTTAGTCTTTTTATTTCCTTGTCTTTTGTAAGAGAGCTACCAGCATTTATTTGAAGCACACCAACCTGTCAGTAACTGTTCACCTTGCAAAGAAGAGGAAATTTTATAAAACACACACGTTGCCATTTTACAGTTGGTCTAAAAGGCTCAAAAGCAGTAACTCCCCTCAGCCCATTTCCTCCATCCACTACACGCTCCTACAACTTCTCTGGCCCAGTTCTAGGAGGTTTCTATCACGTTAACTTTTCAGAACATCAGCTGCTTTATCCAACTCCATGTGAGGCCATAATAATATTAGTGTTTGCTTAACAGAAAGGTCAGGAACTTCTGGCTACGGACAGGATGTCTCTAACAGCAGCAGCCCACACTTAAATTGATCATAAAAAGCTCAGCCTTGCAGGAATAACTGATCACATCATTGCATGAACATGAGGAAAAATTTTAGTAAGGGTGGCCTGGAGAAGGACCTCAAAAAGAGCCATGCTTAAGTTTAAAGACTAGCTTTATGGCAAAGTGTTATTAATCTACTTGTTTTTAAAGCCAAATACCAGCAGCAGAAGGATCATATGAAAACTATGCAGCTTAAAGGATGTTCCACCAAAAACAATCTTACATGACAATTTGAGATCATGATTTCATCAGCAAAGACAGAGGATATTTCACAGGCATGTTACCAATTTTTAGAAAAAGAGCAAAATCACAACTGTTACAGTAAAACAGCCCATTCTCTGCGCTCTTGTCACAGATTAAAAATAGCAAATTTAGAAATACTAAGGATAGATATCACATGCAGAGGAGTGACTGAACAAAACATGGTTAATGGTTTGAATTAAGTTTTGTCTGGGGCAGGACATACATATTTTATCACTACAGGACAGCATATATGCTGCAGCCAATGGGGACATGGGAATTCAGCTGTTAAAACATCACTGCAGCTTCAGAGGAAGAGATTGAGTCTTGACCTAGAACCACAATGAAGTCCCCTTTAATTAGCTCCACTATAAATTGCTAACTGCTCATCACAGCAGAGCAATCAAAGGCAGATGCAGACACTGTCAGCCACATTAACCCTGGATGCTGCACAGTCTGCTGCAATCAACATGCTTTTAGCCCTGCTAGATGGGTTAAATTATTTAGGTTTGAATGATTTTTTTACAAGCAATTCCTTGCTATTTCTAGTGGTTGTATCACCATGTCTTAGGGCAACCCTGAGGATGTCTCTATTTCTCTCTCCTTTACAACTACCTGAAAATACTCCTTCTTTAAAAAAAAACACAGAAAATACACAGAAGTTTCACTTTTTATCATTAGCAAAAGCAGAAAAGGACTGACATCAAGTATGTGAGACAGTCCATAATTTTTAGGTGAATAAAGCATTAAAACTACTGAGCTGGCAATTGCTCTTGACCTTTGAGCCTCAAACCAAGTGTGACAACTACAGCTCCTATTGAACTCAAGTTTGCAGCAGGAACAAGTGAAATAAATCTTAGGCTGTGCCAAGGGAAATATAGGTTGGATATTAGGAAAAAGTTTTTCACAGAAAGAGTGATAAAGTACTGGAATGGCCGGCCCAGGGAGCTGGTGGAATCACCATCTCTGGATGTGTTTAAAGAAAGACTGGATGTGGCACTCAGTGCCATGGTTCAGTTCAGGGGTTAGGGCTTGGGTAGGACTCTATGATCTTGAAGGTCTCTTCCAACCCAGTCATTCTGTGTGAAATAGCATGGATGACACTTACAGCCAAATACACTATGACAGAAATACTTAACCCGAAAAAGCCTGCTGCTTCTTCCCCCTTTCACCTGAAATTCCATTTTGCACCCCCCACTACTTCTTTCCCATCTGAAACTAGTACAAATCCTTGGAAAAGTCAGAGTGTGGTTAAGCAGAGGAAGCTATGCTTGTTTGCATGGAATCTGCTATTTCCTCTCTGCCAAAACACTTGTTTAAAGAAGTCATGTAATATTTCTATTAAGCTGTAAATGCAGTTGACAAGGAAATGGCCTACTGGCAGTGCATTACCTTTGTGGCAGTGCCAACCAGCCTACAGCAAAATAGTGTGCATGGTAATTTCACTATGCATTCCCAGGCAACAAAATTGTGCCTTACATAAATACCACAGAACTCCAGCAACATCTAGGAAAAGCAATGAAAATTTGCCCAAGCTCTCATGCTTGCCTGTATCAATTCTGTATCATAACTAAAACAAAGCATCTACATATGGCCAAAAGTCCTGTGAAGCTGTATCATATGACACCAGAAAAACTATTGCAACTTAAATCTGTGTATTTCTTGTTAACCACTGTAACAACTCACTAATAAAAATTAAGAAAAACTGAAGGTATCAAATATACGAAAGAGTACTAACTACATACAAGCCCTTAAAAACCATAACGTAATTTAAACGTAATTCATTAACAAGAACACATGCTGTATGTAATACAGAATTGTGTTAGATTACATTGGCCTTTGATAGCATTCACTTGATTACAAGAATTAAACAGATCCACAAGCATTCAAACACAATGACCTTTGATTTATAAGCAGCTATTGTCATGCACATAAAAATCCTCCCTGATAATGTAATCCTCACCTTTCAACAGCTGATGCAACTGCATACAGTGATGTTACTCAGACGTAATTAAGGCGTTTTTGTTAGAAGTATAACCAAAAATCCCAGCATGATCAAGTGTAGTTAATTTGTCATCAATCATTCTTCAAAATATTTTACAGGTTATTTCATCTTAAATTCCCATCAAAATCCAGCTTCAGAGATAGTTATTTTGTTCTCAGCTTTCACCTAAATATTTTTAGTTTGAATTGTGATTTTAAAACACTTAATTACACGGAAGAAAAATATGCTGCAGGAAAACTACTAAAGTTTGCTTCCAAAATTATGTAATGTTTCTAAATTAAAATCACTCACTAGCTTTAACGGAAATTTAAGGAAACATCTCTCTCCAAAGAGCACACACAACCAAAAATCAAGAACCTCACAAACAAAAATAGCACTAAATACACTTGAATTCAGATGTGCATCACCTTACAGTAATTGTATATAAACAGTACCTTCTCTTTCTATAGTGGTATTTCTTTCTATTAAGATTCTGATACATGAGGCACCAGCAAAAGAAAACGAAATAAAATAAATTAGTATGCATGACAATTTTGCAGCAAATTGCTAAGATTTTTCTGGAGAAAAGTATGCTTTAAGCAACATAAAGTGTCCTCTTAATTCAAAATGGGTTTTAAACAATTTAAGAATGGAGCATCAGTGCAATCACCATAGCTGTTCTATAGTTTATTACGAAAGCAGCATTACAACAGCAGCACGACTAACAGTGTCAAGTTATCCCCAGATAAACATTGATCCCCATTAGCTTCTCCAAGTAATTCCTTTGTAACTGCTACTCCTCATAAAGCAACTAATTCTATTTACAAAAAGTAAACTCATTCATTAAGAGACCTTAGGAGTCACAATAAATAAAAGCTGTCAGGTGTAACTAATAATAATAATATTAGCACTGCTCCCATAGGACAGTTCTGAATTCTTCTTTAGGTCACCTTTATTTCAAAACTACCTTTCAAAATCAGACTGACTCTTGGTGATGCAAATCTCCAAGTGCAGTATTCTCTATATTACCCCAAAGCCAATTAAGAGCGTCCTGCTGCAGCTCCCTCTCAAGTGGAGATACAGGCATTCTGAAACCTTACAGAAATGTGTTAAAACACAGGCAAACTGGAGTCAAGAGGAAGCAATACAGAAAGTAAAAATTGTTAGTATCAAAATCTCTGTTCATAAACATACAGCTTTATGATTCCAGTATTAGGGGGTTTTGAATGTTTTGTAGGTTTGAGGGTTGTTTTTTTTAATACAACAAATAAAAAATGCCACCAACATACTTACCCTCATTGGGTGAATATCAGCATATGGAGGCTTTCCTTCAGCCATTTCTATTGAAGTTATACCAAGGGACCAGATGTCTGCCACACAGTTATAGCCAATCTCTTGTATGACTTCAGGAGCCATCCAAAATGGAGTTCCTATAACAGTATTACGTTTTGCCATTGTATCCTGTAATTATATTATTACGAAATTAAACCAGAGATGCTTATTTTCAGATTATTTTTATATCAATTCTATATTTAAAGTTAAATTATCCACCCAAAGGTCAAATGGTAGTGACTTCCAATTAAGACCAAACAGATTCAGCCCATAAGCATACAGAGGCCAAAGAGACGACAATAAACCTCATACTAAAATTTAAAGGGATCATCAGGCACTTGATACACTGGGCTATAAAAACAAACAACTAAAAACTAAATAGCCCTGCAGCACGTTAAATACTCACCATGATAAAGAATGTTAGTTCTGCCACTACCAATAGTGGCAGTGACACTGCTCAGACACAAAATTCAAGGCAGAAGACAAAGGTGAAAGAACAAGGTTGGGAGCATTATAGCATTTTAAAATTATCTTCCCACAGTTACTTACTGTTAACTGGCCAGCCACACCAAAATCAGCTAATTTTGCATGTCCCTCAGTGTTAAGAAGGATGTTTCCAGCTTTTATATCTCTATGAATTTTTCTCATAAAGTGCAAGTATTCAAGTCCTTTAAGAGTAGATTTCAAAATAGTTGCAATTTCATCTTCTGTTAGCTGCAAGAAAACATAAAACCACTTTCAGGTATACACAAAACGTCCATATATTTGACTTATTTAAATCATGATCATTTCATAGTGATTATTGTAAGGAGCACAATGCTTGACTTTTTTTTTTTTAGCAGACCAGAAAAACTTCCATTTTAAAGCTAAAAAAAACCCGAATAAAAAATAAATTATTAAATGCCAACTATAGAGAAAAAAGATGTTGTGTAGACTTGGCAGACCAAAATGCTTCTCTTAACTCTAATATAGCGCAGAGTCACATGCCATCACAAATGCTACAATAAATTGCAAGTCAACTGGCAAAAAGATGACAGACATTTCATTATGAAAGAAAACACAACAGAGTGAAAAAAACTGAGATATATTTTTTTTATGGCTTCCTAAATACCACAAAGTCTTGAATAAGTCATCAGCTAGCAGTTGTTTATTTTCATCACTTCAGATCAACAAAATAGGAACACATAAGCTCCTGAACAAGCGTTATCAGAGAAACAGCAAGAGTCTCTTTTTCAGGTACCAGACCCCTTTGAGAACAATTCTTCATCAACATTTTTTCTCAAATAAAAGCACAAACACACACATATAATGCATTCCATGTGATGCAACTGCTCAAGGAAATACAAAGAAACTATCCATACAACTGAAATGCCAATTAATTACAGTACACTGATGCTTCAATAGAAGAACTAAAATGAACTTCACACATTCTCAGAAATGCAAGAAACTGGAAAAGTGAAGATGAATACTCTGATTTGGCTACAATGCTGGCTTGCATTTTTCCCCTCTTTCCTCTACTTTTCCAATCCTACACAGAAAATAAATTAAGAACTAGCAATTCCTTCCAGCTTCAGTTCTGAAAATGCTGGTAGACATCCACACCTCCCTCCAAAAAGCAACCACCACCAAAAGCCTGTAAGAAACAAAAAACCCACTTGTGATCACTCTAAGCCAAAAGAATGAAAGAACAAAAAGGAAAAAAAATATTACTCAACAAGATTATCCGCACCTGAGCTGCTCAGAAGTTTTAATTATTTAATAAGCAGAACCACTTCCCTGTTGCAGCTTCCATCCAGTCTCACAAAACCTAGGTGTGGAGCCCAAGGGCACAGTTGCACATTTATTTAAACAGCAGTCCCAAGCTCCAGTCCCTCCTTTCCGGGCAACCTACAGCAGTTAATTCACAGTGTCTCAGCCCCTCTTCCACTGAACTATAACAGACAGATCCTAGTTGAAAACAAACCTGTCTGCCAAATTATTTTTCCAACAAAACAGCTCCTGGATTCAACTCATGGCATAGTAAAGGACAAAGCAAAGTAGCTGCTGCTCAAACTGGCATTGCTTTCAAAAAAGTGCATGTGTTGATTTACCCCAAGAGTTCCAGAGACTTTTATAAACCTTTTCCTATGCGAGCAGAGGATGAAACTGATGGTGGTGTATTAGCTCCAAGCCAAGCAGTTACCGCCTCTGCTGTGCATTATGCATTCCTTGCCCACCATTTATCTCTGAGATCTTTCACTGTTTCTATTCAGCAGCACACTGCTCAAAGCCTTCACTTGTGCTACTTTATGCTGACTGCTATGCTGCTTCAAAGGACTGCATGCCAGAAGAACTGAAAACCCTGTTACACACAGTTCAAATAACACAACTTTCCTGGTATTGTGCCATGGGAGTAAAACCATTTACCTGATCTGGAGTCAAGCAAGAAGGGACTTCAAATCAACTGTAAGATAAAACTTAAGTATGGTCAAAAAGATATTTGAAGAAAGAGACAATCCTTATTATGTGAGCCAAAAATTCTATGATGAATCACTAAAACTGTAATTATCTGCAGACTCACACTTCAGGCAATTTAAACCCTGGCTATTATACACTGCATCTTGAATGGTTTAAGACATGCTGAGTGTAACACTTGCTGCCCAAACTTTACCAAATCCACCCAATTGCAGAAACAATACAATGTCCTGAATCTCCAAAACCTTCCATGCAGCTAATCCTGAACATGCAACAGAAAATGACCTTGAGCACTGACAAATGTATAGCAAGATAAGCGTACAACTTCCCTCCCACTTTCATCTAGAAACAAGTATTATGAAAAATGGTGCTTGGAGGACACGGCAGAGATCGCTCTTCAATATGTTGTGCTTCTAAGGAGGTAAACACCCAGCTTTAGTTCTTGAAAAATTAACTACATGAAGATCTTTGATCATCAGCTCTAGATGGAGAAGTGGTTTTGTAGCTGCACGACAAAGTCCAGCTCTCAAAAGGAGAGGCTAATGGAAGACTGGAACCAAAAGCTGGCAAATAAGCAATGGAGTGAGAATCCAGCAAACCAAAAGAGAATCCTGGAGTGCTGCAGCCTGATGCACTATCTGGGGATCCTCAGCAAAGTAAAGCTCTACCATGGCTAAATATTACAGAAGAACAAAGCATTTACATATCCAAATACACAAAGTGGTCAAAAAAGCCCAGAGAAGTGAATACCACCTCTAAGAAGCAGGCAGAGAGCACAAGTCATGTTTATCACAAACAGCAGTAACAGGAAAGCAAAGGAAAAAAAGAAGGAAGAACAGATTTATGATGTTCCAAGACACATCAATTCCAGCTCCAGACATCCTCGATTTATCCACTTGTGCTTCATATAATCATCATCTATATAACATGATACAGTCACTAAAATCACTCCTGCTTATATTGTTGCTGAACATGGCCAAGTATGTGCACAATAATACTCAGACAAAATGTTTGGCTTTAACGCCTAATATTATTTAGAAGGATGGAATGAATTACCAGCCTTACACAAGAAGCAAAGAAAGTACACTCACCTTCCCTACACAAAATTATCTTTTCAGAAAATAATGCACTGCCATATTGAACATTACCATGCAATCACCACAAAAAAAGTATTTAAAAAAAAAACTTCAAAATCATTAATTCCATTATTTTTGTGCCATTTAAACTTTTTGCAGAACCCACACCATCTGTGGATAACAGTGAAAGCACATAAATTACACAGTTCTCCGCATGTATACTTCTAAATCCAGAAACACTAACTATGCAGTATTGCATCTGAGCTATACTGCATAGTTAAATGCAGTACACCATTTCTTCCCTTATTGGATGCACTAAACATTGTTTTTAAAGTTCCATTATGTTGATCCTGTAGACCAGAACCATCTTGTGCAGAGGGTTTTGCACACACTAATGGTATTTAAGTATTTTGTACACTGCCTGCCAAAAAGCAAACGGTATCCTGGGCTGCATGAGATAACATTGCCAGGAGATGCAGGAAGGTGAGGGATCCTTCCCTTCTGCTCCACACTGCTGACACCTCACCTAGAGTGCTGGGTTCACTTCTAGACTTCTCAGTATAAGAGACATGGAAACACCAGAGAGGGTTAACAAAGGGCCACAAAGATGACCATGGGACTGGAACATCTCTCCCAGGAGGAGAGACTGAGACTGGGACCATTCAGCCTGGAGAAGACCAAGCTCATGGGGAATTTTTTTAATGTATGGGAATAACTGAAGGGAAGGTGCAAAGAGGATGAAGTCAGGCTCTTTCCAGTGGTGCCCAGTGACAGGAACAGAGGCAATGGACACACTCTCAAACACAGGAGGTTCCTTCTAAACAGCAGGAAACTTTTTACTGTGAGTGTGACTAAGCACTGGAACAGGTTACCCAAGGAAGTTGTGGAGTCTCCCTCCTTTGAAAACCACGGAGAAATGGCCCTGGGCAGCCAACTCCAGATGGCCTTTTTTTAGGAGGCTAGTTGGGCTAGATGACCTCCAGAGGTCCATTCTAACATCAACCATTCAATGATTCTGTATTAGTAGAATTTACAACTCCATACAACAAAATTGGTGCATTTTACACCAATTTCAATAAATTATGGGTGGTTTGTTTTAGCTGACTTGTCTATATTTAAAGTTTGAATATAATCCCAAAATAAACAAAATCCAAAATATATCATTACTAAAGAATAAGTAAGTTAGTTAACTGTCTGAACAAAAGGCAAGTGTGTGTTCCTCAGGAGGTAAAATCACTAGCTTTAGTTCTTGAAAGATTAGTGGCGGAGGTCCCTGCTGACTGAAAGCCAGGCTGTGTTATTCCAGTTTACAAAACGGGCATGAGGGAAGATCCAGGAATCTATGTATATGCAAGCCTAATCTCAGTTTCTACAAAACTGATGGAGAGCATCATACTAGGTACTACTGAAAGGCCTTCAAAAGAACAATGAGATCATCAGGCACTGTCAACATGGGTTCACAGAGAGAAATCCTGTTTAATTTGATACCTTTCTATGATGAGGTCACCCACCCACTGGTTTTTAGTTAAGTCAGGCTTATGATACCTCATGGCATCCTTCTGCAGGATGAACAGACACACAGTGAGCTGGAGGCTGAAGGCCAGGGTTCAAAGGGCTGTAGTGAATGGAGCTACATCTGGCTGGTGACCTGTCACCAGTGATGTACCATCAATTCTAGGGCTAATTTGGTTCACTACTTTTATCAATAATCTGGATGCAGGAATTGAACGCACCATTAGTAAAGTCTGCTGAGGATACCAAAGTGGGAGATGCTGTTTGAATGAAAAGTCTTGCAGAGGGATTTGGACAGAATGGAGCACTGGGCAATGATGACCAGGATGAAACTGAACAAGCCTGAATGACAGATTCTACATCTGGGATGGGTAGCACAGGGACAAGCATAAATTGGGAGAGTAATGGTTCAAGAGCAGCCCTGCAGGAAGGGATCTGTGTCTGCTAGTCAGCAGCAGGCTCAGCAGGAGTCAGCAATGCACCCTGGCAGCCCAGAGGACAAACCCCTTCCTGGGGTGCATCAAACTCAGCATCCCCAGCCGGTCACAGAGGTGACTGTCCTGCTGTACAGCCTTGGTGCAGCCTCTCCTTGAGCTCTGTGTGCTGCTCTGGGGCCCACAGCTGAAGAATGAGGGTAAAGGATAAGAATGTGTTCAGAGAAGGGGAAATACTGATTTTTTTTTTTTTAACATGACAAAAAAATAACATACAGTTCTTCTTTACAGCATGGAGACTAGCTGACACACAAACTAATGCAAACCTGATGGAATTTGTGGAAATAAATGGAGGACACTTTTATAGCCTACCAATTGTTGGAAGTAACAAGGGACCAAAGTACATAAAAACAGATCCAAAGCTCCTACAACTATTCATTTATTCACAAAACCACACATAAACTTTTAAAATCCACATCAAAATGCTTCCTAATTATGTCTCCTCCCTTCTTTACTCTAAATCAGAATCTGTCGTCTTAAGCATGGTTAAAAGTCGCTGTCTAGGTAGCGTAGTGTCTGTGTCCCTACAAGCAACTTTCAACACACAAACAGCTAAGTATAGAACCAGACCATCACATGCTTTGTCGCAGCACACAACTTGCCATCTACTCAATACCCAGTACTCTCGAGTTCTAGAAGTAGTTTGATATTGACACACATGCAATGCCATTGATAATCACCACACAGAACAATTAAAAGAAACAAAACTATTTCATATTAATATAAAACCATGTTCCAGTCAATGCTGCTATCCTGATCTAGATGTATGGTTCTGACACTATTCTATTCCTGATCAATCTGTATGGGCAGTATTTTTCCTAAACAAGTTGGTCAATTTTATTCTGAGATCTTCCATGCACAGCATCATTCTTCCCTTAGCACAGCTCTATACCTTGCACCTTATATATAAGTCATAATGTTTCTGCTTCATTTTTGATTTCTGTTCATATCAAGAGCCTCACTTAAACCCTTGCGGAACATTTATCTCTTTGGTATCTTAGGCTAGTTCTAATCCTGCATGCTGTCCCTTTGACAGGTTGGTGCTACCCTCTAAATAAGAGTCAGCCATGGAACAGCTTCTAATCCTTCACCATCAAAACCACATGCAGATTGTATATTAAAAAGAATGTGAATGATAAAGGTGAACCACTCTACAGCCTACATAAAATACATTAGACATGAGGACAATCTTAGAAATCAAAATCTGGAGCAAAGCAGCAAATTCTAGTGTTCCACATCTATTAGGAGACTATAAGAGACATCTAATTCACATATTTATATCTAACTGGCTATGGATGCCACACACAAGGGAGAATGAGGGTTTATCCAGTCCATCACACACCACCTAATCCATGCAGCTGTTGGGACAACTCATCCACAGGTTCTCCTGCACACATTCTCCTTCCTGAGGCCCCTCTAAAGTGGTCTGGGTCAGCTGAATTGTTTTAACTGACTAAGTCCATTCCCAGCTGCTCTTTTTACACTAATACATGCACATTAAATCTGATGCTTCCAGGAAGTATCAGATTACTGCATCTAAACACTCTGATTAGGTTGAACACATCGGGTAGGTCCATTCTCATGGCAAATAAAGGAGCCATTCTTCCACCAGAAGCTACGAAGCTCAAACATTTCACATCCCATCATCATCACACACCTCTCCTATTCTTCATTTACACAAAGACAAGTCTGGACTAAGAAAAAACCTGATATTCAGGAGAGAAGGGCAAATAAGCAGGGAAGAAGAGATGACAGTTCCCACAATACCCTTCCAATTTGTAGTATTTGACATCTAACTTAGGAAGTAGGCAGAAATCTTCAGAGAGAAAAAGAGTTGTTACAGTTCTAGCCTGAAGCCAATCTTAGATTTTAGTTCCCACTACCTATTACAAACTACACTGTCCTGAAATTGCTTTCCCTGAGCCTCTCTTTCAGGGCAACTAGACCCTTTTTTGAGCAGATGTATATGCTATGAGTGAATATAGTGCTCTTCAAACAAAATCACAGCCTCTGTCTTGGAGTAAAGTACCAAATCATGGCATTACTTAGGACAACAAGGTTTGGTCTAAGTCTGCCAGATAATCTTCACTTAATCCTATACTATCTAAGGAGACACCTCAATATTACAGTAATGGACAGAGTAAGAACTCACTACCATAAGACCCAAGCTGCACATAAAATCATACAGAAAATATACTGCAATAAATGTAACTACAAACATTCACTGTACAGGTGATGATCAGTGTTAGCATTTTTAAGATTTGTTTTTCACTACATAATCCTAGTAACATAAATTTCATAATACTTCATTAATATAATATGCAAGAGACCTCATCTTCTCTTTCCTTTAAATTAGCATTTTTGTACTGGATTATTAAAGATAGTGCAAACACATCAGTCTTTTATGTGTAGTTTGAAAATTACTACAGCCTAGCAGCAGCATAAAATTACCTAAAACATACCTAGTGGCTCATAGGAAAAACTATTACAGGAAATCTCATGCTTAACATTAGCTAACATTAATACACAGGCAGATCAAGAACTGATCAGAATATGAAAGTCAGACTCTTCAGCCCTTCATTACCGAGTCCCAGCTTCCTAGAAGATATCTATGAAGTACTGAACCAGATGTTGAGCACAACCTTAGAAGTAAAGCAGAAAAGTACAGAACCTCTTTAGCACTGCACTAAGTGCAGATTTTAACTATGATTTAGTAGCACATGCTTTGGCACGTCTACAAAGAGCTGTGATCAGCACCAATGTAGTTGTTTGGTTGTGCAAAGTCCTCTTCTGACAAGAATAAGGTCAAGAACTGCACTGGAAGCCCTTAACACAGGTCTGCTAAAACAATACAACTGTATGCCTTTCTAACAGGAAGCACTTATCTGAGTTGCCACTGTTTAAAACCAACTTTACCATCATAGGGAACACATCTGCTAACAGCTCACTTGGCTCACAAGCTACACACCTGCTCATACCATCCCCACTGGGTCTGACAGCATCACCAAGAGAGACCTTGCACAATCTTATAAGCCAACAAAGAGCTGGCTGAGCATAAAGGGCAACCTCCTAGAAGTATGAAAACAGTCTTTCCTGGCAGGCAAGGTAAGTAAATACAGCAGAAAGCAATCTTGAACAAAGAAAGAGATGAGAACTCATAACTGAGCTGAAGTGCAGGAAATAAGGCATGCAAAGCACAAAAACAGATTACTAAAGATAAATAAAGAAGCACTGCCTGGATAGTAAAGAGCTGAATTACAAAGGCCAAGAATAGGGTGAACTTGCATCTGGAGAGCAAAACAGAAGACAGCAAGAGGGAGGGGGGGGAGGGAAGGAGGGACTTTGTGTTGGGCGGTCAGTCTGTTAACAAGCTATGCGGAAATTTCCCAAACACGTTCCTTGCATCAGTCTTTAGCAGGGTTGCTCTGACTCTCAGTTATCTCTGCCTAGTAGCAAACTAGAACAAGTTAGGAATTACTCTAGTAAACTGGACAAATACAAGTCCATGAGAACAGATAAGATCCAAAGGTGCCAAGGAGCTGGCTAATGTCAACTCAAGGCTACATCTTATCAACTTTAAAAGATTACAGCAATGAGGGTGTCCCTTACAACACCATCATCTTCAAAATGGGCAAAAAGAAGGACCTGAGGAACTACAGGCTGATCAGCTCATTCTCAGACCCCAAGTATGGGGTAAATCCACAGAGAAGCTAATTTTGTTTGTGTTTTTAGACACACAAATGATAAAAAAGTGACTGGGAACAGCCAGCCTAAGTTAACCAGAAGGAAATTATGCTAAATTAACCTGGTCACTTTCTTATGAGGGTGAAGAGAAGGCCAAGGATGTCATTTTGTCTGACTTTACAAGGCTGTTGGCAGCCTCCAATCTGTGTTTTTAACTAAATCTGGGGAATCATGGAGAAGATGCAGAGGAACAACCAGCTGGACTGCCAGGCTCAGCAGTGGTTCAATGCGTAACCAAGAGCCAGCTCTAAGCAATGTTCTCAGAGACTGATCATAGGGTGAATACTCCCAACATCTTGATCAACAACCTGAACAGTGAAGAGGAACACACCCCATCGTGGTTTGTGGATGACATGAAACAAGGTGGAAACAGCCAATACACTACAGACAGGGCAGGGCTGCCATGTAGAGGGATCTCAACAAGCTGTAAGAATTAGCTTGACAACAAATACAGTAGTTCAATGATGGCAGAGTCCCACACCAGGAGAGAACCACCCCATGCCATGAGCAGTAGGGACGGAGAATCCATGTGGCAGGGAACATTCCTCCAGGAAAGGTTCTGGGTGGCTCCAGAAGACAAGCTGAACATCAGTCAGCAACATCAGCAATACGCCCTAACCATAGACTGGCCTTCATTAGGAAAGCACAGTCAGGTCAAGTAAAAATCCCCCTCTATTTAGCATTTGTGAACACAAATCTGGAGCACAGCACCCTGTTCCAGGCTGCTATAAAAGAAAGGCTGACAAATTGGAGAGTCCAGTTAGAACTGGACTAGAGGGGCTAGAACAAACCAAAACAATCCTCACTGAGCATACAAGAAGAAATAAAAGTTCTTGGGGCTGGAGAAAGAGACTGAGTCTCACACTTTTCAGATTGTTAAAACTGATCTGAACAAGATCCTAAACACTAACTGGACCTCCTTCCTTGGAAAAGTAGATTCACCTAGCTGACTTCCAGAGGTCTCTTTCAAATTAAAATTATCACTTATTCCAAATCAGTGGCACACTGTTCACCTCTTTCCTTACCACCTCTAAAACAGACATCCAAATTCAAAAAAACAGTAGCCTTTCTTTTACCTGTAGTTTTTCTACATTTCATCTGCTTCCTCACCACAATAATATATAGCAATAAACCCATCTAAACTTTAAAGACTCTTTTATTGTAAAATAAAATACACATGGAAAACCATAACGAAACTTGGCTCAACTCCTTGAATGGAGACAAATTTTATTGCCCAAATTACAATTTTATATGCAGAGAGGCTGACTCAAACTGGAAGTACATTAAAAATTCAGCTGATATTTCTGTCTCTCCAATGCAAACAATGATGGGGTTCTTTTGAGAGGAAAGAGCAGTGTGGGAAGGCAATACGGTTAAACTTCCACTCCTTACTACAATAAGATTATGTGTGTTTTGCGATGCAAGTTATATACAGGGTACCAGTAGATGACTGACGAAACATTCATTTAAACAGCTACCTTTCATTGCAAGATTTTATTATAAATTTCTTCATATTCTAGGTTTACATAGTCATTTCATTGTCTGAGCAACTTAAAACTGGCACTAACTGAAAATTATTTACAAGAGGGGAAAAAAGCTGCTGCTTGCATTGAATAATTCCAACAATTTTTTATTTGAAAAATTATTTGAGTGACTGACTTCAAACCACAGATGCAAGTTCTGCTATTCTCCCAGAAGTTCCACAGATTTTCTGAAACATGGGTGAGGAGGCAAAGGAGATCTGTTGACTGTACAACTAACCAGACTGTTCAGATGAGAAAAAATATGAAAATCCTACCTCCTCCTCAACATACCACAGCACTGCTCATCTTTTAGCAGTGACCTGACTGCAAAGAGATCAGTAACAAATATAAACATTGTGAAACCCAGGAAATACAACAATTAGAACTGAAGTAGTATTTAGTAAACTTTCTACCAAGAAGTACATTTTTTAAACAGAAGGTGAATTATATGATGCTGAGCATTTTAGTATTATATGGCCAGTTTTAAGACAGCCCATAAAATGAACTCCAACATTTTATGCACCTGTAGGAAATTACAGAAATATAGAAATCATCCAGGAATCAAATTCTTCTTAGAACTGACTTGCAGATGTTCATGGCACAAGTTAATAACAGTATTTCTTTTAATGGAAAGAGGAAGGTCAGATAAAGTTTGGGGAGAGATAATTCTGTCTTCAGAGCAATTGTTATAGTATTTTACAAATAAACACAGGACTTCAGAGGATGTATAATTTAATAGCATATTAGTCCTCACTGAGTGAGCATGATCTGCCAAGACACTAGAAAAAGGGGAAGAGAGGACAGTTAGTGTATCCCAAAGCACATTTACCAGAGGATGCTGCATAGCCAATCTTTGTTTTGAAACTTCCCCATTTCTGAATGCTTTTGGTCAACTGTAGTTGCATGTAATACATACAAAGTTATTTTGGAAATGGATGAATACCAGTGTAGCTCAAGCTTCCTTTTCTTTCGTAAAAATTAGCCAACACATAACTTGCATCTTACTTCTGGCACACAAAGATTTTTCAGCTCAGGGAAAAAACAGTAATTTTCATGAGCAAACTTCCAAGCAGATAAACACAGTTTAATGCAACTGAAAGAAAGATCTATCATTTTGAGAGTCAGACAGTACAATCCATTTTTAAGGAACTTACAATGCTACTCTAAAGAACTAAGGAAAAAATATTTCCCAGCATTTATATAGCAGTCAATCATTCAGAGCCATAGTAAGGATTTTATTAGACAAGCACTGAATAATCTCAGTGTTGCATTGCAGAGGCTAGGATAAGCTAACCTGCTTTGTAAGGCTAAACACAGAACAAGGCAATCAAGACATTTGTGATCAAGTTCTTTCCTCCTTTTCCTCAACCCACAAAGAAAAACAGTTTAACAATGCTGGCCTAAAGCTCAGTCTCTGAAGAGTAACACAGCTGATTAGCCCATTGAGTCAATTCATCACCTGGAAGGCCCACTGACAGAACATGGCCAGCAGCACAGCCAGGATGGACTTGTCCATGGACACCAAGATGACATAAGCAAGTGAGCCAGTGCAGAAGGAATTTCAATCTTTGTGTATGGACTGTCTGGGTACTAACTAATCCACGTGGGTTCAACTGAGGAAGTGATAACTGCGATAGATGCTACTTAAAATGTACAAGAGGTACTAGGCCCTAGACAGCTGCTTTAGAGCTAATGATCACATGAACTTTAGTGAAGCAAAGGCCTACAAATTGGAAATATTTTAACTGTGAAATTACTGAGAAACATGACTGCTTAAAACTGCAAAACAACATCCTTATGAGCAAAATGCCTTTAGTCCAGATAACAGAAGATTTACCCCGGATCCCCATGGTAACGTACAGAGAAAGAAAATCCATCAGGACATTTAAATACAACATCCAGAGATTTGGATACACTATTCACTTGAATTAGTGGAGCTTAAACACACAGAAAAAAGTAATTAGCTAAGAAAACATAGCAGAAGCTAATCATTAGGAGTACATGAGGCATTACACATGTAACTGATAAAGTGATAAAGGAAATAATTTTAGATACAAAATGAACAATCTCTGGCCCAACTGCACAGTACCTGCACAGCAATCCACTCCTACACTTGTGACTTAAAATACTGACCCAAGTAAGACAGGTTTGTCTGATAAACCTACAACATAGCCACTACCTGGTATGTTTCAGTCAGTTGAATTTGGTCCCCAAAGAGTCAGGATTAGAATGACTTAGTTAATCATGATCAGTGGATGAGCAAATGCACCCTCAATAATTATTAGAGAGACAAGGATGGTTGTGTGTAAATACTCTCTCCTATGTTAAGAGCAGCCAGTGAGTGTTGCTTCACACTGTAATTATCTCATCTATTGACACTGAAAGTCAGTCTCTGACATGTTCTTCCTTCCCTTTCCACAGTGCTCATTCCTTGCATCAGATGAAGCCACTGTGCTGCCACAGTAAGTCTAGAGTCAGCTCATGAGGGGTGGGGAGGACAGAAGAGAGGAAGTTCCTCCATCATATCATCAAGCTTATCAAAGATCACCCTGCAGCCACAGACAATCACTGCATCTGAGGCATGGAAAAGGCAGGAGGAACACACCAGTCAGGTTGGAGGACAGCAGCAGAACTGCCCTCCCTGGCAGCAACCCACAGTCTGAATGCATGATACATGTACCTCCCAAACCAGTCTCTGAGAAAAGCAGACAAAACTAGACCTAAGCTTTGCTGCCCAGGACTGATGAAAACCACACCCTAAATGAGCTAACAAGCACCATGGATTTGCTGAAGTGCTGCTGATCTGCCTGGCACACTAGAAGACTCCAGCAGAATTGCAGTGGTCCATTTAACTTCAAATTAATGGCTCAGGCCTCTTGGACAAGACCCTGCTCTTGCTAAGCTGAAAAGTTCTCCATATGAATAGGCTCCAAACAACCACTAAAAATTACCCTAACTCTGGATTCTTTTTCCCTAAGTTTTGATCCACTACAACAGTGGAAAAAAGCCCAGTGTTGTTCACTTTCTAGACAAACACAGTTTTTGAAAAACAGAAACCACAAAAACAGAAGATGATCAATAAATTCTTAGTTTTAGAGACAAGCAACAAAGGCAAATACATATTAACATTTTCTCCCCAAACAGGAGGAAAAATCCACCTTCTCCTATGACCTGACTTAATAATCATACTAGAATAATTTAGGTTGGAAGAGATCTTTAACATCAAGTCCAAATGATAATCCTAATGGCCATTGCACTAAAGGGTTCTTAATTCAACTTTCTCTATTTCTTTTCCATAAATATGAGAAGCAGGAAATAAACTTTTCCTTGGCCCAGCCACAGTCTTCATTTGACAATTTAAGGAAGTTACAGAATACATAACTCTATGTGTCTGACTGTATTCAGTAAATATTCTGATAAAATAAGAAACAACTCTCTCCTTGTTTGCAAGTAAATATTTAATTTTCTTATTACAAAACCATTTCTTATTTCCATTTAATGAATGAATAAATAAATAAATAAAATGTAAGGTCATCAACAGTGTGCTCAAGTACTTTAAGCAGCACATCCAACCAACTTTACATCTGCCAGCATTAATTGTGTCCTTACCAACTCCTTCCCGAAACTCTACTAGCCATGCACTCCATGACTTGCCTTTACAAAAGCTTTATCATTGGTATCCATGTATTTACTGATTATTCTGTGCCTTCAAAGAGAATTCATGCTATTTAATCATATGGACCTTAAGAGCAGCAGTAGACATAGTTTGTCTGATCATCAGTATGCATTTGCTCCAAGACTCCAATATCCCTTCCCCTCAAATCTTTAATTCATCTACTATGTCAATATCCTACAACAGATCTAAGAAAAACTAGATAGCCTAATTTTATATAAGTACACACACACATTCATATGGACACCTTTTTTAAAATAAAAATTCAAGCATTTTCTATCAATGCACAAACAAGTTCGCTCCTTTTTTTCTTTTCTTAAATTCTGTTTTAAATGGATTATGGTTCGTTTTGGTTTTTTAAATCCTGGAGTAGCTTGTGCCATTTCTTACTAGAGCTACTGATCCTTGGATAATATACAACAGCAAGAACACCAATTTTGAAGATTGCAGAACTCCAGCAATCTCACAGTGGTTCTGACTTTTCCCCATCACTTCAATCACAGCAGCCTCAATACCAGCCACCTTCTCCAAGGGGCTCCCTTTAGTGTCAACATCACCTCCACTTCCTAATAAACCCGATTCCATTTTCTTTTATGTCTTGTTTTCTAAACATTGCTTTTCTCTCCTTTACTTTCCCCCTCTGCTCCCAAGTAAGGTGCAAGGAACATCTCAAGGAGCGTTTACAAAATGTGAAGCCCAGCAAGTAGTGTCACCACAGAGTACCTGCTGGTAAACAGAATACCTCATGTTACAGCCTATTACTGAAAACAATGGACTCAAAGGAATTCAAGGCTGCTTGACACCTACAACAAAACACTTTTCAGAGAAGTTGTTTCTTAATGAGAACTAAAACAATACCTGCTTCCTACAGGCTTCCTCTATATTATTGCTGTTATAAGTCCATGAAGACACTTCCATACAACCCTCATTTTGGTTCCCCCTCACATTCCTTAGTTGGCATCTCTTCCCCTCTCGTTTCTTGAGTAATGCCAGTTATTTCTCATGCTACCTAATTATTGAGAGCAAGACAACAAGATGATTTTACACCTGTTTCCAAACTATGCAGTTACTAAATGGCTGCTGACAGACGGTAAGGTGGAAGGGGTAGAGGAAAGAAGCCACAGTTTTGCCTTCTACAAAGCAGTAATTTTCAAGAAATTCCCAAGATCTTTGTATTCCAAAATGCATTTGCTTCTGCTGGTGACCACTCCACAGAGGAACGCACAATGACAGTCAGTAACTACATGAGCTTGTTTCCTGGGAAGCGAGGCACAGATAGGCCCCTTGGCATCAGCCAAGATCTTGTCTTGTAACTCCAGCTTTAATCTGGCTTCCAAACTTAATTCACAAGTTCATTTTATTCACTGCGATATATTTTTTTTAAAAAAACAACTCACCGTTTTATTACGCAGTCTAATTATGTCCGAAACAGAGCCAGCTCCACAATATTCCATAACAATCCATAGATCTGTGTTCTTAAAGTAGCTGCCATAGTACTTGACAACATAAGGACTAAATGGAAAAAAAAAGTTAGATAAATAGATGAATTCTTAGAAGACAAAAAAAAAAAATCACCAGCACACCTGTTGTTAAAAACTGTTTGACACAGCTAAAGAGAAAGTGCAACCAAATACATTTTAAATTTGTAACCAGCTTAACCAATGCCTTTTTAGAGTAAATTATGATTACTTAATAAAATGATAAAGGCACTACTATGTATATAAGTTTTCTGCAATCTTCAAATACAGACAGAGTTTTCCCAAACATCAGTCATCTGATAAAAAGCTTTGTTTTTCCCTCCTCTAAGGCCTCTCTTGAATGCTTCTCTTCTTAGAAAGACTGCCTTGTTTTCTTCTCCCCAGAGCAAAATCACATGGAAACTCAACCATGTTTTCCCAGTTTTGCAAGAATGAATTTATTTCAAGCACAGAACTAGGCTTTCTTATTAAAGAGAATCTAGTGCTGGTTTGAAGCCTGCTGGATTTGCAAATACTTTTCATACTGAAGCATCTCATGAGAAGTGATAATATTGTCACAAACCGAAGGTACTGCTTTGCTACTCCATCAGTTTGTCACTTGACATAATGCTTCTTTGGAGTCACTTGCACAAGAAAGGCAGAAACAGATGTGGTAAACATAAAAAGGATCATTGTTCATAAGTTATTAGATGGTGTATTTAGGGAAATAAAAGACTGAAGGTTTGGGGTGGGGTTTTTGGCAGGAACTGAAAGAAGGCTACAGTTTGATTGTCATCTATCACCCACAAAGTCAGGAAGTGAGATACTGAGATATCAGACAGTGGTTTCTCATCAGAACACCTACATTATGGGGTACAATCAAAGACCATTTTGTTTTGGAGCAAGGAACTGTATTTTAGGATCAGCATTTCTGACAGCAACATTCTTCATAGAGACAACTGGTACAAAAAGAGAGGACCTGTGGGTGCCTCCTGCAATATGATATCTTTACAAAAAGACAGGTCAACACTATCAAAAAACTATTTCATTTAAAAGCAACTGTTAGCACCAAATGAATTTACCTTTTCAGAAGGAAAGGTGGGTCAGTCTCCTCCTAACTAGTCCAAATGTCTACCATTTACAAGCATGACACTTTGATCTTGCTCCTTATAAATTCATGAAGTCAGGAAGGCTGTATTACTTCTAAAGAAAACCCACTGATTTTTGTGACCATCTCTTACCAGATTTATACTATGCCAGGATTCCCAGCAACAATTGGCTATTATTATCAATCAGGACAAAATGATCTTTTCAAAACATCAAGTGCTGTGCAATCTCAAAACACTGTTCATATTTGCCTAAAGACTGACACTAATAAATTTGATTTTGAAGCTGTAGCCCAAAACTTCATGGACAACAGAAATAGTAAAGTAATTTCTGCATCCTTGCATTAAGGCTTCTTCTTCTACAAAACCTGCAATCATAAGATCTGTGAACAAGCGTAAGGTAACAATCCACCAGCACTTTCACAAGACTGTTCTCATTTTGAAAGGGATGTTCTCACAGGAAAATGGCAGCCAAGAAAATATTCTTCTGGAAGTTAACTGCTAGCCATTCATCTTCTGCTAGAAACATCTTTATCGATCTTCTGAAACAGGCAGACTCAGAATTTCACAAAGCCCAAGACATTTAAAGGAAACAGTAACCTTTGGCCTTAACAGGGCGAGTAAAGTGAAGCAAGCACAGAGAATTCTAAGCAGAGGCCAGTATTTCTTCTTTCAACAGTTTATTTGTATTTCCTTCAATCCAAAGTAAGGAGAGGAGGAGATCCACAAAGTGGTTCCTTTAATTAAAAAAGTCTATGCTGGACAATTTACTTTCCATGAAAAAGTTGGCAGCTGCTTATATTTCAGCTATTTTCACAAGTAGAAATACATTTTCACATAGACTCTTGGAAAAGGAACAGAATGTCACACCTACCTGTCACATTGTTGCATTATAGAGATTTCTTTAATTATTTCTTGAAGATCTGACTCCACAGGGACCTGTTTAATTGCTACAACTTGTCCAGATTCTTTGTGTATTGCTTTAAACACGCTACCATAAGACCTAAAAGTAAGAGACATTTTTTTAAAAAAAACAAGGCAAACTGCTCCTGATTTCCATTATGCACAAAAAGTCACAAAAGCCATATGCAGAAGTGTGAGCATTTTTCAGGCTGCAAAAAGATCAGTTCTACCAGCACCTCAGGAAAGACAGAAGGGTGCTTTATCAAGACAGCAGAAATTTTTGTCAAGATTTAAGAGTTTCTAATTCCATTACAGGTGCAAGTACATTTGCTGTGCTAACAAACAGACATCAAAATGCATAAATATATAAGGGAAAGTGTAGAAATCTACCAATGCGTGCATTTGCTTTAGCAGTAAAACTTGTCTATAGAGGCATTTACAGTCACTCTCTCTGTAACTTAATATTCCAACATATGTTTTATGTATCGTTTCCTTCTGATCCTAAGCCCCTGTAAATAGCTGTACTTACCCTTCACCAAGCTTCTCCAGAACATCAAAGACTTCTTCAGGCTGCTTAGTTAAACTATCTTCACTTAGCTTTTTCAGTTTGCTAAAAGAAAGACAAAAGCTAGTTATTTTTGGGGGGGGGAGAAAGAACTCATGCAAATTTTCACACAAGCAAGCAGACAGAATAAATTATTACAAAGAAAAATATATTCTTATGAAAACAAAATACCTAATGTGTAACAGCAATCAAATTTTAATTCATCTTATATGATAGCTGGTTAAGTTATGACAATTTTTGTCATTATCAGTTTCCCATTAATGTTTGCTCAATTCAATGCAGCATGGGACCAATTCACTATTCAAACTCCTTCCTTAGCTGAAATATAAACAGACAAAGAATGCAGGAAAGTTTACCTTCCCTCAAAAACCAGCAAACAGATGCCCCTTACTGCTTAGGGGATGCCACACTGTTCTCTATTTATAAACCAATCCTTCACCCACATAAGGCACTCAGTTTGTAAATTGCATCCCTCATCAGCCAGTGAATGACATCATTAAAAGCAGAATTCTGAAGTCAAGATGATTCTGGGAGCATATGGGAGCACTTCCCAAGTAGCAGCAGAAGACTGAAATTCCAAAAGCTGAGTACTGTAAGAGCTGTTGGGACAGCTTCTCTTGCATCTCTGTAAATGCACATAGGGAAAGGATGCAACGAAATCTCTAATTACATAACACCACCATATTTGCCCTTAGTTCTCTCTCACAGAGTCTCAAATCACTCAGTAACACCCTATGATTTCTTCCAGCACTTTGAACTCCCTTTTACCACCATTTGTTGTCCTTTACAAGCAGTCCTAGCCTTTCCCTGGTCTCTAGCATTCCCAGCTCTCCAGGCCCCCAGACTCCGGCAAATCTCAAAACACAGCTTGGCTGCAAGCTTGCACTAGAGCTAACACTGAACACAGCACAGGAAAATATAACCACACACACATTGCAGTAGGGATGGGGGGCTGCAACATGTAAATCCTTCACCGTAAAGTTCTAGGGAATTTTGCTGCAAGACTATAGTAACAAGTTGACTCTACATGACAGCCTTCTTCTAATAAAGTAGAAGATGAGCTGAAGAAAAGCTGGTGCTGTAGTGTTAAATATAGTCCATGTATTCCATATGCAGGAGGAGGAAAAGGGGAATTAAAAAAAGGAAACTTTGAAGAACAGCAGATCATTGAGAACTTATGGAAAGTAAGTTGTCCCACAACACTTTCTAGAAACAAATATGAAATAGGGGAAGGAAGAAGGGCATGGACAGAAAAGATTGACAAATCTTAATAGTGAAAGAACAGTGATTATCTGAAAAAAACCCTTCATATTAGGAGATGCAATTCTGTGATACACAAAATCAATAAAAATTAAAGTGACTGACCAATGAGGGAACTCATGAGTCAAAATAGATTTGTAATTGCCAACCATCTAAGTAAAAGCAAAGAATTTAAAGTAATTAAATAAGGTTATTAAATTAAATAAATTAAATAAAGTAAAAGCACACAAGTCATATGGATTGGTGTCAAACAAGGGTGCACACATTTATACATCAAAGAACAATTTCACAGATGCAGCAATTACATGAATACAAAAAGCATCCACAATCAGTAAGGAAAGGCGCACTAACTACAATAAAGACCATACAGTTTGCTACAGCAAACAGTCAAGAAGCTGGAAAGCCTGTGTGTTTAGGGAAAATAAAAATCTTCACAGCAAATGAAAGGCACAACTCATCAACACGGAGAAACACAGCAAAAAAAAAATCAAATTAAAAAGACTAAATAATGTCTGCAAAACTGCCCTACAAGAACAAAACTCTGTTTTTTCTTTTTCACTCTCTCTGCTAGTTAGACACTAGAAAGTGGAAAGACAGAACTTATACTTTGCAGAGAAGCACATATTTCATTACTGAAAGAGCATATGTTGAGACAAATCAAAGAGGAAAACCTATTTTTCTGGTAGGTATTATAGTAATAAATCATTCATTTTGCTTCTTTGTTCCAAATTTTTTCCTCTCTCAACAGATTATATGCAGCCTTAAAGACTGCATTCAAGAATAACTTGCTGCCATCATCCCCTTCTTGCCACCAAAAAACCCCATGCACAGTATGTTCATAATATAAGCAGAGCCCTGAAAAATAAAAAGCACAACCTTTAGCTGAGTCTCTCAAAGAGCTGTGTAACAAAAGATGCACTGAACAGAAAGGCAGAGGGACTGAACTTTTTAGTAACGGCAAGAAAAGAGAAAGTATACAGTATCCCTGACTGGAGATGCCCACAAAGAGAACATTTCCACCTGCTCATTAACACCTGCTAAAATGAGAAAGTAGAAAAAAACCAAAAAAATCCATATCAAAAGGGTTCCAACAGCACCATTAATGGCAAAGCATTGTGAGTGTTTGAGAAGAGTAAGTGAAGCAACCACTAACAGCCATAAACTGATCAAAACCAACATCATTGTCAAATAACAGATTATCTAGGAGTACCTGAGACGCAACCAGGAGATTAAAAAAAAAAAGGCATTCTGTAGTTTTAAAATTATTTTCATATTATCCAACCCTGACACACCTGCTACAAGACCAAATCACACTTAACACTAAGGCAGCTTAATACAAAGCCTATTTCCAGTGACAATGGTACGTGGCCTCAGGAATGTCATCACCAAACACCCTCTCAAAGCACCTCCCACTCCTTCACAAGCACTGTACCAGTTCAGATGCTGGGTCGGGTGTTCAAGTGATAGCATCAACACCACAGGTCTTTGAACCACAGAAAAATCCTAATGACTCAGGCATTCTAATGATTTCTGTTTCTGGATGTTTCAATAGAATATTCAGCTCCTGAACTGCAGAACACCACGCGACACACCCTGAAGGGCTGCAGTGAAGACCGCATTTATGAAAACTCTGGGAGAAACGAGGAAGAAGGCGGCGACTGGTGTAACTGGCTGCAAAGCACCAAGCAGCATACAAGAAGAGACCAGAAACAGTATCTTGTTGGTTAAAAGCAAGCAACAATCCTGGGACAGAGAAACACATTTAAGACTTCAGCATCAGCTCTTACTGGCAGGGGGAAGGGGGCAAGGTGAAGAGGGGGCAGGAGGCAAAAATGAAGAGACAAAGGGTACAAGAGCAATAGGAGAGGAGGACAGAATGTATCTCATTCCTCTCTCCCTCACTGAGCCTCTACTTTCATAACACAAACATTTAAAACAGAACAAATAAATCAGTAGATCCAGGCACTGCTTTACTCTGACCAAAGGATGCAAGCGCCATATGTGTGTGTGAGATAATAGATCTCCATATATGAGAAAGTCCAAAGGACATACAGAGAAGTTGAGTATAAAACGTGGACAGAAAGTTGTTCTGGGTTATTTTTTTTCTCTAGAATCTAAACTATCAGGTAGTGATTATGAGCTGTTTTAGAGGTCTTCCAGAAGGGAAGCTGTTCCTTAAATCAGAAGGACTAACTAAACTACACTTCTGGGAAAGACTTGTGAAAATTATTTTCTTGTTCCAAGAAGGTTTGACTTTCCACATAACATCTAGTCTCTTAACAAGGAAAATACAACCAAGCAGATAATTATACTTTTATAAATCCAGTTTTATGAGAAAACATTAATTCCTAGTCCAACCAGAATCTTATTTGCCATTGAGTACATCAGCAAAATTCTAGAAAAGGAAAACCTAAGAGGCACTCAATCCCAGCATAAAGAAAAATTTGAACTGTAACATGAAAGAGCCAGAGATTTCCTCCCAAAAAATTAAAGAAAAAAAAAGTATTACTATAGTACTCTATAGTCATTATATATAGATTATAAAAAATAAATTGGTGATATGCTACAGAGGTAGGGATAAAAAAAAACAACTGAAAGTTCAAAAATAAAAATAAAGCTGGAATAAAGAATAGAAAGCCATCAATTACTGTCATGAGTTACAAAAAACTGGACAGTCACTCCAAGAAATATGAATAAATGTGGTTTATTGTGCAGAAGAACTAGCACATTAAAACATTTGAAAAGAATGGCTGGGATCAATTATACTGATATATTAAAAGAGAAGGCAGCAGGATAAATCACTGCAGTCATCTGAAGTAGAGGTGGCACGTGGAAGCCTTGAGACATTTGCTCTGCTTCACAGCACTCACACAAGGAGAAGCAAGATGAAGACAGTTAACATCATTGTGCTGTGTACTTACATTTAGCCTTCTGCCAATAAAGCCCAAACATTTTTGTCCCATCATTTTCAGGAGGAACTTGACAATTGCCAACATGTCCACTGACACAAACATTAAAAAACAATTTTTTCACAAACAGTTCATATTCTAAGAACAAGTTCTTCCTCTTCCCACAAAACCTGAAACGTTGTGCTTTTCAGTGAACATTAAACTCAAGTTTAAAGAAAAGAATGGAAAACCTTCATTAACACTTCCCATGCTTGTTAAGCAGCATTTCACTTGGTAGCAGCATGCAGGAGATGGGCATGATTAAAAACTAAGTACTTGAGAAAATTCTGTCTATAACTATTTTGTTTTTCCCTTGTATGCAACCTGTATCCTCACATGTGAGCTTGCCAACAATATAGAAAAACTAAACAATAACAACAAAGGAAAATTACAACACTAAGAGGCAAATTTTGTAACTATTTCAAGAGCAAATATCCTTTCTAGTGAGAGAAAAAACTATAAAGCACATTTAAAGTACAGTTAAAAATTCAAGATGCAAGAAAACACTGTGTCAACTACTGCACAAATTGTTCAGCATAAAATCAGAACATCTACTCTAAATTATTTCTAAACTAAAAAGTATTCTGAAAAGGACTCTTCCTTAAAAGTATTGTGTTACTGTTGTAGTGCAATGCAGTGTTAGTCAAGGGAAAAAACTGAATTATTTTGACAGCACCTCCATTGAAAAGTCACAAAGGCCCAGAATATCACTTGGGCATCATCATTGCTGCTTTCTGGGCTGTATTACAGATTTATGCAACAGACAATTGCTTTGTGTGCTTCTCTACAAGGAAGTGGAGATAAAAGTGCCCTATACCTGTAAGGCAACACTGGGATTCTAGGGCATCCCTGCAGCTTTTTAGCGTACATATGAAATTCTTGCTACCTGTAAACAGATGCACCACAGATATGATGCCAAGAGATCCCTCTCAGTAACTGCTCCTGTGAACAGGCACCAAAGTCAAGAATTCTGGTGTTCACATCTGTTTTGCCAAGTAAACATGGTCCATTTCACACTACGACTGCATCCAAGGACAGCACCAAAAATTCAGCCCACAAAAAATAATCTGCATTTCTTCTGGACTTGCAGAAAAAAGGGGTGGCCTAGAATAGCTGGGAATACTAACAATTGGGAAACTGTACCAAACTGCCAATAAAGGAGAAATTATGCACAGCCATGAAAAATTTGCTTCAAATCTTAAGAAATAATCTGAGTTAATATCTTACAAAAACTGAGTACAGATTTTCCCTTCCACTAAAGAAACAAATCTGAGTTCTCATCACAAATTTCCAGAAATAAGCTTCAAAACCCATGTGGAATAGAAAGACATGCCAGAGTTTAGACATGCCCAAATCTAGTTCTTTCTGACCTAATCCAAAGATTTAAACATTTCTTAGTTTCAGTTAGGCCAGACACGCACCTCCAGCTAGGCAATGAAGTTACAGCAAATGCCACATCCACCCCAAAACATCTGGCAGGTTATGCTAACTTCACAGTGTGATTTTCTGTCCTGTGATACCACCAGTTCCCAAGGTTTCCACTGCTGCTGGTGACATTGATTACTCCCCAGACATTTCCATTTCTTTTCCTAAATGTTTGCTGGTGTGTCTCCTACTTCTCTCATTTAAAATATGCAGCACTGTCAGCCTGAAAGTACAGTGTAGGCCTGTCAGAAGGCCCTGCCAGCTAAAACCACCCTAGATAGTAACTACAAACCAATTCATTTTCAAAGTTTTCCACAGTAGGTACTGTCACATAATGTGTTATTGGAGAAGTCATCAGATGTTTCAAACTACATTCTGCTCAAGTCTTATCATCCTACAGGAAGATGCTTTTAAAGATTTTTTTTTCTAAATGGGGAATGTACAGGTCTTAAAGATGAATGCAAAAACTTAACTCCTTTATCACAAATTTATATTGTGTCGTCCCTAGATTTTTCATTACCAGGAAGCAAAAGTAAAATCAGAGCTCAAAGACAGTAAATATATATGTAAACCATATAATTACATTCTGTACACTACACAACTACAGCCTGTGTATTGTACAACTATATCCTATTCCAATAGAAATATACGATTAAACTTAAATTTAACACAAAGCAAAATTGTTTTACGCACTAAGAAGTCAAACGATAAATTATTTTTAAAAACGGGCACAGTAATTAATATAACCTGATAGCCTATATATTTGAGAAAATACATCTACTGTGGGACTATTCCTGGGGTTTGCCTCTTCCCACTCCCTGATTTGCAATTGCAACTATGCAACGCCCACCCCCACAAGCATCCATCCCTCCGGCAGCAGAGCACAAGGACACTTTCCAACGTGAAAAGAGAACGACTCGTGTGTGCTCCTGCCACAGACCTGAGCCATCGAGTGAGAGACCCTCAGGGCAGAGGACTCCGCTCGGCGACCAAGTTTCCCTCACTTTTCACAGCAGTTAAAACTGCTGTGAACTCAAGCAGCCCCCAAGGGACCGCCTCCGCCAGGGCATTTACTGGAGGGTGTATTTCGGGGCATCCACCCTACAGAAGATTCTTCCCCACGTGACAGAGCCCTCCGGCCGCTAAGCAAGGCCCAGCACCGTCCCTGTCCCACCGCCTCCTCACAGACCCCGGCACCGAGGCCTCACCCTGGCCGTGCCACCGCTCCCCGGCGGGGAAGGGGCCGCCGCGGAGGGTCCCTACCTCTTAGGCGCTGTCTGCTCCATGCCGTTGCCGCCGCGGCCCCCCGGGGCCGGTGACCAAGCCCCCGGGCCCCGCCGAACCTGCACAGCTCCAGGAGCGACCTCACCGCCCCTCAACGCGGGGCCCACGCTCCCCACGGCCGCGCTCCGGCTGCCGCCACTACCGCTACCTCCGGCCGCGGCGGGGGCTCGCCCCTCCGCGCCGCTGATTGGCTACAGTCGTGGCACAGTCGGCGCTGATAGGGTAGTATGAATGTCACTCAGAGCGGCGGCTGCGAGAAAGCCCCGCCCACTGCGAGACAAGCGGGCGCTGCCGCGCCGGCGGCAGGGGAAGATCATGGAGGCCGCGGTGCCGCCGAGCTCCCGGCATGCCCCGCGCGGCCAGCGCCCGCGGGGCACGCCGGGATGCGTAGTCCGCCCGCGGGGCGTCCCTGGGAGCCGGGCCGGGGGAACCGGCACCCCCGCGGCGCCGTTCCGCCCCCGGCTGTGGGCGCTGCGCCGCCGGGCAAGGGTATCCCGGGGCAGCACCCCCGCCTGAGGGCGGCTCTTCCCCCGCGGCCACCCCGTGGCCTCGGGGCAGCGCTGCCGGGAGGGCGAGCCGTTCACCCGCCTGTGCGCGCCGGGCGAGGCGGCGGCGCCCAGCCCCTCCTCAGAACGTCAAGGGCGTGCGGGCCGCTGGCTGCAGAGCAGGGCTGAGGGAAAGCTTGGGGTCAGTCGCGGCAGGACGGCCGAGCTGCTCCCCGCAGCCGCCTCGGGACACGAGAACGCTTCTGACGGGAGCAGTGCAGGCTCTTGGGTGCGTGGTGCCAAAGCACACAAGTTACTCTGCGAAGCTGGAGAAGCTCTCACGTAATTATTCAAGCAGCAGGTCTCAGGCTCCAGAGCACCGTGTGACAGCTGCAATTTCACCACCTTACAACTTCGACTTTCTGCTGTTTATGTGCTTGAATCTATGGATCCAAGTAGATCCAGCCAAGTCAATACAAGAACAGCTTACATGCTCAAGCCAATTTCTATAGCCTTTCCTGACAGTAGGTTTATTTGCCTAACTAATGGAAGTTCAAGGTAGTAAAACACCGAGGCAAGTTCCATAAAAACACTGAGATGCCCACGTTCCACTTCAAACTGATTTTAGATGTGCAAGTATTACACTCCCACTTCATAGAAAAATCTGCGCTCCATACATAATTTTGCTTCTTTGATGTGCATTAGCAAGGGAATTTAGAGTGACTGGAGTCCTACTGTTGTGCAAGTCCTCTACTTTGTCTGAGTCAATCCAACCCAGTTGACTCACTGCAGTCAAGCCAAATGCACAATGGCAATATTGAATGAACCCACAAAACAAATCACACACCACCATATGACCTTTTAGGTTCCTTTGTTTTTCTGAGTCATGGAAAAACTGCAATAGAACATCTTCCTTTGCACAACAGATTAATGCAGAGTTCTTCCAAGCATCATCCCACAAGCCACAGTGGCTCACCAGCAGTGCTGCCAGATGTGTCCATAGCATAAACAGCAGCTTGAATGATATGCCAAAAAAAAAAAAAACACCTAGGAAAAAGAGCCAGCAGATGCCTGAGATGGAGTATGGTATGAGTGCCTCAGAAAGTGGTGAGAAGGAATCCCACAAGATGTCTCATTTTCCAGTTCAAGGACAGCTGAGGTCAGGCAGATAGCAAATGCCACATGGCCAGTGTCCAGCTTTGTTCTACAGGGTGTTTGCCAATAGCCACTGACCAATTATTATTTACAGTTCACCAATTCCACCTAATGAAGGGAAGTCTGACATCCCTATTTGCCTTTAATACCCCTGGAATGCAGAGGTTGTCTCCACATCCTTTAACACAAATATTTAAGGCAGTATTTTGTCCGGGTTATTTCAGAGGAGGCAGGTTTTGCTCCCACATCTCAAGCCAAAGGTGCCACAGACTACACATTAAAGCAAGGAAAAGGATTCTTACAAATAAAACACAGGTACTATATTATGTTTGTAACAGCCATACAAAGAAACAGAGCCAAGAAGTGCTCCCTCTCCCCCTTCACACATATGTTTCATTTGCTGGAAGAACTTAGGTTAAACAGTCTAATCTGCCACTTATACCTTTCCCTTAAACAACAGTTGACAAGAACAAAAGAAAATTTTTCCGAGCAAAAATAGCACATTTAGAAATTTTCTTGTTTCATTTGAAACTATTTAATACCACAATCCCCACTTCAAAAAAATACCCTGACTCCTCAGTAACTGAGGAAGATGGAGCAGGACTGTCCTCCATCAATGCCACTGAAGAAAGAAAAGGGTGTAAAAAACTCAAGATGTCTGAAAGAGGAGAAGGTAGGTAGCCTGGCTTTTTACATAGTGGGGCAGACAGTGCCAAAAAAAAGTATGGACTGATTCCATGCCTCTCTCACAGAAATTTAAGTTGAATCTTGTGCAGTTGCCAGAAAGTTTTCTAAGTACATTTAAACTGAAAATAAAACATCAGTGGGATAATACATATACCACGGTATTTTTCAAGATCACTTTATTCATCTCTTATAATTTCTAGTAGTATTTTTAGTCAATGACATTGGAATAAATAACAGTCTCTCACCTTTCCCCTGTGACATGAATTTGAGAACCATGCTGTGAAATACAACACTGATTTGGTATTCATTACAATACTGTACCTAGCCACTGGCAAAGAAGGAACTTTGAAAGGGAAAACAGATTCCCTCTGTTCTCCTACCTCGTTCAGAGTTCCCACTTAAGAGAAGTCTAGATGTTCTGGAGGCATGAATATACTATGAGATTGCTGGTGTCTAGACAAGATGGAGATGAGGAAGTTGCAGACACTCTACATGAGTGAGTATTCCCATGATTTCTTCCAACAACAGGTCTAACACTAGAAGGCAGCTGAGTAAGAAAAGTCTTAATGTAGCCCAATCCTAAAAATGTTGGACCAAACTAACTGAATTACTCTTTTCCTTGTGAAGTATTTTAACCATTTTACAAATTTATCTGCCTGAATTAGGACTCCCTTCTCTGCAGAACTGGCATCAACATCAAATACAATTCCTTAGACCAAAGAATGGATGAAGACCATACTTAGTTTTTGAGTACTATAATTATTTTATATTATAATACAGTTTTGTAAACAGATAAAATAATATATATTTTAATTACTTATACTGAAATGAAATCAGGAATCATGATGGCATGGACAACTATTAGGTGCTTATAAACACACACAAAGGAAGTTCTCAAGCCCCTAAAAATATGAACAAAAAAAGTCCTAAGATATCAGTCCTGTCTCAGTTGTATATAGTTTGTAATAAAACTAAGAAGAATAAAAATTACTTGAGAAGCTCATGTCTGCATTTCTAACAGGTATTACTAATGTTGGGATTTAAATTACAAATATATACTTCAAAGTCATTCATACACATCATGCAAATAAATTACCTATGTTATAGCAGGGACCTTATCTCATTCCTTTGATAGCAAATAAAAGCACATTTACTTCAGAAGGTATTCGATCAGGCTCATTTAAACAAAGTTCATTGTAATGAATACATGATGCTACTGTAAAACAGCAGAACTGATAAATAGTGTGTGTTTTCCAAGAGATACTTGTCATGAACACTCCCCAAAGAAAATACTCCTAGTCCTTCATCATGTCTGTGGTGCTTTTCACAAGCCAGCTCTTTTTCCCATGTGCTTTCTACCCTTTCACCATGGTAGCTCCCGTTTCTTTCACACAGACAGGGTCCTCTGTGCTCTCTCCCTTGATGTGGAATTATCATCCCACAGTAGTTCCATTCACCCGCTTGGCACACCAAAACCAACAAAATCCATAAAGAACCCCAAGCATGCTCCCAGCTCGATCCTCCTTAAAACCCTCCCCATCCCTGGTGTCTCACCATGCCTTGGCCCACTCGGGCATTTCCCCAAGGAGTTCCAAGGGGGCTGTGTCTCCATTACACCTGCAGATTAGCTCACAGGAAAAGGTGTTTGGCTCTCAGGAGAAGGCTGCAGGCCAGTCCACAGTATGGTCCCAAACCCATGTAAGGACAGAGTTTGCCTTAATTTTCCTTTGCCCTGCGGTAAACTGCTCTGCAAGTAGGGCATTCTCTCTCCTTTACCCTTGAGTTTTGTAAAAATAGGAATTTACTGTCATTACAGACCTCCAACTTTTCATGAAACATGTTTAAGACTAGTAGGGTAAGTCACAAATGATTGTGAAGGGGAGAAAGGCAGGGGATGCACAAAGATGGAATGAATGCAGGAGCCTGCTTTCCTTGGAATCCAATTCATAAATTCAGTAGATAAATAGTCAACAACAACACATTTGCATCTCTCTCCCTGTGACTGCCTGATAGTGATCTGGTATGCCAAAAGTTAAGGAAAAGGCCTTGAATGAAATACCAGCTTGTTTATACAAAAGATAAGGAAAACTGACTTCTGCCTGTATTTTCTTCCCACCTATCATGTCTAATGGGAAGTAACCTTGAAGACTTATCTAAGAATTTGTTATATGCTTTCCTAACCTTGTCAGTCATAAAATAGTTATACATAAAATATAAAAGAACATCATATTTTCAAGTCTGGAATAAAATTTAAACTTTTCTATAGTGAGTTTTTAAGTAAGAACAAGGCAGAGGGGGAGTCTCCTTTCCTGAACTATTCACAATTTAATGGTTAATTAATGTCACTAAAAGGAAAATTAATTTTTGCTGGTCCAACAAAAGAAAGAGGCAGAAAATAAAATGTCAGGCAACATAAGTAAAGCAATATAGAGTCTGCTATCCATATCCAGTCTGTTAAAGTCAGCATGATTCACAAAATTCCTACTTAACATTAAAAAGAGCCATAAAAACTAAAATATTAGCTGCACTGCTTCAATTCCTTTCCTACATAGTATACACTATTTTGATATCCAAATATTATTACTGGACCTAAAGCCATTTGTTGATTAGGATAGGCTTTTACTGTTGACTAATCATTTAGCTCACAGTCTTGGTAACAGGCTATATATAGACTTACCATTTGCTATTTTTCCAATTATAGCACACTATGGCAAAAATAAACCATGGATACAGAGTTGCTATTTACAGTTGACCACAGAAGATATTCTGGTCTGTACTACAGCTGCATTGATTGTGCCCAAGGCATCTACAGATTGGCATTAATGTAAAAAAAAACTCATTTTGGTGTGTGAAACAATTATTGTTGTTGTGGTAATACTGAGGGTTATTCTGGATTCTCTTCTGCACAAAAATATTCCTTCTCTTTCTGAGAGCAGCCATCTGCTCTCCAGTGTGCAAAGACGTGTGCTCATGCCCTGGAGAATAAATAAATAACGTTTAACTAGCAAGCCTTGATGCCTGCAGTTGGGGTGGAAACTAGTATCAATAACAAAAGAAAGATTGAATCATCATTACTTGATGAAGCAAGTACTTCATGAAACCAGCTTCAGCTGGGTGAGTACACACAGCCCAAGGCTTCCACCACCATGGTGGCTGGATTTTCTCCTATCTTCCTTTAGCTCCTGAGCTGAGAATTTTAGTAATACATGGCAGAAATATTTAGGGAAGATAAGGATTTAATTTTTTTTTTACAATTTTTAGGGATAAAGACTTCAAGAGGCTAACAAAACCCATTCTTTCAGATTCAAAGGAGGGAAGTTTCCTTGCCCTTGTGGGCCTTTCACCTAAATGCTGGAAGAGAAGTATCAATATGTGTGATGCCAAATGACAGAATAAAAAATAAGGAGAATTCAACAACCTGAAAGCACATTGTGAATACTGAGCACTTCAAAAACAATGCCATGAAGTACTTACAGTTCATTCAGTTATAGAGTTTTGGAGCTTTAGTAAAACCCTTCCTATTTATTTCTGAAGTGCATCTGCAACTTGCTTCATAAATATTAAAAAGCAAAAGTTTTTATGAGGAAGAATCACTCATCTAAATGCTTTACAATCCAGAAACCACATTTCAGTTTCTTACTTTTTTCCTACTTTCCCGACCAAAGCATGCCAGAAGATCATAATTCAAGTCCAAATAAGTTACTTGTATAACATGTACAGTCACACTTTAAAAAAAAAATCCAAAACCTAAATACAATTCCAGTCTTAAAACTTCACCAAAAAAAAAAGTTCAGGGACATAACAGCCATTTCATGACTGACTATGAAGTAATGTGTCTGATTACAAGATAAGGACCCATGGAAAAATTGAAAATCTAAACAAGAAAAATATTAAGGTTTGCACTTACATTCCCATTTTGCACTTAAAAGCAGTGGGAGGCCTTCCCCACAGCAGCCTGTGTGCTAAACAAAAACCAAAGGAGCAAATAAAGAATTTTCACAGAACTGGCTTTGTACGATGCTCTCCTTTGAGTCTCCTCTAAGCAGGTTTGGATTGGTCCTATAGGGGAGAGAGTTTTATGGCATCCTCACCACTACCCAGGATGAGTCCTTAAACTGCTGTCACTGCTGAGCAGGGGAACTTTCTGCTGAAAACAAGACTTCAAAGTAACTAAAGTGTACATAAGTAATGCTATAAAACCACAGCAAAACATAGAGCAGTTAACCCCATTAAATTTGAGAACTAAGCTTTTTCCATTATTCCTTCCTCAAAAATAATTTTCTTAGTGGATGATTAATGGATTTCTTTAATACCTCAAGAGAATTTATCAACAGCCATCAAAACAGCCTATTTTTACCTGGCCTGGAGTTAGCAAAAAGAAAAAAGTTTTGGTGGCATGATCTTCTTTCAGAGCTGAGGAAAATAGAGCAATTCCATATGCTAGGAGCTTTCCTAATAGAAACAGTTAATTTACCACATAAGGAATATCACATGCATACCACTTCCACCTAACATGAATCACTCCTTCCAGTTGAGAAAACTAAGGTCTTTTATCTTCCTCAGGGTGGAGTCCATCTCCTCCCATAGATCCCTACAGAATAAAACTGCTAATGGTTTTAAGATTTAAAGGCATTACTTCTTTTACTTTCTTGTGTTCATATATCATGTTTCAATGTCTTCTAAACAAGAGAGAGCTTAATGTTTTTGTGTAACCTTGAACAGGCCGGTACAAAACTTTATTGCTTCATCCTTGAGCTCTTCTGTAGTTCCATAATCTAATTTGTTATACTGGTGGTATTCAGCTGCTCTTACCAGACTAACAATAAGCAGTATTAATTCCTTAAAGCTAATTTTAAAATGGATGTACTAATTTGAATACTAGGGTAAACAAGGAGAAGCTGAAACAGAATAAAAAAGCCAAACTACATGTTTTATATATGCTGTGTCTCTCCTTCAATAAGGTTAATAGATAGCAAATCACTGCTCTATGCAGTTCAAACTAGGCAGAATGTCTCTAGGACCTGTCTAAAATCTGTTGACATCAACAGATTCTTTCTTTCAAATATATTACTTTGAGGATCAGTCCTTAAAGGAGGGTCCTGTCTAATTTTCTCATGGGAGTGTGAATATAAAGGCAGATTTTTGTTCGACTGGTGTTTCCATGCTTGGCCCATTTCATCTCCCAGGAGGATGGGGGAAAGATTGGAGACAGATCATATTAGACACTACCATTTCTTTGAAATAACCTCTTAATAATGCGTCATTGATTCATTAGATGAGAAATTACACAGTCAGAGAAGATAAAGAGTGTAGAAGTGGTCCCCTTATTGTGGGATGGATACTAAGCATCTGAAATTTTAGACAGTGGGAAAATCTGCTGTTCCTAGTCACAGGGACACTTATGCAATGCTGTATAATATGCATTGCCTGCTAACGCTTTACAATATCTAAGTATAATTTGCATTGCAATGGTATAGCAATTTTAAGTGAGAAAATGTGTAGGAAGATTAAAACCACATAACTGTGTTAGTATACCCACAAATATATACAGCACTAATTTTGCATAAAGTAACAGAAACAACACATTATAAACACTTGACTCAAATGTTATTGGCATTTTTCTTGACCTTTCAAAATGATCTTTCAAAAAAAAGTATATCATTTTGATGGGTGTGGGATACTCAAACGCTCTAAATGAAATGCCTCAAAAGCAGTCTGCAAAACTGTGTTCTAAAGTATATTGCATTAGGCTATGCAAGACCAGTTTTTGGCACCTGTTCTTGAAATGAAGGGGAAGAAAGCACATTGAAACAAGATTATGCATTATTTTTCAGGAATTCAGCAATTTGTTGGAGAGATTAAATTTACTACAGCTTTAAAATAACAGAGTCAGTGCACGTTTTGAATGGCTGCAGGACTGAGTAACAGCTAGCACAGGAACCTCAGGGGATTTTCTGGTAGTTAACTCATCCTTCTGTTCTGGTCCTACTTTTACATGCAAAAGAAAAAGGTTGTACTTAATACAATATTTATAGCTATAAGTAATAGTCAGTTCCCTTCTGGTTTTACTGTACCAGCATGTATAAGAAATACACAGAACTATATCTATATTACTGCTACTACTTTGCAAAATGTTGTATATTTTGCAAAGCAGGCTCTCTAATAGAAGGCAGTTAAAGACCTCGGCATTGAAATCTGCCAAAGCTGATACTGCAATCACAAACATGTGTTGTTACACTTCTTGTGGCTCATCTCCACATGGTGCAGCTGTTGTGTTGGCTAAAGAAAATGCAGGCCCAAGGGAAACAAATTTAATTCAGCTGGGGTGACTTCCACTAAAAAAGTGCTTTAAGGAGAACAGGTGTCTTACAGTAAGAAGGATTGTTTGAGAGGTTTTCCCCAAAGTTACTTTGCTTCTAGGAAAGCTATTCTAAAGTGGTATGCCTGTGATAATAATCTTTTGCAGTCTAATTTTTAAATAATGCCCTTAAGAAATGCAATGGATTCCAGAAATTCTATTTTTGTTTGTTTGGCTCAGTCCTGGGACAGGAAAGCTACTACAGGACCTTATGCTGCTCGTTAGGAGCTGGAGGAAGCCTCATTGCTGTTATTCAGTTTCCCCAGAATCAAGAAGGTTTATTTAATCAACAAATGATTGCACCAGGCAGACCTGCAGCCCATGTAAGTCACTAGCTCACACCCCTAGAGCTGTGCCTGCTTAAACCTGTGTAACTATTGTTTTAAGTTTAATTTTTTACTAAATTCACTTAAATGTAGCTCATTCCTAAATACATTCCCATTTAGTCAAAATAAGTAAGCTAAGATATAGTATGTTCTCTAAGAAACCAGTATGAAGTATATGACTTCTTTTATTTTCCAGAAAGACATTTACCTTACACACTATGATACCTCCTCTAGCTCTATCATGCATTCCCACTTCTCTGCTTTCTATGTCCTCTGGTTTAGCAGAATGGAAACTGTTTAACTGATGTTCAGCAGCCTTCACACTATGGGCAGTAGCACATCCCACAGCACTGAGGCACTGGGATCCCTGGGAGTTGGGAAAGTCTTTTCCCAGCAGGCTCTCAGGGTGTCTGTCTGTCAGTGCTGACTGAAGCAGCCCTTCAGACAGATAGTGCAGCAGACAGCAGGTTTTTCTCTTCCTCTCGTCAGCTCTCTTTCCAAAATAAGATTGCTGCACAAGACAGTCTCTTCTTGTGTAGATGTCTTCACATTGCACTTTCGTCCCTTGGGCCTGTTTTTTCTATCGCCTGTAAGTTCAGAATTCCTTCTCTTTGAGGCAACAGAAGTCCAAATGGGGGATAATTTTTCCACACACATCCCATTCCTACAGTGCTGTTTCTCCTATAGGATGTATAGGAGTTGCTTTCAGCTCTTCTTTTTCACATCTTAACCAAATAAGTGTTGTGACAAAATCCTGTCTTTATTTTGAAAAGTTAAGGTTCTTAGCTCCTTCTTGATATTTATTGCCAGATGTTGTGTCTTCAGAGTATCGTATACAGACCTTGGGCTGTTTTTTGGACTTTTTCTCAAATTTCTGGATTGAAGACCCAGTACTCCTCCTTTTGAATAATATTCAGAACTCAGCAAGGTCAGTAGCAAAATTCATGAGAACTTTGAATTCTATGTCTGCACATAAAGACCTGCAACAAATCTTGCATTTTTGCCAACCTCCCTTTAAAAAAGGGAAAGAAATTCGTTCTGCCCTTGCTACTTTTCCTAACGGGACTTGTGACAAAAGTCCAGAGTCACACTGGTGGAAGAACTGCCATGGCCATGCCTGAATTCAAAAGCCAGGAGTAGATGGATGGCCAGTGAGGGGAAAAAAAAGTATTCCAATTAACTAAATAAGGAGAAACAACAATGTAATGAAACCTGCATTTGCAGTGAAACCACTACGGAGACACTCACTCGGTACTGTGTATATGTACAACCAGTATCCCAAACACTGGAGAAAAAAAATAAAATTATTATTTGTAGAGTGAGATGAATTGAACGAAGTGTCTGAGTGTCACTGAGGGAAGCTGCTTAAAGTAATATCTGAAGTTAAGATTAGCCTCTTACTTTTCATGGCGTTGGACTGTGTGTTTATCAGAGAAGTTTTATGTTTGAGGTTCAGGGAGAAGGTGATGGCCATGTCCTCTGAATGCTTTCAGATGACTGATTTTCAGAATGTTGCTGGCATTCTTCCAGCTGGAGGCCTGGCCATTAGATAAGCATAACATTATGGTGGCCATTTGCAAAACAGATGAGAGCAGGAATAGCAAGAGGAAATAAGAAACCCAAGAAACCTACTGAAACTCACTGAAAATAGTCTTAGCATTGGAAGGAAAAGTCTTAGATCCTTCCTCTGAAAGAAAAACTATTAAGCATAAATTTTCAGCTGGTAAAAGTATAACCACTACCCCAAGGGGGGCAAAAACCCTGGCTGAAGCAACACTACCACAAGTGCCGGCTTAAAGAAATCTAGGAAACCTTGCACTAGCTTCCTGTGTGAGAGTCTAGACAAAAGGTTTTAGATATTGCCAGATAGGATACATTTACTTCTGCTTTCAGTTGGGGGGGAGTTGTTTGGTTTGGTTTTTATTTTTAATGATGAAGCCCATAGCTCTGCTGGCTAAGAACCCTGTTTAATAATCTCTCCTCTGCCAGTATTTAAAGTGTGTTAAATGGCATTGGAGCATTACACCAGCATAAGATTTGACAGATATCATTTGGCAGATCCTGTCATGGCCATTCACATCACCCTTACAGCTGCCTCCTCCCTCCCTCTGCCAGAAATTACTGCTTCTGGAAGTGGCTTGGCAAAAGGATCATACCTGTACTTCAGCAATTCTTGTTCAGCCAGATGCTGTAATTCAAACTTGCAAGCAGAGATAGCTGAGGGCCATTCATTTTTGTTCTGCATTTAGTAGCTGAAGTCTCCTTTGCACTGGCATTTGGAAACATTGTGAGCAGTGATCCTTGGTTACCACATTTTCACTATCAGGCTTTCACATGGCAGTGGAACTTGATGTGGTGGAAACAGGAATGGGGCTCTCTCCACTGGTAATTTCCTGGCAGAGAGAAAATATTAAGTCATCTTTTTTTCATCAAAGAGCCTCACCTGAGTAAATATCCTAGCAATTCCAATTTTTAATTTTATTATCATAGTCTGTTGCTCAAGCTGTGTTTTCTGACTGTGCAGCAATAAGAGTGCTAAGAGCACATGAAGATTTTTCAAACTGGCATTGTATTCAGTTCCTCTTACATTTCCACACATAATCTGCATAACATTATTAAATCTTTCCTGTACATTATTTGGCCTCTGGGATCAAATGAAATCATACATAACTGGAACTCTTTGGACTTTGACAGATGTCCTCTGGCAGATTTTTTGCAGTGGTTTTTAAATTGTTACTGCTTTTAGCTATTTTCTTGGCCTTTTCCTGGAATTGGACACGTGTCAGCTGCTCTGGTGGAAAACACTAACCTCTTAGCTTTTAAATATGATAAAAGTGGGTTTGAGTTACTGTACCAGACTTTGAACTGAAGCAACTTGAAGCAAAGGTATGGTCCTTTTCACCAGCTCACCTGCAGGAAGAGTAGTGCTCCACAGGGGACTGTCAAAAGGATTGGGAAAGTAATGTGGAGAACTTGCTTGCAAACTGCTGGAGGAATATTTACAACGTCTTGTCTCTGGTCCTTTTTTCATGAGAGAGCACTGGAAAGCTGGGTATTCTCCTAAAACAGTGAAGGTAATGAAAAAAAAACCCAAAACAACTGAACTTTTGCAGCTCTGTTTTGAAATAATATGGGTTCTCCTGAAACTGATCTGCTTTGTGGGCTGTCTCCTTCTGTGTGTTCTGAAGTTACCCTAAGTAATACTGTACCTAGACACTGCACAGTTTGTTTCCTTTCATCTCTACACCTGCACAAGGTTTTTTATGTGTGGGAGAGTTTTTCTACCTTGTGTATTTTTTAAGTAACCTCTTTGATAAAGAGAACCTTAGACTTACTATCTCTGCCTAAGTTACTATACTTTCTATAGTATAGTATCTTAGTATAGTAACTTATAGTAGCATACTTGGAGCAAATAAAAATAGTCACCCCAAATCCATAATTTATTTTTTAAAACTTCTGTATCAGCCATATAATACAGAAGAAAATCCATGCCATCGTATTTTGATGAGTTCAGGCATTTTTGAACAACTGAGAATTTAAATCTTTGAATAAACTGAAAAATGTGTCACTGCATTCAAGAAGCATACTTTCACTTTAAGAAACCACAGCTGCAACAATAAGGTGGAAATTTGACACATACTAGGTTGGAGGTGGCAAGGATTATAGGTATGGAATTAGAAAAGAAACCCTTATGCTGTTGAACAGAATATGGGACATAAATCAATGGCTAACTTTGGCTAAGCTTTGCCTTATGGAGGTATGCAGCATTGCAGCTTCACAGTTATCAGTATTTGTCATCTTGAGTATCAGTACACATGCCAGATGCAAAAGAGGGGCCCAGAGAGAATATGGGGGATGAGGAAGAGAAAATTAATAGTTTCAGTGACAATGTACAGTATTTTGATGTGAAACAGAACTTCTGTAATATTTCAAGGAGCTTACATTCATATATATGTATGTATGTATATATATATATACGGACAAAAGCTGTTGGAAATAAGCCTTTGACTTCAAAATGTGCCTGATTAAAAAAAATACTGATAAAAATTGAGACAAGAACAGCTGGAACATTGATTGCAGTTATGCTTTCTTCTGGATGTTTATTTCTAGATCACTTTTGCAGCTGCTTTTATCTACTCCTTAGAAGTTCTTTTAGATTTGAGGAACCATTAGCTGTAAAAGTAAACATCAGCTCAAGTCTGGTTTTATAGATTTTGAAACCATTGAGGGTGGGAAAGATAAAGTGAGACTAGTGCTGAACTAGATCAGACTTAAGTGATCCTTTGAACAGCCTTTTAGCATCTCAAGCTCCACCTGTAATTCTAACAGAACACCCAGTATTTCCAGTATTGTTCTTTATTAAGCAGTTAGGAATTTCCAAACTCTAGGAATTAAAATACTCTTTTCTGGAAGACTTAAATTCATGTCTCACTGTCATTCAAAAAACAGAATTCTTTCAAAGTATGCCTCCCCTATCTAGGTAGAGAGATGGTCCTTAAAACTAGTTCTGCTGCCTTCCAGTATCTGTCATATATAAATATTATGCTTTGAATAAAACAGATCTGCAGTTTTGACTCCACTTCACTCTGTTTTGTTATTGTAGTTGTTTAAGAGTTCTTTAATAACTGTGGTTTTTATTTGCTTAAGAGATGCCTGTTTGGAGACTGGAGAAAGGTCAGGGTTAACCCTGCTTAACCTTAGTTAATGACCTATATTGGTGGTCCCTTTTTTAGATCTCAGGAGTATCAGCAGTGATGCTGTGGGCAGTGACTGACTTTCATGCCAGGTCCCACTGACATAAACACACTGTTATGCTTACTTTATGCTTCTTCCCAATAGAGATTTTTAACACACTATATTGGCCAAAGCCCTCTGGTAAGTCACTCAGACTGCTCTATTTTCAGATTTAAGATTTTAAGAATTCAAGCATAAGATACATTTTGTTGAAAAATCCTTTCAGATGGCTTCATGAGTCTTTTCCTTGGACTATTCCTGGATTCAAAAAATATTTTTTCAGTTTCTATATTCAGCTTTCATTTTCCTGTCCTGAGCATTTCTGCTAATGATGGAGATCTCCTTGCATTTCTCCATAGGCATTCTCTGAAAGCTCCTAGTCTTGCAGATGCCATAGATCCTTGCTCCCATCACAGCCAGGAAGGCTTGTCATTCCAAAGCATTCCTTGCCCCAGGGTCTCTTCTGCTCCCTTCCACACACCCACAGCCTCCCAAAAGAGCTGGGTGCTGTACCTTCACAGGCAGGTTCAGAAACGCAGCCTCACGGCAACAGCGAGATTCAAAAGCTCCTGGTTGCAGTGTGGTTGACAGTATCTCCTTTCCCTCTTCTCTGGAGCTGAAAATAAGAGGCCTTGAGTTGGTTCTGTTTCTACTTCAATGTCATGTCCTTGGCTGTCAGCACTCCTCTGGTGCTAAAATGAGTTTTGGTGCTGAAATGAATGGGATTTATGTTTTTCTTGGAGACAATTCCCAAGGGGGAATTTGAAAGAATAGTATAACAACTAATAATTTTCCCCAGCCTAGCATGGGTGAGCAAGCCAAATAAAGGAAAGTTAATGCAAACATAAATCCTGCAATAGTCATTGATACTGTTTATGAGACAGACCATGCCATCTACTCTAGACTAAACCGGGAAAAAGGCCATTTGCAAGCTTCATCCTACCCTTCACCATTCCATCCAAGTCCCTCAAATGCTCCTGTGGGGCCTGTGAAAGGGAACTAAGGGGAGCAAGCAAAATGCCAGTCCTCTGGGCAGGAACCATCATGGAAACAGAAAACAAAAGTCCATGAGCAAAGAAGGTGGAAATCCACTGCTGGGTCTTCACTCTGGTTTGTCCAGGTTTCACATGGTTTCAGTTTGTTGCTGACTCATGATACCCAGACACCAGAGACTGTCTGCCATGGCGCACTGGCTCAGCTTGACAGGAAGGGAAAGAAAATGGGGTAGAAGAGTGTTCTTTACCAGAAAATCTTCTGACTGGCCCATGTCTATTTTAGTTCTATTCTTGAGCTGATCTATTCTTTTTCCCAGCTGTTTCTTTGACTGTACCTCCAGAGTGATCTTGCCCTGAGTTTTCCCCACAGTGGCTATGGAGAGTTCATGGAGAAAAAGGACTCTTTTTCCCATGCCATAAGCTAAATGCAGTGGAACTCCTCTCCACTGCAAAATCTCTACAGTGTATCAATCCACAGACTCTGTGTTGGTGCCACTGTCCTTTCACCCAACAGGATGATGCACACAGTGGTGCTGTGAGGTGGCAGCAGAAGCTGAGAACACCAGGACTTAAGGCAAAAACAAGCTAGTCATACAGATATCAGTGCCAACAAGTTAACTCATGGAAAAGGACATGAAAGCAGGCATAATGAAAATTCTTGCCTAGAACAGTAACTGCTCTTGGGTTTTTTTATAAACTTTTGTTCATTTGTTTATTTTTATGAGGCAGTCTGAAAATTATATCCCTGATCAAGTAAATATTTGAAACCAGCAGGAAATCACACATTCAGCAGATGACCAGCATATAAAGACATTGAAGCACCTGCTTAGATACTGCCCTAGGTAGCAATGATCTTATGCATGCACTCAAATACTTTTTGGATCATACTGAGTAGAGATACAGAGTTATGTTCAGCCTTGGCAGTGTCTTTTAGTGCCTTCTAATGCCTTACCCTGGTAAGCTTTCCCTCAATTTCCTTGTATTTCAGCAATTATCAATAACTTAACATTCAAAACCCCTGATTTTATTATTAACTGCTGGGTTTCATCAGTAAGGTTTGTCTGGACATTGTAGAAGTGAGTCTGCCTGGGAATTACTGTTAGTTTTTTTGTAATATCCATTATTGTCCTTTTCTTTGAGTTAGATGCCACAAACAACTGAAAAAAACACAGAGATTACTACAGACATTGTGCACATCTGTAAGTGATGATTTGCATATGCTTGCACCATGCTTGTAATGCTCTGAAAATATCTGAAATGCTCTGTAGTATCCTGGTTTATAACATATCCTTCACCACAGTATACACATTGAGAATGCATGCTGAAAACAGGAAACCCGCATGTGGAGGGTAGGTAAAAGAGGATTATAGTATACATGCGTTCGACAGAATAGTCTCAGTTTAAGACTATCATGAGCATCAGGCTTGCATAAACAAATCAGTGTTTAACCCACAGATGTATCTAATGACCAGATGGATTCTGCATGTTTACAACTGGAAAAAACTCTCTCAGCTTTTCTATTGTTTGTTGACTTACACCCTATAATATTAATTTTATTTGTGAAACCAAGTTATTCACTGGGATATTACAAGTTCTTAAAAGGAAATGGAGTTACTTAATGTATGCCATAGGAGAAGATGTATGGGTCTGTTCTCTGCTGCCCTGGAGTTTTCATGTCCTAGGTAAGTTACGAGGCATGCGACCAAATGTACAACTGCATTTCTTAAACCAATTTATGGCTTTTATACAATAATTCTTTTAGATTTCCCCCCTAGCAGTTGGCTCAGAGATTGCAAACTTCATGATCCTTTCGGCCTGAGGCAGCTGCAGAACTTCATGGGAGCCGGAACCCCCCTTTTAACTCAGCAGTGTAGTCTACAAACCCATGGCCGTGCAGCCGGCAGGCAGCCCTGAAGCCCTGCCGACCTTCGCCTGCAGGTGTCCTTTGACACGTCTGCCAAGAGAGGTAAAATGCCACCACCAGAGAGTAAGCAGAGCCTGTCAGCCTGGGGACCCTCTGCAGTCCCGAGGCTCAGCGGGGGGGGGTCGGCGGTGAGGTCCGGAGCGATGGGAAAGGGCCCCTCGTGTGCGATGGGTGTCTGTGCCTCCACAGCACGGCCCTGCTCAGTGTTTCTGTGCTGACGGCAGGAAAGACTTTAGCCAAAATGTTGCTTAAACCAAACTATAGCAAGGTACGGCATGTTGTATTTCTTTCTGTCTTGACATCTACTCACTTCAGACACCACAAAAGCCTCTCATTGCTGATGGCGGGGGGAGAAACATTTTAGGCCAGAAAAGTCCTTTTATCGAGGGCTCGGGGCCCGCCGTCGGGGCAAGGCGGCAGCACCGCAGCTGGCGGCGTGCCCTCGGTCCCCGCGGCGCCGGCGGCCGCCTCCGCACCATCCGCACCGCGCTATTGCACCGCGGCAATGGCTGCGGCACAGCGCGCAAGTTCCGCGGGATGAGCGGCCCTCACCGTGCGCACCCGGCAAGGACGGACTCGGCCAAAGGCGGTTTGACGCTTCTCCCGGTGCGCGACACCGTGAGCCCCGCGGTGTCCGACGTGGAGCCAGGAGCTGCGGGAGCGGGGAGCCGAGGCTCGGCAGTGGCCGGAGAACAGAAGCCCCCCGGGGCTCTGTGCTCCCCAAAGAGGGGAAGACGAGGAGGAGGCACCCGTCGGGCTGGCCGCGGTGGTGATGCACGTCGGGGTGGAGAGCCGCGGTGCCGCGATGAGGCGGCTGGGCCCGCTCCCCGCTGCCCAGGGGCAGCCCCGCGGCCGGGACAGCGGGCAGGCGCCGAGGGCCAGGGGGGGCCGGGCTTGAGCGAACGGGGGAGACGCGGGCGGTATCCAGCCCGCTGAGGTCGTTGCGTGTTTAATTACTTTCTCTTCAGCGGAAATTAATAACGGCGGTATTCTACGGGGATCTGAGTCCGAGAAGGGAAAAAGGGGACGCCGAGCGGGAGTTGCAGCGGCGGTGTCCCCTGGAACCCGCCAAGCGCCGCGTCCCCGGCCGCCTACGCCTGTTTGTCAAATCTTGGCATTTCCTGACTAGTTCGTTAAAAACAAAACAGAATATCCCACCCAATAAATAGGAGCGAAGCCGGTGATGATTTAGCCACCAAGAAACACCAGCGGAATCCTATGCCAGATAGACGGGCCGTCACTGTTTTCCTTAAAAAAAAAAAAAATTTAAGTCCTCGGTGTGTAGCCGAGTGGTTCGCCGCATCGGCCTGTCTGCCGGCCGGCGGTAGCCCAGGGCTGGGCTCGGTCCGCTGTCGCCCTCGCTGCCCAGCGACCGCTCTGCCCTGCGCGCCCCGGCAGCGTTCCCGGAGCCAGAGGCCGTCAGGGGCCCTCGGGTCTCTTCCAAAGCAGCGGCGCCCTGCACCGAGGACTGCGCTCTCGACCCCTTCCCTTGGCGTAGCCCCTGCCATGAGCCGGAGCCGTCCCGAGTACCCGCTGTCCCCTCTCCCTCCGACGCCGGCTGCGGGCGCACCCATGACCCCCTCTGAAGGTTCTGCCCCATTCATTTTCGCGGGGATGAGTTCCCAGCGACCGCGGCCCCCACTGCCCATAGCGCTCCGTGCACGCATCCCGCGCCGCGGCCGCGCACGGTGCGCCGCGGGAGGGCCCGACCAGCGCCCCTGCGGGGCCTCGCTACCGTCTCCCGGACGCATTTCTGTGCTCATAAAGGGGCGAATGGTCAAGGTTTGCCCCAGGCTTCACGGCCGCGGAGGCACTGCTTTAATCTCTTCCTCGCTGCAAGAACAAACACTGCCTATCTCCTTGCTCCCCTGGACGGAATCCAGCGCTCCGAATGAATTTTTTTTTGGGGGTGAGTGTGGGAAGAGAGAGCGGGGGAGGCTGAGATAACCGCGGCGATGTCTGCACCGGCGGGACGCGCGGATGGGAAAAGGAGATGCGAGGTGAGCGCTCGGACGCCCGCGGATAGCGGTGCTGCCTCCGCGCTCCTCGGGGCCCCGCGGCCGCCGTCTCTCGGGCGGTGCGGGTAGAGCCCCGCTCTGGGTCCGCCGGGACCCCCATCCCAATGTGCTGGAGCCCGTGCCGGGACACCCACGGCGGGGCCGGGGCCGGGCCGGGGCGGGCGGAGCGCGCAGGGCTCCGCGCCGACCTCCAGGCGGCGCTGCAGCACCGCGGGCCGCCGCCGCCGGGCACGGAGCGGCCCCGGGCGCGCCCCCGCACCGCCCGGCCGTGCCCGCGCCCGGCGCAACGCGGGGAAAGTGCCTTGGGTGCGGGAGGCGCTCGCCCCAGGTGGACGCGGAAAGGTGACATAGGAGTGCTGGGCTCCTACGGGAGCCGGCAGCCCGCGCCCCGGCTAGTGGTACCGCCGCTCGACGGGCGCCGCTGCCGTGAAGCCCCCCGGCGTTCGAGCGACCCCGGGCTCCGCCTGGTGCGGAGCTGACGCGGCATTAGCGGTGGGCCTCGCGGGCGGCTCTTGCCGCGCACCTGCTGGCCAGGCCGGGCGGAGTCGCGCCGGGGTCACCGGGTACTCCTGGCCAGCGCAGACGTGCGCGGCGACCGCCGCACTGCCGGTGGTGGGAGAGCGCGGCATGGCCAAAAAGGTACCACGAGCGGCCGGGGAGCGAACATCCCGGGCAGTGACGTCGCACCGCACCGTCTGCCTACCGAGTCCCGTCCGCTTTGGGCGTTTTCGTTGCCTGGTCGGCTTGTGATTTGAGAAGGTCGTTGTTGTTTGGGGATTTTTTTTTATTCTGGTTTTGATTTTGAGTTGGTTGTTAAATATATATATTTTTTTTTCTTGTCCACAAGTGCGTCTTATTTCTACTTGCTGTAAAGGGCAAGAAATTATGGTTCTCCTGAAACAATTTCCCTTTGATCCTCGAGTCCGGGGGTGTTGCTCTTGGTATCCAGAAGCCAGCAGTGGGGGGAAGAAATTGCGACTCTAAAGACGCCTTTTAACTTCGTTCTTGAAGCAGCCGGCCTCTTTCGAGAAAGCAAAACGAGAGGATGCGGGTCCTGCCCCCGCGTCCTGCCGGAGTCCCCCAGCCCAGCCGCGGCCGACGAGTCCTTGCCCTGTGCAGGCTCCCCGAGGCGGCCCGCACCCACCTCATACCCGGACCGAGGAAATCAGTCCTTCTCCGCGAATTGTGAACTGCCCTATCCTCACTGGCCGGGAGAAGAAATACTATTTATTTAGACTGTCTGGATTTAAAACAGAGCATTTTCGAAGCAGGGATTTATGAAAAGAAACGAAAAATAGCCCCGGCGGCCGGCGGCAGCGGCGGGCTGCAACGTGCGCCATCCTCGGCTAGGCTACCCTGTGAGGGGACACGGCCAAAACTTCCTCTGACCACTCTTATTCCCCTCTTTGATTAGTTTTTTTCTTACCGGACACTAAAAGGAGAAAAAAAAAAATCCCCATGCAGCCGTAATTTATGTCTTCTTCTCTACCTCGGGCTTGAATTAACCTGCATAGACCTTACCTTTGAAAATTTTTCAAAGCTATCATTTAAGTGCCATTTTCCCCTGCATATTTTTGTCCTTTTCCAATTCTTGTTCCAATTTCCAGTCCAGATTATACGATTAATTCCCGATACATGTGATTGAAATAACGCACATAACAGGATAATATTGCAGATAAAAATGTAACCCAAAGCCGACATATGCAATCAGCTGCATTGCAACTATCGACGAACGTGAATAGAGCCCCCTAATCGAGACATTTGAAGAGGGTTAGGGAGGCCCCATTTAGCAGTAAACTGCCCGGTAATAAATCGAAACTGCTTTCGAAACTATGTGTCTGTTCCAGGTAGGGATTGTGTGCTTAGTCACTGAGCATGGGGATGCCTCTGCAGAGCTTCTCTTCCCGAATCTGCCCTTAAGCGACTCAGTGGCAGTGAAAGGACAGCGCCGATACGCTGACGGTCCATAGAGCGACCCGACATGACGGCCACAAGCCCACTTGGGACTTGAACACTATCTGCACCCACTCTTGGCCACATAGGCACCCACAAAACCCCACACTCTAGGTTTGGGGGTGTTATTTTAGATATTTAAGCCAGTCGGGCCACCTATGTCACTCCAGCTGGGGCACGACGGGCAGCCGAGATGGGCGGCGAGACGCAAGGAGCGCGCAAATTCCCCGCGGCCGCCAGTGGGACGGGGGGCGTCGAGCTGTTCTCGGAGGCAAAAGTCACCTTAGGTGACGCGGGGAGAACGGGGGGCGTTCTGCCGCTTTAAAGCCCAGTTGCTACCCAAACACAAGTAAACAGTGGGGCCGGCGCGGCGGGGCGGGCCGGGGCCGGGGCCGCGGCCGGGGGCGGTCCCGTCCCGTCGGGGCGGAAGCGGCGCGGCCCCGAGCGCGGGGCTGTGCGCGCCGCGGGGTGGGCCGGCGGCGGCGGCGGGCGGGCGGGGACAGCGCTCCACGCCAGTCACCGCTGAAATGTGATGGACCGGGCAGGGGGCGGCTCAGACTCGCGCCGAGCCTCGCCGGGGTCGAAGGCGGGAGGCTGCGGGCGGGAGGCGGCGGTCTATGCCGGGGCCCCGGGACCGCCGCTGCCAGAGCTCCCAGCCGCCCCCCAGCCCTCCGCAACATGCCGGTCGCCGCCGGGCCCCGGCCCCGCTGAGCGCCTCCGCTGTGGATCTAATGTCTCCGTGAAGGTGCCGCGGCCGCCGCTTCAGCTTTGCCCCTGGAGGAGCAGCAGGCTGCGGTAGGTGAGTGGCTCCGGGGCCCGCCCTGCCTGCTGCCGTCGACGGGAGCGCGGCGGCCGCCCCAGGAGCGGAGCGTGCGCTCAGCCGGGAGCGCGGGGCCGCCGGGTTTACTTTCAGTTCGCAGCTCCGCGGCGGCTTGGGGTGCGGGTGTCCCCCCTCCACGTCGCGGGGAGGTGCGAGGCCAGGCGACGGCAGCCTCCCGGGACGCGCTCTCGATGTCCTTCACGCGAAGCTTCTGGCAGGGAGCAGCCGGTCCGTGCATGGACTGCGAGCCAAGCCGCGGGTCGCACTGGGGAAACCTCGGCCAGGGGAAACACCTGGCTGTGCGGGCAGCGGCGGCCGCGGCTTCGGGTGAGGCCGTCGGGGAGCGGAGGCGACCCGGTGCCCACCCTATCACTGGGTAGGACGGCAGAGCCTTCGGGGCACGGTCCCGGCCCCGCCGCGGGAGAACGGGGACCGCGGGCCGGACCAGCAGGTCGGCGGCAAGCAGGTAGAGAGGGCTGTCCTGGCACCGGGTTTAATTTAATTAAGCTCTCTGAATGGAAAGGGAAAAGGAAGTGCCAAGGTTTAAGTAACATCCGTTTTTGGTTGACTTTCAACCCCTCCGCCCCAACACACCTTAATATAAATGGCCTTAAAAATCACGTTCGAAGGCGCTTTCTATTCTTTTTTGATACGTTTTACTAAAGCTGCTTCCAAATACAAATAGTAGCATATGTACCGCCATTCAGACAGAAGTGTGGTTTTAGAAGTTTCTACCTTAAAATGAGGATTTCGTGATCAGAATAGTTTTCTCAGAGTTGGTTCTTGGACACCAAAATGAGCGTGGTGCAATGGCACCCCCATACGCAGCCATCAAACGCGGCTGTAACAGAGGGAGCTCTGCCCCACAGAAACACTGCTCCTGCCTCGGTCATAACTCCCGACCGGTGGCTCCGAAACCCAGCCTCAGACAACCGGGATGGAGGCAGGAGCCGCCGGAGCAGCCAACGAAAAGTGATTTAATTGCTTCTGTTTCGAGTCCTCGCGGAAAGCGAATAGGAACTCACACTCCGACATCTTTAAAAATAAGTCTCTATATATAACCACCCCCCCCAACAATAAAACGAAAAGATGGCCATATATAATAGTATTGATAATTGTCCCCGGTGTCGATACAATCACAAACGAGGAAAACTGGGAAACAGCGGAGGAAGCTCCGGAAAGCCACGACTCGAGGCAAACGAAAACAGGAGTAGGCAGCACTGCACTTCACACCCGACCTCCTTGCCACATTTTTTTTTCCCCAGTCGGCCAATCATGCTGTGCAACAAACGTGGAGGGAAAGGTATTTTAGGAAAGAAATCGAAAAGCCGTCTTTGCAGGCGGAGTGCGCGCGGTGCCAGCGGAAAGGCAGGAGCCGGGCGGCAGCGGCCCGGGAGGCAGGAACACCGCTCACGGAGCGTGGCTCTGCACTCGGAGAGTTTCCTTAATTTTTGTTGTTGTTTGGAGGGGGTGGGTTAGGGATTTTTGCGGAGGGAGGTTCTCTGGTTTATTTTGGAAACTGCGCGTTACCAGACCCTTCACACAAATCCCTTGAGGTGCTGGATCACCCTCGGCCCTACCTCTTGTTTACAGGCCCGGAGAGACCCCGGCGTTTGCTTTGGCCGCTTTCTTGGGTCGCGGCAGCCTCTCGGCTGCTGGAAGTGAACCTTCAACGAAAGTTAAAAAAAAAAAGGAAACGGCAGGGTCTTGCCCCCTGCGCCGATGTCCCCCTGCCCCGCGGGGGCTGGGGGGGGGTTGGGGAGCGTCGCCCCGGCTCGCCGAGGGGACCCCCTTGCGACGGGAGCAGCGGGCCCGGCGCTTTCGGTTGAATGGGCTGAGTGAAACCCTCTGACAGTCACACATCGCTCATTAGCTCACGGCCCCGCCGCTCCGGCGGAGCTCCCGGCCGAGGGACGCCCGAGGAGGTGCGGGGGGCTCGGCCGCACGGCTCCGTCCCGCCGGGGCTGCGGTCGCCCTTTTCGGCCCCGCGGCGCGGAAGGAGCGACTGCGGGGCAGCGCCGGGCCGGGCGGCCCTCGGCGGGCCGGGGAGGCCTCCGGGCCGGTCGCTCTTCTCGCCGCCGCTGGGATGGCTGCTGCGCGGGGGGCTGGGTAGGAGGTGTGCGTGCGGGGTAGGGGCTCCTTTTCTCTCCTTCGGTTATCTTGATAAATGAGTTGTTGTTGAAGGAAGAAAAATAAGCAACGGAGCTAGGACGAACGCGGGGTTTATTCTCCCCCGCTCTGCCCCCCGGGCCTGACTCGGCTCTCCGTGAACACCCTGCTCTATCCCGGGCAGGCCCCAGCCAGGAGGGGTCGGGGTCGGGGCCTCTGCGCCCGCAGGAGGCCGAGCGGAGGGTGGGAGCGATGCCGGGGGCCAGGTCGGCGCGGGGGGCAGGAGGGAGGTGGCTCCGGGGTCCCCGCGGTTGGCGCTGCGGGGAAAGGTGGCTGGGCGACGGAAAGCGGAGAGGCTTCGTCCCCGGCCGCGTCTCCATTCCGTCTGTATTTTTACACGATTCGTTTAATTTGAATTTGCGGCGCCTTCAGTTGGGTCGGTGCTGGGTTTCTCCTTTTTGTTTTAATTTGGGGTAGGTGTTTTGGGAACGCTGTTTTTATTTATTTATTTCCTACGCTTTAGCTTCTCCGGTCGAAGCGATCGCGCCGTGGGTCGGTGTCGGCCGCCGGTCCTGGCGGAGAACGGGAGCCTGTGCTGCGGCGGGGCACTGGGGCCACGGAAAGGCAGCGCACCGGAGCCGTGCCTGGCCCTCCCTGGCTCCGCTGCTGCGCTCGCCTTGGCTAAGGAGCACCACGCTGCTCTCAGTAAAAGTCTCTCTCTCCTCCTTTCTCCCTCTTTCTTCCTAGGATTTTCTCCCCGTCTCGGAAGCCCAGCAGAGACACCAGCTGCTCCGCCGGTTCGCACCCACCTCGGGAAGATGGGAAGCAAGGCTCTGCCAGCCCCCATCCCGCTGCACCCGTCCCTGCAACTCACTAACTACTCCTTCCTCCAGGCTGTGAACACCTTCCCCGCAGCTGTGGACCAGTTGCAAGGTCTGTACGGACTCAGCGCCGTGCAAACCATGCACATGAACCACTGGACACTGGGCTATCCCAATGTGCATGAAATCACCCGCTCTACCATCACGGAGATGGCGGCGCAGGGCTTGGTGGACTCCCGCTTCCCTTTCCCCGCGCTCCCCTTTGCCACGCACCTCTTCCACCCCAAGCAAGGGGCCATCGCCCACGTCCTCCCAGCATTGCACAAGGACAGGCCCCGCTTTGACTTTGCCAACCTGGCCGTGGCCGCCACGCAGGAAGACCCCCCCAAGGCGGGGGAGCTCGCCAAGCTGAGTCCCGGACTGGCCTCGCCCCTGTCGGGCATCAGCAAGCTGTCCCCGGACAGGAAGCCTTCCCGCGGCCGCCTGCCCTCCAAGACGAAAAAGGAGTTCATTTGCAAGTTCTGCGGCAGGCACTTCACCAAGTCCTATAACCTCCTCATCCACGAGCGAACCCACACGGACGAGCGGCCTTACACCTGCGACATCTGCCACAAGGCTTTCCGGAGGCAGGACCACCTGCGGGACCACCGGTGAGGGACCACCACGACCGGGGTCGGGCCGTGGGCAGTCGGGGTGGGGTGAGCAGCTCTAGAGGAATGAGATTCAGCGGCTCCAGGAGCCACGGAAACAGCACAGGAAAAGCCCCCGGCTCAGATTCGGAGGCCACGGAGGGACCAGGGCAGCCGAAACCTGCGCTTTGTGTGGGAAAGGCACCCGCCTGAGGGAGAGCTAGAGGGGTTCACAGCCGGAGATGAAGATCCCGGGGCTTTTGTGCTTCTGAGTCTTGATCCTGGGGGGTGCAGGAACAGGACGGGTCGCAGGTGGGCGCTTCCCTGCTGATCCCCCACCCATCTCCGCATGCTGCGGCCCGTGCTGAGAGGCGCCCGCGGCCGCAGAGCTGAGAGAATCCTCTCCGCCTTCGGAGAAGATCGGCTCGGTTCCGGCCGGCAGCCCAGACGCTGTCCCGATCTGGCACCAGAGAGTGCAGTCACGCTTCGATACGAATTATTGCAAATGTTTTGGACCGGCCAAGAAGTTTAACCATACACAGAATAGTAATGGGGAAAGGAAGGAAGAGGAGGGTGAGGGCGTCTGGGAGAGGGGGTCGAGTTTAGGGAAGCGGGGTCTGGGGTCGCGGGGCCCACGCACCTCCGGCAGCGCTGCTCACCCCACGGGTTGCCTTCCAGGTACATCCATTCCAAAGAGAAACCCTTCAAGTGCCAGGAGTGCGGGAAGGGCTTCTGCCAGTCCAGGACCCTGGCGGTCCACAAAACCCTACACATGCAGGTGAGCCCGCCCTTCCCAGGCCTCTCAACGCGTGTGCCGCCGGCGCTGTTCCGGCCTGGCCCGGCTCGGCTCGGCTTGGCCCGCCGCGGGGCAGGGGCGGTGGCCACGGGGAGAACAGGGCTCTGGTGCGGAGGGGAGCGAGAGGGGTCCGGCACTGGACGGCCCCGTGGGTCCGCGGGGGAACAGCGGCCCGCGATTACCTCCGCGGCCGCGGGAGACCCGCGGATAAACGGCGCCCTTGGGAGACGGGCTTGAAGACAGCGGGGACGCGGTTGGCGGCTGGGAGTGAGCCCCGGGTTCGGGTTTGTCTACGCCGCTCCTTCGAGGCGGTTTTCGTTGAGGGCTGCAGCCCTGCCCTGGCGGCGGCGGCGGGCGCGGGGCAGCGGGGCGGCCCGGCCGCGGGATGCGGAGCGGAGAGGAGGGACCGCCGCGGCGGCCGGGCGAGCAGCGGGTGTCCCGGAGCGGGAGGGCGGCGCGGAGGCTGTTTTCCGTGTGCCCCAGGGGCGCGGAACATCACTACTCGATAACTATAAATAAGGCTTTTGGGGCAGGATAGGGAGAGGCGGGCGGCCGCCCGGCCGCACGGGGCTCCTCTCGTTCGTGTCCTCCCCCGATATCTCAAGTTGTGCGTTGCGGTGAGAAAAAGTGCAGTAATACGTTAAACAAGGTGGTTTGTGAAGGATTAATCCTTTGCTTGCTTCAAATCTGAACAGGAATCTCCACACAAATGCCCCACATGTGGAAGAACCTTTAATCAAAGAAGTAACCTGAAAACTCACCTTCTTACCCATACAGACATCAAGCCCTACAACTGTGAGCAGTGCGGCAAAGTGTTCAGGCGAAACTGTGATCTACGGCGGCACAGTCTAACTCACACCCCGCGGCAGGACTTCTAGAGCAGCCAGGGACCCGCGCCCGCTCCGGCAGCTCCAGCTTGCCCACTTTACTCAAGGAGTGTATTGTAGGAACTCACAGACGCGCACACACACACACACGGAGACACGCACGCAGACTCGGGGCCAGGCTTTCCTACCACATGTCTGCGAAACTCGTTTAGAGAGTGCGGACTGCAGGATCGGGCCCCTCTCCAACCCACACCCAAGCGTAAAGCTCATCTTATAGATAATCGCGGCTCATTTTAGAGCTCTGTACAGAACGTGTTTTTTTCTTTGTTTGTTTTGTATCGTGTCAGATGCACATCGATAACAAATCATGGAGGCAAAGTATCTCTTTAAAAAGTTATTTCAAAATAAATCTTTTTTTTTTTTTTTTCCAAATACCTCCCGCCTTCTTGTATTATTCTCTGAGCATTTGGGCTTTTTTTTCCCTGCTGTGTCAATGCAATGGCAAAGCATATTGAATAAATTTCCTAGTCGGGTAATTGTACTGTCACAACAATTTTGGTGATCGCTTTTGTTTGGTTTGTTCCACTGTCGCTGTTGTGTTATCTATTGTTAAGTAAAATGAAAGCGCCTTATTTGAGAGTTTATAGCTCTATTACTTAATAGTTTGAATGTCTAAATATTAACTTCTGTACCTTTTTTTTCTAATTTTCCCGAACGATTTTTTAAAAGAAGAAAAACAGAGAAATATTTGCAAATAAACAGATCTTAGGAAATAATGCATAGAGCCGTTCTTACGCCAAAGCGGCTTATTAGTAACTTATTTGCAATCAGGCCGTATATTGTAAAAGTTATCCCTCTCGCAGGGATTGCAGCAGGCAGCCTCCTGCCTGTAGACTTTGGACACGGGCAATTCACTCGCCTAGACAGGGACTTTATCCTGCAGAAGACGATTCTTTCCCGGCAGCTCTGGAAGCAAGCAGCGAGGCGCCAATTCCGCCCGCCCTCCGCCCCGGGCTCATCCGCGGGCCGGGGCAGAGCTGCGGCACTGGGAGCAGGGATCCCCCCACCCCGTCCCCCTCCTCCATCTGCAATGCCGAGCGCAAGTCACACCCAGGGGGTTAGACGGAGAGGGATTGTTCCCCCCCTCGAGAGACCCTTACCCACCCTGGGGCCCCAGGCCCTCCCTGCCGGGGTGGCTTTCGGCGATCCCGCATGTCCACCCCCCGGGCAGCACTCTCAGTGCCTGCACCGGGTCTGCAGCCGGCAGGACGGTGGCACTGCGCAACGGGCTCTCCTCCCTTGCCATGCTTGCAAGCCCGTCACCGGTTCCTGTGGACTCTTCTGGAAGGGTGTGGTGCCAACACTGAGGCATTTTCCCTGATATATTGCAGGGCGACTTGGATGTGTATCCTCTCATTACCATCCCACTGCTCTTGTCACTCCTGGCACCCTCTCCACAGTGTCTTGAGTAGTTTGGGGCCCCATAAATTGCTCCTTCTCAGACTGGGGCCAACCATCCTTCTCTACTCCTCTACTGAATGAAGGACCAGGTTAGAACGGCAGGGAGAAATCTTTTCCCCAGGCCCAGGGAGCCCTGTCCCAGGAGAGAGCAATCCCCTTGCACCCAGTTCAGCAGAGAGGGCTTCACTCCTGAGCTCCACCTAGCAGGGTACCAGAACTCCAGGCTGGTCCATCCATGGGAAGGATCACAGATCCTAGCATGCCCAAAAGCAGCAGGTGCTGACAGAGCTTGTGTGGCTACACTGTCACCATCCCTGATCCTCGCTGGTCTTTCGGCAGGGAGCACTGCCTGGACACTGTTAATGAGTAGCAAGTCAAACCCAGCAGTGCCTGGGCTGCGGTCAGACTATCGGTGCAGAAAGCTCTGCTTTACTGCCAGCACTGCCTCCAAAGAAGGTTACCATGGGGCAGAGACTATGAGCCAGCCCTGCTCTGCCCCAGACCAGGCAGCCAGGTGAACTTCCACTGGTACAGCAGATTTGACAGTGCCAAACTCAAAATTTCTTATGTGGTCAAGACCCATGTCTCCATCTGCTCCTGTCCAGGAAGATGGGGAAGGAAAGAGTGTTTCTGCAGCCAGAAGTACTCATCTGCTGGCTGAAGAGCAGCCTCCCTAGTCAAAGTTTATGTCAGTGCCATCTGGTCTCTTCCTCTTCACCACCCGTGAACTTGCACCCTTTCTTTGCTGGGGTGCTGCACCCCTAGAAATATCTTTTCTCACACTCTGCCCTGCCATGTTGGCAGCCCTTGTTCTCCCCCTTCAAAATGCTTCTCTCTCCACACTGCTCCTCTCCAAACCTCTCTTCATGGGCATCTTTTGGTCCCGCTTCATGGGCACTTTCCCAATATCTGATGTCTCCCTGACTGGCTGATTCGTCTACTCTCAATGCATTCCTGTTCTCTCAGTAGGTTATTTCCTCTAAGTTTCTCTCTCCTTATTGTTCTCTGAGTTCCTGTCCCCAGGCCGTTTTACATCCCCAAGTACGCAGAGCAAGGCTGGGATAACTCTGTTTGAGTAAACACTCCTGTCAGGATACATATGGGCTCAGTCCGCTCCTCATAGGCCAAGTTCTGTGTGAAGTTTGTTTGGAAAGAACTTAATCAGATGAGCAATATCAAAGGACAAAATTAAAATGATTGTATATAGCTAAGGTTTTATTTAATTGTTTGAGGTTGCTTGTTTAATAATCTTCCCCCTGAGCAGACACAGACCATAAATTTTTCTTCCGAAGATTTCTAAAGTTCAGCAGCCAGGAAAAACCCAAATTACTGAGGTAGGTCAGTGACAAGCATCTCTAACTGTTGGTCCATGAACTGTTATTTTATCTTTAAAGCAGTAGCTATCATCTTAAAAAGCCAGAGAATGATTTAGTGTTTCTCTTTACTATCAATTCACTTGCCTATAGCATTGCCACACCCCATTCACTTTTTAAAAATCCATCCCTCCCTGGAAAATTTCAGAGGCAGCTATAAAGAACATGTTAAAATACACATATGGTTTGTTGGTTTTAGACCTGTGGGGAACAGAAACAAGCTCTGTAAACCTACTTTTTGGGCAGGGCTAGGGATTTTATAGCCATAAAGTTCCATCCTGACTTTCACAATGCAAACACTAAATACAGCAATATACCTGTGACTGCCATTTGTGCCTTTGTGAAGTATCCTCCTTCCCTCTGGAAGTTCTCTGCTCATTCACAGAACACAGGAGACAGCTCCATGCTTCTGCAGTTTCCCAGAGCTTCCCAAACCACCTGCCTCCTGCTGCTCTGTGTTACTCTCTCTCATTGCCCCTTCTTTTTTGGCACTGCTTATTTTTTGCCTTCACTGGCATGGGCTGATTCTGCATCTTTTGCTGTGTTAGAGGCAGCAGCTGTGCTGCTGTAGCAGGAAAAAGAACTAGCTGTGCTACATACCAGGAAGAAAAGAACAACAAATAATAAGAATGCCACAATAATCTACATTTTTAGGGGCAAATTATAGCCCTTTAAGTTGCATCTGAAAACAGAGCTCTTTCCATATCAGTTGCTGAAACAGACACTGTCCACAGCTGATGGCAGAGCAGCTCAGCCCAGCTAATTGTGCATAAAGCTTTTCTATGTGGCAAATATTACTTAGCAATGGCATGTCATGCTATTCCAGCCAGCACAGGCTGTATCTGATGCAGTGTAAGTCTGCTGGCAAAGCCCAGCGTTATACCAGTACCACCTTAGCCCAGATCTAAGTGTCAAACACTGAGCAGCACCCCAGGAATGTGGCGTGGCCGCGTCTGCCTGGGTCTAGGGGCTGGTTCCTAGGGTGCCTTAGAGTAAAACGTGTGAAAAACAACTATTCAACTCCTCTCTGCCTTCTCTCCCTTTCCTTTTCCCTCTTCCTTCTTCCTTCTCACTGCTCTACTTTCGGATGTTTGCTTCAGGAGTTGTTTCTCTTACCCCAGACATCCTGTACTACACCCTGCCTCTTGCCTAGTCTCACCTCCATCTCTTTCCCTACTTTTTCCCTCCTGTTTCTTTTTTGCTTTCCCATGCTTATCCCACATTTCAATCTCTTTTCCAGAGCAACTTCCTATACTTAGACTTTTTGGTTCCCTCTTTTGAACCACTCCAACTTCTACTTGTTGCCTCATTCTATCCTTCAGCCACCAGCCCATATGAGCTCCTCCCTGTTCCCTGACCCAGAATTCATGTCCCTTGTGTGGCACTTCTCACACACTGCTGGTCCTTCCTTGCTGATCCCATTGATTGATGCAATGTCGACATCACACTCAGGAGACATCAGAACAGGTGCCACAGATGTACTTGGACCATTTCAAGAATGCTGGCTCTGACTCAAAGCCAGCAGCATAGTCCCAGGAGGACCAGGACTGGTGGCACATGCAGCTGGTGGCAGCCTGGGCTGCTCAGGGTGGAAGCACTGTTGTCAGCAGCACTGCAGCCCCCAAACTACTTGGTCGTCATGAAGATCAGTGATTTCAGGTGCAGTGCTCTAGCCCCAGAATGTCAGGACTGAGTTTGCAGTTAGACAGTTAAGCTGCACTGGTGGCTCAGAGTCTCAATAACTCCATGCTCCTCATACTGTAACTGCAGATAGTCTTCTATATATAAAGTGTAGAACAGTGTCTGGATTTACCAAACTGTATTACACAAGGGTTTAGGCATATGTTTCTTTATTTTAAAATTGTACTGGATTTATAGCTTGTATTTCCCTCCTCATGACGCATTTCTTCCTTCCTACTTATGTAAACTTGTATTAGTTAATTTTCCAACTTATAACAGTGCAGTTATTATGAAAATAGGGTAGCTACCAGACAAAAAGTTATCTTCATTGAAATGATTAAAAATAGTTATTTACATTCAAAAGAAAGGCATCATGTCTGTATAGAACATAGATTTCTTCTATTTTCAAAAATCCAGGTGCAGATGTTTATGAAACTTTTTACTAGAAGCTCTTAGTTTATCAAATGAGATGCAAAAATATCTACACTGAAAACAGTAAGCATCTTTCCTAGATCTGCAGAATTAAGGCAATAGAAGTGTAAGCTGCTTCCCATTCTTAGAGCCCCCCTTGCAAGCCTGAGCACCCTCTCCCAAGTGCAACTTTCAAACACTACTTGGGACTTCATGATGAGTGGGGCAGGACCCAAAAGCATTGGCTGGGACCCAAAAGCAGTGGCCTTGCACCTTCATCCCTACAGGGTCAAGCTGGAGTGGTGCATGGTCACCTTTCCCTGGGAAAGTTTCTTCCTCTGTCAGCACTAGGGCAGAACTTTGCAGTACAGATTGATCAAAAAAGCTTAATCTGAAGTTTACAGATACAGAAAATACCAAGCTCTGCCTGAAGTGAGGGGTGCATGTAGCAGGGCCCCCTTGGCCTGGCTGCATCACCGGGGAGAGCACACTGGCTGTGTCCCCAGCCCACAGGCAGGCAGGGGACAGCAGGTAGGGGGACAGGCAGCAGGAGGACATGGCTCCAGTGGAGACCCCGCATGCTGTGCTGGGAGATGCAGCGGCCCCAGGGGTTGGACAGATGCCTCTTCTCAGACCTGGCAATGCTGGCTGAAGGTGGCGTCTCTCCTGGCTGCAGGCTACCACGAGTCTCAGCAGCCAGGCCGTGCAACCATCACAAGACTGGCTTGGATTTGGGGCCATGAGGGACACTCCTACAAGCTGTCCTCCACTGGGACCACAATGAAAGGGGTTTGAAGAGTGTGCTGGGCGGTCTCTGGGACAATTGGGATTGGCCAAGTGAATCTCCAGGCCTTCAGAGTCCATTTGAAATCAGCCCCCTCTCAGTAGAAGGGGAGCAGCAGGACTTTTGCTTTCCTGAAATTCTTGTAGGATCCAGAGAGTGGCTCCATTGCCTCACATGGCTGAGGTCTGCAGCTGGGAGAATATTACAAACCCCAGGTCTTTTGACTTTCCCTCTCTGCAGAAATCCCCCAGATTTCTGGCTTCAAAACAAGCTCACTTCAGCTTTTCTGCAGACCAGGGATGGGATTGGGAAGGAAAGCTGCTGGCAGGGCGGTGCCGGTGGTGCTGCGCCCCGGGCAGCGCTGTGGGACTCCTGCTCCCCCAGGCAGTGCCTTGACCTGAGGCTCCCTCACCGAGCACTTGTGAGGGCTCTCCTGCATGCCGGGGCATTTTGGACACCCATTTGTACATCTGGGGAAGTAGATTGGCTGATTGTTTGCTTTTCTTTTTCCAAGTGTAAAAGGAAGCAAAACCTTCATTTGTTTTTTTTCCCTCAGAGATTATTTATAAGGCATTATCTCTACTACTGCCAGCTGCCATCCTTTGGCGTCACTAGCCCTCAGTGCACTGAAGATGCCTCAAGGTGTGTCAGCCGTGCCTCACGTCAGCGCGCCTTGATGTATCTCCTTGGCTGGGATTGAAAGGTACAGTCTCTAAATCTCCCGGTGACCCAATTTGCATGGATCACTGGTGCGCTAGAATGTAGCTACTCCTTCCCATCGTGTTAATGCAAGTTTGCCTGCCTTCAAAGCAGCCTGGCCTCCGTGTGCCACGCTGAGCACAACCCCAGAGATCGCGCTTGGGCCTCTGCGTGCAGTGGGCCCGGCTGCTTCAGGCTTAGTGTCTTCCACACAAGTGGCATGCTTTAGGTGTTTTCATTGCTATATCGTAGTCCCTTTATTCAAACATTGTAAATTCTTTTTCTTGATAAACATAGGCAGACAGCTGGATTATCTTAATCTTGGGGCTTGCACTCGGCAAGCACAGTGAATGCTCCCAGGTTGTGAGGCACCCTGTCCTGCCCGGGCCCCACAGCTGAGCTGGGCAGCAGCGCTCAGCGCTCGGTGTGTCACCAGCAGCCTGACACAGCCTACGGTCCCGGGCTGCCTGCCGGAGTGTCCCTGGAGCCAGCCCTGGGGACAGCCCTAATGAATACTTCCAGCAGCCCTGAGGCTCCCTGCGCACTGCCCTGTCTGCCGCACGCTGGGATGGGAAGCAGGCTGGCGGGAAGGCAAACCCTCGGGGGCCCTTCTGGAAGGCCCTGAGGCCCAGCTGTCATGGCAGATGGGATTCATGGGCAGCTCCAGCCCCAGGCTGCCTGCGAGGGCCATGCAAATGCAGTGCACCTGCCTGCAGGGTGCCGTGACCTCCAGAGTCCTTTAAAGGACGCCTGGCTGGGGTACAGTGTAAACCCAGTGCTGATTTAGTCCAGGAGCTGGTTCTGCTGGCATGAATCATTTAAGCACACAAGCACCCCATGACTCTGCCTCTCATTTCCATGTTGTGGTCTTCTTTTCCCACTCCACGGAGGAAATGATGGCCTGATCTTGGGCAGGAACTGCAACAGAAAAACTCTAGGAAAACAAGGAAACATTTGAAAGGATTTCAGTTATATATATGACTGAACAAATCTGGGTGATTGGGTCAGATCCTCACCAAATTCTTTTGTTATTATCCTCTAATTTTATTTCATGAGAATTTGGTCTTGAAATTAATGCTGTTTTAAGAGATATGTGGCAGCTCACACTATCACATGTAATGTTCCTGCCAAGCTACAACTGTAGCTTTGTCATGATTCATATTTTCAAACTCCCATTAAAAAGGTTAAAACCACATTTTAAGTCGTTCAGCTGTGGGCACCTCACATTTTTCTGAGTCTCATTTGCCTACTTAAAACAAAAAACAAATTCTAGACACACGGAGTTTTTAATGAAAAAATAATCTGCAATGCAGTTGTGTGGTCCTGTGATTTTCTGGGGTGCACAACATGTTCAGTTCCCTAAAATCACCCAGTAAACTCAAATGAGCCAGGTTTATGACATGGGAGTGAGTGCTATAGGTGGGGACCTTGCTGCCTTTGCCCAGGTCTATCCTTGCATAGGAAGCACCTGCTTGTCTACTTCAACAAGGTTTGCCAACTGGGAAGTGAGAATGTGGGCTCATGAACAAGTTACTGCAGGCAAAACAGGGGATGTGGAAGTTCAGCCCCTCAAGTACTGCCCAGAAACTGCTCTAAAGTATTCTTTAATCCCCTCACAAATGCAAACTCAATTTTCCTCACCCACAGGGAATAAGATACCTGACTTTTGCTACAAGGTACTGTATGTAAGAGGGTGCAGGTGGACACTTGCCACCACAGAGCAACTAACTGTAGGTTGGTGACTCCTTGTCCTGCAGTTGGCTGTCTCTCTAAACTCTGGAGCACAGATTAATTAATTAATTTTAATTAATTAATTAATTAAAAGATTAATTTCCCTAATAGCCCCACTGTAAAAATCCTGATTCAGGCGAGGGAATGGCATGGGAGCTTCTGCGCTCAACTGGCCTTTGCCTCACAGCCACTTGCAGGGAGAAACCCGGTTTGACTAAAATTCTTCAGGTTTCAGCAACAGGAAATTGCAGATGAGAGAACGCTCTGTAAAGTGCATTTGCACAGTTTCAGTCGCAAGCTGTGAAAAGTAGCAGCTCTCCAAGCCCTCAGCTTTAACACTGCTATTAATGCTGTTTTTTTCTAATAGCATTGAGATTAATGGAGCATGAGGGTCTTGTTGAAGTGAACATCCTCCCAGTGATGCTCAGGAAACCCAGGTCCTGTCTTCACACAGTTTGCTGTCTAAATGTCCCAACAAACTCCCAAGCACCTTACAGTGTTCCAGGCAAAATATAGATGATTAGGAAGGTGACTCTATTTTAAAACCTACTTTTGAGGTGTTTCCTCTGCCAGGAAGCAGAAGAGGCACCCTGGAATGCTCCTCGAGGCAATGATGGGTGCTGTTCAGAGTTCACGAGAGGAGAAATTAGGGTTTTCACCAGTGCCTTTTCCCTTTTCCTTGGAGAGCTCCAGGGACTATTCTCACAGGTGCTTGGAGTGCTAGGCAGGAGAAAATCCCGGTCCCAAAATTGGATGGGCTTTGCAAGCTGCCCCTGAGGACTTAACACCACTTTGGTTTCCACACTGCTCTCAGCAGTAATGTAGACAGTCTGTGGTAGTATAAAAGCTGGTCAAGGTGGTCAAATAAACTACCAGGACTCCCTGCAGCACTGAAACCTGAGAATATCTTCCTCCCAAAGCAGTCAGGAGAGGGATGGGTGCATGGCTGGTAGGAGCAAGGCTGGCTGGTGTCTGCCCCATGGCTAGGTAGCGACTCTCCCCACTCCCTGAGGAGAATAGGCACCATCCTGGGAGTGGACTGGTTTCAATATGGGACTCTCCATCTTGATCCAGTTTGGATGGGTCAAGACATGTTGAGACATGCCCTTTCAATATGCTGCATTTTATTAAAAACAAAGTAGCTGTGGGCCAGATTGTAAAACTAGGTGGGCCTCATTTGTCTGTCCCTACTGTAAGCCAATGAAACCTTCAACATATTCAAACTCTCACCTTTTTACCCATTTGAATGAAAAAGCATCACTAATAAAAGAAAATGACTCACCTAATGCTAAACCTGAGCTCTGTAGATCAGCTTTGATCAAATTCACTGACATTTGGATAACTGCGTTATTATAACTAAAACATCTTTTAAAGTTTTTTTTTTTCCAGACGTTCATTCTTTAAAATTTGCTTTGATCACTGTGCATATCCTTTTCAGCAGAAATTTGTCCACAGAGGGTGAATTTTTTTCATTTGTTTTTCATATGGATTCTCTTTCCTTTGTTCATATTTTAAATCAGTGAAGCTACCCTACAAGCTAGCCCTTACAATAAAAATGCAGCTACTGTGTGGCTTTTAACAACTCATTTAACCCATCTGTGCTTCAATAGCCTTGTTAGAAACCCAACACAATTTATTTATGCAATGAGACTGATCATGAGGCTTAATGAGATACTTTTTTTAGGATAAAGTAAACATTTCAGAAGGGCAGAGCAGGGAAGTGGTGGTCACTGTTATGGTGGTCTGACAACACCAATTTGTAATATGTTACAACAGCAGTGTTACAAAATGCTGCACAGAAGGATATTTCTTTCAGAAAGTACTTTTGAATTAGTTCAAGTGCTTCAGTTTCCAAATAGGAGTCACAATCCGAGACAATTAAAATAAACGGAAGCAGGAATGTGTCAGGACAATTACAAATTAAAAGATTGAAATCATTGGAGATGGAAGGGCAAAAATTTGCCTGTGTGTAAGTATGCATCTGTGTATGAAGCTCAACTTTAGATGCTGAGAAGGATAAAGTTTGACTATTCTTTTTCTCTGGAAAAAAATTCACACATCTGTGATGCAATAAAGTTCAGTTTAGCAATTCATAAGTACATTTGTAACCAATTTTTCCCTTTCAAGCAGGCAGGAAGACTGTGTAAGTTTTAATTTGCTAATTATCATTTATTGTAATTTGACCATGCAGCTGGGGAAGGTGGTGCTGATTGTTCATCAAAGAGGGCGTCTGCCGGGCTCTAGAGTCAAGATAGTCTTATTAGTGGCTTTTTACAGCATGGGCAGAGTTCTTGTTAGAGCTTGTAACAGAGGTGGATTAATCACAAATAATTTTTAAAACTTTGAAGTCTAAAGCTGCAGCACCTTTTGCCGTATTCTAGGAAAAAAAGAGGACATGTTTAGATAAGGTTGGCTGGTGAGCTTCTCCGCCTGGCTCATACCAAGGTGAAGTTTCCACCCTCCCAGGGCTGCCTGCACGGCCATTTTGCAAACACAGATTCCTGTCGTCCGACGGAGCGAGCCCCGTGACTCCGCTCAGCTTCTGCCTCCCATCAAACCCTTTATGAGCGCACACTTTTCCAAAGAGTGGCCCTGCGATCATCAGCTCCACACCAAGCTTCTTAGGGATCCCTTGTTTTCCCAACACACTTCAGGCTGAGAATTCCTATTAGTATAAATCTGCTTTAAACAGGAGATAGCCATTTTAAATGCAGACATTCTCTAATATTTTCATGATGTGGCTTATACCTTAATAGATAGCAGTTGCGGTGCAGATCTGGCCCCGCAGTTGCACAGCATATTTGCGGTAATGAGAACCCTTGCCGACATGGAAAACTAATATTAAGAAAATTAATGTAAGGAAAATCTTTAATAGGTTTTTATCTGTGTCTAATGCAATTTTGCAGTTAGCAGAAGGAAGGAATTTAGTACCAGGTGAGTAGCCAGCTCTTCAGAAATCATGTTTTGTTGACCACATTTTAAGACCTGCTGTTTTGATTTAGCGCATCAGGAGCAATATCTACTTCGTAAACAACAGCATGAAACACCACACTCAGGATCCTGCCTGCCATACTCAGCTGTCAGAACCTTGCCCACAAGAAAGAGTTCCTTGGTACAAATGTTTTTCATGTTGGTGCCCGTTATGTCTGGGGAAGTGCTTTGAAAGCTCGGAAACATCAGCGGGTCAGGAGAGCAGTTTAATGCTCAAACCCACCTAGCAGTGACTGGGTGAAAAGCCATTATCTTTTCATAAGCAGCAAGTCAAGTCCTTTGGCAGAACAGAAGTAGCTGATTTCCCAATGAGAAAGGCTGGTCTTACTCGCTGCACGTGCAAGGACCGCAGTGTTACAGCAATAGGGCAGCGCGCAGACACCGCTCTGCACAAAAGGGGAGGAAATCCTGGATGGGAACCAACCTTCTCTGCCTCCCACCCCAGCCTCTGTCCCCACTGCTCACAGCTGCCATCCCATTAGAGAACACCAATGCTGGCATCAGCTTTTGCTCAAGGTGATCTATGGTTTAGATGTTAGAGTCTTTTCATCTATTGCCTGGGTTTCTCTTGAATAAAAGGAGACTGGCATTTTCCTCCTTTTTGCTGCAAGGAAGGTAGGTACTGATCCCCTTTACTTTCTGGATTGTGGATATTAGAGATGATGCAAGCACAAGATATCTGTCATGACATTACAGAACCCAAAGAGAAAAGAATTCTTGGAAGAAACCCTTTTTTTTTTTAAGTTAAGACAGCTTAAAGTTGTTTTGTTTCATTACCTACCACCTAAATTTCTCGAAAACAATACTTAGCAAGAAGGAAGGATTCTTGGTAAAGACTGTATTGTATGCCATTTTTCAAGGAGTGGGCAGAACCCTAACAGCCTTCTGAGTCCTCCCTGAGAGACACCAATTGTGAGAGAAAGGGTTGTATTTGATCAATAGGAAACGTGTGTGTGTGTGTGTGTGTGTGTGTGTGTGTGTGTGTGTGTGTGTGTGTGTGTGTGTGTGTGTGCCCACACATAAAAGGAGCAGCAAATCCAACACTCTTATCTCTCTTCCTTCTTGCATGCCAGATCACCTTTAGCATCAGCTCCAGTCCTGCAGCTGCTGCTTCCAAGCAGGGCTCACCGACACCAGCCCTGGCTGCTGACTTGCTCTGGCTGCAGATTCAGGCCCTGTCTTTCCTCACCCCTTCCCTTCACCCTTTCATTTCCACAACAAAAGAAGGGGAAAATGAAAGTGAATTGTTAACTGCACTTTTTCAAAATTAAACAGATATCAGAAGTTCTCTGGAAGTGAAAGATGACAAATATTTTCTAAAATACAGCCATAATTTTTTTTTAAGAAATCCTCTGCTGCTCATTTTTTCATTACTGAGGCAGCACCGAGAACAAAGTTTGTTTTATCACAGAAGGGACTGTCTTCCTGGAAACCCCAACAGACACATAAAGAAATGTTGTTAGGTTGAAGGAGCTTTCAAGATTTGGATAGCTAGTTTTGCCCAGATAAGAAATAATTTATTCTTCATAACTAATTCAGAAAATCTTTAAACCAGATTGACTAGCAATGTGTTAATATTCATCATCATCTTGATACTGCCAGTGGCTTGATCACACTGTTCAGGAATAATACATGAAAAAAAACATGCTTATAAAATATAAATGTTGGTACCCATTCTGCCCTGTGCATGCCCATCTCATTTCTTTTTATCCCCAAATATTTAATATAACTTCATTTTGCAATATGTTGATGGTTAGTTCATATTTAGTTCATACACAAAAAGTAACAGAGCATTGAAATACTGCCCTTTCCCCCCCTTCCCCACCCACCCCGAAGAATGAGATAATTAAATTAACTTTTTTCAGTTGCCTATGGTATTTTTATAGAAGGTAGATAACACATATGTTTATTTGGAGACACACACACCCAAAACATATATGATGTTTTGTGACTGAACCAGTTGCATTTGTCATCAAGAACAGCAAAACATAGACCTGATCCAATTGCTTTGCAGCTTCCTGTCTCATCAATGCAGTATAGAAATACAAAAATAATATACTATTATACTCACCATATGACAATAGAAAGTTTTCTGTCTAGATTTTGAACTCTATTCTTATCTCTACTAGAAACCAGTATTTTATCTTGCTTTACAATGCTCTTTTTGCATCAGAAAAAATGCTGCTTATATTTGCATTAGCCATTCAACACACCGATAAAGATAAAAGTGTGCACAAAGAATAGAAGACAAAATTTATATCAAACAATACACATCAAAGAGCAGAGACTTCACTTCCTTTTTGTTACCTCCACCCGTAGATTTTCACATTAATCAAATCAATACTACATCATTGCTAGCCCCAAATGGCTTATATTAATTCACTTCTTCTCATTCAAAATGATTTTTAATTAAACCTTTAACTATAATTATATCAAAATAATATGCTAATAAACATTTTAAATAGTTGATAATGTAGAACATTCACTCTTTTCATTCTTGTGGACCCCAAAACAAAAACACATCAAAAGAGAAAACAATCTGAAATTTCAATTAATCTTAACCAAAGTTCATGCAATGACAATATTGAAGAGACTTTGTAATACCTAATATCCCCTGACAATATTTCAAATCCACATTTGAATATAAAATAACTTCTCTCTTGACTTCGTTGACCCAGAATTGTCAGTGGAATAGAAACTTCAGTAATTCCTAAAGGTATCAAAGTGTGATTTGCTCTGATTTCAGCTTAATTTATCTATTTGTCTTTATCTGCATTTTGTCTCTTTCAGAAAGCAGAGGGGATTTGTTCGTTCATAGTCTTTAAAAACACTGTCTTATTTTCATTAAGCTAAGCCCACTGCTGATGTAATTCTTGCATTACAAAGGTCTTAATTTAAACCATGACATAAATGCTTTTCATCAGTTGATTTTTTTTTGTTCTTTGTGCCAAATTTCTTGCATTTTTAAAATAAAGAATATGGTGTATAATAACTGCTGCGGGACAGGCTGCTTTATTCTCCAATATGAAAGACAAATGGGGTGTGACATGCATACGTTTCAACATGCAGCACTTACTTCTTCAGGACCTTTACTTTTTCCACTGTTTTCTCAGTAGACTATTTCACTTCCTTTGACTCAGGCCTAACGATAACACCGGATTTGAAGCACGGTTCTCGGCGTTGAGCACACTGACGGGACCAAGAGGTGAAAAGTGCTTCTAATCTCTCTCCTCTCTCTCTCTCCCCCTCCTCTCCCTCTTCCACTCCCTGCCTTCCTCTGCTTCCTTTCCCACTCCACTCAAGGATTTGGGGTCTGCAGATGTTAATTTACAGAACGTTTTGGAAGAAGGGTGGGGATGCATTCCTAACACCCCAAATCCTGGTTTGCATTACACATTAGGGATTTCAAAGCACACCAAGATTTAATCATAATCAGAAAGTAAAGAAATCATTTCTACAGCATTCTGCAGTACTGAGTCTTACTTTTTTTCCCTTTGGTATCCCTGTAACTAATAGAGCAGAATTGTATTGCCATCATGTCCTACTATTATTGCAGTGATCAGTGAGCTGTGCAAATTCATCTGGGAAAACTGCATAACTTGTTTGGATATTATTTTGGGTTTGGGAGCTTGGTTAACTTTCAGATGGAGTGAAAAGACACTAGCTGTTTCTCTATTTGAATGTGAAAGTACAGAAGAAAATTTTCTTGATTAGTGCTACTGCAAATGAATCAAGATTACAATGGAAAGGATCCAAATATTTTATTAAAGTAGAATTTTCAACATGATCCACGCTAACATCAAACTGCAGTGTTAGTTCATTGATCTCCACAGGACAATATTGTCAAATACAGAACTGATTAAGAAAAATCTCAATTGAATTTGTGGAAGTAATAAAATCTTTAAATGATCTTTCTTCATCTATTGCATTTTAGGAGATGCTGACCTGATACTTCTACCTTTGTCCTGGCTTTATACTTTGTCTTTAAAGCAATGGTTTAAAATTGCCAAAAACTGGATACAGGGACAATTGACCTTTAATCTGTCAGCTTGCTTGTATTATGCAAGAAATTAAATTAAATTGAAAAGGTGCCTTTTTTCCTCAGATTAAGTATTTGCAATAAATTAATTTTACATGAGGTAATAGATTAATTCTATTTCTTGAATGGGGAACCTAAATAAAATTGAAGCCCAGGAAATAAATGTTTTTCCTATGAAATACTTACGACAACAGCATGTTGAATACCTCTAAATTGCAGATTATATCCATAAAATTGGATATGATATGTTCAGTTTTTTATCTGTTCTCTTTTATTTTATCTTTTCTCTTTTATTCACTTTATTGTTCTATTGCATGAACCTGAGCTGAAGAGACCAGGGCTATTCTGTAAGGGTGTGTTCATCTTTACATATTTTAAACCTATTTTGATAGATTTATATCAAGGCTGAAGTAATTCACTCTGGGAAAAAACTTGGCATCAAAACTTTTAAATACAAGCAGATTTTTCTTTCAAATTTTTTAAAAGAAAATTTGAAAATAATTCGGCATGTTCTTAAAGGCAAAGGTTTAAATCCTGATTCATTTTAAGTCAGTGGGAGCTTTGCCATGACTTCAGTGGAGCCAGGACTTCCTTCAAATGATGGGAAACAATTACACTTAGCATTTTCAGATGGAAATTTTTGTGCTAGTGTAAATTAGAATTTTTTTTTCTTTTTTTTTGAGGTGGGGGTGTGTATACATATTGTATAATCCATAGCGTGAACTCATCTCTGGATATCTTTCTGTTAAGTGACTGTCTTTTTTTCATTAAGATAAGTAACAGTTCAACATATGTGGTTACTTAAGAAATTCCTCAGGATCTTTAGTGGAGTCTTTTGGGATAAGATGTGAAATCAGCTGTTGTCATTCATGACAAAGATCCCACATAATTTTTCCAAAGAGTTTGGCATGCCAATGAGAGTGGATCAGCATAAGTGATTGTATTTTGCCCATGCATTTTCCATCTGTGGTTTGGATCCTAGATGGGACTTCTGCCTTTCCTGCCCTAAGCTGCCTTCATGTACCACTTCGCATTGAAGTATTTTATGTTTTTGGCCAGGCCAGGCCAGGAGAGCTGTGAATTTCATTACCTTGCCTTGCTTCACAGGAAGGCAAGGTTATTGTTGGTGAGATCCTGCTCACCTTAATCAAAGACAAAACCTGACCCCCAGAGAAGTAGTTCAGGACTGCTTGTGTGAGGCACCTGCAGGATGGGCCTGGCCTCTCTCTCTCAGGTAAGGCTGTTCCAAAGAGATTTATCATACCTGTCACCTCTGATTGTGTTCAAATATCAACGATATTAAAGCTACTCAAGGCAGATGATCCAATTTTTGTGCAAGGGGTGAGTATTTCAACAAGACCTACCCTGAAGTTCCTGCCTTGAACTGTCAGATCCCCAAAACCTCCCTGGGAATTTAACCCTACATGTGGGGTCTTGGAGCCAAGCCAGGCTACTGTAGACAGGACAGCCCCTTCCTTGTGCCAGCAGGGTGGGACAGTGTCCAGCTCTGTGTTTCAGGATGTTAGAAACTGGACCAGCTCCACTGTTGTAGCCTTAGATGTGAGACAGCATCTAAGGCCTTTTTGGGTGTTTCCTGTGGATGGGAGATTGATGGTAATTCTCTGGTGCAATCCTGCTTATTTACAAAGAATAAATAGCTTCCCTGAACCTTGTGCAGCAGTATGCAACAACTTTGCATGGAATCACTGGCCAGCACTGCCAGGGAGTTTTCTCCTGAAAGAGAGCTCTGCTCCCGGCTTTCCTCCTTGGCTCTGCCATCAACAATGGCTCAGATGCACCCTGGCTGTGGTTTCTCCACAAATTGTGTGGACCTTTCTCTCTGTTGCCTGTACACTTCACATTGGCTGCACCTGGGAAGGCTGGCCCCCCCCACACCGCAGGTGCATGGGCTTTGCAACTGGGGAGATCAGAGCTTCCAAACGTCTCCTTCTTCCACAAAAATGCTGTGAACCTGAACAAGCTGGGTCAGCATCACATTATGGCCATGCCCTCCCAACCCAGGAACAGGTGCGACAGAGCTGGCCTCAGTGTGTGTACCCTGGCTGCCTGCCCTTCCTAAAATCTGGCCAGAAAGCTGAGTGACAAGTGTCACCTAGCTGTCCAAACAAATAGTTCCTTTTGAGCTCAAGTGTGTACCCTACCATGCTCACGATGAACAGGCAGCATTACAAAGTCTTGAAAATTCAAATGCTGACAGTGAACACTGAGGTGAGGCTGAACAGTGAGTTGGATAAGGCTAAAATCAGTGATTGCTCTGTGAGCAAACACAGAGCCAAGAGAGCGAAATGCTGGGCTTTTACTCCTTCCTCCACAAATGGAGGAAGGAATAAAAATGGAGTCCTTGTGTGTCTTGGCTGTTGTCTGTATACAAATGTATTATTGCAGTGTGTAGCTGCCTCCATGCCTACACTTTCATCATTAAATTAATTTCATCCTTCTGTGGGGAATAATTACATTATATGTTAATACTATTAGTAGTTTGCACTGTTAACATTCTATTATACTCCCATAAAATCCAATGACAATTTCATATTTAGAATAAATAACTCTACACCCCCAATCTAAATCTGTGCATGCATGACCAAAAAGCATTTTTTACTGCTAGGATGAAGCATTTCCTAAGATTTTAGGATTTTTTTTTCCAGTAGCATGCAGTCCAAAGCCCAGCGTTGATCCAACAGTACCTGGATGTTGCAGGGACTGCCAGGCAGCCTTATCACAACTGGATGTTGCCTTGCGCTGCTGTCTTTTGTGGTACAGCTTTTATTTCCACAGTTCTGATCTCTTATGTTATGGCTGTGACCAAATACACCTGGCTGATGCACTTGCAATTTTGGTTAAACACATAAGGGGCTTAACAGTGTGATGAGAACTTGTTATTTCAATTTGCATAGCTTTTAGTATATGCAGAAATAACATGCTTCTGTGCGTCTCTGACATTTTAAGCATTGTAGCCTTTTTATTTTGTTGCTCAGAGTAAACACTGGGTTCTGCGTATCCATCCTGCTCTCCATCTGGTATTCTGAGACTGCAAGCAGTAGTAAAGGTGGGGCTACAGACTTCAAAGATACTCATATGTCTTGAAACTAAGCACTGTGCTAAACTCCCTTTAATGCCTCTGTGGGAAAGTGTCTCCATATGTCATCCCATGTATTTTCTTTGCTATTTAAAGTATTGCTTAATAGTACACTAAGCTGGTGGAAAACTATTTGCTTTGTTGGGTTAGTTCTACTCGGGCTTAATGCAGGGCTGGGTAAGCACCAGAGCCTGTGCACAGGAGCGAGTGGGACCAGGAGCAGCTGGGGTGGGAGGAAGAGGGCACCCAGCAGGCAGTGGGATTTCCATTGCTGGGAGGTGGTTATCAGTCCAGCTGAGTGGACAAATCCTTGGCTGGCTGGGAGGTGTTGAGGCAGGGGTGTAGCTGGACTTGCACTTCATCAATTGCACAAACACCCTGTGGGTAAGTGGGGTCTGTATCTCCGAAGTATTTTCAGACCTTGTAAATCCCCATCCCTATCTCCTTCGCTTAAGTCCTACTCCTTTTGGACTGTTCTTCCCAACTCCATGCTTTTTCTCTCACCTCAGCAATTGGAGCACCTCACTGTAATCCTGTCATCTTATTTCTTGTCTTCTCTGTCTTCTGTGATTCACTCAATTCTGCAATCACTTTTTTAACAAGTCCTCTGGAAACTCCTTATGTTTCCCTACTGACTTTTGAAGGGTTCTTCCAGGCTTTGGCTTTAATTTCCTTCCCTGGTTTCTCTACACTTCATCACTGGACAATCTCCTACCAGAAAGAGATATGTAGAACTCAATGTTGTGCTAGCGAGTCATAGACCTACCATGCATCTCCTGTCACCTCCTCCAGCTTTCACTTTGTCTACTTTTTAAAAAAAGCCCATCCTTTCCATTTCTTCAGTCTGGGCCACCACACATTCAGGAACACAGAAGTCATGAGACCAGAAGGACAGTCACTCCTTTATTCTGATTGTTTATCTGGACCTTGAAGTCACCTTCCTTTAGAACCATGATTTTTTAAATTTGTGGCTGTTTTTCCCTTCTCGTTTATTACTACAGACCAAATGCCTTGTAAGAATTTGTCTTTCTTAGAGATGTTATTTCTTTTCCTTCCCAGGACATAGTGACATCTTTTGTGTCTTTCTAACTTCTGTGGTTTTGTAGAGGCAGCAACCAAGAAATTTCCCTCTGGCCATTCTTTTATATCACTTGGGCTACTGTGTGCTTTCTTGGTTGCTGCCCTATTTCTGCAAGATATCCCAAGAAAGAAATCATGTTTAGAGGTAGGTTCCTGAAAATGAAAGTGATAAGACTGACAAGACTATCTTCCAGTTCACAGTCTAGTTATCACTAGCTTAACTATTTCACCTGTGCTGCTGCAGCAGTCAGGACCCCCTACTGTTGCAGTATGACTTCTCTTGTGCAAGTGAAAGGGTTAGTGAAAGTCTTTGTGGACAATCTGTTTGATCCAGCACCAAATATCTCCTCTACATTCTCCCCCCAGTCTTCCTGTAAGTTGTGATCAGAGTGGCTGGGGCTCTTGCATGAACACCTTTGGTACAACCCTGCCTGCTGTTACACAGTTTAACCCCTTATATAATTGTAAATGGCTGCACTCAACCCCATTTGCAATTTTTTACTTGCAGTATCCCTGGAGGAAAAGCTAGAAGACTTTAAATGCAATGTTTTTATTGGAATAAAGGTGATTTTTCAAAGGCGACTTTTTAACAGACGGTAGAAAATGTTAAGGCTTCTGCTAGTGCTTAACTGTAACATGGCATTGATATAGAGGATGCATTGTCAAAAAAAATCCTGCAATCCTAAAGGATGTATGTGGCCAGCAGTTACACTTATTCCAAGGTCTTTTAAAATCATACTGTTCATGAACCATGCATGAGTCAAGCTTGCCATATAGGAGAACTGTTTTATCTCTCCCTCCAGTTATAGTATTTATAACAAAAATAGATACCACACTATATATTTAATATAAAGATATATAAATGTATTTTCCAAAGACCTGCACTTATGGAAAACTACTTTTGACCATCAGAAACTGAGTGCCCACTACATGTTACCCAAAAGACTTCATAGCACTGAAAAGTCAGGTCTTACACCTCCTCATGAGGCAACCTGGTATGGCAATGTGAGAGCTGCTTTTCGTTTGGGAAGGCTGAAGAAGAAGGGATTTGAGCAAACTAACTCCATGCATTCAGGACTAGAAAAATGCTGGTCCATAAATTAAAACTTTTCAAAGAAATCAAATTCTACTCTCTTTGTTGGAAGCGCAACTCTGTTTCCAGCCAAAGGAATGAGCATGGTTGATCCCTCCACATCCAGCTTTTTGAGTTTGGAAATTCAAACATGAGAGAAAGTATCTCTCTGAGTCTTCTGTGGAGGAACCATTTTCCCTGCACTGATGTGAGTTGGGCTGTACCAGTATAAGTGAGGACAACACTTGACTTGGCCTCGTGTTCATGCTTATAATATTGCCCCTATTCACAGAGTGGAAACTTGCTGGATTTTTTCCATTAGGAGGAGAAATTGATGATAGGAGTCAGGAATGTCTTTGGTTTATTTACAAAGCATGTACTCAGAATCCTGTTTCTCTGAATGCAGCAGAAACAAACAACAGGCATTTTTCTTACTCAGAGTTTCCAAGCCTGAGTCTGTAGTGCAGTGTGTATTCCATAGAGCCGTGCTGCTCCAGCCTGGGCCCCTGGCAGGGCTCTGCTGCTCTGCTGCCCTGGCTGCTGCTCCTGCAGGGCACCCAGGTGAGACATGCACATGCACATGCACACTCAAGTCCCCTCCTCCCCACATCCAACCAGCTGGCTTCCCAACCCCCATGTGCCACGGAGGATCCTGGTCAAGCCCAGCCTTCCTCTGGCTGAGCTCTGTCACCATCCAGGTCACATCTGTTGTCTCCAGCCTACTACACCTGAAGGGGCTGGAATGCTCTTTTCATTTAACTTGAGGAACACACATGTGCTGTAGCTTTTTGGAGCTTGTTATTTAAAAAACTCCACTGCCACGAGAAGCCCATATAGATACAACTCACATGTGCGCATGCACACACATGCACCCTCCTGCATTGCATGCACACATGCAGAACCTCCAAGCCTTTGGAGGAGCTGAGTAACATGTAGTATAGCAGAATTATAAAATTGTTTCATCGTTGTCTAAATAATTTATAATTTTCAGTTCCTTTATTGTAGGTCCAGTACCACACTCGTTTTACACCCAAACAGCTTATCTCAGATCTGTGGCATGAATTTTGTCAAAGGGCAATAGGTAAATGACAGAGAAAAATTTTGACATTTTTGAATGCCTACAACAAGACAATGTTCTCACATTTCAAACAAGGGCTAATTTTTATGGCATTAAGCCAGTCACTCTTGAGCTCTGCTGACCACATTTTGATAGGAGGGTGCAATGGATAATGCCAAAGATTTTTCATTCCATGAAAAAAATCCCCAATAATTTCAAACTAAAAAAGTGGAGATGATGGGCAGTCAGAGTTACACTGTGCTGTATTTCTCAGAGTGCAGTCTTAAAGCTTTTTTCTATCTTTAATAATATTTACTTGTAGCAAAGAACATTAGAATGGTTTTAAGTGCAAGTGAAGCTAAAAGCAGACTCTCTCCAGAGCCCACTGCACAGAAAGTGGAAAGCTGATAGAAGAAAATGTCCTCATGGCACTGTAGCTTTGTAGTATTTCCCTCCTTTCTTCTCAGGACAATCTGCTTATAACCTGGATTGCACAGTCTCCCTTTTTCTCTGATCTCAACAATTCCCCGATCTCTGTAATTTGTGAATTTTCATATGTAAAATTGATCTGATTAATTCTATTTTAAGTACATGTACAATTCTAAAACAACTTAAAAACTATTGCTAGTGTGAGATAAGCATTAAATTGATGCCATTTACATCAAATAAGAGAATAGCTAGTAGTTTATGAAACAGATCCTTTGAACCTGATGTTATACCAATGAGAAAGGGCTGTTTTCAATGATTCTTTTCATATGTTTATTGGATGCACACGTTGCTTATATCTGTCAATAACACTGAGAGCTATGACTAGATAGGGCAAAATAAACATTTTTAAACATGAACAGACTGCATTGGTAGCAGTGGAATGCATCTAGTTAGCTAAAGACCTTGTCCTCAGGCACTGAAGGGATCATAATTACAGTTGCAACTCCACCTTCTGGCTTATTTTGCTCTAAGGAGTCCAAGATTTTGGATCTTTTATTTGAATAAATGTGGATGCTTCCTTCAGGGTTTGAAAAAGGGAAAAATTGACAGCTACATTCCAAAGAAAGCTTAGCTGGATGGAAAATGCTTGCAATACTAACGTGCTCTTTGTTTAGTGGTGCAAATCATTATCATCACTTTTAAAATGTGTAACTAGAATAAACACTGAATATGAAAGCAAAGTTGAAAGCAAAATCTTCATGAGTTGAAGATTTCCATATGAAAATAAATGTATATGTGTGAAATCTTTTTTAGGACAACCTTCAACAAGTGTATGGGAAAAATACTGTGGAAAACACTTCTCACCAGAGGCATTTGGGCTACTTTAAAGGAACACATAAAGGGTAAATTAATGACATGGGGATGGAGAGTGAAAAAGCAGCTACATCCTTGACTATCTTTGTTCTGTGATAGTAAAGACTCTGAAGTTTTCCATAGTTGTCTCCATATTTGTAAAGCTAGGGTACTGCCTCAGACATTCTTTTATACTACAGTATTTTTAACATTTCGTATTCCTCTTCACCACACCTATCTGTAGCAACCAATTTTGTGATCACCCTCAATGGCTTCAGAACAACATTCAAATTCATATGTTCCTGGTCAGGAGGGTTTTAAACATCCAGCTCTCTTTTTTAAAAAAAAAATTATACACAGATTTGGTTATGAACATCTTCTTTCTGCGTCCTTAGAAATAAATAGAGACTCAGAGTCATACACAGGATTTAATGGAAAAAAGTTAAAACCCTGTGTAAAGACAAGCACCAGCAGTGGAACAGTGATAAATGAAGCTGTTCAGGCTCCCTGGCATGTTGATTCTGTGGAGTGCATTTTACTGAAACAGTTTCCATATCATGTTTGGCCTCATGAATGTTCAGTGGTAGAGGCCAAATTCTGTCTTCAATCCAATCTCTGCAATTCCCTTCAACCACGTTGCAGCTTTCATCTGTTTTCTTGCATCAGATTCTTTCACAGGAGTTGAGCTGTGCCAAGCATCTTGAAGTTGTATTACCAAGAATGTTTCAAGCACAAATCTCTTAGCCTCATCACTGAACACAAGTGCCTTTGCCCAAGTGCAGAAAAGACTTCTTTCCTTGAATTCAAGGCAAAAAACTGGCAGATTTTGCACAACTTTGAGTCAAGATCTTGGCCTTTAAGGCTGTGGCATAAACATAGGTGTTGAACCAAAGCAGGATTTGGACTGTGGAAGAGGAATCGGTGTCTGTAGAAATCTGTGAAATGTTTCCATATGAAGAGAACATTCTCCAGTGTGTCCCTAGACTGGCCCATCTGCAGGGCTTGGGAGAAACAGCATCTTGATTTTCTCCTCTACAACCCACATTCACAGACTGAAATTATAGCTGTGCCTTGGTCTGAATGGTTTTCAACCCTCTGTCCCTGGGGTGTCAACCCTTTCTCCCTTTTTGTGAGCAGAAATTAATGGGAGAGGAGGGGAACTTTTGTTAGTTTTGGCTCAGGACTGGCTGGGGCACTAACAGGCTGACCAAAGTGTCAAGATGTCCCCAGAGGAGAAATGACTAACCAAAACAAAACCCCCACGATGAATAAAATCAAAACCAGCCACAAATGTGAGATTTGAGGGCTCATACATAGATCAGGAAGGTATCAGGTGATCACACCAAGCAGAGGACTCCAAAAAATGCTCAGTAGGCCGCAAGTGCAAGGTGTACCACTCACTTCTTTACTCTTCCTTCACTAGGCTGCTGCACCTTGAGAAAAATCCTTTCCTGCTATCAACCGCTGCACTCCCCTACCCCACTGCACCAGGCATGGCCCTGTGCTGCTGCCCTGCTCCCTGGCAAAGGGCCTGGCTGGGCTCCAGCTGCTTTCCCCTCCTAGTCAGTACAGAACAGCCTCTCTCTAAACCTGGAAGATGAGAGAAGGTTTTTCACAATGCTACCATGTCATCAATCCCAGCGTAGACCAGCCAGTGCAGGAACACTGCCCTGCTGCTTCTGGGACATTTAGCAGGTCCTGGGTTGGTTTTTGCGGTGCTCAAGCACATTCCTTACTGGAGCTTCTTTTAAGGGAAGTTTCAGGCTAGGGATAGGTATGAGTGTGAAATGGAAGGAGGAAGCCAACAAGAAAAAGCAGCTGAGGAACAGCAAGGGAATGAAGAAGGTATTTTGTCTTTCCCTGCTGCAAATGGGACCACTTCATTCAAAGAAGAAACATCTGAGAAATAATTTAAAAATACTGTCTCAAAACAGTTAGGAGTAGTAGACATCAGTCAGGGGAAATCTGTCTTTAAGTTTGAGACTCTGGAACTGTATTTCTATTGTGTTCGAACCAGTTCAATCAACCCCACTTAATTTCTATTGTTGAGGGAGTCTAAAATAGGCAGGAAAATAAGAAAAAAACAAAGTCTGCTGGAGAGATATGCCGAGAAAGAAAAATCATTGTGAGAAGAGGGCAAAAAAAGTGGAGAACTGACAGGAAGGATATAAAAGGTACCTAGTGAAGCAATTTTGGGGATTTTTTTGTTTGCTTTTTGGGGCTTTTTTTGTGTTTTTTGAATGTTTTTGTTTGGGTTTTTTTGTTTTGTTTTGTTTTGTTTTGTTTTTTTCTTTTTCCTTTTTTCTGTAAAGAAGTTGTCATCAGCTTATTGTAACCATCCACCTGTACAGTAACTGTAAATACACTGGGCATAACAAGCTAATCTTCTGACTTCTCTTTGCGTCACCCTTATGGGGAAAATGCCACAAGAGAAATTTATCTGTCATGTTGTCATTTCTCTTTGGATTTTAAACCTGTCCAAAATGCAAAAGTGAAGCAGTTTGTTTGAGTTCCAGAAGGGGTTTTGGCTTACTCCCCATGAAAATATGATTATAAATTCCTGCTGCATTTACTGTTGGCATATTATAAACAATTGAGTCCACTGATTACTGAGTTATATAAGAATTTTCATGTTATTTGAGACCTAATTCATCAGGTGCTCTGTGAAAGTGACATAGATATTTTTTACATCTAAAATTCAAACTAAAAGAAACTTTTTTGTTCTGTGGGATTTTTATTATTTTTATTATTTTATTCTTTCCTCTTCCGCCTGGGGAGGACGAAAGAAAACTGTGGGAGTTCTTGCCTCATATGCCCAAGATGATTTCTTTCAGTGCAATTTTTACCCATTTGTAGCTGGCCTTTGAGTATTCCTGCTCTGTGACAGTGTTGTCCTCATCCAGATATTCAAAAATTTCAGTGTCCTTATTTAAACCTCTGGGGTTCAGCCTCTGCATTTGATTCAAGATTTTGAAAGTCTTGGCATCGATCCCAAAGCTTCTTGGTGAACTGTAGGGCGGGAAAGAAGCTGTATTTTGAGCACCTTGTTTTACCTTAGTATGGAACACTGAATTATCTGTCAGAGATGAGGAAAACCCATGGAAATGAATTTAGTCCACTTATTTGTTTATGGTTACAATGTCCTCAAGGGAGTGCCCCAAAGAGAGAATGCTGAATATGGTATTTCTATGAGTTAACAGAAAAATATTACTTCTTATTAACTATATGCCAAGCAGTACCTAAAGTTTTGATAATCTCATCAAAGATGTAGAGCAGTCACACACAAAAATATTCCTGTAAGACATATTACCAATAATTTCTTTTATTTTGAGAAAGCTTTCTGAGATCTTCAAAACAATTGTAGAAGAGATTATCTGTATGAGGATGACCCAGCTGAAGAATGTAATTTCAGAAAACATTACTACTCACACTATGGAATACATAGTTCTATGCATTCTATTGTATTCCATGGTATTTGTCATATTCTGACATGTTCTTACAAACTATGGTGTTGCCTATTACTGCTATACTGAGGCAAACCTGTATCTCAGCTATTTGGGAAGGCGAGAGTAAGGGTGTTGTAAACTTCCTTTTTCTGCAAGCTTCTCATAGGTTTAAAGGTTTCTTTAAAGAGAAAGCAACACATGTATATTTTACATGTTACAGCAAATTGGACTCACATTGTACCTTAAGTTCACTTCAGCTTGATTATGAAAGGAACTTTGACATTAATAAGAGAGATTCTCTGAGTGAACTAGCAGTCTTCACTCTTTCAGTTTGACTTGACAGTTGTATAACCAATTTTCTGATATAAGGACATTTTCCTAGTCAGAAGGCTGTGGAGACCATCATGTTCTCTTGTTGGACTCATGGAACACCCAGCAGTATTTGAACCTCCTTAGATGACACTGGATTTTCAACATACAAAAAGCATATACTGCAAGATATTTAGATCATAGACACCATTTGATTAAAGTGCAAGTGAGACATAATGTAAAACTTTTTAAACTGATAGTTCAGGAATTGATTACTCATTGGTAAGAGGCTCATACAGTGAAGTAAGAACACACTGAAGAAGAATGCTATTAGATGAATTTCTACAGCACGATTTGTGACCCACAACATTAAAAAAAGCAGCAAATCCTGTGTCCCAGCTTTGGTTCCATTATCAGCCATTTAATGGTATTGTTTATTAATATAATCATTATTTGTACAACAGTGTCACTTAGAAGCTTTAAATATGAGACCACAGTTGAGTCATTTCAACTGCAGGATTCAGTTTCCCAATCTCATAGTAATATTTTAGAGCCATGTTTTTAGGAGGGCTTAGCAATGTTTGCTGAGCCCTTTGAAGAAATGAAGCAATGTATTAAGGTATAATGAGGGTTGTTATTTTTTAAAAATCGTAATTTTTTTCAAAAGTAAACGAATTTGGCAACATAATAAAAGGCAGGAAGAAAGAGGGAGCGTAGGACTGAAGACAGTATGTTCATTTTTTCCTCACTAAACAGTAAACTCTTTAAGGAGCACTATATACTTTTCATTCTCATTGTTCTATCACCCAGCCTCTTGCACTCAAGAGCAGTCATTTCATATCTGTATTTACACTTCTCAAGCCACAGTCTGTGCTCATGCTTTTCAGCACTTTATACATTTATTTAAGGATCAACTTGGAGCACTTATTTCTCCTATTGAGAAAACACATCACATTCCCACATCACAGCCTGCAACTGCAGGACTACTATAAATCATAAAATATCACTGACATTCCCCTTTCATCTTCTGATAGATGCTCTTTTTAGGTGTTTTGCCTTTATTTAGGTTGCTTTGCTACTTCTTCCTTGGGATTGAAATACATAGTCTTTAATTTCTTTTCTCAGCCAATAGATCTTTTACTCTTGATAGTGCACAACAGTGTGATTATAAGTTATTGGTGGATGCAAGTCCACTCATGGATCTTGGGCAATCAAAAACTATATCACAAAGTCAAGTCCTTTATGAAAAGGCAATGCCCGTATCAAAACCAATAATCTTACATTATGTCTATCAGTAATATATTTCCTGTAAATTTTGTTTGCCTAAGATCCATTTTGGGAATGAAAAACATGAAGGTACAACTCAAAGCATGACATTTGTGTGCTGTGAGGAAGGATAAAATGCTGACTTTGCTTTCCATGGTTTTAAGCTGAATTCGAGTAGTATAAATTAAGTAAGTGTCCAAGTGAGTGGAAAAAAGTAATTCAGTCTAAAGAAAAAGACATAACAAAGAAGAGACAGTATCAGAAATAGAAGGGGAATGTCTAGAGGAGAGGCCAGTGAGAAATTTCATAGGCAGACAGAAGTGGGATGAGATTTGGAGTGTGGTACTGTAGAGATGCAGTCAGGACCTAAAATTAAAAAAAACCCAAAGAAGATGTTTTTACTTTTGAGTCTGCTGGTAATTCTGCAGCATACTTAGACTTCATCCACAAGTTGCTGCTTGTTGGCTCATTAAGTTGATCCACTTGTGTTTTTAATCACCTCTATTGCTGATGATAAGCATGTAAATATTTTGTGGCAATATTTTGTGACAACTACTTCCCATCATTGAAAATATGATCTAGCCCTGACGAAAAGGTGATTAATGAGACTCCACAGCTCTTTTGAAATCTTTTGTTATGACTACAAAAAATAGAAATGTAATTTTAAAAAATATGCTAATTCCTGATGAACTTTAAAAAAATAAGTAACTAAGAGTCTGATTGGGACAGTTTGGGTAAATGTAGCTGGTGTGAATCAGTGGCTAACACGGAACTGCTGGATTTGTGGTATTCCACCAAACTTCGTTCTGTTTTCTGCTTAAAGTCACCATTAAGTCCATTCCTTCTTTTTAACTACCTAGTTTCTAAAAGCAGTACATTACTTTAAATGATTTGTTCTGTGAATCTGGTAACAAGATACTGCCTGGACTGTGCATGAAAACTATGCTGGAGATAAACTGTTTGTCTGTCTTTCTGTCTAATAACAAAAGGTTTGGCTCTGTAAATAAAATTAAGAAAGTCTATCTGGAATAGGAATTTAGCTCTTTTTAAAAGCCACTTTCTGAAAAGATTCATTTCCTATCTCTAAAGGTGAAATGGGCTCTTCTTGGATTAGAAAATACTGTCTTCTTCAGTGTTTGCAGGATTATGTCTCCACTGTGTGAACCCAATATTCATACAGGATTGTGTAATGGTAAAGGTATTTGCCTGGAACAGCCAGCTTTATGATTGACTGATTATATTCTACTGAAGATTGAAGTGAAGATAATATTTTCAAAAGAAAAATATTGCTGGCACTTGACTACCTGTTCTGTACAGCATTTATTCGCACTTGTCAAGTAACCGAAATAAAACCTTTAATGCTGCCAATTTGTGACCTTCTTTGCTGTAAAATACTCTGTTACTAAATCAGCACTTCTCTGCTGCCTGTGTTTGTCTTAAACCTTTTTGTGAAACAGTATCTACCCCCTTGGAGCCATTTACTGCTCTGGCTGTGTACGCAATGAGAGTTCTGTGCAAAGATCAAGGGGACATTAGGTGTAGGTACATCCAGGTGATAGTGATGCAGGGTTTACTTTAGGGTTGCTCATTTATTAGGATACATGTTGTGTGTTCTTACTGAAAGACAGCTCAGCGGTATTGGAGCCTGAACTCATTGTTCTCAACATTTAAACACTTTATGCTGAATAGTTAGGAAGAGCTGGGTAAATGTTTTGAGGTTTTTTAAGGTAATGAGTGAAAGACACATGAAACTAGAGTTATGTTTTACCAGCATAATGCAGCCATAAAATGTACTGCCTGATTTATAATGAGGAGATGCTACATTTCTTATAATAATCTGTGATGAATAGGAAGTGGTTTTGCCTGTGGCTATATTGTGCTAGGGTCTGATCATATCAGAGCTCATAAATGAAAAAGTCAGAAGGGGCCACTGTGATCATCTGGCTTGTCCTCTTTTATAATACAAGCCATGGGACTTCCCTGAATTAATTCCTGTTTGAACTGGAGAAAAAGTTTAGAGAAACAGCCAATCTCAATTAAAATATTTCCAGTAATGAAGAGCCCACAGCAACCCTTAGTGAATTGTTTCAAGGAAAAACTATCTTTGCCCTTACATTTTTGAGCCTTATTTTTATTTTGAATTTCTCTTAATTCAGCTTCCAGCAATTAAATCTTATTATGCCTTTGTCTGCTAGACTAACTCTTATTTATCAAAATCATATTCCTGCCATAGATACTTACAGTCTGTGATCATCTCAACTCTTAGCCTCTTTTTTTCTAAAACAACATATGAAACTCTTAGAGTATGCTATAAAACTTCATCTAGTAGTTTAATCAGTCCCATGGCTCTTCATAGTCTGTGTAATCCCTTAGCATCCTCTATGGATTGAAAACATGAAGGATGGTCTGTAGCCCATCATGAGTCCTACCAATGCTAAGTGTAGCAGCAACACCATCTTCCTTTCTCTTCATGCATGCTCCTGGATTCCTCGTATCCTTTCTGGCTGCAGTGCTCATTGGGAGGTTATATTCAGGAAGTTACTGACCATCAATATTCAGAGGTTAAGTCAAAATTAGAAATGTACTGAGTAACTTAGAAGTAAAAAAAAAAAAAGAAAAGAAATATTTGAGAAGATATTTTAGCTTCCTTACGTAGGACCAAATTATATCCAAGCTGAACATATCTGGACACAAGTGCAGGAAAAAATTCCACTCACTGCCTGCCTCTCTTATATGTCTATGTATGTAGTTGTGTGCAACAGCTTTAATGGTTACAGAAGCAACAGGGTTGAGCATCAGGTGCTCCACTCCAGAGCACATCAACTGGTGAAGGGAAGCGAGGAGAGAAAGAGGTGGGCGGCCCCACCCACAGCAGAATTTGCTCCCCATCTCTCCACAGGGCTGTGGAGGTGGGCCAAGGAGAGGGAGGTCCTCTGGCATTCCCTTCCTGAACATCACCAGTCCCAGAAGACTGTAAGGAAGGAGGACACGAGGCAAAGAGATGCCTGGAGGTGGATTTCTCCAAATCTACTTGACAGTGAAAGCCCAGGTTCATTCAGTTTTTGAAGCAAGGGTAGTGAGACAGTCAAGACCATTCAATAGCCTAGCTGTGTTCCTTCAGCCTTGCATGCTGTTTTCTCTAACCAGCTTCTTAAAGTAATTTTACACTTCATCTTGGAGAATGAGTAAGCATCCTCACACCACTTTAGACAGTATCATCAGTAGTTTGTGTAACTTGCACAGCTACCTATGTAAAGCAGCCACTCACCCCCAGGAGATTAGTGAAGATTATGCTAAACCTCCCTTCTGTGTATGGTATCTGCTGTTACATGAAATACTTATATAAAATCTCATGTAGGTATTGTTGCTGATGCTTCCTTTGCCTTTATTGTGGCAGCACAGGTGGGCTTTCAGTTTATAAATACTGCTGATATCAGCCAACAGTACAGGGTAAAAATGGACATGTTTTATATAGTAAATAAACTTGTGACAATGTCCCCATAGGAACTATACTTATACTAATGTTCCATTTACTGCATTTATTAAAGATACCAAAATTAATTGCAACTACCACAGCCAATTTATGTGCTTAGCATTTGGTTACACATCCTTGAAGTCTGAAATTCATTAACATCATACATATTTTAACACACTCATCTGTCTCTTTCTCTTTTCTTAACTGTGTGTAGGATCTAAGATATTTTCCTCGGGGCTTGGAGAGGTGTTGCTCCACACTGTGCTGTAGCACAGGGTCTTAGATATACCCTGTAGGAGTTTAATGAGTGTTTATCTTCTGACAGTGCCAGGAGGCTGTCTTGCAGTCAGCCCTTCCGGTGGCTGTCGTTTCTCAATGCAGTGCTGATCATATCTCAGTGAAGGTGGATCTTACTCTCCTTCATAGCAATGTCAATGACCCCGTGTTGTAATAATGTCTCAGAGAAGCACATGCTTGCCCACTGCTGTATTCTACTGACAAGAATTTCCTTTTTCAATGCCCTGAGTTTTTTCAAGGTTACAGTTTGTTCTGGGGAGATCTCCAGTTACAACAAAGTCTCCTGCTTAGAAGGCAGTCAGGGTTTTGGCTGTAGTGAATTCTCATCTTTTCACATGCACTGTTCTTCCTCGTCCTCTCACCACCACTAGTGACAGTGGTGGTGGGGCTGTGAATGTAGAAATATGCAGACAACATTGAGTGCAGCAGCAGGATGTTGTTCAGGCTCTTGGTACACGTATTTCTTTACCCAGGAAGGGCTGGCTGTATTTTTTCTATGCCTTTTGCAGAGATAGGGTCTCACACTCTGTTGAGGTCATTGCAACCACCCAAGTTAACACATTCCTGGGTTAATTTACCATCTCTTGGTTGGAAAACAGTTCGATTCACAACATGAGCTCGAAAATAAAGGAATATGAGCTAAATTTACACTCAGCTGTGACAGTGCTTTAACTTCACATTTAAAAGAAATTACAAATACTTACAATCTTCTAGCTCAAAATTGTAACTTTTTGGTGCATTTTCTCAGAAGGTCCATTCCTACTATGCTCCAAGGCCTGCTAGGGATGCTGCAATTTTTCATAGCCTCTTTTGCTGTTTGGAGCACATTTCTTCACATGCCTCACATCTGCTTACCAGGTTCCTGGATATCCTTGATATAGTTTGGCCAGTCTGCTTTGCTCTCCAGATACAGAATTCTCTTCCAAAATGGCTCCGTGTTATTCTTAAGAGTTTCTATTTTCAGTCATCCAACTGCCCTTACAATACACTATCTTCTGTGCCCAATTCATCTTGATAGATCCAATATTTTTGAGAAGCAAGCAAAATTCTTCCCTGATGTCTGGCTACCCTATCAGAAATCTAGATGCAAGCACTTGTAAATCTTTGTCTTGTGAAGTTTGTTTTCAGATATTTTCCAAATCCCTGCCTTGAAACCATCTGCATAAGAATTTAAAAAAAAAAAAAAAAAAAAAAGAAGAAAGGAAAACTATCCACTTTGCACATATATAGAGCAGAAGCTTTTTAAAAATCCCTGGTTAAAAATGGTAAAATGGTATATGACTGGATTTTCTATCTGTAAGAGTACTTCTTGCTCATTTTCACTGTTTTCATGCTGCAGGACTTCTATGGTAAAAATTAATTCTTGTTATACAAAAGTAGAATTGCTTTGCAGAGTCAGAAGCTCTTGTTAAAAGTTGTCTCTGACTTTCTACACCTAAACTTACACACACAACTCTATGGTCAGACACTCTTCCAAAAAAGCTATGGAATATTTCAGTCCTCAGTGCAATGCCCCAATTCTGTTTCAAGTGCATCATCTTATTTACTTGCCTATTGATTTTAGTCATTGCATTTAAAGATGTGAGATATGTTCCCTGAGAGATGTGATGGCAACATTATGATGAAGTTTTCTTTGTATAGCATCTTTCTTCAGTAGCTGCACCAAGGGTTTCCCATGCATTGAAGATTCTTGGAGTAAATATCAATAGATATTTTTATAATCTAATAAGAGAAGTGAGATAAAATAGTAATGAAAAGCATAAATATAAGTAATTAAAATATATGTAAGATGATAAGAATATAAAATGAGAATGCAGTGGAAAAAAAGAGACAGCAGTCAGCCTCTTCCTCTCCTCTGCATGTCCTCCTCCTGGGCACCACTTCTGCCTGGGAGTCAGAGCTCGTTAGCATTGTCTCCACACTGAGCCCAGCAGTGATCCCTCGGCTTGCAGGGAGCCACGTCAGCATCTGCCATGGCACAGAGCCCTGCTGTGCAAATGAGCTAGACAGGGGCTGGCAGAGCATGGGGTAAGGCAGAACTCGTTTGTTCAGGCACATTTCTACCACTTATCAGTCATGCCAGATCAGGCACAAGTTTCTTCATCACCACTGGAGGCATGTCCTAGGCTCGTGGACATTATTTAATGCATGAGACTAAACATTGATCTTGTGGGGCTTTCTGCGGGGTCAGAAGTCAGTGGCACTGTGCATGCCTGCATTCTCACACACATAATAGAGGAGGAAGCCACTAACATGAAGGTTTTAAACCCAAGCAGTATCAAGCCCTAAATGAAGACCACTGGACAAGAGTCTGTTCTGCGCCATGACTGGCATATGGCTGAATCAGCCTGGAAACTGCTTAACATAAGAGAAATTAGGTGACTGTAAGAACAGTGTGACATCATTTTATGCAAATAAAAACTTGATGCTTAGAATGTGATGGTATTTCATTATGAAATGATGAAATTACAAACACTTAATTGATAGTTTGCTTCAATTGCTACCAAAGACTGGCCAAAGCTGGCTGGAAGACAAGCACATGCTCTCAGAGTTGCTGTCCAAGTCTATCTGACTTCTACTCCTCCTTTATTTGTAAGACCAAAAGCACTGACTTTCCTGAGGCACAAGTAAGGTGCAGGTCTTTCAGCATTGCTTGCTGATGGGCATTGAGAACTTCCCTGGCTGGCATAATGACTTGGAAACACTATGGAGATCCTGAAACTAAGCAATAGATCTGCATAGGAACTCCAGATTAAATTGGGTTCTCAGTACATATGACTTTCCCCCTCAGTTCCATGGCTTCCTCCAGGTCCATTATTAGGAAGAAACTTCAGCATCCTGTACAGAAGAAAGCTGCCTTGTATTTTAATCAGATGTCCATTTTTGATCTGAGGAATTGAAACCCCTGGGACACACTGAGCATGCATGCACCCACCAGTAAGTCTAACTGCAGTGTGAAGAGCAGAATAGTTCCTTTTTCCTTGTAAAAATTTCCCAGTGAAGCTGAGGAGTAAGATTGATTGATATTAGGTTGACTGGGGAGCCTGAGAACAGCCTGAGGCTTGTGTAGGTTGGATCACAAGATTTAACTGTGTGGTGCAGGCCTTGTATAGAGAGGACAGTGGACAGGTCTGATAAAAAGTAGTCGAGATTCAGGTTTTAAGCACCTCAGTGATCAACAAATGGAAGTCTCATGGGAGCTGAGAGAGCCTTGGTGAGGGGAACATTGCAGAGGCCAAGACCCACAGCTCTGAAGGGCCATTGGCTAAGTATACCTTGAGTACACCGCTATCTCCAGTGGGTAGCTGGGGTGTGCCTTGTTCTGGGGCTCTGCCCACTGCTCACACAGGCACAGGGCCCAGCCAGGCTGCACCATGACCTCTGCAAGTGCTTGCCTTCCCTCACTGCAGCTGCAGCACTTGCAGAGCTCTGTGGGCTGGCAGGCAGGCTGCAGAAAGTGGCTCCAGCACAAAGACATGGCAGTCATGTCTCCATACTATCATTACCTGGGTGGGCAAGAGCAGGGAAAATTACTTGGAGAAAAGTTAAAATAATTTTCCCCAAGTCCTGATAAAATCAGATTCTCTATGTGTGTCAGCCTTTCTGTGACACTTACCTAGCTCTGAAGAAGGGTTGGCAGCATTGTACTCTTTACACCTCAGTCATAGGTCACATAAGAATCAGTAGTTAGGGTTGTTCTTTTTTGCACTGCTTTGAGGAGCTCCACTTCTGTTATGAAACTGCCCTTATCTTAGTTTTAAATTTCTTCTCTGGCATGCCTGAAGTAAAAAAAACCCAAAATCCTAAAATCAAGTGTGATAAGAGCATGCTATAAGTATTGTCCTCTGAAAAGTCAACCGAGTTTCCTCCTAAGATCAAGTAAGGATACTCTTCCAACCCTGTTGTTCAGCAAGATGCTACCGAAATCTTACTTTTCAAAATAAACACGCTCCTTTGTTTCTTTCAGGGATAGAAATTTTAAAACCCTCTCCTAAGAAAATCTGAAGAGTTTTTCCAAAGTAGAGGAGCTAATCTGTCTCCCACAACACTCACTCAACTACTTTCAGTCCAGCTGATGCCTTATCACTCAAAATATGAACACCTTTATTTAAAGTCCTCTGAGGATGGATTCATCATGAAAGGAGAAAATACATGAGAAGGAGGTCATCTGCACATGTCGAAAAATGATCTAGAAGGAAGTGGGGAAGAAAAATTAAACATATTTTAGTAGGAGGTTTTATTACAATTTTCACATAAATTGGCAAGAACCTGTAAAGCAGTGTTTGAGCCTACATGACAAGCACATAGAGGGAAAAATCTTCATATATCCACATATTTGGTTTAGTTTTGAAGTGCTGGGGCAATATGTGTGCATAGGAGAGAACAAGAGCACGTGCAATGAAAGCAGGAGAGAGTTTCTGTGGCTATGCCAGCAGGGCATGACTATAGAATTTGTCATGTGGGAAGAAGCTAGCAGAGAAGGTCTTTGAGGTGTTGAAAGTATGATGAAATACCAGGGTTAAAAGATGAATACAAAGGGACCACATGAAGAGTCAGAGTCACGAACACAGGAAGGCAAAGGATCCACAGGAGTGGTCCAGAGAGACAGGGAGGGCTGCACACAAAAGGCAGAAGAGAAAAGCAGGGCACCAACTATTGCCCAGTATAAGAGGAAACACCTCAAAACAGAATAAAAGAAACTTAAATGGGAAGAAATAATGTGAAGACATTGAAGAAATACAAGGAATAGAAAGCAAATAAAAAAAATTTTTTTTGGTAAGTTGTGAGTTTTCTGGGGTGAGGACTTTTTGTTTGGGGGTTATTGCTCCTTTGGTAGAAAATGTACTCTAGAGACAGAAAAGTGTCTACAGTCAATACTATCTGCTTGCTACCTCTGTTATGATTTTGGTTTGGGGTTTTTAGGTGTGTTGTAGTTTTTTTTAATTGGTTAAATGCTTGCTTGGTTGGTTGGTTTGTTTTTTTTTTTTGTTTTGTTTTGTTTTGGGGTTGGTTTTTTTTATGGTTTTGGTGGTTTGGGGTTTTTTTTGTTGTGTTTTTGTTTGTTTGGTTGGTTGGTTGGTTGGTTTTGGATGTTTTTGTTTGTTTGTTTTTGGGGGGAGGATTTGGTTGGTTGGTTGGTTGGTTGGTTGGTTGGTTGGTTGGTTGGTTGGTTGGATTTTTTTGTTTGGACAAAATTTTTTCATTTCCTTGACAAGCTCTCTAAAAAAGCAGCTCCTTCTAGCACTACCTGTGCATCCCTGTTACTGGCTAGAGTTCAAACTGTCCCATCTACTATCCAAAAAAGTTTCACAGATTTTGCCACATTAAGGGAAATTCTCACTGATTCCTTGAGCAGTTAATTCTCTTCACATCATTTGCAGGGAAAGATAAGAATAAGGTGCGAATATCTTCTCTCCCAGTCTTGACTGAGCTATGTCCATACTATTCAGTCAGGATTTCCATGTACAAGCGGGATGTGAGCATAAAGGTGCTGTGAAGGGGAGCATGAGCTAGAAAAGGGAAATAAGGAGATACGCAGAAAAAAGATGTGCTGATGAATAAAATGAAGCAAGGGCAGTCAGGAGAGAGTCTAAGAAATGTGGAACAAAAGTAAAGCAGAATATAGAATAAAAACTTGATAGAGAGAGCTAAATGACATGCAAACTGCAAATAGAGCAAAAATATGATTGAAAAGAAGAAAATTAGTAAGGAAATGAAAATGTAACAAAATTTGGGCAAGAAATCTAGAACAGTAGGAAGAAACTAAAGGAAACTCTAGGGCAAACTAGATAAAAGCAGAAAGAAAGTAAGTAGAAGAAAAGCAGAAAAATAAGTCAGTGAGTAATTTTTTTAAAGGAGCAGATATTGACTGAGGTCAGAATCCTTTTATTTATAGGTGTTGTTAGGGAAGAGATGCACCATATATCTATGAAACACCTGGCAGGTTGGAAACAAATGTTGGAAACAGGCACTCCTGGCTGGAAGACATATTTTTGTTTTCCTTAGGCCTTCCATGACACAGTTAGATCTCTGTAGCTAATCAGGCTGCTGCATTACTGATAGAGTATATTGACATTGAAAAAGAGTGGACATGAGGCACAACATGTTCAGCGGTGTGTATATAAACATTTCTAGCTACACCCCCATGGGAAAAAGTTCCACCTCTCTCCATGCAGAAAACAAGTCATGACCTTTGAAAAAATAGGTCTAAGCTGCCAGATTTTTATTCCTGTCCAACAGGATGGAAAGGGATGCTACGGAATTAGAAATTTGGCTTTGTTTCTAGAACTCCACTTCTGTGTGTACACACTTCTATTCATTTTATCACAATGGTTCAGGTATTTGGGCTTTTCTTGGATCAATTTCTAACCAGACCCATGTCCAGTTATTCTATACACAATTTCCCCCAATTTTGAAACATTATCTGCATTGATATGTATAGAGTCATCGACTTTGTTCATATATGTAAGGGCTTACCTTTGTTACTAAGCCCTTCTAAAGGCTTTAATTCACAGAACAGATTGTTTTTTTGGTGTGAAACCATACTTTTTGTTGGTTAAACACTAGCAGCTGGAGGGACTTTAAGTGTGTTTTAATAGGGACCATGAAACTGCCCTTTTGTTTTACACTTTCTTGAACTTATATTGTGCCCTTATTCCTTGTACTTGCTATTCACAGTATTTAATGTAGACAGTTAAGATGCTTATAAGAGAGAGGCAGGGAACAGCTTAACCTCTGACAAGGGCAGCATTTTTAAATTCAACCATAAGCATTTAGTTGAGGAAAATCTGTTTCCACTTTCCTGATGAACCCTTTAAAAAAAATTCTGTTTAACTACACACAGCAAAGCCATGATATCATCCCTGCCACAAAAGGCCAAATCCTGCAGATCCCTATTTGCAAGAGAAGTCCTTCAAACTGGGAGTCCTTTTCAAGTGAAAGGAACACACATGTGATTTTAGGATTTGGAGAATTTGGCCTCCAGCTAATCACTTGGTGAAATTGTGCCTCCACAAAATTTGTGTTCTCAAGTAAAACTTCCTAAATGGTTTTTGATTCCTTTGCAATAGTATTAAGCTCCTTCAGGAAAAAAAGAACTGTCAGGTGATGAACTTTTCTGGGATTCAGAATGTTTGCTAAAATGATATCAAAACAATGCCCTAATATTTGAGTCATGGAATTAAAAAACCCAAAGTTTTACAACAGTGCAACCTAGAGATTGATGAATTAATCTAATTTCCTCTATGCATTAGAATAAATGTAAAAGACCAATTTGTCTTGGGAAAATGGATTTCAAATTGAAGGATAATCTAGTAATTTTAAATAGGCCAAATTCTGTAGCCTTACTGGAGGAAAATTCCCAATGTTGTCTTTGACATCAAAGGAATATTACCTGACTCAAGGCTGTAGCTCTGTAAAAGATGATTTTACTAGAGCTGGCATTTTTATTTGCTTTCAGAAGTGAAGCAAGGTTTCCCTTTCCTCTGTTGGAAGCAGAGAGGGATTCCTCTTTTCCAGCTTCTTTGTTAAGAAGTGCTGCACCACACCACTGTCTCTTCTTGCCTGTTACAAGAATGTCTCCTGCTGCCTCAGCAGATATTTGAGGGCAATCTGTGTGTCAGTCTCTCCAGGGATCCTCCTGCAGCCAGTAATGTCTCTTCAGATGGCTCCATTGCACTCCAAGACAGCATGATATTCAGAAACCTACCAGAAAGGAGAAGATAAAATCCACAGAGCAAGCATTCCTCAAGGAAGGTTCACACCAGAAAAAAAGAAATAAAACAGAGCTACTGTAGCTCAACAGCAGAGCTACAACTGTTCACAACTCCACGGCATCCCTATCCAATTATCCCAAAGGATTTGGCAATTGCCCAAAAGGAATGATATGGTTGTCTACTTTTGTAGGAAGAAACAAACTGGATAAAGTTAATTTCTTTCAATGACAGACATCTGTGATTTTTTCCTGGGTTTACAAATGCAATGTGTTCCAAAAGGCTGGGATATATAGTACTGAAGCCCTGCGTCTTATGAATATTAAATATTATTTTATTCTGAATGTATTTTCACTAAATCAGGCTTCTGATATTGCATGAGTTGTATTAATAGAAAACTCTTAAACATATTAATAGAAAACTCTTTGTGGTACAAGAATCCTCTAAAATAACCTGAAAATAGCCACTCCATGTTTTATAATGCCAAAATTTTGCAGGCTGCTATCTCTAGTGCTCTCCCCCTCTTTCACTGTTCCCCCCATTGAATCTATCCCAGATGCAACACTAAATACCACGTTATCCAAGACCTATGCTTCTTCCACCTCTGAAGAGGAAAGGAACTTTTATCTGGAAATATACAGTTTTGGTTGTTCCGTTCTTAATGTGTTTCAAGCTGTTTCACATGAGTCTCAGAGGCCAAGGTGGTATACAGAACAGAAGGCAGGTGAGACAGTTCATGATAAATGAAAATTATCTCATGAACATCAGCACCTCATTTGTGTACATGTGTGTTTTCCCCGTTGCCGAGTTAATTATTCTTGGTAATAATATTGAGTCAGACACATGACTATATCATTGCAGACAAACCCAGGTTATTAATGCATTTTCACTAAAGTAATCCTTGCCACAGGCAAGATTTTAACCTTCTCAGGGGTTATAAGCTGCTCATGCACGTAGTTGCTCTACCCAGGGAACAGACCGTGAACAAACTTAAACTTGTAGTCCTCGTGTATGCCTTGTTCTTCCTCATCTCTGGGGACAAATAAGAGACAGAGCCACAAGCATTTTAATATCTCTGAAGATTCTTTGATACAGATGAATTTCTATGCAAAGATCATATAAGAAAAAGATCCTGGGTGTAAGAACACTTCTTTCTTAAAGTGACTGCAATTTCTTTATCAGGTACAGGAAGAAAGAAAAACACCAGCTCTTGTTCATGAAGGAGATAATCCCAGCTGTCACACAGCCGCTCAGGAGAGCTGAGTCCTGTTTGCTCCAGTGACTAATTCCAGCGGAACAGAGCACATCTTGTCTCTCCTGGCATTTCATTTTGAAGGACCTTACCATCCAAACCTGGTATCTCTGTTTTCTCCTTTCCCTGCCCTGGTGGCTGGTGGTGCAGCTGCCCTGGCACTGAGCACCAGCAGCTTAAAGCAGAGTGATGGGCAGCAGTGTTAAAGAACACGCTCTTACCCAAAGGAGCAGCTCTCTGCTGGAATGCCCTGGAATTAGGGCTGCTTACTTTTCTGACCAAAAGCCTGTTTTTACTATTGTTAGCTCTGTAGAGCCAAGGAGCTCTGGGAGGGCAAGCTGGCTTCTATTTTGTTTTGTACATCATCAACCAAATTGTCAGCTAATGTCCTATTGTGGAATCTTTATTACCATCAGTGACCTATGAGGCAGAATGAATATTTTTTACTTTCAAATCTCGTGTGGAAGCTGCAGGTTGCCAGCTGGAAAAAAAAAATTCTGACCTGCAAATTTAGCAGATATTATAGGAAAGCAATTGAAAATGAAAAATAGAGATCTTCATTTTATCCCTGTTAAATACTAACTGAATTATAAATACATTTTTTAAAAGTGTCTTTTTCAGTTTTGTGTGTGCATTTCCTTTTTTTCCCCTTTTATGTCTTTTTTTGTCAGATGTTCTTTAAGGCTCTGTTAAGTCCCTAGGTTTCAAATCACGTTGAAGCATATAGTTTTGTTAACCCTAAAACTGGCATCCTAGAGGTGTCAAAAAAGGAGATTGTCTTAAAAATCTTAAATTCCAGAAAAAATAAGATGTAATTTTTAAACTTCTAATCTTTTATCAAATTTATATTTTCAGATGTTACAAATGTGAGGGGTAGAAACGCACACAAAGAAAAAACAGCTTTAAACGGTCATGGGTTCATTCACATCCAAGAATGGCAGTTATAAAGGAAGAAGCAAATATTGAAACTCAAGATAAAATCTTGAGACTTTTCAAAACTGAGCACCACCATCCCCCCAGTCTAAAGCAGTTCTTGTTCTGGAATTTGGATTGTAAATCTCCACTAAGAAGGTAAAGCAAAAATACAACACAGTGGTGTCATTTCTGTAAAGAAAAATTAACTTTAAAAAACCCTGAAAGCAAACTGAAAGCAAAGCCACTTAAAGCTCAGCAGCTGGTATGAAAAAACTGAAGCACTGGAAGACTTGCCAGTGCAGATTAAAGTGTACCTCTCTAGCCAATTTTGTCTCTTTGCTCAGTGCATGTTCTTTTTGAGGTGAAGACAGTTAAATCCAACTATCTCCTTATGCTTTGTCGAGGTCAACAGTAGTTTTAAATGTGAAAGGACTGAAGCACTTAGTTCCTGTCTAGGAAGCCATTACAGCAAGACCTGTTGACCCTATAGCTCTTTACACCACACTGCCATTTTAGGAAGTCCACAGAACAGTGTAAATTATTCTGAGATTAATAAAATCATAAAGAAGAGAAGCATGTAACTGGAAATCATTAGTCCTAGTGGAGAGTGGACTAAATCAAAATTATGCAGGAAAGTAATTCAACTATGCTGGAAAAAAAATTAAGGGAGACATCTGCACAGTTTGTAACCTACAGAAAAAATTTCCATCTCAGGCAAGGATCCTGTGACATAAAATATAGTGCAAATAGAATTGGGCAGGAGGAGTAAACAGGGTTGAATTCAATTTGTATTAGAAAACTCTAATTGCACAGAAATTACAGCCACTCAACATAGTAAACAGCCTACAGGTAGAGATCCTAGTGCAAATTCAAAAACAAGAAGAAAAGTTGAGACCATCTGAATGACCTCTCTATCCCTGCAAAAAGAAGCACTGAAAATATGTCACAGTTGTACTGAGGAGTAAGCGCTCACCCAAAGAATGCATGAAAAGGGCATAGACCTAAAAGGTTTTCCCAAGTAATGCTTCTCTAAGGTGTAAAATACCTTCTCAAGAACTATTTACACTGTTGTTCAAAAATGAGCTACTTTTGCTGATACAGAAGCTCATTTTATCAAAGCTTTGACTGAAATCCAAATAAATTGTTCTGTGTGAACTTTTGTATTATTATCAGCTTTGCAAAACTCTAAAAAGATAAAGTCAAGATAGAAGACTAATCAAACAGAGAGAGCTTTTTACCATCCCTAGATGCAGTGAACTAACACAAAGTGAGTAAAACTAACATGTGTGGAAGCAGTTTGCATGAAATTATTGTCATCAACTTTGCTCAAAACATAGAGTAAAACTTTTCTGAGAGTTCAAATGCCTGTTACATTTCTGAGAATGATTTTATTCCTTTGCTTTTATTTTATTCCACTTACTTTTGGCTGGAATGTACAGAATGGCTAACTTGTGTGCTGAGTGCAATCTTAAGCCAAACCAGTAATAACCTTTTTTGACAGCTGCTCTATTGAGTTTTCCCTCTCAGATCTTCATACTCACAGAACCCAAGAAGTTGGAAAACTTAGTTTGCTGGATGTTCTTTTAGGTTGAACTCCTGAAAATTATTTCAGGGAAAACAAAATTAACATACTGTGTTAATTTCATTTCAGAATGAAATATAGCTTTTCTGAAAAAGGTGAACACAAAAAAGCCACAGAACTAGCCCATGTTTGAACACCTTCAAATTTGTGATGCCTTTATTGCATACTTTACCTTTAACTTGGTGAGAAATTATCTGTTTCCTGAGATAGTGGCCATTTTGTTTGCAGTTGCTGTCAGGTGAGAAAGGTGCATTCTTTTTCTTCCAAGAACAGACTTACTTTTAGTTCTTGGGCTTTTTCTTGAAATTAAAAGAAAAACAACTTAAAGACCAAGAGCAAAGCAGAAAGGTTTTGTGTACATACATGGTATAAAAAACCCAAACCAAAACATATATATATATAAAAACATAATCTATAACAATAGATGCTGTTACAATTTGGTACTTACCTGCCTTTTCATATATAGTTTGGTGGAGAGAAAATAAAAAGCTTCACTAAGAGATGTTGCAGAGCTGCAGCACAATGTCCACAACACCCTTCTCCAGAAGCAGTTGAAAACACAGCAATTCCAGGCTTGATCCCTCACTATCACATCAGGTGTTAACATTAGTTTGCATATCATCAACATACAAAATTTTAGTTTTAACCAAACATCTAGCTATTGATTGTAATTAAAAAATGACTCAAATTTTGAGCAAAAAATCCAGAATTCAATTATCAGTGCAAAACTACTTTTTCTGTGGCAGCTGCCAATCTCCATAAAGGCAATAAGGAGAACTCCAAAAGGCAGTGGAAGAGCCCCTTGCTCAGTATCCCTATCATGCAAGCCCATTTTCATCCTTTGGAATAATGCATTGTACGGCATTTTCTACCTTGTTTGGTATTTAGAGTTGGAATTTATTGCCAGGCTTCCTGGCAGCAAGCTGTGCAGGTTGCAGGCGGAGGCTGATGGAGGTGAGTGAATTAATGTGGTGGCTGTTTGGAATGTCGTCCAGCTGCCAGGGAGAATTATGTTTGTTTGCCTTTGGCACAAGTGTGAAAGGAACAGCCGTAGATTTCAGAAGTGTGAGTCTACATTTTTATATCTCACACTAATGAATACATTTTTTTGTATCCTATACATTTGGGGAAATAGAATTTATTTGTAGATTTTATTTACCACTTGTGTGGTAGAGAAGGAATGTTTCCTCAGAGACCAGAGACTGAACTTGTACTTTAGAAAAGAAAAAGAAAGAAAAGAAAAAAAAAAAAAAGAAAGAAAGAAAAAGAAAATACCTGACTAAGTCAAAACAATGTCATTAAAAGTTATCCTAATTTCACTATTTTTGCAACTATGTCTAAAGTCAGATCATAGATCGGGCAATTTCACCAAGATTTGAAAATTTCTTCATGTAAGATTATTTTGGTGGTGGAGAAATGTCACTGAAAGACTTCACATTGTATTTGTTTTCTACTGGAAAATTATTTCTTCCAGTCAAACCTTTCCTTTACCTATAACCTGCCAGTTATCCCTACCCCAACCTCCTATCAACAGAGGGATGATAATGCTATTTGTAATGTGCTCTGATGTGAAAAGTGCTATGGAAGATTGAATCGTTGTTGCTGATAGGACCAGAAATTTCCCCAACTAGATCTGTCAATAGCTGACACTAAAACAACAAGGTACAAAGTGCATTTGAAGACTGTCAGACACCATTGCCTTTTTGTTTTCTCTAGCAAACTATTCCTTAGATAACTGACTTGACCTAGCATTGCTTAAAAAGATCAAGCGCTCAAAAGATCAAGTGTCTCAGAAAGAAAGAAAAGGCTGGAAAGAATAATATTAGTTATTCCATTCTATGTAAAGCCTAATGATCTCTTGTCCCATTATAGCAAGTAAATAAAACCCTCACTTATACCTCTTCTGTTGGTCTTAATAATAGAGAAAGGAAAACAGCTTTCTAGTTTTGGTACAGTAATGAACAAAAAATAATAATATGCAAAATTATCTATTTTTAATAATTTGCAAAAAGTTACACTATAGGATAGATTTAAAAAAAGACAATAATGAATACCTATACCTACTATCTTAGTTTCTATGTACAACCATGTAAGTCACATATATGATCAGGAAAATTGTAATTTCAAATAAAGCATTGCAATTTAATTTTTAATTATTCTAAATTTATTGTCTATATGTTAATTGATTGTTGTGAAAACTTTATTATGCTATAACATACTTCAATTATTATTTAAGGAGAAGCAAATATATTTAAGAGAAAATAAATTGTTGAGTCAATATTCCTCAAATCCTTGTTTCATTCTAACCATTTAAAGAAAAATATTTGCAATCTTAATCAGAGCCCTTCAAGGAAGCAAAGATGTTTTAAGTGGCATATCCAGCAGAAGAAAGAAAAATAGATGTAAGCTTGCAAACAAGACTATTTTCTGGTAGGATGAAGATGTGAGACGTCACTTTGGAGATGGGATTATGAACAAAGAGGCAGAGACAAGAACAAGGAAGAAGGAAAAGGGGGGACAACAAGAATAAAAAGAACAATAGAAAATAGGGAGTGGAGGGTAAAGAATGTGACAGAGAAGACTGAAAATAAGAGTCAGTGGGGGCAGAGAAAGAGCTTGAGAAGCCAACGGGCGCTGGAGAGAGAGAACTACAAAAAAATGAGTGTAGGGTGAAAAATCTGCAAAGGGAGGAAAAGAATCTCACATGAGTGCTAAATTTAAGGAAGAATGGCAAGTCCCTCTTGGATGAATCAGTGCTTCCCAATTACCCACATGCAACCCCTCTGAGTCACCCTACGTTCGTGGCTGCACAGCCTTGATGCCAAGACAACTATTTAGAGTTGTGGTCCAGAGTCAGAGGCAGCAGAAAAGATGGCAGTAAAAGTCCTGTGGCAGGGAAGCCTCACTGCTCGCCAAGCCAAGCACTCCCGCCAACAGAGCCAGCTGCAGCTGGCTACGGCTGGAGTCAATCGCTGCTCGTTCTGCACGCAGGGTGAGCGACCCAGGAGCCGCGGAGGTGCCGCAGGCAGCCAGACCTCCACAGCTGCCCCTCTGCTCTGCAAGCCAGGGCCCAGGAACTGAGGCTAGAACCAGATCTGAGGGACAGAGCAGCAGGAGAAATAAGGAAAAGGAAAACCAAAAGAGGGCAAAAAGAGGCAGAGAATAAAAGACGAAAGCAATTAGTGGTCATGGCCTCTTTGCAGCAAGAAATGACTCGTACTACATACATAAGTGATCTCTGTGTGAACTGTAAGTGGGAGAGGCACAGCAAGGAGCCTGCTGTTGATCTCATGAGCTGACTATGAAAGCTCAAGAGTGACACATTTCTGTCTCACATCCAACCACTCTTACACGTGGAAATACTTTTGCTAGGGCAGTTCAATGGCATATATACATATCAGTTCCTTTCTGATCAGCTTTGACCTTTTCCTGAAGGCAAGCCCGGATTTAGCTTTTTAATTTATTTTGCCAACATGGCTGTATTTGTCAGCATAGTAATTAGTCGAGCCGGTAGAGCTCTGGGAATAGACTTCCAGCTGACATGTGCTCCCTCTTCTGGTTGGCATTTGCCTCTACACACTGAGGTCAAAGCAAAGACAAATTTGGGTCCTCTAGCTCCTTAAAACAAAAAAGAGCCTTAAAACACATTGCTCACTCTATTTTGATATGACTGTGAGATCTCTGCTGCTCACTGCAGCACCAAAAGGACATGAACTTTGATGTACTTGTGCCTTTCAGACAAATGATTTTACCGTCCATGTAGTCCATGCATGGATTTGTTTGTTAAAATAGTATTTCTACTGTTTCACTGATATAAGCATGCATTAGTGCCACTGTTTTCTTCCCCACAATGACAGGTCACTCATACTTCCTCACACAGCCATTTCCAGCTGAGCTCTTGAACACAAGGCAACCAAAGTTTCATTTGGGGGGATCTGATACATGATTAGAGGGACACTATTGTAGGAAGTCTTGCTGGTCCACTTCATTTGAGTACACAGATAGTGGAAAAACACAATGCTAAAATATATCCTTGGTGAAAGAGCTCAATCTGAGAATTTCTGTGAAAAGCATTCACTCCTTACTTTAACTGTGGCCTGCTGTGGTGTAAGCACGTGAGCAAGGCCCTGCAGCTGGTAATGTAGGGGCTCAGCTCAGAGGGCCAAAACCTGCTGCCTTTGGGTTGGCTGCCTCAAGGCTGGCTCAGCACTGGTTGTTGAACTGAATCCACAGCAATCACCTCTGCAATTCTAATCTTGTCTCTAACACTGACTCCTGGTCAAAATCAGTTATGATCTTTCTGATTTGCTTCCACATCTACAGAGAGGGAATAATCCTTGCTTGTAATATTTACCAGGCACACTGAAGCAGATCTTCAGCATTTACACCTCATATCATCTGTTCAACTGCCTCTGCTTGACTGGGGACTAGGTCATGCCTCTTTGGTGCTACCACATAAATGTTCAAACTTAACCATCATCTGCTCTTCAAAAAAGGGCAGCTCAAATTCGCTGCTTTTTTTTTTTTTTTTTTTTTTTTTGTGGGAAGTAACTCTTTGAAATATTGTTTTAATAAAAAAGAACAGAATAAATGTCTGCTTGGCCAGTTCTTATGTCAAGATCTAGGACAGATTGCTGGGTAGTATTTAACATTCAGAGTGGAAGTATTACTTTGGCCCTTAGGCAAAACGTACCAGAAACTTGTCTAGGGTCATGCCAACAACAAATGATGAAGAAAGCAAACTTTTTTTTTAAATTTTAAATATAGTCTTTGAGTTTTTTCAAATAGAGAGACTAAAATTGGATAATTGTCTTGGAAATAAACTCAGAGAAAATTTAGATTTTTTTCCTGTTCATCAATTTTCTAAGTATTAAAAATTAAAATAATCTGTCAATTTCTATTTCCTCTCCTAGAATTTTGTCTTTACTGGTTTTTAACTGTTTCCTACTGTTTTCACTGATCAGTGCTTGCAAACAGTAAAGCAAGCACTGTAAAAGCTAAACAAAATAGGCAGCCACTAATATTTCCAGATCTTTTTCGACCCACAGGCAAAGCTATATTCCATTTGTCCATAAGTATTTCACTCAAACTTTTGGGGATTTCTTTTGGGTTTTTATTGTACGAAATCAATATTCAAATATATATTCAGTTAAGTTATCATCTAATGCTTGCTAGGGTTACATCAAATCTGGAAAAGTTAATTTTTCTAGTACAATCCAAATGGAAATGTAATTTGTATGAGATTTGCTTTACTATCATTGTCTACCACATTATTGCAGAAAAAAGCACATTACTAAGACAATATTTGTGGGAGGCTCAAGGTACACAAAACATTTGTTGATTATGTGATACAGATATATCTCAAATGCATATGCATCTCAAAGTCTTTTCAGCAGCACTGTCATTTTTTAAGAAACAAATCAAATAATGCTTAATTTCATTTCAGACCAATGAAATAGAACAGAGCTGGTGGGGTTCATACTCATTCAGCATGTCTTTTCTGATCAAAAACCATTCATCTAACTGAATATTTACTCCGTTTGATACCCAGTTCCTTACAAACCCAAAGAAAAGCTGATACTTCAAAAACATATATCTTAGGCAAATATTTTATATCTATAACACAGAAACAACTCCAGTGGCAGGAATTCTTGTGTCACATTATAAAAACCTGAGATATAAAACCACCAGACCCTGCCCTTTTGCTTATATCATTGGTCCCCAAAGTCTGCTTTGTGAGCGCTTGCGGGGTAGATTGTGGCTCTCAGGGAACAGGTCAGGAGAGCCCAGAGAGCACGATGGCCTGCCACCTGCCTTGTGACCAAACACACCTCCTGGGCCCCTGGCATACGGTACAGCTCACAGTCAGATGATGGTTCTGCAGATGAAACACTCGGCCAGCAGCAGAACAAGAAGACCAGGACTGCCTACCTCAACCTTAGAATGGAATTTCACTCAAAATGAGGAGAAAGGGCTTCACTTGTTTATGGACAACAAATAGCATGGTAACAAGGAAATTCATCTTGCCCAGGGCACATGCAAGTTTGAATCACTGCTCTCAGATTTGAAGCAGTGTCTGACACGGGGATTCACCATGACAGGTATATACTTAGCCCCAGTTACAGGGTCTGTCTTCTGTCTCCTCTGCAGACCCTCTTACTTTCAAAACATGCTGAAAAGTCTTGATTTCACCCTGCATCAGAATGAAACCAAATGCCAAAACCTCAGAATCTTTCACGAAACAGAATCCTTGTTTCCTGGCCAGACTTATTATTGAACCTTAATATGATGCAACATGTGTCCATATTTGCACACATGGTCCACAGCCCTTACACATGTGTAAATCCTACTGAAGTCATGTATAAAGGATCAGGCTCTAGGGCTGTTATAGAAAAAGTTCATGTTTCACTGACTTTTTGGTATTCTTTGAAGATATTACATTTAGAGTAAATATAGAGAAGTACATGTTATATGCAAGATTTTCAGAGAACATTTAACTTCCACACCAGAAGGTCACATCTAAGGCAATATGGTCTTGGAACAAGTTCAAAGTTGTCACACTTGATAAAAATAGCTTAAAGGGCACATAACTGTGCTGGAATATGGGAAAACAGTGGAACATGAGAGGGGGAATGATTGAAGGCCCCATTACTAATTATGTACATACTTTGTTGCTATTGAAAGCTAGGTTTCCAAGCATGTACATGGTAGTTAAGTTAAATAAAAGTGCATGCAATTAAAAAAATAGAAATGCTTTTGCATTGCCAAATCTAAGGAAAGAACCTTTTACAAATATAATTTTATAGAATAAAGGAAAATCTTTTAAAAATAAATGAACAGAAGATAAATGTGTCTAGGGTTTTTTTCTGTTTGTTCTTAGTTTCAAAATTACATTTATATACTTACATTTTCCCATCACTTATTAGTATTTTTGTAATATTTCATTGAAAATCAAAACATATGTTAATTTTTTTAATATAAGAAGCTACATTCACTTTTTTCATATTTCACTTCAAACAGCTGCAATTTTGTTAAGTTTTTTCTAACCTCCTGAAAGAGGGAAAATGTACACAACACACTGAATCTCAGGAAAAGTTGGATCATACTGGAAGATGGGCTGTTATAGCACAATATGTGGCACATTAGAAATACAAGTTTACATTAAACTGCACCTTGAGAGACACATCATATTGGCAATAATTAGCCCTTAAGACTGTGCTCTATGTATTAGTTACCTGTTAAACCCCAGTCAAATCTGATGATGTTTAAGCCATACATTTAACTGAGCCTAAAATAAGGTCCTACAGCCCTTCTGCAAACTGATTCACTGGGACACTCAGTAAGTCATGGGTCATATGTGTCCTACATAGAAAGCCAAACAGTAAATCTTCCAGTTCAATGTTTGATTTATTGTGCTATCATGTTAATTCTGCCCTTGTAAAGAACATGTCATGCAAAGGAATCTTTTACTTTGCTTTTAACAGAGAAATTTACTATATTTTGCACATACTTTTTAATGATTGATGGCATGGTGCAATCTTTGTGCCAAAACATGAAAAAAGCTAATGTTTAATGATTTTGTAATGAAAGACTCTTGCCTTAGTTCTGCCCAGAACTAATACATGGAGGGCCCAGTCACGTCCTAATCCTATTTATCTCAGTGAGGCTCTTGATGGTGAGAAAATGAAATTGCTACCTTCCATGCTTGGAAGCAAATTTTTCATTCATCTGTATTCTTCCCCGTAGAGAAACTCAGATACAGGAATTTTTTGATCAGGTTTGGTTTCATAGGAGACTTACGTACATTACTGTGAAAGGTAACATATTTTATGGCAAGTCTGTAAAAGGTATGTTCTGTGACAGCAGAACTTTTTTTTTTTTTGCTATAATAACTAAGTACTTAATAATTGAAGATATCCCTTCAACCAGAAAAAGACACCTGAAAGCAAGGGTGTCCTATAACTCCCACGATATAAACAGCTAACAGGAGGATTTTATATCTTTGTGGATGAGGAAGTAAATGATCAGAAAAAGAGCCTGAAAGCTGAACTCCAGGAGGTGCACTGGATACACAGAACTTTCTATACCTCCCTTTTAAAATGTATAACCATGGGGAAAGGTTATATTATATGGCAGCAGAGAAGCAACAATGTAATTTATGCTGCTCAGTTTAAAAGCATCACATTTTTATACAATAACAAAAATGTAGAGAGTCTGAGTCATTAGAAAAATACTTGCACAGCTGGTAAATTGTATTTTTTATGGACCTTATACATGTGATTGTAAGCACTAAGTATACACATTATTAGGGTCAATTTAAATCCAGGCTGAAGAAAAATCCAAAGTGTTGGAGGATTTAGAATCTTCCTGTGGATTTTGTTGTAGCCTCCACATCTATGCTTTCATTAAAATAATATCTGTTCTAACTTCCCAGTTTTTAAAAGGAGCATTTACAGCGTTAACCAGAGCACTGTCTCACAGACTGTACAGCCAACAGATTGAAACGATACTACCAGGATATGTGGAATAACAACAATATTTATTCTGTATTTTTGTCTTCCTGGAATGGATTGACCACTGATTCAGAAGCAAAGAACTACTGTGATATGGCCTTGGCTTCTCACTCAATTGGAGATGGTAATGTTTTAGTGGTTGTAGTGCTAACCATCTATGAAAGAGCACAAAAGGTGGCAGGCCCCTGGAGAGCAAGAAGATGAGGGTCTGTGTGGCTGTTACAATCCCGCTAAGAGGACCGCACTGCTCTTTTCTTTCATCTCTGTAATGTGAGAGTGAAACAGTCCATCACAAAGCTGGGGGGAAAATGACTTATCTGCTGTCCATTTTTATTTTGCCTCAGTGTCTGGAAAGAAGTGCTTCATTTCTTACTGCATCTGGACAAAGACAGACTTCGTGGAGGTGCTTCCAGCTCCCTGAAGATACTAGGACATTTTGGGTTAAACTCATGCTCTATTCAGGCTTGGGTTCACCTACTTTCCCAGTCATATTTACCCACCACATTTCTTTTGGCTGTATTTTTCTGTGGTCACTAAATCCCTCTCTTTATGTAGTGTACAATTCTGAGAACTGCAGTGAACAGGAAGGTTTTTAGTCATCCTGCCAGTTCACATTATTTGCTGCTGGAAAGCCTTTGAGCTGATAGAGATTGGAAGGCATACAATTCTCCATGAGCTAATGCCGACTGCTTTTATCTCAAATGGTTTTAATGGCCATCCAAGTAATGCAAACTGGATTTACATTACTCCAGTCTAATGAATTGGATCTCATTGAAAAGATTTTGCTACCAACGTTCCTTGCAGTGTAGCAAAACTAAAAGCTGCAGTCAGGAATAGAAGTAATGTTTTACAAGATGCTATACAAACCCAGAACAGAGGATCCTTGCCTCAAAAATATATAACATAAAGGTATCACTTGGCTTTATGCTTTCCCCAGATGTTGCAGTTGGCATGTGTTTGTACATCAGCTTTGTTACATGAAAAATGGTTGTACCTAATTACATCCCAAGGTGACAACATGGAGATATGGCTGATGGATGGGGAGCCCAAGGACATAATCATATGACAGTGATCCATTCGACAGGGAGGGTATCAGTTCCCTTGCTCCTAGCTGTTGTCATCCTGATAGACATCCTGGTGAATTTTATAGAAAGGAGATGACAAAATATAGTGAAGGTTTTCAGAGGTGTTTAAAACATGCTGTCTCCATGTATGAATGACTGCTTAGGTGATAATATGCACAGGGTAAAAAATGTGGAGTTGGGATGGTTATTTGCAACCCTGCCAGCACAGAAAGGCCTAAGCATCTCCAAGAGTAAAGGAGGGAGAGTAATGGTAATGTGCTTGAAAGAAGTGCAAAGCACTGAAAATTAAATCCTTCATCTCTACTGTGATAACTCAAACCACTTAATGGAGGGATGCAAAGGGGAGGTTGGTACTTTGTAGAGAAATGGTATGGATTTGCAATTGTCAAGTGCTTTAGAAAGGATGCTGTTGTACCTCAAGACACGAGCTGATGAGAACATGAACTTTGAATTGCTAATTGATAGCAGCTGTCCCACTTACAGAAGTTTGCCATTTAGGAAATTTTGGGTGGCCTTGACAAATTTTTCCCGCTTACCTAAAAGAAGTATTCATTTCTCAGTATCAAATTTGTGTGTCTGAAAGAAGCAAATACACTCTCCTATGAAACACCACTATTTCTCCCTTTTCACACATATTTGTTTCTTTTTGAAGAAGAAACTGTGTGAAACATGAGAGAAAACAGAGGTATGAAGAGAAAATAGCCTAATATGACTCAGTTTTTCTACGTAATTTGTGATCAGAATTAAAATCAGCAGCTGTGTTCTGTTGCTAAGAGAATATCTCAGAACACTAAATTGTTAGGCCTAATTTGCATTTCTAGAAATGTCACGTGTTAGTTTGAAAACACAATAAAGGTTATGACAAAACATCTGGATGAAAGAACAAGACCTATTTCTGCAAAGCAGGTGATTCATGTAGTGTCAGCTTTCCAATTAAAATCTAAAAACGAATTTTTTTCCATCTTATAGACTTGCTGATATTTGTTCTTAGGCATGACATAACTACAGAAATCTTGAATAAACTATCAGAAACGCAGTGTCTAGATGTAAGCAAGCTTTATTTTTTTGCAGCCTGTGTAACAAATGTAAACTACTAATAGACGGTGTAAGTTGTATTTACTTTGTTTCTCACATAGACCTTAAAAATTTCCAGCATCAAGCAAGATTCAGAAAAGAGTGAGAGCCATCACTAATAAAAATCTTAGCATTATCTTATACAATATTGCAATCATCTCTCACTGAAATCATGCTATAAACCCTTGCACACTTTATAAAACAGTCTTTCAAATTTTGGCTACCATTACCTGTGGTAATCAACACTCATCCCATCCTTCCAAGTTTTAGACTATATGGAGAAAATAATAGATGTATATCATGTATTTGAAATAGCACCAAGATCACCATGTCCATCACCTTTGGACAAATGAGTGATATTAATCTGAGAAGAACTGTTCTGTGCATTATGACTGGATGATATAAAATGCATAACAAGAAGTACAGCATGAAGTTCTTTGCATCACCTCAATGCATGTGGGATACAGAACACCAGAAATCAATACTAATTGATTGTGTGTTTCAGAAAAAATGGGCAGACAAAAAAACCCAACATCCTTGGAATGAAATGCAAGATATGCAATCCCGCCTACTCAGTGAATTTAAGATTGAAAGGAGACTTTCTGCAATTTACAATTCATACTTAAGTTACTGTTGTTAGAAACATTGAATCTAAAATGTGGGCAGGAAATTAGGTGAATGAAAAGAAAAAGGATGGAGAACAAGCAGATGATAATGGTTGCCGAAACAGAAAGGAGCACTCACTTAAAAGCAAAAATAAATCCAGAGAGTCTCAAAATTTGCAACTGAGCCAAAAATGTCTCAAAACTGCTGTGTGATGAATAGACTCTACACCTTGTTTTCTGGGGCAGAGGCAATTCTGAGCAGTCATTCTATCAGAAGTGGGATCTTCACAGAGCTTTTATAGCTACTGATTTTTGGAGGGGAGTGAAACAGCTACCTAATTTCCTGACAAAATAGATCAGAAAATCAGAAAATTGAATTCTAACATCTATAAGTTCTCAGAGAGAAAAAAATTAGCCTATCTAAAGCCTGCATGTTATATGCTAGGACAAAGAGCTAAGAAATCACGAAAAATTCTGGAAATGATAAAAAGTCTCTCTCTTATAAATTATCTGCTTTCTATATTTTCTTTTTAGTCCTTTGTGCCTTTCACAGATTGATTTCAATTTCTACAGATTTATTTCAATATTAGGACCCCTGTCTACTTATCTATAAAGTCCAAGAAACTCAGGAGATCAGTCCTGAAATATTAAAGATTTTATTCACATGGAGCTGTGTCTGCCATTCATGTTCCAAGGGTGACTTTGCAGAGATGACACATTTTCTTGGCTTTGCAGTTCTTGCTGTCCAACATGCCTGATATTCATTAATATCAGCTCTACAACATGTAAATCAAATTTAAGATCATTTTTGTTCACATGATGAAGAAATTTTAGTACAGACTTCAGAATCTGCAAGAATGTTCCTGGTACAGCTGCAGGACAAGCCAAAGAAAGGGCATCACACAGTGTTACAGTTTCACCAAAAAATTCACTTTGCCAATAAAAGGAACCGGATTTTAGCACAGTTCCAGCAAAAAGGTACCTGAGCTTTGCCATTTTCATCTTCATTCCCTAAAGATCCAAGAAATTACACAGAAAGAAGCTATTGGTTACTTTTAAACTTTTGATAACATACAAATTTTTTTATTGAGGAACAATTATAATAGCAGTATATGTATAAATATTGAATTGAAATATATTGATAGCATATTTATGCATTTCTTATTTACTGAAAATGATTTATAGGTACAAGTACATATAAAATAATAGACTTGCAATTTTTTGTACATGTAAATATGTAAATACTGGAGCAAAGTGATTATTTAACTCCTGAAAAGCAGGAATATTTTAAAAGACTGTATGCTAGAAGTTGTCATTAGAAATACACATTTTGCATGAACAGTATAGGAACAGTCTAGCAAAACCTGTGTGAAACTTTTAGTGCATAAATCTTTTCATACCCAGAGGCGGTAATAAGTTACAAGTTTCTCTACATATACAGTTTTAAATTGTCAAACATATATTTCATGTACTGGAACCAGAAATAACATCTTCTTGGCTGACTTTCTGGGATGTATTTCATAATTAGGTGTAGAAGTCAAAGATACCACTTCCTACCCAAAGGACACATAAATCCTTCAAGCATATCAGAACTGGTTAAATATCATTATATACCTTAAAATTTCACTACTGCGAGGTGGGTAACAGGTTTCCTTTGTTACAAATTCAACAAAACCTTGAAAAACAGTTTCCAGTTTTAACTTTCCTGGTTAGACAGTCATGCTTGCCTCTCATGATGTACCTGAAAATTATACTCCTAGAAAACTAAACTGTACATTTCCAGTCTGTTCCATTTAGGTTTTTTATCTTGTCTTTCATTCATTCTGGTGAATAAAATTCAGGACAATTCATTCTGGAGATGTAATACTGCCTCTTTATTTGAGGTTTAATAATTCCCAAAGAAACCAAATTTATGTACAAAGAATTTATTCATGGCTACATTTTAAAACACCAGTTACTGTAGCTAAATCCTTACATTTGAGTGTACCATCACCGTCTGGACCAAACCAAACTGGCTGTCAGTCCATTGCTCACCCTTGAGAAGATTGGACAGACATTGGCCCTGTTGACTCAGAGTGAACACTCACCCACAAAGGAGACACCAGACGAGACTGCTGAAGCTTGAGCTGCGTTAGCATCCGAATCTGCATAAATGTGTCCTGCTCCCCATTGCTCCAAGCATTCTGTCCCCAGACTGCTGCAGGGATTAGCAGAGCTGGGGAAAGCATTTTCCTAAAAAACCAGATGAGGCAGCAATGAGCTGGGATTATATATCAAAAACTTCCAGAACTTCATGACCTTTGATCACTAAATTAATACTTTCTCTGTTTTACTTAGAGTGAATTGAATGTTTCAACAGATCATAGTTACAAATAATAAATTTATTTTGATATTTTTGAATATTAGTTTTCCATTTTAAAGGAGCCACAATTAAACCTATTTTTCTTAATAACTGAAAAAAAATATTGCTTCAAGACTACAGCTGAGTGCTCTTTCACTGTGATTTTCAGGAACAATTTAGGGAATAGAAGAACAAATAAAATTTATCATAGACAATTGTTTGCACCTTAAAATTTAGAATATACCAAAAATCCAGATTACAGTGAAAGCATATGTGCAATTAAAAAAAAAAAAAGCTTTTAATATTTCCAAATTTCAAATCTATGTGCATTTCAGTGAACTTGAAAATAATCCCATGGTAACATGGGGGCTATTATAGTAATAAAAGTGGCATGGTAATTTTTGTTTCCCAGTTTCTGATTGCTATATATGATTTAATAATTAGGTAACATGACATCACTAATAACCAATTTATTTTTAATAGTAAACCAAATTCATTTATATTGTTTTTTTTGGTTGCTTTTTTGTAGTTTTTTAATATTTGAAAAATATTAGAAGGTACATTTTTTTAGTTAATTTAGTTTGAGCTCAGAAAATTCTCAGCTCACATCCCTCTGTACATCAGGGACCTTTATAATCCTCTCCAGCTACTCTTGTTTCATGCCACCCATTTATCTCCTTTCCTTCAAAGAGAGGGCAAATATTTATAATACATAATTCTTATATATTACAATATAAACACATTTATACACATATTTTACATCTATCTATAATATACTACCTAATTTACTACAAGAATAATTTTTAGTAAAAACAGAAAAAGAATCAACAAGAAATGTTACAAATCAACTAGTCCCTGTTTCAGCACCTAGAACAGGAAGGGAGAAAAGCTAAGTAATTTTTATTTTCCTCACAGGTGTTTCTGAAATATCTCTATTAGTATTGATAATTTATGATTACAAACTCCTTCGCACTGTCAGCTTCATGCAGTCTGGACAGGACACCTCAGTAGGCTCTAAAGAATCATAAGCCAGCAGTCTTCTGCCACATGAATGGACTGAAAGCTTCTGGGACCAGTTGCCCATATCCATGCTGCTTACTTGGAGGCACTGGAGCAGAAGAGACGTTGACAGCAGATTGCTCAGTAACTTTGTTAAAGTATCCAGTGTTAGCTGAGGGACATAGTAAAGAGGGTTGGGGGACTAAAACCTTTTATCCAGGTAAAAAAGAAGATCCACACAGGTTCTCTCAACTCTTCTCGTCAATAACCTCAGACTGTCTTATGTACTGCAAACTGCCCAGGCCAAACATTTAAAAATCTATTTAGATGTCTATTTTCCTTATTTTTCCCTTTGACTGCAGCCTCAGGTAGTTTACACTGGTTGATGCCATGCCTGGAGTGCTGTGTTCAGTTCTGAGGTCTCCAGTTGAAGGAAGACAAGGAACTACTGGAGAGTGTCCAGCGGAGTGCTATGAATTTAACTAGGGGTCTGGAGCAACTCACTGATGAGGAAAGGCTGAGAGAGCTGGGCATGTTTAGGCTGGAGAAGGAAAGACTGAGAAGGGATCTCATCAATGTGTATCAGTACCTGAAGGAAGCGAGTCAAGAGGATGGAGCCAGGCACTTCCCAGTGGCTCCAAGCAGTAGGATGAGGACAACAGGCAGAAAGTGATGCATGGGAAGTTCCAACAGAACATGAGGAAGAACCTCACTCTGAGGCTGACAGAGAACCCAGGGAACAGACTGCACAGGAGACGTTGTGGAGATAGAAAATTTCTTTCTCTGGAGATACAAACTGTCCTTGATGCAATCCTGTGCAGCCTGCTCTAGGTGAACCTGCCTTAGCAGGAAGGGTTAGACTGGGTGATCTCCAGAGGTACCTTCCAACCCCAACCATTCTGTGATCGAGTAATTCTGTAACAGCCACTTAATCATCCTCTACCTTTTCTAGATTTTCTTCATTTTTAATGAACTCTATTTTGCCCCTCCATTTTGTATTTCATTGATCCCACTTTGTTGCAAAAAACAGGAAACAGCCTATAGCAATAACACTGAAGCCAGAAACACATTGATGGACTCTTTTATAAAGAAAAAAATGTACTCTGCAGGTAGATATGTTTCCTGAGGACCTCCTTGAAGTGCTGTTTTTTTCATGTCCAGCCAAAAGTGACACTGTTTTGTGTGCACCTTTTCAGTCTCCAGGTAAACTGTGGCTACTTTTGTTAGCTTTTCAGGGATTCTCAATTGCTCAAGTTATATGATTGAACAAGATTCCCATGCCACTAGATTTGCAATTTTAATTATACCTATCCTGCATGTTTCACTGAAGTGTTGAAATACTGAATAAACTGGACTAGCTCAAGGAGCTGACATTTCTAGCAGACATGCCCTTGTTGCTGTAGTATGCCCAAGTTCATTACTGCACATCACCTGCCTACTACCTGCAAATTCCCCACTTACTCAGCTCACATCCCTCTGTACATCAGGGACCTTTATAGCCCTCTCCAGCTACTCTTGTTTCATGCCACCAATTTATCTCCTTCAAAGATTTATTCCTGTGTGATCCCTTCCATTTTTTTCCTATTTTTTTTTCCTACTGTAGGAAATAAATTATTCAGGGTGTCAACATACTTGAACTAGAATTGAGATGGAGGTAGTTATAATGAAATGCTAATAACTGCCAGGAAAATTACAGAGTTGTTCTCAGCTGCTAGGTCTGCCAGGCAGCTGCCAGGAGCACTATGTTTTTCCTCTACTCTTCTTCTTGTTTACTGGTTTTTCACCAAAATAGGGCATTGTTCTTCAATTCTGATCTTTCAGAAAACATTCCAGCACTGATTGGATATGTCATTCAAAGGTAATAACATAATGGACAAAGAAACAGAAGAATGTTTTTCTGTTGAAATAAGGGCTTTTGATGCGGGCTTTAGGGTGTGCTTCAACATTACACATCAGTTGCCACATCCTTCTGTTGTGTCAATGCAACTCTGTTGGGGGGGTATGCTATAAATGAGATTGTTTCCATTAGCATTGATTATTTCTCTGAGCTGGCTTGCAGTGCACACTCTTGAAAAGTGTTACCAGTAAAATTCACAACTCCTACCCCTCTAGCAGAAGGACAGAAAGTATAGTAGTTCTGCCGAGGAATTCTTCAAGAACATTAGTCCTACGGAAATTGTTTAGTCAGAAGCACAACATTAATTAAAGACCACTGACACTGTTAAAATTTTCCTGTCCCTCACCTGCCTGCTACCACCTCTTAGGCACAGGTTAACATGCCACAGATACTGAAGAATGGTTGAACATACACTCAAGTATGAGCTGGGGGAGTGGTGACCCCTGTAAGAAGAAAAGCAGTCCAAGCTGCTTTGACTTTTCATGAGGTGAAATACTGACTTACAAGCTGTGATTCATGAGTGAAGAGGGCATAGCAAGTGAGGAAACGGTGTATGCAAAATGAGGTTTGAGTCATGGTTAGCTCAGGATTCATGTATACCAGAGGCAGAACAGACAGGTAATCCAGCAGGATTTGGAGCCTCTAGACCCTGATTGGATCAGCCAGATTTCAATACATGCACTGCATATACATAGGGGTAGGCTCCTGCCCGAGTACTTGCTGTTTGAGCTTCACATACACTCCCTCAGATACTGTATAGCGTTGTCTTTTCAGCCATGTAACTACACTGCAGATCAAATTCATGGGATTTAAAATTTCCAGGAGGAATATGTAACTCAAGAGGCACATCCCAGGCTTTCCTTCAAAACTCAAATCAGAGGCCTTTGTAAAAGGTTATTAATTATCTACATCAAAGCCATACCCACAGGCACTGCTTGCTGCACTCTTCCCTGACAACAATGAGCTCAGCTCATTTCCAAATCACTCATATACCAACATGTCAGCCTGCATTCTATTAACTCACCTTTCCAGGGCATTTTCTGGGTGCCACAAGCAACCTCAAAGGGACTCGATCCTGCTGAAGATGGCTCTTCTCTATGATCTAGAGAAGGGAGAAGTACTTTGAGCATGCAGAACATCAAAGGCATTCCTGGGTGTCAGGAACACCTCTCACACCTGAAATGGTGAAATTGAGAACCTAAGCAGAGCCTTGTTCTAAACCAAGCCAGAAAATCCGCACCTTTATTACGCAGAGTGGGAACAAGCATTTGCCACCACTGGGGTTTGCCCCACACGGCCATTTGTCAATTATAACAACATGAACCAAACTGTTGAGGCAGGGGCACATCTCAGGGGCTCACAGAGCTCCGGGCAGAGCCCACCATGCCCAAGTTCCCCACGGCGGAGCTGAGGGGCAGCCAGGCCACTCGGCCCTGACAGGAGACTGTGTCCAGTGCTGTGTGCAGGTCCGGGCCCCTCAGTTCTGGGAGGACACTGAGGTGCTGGAGAGAGTCCAGAGAAAGGCAATGGAGGTGGTGAAGGGTCTGGAGTACAAGTCCTATGAGGAGCAGCTGGGGGAGCTGGGGGTGTTTGGCCTGGAGCAAAGGAGGCTCAGGGATGACCGTGTCGCTCTCTACCACTGCCTGAAAGGAGGCTCTAGCCACATGGGAATTGGCACCTCCTCTCAAAAAAAGATGGAGAGAACATGAGGATACAAACTAAAGCAGTGTCAGAGGATGTTCAGGTTGGACGTTAGGAGGAATTTATTCACGTGAAGAGTGGGTGATCAGACACTGGAACGGACTTCCCAGAGAGGGGGTGGAGTCATCGTCCCTGGGGGTGTTTAGGTAAAGACTGCGTGTAGCACTCAGCGCCATGGTATGGTTGACATGGTGCTGTTGGGTCACAGGCTGGACTCGATGACCTCGGAGGCCCTCCCAGCCTCGCTCGCTCCGCGCCCCTGTCACTGTCACACGACCCGGGAGCGCCCGCCGCCTCACGGGGACGCCGAGAACCCCAGCCCCGCCCCCGCAGGGCACGTGACCTCACTGCCCTCAGAGCCACCGCCTGGCCCCGCCCCGCGCTCGCGCCAAACGCTTCCGGCCGAGGGCGGGCGGAGCAGCGCGCATGCGCCAGGGAACCCGGAAGCGCCCATCGGCGGAGCCGGGGCGGGAGGCGCTGCCGGAGGCGCTGTGTGCGCGGCGCTCCCGCGGCCCGGCCGGCCCGCGGTGGGCGCGGAGCCTCGGGGCGCTGTGCAGGGCCAGGTAAAGGGGCCCTGAGGGGGCGTGGGCCCGCGGGAGGGACGTGCGAGGATGTGTCCCGAAGGTACGGGCGCGGGGTTCCCGGGTTTGGGAAGGTATCCGGGTGAAGCCGCGGCGGTGACGGGACGGGGAAGGATCTCCTCAGGACGGCGGGGTTTGGGAAAGGATGTGGGGAGGGATGGGAGTGATGGCAGACCTTAACATAACCTCAGCTCGGTTCGTGAAGGATATTGAGTTCTTGGAGTTCAGGCTGGCGCGAAACTGGCAGAGTTGCCTTGTACACGGTGCTGAGACCGGTGAGGTGCATCTACGGCGGTATTTTAGTGTGGCCTCTTATCAGTTAGGAGTTACCCTTTTTTGATGTTTTCCAAATGTATCCTTTTGATGACTCCAAAAAAGGAGTTTTCCTGTCACTTAAATGCTGTGTGAAAGTGTCGTGGACTGCTTGATCATCTTTTCTGTTTCTTCGTTTGTTTCTTTGGCTTTTCTTTTGGACAAGCTAGTTAATAGTTCTGATATATATATGTGTATATATATATATATATACACACATACACACAGATATGTGTATGTGAATATACATATATATTATATGTCACCTGAAAATTCATACATATAAATAGATGTGCTCGCATCTTTCTACACATTTTATTTTTGTATGTAACTGCATGAACCTCTGACTGTAAATGATGTTTAGAATTATTTTCATACATTAGAACAATGAGTGTTGCATTATTGAAAATTAGACTGGAGCTATGTAACTGACATCTCAATTTCTTGTCCTTTTCCTAGTGCTTGACCTGTAATACAGAGATCTTCCAGAATGCTGGAGTCCTATGTAACTCCTATTTTGATGAGTTATGTGAATCGCTACATAAAGAACTTGAAGCCTTCAGATCTGCAGTTGTCACTCTGGGGAGGAGACGTTGTGCTCAGTAAACTGGAATTAAAGTTGGATGTACTTGAACAGGTATCTTATGTTTATAGCAGTTACAGTCCGTGTCTTTGATTTAAAAGAAGTTGTCTGAATTATTTTAGATTGGTCTGCACAGCTAAGTAGTAACTTACTGCTTGCTGGTTTTCTTCTTATGCAACTATTCCCCCCTTAGTTATTCTTGCTTTAATTTCATGCCATTTGTTTAGCAGTGAATGGTAATTCTTTACACATTCTGTAAGTTATGGAGTGTGAAGAGAGGCTTTTTTGTAGACATGTTTCTTCTTTCAGTAACTATTGTTTTATGGTAGGAGCATTAATTAAATTGCTTTTCCAGTCATATTTACAAATTACATATAGTAACTAAGTTGAAAGGTCACCAAGTAAAGTGGGATCTCTTTTTAATTACGAATAGTAAACCCATTTGTGCTTTGTATTGTTTTCCAACTTCAGATTTTATTGTTCCAGTTGTATCTATGCTTGAGTAATTGAGGAATAGATTTGATCATCTGGTTTCTGTGGATTAAATCAAAGACACAGTAAAACTTAGCCTTAAAAAAACAAGTTTGACCAAGTAAAACACTAGATACAGAATTTGGAGACTGCTGTCAATATGCAGTGGTAAAACCTTAGCATAGGGATGGTTTCCTTTCATGCTTATCTGGGTTAACAACTCGAGTGTGTGAGACTGATAAAGCTTCTTTCTGTTGTGCATGGAGTAGCAGGGCTTAGCTGGAGTTCTGTGGCCAGATGTAGTCCAAGCAAGTGAAGGAGCTGAGAGAAATGCAGCAAAGAACGGGAAATTTAGTAAATGCATCCCTTGAAAGAAGAATAAAATATACAGGGAGTGTGTTTTTAATGTTGACTAAAATAAGGTGAGACAAGATAGGGCAAGAATTATTTGGATCTGACAAGAAGCAATTGAATAAATTGCATGTTGGGAGACTTAGGTTAGACATAAATGAAAATCTCATTTATGTGTTTGATTATGAGGCAGTGGAATAGGCTGGGGCGACTGCGAGTCTCTTTTTAAAAGGGAACACCTTTTAAAATGTGAAAAATATACATATGGTTAATTAGGAATCTCTGAACCTGTTTTGGAAGAAGAGAATCTTACAAGAGATCTTGCTCTTGTTTTCTGTGCTTTTTGAAGAACCTCACTTGTCTTGCTTCAAGTGTTTCATAACCTCTGTATTTTCTCTCAAATCTATTACTGAGTACATACAAGTACAATACAAGTCTATTACTTGTCCATACAGCTGATTTTCTGTAGGATGTGTTCCCCCATGAGCATTTTTAAATGCATACGTACAAAGAATGGTTGATCTGGAAGGATTTCTGGAGGTCATCTAGTCCAACCTGTTTTGAGCAGGGCTGTTGCCAGCATTATGTCAGACATGATGTGTTTTTCTTCAACTGGGTCTTGAACTCTGTCTTGTGAAAAGCTCCTCTCTGGGTAAACTGTTTCAGTGCTCTGCTGTATGGAGAGAAAGTTTGTCCTAATAACAAATGGTGACTTGGGATGGATATATCAAACTTGCTATCAAACTTATTACCTGTCACTATAAAAATTTTGCTGCTGTCATCGATGGTGTTTCCTTTCCAGTAGTTGCAGTTTGCTGGTAGGTGATCCCTTGTTTCATCTTTGTCTGCCCATGAACTGGCTTCCTAAATATCCAGCTCAACCTGATAATGTCATGGCTCTTGTGGCAAATACTGCCATATGTACCATGGCCATTTGGGTATGGTCATGGGAATGTGAATATGTGATGGATGCAACATTTAGCTCAGACTCATTGTTTTTACGTTATTTGGCTGGGTGCTTGTAAAATGTAGTTATCTTCATTTGGTTCTTGTTCTTTGGAAATTGTCTGGACCCACAGATGAGAATGGGTCCAGTGGGTATTTAGAGTGCCTTCCTCTTTTTTTAAATTTTTCCTGTGGAGGGGATGATGTTTATTATGCTGTTTATTTCTGCTCAGCAAAACTCTTTGAGTAAGCACTATGTGGTAATGCAAAGTATCCAGTCCCTTGCAGCTGTCAGGAGCTCCCTTGAAAAGCTGGTGTCTAAAAATGACCAATCTATATCATTTTAGTTGGGCTCTCTTCCTGGATGGATTCATGATACCCAAAGTTAGTCCCCTTAACTGCTCTGCTCTTGTAACATTGTTCTGTCCTGGGTTATGATCCCCAGCCTGGTTCCCTGCTCTTTACCTGACATGAACACAGCTTTAATTTAATGCTTCAGGTTCTTAGATACAAATCCATCTATCCTGGATGTGTTTGTCTAGAGCCTTAATCATTTTCAGAGAATTCCATCTTCTGTGGAGTTATAAATGGTTTTTGTAGTTTGGCACCTATGCTAACACTCCTGTGGTTTTGGGGAGTGTTAGCATAGGTGCCAAACTACCTGGACAAAGCACTTTAGAGCAGATTTGGTAACAAGTGTGTGCTTCCTGCTCTATATACTTCAGCTGATGTTAATCCCATGTCGTGTTGTGCTATTCTGAGCCACCCAACAGAATCCCAAAGGACAGATAAGAACAAAGCATAAACTGCTGTTTGTCTTATAGTATATTTTAATTTGTTTTTTTGACCAAGCTGGAGCCAATACCTCTTGAGATCAGATGAATGACAGTTGTTGACAGAAAATTTACCAAATGTGAAGAGAATACTCCAGTATCTGAAAATACTTTATCTGTCTTTTACATATATTCATGTAAGTTTCATGCTGTCATTAAACTAAACTGAATGTCATTGTAATAACTCTTATGGGTCTGTCCTTCTCTCTGTCCCCCTTTTTTTTGTACAAACCAGTTCTGTAGTGGAAGTCAAGTACTAGTTTGTACTCAGCTTGAATCTTCTAGCTACAGTGTAGCTTTTGTATATAATTGTGTCACTCTCTGAATAGGCAGTTGATTTTATTATAATTGTTTCTAGTTCATGATTAAATCTAATAAAATTTTGACTTTTTTTTCCTATCCTGAACAATTCAATTACTAGAAGACTGAACATTCCAAGAAATTTTCCATTTGTACGTAATATGCACATTCTACAAAAACTACTTCAAGAAAGTAATTTGTAATAAAATTTTGAAATTAATACTTTAAATATTGCTTTTTGGAAAAGCGTTTAGAGCACTTTTGTCAAGTTTTGTGTGAAGTCCCTGTAGTACTAGAGGTAACAGAACTACCTCTGAACTTGGTAAGTAGCTTGTGTGTAGTATATGTGTTGACACAGTGGTGCCAGAAAGATGACATGCATCGTGATCTCTTCTTGCTGCTTGTGTATATTCCCATAATTAGTTTTTAGCTGTTTTGCAAATGTGGAAGGGAAGGATTAAGTAGTCTTTGGAAGACAAAGGATACCTTGATCTAAAAACAATTTGTATAGAAAGAAACATGAAAAATTCTAATGTACTTAAAATAGTTTTTGGGAATAGTCAATGGGAACATTGAAATATCCTTATTTTAAGTCTCTTTTATATGTCATGGTTACTTGTGAAATACAGCCTTGACTGTGAAGAAAAGGTATTTGAGTTAACACTGATGTGGAGAACGAGTACTTGCCTATCATCCCAACTTTTAGAACAGTCTTGTGTTTTAGAGCAAGGGTAGAGTTTAGGCAAAGGGGAATTATGATCATCTAGTCTGCAGTCTTACATGTTAGTCAGTTATTTATGGGTCAAGCCCAGAAATTTGGTTTTAATGATACATATTTTTTTTTGTGAAGGATTTATATGATTAAATAGAAAATCTAAAATGTGACGTTTAATCAGTTGTGGGTCTAGAAGAAATATTTAGAATTTAAAGCAGTACTTAATGAAAGGAGAAAGATTGCATAGGAAACAGGAATAAAAATGTTCTGTGTTATGTTGTGTTATCAGCAAGTTGCTTAATTTGGCACACATTTGTATTGTCTACTGAACAGTACAACAAAGAGTTCTCTACATTGCTTTATTCTAATTGCCCTGGCTGTAACCAGGACAATGGGTTTCCTTACTGACAGATAACATTTGTATCTAAATTTCCTTTGAAAGAGAACTGCCTTCTAAATATATTGCGTATTTGCTTTTATCACCTTTATTTTGAAATAATTCCTACTTCTGTTTCTTTCAATATCTTGTGGTTAAGTAGACAAAAGGGAGAATGTGTTAAATCCATCCTGCAAATAGTGGAAAAGCAGCTATTCTAGGATGCCTTTTGAAGTAAAGAGGAGCCAGGATCTAAACAGACATTGTGGTATTGATGAGTGACAAAAACTTATACATTGACAAGTCCAGAATGAGAGTTTATTTCTGTTACTGTTAACAGTGGTAGTTTGCTGCCTTGATCTCTGAAAGCAGTCTCTTATGTTGTAATGTAGTTTTAGATTCCATGTTTTTTATAATTTATTTCTGTGCCACACTTCATGTGTTTCCCCAATTCCCCTCCACCCTCAAAAAAAAGCTCTGGGACAAAAGATACTACTTAAGTTATTGTATGATTAATCATATAGCAAGATCTGTAGGTAAACAGCCCAATATTTGCTTTTCAGTTTCTTAACTAAACTAAAACTGTCTGGATGACAATTTTATTTGTGTTGCTTGTGTGCCTAGGGCTGAATTTTTAGGAGAGGCTTTTGGCTAAAATCCTGAAGTATAGTAGTGAACAAGATGAAGAAAAAACACTTGGTAAAAACAAATCAATAATTTTCTTTGAACTTTTAATTAGAAAGTCTGAAACTGTCATCTCTTAGAAGGGGGACTTGAAATTAGTTGTGACTTTGTGTAAGCATGGCTGAAGGAGGAGTTGAGTTTTTGTAGTGTGAGATGGGTGTGGTTTTTTATACTTCATTAATCAGTACTCATTAAGGCCCAAAAACTAATTTACAAACTGAAAACTGTACTTGGCAAAAAAATAGAGCTATAATTTTGTGTAGTTTCCTCCTCAGAAGATTTTGTTGGCAGTGAATACACAATACTCTTAGCTCCTGGATACTGGATAACCTTTTTGATTGTACCAGTAGAAAGGTTTAGAAGGTATCAGCTGCAGAATGGGGGAAAGTGTTCTCTGAAATTGCTTCTCTTAGCTGCTGTTGTTGCTGTGATGATGTAGGTATTGGTAAGAATAGTTGACTTGCTTCTAGTCATCCTGAGGACTCTCAAGATGTAAACCTGTTACAGGTGTAAATGGTGATGATTCCAACTCTTAACTTAGGAGACATAACCGCTTAAGAAACAAAAACTTTTTAGGGGGCTTTCAAAACATAAAACTAAGATTTGATTATATATTAATTATTCATGAATTTATCACTGATAAACGTATTTATTTCAATATATTTAGGCAAAAAATTACATTAGCTAGCTTCATAGAAATATTGTGTAGGCATACTTTAAGGCTTTATAGTACATATCAAATAGTAAATGCAAAATGCCCTTGTCCCCAAATTTTATTCATATTGAAGTTCTGTACAGCAAGGATAGGTCTAGAGTCAAGCAGTGCAGGAAAAGAGGCTTTCTGGATCCACTGGTAGATATTTGCTTGACATTCCCTAACAACTTACCTGCTTGATTTCTGAGTTTCATGGACCTTCTCTGAGTAACATCTGTTCATTCATAGGAATTCTGTGTTGAATGAGATGCATGTACCTAATCTGAGCAATGGGGAAAAGGTGCTTAAGCCCTGGTTTGCCAGGGTAATTCTGCAGTCCTGAAAGTTTTGTGTTCCTGAGTTTACCAAAATACAGTTAAGAACCTGTGTGTGCTGGTCAGCAGCAGGCTCAGCAGGAGTCAGCAATGCACCCTGGCGGCTCAGAGGACAAACCCCTTCCTGGGGTGCATCAAACTCAGCATCCCCAGCTGGTGACAAGTGACTGTCATGCTGTACAGCCTTGGTGCAGCCTCTCCTTGAGCTCTGTGTGCTGCTCTGGGCCCCACAGCTGAAGAATGAGGGTAAAGGATGAGAATATGTCCAGAGGAGGGCAACAAAGGTGGTGAAAAGGCCTGGAGGCAATGTCCTGTTTGAAGGGACTGAGGACTTTGGGCTTGTTTCATTTGGAGAAAAGGAGGCTGAGGGGTGACCTCACAGCTCTCTACAGCTTCCTGAGGAGGAGATATCGGAGGGGAGATGCTGAGCTCTTCCCCCTGGTATTTGGGGATAGGACATGTGGGAATGCTTCAGAGCTGCACCACAGGAGGCTTAGACTGGACATCAGGATGCATCTTCTTACTGAGGGTGGTCCAACCCTGGAACAGGCTTCCTGGAGGAGGTGGATGCCCCAAGCCTGTCAGTGTGTAAAAGGCATTTGGAGAATGCCCTTAATAACATATTTTGACTTCTAGTCAGCCCTGAATTGGTCAGGCAGTTGGACTGTATGGTCATTGTAGGCTGCCAAAACTGCTTCCCTGTATCTAGGAGACTTAGATTCACTTATTTCTCAACCTGAGAATACACTGCATTTGTAGCTCCCAGCAACTAAGATGATGACAATACCAGGCTATAAGGTATATACTTCACTTCACTTGAAGTGAAGATGTGTTGTTTTTTCTCCATTAAAACTTTTAAGACTTGATAGTAAAAAAATCAGAATATGAGATTAGGAGGGTGAAAAGATGAAGCATCCCTGAAACCTGAGCATTAGAATGCTTCATATCGAGAATGCTGACTTAAAATTCTAACATACCAAATATTGCTGCTTTATTTTACAGTAAACAATTGTTTTCTTTATTCCAATCTTGATTGACAGTCCTGGGACCAGCTCTCTGGCCTGACCCTTCTGTTGGTTAAGTGTTGAACTAATTTTTTGCATAACACCTGAATCTACTGGGAAGTTGCAACACTTTGTACACTTTGTATTGTATGTGCCCCAATTTACTTAGTTGAGTATTTTTAATTTAAACTTTGGCACCTTATTTCCTGCTGAATTGCTGCGGGCAGCAGTTGATCCCCTGAGGCTGCTCAGGGAACTCAGCCTGAGTTGTGGTCTGTGTTGGATGGAATGCCCAGGCATTTCTTACAAGTTCTGGACTGACTTGCACAAGTTTTTAAACCAGTAAGACCTCTACATTAGACCTTGCTGTGTAGGATTCTGGTTTTGCCAATGAAAAATTTAATAACTTTGTATTTACTAAGTAGTTGGATGTGAAAGGGGCAACAATGGGCCAGTCTTACGAGAACTGAGCTCTTAGAACTCTTAAGCACTAAAATATTTCAAAAGAAATTGCCTTACTGTGGCATTGCCAATATTTAATTCCAAATTTGTGATCTTCATGGTAATACTGGTTGCATATCAATTGAAGTATTTACCTTCACTCTGTCTGTTTCTACCTGTACCTTGAATGGTGAAACAGTTTGCAGTAGCTTCGTGTGAGGGAGAGGTCATTTTAAGTTATCTTTTATTATCAAGGACATGGTAACCCAAATGTCTCCTTGGAACAGACTAATTGTGACATAATCGTGTGAGTGATTATAAAGGCAAATGCCAGGTCCTGTGGCACACTGCTGATTAGGGGAGGGAGAATAACTTTTGACTTGTGATAGAACATTACTATTTTGAGTTACAAATGTGTCTGGAATTTTGATATGTTTCAGTAGTTAATTCTACATTCTTTGTTGTTGTTAGGAGCTGAAACTGCCATTTACTTTTTTAAGTGGGCATATTCATGAGCTTCGGATTCATGTGCCATGGACGAAATTGGGATCAGAACCAGTTGTCATCACTATCAATACAATGGAATGCATCTTGAAGTTAAAGGATGGGGCTCAGGTAAGAAATGTCATGAATGCTTTTCCAACATGGTGAGGTTCGTGAGAATAAGAGTTTTTGTAGGCCACTTTCTTGAACCTCTTCTGAAGAATCTGGTATGTGAAGTTGGGATCCCTTTTATTTTCTGAGAGGCTCATATTTTTCTTCTTGTCATGGCTAATATCTTCCTTTATGTTTATTTTAAAACTCTTTATCAGCTGTAGCTGTGTTCTTGCAGATATGAAAGCAAGTTAATAGTGCTCTGAGAGGTTTTTCCTATGATTAGAGAAGAAATGGATTTCAAGAGCAATATAGCATCCTGTGTTCTTCTGGCTTCTGTCTCCCAATCAGCAGTACTGGTTGCTTGAGTCAGCTGTATGTGGCACAAATCAGCACTAGGCATTTCTCAAAAGTTGTGTTGCTGTTATTGAAGGAATGCTTTGAAGATCCTGGAGTCTAAGTAATTTTTACCTTTAGAAATTATACTGCTTGCTTGAGTGTATTTGGAAGACTTGTATGTAAGGGTCTTCAGGGATTTTTCTTTCTTTTAGTTGCTCAGAGTAGTTTGTGCATTAGGCTGTTTTTACAGGCTCAGGTAAAGTTTCCTTCTGACATAATGAAGCTAAAATATGCAGTGCCTCAATTTTTGTCATATGTCTAACTTAGTTAACCAAAGTACTTGGTTATGTTAATGTTGAACTTGTGGGGTTTTTTTAATCAGCATAGTACTTTAATTCTAGAGAGGCTTACAAGTTTATTTGGCTTGTTGGTTTTCTAAAAACCTTGTTCACATTTTGATTTCAACAGTGCTTCACTTATATTAAGGATCATGCAAACGAAAATTTCAGTTTGTGAAAAACTCAAGTGTTTGGTAGGGAGCTTGATGAGCTGTTAACATTTAATGTTAATAACTAGGTACAAGGCAGCAAGAACATTGGAAAACACTTTCCTGTTGTTTGATATTTCTTGATATATCCTTTTACAGTTACAGAACTAAGAGGCTTTTTTGCTGGAGTAGAAATCTCTAGTCCTAGCTACCCACAGAGGACATGCTTGAATTCTGTAGTTACACTTAATCTGTGTGCATATGTGGATGTGCATATATACACACCACCAGCCAAATATTAAGTACTTTTCCAATGTTAGGGTTAGCTTTTGAGACCAGATGTTCCATGAGAAGTGTGGTTTTGGGAGTAGCAAATTGCGACTAATTATGAATTGCAGAAAAATATTTGTAGCCCATGACTTTGTGCAACCCAGAACTAATATTTGATATTGGACCTTGCAGATGGCTACTGCTGAAATGATCAGATTTCCTGCTTGCATGGTATTTGAAACTTAAATTTTGTGGTGCATACATCAAAAGGTCAAGTGTCATGAATGTAAAGCCCTCTCAAAACAAGTATTTGTTACAGATGTTTAAGATTCAGAGGCAAGAAAAGAGTTTTGAAAATTGCAACTGACATTTGAACAAATTATTCATTGGTATGTATGCTCAGGAGGGTAAAATTTGGGTCTGTGCCATAGAAGGATTATCTTTGATGAACAAGAATGTGGATGAGAACACTTTTATGCTGTTTTCTGAGGATATGGTTTAAAAAGCTGACAAGTTGAATTTCATTTTTTTGAATTACTATTTGAGAGTGTTCAAAGTGTGGCGTGTACTTGGCTAAAACCAATTGTCATAAAACTTTTTGTAATCAGTGAATAAAAATACAAATGAAATTAAATATTTCTGTGGAAAATGGTAGTGAAATGAACTTTCAGTGAGTTTAGCTCCAGTTGGAACTGTTCTGCCAGGAACTTCATGTCAGTGAAGAGCATAATTAGCAAGAAAGCTTAGTTTAGTTCTCAAATTGATTGGCTTGACCCTGTATTTCCTTCCTCAGGTGAGACCTCTAATGAGCACAGGGATTATTTCACCTGAGCAAAAAATAAAGTTCTTGACCTCAGCTCAGTGAGATGTGTTTTCTTTGGAAAGATGCTATTTCAAGCAATTTTTCTGTTGAAGATATATGAAGGTTAAAATACATGGCATTGTTTGAAGCTATTATTCAGTGACCCGACAGATTTTGTAAAAAGAAAGAGAGGGTTTTGCTCACATCTTTGAAGAGTATCAGTGCCCTGGGGTGCTTTTGTATATATATGTTTTACTGTGAAGCTGTGTCATCGTTAGTTCAGCTTCAGTATTACTTTAGTTAGGTTTTTTTGTTGTTCATGCTTATTGCAGCATCTCCTCAGCTAAGCTTGGATTAGACAGTAATGGCTCAACTTCTAGTTTTATGCAACAATTCTTTTTCTAAGCAGAACTATTGTATAAGTGGTAAGATCACTTAATGATGTACAAAATCCAGAATTCTGTAGAAGTAGTGGTATTTACATTTTGAAGGTCTTTGCTTTTCCCCTTTTTCTTCTGTGCTTTGTTTCCTTTTTCTCCTTTTCTACATCTGGTACAACTGTTTCTAAAGCCCAAGTGTCAAATGTGGATACTTTACAAGAAAATGAAGCTGAAGTGCATTAACTTTGCAGTGAGTAAAGGGATGTTCTATTGAACAAGCTTTGTATGTGTGCTTTTGGTTATGGCTTTGGTTAGTGTCAGTACTTGAAATAGAATTTGGCTGTGAGGTGTTTCACATTGCTTTTTGATGTCTTTCAGCCGAATGCAACTCTGCCTGTTTTTTTTTTTTCTATTGAACTAATCTTCTGCAGCACTGAGTTTTAAGTATGAGCATTTATAATGTTCTCAAATATGTTGGTATGATTTTTAAATCTGTTCTTAAACACTTTAATGTGATTCTGAAGTTTGCTTGACTTGTATTTAAGTTATAGTAATTAACTGTCCTGACTCTGTTCTTTATGAGTGCTATATTTTGTTTTAGAAAGTGGTTAAGTTCCAGTATTTTATGTTCTTCTCATTACCTATCTCTATATATTAAATCTCTGAGCTTCATATAGAATTGAAACCACTTTTTAAAATCTGTGTTGACTGCTGGTTTTCCTATGAGAGGTTTTCTCTCTTTGTTTTGTTGGACTGTTCTTAACTCTTTTCTCTTCTACACATTCTTTTTTTTTTAATATATTTGAAATTCTTTGCTTCTTTCTCTTCCTCTCTCTGTGCTAAGATATCTCCATGCCCAAACCAGAGGCTTTAAATTCAGGTAGTGCAAATTGGGAAGGACCAGCCTGTAAGCCCGTGTCTGTTTTCTTCACCTTCCTGCCATTATAACTAACAACAAGATTATTCTTCATGTTCCACCTTGAATTCTGTGGATTTTTGTCTTGGAACTGATGCAAATGAGGAGATCAAGGACAACTGTGTTATTTGTATTACTGTTTCATATTTGAGTCCTTGCCTTTAAGCAGAACACAGTGCACCAGAAATATGCTGATGTATATGAAGGTTCCCTGTACTCCAAGGGTAATTATTTATGGAACTGGGGAAGTCTGTTAGGTTGAAGCACTTAGAGGCACACAGGGAAACCAAGCAGTTTGGATCAGCATACAGACAACTGAGCGTTGTTCCTTTCATGAGGCATTACAAAGAAAGTTGTGAAGGAATAGGATAATATTGTGGAGGCAGTGGAGAAGCCCACAAGCATGACTGTCACAATACCAGACACATTCTTACCTGACAGCTGGTAGAGACTGCCACCAAAGAATGCTGGAAGCAGAAATTGGTCTTGACTGGGAAATGACCAGGAGATGGGAGATGAGGTGCATTGACAGATTATGAAGGACTTTGAAGGTAAAGACAGAAGGCTTGTGTTTGATGAGAGTATAGTTATATGAAGTCTGCTTAGGTGGCAAAGCTTGCTCCAGATCTGAAGAAGTGCTCTAGTGGTTTTTTTCTCACCTGGGTTGTAGTAGTTTGGTTAATTGTGGCCCTATGGACAAGCAGTGCTGTGTTTTTCCATTTGGGTCCACAAGTCTGGTGTTGTGTGACAGCAGAAATATGGTAAGACTTGAAGTCAGAAGACTTAACTAACAGTCTTTAGTGGCTCACCTTTATGCTTTTTATTTGCTCATGGGGAAGCTTAAGGTCTTTATTTTTTAAATAAATTTCATTTGGTACTTACTTTCATAGTAGTATATTTAGGTCAGTAAATCTGATACTGAGTTTTAGCAAAATTTAAGGTGAAGATTATATCGAGAATTGCTCTATAGGAAGCAAACTGTGTTATCAGTTAGTGTTGAATCGTATCAAGTTAAGGATGAATATGAAATTCTAATTAAGCAGCCACTTCATGATGCTCTTATTTGTGTTTAAATAGAGTAATATCAGAAAAAAAGATTTTGTTTCTGTGTGTGCCTGCATACAAATTAGTGTATATATGAGTAACAAGAAAAAATTCCATATTATTTTGAATTAAAACAAATTGCTTTGTGCAAATCAGACTGTAATTTAGTGTTTTCCAAAGGTTCAGGAAGGTTTGGCAGAGACTTTCATTGGGTTTTGTGCATTTTCTGTCAAGAGCTCCTGTCTGAAGAGTTCTTATGTTTTCTATAAATTGCTCTATGTGAACAAAAGTGTTTAGGTAGGGGGTTCTCTTTCAAGGATATTATCCATTTAAGGGATAAATGTCACAAATGTCTTGGAAAAACACTTAACAAGCTTACTCTTTGAATAGAGGAAGTAGTAATGGGAGGCTAAAAAAGGTGCTAAAAAGGCTTTGCAGCATTTGGTTGAGACACTTTTTTGTCTTTCTCCAGTGATTTCAAATGAGAGGCTGAGGAGGAGAAGAGCAGCTTTGCTTAAAGCTGGGTAAATAGTCACATGTACTAGCTGGGTATGCAAGAGTGACCATGTAATTTACCTATTTTTGTTCCTGCTAACCACTTTAATAGAATTAAAAGCAAAGCATCTGATGCTTGAGATTGCAGTAATTATGCTTATGTAAGAAAAAATTGCCTTTGTGAATTTGTTCAAAGACTCCTGCAGGCATATTTCTTAATACTTAAGCTGCAGGAGTCCTGCCACTGCCCTTGTGTTGCCTCAGTCTGAATACCTGTCTTGTTTACCTGAATGCCTATTAATGTGTTGCTAATTTTGGACCGTTTTCATGTGAATTTGCCAGTATATTTCTATTTGAGTCCTTTTCAGGGCTAAGTAATGGTGATTTCACATGTCTGAAACTGATTACTGTGAAAGGTATGAGAGATCTAGCTTGATTCCCAGCTTATTCCTGGCTTCTAGGACGTCTTTCAGTGTTGGTGTGCTGCCTGCAGGCAAAGATAGTGTGGCACCTCTGACCTAATCCTATTGCTTACTCTGGGGGAATGAACCTTGCTTTTTGGTGTTAGTCTAAAAAGATGTTTCTGGCAAAGAACAAGACTTGCAAACACTTCTGCTTTCTGGCTTGTGCAACCCTGGGTGACATCTTCAACAGCTGTGCTGTACTGAACTCCTGAGAACACCCCCAGGGACAGAAAGAGCAGTCATAAATATAGCTGGGACTGTATTCTTGCAAAGAGCTCTGATTTTGAATGCAGTTCTTGTCAAGAAAATCTTTTGATGTTGTCAAAGCAGTTAAAAATCTTGATCTTAAAGACCCTTTCCAACCTAAATGATTCTATGATTCTAAAATCAGGTTGGTCAATAGGTGTTAAGACCATATAACATCAGTGTTTTTCAATAGCTTTTTTTGTTCAGATGAATGGACTTTGCATGTTGTGAAGAGACAGCCAGGTGAGGATATGGCCCTGTGTTGGTAAAAGTGTTGCAACTTAAGGAAGCTGCCAGGAGCTGTGTGTAGTTATAGTTTCCCCTTCAGTTCTGTAGCAGCAGTTTTACCAATCATATCAGGATAAGATAATGAAAAGTAAGCCTTAAAAATACCTTGCCCCATCACTCCCATCTGCCTTGGCTTTACTCTATTCCTGATACTCTACCTCCTCTTGCCAGTGGCACAGGGGACAGTGAATGGGGTTGTGGTTAGTTTATCACACTGCTGCCACTTGCTCTTTAGTGGAAGGACTTCTCTCCATCCCCCAGAGAGGGGTCCCTCCCACAAGGGACAGTTCTCCACAAACCTCTCCAATGTGAGTCCTTCCCATGGGCTGCAATTTTTCATGAACTTGCCTGAACTATCTCTTTCTAAACTGATGATTTTCCCTGGTTTGCAAAAAATGATTGAAAGACAGTCCTCATAATAAATAAAGCTGCAGGTTCCCTAGCTGCCTTGTTGTAATTCATAGTGCTTCAATCATTTTGTATACTCGTACAGTTGGTTTGTCTTAGGCATATAGACTAGGCATCTTGTCATCTGTCCCAAGTTCACTTCTTACTTTTCTAAAATTTAGGTATTTAGAATTAAGAATTGTTTGGGGTTTTTTATTACTATTTGGGTATCCTGGCTTAGACTGGTTCTTTGCCTTTTTAAGATGTCACTTGTATGTAGGGAAACATACCCTTGCCAGAAATGAAATAACACTTTTCAAGTTTTAAACAACTTATTGCTCTCCAAAAAACCAGTTTAATTGTCCTTTAAATTCAAGGACAGAAATATATTTACTTACATGTAAATGTGGATTACATACATTAATGTCTCTATACTTTATACACAGTGTAAATGAACTTTCTTGTAACTGCCAAATCAATGCCCCATGTTAGGGGTCTGATGTCTTTTTTTAAATGCTTGTGTGGTGCTGGTGCTGTACCTCAATTTATGACCCTTCTATAAGCTTCAGAGACTGCAGCTTCAATTTTCTTCCTTCAGCTGATAAAGTTTGAGGCAGCCAGATTGAAACTTGCATATCCAGCAATCAAGAGAGCTCCTCTGGAGTCCACTCTGACTTGCTGTAGTGTTCCAAGGATATTTAGAAAAGTAGGCACGAAATAATTTGTATCAGATTTATGGTGTTGTTAGCTTAGTACAAGATGCTTGTTTGGAGCATGACTTTTGAAGTTTGTTGGTTTTATGTGCAACATCAGTTGGAATTCTGTCCTTCTCAAGTAGCAAGAGGAAAGGATAATGGGTGTGGGTGTAATATGTGAAGGAATGCTGAGGCTCCTAAATGGACAAATGGGTTAGGTGAGAAAAGATTAAAGAAATTCGATGGATGTGAAGTCACCCCGAGACAGGAAGGGTAGATCTTTTTGGAGTAGTGCTGGTGATCCTTTAAGCTTTCATATGTGCACAGGTAATTCTAAATAGATTGTTTAATCAGGTGAGGGTAGCACGCTTACATGAAGAATTCTACTTGTTTGCCTTGGAACACCTGAATAGCTGAGAAATGTCTCACTTACTTTGGTGGAACCCTTTTAGGATGCCATATTTTGGGAAAAAGGAATCCTAATTTTAGATGTGTTGGAGTAGTTTTCCATGTATGTATATTTTTTTGGGAATCCTGCATAGGGCTGAATTTATTGAATCAGTCATAATATTTCAGTAGTTTAGTGCATTTTAGTAGTTTAATACACTATTATTTTTGTAGTTTAATACACTATTATTTTCTCCTATGCTTTCAAGAAAATATTTTCAGAGCAGATTACTAAAACACAATTATTGCATGGGTTTGTTCTAAAATAGATATGGATATGGGGCTTGCTGTTTTCTGGATCAGCTTGTATTTCAACAGAAATCAGTGCTTTATGTGACATGTTTTGGATTTGTACTTTTAAAAGCCTTGTTCTTTTGGGCAGACACTCTTAAATTAATCTGTGGTTCTCACTACTTTTTTTTTATAATTCCCTCTTTTTTTTCTTATCCTGTTCTTTGCTGTGGTTGGGTTTTTTAAAATACTTAAACTGTGGGCACTGACTTCCTAGCTAGATTCCTCCTTTCTACTTAGAATTCCAGTTTACCTATAATTGTGCTTTGATTCTTGGCTAGAAGTTGATTTCTCTTCTTTCTGGAATCTCTTCACTCATCCACGTGTTGTCTAAGTGTGTGCTTGTCTGATCAGTCTCATTCCACTGAATTATATATTGAGTAGCTATCAGCTGACCTGCTGATCTTTCTGAACTATAGCTAGTACTGTATTTTTTTTCCAAGAGTTGTGTTTTGGGACTAGAGAGTGTCCAAGACCTGGTGTCTATATTGCAACACCGTGTCAATGCGCTTGGCAATTTTAACATTGGCAACTCAACATAGAAAGTGAAGCAGTAGAATGGGTTCATTTTCAGAACTGAGTTGTTTGGGAAATAGCATGGTGAGAATTCAAAATCTCAAAATTTAGTTTTAAATCAATAAATGTTTATAAACTTTTTTTTTAACACGATCTTTGTTGATGGAAAATATTTATTTTCATTTGCTGAAATTTGGAGTGTTACCAGCTTGTTGCACATGGGCTACTGCTTCTGAAAGAGCTAGATAGCAACCTATGAGGCTTTTCCTGGAACTGGAGTGTATTAGATTTAGAGGTTTGTTGGCATAGAAAGTGCAAGCTGTGCTTGGGAATGTGTTCTGACTGAAGCATTTCCCCATGTCTTAGTTGTGGAGACTTGTATACTGTTGAACGTATTGTTATCAAATAGGGCACAAGTAACAGAAAACCCATTTATCTCTGTCTCCCCTCCCCCTCCTTTTTATTTTTGCTTCCATTGCATTCTATAAAACTAATTCTAGAATCTGACTGTAACTTGCCACTGATAAGTCATGTTCCATTAAAAAAAAAACAAAGAAAAATTGGAAATCAAATTATGTAAGCCAAGAGCTGTTTGGCCCCCAGATATGCATGCTTCTCATTATTCATGCACATAAAAACGAATAAACCCATGCCAAATGGCTGTGTTAAAAAATAAATATTATTTGTTTTAACCTAAAGCAGGTGCATCTCTTCTCAGCATGAAACATCTTGTTTCTGTGCTCATCTCTGTATGACTTCTGGCTTGCAATACAATTTCACTCCAGTGAGCTGCCTCTTACATCTTTCCACACTTAAAATCTGTACAATTCCCACTTTGCTTGTGAAGTAGTTCAAATATTGACAGTTTCAGTAGTGTGGAGCCCGTGTGGAGGAGAAGAGTGTTTTTCTCAGAGGAAGCCCAGGTTTCTCCTTTTGCTTGTTTAAAACTGTAGTTCCTTATTTTCTACTTAGTAGTTCTAGATTCCTTTGCTTGGGGGCTTGTGATGTTACTTAACAAGTGAGGAAGCAGCAACCCCACTTACCTGTTGTACTGCACTGTTATAGGAGCTCCTTCTGGGGCATACATTTGTGTGGCTATATACAGATGTATGCATATGTGCATTTGTGTTTATACCTGTTATAGATGACTTTCCTTCTGTCTTCATTTCATTATTGCTTGATGGTAAGAAGGAGCAGTTAGGACAGGAAATATGGATTGCACTCAGTACATAGGTAAACAGTTTGCATTGGTTATAATTTCATGTTAATCCAGTTATAAGGCAGTGAGAGCAGTCAAGAGCCATTTTCTGATTGCTTTGTGAGCAGGTACTGTCACACAAGCCCAGCTGAATAGTAGTCAGTGTATATTTAACTTGCTTCCCTCAAACAAAAGCTTTCTTTTTTCCTGGAGTTCTTTAATAGACCATTGTCACATGTTCTGTGATCACTAGAAAGCTGCAGACCCCAGACTATTTTATACTACATAGTACAGCTGTGTTCTGGAAAGTTCAAGAGTCTGAATGTTACAGTTGTTTATAAAGCAAATCACTTGAATATGCTGTGTGGAGAGAGGAGATAATATGTAAGAGCTTTCTAGGCTGCAAAGTGAACTCAGAAGCTGAATGTCAGGTTGAACTCCTGGCAAAGCACCAGTTAGAAAGTGCATTGTTGAAATGTAAATTATGGTTTTGTTCTGTACCAACTATGATAGTATCCAATAATTTTTTGGTGGAGTGGCTGTGCTGCTAGGGAGTTGAAGGAATTATATACAGGATGGCAACATTGTAGCAGGGAAATGGATGGCACAATTTAAATATTAGAGCTAATGCAGCATTGACCAATTTAACTTCTATTTTAGACCTGTGGAGTATGTTGTGGGTCTCAGAGTTGTGGATTTGAATGTGAATGCAATAGAATTGCTTTTAGTGTGGCTTAATATGCTATATTTCTGGAAAAAAACCCCAAATAGTCAACAGGTTAGTAGGTAAAAAAACCTACTAATATCACTAGCTAATTTAACTAATGCTAGTGATTTGCATATGCTAATATATTTCAGATGAGTTTACCTGTGTTAAAGTAATTATTGCCTCTGGATTATGTGTGAGAACAAAGAGCGTCTGTGTAGAGGAATTTTTAAAAATCTGCTTTGAGTGCTCAAGAAGACTTTGTCAAACTGTCACCTTTTGGTACCTCCAAAAGATGATGGGGACTGTTGGCTGTTCAGGTCTTCTGGATGTTCATTCCTGATACAGGTTCCCCTTGAAGATAATTCTTCAGCTTTGTATGTCGTGCTTTTATTGTCACATCAAAATTAGCTGGGAAAATAGCACATCACCTTGCCAGAAGCTTGTGTGTTAATACATAATGATTTTTGAAATATGTGAGTAACCTAAATTGTAACACTTAAAATTTTCAAAATAATTACAAGTGTTCTGTTGTGAGTTTATGGGTTGGGAGACAATTCATGGAGACAGAGAAGAGAGTGATACAAGAGTTCATCTATTTGAGGAACTGTACTGCAGGATAGTCTGGGACAGGAAGCTAACTGAATTGGTCAGTGCTGGCCAGCCAGCAGATCTGTTCCTCCCTGCCACAGTCCCTTTACTTCTCTTTGGTGTGTACCAAGCATTTGGAGAGCAGAAGCTGGCATATCACTGATGAGTCTGAATTTGCATTTGCTGTTAGACAGCTCAGGGTTTAAACCTACACTAGCTGCATGGAGAACAAGGTTTCCACAGGATGTCTTCACTGTTCATAGTGGTGTACCAGGTAGAAAGGGTTGTTTGGTTTCTTCTTTGCTGTGGTTAATTCAGTAAATTGGTATTTGGGAGTGATCTCATGGTATGTACTCCTGAATTTCAGAAAGGAACCCACTTGCACAGGAACAGAGAGTCACAGTGTTTTCTGCAGTGTTAAAGTTGAAATTCAGATACCACAGCATTGCTGATGTTTGTTCCAGAAAATAGGTTTACTAAGACAAATAAAAGTACTAACATGTGAATGGTGTATTTGTCTTTATAAAGCACAGAGGACCTGTTCTGATGTGTAGATACAGTTGTATAAAGTAGAAAGATTAAGAGTAATCCCTGTCCATTTACTGATCTTTACTCAGTTTTTTCCCTGACCTACTTACAGCAAGGAAACCTAATGCCAATAGTCAGTGTCTTTTTTCCCAGGTACAGGGAGGAGGGGTATATAATCTTTGGCATAATTCCTAGAAGTTTAGGATCATATTCTGATTCCACTTTCCCGGTATAGGTCTGGATTACTTCAGTTGATTTACTTTGGAGTAATTCCAGATTTGTCCCAACCCAGCTGACATCAAATCAGGACCCCACAATCCAGCTTTGTTTCATGTAGTTGGGTGAAGAGTTTGGATTTGTGTGGTTTAATGGGGAATGAGGTGAGGTAATGCATGTAAAAATATTTCCTTGGAGAGGAAATAGTTTTTCCTCATTTGTTGATAGATTAAAGCATAGATAAATTTGTTGGAATGTGTTTTAGCTCCTCATTACAGCAGAACCTACTATTTGAGAATGGTCATGATAACAGATTTTGTAGTGGAAAAATCCTGCAATTTGTTCACCTTTGGTAAAAGGATCTTAGAATTCCGAAAGACGAAATACTCTTAATTCTATCACTACAAAGCATACTCTGGAATTATAGCTTGTTCTTTTTGGAAGGAGTAGTATTTTCTCTAAAAGCTTATCATTGAATTATAAGTTCTTAGATACAGCTTAAGGAAAAGAATTCCCTTTACTCACCTATTGTTTGTCACTTACTTTGAGATACCTGCACTTGAAGAATGGTTCCTGCTAAATAATTTTGATGTGCAGCTGATGTAGATTGTATTTTATTTTAAAAACTTATGGATTAAAATAAATTCAATCTTGGTGAGCTTCATGTCTTCCAAAAGAATGGATAAATGTTCAGATTTAAATGTGTGCTTTCTCTTCTAAGGAAAAATCATTGTCTTTGCCTCTTTACAGGCCATAGAACCTGAGGGAAATTGTGCTGTGTTACTGGCAATACTCAGGACCATCCAACTGTTACAAAAGTGTGAACTTCAAATGTAAATATTTTTTTCTTTGCTTCTGGAGAAAATTGAACAAACTTGATTCCTCTTTTGAGAAATACGATTTTTTTTTTGTTTCCTCACCTCTGGCATGTTTGTTTAATGGTTCTGCCACTGACTTGCTAAGAAACTGTTCTGAGGCCCTCACCTTGGCTTCAGGAGATCCACTTGGCTTCCTTTACACGTGCAAAGGTCCACAGAGAATGCTATGAGGTTATCCTTAATTTTCAGTAAAGTCCTTAGGTATTGCACCTAATTGGAGGATGAACAATGCAAAGCTGCTTTTCCTTTTTTATTTTATATGTGTAATCATTCTTCTGAAAGATTTTGTCATGTAAATTGAGTTATTAGATTTGCAAGTATTTTCAGTTAAAGATGAAAATGTCTTTTAGTTTCATTAGATTTCAAAGCCTGTTAGGCTTGTTAACTTCTCAGCATTATTCAGTATTTCAAATTAGTTTGGGGTTTCAAGAAACTAATCAACAGCAGCAGTAATATGTGATTACTTAGAATTCAAGTCATTCAAGTCACCTGAAGATCATTGGTCCTGGTATTCTAGAAGTGTGCTGGTAAATGTGGGACTATTTTTCAAAGAACCCCAGTGGTTTTCCATGCAGTTCTAGGAGGAGAGGCCTCCTGATCAACGCAATCAGTGTTGCTCTGCTGTTGGCTATGGGGAGCACAGTTGATGGCAGTGTTTCAGTCCTTGGGTGGGTGGGCTGCTCTCAGGTTTGTTTTTTATTCCTAGTGGTAGGAGAGTGTCATATTTCACAGCTTCTGGAACACTTTCTGTAGGTGAGTATCATCTGGATTGTGTTGTGTTATGTGTGTATTTCTGCTGCCTTCTGGAAGTCTCTGCCTTCCTGTATCTTTACTGGATTCCAGGTGTTTTAAGCTTTCTATCTACCCTGCAGTTTTTACCCAGGATGGCCTGGTGAAGACCTGAGAAAGAGGGCAGACAGGAGTGTGCTGCTGACTACACACGACTCATTCAGCCTGTTCTTGATGGTCTTCTTCCCATATGTTCCTCAGATGTGGACAGTGATGATATTGTGGGATAAATGCATTGTTCTGGCAGTGGGAAGTGGACATCTTTCCTGGAAGCTCTTCAACCCTTTTCCCAGCATGGATTTAAAGATGGGTTTATTATATGATGGGGGAGAGGCTACAAGCCCCCTAGATAAAATGGTTGTGGGGAGCAGCCTGCCTGCTTCACTGCAGTCATCTGGTATGCAGCTGAGGTTCTCAGGAGAGGCGGCCAAAGGGAACAAGCTAGATGAATTGTCCTGCCATACTGCACATGGCCTGTGGGTTATAAGTTGTTCATCGTTTATACTTGCTTATGATCCTTAAGAACATTAAGATTTTGCAGTAAAACTTTAGAAAAATACTTAACAGCATGAAAAAAATCTGCTTAAGCCACAATGAACTCTCTAGTTCCTTTTACCAGCCTTTCACAAAGAGAGAGCATCTGGTGGACAGAACAGATCAGAGTCCTGAGTGCATATGCTAGTGGTTTCATTGTCATCAACAGGCATTACATTTTTGTTGATTTATTTTGTGCAGTGACTAAAACTTCATTTCCTGCTCTGTTAAGGATGTTCTACTTTGCTTGACTTGTACTAAAATGAAGTATGGTTGTTTTATCCGTATAAAAGTTGAAAGCAGTTGTGTGGCATGGAGTTAATGGTGGACATATCTTTTATCTACTTATGTGTATGCACCGGTTCTTTTCATCTGAAATCCTCTAGTTGTTGATGATGCTAAATTTTCTGCAGTTAACTTTCCCTTCTCAGGACTGTAATCTAAAGGTCAAATACTGCAATCTATTCTTCATTTATTGCGTATCAAAGAGTATTCCTCTCATAAATGTAGCTTATAAAAATGTAGTTTATTACCCATATACCAATTATTTAAGCACTTCTGTTTTTAGTCAAGTAAAACCAAGTGCATCTAGTTGTAGGAAAGTCAGAGATTTGCTTCTACTGATGTCTGTATAATCCATCAACTTGAAAAAAGAATATGCTGTAGCTGCTCAGTCATTTTACTTCTGACATTTTTGATGCAACCATAATTTCTCCAAAATGGTGTTTTTAGTGCTTCTTTTGTCTTGGGAAGAAAAAAACCCAAACAAGATACTGCATTTGGAACAGCACAGGGCAGTGTTTTTCTGCTTGTCAAAGCAGAAAAAGCACAGGGCCCTCACATTTTTGGTCTTATTCAGTATTGAGCTGTATCTAATTGAACTGCTCCTCTCTTGTGTATGAAGTGTAGCTTTGATGCCTGGTTCTCTACTCTGGGCTGTGTTCCTGGATGTGTTTCCTCAGCAGCATTGCTGTCTCTGAAGTGCCTAATAAGGTTCATGAATCCTGTGATTAGAGGGCACCGCCACGAGATGTTCTTTTGGAGGAGAGAACTGGCTACACTCAGAGCTTGGGTATCTTGTGGCCACATTTTTGTTTTCAGGTGGATGCTTTTTTTTGTGTGTGAAACAGCAGAGTTTCTTCTGACAAATAAAGTTATGCTGCTTTCAGTAATGTTGGAAAACTTTATTTGAAACAGAAATAATAAAAATACAAATTTTCAGAAATCTGAAAGTGAACTTTGATGTTTCCAATGATATGTTTCTTTTTCCACCACTTTTCCTCTTGATCTTGTACTAAAAGCAAGTATCAAGGTTATGAGAGCTCTAGAGCTTGACTCAGTGAATTGATCTGTATGTTAGGATCTGGTGAGGGACAGACTTGCCTCAGAACTGCCAGCTCATGAGCACTCATCTTCCCTCTGGCTGTGCTGGACATGGCTGGAGGTTGATAATTCTGGCCCACAGATTCCTAGTTTAGGATGCAGTTATAAGATTCTGACTATGTTTAAAGGTAAACTGCAGTTAATTTGAAAGTAACACTCAATGTCTTTACACATTGTTAAACCAACCTGATGGTTCTACTAATGCCAAGATCCTATCCTGTCCTTGGCACCAGTGGGGCTGGTATGAGTTCTGTGGGTGTTGCTTGTTAATAGAAGATGGATCCTGGCTCTTAAAGTATTTTTTATGATCTGCTGACACTGGTATTTAATTTTTTCAGATTTAATAGGCTTCTGAATTCTCCTCAGCAGAGAGCAATGTAAAGTGCTCCATTCTCATCTTTTGTGGGAAACAACTGGTAGGCAGTTTGCTAGTTCCAATATGGCCAGTGCCACAAGGAGAGAGAAAGCTGAGAGAATTGCAGCTAGCAGTTATGAGAAGATCCCCTGCTTGTGACATTCCACTCTAACAGAAGCATTAAGGAAGCATGGTGTGCTGGGATTGAGCTTTTCAAGTGGTGGTGTCCTTCTTTTTTGAAATTTTTCCTGTCCTGCTCTGCTTCAAAACAGCAGCACACACGTACCTGTTCCATTCTTGCCATTCTTCCTTTTGCCTCATCTTAAAATAATCTCATGGTTAAGTTTTCTTTTTTTCTGTCCTAGTGGTTTTGATGCCTGACCTGTGACCTTTGCCTATCTAAAAGGTCTGGTGTATGACATTTTACATTTTATGACTGTAATATTCTCAGATATCTTTACCCAAATAAAACTCCTGACAGTAATACTTGTGTCTTTAACATGTCACATACTATTATTTTATAGTTTTGTTTTTTGTTAAAAAAAAAATCTCTTGGATTTGTCCAAAAGGTTTCTGTATAACAGTCTTATATAGGTAGAAAGCAAGGACATACTTAAGTGATTGTTCTGCTCTTTTTAGTTTACATTGCTGTTTCTAAGGCGACATATAATGCTTTAAGTGATTTATAAAGTAGCCTTGTAAACACATGCAGGTCATAATAGTGTTAAAGCTTCCTTTGTACATGATTTTTTTCATCATTGAACACTCTTGTAATTAATTCAAGTGTGGTATGATCCTGTCATTTGTGCTGACTTGATGTAACTTCTTGCACTAATCACATCTTGATATTTATTTCTTGACTATAACTTCATGTCAGTTTTACTGCTGTTACTAAGAAATGGTTTTGTTCATGCAAGGTTATCCTCTTTTTTCTTGCAATTTAAGAAACACAGGTATATTCCCAAACACATAATTTCCTTTGCTCTGGTTTTAGTTCACTGCAATGTGCAGCCTGTTCAAAAGAGCAAGGACTTAATCTGTTCTGATGCTGAAAGGCACCATGTATGTAAAAGCAAATACTGAAGTGTGGTGCTGCTTGGTTTTGATTATATACTGATTAATCAGTAAAGATTCCAGATGAGCAACACATCAGTCTTGCGTGGTGTGGAGACTTTTTTTCCATTTGTTCTTGCATTACTGTTTAAGATCTTGTTTTAGCAGTGCTAGGAGAGCAGGCCAGGAGGATGTGGAAGGGAGGAGGAAAAGAATGCTTATTCACATGCAGGTCAGCTCACATATTGACATAGCAGTTTGGTAGGCTTACAACATTATCAAAATTATTCTCAGGAGCTCTCTCAGGTAGTTAAACCTATTTTCAGTTTTTTTTTCACCACGTACTTCACATCACCACTTGCTGTCATACTTACTGTTTTTTGAGGTGCTGTTCTGCTATCTGAGCTTATTCTTTGCCTTTCCAAATTCCCCTTCCCTGCTTTAACTACCTCTTTTGTTTAACAAAACTACAGTGCTTCAATTTCTACTTCATTTTGAATGTTAATGTAGATTTATTGGAACTATTGCATAGGTGATTTTGTTTTAATTAAAGGAGTGTGAGACACGAGTAGGATAAGCACGCTCCCCATCAGACAGCCAGCACTTAGAAACTTCTGCAGTCCTGAACCAGTTTCTATAAATATTTGCTCTATTCAGAATCCTGATCTAAACTAGGCTGAAAATTAGCATAGCAACTGATTAGAAGACAAAGGTAACTTTTCCCAATTCTTATAGTAATTAGAAATGTTTATTTCTTCCAGATTGAGTTTCAAGGATTGAGAAGTATTCATCTGAAAAAATAAGTTATATAGTACTGTCTTGTTGACTTAAATTTATGTGATAAAAATTGAAATTTGGCTTCTATTTGGATGAATCTCATACTTTTAAAAAGATTGAACGCTTGCACAATTTCTTGTGGGAGTTTCAAAGTACTTTAGTTTGGTAGCAGAGATAGTGTGCATGGAGATTTTGATGTTTGCATTTTTTTCTGGCAGTGAAAATGCAAATAATAGTCTTTATCATAGGTTTGTTTATAAATGAAATTGTTTATAAACTCTCACATGAAAAAGTTTTTAATGAATACCAGTTTATTTTAGGAAGAATTGTCTTTCCTTTACTCTCTCGGGAATGCTATTTTTGTCATATTTTTCTCTTTATTCTTTTGAGAGCTTTAATTTCTAAAAGTTATTTCATGTACTGTTTAAATACTTGATGTTTTATCCAAAGCTTCTCATATATATCTTTAAAACCACTTTATATTCTCACTAGAATGTTAAATATTTAAGACCGAGATCACATCACTGGAATGTCATGTCATTTATGATCCATTTTATTAAGCCATTGCTTTCCTAGTTTCATAATTAAAATCACCCCTTCCATGAGAACAAAGCTATATACTCCATTTAACACAGAGAATGGTATTATGAGAGAATTTGACATTCTCCAACATAGAGAATTTGTAATATGAATTCAAATAAAAAAATTAAATTACAATAGCTGTATAAAATGCAAACATTTTTCTCCACCATTATTTTTTTTTGGTATAGTCTAAGAATTGGAGAAGACAAATTATTTGCACAAATGTGCCTTGGAATTTGGTTGAAGAGAGGCTTCAGAGTGTGGTTTTGGGTGGCTTGTTTGTTTATTTAATTATTCTGTGTGTGAGGCTGCAGATATAATTTCCCCCCACGTTGAGTTACGTTATCAGTAAATCAGTTCTTTTACTCCTGTGTAACAGCAGCTGAGACAATCTTCTAGCTACATGAAAGATGCTGGAAAAAGTCCCTAATGAAACTGATGAGCTTATCAAGTTTTGAAACTAGTCTCTAGTGCATATAGAAATTCAGAGACAATGCTCTGGGGCTTAGAGGCTGGGCTGTTCTATTGAAACTGGCTTCCTGTTGGTGTTTGCTATGTAGACACCTCATTTTCATTCTTGCTGGGGCCAGGCACTGCCTTTTGTAGAGCATGCAGAAGGCTGCTTGTCACTGTAGGAGATCAGCTTGGGGACAGCAGGGTTGCTGCTTCACTGCCCTTGCTGGAGCTGCTGAGAAGTCTGCCATGTCCTTTCTCCCAAGGCTGGCCATCTCATCCCTGCTGGCCATGACTCTTCCCTCACCTTGTCTGTGGCACAGCAGCTTCTCCAGTTGTCAGAGTGTGTTTTGTTGCTGTGATATGTATTGCTCTTAATGAAACTCTGAAACCAATAGTTTTGCTTGGCCAAAGATTAATTTGAAAGTACTTAACTATTTTAATTCTGTACTTAGTGGCATTTACACAGAATGCCATGTGGGTAGCAGGTACTTTGTGATTCTCTGGGGAACTGTAGCTGGTTTTGTTGTATTCTTATTCAAGAAAATGTTTTACTGAATATCTCATAACAAGGTGCTGTTATACACTCATGGTGGTATTTTGTAATATTGCTACAATAATCCATCTGTATGGATTTCAGCAAAAGGCTTCCCACTGCTGACCTGCCAGCCCAAGCTGGAGAATGTCCCAAACTCTGCTTGAAAGGTAACACTGGGGCAGAGTAACTCAGAAACTCAGGCTCCTTTTGCCTGAGAAACAAAGCTCCTTCCTCCAGAAATAAAGGGCAAGAGGGAGAAAAGGAAACCCCAAACCTTGCTCTATATGTAGAGGTAACAAAGATACCTTTCCTTGCTTATCTGAAATGCTCTAACATAACTTCTTCATTCCGCTTACATTGCCGTGTGGTTCTGTTATATCCAGTTGTTCCTGATGTATCTGAGCTGCTCACTGACACCTGGTTTCTGAACATTGTGCTGTGGGATATAAAGATGGTTTAAAAGGTAGTCATCTAAATTAGTGTAGGGAAAAACCTGTTTCCAATAACTTTTATGGGTCCTGCAGTGTTTAATACATATCTAGTAATAGCTGTGTATGTAATTGTCTTTATATGATCAAAATATATTATTGGACATACTTTTACATTCAGATGCCAAATTAAAATTTACTGTCAAATGTGGGTGAGGTTTCTTTTTCCATTTATTAATGCTGGAACTGAGATCTATCACTGTGTACAGTTCCACTTGGTATTTTGTAGTTGATTAAAGAATTGCTGCAAGATGTTAATGGGAATTTTCTCATGCTCCTTGGTTTGGCTGTTGTTCAGAGACCAGTTTTCATAACTTCTTCCAAACTATTTCAGTAAACTTACATATCATATGTATCATAAGCCACTTGGTAAATTGTGATCCTTTTAAAACCCTATAGAGAGACAACCACACATTTGAGTTTTACATAGCAAAAGAGATATATCAGAGAATATGGACAATGTCTACTGCTTTTTTTTTTCTTTCTTGGATTAAGCCAAAGGATTGGCCGTGCTATGGCTTGCACTCTTTGAAGACTGTATTTTTTTTTGCATTAAAGATGCTGTTTTTAAAAAGTACTTTGCTTTTTGTTTCTACCATTTTGCTTTCATTTTCCTTTGCGTTTTGTCATGCTTGTGGTATCTCACTTTTATTTCTGATCATCTGCTAGTTTTTTGGCTATTTTTTGGGCACTATTCAGTAGTCAATATTGGAATAAATAATTATGGAAAAAGCTTCCTACCCTCCTGGATGAGTAGGGTTTTATCACCAGCAGGAGCTTTTTCATCATCTCATCTGATTTTCTTACACAGAATAACACAATCACAGAATCACAGAATTTCTAGGTTGGAAGAGACCTTTAAGATCATCGAGTCCAACCCATCTTCTAACACCTCAACTAGATCATGGAACCAAGTGCCAGATCCAGTCTTTTTTTAAACACATCAAGGGATGGTGACTCCACCGCCTCCCTGGGTAGATGATTCCAGTATTTGATCACTCTTTCTGTGAAAAACTTCCTCCTTAATTCTAGCCTGTATCTCCCTTGGCACAGCTTGAGACTGTGTCCTCTTGTTCTGTCTGTTGTTGCCCGGAGAAAGAGACCGACCCCCAGCTCACCCCAGCCACCCTTCAGGAAGTTGAAGAGAGTGATAAGGTCACCTCTGAGTCTCCTTTTCTCCAGGCTGAACAGCCCCAGCTCCCTCAGTCGTTCTTCATACGGCTTGTGTTCCAAGCCCCTCACCAGCCTTGTTGCTCTTCTTTGGACACGCTCAAGCATCTCAACATCCTTCCTAAACTGAGGGGCCCAGAATTGGACGCAATACTCAAGGTGTGGCCTCACCAGCGCCAAGTACAGGGGAAGAATGACCTCCCTGCTCCTGCTGGCCACACCATTCCTGATACTGGCCAGGATGCTGTTGGCCTTCTTGGCCACCTGGGCACACTGCTGGCTCATGTTCAGCCGACTGTCAACCAGCACCCCCAGGTCCCTTTCCACCTGAGCACTGTCCAGCTACACCGTCCCCAGCCTATAACGTTGCAGGGGGTTATTGTGGCCAAAGTGCAGGACTCGGCACTTGGACTTATTGAACTTCATCCCATTCTGCCCATCCAAGATGTCTACAAGAAGATGTCTATAAATTGAACTAATTTTTCCTAATCTAAAGGGTTACCTAAGAAACATTTCCTCTGTGAGCTAAATTATGGCACCCAAAAAATTAGTCTGGTGCCTAAAAGCATTTCTTGGGTAGATTTATGAAGCATTTTTTTAAAACTTGTTCAGGATGTTTGTGGGCTAAGCAGCCCTAGGAAATGGAACATCTCCTTGCATATTTGGAAGTATAAGAGAAAACTTCCTCATGTTGATTTTATGATTCTCTTTGATATATATTCTGCCCCGGGGCTGGTGCTCTGGGCAGCAGGGGAGCAACATGAAACTATAATGTGGAAGGCAAAAATAGTGTATTTCCCACTTTTCCCTCCTGACATTAGGATAGGGAGGAAGTTTTTCTGTTCTAGACTTAGTCCAGAGGTTGGAACACCTAACACCTTAATTTGACAATTTTAGCATCAGGAAAGCTAGGAAAAGACTCAACTGGACTAGTGGTCTGTGGCTGGTGTATACTTTGAGATATTAGTTAAGATGAGTTATAAATCTTTTGGTTGTATGAATATGGGTGGCTGGGTGGACTTAGCAAAACAGAATGTATTAAACCAGGTGTAATATTTGCATAGGAGCAGTGAGGGATAGAATAAAGGGAGTGAAGACCAGAAAAGAAGTGATGAATACACTGGTGCTGTTCAGGTCCTCTGGCATGTGATATGCACCATCTATTTCTGCATATTTGTTTCCTCAGAGCTGTGTGGAACATGCCCAGTTTTTAGACTCAAAAAGCAGCTCTTGGTGTTTTTGTTTCATTCAACTGAAAAAACCCTCTACTTTTCGGCGCTTTATCTTTCTTTCCTGCAGTTTTGTCCTCCATGCTGCTGATGCAGCAGTCAGCAAAAAATCTTTTTGGAGGCCCCCAGTTTTTGGGACTTTTGAAGTTGAGTTTAGAGTTGGTTAATATATTTATGAGGATTTATTCTTGTTCAAAAAACTTAAAATGTGCAGATGTTCTGTGTAAAGAGAAATGTTCCCCTCATCTTAGATAATTTTCCCTCTGGGGGAGGACCCAAACTACTGCCAGGATTTACTCTCTGTGGTTGCTTTCTGCAGCTGTAAATCAGAATTGATAAGGTGCAGTAGCTTGAAACTTGGTGATTCCGAGCCTTTTCTATGTGTCCGCTTTAACCTTCAAGATCTTTTCTGATTCTAGGAATGTGTAAATAATGAAAATGGTTGCTGTCTGTAAATGTGATGAGGGGGTCTTGATATGACCCCTTGAAAATTTGTGTTGTGCACCTTATTTCAACATACCAATCTGAGGTAACTGATGTGACGTTATCAGTGATTTACATTGATCAAAACTCTCAGCAAATGAAAAGCTGCTATGTTCATTTTTAGGACCTAATTGCAGTGCAAAGCTTTTATTCTAGGAGGAAAAAAAACCCACTTGGTCCCATCATGGAGAAACTAAGAAACGTGTTTAGACTTCTATGTCACATCATGCCTATTAGATTTGGAGGGATTTTGTGCTTGGAGCATAAGAAATCTTCAGTCTGATACAAGAAGAATGTATTATTGAAAATCCAAATACGTTTTGATTCTGATTGATCTAAAATGATGTAGTGGTGAAGATGGCTTGCATTTTAAAGAAAAATCTAAGCTGTGCTTGGTTTTCTAAATCAAGCAATTCTTACTTAATATATGTGTTTTTAATTGTGTGTTTTTCCTTTACTAGACCGAAAAACCTGAAATATCTAGATAGTTTAAAAAGCCTTTCAGGAAGTATAAAAACCTTATCAGGAAAATAGCAGGGAAATGTTTCATGTTGAAGTGTGAGTTTGAGTGGAGGGAAAAAACAATGCAGGTCAAGATCATTAATTTACTGGGTTAATTATGAAAAGTTGTGGATGTTGCTTGCAGTAGTAACAGACATAATTTTTCTCCCTGACCTAAGACATATAACATGCAAAGTTTTTGATCAAATACAAAGTTTTTTCTCTATCTAAGTAGAACACTGTAAGTAACATGGACAAATGTCACTTATTTAATATTTCTCACCAAAAACATTAATATACAGTGTTTTGCAAAGTTGATTACAGGAACACAGATTACTTGTGAAAAATGTGCTGTATTTGGGATCTCCGTGTTTCTTATCTTAAATTTATTTTGCATACTGGATCTAGGGGGAAAACTGTGGTATGAATTTTGTCCATCGAGATAGTTATGGGACATTTTGTTCATGAAAGAAGTCCTAAAACAATGTCTTAATAGATAATGATATTAGATTAAGCAAAAGTTTATAAATATGTAAGTATACTTGCAGAAACTCACATGTAGCTGTGTGTTGGTTTAGCTATAAGCATGTCTACATATACTGTGGGTATATTAATTTCTTATTTATATACTACATGATAGCATTGCCAAAATACCTTAATGAAATAATCTTTTCTGAAAGTAATTAAGAACTGTAATATAGTGCATTTTCAAATAGGAGCAGAAGGTTTATGATAGGCAAGTGTGCACATAATGTGATTATAGTTCAACCACAAGAGAAGAGTAGAAGTGGAAGTATCCTTGGGTTATATGTTAACATATTAAGTTTTAATTGCAAAAGACACTTTGGTAAGCCTGCATCTGTAGATCTGTATGAAGTACTCATAACTTAAATTTGTAGATAAGTTTGACTTTGACATTTATGTTGTAAAGATTTATAAGGAGTTAAATGATAGTACTGTGACTAGGGTTTTTTTATTTTTGTCATCTAGAGTTTTTATGAAAATTGTAAAATTATACATACAATTGATAACTTTAAAGTACCCTGTGTCATGATTTGGCATGAACCTTTGGCTTCATAACAGAATTAATATTTTTTCTTAATCTATGTTGTTACTAACTTATTTTTCAAAGAGCTACTGGACCCCACAGGTTGTCTATCTCTGTTATTGCATCTTTTTTTTTTAGCCACCACATTGAAATGACAATCTTTAATTGTATTTTAAATTATTTTTATATTTGTTTTTCATCTTAAACTGTATTTTTTTTGTTATAATGCTTGTTGGAGTATGGAATAGCTTAAAAAAAGAATACCTGTGGATAAAAAACTGCTTTTCATCATTTGGTACAAGTATTTGCCCACATGTGAGTATGCCTGTGTGCTTCCACAGAGGAAGCAGGATTAAGATGACATTCCAACTGCCACATGGTGTTTCCAGAAACAGAGAAAGTCGTAGTGTAGGGAGCACAGTCAGTATATTTAAAAACATGGATATTTAGAAATTTTTGTGTGGCTGTGTTAAGACTCATATCAGTAAGATGCACTGCCACAATCATGTCCTGCGGTAACTTCCTTCATATGCCGTATATTGTTTCTTTGAACCTTCTATTACTGCTTACAATCTGATTTTGAGATTCACACACATAAAAAAGACTATTCAGGCACTCAATGCTTCAATATTTGTTCAGTGTGAAGTGGAGGTGTGTGGTTCTTTGCATCCTGCGCTCTTTGCCAGGAAATTTGGAAATAAAAGTGTTCAGGCCTGTTAACTATATGAAAGCTAGATTCGTTTTTTTCTTACAAAGTACAAAACAAATACTTAATCTCTTTGTTCAATGAATTATGATTTTGGTCTCCTCCCACAACAGGAAGTCTTGACAACTATGGCAAGATTTCAGAATAAAGCATGACTGAAAGTGATGTGTTTTAGAGCCTTATGTTTCCAGAACACTTTAGAAATCTGTGTGTGTCAATACTTTTTGTTGAACAAGCATAGTTTTTAAAACAATATTTGAATATTTATTTTCATGGTATGTAAGACACGTTCAGAAGTGATAGTTACAGTTTCCAGCTTTGTTCACTTTACTCTGTGACATATGGGATAAAGGTTTGGTCTGCAGGCTGTTTGTGGGATAAGGATAAAGAGGAGAATGGTGAGGAGACCTCCTGAATAGAACAAATGGAGGGTGTCTGTCTGTGTGTGGTGGATTCAGGAGGGTGTTACAGCATGAACGTCATCCCTGGGTGATTGCCATGGGTGGACCATCCTCGATTGTCCTTGTCCTTAAATTATTGGTTATTATCTAAAGTTTACAGAAAGACTTACTTATAAATTAAGGGATTTGCCTTCTGGCTAATGAAATTATCTGTTGCTCTTCAGGACTGCAGATAAAAAGCATCAGTCAAGAAAAGCTTTCTTTCAGTTTGACATGAATGCAATTGCACTTACATGAATTAATAGTATTTTAAATATTACACCTTAGGTTAGTTTTTGAAGGTGCTATAACTATCCACCACGGTAACCAGTGTACACCATGTAAAATAAGTGTTAGTGAAACCTGAAGGAGTTGATGACTTAATGGTATGTTACTTGTCATTACTTTTGTCAAGCTGAAATTTATAAAACAGACCTCACAATGTAAACTAATAGATAAAATAATGAAGAATGAATGATCTAAGAGTATATTTCTGTGAGTTTAATTTCTTTTTTAACTTCTTATTTCTTGGCTGATGTTATTCAATAGTTTTGTTACAAATATTGTCCCATGTTTTGATTTGAAACAAGATACGGTATTTTCTTCTTAAATGTTCCCTGAGCTTTTCTTCTTGGCATTATGTGAGATTAGAGGATATTTCCAAAGTTTTTTTACTTTCCCACATACATATTTTTTCCCCAAGTTGTTTTCAATCTTATTTCTCCATCCTGTTGTCCAGTTTTTAATTTCTTCCTGTTGCACGTGGCTGGAGTTGCAGTTGAGCACAAACAGTAACAGTCCTGTCTCTCCAGCTCCTTTCAGAATGTTTGCAATTTGTTCCCTTGGGCACTCAACTTCATTTCTTTCTGACACTCACTTTCCTACCTTGTTTTAAACCTGTCCTTATTCATTGCAACTTTGACAAAGGATAAAAAATATTTTCCATTCAAAATGATTAGCACAGATGTGGAAGAAGGTGTTTTGTTTTTGTTTGATGTTGAAAGTCATCCCTTTAGTTAGTATTAAGAAACACATATTTGAATTGTGAATGTTCAGATTTCTGTAAGGAAGCGACATGAGCATGGTATTCAGTGGAAAGAATAACAAATGTTGAATGCTGGTATAGAGTCTATGCTGCCTGACAGGAGACACACTGTATTTTAAATTAACCAATGTGATAAAAAAATTAAATGTCATAATATAGACGTCTTTTGTAAAACTTTGCAGCATTTACGGTGCAGTGCTGACAGCTGCACTTGACTTAATATATAGCATTCTGGTGGTTTGGTGTGATAGACTGCTGACTGTTTTAGAAGATAAATTACTGTTTATATGAGTTTAAGTTAGTGTTTCAAAAGCTTTCTTACTTAAAAAGCAGAACATTATAAATAGCAGTAAGTTCTCTGAAATGCTCTACACATTACAGACTGATGTGTTTTGAGTAAGTTTGCTCTTATGTGTACTCTTTAACATTGATTAACTAGAAAGTTTTTGCAGCCATTCAGCCAGCTTTGTAGTTTAGTCCAATAGTTTTAAATAATGTTATTTAAATAAGATGTAATTGATAAATTACATTTGGTGAAAAATCTGTTCTTCTCCATAATGTTGTCTGAAGTTAAGCTTAGAAAGAAAGAATAAAAATCAAGGACAGGTTTGCAAATGAATTGTTAGAAATACAGCAGAGCTATTAATGTGTACTTGAAAGTTTAAAGACAAGCATTTTGGGAAATGATATGGAAGTTTTGCTTGAGACAACTAAATAATGAAGCTCTCAACTAGGCTTCTGTGTTTAGAATCTGATCAGCTGGCAAGTGAGAAAACTAATTAAGAGCAATTATGTTTCAAACATGTATGGAAGTGTCTGAAATGTGATGTACAGTTATACTCAGTAGATTTTAATTTCTTAAAGCTGTTTGAATATTCATACATAGAATTAATACAATTAGATAGTGTTACATGTACATAGTATACATGAAAAGTGTATGTGAGAAGAACTATTGGAAATAAGAAGAAAATGAAGTTTTGTCTTAATATAGCACTAAAAAAGCCATTACTATTATTTTTGTAAAGATTGTGCTTATTTTTTGAAAAGAAGAATAATTTTTTATTACTATTATGTTGGTGTTCCAGTTTCCTTCTGTAGATTGTATTGTATGCCAACATCTCGCTTTTTCTTCAGTGAAATGCCCATACTTCTGAATTTGCAGAATGCAGTGAAAACTGCAGCAGTTTAATCTTCCTGTGCCTGTGGCTAAGAAATCTTTCTACTTGAACCTTCCTGTATTGGTAAAAAATGTCCTGAAGAGTACTACCCTGGGAAAAAGTCCTTGTTGTGGGGGACTGTTGTGGGTTCTGTGAAGAATGGCCACAAGGACAAATTTGGCTTGGACTTACCTTGGACAGTAACTGAGGAAGAAAGGACTGCTGGGCTGAAATCTCTGACCCAAATGCTTTTCAGTTGCACTGGGTTTTAAGACTGAAATTGTAGGGAAACCAGAACTGCATGGCTTTATCATTCAGTCTTCTCTGCTGCTTCTGTTGCACTGCCCCATGACATTTTGAACCTGCTTGCTAGTTTCAAACAATTTTGATGGAGAATTAGTCACTGTAAGCATAGCCTAAACACTTGTCAAAATCAATAGCAGCTGGAGGGACCCTAGTGGGTATACTCTTCCTTCTGACATTGGCATGTATAATTCATTGCCATTTCATTACCTCTTTGCTCTCTTTCCATCCCCAGCACCTGACAATAGCCAAGGACTAGCCAAATGATGCTCAGCACTGAAAAGAGCTTGCTTGGATTGCAAGTTCTCTAGGCAAAGCTTTGTGCCTCAGGCCTTTCACTGTTATATATCAGAGGTTTATTGTGATGATGGAAATTTGAGAGCTGAGGATTATTCAATTTGCTGGGACCTTGCTGTAGGTCTGCTGTTCAGTAGTGTTTGGGATTAGGAGAAAATTTGGTCTGGACAGTATTCTACCTTTCTCTGGAGGAAGTGGGTGGCAAGGTTATGTTGTAATAAAAATTATTACTAAATCCTTGGCAGGTGCTTGGTGGAGAGAATTCTTGCACATGAGGTCTGGCTTTCTAATAAAATCCAGTAGGAAATGTGTTAGAGGAAAATACCCTCTAAAGAAAGTGTGAAGCAGAGCTGAACTACAACCCACCAGAACAGTGCAGGGAAACAAATACCATCAATCATCTAACACCACAAAGGAAAGTGATGTCTTGGTGAAGTCTGGGGCCAGTTGAAATAGTGCTGGAGACCAGTGCTAGCCCTCTGGCAGGTTGAAGAGAGTATGAGAGAGTGACCTGAATGGATCAAACTTCTGCTAATGGTTCCCAGGTGTTGTTTAATGAATCAGTGATGTGACTGAGCCATACTTACAATGGTATTTTGATGTTGTGGTGAACGCTGCAGGAACAGACTTGGTAAATGCTGGAGAAGTATTTCTCAGCCATTACAAATATTTCAAGGTACCTGCAACAAGGATGAGAGTATGTCCAGTCTTTGGTACAGTGTCTTCCAAAATTGCACTCATAAAAATGTAAGCAGTTGGTGTAAGAAAAATAAATATTTGTTGTAGTGCTGGCCAGTTCAGTAGCTGGACCTGGAAGAGGGTGAGATGCTCTTCTAACAGGCCCCAAATTGTGTGTTAGGCTGGGTGACAGTGGAACAGTCATACTGGTCTGGAGTTTTCATGTATGGAGATAAATTATTTAAACTTAAAATATATATCCTATTTTGTTCTGACTTAATTTTCAAGAGATTTTTGAAATAGATATCTGTTCTTTTATCACTCTTAATTCTATTGAATTTGCTTGTTTCTGAACACAGGTTGGAAAAGAGAACAGAAATGTGGGCCACTTCTCTTGGGTTTCCGTCTGTTCTCCTGTGTTTCTGTCACTCTCCCAGTCCTTCGGGGTTAAACTGTTTCAGTCACTCTTCTTTCTCATTTTCAGTCACTGAGAATATATGGGCCAGAATAACCCATTTCAGCTCACATTACCAGTTTTGCTGAAGAAGCTACCTTTCTGTTATGTCTTTCCTTTTGACTTTTCCTTTCAGTCAACCTGGTGTGAGAGTTACTGAGTTAGAGTTCTATGCACTGTGACTTTTGTGGAACAAACATTTCAGAATTGACTTTTTTTGTCCCTTCCATCTTTGCTTTGTACAGTGATGCCAAATTTTGAGTATAGCTGCCAGTTGCTGCTGTAGTATTTCTTATTTTGGATTTTTTTTTTTGTAGCTTTGAGAGCTCTAGTCATGGGAATCAGACTTCACTTTGTTTGATATTAAATGCAGAATTAACACCACCCCACCCATATTCCTCCAAGCAAAGCACTGCACAAACTTCCTGTAATACGAGACAATGAAATCTTGAAAAAGCTTATCCTAGGAGAAATTGCAGAAAGGTCACTTTGAGATGTTTATTTCTATTAAAAAGCACTTACATCATGGTAGGTGGCCTCATAACTTTTTAAAACTACAGTAAATGTATCAGAAACTTTACTAGATGATCAGTTAACAGTTTATAATACAAATTTCTTTACACAATAGAAAGAAGATATTTGTACAACTCCCCTCTAAAAGAACTTGCAAAGTAATTTTATTTGTTACTCTGTCTTGAGTGTTGAGAAATTGGGGTGTATTTCTGAGAACCACTTAGTGAGAACAGCCTGTTCTATTTATCTTTGGCTGTTTAACTGTATCACCGTGGGCCTTCAGATGCTTGACAGCTCCTTTTCTTGTAAACAAAGGAATATTCCTTTCAAATAGCCTGGATAATCAGCTAATCAAAACAGTAGCGACATCACAGGGAGATTTTGTTATCCAGAAATCAATAGGAAGATGGCACGTATTTTGTGGTATCAGTGCAGCAAGTGCCTTACAAAGCTTCCTGGCTTACCTTTGGGGCTGCTGTGGCGGCTTTTTAGCCTGTCCACAGCATTTGTGTGAATTTTTAACTTGTACCTCTATTTTGGAGCACATTGTGCTGTGCTAACATAGAATTAACTCAAGGCTTGTGCTAACACTGGGAGGTGGATGTAACACCCTCATCTAATGCATGTACCTTAAATGTGCCTTGTTGGTGATTGCTGCTGGTTGTTTCTGTTAATTTAGCATCAGCCAAGATCATATGCAACAAGAGGCAAATAGAGGCTGACACCTTGTTTAAATTGTTTCTTGATTGCTCCAGTTTGTCTGTTCTGCTTAACTTAAACCTTGTTTATTTCCCCCACTCCCTGCATCTATGCCTCAAATTCCTTGGTATTTCTCCTTCGTAATCTGGAACATAATATTAAGAGTTTATTTTCAACATGTTTCTACATGACATAGTACTGAAAAACAATCTGGCAGAAAAAAAAGACTTTCCAGCATGTTCTTGTCTGCTGTAGAGAAAGACAGAGCTCAGTCTCTGAGTACTCGCTCTGAGGTATGTGATTTGAAAAGATTTAAAATTGAGTTTTGTTACAGTAGAAAAAAAAGTGGCCAATCTCAAATAGTCTTTTGAAAGTCCTAGAAGTATATAGAACCTATAATTTCTGTATGTAACACAGAATTCCCTAACTATTCTGCAAAATCAGAGCACAGCCTGACTTGGCTAAGTTGTCTTAAATATTTTACACTGTCATAGTTTTGAAATAAACCTGTATTTACATAATTTTAAAGTAAATGTGCATTAGACTATTAAATTACATCTTGCAGAAGATGTACAGATGTCATATGTAGCATATATGGGTCACTGGTTTTTCTATGTTTCACTGGATTTTCTTTGTTTTCTTATGCTTCTAGTTTGCTGTTCATTAAAGAAATAATAAAATTAATTTTCTGTACTAATTTCTAAGCAGTGCTTAACCTATGTTAGCCAGCAGAAGTGTTGTTGTGAGGTTAGAAGTGTAATATGAATCTGCTTATGTGTAATGCACATCAGCAAGTGTATAGCAGTGGAAAAGAACAAGATATCTTTGGAAAGCAAGATCTTCATGGTGCTTACCGTTTTAGTGAAACTTGTGTGTTTTAAAGATAATATTTTCAAAAATTTGTATTACTTTTTGTTTCATTTTCACGCAGAGGAATTGTAGTGCAATGTGGAATGGTTTCTGGTGATGATCTAGTCCAGCTTCATGCCCAAATGCAAATGCAGCAATGGGCTGCTGCAGGGCTTGGCCAGCAAAGTGCTGAATAATTCCAAGCCCTGAGACTCTACCACCTCTCTGGGCAGCCAGTTCAATACTTGATTACCCTCCAAATGATGAGAAGCAGCTTACCCTGCTTGGAATTGCACGGTTCAGATTTGTACCATGAAAAGATGAGTGGCAACAGACACAGTCTGGCTCCCACTTCTCTCAGTATGTACCCTCCCAGTATGTAGCTGTAGGCAGCGGTGGGATCATCCTTCTCCAGGCTGGACAACGCTAATTTATCTCAGTCTCCCCTGAGAGAGAGCACAGGAGGTTACTTCTCTGCCCTAACCACCATGGTGGTCCTCTGTAGAGCTGCTTCTGGAGTGTCTTGGGGAGCCCTTGGCTGGGTGCAGTATTCCATACAGTGTCCCACAGAGAGCTAAGGGAGGAGAATAGTTCTGCCCCTGGGTCCATCCTTGCTAATACAGCCCAGCACACAGTTGGCCTTTGCAGCAAGGACAAGCTGCTAACTCATGGGCAGCTTGATGCCTCCTGGCACTCTTGGATTGGTTTTTGAAAAGCTACTCTTGAGCAGTTTGGCTTTTAGTCTGCAGTTCCAGAATATCTTTATGCTGGGTACTCCAGCACTCAGTGTTTACATCTGGATTTCACTGAGTTCCTTACAGGCCTTTCTGCTCCCCCTCAAGGACCCTAGCAATAGCAGCCCTGCCCACCAGTGCATTGGTTCCTCTCCCTAGGTTGGTCCTATCTGCCGTTTTGATGAGAGTGCACTCTATCCTGTCTTCAGGTCTTCAGTATGCCTGTTAAAACACCATGGACTTGGTACTGATCCCTGAAGGATGCCTCAAGTAGCCAGTCATCAGCTGGGCTTTGCACCTTGATCACAGCCCTTTGAGCTCAGTGGTCCAACCACTTTTTCACTGAACTCCCACTATCCAGTTGGTGTCTCAGCAGTCTGTGAATGAGGAGATTGCCCATGTGATGAGATTGTGTCAAAGGCCTTGCTAAAATGAATACGTCCTGAATGTTGCTTCTAGTCTTGCCACAGGCAGCCATATGCTCAGCCATGTGAGCACTGTCCACTAGTGGGAAATAAGTTCTACTCCCCCAGTTCTTGCATCTTGCCATTTGAAATACATTTTACAGAAACATGAATAGATATCTTTTAATGAATTGTAAAGGATATGAAGCTTATTGTCTTAGAAATGATAAAGGGTGAGAAAAAACAAATTTTATAAAGGAAAAGGGGAAAAAATGGGGATGGAGAGCTCTTTGCAAGTTTGTGTAGTAGGTAATTTGAATCAGTTTGGGTTTTAAAATTTTAATTCATAATATTCATTGGTTGTAAACAGTTTCTTGGTTTTTTTTGTTTCTATAGAACTCAATTTTCTTTATCTAACTTGGTTTTACGAAAGCAGAGGGACAGTATTTGTATAAATAGCCAAGTGATCTCCAAGAGAACATTATTTTCCTGTAAAGTGTGCTTATGAGGCATTTTGGAGATCTTGCACATTGAATAGGATTTGTGTTTTAAAAAGAGTGTGTATTTTTTAAGGAGAAAATTATTTTGAATTTGGAAAGCATAATGAACAAAGAAGGAAAGAATAATGAACAAAGATTATAAAATCCACTTATTAGGAAAGATCAAAATAAACCTTATCTCTTATGTGTTCAGGTATTGTCAATTGTAATTTGCTCTAAACCTTGCAAAAACAGTTTTAAATTGCAGTAGAAAATTCACTGAGGAACTTGGATATAACTTTACTAGCCTAGGTGTCTTTAGCATGTTACTTATGACTTGCATAGTTCTAGAACTAATCATTGTACTTCATAAAAACATTTCAGATGGATCTGGCTACTGGATCTGACACGTCTGTCAAAAGTGAAAAAAGAGCCTGGTTGTGCAAAATTGTATTTGTTGTATTTGCAGAACAACACCCCAAAACAGGACCTCTTGTTCAAATTTAAGTTTTCTAGGCTTTACTTCTGATGCAAGCTAGTGGGAAAAGATATTGTTGTAAATGACTTGTCTTACTTAAAAATCATCTCTCTAGATATATCATGAGTATTTTTAGTTTTCCACTGCTGTGACTATTGTTTGCAATCACTCTCATTAATGATAAAATGAATGGATGTTTATCAAGTCTCATTCCATAACGAAAGTTGTTAGCACTTTTAGAATGTAACTCCCTTCCCACCACCATTATGATTTTGACTTCAGCTTTTAAATGTTTGTCATCTGGTGTGAGGTGGATTTATGGGAGTGCAGTAATTTTAGTGCTTTTTGGCTGGGTGTTTCTGATGACATCACTGTGATCTAGACACAGTGTGTGACTCTAGTTGGTTCCAGTTTTAAATAGTTTCATAATTATGCTAGTTTTGGCAGTTTCCTTGGAACTTTCCCCATCTCTTTAATGAACATGTTTTACTTCTGGGCTTATGAGACAACCACATGTTTGAGAAATTAATAGTGTGCTCCTAAAGTTAACATTGAGCAGAAGTGTGCAGATACAGAAACCTTCTGGATATATGTGTACTTAGGAGTGTAGGTTTTTAAAGTTCATGGCCACTCTTATTGTCTTCGAGCAGTTGAAGAATACATTTGGTTTATAAAATGTATAACTGTTCTGAAAAATGATGTGTATGTTCGTGCTCAAAAACCTCAAAGCCAACCCTTGCAGCTCCCAAAAATATTTTTGATAATTGTGTATTGTAATGAAATAAATGGATGTTATTCCAGATTAAAAAAAAAAACCTGCTCCCTTTTTTCAAATGTCAGTCAGGTTGAATTCTTCTTAAGTGTAGGTGTACTCTGTTACTTCGTATGGATTAAGTCACACAGGTATATTTCTGAGATAAATTTGGTTTGTGTTTTGGCACCATTTTGGAATATGTACATTTTTGCTTGTGTTGAGGTCTAGCTCACTGTAAAGGATTTACAGCTGTTTTTCTCTCACAACAGACTTGTAGCTCCGGGAAATATGAAAAGCTTATTGGATGTAATGTGCTTATTAATTAATTTATGATTTGTGTTTATTATATAATTTATTTAATGTTGAGGTTTGAGACTTTGTTTCAAAATTAAGGATTCTCCTCTCCTTTCCTTTAAAAAAACAATCCCCCCTCAAAAGTGCTAGTGTTTATTCCTAGCTCTCTCAAAGTGGTAGAAGCTTAAACCACTCTTACTTAATCTTTGCTCATAGTACTCAAAAATATTGCATAGATTTTGTGAAGTTTTGAGAACATGTATTGAAGATAATTATAGCAGTATGTAGATAGAAAAGTTGGACTTGAATGTAATCAGACTTGATAGAGTTAACACTTCAGTAAAAGAACTTCCCCATTCCCTTCTCCCCCCTTCTCTTCATTTTGTAGCTGACATAAATATTGAAAGTCAAGTGTAATGTGATCCTATCAGACCAAGTCATTAAATAGTTGCAGCACAGCATTCTGTGCAATCCATGAGTGAGCTTGGGGAAGAAGGAAATGTGGTAATTGAACTTGGGCTTTTCTTCAAGTTCAAAACATAAATAGTTGTGTAGGTCTTACCTGAAAAAATACTTCTGTGCTACATGTAAACTGGTTTACAAGAAAGAGTATATCTGAAAGTTATTTCAAAAATTTTAGAGTAGGAGTGTGTGATCTAAGTTTTTTCAGTAAACTGGAGAGGAAGGAGAGTTGAGCTCTGCTGATTACAAAATATATATTGACAAAGAGACTTCCATCACACTGGACTTAATAAAAGCTTGAAGCTCTTGCTTTGTCAGGTATGCCATAAAGAGGAAGGTGGTTTTCTACTGAAATTGCTTCACAGTTCTAAGTTCAGGGAGAGTCTTCAAGAGACTTGCATTCCTCAATGAAAAGTATCAGAAGTTTGTCAGAGATGAGAAAACAGACAAATGCCCTCTAAACAGAGCTGATTCTCAACACCCATTATGGGGTTTTTATGCACTGGAATGAGAATTTCCTATATGACTAAAATTGCCAAATAACAATAAAATAAAAAATATCCAACAGCTTGCTTTTCAATACTATATTAGTAACTGGAAAATCTCAAATCCTTTATGGTAACTCATCCTTCTTTCAGAAGCTATCATCTAGTCTTCTAATATATGAATATGTCTGTCTTATGCAATTGCCCCAAATGAGGTAAAGCTTCTACCTTAACCTTATTTTTCCCCCAACAAAGATTATAGTGCTCTTTTTTTTTTTTCCTTAGGGAAATGGTTTTCATTTTATCAGAGAATTTCCCTATTTTGTTCTAACTACAGAGTGGAAGGAAGAAATTTCTTTAGTTACTTTTGAAGTTGTAGACTTGCATTCGAAGTGTATCGTTGCATGTATTAATTTTTTTTAATGGAAAGCAAAATCAAAAAGCAAATAATGTGACGATTCCCTTTTGTAATTTCTCTGAGATTATTAGAAGTACTAGGCAGCACGTGGAGAAACACATGATCTATCCTGTATAAAAATCCAGCATAGTTTAAGCTGCTTGCTATTCATGTTAAGAGGACTTAAGAATATTATAATTCATACTGTGTTACTTGATATTTGTTCCCCAAAACTTCCTTTTGTGAACAAATTGTGTGATATGATCAGTGGCATGACCCAGAAAGCATTTTTCACTTTTTCTGCAAGAGACTGTGTGCATCAAACTAATTTGGCTTAGGTCAAAAGCTGTGTTTGCATCCTCTTTAACCTGTACTTTTAATACATTTACAAGAATATTTGCATTACTTCTCTTGGCTTTCTTACATTTGAGCCTTGTGCTTAAACTGTCATTCTGGAATGTAATGGGAATACTACTGGTATATTTAAAATCCTAGCTTCAGCTAATTAAGATTTTTCGTGTGTCTGCAAATCTCATCTTGAAAGGCTTATATCACATTCTGGAATTATGAGCCACGTTTCTGCTTCTGAATTCCTTATGTTGAATGAACTATATAATAGAAGCTCAAGAGGAGCAGGTGCCCTCAGTTCATTTATCTTTTCAGGGATCATGTTTTACTGTTATAAAAGTCTGCAAAAATATTTTGCTTTATGAATCAGTTTCAATTAGTGGTATTAGGAAGGATGTAAGTCTGACACCTTGGAACCATCTGAGGTGGTTTCATGAGTAGGCATATAAGCTCATGCAATGAGGTAGTTTCTCGTACTTGTTTTGGTAATCTGCAGGGATCTGTCTCTGAAGGAATGTTTCAGCAGAAATGGAGCTAGAAGAAATATGTTCAGTTGAAATAAATATTTAAATGACAGGTTTCTTTTTTAAACCAAAGTTAGTGAAGGTATTCATTTAATGTTGTCAAGCTTGTTTTGTGTCAACTTCTGTAGTACAGGATTGAGTTGATGGAAAAACAGTAGCAGAAATTACAGAACCTTTACCAAGTTCTCCCCACATTTATTTTCTTTTTGTTTGGTTGACTTCATTGCTTTCTTTTCCTCTGGCAGGAAGACCACGAAAGTTGCGGTTCCAGTTCCACAAACCGCAGTACCACAGAGAGCTTGAAATCAGCAGTAAAATCACGACGAATTCAGCAGTCTGCTTCTCCTGACCCTGATTTACCTCCAGGTAATCCATCATTTCAGGAACTGGTTATGTATTTCTGTGTAACTCAAATACAGAAGTTTATTCTGATGATCACAGTGTTTAAGTTAGATTATTATGGTTTTGTCTGCCTACAAATCATAAAGGTTAGTGAAATACTTATATGTTAGAAAATAGAACCAAATCACAAAAAAATGTAGTTTAATGCTGATAACCTTTTTTTCCATTTTATCAAATTCTTAAATTGACATAACTCATTTATAGTTCAAGGTAGCATCATAGAATGACTTGGATTGGAAGGGACCTTAAAAATCATCTAGTTCCAACCCCCAGCCAGCTATGGGGAGGGACACCTTTCACTCAACCAGGTTGCTCAAAGCCCCATCCAGTATGGCCTTGAACACAACTTCTCTAAGACACGTGTTCCAGTGCCTCAAAATAAAGATTTTTTTTCTATTATCTAATCTAAACCTGCCCTCTTTCAGTTTAAAACAATTATCCCATGTCCTGTCTGTACATGCCCTTGTGAAAAGTCCCTCTTCAGCTTTCTTGTGGACTCCCTTTAGGTAGTGGAAGGCTTCTGTAAGGTTTTTCTGGAGACTTCTCTTTTTCAGGCTGAAAACCCCAAACTCTCTCATGTTTTATTAATGTTTTTTATTGAGCCCTGTATCTACTGGTGGAGATTGTCACCAATTTTTTTTTCCTGGATATGGAATTTCAGTGTGAATGTGGAGTTTGGATGCTGAACTTGGAGAAATTTTATGATACAAAAATGCCTAAGGAACTATGTATCTGACTGCTGTTGCCTCTGAGTTTGGATATGAGGTGGTTCATGCAGAAAAGTAAAATTGAAGAGTACTGGAATGAATTGCAGTTTGCTGTCTTGTTCATGTAATTTTAGATAGGTAAAAAATATGATAGTTTTGTGTGAGGCTTTCTTGCTGTCTTTTGTTAACAGAAGCTTTATACTTGACTTGAATCAAAAGACAACATTGACATTTAGTGTGTGTAATATGATGTGCTACATGGTATCATGCTTGGAAAGGGTTACTTGAGGAACCAGGGCTGGAAGGTCTTTTAAAGCTTAGTGATACAACAAAATCCAGGGGCTTGGAATTGGGGGAAGCCATTTCATACCACGGACAGCGCTCCAGCCATGACAGCTCTGTGGAATTTGGATCTTTGGGTCGCTCTGCAAACAACAAAAGTCACAGGCTACTCAAAAATTGTATGACCATATTTCCTCCAACAACATTTGCGGGATTTTTATACGTTACCTCCTTGTGGCGAAATTGTATCAATACAGTTGTATTAATTGTTGTAAAATATGAAGTTGTAAATACAGATGGCTTTGGTTTTGGTTTTGAGTGGAGAAATAGCACTGTTTAGTATAGATTTACCTATCTGGTAAAATGTCCTAAGATTTAATTTGCACATCCTGAATTTTAGTAAGATGTGGAGTCATCTGCTTAGTGTTTTGTTTTGGTTTTTTTTATGTTCCCGGAGGATATTTTAAAAAAGATTTATTTGTCCTTTTGTTTTAGTGTCCTTGGAGATTGATCTCTAGAGGTATTGACTCTATGACTACAGAGATACTAAATTTTTGGAGTGTTGGATTTGAAATTGCATTTGTAGCACTTAATGCTCAGTACAGCCTCCTGGGTTCTGGACAATCTGAAAAAAGCACACTTGTGGACTTTGTGTTGCACCTCAGGAAAGAATTTAGCCCTACAGATTTTTGGTGGTTTTATTCACTTGCCATAGAACACCTATATTTCAGTGGCAAAGATGCCCGTAGTGTTATTCTTAGAAATCACAGAAGTATAAGTAACCTTTACCTGCTTTTTCCCCACTTCTATTTAAAACAAAACCCTTTTGAAAAAAAATCCCCATACACGAAAAAACAACAAACCTTTTATTATACATGAGCTTGCCAATGTTTTTATTATTTTGTTTTGAATTGTAGGAATGACAATTTCATAAAAAACTGTTCCTCACGTGTGAAAACCTGCTTCTAGTATATTTGAAGCTAAACTTAATCAGGAAGCTGGTTTTTGTATGATACTTCCAACAATGTAGTGTACCACTGGCTTGGAAATATCTCCATAGGCAGTTTTTAGCAAATCCATGACCCCTGTTTTTTTTGGAAGATAGGGCCCTGCTTCCTCTCTTAATGCATTCAGCCAAAAAGACATACAGATGGAAATGGTGTTGCTCTTTTCCTGAAAGAATCTTGAGAGCAAAGTACTGAAAAAACTTTGGACCTGTAGAGAGACAGCTTCACTTTTTTCAATGAAATTAGTAGCTCATTTTAAAATCGAATTTAAATAACTGGCTATAATTTTATAGTTGCTAGTTAATCTGCAAAAATATTTCTATGCTGAAATTAGGAAAAGGAGCTAAATGCCTTGTGCTGCTTTCTAATTATGTACAGGCTGGTTTACATCACTCTAGTGATGAATATGGGTCTCTTATGCCCCTTAATTATTGAAATAATAAATCTGGTTTTCTGAGTTCATATAAACTAAAAATGTTATTGTTTGAAGGAGTCAATGAGAAAATCCTTAAAAACAGGTTACTCCACATATTTTTCAGTAGTTTTAAATTGATATGCAGAAAAAGCCAATTTGGATTGCGTTAGAAATCTGACAGTACTAAGCTCCGAAAACATTGAATTTGACTGTATTTCTGAATTTCCTCTTTCTGGTCATTGAGGACTTTGAATCCCGAGAAAACAAAAAATTTCCTACGTCACCTGGGCAAATTTTTAGTTGTGGACATCAAGAAAATCACTTATGTAATGGTAAAACTTTCCACATACCCTAAAGTGAAAAGTTATATATGGGTGTGAAAAAGATGAATACCTAGAAAAAGCGGAGTAGAATGGAAATAGCAACTTAAGTATTTTCCTAGTTATCTGACAATATTTTGATGTTCATTTTAATTTTTAATTTGAATTAAAATTGTTGACATGAGGGAGTTTTATTTAATGCAAGTTTCAGAAAACTGCTCTTGAACCCTGTGGGTTTAGGCCTCTATCATTGGCTAGCTTTTTTTCAGCATAGTCACCAAACTAGAACTCAATGATGTCTATTAAATGTATTTTTAGATGTGTGTAATGTGATAAATTTGAAAACAGAGAAATTCTATGGCTTGTTTTTTGCTAGGACAAGTGAGTTGGGTCCACAGCTAGGTTCAGTATACATGAAAGACAGGAATATGGGTAGTATTTAATTTCTTTACAATATTGTTAAAAATATGAATGTTTGCCACATACTGTGAATTCCAAGGTGAGATGATTTTTCCAATAACATTACATCTAAAAACATGTAAATGGATTTGTTCCCAGCAGGCTTCAGTGCAGGTGCTTACTATTTGGGTTGTTGACAGAAATTGGTTTTGATACACCTCAGAGGGGTCTTACTGAACAAAATGTGGATATATTAGGTTTTAGAATGAGAAAGTGCCAGGTGTGTTAATGCTTAGTTAACTTATAAAAAAACTGAGGGAGCACCTAGGCATAATATATGCACACTTGAAAAGTAACCTAGCAGCTGGTGTTCACTTTTCCAAACCTATTTCTAAATATCTCTCAAGTAAAAAAGTAATTGTTAAAATTCTTTGTCTACAGTAATCCCCATAGTGTTCTGTTTTCTTAATTAGCTTGAAAGTTAATTAGTTTTGTGTGCTGTATTGTATTCATAGTTTTTAACAACTTTTTTTATGGTATCTTGCATTTCTAGGATGCTGATTGACTTAACAACTACACAGAATATTAAAGAGTTTTAGGTCGTGTTAATTTTTGGGTAAAAATAATACCTAGTTTGTTTAAATTTTGATTTTTTTAAAAGAGTGCAAGTTGAGAATAATAAATATATTGAAATAATGATTTTTTTACTAAATAAATGAGTTTATCATGTCTTCCTTATCATTGCCAAGAATTTGTTTTAATTTATAGGTTATGTTCAGAGTTTGATTAGGCGTGTTGTAAATAATGTCAACATTGTGATCAACAATCTCATCTTAAAGTATGTGGAGGACGATATTGTTCTCTCAGTCAATATCACTTCTGCAGAATGCTATACAGTGGATGAGTTTTGGGATCGAGCATTTATGGACATCTCTGGTGAGTTGATATTTTTTGGTTTTACGTATCACTGTGGAGGCACTCTTAAATTCCTACAGAAATTACTAAGCCTCATAAAAATGGCTCTTTTTTATCATAAGTAGGACAATTTATGTCTGTTTTGATTTCCAATCAGTTTTTTCTGATTCTTACCTTAATTCTGATGAGCCAACTGTAATATTACAGACTGATTGATACTACATCCTTGTATGATCACAGATAATCATACAAGAGGTCTTGTCCTCTGCTCATGCTTGCCATGGTATTATAGTTAGTGCTTGCTGCTGGCAGTGAGTGCTTAGGCAAGTTTTATGAGTGAGCAGTAGCACATTAAGGCATTCCATTGCACTTATTTGTGATGATCTTCTAACCCTGAACAGGCTGGCAAGAGAGGCAGTCAGATGTGCTCACAGTAGTGAGCACAGCATATCAGTTGCAAGGCATGATTCATTTCACTTCACATTTTCAGGGGAAGAAAGCCCCCAACTTCTGACTCTTTATCTTGGTCTTCAGTGTTTGAATGTTTCAGTCATTGAATTGCCAGCACTCACTTGTAAGTCTAGGTGCTCTTACTGATATTGGCTAGAGGTGGAACTGGGGCACAGTAACTCTGCTAAGATCACACAGAAGATTTCAGGTAGAGTGTGGAATTCAATTAATGTTTTCCTGAACCTGTTTTTTTATTCTGGCTAAAATAATTACAAACAAATATGTCAAAATCACAAAATATATTTCATTTTAAGATCACTATAAAAGCTCTTGTTTCTTTTGGAAGGTTCAGAAGAAAACTTTGGGGGATAATGTGCAAAACTATTTCTGTGAGAGCAATGAGAATGATAGTAATTGTATGCTTCCACGTGAAACAGTACTCTTCTTTTATAAAAGACTTAAGTTACAGCAGACAGGGTGAAAATTTTTATTGGGTGTAATTAATTTGTCCTCCCTTCCTATGTATTCAGCATGAAAAGCCTGACATAGGAAATGATTCTCTTCAGTCACATAAGCAAGTACTTTGGTTCAGAACTTCAGTACTTTGATTCTCTTCAGTCACACAAGCAAGTACTTTGATATAAATAATAACTAAAAAGCTGTCTTGTATTGCTTTCTTCTATACAGTTAAGAACCTGTATTGACAACTTACTTCTCGTATGTAATATATTTTTTTAACCTATACACTTCTTTTAAAAGCTACTGATCTGGTACTGAGGAAGATGATCAACTTTTCTGACTGCACAGTATGTCTTGATAAGAGAAATGCTAGTGGTAAAATTGAATTTTACCAGGAACCTCTGCTATACAAGTGTTCCTTCAGGACTCGTCTGCATTTTACTTATGATAACCTCAACTCTAAAATGCCATCAATTATTAAAGTAGGTATCCAAAATAATTATTTTTGCTACTCACTTAAGAAGTTTTGAGGCTTTTCAAAATATCCTTTAAAATTTTAAGTAAAATGAAAAGCTTATACTGTTGTGTTTTGCTAAAGAAATTTTTAAATTGTGTTTTGTTCATACGATGCAGTTAGTTTATGTACTATTTTCATTTTTTCCTGGAGTGTAGAAAAGCCCCATAATTGTAAGGGGGGAAGGAAAGTCTGCAGATAATCTGTTAAAAAACCCCCGGTGGTATACTTTAGGGTGTCTGCAATAAGATGGAAAGGAGTTTTTTTGCCTTAAGTTATTGTTTCAAATGTAACTCCACCTCTTATGAATAACAAGAAGCATCAGTGGATTGACACTCTGCAGTGAACCACATGAGATGGATTAGCAAGCCAAACTCAGCTCCTAGTGAGCAGGGGCACATTATTATTATTATTATTGTTATTATTGTTATTATTATTATTATTATCATCATCATCATCATCATCATCATCATCATCATCATCATCATCATCATCTGTGGGTCATCAGGATGCAGTTTTTTAGCGACTGCGTAAAATATTTAGCCAATGATCGGAAATAGCTGTTTTTTCATAGGGCTGAAGCAAAAAGAACTGCTATTAGTAAATATAACAACTTCATTAATGGAATTAAATTTAATCTGAGGATGCTAAAATCCTTTAGAAACCTCTGTTGCAAATGGTATTACTGTAGCTTCAGCACCCTGAAGGGTTGGTTACTGAAGGACAGTGGTTTTCCAACTCAGGACAAAAGCCAGCAGTACTCCATCTTTCTCTCCAAATCTGGGAGGTTCTTGCTAATGTGAACTTTAATACTCTCTGTTATTAACTTACTAAAGCATGTCTGATTTTAAGTCTTGAGAGGAGGTTTCCAGGACATGTGCCCTTTTGATTTCTTTGTAAGGGCTAGAACATTTTAATAGCCTTCATAGTTTTGATTACTATGTCCATTGCTAAGTTTTGGCTAAACTAATCTTAGGGAGTTTAAATGGAGTTAAAACTTTTCAAAGGGGGGCCATTTTTAAGTGCTTGGATATATTTTTGTATGCTTTTGAACTGGGAGTACTCAGCTCCTACTTTTAGTTTTAGAATGAAAATAATGTATATGGGTGGAGGTGACAAAATACACATAAATTATTAGAGTTGTAAGCTTTTTGTTGCTGTTCTTGTAAAATTCATCATGGAATGAGGCAACCATGAGGCAGATGAGCTGATGTGGACTGGGGATGTGAGTCCTGCCTCCACCTCTTTGTAGCAGCACTGAGATTTGTCTGACCTCTCAGTAATCTAAATTCACTCACTGTGTTGGCACTGTGTTGGAAGCTAGCTCTACACAAAGGTTATAGTTTTCCTACAGTTTTAGGGAGATAAGTCAATCTTCTGCGGGCCAACTGAGTTCTACTGACAGAGGAATTGTATTAATTGCCTACAATGCTGCTTAGTGTTCCTGTCCTCCTCTAGGACATATGCTCTTTGTGTGCCTTTAAAGAGGCTTCTGGCAAAGCAATCCTTCATTTTTCATTCCACATCTTAAGAGATTTATTCCTTATCCATCCTGTTGTTCTTCTTCACGGGAAAGGTTTGCTGTTAACAGCTTTAAATCAACTGGCCTTGGAAAATTGGCATGCAAGGATTAAATTTTGATTTCTAAAATGTATCTTAGGAGTTTTCATGCTTTTTTATCTCAGAGAATTAAAAAAATAGCATAATTCTGACACCTGACATATTTAATCTTGTCTGTGTAAACAGCTGATATAGTGTTATTACTCATTCTCTATGACTCGGGCTAAGACTTCATTAATTTGCACATATGAAAGTATTAGCATGTATTTATATAAATACTGATTTTACTACTGTTATATTATTTACCCATGGATGTGCTATACTGTTTACAAAGTAATTTTACATGGTTTTTGAATTGGATTGCATTAAGGCCAACACTGGTATGTAATTACTTTTAATTTCCATGATTTTCGCCTGCAGCATGTAGAAAAACTGGACCTGGAGTTGAAAATATGTCTAATGTTGGACAGTAGTTTTGGTACAATAATTTTATTTTATGCAGCTCTTTCTTAATGAAAGGTACCTTTCTTATCTTGTTTGACTTTGATGTTATAGAATGATCACATACTCAAAATACTTTGAAGTATTTAGCTGTTTAACAGTTAAAATTTTTAAAGAAGGATAAGTTTTCATGCCAACAGTTTTCGTCTTTGCAAAGCTTTCTTTCATTTAGTGAAAGGTGCCTTAACTGCACGTTTGAAATGGAATATTCAGAGGAGCCAGTTTTCTGCACTGCAGTTGGAATTAATTCTTCCCCCCATTACTTGGCCACTTGGAACAATGTTTGGAGTGGAAAGAATCAAAATGAAGGACCTTATATTTTAAAACTAGTATATCTAGAGTTTATTAGATATACTACCTCGATATCTGGGTTATCTAGAGCATGCAGAGGTTTTAAAGAAACTCTATAATGAAAATAAAATTACAGCATTGTAAGAGCATTAGTAAATGCTCTTACAATTATTAAATGCTCTTACATCACTTACATTTGAGAAAGTTCTTCAGCAATAACTTTAAAAAACAAATACATAAATGTTTCTGTGTATGTAAAACATGTTACACTTAATTTTTCAGCTGAAGATCTCTTGTGTGACAACCCAAGTGAAAGTTTTTGGTAGGCTTTGTTTGCAGCCCTTTGCTTTCTGTTGTATTGCAAATCTCATTTTTGGAAATAAAATGTCCGTACCTAATGAATACAGGGTTGTATGGTTTAAAACTGGGCTTTACTGATGTCAGAGCTTTGTTGTTATTTGTTTTTGTTCTGTTTTCCTGTTACAGATTCACACATTAGTTGAAAGTTTGAAACTTTCAATCTCCGATCAGCAGCTTCCTATGTTTATACGTATAATGCAGCTTGGGATTGCTCTGTATTATGGAGAAATAGGCAACTTCAAAGATGGAGAAAGTGAAGATTTGATTTGCCACACTAAAGATATGTTGGGAAATATCACAGGTGAGTACAGTTTTTAATTTGTAAGAAGAAATGTTAAAAACATTCCTTTCTTTGCTTTTTGCAAATGTAAATATCCAAGTCTAGTTCTTGCCAAGTATCTTGATAGTCTGCAGTTTGCTAGAGGCATTGTACTAGGTAAGGATGCAGTGCTTTAACATGCTTAATGTTATGTTCTATAAGGAATTCTGATGGTCTTAATTAAACTGAGGTTAAATATGATCTATATTTTGGGAGTTGTGACACTGTAGGGTACTTTGGATTTGTCTGTCAATATATCATGCATTAAGGCACCTTTCCATAAGGAAGTTTGAAATGAGCAGCAGCCACGTTTGAGCTAAAAAGAGAGAAGCCAAAGTGTGCGTCTTAATTTCTTTGAAAATGGTCATTGAGAATAGATGTATCAGAACTTGTTCTAAGCAAGGAAGTATTACTTTGCACTGTTTGCCATAGCTCTGTCCTTTTACCTTGTCTGGTCTCAACTTTTTATTTTCATATAACATGTGTTCCTTCTTCTGTGTGATCTTTTGTGATAACTTAGTGCAACAGGATCTTTTCAGGAGCATTGCACTGATGAGGGGTAAATTTTCTTTACCTTTGTGTGATTACTTCCCATCTGCTGCTTCTCAGGAACATGGGGTGACTCTTGGGATGATTCTGTGCAGGGCCTGGAGTTGGACTCAATGATCCTTGTGGGTCCCTTCCAACCCACTTTATTCTGCAGTTCTCTGAATTTATTTAGAGATTTGTATTTTAATTTTAATCTCCTCAAGACAAAAGTTTTGGTTATTTTTCCAAGGTTGTATTTGAATCTGGGGAAATAGGAAGAGAAATTTACCTCACCTATAAAATTCTTGGAATTTCATTTGAAGGTGACATATCTCTCTTAAGCTAGGCTTAAATTTATAATATTACAGCAGTTTAAAGCTATGCATAAATGAATAAATTAATTATGTTCTATTGAAGAAATATATCATTTTAATTTGCATTAGGAGACTGTAATTTTTTAAAAAATTCTGTGTTGCTGTCTTCTCTGGTTTCAGAGAAATAGATACATGATGGGTAAATGACAGCAGTGAAAATTTTTTTTCCAAATATGGCCTTCACTGTTGTTTGGCACAGACGACTGTTTCACTCTTATTTCAGATGTAGAATTCTCTGTCATGTTACCGCTGTGTGGAAATGAGAAAACAAATAAGATATCTGTAAATAGTTTGCTTTTATTGTCTCTAAGGATGGGTTTTCTGCACTAGAAACTCTGCATTGCAAACATGAGTTCATTACACAAGACATATGATTAGAAGGAATTAATATTCTGCAAATATTGGCTTAATATTCTGCTGAGACTTTAAAAGCATACAAATTTTAGAAAAATCATTAGTGTGTATTTTAATAACTTTCTGTATCTAAGCAATGATTTGTACTATTTACAGGAGAAAGTGTCAGGAAGTTTTCTCTGAAACACTGCATTGCCCTTGCTTTCAGAAAGAGGGTTGTCTCTGTATCATCAACATCTTTCTTTGGTTAGTAAGAAGTTTCCCCCAGATTTGGCTAAGTGTTTATGCCGTAGAGGATTACAATATATCTAGAGTTGCTTGAATTTTGTGGCTGCATTCCTGGAGTCGGTAAGGCAATAGGGCTATTTGACTACAGGAAAGACACACAAAGAATGGAGAAATTATATGAGTCAGTATAAGAACAGCTGGGATGGGTAAGCAATGACTTTCAGAAGAAAAAATAGAAGGGTTGGAGACAGAGTAACTGGGATGAGAAAACTGGAAGGAAGCTTTAACTGTGGAAGAGGACAGAAGTCAGCAGTGCTATGCAGGTTTTACTTGGCTTCTTTTGTTTAAGGTGTGAAAATGTGGTGATACAAATGTAGTTTAAGCAAAGATTAATGTTAAAAGGCATCTGCCTACAAGTACTCAGTCTCTTTTGCATCTAGAATTAAATTTGAGAGTCTTACATCCAAATATATGTAAAATCTTTGGCAGTCCATCTTGTCATCCGTGTTTTTAATGTATACCTTTGGGAAGGTTGAATTGTCATTGGTGTTGGTCAGTCCCATTTACATTCTTTTGAACAACTATCAGTATGACTTCCTAGCTTTTCATAAGACAGCTGTCTCAAAAAGAAATAGTATAATGTAAATCCACACTGTTATACATAAGATTTTTCAGAAGAGTCAGTGATAAGACTAAGATTGCAAAAGAAATCTGTAATTTCCTACACAGCTTTTGTTCAGCTATGCTGTCCTCTAACATTATCGTTGTACTTAATTATATGATTATGTGTATTTGACAGAACTATCTCCTTCAGAACACAAGACAGATGGCAATTGTTGGATGGCCAAGGCAGAGATGTAGAGGCAGTTTTAGAAGCCCATTTATATCTTTACTGCAAAATATTTTGCCACACACAGGCTAAAATGAGCATGCCATTTATACTTGTTTCCAGTGTCTTAGTTGTGAATTTGTAGTAGCTTCTTTGGTTTATAGGAGACAAATTGTGAATAAGAAAATGCATTTTAATGTATACACTATTTAGTGACACAAGAATGAACATCTACATCTCTGTCCTTGAAGCATGTACTAAGCTTCAAGTTTCATACAGTTTCATGGCTGATGCAATGAGATGAAAATTCATGCTATTGCCAGCAGGGATGCATTCCTTCCTTCTTCCTCTAGTGCCAGCACTTGTATTGATGTAGCCACAGGCTAGGCTGGATCACTCATACCTGGCTGAAAATGTGTAGAGACAGAGAAATAAATAAATACTAAGAGAGTAATTTTCTACTAGGTTAATTCCAGATTTATGTTGAGAGATGCCAGTTTCCAGACACCTACTACACATAAATATCTCAAACCCTTTAAGAGAAAGTAAATTTCTGAAGGTCAAACATGATTTGAGCATGAAAGCAGTGAGATGCAGTCAACTGCGCTCTTGTAATATATATAAAATGTATTTCTTTACTGGAATCACTGCCCTGCATCATGGAGCAAGACTTCCAGTGTGAACTCTTTATGAATGGCTAGAAAAAATGGATTTAGAAACCTGATGCAGGGTAACATTTTGTCCTTTAACAAACTCATGGAAGTAAAACACGGGTTTTGTCACTATGTTTCACTGCCCAATATGTTTACCGGTAATGAAGTGGTTAGTGTAGTTAGTTCAAAGCAAAGAGACTTTGTATTTCCCAAGTACATACTCTCCTTCATATATTCGTTGTTATAAATGAATTTACAATGTATTTATGTTTGTAGTGTTTAGAGGGTGCTGTGTGTTTTTTATCAGGCTGATGTGCATATTTTCTTAAGTTTGGTGATTGTATAGGGGCTGTAGTAGTTTTAATTTAGTGATAGAAAATAGATATCGCTTCCTCTTTCAATTTTCTGTCTCACAGTATATAGATAGAGGAGCTAGGGTAAAATGGTGCTGATTTTAATGCTTTCCAAAATATTAAAAAAATATGATAATCCAAACAATTACTTGGCATATTTTACTGTTCTCTCTGTGTACTTCAAAAAGGGGTATGCTAAATGATGGCTGAAATTTATGGCCAGGTAGACTAAATGTTATGTGTGACCCAGGTTCTACAGCTCCACCTTTTTTACAGTTTTTGCCAGGCCTTGCACCATTTTTTTTGTGCTTGCCAACAGCAGTCTGTACTGAACTACTTGAGTCATGATCAGTGTCAGTTTTTTTCCTTCTACAGCTGACAGTTCTTCCCCTTGTCTTTTTTTAAGATTCTGTGTTCACCTCTTCTGTATTTGCTGTGTTTCAAGATTTGCTCCTGGATTTAAATCTGCTCCTTGAGACTTGTGTGGAGAGCAGAAAGGGAGCTTGCACTGCCTTTGTGAGAGGAGGTGCCCTTGCCTCTTAGGCATGTGCAGAGAATTCTCAGGAGTGCTTTTTTATTCCTCTTTCTTCAGTTATGCAAGTATAAAGAGAGTTAAATGCTAAAGACTAGTTAGACTAAGCAGTAAAAGGTCTGAAACTCGTAAAAATGGGATCTCTGAGATTCAAAATACATGAATAGAATTGGAATATGGCTATTTCTGTTCTCAGTTAAATGATTCTTTGAACATAATGTTCACCTTCAGGAACAGTACTGCATCCTGTACTACCTATAGTAATTCTGAAGTATTTAATAGCCCTTATGAGTCCTGCAAGAGTGATGATGAAACCAGATAAAAGCTATTTGTGCTCTTTGTACATGCAGTACTACCTGTTTATATCATGAGTCTTAGACTTGAATCTTTGGGGAAGTTCTTGCTTTGCTCTGCATGCTGTCTCTGCTGATTTTCCGAGACAACCAACATTTTGACTTTTGACTCACAGATGGATACCAGCTTTTTTGAGCCTAGATGAACTTGATCTTTGAATATTTGAAAAGCTTAGTTTTAAACATAGGATATCTTTGATCTGTGCTGTATTTACACTTTTTTGCATTAGACTGTTGTAACTGAAGTACTTTTAAATTTAATTTTAAAATTTGAAACTACAAGATCATAATATCATTATTTAGTCAGATTTAATTTTACAACTTTAGAAGGACTTTAATGGAAGCAGTCTTGAAGACTTCTGGTATAGATGCCAAATTCTGGTCTCTCTGCAGATGTATGATACTAAAACTATGGCAAAGACCCTTAATATTTTTTGGAGAAAAATGTTAATGAATTAAAGAAGTGCTTGAAAACTCATATTCAGTAATTTAAAATTTGTACTGACTTCTATGATTATAAGCCAAGTATCAGTGAATGCTGTGTGGAATACAGTCCAAGATAAATTTCACATACCATAAATTTGAATTTAATAAATAAATTTTTAAGTATGATTTATCTGAAATTTAGCTTGATTTTTGTTTTGAAAGGCACAGAAGATGAAGCAAGCTCAGTAATGCAATATCCTACACAGTACATTAGTCAAGATCCTTATTTCCATCAAGATGATGACCAGCAACAAGGATGGGTTTCTTGGGCTTGGTCTTTTGTTCCTGCTATTGTGAGTTATGATGATGAAGAGAATGATTCTGGTGGAATTGGTGATGGAACAGCAGAACAGCAGAAGTCTCAGTCCCTCAAGGATCCTATTATTTCAGTTGGGTTTTACTGTACAAAGGCAACAGTGACTTTTAAGGTAAATATTTCTCTGTGTCATAAAGGATTCATTTGACTTATTGAGGAAGTGCATAAAGATTTCCTGAGCATTCAAATACTGTTTGATTCAAGACAAGTATTGTTGGTATTATGAGGGGAGTATTAAGTTAATGAATAACAAGAAATGTGAAAGCTGAAAATTCCCCTTCCATCGTACTGGACTGATAATGGCAATGTGAGTAGTTTTTGTTATTTGAGCTTAGAATTTGAGTGTGAACTTTTTAATGTTCAAAGGAAACCACTTAATTTACTTAGATTAATATTTTTAGATGGGACAAAAAGCCTGAAAGCATTCCGTGAATGTTCACTGCAATATTCTATCCATCTAATCTTTATACAAATATGTATTTCTTTATAAAAGCCCCTCTAATTTAGAGCTAGGATTGGAGGAATTTTTAGAGACTATTCTTTTTTGGACTATTGTATGTGAAAATACCAATTTAACTTGATAATGCTGAATTAATTTTCCAGAGGTTGAAATTGTAATGAAGGAAAAAAAGATAAATAGTACATATAGGCTGAACTATAAACAGTATATGTAGAGAAAGATTTAATGTAAGTTCTAAGCACAGCTGGAAATTGTTGCTGGCCTTCTAATATTTTGTAAGCTTGCAGAAGGGAATTTAGAGAGTCTGACTATAATATTGAGATGTACTGACAGAAATTAGAAATTAAAGTATTGAATTAGCAGAATACTTGTAATGTTTCAAACTATTTGCAAGCAATTCTATGTGCATAATTTTGCCAAGTGGCACTTGGCTTTACAATGAAGCATATATTAAATCAAGGTCAGAACTTTGCCACAGAGTAATTTAGGGTGATTTTTATGACTTTGAGCCTTTCAGATTAACTGCAAGACTTTTGTAAATCTCATACAAAAATTATGTGCCTGGATTATACCCAGTACCATCAGGAGCTCCCTGTCCCTTTTCTGCCTGTTTGGCTTGACATCTGTGCACAAGAATGTTTTGTGGGGCTTTATGCCTAATTTAGTTTTTTTTTGTTTAGTGGTGTAGAAGGGCATTTCGCTGCTCAGCAACTGCCAGAAAGGGTGAGACAAGTGACTTTGGAAGCTGTAGATATTCTGTGGGGATGTTGATGTTTTAAGCCTTCAGCCTCCTGAAAAATTTGGTTGAAAAATTTGAAGATATCAACAGCATTCAAGTGTTCAGTTGTGTTCTTTTGTGTCAATCTGCTTCAGCTTTCATTAAAAGACACTAAAAAGAAATAATATAATTTTTTCCCCTGCATTAATTATATTCCTGGGACACCACTTGAAAATTAACAAGCCACTAAAGTTCAAGTTTCTCATTTATCATGGCTCAGTATCTTCTTTTACACTATGTCATACAGTAGTAATTTTGTGCTCTTGTTCCTCATGCAAGAAAACTCATTAAAAATAATATGAACTTATTTTTTTGAACATGTGTTTTGCTGGAGAGGGTTTTCCTAATGCTTCATTTGCAAATTCACACATTTTATATTAGGAAGTGATTAAAAACTACTCAAAATGTAACATTTTGCATTCTAGAAATTTTAAATGTGAAGTGATGTATGATGCTAATATGGTGACAGGAGGAAAACAGAATTCATTGTTCTGCTTGCATGCAAGGAGTGTATGGAATTAATTTGTGGTTCATATTTTTGTTAAAAAATAAGGTCAAGTTTCTGCATTAACATTTTGAATAGTTGATATCATTCCAGCTAAAAATCATGCCAAATTAAATGTACCATTTTCTAATAATGGTGAAAACTCTTCTTGTAATTTCTGAGTTCTTTTAATCAATTAATTGCTTTTCCTCTGCAATAATTGCACACAGGTGAAGGGTGATCAGTGACTTTTTTCATCCAATTTTCTTGGACATTCAGATTACAAAATTTTAAATTGAAACAGCATCCATGTGTATCCAGTCTTGAAAACAAAGAGTGTTTAGATATTAGTTTATAAAAATTAGAATTTGAAGTATTTAATCTGTTCACCATAAACTAACTTGCATATTTTTGTGCCAGATGTAATATATTCAATATAGAGTGCCTCTTTTTACTTTTTTATCTTAGCTGTAGGTTATATGCTTTTTAACCTGTGCTTGTTTTCTCATTTTGAATTTTTATATCAAAATCATGCAAGAAATATAAATGCATGTTGCTCTTGATTGCCATGACATGAAACAAAAATGTGTAAGGTTATAATCAAAATGTGTCTGCAATATTATAATGATGTTTAATTATTTTCTGGGGAAAATAAATCAAGTATTTATGGATTTTTACAGCAGTTTATAAGCTTATTTGATATTTATAGTGCAGCTGTGTATCTGTTTCATCTTTTCACACAGTTTCTCTTTTGGTAAGCAAACTGAAAATACTATAGTGGATTTTAAACATTCTGTTATAGCGTATTTCAAACTGACATTGAACATGAGACATTCTGGATATGGATAATGTGCTACAGCTGTTTAATTGCACCTGTTTCCTGACAGTTAATGTATTTTTGCCCATAGTTTACTTTGTCTTTATCAGTTCTGTGTATTAATGACCATACTGTCATTGAATACTAATATTGACTTTTATAAGGTGTTTATCCTGTTGTTCTGTAGCTCACTGAAATGCAAGCTGAAAGTAGTTATTACAGCCCTCAGAAAGTAAAATCCAAAGAAGTTATATGCTGGGAACAAGAAGGAACTACAGTTGAGGTAATTTTACATTGACAGGGCTTTTTTGGTACATTTTAAGCAAAGTACCAAATAGTTGCCAATAAAATATTTTTAAATTATTTAATTGCTGATCTTTCATTTTCTGTCATATTGTATGTGTTTGTTGTAATAATCATGTAGATAATAACTCTCTAAACTTCTGTGTTGTAGTGGTTGAATACTACAGTAATACCTTCCTTTCAAGTGCCCTGTATGATTGCTATTTATTAAAACTGTAAATATATAAACTAAGCATATTTTGCTTCATTTTCATCCATCTTCTCTATTTCTTGTGGAATAGAAGGCTTAAAAATTTATCACTTTTTTCTTTTTCCTCACTAGGTCCTTATGAACGGTGAACTTTTTTTTGATTGCCAGATAGGTTTTGTTGGTTGCCAAGCTATGTGCCTTAAAGGAATTATGGGAATTAAAGATTTTGAAGAGAATATGAATAGGAGTGATGAAGTGAGTATGTTGGAATATCAGTTGATTTGCTCAGTAAGCAGTTTTGTTATCCTTTATTAAAATATCTGATTGCAAAAATTGAGAAGACTGCTGTTACCAGCTGTGATTTTTGGATATTACTGTGATACAGAACTCAGTGTCCATTCCTTAGAGTTGAAAAGACAAATATCTCAGATTGAGAAGAGGCAGAACATAAGACTTCTTAAAAATCTTTTTGGACAGTAACCCATTGTTGCCTTTGTGATTTTGTATGACAAATTAAAATATATTTGAAAATCTTTGAAAGTACTTAAATCAACTGAAGATTTGAAGGGAAAAATGGGAACACTGTATGGTGAAGATAATAGAAATGTGGCACAAATACTGAAAGAGTGTCTTACCTCACTTTTCAGTGAGATTGAGAGCAGTATGAAGTGAAGGAGTTAGACAGTATTAATTCTTGTATTTTAAATAGATGCAAATCTTCAATTGTTTAAGAAAAAATCAGGTATCACTGTCAACTACTTTATTTATATAAAATTATTTAATGAAGTGTTACATGAAATTCTAAATTCAATAATGATGATTTTCAGTTGATGTGTAGGTAGGGTAATGCCCTAAAGTATTGGAGAACAGCAACTATTATCTATGTTTAAATAAAAACAAATAACACAGCCAAGAAGAGACCTGTTAACTTGATGTTAGTGCTCTGTGAACTCTTGTAAAGTATTCTAAAAAGGAAAATAAGGAATATGGAAGAAAATAAGTGCCTGCATTTATGTCAAATATCTCCTAATCTGGGAAATTGTATACTGTATTATGATAGATGTGATGGGGCAGCTTCTTACCTTTCCCCTGTGAGAGCATCATGGCTTGGCACCCATCTCAGGTGTTTGTGTTTGCAGAGCAGAAAACAAGAAAATATTATGACATGACTGCTGAGTATGACACTGTTGGGATTTTAGGGATGCAGTGGGACACACTACATGACTGGTGTGCTGTTATGGATACACACAGGCTTTTCCAGAAGGAGAGGCTGGGGAGGCAAGGATGAACCAACTGTAAAAATGCAATGCTGGACTTGTTAAGGACAAGGGAGATGTGGTTGGGGATGTGAGAGTGGACAGCCACCTTGTCCGTGGCAACTGAGATTGTCAGGTATAAAATCTTGGGAGAACTGATTTTTTAGACTGAGGTGAGTGGGTGAGCAAGAGAATTTCACAAAATCATAAAATAGTCTCTTTTGGAATGAACCCAGAAAAAAAGTCAAGTCCAGCACTTAAGTGAATAGCCCATACAGGGATTGAACCCACAGCTGTGGCATTATTAGCCCCATGCTCTGACCAATGAAGATAATTTCCTTTAAGTTAGTTAATAAGGAACGTTTGGGGTTTTATTCTTACTCGTTTTTCTGTCACTCTCTAGTCCAGGAATTTAGGAAAGTATCTGCTTTATGACAGTGGTGATGATACTACTTTCCTGTTGTCTGTGTGCTGCTGTGCTTGTGGGATTGGTCCTTTCATAAAGGTTCTGGCTCTGCCTGTGATTGAGAATAGACAGTTGCAAAAAGTAAACCTCCTAAATAACTTTTTTGGATATAATAACTCTTAATTAACTCTTGTTAGGAAAGTTGTATTGATTTCAGAAGGGTAGAAGTCTGGGAGGAGACATGCTAAAATCTAGATGAATAAAGAATGATCATGTAGCAATGAGGTCATACATGGAAATAACTGATTGCCTTGAAGATGATGAATACAGCATCTGAAAGGACTGGGCAGCCAGAAAAGGAGAGTGCAGTGACAAGGTTGTATAGAGAAGAGGACTGGGGCAAGATTTGGAGTGATGATGATCTGAGGTTATTTGCTGTTAAAATGCAGCTAATATATTCTATATCCTGAGTTGTATCATATTCATTGGTTCAGGCAATTTTTATTGATTTGAAAATGGGGAAGGAGTGGACAGGAACTTGTGTTATATTAATTAAATTAATTTCTTTGTTTCATCTTCATTCATAATGAGACATGCTCTTGAGGGTTACTACTCTTGTGTGTGTTGTATTTGTGTTATGACAGAATTTAACTACTCTGTTAACTTGACTGTGTTTTTTTTTCTTTTCCTACTTCACTTTCTACTGCCTCATGAAGGAGGCATGCTTCTTTAATTGTGGAGAAAATTTGAGCGTGAAAGGAATGACATACCTTACCAATTCACTATTTGATTACAGAAGTCCAGAAAATAATAGTATTCGTGCAGAATTTATATTGGATGCAGCTCATCATAAGGTCAGAGAATTACGTTTTTCTTATAAAAAAATTTCCAGTGCTCTCTAATGGATTTCTTCTAATTATTTAGATCTGTGTACTATTGGAGGACTGAATTCTCTTTACTTCTACACATTTAACTGAATCTTACTTTGCAGCTGGCCAGAAAAAAAAAAAAAAAAGTAAATCTGTTTTTGTTAAAAAAAAGACACCCACAAAACCCAAGCCAAAAACACAGCCAAACTAAAAAAATGTGTCCAAAAGAAACCTCAAACTCCCCTCCTGCCCCAAAAACTGAATTAATGTCATAGTTTCCAAAAGCAGTAACCACAGAACATTTTAAGAGGAAAAGAGACATATGAGAGAATACTAGCAAAAGTCAAGCTTTACCAGCACATATTTTGAACCCAAACAATAAGTGGTCTATGGTCTTCAAACTAAGAAGTGCTGTCAGATTTGGACAGTATTAATTTTATTGCTGCGTTCTATATTGGTCTACTTAGAGAAAATTTTGCTAATTCTCCCTTTTGTGGAGACAAATTTTCAGTCACCTCTAGTCTCTGTTGTTGGAAATTGTGCAGTAAAGCTTTATTCCCTGGTTGTCTGCCGTTATTAAAGATTGGTTGCAATGACCAAGCTCGTCCTTTTGAGATGTGTTCATAGGTGGAGGTCTGTGCTGTTTATTGTACAGGTAAGCCATTTACAATTTTGGAATGTATGTAATTTCCTTTAAATTTAACTATTTTCACCTTTTTAGTACTATTGATAAAGTGTAACACTGAATAATTACGTGAAAAAATGAGTTTAGTAAAATCACAAGTACTTATAGTCAATCTTTTCCTATAGTGTGTTTTAAGCTTTACTCTATCCTTGGTCTGTCTTCAATGCTTTCACAATTTGCTCGTTTTTTTAGCAAGATTGGAAGCAAATTTCCTGTGTAATGTATTATATTATGTATGAATCCTAATGTTGTCATAAAGTCTTGATAAGTTTCCTGCTGCTGAAAGATAAAACCACAATATTCCTTGAATAGCAAAGCCAAATTGAACAAGTTAAAGTTTTCAGTGTATTTAATTAGGTTGATGTATTGCATGCAAGAGGTCAAATGAAAAATATTTAGTTCATTAAAGGTACTAATTGACTAGATGTTATTGATGAATTGATCAGCATGTCCACAGGAATTATGGATGTGCATTTGTGTGGCCTTAAATGGAAGTTGCATTACCTATCAGAAAGGTGAATTCTTTGTGATAACCTCTGTCCTTTGCTTTGATAAGCCTTTCCCTGTGTTGATGCACAAATCCAAACATGAATGTCTCTTTAATACAGTCTATCAGTTGGTAATCTCAAGATTCTTTCCTTATACAACATTTTCTTTGTTTACTTTGCTTTGTTGGTAGGAGACATACACAGAGATAGCTGGAATGCAGAGGTTTGGGGCTTTCTACATGGATTACTTGTATACAATGGAAAGCACCGGTGGCAAAGGTACCTTTTTTTCCTTTATTTACCCTGATAAATAATAGAAACAAAGACTTTTCATGCCCAGATGGTCCTTGATCAACTGTCCTCTAACTTACCTTAGATTTACCATCAGGATCATCATTAAAATGCTTTCATCTTCATTGATGTTAGTTGTTTTGGTTAGCTGTTGATTGTTGGTATTCTTCTTTTTTTATTTTTCTTTTCTTGCGTAAGTAATCATAATAATATTTTTTATAGTTGCTAAACTGAAAGTAAATATCTTGTAGCAGTGGTGGAATTCATAAAATACGATGTCTTTTTAAAAGTTATTATTTTTGACTTTGCATATTAAAAATATATTGAGAAACCTTGGTTGAAGAATGAGATCGATCATATACTTGGCACAGGAGCTGAAAAGGGCTATTGTTTTTCTTCTATGAAGAAAAATGCAAGGATGCAAGAAAGTGTGAAGAATTATCTTTAAATATATATATCTAAACAACTTGGTGAGCAAATATTAGCCTAAACCATGTGCATATAGATATTGGATAATTCTAAATAGTTTTTGTGATTCCAATAAATTCTTTTCTAAGTCTGAGAAGTGGATTTAATGAAGTTAGTATATCTACTTTTGTGGGTGTCACAAAAGCTGGGACAAAGGAGTTAATCTATGAGCAAGTAATATGTTTATATTTTTTCACAGATATTCTTATCACTGATTGTGATATAATTTCCCCCTCACTCCTCAGAACACTGTCATTTACAGCTGCTGTTCTGCAGTTTTATTGTCAGATTAATATTACTTTCGTCCCCATTTGTGTATTTATTATTGTGCATACTATTTCTCTGGATATCTGCTGGGAACTTCTTGCTATTTTGTGACTGAACATTTATCTGTCCTTGCTACATAGTCCAACTAATCTGGGGTTTTTTTTGTGTTTCTATTTCTGTGTAAGAGAATACACAATTCCTAATGTTTGGCTTAGTTTTCTGGACATGGTGGACATTAAGTCTAAAAGGAGCAGGAAAGAAACTTCCTGTTTCCTTAGAGATGGATCATGAAACATTTACAAAAATAAGTAAATGATGCTATTGCCCTCAGCCGTAGAGGCATACACCAGGGAATTTAACAGTTCTTTCTTGACTCTGAGGCTTTCCTCTGTGCCATGAGAGTGGTGTGAAGCTCTGAAAATTTACAATTAAGTCAAATATATACTGCAGACTTCTGGCTTTAATAACGATATAAGTGTTTTATTGCACACTGAACTCCTATGCAGAGAAGTTGAAAACCTCGGGTAAGCCTTATCTCCTTTTGAATCTTAGTGTAGAAATTTAAATATGTGCAGACTACGTGCATTATGAAGAAAAATTGATTTTGTGGAGTATTTTTTCTTGTTTCTCTGAATGCATAAGGAATGTTGTGATCATATCCCTTCCTGACTTTTAACTAACGCTTTTCAGAAATTACTGAACTCAGAAATGCTTTTTTATTTTCCTCAGTGTCAGACTATTGTGTTTTCTGACTACGTTTTTCCCTCCTTAGCTTCTCTTTTTTTCCTACCAGGATGATTTCTCATAGGTTTGGCTTCTATTTTCTCCATCAGTCACTAGGAAAACACCTCACAAAATGTAGCTTGGCTTTCTATCAAGTCTTACTGTGTGCTTTTATTTTAATATTGTTCCTTTAATTTCAGGAACCTGGCTGTGTAAATAATAGAATAATTAATTTTTAAATTGTTTAAATGGTTGTTGTTTTTCTAGAGTCAAGAACTTAAAATCTTAAATTTTGAAATGTTTTTTTTCCTCAGAAAAGCAAATGTGATGTTTTCTTCTAGTTACTTTCTAGCTAATTTTTCCATATTGTGGGTTAAATGCAGAGTTGTTAAATAGGACGTAAACAAATTGGTGCAAAATATTTATTTAAGATGAAGGTATAAATACATGAAGATTTTGAAAACAATCTAAATCTGCTGCATTTTTAATGTGTTGTTTATATGAAAGTTTGCATTTTACTATTTCTGATTTCGGTATAACTGTTTTTAGTTACCATTGCTACACCCCACATACCATAAAAAAAAAAAAACACGAACCTAAGTTATAGGAGGCAGTTACTGTGATTGTAAGATTTTTATCTGTCAAGGCAATTTTGGTTTGACACATTCTTTGCACCTTTAACCTTTCCTGAAGCATAGGATTACTGATTAAACCACAAGTGCCTCCTGGATAACATTAACCCCCAGGAGTTTCATCTGTCATTTACAGAAGTGCATTAATCAATTTCAGTATTTTGAATGAAAGCAAGATAGTCATGCACAGTAGTCTTATTTATACATTTTGTCAGTCTTCCCCTTCCTTTATTTTTCTGTTTTTTTGCTTTGTGTTTCAGTGCAGAACAATTTCTCTGAAACAATATGTAGCCTGTCAGTTCCCACTGATTTGCATGACCTACAGAGCTAGTAGAGTGTGCTGTTGAAGTTACCTTTTGTTTGTAATGTGTACCTCTCTACTGTGCTGGCAACTTCATTATGCAGCACTCATTTTGATATTTCTGGTTGATTAGTATTAGACATACAATTTACAGGGAGCTTGAAAACTCAGTGGTTGAAATTTGGTTTTCTTTATGCATCCATGAAGTTTCAAGTCACTGTGATCACCCACTTCTGTAGAACCAATAGGTTTTCTACCTTTTCTATTTGCTTTTAGGTGGAATTAACTAGAACTGTTCCAAAAAGTGGTTTGTATAAATTTTGTCACTTAGATATATTATTCATATATATACAATATATACAAGCAAGTCTGATTTTTCCTCTTTTAAAAGGTAGGCTGTTACTACTTCTGGCCTTATTATTTTTTGCCTTATTATTTTTTATATGATGGTATGGCTTTTTGCACTCTTTGGTAGTGTTCATCTGAACTGAATACTGTGTAGAATTGGAAGGATAGAAGTATGTATGTTAACTGCCTATAAAATAAATGCAGAAGTCAGTATGCTGGGTTTCAAACAAATCTCTTTCAGGATTCATTCAAAAGATTGTAATTCACTTCCAGCTGAAGATTTGAGTAGGTTTTATAAGGAAGTATCCTTCTGTCCTTTTATCTTTCTTTTATTGTTCTCTTTCTTCTCAGAAAAACAACAAACCAAGGGAAGCAGAGGCTATAAATGCTCTCACCATCAACTTCTGTTAGGCTTTTAAGGATAAAGTTAATTCTTCTGCTGAGTGCATAAGCCTGTAAAGGCCTGCAGAGCATTATGCCAGCTGTGCATCAAATTCAGCATACTCTCAGTTTATTTGAGGACCTTTTTCCTCACCAGTGCTTAGAAGCAACAGTGTTTTATGGAGTATGATTTAAACATGAAGGAAAAAACCCCCTATGCTTGCTTCCTTTTCCACCAAGCTCAACTTCCCTCAATGTAAAGACTGTTTTGAATGAGTGCAGTTAGAAGAGTACAGTAAAGGAGAGAGACCAAAGGGTGAATGACTGGGTTTCTCTTGGGCAACCAGAAATCATAGAATTGTTGAGGTTGGAAAAGAACTCTTTAAGTCATTGAGTCCAACTGTTAACCCAGCACTGCCATGTTCATCATTAAATGGTGTCCCCAAGTGCCATATTAATGCATTTTTTGATTACTTCCAGAGATTGTGGTTACAGTGCTTACCTTGACAGGTTGTGCCAGTGCCTGTAGCCAATTTCAGTGATATTTTTCCCAATATCCAATCTAAACCTCCCCTGGTGCAACTTGAGACCTCTCATCCTGTAGCTTCTTACTTGGGAGAAGAGACTGACCTCTTGCCCTTGCTACACCCTCCTTCCAGGTAGATCTAGTGAGCAATAGGGTCTTCCCTGAGTTCCCTTTCTCCAGGCTAGACAACCCCAGTGCCCTCAGTTCCTCAGAAGTATTGTGCACCAGGCCTGTCACCAGCTCCACTGTCCTTCTGTAGTCTCAGAACCATTTAGTCTTGATGCTTATTTTGTCAGAGTGTTCAGTTATGTTATGGTCAGCAAGGTATTTAATGTTCAGTGCTGCTGTCAAAGCAATGAAGACACTGTCAAAGTGATGATCTTAGGGAAAAAATCAGAGTGAAGTTCTGCAAGCTAAAAGTGTTAGAGGGGTAGGACTATATTTGTACAAGTCATATGTGACAGGAAAACCTGAGCTTCTGAAATCTGCATGATTTAACTAAAGCATTTCTGTGAAGTATGTTTAGAGAAATAGTCGTGCTGTTGGTGTGACTAGATGAGTAGCCTGTACTCATTGGTAGCTGATGAACAACCTGTATACACTGAATGTGTGATTTTGGTCTATCTTATTACTCTGTTATCTCTATTGGCTTTTTTAAAAAACAGTCTGAGGCATAACGATTAAAGAATTTTTCTTTCTTCTTGTCCATATGTCAGTGAATGGTGGTAAATGTGAATGGAAGGCAGGGTTTATCTTCATTTTTAGTCTTCTTCTTCCAGTCTTGTCATGGCAGCTAACCTTTCAAGGGCCCAAATCTGTCATGTTTCTGCAGCACATCTTTTCCTTGACTGTTGGGGATACATAACTTTGTGACAAGCTGTAGAAAGTTTTGAACAGTGTGACTGTCATTCACATGTTCATTTAAGCTGCCATAGAAATTTAGACACCTCCAAAGAGTCCCAAATTTGAGAAATACAAAGTTCATGGAAGAGTTCATAAGTTTTACTCTGCTTGGAGGCAAGGCAGAAATTTGTCCTGTTTGCTCTGCATTTACCAGAAATAATTTTGTTAAAACCTGTTAAATCAGTTATTGTATATTTGTGTGTTATATTTGCATAGTTATATTTTTCTGTATATTTATTAAGTCTGTGATCACAGGATTTGAAACAGGAGTAGCTGATAAAATATGTTATGTCCAATTGTGTGTAACTTTTATAAAACTTGTTGTAGTTTCTGGGAATCAGCAAGACCTTTCTTCAGTAAAGAGTGAGGATTTTGGAAATGTTCAGGAGATGTCTACAAAAAGCCTCATTGTGGGTCCACTCAATCTTCGACTGGATAGCAGCGCCGTGCGTGAACCGCATCATGAAAATGATAGTTTGTGCTCTGGAACATGAGTATGAACCATACAGCAAAACTAAGCCAGGTTTGCTCCTATTGCATATACACAAATATGCAGAATTATACCAGACTACATTTAGTGCTTTTAAAGGTGCAGTTTTCAAATAGTCTTTTGAGTCCGAAGAGGAAAATGTAAAATAAAGGTAAATTAATCACAATATCCCTATCAGTGTTGGATGTGCTTCTCAGATAATTTCAGACACTTTGAAAGCCATTTGTTTTAATCATAATCCTCATGTTGAGTAAGAATAGCTTCATTTTTTACTCTAGCTTAATTTTGGAGACTTAAAGAAGAAAGTCTTCCTACTGGTATTTATTAGTTCAAAATAATAGTTATATAGGATGAAAATGCAGGGAAATAAGTTATGGTAGACTGTTAAGATGAGTTTCTCAGAGCAATACAGATTTTAAGTAAGGAAAATGCAGTTAGTATTGTATTTAGCCTTAGGTAGAAACAGTGTGGAAGAACATTATTAACTACGAAGGGGCAGGGAGTAAACTTTGCATTTTTTTTGCTAGTCCTTAGGCATTTCTGAGACATCAGCTTTAGGGCACATTTTACATATTTTAGTGAAACATATGCAATCTCCATTTATTGTAGATATTACGGATGGAAGTAGAACTATGCCAAGCTCAGAAGAAGTAGCATCACTGGAGGAATACATTCCCACTAGACTTACAACATTCACTGTTCTTAAGTGTACCATTATAATCCCTGTGGCAGAATTCAATTTACTAGACCACTTGCTGCCTATAATCATGGGTGAGAAGGTATGTATGCACAGATAATGATTCAGTTCTTTATATCAGCTTGTGCTATTCGATATAAATTTTCTTACTGGCCTGTTATTCCATGTGCTGGATGTTTCACTGACTTCTGGATTAGTTTGGTGGCTGTGAGCCTTAACTTCAGATACCTAAAATGAGTGGCATCTGACTAGTTAGACTTGGAAACCGAAGGTGTTATGTATGGGTAGGAAAAATACTTTCGAATGAAAAGGATTTTAAAGCATCAAGCAAATGAGAAAGCAGTAGCTCTGGTCTTTTGATCAGAAGAGCACCTGTTCTGCAGGTCTTCATAAGCTTGGTAAAGTATGAAGTCTTTTAATATGCAGGCTCAATAGAGATGACATAGGTTTTAATAGCCAGCTCTGTATGTACCAGTTCCATACAGGATGTCAGCTGGACTTGGGCATTTAACTGCTGAATGACAAGCTCAGAGAGACAGAAATTTCCTAATAGCCTTCATTTGTTTTATCTTTTGGATATGTATAGTACAATGCCAGCTAAAGAATCCTATACTGGTTTTGTTCTCATTGGTCTCCTTCGTCAATGTACAAAGCTGAGGTACTGTAGGGGTAAATCTGTGGCTTGTAGTGAAGACTTACAGTAGGTGTATCTCTTGTGCCAGAGGCTGGAAGGTGTTTTATGGGTAAGGGAGGGACTGGGAAGAAGAGCAAACTCATCAATTCTTGAGTTAAATTTCTAGGAGTTTTTGTCCAATTTTTTATTTTATAAGCTGAGAGTGCTCTGGTAGCTCATCCTGAAGAAGAAAATGCTTTGAGGAGACCTCATTGTGGCCTTTCAGTACCTGAAGGGGGCTTTTAAAAAGGAGGGAGAGGGTTTTGTACAGGTAGATAATGACAGGAAGAGGTACAATGGTTTTAAACTACTAGTTTAGATGTTAAGAAGAAATTTTTTATTCAGAGGGTGGTGAAGCACAGGATCAGGTTGCTCAGAGAGGTTTTTTCCTTTTGAGCACTTTTTAATACATTGCACTGAGTAGTGCAGTGGGTTGTAGTGCTTTTCACCTTTTGGGCATGGGCAGATGCTATTTTAATAATGGGAGAACAGTCCCGTGTTTGCTGTAGGTTTGAGGTAAAGAAGTTGAATTCCAGTGAATTTTTTGGTTGATGTAGTCATTACTTGGAGTCTCAATTTACATTTTTGAATGAATCCAAGTGTATTTAAAATAATGATTTTGAATTTTAGATTGAAAATCATATGTACGTCAACTTATTGTCCTATTTTGATGCATATTTAATAAAATTTTCAGATTTGTAGTGTAATTTGGATTGAAAGAGATGTTTGGAGGTGTTTTCCAGGAGTTCAACATCCTGGTCAAAGCAAGGGCAGGTCTTCTCTGTACCCTCCCAGTAGGTTGCAGTAGACAGCAGTGGGATTCCTCTCTGGCCTTCTCCAGACTGAAAGACTTCAGTTGTCTCTGTTTCTCTTAAAACAGAGCTCATGTGCTCCAACTCCAAAGCCACTTTGTTTCCAGCAAACTTACTCTGGTACGCCCATGTCCAGCCTGTGCTGGGTGCAGTACTCCATTTTAATGGATACTATGAAAAATAGACTTGGATGGCTAAAATCATGCTATTTATTTTGTATGGAATGGCATCTTCTTTTGTTGATATACCTGGCTTGTCTGTGAATACACAGAAGATGACAGATCAGCATGAGATAAATATTGTGGTGATAATGTTTTGGAGTGATAAAAAGGTAAACAAAGATTTTTATAGGACAAAGTATTTTGAGTTTGCATATTCTTGCACTGGGTTGACCTCAGCCAGCTGCCAGATGCTTACCCAGCTGTTCTCACTCCCCCTCCTCAACAGAGCAGTGGGGGAGAGAATGGGATGGGTCAGGGTAGAGGGGGAGATCAATTACCAATTACCAGTATGAGCAAACAAACTTGACTTGGGGCAGTTAAATTCACTTATTGCTAAGAATCCAAACACCATATATTCCCTATGCCCCTTTTCGCCCTGAGACTCAATTTCACTCCTTCATTCCCCGACTCTTCTACCTCCCACCCCTTAACAGAGGGGGACGGAGAATGGAAGATGGGGGTCAGTCTGTAACAGCTGAGCTCTGCCACTCCATCATTCTCATGCTGTTCTGCCTCAGTGCAAGTCCTTCTGGCAGGTTGCATTCCTTGAGGGAGAATCTGCTCCAGCATGGGCTCTCTTCAAGGCTGCAGTGCCCTTCAGGACACATCCACCTCCTCCAGCGTGGGCATCTGCATGGGCTGCAATGTGGATGTCTGCTTTTGTGTTGTCTCTTTCGTGGGCTGAAAGAGAAGCTCTGCTCTGGTGTCTGGAGCACACTGCCTCCCTGTCCATCTCTGACCTTGCTTTTCATGTTGCTGTTTCTCACTTACTCTCTGAGTCTTTGCAGCCTGTGAGGTGTTTTTGCCCATTCTTAAATGTGTTTGCAAAGAGGTGCCCCCAGCTTGGCTAAGAAGCTCAGCTGTGCTCTGTGGTGGGGCTGTTGCAGCGCTGGCTGGAGCAGGCTAAACCTGGCCCAGGACAGCCCCTGGTGTCCCCTCACAGAAGCTGCCCCTGCACCACCAGCACCTGGACACCTGCACCCGAGACAATTCCAGATAAAAGGTTGATTATTTTAAACTTCAAAGAAAATATTTTGGAAGGATTTGAGGATTTGTAGCATAATGCCATGGTATCCATAAATAGTTTATTTCATGTAGATTTTCTTGTGTGTTTAGGTAAGAACATGCAGATATGATAAATAATACATTTAATTGTTACATAATTTTTTTCCTCCCTGCCTTAGAACTTAAGTGGGCTGTTAAATGCTGCAAGTTTCCAGCCGCTGCGGCCTTTACCTTCTGTGCGCATTCTGGTGGATAAGGTTAACCTGGAGCACTCGGTGCCGATGTACGCTGAGCACCTGGTGCATGTGGTCAGCAGCCTGGGGCAGCCCTCTGACAACCTGCTTCACTACTGCTACCAGCACTGCTATCTGAAGGTCAGTGAGGGCTTGAGATGTGTGCTGAGAACATTGTGTATGTTCAGTTAATCTGCAGTGTTAGCAGGTTTCCTGTAAGGATGTTTCCAGCTAATCTGAAGGGCCATAGAGTAAATACATTTCACAGAATGTTGTTGTTTGGGATTGCTGCTTCTGACTCGAGCCAAGTGTTTTGTAATATACACTGCATACTTCATATGAGGAAACTGCAAACTGAAACCCCAAGGTCCTTGTGACAAGATGGAATTATTCAGAAAGAAACTGTTTTCCTCATCTGAGATAATGCTTCTGTGGTTTGCAGATTGCTGCAAACTTAAAAACTTGATGGGAAGTTAGGAGGAAAAACTGTCACTACTAGTAGTGTTGATAGAGCAAACCCATCACAGTGAAGATATACAATCAAAAACTGTTAACAAACAATTTAATTGTTTTGCATTATAAGAGGGCAGATGTCTGAATGTTCTCAGTTAAAGATGCATTATGTGAGAGGAGCTCTTATTGTGAGGCTAAGGGAAGCTTAAGATATGGAAAACTGTTTTGAGACAATTCAGTTGCCATCTGCTCTGCAGAGGGGTTTTAAAGCAGGCCTTTCCAGCCTTTTAGGATGTGCTTAGGAAGTTTGAAACCTTTTGGGTGCTACTAAAATATAAACATCTCATACTACTACTGTTAATTTTAGTAAGTTTCTCAGTTATTTATTCGCTTCCACGCTGATACTTTACAGAAATTTAAATATTTATTATCTGCATTCAAGAAACTGTGTTTCAAAATTGCATGGCAAGCTTTCAGTTTTCTGGGTGACATGTCACATTTAAAGTGATTGGAATTGCAGTACTGCAAGTCATCTGTATGTTTTTCAGTTTGAGAGGATTTTTTTCTCTTCAGAAAACATTTTAGTAGCAAAATTTGGACATCAGCTTTGGGTTTTAAAGGGTTTATTTGCTAGCTTTAATAGTGGCTGAATTGTTCTGTTCTTGTGAATAGTGGTACAGCATGTTAAAAGACAAGACTACAACAGTTTGTTTGCCATATTGAATGAGGAAAAATAATGAAGAATTCCTGTGATGATTCTTTCTGTAGCCAGGCTCTTATTAAGAAAAAAAGCTTTAAAGGCTAGCTTCTAATTTCCTTAAATACCAGTCTTTGGTGACAACCTGTGTTGTTATAATTACTCAAAGTGATTTTATTTTGTATGAAAGGCTGTATGTAATCTGCAAGTTTAAAGGATATAGACTAAAGTATTTGAGTTGAAAAATTGTAATTCAGTATTCTTTTAAATTCAGCAAACCGTAGTTAACACTTTTTGAGTGAAGAAAATATTTTTACATGTATTTTTAGGGCATTATTTGAAGTATGTTTTTGTAGTTATATTTATGTTTGGGGAAAAGGAATTATCTAAAAATAAACCACTTTTTTTAATATTTCCTGAGTATATTTATACATACAGATGTTATAAAATATCTTGAAAGTAAAGTAATCTAATCACTTGACAATACACCATTTGACCAACTGAATTTGTTCCAGATATTTGGTTTTCAAGCAGCACTGACTTCTTTGGACAGTAAAGGATTATACTGCATCCCTGTTCCAGTTATCCCCTCATTCAGTACTGCTGTTTATGGCAAGCTGATCAAGTTCCCCAAATATTGGTGAGTATACAGTGTGTTTAAGTCACGTGCACAATTACTTTTGAATTTTTAATGAAGGATTTAAAAATGCCAAGCTTTGCATATATCCCTAAACTCTGTGTCCTCTCACGTTCTATTACATCTGTTATCATTCATAGGTTTCTTTGTGAGGATAGCTGTCAATAAACATTTAGACCTGGTTTGGCTGAGAGACCTGGAGCTAATGACACCAAGGTCACAGGTTCAATCCCAGTATGGGCCAGTCACTTCAGATCAGTGATCCTTGTGGGTCCCTTCCAGCTCTGCAGATTCTGTGGTGCAGAAGCCCTGTGGTACATGGCTTTCTTCCAGACATTGAAGGTTTCTGGAACCAGTTGCCATTCTGTCTTGAGCTGATACAAAAGTTACATACTGATGGCAAGCTTGATGTTTGAACTGAATAGGTCAGCTTTTTCTTTTTTATATTCAACCAGATAAAAAGCAACAAACTGAGGAGTAAAACCCCCAAGCATCCCAAATCCACAATGTTTCTGCTACACTTTTGTTTCTCATTACAGTTGGAAGTGCAAACTATTTGTAGTAGCTCAGATGTTAGATACAAATATTTTTCTTCTGAAAACGGTTCTGTACTTTATTATGAAATGTGTTGTATAATTTTTTTAGCCATAAATGCAGTGGAAATTCAGTATTTAAATTTATCTCTGCAGTTCAAATTTTGTGGTCCTAAATGTCAGTATGTAATAGTTCATATTGATAGGTCGCATTTATAAAAACTATTTTTAGGAAAATCCATTTTGACAATATTTTGGACAAGATATTAGTTTTCTTTATCCCTCATTTTGAGTAGTAACTGTCTGCAATCCTGGTTAATGACTAAATCCATGCAAAAAAATTACATGGAGTGATAAGACAATAAAAAAGTATGTTAATTTTTAAATATTTTGGCTTCAAACATTGGGTTGAATAGCTAATTTGTAAGGTACATTTGTTTGTGAAGCCTTAATGGATTATACAAAAATAGTTGTGTAGTTGTTCTTAGTGTCATGTAAAGAATGTACTAATTTTTCTTTCACAAGCTGTGATACCATATTAAATTAATGGGTTTTAGCATTATCAGCACACCACCAGGTGGTAGCAGCCTAACTGACTTTGTCAAAATTTCTATCAATAGTTTACAAAAGTATTAATTACTTTGAATTAGTTGCTCTTGTGTTCTACCATTTGGCAAAAAAAAAAAATTCCAGGATACCCTATAGTCAGCACAGATCAGAGTACTTCAGGACTTTACAACTGACAGCCTTTCCTTATGTTATCTGGCATTTAACACTAAGCTCTGGTTAGTAATCCTGGTTAGCAAACTGCATGAATGAATCAGTGTTTAATAGAAACTTAAATTTCTTCACTATATTCTAAAAAATGTTTAGTTGTACAAAATAAAAAAAATCTTATAGGGATGAATTTTGAAATAAATCTGTCATCTGACAAGTTCATGTTATTCAAGTGCTGCTGCTTTCTCATGAGTATGGTTGTGCTTTTCCGCGTGTGCTTGTGCTTGCTGTGCTCCATCTCTTGCTTGCTCACGCTTGGTTTCTTTTGCTTTTCCTTGTGCAGTTTCACACTTGCCCTCACTCTGTCTCATGTTCCTGGTCTTGCCCTTACGTTCTCTCTCTCGTGCATTCTTGGATTGTCTTGTGTAATCTGCTTTTCTCACATTCTTTGTCTCTCTCTTTTAAAAATGCATTGTATTACCATGCATGCCCAGCTGGAAGGAGCTGTAGTTTTGTGGACTGGAGGCAGGGGAATGGTCCTGCCTTAAAACAGCAAATCATCATTGGCATTTATGAGAAGATATTGTTAGACCAACACTTTCTGTGGTGCTGTGGTCTAGTGTCTTTTGATGGCTTTCTCACTTTTTTCCTGTGGTATGATCTCTTTCTATGGCTTATTTATTTCTTAATGAAATGAAAAAGAAATTTATAAAATGAACTTAGTCCAACCATTTATCTAAACTAAGCAACACCAATTTGTGAGTAATAAAGTAGAAAAACAAATGAGTACAGCAGCAGCCTGGTTAAATGAAGTGTAGTTTGAAGTGAGTAAAAGTCCAGATGAAACGCATCAAATAGCACTTCAGCTAAATCGAAATCAGCATGAGGACTGAGAGCTTCATTGAAGTCATGCAGTGAGTGAGAATTAGTCTGGTAGGATAACCTGGTAATGTCATTAAACTTAAATTCAGTCCTGCCTCCCAAATTATACCACCTGCTTTATTTGGATTTGTGGATTTCACATTCCAGAGTTTCTTAAAGTGCACACATCTGATGCTACATGTGTTCTTCTATTTCTTCGTAGAAAATACATACCACAGACCATACCTTTTAAAAACATTTTATGAACTGTTATGGAATCCCTTAGGTAGTATGTTTTGAGTTAGCAGTGAAAATCTCAACTTTATTTCTGACATAAATCAGTAGAAAAGTTTTCTTTTCTAGTTTCAGTACAATAATCTAAAAGTTACTGTTATATACAGTGTATTATACTGTAGTAATAATAATTTTTTAAAACTAGTTGATAAACATTGGCAGGCTGTTTTAACAGATAAAATTTCAGCAACATCAGTCCAGTAAATTCTAGTAAATGACCATAAACAGTCATAATGTGCTGTTTACCTATCAGGTTGATGTTTCTTTAATTTCAGTTTGTACACTTTCTTTGTATAAAAGAAATGCGCTCAAACTCACTAGTTAACTAAGTCTTGGACATCTTTTAAATTGCATAGCTAATCTGCTTTTATTGGAAAGTAGAAACCATCTGGTCTATTGTTTTTGTCAAGTGTAACAAGATGCAAAATACAATGTTAATGTCAATATTTTACAACTGCTTTATGTAGTGTTGCATGCCAGATTGTAAAGCAGCTTTCAGAGCTTTCAGGAGGATGTCTAAAACCAACTGAGAATTAACAGAATATGGTTAAAAGCCTAGAGTGAATGACAAGAATGTTTATTGCCAAACAGAAATCTTGAGAGGAATTAGATGATTTTCTTTTGGCTTCAATGTCTCTGGTAACAGATGAGGTAATCTGGTGTGAGACACTTCAGTGTTGTAACCTTCTATCACTTCTAAGATACCGCTTCACTGTACTTCTGAGGAATGCTAAATTAACAGTACAGAATATGGATTTGTAATAGCCTTCCTTTTATTTTTCTGGTATCTGATTGACAGTGAAGTGTCCTCTTTATATTTTGAGCTAGGTATCAGTCTAGTTATGTGTGTTATTTATTGCTTTTCTTAAACTGTCTTCTCTAAACAAGTGTTCCAGACTCATGTTTTTGTTTTAATTTATCAGGTCTATAGAAAGTTTTTCACTCACTGCTCTACCTGTGGCAGATTTTCAGACTCATGTGAGCTCTGGTAGAATGAAGTAATAAATGAGGGTGACATCATTATCCCTGATTCCTTTCTGTTCAGCTTCTTGGTCCTGTAGTCTGCTTTCAAGAGATCTATTTTCTTGATAGTGAGTCCCCTCTTTATTATTTGGATACTGGAGCAATAGCTGCTGTTTGCTGCTTTCAAGGAAGCACCACTACAGAGCTGACTAATAGCTAGTCATGTTAAGTTTGAGTGTGTGAATTTACCTTTTATAAAGAGGTTGAGGACCTGCTGGGTAAATTATTATCTAGGACTTCATGGTCCGCACTTGAATTATTAGAGAGTACAGAGCATTTAATTGGTTGTTTTTGAGTTTTTACTCTGTCAGAACAAAAAACTTAAATAGAAACTTGCAATTAGATCTCAATAATTATTAGTTAACGAAGAACAGTCTTTGAGATGCTTTGCAGTTTCTGCAAAGATTCTTTCTTTTGAGCTGTTCTCTGCAGACTGTCTTAAGAAATATATTTCCACTTAAGTACATGCAGTGTGCTAATCTCCATCAAGATTCATCTTTCTGATGAAGAAGGATTTTTGGTAACAGGAGATTTGATTTATGTTGGCACTGTAGTTTCATTTTTCAGTGTTTTTATTGAAGTGCTAATCATTATTGACAAAAGCTGACAAAAGTTAAAAATTTGCTTTGCTGTTGAAGGTAGTCACATGTATCATTTGCTGGGCACCTCAACTGTCCAGAGATCTGTCACTCGTTTCACTTGTGAAAGCTGTGAATTACAGACCTGACATAGTTATTTTATTAATAGGTGCATTTATGGTTCTGAAAGATCACTTAGGAAATTTAGATGCAGTGCTCTTCACGTGAAATGAATATGTGTATTTTCTGTAGGCTCTTTTTATGAACTCTCAAGAACATTTATATGGCATAGCTGCACTTAATATTTCAACACAGATTTAACTGTAAAGGTAAATATTTACTGTGTCCTTAGAATCTACTACATTTAGAGTAGTTTGGCAAATTAGGTTGTAGCTCCCTTTTGGCTAACTATTATGCAAAGATTTTGTGAAATGTTCTTTTCCACCAATCTGAACATCAGCATTTTGTTTTCTTACATGACTTCCTTGCTTTTATTTTGATTTTTTCACGGTGTAATTGTTGCCTTGTATGCACAATTTAGTTTCTCTTTTATTTTCTAGCTTTAATATTAACATTACCAAACCCGAGGACTCTAAATCCCTCATTACTACTGCAAAGGTTTTTGTTCCAAATTTTGTTATTGTAAAAGTGTTTGTATTTTTATATAGCTTTACTTCATTTTCTTCCATCACATGTCCCTTCTAAGGCAAACATCTGTCTCTTAATCGAAGCTATTTACCTGGTATGCCATACAGTTGTATTCTTATTTATAAAATGCTTTCTTGGACTCATTTTGCAATTGATAAAGTCATTATAGGGTCTAGCCCGGATGTGCACCTGCTTGTGTCTGCTTCAGGGGTCATCTTGTAAATACCGTGTGCATTTAATGGTATCCCCATGAATTGACAAGGGGGAGAGCAATTCATGTTGATCTGCAAGCAGAGTGGTAGATGAAGATCTGGCTTCTTACACAGTAAGAAGCTATTTAGCAAGGAAGTTAGGTTCTGCTGACATGGCCTTTACCAACAAGGTACTACTGTCATGACAGTAGGAGATCTTTAGAATTACTGCTCAGCAAAGGATTAAAGTGTATAATGGAGAATGAGGTTAACTGTCTGGTTTTTGCTATTTTTTGAATAAAACATCTTTGCAGGCAAGTCCAGTGGAGTAATCTATGTAGGACTAGAAATCATAGTAGATTTGTGAGCTTGAGAGTCACAAGATTTAGTTGTCATGACATTCAGTGCAGTGGTGCTAGTAAGAGTCAAGCAGATCCTACTGGCGGTAACACAGAGCCAACTATTCCACAAACTGTGAGCATTAGATCATAAATCTAGGAAGTTTTCCCATAAATTGACACTTAGGTCTCGATTTTGGCAGCCTGTTTTATTGGCTAGTCACAGTAGATCAAGAGCAATGTCAATTTAGATTGGATGTGGATTGCATTTCACATGGGCTGTTGAGGGGCATGCTCATTTCTTGGGTCAGAAGCAGACACAGGTTGAAAACACATGAAACTCATTTTGTAGCATTCAGTTGTGGCTATTAGTTATGTCAGTAATTGAATTTAAGTGCCAGATAAAAATTTGGGGTATTCTTCGAAACAGAAAAGATCTGGGGTTGAATGCCTGAACAGATGCATTCAGTGTATGGGGCAGGGGAGTTTCAGCCACCTCAGCATTGTTGCAGATCTGGTACATGTTTGAACCTCTTTGAACTGTTGAGATGTGCCAGTGATAGGGGCTGTGCAAAAGCAGAACACAGCAGTCGTTCCTTTGGGTTCTGCAGGGGTGTTTGTGTAGTAGTGCCTCACACGTGAACAGTCAGAGCAGCACAGTAAGGAGCGTGCTGGATTGCTTCAGTGTTGTCCACTTCTCTGCGCTTGCCTAGAAAATGCATCAAAGAACAAAATACTAAATCACATTTTTTAAAAATTGGTTGGTAGCTGGTTTTGGTAGGATATTACCTACCACTGACACTTTCAGAAGTTTGATTTACTGTGCATCTTAGTGTTTGAGGAGTAAGTATGGCAGGATAGTATAGCATATTGTGAACACTAATGTGTAGGGTCATATAAAGCTTAAACAGAAGTACTTCTCATTGATTTTGCATATCTTGTTTTATAAAAGTTCAAGGGGGTCATGCTTGTGTATGAGGATGAAGATGCTTGAAGAACTTGTGTAGAACATTTCTAATCTACAGCGATATGAACATTTTAAGTTTCAACAAGAACATTTTGGGGCACTTTTCAACTGCACTATTCTGGAAGGAGCTGTTGTTGGTTACCAAGAAAAGCACTTGGAACAGGAGGGGTTTTGCATTCTGAGGGGTTTTGCATTCTGAGTACATGACTTGCAGCTTGATTAGTGTAACAACAAATTAGCTTCAGTTGCAACCCTCAAGTTTAATTTTTTTTTAAATAAAGTCCAGATCAAATGTTACTATTTCTCAGCAGATGTGGCAGGCAGCATTCAGCAAATCTGTTGAAAGTGCAGTTATAATCAATGTAAATTGGAAGCAGTTGTATTGTTCAGTATTGTCCATGAGGAGGAAATTCAGCAGAGTTGACACTAAAGGGTAGTCACCGGGAGTGTTTCCAGTGTAGTTATTTAGACTAATTAATTGTCAGATCTCTTCAGTGAAAGTAAATTAAGCTTGTTAACTAATATCTGTCCAGGGAAAGTGATTGCACATGGTGAATAGTTAATCCTGGTTTTTGTAAGTGTTGCCATCAGGATTTGCTGGCATTTGTACTAGAAACAAGCAAATGGTATTTCAAAATGTGAAGGATTCTCAGGGTTGAAGCTGCATTTTGATTAGAGACTGGTGAAAGGTATCAAAACCACAGTCTTAAAGCTGACATGCTGTTGTATAGCATAGATCCTAAGGAAAAACTGAATGTATGTTTCCCTGATATATATTTATTTTGCACTGGACATATTTAGAAATTTTGTTTCTCTCAGTGGTAACACTATCTGTATAAAAGGACCTGTTAGGATTTTCAGTGACATTCTCTGCTATGAGGCTTTACCCATGTAGTATCTGACTAGAAAGATGGACTAGTGGCAGCTCTTCACAAGAAGTTTGTCCTTTGTTTCTCCAGAATTTTATCTGTAGTTTGGTGCCTTTTTTTCTGCCTGTGAGTGAATCTGTGAATTATGAAGAGAAATAGTCTCTGCACTGGCATCTCTTCTGCTAAATAACTAGAAACCCATCTGCAGCCCTGAAGCTTGGTGTTTTCTTGTGTCTCAGTTCATATACACATATCTACTTGTAGCTTTCCTTTCCACTCCCAAAGGACATATATTGAGGCTTCAGACTGAGGACAGCTTCTGACATGCTTGTTCCCTTCAGCATTGTTGGAGAAAGTGCCAGCCTGAGGCCCTGGCCTGAGGCTGGTGCAGAGCAAGTGGACAGGTCAGCAGTACACACAGCGCAGACCATTACTGGAGCCAGCACTCAGCCTCCATAGCTGGCAAACAGGCAAGCTTGAAACTTGGACCCTGAAACTGAGCATGCTTGTCATTCTGCCAGCCAGCCCAAATCAAAGGCTGGTTGTTACACAGAATTCTGAAGAAATGTACTTTAGTGTTGCAGTTGCTCTCTTACCTTTCACCTTTTTCTTTGCATCTTCTTTTTGAGGTAATGCCATGGGAGTTGATAGAATTTAAAGCACTGTTTTAAGAATTTTTTGTAGTCATTAAATAAAAGAACGTGAAAAAAAAGCCTTTCATTCATTAGTACTTAGAGTAATTCTACAGGGAACTATATTGGATTATTCACCTTGTGTACCAAATAATCACCTTCACCAAATACTTCTTGCATAAGCTATATGCCTATATATGGAATTGCTGGTTTTGTTTATCTTTTTATGTTTACCATCATTAAGCTCATGGGACATAGTCATGTTGCTGGCCAAGCTGTAGCATATCTCTTTTTGGCTCTACAGATGTTCACTCTCAAGTGGTAGGCATCACTTCCACCTGAAGTGAGGTACCAGAAACCAGAGGTAAATTATGCACCTTTTCTTACAAGCAGATTAATGTGACACTCAGTTGAAGCTGATACCTGTGATAAATGGTGACTGCACACAGTTTATTATTTATCTTGACTCAAATAACCCAAATATAAAGGCTCAGGTGTATGTTCAGCTGTCCATAATACCTTAGCATTTTACTGCATCTGTGTTCATCTGTAGGTGGAAGAAACATACTGTCCTGTGTCCAGTATCATTTGTTTGCTGTATTCTCCTCATGCTTGTTCCCTCTATGACCTAGAGGTGTTTTTTCTTTTTCATAGGAATAGTCCTTCTATTAGACCAGGATCTCTTTGGTTGTGAGCTGAGTGCTTGTTTCCTTACACACAAACAATACGCATTCTCAGCATTTTTCCTCAATCACTTCTATCCAGTTGTTTATAGGTTTGTATTTTTAGTGCTCTTTCTTTAGCAATGCCTTTTAAAGGAAGTTAAAGTCACCTGTCAGGTGTACATACTGAGGAACAGCATTGAATGAATACTGAGGTACGGTGTTGAATCCATGTAGACATTTGGATCTCCATTTGGCCCTGTATATTTGGTAAAAATGTTCTGGTTTTAATCTTCTAAAGGACACCAGTTTATGAATTAGATTTTTTAGCATGGTGTGTTTTGGATGGGAATGTTAGAGGGCCATTTGAACAAACAACAAAAAAGAGAACAGATAAAGGCAGGCTCAAGTGGAATATGAAGCTCTTAAATAGAAAAATATAAGAATAAAACCTGTTTATCAGATTTGGAAATCATTATACCCGCTGTAGATACTTCTGACACCAATATAAGAAATGGAAAGGATTGTTAGTTCAGACACCAGTACAAAAATTGTGAATTCATTTTTCAGTTGATCAGATTTTTTTCTCATTATAATGTGTGTGGTTTTTATATAATTCTTTTCTTTGCTGATGTTTAACTAGTTTTTTCTTTGAGTTTAATGAGTGATTCCAAAGTGAACAGTTGAATAGAAGGAAATATTTGGTAAACACAATTAGAATATTTATTGGATAATAAAGAAATACCCATGGAGAATGAGATAATTAAGAACCTGACTTTCTTATTTTAAATGAGGCAATGGAAATGGGACTTATATAATGCCACTGACTTAGTCTTTTGCTCTGAAGGTACCTGTATATCTTTGATTTTGCATACATGTTGGATTTGACTGTGCTTATATATAATACAAGAACATACCTTTTTGATGTTTTTTACTGACAATATGGTAATTATGTCTGTGTGTGTGATAATTTTGATGATTTGAAGACTCACTAGGGCTTGTGGAGTTTTTGATTAATTAAATAGAAGTTACGAGACATAGTGAATAGATCAAAACCGAACACAGGAAAACTATATCCCTAGAATCTGCTTCAAAGCTTGTATTATTTTTGAGGAATGAATGGTATAAAGTAATGGCAGAGTCAATACTTAAAGATGGTAAATTTAGATTTAACAATAATTGTAGTCTTTGAAGTATAAAGTATTATGCGTTTACTGAGATTTAATGTTTTGCTTTAAATAGCTTTTGATAGCCTTTAAAATTCTTTTGAGGTTGATACTTAATGAGGCCACAAAATAATAATTTTCAGGTCTTTGTAGTCTTTCTGCAGTTATGCAGTGTGTTCATGTGAACCATTAGCACACCTTGTCCATTCATGTCCTTGCTGTTGAAGACACCCTTGATCCATCCTTTGCTATATTAAAGGCTTTTCTGGTAGTCAGAAAAATGAAAGTTCCTTGTTTTCCCTGTGCTTCCCTGTTTCTAGAAACTTCTTTTTAATATTGTAAATTTTCTCTTAAAGGATAGTGGAATTAGCTTTTGAGGTACTGTAAGGGACAGAGTTAAGCCCTTTTATTTAGCAGCAAGGTTGGATTTAAAGGATCACTCTTCCAACCCCAACCATTGTGATTCACCTTTTTGGATTTGACAGAATTCAGATACAGAAGTACAGCTTTGTTTTTTGTTTTTTGGGTTTTTTTAGTTTTGTGTATTTTGTTTGTGATATCTCTATTTAGGGCAACAGTTTTGTTCAAATACTTGTTTTGTTTTGCTAATGTGGACATGCAGCTTCTTATTGCTCTGACTAGCTATAAAAAATTGTTAGAATTTCAAGTAACCTTTTTTATCTCAGTGCAAATGTGTCCTTTTTTTTCTATCAAAATATTTTATCTATTTATGAAAGAAAATAAAGAACATGTGGAAGTTTTTAGTAGAAGAAATTCACATAAGCCCCCTAATCGTAACCCACTTACCTTTTTGGACAATTTTTTTTTTTTTACTGAGATCAGTTGTTACTGTTTACTTGAAGTTGGAGTTGTGTTCAGCTCTTAAATCTTTAGCAAGGAATTTGAAACTCTGTTAGTTCCAAAAAAGACCTTTGAACTGGGTTTGTCAGTGCAGTTCTCCTCACTGAGCCACCAGCATGTTTGAGCCCTTCTGGCTCCCTGTTTTACCTGCTAATGGCAACCAAATGGTTCTGTGTGGCAGATTTAGAGGATTGATTTAATGGCTGTTTCTGCTGCTTCTGGGATTGTGTGAAGGGGGAAAGAGGAGAGGGAAAGGGAGAGGATGGGGTTACTTCCCTAGACAGTAAAGCAGGCTGCACTGTGGGAAGCCAGTTCCCCAAACCCTGAACCACCCTGGTGGCTCCTGAGATTGGATACACTGTAGTATCCAAAGCAATGGTACTGGGTTTATAAAATCTATAAAAAAGAGTAATGCTTGCTTTGTTTTAGTAAACACAGATCTTTGTGGTTTGGAAGTTTATGGCCACTGGCAACTTTTACCTGATCACCTCTGGTGGTTTTGCTCATCTGCAGCTATTTAGTTACAGTACTGGCAAGTGTCAGCTGATTCCTTTTTGTCCCCCACCCACAACTAACATTAACCTACAAGATAAATGATAATGATGGCTGGCATTTAGTTTGGCATTGCTGCTTTTTCTCATAGGATCTTTTTCTCAGGAAAAGATACAAGACACAATTATAATGTAGGTGTAAAAGTTCTCTGCTTTTTACATGATTGATTCCCTTTGCACTACCTTAATTAAGCCAGTGCTTCCCTATTGAATGTCCCTGCTTCTTCCAGATTTGCTTCTGGCTTTTTTTTGTTTGTAATATATTTTGATTTTTGGCTGCTCTGATGAATACTGATTTTTCTCATGGTCTTTATATTTGGATTTTGTGGAACATAATGCAGCTGTCAAATCCCTTCCCTTATTCCCACTAACACTCACCATCAACAACAGGACGATTCCTAGATCCAAGTAAAAAAGTTAGACCTTCTTGCAGAAGTAAAGAAAGACTGAATGTTTAAAGTGTAAGTAGCTAAAAAAGGTCCTGAATTCACCCTGCGGGCATTCCATGATGAAAGTTTATTTTTTCCCCTTTTTTTTTTTCAGATCTCTACCCTATACCTTGTAGAGTTCTGAAGATGCAGTACTTTAAAGATATAACTTTATGCTTTATATATATGGTTTACACACATCAAAACATAAAATACACAAAGAAGACTGAAGTCTGCTTGTTATCTCCTCAGAGCAGGGAACTTGTAATTTTATTCTTTAATGTATTAAAAAATATATATTATGTCACTTTGATTATTTCTGGAGACAATTACTAACTAGTGCCTAGAAAAGTAGTTTTTGCAAAGAAAGAAATAGCAATTAGTGACTGATGTCCACTTGCAGTTTGATGGCAGTTCAAATCCCTAGCATCTGTCCCATTGATGAGCCAGTAGGCTGAATTTGATCTGAACATCCTAAATATTTCTCTAATGCAGCTACAGGTTTAAGATGTTCAACAGCCACTTGAGTTTATCTTGTGTCCAAAAATAAGACTGAAAACCCCCAATCCTTTGTTGGTATCAACAGATTTTTAGTTCAGATCTATTGCATTTTGAGGCACATAGTCAATGACCAAGCTAGAAGTAATCATAGACTGCTTTCTTGTCTGCTTTCTGAAACATTTAATCCACAGGTAGAAAGACTCATCAGAAGCTGTGTAAGGCTCAAATCATGTTGGAGGAAATTAGAACTTTCCTACCTTCACATTCAGGTGTTTGTTTTTTCTTGCACACTTTCTTCTCGTGCTGTCTCATAGCACAGGTCACTGTTTCTCACTTATTGCTGCATTACAAACCAGTATTATTATTTGCATGTAGCAATCATAATTTTTAATCTAATGATCATAACTTTAATGACCAGATGATACAAAATGATTGGTTATTTTAAAAACAACCCAAGTTTAGAGCTTCTAACATGTCCAGAATTGTGCATTCTTTGCTTAAAAGGGATTTTTTTCAAGATTTTTTTCCTTTTAGAAATTTTTTGATTTCATAGTTTTTGTTCTTGTAATATGCATTCATTTTTGCTGTGCTGTATAAAGCTGAATTTTATTGTTCCATTAAAACACACACTGTGTTGAGAATTGAGAATGGATAGCCTCTGTTCATTTTCTAAGCCATATTTAAGTTTGTACTCTGCCTGTATTGTTTTGTTTTCACAATTGTTTCAAGGAAATCTGTGGGAGTTTTTTTGAAGTTTGCATGTGACTGAACACTTTAAAAAATGTTTTCATCACTCACAACTTATATTTCAGAATTTATGTTAAAAATCTATGCAGAAGTCCATTTTGAAATTATAGCATATTTCTCTTCTAATCCCATATCTAAAATTTTCAGAAATATCAAATTAATGTTTTGATTTACTGAAAAAAAAAATTGGTGAACATTGAAGTTCATTGGTCTCTCCCTTGTAATAAATTGTGTGATTAACAGTGTTTCCTACAGCAGCCAAGGCAGCTGCAGCTCCTGAAAATTCCTCTATGTCAGAGATGATGTCAGATACCAGGCAGCCTTTAGTGAAGACTGTAGAAGAGCACAAGTTGCAGACATCAGTCTTGGAGGTGTTTTTGGAATGAAGTGTTCTAAAGCAAGTTTAATTGTTTGGGGTTTTTTTGGTAGTAACTAACTTGGTTCTCTAGCAAGTTGCTCTCTGAAGACTGAAAATTGTGTTAGTATATGTGGACATGAGATATGGTTGTGTTTTTTTGTGAATAGTGACTTCATTTTGGCATTTCAACCAGTAATACTTCCATTTCCCTTCCTACATGTACCTGTAGAGGTTTGATATTTGTCATTAAGGAGCTAGAATTGTTTCCTTTACAATAATAATAATAGTTTCTTAAATGTTAAGAAAAAGGATCAAAATTTTTGTTTTTGAAAATTAGATATCAAACATCAGATTAAGTGTAAATACAGATTTGTTGTAGGTATGTAGATGAAGCATTTGCTCATGTGTTATAAAAACAGTGTGCACTTTCTGGTTGCCCAAGAGGAAAGGTGTGCAAATGCTGACTGAAATTATTTGGGCATTTAAATTACATTCAGGTTCTTGTAAGGCACAATTGCTAGGTTCTAGTAGCAGGTTACCAGTTTTGTTATTTTGGAAAAAATGAACTAATCGTGTTTTACTGTACAGGATATGAGTAATAACAAAAATCAAATTTTTTCAAACATTTTGCAGGTTCCAGCTTTGCAGTTGGGGACTTTGTATAAACCTCTGGACCCAGCTGTTCACCACTATATTCTTTCAATCACTCTGAGGTGTTGATTTTACAAGAATGAGTTGCTGTTTCTAAAGTCTACAAACTGAAAATATTTCATAACGGGCCTGTGAACTTACATGGATTGGTTATATTCATGTCTATGCATGCTGTATAATAAGGACCAATTCATGTTTTTGTTCAAAAACAGCAAAGAAAACTATTTTCTTTAATGGTACTCCAGATTTATTAAAATATTTCAGGAAGTCTGTATTACAGTTTGTCAGCAAACTGGCTACAACCAAAGAGTATTTAAAAATCATTTAATTAGGACAGATTCATTTTCACTCCATGCCACTACACAGCAAGACTTGCTTGTTCATATTTCTTTAAATTTATTCTGGAACTTGTCCAAGTTCAGCTTTAATGAGTAGCCTATCCTGCTAGTTAGGATTTATTTTCCCCTAGAGAAGAGTGTTTGAATTGGTAGTTTTTTAACCTGTTCAGTTAAATGAACATATGTTCAGAACTGCATCTTAACTCTTGAGTGTAAAGACTTGAGAAATAATTATTCCTATTGTTGTTGCAGTTCCAAAATGCAGTTTAAGTAGTGTTTTTAGACCCAAACTATGTGCCACAACTTTTTTAATAAGGTGAAGAGTTTTGATATGAAGTTGCTTAATGCAAATTTAATGATACAGTATAGAATCACAGATCTGATTTGGTTTACTGAAAAAAATTATTTGTACTTGTATTTTCACTTATTACTTGGGTGAGAATAAGAGAATATATCTCTTGGGTCATAAAACTTGATTAAATATAGCTCAATACCTTATTAGTGATGTATTTTCCGTATTAACAGGTGCAGGATGGTGGCAAACTTACATTTTAAGATCTTTAAAATGCATTATTTGTGTTTCAAAACTATTATAATAAATCCTGAATTATAATTGTACTTTCATCACTAGCCGGGTCTAGTTAAAATGTCCTTTAAGGAACATTTGCTGCACACATGGTAAAATGCTTCCCCCTGCCTTGATTTTTTTTTCTATAAAAAAGGATTTATTTTCAACTTCCCATTCCTCCAAATGTATCTGAAAAGGACCAGAAGACTTTATTCCTATGGGATTGTTAAAGTACAGTAAGTGTAGAATTTGCATATTGTTAAAAAAGATTCATATGCTGTTACTACTCCTAAGGGACAATTTTATGTGAAACTTTTAAGTTTTGAATGTAGCATAGGTCAGTACAGTAGCTGTAATATATATTAGTTGAATAGTCAGACTTCTAAAGAAAAATCTTTTGCGTTGCTATATTGTGTGCTGTGCTTGTCCCAGCTCTTCAGATTCCCTCTGAAATACATTGATTTGTTAATAAAAATATGTTTAGATGACTTATTGTCAAGTCATGTTCATTCTGAAGTTTGCTGAAAAATGTTTTCTACCTTCTTGCTTCCTTCCCAATTTTACATTAGGAAATGCATATTTTGAAATATTTAAACACTTTGTTCTGAAATACTTAGTTGTAATCCTGCAAAATAGTATTCAGAAATAAGGGGGAAAATAGAGAAAATGTTGTTTAAAAGGATAACAAAAGGAAAAAATACCAGAAAAGAAAAATGTAACAGTGCACTTCCATACAGAGATAAATAATAAAGGATTACAGCACATGACTTAAAAAAAAAGGAATACCAGGAAACAATCTGATGTCACTATGCATTACATTTCTTTCTAGGTAATGCAAGCTAAAGCTTTCCTAAAATGCATAGCTAGTTTTCCAACTCCAGCTCTGTGTAAAAGAAATGGATTATGCTGTCTATGTAATATTAAATTTCAAAATAAATTAATTATTTTGTATACCATTTTGTTTCACAGGAATGGATTTTCTTTTTCATTTTTTTGCCTTTTATACTCCTTTAGTCATGCACACCTGTTTTGCTTGAATTGATAAATTACTGAGCTTGGATTTGAACTCTAGGAAATTTCAGGAAAAAAAGTTCAAATTCTAACTTGGGATGAACATCAGAAAAGATTTCAGAATTGAGGTCTCCACCTGTGCTTTTCATGGTACCCAGAGCTTTTCTTTGGGTGGCTACAGGCATATGTGTGTACATTTGCACAGAGCATTTCTTGTGTATCTGAGGAGCTGGAATGGGACACGTGTTTTATGTAATTGTATCCACAAGGCAGTGATCATGTGTCCTCTTGTGCATTTGTGTGGTAGTAATGATCAGAATATCTTCCAGGCTCTTTATTCCTTTTGGGTGTCTGAGTCCAAGTGTTTTTCTTTACTGGTGGTTTTTCTGTCTTGTTTTGTTTTTTTAAACCAGGCAGCATCTCTCTTTATGTGCTTGACTTAATACTGGTATTATTTTCAGTTTTTGTTTCATCTTTCCTTAAAGTAGTTCTAATTTTCAGAATAGGTGGTTTTCTAATGTTTAGAAAAATGTTTTTTTTAAATGGATTTTTTTGCACCAGCTAAATTCAAATGTGTTTGGATACGTTATTTTCTATGATTTGTACTTTTTATGAGAACAGCATTTTCAGGAAAGGTTTTCAGTGTGTTTAAACTTAAAACTGAAACAGGAAGAGCTTCAGGAGTTTTGTACAGATATTTTTTACCCTTTTGGTGACCTGCTGTGCTTCAGTTGATAGAAGTGAGCCTGGAATGGGGTCTGATTGTATACTTGGCTGTCAGCAGATGAGGCAGGTGGGAGATGCAGAGTGCCCCACATAACTTCTTTGTTTTAGCTAGCTGTTTGGTGTTTGTGACTCCTATTAGAACAAACAAACAAAACAAAAAAACCCAAACAAACAAAACAAAACAAAAAAACCCAAAAAAAACCCCAAAAAACCAAACAAGGCTTAATATAAGATGTGTTCTTTAAAGACCTGTAATGAGTTTTGATTTTTCTAGCACCAAAGGCTGTACCTATAGGTAGATTCAGACTTCAAAGATGGATAGGTTTATTCAAACAGGAGACCGCTCTTTTTGTGGAGGTGTTGTGGAGCATGGTCTGTGTTCATATGAAAGAAATTTCTACTACCAAACACAAGGCTGAGTTCTTCCATATAAACATGAAATGTTTTTCCTTCGTTCGTGGTTTTTTCTGCAAATGGCATTTGAAGCTGGCAGCATAATTGTGTCATTAGCTTCAAATGAGTTGCAAATCAGAGGCAGTCTTGTTTCTGGTTTCCTCCCCCTTCTCAGCATTTTTGAGACAGGTAATCCTGATTCCAAGCTTTATGAGGTTGGAAAACCTCATTCTAAACAATACTGATTGCTATTGCAGAAGGTTACAACATCTGTTTTTGTTTGTTCTTTGTCCTTCATCTGTATTTACATCAATTTCTGAAAATCTTTCATGAGTATCTTCTTTCATAAGAATCAGTTTTTATTTTCATATTAAAATAGTGAGGAGCGATGGCTATTGTGGATAGGCTTTATGTGACACTTTGATCTGTGGTGCGGACATCCACAGCTGAGAAGTGTTGTAATGTCCCTTTATAAGCAGTGGGCAGAAACAGTGACCTGCAGAGACATTAAATTTGTAATACTCACATCTTGAAGGAATGGATATCTGTCTGCTGTGTCTACAAGTGCTGTTATATTTTGATTTACCTAAAAGGTTCTAGACCACCGTGTTAGGTGTGGATATTTGTTTTTACTGTAGGTATCTAACACTGAGCCTAATTCCTCTTGGTCCAGAGAAGATGGTTTTCACTTACCAGCTCTTTGCTGGTATTGACAAGGAATTAAAGGAAGGAGCTCTGTTTAGGACTTGAGGCGAATGCTTGTATGGCCAAGTCTAAATTGAAATAGATGACATTATATTTAGCTGTACCACCGTGTAAACACAGTGGTTGAGAGATGTCTTCAGGTGTTCAGAATGCTTATTTCTAAACCATGCTTCATAAGTTGCATCTGCAACTTATGGGCCAGAAGTGTTAGCAGCAGAATATTTTATTTCTCTTCTTCATCTTGAGATAGTGATCCTGGTCTGAGAAGTGATGTCGTATTTTTCTCTTCACAGTTGTCTTGGTGAAGGCCCACTCTCACAATCAGATGCAGAATATTCAAGAAGTCTACTCCTTATTACCAGAATTTTGTGTCATTTCATGCTGCTGAAGGTTTTAGAATTTGAGCATCATAAATTGCCTGCTTCTTAATTCATGGAGCCTCCTGCAGAGTCTCTACTGCCAGTACCATCTCACATATGTTAGGTCTCGCAGCTGCTAGCATTTTCTTTTGGGCCTATATAGGTGATGTGGTGTATTATGGCTGCTTCTGAGAGTTCCTTGGAAGGTTTTGATTTTGCTGATCTGAAGAGTCATTGAATGTCTGCACATCTTTACATTTTCAGTCCCTGAGCATTTCAGTAAGCATGTTTTTCTTCAGGGCCAGTGGATTTTGTGTGCAGTTTCAGCAACTTTGCCTCATTTGAGGCTCTGATTCCCAGTGGAACATTTACCTACTATTGATTTTAAGGGGCTTTAAACATGTCCCTAAAATTTTCTAATGGAGGAGATGCTCCAGAATGAGAATGAGCTAGTACATGGATCAGTATTTAAATTTCATGGAATCATAGAATGGTTAAGATTTGGTGCAACCTTAAAGATCATCTAGTTCCAGCCCTCGTGCCATGTAGGACATTAGAGAAAATAATGCTAAATAGGAGAAAAAGTACATTTCAGTGGTGGAGTGGGAGGTGATTAGGGCAAGAATGATAATGTTAAAAACATGATACAGGAAAAGGCTCCAAACTGAGAGGGCTAAAGAACCTTTATAGTTTTTGTTGAATGTAGCAAATCAATCTGTTGCTTGATTTCTGGTAATAGTGTGTAAATTAGGAAGAAGTAAATTACTGACTTAGCTATAGTTTTTGTAAAGCATTCTTGTTGATGGTGGATTATATTGTCACAAAGGAATTTATTTCCCAAACAAAAGTCCTTTACTTTGCCCTGTTGAATGCCTGTCTCCTCCTGTTGCTCCTCCCCAGTTAAAAGATAAGACATTGAAAAAAATTGTATAATCACTTAATGAGCTCTGTTAGCAAAATACAGAATGTGGGCTTGTTTGTATTTTGATGTAGGAATATTGCCTGTATGTTTTTTGGGTCACTAGCCATATGTCATTTAGTGATGCACTGTAAGCTTTGTAAATAAAAAGATCTGGAACATTCAGCTTTTGAACAGGTGTTTTTAGTATCTGCATAATTTTGAGTAGCTCTTCTTTTGATGGGAGCACATGGAATTGCTTTCATTTAATATTTTCAACTCAAGGGATAATTAGATAAAAAGTTAAGTTTTTTTCTCTCACATTCTGGAGAGAGATATAAAGTTAAATCATGTAATGATTCCTATTTAGGTTTCATTTCAGAATAAGTAGAATCAGCTCTGATCTAAGAAATCTAATAAGCACACAGTTCCAACATTACAAACTAACTGCTTGTACTCTAATATTCTGTGACTAAGTTTTAAAATGGTTATTTTTATGTGCCAGAGTAATGATTTTCCATTTTTCTTTTATTTTAAACAGGACCAAGCGAGCTCATGTCCCACTAACAGAATGCATTTTTGAGCTCCCTAATTTGACAGTTCAAGCAACTAGAGCTCAAACCCTTCTGCTTCAAACTATTTATCAGAGCTGGTGTCATCCTGTTGGAAATGTCAGTTCAGTGGTGGTAAACGAAGCTTTACTGAATGAGGTTTTCCAAACTTCAGGTAAATATGTGATGCTTTTGGTTGTTTATTGTGGTACAGAGCACTGCTAGTGAGTGTCCATACAGCTATATCCTTTAAATCCAGTTTTTTACTTATAGCAGCTAACAGGCAGAAATTTTTTTGTGTATATGGGTATTTATAGCTTATATTTAAAATCCAGGATGTAAGCTAAGCCCATCAGCTTCACTCCTTGGCACCAATTTCTGGATGCATTTAATTTTCCCATACAGGATAATTTTTCCATGCTTCCCTCATCTGAAATATCCACTTTTGCTACCTTATACGGTACAATGTTGTTACTTCAGGATCATTCAGAGGTGAAACTGGATTATTAAGGGCTTTATTAATCAATGGCATACATTGAATTCTTTAGAAGGGCTGCAGATGTTTCTCATTATTTCATAAATAAATGTTACTTAACTGTTGTGAAATTGCTGAAGATATGCAAGTGTTGGTGATGATTACATGCATAATGAAAGTTGTTATCTGTCATAGTTTTACAAAACACCCATAGATTTTGGGAATAAATAAAGGATTTTGACCAGTGTACAGAGGAAGCCAGAGTTTTCAAGTAATCCAGAAAATGTGGAGTTTTTAAAAAATTTTTATGCAGGCTAGAATAATTTAGAGCTGTTATTGTTTATTTGCTGCAAATAAACCCATAACAAGAATAACAATTATTTTGGAATATACAGGATTGCCAATCGTGGAGAATGTATTAAGAGAATGATTTAGGTGCAGAAAATCATTATTTGAAGCAGAGTGGTGGATTAGACCACTGGAATTCTCTCAGCTCTGTATGTCTTGATCTTTTCCGTTTTTCTTTTTCACTCCTCCTGTTTGTTGAAGTTAAATCTGTGTTAATCTATTGTTGCAAAAGAACTGTTGTATTTTTGTGCAACCCTTGGAATAAGTGTTTAAAGTGATTGGGTTTTTCTTTCATGAAAGTCACTTTTATCTTTATTCCTTCAATCTGTGTGGGTCACCTAAGAATGGGATTGTGACGTCCTGATACTCGTAAAGGTAGTAGGTTTACAATCTATACCACAGAACAATCTGAAAATACAGTTGTTTGATCACTTCAGATGGTCTTAGGGTTTGCACAGTTTCAAACTAACCTGTTCTATTATTTAACATGTTTCAGTCCATCAATGCAATGAACTGTGAAACAACTCTGCTAACAGTATCTGTACAGAATAGAAATCTGGAGCACACATTTTAAGTACTTCAAATAAAGAAAATGAACAATATAATGCAGTTATTTTGATCTTCTCTTGTTCATGGCTTAACGCTTCACCTGGTAAATTTTACACTTCTGTAGTTGTGTTTGGCATTAACTAGACTGAAGGCAGCTTTGTGTTCAAGGCTATGAAATGATTGCTGTCAATCCTTTTGTCTGAATTTTTGGCTTGGTTGATTCTGTAATCCTCCTACGTTCATTTGAATACTGTTGTATTCAATTTAATATCATGCCTTGTTGAAAGTCATCCTTGTAATTAGGATCAGCTTCCACTTTAACAGTAACATGTATGTGTATAAGCCTCTAAAAATACTTGATTGTATTTTCACAGGGAAGTTGAAATTTCAAATTTTCTTTTGTAATTTTTCTTCTTTTTTTTTTTAAATGAAGTAGCTATGAGGATAATGCAGTCAGTAAGGAACTTACCAGTAAACAAGGCACATCTGTTAAACACTACATTCAGCTTAGTTTCTCCAACATAAAACAAAAGCTGCTGTATGTTTTACTGGGGAATTCTTGTGTTGAGTTCCTGCCTGCTGCTGCATGTCCCAGTGCTCTTTTAGGCTGGCACAGAGTGGCCTTACAGGGCTCATGTGTTGGGCCTGACGAGGTATTTGGGCTCCCCCTCCTGCCATTGTGTCTTTGAGAATCTTTGTGGGTGAACAGATGAGCTTTTCTTGTGTAACCTAAACTCTCAAGGAAAAGATTGCCTTTTTCCCATGGTATTGCGTTTTCCATCTGAGCACAACTTGGTTTTGGCTATGCACAGAAGTAATAGTTTAAGAAAATAGGTTTCCATCTCCATGTTGTTGTGGATTAATATTTCTTTGATTAATTTTCTACTAGTAATGCAAGTATAAATGCTTGTTTTTAAATTGCTCTTTACTGTCCTTCCTTTCTTTTTCTGACTCTATTTATACTAAATTATAGTGTTCTTGCAGGAAAAAGCAACAATATACTCAAAGATTCCCTTACCTTCACTTTATTCTATTTTTCAGGCAATCCTTTTCTTGAAATTAATTGATTACATTCTGCTGTTTCAAAGAATCATAAACTATGTGTTTCGTGAATGCAACAGCCCAAATTTTCTTCTGTGTTTACATTTTCAAAATTCTAAAAGCCATCTTTCTAACTAATTAGAAATATAGCAGGACAAACAGCGATGTCTCTATCCAGATTTTTTCCCTGTTAAAAGTGAATAAAAAAGCCCTCCCTATACATGACATTATTCTGAAATTAAAGAAAGGCTTATGTATTTCGTCTTGTATTTGTAATGGTCTGCTGTTATCCCGAGATTTCCAGCAAATCTGACTGCTATAGTCAGTTCACAGGATTTTATACGTTCTTGATACTCAGTGTAACATCATGCTTGTTTTGTGATTTGTGAATGAAATGTGTCCTCCTATGGAAATGGTCTAGGCATTAGCTACACACCCAGATCTGTTCTAGCGTCTGTTTCACTGATATACCGTGACTTGAAAGTTTTCTTCTCTAGGTAGCTCCTCATACATAGCTAGTCTCAAATGTGTTTGCCATTTGTTTACATAGCCTACAACTTTCTCAGCTGCTTATGTCTGTATTGCTGCTTTTTGTGTGTGATTGAAGGGTATTATTGGACAGAAACAGTTGTTGCTGAGCTCTTTGTCTTTGTTGGGGCTTTGTGCCAGATGCTGTTGAGAGTGTTTGGCTTCCTTAATACAACAGTTCAGTATTACTGAACTCAGAAGTGGTACCCCAACCCTTTGTAACCTCTCAGCCAAGATCTTTTTCAGCAGTCATTGTGCTATGGCTTTTAGTTATATGCTTTTTCCAACACAGCCATCTCTTCCAGTTTTGTCGCTGAAACTTATAATATGGGCTTTAAATATGGGCTAAGATATTCTATAGGAGAGGGACAGATAATATAGGGGAAAATAGAAATAAGAAATGTAAAGGAAGAAAAACAGGAGAAACAGGATCACCTAATAAAAAGGGAAGAGAGCAGCAGAGGAATACAAAACAAGAAGCAGGTAGAAAGAGTTAAAGTAGAAAAGCAGTAGAAGTTAAGAAAACCAAAAATTAATAGGAAGACAAGTACAGATGCATGAGTTGCAAGAGAGGGGGGAACCTTTGGGAGGAATACATGACTATTGGCCCTTTCACCTGCTGTGGAGAGGCTCACAAGGTACAAAGGCCCCTTTGGGAATCTGTTTGTTAGGTAATGGCTGAAAGACCTATGGATCTGGTTTAAAAAGGGAGCGCTGCACTGTGTGTTTCCACAAACATCTGAACAGAGTTTATTGCCAGTATCTGGAGTTCTGTCCTAAATTTTCACCTGGAGCAGAAATTTTATCCTGCTCCAAAACTTCTTTCAAAGGCTATTGAGGCTGAAGTAGGTCTAGGGATTCAAAGCAACCTCTCTGAGGTCTGGGTTCTACAAATTCTTTTTTGTAATAGATTAATGGAATACCAGAAAGGGAAGATTGCTTGAAGATTAGCACTCTTGTCCCCCATCTACTTTTCTCCCCTTGTTCTTCAGAAACCTTTTCCTACTAGGAGAAAGACACTTTACCCAAATGTTCCCTAGTTTGATATTAGATTGTTGTCTTCATTAGATCACCTGAGAGTTTATTTTTTAATTAACTTGCCCAAAGGCAAGCTGTCTGAAAAAAAATAATTAAAAATCTGAAGTCTCAAAAGCAAGTGGTGTGTGTTTGGTATCTGACAGAATTTAAAAATGAAGTGCCTGTTCTACTTAAAATTTATATTTGTCATACATATTAGGAAGGTCTCTTATTGTAAAACTTGCAGTAAAAGATGTGTGATTGACTGTGATTGACTGAGCATAGCACTTGTGGAGGACAGATAAAATGAGTATGTCAGGCAAGATGTATGATTTTTGCTCTAGACATTTTTATAAGCATGTTTAATATTGTGTCTGTCTTAGCTTGAGATGATTTAATTCTGCTAAGAGCAATTTTTAATTATAAATTAATTATAAATTATATGGAATTTAATGAAACTTCTGAAAGCCTTCAACTCCCTTCATTGCATTTACACCTTTTGTAATCCATGAATTTAAATGTCTAGTTGGGAAAAGTTCTTTTTAGGATTTTTAGAAGTCAAGATAGATTAAAAAAGAGAGATAATATAAACAGTTAAACTTACTACTTGAACGAGTAGGTATTATCATTTAAGTACAAGATTGATACATACTGCCTGAAACAGTTATGCAAGAACAAAAAGTGTAGAAAACTTAAGATAGATGGGAATACTAGTGACAAAATGCAGCATAACAAACAGAAACTAAAACAGCTGCAAACAGCTTTTTGCTCTTTTTCATGGGTCAAGAAAAAGCATTACTAACTTTTTAATGCATTACATTTAAAATAAAAAAAGCACAAAAGCAGTCTTCAATCCACATGAAACTCTTTGGAAATATATGTTTTGGTTTAACTTTATAATCCTTTTGGTATACAAGCACAACAGCATGTTACATGTCAGTTAAATAGTGTGAGATCTTATGCTTGTTGAACATCCTGATTCTGCATTTCAGTCACTATAAATGTGGAAACAAATATGAATTTGAAGTAGTGTTTTCTACCTTATTGCATGTATAGATTTAATATTATTGAAATTATTAATATACAATTTAAAAAATAAAAGTGTGCAAAATAGCAAAACATTAGGAAAACAGCATTAGTTAAGATCTTTCAAAGGTTGAGCATGATTAATCCTATAGAGTAATTGTACTCTATATTTTTTCCATTATTTGTTAGTAAGTACCTGAAACACTCTGTTTCTAACCATTTCAGCTTGCCAAGAAAATACGTACACAGTCACACATGGCTTTAGTTTACTCTGGAAAACTGGAACTTGCTACCACTTTTTCCTTGTCCTGTTCAGGTAGTTCATTATTTTGTTGACAGTTCGGTTCCATTAATCTGGTATTTTTGGGAAAATTGCTTGCAGACCTTACATTTCTCTACTGAAGGTGATCAAATAGGCATTGAATCCCTCATGTAAATGATGTCTTAAAGTTAAAATAAAATCTATTTTCCAGAAAGTAACTGTAAAACTATTTTATGCAAGATTTCATGTGGGATACCTTAATGGTTGAATAATAAATTTTACCTCATAAAAATGAAATTCAATAATACAGTAGCTTTCTCAGCGCAGCAGCATCTGGTTGAATCTCATGAGAGCCAATATTTTCCAACTCATTAGGATCATGTCGTTCTGTATGTCGTCAACATTGACTTAGCCAAGCTACCTTTACTTACATAACCGCCAAACTATTAAATAGGTCTCTTGTGGAGTGAAGTCAAATATTCCTCTTATTTTGCTTTTGCCTTGGAAGAAGAAAAGAAAATGTACATGCTGTAACATTTAAACATCTGGTCTAAACCACATCAGGGTAACAGTGAGGAAAGTAACAGGATTCAGTATTCTTCCCAGGTGTACATATAAAAAAGGGTTGTGGAGCTGCTGCATAGTTCTTTTAACCACTTAGGAAAAAGACTAAAATAAGTGACTTGCCTTTCTAATACCCCTGTTTTTAAAACTACTTTTTTCCTCTTGCCTGCTCCCTTGCCACCGGTCTCCAAAACACAAAAGCCAGCCAAAGACCAACATTTCAGAGTTTAGAGATAATACAGGTTGTTCAACTCTAACTTCCTTGAAACATACTGGCTTTTAATCTCTGTTCCATATAACATGGACAAATTTTCATTCATTTGGAGGGGCATGAATTGAAATTTCTGTCTAAAATAGAAGTGTAAGAGTGTATTCTCCTAGTTACTTGGGAGTGGCAGGACACAGCTATATGAAACTTGCACAGTATAAACAGTTTACTGTCTTGTGTGGATGATTACCCACATGTGTCCTCATCCTTCATGTAGGCCCAGAATGCAGTATGTAAATAGTATTGTTTTTATATGTTGTTGCATTTCCGTGAAACTCTGGTAGATTATCAACTCTATTTTCAGATGGAAAAACAGCATGGATAAGCAACCTAAGAACTTGAGATTTCTTCTTTAGCTTAATTTTTTAAGCTTAATATAGTTGTGTATAAGATGTTATTTCCTCTTGTAGTAAACATTTTCAGTGATATTCTTAAGTCATGAACTGACTTGTACTGAAAGGAGGTAGGTGGAACATTTTATCACTCCAGTACGTAATCAGTGAGATTTATCTTCCTGAGTAGTATCTGAAGAAATCCTCTGCCAGAAGCAACGGCTCTGTTGTGACCTGAAATGAGGCATTGAAACCAGTAACTATGATTGCCCTTTTTTTTTCCTGGTCTAATTAATATATACTAGTAAGCTTTGAAATTGAAACATACAGTATTCTGATGAAAGAATGGTGGTAGGCATACTTAAGGCATTCATGTGAGCTCAAATTGAATATCTAATGTTGTGCTAAAGAATTTAATGTACTTCAAAATCCACAAGAGACTTTTTAAATGTCTTTTGTGTTGAAAATGAATATATACATACTGTCAACAGAACAGTGAAGGAGAAAAAAAATAAATAAAGTGGGCTGTGAAAGGAATACATGCATACATGAAATCCATAGCTGTGCATAAATGTGTACAAATTTCTTAAGCTGAATTGTTTCAGAGTTGCAGGAGAGCTCAGTTTGGTGTCTATGTTGAAATTAACAGCAAACTCGAGTATGTTGGTGTGCTACCAAAAAACCAAGACGCCTAAGCTTAGAGCTATAAATATTGCCCTTACTCCAGAGTCAGTAGTTTATTTGCACAAATAGCTATGTGACTGAGAGCACCTGTTTTGTTTGTTCAGCTGCTAGTTTGGTGTTATTGCTTGTTCTTGTGCTTGGATAGCAGAGAGGTAGGCTGCCTTTTTGCCTTGTTCTAGCTGCCAGGTATTGCATCAGGTGAAAAACTACAGGGAGATTGAGATGTTGGCTTCTAAAAACAATAGAGCATGTTGATCCTAAATTACTGAAATTCAGTGTTACAGCAGGAAGGCTAGGAAGAACGTAAATCTTGAATCTGCTGAATAATAGAAACTGGGAATTTTCTGAGAAGCATTCAGAGCACATATAAAAGAAAGCTTCAGAGATAACAGAAGGAAAGAGTTGGTTTTTTTTTTTCCCTATGTGCAAAGGCCCAGAGAACCTGTCAAGTATAGAGTGAACCTGGAAACCATCAGTGGTTGCTGATATAAAAATAAACCATGAATGAGGCGGCCATAGTGTTTTCTTGACATCTGTGTTTTTTAAGAAAAAGGTTTGTGCAGAGGTGTTGCAGTAGAAGTATTGATGCCAGTCGCTGCCATTTCCTGAACACTGCTCTTCAGAAGAGCAGAAGAAAGCTATTTCTTTGTAGCTGGCAAAAAATAATAGGGTTGTCAGAAAATTCAAGTTGGAAGGGTCTACAGGAAGTCTCTGCCATTCAGTCTTCTGTTAAAATCAGAGTCAATTATGGGATCAGACCAAGTTCTTTAGGGCTATACCCAGTCAGACCTTGAAAATCTCCAAGGGTAAGAATCTCCTGCCTTTCTGTGCAGCCTTTGCCACTGCTTGACTGTTCTCATAGTGAGAAAGCTTTTCCACCATTCTAGGCAGACCCTTTCATATTTCAGTGTATGACAACTGTCTTTCATCCTACTACTGTTCACCTCTGTTTAGAACCTTCATCACAACTTTCTCACACATACAGGAAGACTGCTAATATGTCAAGTGTGTTGCTGCTGTTTTTGACCTTATTAAACGTTAAAACAAAACTACAACTTAGAAATCTTGACTAGTCTTAACACTCTCTGATGGAGACTCTGAAATCTTTTTCCTGTTCAAATTCTCATGCCAACTAGATTTAACCTGAGTGTCAGTGTATCAGTACATACAAAATAAATCATGCTACTTTCTGATTAGTAAATATACTGATGTATGACATGAATTAATTCCAGCTTAGAATATCACTCTCTGCTGGTTTGACATTTGTGGAAATTCCCGAAGTCAGTATCTCTTCTTTTGCCCTTCCAATTAAAGAATCCGATTTTGTGGGATACTTAGTTTGTGTTGTGAGATATTCGGAGAGGAAATGAAAGTGCAAACAGGTCTTACAGCACAAAGAAATGATTGTAGTTTATGGTCATTGTGGGATAATGTTTTCTGTTTATGGTATCATTGGACATTTTTTTATTATGTTTACTTCTTTTTATTTATTGAAAGAACTTGAATCACTTTAAAAGAACTTGGAATGACTTATAGAACATATCTTCCCTCTTTTTATTCAGAATTAGACATTTCAGTTTGGAAAGAAACAGACTAATTAGGGGTTTTCATCTTGATGAGGCAAGAAATATCAAGACATTTTTAAATTGAGAAGATTATTATGGAATGTGAATGAAATGAGAAAATAGTAAAGATAAAATGGAAATATTCCTGTGAGGAACTTATTGTAGTAAAAATGTGTTTATTGTAGTAGTAGTTTTTAGGAAAAAAACCCCCAAGGCATAATCAAAAGTAGATAGATTTAACAATAAGCAACTATTAAACATGGTAGAAGCATGTTTTCTGTTTGCAAATATGTAATATTGACTGCTGACCTTGAGTAGTGAGTTTATGTAATATGTATAGTGTTGATCAAATAAAAGTTGTACTGAGTTTAAGTCGTGGGACAGATCCAAAGTATTGGACTGCTGCTTAAAACTCATTAGTGTCTACAGTACTAAGAGTTAAAAAATACTAGTGTCATCTAAAGTTACTTCTATGGAATAAACTCTAGTGAATGGTATGGAAAATAACTTTCCATTTGTGAGAGTATTTTGATTGTTGTGGCAAGGTAAGATGATAAATACCAATGGTATTCTTGCCATAGAGATACCAGATTATTATGTACTGCAATAGCAATTTTTAGTCTGATGTCCCATGTGATTTCATATTATATTAAATCATGCTTTAAAGAAACATTTATACCTTGTAATTATTTTAAACCTAGTGATTATAGATCAAAATCCCATTTTTTAATTGCATGGATATTCAAGAAAAATACCTTCTCCAGGAACATATCATGTGGGAGAGCTGTTAAGCTGTTAACAATGCAGACTGTATGAGGAGTAATTATTGTATTTCTTGCAGTCAAGAGCAATGTTTTTCCTACGTGTCTAGTCTGTCTCATAGTCAAGAATATAATGAGTGCAAGTTATATGTAACATGGTAATGGTAAGGACAGAAAGTGTATTTTTACTGGAAAATACTGAGCTTCAATTATAGGAGCTCTTTTACCCATTAATTTTTCACTTAGTGTTATGTCTTTAAAGGCAGGCAGTTCTTTTGGAGGAATATTCTACCAAAAGTAGAAATACACAGTAACATAAAAAGGTAGTAATGATAAGGGAGACAAAGCCAGTGAAACATTAGGTTCTCAGGAAGCTATAGTAAGCAAGAAAACTCTTAAATTAACACTTTACAGTATTGGATTTTGCTATATTGAAGATATTAAGGAGCTAATATAGAAAGGGATGTGTTCTGTTACAGTGTTATTTAATGGTATCCTGTGAATGTGCCTTCTGTTTGTGTGAAGCATAATAAGAAAATTAAAAATGTCGCGAGCAGATGTAGCTGCATTGATTTTGCTTTGAATACTTGCTGTAGGCAAGTATTCCTTACTGTGTAGTGTTATAAAAGTATGTATCACACTATGTGAATTGCTAATCAAAATCTTGGATTCTAATGGGATGTCAGAGGTCTCTGTATAACCACAGCTCCTGGGTTCTGGGATCTTTATCTTATGTGAAATAAGAACTCTTATACCTGCTTGACACTCTCCAAAACATACTTTGTAGCAGGCCTGCTGGCCATTCAAGGAAAGTAACAAGAACTATTTCCAGAAACACCTTTGTTTGAGTTGGAGATCATCTAAATTAGCAAAGTGAGCTTAGTTTCTTTCTTTTATGACTATATCAAGTTCAAACCAAATGTGTTTTGCTTTTTTTGGTTTTTTGTTTGTTTGTTTTTTGTGGGTTTTTTTTTTGTTTGTTTGTTTTGTTTTGTTTTGAGTGTAGCATGCTGAATAAATCAGATATTACACTGTCTTATGCTGATTTCTCCCAGTTTGATGCTGTGGCTTTGTTGCTGCATCTTGCTAGTGCTTTTTTCCTACTTTTACTGTATTTTTGTCAAATTCTGTGATAGTCGAGCCTTTATTGAACTTCATGGTTCCAGTCTTTATGCAGTCTCCTGATTTGCCTCTTTTTTCTTCTTTAATACACAACAGGGGACCTGAACAGTTAGGTATGGATAGGTAGAATTGTCTCATGCATGGTAGTTTCAAATGTTTTTCTCATTAAAGATGCTTTCTCTGAACTGAGGTTTATGTCCCCTCCCCCCATCTGTTGCTGCAGGGCAGAGGAGTGGCTAGAAGATGCAGAAATTAAAAAGAAATTAAAGTCTTGGGTAGTGTTACAGAAATGTTTTACATCTTGACTTCTGGAAAGGGTGTTTCTATTACTATTCCAGTAATTACTCAAATTTTCCAGTTTGAAGACATGGACTTTTTTTTCTCAACCTGCTGTTGGAAGAAGAAAAGCTTAATTGCTCTAAGGGGTGTAATCTTTTTGAGAAGCTCCATTTACTTCTTCAAATGAATTGTCCCAATAGTGGAATTATGTTGTAGACTGTTGCAGTTTCCTGAGCTAAGTGAATACTGGATGATTTAGAGCAAAAGGCAAGAGTTCCAACATGACAGAAGCCAGCCATCTTTGCAACTCTGATGAGACTTGGAGTTCCCTTCATGTGATTGCTTGGCTTTACCAGGCTTGTGTGACATACCACAGCTGGATATAGCACTTCTGCTGTGTCAGCTGCTTTATTCTTGCAGCAGTTACTATTTTTCGTTCTCCTGTATGTACACTCAGGTTTGCAATATAACCGAATGCCAGGTATTTTAGTACTTGGAATTACTGGAGAAAGTTTTTAAAATAATAATGATTAAAAATGCTAATAAATTAATCACTTGCTTTACTACAAACCAAGAAGACCAAGAAGAGTTTTCAAACTGACTGATAGCTTTCCTAACTATTTTAGAAAGTCAAGCAGTCCATAATATTTCAATTTTCATCTATTTCCCAGAATATTTTCCTTACCTTTTTGCTGTCTTTTCAGAGAAAATCTTTTAGGAAAGATCCATTTTTTGCTGTCTCAGTATCAGGTGATTTAGTGTCAACTCAGTGGCTTGTACTCGGAAGTTATCTGGTGTCTTTTGGTTTCAGTTTGGATAGCAAAAAATACATTCTCAAGATGAGATTGTGCCTGTTGTTTGATAAATGGGTCCATTCAGCTTTCTTATTTTGTGTTTTCTGATATTTTGGCTTTTGATGGACTACACGAAATTCTGTTCCTTTCCTTGAATGATTGTGTTATCTCAGAAACTCAGGCCTCAATTGAGATTAGGATTACTCATCTCATTGAGATGCAGAATTACTCTTTTCAATATCTTCAGATTTGTGAGGTATAAATTAGTCATCCATCTACAGTGAGTTCAGCAAAATAAGTGAAATAAGAACTTGGTTTAATTGTTTACTTGATAAAAAGAAAAATTTCAAACTTCTGCACTTTCAAAGGATGACCAGAGTTTGAATGAAATAGGGGTTTTGTCAGAGGGACTTTGGATATCACAAGAGTCTGTTGTCATTTGTGATCAGACGTGAGTCCATTTTTACACTGTAGAATGAAGAGTAGTGGCAACCTTGCCTTCCAGAAGGATACTTCCCTTGTGTAAAAAAGGAGCAAAAGTCAAGCAGTTTCTTGTGGTATGGTCTGTTACAAGCAAAGGAAATGGGAAGTGGGAGCGTGATTTATATTTTTGATGTATTTATTTTCTAAACTAGTCATACTGTTGCTTATGCTTCCCAGGATTTAAATGTGTTTTTTTTAAGTGCTTGACAATGAATATTGCTGTTGTAAGTAGTTGTGACTGTGCTTGATATGCTCTGTCAGTAAACAAATCTGACTTTGTAGTGTATACAGTGTAAAACACCTGTTAGATATCTGTTATACTTAATCTTTTTGCAGATTCTTTTAGAGTCACTCTTGGCTTTTAAAGAACGTAGTTTCTGTGTGTATTCAAGAGCTTTTCAAATGCTGTGGAATTGTGTTACAAAGATAACATACAGTTCAGAGGGGTGAACTGCACTATTCCGGGCACGGTCTTATGAAATTGTATCTAAAAATAAACTGTTTGTGCCAACAAACCAGATCACTTCAGAGACATTAGGAATCCATAGATGTTTATGTCTACTCGTTTTAGACTGAGCATAAACTTTAAAGCAAAGCTTTGAGGCACTGACGTAACAGCATTTGCAGTTCTGTTGAAAGCTCATATGATTGTTTCTTGCTATAGCTCTCATAGCTCCTGGTTTCATCAGTTAACTCTGTATTCCGTTCACTGGGCTTAGATGAGGTGGTTGTGATCACCAAAGTGCTAAGCACTTGATCTTCTGTCTTTCAAGAAAGCTTTTTATAAAACTTGCTTTGATGTGTACTTCATGTCCAGGCTACTTTCCCAGTGGGATCGCTTTTATGCCGCTGTCTATTCGTATGTTGCAGTATCCCATATGTTATCAATGAAACACAGCTTGCCAGCAGATTTTGAGCTTATCACCAAGATAGTACCTCTACCATATTCAGCAATAAGATCAACTACTTCTCTAATTCATAAAATTTGCTTTCTGTAACTTTGCACAAAGTCTTGAAAAATTCTCTTCACAGGTACAGAGTATTTCCTAAATGCAAGGAAAAAACTATCTGAAAAAGGGAATAGTACTGGACCAAACTATTGTCATGACCTCAGTCTTCGCATCTCATGCCCTCCCACTTCCTTTACTGCTTTCATTTGAATGATTTGCTGAGTTTGAATGTAAGCCTTTAGGCAAGTTTCTTGCTAACAGTGTCAGTAAAAAGCTGTTCTAACTTAAAAACTGAATGGGGAAATGATCAACAGAAAAGAGCTGGTGATTTTTACAGCATTGCAGTAAGCACTAGGAAGTCCACACGCATAGTTATGAGATGAAATAAAGAAATATGGCACAGAGCATTCACTGAAAACACATTTTTTTCAATATTTGGCCATTAAGCATTGAGTCTGTCAGGCATTCTGTCAGATACTGTATTTTCTATGGTAGCACTTGATGAGAAAACTGAGCTGCAGGAAAAGAAGCTGCAGACTTTTTAATAGAATACCTTGAAGCATGTGTGCAAATAAAATGGATGATTTTCTTGGGAACTGAATTTGTGCATTTCACTCCATTTTACATTCTGAAGCTGGTCTGAGTTATGAATGTTGTCATTTAGATTTTTCTAATACTGCCCAATCTTTTCTGGAACCCATTGAACTGTGCACATTCTTCCAGGGTGAACATGACACAGTTTTATTGTACCAGGTGGCTTTGTTCTTAGACTTTCAAAGTGCCATGAGTATCTGCAGGTTAATTAGATGAGTGTTGTTAGAATTTCTTCAATTCTTCCTTTGAAACTCTTGTTTGCTGTAGTGCAGTAAGATTTAGCTGTAGAATAAAAACGTCTCTATGCGTATGTGTCACATTCCTTAATCTCCTTTTCAATTTGAAAGACTATGTTTACTCTGCTGTTTGTATATAATTGCACATGTTGAATATAATTGAGCATATTCTGATAATATGTTTATTTCCTATGCGTTTATGGTACTTTAAAAGTGTCTATTGCAAGGAATGGAAAAACTTGAAGCTTTATTGTGCCAGTCTATGTTCAAATGGCTGTGAACCACAGTGTAAATTTTGAAACCCACTCTGACTTTGCTTTGCTGCTGTTTTGAAACTGTTTTCATTAAGAGTAAGTTGTAGTCAGGTAAGTCTTTTCATAATGTAAAGGGAAAAGATATGCCCTTCATTTCTGTAAAATCCACTTCACTTTTCTTCTATACCTAATAGTCATGCTCGGTTTCACTGAGGTGATTAAAAGCTTTCTTGCTTTAGCAATTAGAAAGATACTTAGTGCAGTTGCACTTGAAATCCCAGTTCAGAGCTGAAGGACTCCTATGGGTGCTTCCCTGTTTGGATACTGCTTACCAGATGGAGCTCAGGAACCTCCTGGCCATAGTGTCAAGATGCTTTCTTCTTTTTGTAAGCCATAATATCTGGCACCTACTCTTACTTTCACCTATGTTAAATGCAAATATAACCTCTCAGGCAAGTCTTTATATTCAAATGTTGAATGTATTTTTGTTTGTTGCCAATTTTTCTTAGCTTTCCCCAGTTTTAAGCATATAAACAAAAAAAGCATCAAGATGAGAAATGACTCCATGGTGGTTCTACTGCAGATGAATTCTCTGTGTTGTCTTGTCCTCCTAGAAGTCTCAAAGATCAACTTGACTTCCAAATGCTGCTCAAATCATTCTTTTGAAAGGTCACTGATCATCTTAAGGCTTAATGTGGACTTTGGAGTGGGAGATAACTCATAACAGAAATCACATGCAAACCTTAAAAAATTCTTTGTAATAGGCAAATCTACTCATATTTCAGTCAACTGTATTATCTGTTCAAAATGCAACTTTTCAAAAAGTTCCATTATCCAAAACAAATTCCAGTTAAAATAATGCTTTTTATGTTGAAAATAGTTTATGATTGTAACAACTTTTTGAGACTGCAGGGGTTTTTTTGATAGATTCATGCTGGTGTAAGTACGGGAGGAAAATCCTGCGGCCTGTATTTTAAAAGAATCAAGGCTGGATGATCACAAGGCTTTCTTCTTTTCCTATTCATTTTGTGTTACTTGATGGTTCACAAATTTTCTGTTTGAAATGTTGGTTCCCCCAGTTTTCTAATTGAGGCCATCTGCTTTCTGAACTATCCTCTTGTTCAGGCTGTGTCTCTTTAGTGCAGTTGGCCCTTTCTAGGTGCTAGCTGAAGTGTATTTTGCTGTTGTTTTTTTGGGTTTTTTTTCCCTTTAATTGCTCTTTTAATTGCAGGATATTAAATCTTGGTAGTCTGAACACCAGGAAACTGATTTGAAGTTAAAGAAGAATAATATAATTTTCTGATGATTGTCATGGCATTGATTAGTGTAATCTTTAAAACAAAAAAAAACCCCAGAAACAAAACATCAAACATTATTTTATAGTGACTCACCTATTTCATGGGCTAGTGGAAACATAACATTCTCAGGAACTTACCAAGCAGCAGCTATTGAATAATCATCTTTATATATATTGCCAGTAGTTCAGAGGTATGTTGTGATTTTAGACATTGGCAAGAACAAATCTCTCTTTTTGTGATAAGTAGTTTTCATTGTAAGGCATTCATTCTTAGCTGACTACGTCAGATATTTTTTGTTTTTCACAAATTCTCTCTGGCAAGGGAATCTTCCTTATAATAAGGGGAAAACCCCCTAAATATAGAAATGTTTCAGCAGCCCTTGCTTAGTCAAGGTGTTCTGTAGAGGAGATGGCTTGGAGTCTGTATGATTTCATTATTTCTAACATAGCTGTTCAGACTGTTTCCTTGCTACAAAAGTTGATGGTTTATGGCCTGCCATGTAATGTGGATAGAAGCCTCTTGACTGTTCAGCTATCCTTGCTGTTGGATTTGAAATGTGATTTTTCTGGCACTGCAACCTTTGATGTCAGGAAGGTTAGATGACTTCTTTGCTTTCTGTCCTTTATGTGGACCATCAGCTTTATTAGCCTTTGAATTTGTGTCAGATGAATTCCTTAAGCCTACTGTGAGTTCCACATGTTTTATCCTGCTTTTCCCAGTACCACATAAGGTTGTACAGTGCTACTCTTCTTAAGTTTTTAGTTCCACGCCTGTTTCTTTGTTGAAAAAGAAAGGCTTCTAGAATATATAGGTACAATAGAGTTCTCTTTTAGATCATTCTCATCTGTGTTAAGAACTTTTTGATATTTCTCTTGTAGGACTCTGTTTCCCAACAAAAGTCATGTGACATCAGCGGTGAGGTGCAATAAGAGCTCTCTTAGGATTACTTAAAATAGAATGGAAGACTTTGAGTGTATAAGGTTGTGTGGCCTTGAATGTGATTTTTATTTGATATATGAGCTGCGACATAGCTATTGCATGACTGAGATGTGCCTGTAAGCGATGCAGTGTACAGATGGGGTTTCTCTGAAACAAAGCCAGTGACTAAATCTGAATGTGCTCATTTAAAGGGTAAAGAATACTTCATAAAACATATGGAAACATTTCTGTGTTTTTTCATTAAGAAGGCTTCTTACTCCTTACACATTTTTTATGATTGTTCATGTTAATGAGTCATTTACCTGAATCAAGACTGCCTATGCATCAGTTCAATTTAGTGGCATTTGTATAGTGGTATGAATATTTTATTTAAAAACCCACTAAATATATTTTTCGGTTATCCTAGAGCTTTTCATCATTTCAAAGGTGAAATAATCCTTTTCTCAGAAGTGTTGGAAAAAACCTCACCATTATGTATTGCAAAGCACTTTATTTAGGAAGTATATAAAAAAATAGTAATAGGTCTGTTGCCCAGTAGGATTTGAATTAAATGGTTATTGCGATCCACTGGTATAAAATACAGAATTATTTAAATTTGAACAAGAAATTTATAAAAGAGGATCTCACTGCTCAAAAGTACGGATGCTGAAAATGTGCGGGAGCCACAGCAGCCCGCAGCTTAGCAGAGGTTTTCTGTGTTGTTCTATGTCAATGGGAGAATTGAGCATCCAAAGCATCTGAGCTTCTGTGGTCTGTAATTACTTACCAGAAACCTGTGGAAGAAATACATGTTATTGATGTTTGTCATTTTGTGGGAAAAAATAAAATATTAAATTACTAAACACTAATGGGTAAATTTTTCTACTCTGTTTGCAGGAATGTGAGGTGGAAATTGCAAATCCTGAGTTTTTCCCTTCTGCCCACTTATTTCCCATCTGATTTCCCTGATTAGGCTGTGCTTTAAATTTGAAACATCCTTTAGCAATATCTATAGCATCTAATATATTATGAAATTGTTTTCCTACTATGATGTCAAATCCATAGTGGGTTTTAACACTAAAATGTATTAAATTAATGCAGTTATGGCATTCATAGCTGCTCTTCAGGATTGCTAATTTAGCAGAACATGACCCCGATGCTTGAGGTTCCTAGGGAGTAGGTCAAAACAGATAATATTTCCCTTAGAAAAGTGGGATATTAAGCACATTACAAAGCAATGGTGTCTGTTTTCTTTGCAATTACAGATGTCTCATTATAATGGATGAAGAATTTTGCTTTGTGCCCCCTCAGACCCATGATTACAGGGATTCTGAGCCAGAATTTTTCTTAAACTATTTTTTCAGTCTGACTGTACCCCTAATGGAAGGTATTAGGGTTCAAGAAACAAACATGTAACACTTGGATCTAGGTCTTACAAAGTCATAGGTAGTCTTTCAGAAACTTCTCACACCTTTTATTCTTGTACACCCTCATAAGTGTTTTGGTGCCAGATTTTGATTTGTAGGCATCATTATAAGGTTAGGGAATTTTAAAAACTCATCTGTCCTGTCTTATAAAGGATGTGATTTCCTTTTATTTTTAGGATGTAGGACCATACAGCTGTGTGTAGGGGCGTTATACACTGCACTCCTGACAGCAGCTTTCCCACATGTATAGCCAAGCAGATATGTGAGCAGTTCATTCAGCTTGTAGGTCCAGCTGGAAGTTGTTCCTTCTGAGGGTTATTTTTCAGTCATTTTAGCTGCTTTTCTGGCTAATAATGTGCCCACATGAGCATGAGAGGCAACTGAAGGCAGAGGGGATGATGGCATTGCCCCAGTGGAGAATACCGCAAAGGTGAATGAATTTATAAGCTGGTCTTGGTATCACTCTCTGCAGCACTCTCAAACTCATTTTTTAATGCATCAGGTTCTTTTACTTTCTGAAAGATGTACAGTCTTTCAGGTTAAGAACATTTACATTCTTTGTGTGTTTAGTATAATTATTTATATTAGCTTCTTAGGTAAATGGCACAGGATTATTTGTACTTCATCTATTCATGCTGAAATCCATATTGTCTCAATGAAAAGGATGTCAAGGTTGATGAAATTTTACATTCTTCTGTGCTGTAATGTAGCATTGTGCCAAAAATACTTTGTGTGTTACTCTGAGAGGTACAACAGCTGAACTTTTACTTACTAACATCCCTAAATTGAAAATTCACAAAGCAGAGATCAGCAGTCAGCGTGTAGATGGGATTTAGTGTCTCAATTTTGAAAGAGGAACTTTCCATAATGCAGTTTTCTATACTGCTACTACTTGGTAGTCATTTCAGAGGATGTCACTATTTAATCACTCTTGTATGGTGAAATTTCTGCACATTTACTGTTGTAAAAATTTCATTGCTTTTTTTTGACCTTAAAGAGAGGGGGAGATATCAACACTGAAAGGTTGGCATCTACTTTGGAAATGTAAGAGGAGAAATTGAAATGGGAGTGGAGAAAAAAAAAATTTGATTGTAGGAAGGTACATTTGGAGATGGTGTTTGCAAAGGGATCCTGCTGTTGTGAAGAGTTGTGAAGCAAGCCTCTGTGCAGCTGCAGGGGTATGCAATGCAAAGAAAACTGCTATTTATATCCAAAACTATTGTAAGCATTAATATTATCCCCAGTATAAAACCAGGTTAAATACTGCCATGCCTGGCAGTTTGGTTAACGAGATGATTTTTGGTTAACAAGAACAGTCTTTCTTCTGTGTTATTACTGGAACAAATATGACTTTATAGTATTTACTTTTTGGGGGATGATGGTGGGGTTAGTTTGGTGTCCTCTATGTTTGTGCAAATACGCATGATGCATCTCCCTCAAGTCTCTCAGGCATTTATCTTATTCTAATTAATTGATTTCATTGTATAAAAATCTTCTGTACATCAGGATGTATGGCTGTATTTTGTACAGTTTCTTACTAAAATAAGTAAATACATTACCCCATATCTTAACTGCCCAGCTATGCCACTGATGACCTAATCCTTGCAGAGTAAAGATGCTGCTGCTGAAGCTCAGCCAAACTCCAGGGACCTCTCTCTAATATGCTGCTGCAGGCATTTCTTAGTGTGTCGAGCCAAACACCTCTTTCCATTGGTTTCATTTCCACTTTCATTTGCTCTGGCATTTTTATTTCCTAAGATTGACATTTCAGTTTCTTCAATATGTAAATCATCTATATGTTTTGTCATCACTGGGTGCAATTAGAATATCTTTGTTTTCCTCTTTGTTTCTTTCTGTTTCTCTTGAACATGTAATATATTTGTGAACAATACTGCTGAGATTGTTTAGCTGGTGTTCTGAGAACCTTATAATTACTTTTGTTTGCTTTCTTATTTCTCAGTTTATGCATTGCAGCAGAAATGTTGTAGACTTCTGCAAATCTTTAGGAATTGTAAGAGAAATGTTAGCTTATGTGCAGCTGGAAAACAGCTTAATGACTTGTAAAACTGTGGTGTTCATCGAAAAAACCCAAAGAAAACCGAAATCATTATCTGTACAAAAGTTGGAGTAATTCTAAATTAGTAGGTTTCTAAAATTGCTAGTAGCCTCCGTTTTTAACGTTAACAATTGTCTTCTGGAGAAAAAAAAAATTTATCATCAGGAATATTAAGAATAATCTTTCTTTGGCCTTACCCTACATTGATGATGTGCTTAACAGAAGAAATAATTTTTTGTATAAGGAATTTGGTTTTTTTTAAATCTATGTCTTGTCTTTTATTATGCACTGCATTTATGTGTGTCCATATCACTATGGACATATTAAGATTCAAATATCTTTTAAAGAAGTGTTAGGGTAGTATGTGTACTCTAAGGATAGCTTTACTTTGTTAGAAACATTTAAATTTCTTTTTATTTGAATCACTGTCTGGGGTAAATTGTCTTTCCCAAATCCCGTTAACTTCTCTTTCCTTGATATCATGTTGTAAATATTTTATGTCCTTTATGTATTTTCTCCTGCTGCTATGCATTATTTTGCACTGGCAATATTTTCCAAATCTTTCCATCTTTGAATGTAATGGCAGATGTGTAGTTTCCTGTGACAGAACGAAGCCTACTGAAAGTTAGTGTTCAACATCAGTTGCCATTTCATCTAGCTGATCTACACATCGCTTCTGTGTACTCTGTGAGAAGTTTATTAGTTACTATTTCCTCTAGGAATTAATTTGAACCATATGTCTGATTATTAATTATCCATTCTGGTTGGTGTGTTGAAAAAATTTATTTCCTGTATTTATTGACATTGTCTGAGGTCCTGGGATCTACACTATAAAGTGTTATGTATTCACTGCAAGTGGTAGCTAATGCAATGTGATGTAATTGGAGAATTTTTTATTTATTCTATGGTATAATTGAACTTAAAGAGGATTTTTCCCTTGCTCCCTTGCTTGTGTGCATGTCATTTGAAGTTTCATTACTGTGGTTCATTATTCATTTGCAGAGTAGGGGCTTCTTAGCACGGCAAAGGTAATTCCCGTTCTCGTGTGCTGTAGTAGCATAATGGAGAGTCCGGAAAGAAGATGTAAGTTATAGCTTAATTTAATGTGACTTGTTTGATTGTTGGGTGGAATGTCACTTACCTTGACTTACCTTTAATTCTTTGGTGACTTCTCATAAGAAATTCTGTTTATCCAGAAGAAATAATCAAGTTCTTCACAATGAAGGGTTTATTAGTCAAGCTCAATTTGCCATCCTGAGAACCACAGGCTTGTGTCTGGAAGTAATAATTACAAATGAGCTGGAATACCACTGTTACAGATGTAGTAATTTTAGTTTTGTTCCATAAGCATCATCCTCAGAGGAGAATTAACTTGAATGTGGATAACCCAGATGCAGACTAAAGAAGGATTTTATCCTCTCCAGAAGTCAGTTACTGCTCTTGCATGGGCTCTGTAGCTCTAACCTCTGCAATGCTAGCATTTATGAATTGAAGATACGAATATCCATTAAAAACAGGCTTGTGTTCTTGTTTGTGAGGAAAGAATCTCATAAAGGGAAATATTATGTGGTGTGTACTTCTTTCTGGGAAGGAGCTGGAGAGTATTGAGCAGGAATAGTTACTGTGAGTTCTCTGAAAGTGCTTGGTGAAGAAGGTTCTGTGTTAGAATACAGTGTTCTAGACACGAATGTAATCTTTCCACAGTTGTAGCAGGGTATGCTTGTGCCTATAGGACAAAATTGAGGCAAATGAAATAACAAACATCCTTGTAGTATTTATTATGTTCCAGTTTTTCTGCAATGTAAAAAGAGGAAATATTTTCTGTGATGTGCTAAATACTGAATTAATTTCCAAAGGAATGTCTGCTTTTCATTTTTAAGATGGTATTGTATTTAATGCATTCTAGGCATATGAAAATGATTATGGAAATGAGGGTATGTGATCTGAACTTCACTACCACTTGGGTGTGCAGTGCAACTTGTGTTAGAGGCCAATGTTATTCAATGCTTCTGCTAATAAGGGCAGTTTTTGTTAAGCACAGTAATCCCATTTGATTTGTCTTTAGGATACTTCTTTTTTAATAGATTAAGAGATTATATTTTCAGTATTGGACATTGAATTGAGAGTTTCATTGTTGAATTTTTAATGGTTGTGTGTGGGAAAAGTGATTTGTCTGAAAAAAAGTTCCATTAATGGAAGGCCCCATATCTTTATTTCCTCATTCCACCACTCCACCTCCCAGTATCAGAGTTCTAATCTTTATAACAGAGTTTTTCCAAATATGTAGTAAAGTGTCTCTAGCAAACAGAAGACAGAAGCTCTTCTTATTTGGACTAGTAGAAGGGCTGCTGCCATTTGTCTTTTCTCTTACAGATTGGTTTTGATGCTATTTCATTACTAATCTCTCACATAGATATCTTCTCACTCTGCTGATGACTGTAACTAGCAAAATTGTGGCATGTGATAGTCCCTCTGGAGGAATAGTAGTGGCTCCTTATGGTGGGGCAATGTAAAAATGACCTGGGCTATTGACCATCCCTCAGTTTACTGTTAACTAGTTATGCTAAATTGGAAAAGTTTATTAGTTAACATTGCTCAGTCATAAATTAACTTGCTAAAATGCAGTGTGTGAAGAGCTGCATTTGGAGAGTTTGAAGGGCTTAGGTTGAGTTCTTAGCTTAAGACAACAGCTGATTGGACGGCTAGAAAGAAATTAATTTTCTCCTGTGAGCTCTCTGTCTTAAAGTCCAAGGGAAAAATACTAATTTTCATAGTTTATTGATGCAAATAAGAGAATATGCAATGTGTTGCTATATAATGGAGAAATGTAGTTGTCTTTAAGGATTTAATTTAGCTGGGCTTTAACCATAGATTTGTAGTTAATATGTAAATAGTTAGCAGTGCTAGAGAAGTAAATGGGTTTTTAAGATTAATTATCTGTTTGGTTTTTCATGACTTTAGGATAATAGAAGACAAACAATGTTTTATTTTGGTAAATAAATCTCTTCTTTTGTTTGTTGAAAAAATTGTACTTGAGTGGACTTACAGCTTTAGAAATGTATTTCACCAAAATATTTGCCAGGAGGGTTTTTTTTTTCCCTCAAGAAAGCATTAAATGAAAGCCACATTTTAGGTAAGGGCATGTTATGAAAGGAAATTATTTATCAATGCACATCTGATACAAGTAGGTGGCATGCAAATACTATATCCTCTTTTCCTCACAGAAATCTTATCCATGGATCTTTGAGTAAGGAACATGAAGTTAGAACTTCATTTTAATGTGAGAAAAAAAAAGAATATGTAGTTTATTTATCAAGTTATTTTGCCTTAAATAGTATTATAAAATACAAAACAGTGGTTGTCGCTTACTGATTCAATTAACAGTAGATGTAAGAGATAAAATTTACTACCAAAAAAAAGAGTAAAATCTCGAAGATGAAGCAGTTGTGTAGTTTCCAAGTAAGTAATACAGGACACATTTTAAAAACATAAGAACTGGTTTAATTTCATTAACTGTGGTCTAATATGTTGTGCATCCCACTCTTGGTAAACCACAGCGGCATTTACTGGCTATTGCTTCAAAGAACTACTGGTTTTCATCCCTTTCATTGGCCAAATGTGTCAGAAGAACATTAACTGAAGTCTGGAAAACAGTTCTCATGGATTTTGCTTTCATGATAAATCTAGCATATAGTACACTTGCTGATACAATCAAGTGAATGGAATTTCCAAAATCTTGACTTAATGTCTTTTAAGTATGAAGCAATAATGTTTTTATGAAGTAGCTTTTAAATGGCATTTGTTGAAGTGGAGAGCAGCTGGATTAGAAGGGTCTGTTTCTAACTGCAATCAGCAATGATCATAGTATCATATTACAGTCACCCTATAAAATAGCTTGTATTTTAAGAAAAATGGGGGGAAAAAAGGGAAGGTAGGAATGGAGAGAAAAGCAAGCATGGTCTGTGTGATGCCCAGAGGGGTCTGGAATTGGTTACAGTTGGGTAATGTTGCTTCAGCTGTTTGGGCAACAGTAGTATAGTTCTCAATGTAGGAAGTTCTTTATCAGTTATTAGGTTTTTAAAATGTTTTGGAGATACAGTAAATATGCATTTCTCAAGTGTTTTAATAAAGGGTGGCTTTTCAGTTCTAATGTTTACCAGGATAAAATTTAACTAAAATAATGACCATAATTGTAGAACCTTTTGCACCTCTTTCCGGTGTTTCTCTGTAATACAAAGTATTTTTACCAGTGTTGCATTTGTATCCATTTGTGTAAATGGACTGTATCTCTGCACAGTCCATCTTTTTCAGTAGATAGGCTTTGCAAACAGGGAAAATACTTTCTGTTGTTTCTTACAGAACACTAAATTTGTTAGTGATGATGTGTTCTAAAATTTGTCACTGCTGAGTCTCAAACTTTAATTTAGGAAACCATTGTATCCTCCCAGTAATTGTTTGTCATTCTCTTCTTTAGTGTGTAGCATCAATGAATTAACTGCAAGAATCTTCTGTTGTTGCTGTTTCAGTAATAGCTTGTTGTTTTCCAGCAGCAGGCAAGACATATCTACATCACTGAATCATGAAGGTCTGCTGGCTTAACATTACACAGCAATGTCTTGCAAAATAAATGCATAAAAATTTTGGGGACATGAAATGCTCTTACTAGGTAGTGCTCTTGATCAATATTCTTGAATGCTTCCCAACTGAAGCTCTTCTATACTTTAATTTTTTTATTAATTTAATTTTTTTTAATGGCATGCTATCTGCAGCAAAAAATGAATTCCAAAAATGACTTTATTTCCTTAGATATTTGGGGGTTTGTTTGTTTCTAAAGGGTTTGGTACAGTCTTAGGCAGGATCTGATTAAGACATGCATAATACAATGTACCTAAAATGCCAGCCAGCTAAGGCAGACAAATTTTTGAATATGAGTTTTAAATTAAAAGAAAACAAAAGTATAGATGACTTGATTGTGAAGAAGGTCTAAATATGGTTTGACTTGTGCAAGCAAAAATAATATAGTCATCCCTGCCATGTACCTGTATAGACACATCTTTCATCATAAGAATTGTTTCCCTATCCATTAGTTCAAATAAGTTAATTTTTCTTCCTGGAAAGGAGCTCTTGTTTGGAAAGGAGCTCTTGTTGAAAGTGCTTCACTTACCTGAGATCTCTAGACAAAGAAGAGGGTCTGTGGTTTGATTTAGTTGTATTGGAATGCAGTTCTTTGGGTACAGTCTAAGGGAAGGTTGCCTCATGATGTGCTTAGATCTTTAATTTTTTAAAATTAGAACGTGCTGTCTTGGAGGGCTCAGACAACATTCAAATCTATCCATACAACAAGGCTAAGCCTAGTTCTACATTTAGTCTGCTCAGGGAAGTAGGTCCTGGTGTTCTGCTGGCTTTTATGGATTTCCTCTTTTGCAGAGCCCTACTGCTATTAGAGTTCAGGGCTCTTCTTTGTCTTCTGTCTCACTAGGACATTTCAGCTCTCACCAATCCCCTTATCCTTCTCCTTACTCTCTTTCTCTCTTAAATTTATATTGTCTTATAATTCACTGCATAATATTATTACTTAAAACCAGTAATTCCTCTTTTACATTTTTTTGTAACAATTCACAAAAACACTTTCTAAAGATGTCCCATGAAGTCACATTTCTGGAAAGGCACAGTTTGGCTTTATGGGCATCACAGTATTTTGCTCTATAATATTGTGGTCATTTTTAGCTGTTTTTCAAGAAATGTACTTTAAGTTTTTATTTGAGATAGGGCTAATTGATTTCTTGTAAACACTTACTAAGGTTATAGGGCATTTTAATAAAGCAATTATTGTTCTACTGAATGTAGTTTTTTCATCAGTGGTGTAGTATGCCATTAAATCTTCAAAACTTTGCCTTCAAACCATCAGTCAGTTTATGCCATATTCCATTTGTTAATATATCTTTGATATGGACTCTGTCTTCAGTTTACCAGATTAGTAATTCAATTGTTAGAGCTTTGTGTGTCTATTGTGTAGGGTGTTGGTCCAAGATGGGTACAAAATATGTATCCCTGAAGTAAAAAATTTTCTGGTTTGATTTGGAAATACAGTTGTTTCTATGAAAAGGAATAATTAACTTTGCTTTTTATATTTACCCTGTGTTGGAAGAAAAGGATTAAAAGTGAGAGAATGGTGAGGAGGATAGTAAATTTACTCAAGTGGACTTTCTGCTGGTAATGCTTAGAATACCAGGGTGGGAAAACTCCATTTCTTATGTCTAGTGCTGTACATCCTCTGCCTGTTTTGAGAAGTAGATTCCTGTGTAGAGATAACACACTCTAACAGACATGCCTGAGCATCCTGCTGGGACAGAGTGCAAGAACAAAAGCTCAGAGATCATAAAAGCTCAGCCTTGTGATAAACTACACATGTATGTAGCCCTTTAGTATAATGGGGCAGGAAGTGGCCCCTCATGCTGTCTGCTGGGCTGAGCTGAGCCTAACAGAGCCCGTGTTCTGCTGTGTCTCTGTCTGCTGGGCTGAGCTGAGCCTAACAGAGCCCGTGTTCTGCTGTGTCTCTGTCTGCTGGGCTGAGCTGAGCCTAACAGAGCCTGTGTGTTCCTGTGTGTCTCTGTCACCCAGCACTTTTAGTGAGGAAATGAAATAAATCTACTCTTTGCATTTTGTCTGTGGTTTGGTAGTTGCCCTGGTTACCTGTATGTGTTGATTTATACCCTCTGTATTCTAAATGAAAATTTTTTGTTTTGAAGTGGTTTTTTTTATTTTATTTTGTTATGACATGTTTTAGTGGCTTTTTATACTGAATATGCCTTATAGTACTGAGTCTGGTCATTCTTAGTACCGTTCATCTGAGTCCGCATTTATGATGACCTGTTTGGCTTAAATAAACAAGCTACCTTTACACGCATGAGGAAATGACTATGTTGTTATTAGTTACCTATCAGTAATTATAATGATTAGATCTTATGTTGCCATAATATTAACATAACCTTCATGTACATTTCTGAGCCCCTAGTAGTGATATTCCTGGTGGATGACACATACATGGTCCTGAAATGTCATTAGGTCATGTTTAGGAAAGTGACCTTTAGGAAGCCCCTTCTCTTCTTTCTGGAAAGGATGCAATTAACTTAATGAAGCAGGGGCAGTTGGGAATGGATTCCTGCTCATAGTGTTCCCAGGTGCTGCTGAAGTCCTGGTCTATGCAAGAAACAATGTGGTTATGTTCTCAGTGCCAGTCAATGTCTACTGTACCAAGGTGTCAAATTCATGTCTTCCCCTCAGCGCATGAAATTTGAAAGAGCTGTTATGAGTGTGTAAACATGTCGCCATCAGAAAAGAGAGCAATATTCAAGGTCTGGTAAATTTTTGTGTTTCCAAACAAACACCAAAAGAGAAGCAAGCACAGGTGCCTGCATATTTGAACTCAAAGTTTAATGGATGAAATTAATCTAGGATTAGTCCTGATAGCCTTCATAGTTTCTCATCTTTTCTGAGGCAATTTTTAAATGCTGAAATACATACCATACAGCGACTGTTCTGAATAAATAGGTGGCAAACGGTTTTAAGAATTGTGTTCATTTTCTTACTGATTCTTTTTATTCTTGATTTTGAAATATGAAGTTTCTTAAAGGAAACTTGCATAAAATTAAGTTTACTGCTTTTTCTGGTTGATTAAAATATTTTTAACATCTGTACGACCACCATGAAATTCTCTGGATGCTGATGTCTTCTAAACAGTACTGAGAGAAAGTAATTTTAGTTGAGTTTTAAAATTTGTTAAAATCAGTTCAAATAAGCAAGTTAATCACAGTAGTTTTCATTCTGCACTTCTCTTTATCAAGTGTTTTTAGGAATTCACCTGTGATATAAGCAAAAAAAGGAATAGAAAAATCCTATGTGGCTATAGTAAATGTGACAAAGCATAATATATAACTAGTAAGAAACTTTGATATACTAACTATAATTGATTCCAGCGATTTGTCTGTTAAAGCCAATGCAAATAATTGTAACATCTGTCAAAAACCAACCACTAGCATGAAAACCTTTTAACATTTTTGCACTCAATAAACTATTTTATACATAAACTACCTTATTGTTTATATTAAAAACTAAAAAATATTCGGTCTGTTCCAGCCATTCTAACAAAAACTTTAATAAGTAGACATTGCATAAAAATGACACAATCCAGCAGTTATTTGGTAAGGCCAGCATAATCATAAATTTACCATCCACGCTTTTCCAAAAATACTAACCCATATTGTTCTCTCTGGACCTGTTGCAGGGATGACTAATCCAGCTGCTGAGGTCTCCCTTTATGTGTTTGATGGAACACTTGGCTTGCTAGACTACAGCTGTGTGTTTATGTGCGGTGCACACCTGCAGGGGCCTGACAAATAGCTGTAGTATGCAGAGTATACAAAATTACCCTGGCAGTGCTGCAAATAAGGAAGTTTCTGTTTTGAAGTCCATATGTGTGTGAGCTTGAGATGCCAGCTGGGGTATTTATGTTGCATTGCACAGATGTAAAACTGCCAACTGATTTTATACCAAATAAAGGCTAATCTTTTTATACATACTCGGTGTCAGAGTTATGAAGTGGTACATTAGAATGTTCTCACGACTTAGCTCTTTTAAAATAAAAGCTGACATTAAAAATGCTCAAACGCACAATATGCATAGATACTAAAGATAAAAACGTGCTGTATTTACTAAGATATCTGCTGTAGCATGGTATTCTAAAGGTTTTATTGTTGCTGATGTATAGTTTTTAGCTGCACATAATCAGGACTTGATTTATTGTGTGCACATACACTATGCTATATATTCTTTTTTCCAGGAAGTCACTTCAGCTCTGTGGTGAATCCAGTTTATGGGTTCTGAAATGTGAAAGCCCAATTTATATAGCTACTTTAACTTGAAAGCTTTGCTTTCCTATTTTCAAATGTTCTTGAGCACAGTGATAATTTTTCATCAAATGTAATATGTATTTTTAAAATTGTTATAATTGTTAGTAAACCTTGTTTGTGAAAAAAATTTAAAGGTAACACTTGCTTCCAAATACAATTTCTTTCTTTAATTTTAAAGAAAATTAAAATGGAAGCACTGATTTCATTTGCTGAAGCTAACAAATAGCACAGACACAAGTTCTGATAGTTTGATGATTTTAGTCAGTAGCTTGGCTTTTGGTATGAAGTGGTTGTAAAGAAAACAAGGTGAAATTAATAGTTTGCTTTGGATACTTAAGTACTGCATGCTTAATCCTTTTTAAATGGCTAAAATGAAGGCTTAGTGGGGGGAGAGAGGGTTAATGTGCAGATGTGGAAGTGGACAGCTTTTGCGCTTTTGACTACTTACTGGAAGTTCTCTAAGCACTTAGCTACTTTTTTAGGCTTAACACACTTTTCCTTCAATTAATCTTTTTCACATTACTGTGTGAAGCAATTTTAGTAATGTCTTTAATTTATTGTTTATTCTGGGCTACTAAAATACTTGGAGATGTGCAGAATTCTGCTTTGTCCCAATGTAGACTTGAAATGCATTTATGCTACATGTGTAAGAACAAAGGAAATGGGAGCATCATTGAATCATGTCACTATAGAATGTGTCCCAAAGGACTTAGGAATGTATTTTGCTAACTGTAGTGCACATCTTAGAACTGGCTAGCCATCACACACAGCTCAACAGGCTGGTGGAGTTTTTTTCAAAGCAAAAGAATTTCATACGTATACACATATGCATGCACAAGCTCACCCTGAGAGTGCTGTCCTGGACTTTTTGTGCTTAAAATGAATATCTGCAAGTATCCCTCAGAAGCTCAAACATTATCCAGGTTTACATGGTTTAGAAATAGAGTTTTTTGATGACTGAATTTTAGAGCACAAACCTCAGGCATTACTACTATGAGTTAGCTGAAGAGTTGAGCTGTACCCCCAAAAGACTGCCTAGGCATGTCCTCCTGGCTGACATAGTAAGGGTGCCTGTGAGATGCTCAAACCAGCATTAACTGCTGAGAACGAGTCTGTGAGCAGAGAGGGCTGGGAAACAACACAGAATGCCAGATCTCGGTGAAAAATGGAAACACTTCCAAAGATGTTACTTCTGCTAGATGACTATAGGAAGTCTTAATTGTTGTTATATCCTCTATTTAGAAGGTGTATTCAAGACCAAAAGAGCAGAATTCTGTTGTTGGGTAAAGAAATATGTTGCAAAGATGGTTCAGTTATTTTGTGGCAAGACCAGCTCTGTTATGGAAGGATATCACTTCAAACAGATTGCTGCTGCTGCAGGTTGCAAACACACAACTGAAGGCTTCTAGTTCTCAGCTCATGCACAGATGTCTTTCAATAAGTTTAGCCAGTAATTTCTTCAAATTGCTCAGTTTATCAGCAGCACATGTCATCAATCCTGGAGTGGTTGCTCAAGTCAAACTACAGAATCCTTAGCTTACAGACACAGCTGCAAACAGGTGAACAGGCAGAAAGTAATTTGTGCAGCTTGGTGGCTGTCAGACAAAAGACAGACAATCTGTGTTTAAAACAGATTGCAGGCCTTGCATGAGCCAGACAAAAGGGATTTCTACAACTGCAAATAATTCCAAGGTTAACATATTTTCCTTTCTGCCATTAGGTGATTTGTTAAAATTGGAAACAATGAGCATTATAAATCTACACAGAAACTAGAGATAAGATGAAAGAGAAAAACAGATCGCTAAATAAGTTTACATCCTTCTGTTGAAAAGCATGCAACTGGTATTCATATAGCACTCCTTTTTATAAACTAAGCTAGTTATAATACCTATAGGGACATTTATTACAGATTTTTAGTTATGCTAAGGAAGTCTAATTGGGAAAAGACACAAGAGTATAGAAACAGTAAGTTTGTAGTATTGTTCCTCTGTCTTAAAAACTTGACTTTTTTCCTCTTTTCAAAATTTCCTTTGGTTGTTATTCAAAGATAATGTGAAGATTTAGCAGGATTTAATTTTAACTTTGAAGTCCTCTCTTTCTCAGCTATTTTACTATTGGGTAGATTTACCAAGATTTACTGTACCAAGTATATCAGTGTAAGAAATTTGTAGCAAACAAGCGTACTGTAGTGCTAACCTAATTACAATAAATTAGAAAATATGCAATTGCCCAATCACAGATATTACCTCAGATGTATGGCTACAGAATATCTATTCCTTCCACTTCTCATGGGCTCAGTAAACTTGCCTTGACCTCAAAACTTCCATGAGGTACTAATCAAGGTAATGTAATATAGCCCTTCTTCCTGTTTAGTTCAGTGAGTAAGTACTTATGTGCAGTAATATTGATGGGTAATTCTATGCCTAGTTTAAGTTCTGGCAAATTTATTTTCCACGTTACTTAAAACTTACCAGCAGATAGAGATTGTGAGTGGAGGAAGATGCAGAAAGTAACTGTCTGCTGTAAAGTAGCATGTGCTTTTGTGATGATATGATTCTGTGCATAGGGGATGAATCATTCTGCTTTGAAATACATGGAAATCAATGTATTTTGTGTGTTATATGTATTACAGTGATATAATGAATACAATGGATAATCATGCAAAAGTGTTTACAAAACTTACTTTTGTCCCATCAAAAGCCACTGTTGTTTTCTTAATGAAAAAATTAAAATATGTTCATTTTGTTACAATCGTGCCTATATTACCTACTTGAACCCAGCATAAGTATTGCCATAATTGTAAACTACTGTTGTACAGCTATTTCAAGTTCTTAGTATTATTGAAATTGTGCACTAAATTCTGCAGGGAAACCTGATGCTGAGGCTGAATTAAAGAATTCTTTAAATTTCTCAACTATGAAGATATCACAAGCATGTGCTTCAATAAGCTGTAGCACGGAAGTACCCTTTTTCATGTTTTCTGACAAAATACAAATTCCAAGATAAAATTGTGTCTTTAATATGTGCTGTGTTACAAGACTCCTTGTATTTGGATTTTCTTATATTTTTTATATCTTAACAGACAGCAAGGTTTTAACATTTCAAAAATTATTCACACTAATGCAGATTTTCTATTCTTTGGCCAGGAAAGATTATATACCAGGTTCTTTCTTTGTAATGCTCACAGCACGTGCACTGCTTGTTGATTGTGCAGGGTGAACGCTGCAGATTGCAGCCTGCCATTGCTATGGTGTTCCGTGCATGGGCTTCATGTATTCACTGTAAAGGTGAGATCATCATCTTTAAAGGATGGTTTTAATTTGTGTTGATGAATCAAGTGGATACTGTATTTAAGGAAGGGGAAAAAAGTGTATTCATGCAGGTTGCTGTCTGCAGTCCAAATTGCTGATCAGAGGGTCTTTATACACATCGGTAATGTGCTGTGCAATATAAGCTGAAATATATTCCACAAGGGAGGAAAACGGAATAGGTTACATACGCTGTTCCTAAGTGCAATGAATATAAAACTCCATTACTCACTTTAAGCAGGTGCTTTTTATATGAGGCTTTAAAGAAATATAAAACTGCTGGTGAAATGATTGGTTTGTACAGACACGACTTAACTTCCAGTACTTTGACCAGATAAAGAGGCTAAAAATATTTCTACAAACATTTCTTTAATGATTTCAAGGATTAAAGGTTAATATCCTCCTCATGTAAGAAACTGCCATTCCAGACACTAAATGTATTGTTTTCTTTAAGTCCTCAGGAGTTACATAGACCATTTAAAAGAAAATACAAACATGTTTGTTAAAATTAGAGCATTGTGTTTTTAAGTTGATATCCTAAACAATCTATATTAGATTGTTGGAAGGAGTACATTGATATAAAGAAAAGCAGTGTGGTATAGAAATTGTGAATAAGAATGATTCTTCAGTTAGAAAAAACCCTCATCTTTAATGAAACTGAAATTTTGTCATCTATGTGCATGGAAAACCACATGTAAAGGGGCAAACTCAGACCTTTTATTTAAAGCAGTATATACTTTCTGAGAAGGAGATTCATGGGAAGATTCTTCATGATAATACTGATCTACTGTATTTTAATCTTTCTGTTTCATTTCTATCATATTTTATTTATCCACCATATCTGAATGACTGTTTTCCTGTCATTTCCTACTCATTTACAGTCAGTGATTGTAGCAGCAATCTCTGTAGTCCATCTTTTAATCATGTGACTCTGGGCTTTCTTCACTTCCCAACTGAGGGATGTTAACATTCTCTTTTGCTTCTCTCTCATGCCTAGCAACTCAGGAAATTAACTGTTAATGATTACAATTTAGATGTTCCTTATTTTTGATAATACTGTTACTGAACACTTCTGACCTTCTTTTGAATCTTTATGAACCTTTGCAATTTCCTTACTGCTTAAAGGATTACTATGTCCATCCTCTAGTATCCTCCTCTTGTTTACCTTTTTACTGGTCCATAACTGTGCTGTCCTATATTCAATAAGCTCCAACTGAGCCTGTGAGAGATTTCAGCCATTGGATATTGTGTTTGACAGCAAACAGGTGACCAGGTGTCATGTGTTACAGGGAAGCTCATGTGTAGGTCCAGGTGATACCTGGCACTTTTGTCTTTAGCATGGTAGATGTGTTACATAGCACTGTAAGGTTTGGATCTGTTCTGGTGAAGGAGGCTTTTAAAAGGCAATGCAGACTCATAGGAAATATTTATTAGTTTTATAGTTGCCAAATAGTTTATTTGAGTAGATGTGCCTTAGAGAACAGAGCTCCACAGGTGCAACAGAAGGTGATAAGGTCTGAGATGAGCTCTGATTTGTCTGAGAATTTGTTTTTTCATCCTACAATTTGCTGTCCTAGGAAGTTTCTCTTTAGTTGCTACCCAACTTTTTACTAAAAGAAGAGTTGTAAAATGCAGAGTTTAATCCAGAGTCTAAGATAAATTGCACTTTTTGCTTAATGTGTTTGAAGATAAGCCCTTTGAGCTAGTCCTGGATTGCATTTGAACTAGACTAGATAGAAAATGCATTTCAGATTTTTGAGATCCTGTTAGCATTTACTAATGAGTGAAAGTGTTTTCATATATTTTACATGTTGACATTTGGCATGAGCTATTATTAGCCTCAGATACAGCAAAACTACTGTATTTGAAATGGATAGAAGTCTTGTACAACTGAGATGGAACCAACCAATTGCAAATGCATGGCTTCCAACCAAAGGGTGTCTTACTGAGGATGGGAATTGTGAGGTCTTTATCTATCTGTCTGTCTTCATTTTTTTCAGAATCTTGCCTGAAATACTTTACTATGCAGGTTTCTCAAGTTCTTATTTATCTGTATCCTATACAGATGTACCCATGTCACTTTTAGCATTTGTTGACTGACAGCACATGGGTATGAGGATTGATAGGACATGCTTTTCTAAAGTTACAATCTAGATTTTGATAGGGGTTTTTTTGCATTTTCTTGGAAGACCAAATTTTAATTTTATATTAATTTTAATTAATTTTAATTTTATTTTTATTTTAATGTATCAACTTAGGCTTCTACCAATTGTCTCAAATGATACAGAATATCTGAAATGCAGCTGTTGAATTGGGCAGAAAGGAAAATCAGTTATTTTCTTTTTTAACCTATGTTTACAACAGCAGGAAGAGGAGCACTAAAGCTACTTTAATCCTGTGTCCTGACCAGTGTCATATTGCCAAATCCAAAATAATGACTTCAATTAGGTCTGCTTATAATTCGTGATGCGTAAATAGCCCAAATGTTAGCAACAACGAGGTTAATAATAATAAATTGCCCAAAACTGCCCTTGTCACGGCAAAATTTTAGAGTTATTTACAATCCTGTCTATGTTTAAAGATGGAAAATGGTATTCTGTTTCTAAATGTTGGCTATTTAGATCAAAAGGATCCTCAGTCCAACAGGAAGCAGAAGTCTGGTGGTGTGGGATGTGGTCAAAGTTCCTTATGGCAGAGGGGTTTGTGATTGCCTGTGTTGCCCAGGACTGGACTCCTCTGACATGTGGCTTGCCAGGGGAGAGCTGCTTGCCATTCCATAGCCCCACCTTGGCTTGCAGGTCTGCAGCCCATTTTCTGAGCTGCCCTGGTTTTCCCCTACAGGTGCTGAGGTAGAGCTGCTCCCACCTCGTTCCCCTGCTGTCACAGCTCTCAGGCCCAGCTTTGTGTCTCTGCCAACTCCAGGACAGTTTTTGTAGCTGATTTCTCTCACAGAGTGATTGCTACTAGTGACATTCACATCTTCCCCCCTCACATTTTCTATCCTGAAAGAACTTAGCAAATACTGCATAGTAGTAGTTTAAATAAATATTACTAATCACACATGAAGCTTAGCAGTCAGTGTGCAACCCTTGCAAATTGTTGTCCAACTATGCTCCAGTGTTAGGTACCATTGCAGGTGGAAACAGCACTCTGGGAGTTATGGTCGGTCCATAAGGGAATGTTACTAGAAGGGAGGCATAGTTGAAATGTTCACCCTTATCTTCACTAACATCATCTCCAGCTGCACTGTAAAAAGTGCCTGGAGGGAGGGTGTTTGGTCATCCGATTACTTCTTCTGGTGAACTTGGCAGTGTTGAGTTTACAGTTGGACTTGATGATGTTAAAGGTCTTTTCCAATGTAAATGATTCAGAGGTTCTATGTGTTTCAGTGGTAGCTGTTTAGTTCTCGTATGAGCATTCCAAATTAAAAAGCACATTTTACCTTACTTAAAACAGATCATCATAATCACTTAAAACAGATCATCAATAAGGAATATTGAAAGCTTCTTCTTACCTAGAATGCTTTAGGCATATTATTCCAAATGTTCTATGTTTTCTTCAATGTTAGTTTTCAGTTTTTGAGCTAGAGTTTTCTTATTTACCTCTATATTTGAAGAAGGATTTTAGAAAAATCAAGAGGCTTTTGGGTTAGGGCATATGGGGACCTGTTTGAAGGCCATAGTGAAGCAGGAACATAAACAACAGGATTTAGTATTTTTAAAACTATTCTCCCTGTAGGTGAAATGCTGCTATTCTTTAGCAAGCTGGGAAATATTTTGCAATATGTAAATCTCTGTTTATAATGATGATCCTGCATCTTGTTTAGTATTTAGGCAATGGAGAAACCTTAGTTCACAGGCAGTTTAAGGATTTAAGTGATTCGTTAGAGAGATTTTAACATGCGCTTTTTACAGCTTATGTTCTGATGAAGAGAATGATACATACTTTTATTGATAAATATTTTATCATTGTTGCCCAAGAACAAAGCAGCTTGACCTTTAGGAAGTATTTCAGTCTGTCACTTAATTTCACCCTTTCATGCATTTACTTTTTCTTTTAGTACCATGGTTGAAGAGAAAATAAATTCGGACCTATTTTTTAGGACAGGGTTCTCTTATGTGTGGAGCTCTGGCCCAGAAGCTCAAGTTGGTAGAAAATCTGTCCAGTTCACAAGATGTTAAAGGCAAGACAGGTCTACGATAATCCTGTTGCTGGTGCCCTGTTAAGTCTTGGGAGCGGGTGGGGATGAAACAATAATTTCTTAGAATAGTGAAATGTATACTAAGAACTGGTTGACACAATTACATGAAAATAAATAACTATGATAATCAGAATAGAAACTGTGATATTAAATCAAGTTCAGTTAGAAAAAACACCCAAATAATTTTACCTTGACAGTTCCTTAAAATAAGCTGCCTGAATGACTGTTTTGAAGAAGTAATAAAATAGTAGCCTGTGAGTATGTATATTAGGGTTGCAAAATATGGTCTCTGGATTATGTTGACAGATTTAAAACATGCAATTGTGAACACAGTGAAGATCCTTGAAGTACTTTGTTGCAAAGATTCAATTTTACTATGGAAAAACCACAGAAAATACGTATACCCCAGCTTCTACATTTTAGGAAAACCTCTCATTTTCTCTCTTTTTCCAGTTAAAAAAAGGAAGTGGGAGAGTGTGGGAGGTGGAGGAGAGAACCTTAAACACAAGACCCCAGTGATTTCAGGTGATGTGTGTTAGGAAGCAGAATGATTGAAAGAAATATTGAAGTTCCTATGTTGCTGCTGTTTTATTGCAAATAAGAATGTGAAAGCTTTATGCTCTCCCAATGCTTTGAACGTGAGAAATAGAACTGGTGCCAGTTAGAGCTGGTCTTTGTGGCTTTTATTATGTTCTTTCTGAAAGGAGGAAGGAATTAAGTTTGGTTTTAGCTTGGAGTTCCTCCGAAGCGCCATCTCTCTAACCAAGCCCAATACAGACTCCAGAAATTCTCACTGAGAACTGCCGAAGCAGAGGCTGAATACAGATGAATATCTCTTAGGAAAGAAATGAGGTTTCTCTTATGCTTCAATTTGTTTACTAGCTTTTCTGTGTTAGTCATGTAAAACCTAAATATATGTTTCTGTGAAAATAAATTGACATTTTTGTCATGATTCCAGTAAGACTTATGCTTTAATGTTATTTCATTTAGTTAATAGCTCCTTACTTTTATTCATGGATTGATCTTTTTACTGTTTGAAATTATTTTGACAAGTATGTGACAGTCTTTTACTATATCATGTTGCCAAACCATAGTTTATTGGTACTTAATACTTTAAATATTGAGATTTTTCCTTCTGAGGCCACAGACTAAATGTGGGGACAATTCATGTGGAGTTGCTTCTAGAAGTTTGTCATGCCTTATTAATTTCCTGTTTCATATTTTGCAGTTCTTTTATGAGCTTTCTAAATAATTATTGTATTTCAGGGATTTGGTGGCACGCAGTTCTGTCTGTTTTCCTCAGAATCAGTAACATTCCTCTTTTCTGGTTTTCTGTGCTTGTTATTGATCAGTTTAGATTTAGTTTCTTGGTTTGCTAGTGATCATTGCAAATTCCCCTTATCACAAATGGATTGGTAAAAGATGTTTGTTGGTAAAATCACTAATTAGGTGATGTTTTTAAACAGGCCTTAAATTAAATGAGTGCTTAGGTTTCTAGGCTTGCCAGAAGAAATCCTGAGCTCATCTATAAAGACATAGTTGTGATCTGCCTTTAGCTGTTTGTTTCTCCCTGCTTGCATGTGGAATGACACTGAATGCAGGAACTTGGGGCAAGCTGTGTGGTTGGATTATGTACATGGAACAGACCAAAGCCATATCTGGAATGTTGGAGGGAGGGTGTGAATACCTGTTTCAAAGTGTGGGAAAACCTTTCTTGACAGCATAATATTTCTGTATGTGTACCTGGATCACAACAGCTCTTCAGGCTTGGAGTTATAATTAAAGTGAGTTAGTGTGTGCAAGGTGTAAATTGTCAAGGTGTAGTAGATTTTAAATTAGAAAACCTTTCTGCCTATTTTTGTGTTCTACCATATGGAGAGAACAGATTTTAAGTCTTTGATGATATGAAGTATTCTATGTGTCTGAATCAAGTGAAATAGGCTATACTTGATTACTGAGTATACGCATGGCTATGTATTGGGAAGGAGACACTGGATTTTTACTGCAAATCATTCTACAATGGGCAACATATTTCCAGGAAAAAAACCCCAGACATCTAGCAAATTTATCTGGAAGGAACCATGAGTTACATTTGATGGTAACTGGCGTATGTATCTCTTTCTCCATAAACTCTTTGATTCCCCTATTCCTGGTCAAAATAATACATTAACTGAAGAAGAAGTGATTTGTACTAAGAAAAAACATGTTGCCCTAATTTGACTCCACCGGGCAACAAAGTCAAGTAAATCCAAGTGGTGCTTTTTCAAGTGAGATTCCAGAAGAATGAGTACAGCACAAGTTCTTCTCTCTTGTCTAGCACCTTGGAAATAAGCCTTTCTCCTACTTCACATGCAGGATGTTGAATTTGCATAATGTTTGCTGTTGGCAATGATAGATTTGGTTTTCCTAGTGTTCAAATTCGTGTACAATGTCTTAATTAAAATGTTGTGGTCTGTTAGTCTCCATGCAAATTTTCAGTTAGTACATGGAGGCATGGAGCATTTCTAATCTAGGAGTTTGAACATCTTCATACTCAATCAATCCCTTAAAACACTACTTTAAGAAAAGTTCATAAACATTGTGGGGAGTGAAGGAAGCTCTAGTCTTTGCTTGCTTAAACATTTGTTTGCTGAAATAGGTGTTTGAGGAATATTTTGGTTCTGTGAACAACTGTTGAGACTTCAATTTTATAATAGTACCATGGTGAAAGAAATAAGGGAGACTATTGGGGAGGAACTGAAGTTACAGGGATGCAATCTACAGATAGAGGCATATGAAGGAAACAGGGCTTCTTTCTTCTCTGTAGAGCAGCTTGCCAGTTTGACAAGTTTATGAGATGGATCATAATTTCTGAAAATTTTCAGACTGAAGAAAATGGCCTCTTATTTTAAACCAGTTCATTAGAGATGGTTCACTAAAAGTCTCTAAACTTTCTGTGCCTTGAAAAATATTTGTAACTTGGCAAGGGTGGTCACGTTAAGTTTAGGTGATTTTTGTCTTTGTGATGAACGTCTAGTTAGACATTCTAAGTTTCTTGTGTTCTCTGTATAGGATTTCAGTAATTATTGAATAGGTTTTTTTAGTATCCATCAGTCCAGAGCTGTGCAATCCGAGTGGAATTTTTTTCTGGCAACTTCTCCTTGGTTACTGTGATATGCTGTATTTATCAGGTGTTGAAGCTGAAAGCAGGTTGGCATTTGACGTCAAAGAAACATAGAGAAGGAAGGCATGAGATACTCTGTGTTTTCCCAATACTTCCCTATTGTCCGTCAAATAGTTGAAAGCAATGGACAAAGTGTTTACCGTAATCTTGTAACAGAAAAAAAACCAAAAAAAAGCCTTATTACTGCTACCAGTTACATCTTCATATGCATTAAAATATGATGGTTAATTCTGTGATCATATATTAAGGGTTTGTGGGTTAAAAAGCTGCTAAACCGTGCAGCTTTACGGCCTCCCATCATGGTCCTTAACTGCTGGCTGAGTGAAAAGCAGTTCATTGGCTCATTTGAGCAACACTTTATTGACTGTCATGAATTTGATGATTGAAGTTGAAGAGGGCAAATACACTCACGTTTTCATGAAGGTTGTAGAAAATAAGTGTCTTGGATAATGCTGTTGTATCTTGCTGAAATTCAGTAAGTCAGGAAGTTACTTGGTGAGGGACTAGGAGTTAACAGAAACAAATAGTGAGCATGATCATACTTAACTTGGTTCCTTTTTTTCAAATAGGATACGAAACTAAAATTTAAGTTACGTATGTAAGTAACATGGACAATTTTAGTAGCAATGCAAAGAAGTTGTCCAGGATAATGAACTAAAAGTGAACTCCATTATGGAAATTATTTAGTTTTAAAAGTACTTAGTCTTCCCTAGGGAAGTGAGAGAAATGTATTGCACATCACAGCTTTAATTTTGATTCTTAAAAGAATTGCTGAAAAATGAAAACAGCAAGAAACTACCAGTTTTAAGAGGACTTAGAAGACAGGGGTCAAATTGTGACCTCAGTTTGATATGCTTTAACTGTAATATTGGCTGCTACAAACAGTTTAATAATCTTTGTTTTAGAATTGGCAGAATATTCCCACCCACCCCCACCCCCTTTTTCTTTATTTGAATGCAATGGCCTCTATTTTGCACAAATTTATAGGAACTGTGAGGAAGCAGAAATGCTTACAGATATCCTGGTTTCTTTTCACAAATTCATGTATTGTGTCAGATACCATGCCTTAGATCAAAGGGGATTTTCAGCTTTAAAAGAGGCTTACCATGGACAAAAATGGGGATGATGGTCTGTTCACAAGACAAACTGGTAGTTGGTCTTCCAGGCTGAGAACTGATGGGGTGTTGTAAGGGAAGGCACACAAATTAGTTTCAGTGAGTATACTTTGAGCCTGAAGCCTTCCTGAGTCACAAATTAGAAGTCTGGACATACCTCAAAGACAGAAGACAGGTTAAATTTTGATAAGAAATAATACCTTGAGTGTGGAACCTACTATCAGATGGCAGTCTGCTTTGCCATGTGCTGTGTGTCCCTTCATGTGTTTCTTCTTTCTTTCTGTCTTGGAAAGTACTTTTTATTCAAAAGTTATTTTAATGTCTTACCAGAAAAAAACTTGAATATATGTCAAGACTGCTTGCTAAATGATTTTGTATGCACCACAAAATATTCTTCGATCTTTAGGAACTGGAATTGGCACAGTGAACTAAGCATAATTACCAAGTTTAATCTGAAATCTTCTGTTCCCTATAATTTCTTTTAGGATTTTTTCCTTACTAGTTAATATATATTAAAGGTTGTTCTTTGAGTTAAGTCTTGGAGAGATTTTGCAAAAAACCTAAATAATTAATTCTGTAGATAATTACACTTCAATAATGTATTTAATAATATTGTCATATGTATAAAAATACTTTTTTACTTGATATTTCACAATACTTTCCTTGCATAATTATGGATTTTGGAACAAATTCTATGTTACGTACATGAGGAAATGGTTCCATAATTATACTAATGTTTGCATAATTAACAAGCTGCTTGCCAATTTTAACTGACAAATTCCAAGTTGCTTCTGCACGAGGGGAAAAAAAAACCATAAAAAAGGCAACTTCTGTTAGTTTTTCCTTTCATACTTCTTACAGGTGTTGAAACTATTTATTTCTAATTTGCTAGTGAATTTATGTGTTTTTTTTCTGATAGGCAGTGTTGTACAGATTTGGAGGGCTGGCTTCCTCCACCTGTGCTCTGGGGCTGTTTTGGGGGGCTGCCCTCAAGCGCTGCCAACAAATCTCAGTCCTGGCTTGTACAATCCCCTGCTGCTTCTGCCGCAGTTCTGGGCAGCTCTTCAGAAGTGACTGCCAATAGCACTGACTTCTTCCAAGTGGTGCAGTAGTTTTCTGGTGCTCACAAATGGGGGCTGAGGAAAGACCACCAAAACTTATTTCCACTTGTGACCCAAAGCAAGGTTTGAACTCTAGTTTCCGCTGAAAAATGGCAATGTGCTGTTGGCCTTCTGTACTGCTCAGCTGCATGGATCTAATGCTTTACATAGCTACTGAGTAAAATGTTGATGTCTAAATAAAGGCTGAAAACACTTAGTCATTTTAAGATCCTGAAATTACATGGTCGTAATAAAAACATGAAGGAGAATAGTTAATGTGGCACTTATAAAGTGAAAATGAAAGTATATCTATGTGTATATATGCATATTTGTTATTTCAATTTCTAAGTGGTCTTGTGTGTTTTCCTCACAGTATCTATATATATTTCGTGCATAATTGTTTGTATTAAAAAACCCATATGCAGCATTCTTTCACTTTCATTTAAAACCTGTGAATCACAACAAAAATGCTGTAAGAACATCTAAGGTAGATAATTAAAATATAATTAAGTTTAAATGCCTTGGTGAAGGAATATAAAAATATTTAAATTCAACAGGCTAGTACATTTGCAGTTTTCTTTTATTAGGTGTGAAATCTAAGAATCCCCTGCCAACTCTTGAGGGCTCAATCCAGAATGTTGAATTGAAGTACTGCGGCACATCATTGGTCAAATGTGCCTCTGGGACCATGGGATCAATAAAAATTTGTGCCAAAGCCCCAGGTATGTGCAGCTGGACCATGTAAAACTTTATTGCCTGTATAGGAGAATTGGCCTTGCTTTTTACAAGGGGAGTTACTGAAACAAGAATTTACTCATTGTTCCTGTGAATCAGAGAGGGGTTTTTGTATTCTGTTTTGGGGGTTTGTTGTTATTATTAAGTATGTCATGATGATCCGGTCTTGCCTAGTATAGTCAAATTTTACACTGAATAAAGAAAAATATTTTATTTTTTTCTGCTGAGACAAATACTAATCAGGAAGCATTCAAAAAATAGGAAAATACAGAATATTTTCACCTAGCTTTATCCTTAGCATTATTTTGGTGTATTTTCTTGACTGTTTAATGCCTCATTTTCCATTAATGCTACAGGTATGTATTTTGCTTGTAAAGTTTTTGAGGACTCTGTGATTTTTTTTTTTTTTTACTTCTTTAATACAGTTTTTCCTGAGGAGCATGTGGGAACTTATCAATGTGTATGATGTCTTTATGGATAAAAAGCAGCTAAAGTCAAGAACATTAAAAATTGAGTGTCTTTAAATTGAGATAATGGTGATGTTTAAGAAGATTACTTTATAAAATTTTATAAAATAATTTATAAAACAGTATAAAATACTGTTTTAAAGATAATAAATTACTTTATTTGAAATCCTCCTGGAAGTCAAGGCATTTACAAGATAAACATTAAGTAGATTGCCAGATAGTTTATGTGATGCTGCTCTTTCTATTTGCTCTTTTAATTCTGTATTCGCAACGTAAATTAATAGCTGTTCTCTTTGGACTAGTGAATGTTTGTCTTGAAAGTTCATCTTGTTACACTAATAGCAGTAAGGAATCTAATTTTTATCTTAGGTGATGGTGGAAAAGAGAAGCTGATTCCTTTAATTCAAGGCCCTTCTGACACCAGAGACTTACACAGCAGTAAATGGCTCAATGAGAGTAGAAAGCCAGAATCTCTCTTAGCTCCAGATTTGGTAGCCTTTACAATCCAAATTCCACAGTATATGGACTACTGCCATAATTCTGGTAAGTACAAAACTCTTGTTAAGCTGGTATCACATTACATTTTTCCTATCCAATGTGATTTTCAAAAGAGGGGCTTGATATAAAATGTGCCAAATGTCAAAGTGTCTTCCAAACACACTGCACACATTGTAACTTTAGCTCACTGTGAGACAAAAGAACTGAAAGCTGCATTTTGATTTATGTCTTCTTCAATAAGGAGTGCTTCATTAACTTTGGTTGCCTTTTAAAATAATCATTTTATTATGGCGGGGGGAGGGAGGAGAGGCAGGATCCATGAAGAAAATACTAGTTCCATTCTCTCTTCCTGGTACTGGGTTGGCCTTCTTATACAGAAGCTGACATACTGGATTTAAAATGGTTCATATAAATTTATTATTAAGAATTTGTTTATCATAAAATTTGCTAACAATAAAAAATAATCTAAAAAATACTGCAGGGCACACGTCCGACCTCATCAAATTTGATGTTGTGGTGGCCTTAAATCAGAAGTTAATAATTTGTGAGAGTTGTTTGGCTAAATTTAAGGGTGTTGTTGACTTTGTGGGCATAAATACTTTTACCTGACATTCTTATGGTTTCTGTGGTCTTTAAACAAAACATTGGTCTGTTTTAAGCAACACTGAAAATTTTGAAGTATGTCTAGTTTAAAATAACTCATGTAGTTTGTGAAATACACATGGAACTGGGTTTTGCTGTCCGTTTGGTGCTTCTTAAAAAACATGCTTTCATGTTTTTCAAAGCTTATTCTATGGCCATGCTAGGCATGGAATGAAAAGTGGGACAAAAACAATCCAAAAAAGTATCTGGGTTAAGGATTGTAAAAGAATTACCTGATCCCAATATTATTAAACACAGAAGTAACTTGAACTCTTCAAGTGTGCTTTTTTTTCTGTATTTTTTTCCTGTGAAATTTTTCTTGAATGTCATTAGTCTGAAAAGTAACAGTGAATTTATTACTGTCATTGCAATTTTTATGTGCATATGTAAGCAACATTTGATTCTTACACAGAGTAAATATTTGTAAGCACTGCACTTCAGCAGTTGTTAGGTTATTTTTTCGGTAATTGTACTTCTGTGTTTTTTGGATAGCATCGTGTTGGAAATGTTTACAGCAGTGTTGTTATAACAATTATCTTCAGGTCCTGCTCCTAAAGCATTGCCAAAAAGCAGTTCAGGATTCAATAATATCTGAGTTAGTCAGATGAAGCTAAAATCGGTTGCACCTGTTGATTCACTTAAATACCTTTTAAATGTTCATGACACCAATATTTATTACTATGACTAATTGCTGCATTTCTTGCCTTTTTTGAGGATTTTTTGTTTAATTTTGAAATTTTGGTCTTAGTCTATGAATTATAATTTAAAGGCTCTGTGGATACATATACTGTACACTTACTGCTTTTGTTACAGGTCATAAGGATCACATATATTTTTGCTCATCAGTATTATACATGTTCCAGTTAGATGGTTGGGAGTCCTTGATGGGTTGTTACAGGAGGTTCTTAATGAGAATTAAGGCACTGACAAATGAAGTGCTGACCAGGCTCACATCCAGGGATTTTGAGATACAAAACATTTTTTTGCAATAGACAATTGTCTGTGGTACCTGTTTCGTAGATGAATGGACGTGCATTAAAAATGTGAAGATTTTAGAGTTGAAAATGTTCTGGACGCTTCACCTGCTCCCTCAGCATCTCAGGGAAGTTGTATTGATTCTGTGTACCCAATGGCTGTCACTAACCTGCTGTGGCTCTGCTCCTGTCAGGTGGCACCTGCAAGGAGTGACATATGAGAGGAAAAATCTGACTGATTTGCTCAAGGTTCAGTCTCATTCAACAGGAAGAATGGCATACTGCAAATTACTTAATTTTTTTTAAAACATAACTTAAACCAGGAGTAATTAATGTTTCATTTGTCTCAGATTTTATACAAAGGATCACCAAACCAAAAGCCTTTGCTTTTAAATACATGCTGAAGAAACTGGGACAATTTTAATACAGGAGATATGGCTATCATTTTCATTATTACTGTGAAAATTACATGTAGGGAAAACATGAAGTACTTTGAGAGCATAAAAATGCATTTGCCATCAGTTGCAGTCACTTCTGGGAGTTTAAAAAGCTTTACTGGATAATTTCACAGAAAAAAAACTCATCCCTTGGGAGTAAAAGGTTTTTTTAAGCTGTATGACTGGAGGTGATTGTGCAGTACTGAAGTTGTTAGTGAAATTTTTCCTGATAATGTTGCACAGTGTTCTGTAGTAGGAATTTGGACTAATAAATTCATTAAATTGAATGGAAAAAAACTTGATCAAAAATTAAAGCAGAGGTTTGGATATAAAATGCTGAGAAGGAGGTTGTGCAAATGGCATAAGATTCTTGAATAAATCAGGGCACATTTACCTGGTGAACAGGGAGAGGACTGTTCCTTCTCCTCTCCTTATTGCATCAGCAAGTGTCCACTGTCTTGTATCACTTGAACCATATGATGCAGGGTGATCAGGATGGTTGTGCAACTTCCTTTTACTGCTTGTCTGTATGTGGCCCTGCAAAGTTACAGGATGTATTTACAATCTGAGGGATAGAGCATTTGACAAGATATCTTCCTTTTTGCTATTTCACTTGTGCTGTTGAGAGGAAGAGGAAAAAAAGAATATGGTTCTAGCAGTACCATACTGCATTGAGTACATCCATTCAAAGGAAAAAGCACTTTGAAGGGCTTTCAAAAAGGGTAGCATTTAGAGCATGTGATGTGCAGCATGTACACTGTACGTCAAGTATAAAACAAGTGCATAAACTTACGATTACTGTTCAGGAGTGTTTTGCTGTTTGTTGCATAAAGTGTCATTAGCACGTGGAAAACTGATCCACTTATGGCAAAGGAAGTATTTAGGGACAAAGAACATAAATATGATTTTATTTAGTCCTTATGCTGTAATTTTAATTTTGGATACTTCGGTTGTATGAAAACTGTCCCAGGTATCTCTGTGCATGGTTGTAAAAATCAGAGAATACGCTTCTCATTCTTTAAACTGCGGCATATAAATAAGTACAAGAGAGGAGATTATTCCATTACCTCGGGGGCTTGGGAAGGTCTTCTTACTCTTTTTCTGAAATAACCGTGGCTTTATTAACCCTGGGAGCAAGCTGCAGACCTTGTTTGTTTCACCTGGCCTTTGAGAGAAGAGAGAGATTTCAAAATGAATGCTGGTGTTAGTGGTTAATTATGAACAGCTGTTGAATAGATGAGGTGAGCTGATTAGGCTCTATTTGGTTTGCCATATTGAATAATTGGGAGTGTGTGCACAGCCAGTGTATGGACAGCTTTATTACAAATAAATCAAGAGGAACAAAAATAAAAAATACAATTATTAAAGTTTTCTCTGAGATCAGCTTAAATAGGCAATGATGCAGCAGTGAAATAAGGGAGTAAACAAAAGTACATTTATTAATATCATGCTCATATGTGTCAAATTTCTACACTTAGTGGAGCAAAGCAAGAGTGGGAAGGCTTCTCTTATCTGTCGAAGCTGCATAAAGGCTGAAGAGCAAACATTCAACCTTATAAAAGTTGGTATTTCTTGTTTAAGTGATATGTTTCTCAAACTTCCAAAACCTTTAGAATTTTTTTCTTCTATCAATTTTGATTTAGATAAGATCGCTCCATTCACCCCCTTCCCATGCCAAAAGGAAAAAATAACTTAATAAAAAGGAGGTGAGAGATTAGAGATAAGTTTGGTTTTATGCATATGCACCTACATATGCCCCCCAAATTCCCCCTTTTTGCAGTTAAAAAAGCATGTTATTGGTATATTTTTAAATTTAATTTTGAGTGCTTGGACTAGGGATATTAGCTTGAATTTTGAAGCTGAAACAATTATATTTTTAAGTTCTCATCTAATTTAAATGAGTTCTTGTTCTAGTAAGTAAATAAGTAAAAATCCTAGTAAAACAGAATTCATAGTCTAATTTGAAGTATTTTGAAAAGATTTAACACAATGAATAAATAAAAATGGTTAGTGTATTGGAGTAATTAAAGACAATTCACATTTGTGGTTTGGACATAAATGTGTAAAAATTATACCCATCTATCTTATTACATTTCCTTTACTCTCCCTGAGGATTTCACTATGTACTTTATCTGTAATTGTTGCCAGTTTTCTATCAAGTTCCCACTGGGCTTCTGGTGCAAAAAATCTTATCCTCTCGATGACAGAGCTTGCCTGAATGATTTCATGCTCTTAGCATTTTTGTTCACGGGAATTAGGGGGAGAATGTAACTGCAGCTGAACATAGCATCTATTTTTGTAATTTCGAAGTTTAGACTCTGTTATTGGAACTAAATGAAGAGATGCAGGTGTTCTCCAGTTCAAGTCCTTTGGGATTTTTTGATGGTAGATGCTTGAAAAGAAAATGCATGTGTTTCCAGAGTCAAACAGCAGCTGTGGACAAGGATTTATGTTTTTCTCAGAACTTTGGGATTTCAAAATGTTACATTTAATCACATGCACAGAAAGGAGAGCAAATGTTAAAGATGTTACATATAAAACTAGGAGACTGATCTCTTTACCATACCAACTAGTTGTGGGAATAGAGGAACAAAGTGATCTTTAATCTTAATATGCACAATTTCAAAAGGATTATGATAGTTGCCAGGACTCTGGTCTTATGAGAACTGCGCTCAGGCAGTGCACAGCATTTATATCTTCTTAATTGCTTTTAAAATCTGGTTTATTCTGATATTTTTCCTTGGAAAAATATGAATGTTAATAGTATGAGTTACTGAAAACACAGTATTCATGTACGCTTACTTTGGAGGGTGGATTTAAATTGGTTAAGTATACATTTTTAGAAAAAAAATTCTGGCAACGTCCTGTAGTTTTCAAAATTTGATTTAAAATAGCAGTTCAACTGCCTGAACTGCAAGGCTATATTTGGAAGTTTTCTTTCTAACAGAATTTGTGGGCAGAAGTATTTTGTGGTAATGCAATTTCTCCCTCCCGTTCTCTCTGGTGATTTTGCAATTAGTTGATTGTAGCAAACAAAATGTCTGACATCTTAAGTTTAGCTGAAATTGAGGCAAGGGCAGCAGATGGTGGTACTGCTGAGCAATTCAGGAAGGGAGAATAATGTAGGCAGGAGCAGGTTGTTAAGAGTGGTAAATGTTAAGTTAATTAATACCAAGGAAGAGAAAGTAAAGCCTCTTTTAACATTCGCCAGTTTGTGTGAATCCTCTGCCATTATCCTCACAACCTCAGTGTACTGTGCACTACAACAAAGTTAAATATCAAATATTTTTCCAGGCTTGGCTCACCACTGCATCTGCTGCCTTACAAAGATCCAGCACTTAGTACTTTCTCTAAGAGAGAAGTAAACTTGTCCTCAAGCGCAGTCTGTTCCTCTGCTGGCTGCAGTTGGAGGTTTCATGTGCGTGGGAGTAGCAGCAAGGAGGGACATACTATACTATGCTAACTAGATTGACTACTTCTAGTGAGTTGCATAAATCTGGCAACTGCCAGGAAGTTCTGATAATAGAAAGGTAATTGCACAATGCAGGAATAAGACAGCTTGTTCAACTTTCCCTCAAGTAATTCTGCAAATCCTCTTGGGGAAGAGGTGTTTTCATCTCTCTGCTTATGTTGCGGTCAGTTTCTCTCAGTATGCCATAAATCTTTCAGCAATACATGTGTTCTAAAATTCTGAGATTGTAACTAAAAAGGATTAGTTTGTAAAATCTTACTTTAAAAACTGATTTTTTTAAAAAATAAAAATGGGAAAAAACCTACACTGTCATGCAAGTTTTTAGGAAGTTAGCCTCTGTAGTTGAGTTCCCTGAACTCTTTCAGTCCTGTCTGACTTTGAGATGTTCTGTTCAGCTGCGCTGTGGAAGTTGGGCAATATCTTTAGTCAAAGAAGCACTTTCTCCTTTTTTCCAATTTTTTTTTTCTTAATTGAATCACTTAAGATTAATAGTTTGGGCAAAACAAGAACAAAGCGCTGTGAAGATGGGGACTCAACTCCAAATAGCAGGAGCCTTAGACGTTGCACTGGGAAATATGTGACTGGGGGAACTGGAAAGCCTGCATCTCATCTGGATTTATAACTTTTTTGTAAAAACTCATTGTCTGCTCTTTTTTTTCTTTTAACTCAGGATAACAGTGTAGATGATGTAGTTGATCTTGTAGTTCTTGGGGTAGGACTTTGAGCTTCAGTATTGGCAATTAAAGAGTTGAGCTCTTCAGTGGTGGGGGTAGTAAGAGGTATGAAGGTTTTAAAGTACATAAAAGAAATCTCTCCACCTTCTCTTTAAACAGCTCATAACCTAGAAAATTCTGTAAAAGTAATTAAAAAGAAGTTGTTGAAAAGCCTTTTCTTTTTTAAACGTTTAACTCATTAAATGTGTAGAAGTTAGGGAATGGCAGATATGAGATTTTTTTCTGCTACCTTTATTTTGTGTGTGTGCATATGTGTTCCATTGGATTTCTGTTCATTTTAAAATCTGGTAGTATCAAAGTGTTCCATATGGCCAACAAAGTCATATTTAACACTTCTGTTATTGGAAAAAAAAAATCTACATGTGGGTTCAAATGATGATTTCTATTTTCATAATGGTAGAGGCTGATGTATCTGTGCTTCCTTTATTTATGAAAATGCATTTACCTTTCCCACTTATGGCATCTGGAAAAGCATTATTCAGCAAGGTGACTAGATACCTATTGTTGGTTTCAAGTGTTTTGAAAACATAGCAGGTATAGGCTCTCAGCAATTGCTGACACATAGCTTTGGACATTGAAATCTGTTTTTAATTGAGAAAATATATGTTGGCCAGCATATTGGGATAGTTCCCTCCCATTTTGAAAAAATGCCATGGGATCTTTAACTTGCATTTGGACACTTCCCAGACATGGCCATAAGGGACTGGAGCTGTTTATTTTCAAATAGTGTTTAAACTATTTCCAGGTTTTATAATTGAATTGTAGTGCTCTCACTGCCTCTTTACTGATGTAAATGATTCACATAAGATGGCTACTTTTTTGTAATGAAATGCTAAATAGATATGACTGAAAATCAGTAGACTCTTGGTGGTAATAAATGCATTTTGACTAGGTCAACTTCAGGTTTTTTTAAATTTTAGTAACAAGTAATTAAATAACATCATAGCACATTTGATAAAAACAGCGCTAAATGAAGCATCCTATTTTTAATGCAGAAATTAATATATATATAAATATATTTGTTCCAAATCTGAATTGTTTTTCAGTAATTTTCATGGTTCAGCTCTGTAGCAGTTTAAAAAAAAGCTACAGGTCACTCCCAAGGTTCCAATATTCTGGTTCTAATACAAATGTACTAATAATCTCATTTTTCTGATTCAGGATGCAGTCAGAGTGAATATTCAACCACATTGTCCCTTTCTACCCAAACATTACTCTTCAGAAGCTCCCACAGAAATTCCTTCCTATGATGTTGTGAGTAGCCAGTTGTGGTCAGCAGTTAAAGTTGGGCCATTACCAAGTGAAGAGCTGGTTATATGTAAAAAGCAACAGTTCACAGTCAGGATTAGGCAAAATAGGTTAGAATTTTAATGGTATTTTATTTTTTAAACTCAACTAGATAACCTCTGTGATGACTTGCAATCTAGTACAGACTCCTATAGCTGACCAAACTGAATTAATTTTGAACAGACAGATGACCTTTAAGGTGTACAACTTTGGAAACATTTAAATTAGTTCTGTTTTTCTCATGTACTGTGAAGATTCTCAGGGGCAGGCTCTATTGTTACCAGAAATCTGCAGACTGTATAGAGATTAGTATTGCAGGAACGATTATTCACTTGTAATCTTTAGACCATTTAATCACTCCTGTGTTGTATGAGCTGATTTCATTTTACCTGTGCACTGAAATAGAACTAATATGTTCAAAATACATAATATATACTTGGGTAAGGTGGCAGAAGTACTTAAAATTGGTATCAGGAAAACAGTGTATTGTGTAACTTTTCAGTTCTATTTAACAGCTAAAATTAGCTTACCTATAATAGGTGAGCCATTAATGCTGAGTATCTCTAAATAACCGGCTTTCAGTACAGCAAATTCAAACTCAAATGTGGTGTATTTGAGGTTATCCTGACATTCTCAGTATCACATGGAATGCTAAATCTATTTGAGAAATGCAGTGATAGGGTTAGTGTGGATATATAGTTTAATTAAATAACTAAATATTTTTAATTCTTCATTTTAATCTGATTTACACTCTTCAGTTGAAGACAAGGCATTTGGAAAAGTTAAAAAAAAAACATTTGTTTTCCAGAAGTCACGTCTGAAAGAGAAGATTCTAGGTGTTGCCCTGGTCTTGCAGCCAGTTCAGTTAAGACAAACATATGCCAGAGCAAAGTAATTTGCTGACCTGACTTCTGAGTTTCCATCTGAACTCATTTGTGCTGCAAATTGTTTATACCACTTTCAGCACAGCATATTAGTGCATGCTCTGGCTTTCCTAAGTGTTTTCCTAATTTCTGATGTATTTTCAAGATGAAGTAGACAGGTCTGGAAAAAAAGTGTTTTTTCCTCCAGGAGATTTAGAAACTGTGTATTTGCAGAATAGCAAATAATTTTGGGGTTCTACTTTCTGAACCTTTGAGAACATTTCATGGTTATGCAATGAATGGGTACTCTGACAGTGTGAATTGAAGGGATGGGGAGTTCCAAACATTTCAGCTCTTAGAGTGAGTTTGCCTGCATCTACCAACTCTTGCACATTTAGCCTGGGTTCCCCATCTGTCACTGTAGAGCTTCTGGGCTGCTTGTCTGGGCTTTGTGCCAAGCTGAAGAAATATCTTTGGATATGCTGCCTCATATCCAGGAATCTTGGAAAAATAGACCACTGCCTTTGGGAAGGTTGACATGAAAGGAGTCAGACTGACCAGAGTTTGAGCCATGTCTTTTTGAATTTCAGTGTTTATAACTGTCATACCTGTGGAAAAAAGACCATGTTCTAATAATATGATGCAAAAAATAAATTAAAATAGAGTTTATTCAGCTGTATAATTAATAATAAATAATAAATCTTCAAATGAATAATCTGAATAAACAAACTAGTGGCTGACTGCCTCTTCTTATCTCCTGCTGCCCTCAAAAGTACCTAAGCTTGTTTTACTTTTGGAATAAAAATAATTAAACCCTAAACAAATATTGTGTAAATACAATATAAAATATAATATAATATTAGAAATTCCCAATTAAAGTGGGGAAAATAATGGAAATTTTGTAAATAGAAACAATACTTTGAAAATTAAGAGAAGATATGATTAAATATAAGAATTATTGAATACAGTATCTGGCTCAACATTAGTGAGCAGGGTTATGGAGCACATATGGTGATGGATCATCACTTTTAGATAATATTCTCTTCTCTTCTATATGTCCATAGATGTAATCTGTCAGATATCCAGTTTATGTAAAAGTTGATAAAGCATGTCTTTTATGCTTTGGGCTATGCATGAATTATATGTACAGCATATTTCTTATTTTTAGTGTAACTATGTTCATGTTTGGTCATGTATTCAATAGAAATAAATTAATGAAATGAGAATATGAATTCTCTTCTGTACTTTTGAGCTCTCTTATGTCCCTGGTGTCATAAAAGAAAAGGAGTTCAGTGTTGAGCAAGTCTTTCAGGTTGTTACATTAAGATTTGTACAAGAAAATAAAATATGTTCAAGCTATCTTTATAGTATTTGCAAGATGTATTAGCCCAAGCCCTGGATTAATATTTTTCAGCTAGTAAAATTATTGCAAAACACTTCTTTCGTACAAATTTCATAATAAATTTATTATTCAGTGATAAGTTTAACATTAACCTTTTATGTTTAAAAGTGTCTTTTTAAAGCAACTTTTGGAAAATCTTACAGATAGAATGTAATTTTCTGAAACCAGATGTGTAATTTCAAGGGCACATATCAGTCCTCTAAGCAGTTGTGTGTCTAAACAAGTAAAATGAAACTTTAATGCAAGTTGCAATCAGTTGATTAAATTCTTTTTAATTACAAAATGAAATAGTTAAGGTATATTTATAGTTTTCAAAGCAGGAATAATAAAATATAATAATCATAATACTAATTACGTTTAGTGTAAAGACTTTTTTGATAATTTGAAGCCAGTAATACTTGGTCTTTTTCTTCACTGGTAACATAAGCAAAGTATAAGCCTGTGAAAGGGATGATTTAACACAACTGTTGATGCACTTCAACCGAAACATCTTTATCACGTTAATACAAGAAGAAGTCATGCCCTACTTGAATTACTCATTTATAATGGCTGAGCAGCAGCCTGGATGTGGACTTTGAAATCCTGGGAAAATAAGATGCATGCATGCATCCAAATGTCTAGAGTCTTTAAAGCAGCTGTAAAATGTTGAATTGAGATGTCAGCTACTAGCTGTTGTCCACAGTTTTAGTCTGAAGGGAGGTGTGATCATTTAATTACTAACCAAATTTAATATTATTATAGTCATTATATCCTCAGTTCAAAACTTTTTATTTTCTAGAGCCATTTGAACTGAAGAATCAGAATATTTGTCTGCTTTTTTGCACACTTTTATTGCACAGATTATTCAAACTTTTTTTTAAGATCTTACTTGCTTTGTTAAAATACATACATTTTTCACTAACTTTTATTGTGCTTGTAATGAGGAAATAATAATCCCAAAGATGTGTAAAATATCAAAATAAACTGCATGTGTGGGCTGGTAAAATCTGTATATTAAAAGCATTTCTGTCTCTTTGCACTAATGGGATGTCACTGTTTGCACAGTCTTTTGCAGATGATGGCATTGCCAGGTTCTTTGTCTTCACAGCTTGGTTTCATGTTTTCTTTGAAAAGACAGACGTATAGGAAATTAACTGTTTAATTTTTTTTCAAATTCTTGCACAATTCCAAAGGGTGTGCATCCCGTTATACTTGAAACAGAGATTTTTCATTAGAAGTGCCAGATGTTTCTCTAATATCCTCACACTTCCCAAGTAGCCAGTATGGAAGTAAACACTCTTCATTTACTGCAGGAATTGTAGAAGTTCCTATGACAAGAAGTCAGTGAGAGCATGAACATCCAGTTTTGGTGTTGGAACATCTGTAAGGCAGTGTGAACTTCGTGTTGCACTTTGGAGACAGACAATAAAGTCCATGTTGTATCTATTCAGGGATATTCACAATAAACTCGTAGCAGTTGGTGAGACTGCAAGGGTGCTTAATTAAGGATCATTCAGGAATTGGTCAAGTGGTTTTTTACTTCTTTCTGTTACAAGTAGAATTGAGATGACTTGTACTTAGTCTGTTTCCTGGAAAAATCACTGTCTCAAAATTATGGTGGAAAGAGAACTGTTTTCTACACAATGGCAGCAAATTAGGCTCCCAACTCAGAGATTGTGCCTTCCTTCCTGGTACTGGGAAAAAGGAGAGGTGAGAATAATCCACCTTAAAGGTAGAAATAGGATGGGTAAAAGTCTTCACTCATAGTTTTTCCAAGGCAGCCCTATAGAGTTATTTGGTACAGCTCTTATCAAAGAGCAAATAAAACCAGGCTTACTACAGATAATGCTGGGGGCACTATGCCACTGTCTGAATGATGCTGTGGTAGGAAGGTCTTTGGTCTGCCTCCTCGGTGGAGGTTGGGGGTGGAAATCCATGTGGCAGCAAAGAAACAAGGATTTTTAGAAACCAAGGAAGTACCTGAGAATGGTTACATAGGAATTAGGGCTTGTGATCCCCAAAAGGCAGTAATGAATATTCCAACTGAGGTGCATTTGCACCAATGCACTCAGCATGAGCACCAAACAGGAGGAGCTGGAAGCCTTTGTGCAGCAGGAAAATGATGACATATTTGCTATCATGGAAACATGGTGGAATGACTTGCACAACTGGGGTGCTGCACTGGATTGCCATAAACCCTTCACAAAAGATGGTCAAGGAACGAAAAATGTTGGAGTAGCTCTGGATGTTGGGGAGTGTTTTGGTTGTCTGGAGCTTAATGATGGTGACAGCAGGTGAGTGTTTATTTTAGGGTCAGAGAGAAGGACAACAAGGCTTTGGTGGGAGTTTGCTAAACGCCTCCCAAGCAGAATAAAGAGGCAGATGAAATATTCTGTTAGCACCTGGGGGAAATCTCACAATTGCTGGGCCTTGTTCTCGTGGGGGACTTCAACTTATCAGATGTCTTCTGGAAATGCAATACATTGGAGAGGAAACAGCCTAGGAGGTTCCTGGCGTGTGGAAGTTAACTTCTTGACACAGCTGGTGAGCAAGTGAACTATGAAAGGCACAGGCTGGACCTGTTGTTTGTGAGCAGGGATGTGCTGGTGGGTGATGTGGTGGTTGAAGGCCTCTTGGACCCAGTAATCATGAAATGACAGAATTTTTCATTCTTGAAGAGGTAAGGGGGGTAGAGGAGCAGCAGATCTGCTACATTGGACTTCCAAGAGCATGCTTTGGCTTGCTTAGGAGACTGATTGAAAGAGTTGCTTGGGAGGCAATCCTGAGGCACAAAGGAATTCAGGAAGGCTGAACATAATTTAAAAAGGAAATCTTAAAGGTATAGCAGGCTGTACCCGTGAACTGAGAAAGATGAGCTGACGAAGAAGTGTCTGACATGGGTGAACAGAAAGCTTTGGCTGGAAATCAGGAAAAAAAGAGGAGCTCCCAACCTTTGGAAGAATGGTTGGAAAACTCACAAGCACTGGAAGGATGCTGTGAGGTAATGAAGGGAGAGAACTAGAAGGGCCAAAGCCCAGTTAGAACTTAATCTGGCTACTGCAGGCTACTAATGAAAAATGTTTTTGTAATTACATCAGCAACAAAATCCGTTATTGGATGCAGGGGCAAACATGATGGCAAAAGATGAGGAAAAAGCTGGGGTACTTAATGCCTTAATGCCTCAGTCTTTAATGACAAGATTAGTTGTTCTTTGGGTACCTAGCCCCCTGACCTGGAAGACATCATTGGGAGCAGAATGAAGGCCCCATAATCTAAGGGGAAATAGTCAGTGACCTCCCATACAATTTAGATATACACAAGTCTGTTGAGCTAGTTGGGGTCCATCCGAAGGTGCTGGGGGAGCTGGCAGAAGAGCTCACTGAGGCATCTTCAGTCATTTACCAGTGGTCCTGGCTTACTGGGGATGTCCCAAGTGACTGGAAATTGGCAGTTGTGACCCCTGTCTATAAGAAGGGCCAGAAGGAAGATTTGGGGAACTACAGGCCTGTCAGCCTGACTGTGGTACTGGGCAATGTTATGCAGCAGATCATCTTGAGATCATCATATGGCACATGCAGGACAACAGAGGGATCAGGTCCAGCCAATGTGAGATCAGGAGACACAGGTCCTGCTTGTCCAACCTGGTCTCCTTCAATGACAGGGTGACCTGCCTAATGGGTGAGAGAAGGGCTGTGAGTGTTGTCTACTTGTGTGTTAGTAAAGCCTTTGAAACAATTTTTCATAGCACACTTTTGGAGAAATGGTTTTTTCATGGTGTAGATGGGTGTATTCTTTACTAGATAGGAAACTGGCTGGTTGGCCAGGCCCTGAGAATGGTGGTGAATAAAACTAAATCCATTTGGTAACCAGTCACTAATAGGATTCCCCAGGGCTTAGTGTTGGGGTAAGTCCTCCTTCATATCTTTATCCATGATGTGGACAAGGGGATTGAGTGCACCTTCAGTCAGTTTGCAGAGGACGTCAAGTTGGTTGGAAGTGTTGATCTGTTGGACAGTGGGAAGGTCTGCAGAGGCATCTGGACAGGCTGGATTGGTGGGCTGGGACCAACAGTATGAGGTTAGACAAGGCAAAATGGTGGGTCCTGCACTTGTGTCACAACACCACCATGCAGTGCTACAGACTTGGCCAGAGTGGCTGGAAAGCAGCGCTGTGGAAGAGGACATGGGTGTGCTGGTCAGCAGTGGCTGAATGTTAGTCAGTGAGTGCCCAGGTTGCCAGGAAGGCTAGTGGCATCCTGACCTGTGTTAGGAATAGTGTGGCCAGCAGGACCAGGGTGGTGATTGTCCCCCCACACTGGACACTGGTGAGGCCACATCTCAAGTGCTGTGTCCAGTTCTGGGCCCCTTAATTCAGGAAGGACATTGAGGTGCTGAAGCAAGTCCAGAGGACAGCAGTGGAGCTGGTGAAGAGTCTAGAGGGTAAGTCATAGTAGGAGCAGATGAAGCAGCTGGGATTGGTAGGCCTGGAGAAGAGGAGGCTCAGGAGAGACCTTAATTTTCTCGACTGCTTGAAAGGAGTTTGTAGCTGGGTGGAGGCTGATCTCTTCTCACAAGTGACAAGCAATAGGAGAAGAGGAAATGGCTTCAAGTTCTGCTAGAGGAAATTTCAACTGGTTATTAGGAAAAATTTATTCATTTGAAAGGTGTTCAGGCATTAGAATAGGCTGCCTAGGGAAGTGGTTGTGTCACTGTCCCTGACAGCATTAAAAACACATCTAGAAGTGGTATTTAGGGACGTGGTTTAGTGGTGGATTTGGCAGTGCCAGGTTGATGGTTGAACTCTGACCTTTAAAGCCTTTTCCAGCCTTAACAATTCTGTGATTCTATATAACCAGGGGGAGCAATATTTTATCTTACACACTTGTGTAAAGTGTGGAGCATTTTGGATGGGTTTGCACTGCTGTTTTCCACTGAGGTTCTCTGTCGGGCTGCTGCAAGAGTATGATGCAGGGATGTTTGCAGTAAGAATGCACCAACCCTTGTAGCCTTTACTGTGGCTTGGCTCTATTTGGATTTAGCTACCACAGTTTTTCACCCCTTCTCAAATGGGAGCTGCTCAGCTAGTTCCTATGAAAGGTTTCTCTATTTTGAGATGTGAATTAAGTTACTCCAGAACGCTTGTTTGTAAGAGCAAAGAAATTGGTAATTAAGAAGCCTAGTTGTACAAAAATAGCATGAGGTAATGCTAAGGGAACAAGATGTTTTTCATTCATTTTCTGTGAGGTCCCCCCACAGTGAAACACTTGCAAATGAATGCTGCTATATTGGAAGCCAGTACAACTCAGACTCAGTAACAGCGGCATTTTGGACCTGGCTTTGAGGAAATAAAGCAACATCTGAGTTCCTGCCATGCTTACCAATGTGGGGCTAAGTTCTTCCACTTCTGTGTAGTAGCGGTACCTCTGCATGTTCCTATTCCTTAATTCTTTGCTAAGGGTGGTTGTCAGCTTATACATAGCAGCCAGCATGGAGGACTGCTGTTTCTGTGTTCCACAAGTCTCTGTGTGTGACCCAGTCTCTGTGCATGGTTGGTTGGGCTTCATGCCTCACAGGGCTGTGACTCTCATCAGCATTGAAGCATTAGAAGCCTTTCTATGATTGCTGCTTCAGAGAAATAGAAACAGTGTCGTAAAATAATAATAATAATAATAATAATAATAATAATAATAATAATAATAATAATAATAATAATAATAATAAAACTAATAAAAACATGAAACTAACCCAGCTTGCAGTCCTACTTATTTCCATTTTTTCAGAGAATTTTATTTGCTTTCTTAAGAGACAAAGCCCTCTTCTTACCCTTCATTCCCTAAACTGGAATTCCACAATAAGAATTTGGAAGGGCCAGGGTCAATTTCTTAATTAGGGTGGGGAAAAGTGGGAATGTATACTTACCAGACAGCTGGTATAATTTTCTTAAACATTTTCATGTTTAGCTATACATGTATGTAAGTATAAGAAGAGAACAAAATATTTATTCTCATTGTGTCTGTGAATAAGATAATCTGAGTATTGTTGAGATTTGGGAGGATGCTTAGAAAACTGATGGTCTAGTCCATGATGCATCGTGTGATGTAGCCCTATAAATATCTTGTAGAACTGCAACTTAAGAGAAAATATAAATCTCTTTAGCTCGAGATCCTCTTGTTTCCCAGAGGATTACTAGCAGAACAGGAGGACAATTTCTTTAATTCCTTTATCCATAAGTCAGTCCCTTTGGAAAGTCTGCAGTTGGTTCTTCATACCCCAGGAAGAATGCTAGCCAAACTCTTGTTGTTTTTTGACAAATTCTACCTATTTGCTGCCAGTACCAGGACAACGTGATCAATATTTTTTTAGGGAAATGCAGACAAACTCTCCTTTATATATGTGGGATAGAAAGTATAGTGTGTGTGTATATATATGTGTGTATTATATAAATATCTATATATATGTGTGTGTGTGTATATATAGATATGTATTTTAGTATAAATGTGTAGTGAATTTTTCCTGTTACTTTCCAGTAATTTTCCTGCATTAGATAGGATAATAATAAAAATATCTTACAATCTCATCACTTTTTCTTACTTCTGTTAGGAACTCCATCTGGCCTTGTCCTGTCATGACTATTTGACATGAGCAGCACTTGTAAATGAAATTTGCCTTCCAAATTATCATCTTTTAGTTTCTATTAACCAGCATCAATGCTATCAACACAACTTTAGAGAAAATCAATATTTTTAGCATTATATGGCTTCTTTACTGAATTCTTCCTGTGCTTTAAAAAATTAAATTATCTTCTAAACAAATAGGCTACAGCCTAATAAAGTGCATGTTATCCCACTAGAAATTCTAAACAAAAGCTATTGTATGGCAACTTGAAATATGTCCAAGGCAGCTAGCATTGCCGCTTTGAGTAGTTTCAAAATAATATTACACCTACTTAGAACAGCAGAATGTGTCTTGCATGTCAGTATGCCAATGCAAATAATATTCAGGTTTTCTACTATGTTTCTTCTGTGAAGTGCAGCTTAATATTTAGTTGCTGATAGTGTCCATTATTATTGTTATGCTTTGGATCAAGGAAAAGATAAAATAGTCTGAATTACAAAACATCCAATGACTTGAATTTTCTGCCCAAGGAATAACAAAAAGTAGCAGACTGAAGTTCAAATTTATATGGTGAATAAGTTTGAGTAGTTTTCTGTGCCATTAGTGGAACAAATTAAACTTTTGCTGCTTGAGTGCATATACCTAAACAGTGTAGTGTGGGAGGATTATCAGCCAGTAAGTCTTATTGGTTTATTGGCAGTAGAGCAGATTTAAACGAAATTTTCCCATGGCAGAGGTACTGTATCAGCGATCCCAGAAGTTTTCCTAAGAAATTTATGAAGTGGTATGAAAGTAAATTACTGAAGAGCCATCAAAGCAAGTATGTTATTAATTGACAATTTATTGACTTCATCCTTACTGCTAGTAAAAAGAAAAAAAAAAGGATTAGGATTCCCAGTACACTTTGAAAGCTGCGTGAGGTCTTTTGTACGACATTTCAGTTAACCTGTAATTAATTAACTTAATTAAACAAATATTAGTAAAAGAGTAAAAGCACACTTATTCTGATGGATCTATAAAAATAGTCATAAGATCAATGTAAATAAGTAATGGAAAGTGTGAATCTGGGTCTGGTTAGGGCAGAGTGTAACACCAATTATCTTTGATCTTTTGAGAAACTTAGTCCTTGCTCAAGGAAATCTCTCATAAACATCACTGACTAATTGCTGAAGTACTGCTGAGTCTTTACCCTTCAGCTTATGGTCAAAAATATATTGTTGTTTATTATACTGGACCATTTTTCTGTGCCTAGCTTCACAACACTTAATTCACACAGACTGCAAATTGATTTTGTTGTTTATTATTTTACCTATATTAAAAGAGTAGGATAGTGATTTCAGTAGAGAGAAGTGAACTTCTGTTAATTCCAATTTCTTCTATTAACTTGCTGCTTTTGGCTAATTATATAACTTCTCTGTGTATCATTTCATCTGCAAAAATATGTGTTACCATCCGTGTGAAATGCTATGGGAGATGCTATCAGAATATTTTCAGACTTTCAGTTGGAAGGTGTTATGCTAAGACTGGAATGTTGTAGCAATAGTAGTTAGGTATTAGTGAGCATGCTGTAGGTCTTGTAAACATCTAATATTTGAAATAGGAATTTAAGTGCTACTGATATTATGTGGAAGTGGAGGTCTCCTTAAACTTAAAATAAAAATCTAAAGCTGTTCTTTCCAGATCATTCATGCATATTTTAAATTTATAACTTTTTTAATGTCACTCTTAATTAAGACATGCAGATTTAATGACAGGAATATTTTTCTTATTACTAATAATTCATAAAGCCTACTGCACATAAAATACATGCAGTATTGAATTCTCTAATTTTCTGCCTCTTTCTGATACCTGTGAACTTTTTCTGTTGTATTCAATGGCTGATAAATTGTTTGCCAAGTAGGAGGGACAATGCTTGACTTTGACTCACAGTTAAATTTCTTGAGAAAATACCATTCTGTGCAGTGTGTCCACAATAGAAGCTATTACAGAATATTTTTCTTTGCTGTCAGGTTTTTGGCCAATTTGCCCATGAAAGCAGTCTCCTGGAAATCTGCTTAATCAGTAATACTGTTTTGAAAACAAACATTTTGTAAAGATCTGTCCTTTTTCATTAACAGCTGCAAACATTATAAATAAATCTAAGTTTTTTGTTTTTTTTTTAATTAAACATGATATGCTCCCCTTCTTTGATATTGTCAGTTTTACCTACTTTGTTCCTGGTACTTCAACTTTGATCTGGGCTAATTGCCATTAAATTCACACCACTCACTGACTTGGCAAGCCAGAGCAAGCTAATGCTATTCATCATCAGGAGAGCAGTTACTTTCTTCTGTCCCCCCTGGGCATGTGCTTGTTTGTTTAACTGCAGAATGATTTGAGCAGTTTTACATATGCTGCTCATACATTTTCCATATGAAAGTCAATAGCAGAGCAGAATTCTGCAACTGAAGGTTTTTAAATATGTTTATTCCTAAAGACATGGGTATATTTAAAGTTTTTTGGTTTTATTTTCCTTGCTGCTTCAGATTCTGCTGCTGTTTCTGTCCTGCAGCGAGATTTCACAGGAGGTGTTTGGAGCTTGTCCTTGTGTCAAGGAAGGATTTTTGTCTGTTCGGTGCTTCTTTGCTTTCCAGAATACAGATTGCTTTTGCCTGCTGAAACTATGTAAATACATTTAAATTAGACAAATACAGACTTTTTTTTTCCCTCTTCAGATGTCACAGGCTATCTGATCTTGGGAGGGGAAAAGACAGAATCTCCCAAGTCAATGTCTGTCTTGGACTTGCTCATTGTCTTTGCTGGGCTGATGTAGTAACTTCTGGGTACTACATAATTTACCAATGTTAATGCTGATAGGAAGGAATTAGTTTATTAAATAAGCATATTTATTAATTTTAATCATTTAAAATATTAAAGTAATATTTAAAATATTACATAGTTCTGATGAAGCAAGTATATTGTATAAATTTCAAATCTGTGAACTTGGATTTTTTCTCCAAAAGGTGGAGAATTGCATTCAGTGGAAAATAGGACAGTGGTTATTTTTAAACCTGTACTCCAGTACTACCCTCAAGAATCATCTATTGACCAATAATAGTTCCTCTTCCCAGAGAATGTAATTAATTGAGGCAAGGTGTAGCATCTAACACATTAATAATGAGATAAGAATAAATAAAAAGCATGAAGTAGGTTTTTATAATATGAGGTGTTAAATGGACTCAGTTTAAAACTGATGAAAAACTTGTTCAGCAGCATTATTGCTAAATCCTCCTGAAGGCAGCTTGGGAGATAATAATAGTAGTTCAAGCCTTTGCTGGTGTGTCTCTTGAATCTTTCATAACTTTTTGACCTTCATTAATAGTAAGTTTTCTGCACTGTGTAAATAATCCTTTTGATATAATCACCTCTGTTTAAAAAAAGAGGGGGAAGTACATTTGAAAATTCAGAACATATTTTTGATTGTAGAAAAAAATGTAACAATGTTGCTTACTGCTCCCCTCCCATTCAAATTGAAATTTCTGATTTGATCAAAATTATTTGAGTGGGTTTTTTTTTTGTTGTTTTGTTTTTTTACTGAGCATCTGTTCTTTGAGTTATTTTGGTTTTTTTTTTGGTTACTTATTGTTCATTATTTTCAGTTACTGGATTTTTAATGTTTTTCAGTGTCTACGCAAAATTAATGTTATTCTTTCTGGAATATTCTTTCAGTTTTCTGAGACTGCAATGAATGCTTACATCATTGTGTGAAACAACTGAAATGTCTACTGAAAAGTTTTATGAATTTTGATAATGAAGATAATTAAATGATCTTTATTTCTTCAGGTCAAATAAATAATGAATAAAATGGAAAGGGAAGAAATGTGATCACTGGTGTGACAGGAAAAATGAAGGATAAAACTGAATTTGCAATAGGGCCAAGCAAAAGTAATTGGGCAGCAATTCTCAGTTGGAAGTACTGAAAAGCAACAGTGTTGTTGGGGGCTGCATCCAGCTCAGTGCTGTCATTCTCTGTTTGTGGGATAAATGTGAGGGTTTGGTTCCTGGCCCACTTCTGCTTTCTGGATAGCAGCAATCTTGAGAATCAGTTTGAACAGAAATGCTTCATGGTGCCATCATTGTTTGAACAAGTCCACACTGGAGCAGATTGCCTGTCAAGGGCAGGGTGACAATCAAAGCAGAGCTCAGCCAGGTGCCAGAAGCAATGTAGGCAACTGTGGAAGTATCAACCTCACTTGCACTGACTCGTTCTCTTCCTTCTTACATCCCACACTTACAAGAAAAAAAATGATGCTCACAACAGTTCTCTCAGGTGGATATGTTGGAATTTGTGGTGTGAGAGCATGAATAGTAGCCTTAATATTTAAAGATTTCAAACTACTGTGCAGATGTTGTGTTCAGGATTGTTTTGAGTCCTTAGGGTCCTTCATCTCATTTTGGAATGATGTAGTATAAAAGCTTGTTGTTTGTTTGGTTTGATTTTCTGATAGTTTTCCCATAAGACTCATATTAATGTTCAGGAAGCAAGATTTAAATAAGAGACTGTTTCTTGTTTTAGTAAAGTTTGAGTTCTTTCTCCAGAAGAATAAAATGTGATGTGAGACAGTTAAATACAATAAAAACTGAAATAAGCTGTCCAAGCTGAACTCACTGGACCACCCAGGTCTTGGACCACCCAAGGGACCAACAACAAGCAGTTGCCTGAAAGAGATGGCCTTTTACTGGAGGTCGAACAAGTTGTATTGCAGACCTTGGATATATTTGGGAGTGATTTCTTAATGCAGTTGGCTGCCTACTGGAGATGGTCCTTATTCTAAGTTCCCACTGTATCAGTAATGTCCCTATACAAATGGCATTTCTTTTTTACTTCTGACCTTAACACTTTTTTTTCATCATTTTAAGAGAAAAGTAAAATTCGCAGCTTAATAATGTGTTGCTACTAAGTAGGGATTTTGAGTTACTATAGAGTTGTGTAGTGTCACATATAAATAAGATTTTTGAATGGGGGACATTTGGTGTCAGTGGTAGGATTTGCAATGAGAATTAAATTGGAAGCACTCAGGTAAATAATTCTTGCTTGAACCACGTTCACTATGCTTCTGTTCATGAGAAATGGTGCAATATGAAAGTAGCTAATTCAGCATTAGAATTGCTGTGTTCCTAAGCTTATATGGCCTTTGGAAAGTGTAGAAAATCTTAGTTGGAAGTCATTCCAAGTGGCAGGTTTTGTCCTTAAATCCACAGTAAAATGATGCATATGAGTGTGCAAATATTTTCTGTTAATAAAAACAGACATTGAATTAAAATTTTCTATGGCAACCATAATTTCAAGATGGTTTCCTGTTGTGTTATTTTTAAAATTTGTTGGATAAACTGTAAGTCAACTTAACCACCCCAAATCAACATTTTAATGTACATGCTTTTGCAGAAATAGTTTTATTCTAGTGATGGTAACTTAAAGATAGAAAGGATACAAGGAGGGTTTGCTGACATGTAATTAACTGTTATGTGAGTTAAAAATCCCTCCATTGTGTATCAGTAAAATCTTATATTCCTATAATCTTGTTTTAGTAGATAGAGAAAATATTTAAAAGTAAACAGCTGTATCTTCTGCAAACCTTCTTTTAAGTATATGGCTTTATTTCTTTAGCATTCTTTTCCATTGTTTTATTTAACATTTAATTTCCTGATTTTTTTTCCATCCTTTCTTAAAACCAAAATAAAAGTGATATCTAATTTTTCACTTTTTGCAAGCTGGGTAAAGCATTGGCTAATTAATTTAACTCCTATTAAAGGAGTGAAATTTATTTTATGACTATAAATCCATATATTTTTGTCACATTTTTTCCATCTAAAATGGATACAAACATTGTTATGGTCCTGTTGAAAGACACAAAGAACTCCTGTATCTTTGCAAGACAGGAAGAAACTTTTGAATAAAGAGGATTGCAATTAAAGCCCTGTAGGCAGGGCTAAGTGTTGTACTTGTGTGTTATTATGGGTGCATATACATGTTTGCGCTAATTTTTATCTGTGCATTAATAATAGTTTAATTATCAAATTAATATTATTCATAGATAAGTTTGACAACTACTACATTGTAGTTTCATAGAATGGTTTGGGTTGGAAGGGACATTGGAGATCATGAAGTTCCACCTTCACTAAACCAGTTTGCTCAAAGCCCCTCCAGTCTGCCCCTTCATGTGTGTGGAGTATGAGAACATACATAGACTTGAGCCATCCACATCGTGAAATGTAACAGGTCCCAATGTAATAATAATTTTAAGTCAAAACAATTGAAAAAACGTCAGTTCATGTGTCCTACAAGCCATAAAGCCTTTTCCTTTTACCACCTTATAGCCAACTCAGTAAAACAAGTTCTGAGATAAAATAGTATATTAATTGTTTTGAATTTCATTTAGTAAGCAATATGATGAAATAATGATGAAGAAAGCAGTCAGTATTGTTTATAGGTATAGAGATAAATCTTGTATTCTTATTACCAGCCTTTCTAATTTTCCTCCAGTTCTCTAATGCTAATAAGTCATTGCAAATCCATGTCAGCAGAGTCCCGATGAACAGTTTTCAGTTTTACTGAGGAGAATGTTCTCGGCAGGGCTTTGTTAACCTGATGTTCTGTGGTTTCGCCTCGTAAAACTAGCAAAGAGCTCTCTGCATGGAATGTTAATGGGGTGAGGTAATGAATGCAGGATGGGATGTAAGATTCAAACATGCATAAAGTTGGGGGTTTGGAGGAGATCCTTGCAGACAGTAGCAAAGATAAAAGCATTGAAATTTTTTTTGTTTGTTTTAAGCCAACAGTTGGATCTCTGCTGGAAATCTGGCTTTGAAGTAAGAACGTAAGAAGGGAATTAGAAGTTAAGCTACATAAATTTTTTTTAATTTGTTCTTGGTGAAAGAAACAAAGTTGAGGGTCATCCCTGTGGTTTTAATACCATTTTAAAAATTATTCCTATTTCAAAACATTCGTATAAATTATGTACTTTTTAGTTCTGCATCAAGAAATTTTCTGTTAAAAGGAAGGTTACTTTTGCCATACCTTCACTTTCTTTTCAAATGTATACTTTGAGAAACATGCAACTGAGCTAAATTCAGTTCCTGGAATTTGTAATCCTTTTTATGGGGAAAATGTGTTCAATACTTTGTACTTCTTGAGGAATCAAGCAGTTGAAATTTTTACACAAGTGTAATGCTAATTAGTTACATTGTTCAGGCATAATCTGATCTTGAATTTTTTGTCCATGGAATGGATACATCTATGGATGAGGTGTTTCTTGCTCTGTGTGAGTTAATGAATTTGTTGGTTGAGGGCCCAGGTCAGGTCTGATGAGGCAGGTGTATCTATTTTTGTTACAGTAAAGCCCATCTATAATTGTCAATCTGACAGTGTTGATCAGATCACCTGTCCATAATGACTTGGTCACTTCATGCTCGCGCTGCTCAGTGCGGCATTTGCGCTGCATCAGAATGGCTAACCTGCAGGGCTTTAACCTTTCCCTGTAAATTTATTAGAAACATAACAGCAAGAAAAGATGTGTAACTGTGATTTGAAACAGATAATCCTTTTTTTTTTAGGGAAGGGGTATGTACCTTTTTTTTCCATAAGACAATTTTTGTATTTCTTACTTTAATACAGTTGCGTAAGATTTCAGAATACAGAATAGCAAATAGTGATGCTGCAGAGAATGGATGCAGGTTGTTTCGGGAACAACTACTGCTCCAGCTTGAGGGACTAGAAATGTCTGCTAAACATTGACAGTGGGGAGATATGATAAACTAAGCACTGTGAAATCTGCTTACTAGGTAATTTTAAAAGTAGATAATCTTTGCTGTTTGATAGCAGACAAGACCTGATCAAACTCAAATTTGCTTATTTGCTGGTATTTGTGTTCACACATTTACATCTAAACTAAATGAAAGAATGGGGGTGGATCAGGCTGGATTGTTGCTCTCAATTTTTACCAAGTTTTGAGAAAACAATTTTGTAGCACTGGAAAAAGTACAAGTGTTGGGTTTTTCTGGGGGTAGGGGCTAAGGAAGAAGAAGGGTTGAAAGAGAAACAGTATAGCCTTTATAGTACTAGCATTTCTGATTGATACCAGTTATAGATAAACTATGGAATGTATGTCTGGAATACAGTAAAAATGGTCATGAGAGAAAGTGGAATGTGAAATGCTTACCTCTATCAGTCAAGTGTTGTTAGAATGAACAGTAACACAATAAATATCATGTTGTAATGATTTATATGGGCTTGTGTAATTCACCTGTTTAAATAAAGTGTCTTAGCTTATTCTTAAAATGGTAATTAAGAGATAGCTTTATAAATTGATAAAGGAACAGGCTTTTGGAGCTTTTCAGAATCAAGCGAGATTGAACGGTAATTATAGAACAATTCAAACTCAAGAGATGTGTATTGTAATTATCAGAATGATTTATGAAGGGTGATCAATGTATTCTCCAGTGCTGGTAATGATAAAACCAAGTGGGGACTTTTTCAGAAGTTATGTTCAAGTACAACCATGTTTGCAGTCTAATTCAGGGAAGTTCTGCCACCTGCTTTTCAGTAGAATTAATTAGTTAAGTGGATGGATCTTGACTCGTTGCTGTCTCTCAGTACATGTTACTAAAAGATTTCTATGGTAGAAATCCTATCTGGTAAGTTAGCAAATATTGAGACATTACTACTGTCCCTCAGAGTTTTTTGCTAACTTCTTGATCTATAGAATTCTGTAGCACTTGCTGTGAAGAAAAAACTTCAAAAGAGTAGTATGCAACTTAATGCTGACGATTGTCTTGGATATTGTTTGGCATATTAAATAGAATCAAGATATGTAGTGAGAACTGAAATTGCAACTGGCCCCGCTCTGGTGGGCATTCAGTTGTGCTCTCAGTAGGATGCATGATGCTTGTCTCTGGTCATTCAAGTTACTTCAAAAGGATGGGGCTTTCTTCTCCTGTTTGATAGTTAGAAGAGGTTTTTTAAATGGAGGCTTGAAATATTTAAATTTTAATCATCTGTTGAATATGTTGTGTATTGATTCATGGACTGGTGATTGCATTGCAGTGATGGCACCCAGCTGCATGTGTCTCCTTTGATAAGCGTCTTTGTCAGTGCCTAATGAAAATACAGAATTTGGATAAGAAGTTGACTGAAAGCCAGACAAGATGAGTTGGTGGCATTGGTTTGAGAAAAACAGCCTGAGGGAGTCCTCTGAGGCTGTGTTATTCTTTCATGTAATGCGACCAATATTGCTTCTTGGAGCACAGAAAGTGCATGTTGACTAGGTGCTCATTAGGCCAAAGTAGTTTAGTTTTTGTTATTTCCTCCGCCAAAAAAAGGGAAAGCCAGTTTAATGGGACAATTTTTGCTGATTCTGTAAGAGCATTCTAGTTTTGGAAATTCAGAGTGTGTAGTGGCAACTCCAAGTATTGTACAGCCAGGTCTTAGAATCACCAGCTAAAAATCAGAGTATTCTTATGGTTATTCAGTTTTACTTATTTTTTTTTCATACTTGTATATTTTAAATATAAATGAATTCGCAGTCATTGAAATGTGGAATGAGTGTTTAATAACTTTTACTTTGTGATTATAAAATGCAGGACGCTGAACCTCTTTTCACTTCCAGCATGGTGGTGCATCAAGTGTCTGTTGGAGGTCTTAGTTTACAAGACTGCTTAATTAGAATATTTATATTACTAATGATAATTTATCTGTATAATTGTCTTTTAAGGTAATTTTTGGAGTAAAACTTTAGTTACTCTTAAATGACAATTAAGAATGGAATAAGCAGATCTGGATCATGCATTTTGCTATTTCTTATGAAGAATTACTCCATGTGCTGCTTGAAGAGAAGCAAAGAATAATGATTACAGGTGAAACTTTTGAGAGGTTGTGCTTCACATTTTTTAAAAGGGTTTATTTATTGTTTGAATTTTGCCAAAACATAAGAAAAATATAAATTGCATAACATAAATCTTGTGTGAGAGGGTCAATGATATTTCAGTTTTTCAAAACATAATCATAAAATGTAGGTTGCTGTCTGAATAAGACGCAAACAGACAATATTTACGTTATATATTTACTTCTACCTCCCTGGAATGAAAGAAGTTGCTTTTGACTGGTAAAGCATATAAACCTTCAGTTAATATGACATTTTAATGTCTGCCCAGGATTGAAAGTTGTGTAGTCTGGTTTAAAACTTCATGATAAAGCTTGTTATGAGAATGGAAGCCTGGAAGCAGAAGTCAGCCAAAAGTTGATTTATGGCCAATAGTGACATTTAGTTCAGTTCTAAGTGTAGTATTTAATAATAAATCCACTTTGATAGAATTCAGTGATTTGAGGTGAAAGTTTCACTCACATGAAATTTAATAGGTGACTTGCATCATTTGTGAAAAGAGCATACGTTGCATCATTTGTGAAATATAAGTCTGTTCCATTTGAAAAAAAATTAAAAATAAATACATATAACTTGCTTCTTAAGCAGTGTTACAATGCCCCCACTCTGTCAAGTTTAGGGTTCCTGATTCACAATCTCCATTGTCATCAGCACATGTGTTTGACCCTCAACAAAGTCGTGGGAAGCTTTTAGAAGTCTTAGAGCTCACACACTCTCCTGAGCACTAGGACTTGGAGAAGACCCAGAGAGCCCCTGCATATACACTCCAAGACTCAGGACTTAATTATTTTCCTAGAAACTAAACATTGGTTCTTCAGCTGTTCATAGCAAGAGCTCTTCTTTAATATTTTTAAACTTTTCAACAGGATTATTTTATGCCAATACTAGTAAAACTTATATTTGTTTGCTAAAAAGGTCATGAACCCAGTAGGATTTGGAGTTAGAACAGAGCATAGGAAGTCTAATGATAGTAGGAGTTGGATGGTTAGCCCCACAAAAGCCAGATTTTTCTGCGTGTGATGCCAGAAACCTCATAAAAGGAATGTTTTCAGTATTTTATCTTTTTTTACTCTGTTGTCTTCTTCTGCTCCTTTAAGCCCAATGATCATGATATTTTTACCTGATGGGTATCACATATACCTTTTAAAAAGAAAATAAATGCATTAGAAGGCTTTAGAAAGAGTTTGGGCTAGCTAGAAACTTGCAGAAACTGTCAAATTATATTAGCTCTGAAATGTAGGAAGCAAACACTGAAAATTAATCATCTGGATCTTCTTTACTCTAACTTGGGGAGTTAGAATAAAGTTGTGACAAATATTTCATGTTGTGACTGACATTCGAAGAACTTAATGTATTTAGATTATTTATACAGATCTGCTCCAATGAATTGTTTAAAAGTGCATGAGTCTAGAAGGCATTTGTTGTTTAATCACATGAACTGTGACTGTGGTATCATAGGAGTAAAATTATCATTCTTCCATAAATATTTAATCTTAAAATGTGGATTAAAAAAATTGCTCAGCTGCTTTTCTTTATCCTTTTAGTGAAGTGGGGATTCCATGAAATGTCTTTCAAAACTTCAGTTTACTTTTGCTTAGTTTTTTTTAGATAACTGCAAAGGAAAAGATGCAGGAAACTAGAACTGAAACAATTATATTTTAGATTGTTAGAACTCAGGGACTCTTCTCCCATACTTGAGGTTTGACAGAGAATTTAAATTAAAGCTTAGACCTAATGCACTGATTTTAGGTTCATTTTCCCATTTATTTATTGGAAAAATCCTTAATGTTTCTTAAGATAGAGAGTACTTCTCTATGACAGTCCCATAATTCAAGTGTTAAGTAGAAATACTTGGGTTCTGTGAAGCTGTTATCACTCTCAATTCTATGTGGCTGCTGATGAAAAGGTCAGCTAGCTGCTGGTTGGTTTGCTTTTTCTGGCTTCTTCATTTGATAACCCAAATCAGACTAATTCTACTTCCTTAAAATGTCAAAGACTTAGATCTGTCTTCACCTGATAAAGAGCAGGCATTAGGGCTTTAGAACTGTCACTACAGTCTCATTGGGTGTGCTGCTAATTTATAGATTTGTCTGTGGCACAGCTCCTTGACAGCTATGTCCTTTGTTAACACCTTTCTTATCAACCTTTGCTTTCTCTGCTCTTTATTTATTTGTTTCTTCTTCTGTGAGGTCTGGCAAGGAGAAAGTACTTGTTTTTTTGTTGCAGTGTGGAGGAGTGTGATCAGTAGCAGTAGTGATAGCAATAGCAGGGTTGGGGTAGTGCTTTAAATTGGCGACAGGAGAGCAAGTTTTGGATAGAGTGAGAAGTTTGTCATAATTTGGTAAAATCAGAAAGTGATCGCATCCTCCTGAACCCAACATTAGACATTATTGTCTTGAGAGGTCTCCTCAGGAGTTGTTTAGTTGGTTAATGTTACTTTAGACTGCTTGTGCTCTTGCAAGACTGTGATGGAGAGAATCCTAAGTACATGGTAAAGAAGTATGGGGAAAAGGGAATGATCTAAAAATAAATGAAGTTCTCTGAAGTCTCACTGTCATAAGGAGAAATGTGTTATGAACTGAAATACTCTTTTTGGAAAAGGGGAAAAAAAGGGTGTTGTATTTAGCTGGTTGGAAATCCACTGGTGAAATTACTGTATGTACTAGAAATGCAGACTGTAGGGCAGGCTCCTTTCAATGTTTTTGCAGTACTGGAAAATGACAATCATAGAATGGTTTGTATTAGAAGGGACCTTAGTGATATCTCATTCCAAGCCCCCTGCCATGGACAGAGACACCTTCCACTAGATCAAGGTGCTCAGAGCCCCATCCAGCCTGGCCTGGAATGCTTCCAGGGATGGGCCATCCACAACTTCTCTGAGTAACCTGTTCCAGTGCCTCTCCAAATTCAGAGCAAAAATTCCCATCTTATACCTGATCTGAACCTACTTTTTTTTTATGTCAATCCATTCCCCCATACTCTGTTGCTACATGCTCTTGTGAAAAGTGCTACTACATGTTTCTTATAGGTTTCCTTCAGGAACTGGAAGGCTACAATTAGGTCACCTCAAAACCTTCTCTTCTATAGGCTGAACAAACCAAATTCTCTCAGCATTTCCTCATATGAGAAATGTTCCATCCCTCTAATCAACTTGGTGCCCCTCCTCTGGACTCGCTCCAACAGGTCCATGTCCATCCTGTGCTGGGGATCCCAGAGCTGGGTGCAGAGTTACAGGTGGGGTCTCATTAGAGCAGAGCAGAGGGGCAGAATCCCCTCCCTCACCCTGCTGCCCGCAGGACGGTGGATGTAGCCCAGGACAGGTCTGGCTTTCTGAGCTGCAAGTGTACATTGCTGGGTCATGTCCAGCCTCTCACCCACCAGCACCCCCACGTCCTTCTTGGCAGGGCTGCTCTTGATCTGTGCATCCCCAGCCTGTTGGTATTGGGGGTTGCCCTGACCCAGCTGCAGCGCCAGGCCTTATTAAACCTCATGGACCCTTGTCACAAGCTTGTCCAGGTCTCCCTCTGGATGGATCCTGTTCTTCAGCTGTGTCAACAGCACCACTCAGCTTGGTGTCATCTGCAAATTTGCTGGGTGGGCACTCAATCCCTTCATCTACATCATTAATGAAGATATTGAATAACACTGGTCCCAATGCTACTTATCACTGATATCCATGGGACTCTTGATGCAACTGTCAGTCCATCTTCTTACCCATCTAACAGTTCACTCATCAAATCCTCTCTGTCTAGTTTAGAGAGTAGGATGTCAGAAGTGCAGATAAATGACACCCATAGCCCTTCCCACATCCATTGATGTGTTCACTCCATCGTAGAAGACCCCTAAGTTGGTCAGGCAGGACTCGCCCTTGGTGCAGCCATGCTGGGTGCCCTGAATCACCTCCCTGTTCTCTGTGTGCCTTAGCGCAGCTTCTAGGAGGATCTGTCCCATTATCTTCATAGGCACAGAGGCAAGTTTGACAGATCTGTAGTTCCCAGGGGTTCTCCTTTCTACCCCTCCTAAAGATGGGTACAGTGTTTCCCTTTTTGTGGTCAACTGGGACTTCACCTGACTGCCATGACTTGAATATCATGAGAGTGGCTTGGCAGCTGCATCAGCCAACTCCCTCAAGACTCTGGGATGCATCTCATCAGGTCCCACAGACTTATGTACATTCAGGTTATAATTACTTACATGATTTTGTTTCTTTGATTTATAGTAAAATATGCAAAAATTGATTACAATAATGCAGCCAGCTACTTTGCCTGACCACAGCTTTTATTGGAAAAGAATGGAGATGCTGAACGTAACTTCCTGTAATTTTAATTTGCTGGAAATATAAACCCTCACCCTGCTTTCTCTTTAGTAGCAATGAAAACAGATTCTTAATTATAATAGTATTATTGGAAAGCACTGTTACTACCTGCAATTGGATTTTAAATTTCCCATCTATTATTTTGCTGAATTGCTCTGAAAGTTAATTCATTGTGATAATGGAAAATTCAAAAATTATTAACTCTCGATATGTATAAACCTATACATGTTTTTCAGTCAACAAATATTTCATGAGATTGCAACTAGTGACTATTTTTTGATAGTAATAATATTAAAAAATATATTTTGGTTTATCTGCTGCCAAGATGATGTTCAAATGGCAAAAAGAGATAGTTTTCCTTGAAGTGACAAAATCTGGCCAATCTCCCAAGTGTCTTTTGTTTTCAATATTTCTTCATTCTTCTTATTTCATCACTGTGCATCGCATTTTCTCATCTCCATTGAAACTCCTCCTCAAAGAGTCTTCTTGTGTCTTGTTTTCAATTTTCAATATTTCTTCATTCTTCTTATTTCATCACTGTGCATCACATTTTCTCATCTCCATTGAAACTCCTCCTCAAAGACTCCTCTTTTGTGAGCCTATCAGCTATCACAGAAGCAAAAATTGGAAAAGGGTTTGATACATCACCCAGTCAGGCTTGCTGCTGGTGTAATGAGAGGTCAGCAAACAGTGCTGGTTTCTTCTCCTCTGATATGTTTTCAGGTAACTCCTGGCACATTCAGAGTAAAGCCTAGCAGTCACCTGTGTTTTCTGCTAAGGACTAATGGAGTTTGTCCATGTAACCGTGGTGTTTCAGACATCACATTATGAAAAAGTTTTGTTTTTTGTTACAGAACTGAGATCTTGGAAAGAAATTAGATGTTGACACTAAGAAGCCTGTATCTGTGTGTGATGATGTAGATAATGTATATACAGAGTGTATGCGTGTGTTCCTCTTGCTAAGGTAGGAAATCTTCTTGTCCATATGTGGTATTTGAAATAGGAGTAGTGGCTTACAGCTGTTTGATATCTAAGATGATAGCCACCCTGACTGCAAAAAATTAAGTAAATAAAGCAATCTGGGGTGCCCAGAAAGAAAATCAACCCTAAATAAATAAATTATATGATACATAATTATTTGACATAATGCATTTCATCTGTCCAACTGAAGCCTGTAAAGGCTGTGCTCTACAGAGCTCTGCTGTACAGATAAAAGGTAATGCAATGTGAACTGGTAGTTTGATGCAAGTGAGATGTTTTCATGTCTTTTGGGATATGTGTAATTGTTTATATAATAAAAAGCAGGTGGGTACTAAACTGATTTAATGGGTGATAATGAAGAAATAGAGGAGACAAAAAGTTTGACCAAGTACATATATGCCCATAGGTATGCATGTGTATAAGTACGTATATACAGATGCTAATTTTTCTCTATCTTGAACTTTATATTAGATATTTCATTTGAAGAGACTAGTCAGGTCAGTATCTAATACCATAACTTTGTTGTTGGGCTTAGCTGATATAATTAGTTGTCAGTGAGAAGGTGATGCTCTCATTACTCTGAATATTATAAGTGCTGTGGTTATGAGCACACAGGTTGGTTACATCCACTGTCAATGTCAGACCAGTCTTAAACTGACTTAAATGCATATGTGACCTGATGGGATAATTAGCAAATTAAAGATAGTTTGATCCTATCCATTTGAGAAAGTGGAAACCCATCATGTCTTCTAAAATAAATAGGAAAGTCTGACAAGGATCAGAAGCAAAAAAATCTCACTGTGTTCCACTCCGTTTAGGCTGTAAATTTTATAATAGCCTGATTTACAGCCTGTGGAGTTCAGGATTGATTTATCTCCTGCAGTGTGCTTACAATTGTTGTTAAACTCTGATTATGCTGTCATTTAGGTAACAGCAAGCTTTTCGACCCAGTAGGGAAAAATGGGTAATGTGTGTTAGTTTCTTGTAGTCAGGGAACTAAATTCAGTGGCTTAAAAAGTAATTGTGCCAAAGTATTTAATTTTTACCTTTCTTTTTTCTCTCCATTTTTCTTTTTTCTTTTTCTTTCTTAGTCCTGGCAACAGCTTCTAACAGAAACACAAGAAGAGTACGTGGAAATGGTTTTTACTTTGTTCTGTTACTTAGGGAGAACACAATGTCTTCTTGATTTAGGTGGAGAACTTATTGTCCCTGAGGTTTTACCATGAACCTCATATGCATGCAAGAATTAATATATATTGAGATTTTTCTTTCAGGATGAACTTGTGCACCAGGGATGTTTTATGTTTGCTTTTCAAAACCAAAATCTTTCAGCATGTCTTTTCATAAGTAGAATTAGAATTACTAGTCAAATCCTGAATGTTTATCTGAGAAACCCTGATTGAATAGGACAAAAGAATGTCTGGGGAAAGATTTTATCTGATACAGTAGCTCTGTAGTCTAGATCTCTGTGGGTATTCTGGTCAGAAGTGCAATTAAGACAGTTGTTAGCATTCTCTCTCTTTGTAAAGGTTCTTAGCATTAACAACCAATATCTTTCTCAAATGGGCAGAAAAATCCATCTGCCTTAAGAGGAAACTCCCTGTTAGTTCCAAATTATGAAGAAAGCCGATATCTTTGCAGCCATAAAGTCAGCTTCATGTGTAATGCACCCCACAATTCCCCCAGCTGTCAGCTGGCATGATAGCTATCAACATAATCACTAGACATGCTCTGTGGCTCTGACCCTTTCCTGCCCTTTATATAGCAAAGTGTCTGTTCCATGAGCTAATGATCAGACACAGATAATAAGGCTTTCCTTACCCCAGAAAACTACTTCAAGGCTGTCATGCTCTCCTAAGTAAGGGTCTCTTTAGTCTTAATACAGCCCCTGCTTCCCTCAAAACTAACAGAGCTTTGAAGCTTCGCTGCTGCTTTAAAAACCACAAGTTGAGCTTCATTTGACCAGTTACTCCAGAAGTGTCACCAGGCTATTGAATCTTCAAAATGACTAGCTGGCTCCAGTATACTTACAGTAATGTTCAAAACTTTCTCGCATCCTATTAGCCATTTCCATTCCTTCTAACTTTTGAAAGGGTTATACATTACAGTCATTGGATAACATGGCCAGTTGTAGTTATTTCTGAAGTACAGTAAGAAACAATGTAATTTTCTGCTCATTTTCCTTTTAATTTATTACAGAAGATCACAGACATTCTGATAGAGCCTTTAAAAAAAAGCAAATATAAACTATCACTATCATCAAATATGAATTCACTATCTATGGGGATTGAATTACATCTAAGAAGTCATGGTAGTGCATGTCATTTGCCAAACCTCATTAGCATTCTTCAAATCTGGGTTTCAAACTTTGGCTTCTAAATTCTGTTATAGGGGAGTAAATTATTCTCAATTTCAAAGTTGCTGAGAGTTCAACAAGCATGTCTTGTTGATACCAAAATGTTTTCTGCAATTGCTTCAGATTTGTATCAGCTACTGTATTGCTTTGTAGAATATGTCTGCATGTTTCCCAGTGTAGTGGGACTTCAGTGGTGTTTGGGATTTTGACTCCTGGAATGAAATTAATATTTTTAAATAACTGTGATTTGCTTTCACAGAATCAGCCTGTAAGTCAAACTTTTTTTTTATTTTACAGTTCAAAGTATTCTTATTTTCAGTTACATTCCTGTTTCCTTCTTCTCTATTGATTTTGTGAGAATCAACAGAAGTAAAATCTGTGAATAAATGTTTGTGAGATGTTTATGAGTAGCGGCTGCATGAGCTGCTAGAGCAGATGGAGTAAATTTTGAAGACGTGAGAAAGTTGGCCTTGGGAAATTCAGACTGAGAGAGAAATAGGGTTGCCTTCATTGAGGGGACACGAGAATGGCTGTTTTCATCCTGAGATCTGTGTGCACAGTTGCAGACAAGGAGGCTTCCAGTCAGTTTTGCAGAATTAGATGCAAATGCCATAACCTTTGCACCTTCAATGATGGTGTTTAGATATGCTGGGGTTTGTGGTAATCATATGATTCTTCTTGAATAGACTCAAAATGTTACACCACCTTGGATGATGGCATTTCGAGCCAACTAAATATCATTGCTATCATAGCCTTTTATAGCCTGGGTATGTAATGTCCATTTCCAAGTAGCTGAGCTGTAACAGTGGTTTGGAATTCTGTTGATATGATTAACTTAATTTCTGATTTTTTTCTCTGTTATTAAGTAGTTGTCATTGAATCTTCGACACAAAAGAAACTTTGTGTTTATTTCTTTTGATTTCTCTGTGACATTACAATGCATTGCAACTTGTGTTGACTTCTGGATTTCAAACTTGTGAGTGGCATGAAGCCTGCTGCATTGGAGAGAGCCTGTTCTCACACAGATGCATCCGCAACCCTTTTTCCACTAAAGATTGAAAGCTATTGTGTTGGGAAAGTCAGAAGGCTCTTTGGGGGACTGTAATGGGAAATCTTATTGAGGGGAATAGGGTGATGATCACTGTGTGTTTGGCATACTTTCTGGGTTTTGATTTTTGTTCAGCAGTTTTCCATGGAACATTGTAAATATCTATGCTTCCATAGCTCATTCCTGCTCCCTCTTTTCTAATAAATTATGGAGCTGTTTGCTGTGTTCTTACAGCCTTTCACCTAACACTAAATGACTTCTTCCATATAAATTACCAGTTTATTCAGGAAGCCATTGAATAATTGGTGGTGATTTAATCTAGTTGTGTGGAAAGGTTGGGAAAGAACTGGCGTTTTGCAGAGGCACCGGTGATGGTGGGGTTTTGTAGCTAGTTTAGGAAAGTCTGCCTGAGGGGTACAGAATGAAGGTTGAAAGGAGATTTATCTGTGAGTCTGACACGGCTCCTGATTCAGGCCAACTTCAATTCATGGCAGGAGCTCCTGCTCTAAATGTCCATGCAGAGGTTATCCCACCAAGATTCCAGCTGCTCCATGGAAGCTGTCCTGATAAAATAATTTGCTTTGAGGTAAAAGTCTAATCCAGGAAGTGTTACTCTGGTGAGAATCCATAATAACTGTTGAAGCATTTTGTGTCTTCAATCATCATGGGCAAATGAGTTCCCATCTGCTGCTTATCTTGGGCGAGGGCTGCACTACGGGTATCACTTTGGATTGAGTTAACTACAATGCAAAAATAGTAGCAGACTATTGATAATATAGGTGGTTAAAAACACCAACAAGTAGGTTTAGGGTCTGGATGAGATTTTAGGATTGTACTGAGAACCTAATTTTTAAGGAATTGTCTGTGAACAAATTAATTAAGGTGACTGCTTTAAGGTGTTTTATTTTCTTTAACATTACTGCCCCCATATGGATTTAGTCAGAACACACAGTGGAGGTAGGGAAGGCATTTTGTATAATAAAGCAATTTTCCTTTTTTTTTTTGGTCCACTCCAAGCTCTTAGAGTTCAACTTGCTTTTAGTTGCTTGGTACTCAAACAAAACAATTCATGGCAGGTAGGTGCTGGTGCCCTTAAACAGACAATTTGAAAAGAAATGGGCTTATAAAGTAATTATAACACATAATTTTGCAAATGCACCTGTAGTCAGCATGTGTTCTGGAAATTCATCTTACTGCCAAATAGAGATTCAACACTTAAACTTTATTTGTAAGTGAATTCTTATGTAAGTGAGCAGCAAACTTTAAAAATCCATTTGAATATTGCAAAAATAAATTTTGATGTTATACCTCCAACTTTTGAATAAAGTCATGTAACTGGTACATGCAAGTGAATTAAAGGTGATTTTTGTTAAAACTCAGCATGGTAATCTGGAAGAAATACATGTTCTCATTTAGATTATGTAACTGTCATTTAAGTTAACTTTATTGCTAGAGTTCTCTGGTTTCTGGAAGCAAGTACTTAAAAAAAAAAGTCATATTTTTTTTCCATAATTTTGTGTGGCTCACTGTAAAGCCCTAAATTTTCAGTCCTGAACTGGTTGGATTGAAAGTTTATTTTTAACAAGCCCCACACAGTAAAATCCAAAAATAAGGAATTAATAAAGGTTTGCTATTGCCACTGCAGCATTTTTTTAAAGGGCCATTTCCAGGCAACTAGGGGAACAGTTAAAACTTTTTTTAATCAGCTAAAGTGTTACAGTGTTGAGTGTTCTTTATTTATTCCAAGTAGCTCATTCAGTAAATTCTTTGAATGTCCCGAAGGGCTCTGTGTGGAAAGGATGTTTACGAGTACAAAGTAAGTGTTATAGTTATACTATATGCTTGCTTAATGCCAATTTGTTTTAAACAAACTGATGCAGGTTAGCATTTGCAATATTAACTTTGTTAAGCACAGTGACAAGACTTTGTAATCTTTAAAATATAACCAGTAGTGGTTTGATTTCTTTTGTTTTGATAAAAAAATGTTTTCTGATTTCTTCTGCATTTTGAGACCATTAAAAGGGTACTCAATAACAATTTTTGCTGCATACAGTATTATCTTCCCCACTTGCCATCAAGAAAACCCTTTCATTCTCTTCAGCTGTATGTGTGTAATCTGATAAAACTTGTTTTTCAAATGAAAAAACACGATCTTGCCTCTGAAGTGTGAATTTGTTTTGGATAGTGTTTGTTCATTGTCTGTAGGAGAAGAATTGAGGAAATGTAGGCATTTACATACTTTTATATCTACAGAAGACCTTTGTAAGTACTACTGAATTACCACTTCAGTAACTCGTTAATTTTTCAGATCTGTCGTTAGACTGAGGATTTCATTTGCAATATTGGAATTAAACTAACCCAAAATAAATAAAAAACAAATGATAAAAGGAATTACAGATGTCCCCTTATTGTAAGAATAGCAAGCTCTGCATGATTGATTATCTGTTTGCAGCAGAAGTGTTTGTTCTGTTGTACTGTTTAGCAATTTGCCTTTCAAACAGGCAGGGCTGCAAAGCAGCACAAAGATCAGCAAGTCATGTGTGACAGCGTACACTGCTGCTCACTGCGAGGAGGAGGAGAGAAATGGAAACATTTTAAGCTATGGGAAATGAAACAGAAGCTCAGCAGCATCTCATTCATGCCCTAATAACCTATTGATAATTAGGATATAATATGGTTTAGCAGGAGCAATGGTATTTTAGGAAAGAAATTAGGTTAAAAGAATGTTTACTTCTGACCCCACTTTGCAGCCAGATAAGAATTAAAGTCATGCTCAGTGGTAATGCATCTGCTGGTCTTCTGTGCCATTTTAGGGCAGATGTAAAAGCCAATTGTACAGAAGATAGTAGTAAAATGACTACAGAGAAAAATTAGCTGACATAGAATTGAGTGGAAGAGCAGCTGTTGAAGTGGAGCTGAGTGACACACTCCTTGTCTTGTGCCTTATTTTCCTTAAGGGAAAAAGCAAGATCCACATGGTCTGAGTTAACTGATTGTTCTGCTACACTGTTCCAGTGAATTTCGTAAGTGAGAATAGAAACTATGTAGAATATTCTTGTTCTATTACATTAACATTTATTGAAATTTAAAAAAAACCCACAAATAAACAACGGCAAAAATACCAACCAAAAAACACCAACAAAATACTGTACTAAAGTTTTGTTCCATTTCCCTTTGCTGCTTCTGAATTTCTTTTCATTTTTGTTTTAGCTAAATCTCTTCAACTGAAGAATGCATTTAAAAGGCATTTTCACATTTGACCATCAAAATGTATGCAAGACATTAAATCGGCTTTATTGATTATTTTTGTATAAATTTAAAATAGAAATAATGCTGACCTAGTAGAAACTTTATCGATGATGATTATTTGCTATATGAGACCTATATTTAATGATTGCCATAAAACATCTGTTACCAAAATTGAGTTACAAATCAGATTACTCTAAAATACTTGTCACACTGTAAAAGTAAATGGTACCTTCAAAAAATAAATTGTATTACAGGTTCAGAAAACTCAGTATAGTCAAGAAACAAAACCAAAAGAGTAAGTGTAGGACAACATGTCTGTAAGAGTATATGGGGGATGTTGATGGGTCAAAAGTGAAAGTACTATATGTTCTTGAAGGGCTACATTTGAAGGAAAAAAACATGACAGTGAGAATAAAGATATTTGGTGTATTGGGAATAATATAGGCTTGCAAAAGAACATGAGACATGGAAGGAAGCTATTGAATTACAGAATGGATGAAAGGAAGATTAAAACTCAGAGTAACTTTGGTTGGAATTAAAAAGACATGAAACAGAAGTGATTGTATCAATATATAAAGAACATAAATTAGTTATGCCTTAAGAACATATTTTTAAGCTTTGATTTGTGGAATCCAACCTGTAGATGTTGCCATACAGTTAAACATTTTGGGTGGGTTTTGAATACTTCATCTCCACTATGACCAGCTGTGTTGCCAGAGTTTCCCTTGCTATAATTTTCCATCAATTCTCCCAAACTTATCAAAGGACCAAAAGATAGTGTCAGGCCACTCCATTTAGCTGATTTCAGTCTTATTACTCTACCATATTCTTGGGGGGAATCTCTTACAAAATTTTAAAAAAAAAAAAAGATCCTGAGGCAAGCAAGAAAACTTATGCCTCTTCTGTTGTCTCCTCCTCTAAAACTGCTGTATTGGCCACTGTCTTCTTTAGTGTCACCAAAGGACCAACAAGTTGCAACAAGACACGGTATGTAGTGATGCTTTTCCTCCCCAAATATAGATAAAATTTTTATCCACTCCAACAAAGTAAATGTTGTAGCAGAAATTTTGCAGCACAGTACAAATATATGGAGATTGAATGTGCTCTTTGTAATTCCCCAGCAGAGGTGACAGCGTCCTCCTCCTTTATCTGGAGCTTTGGCAGGGCCCCATAGGGTCCATTTTTCTGCCCATGTAGCACCGCTAAATTTGACCTGAATCACCAGAGGGCACTGCTGGGTCTCTTTAGGGGCACATAGTGTCCATCTATGCCTGGGAGAGAGTTGATGGTTATAGAGGAAGCTCTATTTTTGCGTCGCCTATTCTCTGATGGTACCTTTTTTCCTTCTTGACCCAATAAAAGATTTAGAAAGAAAATTATAGAAGAGGCATCTACTGAGTTCTGATGTGAGTTTGTTTCTTCTTCCTCTCCCTTCCATTTCATCATGGTAGTATGTCTCATGCATTCCTTCTTCAGGCACATAAAGTATAATTCATGGGCTGTCACTTAGAATCCACAGTATCCACATTAATCCTACATGATTAACCAGTAATCATGGGATTCTGTGTGTCAACTCAATGCTTCCATTGAACAATATAAAAACTGGGATGCCTGTAAATATACAGTTTTGTAAAGGGAGGCTGTGGCTCCTCTCAGTATTTAAAATCTAATTTATCAAGTTACACTATATGCTTTCTTTGTAATGACAGAATAAAGAGGGAAGGGTTCTTCAAAAAACATCATCTGTTTGAGTCTTCAGCTTAAAGAATATTTACAAACATTTTGCAATAATAGAAAATACTTTAAAGATATTCAGAGCTGTAGGCTGTTTCTGAATGTGGCAGTAGTGACAGGAAAATAAACTTTGATGTACATTACATTTGAACTTTATTATTTGCCTCTGCTATACTGAATCTTTAGTGCCATGATGTTTCTTCCCTCAAACAGCTCTCTGGAGGTGGGGCTGATTCAGGGTGATCTATCAGTTTTGTGTGTGTCAGCACAAGATGGCTGCTGGTACTCCAGGGGGAAAGATCCTGCACAATCAGTCTGTGCCAGCATTCCCTGGTGGAGCTGGGGCTTGGGAGTTCATGGCCAGACCAATCCAGGAGGGTGGGCTGGTTCTGCTGGAAGGTGCTGGGAGCTGTGTGTATTGGTTCTTCACGTGGCATCCATGGGGGATTGTCATCCCTTTCCTGAATGTGATCTCTTGTGACAAGAGTCTTTCCTAAAGTTCTTTGCAAATCCTTTCAGAATGGGGAGATAGCTATATATATATATATATATTTTTTTAAATTTTTTTGAGGAGTGTTTTAAATAAAGTTATCTCTTTAGTTATAAAATACAGAGAATCAAAAAGAAGTCTATCTCAACATTTCTAGATACTGCAGCAATATTGGTATCTGTTACATTAAAACGTGTCTGTAGAATATATTAGAGGAGTTAATGCTAAGTAGTTTTGTGATATTGGAAAGAAACTTTTGTTCTTCTATAGGGTAATACAAGACTGAATTAATTTGTGAATTTTTATTAGTAGATGGTTATTTATTTGTTAATAGGGTATAGATTATCCCCATAGTGTTATTATAATAATCACAATGTTTTATTGTACAAAATGGGCTACACATGAAGTACCTGTTGTTCAAAACATCAACTTTAAAATTCTGTCTTTTTTCAGTGCCTGTAACTACTTCACTAGCCACTACAGCTGGAGAGTGTAAGTGCATGAGCACAACTACAAGAAGTCAGATTAGATCCACAGATGATCTATTCATTAATTTGCTTTATTCTGTTTAAGTGAAAAAGTAGTATCTAATAAAGAAGTATACAATATATTCTTTGATGTTAAAAATGCTCATTTTTCATGTTTGAGAACTGTTTTTTATCTTGATTTTTAAGCACAACTAGTATTCATTACACTGTCTGACCAAAAAAATGCATGTCTTAAAAAATAAGCAAACAGCTTATTTTTAAGTGGTGCATTATCTTTCTACCATACTTCTGAGGCAGGAGACTTACAACTTTATTACACTATCTGTTTTACTTGATTGTAGCTTATGAATATTTGACTTGATTGTAGCTTATGAATGCACACCTAGGACAAATACAGAAAAGTCACAGTTTAAATGAGGTTATGACATCTTGCCATCCAAGTTTACTTTAAATTGTCATCTTTTGAAATTGGATAAATTTGCTTTCTCACAACTCCGTTTCATTCACATTTAAATAGTGCTTTTGTGTTTTCTCTCATTCTGTGCTTCTGTGATTGAATTAAAACTATCATAGTATTTATCTTTTACAACTTTTGGAATTATTTCAGATATGGAACATATTTTTCTTAGTGTCTGAGAGTTTTAATAAAATGCAGGTTTAGCCTATTTTAATCATAAGCATCCACTGAAATCTGTTATCCCGCTCTTCTGTAGCTGAATGTATTGACAGATGAAAAGAACAAAGACTATTCAAAAATACAAATCCTTTAGACTGTTAAATAATCTTTCTTGTAAGTTTGTAAACACACTACAAATTGTTAAAATCGTAATTCAGCTTTTGATAAAGATCTTGTGCTGTGCAGAAAGATGTTCTATATTGTGTGGTTGTGTAAAAAGGATTAATGTAGAATTTGGCATAAAATCATCTGTGTTAGAATACGTGAAGGTGCTAGGAACAGGTGCTTTTAATGAAATAACTGAGGATGCTGTCGGGTCTCCTGAGGTTTGACAGATGCAGACACTAATGGAAACGTGCTCTCGTGACCACCAAGCAGCACAATAAGGTCCTTGCTTACTCAGTGTTCTTTGCTTATTTCATAGCAAAACAGGAGCATTCCAGCTGACAGTACAAGAATTTAGAGCAAATTCTGTTAAATAATGTGCTTCCAATATGTCCGTAACTGTGGTAGACTGCTGTTATGAGTCTTCCTAAAGGCACACTGCAAACAGAACTGGACTGGTATGAATAGAAGTTATTTTCCATAAATTAAGGAGGCACTCAAGTTAGTTAGTGTGTAAAAACAACTTGGATATTCCTTGCTATCAAGGGCTTGTAATTATTTTTTGACAAATTCTCTGGATCGTAAGAAAAGATGAAAATTCTTTTCTTTACATATATCTGTAAAATAAGAACATGAAATCAAAAACTTCCAAGGTTGTCATATTCGCTGTTGATCTGCTTTTCTCTTGGACTGGAAAGAGCTAAGTAAACAGAGTTATTCTGAGCTATCTTGTCATGTTCTTCAGTCGGGCGCTGTTTAGCATGTAGCTTGTCATTCCGGAGATAGCTGAGCATGGACTAATATCCACTGAAAATTGGTGTGTTTTTAATAGCCTTTGGATTTGGTATAAACTTAGGAAACAGGAGAAAGCAGCTGCGCAGCAGAAGTATCAAAACAGATAAACTTTATTCCACATGAAATTCATGATGTGGTAAGAAGAAAGAAGCAACTGAAACACAGCAGGTATGGTATTGCTGGTTTTGTTACCAATGTTTATCAAGTGGTGTTCTCCTAAACCCATGACTTAATGAAGATTTAAAATTACTTAGTGTATGAACTAAGAGTTTTGATTGAATGACAACTGCATACTTGAAATGCATATGCTACCGTCACTTTTTAAACAGCCTTTAAAGGCTCTCACAATTCTCCCCCACTCCAAATCCCAATCCACATGCCAAGTATCCACTTAGTATCAGAAAATATAAAGCTGTAAACAGGCGCAAGACTTTAAAACATCTGTATTTTATTCCAGAATTCTGGTTTTCACATGCGGTGTTATAATTGCAATAAAGGGCTATGAGGTTAATGAGCTGGGAAAGAAGCAGCTGGTCAGAATTATTTCCCTTAATAACTAGAAAAGATGAGGTAAAATCCTCTAGCTTTCTTTTCTCTTTCAGGTACAGAAACACCATAGTACGGTCGCTGTTACGTTCACCTCTTGGTTTTAGAACTGGCACCTCTCCAGCCCCAGCACAGAGATACAGCTCTGACATATCTGGATTAGCAAATGATTTGTTTAGATAGCGCTATGGTTACATGGTAGGAACCCCATAGGGCCCCAACATGTGGTGTCAGGCAGAAAATTTAAAATTGCAGGGCGTATCTAAAGCATGGCTATAAGTAAGTGTTCCTTTTCGCGTTTCATTGCTTAGAACTCTCTTCATTTATTTTCTTACTGGTTTTACCTGATCGAATTTCTTTATTATTAGTTTTAATAGTCTGACTTGTGCACTAAAAAATGCAGGAAAACTTGATCTAAATAGTTTTTACAGGTATCTTTTTTGCTGATCTGTAAAATATGACGCAAGAGCGCATACCACTCTTTTGGAGCACATCCCCAAAAGATCTGCCTAGAAAATTAGTATTCTGAAGACAACATGATATATTGTCAGCCATCTGCAGTAATATTTGCTTTGTAAATAAACTCAGTGTTCTTATAATGCCTGTGCAGATGTTTTATACTGTTTACTTAACACTTCTTTTGCTAAAAATCTTAAGTGAAGTTTGCAGAATCATAAAGCTGCAGTGTTCAGCTTACTGCCTAAATTATACGAAAGGTTACATGTTTCTGTTTATTTGTAACATCTCTTGCAGAAGACACTGTAAAAATGTGAAAGATGGTTTCACTTAAAAATCAGTTTTTCAAGACAATATATTTAAAAATTCCCACTGTGCCCTAAATGTATGACAGCAGCTTTCTACACTTCTACTAGTTAAGATATGCTGTTTTGTAATTTTCCTTACCTGTGAGTTTCCAGTGCCCACATTGAGAAGCTCATATATTTTTTAAACACAATTGTAATTTTTTAAAATAATACCCATCTAGACAGTGCTGTTGATATTTTGAGTGAAGAGAAGCATTCACACAAGCCCCAAAATGAAAGTAAAATTCCTATTCTCCATCTAGTTAAGCATGGATTTAAAACACTGACTTAATTAAACAACATTCTGAATTTATTAATCAAAATGTATGTAATCAATTAAAATTTAACTTCAGGGTTTTTTTAAAAGCTTAGCAGTGGTGGAAGAGGATAAAAAAAGATTTGAAAATAAGTGTGCTTACATAATACAGTGAATGTTTTAATATATATTAGGTGTAGTTAATAAAATACAGATTTTCTAGAATTCAGAAATATTAGTTAGCCTTTTTTAGATCCACATGAGTGGGAAGATAACCTTTTGTAAATCTCAACACCATGTAGGGACATATATTTCAGCTTAAAGGAAAATTAGGTTATTATACTAGGTGTTTCAGTTTTTTGAATGCATCATGTTTAGCACTTCTGAATCTTCATAAACACTTACCTTGACAGCTGACTGAAATTGTATCTTCCAAATTCACAAACATAATGGTATTGAGAAGAATAGCTTCTATGTCATCTAAATGATTATTTTGTAAAAATAGTAAATGTTAAATTACCATCTCCCTGTTCACTGCTGGTCTCAATGAACTGCACACACTTGGCTTTGTTTGCAGTTTCGTGCATTAATTTCTGATGTGAAAAAACAAAGTTACTTTTTCTGCTGGCTGTGTTCGAGGCCCACAGCATTGTTTGCAAAGAACAAAAGCAATTTTTATAATAAACTAGTTTGGCTATCTGGATATCCCTTAGGATACCTCTTAGGATATTTGGAATGTTGTCTTTCATTGATTTTTTTACAAAATGATATTTAATGAAATTTATACTGTACTGTGCCGTGAAGATTTAAACATTGCCTTTAACTTAATTCCTTGATTTTTTTTCTCTTTGTGTGTACTGTAAAGACATCTTTATTATTTATCTGTTGGTGATCATGGTGACATTCATTATATTATTGAGAAAATTCAATAATTCAGAATTTTTATGACATTTACCTGGAAACTTTAATGAATGGAAAGATTATTTCAATTTAAAAAAATACTTTAAAATACTCCAAGAGGTCCTCAGTCATAACGGCAGGATGACCAACAGCCTCTTCCAGTATTACTTATGTTGGTGCTTTGTGTTGTTTCCTTGCTTTTCTAACATTTTTAACATTAATTGCTTAATGTCTGTATAAGAGCTGTGGTGAGCTTTCCTCTGCCCAGCTAAGATTCTTTTTTAATCTGTATCTGCAGCATTCATAATCACCATCACCTGTGTCTCTAGTCAGAATTACTGTACATTTCTAGTAACATAAATACTAGTTTAGGAAATTACTGAATAATTAGAGAATATCTGATATAAATTCTTCATTGTAGTCAGTAAATATGATGGTGTTCTAGAAGGGGATTGAATTGATACCAGTAAAGGCATGATTTTGTATTTAATGTAGACATGACTGAATGTGGGATTAATAAATAATTGTCTATTTTTAGTTTTTGTTTATTTAACAGAAAATTGTGCAGAGCAAAGCTATTTATTCTGATGACTTTACTAGCAACCCAGATGAATGCTAGAGAATTAACAGAAAAATCTCCGAATGAGGAATCCAGATTGTGCTCTGTGCACTGAATATGCTCATGGGTAAATTCAATTTACAGAATTTAGAGAATTTCACAATATGCAGTAACAGGGCATTTTACTTGGTATTTATGCTGTGTGGGCATTTTTCAGTTAATAGTGCCCTGTATATCTTGAAAAGAAACTCTGAAATGTCATGTGGTTACCTTGAAATCTTCTTTCTGGAATCTCTTGGAACTGCAACACATTCCCAAGACTTTCTGAAGATGGCTCCCCCGTTGTAGGTGTGAATAGAATTATTTACACATTTGAGGTGTTATTTCTTGCCTGTTTGTGTCTTGGTACAACCATTTCAGTGTATGTGGAGATGCTCATCTGTCCTCTCTCCTTTCTTAAATATAGGTTTCATAAGTTGATTAAGGCTTTTTTGGTTTTACATGACAGGTGTAAGTCTATCAAAGTGCTGCTGTAAACCTCAAATTATCTTTAATGGACTTCTGGCATTTCATTCAAATTTGGAATTAAGTTAATGTGACATTAATAACTGTACCTCCAAAATGTAAATGGCCTTATTTATGTAAACTGAGTACATATTTGATGAAACAGCTTTTTGATGTGTGTCTACTGTAATTCACAAATACTTTTGAAAGCATTGCCTACACAGATAGTAGCTGCAAAAAGGACCTGTCCTTTAGAAAATTTGCCAATTTTATGTTCAAAGTACCTAAGACCTATAGATCTTTCTCACCGAGTAACCAAGCACCACAAATTTCATCGTTTTCAAGGTTGTTATTTTAAAGAAGTCATTTGCTTTCAACTTGACGTCTGTGTATGAAGTTTCTGTTGAAGTGCATGTATTAAAAAAAGAAAAGGAAAATAAAAAAGGTAATGGCTGAACTGCCTGTGTAACTTTACCTGCTTTGCAGTGTTGTGACTTCAGCAGTATAACACACAGAGGCTATTTTTATTCAGGCTCATTGTTTGGCAGTTATATGCTATCTATTTCAGCCTAGAATCACCGTTATAGAGCATGAAATTTTTAGCAATAGAAAGGAATACATTAATTATTTAGGACCTCCTATTTAGAAAATATATATTGTTTTTTGTTCTTCCTTTACTGACATTGCTGCTACAGAAAAGCATAACCTTATGTGGAATTTCTACTGTAAATCTTGCATGCCTTTCTAAGTTACTTTCATTTTCCTCTTCCTCTCTGACTGTGGGTGCATTGTTTTAATTGAGCACCTCAGAAGTTATGTGAAATCACTGGTGTGTTTTCTGTTGCCTCAGAAGCTCTAATGTTTAAGTAAAAAAAAGCAGAAACCACAGCTGTATATTATTCAAATTACATTTAAAAGGCTGTACATGAGGCATCTACTGCTGAAAAGATTTCAGCTTTATAACTTAAAGTGCAAGACCAGTGGTATCCATAGTCACAACACTACAAATGTTCAGCTGCTAAAGAAAGAATGAAAATAGCTCCCTTGGTGCCCTGCTGCCATAGGGGAAGAATCGTTTTGCAATTCCCAAAAGCATACTGCAGTAAGAAATTGCAAAATATACTTTTGGCAGATGATAGTGAGGTGTTTATAAATGCAGAAGCTGAACTGTATTGAGAAACTTCTTGTCAGTTTTCTGAGAATTTGCTAGTTTTAGTTTAAAATCCATGTTTTAAAAAACATATAACTGAATGTTCTATTTAATATCACTTAGAAGAAGATATATTGAGGTATTTCTCATTTTAACTAGATCATTAGCTCCCAATCCTCTTGAAATCTTGTGTCACAGTTAAAGAAAAGGTGTGGTAGCACTCTACCAATCCAGTCATAGAGAGAGAGAGGATGCAATTCTATTACCAGTGTGGTAGCATATGGGTGCACAATTAACTGCCTAAAGGTCATAGAAATAATCATTTGTAAATTTAGTAAGCTTTGCTCTACTGTTTTTCATAGTAGAAAACCTGAGAGAGATTGTTAGGCATTCTCACAGCTTAGTTAGGAGTAACGCATTTGGATCATGACTGATACTATTCTCTGCATTAATTGAGGTGATGGTTTGTGGTCCTCTCTTCCCTGCTGGCTCATGGGTAATATCAAGTATTTCAGCAAATATCTATTTCCCATGATTTCAGAGCCTTGGAGCAAACCTCAGCTATTTATGCCTATTATAACTTATACAGATCTATAGTCTAAATGTAGAAGGGTTCTGTATGACTAATTCTTTCAAACCCAGCCTATTTAAGATAGCTTTGAGATTTCTTCTCTGTCGAAGTATTATTCCCTTCACAGACTTGTAAAAACTTTTTTTCCACTGACACGTTTTCTCAGTGGCTTGCCTGTCCGTGGTCTTTTGGCCTTCACAGTAACTGTGAAGCTCTCTCTACAGAAGTTTGTGTGGACTTCGGAGGGTTTTTTAATCAACTGCAGAATTGTCTACAGTGATTGGGTTTTTTTAATCAACTGCAGAATTGTCTACAGTGATTAGAACTTGTTTGTTGCATGTGTGGAGACTCTGGTATCTTCATCAGTAACGTCTGTGTAACCTGCCTGTAAAGTGCAGCTTCTGGAAAACATACAGAATTACATTCACACTTACCTAGAACACTGCAGTGATAAAAACCTACAAATAACATTGCCTTCAAAAGAGGTTCTGACATTGCAGCTTGTCTCCGGTGGTTTGGACCTGGAGGTTTTCAAAACCCATTTGCTTTGGAGTTGACTATAGTAAATAGGCAATCCTTTAACAATGATGAAAAGAAAATTGTTTAACCAGTATGTGTGAATACTTTTTTTATTTCTGTACTTTCTGCTCTGGGATTTGGAGAATGTATAATGCATTTGGCATGGAGCATACAGTGAATCAGGGAGGATAAACAATGAATAAATGGTATTGTGAAACAGAAGTCTTCAGGTTTGTATGCTTAAAACTGACCCTTTTGGCTGATGGCAGCTGGATGCAGTGTTCTGAGTATCTGTGTACACAATGCATTTATGCAGTGGCATAGTTGATATTTTCTGTTTTATTGCTTGTTCCTTCCTTCCTACTGAACATTGATCTAATGCTTTTCTAGGATAAACAGAAATGTTGTTTTCTTAGGCAAAGCAGTCAGCTCAGTTATCATTTACATGTGAAGTTAAAATAGAGGCAACAACACCAGTAGGAGAAGTGTGTTTATCTGTATTGAATCAGGTGGGATAGTTGGGAGTTCCTGGGTCAGCACTGTTCATGATTACTCTGGATAACTCAGCAGAGCTGGTCACCACATTGATGTCCTCTAGTGGCTTGGGCAGCTCAGGTCCCTACAGGGCTCTGCTTTCTTCCATAGGGAAAATTACCATGTTTGCCTAGGACTGTTGCTTTTCTCCTGAATAATTCAGCCTTTCTCAGACCAGTGACAGGACTTGAGGAAACAGCGTGAAGCTGAGGCAGGGGAGGTTTAAGTTGGATTTCAGGAAAGCGTGGCCATGGAACAGGCTCGCCAGGGAAATGGTCTGAGCACCAAGCCTGACAGAGCGACACTTCAAGAAGTGTCGGGACAACTTTCTCATGCGCACAATGCTATTCTTGAGTTGTCCTGTTCCAAGTCAGAAGTTGGATTTCAGGATCATTGTGGGTCCCTTCCAGCTCAGCATATTCGGTGATTTATCTAGTTAATTTTCTCTCTTATCCCTTCTAGTTTCTTTAAAAAACCCGTGATTAAACAACTTGTGGAATTTTTATAGGGAATTCCAGTAGACTACATAATTAAATCTGCTTTGAACTTGTTCTTCTAGGAGAACACCAGATTTGAGCCAGAGTACTTCTTATTTTAACACTAAATCTTTCACCATTTTTTTGGAGAATAGAATATCATCCAGAAGTAATACTAGAGATTAAATGGAAGCTAGGATTTGTTGCCTGACTCCTCTGATTTCTAGTTTCAGTCTATTAAATAAAGGAATTGGCAAAATTTTTGATAAATAAAAAGCATTTGAAGATTTTGTTCCTAATCTGCTTGAGAGTGTCTGTTTTCAGTAGTTCATCCATTCATTGGAATTGCTGTGTTTTACAAGTGAGACTAAAAATCTTTGTAACATGAAAAAAGAGCCACAACAGCCTTTCAAATGGGACCGAGGAGGTCTCAGGTAGAGCAAATAAAAAATTGGGAAATTGCCTCCATTTCTTCAGAGCTCCAAACACTTCTTACTTTAATGGAATGTAATCTCCTCTTGATCCATAGGAGTAACTGTAAGTGGTACTACTGGTTCCATACAGAAAATGGAAAGAAACAGTCTTGACATTGTAACATGTATCTGAACTCATGTGTCACAGAGCTAAACAAGCTAAAATTCTCAGGCCTTTGTTAGCAGGTTGGTCAGGAAGGGTCAAGTCTAATGACTGAGAGTCAGATTGATGATCAGATTTATAATAGTGCCTGATAGATAGTTTTCTAATGGGACTTGAGGAGGAAGAGACAAAGGGACCGGATTTTGGTACAGACCTTTGTAAACTACTGGTTTGTGTTTCTGAGTTTCTGAATATCTGCTTTTTTAGCAATGTGTCCATTAACAGCCTCTGCTTCCAGTCATTGTGGGCCACCCTGCAGTCTTACTGGAAACACAGCTCTCTGGGAAACTCAACTGCTTTATTTCCCTGTATTCTTTTATGAATAAAACAAAGTGTTCTAAACACTTCATGTTTTTGAAAGCACTCCAGTTTTCTTTATTTGCTGGTTTTAAAGTCCTTATAATATGTCCTCCCTTTCTGTCTGTTTAGTCCTTTCTGTCAGTTGAATTTAGAGTTCCTCGTTTTCCTTTTATTTACAGAATAGTAAGTATGATGGTTAAATATATAAACAATCTAAAAGTGAACAGGAGGAAATGATACTTGAGTGACATATTCTTGCAATAAAAACATAGAATTAAGAAAGAGATGCTATGCAGCTCATCATAGGAATATTGGCATTACCTTTTCATAGAGATGATTCAGTAATCAAAATAAAGCTGATATTTCTGTACACTACAGCTGCCTACACATTTTCTTTTTTTCTTGGTCTTTACTGCCTGTTAAACTGTTTCTCTGAACCCACACACCATATTCTCTAAGGGAAATTAAAGTTTTGATCAAATTATTTTGGAAAAAAAAGAAGCCTTTCAAGATAACTTGTTTTTGTTTCAAAACCACGCAGCACACAAATTAAATATGAATATTCTAGCATTTTTGTGAAAACTTGCAACTCAGCATATCACAAAGTTTTTCCTCAGTAAGAAAGACAAAATGCTAAATGGACTATGTTCTATTCTTAACATCAGAGATGATGTGAAATTACTGAAGGTTGTTGTCCATACATTGATTTGATATGGCTTTCTGCAGATTGATTTTCAGAAATGTGACGTCTTGTACATTGAAAAATGATGCCTTATGTACACCCCTTTGTGTTAAACAGTGTATCCAGCAGTTTTATTTTGCCTCATTATGTTGCATCTTTGAGTATACTTCTATGTCATAATTCTGTAATTCAGCATTTGTGAACATTTGGGTATGTATGTTGATAAAGACAGGATACTTTTGTCTTTAAAAATATGATGATGGCTTATCAGAACATTCAATTAAAATTAGACCTCTCTGATTTAGTTATGATTAACACAGGAAGGACTCATACATTAAATTTTTTCTATTAGCTACAGTAGGCTAATATATATGCCACTTAGCAGTGGCTCATAACTTAAACATCTGAATTCTACCTGCGGGTCCTGCTGTGGGATTTAATAAGTGCAGTTCTCTGCCTCACTTTCTCTATTTTTTAAATAAAAATAATTATGTAGAACCCCTTTTTTTAAATGGTTTTCTCCTATAAACCTCAATATGAATTAGAAGGTCATGATAGCAGTAGAAGTATGTTCTTAGTGAATGTTTCTGAATATCAAAAGCTTTTTCAATTAAAAAAAAGAAAGATGCTTAAAATCTTTTGAGGTATGTATTCTTGGGCAAAGAATAACTATTGTAAGAAAGCTGTGTTTGATATTACAGACCAAAGTGCCTTAGTTAATGGGAAAGTCTTAACCCACTACTTCTGTTTTAGTGAAATACTCTAATATTGGTCTAAGCAAATAAAATAATTGATTCCAGAGTTATTTTAAGCACTTGGTGAATGTAAAACTCTATGCAAGTACAGTAGGCTTGGAGTTTTTTCTGAGATAAAATTATAATAATGTTTGCATCTGTAGGCATTGAAGTCAACCTTGAATAGAGAGACATGCAGATATATACTTCAGTAGTTAGACAAAATTTATTAACTTACTGTAGCAGCTATAATGTAAAAATAATTTTTGACAGTCACATAAACTGATGTGGGTTGAAGTATCTGTTTCCCTTGTGTGACTCAGCAGTGGAGGATGAAATGCAGGACAAGATCTCTTAGATAAGCTGATTATTTTGCAAGACAGTCATATTGGCTTTGCCCTTGATATTCCAGAGTATACCAAAGTTGTATGATTAATTTTTGTGCAGTGTAACTGCAATTTCTAACTCTTCAGCTCTCATTCTGCATTTTGGGATGTTATTGAAAATGGCTGTGGTGCCACAGGATAACTAATTGGTAAAGCCTATTTGGAATGTGGGTAAGCAGAGTAGTGAAGGGGAGTCTTTTTCCCTTAGTTGACTCCCAGGCTAAATTTAAACAGACTTAGATATTTCCACACTTAGGGATTTACAATGCATCTGCTTTGAGTCAGCAGAAAGAATTAGTTACTTGCATACTTGTATAAAATAGAACTCTTCACTTGGGTGTAGTATGCAAATCTGCATTTTTATAGTATGCCTTAGTGAAAATGCCCTTCAAAACAGAAAGAAAAAAAAAGTAATAATTATATTTCTTATCTCAGGTATCATTTAAGATAATTAGTTACTAAATGAATGATGCTAACTCAACCTGTTAGCATCTAAATATCATTCATGTGTCCTGAGAGATCTAGGAGCCACGAGTGCTCAATCCTAAAATAATTCATGGTGCAGTTTATATAGCAAGATGGTGTATTATTTTTTAAGTTAGTTACTAAAAATATACGTATCTTGTCAGAATTAGGTTTTATTGTAGGTCATTCCATTTGTTCATATTTGTAATCCCTCCCCTACAGAAAATGTACATCAACTCAAACTTCAGTTTCCCATAGAGGTTTTTCAGTTTATTTTATAGGGGGATTTCTGAAATGTGTTACTGGAGGTTTTTACTGGAAATAACATTAAGGTGTGTTTGGGTACTGCATACACACAAAGCAGAATTTGGAAAAAATTCTGCTAGGGTGGTGGTGGTTGTGGCAAAAGATAATTTTCAGATGCATAAATGGTAATATTATTGTCTGCTCTTCCTAGTATTTTTTTTTCTCCAGATTGTTCGGAATGATTCAGTAATGCAGATTACTCATTCACAAGATTTGTGCAGCTCCAAAAAGTGTTTTTTTGCCAAGGGTTGCCACCTCCCTTCTCCTTCCCAAAGTGCTCGTTCACTTCCACATTATTTTTTCACTGTCCTGCCTCTTTCATTCTTTTCTTGTGTCTCTTTGATATTTGAGGCCCTTTCTTGTTCTTTTGTGATGACTGAACATTCCTCAGCTCCACAACTCTACTGCTGGACTCTGCCATATTTCACCCATCCTGCCTTTCCCTCTGGCCTCTGTTCTTTGCAGCTGTGTTCCCAGGGTGGGTGTCCTCTCCCACCTCACCAGAAGTGTACCACATTACCTGTTTTCCCCACTTTTTTCCCCTGAGTTTCTATGGGGGGAGCCCCAGGCTGATGACCCCTCTCATCCCTGCTCCTCCAGCAGCCTATGCTCAGCACTCCAAGTGGGAGGAGGTGGCAGTGGGGCCAGCCCAAGCAGGAGGCCCCAGGTATCTTCTGCAGGGCCCCCTCCCTTGGGAAGAAAAGTGCTGTTGTTGCAGCTGTCCTCATCCAAGGAGACTTTGCAGGAAGCTCATCCACAGGATGACAGAGCCAAGCATCGCTGTGCTCTGCTGCCTTCCCCTTGTCATCCTCCTCTGCCTGACTGCAGCCTCCCTGCCTTCTATTCCTTCAGGAGAGAGTGGGAATTTGTGGAGGAAGGAAATTATTTGCCCAAACTGAGCCTGGCAAATGACACCATGACTCAGGAAATTCTCAAACATTAAAGATTACACGGTGTTGGGTCCAATACTTATTTTTCAAATCTGTTACTAGATAAATGTAATAGATAACTCTGGCCAGAACTGAGATCTGGAAAGGAAACCCTAGTATGCTATGGGACTAAGGTCTGCTTTTTTTCTGAAATGTAAATTTAATTAAAAGGAAAAAAGGGGAGGGGGAGAAAAGAAAGCTCTCCACAATCTTAATGAAATCCAGGGAACTCGAGCATTGCATTTTGATTGTGACAGAATAGCAATTTTTTAATTTATTTTAGGCATATGAGGAGTCTGCCACCGGCTTCAAGCTTGATCCTCAAATTAGTAAGAACTTCCTTAAAAACTTGGGAGGATTCTTATTTCTTGACCTGAAAACAGGAGGCAAATCTGAGAAACTTTTTTTAATTGATGTTGATTTTGAAGAAAGCTGTTACACAGAAAACAAGTTTACATAGGTGATTATACTGCCCTTAAATATAGTGGCTGAGTAGCAAACACAGCAGTAAATTTCAGTAATTTAGTGTGACAGAGGTGGCTTAGTAGGAAGCTGAAGTTACCTGACAGTCAAACTGAAAGGCAAATAATGTAAATGCTTATCTGAGTACTTCTGCTGGGTTTGTTTTGCTTGCTTGTTTTGTTTTATTTTCTTAATATCCTGGGCACAAGCTATCAAAAGATAACTGGAAGAATGTTTGCTATTTGTGCTGCCTTACTTTTGAATTTATGGGATTGTGCTAATGTTGACTTCATTGAAGGGAAAGGAGAGTTTAAGTTCAAAGCTTGACTTACTTGTATTGAACTTCTTAGTTGTAGCTCCTTTTTTCAGTAATTAAGAAACTCTGTGAAGTTACTAGAATGATGTGCTGCAGTAACACTGTATTTTTCTTTTCAGGAGTCTGCTAGAAATGTGGGATTTTCTGTTGACTTTGCCTGTAGGCTGCCTTTGTGCTGCACTCATTGGGAGGTCTGTCTCCCACTTTCCGTATCACATGTATATTAAACCTTTCATTAAGTACTGCTGACAACAGGCAGTGTCTCTTAAAGATGCAGGAGTCTTTTACACTGGCATATAAACATCTTATAAAAGATAATAACTGTAACATATATTTTATCAATCCTCTGTTACCTTTTGCTTCCTTCTTCTGGTTTCCTGCACATCCTGCCACAAGGCATATTCACTGCTCTTGCTTGCATGTTACCCATTTATACTTGACATTGGCTTTTCCTTTAACTGCAGATTTATTTCTAAGGTTTATTGCTGACATTTAAAACCTTCAGTTCACATGGACTAGTCTGTATATAGGAGTTCCTCACAGTGTGTGTTCCAACTCCAAGCCTGGGCTAGGCAGATGATTTATCTTTGTGTGTTTTCCGACTGCCATTTTCCCATTGTGCTCATCAGGCTTTGCTTGTGTCACCCCAGGTTGGTGGGTCTTCTGCCATTTGGAATTCAGCTGGCTTTAAAATTTTGTTATATACAATAAACTCATAACTTATATTTTTTTCATTAATTTCCCATTTACAGTTTTGCTGATGTGTCTTTTGAGGCACATGTTTTTACTGTTTTTTGGAAAGTACATTGAATTGTGTGTCAAGCTTTCTGAATGTATTTGAATTTATTATTAAATTCAGATTGCTGCATAATTACATTGTATACCACAGAGTAAATGTAGTGTATATTGCTTTGGGAACTATGATTCTTGGTATTATAGAACTACTGTAATTCTGTGGAATTTGGGGATGGGATCTTCCAGTAACCAGGATTTCTGTTTTAAATTTATTTTGTTACTTTTTTCATTAGTTCTTTTATTAATTTGTAGTAAAATTGCAAAGGTTATGTGAAAGGATAACTGCCTACAACTAGTTGCTACACTTTTTCAGTATAGTTGCTACCTTTGTATTCCATTAACCCATTTGCTTCTGAGTTGTATAGCTCTGTAATTATGTTCTGCTGCAATAGATACATTATCTGTACTATTAGGAAAAAAGCCTCACCAATGCATAATCAGATTTTTAATACAAGTTTAATGGGGCTAGTGCTTCATAATTAGGGTTTTAGTGCTCATGGTTTGATATATATGCTAATATTTCTGGGTACTGACGTAGTTTTTCTCCTGTTTTGAGCCTTAACATTTTCCATGTGAGGTTTTCTTCTCAAAAGAAAACTAGAAGTTTACTTTTAAGAAAAAAAGTAGCCGTGTCTTGTAATCCCAAATCCTAGAAAGTGAGATTTAAAGAAAATAAGGTATATTGTAAAGCTTAGGAAAATCCTAAGAGCTCACAGTATGGAGGCCGCCAGTGTTGTCATTTAAAAAATTTGCCTTATTTTGCCTAACTCATCCTCTAAAGAATATTCATGACCATGTTTACATGTTTGTCCTGAGCTTTGGGCAGAGCTAGTGTGAAGTAGGCATGTCTTTATTAAAAGAACTCACTGCCCTAGACCATGGGGGTTTTTTAATTGAGGTTGTGGGGAATCATGCATTGTATTCTTCCCTTTCTGTCAAGGGTCTTATTGACTCATTTTTTGCGGAGTGTTAATGTTGGCTCAGAATTTGAGGGAAGGTGTTGTGTGTATTCAGTTGCATAAGCAATTTTGTGAAAACAAACATTTATCTTGACAAAAAGGTGTAACAAACAAATCAATATGCAAGTTGCTGCATATTTTTATGTGTGCATATAGTGCTGGTAATTTTCTCACTTTGAATATGTTATTGAAGTTATTCTTTAAGTATTAATATTTATTATATATGTAGTCCAAGCCAAATAAAAGTCTGCATTAAATATGATTTGTTTGCAAGAAAACTGAATACATACAAGGAGATTCTTGAGCAGGTAGTTTAATTGTTTTTCTCTTTTCTGTGGTGTGCAGGTGCTGTTCTCTTGTCAAGTGTACAAGGATTAGCAATTAATGTTGATCCAGTCCTGTATACGTGGCTTATCTACCAACCTCAGAAACGAGTCAGCAGCAGGCACATTCAGCAGGTATGTATTTAGGGAGGAAAAGGGATGGGGAGAGGGGAAGCTTTCACTTCTGTATATGCCAGTTCATTTTTCCAAGTATTTGTAGTTTGTTACTGCTTCCTTGTGATTTGTTGCACGTACTGTTGATCTTATTTTTAATTACTTAAAATGTTAAGTTGGCATATCAAAATTTTAGTTTCACAACTTTTTCACTTTTAATTAAAAGAACAAAGAAGATGTGTTTGTGATCACCTTCTAGGATTAATATTTTGCAACTATTCTTAACTCCTGAGATCTCATAAGCCTTGAGTCTGAATAGTGTGTCATATTTTAAAATTTGTGATGATCTATCAAATAACTGTATAACTGGTTATAAAGTCAGCAGCACTCTTAATAAACCCCATTTTAATAGGAGATGATCCATACAGTTCATAATTTGACAGAAGTAAGTAGCAGATCTGTATATGATGTCAAAATACATATTTGCATACGATGTGCTTGACAAAGATAGAAGCAGCTGAGGCTGGGGTTCTGCATGGTGCAGTCCTTCCCTTGACATGTTCTTAACCCTGATTTTCATGCCACATATTCCTGACCTGAAAAGAACACTGGTTTTCCCTTAAACTAAATTTATTTATTCTGTTGTTTGGCAGAATTTCCTAGAACCTAAATGTGCTATAGCTGATCAAACTGGTGGTTGATGTCACCAGTGATGTTCTGTCTCACTTACAAGTGGTCAGTTATTAAGTGACAAATGTAAAAATCTCAATATTTGTCTCATAATTGTGAACATCAGAGAAGTTTAATTCTGGGCCCTTGAAGTGGGAGGATAAACATTACTTGTAAACATTTGTTTCTTGTATCCAAATTACCTCGTTAGGTAGTAATTGTCAAACATTAATTTGAGTCCCATTAAACTCATTCTGCACCAGCATCTAAAAAACTTCACTGTAACAGTGAAGCTTTATTATAGTTTTAATAAATTTACTCTGTTTTTAAATATATTGGGTTGTTCTTCATTCCTGCATCCCAACTGGAGCAGCACGTTTCCTGGTGTATGTCTTTTGCAAAACAAACCATATATCTACATTTTATTGTTATGTAGCCTTCCAAAATGTAACCAATCCCGCTTGTCCTGCTTATTTTAAGTGTTTGTATTAAAGTCTGTCTTTAACATCAGTGTATTTAATCAGCTCTTAGTCAGTGCTTTCTTTCTCTTTTGATACTGGGTGACTAGATGGGTTAAGTGACTACTTTAGGAAACTTGTTTGTACCCGGTTTTGATCATCAGTGGTAAAATTTTTAGCCAAATTTTGTTTAAGTATTTATTTTGTAACTTGTGTCATTACCTCATACAGCCTTCTAAATTTTTTCATCGTCTATTTCAGATTACAATTACTGTATTACAATCCTAATGTTATTTTGCATTTAAAATGTCTTAGCAATTGGAAATTATTTTAAATATGAGTTTATAAACTCAACTGTCAATGTCATACCATTTGCATTGTTAACTTGACTGTGGTAATGAACTGCATGTAATAGTACAAATTAAATTGTCTGTAGCAGTCATGAAGAGACTTTATGTGAAAACTATACCTGTAATAAATTATACTTAACCACTGACTTTTTTCTTTATATAATGCTGTAATTATTCTACAATAAGAATTCTAGTCAAAGTTAGGCCTTGTGCCTTATTTTTTGGAAACATTCAGCTTGTTACCATAATCTAACTAGTATAACCAAACAAAAATGCTCTATAAAACCTTCCTAATTTTTGAACATTTAAGAGCCATAAGATACAATGCTTTCAAGCAAGAGTTATGGTCAAAATGTTATTGATCTTATTGTCCTCTGTTCTTATCTTCCTCTGTTCTAACTGTCAGTCTTACACAATAGCAACAGAAAAAAAAGAAAATACTTTCTTTAGAAGTTCTTTGTATGATTCAGAGATCTTAAATATTAAGACATTTTAAGTTTTAAAACAATGCTTTAGTTCTATCATTTTGAGTAAGTCAAAGTTGTGAGTTCTGTCTGAAAAGACAGAGTTAGAAAACCTTTCAGTACATTTGGCCCTGTGTACACGTTAAACTCATAATGTTAGTACTTGATAAAATAAGTTAAATGAAAGTATTTATCTATCTATTTGTACAGCTATAGTCATATAAACTTCTGCTTTCATACAGGATGGGGCTGAGATTGTCTGGTTTCCCATGGGGATGGGGCACCTTTACATATGAATGTCTTCATTTTTGTTTGCCTTTTGGCTATTTTTCTGGGATTTTGAGTTTAGGTTTATAGTGCCAATTTAGTAGCACATGTATTTTATATCTGCTGAAATATTCACCGTGTCTGTTGTAACTGGTTTTAACTGAAAGCATGGCAAGTTAGAAATATGGAACATAATAAAACTCATAACATTTCCATGTCTCTTTAGCCTCAGTGACATTTTATTCAGCTGAAACAGAACAGTGACTGACTGCCGTGCTGGGGTGTGGGGTACATGCAGCCCAGTGAGGATCATCCCTCTTCATTTAATACCGTTGGACTAATGCTAGGCAAAGCTCTCTGTGCACCTTGCTGCCCAGCAGCTGAGAATTGTACAGCTGGTATCTATGGATTGTTTTTGTACAATGAGCTGGAAGTGTAGCAGCACTCAATGTGGGAGTAGTTTGTGCACCAGTTGCTTATCTGCCTTAACCTCTTGTGTTTCTTTAGTCTGAATGCCCTGTTGAGAAGGTAAATTCTTTATAAATGTTTATGAAAGGTTAATTTGACCAGAATTTAGCAAAGATACCACTATGGAGTGACTTCTTGTACTCATGCTGTTTATAGCTCGTTAACAATGACTTCCAAATGTAAAGCAAAACAAAACCAAATTTAGAGGCCTTGTTTTCAGTAATTTAATATTTTATTTTGACTTTTTTGGAAGATTTTTTCTGGTGAGTCTTGTGTCAGCAAGGCCTTGTTTCTAGTAATTTTTAAGTATTCTTTAATGTCTCATTATGACTATTTTAAAAGACTTTCAGCTGTGGCTTGTTTTATTTTTTAAAACCAATGCTGTTTTTGTACATTTGCTCTCTTTTAAAAGCCCATACTTAGCTTTGCAAGATAAAAATTTGAAGAGTTTCTTTTCCTTAATAAGAAGCCTTAGCTATACTTTGATATGGGACAGTCAGCATGTGTGATGCTTTTTGCAATAAATTTATAAATCAGTATGTGTCACCTTTCTCAAATACACATTAATTTGTAACTTGTCAATACTTTTCTTACATTGATTTCTGTGAGCTAAAATTAGTAATTTTAGGAAAAGACTGAATTATTAAAAATATGTACTCATAGATGCCTAATATAGATCTGTATTGTTCATATTTCTGTCCATTTTTTTTGGCTGCTCCATTCATGTGCAGGTGTTACTACCTAATTTAAGGAGCATTTCAGTAACAGACTAGATCTAAACCCAGGAGGTCAGGGTGAACGTCCTTAGTCATATATCAAAACAACCAAGAGAAAGACATTGTACTTCTTCCAGATTCATCATGCTTTAAAACACTGGAATGTCATTTCAGAATCCAAATTTCTCCTTTTCCTGAACATCTGCTCCATGGAACACTGTGTATCCCAATTCAAACCCAAGAATTTTTTCTCAGCTGTGTAGGTAGATTAAAAAAAATCAGTCATTAACAATTCAATTTAATCAAGTGGTTTTTTCTTCAACTCTGCTTTTTCTCTGCTCATTTTCTCTTTACCATTATCTTAGGAATTTTACTGTGTTATGAAATCCTTTCACTGCTTTATGGAAAGTTCATCATGAACTGAGTGTAGTGCCAATCTTGATGTTGTACTTCAGGTGGTACTTTGTTGAGAAGTCTGCATCAGAGATCTCCCTGGAATTTTTGACTAAGATGAAATAATTTTGTTATTATGACTTGATCAGTAATCTCTTATAGAACAAGTAGATCCTTAAAATTGTTCTGTCTTAGAATGACTTTTGGAATATTGCACATCCTTGATGCTTTAAGAGCCAGATGTGTGATAATGAGCAGCAATGAATGAATGACAAAACGTAAGAGGAAGTTTCAGTACCCAAATTTAGGATTATTCCATGTTGCAGCAAAGCTGGCTGTTGAGGGCAAAGCTGTGTTGCCTTGTTTACCTTGAAAAAATAGCTGGAAATACTTTGATAAAACAAGCATGTTCCTATAGTAAACATAATTCCCTTCTTGGTGTGCAGAGATTTCTCAAATTATGACAGATTTTGATTTCTGATATTGCTTGCAGGTCAGAAGCACTGTCTTTATCCCTGTCAGGATCTGTCACCTCTTACCCCATGAAAGCATTTAAGTTTCTGAAGGATACAGAAATGATATTGCTTCTTGCTTAAGGAACTAAAGCTACGTGGAACTCAAACCTTGTAACTTCTACTTTTAGAGGCCCCTTGAAATTGCTGATGGAATGCTTTCATTGGTGAAAATGAGGGGTGTCTCAGCTGACATCAGTCCACCATAAGTCAAACCATACGTTTGGAAACATTACAGCTAATCAGTTATCAGCCTTTTATTTCAGCAGAACACTTTTCCAATACCTGAAGTGCCTACCTGAAGCAATCATAGAATTTCATCTGAATTAGCAAGTCCACCTGCCAGGAAAGAAGGTGGTTTTGTGCACCCCAGGGGTGAAGCAAATCTTTTTTTATTTAGCAGTTAATTGTAATTAATTAATTTTTATTAATTCATTTAATTTTAATTGGGAACTAGGCCTAATGCCTTGCTTTATTTGAACTCTCGGAAACAATTTAGGTGTACTAGTAATCTTGAAATCAAAACAATTAAATGTAACTCAGTAGTCAAACAGTGATTGCATTTTCATGTCATTAGAGCTTGTTGCAAGTTAGGCAGGGTGGATCCTTCTTGCTGTCACAGCTCATTTTGGTACAGTTTGGACAGTCTTGTAAGCAAATGTAAATATTCTTCTCTGAGCTAGATAGTGATTGCCTGACAGTGATCTCAGATGTTCAATAAAGACCATGTATTGAGCAGAGCTGCCATCCATCCCCACTCCAAAGACTTTGTTGATTTTTCTTCCTGCGTGCTAGCTGCAAGCTACTGCAGGTGTAACCATGGGTCTGTGTGCATGCAGCATCCACCACATGGGAAAACTGGGTTCTGTACCATCTCAAGGACAGCCATTCATGTCTGGGCTCAAGCTTTTGAATTTGACAGTTCAAAAGCCAGTGATAATATTTAGGCTCCTATCTTGGAATATTCTTTAGCCTTTGGTTTGTTTTCAGGGAGGTGACTGTATAGGCATCCCTTGAATGAAAGTTATTCATCTGTTCAGGTGTTCACATTTTCTGTAAAACTCATTTCTCATGCTCCCAGATCTGCCTACAGTCTCTTCAGCCTCACATTTGTGGGAAATTGTAATTCAGAAATAAAATATTTAATTACAAAAAAATCCCAAGGAAAATGAAATATTAATTCACCTAAGGCAAATTAGTCCTCTTTATAGATATTTTAGGTTTAATTAGTTGGCATGTCTCCACATAAATCAGGAAATACTTGGCCTGTTGTATTTTTGGCAAGCTGTTTTTTAGCTATTATTTTTCCGAGCTTTTCTCTGATTTTAGATCTTTATCATTTCCAAAGTCATGATGACCACATAGTTTGAAGTAAAAAAAAAAAAATTAGAAATTGGTATCTGTTGATCTATTTGCATGCTTAAATGGCATATATATGTGTGTGTTTTGTGTACACATACTTCACGTGGTATGTAATGTGTCAGATTATTTGTGCCAATAAAGATTAAATTTAGAAAAGGATTGCTTATCTATAGTTTTTCAGCTACTGCTTAAAAACCTAATTACATTTGAAAAGTAGTGACCTTTCTTCTTCTGAAATATGTGAACTGTTATTATTTTAGTATTCTGTATATAGTTGCCACAAAACATTATTGATAAAACTGTCAGTATTCTAGAACCAAATCGGATTTTGACTTTATGTCAACAAAACAGTCTCATATAAAAGCTGCTGTAGTTCCAGAACTTTGTTACATGTTTTCTGTCTTCTATAACACTACCAGTTAGTAACCATAAAGCTCAATCCCAAGTAGGTGTATTTAAGCTTTACTACATCCTACTTTATAGCTGGCTTTTTGGATTCTTGTGATGAAATGCTTATGATAACTCTAGCCTGCAGTGCCTCCTTTCCCATCAGATTCACCTTCTCTTACAGCTGTGGGGCTCTTGTCATCTGCGTTTCCCAAGCCACAGTTTCCTCATCAGTTTGTGGCTAAACCCCAAATCTTGATGATCCTTTCCATCTAGTTCAATGCTGATCTTTTGTCTTCTGGATTCTTTTAACCAGGAATCTTATGCCAAAAACCTGACAAGATTGTACTGGGTGTCATCGGTGAAACATCAGGCTTGATTTCAGTGAGCAAAGATAAAACAGCTGTTTCATTGTCCAGATCAGCACTCAATATTTGGTCATAATTTTTTCCAGCTTTATCTGGCTGTGATAGCCTTGATGTTTTACACTCTTTGACTAGTAGTGTAACTTATTATATTTTGCTGATCCATTTCTTCAGTGGTTCAGAAGTAGATACAAATTCTTCAGGCAGTATTTCCATCCTATTGTCTTTTGTACTGTCCTGTATTGTCTGCATTCATTCTTCAGAAATTCTTGCTTCACTTTGGCAAGTCAGTGTTCTTGCAGCGTTACATCCAGAATTGACAAATTGTGGGTCAACAGTTGCTGTCATGAGAAAGCTGCAGATGGCTATGCCTTATGAGAATTGTATCAGATAAATTGTGAGATTTTGAGAATAAGTAATGTAAAATGTCTGATGAAAGTTTACAAAACTTCAGATCCTGTCTCTGTATGCAAGTGGGAAGTATTTTTGTGGTGTAAAGGTTGTCTTTTCAAAGCTGATGGGGATTTTTGTTGTTATAACTAGAGGGAATGCCAAGGTGGCATGTTACTGTAGTCCAGAAAAAATTTTAGTGCTTTTGGAGACAAAGCTAATGACTGTACATTCAGGGGGAGGAGGAGAGATGAGAGTTCTGTTTGTCCTTGAAATTATTATTTTTTTATTAACTTTGCATACCACTGTATATATAAATGGATTGTTTTCACTGGAGTAGGATTAAATAGTTGATTGTCTTACTTTAATTTACTTTTATAGTGGAAAATGGTGAAGGCGTTTGGAAGCCATTCTCCTTCAATTAAATCATTTTTCTGTTTGTTTTGGGGTTTTGTATTGTGCACATATTGCACACTGCTCAATTCAGTGATCTGTTTTCTATTGGAGAAAATTTACAAGCACATTTCCCGCCTCACATGAATTTGTTTCCCACAGAGATTCCTAATGCAATGTGTGAGGTTTCTCATTACGCAGCTGTATGGATTACATTTTCACTCCAATTTGAACAAAATTAAATTACACAAAAATTAAGATGCGTGTAATCCTAATGTCTGATCTTTAGAAAAGAACTTTGTCATCTTTAAATGATAACCGTCTGCAAAATCAGTGGTAGAAGTATTCTGCTTTTGTCAACTGGGATGCATCTGCAGTTTACATAGCAGCTGATGTTACAACAAAATGTTAGGGGCCAACTGTATAGCAACATTGAGGATCAAATTGTTTTTAATAATTTTGTCTTTTCTTGCTTGCATAAACAAAAGAGTAACAACAAAGCCAATAGACTATTCATTTGTTCTAGAATCCATGTAGATTAATACACATCACTCTTGTCTAATCTTAAAATAAGGATGCAGTCCTTCAAACTTAGTTTCAATGCCTACAGTTTTGTAGTTTTGTATATGTCAGCGGTTTCACATTTTGAGCAGGTTCTTATTTATTGGTATGCTTGAAAGTCACAACAGTCACAATCAGTAGCAGTTAAATCTTGTATTTAAAATGTTGGGAAGAAGCACAATAATAAAGAAATATAATTACATCCTATATTTTGGAATTTAAAGAAGGTTAATAAGTGTCTTTGGGTCTTCATATCTGGATAAAATGTTTTGGTTTCCATTGAACATTTAGATAATTGTTTTACTTTGGTCATCAGCCAGGTTTATTCCTGTTGTTTTTGGTTGGCTAACCACCATGGTACTCTAACGTTAGTTTTATTTCCCTTTTTTGCTTTTATAGAGCTTTTCCTCAGACTAACAGGACTGAAATAAAGAATTACACTTTTACTTACTTACACTTTACTTACAATTTACTTACTGAGCATGATGCCACATGGTCTGGAATATCCTTTTGGCAAATCTGAACGTAGCATTTTATTTCCATTTGTTTTCGAAATATTTGTGCTCCAATCAGTGTTTCAAGTTGTCTTCTATACATTTCCAAATATTAGTTTAAAACATGTTTCTCTTGACAATGCCATAATTCTATGTTAATGTGTTGTGATTTTTAGTGGTTCACAAGGTACTTCTTTTTCTAGCAGTCTGTAGGAGCTGTTCCACTTGGTGTGTCGGTAACTCGAAAGAAAGAGGATGAAGCATCAGTTGGAAGTGCACCTTTGGCAAGACAGCAGTCAAATCAAGCCTCTGAGTACGCCAGCAGTCCTGTCAAAACAAAAACAGTAACAGGTATATATATCACTTATTGAAACTATCCATTCTACATTTGCAACCTTCCTTGCTAATGTGCCACCACAACATACCAGCATCATCTGTGCAAGTACTATGGAACAACTTTTCAACTTTAGAGAAGTTACAACTTCTAAAATTAAAAATAATCAAATGCATAGTTTTCAAATACATGTTTATTTTTATTCTCATTTTTGTTTAGTGCTGTCTTTGGGGCCCTGATAGTCTAATGTAACATATTTTGTAAAATGAGGTAAAGGAGATCTGCTTTCAGTAGAATATCTGCTGATCACCGTGATATTTAGTCCATAATTTTGTCAGACTTGACACTGTGATTAATCTCTAGTTTCAGTCAGTCTTTTTACATTGCTTAAAGTCTGGCATCTGTGGAAGTCAAGACATAAACAGTTAAAATTCACTGTTTTCAAAATCACTCACCATAGAAAGTGCATTTTTTGGCATTTCTGCTTATGGAGTTCAAGAAATTATTTATTTTAGGAGTATTTTCTGGCCACTTAAGAGTCTAAAGTGAAACTTCATTACCACTGATCAAGATAATAAGATTTTCTTGGAATTTGTTCTGTATTTAATCATATGGTACTGTCTGCAAGAAGTAAAGTAGGTGATCATCAAAAAAAAATTACTGTCCAGCTGAGACTTTTAGTGATCATTCTGAAATACGCTGAACAAATTCTCTTTTCCTTTGCACTGATGTTTATTTCCAGATTATCATGAAGCACTTCAAGATGTTATCTGCTGAAACTAAGATTACAGTCGTGTTCATTAATGTAGTTAAATGCTATTTTGTGATTAAAAGGGGCTAACCCTGAAAATCTGTTTGCTGAACAGTAGTGAGTTGTCATGTTATCACTGGTAGTAAGACAGCAGGTTAATTTCAAGGACTTCCATTAATTCATAAATATCCTTCATTTTACCATTTATCCATTTTTTTACAATTCATTTATGCATTTCCTTTATTTTTGCCTGTGATGAAATGACTATACCAAGCATTTTCTTCTTTTAACTGTATTTGTCATCTGTTCTGCTTTATCAGCATCATAAATGGTATGATTTGTTTCTTCTTGATGTTTGTTCTACCTGTGCCTGCAAAACACAAAGGTCTATTTCACTAGAAAAATTTCCATTATTTTGAATATTTGACATCAAATCCAGATATTTGCATAAATAGATTCTAGATTAGTTTTTCTTAATTTATTTACCCAGTTTATAAAAAGTAGGCATGTAGTTCACAGAAATAGCTTCGTATTTAGAGTTTTGAAAACTGGTATCCCAGTCTGGTACCTGCTCAATATTGTAGCCCTTTTAGTTCTTCAGCATTTGTCAGTCTTCACTTTGACTATTATCTTTTCTGATCACACCAGAATATTCTACTAAATGAAAACATTATTGTTCAAAATCCAGAAATGCCATGGATGCCAGTTTTGCTTTTTGAGGGGATTTTGTGTGTGTGAGAAACAATAAAATGAAATTATAAAGTATAAAAAAAGTCATAAAAGCAAAAGTGGGGTTTCTGTGCATCTCAGCTTCCTCCACCTTTTTAGTTTGAAGTCAATACCAAGATGTCTTTTCAGTTACACATTGCTGCAAAAATGGATAGTTCACTTGTAGATTTCATTTGTTATCTGCCACTTACTTTAGTCATTCAGTTTATCCAATAAGTTTAGGCTAGATGCTGAGGATTTTTTGAAATTAAGTAGATATTTGGCTTCTCTATAAACAATTTTGCAGCATTGAGTTCAATACTATGAAATGAGAGGTGATGGTATTCTCTCAAGAGATAGCACTGACTAAGAATTTTCTTTTTTTGAATTAAAGGCTCTAAGGAAGAGACTATTGAATTTGATTTCATTTATTTTTCAACTGTTAAAATTGTTAAAACATACTACTATTTTTTTCAAGTGAAGCTACATATACATATCAGATGGTCTACTGGGTTTATTTTTAAGAGGCAGTGTGCCTGACACTACTGGGTTGAAGGACAGCCTGTTGTCATGATTTAGCCCCAGCCAGCAAAGCAGCCACTCACTCACTGCCTCAGTAATAGGACAGTGGAGAGACATGGAAGGGTAAAAACTGGAAAACTCATGGCTTGAGATAAAGAAAATTTAATAGGGAAACCAAAAGTCATGCACACAGGCAAAGCAAAACAAGGAATTAATTCAGTGTTTCCCATAGGCAGGGAGGTGTTTAGCCATCTCCAGGAGAGCAGGGCCCCATCAGGTGTAACAGTTACCTGGGAAGGTGAAATTCATCACTCCACAAATCCCCTCTTCCTGCTTCTTCCAACTTTACTTACTGAGCATGATGCCACATGGTCTGGAATATCCTTTTGGTCAGTTTGGGTCACCTGTCCTGGCTCTGTCTCCTCCCAACCTCCCATGCACTCCCAGCTTCCTCACCTGGGCAGCAGTAGGAGAAGCAGAAAAGGCCTTGGCTCTGTGTAAGCCCTGCTCAGCAATGGCAAAAACATCCCTATATTATCAGCCCTGGGTTCAGCACAAATCCAAAACACAGCCCTGTACTATCCACTGTGAAGAAAATTAACTCTACCCCAACCTAAACCAGCACACTTGTATTTTAAAATGTTTATGTATTTGTTATACTCTGGAAAAAATCGTGGGTATAATATAGTTGAAATATTTGATATTTACATGCAAAAAGTGGGAGTAAAAATATAAAATTAATGTCAAAGAGCAAATGCCTTGTATAGTAACAAAATTAATTAAGAGATGCTCTCTGCTTTAGTGGACCACACAGATTTCCCTTATTTAAAAAGCTTCTTGTCTTGCTGCAGTGCCATGCAATTTCAGTCTCCTGAAATTTCATGTGATGTTGGAGTCTTTACCTTTAGAGTTTTCTTATGCCAGGTTTGTCAAAATTGGATTTGTATTGGAAAATTCAGGGGACAGTAGAAGTTAACACATATTTTGTGTCACCAAAATAAAAGGTCTCTGATTATGAAGCCACCAGTTACAGAGGTTAGAAAAGGTTGGATGGATGCAAATTTGAAAGGTGAAATCTCATTCTCAGAGAAGTTTCAGGGGATTCTTTCTTTGAAAATTTGTTTCTTTACAGCAGTTTAATGTGTTGGAAGATTATGAATGAGTGACCATAGTTCATTAAACTAGAGTGCCTGTGATGATTCTTCTTCTTTCTAATTTTTCTGGGTCTCTCGCTCCCATCTTTTACTTTATTTCCTCTCTTTTAATTTCACCTACTTGCTGTCTGAGTTTGAGTTTTCTTTCATTATTTCTGTCACCTTTTTATAGCAGGAATACCACACTGATTATTGATCTGGGACATCCAACGTTACCAATTCTAGAAAAACATTTTAGGTAAAGAGGCAGTGAGCCTCCTATACCTCATATTTATTAATCATCAAGTCTATAGCCACACATGTTCTAAGCTGTAAGAAAACTGAGACCTTATATTGATAATATGCACATATGCATGGTCTTTGCACATTGAAAGAGATTCTGTCTTAAAATCTTGCTGTTCAGGGGGTGATTTTGAATTTATTCTTTTGAAGTCTAGCATGATCTCAGCAGTCACTCCCTTGAGAACTGTTAGGAACCAACCCTATGTACTAAATCAATGCAGTTTGTAATCACAGCTGTAAAAGTATTTCAAACATGGAGTTCAGTTTATTAGTCAATGGCTACCGACACCTTGCCAAAAATGAAGCATGGGAAAAGAGCAGAACTGCTATCTATATGCTATCTGTCTCTGAAAATCCATGGTTTCTGTTCTGAAGTCCCAAATTGTAGGTATTTATAAATCTCCTTAACCACGGAGGCTTTACAACCAGAATAAGATAATAGAATAAGTGATTTAAATCTGATATGTCGTGAACAAGGAAAGGGATAAAGAATATTGAAAAAAAAAAAGGTTATGTCTGTTTTTCTGTCCACCCACTTCTCCCCTTCTCAGCAATTCATCAGTTCCATGTTTGTTCAGTGATTCACACAGACCTGTAACAGTGCACAGAGGCAGAGCTCTCATGTCTGGATAGAGGCAAAATGATTGCTGTATTTGTGTGTAATTCTGTAATATATGTAACATACTTATGAAGGAAGATAGTGCAGTAGATGAATAGGACAACCTTTAAAAGCTGTCTTGGGCACACTATTGAATAATGATTTAACCCAAGTGTCTGTTTTCACATTCAAGATATGTGCTTGTTCATTACTAAAATAATCTGTAATTTTCTTTCATATTTATAAAATTATTATAATTCTTTTCACTGTGTTTGGAAAATACAGCATTTTCCACGATCAAAGATGAAATTGGGTGCGGGGGTTTTGTGGCTTGGAGTTTTTACTGCCTTCTGGTGAGGTCTTGTTTTTAGCCATGACAGTGAAATATAATTTCACTAGATCTAACACAACCTGACATTTATCAGTTTGGAAGTAACCATGATATCACAGACACAAATTTAACACTGTCTTATGAGGTGTAATCCAGTGACTATGGCGCCTAATTTTTCAGTAACACTGGGAAAGTAGCCTCATACATGCTCTTAGTATGAAGAAGGACTTTAATGGAAGAAGCTACTTTAGAGAGGCTGAAAAGGTTATTAATTTTTTGTCACTCAGAATCCTGAAAGTTGTCTTTTCTTATAGTCAGAGAATAGGTAGGTAAATGGAATAGAATTTAATGTTTCTTCTAAGACATGAACTTTCTGGTTGGAGTAAGCTCCATAACCTTTTATGAAAGCAGCTGATAACTGAATGCCTTGTCCCATGACTGAACATACACTTGTAATAAAAAGTTTTGCTGATCCCTGTTATGCAACAGTGAGTTATTTGCTCATGGTACAGGTGGTCACTGCATTTCAACCCTGTCGTGAGTGTACATCAGGCCTGCAGAAGAAGGCAGATGTTTTTCATTGCTGTGTCTAGCACCTAGATTTTCACCTGTCTGGTGGACAGATTGGAAGAGCATTTGCAAAAGAGAATTAAACAGTGGTGGGTTTGGGGCAACATTTTTCATAGACCAGGTCTGCATTTCACATGGAAAAATGGTTTTAGTTTCACTGCAAATTCAGTATCAGTTCCAAGTTCAAAGCTGAAAAGAAAATGCAGCCTTGTTTCATTCTGCAGGAAGTGTAGGTGTGTTGTGTAGGAGTATGTGCATATGGAGAGAGATAAAGGACATAAAAGCATTGCATTTTGGAAAAATCTCTTGTGTTTTGAAATACTGGTATTTTGATCTTTGGAGTTATGTTCTTAAAGAGAAATAATTAGTTTGAAAGCTTTATAAATTATGTTAAACCTAGTTTACTATTTTTATTTCAAGTAGATGGAGGATGGTGTAATAAATAGAAAATTGAGAACTGCTGTCTGAGATAGACTTTATGTTTTCTGTTCTGTATAAATCACCTGAATTCTAATAAGGACAGAGCTCCTTTTGCCGATTTCTTGCTGGTTTACCCTGCTTACTTATTTTCCCAGAACTTGTAGAAACATAGTGCCTTTGAAATATTTACCCTTTTGAATTTGACTAGCAAGTACATAAGGAGTTACAAGACAAGCAAATGAATTGCATGCATATGCAGCGAATATAGGCTTGCATAAGCCTTCTTTCCATAGGAAGCCAGGCAAAGAAAGATCCCCATCTTTTCTTTCAATCACTTCTTAACATTTGATAGTGTAGATGTAATAAAACTTGCATTGCTTGTTAGATATTTACTATAACTGGAATTTTTTGGGGTTTATGGGAAGTGTTAGTAATTGAATTCTGAAAGCTGTACGGAAGGAATTCTTAAAATTCTTTCAAAGTATACATGAGATATTTCTGAACCACTATCAAATACTTCTACATAAAACTGAAGAAAGGACAAGGCTTTGAATTTAAACACATCTCTATTTTATTTGGACCAGGTGATGCCAGATAAACTGGTATTTTTATTTGAAGTTTTATTTTAAGTTAATAAATTTTCTACCAAAAAGTTCCAGTGTAGCAGAATAGGACCTGTACTTAGCAAAACTGGATGCAGTTCCTGATTTTTGTTTTTCTTAAAGTCTGACTAGAATGCATAGTTAGATTCCTGCTAATATGAGCTGTTGGAATGCAAAAACCTGGCAAATCTGAGAAAAGTCTGGCTGGTGAGAAATCAATGGATTATCTGGAGTATTTGATTTAATAGGTCACTATTTCTGCTCAATGAACTGAATGATTATCGTTTATTCATGCCTACTATGAAATGTATGCCTGATGATTAATTTGGGAAGATGAATGAAATTAAATAGATGCTAAATAAGTTAAGTGAAATACTTGAAGGAATAAAAAAATCAGGAATTTAAATCTGATGCACATTTACCTAGGGTGCCTGAAAATACTAAGATTTTTATAAATGGGCTCTAGTTCTTGGATTATTTAAAAGGAAGGTGTCCAGGCACAGGTGATTTATAGAAAGTTTTAAATGTCTGGACAGTAAAATATCTATATATAAAAAAAAGAATTTTTCTGAGTTTTGTCAGCTAGTGAAATGTTTAACATTTTTGTTATGGTGGCATAATTTCTTCAGTTCACTGTGTGAATTTCAGAAACATTAGTAACTCAAAGCCAATGTAGTATATAAAACATTCTTTCTATATGGAGAAATTCCATGTTGAGAGAGAACAAATGTTTGTTTGTTTGTTTTATTTTCAGGTTATATGTATAAGACTAAGGAACTTTTTGTGTATTTTTAAAAAGGTAGAGTATTAAGCAGAATTCCACATTTATCAGAACTTACTGCAGATCCAAAAGCTGAAATTCTTACTTCATGGTATAAATTGTACTTGGAATGGAAAGTGATACTAAGATAAATTCAGGCGTGGACTTTAGATATGAACACACAAACATCACATTTTTGTAATTACTAATCTAGTAGCTCAGTTTGGCCTCTGAATGGCTGGTTTTGATTTGTACAAAAGTGTGAGTCCTTTTTTATTTTTGTTCCCAGAACTAAATAGGTATTTTTTGCCAGAAGTAGTGCAGCAATCATTAGGAATTTGGTGGGAGAAAATGCTGACCATAGGCATTCCTTAGCCAACATACACTTTCACACAGAAAGATCCTTTCTTATTGCACAACATTAATATCACATTTGTCTTTGTTTATTGACATATGTTAAAAGCCTGTGTGTTTTAACACTTGGTCTGCTGTTAAGTCATTGGGTGAGCACACAAATTTAATCACTACACCTCTCTGCTGCCATTTCCCTAAAAATAAGGGTCCTAATCTCATGAGTTGTCAGGGACTGTGTTGCTCAATTATTATCTTGATAAAAGTAATGTATTATCTGCACTGTTTATAAAGTGGAATGCAAAAATGACCAAAGGCTAGCAAAGAAATTATTTATGCAAAGACTATTCAGTATGCTGGCAAATATATTGCATATTTTTTTAAGCTTAAAAGGACTTCCTGCTGTCATTTAAGTACTGCTTTCATTCTTAAACATTCTGATGGAGAGCGTAAACTTCAAAAAGTAATTTACATAGTCTATTCTTAGAAAATGAATAATCAAGTATCATTCATCCAGGAGTGGGAGTGTGGGGAATAACTTGTCTTACGACACCTCACAAATAAAACGTGAATATTAGTGACAGACTTCTGAAGGGCACTGATGGTTCAGAAAACATTGATAAATTCAGGTTTGAGCTTCTCTACATGGTTTCAGTGAGCTGCTGCTTTGATTAACTTTGAAATTGAATGGTGGGAAAAATGGTGCAATAAGGTAGAAAGTATTTTTAAAAGAATTCCTTTGTGCTTTTGCAGTTCCCTATATTTGTAAAATGTTTTAATATTGAATCATAGAGCAGAATTGTTTAATGGATCTGTATTATATTGGGAACAGAATTTCTTTGGCTGTCATACATATTTACAGAAAAGTGTAGATGATTTGTAATGCCTTCAAATATCTTTATAACCACATATGCTTAGTTCTGTTGTGTTGCAAGTATGAAAATGTAGAGACTTGTGAGGAAAATTTGAAGGCAAAGCTATAGACAAACAAGATTTTCTGAAATAAGTTGCACTGAATTTTTACTTCTATAAAGTATTATACACAAAACCAAAAACCTGCTGATTTACAGAAAATTGTAGGTTTTAAAAGGTGATGGCTGTTTGGGTTTAATTAGGGGGGTAATCTGGGAGATTTTTTTACATATAAAGAAAACAATTCATGAAATTTAATGAAAATAAATAAATAAGTAACTCTCTGTGTGTGTGTGTGTGTGTGTGTGTGTGTGTGTGTGTGTGTGTGTGTGTAGGCCATTTTGATTTTTTGGGGGTTGTTTAATGTTTGAATTTTCTCCTCCACAGCATTTTTATCTTATTTCTAATCCTTTAGAACCCTTGAACAGTTCCTTAAGGTGTTGTATTTGTTGCAAACACCTTAGTATTTTTGTTGCAAACACCTTAGTATTTTTGGGTTTATTTTTTCATGGAACGACATATCTAACTCATGAAGCTGAATACCTGTTAAAAGAAATCCCACGAGTGCTCTGACTCCATGCAGACCACTTCCAATATTAGTCGAGGAAAAATCTTCCTAGAAACAGAGCAATGTGGTAGGAGAACATTTTCCTCTGGTTGCTTTTTTCTTTCAATGTGTTTTGCTGCCATGGCTCTTGGTAACTGTGGTCAGTCTATAACATCATTTTCCTCAGTTTAGCTCCCCTCTGGTGTGTGAGAGGCGGTATGACAGGTGATGTGATGGTGGAAGGGAAGCTTGCCCAGCCTGGTGAGGTCATGGCACAGACACATTCTGAGTAGGGCCATGAGATGTGACAGAGTGGGGGTTCTTGAGGTCAGGATTGAAGGCACTTGAGATGGTAGTTCATGTTTGGACTCAGGTGTTTATTATTTCTTATCAGTGAAACAGCCTCACAGCCATGAGTTCTGCAGCTTTTCATTAGCAAGGCACAGAATGGCTATCTCTTGTTACAAGGTCTTTTAAACTATCTGATTAAGAAAGGACACCTAGATTATTTTCCCTTTTAACCCAATAACTGATCCCTCGAAGCCTGCAATGCAGACTTTTCTGTCCAATTACAAAACATCACCCAAACCCATGAGGAAGGAAGAAGACAAAGTACAACCTGCTTCCACCCTAAAACCTCCATCTTGCTTCATATTTATTTCTATATTCTAAAACTCCAAACTCTAAGTTTTCCACCCTGTGATATACACACTTCTAACCAACTACACACCCGTAATCCCAGTGCTATCAATCAATTTTTAAAGTCTTCTCCACAGCCTCAGATGGATTTCAGTGTTCTCTTGTGGGTCTGTGCCTTTAAGCACAGAAAGTTAAAAATTCTCAGCATCCAGGATTCCAACAACAGAGAAGGGTCCTGCTGCCTGCCTGGCTGGCTGTGGACCTGTCCTGAAGGAGGAGTGCTCTGAGCTTTTGGGCATCAGTGAAATTGTGGATTTGTCTGCAGCAGGATGACCTTTTCCAGCCAGAAAGAAGCTGCTGCCTTCTTCATGCATGAGGAATCTGAAGCACACAGTAGGATAGGAAAAATGAGTCCATCTTGTGCCAGAGGAGATTGAGACCTGGTAGGTTTGTGCCACACAGAAATCAGGAATAAGGTATTTCCCTTTAGTTTAATTGCTAGCTGTAAGGAGAGAGGAAGGCATGAGGCCATCAGTGCCTACAGATGATCAATATTCTTCAACCCAGTAGTAGTAGGAAGTCTCTGATGTGTGGGTTTTTCTGCATTGGATTATTTGAAGAAATGTCCATTTGTACCAAATCGCACCTCAGAAATTCTCTTTTCCCTTTTCTGTTTCTTAAGTCACTGAATATTAATAGCACAGAGTAGTGTTGTTTTCACAAAAGTTCTTTTTATTTTTAAAACATACCTATTTTCTGGATCAAAGTTCTGATCCTAGTAGGCTAAAAAAGACAAAGGAGGAGACATTTGTCTCTATAAAAAAGACACCTTTAACTGGAATTTATACCTGTAAGTCTTGCTTGGTGGCATCGCCTGTAAAATGAGTACTTTAATGATCAATTTTGCAGAACTTGGAATTCCCTCTGTACTCTAACCAGAAATTGTTACATGAGTTATGAAAAATGCTCCTTTGATGAGTCTTTTTTTTTTTTTAAAGTCAGTTCATTACCAGTGTGTTCTGAAATTGGTAAGTGTGGTGGCTTATGTGTCATTGATGTGGTGTATATGTGTGCAAAAGCACCAATTAAACAGGAAGGGACTAAAAGATAAGAATAAGAGCATTTCATGTTCCTGTGCACTGTTGTTTGTTTTTTTTAATTCAACTGGTATAACCTGAAGCAGTCCCCACTTTGTTGGGGTTTTTCTTGTCCCCTCATCAATTTGGAAGTGTTTCATGCAAATCCTGCTTTCTATCTAGCTATTGCTGACACCAGGGTTGAACACAAGACAGATTACATTGTCAGGAAATGTTTCAAGGTTTTCAGTTCAGTAGTAGCTAAGTGGCATAATTATTTTAGTAAATTACCTTCATACTGAGACAGATGAGGCTGATCCAGTTTATATGTCTACTCTAGAAGACTGGCCAAATACACATGGTAGCCACACCTGACAGTGTCTTAGCAAATATCATCTCCTGATCTCCTTGCCTGACAGGGAATTAGACACTTCTTTCCCTGCATCCTTTCAGGCAAAATTCTGGGATTTACAGTACAGGAAAAGAAAAATAGTACTACTTTCTTCTTTTCTCTTCAGGAGTTACTTCTTTGCTTGTTTCTTTTTTCTACTCCAATACACTTTTTATTCCTGTTCTATTTTCCATGGTTTATGGTTGAATGATTCATTATCTTTCTGTTGGGTTTTGAGACTTTTTTTTTTATCTCTTGGTTGAACTTGAGGGATTATAGCAAAGCTGGTTTTATCATGGACATTCCTGGAATTTTGCAGATTTTAATTACACATAAATGAAGAAAAACAGGAGGTACTTCAGTCAGCTAATCTTATTTTTAATTCACAGATTGTTGTTGCTGGCTACTCTGCTAATTGAGAGAGAATTAGCAGTGTTTGTTTTCCTGCAAATAAAATATGGGAGATGGGAATAAAATCTGGCTTTAAATCCCACTCATGAAGGATGCACTTGTGTAGTGATGTAGGATCTTGACGGTCTCTGCTGAATGCATTGTAGAATATGTAGGTTTTACATTGTATTTATCTACTTATCCTGACCTGAAGCATTGTACCTGTGAAATTCGTGGAGTCTCAGAGTGATTTGTGTGCCATTCTCACCCTTACCCACACTTGTGTTCAAGAGTTCTGTGCTTCAAGGACTCCTGTTTTAATTTTTCTTGGTACTCAAGTGTTCCTGATTCTTACTTTGTAGTGTATGTGTAGTGTAGGGCCTGACTGCACAGAAGACTGCACAGAAGATGGTGTGAATTGAGGTGGTGGGGTAATAAGTTCAAGGAGAACATCTCTTCCTTGACTAATTAATCTCTTAGTTTTAACTTAATCCATTCATAATGTGGATGGAGGACATCTTCATGGCATGAAGCTGTCCATGTGAGATGTTATAAAACAGCTATTGCATGCTGCTTCTCCAGATGGACAATTTACATGTTTGTCTCTCCAGAACAGTTGACAACAAACAGTCCTGAAATGTCATGCTTTTTACACTCTCACAATCCCGTTTTCATTCCATATCCTTCTAACATATCCATAATTGGAGCCAGGAATCTCTGAGGGGACTAATTATCCTGCAGCAGTAAAAATCTTCTTTTGACAACCTCTCTTTCTGAATCTTTGGGTTCTCCATCAGTTCAATGAAGTGAACATTTCTCTTTAAGATGATTAAAAATACTATTTGTTGAGGGATTTTTTCTGATAATGTTAGTGAACCCTAGCTTTGATGGGGAAAATGTCACAGATTAATTCATCCAGTGACATTAACATTGCATTCTGTTGGCAGAAGGTCACCACTTAGATGTTTCAGTTTAAAATCTTGCCATATTTCACTGCATTATTGAAGAAACAGTGATGCATATCAACGATCAGGTATTTTTGCTTTCCTTAGATCAATTGATAGCATAATTTTTTCTTAAGAATTTTTCTGTAATTTTCATGCCACAGATTTCTCCTAGCAGTAAAATTGGTAGACATAAATTGTCACACACTGATTTCAATTTAGTTTAAATTTAAGTCATGAAGTCTTTGTAATTTATTCCTGCAGTTTTATCAGCTCAACAACATGTAGGCCAACACTAGAAATGTCAAATAAGCTGACAGTTGTTCTATGTGTATCCCAATACACAATGAGGTGGATATTCTGTAAAACATGTCAGAAGGAACTATGCACCACTCACAGTCTTGTTTTAAGTTCTAATGTGCTTATATTTAATTTAACATTTCTAAAATCTTTTCATGTTCATGTTTTTAAATAACAGTTTAAGGAAATGTCTCTTTTTATTAGAAAACAATGAATTTTGCTGAAATATTTAATACTTTATTGCCTTAAAATTTGACAAAGTAAGAAAATAGTTTAATTTCTCTGCCTTTTTTGATGCATACTCAAATTTTTAAAGGGATTTTTTCAAAGAAAACGAATTAAAGGCTGTTATTTAATGTGGTCTGTCATTTTTTACAATTTTAGAAAGGTGATACCTTTAGATGACACTGGCAGCAATGTATGTGAAAACCTCTTGAATTTCAATTGCATCATCAAATAGGTTATCACACTTTGAAAACTGTCCTAATTTGTTTAAGTCAAACATTCTTCATAATATTTTCTTAGCAGTTTGTGTTGAAGAAGTTGGAACATTTAATTTCTTTGTGTTGTATTTCTCACAAGGCTTAGCTGGTGCAGTTGTATTGACAAGTTTAAAACTAATACAGACACAGTATGATTATGTGCCTAGTGAGATATACACAGTGAGAGAAAGACTTTCAGAATGTACAGTAATTGTTTTTCTTTGCTATCAGTAAGTATATTATTTACTTAGATTTCTTTTTGTAACTGAGGTTTTTTTTGTTTGCATTAGAATCTCGTCCTTTGTCACTCCCTGTGAAAACGGTGCTGAACTCATCTGAAAACTGCAGAAGTCCTGAGGAAAGGATGAAAGAATTTATTGGAGTAGTGTGGAATGCAGTTAAGTGCCTTACACTTCAGGTAAGATGAAAAGGAAGTGAAAAACCCCCTATGTGTTTCTAGACTTTATGATACTTTTTATGCATCCTAGTGCTTTTTATTAGAGGCATTTTAAAGGAGCTCCCAAGTTTTATTGTCTTATTTCAGTAGTTTCAAAGTCTGAGAGAATGAAAAATAAAGTAAGATTTTGGGCAAATTAAGCAAAGAATGCTTTGGTTTTAAAATAGGTTTTGAAATACTGTTTTGTATTTAAAGGGAAAGATCCTTCAAAAATTGTATTAATAAAAATTGCTTGTCACACTTTTCTGCATCATAAACACTGCAGTTAGATTTGCAGAATGCTTTCTTTTCTAAAACTATTTCAGGAAGGTGTGTATGATAAATATTTTCTTGAGGTGTATGATACAATTGCTGTTGTTACACAGTGAAGGCTCAGCAGCTTACGTGCCTACTTTTTCATGAAGGACAAGGAGATGGCAGCTGGGAATAAATAATTTTGGTTTATACTACTCCAGATCGTAGCTGCTGATCAGCAAAAGCAGAGTTTTTGTGTAGAATTATAGATGCCATATTAGGACTCCAATGTTAAGATTGTAGGAACAAATATTAGATGGCTTAGAAGTGCTAGAATTATGACTGAATTGTTCCCAGTACTTATCAAGTGCTTATTGAGAAATTATTCTAATTTGGAATTATTATGACCTGTGCCTCTTGAACTATACATTCATTCTATGAGATTAGTATTTTATGGTACATCAGGATATAGTAGCTAATTTTTTTTTTAATTAAAAAAGTCACAAAAAAACTGTCAAAGTCTTAATTACAACTTTCAACAAGTTTACAAGTTTTCTTTGTCATTATTACAGAAAGTAATTGTTAAATACTTGTTCCTTCCTCCATCAAGTAGTATATTTGATAATATGCAGGCTCATCCCAGAATGTGTCTGTGTCACTCCTCTTTCATGTGTCACTCCTCTTTCATGTAAAAAGTACTTAAAATTCACAGTTTTAGAAAGTTTGAAAAGTTCAGTCTCAGGTTTTGCCTGAGCAAGAACTTGAGACTTGTCACCTGATTGCAGAACATAGTGAAGTTGAGATGTTTTCCATTAATCTATTTCATTTTCAGCCTTCTCTTTAATCATTATTTCATGAGTATTTTGCTTGTTTTCCTTTCTTTCTTAATGTTCTCACCACTGTAGATTAAAATGTCTAGATAAGAGAGAGAATTTGTAATCTATTTGAAGGAAGCAGTGGATTTTTGTTATGTGTCTGGCTGGTACTTGGCACAGTGAGACTCTCTATGTAAATGCAGCTTACAGTTTGAGTCATAATAAAAGTAATAATATAATAATGGCAACAAGGCAGAGCCGGGTCCTTTATAAAAGGGGAAAGCTGAATCAGGACTGCAATACTCTGCTCCCACATTTTTCATGGTATATGTTTTTGTGAGCAACCAGCAAATTGAATTTGTTTTGAGGAATGAGTAAAGCACCAACCACGAAGTTTGTGTGTTGCTAGATAGGAAAATAAGGTATTGTTTCTTTCTGTGGAGATGAAGACTGATGACAGTGATAGGCAGGGATTGTCTCAAAGAGCAATTCCTAGATACCTTGCTTCTCTGACCTAACATACAGAATAGGGCTCATACTGGCAGAGGATTTTTTGTATTGGGTACTTTTTCTGGTGCTTGAGGTTCTAGATTTATTTGCTTTGTACAAGTTTCTGTAAATAGAAACTCATGGTTTCTATTTTCATCATTACAACTATGAAATTATAATTTTGGGTTTTGTCTACATTGAAATTAAACACCCTTTGAATTCATACAGAAGCTTACACCCTTTGTTTCATCCTTATGCTTTAACTGAACTTTGTAAGGTATTTGCCAGTACCTTCCCAGAAGTTCATTACATGTTATCAGAGAAGCATTTCAACAGACTCCAAGGAAGCACTGCAGGAAAGTTTGAGAACATGCTTCCACACAAATGTGCAATAGTTATTTCTTGTGAAATATGAAGGATTTATAGATATGTTTGCTGTTCTTTTTATTACTATTAGTAGTCCTTATGTCTAATTTATTATGGTTTTCAACACAAATGCCATATATATAGCTTGTTTCTTTCAATACCTGCCCAAATGGGGAATTTGTGCAAGGCAATGTATAGAGGGTAAGAAAATTAGTATCATGACTCTGTATTTCAATTCAAGTACATTTATTTTATTATACATAATGTGCATTTTATTAAACATTTATAACTATATTTAAATAATAAGTTTTTACAGATTTTCTGTATTATTATTTGGCATGAAAAAGGGGAATTTCTGGAATAATTTGTCTGGTTAAATTCTGGAGCATTTAGACTCTGTGGCTTTTTTGTAAAGTTAATTTTCATGTTCTTGGATCTTTTAGTTACATGACTTTAGAACAGAAAAGTCTGTAGTTGTCGTCAGATAGAACTGAACTTCATAACTTAAAATCATCAAAGGATTAGTCTTTTAGTGGAAGTTAGAGTAAGTAAATGTATTTGGAACCAAAGTAACTGGAAAGTTTATTTTGGATCCAAAGCTGGTACTTGCTTAGCCTTAGCCCTGGCTTGCTTCTGATAGAATATTGCATGAAGGTTTTATGCATTGGAGTAGTGGTATTTAAGTAAAGAGATTTGCATATTTAATTATAAAATGTAGGTTTATTATTTAGTTGTTGTAGGATTTTATATGCAGCCTTGAAGTCTTTTTGGCAGTTACTCTGTGTAGGAAGGTAATACTCATTTTTCACATGTTCTTCATACTAATAGTTGCTAAAATGGTGAAGCAGTATAAACACAATTATTTTTAATTGGCTGTTAATGCTGAATTCCATTGAGAACAATGAAGGATCTGTATTAAAAATAAATTAATTAATGAGTAATGTTGCAACAAGCGCCAACTACATAATAATGTAATTGTTACATATAAAACTTAGGTATGTCACATGTCTTTAAATATCTCTGAATTTATTTGAAAAAAATTAATCCTTTTCCTGAAACTACTGAAAATTTTATTTTCTTTAATGCATATAACTTGTAAAAGTTTTTGACAAAGTGAAACATTGAAAGGCAAGAAAGGGGAGGACAGATTTGATAAGTGTTCCTGTTCTTTGAATTGTGTCATTATCCAGGGATCAGGAAGAGATTCTGTGACTTGTAATTTAGCAGTTACAGCTCTCAGCAGTTTTTTGGCAATTATGAGATAGGATTATTTCTTAAGTTGGTAACTTACCACAAGCCAACAAAAATTTGTGTTTTCGGTAACTAAATAAAACCTTTTAAAAGATTTTGAAACTTTTCTTGGGAAAGAACAGGAATGCTGTGAAGCACAATGACACTGTTTTAATTGGTCAAAGAAAATGTATCTGATCCTTATTATGGTCATTTTTATGTACAGGTAGCCTGCTCTCTTAGTTCCTTTACTTACATGTTCTGCTTTCCATTTATAACATTTTTACTTTTGTCTACCTTCAAAACAAGAATTTCTGTTCAATTGTAACAAATACTGCATGTCTGGCTCAGCAGCAGATGGCCTGAATGGTAGAGCAAACTTGGGTGTTGGAGACTGGGCTACAGTCTTACAATAGTGAGTGCACCAGAACCCTCACACGAGGTGTGTAAGTAGTGATTCTTTGCAGCCTGGGGAGTCATTGCAAGATGTTATTCTGTACCCAGAAAAACACATTACCTTGCTGCTGAGAGCCTATGAGGGTTGATGACTAATTCAGAGAAAGGCAACTTCCCTGGAGAGACATGCTCATGCAAATGTCACCTTGTAGAAACTCTCCAGTGCCTCTAATTGAGTTATGTAGCTGTAAAATGTGGGTTATGAAAGGGAATCTTATGTTATCACTATCATGAAAGGCTGAAAAGATTTGAACAACTTGTCCCTCTTCATAGCACTTTTGGGCAGTCACTGGCTTTGTTTTCTTCCCTCCAACCCACCCTCCTCAGTTAGGAAGACCTAATTTTTCAGCAGTATTTATTTCACTCTTGTCTCTAGTGAACAACATTCCTTTTTATAAAATAAGAAAAATACTCCAGTAACTTAATACTTTCCTTTTTATGCAAGAGTCATTGGACATTTTGAGGCTTACATGTTGTAAAAGTGTAGAGTGTAGAGTTATGCTTTACTTAACGTTTTAGAAGTAGAAGGGAAAATACTGCTTGCTTCATTGGTTTATCATTAGTGTACATTATTTAGCATGTATAGGCCTTGACATAATAGAAATGAAAATAAGGGGTGATCCTGTTTCAAGAATGTAATAATTCGTTCTCTTTAACATTCGAATGTGTTCAGTATTGGCAAACGAACATGTTGCTACCAAAACTGAAATCAGATCCTTGAAACAGAAAGGATGTTGCCATGGAAAAATGAAGTAACACTCAGTGCAGCTGCGAAGCATTAATGAATAGGATATTTTTTTAAAAGATCATTTGTGTTTGGTGTGGCTTGGAGGGTCCCAACCAGATGGTTTCCATGAACAGGATCTGACCCCCAGCTTGAGGACTTCTTACTGGCAGATTACTTCATTTTCTTTCCCTTGGATTGTCAGATCCTTACATTAATGCAAGATTTACTGCTGCAGATTTATATTCAGTTACATAAATCAGTCACATCTTACATTAAATTCACAATTTTAGGCACACAGTTTAACAGTTATTTAAAAAGTGTAAAAAGATTTATATGATAGCTTTAATATATGCTATTGATGTAGTTTAATTTTAAGAATTTGGATTACATATATTTTGAAACACTTTCCGATTGGTGAAGCAATCTGTAGCACACATTCTCACTTTTGTCCAGCATATAATTCCAGCATTTTAGGTGCACCCTTCCATTCCTTCACTGGAACTTGTGAGTAGGCAAATTTCCAGATTCTGTGAGTTAAATGTACATAAATTCCATTGAAGTCTATAGTTGTGAATCTGCCTCCGAGAAGTTCAACAGGTGCAACTCAGTTTTGCACTTACTGGGCCTTTGTGCATTCAAGTTGGTAATTTCTTGTGTGATTATAATCATGGCAAAATTTGCTCTAAAATGTGGACTTTTGCCATACATTCATTGTACTGGCCTTTGAAATCCTGCAGTAATGTTTTGCAAAATTTGTTAATCATATAAAACTTTAAATGAAATGCAGGTAAGCCAACTATATCTGTAAGCAATTCTGTAGTATTACATGCTGTCAATTTTTAGCTAATCCAGATTTAGGATCCTGCTGACTGCACCAGTTTGTCATGAATGAGTGATTTAGAGTAACTTAAATAATCATCATCAAAGGCATTACCAAAGGAGATTTTAATATGAATTCATAAAGGTGTAACTTGGTGAAGATCAATAGCAAGATTCACTCTTATCATTTACTAATGGTCGAAACATACAAGGGAAAATAGAATTGGAATAAATCTGGCATTATTTACATGGAGGCCAAAGATGGAAAAAGGTAAGGGAACCCAGATGCTGAGTCATGAAATTCAGACTGGACCTCCTTGCTTGCCAGATCTCTGATGTGGCTTAGGTGCAGCTGGATCTGATCTGGACAACAGTTTATATCTAAGAGAAGAAATGCAAAGAGTAAGGAAGTCCTTTCATTGAGTCATGAAATACAGAGTGGATCCCCTTGCTTTCTGAACTCTTGATGAAGCTTAGGTCCAGGCTTAGTCTCAGACTTTGACAACAGTCTGTCTAAAGGAATTACCTACATGGATTTCAGTAGTATTAATTTAACATGCTATCAGCAGCTTATGAGATCTATTGCAGGTAAGGGATCTCTGCCTTGGGTTACAGAAAGAATACTCAGTCTCAGATAATGAATCCCAAACAAAGGGAGGCATCCCAGCTCAAGGGAAGAGTCACGGGTGTGCAGACCAGTTGCACTTTAGGGAAAGTTTGAATTGAACTCATCCAGAGATCTGTTGATAGTAGAAAGGCCTCTCTGCCTCTCAGAACAGCCTTGAAAGGTGTCCCAGCTCGAGGGGAGATCACAGCTGTGCAGGCATCCTGGCGGGGAGAGCTCGAAGGTAGTTCACTTAGGCTGTCATTGGCTTGTAGTCAAACTGCATGCAATGGGAAGGGTGTGAAAGAGACTCCTTGTACTCACAGCTTTCTTTGTTCCTTCATAACCGAGTCCTGGAAAAAACACATTCAAGTGTTATTCACATGATCAGGCATGATGCTCATTGGGTCACTCTGCTCTTTGTGGGTTTCCTGGAGTTCTTGACCTGGCTACAGCTCAGGCCTTTACCTCATTTGGAGCTTGTACTGAGCTACTGCAGGTCTGGTTAAGGGGGCTGAGTGTATCCAACACACGTATGGAGGCCTGATGATACCATTTAAAGCCCACCAAAATTCATGGTCCAACTCCCATTCAGTTGTTTGAAATGAGTAGCAAAGAGCTGCTTTTGTAAAAAAAGAACTTCCATCAGGAATTTAAAGGGGTGAAAGTCTTGTGATTCTACTTCAGTATTCTCAATACAGCAAAGTAAAATAAACTAAATGTGATCAGAAGAACTTTTCTTCAGTACAAAGCTGTATCAAACTGTAAATGAAGTGCAAAAACTCTACTGAGTATTGAGATCTGTTCTTGAGAATGCTTTGTAAAACATGTCCTATAGATCCTGCTGCTGGCGATGTGATGCAGTATAGTATCTCTTCAAGTTGGTGGAACTTTTGGATTATTACCACATGGTTTGTATATCCAGGCAGCATTTGATGTTAATCATCGTAGATGTGTGTATATATATATGTATGTGTGTATGTGTCTATGAAGAATGGGTGATTTTTTTATAAACTGTTTACTCAGCAAATGCACGGATAGAACAATAGTTATACTGATCATAAGTTCTTTTGTCATCTATTTATCATTATCCCACAATGATTTGACCTACAACCTATTACTAATAGACCAGAACATGATCTGTGTCACTATAAAAATCTTTGCAGATTGACATAGAGACTAATTTACCATTTAAAAAAATCCAAATCTGTTACATCTGTAACAATACACCCTAGCTTTTCATTCAGTATAAATAAAGTACACTCAGCAACCTTGGATCAATAAACTACTTATCAAAGATGTAATTAGCTTCATTTTACAACTCAAACAGTTCTAAATCCAGAAACAAACACAAACTTCATGAACCAATGTATTTATTTTTGCAAAATTCTACTTATATTTTTCTGCAGTGAATTCTTGTCAGTTTGTCTAAGCAAAAGGGTACAAAAATGCTGAAATAAAGATGAGTATCTGTGTACTCAGTAGGCTGGCAAAGTACTTACAGTGCTGTGGAATTCCTGCTCTATTACAAATCACTATTGTGGTCCTAAAGACCTAATATCCTTCAGGGGAGAGTATGAAGTACAAATCTTGGTATTTGCTTTTAAGCTGTGCTCTCTTTAACGATGTCAAATCAAAAGAATGTACCTAAGTTTGCAGCAAACAAATGTTTTTATCACAGCTACAAATAATATCTTGTCCAGGAATTTGTATGCTAGGCTTCTCCAAGCAATGTGAAGCAAGGAACTGAATCACAGCTTGTACTTGCTTAACAAAGCATTCAAGTGTGCAGGCTGTTGGAGCCTTTTGATATCCAGGTGCCAGAATGGTATTTGTAAGAGCCAAGGAAGACTAACAGTCCACAGCTTACATCACCTCTGAGTTAACAAGTTGTGATGAGTCAAGTTCTTGGTTTGGGCTCACTCAGCCTCACTAGAAGCTTCTAAGAAGATGGCAAAATGGTCCGATATGTTCCAGGGCACTGAAAATAAAGAACAAAAAAATGTTACTTCCTATGAAACTGTATGTGCTGCTTCTGATTTGCATTGAAAAGGGGATGAAAGTATCAACTTTATTACTATCTCCTTCTCTTTGTTTAATGTATACACCTCTCTATTTGTTTAAAAGTCAGTCAGTTTTTCTCTAAAGTTTGTGTTTTTCATAGTTTTTGCTAATGATTGCCTTTTTTGTGCATGCTCATTCTGTTGCTTATTGAGCAAAGGCAGAATTTTCCCTGAATCAGTTCTTTATAGAAAGTAAGAACATATAAAATGTTGGCTAGTTCTAGAGACTTTACTATTGCTAACAAAGCTAATGAATGGTAAAAAGTAAAAAGCTTTCCCATTCAGAACGTTCTCTGATTCAATTGCACTTGTACAAAGCTGTTGAAATGTAGATATATGTATTTTCACTTTATATGGCAACACCTTTCTGATGAATTTATACAGAAAAAACATCCTTCTTCTTTCTCCCCTATCACAATCATAATTTATGAGCATATATTATTTCCCAGCATTTTGCGTCATCTTTTCTCTTAATTCAACTAGAAGGTAAGACTATTTTCAGTCAACTGTGATGGATGAATAACTTCAGATTTTGTACGAATATGAATACACAGTGAGGGGGAAAAATAGATTAATCTATTTCTGAGAATCTTTTTTTGTTTTGTTTTTTCAGCTTGAAGTGCAGTCTTGTTGTGTGTTCCTTCCCAATGACAGCCTGCCTTCTCCAAGTACTATTGTGTCAGGTGACATTCCTGGGACTGTGCGGAACTGGTACCATGGGCAGGCCAGTATGCCTGGCACCCTTGTTGTCTGCTTGCCCCAGATAAAGATTATGAGTGCTGGACACAAACACATGGAACCATTGCAAGAAATCCCATTTGTTGTGCTGAGACCCATCCTGGAAGAAGGTAACATGATAAACTCAAAAAACCTTACTCTTTAGTTTCTATTTCTAACTGTCATGAAAATTGTCTTCATTTTATTTTGAAAACTTCTGATTTCATACTGCTTTTTTTGCAGAATGTTGTTATATATTATTGATGTCTAGAAATACTACTTATAAGGTTGGCCCCATGGAAATCAACATGGAAATTATCATCAAAGAGCTAGTTCTGTGATGTTTTGTATATTTGAAACAAAAATAATTTTTTACCTTCATTGGTTTTGTTATTCAAATTATTTTGTAGCCAATGATCTTGACACAACAGGAAGTGACAGTAAATTGGAAATTCTAAGACAGAAGAGGCAGGTTAGGAATTCCAAGAGTCAGGTTAGGAAAAACTTTTCATCCCACCAAGGTCTTGGATGTAACATTTAGACTGGACATTAGCTGAACATTCTTCACTGGTCATGGCACTAAGCCTGTCAGAGTTCTGGATGCTTTTAATATTAGGTAGTCCTGCAAGGAGCGGGGAGTTGCACTTCTTGATCTTTATGGGTCCCTCCCAACTTGAGATATTCTATGATTCAATGTAAAATGAGAAAAGAAATACGTAAGTAGAGCAAACTGTCAAAAGAAAAAAATGAGGCTTTAATGGCCATCCTGACAGGCAACAGTTCTGTGTTCTGTGTTGTGACTTAGGAATTGTAGCAAGGATTTTGTAGAGATTTGAAGAAAAAAATTGTAAAGGTTGAGAAAAATACAGTAGTTGTTATTTGAAAATCTAATATTTGATAGGGCTTTGAGTTTTACACCAGCTTGAGGGAAGGGTCAACTTTTAACATTTTGCAACTGATCAAGAAATGAAAGGAGGAGATAAACTGAAAAGGACCTAGCAAGTGAAAACAAGTTGCTTATGTTTAATATTTTTTATTGTGTTTTGTTTTTTTAAGAGAGGCCTTAGAAATAATGAGAATAAATGGTAAATGGACTTGCAGCAGTGTTCTGAATAAATCCTGATGTAAAAATCTTGTTCCATACATATATATATACACATATATATATATATGTATATACATATATATATATATATATATACATATATATATATATATATATGTGAAAAATTGTATACTGGAAATAGATGAGGCAAATATTCTGAGCTATCTTGAGCCTTGGGTTCCAGGTTTATTTTAATGACTTCTGTGAGAGCTAGTCCATGGATTCCATGGGAATGCCAGTATTTGTGGTTTAACCCCAGCCAGCAATTCTGGCTGAACACAGCCACTCACTCCTCCACCCTGGTGGAAGGGAGAAGAGAATCAGGAGGTCAAAAGCGAGGAAGCTTAGGGGTTGAGATAAAGGCAGCTTAAAAGATAAAGTTGCAGGTGCAAGCAGAGCAAAAGAACAGATTGATTTGCTGCTTCCTGTCAGTAGGCAGGTGTTCCAGCCTTTCTGTTTGACTGGTTTTTTTTGTTTTTTGGAGTCAACTGACCAGGCTGTCTCCCTTACCAGCTCCTCCTATGCCCCCAGTTTACTTGCTAATGGAGCAGTGTGAGAAGCAGGAAACACTTTAAGTACTGTTCAGCAATAACTGGAACCCATAATACCCATATTATGCACAGTTTTCAGCATAAATTCAGAACAGCACCATGCCAACTACTATAAAGAAAATTATGTCTATCCCAGACAAAACCAGGGCATTGGTGTACAGTTAGTTCATTGTTGTATTCCCAAACTATATTATTTAGAAAGAATTCTTGCTGTTTTGAGTATTGATTCTAAGATGACGAGAGGGAGATGCAGCAATTGTTCCATTGCTTTTGTGACAGCATTTTCTGAGAAAATTATGCCATTTTCTCTCTTGCTGCTGAAATATAAACAATTTAAAGGGTATGAAAAATTAAGTGAAAGTCACATTCAAGGGCTAGTCCTGCTCCTGCCATCTGAAATTTGTTTGGATTTATAACATTGTGTTTCTTCTCCCTTTGATCTGCCACTTATATTGGACTCTTCTCCCTTCTGTATTTTACCTTTATTCATGGCAATAGTAATAAAATTGTAGTTTTTAGTATTGAAAATCATATTAGAGATGCTGCCAAATGAAAAGGAAAAGAAGTTTGAAAGAAAGAAAGAATGGTATATGTAGTTTTCCTAATAACTTTCAGTAGGAATGATCTTATTTGCTAATCATAGTGACAGATAGAAGATACATTTAATGGAAGTCTTTTGTTTGTTTTAAACTGATGATGTAATTTAAACCATTTATGAAAGTAAGAAGTCATTTGAGTTTTGTCAGACCCAGATTTGAAGGAAAGAGCCTAGTGAGAGAAAAGAATCCCCCTGCTTGGGATAAAGCCTATGGTAAGGAATTTATTTGTGTGTGGCTTCCTGCTCTGGGAATAATGCCAAACAGAAGTTCTCACAATCTTGATTTTTTTGATTCCCTAATGGAGCCATTGCCTTCTCCCATGCCAAGACTCCCTCTTAAAGAGATAATTTCAAAGTTTTTTTCACAGCTTAAAGTCACCTTCTTTGCTTCTTCCCCTATAGAGGTAAATAATTTTTATGGACTCTTACTGTGAAAGTCTCTTAATTTGCTTCTATTCTTGAACAAGACTTCAGGGACAGTCATACATGTTACCAGCTCTCAGAAATTATATTTAGTCAACTGTGCTTTTCCTGATAGCCATTTTTTGGATCATTCTAAAGAAGATATAAGTAAAAGGCTTTTCCACAAGTATGTGTTGTCTCTTTTAAGAAATCTGTGTGCTCACTGATACAGTTTTCTTATTACATGAAAGATTAAAAGAGGACAAAAAGGGAACATTTTCTTACTGTCATTTGGGAATATTTCAGCCTACTCAGATACTTACTGACCTCAACATGTCAACATACTGTAAAAATAGCTTGCACACTATCCTACAATCAGGTCTTTCCATGTGTTTACAGAGTTTTGCTACATCTCGGGTAATTTTAGTTTGTAGGAATGCTTTTACAGTACTTTCATTCAGAAACACTATGTAGCTCAGTTATTCTAAATAGCTAAGTAATCTATAAATGGATTTATCTATGTAAAGAATGAAATAATTCCTTTGAACTTCTGTGGAATAAATATACACATACAATTAGGTAAGGTAGTGAATTGCATTATGTATTCTTAAGAGTACAAATTAATTAGACAGAGATCTGTGAGATAGTTTTTATTGAAGATGTTAAAGTAGAATCACAGAATCATAAAGCCCGGAAGGCCAGGTTGGAAATGACCTTGAATGATCATCTGGTCCAAATTTGCACGGCAGAGGACCCAAGATGACATTATCCAATACCCTGCTCATTTGCTCCTGAAAGGCTGCACATCTCTAAGGAGGCTGTTCCAGTTAATGATTGTTCTTCTTGTAAAAACTTCCTTATATCAGTATTAAATCTCTCCCAGTGCAACTTGTACCTGTTGCCCCTTGTCTTCTCTGTTTTGACACCTTCTGAAGAGGAGGACCTCTGCCCTATTTGTAGCTGCCTTTTATGTAAAACAGTTACTCAGTTTGAGGAAAACTGAAATGTTTAGAGAAGTGCTTATAGTGAGTTTTGACTTTCTGTGCACATCTAATTTCAAATATTTGACAATTCATCTATAAAATCTCCAAGTTCCAACCTATAGTGATAGGCTAAAATGTGGTAAATATAGTTGGACAACATATGGTCAACACATTCTGTTATGGTCAGAACTTCTGGACTTCTAAGCGATCTTCCAAAAACCTAAACTCTTATAACAGGAAAACAAGTTGAAGACATGAAGGGAACTTTTTCATTGGTAAAGAACTCTCTTAGAGTAATAATGAAAATTTTAAGTATTGATGAAATCCTCCTGTTTTTAGAGGTTTACATTTTCAATTATTTTAGTTATTGATTTTTTAATAATATTAATTAATAATATAATAATGTTCCTCTTTGGGTTCATAGTAGCAAATTTTATGAATTCATCTTTTAAAAAAAGTTTACTTATGTCAGATACAGTAAGATACAGATCTTTAGGTAAGACACAGTAAAATACTTTTAGAAAGCAGTGTTCAAAATATCTTAAAATTGTTGTTGATATTACTGCTAATCATATTCTCATTTTCAAGTGGGTAGCCATCTACTGACACTTATGTGAATCACTATTCCAAATATTTAAATTTGAAAGATGGCTTTTGCTTGTGAATAAGAGAGATTATATATCTTCACAGAATTTTGTAACACATGTTGAAACTCAATAATCTGTCAATAAGTGACTTGCAGGGAAATAGGAAATTAGTGTCATATAGATTTCAACCTGAAAAGAACAGTTAAATGTTTAAAGTAGAACAGCAGTATGTTGGCCTCCTTACAAGTTATCATCTTGCATTAGATTTTTAAAAATGTTTACCTTTAAATTAATTTTTTTTCTGGTATTATATTTAAGATAAATATTTGACATTAAAATAGTGTGCTGTTTCATAGAGGGGTCTGTGTGTGACCTTAAAGATCATCTATTTCCAACCCCCCTGCCGAGGGCAGGGACACTTTTCACTGGACCATGTTGCTCAGAGCCCATTCCAGCCTGGCTGTGAGGACTTTCACAGATGAGGCATCCACAACTTACCTTTGCAGCCTGTTCCACTGTCTTGCTGCTCTTGTAGTGAATAATTTCTTCTTTATATCTAATCTAAATCTACCCTATTTTGGTTTATTTGAGCTTATAGTTGATGTCACCATCTGTAATAGTAATTACTGTGTTTAATTTACCTGGTATGAGAATGGCTTGTAGAATTAGTTCTCATGTTGGAAAATCTGGAGTTATGCAGACATAGAACTACTTTCCTGTCGCATGACTGGGAGGAAGTACGAGTGACCTAACATGTAGTGACTGCAGTATCTTTGTTTTAAACATTGCATGTCCCATGAGAATGAGGGCTTTAGAAATCCCTGTAAAGACCCTGCAGTATGGGTATAGAAAGGGAAATGAAGACACAGTAGTCAGGTTGCTTTTTAAGGATTGCAAGGAATACAAATGGTAGGCCTGGCACACAATAGAGCACATGCATGATGAAGCTTTCATGATCTCTCTCCTACCATTACTGATTTTAAACAAACAAAATTTCTCTTTTGTACAACTGTCAGCTTTGTATACACAACATCATGTACAAATACTACAATTGCAATCTGTTTTTTAAAATAAAAACAACTACTTCATAAAAATGAGAGCAAACATAACAATTATTAGATTTATCAATGTTGTATGTATTGCATATGGGAAGTCTTATTATGAGCATTAGTGATTAACTCTAGCAAAGAAGCAAAGTGCATCAATAAGTACCAGAGAAAGAGCTTCCACATACCAATTTTTTTTATTTATACATTGGAAAAATAATTCAAAAATTCTGTAGGAAATTAGTCTTTCTAAACTATTGCAAGTAGCAGATTAACACCAGTTCTTTGAAAATTTTCTGATGGTTGGGTTGGTCAACTGCCAAATACCTGAAAGTGGTATTTATAAATTTAAGAAGTTATCAAAGCAGTTGAAATAGTTTAATTAATAAATTTTTAAATACAGATCGGTGATGGTGCTCTACAAAATTAAAAATCGGGATTTATTATAGTAGTAGATCAGAATTAACCAGAATCTTCAACCATAGTAGGGGTCCATCATGTGTATATTTTATAATCTTGCCATAATAAATGTTGAGTGTACTGTAGTTCCACTAAAGGCAATTCCAGTTTTCCCAATTTACTTAAAATATTTCAGAATTTCATCAATGAGGTGACAAAATAAATAGTATACATAGATGGCAAGGTTAGATGTAGAGAAAATTCTGCTAAATATGGCACTGACTTTTCCTTTCTACCAAGAAATCATTCTTTAAATTATGGGAAAATCCTATTAGCAGTGTTGCTTTTGATGCTTAGATGCTTTGAATTATTTTTTAATAGTTTCATAAAACAAATTTGAAAATGAATGAAGTTACATTAAAAAAAAAAACAAATAAGATATCAAGGATTTATCAGGTGCACAGTTCCAATGAAGTGTTAGAACAGGCATACAGTGTATATGGAGCTGAAGAAGAGGTAACTGATGACATTGAAGGAATTTCAGAGCTGTGAATTGACTGTATCTTTACTGCAGTTTCTATAAATTGATAACATTTTATCATTGTTTTCCCTTTAAGGTAGATATTGTGTGCAGTCTAGTAGAGCTACCACTGATTTTTTTTCCATAGATATTCTTTCTTTCTAATCCATGAAATATAAACTATGTTAATTTACTGTGGTGGTCACAGAGAAAAACAAAGTTCATATGTAATAATTAGAAACATGTCATTGGAGTTGATTTTGCATTTGAATTTTTTCCATCTATTACAATTATTTTTTTGTGTTTCTTGGATGACTGAACTTGGAAAAAAGCACAAATTAATTGCTTCAGGACTTTTAATCTGCAAACCTTTTGAAAATATTTACAAGTTTCTTTGAACTGAATTCTTCAGTATGAAATAGCTTCAAAATAAACTATTGAGGTTTTCAGTTTGTTCTTAGGATGAGATATAGAGTTTTTTGATATATAGTTTTGACCATATAAATGTATTGCTGAAGCCACCTGTGGAAGAAAAAATAGAAGTCTTACTAAAATAATATGGTAAAAAGATGTTGGAATGGATCTTTCTTTTAATTTCAAAAGCCTTCCAATTTCTTTAAATGGTCACAGTTAACAGTTGGTGCTATTTCTTAGTGTTGTGATTTCTCAGCAGGACAGTATTGACTGTAGGTCACACCAGGCAGCAAACACACTCTTCATATATTGTTTAAAAACACTGGTTTGAATTTTTTACTGTCCCATGAGACCCCAAGGTACATGGCCCAGTGTACCTTAGTCTACCATTTTCTCCTCTGATTCTCAAGACTGGCTCCCATGCTTCTGGGTATTAGATTAATTTAGACTCTTTATCCATTACTTAGGCCAAAATTTTGAAAAATAAAACCTCATACCAAATAACTTTCTGAATTTTCCTGTGGGAAGGAGAACTTTTCTCCTTCTCTGTTGTTCCTGCAAAGATGAAGACTGTTTCAGGCATGGCTGAGGTTTGTGGATGCTCAGCAGCCTGCTGTGTTTGGATCTGGCATTTCATCCAGCTGCTTTTACATTACTTCACATTGGGACAGGCAGTTTCTTTTGGTGGATTGAAAATTCATATGCTGAGCACAGACTCTGTGTTGTTCAAGTGGTGACAAAAAGGCCCAAGTTCCTCAGTAGGAAAGCTGACAAATGGGATGAAGATTTTCTTAAAACAAAACCAAACAAAAGAATCCCCAAAGCCCCCCTGAAATATTGTTATGTTCTTATACCTCAGAAGAGCAAAAGCCTGTATCTGTTTCAAGTAAAATTAGAATTATTCACATATCTTTGATTGCCCTATTTTCCTCACTTTTCTTGAGCATTCTTTGAATTTTGTTTCTCCCAGAGCCTAATATTTTTCCTCTGGGACCTGGCTATCATATGTGAGATTGTATTTGCTTTACATGGCAAGATTTTGGTAGTGGGGTGGACTGCAGGGCTGACATCTGTGAGAACATTCCAGAAGCTTTCCTCATATCTAACAAAGCCAGTTCCAACTGGCTCCAAATGGACTTTCCCAAGTTGAATCTGTTCTGCCTATGAACAGTAACAGGTGAATTATTTCTCCCTGTCTTCTTCCAGTCTTTTGTTAAATTTTCTCTCCTAGTCCAGCTGAGTAAGGAGTGATAGCAGCTGTAGTGGGTTCCTGACACTCAGCCAGGCTCAACCCGCCACAGGGATTCTGTTTCAAGTCCTGTGTGCTCAATTCCTCTCAACTCTAGCTGGTAGAGCTGTTGAAAATTTTCCTTCACCAAAAGGAGTTCCTGTTGGCCCTTTAAAGAACTACCTGAACAGTTCTGTGATCCAAAAGTTTAGAAACTTTTATGTTTCATCTATTGACAACCTAAAGAAAACTGATTGTACAGAAACTGTAGGCATTTTGTGTTCAGCTGTGCACTGCCAATTCCCTCAGTGATTATTCCTTATAATGATTCCTAGTAGGATGCCAGGAACTTCTCTGGGTAGGCTTCCTCCTAAACATAAGAAATTAAGTGCTAAGTAAATGTCCATAATATTTTTTTTAAGAAAATCTATCATCTAGGAAATTTAAGTGAGGCAGTAGAAAGAGCTGCCCTGTGAGCATTGAAATAGGCTTCACTCTGCAGCACCACTGTATTGAGATGCAACCTGTAGACTTTTAAAGGAAGGAATTCACTTTTATAGTGTTACAACCTGTAAACAGATATAAGTATATAATAGAAGGAGTTGCCTCTGAACTGCATCCATACGCTGAAAAAAGTGGGGAGTGTTTTCTAGATATTCTTCAGTTTGAGGAAAATTATATGAAGAAGAAAGATTTCTTTAAAGACTATGTTGTACATGTTTGTTCACAGTTTGGAGTTAAAATTCCCAGTGGATTTCACTTTTTAGAAGTTGTAAAAAATGTATTGCTATTGTTTAGGTTTTGAAGTATAGCATGGAAATAATGGTTGAATTGTATTTATGACAGTTTAGGATCAATTTAATGGTTGTGGATTGCACTTGCTGACTTCTAAGGTGGTTTAGAATAAAGCCTTTGCTAGTTTTGTGAAATTAATATCCTACTTTTTATTTAGTAGTTGTTTAACTGTTTAACACCCTTCTTTTTAATCACTAGGTGATGCTTTTCCATGGACAATTAGTCTGCATCATTTCAGCATATATACCCTTCTTGGACAACAAATGACTCTTAATTTGGTAGAACCAATGGGCTGCACTTCTACTTTAGCTGTGACTTCACAGAAACTGCTTTCTTCAGGGCCAGAATCCAGACACTCGTTTGTCGTCTGCCTCCACGTCGACCTTGAATCCCTTGAAATAAAATGCTCCAACCCCCAGGTTGGTACATTTAATTGATTTATAAAAGGAAATTAAAAATAACTTGATTTAAGTATGATTGATCTGCATTTTCATGAAGAGGGGCTCTATCTTAATTTTTTTTTAACTGGGCCATCAAGATCAAGGTGCTTAGATTGAGATTTGCTTTGAAGCTCTCTCAACTTCTGTAATTTAAACTCTTTTCCAAATGTAATAGCTGTAGTATAAATGCATCTTTTAGCTGATGGAGTGAAATGAATTGCAGATGTACCATTAAATGCTATGATACTGTTCTGCTGTCACTGTGGATTCTTATATTGAAGTGGTTTAATGTAGGTTTTTTGCTACATTTTCATGGAACTAATGTTTCTTTGAACATAAAGTGTCTTTTAGGCAAATAATGGTATTCTGCAGTAAAAGAAAGAAAAAACAGATGAATTCATGTAAACAAAAGTTACCACCTAATTTGTTTTTATTAAAAGGAAAAGGTGTTCTTAGATTTTTTCAGAAGGCACATCTTGTATTTTAATTACTTGGACCTAGTTTGCTGTAATTTCAAATATAGTAGGTATTTAATAATATTAAAAGTGGAATGGCATTGTTATAAGCGCAAGTCTTACCTAAATGTGAGTTGAGAACTAAGAAGAAAATAGAAAAATACAATATTTTTCGAAGCATTCCTGTTAAAGTGTAATTAAGTAATTTGTTTTGCAAATGGTAAGAAAATATTTCCACTAAAAAACTGAAACTCTAAGCTACATATAAATTGTATTATGTGCATAGTGAACTGTTAAAATGAAGTTGTAATATGGAATATTAGATCAGATGTTGTTGTCTTAAAGGGTGTCCTCGTACACTGTGATGTTATTAACTTACTGAAGTATTCTAATGACTGAAAGGATGCAGAGAAATTATTTGAGTTTACTAAAGGTTCTGGAACTGTCTTTTCTCCTTTACATGTGCCTTACTTGTCCTTTCTTCTTTACTTATGCAAAAGGGAAGGAAAAAGGCAATCAGTCTTCTTGAACCAGATGTCGAAGGATAGAATATGAAAAATGCAGTTCCATAAACAGCATTTGATAGCCATAAATTCACAGTATGAAATTCAATTCCTTACAGTGACAGGCTGTATTTTTTCTGTAGATGACAGCCTCAAACTAGGTGAAATTTGGTGAATTTGTTAAATGGTAGCAAAGGTGAAGTATTGTATTTATATGACTATTAGGATTTAATGTGAAACCATGTTCTGATGGTTGTAAAGTCAATAGATACTTCCAGTGTGCAAAATTGCCAGGATGTTGTCCTTGGTTGTAGTTTTCAATTTTGTAGTAATATGTTATTTTTAAAGTATAAAATGCTGTAACATATTGAGCTTTACAGATTTTGCCAAGTAGTCAGTGGGGTCTTATTGAGTTATGTGTGGTTTTGCTGAGGAGGGAGTGGAAGCAGTGAGAGGGGGAAGCCTTTTTTAACAAATACTGGCAGTTACCCTTTTTGTTCTACCATTTTTCTTCTCTTAAATAGTGTGTTCTAAAAATAATTATTATATATGCTCAAAAATACTTAGAAAGGAGAGAAGCCTTACACTTATACTGTCCCTTCTCATATAATCAGAAATGTTTTTGTAAAATATTGAGATTATACATTTGAAAACATGCAGCCCACAAGAGGAAAAGGAATCTTTCCAATTTAGTCAGTAACAACCAGTGGAATGAAATAAAGTGCATTAAAAATAATTTACCAAAGATGTGACTTTATCAAAGTTTTGAAATTTTATTTACATGTAGACATGTGCCATCTTTTTTGTTTTAATGAGGCTTTATTGTGAGGCTTTTTGGTATTTTCACCTTTTGACATAACTCTGTGAAAATCATCTCTCTCTAATGGAAGTGTGTTTTTTTGTTCGCTGAACTTATATCACGGTTGTGACGGCCACGATACACAGAGTATCACCATGCAATTTCAGAAGGCTTTAAGCATTTGCCCATACAGAGTAAAATCATGTCACTTCAGAAGGCTGCAAGCATCTGCCCTTCTTGTTCTTTAGCCCAGCCTTTTATACCCCTCAGTGTTCATGCATTGCTCCTTTGTGCCCTCTGTTCCCTTTGGTGATTGCTCGGCACTCCACGTCTCATCGCTTTCAGTACTGTTCATCTGTTTTTCCCAGCTGTAGCCCATTGGGGATGAGCCTTGGCCACAGCCCCACTCCCAATTACCACAAACCCCATGTACCTACAAACTATAGGGACTATATTTTGTCCCTAGCTTCAGAGTGGGATATTTTGATCATACTGCTTGGTTAGCTGGTTGCTGGTGATGTTCAGAGACATGGCTACTGCTGTCTGAAATAGCCACTGTTTCAGAGCGGCTGGAAAGATCCTAGCCTGAGAAATTTAAAAAGTCTCCCTGACAAGATAAGTAATTATTAGCTGTAATGATTATGACTGCTGCAACCCCAGTAAGATTTGAACCTTTCATTGTTGGATTAACTGATGACAAACCTCTTCACCTTGTATGTGAACATGTATGTAAACACAAGTTCCTTCTTTTGCATTACTTTCTGCCTTTAGGAACAATAGCATAAATAAGTTTCTGAAAGCCCTGCTTCATTAAAACATAAAAACATAGATTACGTTGTCTTTTGGTTTCTTGGAAAAAAACTGGGACATGAGGAAATTGCAGACATGTATGATTTGGATATCTGCCTGTATCCTATTAAATTTCTATAGATAATTTTGCCAGCAAAGTGTCAACACCAGTTAATGTTGTATTAGTCAATCAATTGGGTGGACATTACATTAGTTAGTTGCATTAGGACATTAGTTGAGCTTCCTGCATTACATGGAAAAGACTCAGGAAAACTTAGAAATTTGAATTCGGTAATTTAAAGATTACCAGTGCCTATCAAAGTGCTACAGACACAAAATACTTTAGAGCATAACTGAAGGAGTTCTTCACCAGAGCCAGAGTTGTTTGGCTGTAGATTGCTCTGTATATGAAGGAAAAAAAATGTACTGTGAAGTTTATTTCCTCTAAGGAAAATTCTGTCAAAAGATTATGTGACCTGCTCTGTGTAAACCTTGAAACTTCAAAAGAAAATCCAAGTTGAATTTAGAAGGTTTTTATAAAATTCCAGCATTTCACCTCTTAAGAAAAGACTGCACCATGTACTTTGAGACTTCATCACACATTCTCACGCACAAAATCAAGTACTGTTTTATATCAAATATAGATTGACAGCAGTGTTTTTCTGCATCTGTTCTGCCCACATAAGAAGCCAGCTTCATAGAGCATAAGTGTCCTGAGGCTTAAAGTTCTTATAAATATGAGAATTTAAATTTTTTATAATGGCAACTTTGGTATGGTATCCAGCTGTGAATCTGCTTATATATTATTTTCAGTTTTCACTGACCTTTTTTATACAGTATATTCCAATATGTTGTCATACAAATTCCATGATTAATGCCTATTTACAAAAACTTATGTAAATATCTTAGAACTGAGTCAAACAATGTGCAAGTTAAACAGTGTGTTTCTAAATATTGGAATGACATATACCGGGAGACTGTTGAGTTTGGTAGTGAGTATTCTTCCAAAGCCAGATCAGTTTCATATGCTGCATGGGATCATTATTTTAATAGAATTGGAGTGATTAATTTTGCATTGTTAACATTTTATAAAGTTTACATGACTTTTCCTAGAGACAGTATCTGTATGTATGAAATATATGCTAAATTACCTTTGCTTAATTGTTAAAATTTTTGTTAGTTAAAGTTTTACAAGACCATATTATTGGTTTTTTTTGAGCTATGTGACTTATGCAAAGAACAGATTATTTTTATCAAAGTCAATATATTGTAAATGATGCTAATTATTTTATTTGCAATGTATTTGCTTATCAGAACATTGTAAATGGTGAGAAGTTCAGTTCTGCTGTGTTTTAAGTCTCAGTGGAGGACTTTGATGATTTTTCCTTCACCTTGTTAAGAAAAGCTTCATCCTAAAATTCAGTTTCATTTTTTCCTTTAGGTGCAGCTTCTGTATGAACTGGCTGAGATCACAAGTAAAGTTTGGAATAAAATTCAGAGGAAAGGAGTTCTATATCAATCTGTGTCTTCTGTCTATACTGAAACCATGACAGGACCTGTTCCTCCTAGCTCCCCAGTTAAAAGTAGCATTGGTACCATTCCGCCAGATACCAGCACATACAGTCCATCTGCTGACATTGGAACCACTACAGAGGTATTTTTATTTCTTAAAAGAATGTGTTGTGTGAGTTCTGACCTACAAAATGTAGTGGTGTGCAGTCAAGGAAGAATCAGAAAAATCAGAAAGAGTAGTAGAGTCCAGGTGGCTTGCCCGAATAAACTAATGAACAATACTTTATTACTCATTTTGATGGAAAAAAAGAGAGAAAAAAAATTTGCTGTATTGGGTTATATTTATTATTTGTTTTTATTGTTTCTCTTTGAAGTGAGTGTGTATTATCTTGTGGTGGAAAACTGTGGTTAGTGTGTTCAGGTGAAGAAGCATAAACCATTTTTCAAGTCCAGAATTAGCAGAATAGTAAGTGTTGTTTCGAAAATACCTCTGATACCTGTGCTGCTTGTGAGCTGTTCCAAGTAGTCAGCCAGTCACTCTGATGGCTGGGTCAGTAGAGAGCTGCTGTGTGTAAATTGCATTGGCAACCAGGAGAGGTACTGGGCTGTGAAGGCTTCCAAAGTTGGCATTGCACCCCAATGGAGCTGTGTGCTCACCCCACCTCCATCCAGCCACTGTTGAACCACTGTGCCATCTATGACCTACTCCTGGAGCTCAGTCCATTCCCCTGTCCCAGCTGTCCATGTCTCACACTGCTTCTGTGGCTCTGTCACACGAGCATTTGGATATTCATCTTCAGATATAAGATTGGCCACTCGGGTTTATGTATTTCTGCTTCCTTAATTTATAACACTGTGTAACTGCCTGGAGAGATCTGGTACCTGATCATAGTGTCAGTATTTGCCTGAGACTGTAAAATATTCAAAGCAGGGGGAGAAGTCCTGTGCCACACTGAGGAAAGCAGGCTAATTCTTTTATCAGCATGTGCCGTGTTAAAACTTCGCCCATGAGTACCATTGGCCAGAAGTTACCAGGTAGCTGGTATAGAGTAGAATGGGTGGTCACAGGAAGCTTTGCAACTGCACAGGCATAGTATTTGTGGCTTTCTTAGTGCCCCTGTCAGGTTTACAAGTTAAAAGTTGACCTTGTTTATGCTCCAAGAGCGAGTCAAAAATGTGTCAGATGAATTGAAGGTATACCAAGGTATACCAAGGTATCACATGTATTCAGTGCTTTGTTTTTAACATAAATCTATAAGAATGTAGGGAGACTTTTCTGAATGACTGGCTTTCAGTCTCAGGATAGCCCCATCAACTTTAGGAACACCTCATTGAACAGCTCTGAACACAGGCAGATATAGAGTAATTTGGATTCTGAGTGCAGGCCAGGATTGGCTTAGCCCTCTGTATAGTTTATATTAATTCTCAGGTTTGAAGAAGATGAAATGGTGATTGCTAGCGCCTACTTTTATATGCATTGTACACACACACCCCCAAGAAATAGCTGACATTAAAAAGTGTTTGGGCTAGAGTTTCAGTTCTTAAGTTGTTCCACTGAAATATTTGTAGATTATTTAAATAGCCTTGTGTTTGGTGTATATCTACGTGTGCATGATTTTAATTGTGAAAAATATTGCCATGGATACAGAATTGAAGGTAAGCAATAATAAGAAGAAAACAATATGGTCACAAAAATAGTGGTTTTCCCCCTACTTACATCAAATTAATTTCTCATTACAATCAGAAACCACCAGCTTTATAAATAACAATTTGTTTTTGGTCCTCTATATAGACAGCAGTATTTGGAGTACATATTGTACTTGGAGCATTAATTGAAACTACTCAATGATGTTTTAATCCATATATTACCAAGATTATTTTAGTAATATGGGTCCAAGTTCAGTGTTCATATCCTACCCTACAAAATGTTCTTCATAATTTATTTAATTTTCTTCGTATTCTCAAAAAAATGTTATACACTGGCTAGAAAATTTCTTCTCCTAAAAATTCTAAATTATCTAAATGAAATTTAGTGAATTAGTGAACAAGGGACAATATTAGAATACATAATTAAATAATAATATATATTTCTGTAGGTTTGACTTGGGGAGATTTTCCAGAAGTTAGTTTTTTATCGGACTCTGTATTTTGTTTATATATTTCTATAGTTTTGAGCCTTGACATCTTGAAATGTGTCGAACAAAAACAGCCTTGCTGCCATAGCTATGGGATTTTTTAAGTTTATAGATTTTATAGTTGCTGTATTTTGCTCTGAGGGAGACACATGATTATTTTTAAAGCTTCTTTCAGCTGCAACAGACTTGCTATAAAAGAAGAAAGCAAACTTGCGCAGCTATTTATATCAGATAGCAAAAAAAAAAAAGTAATTTGTTTATGTGATTTGTGAATGATTTATATTTTAAGCTGTGTCTAATTCTTTTCTTGCTGACAACTTGATGTGAGCACCATGTTTTGATGTGGATAAAGCTACCTAGGCCTACTGACTTTTAGCCTGGGTGGTGGTCGGACAGGGAAACATGAGTGAGAGGCTTAAATACTGGAGGCTGGAAACAGTTAATCATTTTTACCATCCCTGCCTTGGAAAAGGTAAGGTAGTGCAGACTGCAACAGGCCACTTGTTACTGTTTACTTAAGTACAAACAGTGGTAGAAGTGTTTAGTCCTTGGGGAAACTCAGTGATTGAGCAAGAATGCAGAAATTATTTTGATAAGGCATAGCATTAGTGTGGCCAAACTGTGATCATCCCTGAGCTTTAGGCAGGCCAAGGATGAAGGCCTCATATGTTTGGATCTTCCTGATGAACAAAGATAAATTCTGGTAAGAAAATAAACTTAGTATATTGGTCAATTTGCAACAATTGGTAAAAGAATTAAATTGTATATTGTAGGACTTGGCATGAGAAGTTGTGGGAAAATAGTTCAGGGTTTCTGACTCTGGCTTGATTTTTCAGTAGATCTGGAAACAGAGCAGAAAAGTAATGCATAAACATATTTAACAATAACATGCTGGGTGCTGAAAATCCAAAATGAAAATTGAAACTGGATGAGAAACAAGAGTCTTTCGTCTCACTTCAGTTTCTTAGTTTTTTACTGCAAAAAAATTCTGTGAATTTGAGCTTATAAAAAATAAAAAAAATATGTCAGCTACTTCAGACCATCTGTTTTTCAGGCTCTTTGGCTTTGCCTAATGGTTGTGGTTACAGTACCATGAACAGAGGGCTAAGAAGAAATGCAGTCTCTTCCATTTGTTTGCCTCCCAAAGGACAGTCATACAGCATGTTCTGTCTTCAGAGGAGCATCTACCACTGACAGAGGGAATGGGCCAATTCAGCTGTTTACACAGGTTTTCCCTGCAGAAAAAATGTAGGTAGTATGCTGAAGATGAGCTGTTGAAGGGGGCAGAGGCAGCACCATGTCCCTCTGCCAGGGACAGGGTGTTGAGCAGCTGAGGGTGTCTCTGGACCAGCTCTGCAGCTCCATGGCTGCCAGCAAGAGATCGCTGCTGGACACCACAGCCCAACCCAGTGTCAGCTACACTGACCTGCTGCCACTCCAAGGGGGAGTAAGGACAAGTCACCTGAAATTCTGGGGGGAATGCAGTAACCCAAGTACAGAATTGTAGGTAAGATGATGCCCAAGGGAGTTGAGGCCCTTGTTAGGGTTTTCAGGCTGTGTGGTAGAATGAATTCCAAACCCTGGGAGTTGCAGGTCCAGCTTCTAATGATACATCTGGGTTGGTATCTGTAACTTTAGGGTAAATGCTGTTCTTCAGAAATCTCACAAATACAGTTTTAATTAACCTTGTGCCAAAATTGCCAACTGACTGATTCTCTAAAAGGCATTATACATAATTTAATATCTTCAGAAAAATAATCCAAAAGAAGTGTGGCAAAATTATAGTGTGGTTTTCTCCACAGTAAAGTTATCTTTGTACTCAAACCACTAAATAAAAATAGCTCTCTGTGGAAAAAAAAACCCAAAGAAAATGCATGGAACAGCTGAAAACATTAAATTACAGAAGTAAAGGAACCCAATCATAAAATTCAAAAATTACCATGGTAGCAATACGTATTTGCTGTTAAGTGTACCCCTTTAAGTTTAATCAGCTATTGTTTACTTCTTTTTCAACTACCAGAAATGTAGAGACCTGCCAAAATTTTAGAATAAAGTTGATTTTCATTCAAAATCCATTTTGGAACATATTCAGTGGGAGAGTGGGGCGGTGTGTGGAAGACAAGAAGAGACTGTCTCTCATTCCCACCCATTCCATCACAATTTGTAAGTTACAGTTTGGCAAAATGAAGTGTGTTTATGGTACAAACAGAACTTGAAATATCCCTCAGATTAAAAAAAAAGAAAAGAAAATAAAAGCTTTTTATAGAATGCAGGGAATAGAGAGCCACAAATGGGTCCACAGAACATCAGCATTGTCAAGTACATTGGCTTGAACTGTAAATAAATATCAAAGTATTGTTTTTTCCCTTTCCTTACCTTAATTGGCTTTTATGTCTTGATACTTTGTGAAATCCATCTGAAAACCTCAGCACAGGGAAATTCTCTTTGGCTGGCTCCTTCCTTCAGATCTGCCCTGCTGAAGGGATCTGCCCAAAGTACTGGTGACTCCACCATCTTTTTCGAGCATGTGTGTTTTGATGAGAAAGGTCATCTCAGACGCAGTGAAAGTCCAATACTGAATCATCCTCTTTTAGGGCAATCATTCAAAGGCAAATTACGAAGGTCTGGGCAGTTGAAAGGCAGAGTGTCAAAGAAGCTGTGTGGATGTTATACAAAAGAAACAGAGAGGAATTGGTTGTCAGAAATTGAAATGATCAGAACTAATGCCGTTCTCATGGCATGAAATCTCAAGTCATGAAATAGGCTTCTCTGATGTCCTCTAAGAATGAGGACTTTGCAAATAAAGACTCATTAAAAAGGGAGATAGGATTCTCAAAGCATTGTGGTTTTGGAAGGATACATTTTTCACTCCTACCTTTCATTGCTTTACAAGTGAGCAGAGCAGTTGAAGGGAGGCAGGCTAGTGTTTGCAGAGGGTTCACAGGCATAGTTGAGGACAGCACAGTGGCTGGGTTATGTCACTGTCTTGTTACTGGTGCCTACCATTTCAGGAGAAGCTGTAAGGACTAGCATTGGTTAGCACTGGACGAGTGACTGCTCTGCCTACATCCTTTCAGTTGCTGGGGAGCTTGCAGGCCGGACGCTCTCCAGGACTACTTTCCCCTTGGAACTTTTTCATTCCAAGGACAGGTGCTGGCATCCTTGAAGAAAACTGAATTTTGTTTCAACTGAATGTTGAAAAGATATTTACTCTCGTGTCACTGTCAGTTAGTGCTGCCTTGTAGGATAATTAAGTGGCACTGGAGAGAGTAGAGCTCTTTGTGGACATAGTAGGAAATATCTTGCAAGGACACTGTTAGCAAATAGTATTAAGAGATGGAAATCTGGACAAAAAGGCAAGAGGCAGGAAGGATTTTACTGGAGAAGCAAATAGGAAATGCAAGTCACAGCTTGTGAGAAAGAAGTTAACCTCTGCCCGGAATGTGTTATTTAGCAGGTTCTGCCTTTTTTTTTTTTTTTTTGCCTCATTTTGTTGGGTGCCATATGTTCAATGTGCCGCTCCAGTTTGGGAGCTAGATGCATCATAGTGAAATGAGCTATCTGATGTTTCTCCATTGACATGTCCTGCTGTGGCAGGCATTAAATATTATTAGATACACAGCAGGAGGCAGGTCCTGCTATATTTAATAATTAAATTTGCAGATAGTGTAAGAGTAAAACAGAAGAGGAAGAGTAAACAAACACTAAAAGCAAGAGGGTGATGCTAAGTCCATGACTTGGAGAGATATTTCAGGTGGGATTGTGTGAGGAAATTAGTTCACTTAGAATGTGATAGGGAGCAAATGCTTTTTGGACCTCAGGAGTCTAACAGTTTTTCCAGAGATGATCACCTATGGCCCTTCAGGTAATCTGTTCAGAGCTGTAAGCAACCATGCCTTATATAAGATAAATAAAAATAAATAGAAATATACTTGGTTTTATTCATGCATTTTGATTCATGCTCCACTGTCACTATAGATGATTGAAGGTAAACTGGATCTTAATTTTCATTGCATCACATCATATTACATCTGTTAAGCTGGTGCAGATATTATAGTCTCATGTTTAGGTGTTATTTTCTTGAAACATGCACTGGTTAGTTGGACAAGCTTTCCCTTCTCATACGAATGAGTATCTGGAATGGTAAGTTCTTTGAGTCAGCTGTTGACAACGTAGATGGTTTCTTCCTAATTGTAGTATCACTGGGCTTTTCACGGTAAAGGTTCCTGCATGCTGATAAAGTCCCTTTGCTGTTTCTGTGTCCTCTTAGAGTTTAGGAAACCTATAATTAAAATGTAGGCCTGAGTTGAATGAAAATGTGATTTGTCATCATAAATGTTTCCATGTGAGCTATGTCATTAGGTTTGGGCTAGGTTCTACCCATCCAGAAAATAGATTGCTAACAGAACTTCCATACTTGCATTTTCCAGCCTTGGGCTGCAGAATGAGGCAAGTACTGTCAGACTTTAATTTTGCTACTGAAGGTGAGCTTTCCTGAGCATCTGAAATTGAAATGAATTCTGAATCTTGCCTGACAGATTAAAATGGTTTCAGTCCAATTGTAGTGCTTCCTGTGTAGATCTGCCTTCTGGGTGTCTTCCATAGAAATAATCTTGGCTTTTAATTATATAAATCTCAAACATGTTGTTCATCATATTTTATAATGCCTAATCCCACAAACCTTTAATGAAAGATAAGACTTTGGGTGTTTATTGGTCTGTTAATCTTAGAAACAGCTTGGTCTTAGTGGATCAAAGTGACTAAACCTTTTTCCTTTCTTTGTGCTTGAATGAAGAAAATTTACAACACATGGTGGAGTTGCAAGTGGCGATGCTTCTGGATATTCAGGAGCTTCTGGATGACATTAGTGACTTAAGTGTCTCTTGCATTCAGTTTAATAGGCTATAAACACTGGGGGCTGATGAGCAGTTATATGTTTGCATCTTTCTTTCCCTATCTGGAAGATCCAGCAAAGGAGCAGGTTGAGGTCCTTTGGCTAGTAAATATTATCAGAACAGGCCTGCATTGCTCTAATAAGCCCACATAACAGAATTTTCAGTCATTTGTCATCATCTTCTTTCATTTGTCATCATCTTCTCCTAAAACATTAATCTTTGTGTCTTCTTTATTGAGCCCTTAACATTTTAGGGAAGACACGGAGATAACTGATGGCACAGAAGCTTCCACAAGCTCATTTGTCAACATTTCGTGCATTTAAGAATATTACAAGTGACAGTCATTTTTTAAACAGAAGTATTTAGAAAGTGGCAAATAAAATATTGCCAAGTCTTACAGAAAGCTATTATTTTCTGAAATCTTTTTTCCAAAATTACAGGGAAGCACGTACAAGGGGGGGAAAACAACGCAGTGTGTACATAGTGTAGGGGTTATGGCCTTGCTGAGTGGCTCTTCATTTGGTGCTTCCAGTGACTCTTCCTTCATTGCCTTTCAGATATGTGCAAGCCTCCATATCCCTTTTGCTATTGCATCTCCAAATATTCCTATTAGCCTTTGTTTTAAATTGATGATGGTGTTTCCATAGTGTAGCATTAATAAGGCAAGTATGCTATGCCAAGAAGACCTGTCATAAAACCTTACAGTTTTACCATTCAGTCTTTGCCATAGTCTGTTATCTCTACCAGAGAAAAATACTTGGTTTGTCTTTTCCTGGTGTTACAAATGGCTTAATTCAAATATACTAGTTGGGAATCTGTGTTCCTATAGTTTGTGCATCCATATCAGTTGAGATAGAAAAAAAAACCCCAGAAGTGGTGAAAAGCAATACTTCTTTTTTCCTCAACTATTGCTTTTGTTTTGTAGGGTGATTCTCTTCAGGGTGGTGATGATTCTCCATTCTCAGACTCCATTACATTGGAACAAACAACAAGTAATATTGGAGTTTCAAGTGGACGTGTCAGCCTATGGATGCAGTGGATGTTGCCAAAAATTACTGTAAAATTGTTTGCTCCTGATCCTAGAAATAATGGCACAGGTATTTTGCATTTTTCTACTTAATATACTATTTAAAATTCCATTTGAATTCGTGATGTACTCTTTTAAATAGCACACCCTATTTTACAGCACAGTATTATCTATTCAGAGCTTGTATCGACATTACTGAACACTATAACACAGAAATAATGGGTTGGAGCTGTATTTTATATAACAGCAACAAAATGTAGTTGAGTTACTGCATGCAAATTAGAATTCAGTGTTGTTCTTTGACGTAAACTTTCCCCTCCATGTTGACAGATTATTAAGTTAAATTGGAAATAAGTTATTTAATTTCTGTAGAGTGCTGCATTTATTGCCTTAGAACCAATCATGCTTCATTTTGATATGATTTAGTCATATATTTTGTGTATGTCCATATATAGTCCATTCTTGTTTAATTATGGTAATTTCAAATTTCAGTTTAATATAATCACCATAATATAATTATTAAAGTCAAAGGAAGTTTAATAAAGGGTTCAGAGGAGAAGTTTCAACTTCTGTGTTAAAAAGTAAAATATGTGTTGTGCACAGCTTATCTTTTTTTCTCTTTGAAATGTAGTTGAATTATCATGCAACAGTAATTGTTCGAAAGAAACTCAGATTCCATAAACTGCAGGACTTCAATTTTTTTCTAGGAAATACTGCTGCTTAGCTATTAACATTATTGCCCATAGAAATGTGAAAAAATAAAATGACTCATTTTTAAGGCTAGTTTTCAAGAAATTGACTTGAACCTTTGATTTTAAAAAAGCTGATTGCACACGAGAAAGGAAAATTTAGAATAATTAGAGTCAATATCTTGGCAAATATTTTCTTCTTTTTTTTCCCCCCTAGGAATTATGCTATAAGTACCTAAACTAGAAACACCTTATATATATTTCTCAATATATTTGTATAGAAAGGTTTGGATTCTAGTGTGGCGCTTGAATCAAAAAGTGCTTTATGAGAAAACTCTGAGTAGAAATAGCATCATCCTATTTACAAAATGTAGCATCTCAGATATATTTCTTGTTTAAAATCCTTCAAGTTTCAGATTATTAACTAATAATTTTTATTTTCTTTGACTATTGCAGAAGTCTGTATTGTCAGTGAATTAGAGGATCTCAGTGCCTCAGTGGATATGCAGGATGTCTATACCAAAATCAAATGTAAAATAGAAAGCTTCAATATTGACCATTACAGAAACAGGTAATTCCTGCGAGTTGTGATGCTTTGATTTCAGGCTGAAAGACAAAGGCAGGTGGTGTTTTGGTTTTTTTCCTTCTTAATTCTTAATTTAAGGTAGATACTCAATTTAAGTTAAATTATCTTAACCTTTTAAGTAATAAAAATCACAATTGTGTTTCCTCAGAATCACATCTTATTCAAAGAAATACATAGATATCATTGCAAATTTAGGAGAGTGGTTTTTTCACACTTACTGCTCTCTTGATCCATTAAAAGAAAATAATTAAGTTTAGCTTAACTTTAGAATGGGAAATTCCTGAAATATTGGTTCATGGTGTGTTAGAAAGTGCCATTATTTAATGCTTTATGCTATGTTACTCTTGCATGCTGAAGAGAAACAAATCAGTTTTTCAGAAACATCTGTTGCTGTGGCAAAGCAGCAGTTAATGTAATGAAGAGAGCTGAGCTGATGGTCTCTGCTGTGTCACATGGCACAGTGTTGTACAGACACCTGAGTAAAACTTCAGTAATTAATCTCAAGCAGTGCATCATCAATACTGTGTGTATTCAGTCTGCCTTCCCACTCTACAAGTCCTGTTGTCTGGATAATTTGCTGCACCAAGGTGACTGTCACTTGACACCCAGGCACACAGCTCTGTAGAATGGCATGTGCCATCTTCTAGTTTGTGTTGGCCATGAACACACCAGTCTTGACAGGAGAGCCTGTGCAGGCTTTGATCAATTAGGGTAGTATTTGCCATTAGAGATCAACAAATTCCATTAGGAATTAAGAGATTAAGAGAAAATAGAATAGTTATGTTCTCTTTGAGTGGAAAAACATAGTTAAACGCTTCAGCATGGATGTTGGCATTGAAAATAACTAAAATATTTAGGAGCATAAATTGTTTTGACTCGGGAACCAATGTCTGAAAGGTCTTATTAAATACTTATTATTCCCTGTGTACAATAGGAAGGAGAGTTCGTATTAACTTAGCAACGTTACCATCGTTTCTTTATGATTTTATTCCTGATGAGTTATCTTAAAAATTATTTTGATTCCTTTCTGTTTACCTGCATTACAAATGCAGTTATTGTTTGTATATAATATATTATATCTACTAATTAAAATTTGGTTTTTTTAAAAATCTTTTAAAATCATGTCACCATGCAGGAGTGCTGAGCATGTTCTGGGGGGCATCAGGCACAGCATCACCAGCTGGGCAAGGGAGGGGATTGTCCTCCCCTGCTCTGCCCTGGGCGGCCTCACCTTGAGTATTGTGTGAAGTTTTGAGCACCACAATACAAGAAAGTTATTAAACTACTAGAGAGCATCCAAAGGAGGGCAACAAAGAGGGTGAAGGGCCTTGAAGGGAAGCCATGTGAGCAGCATCTGAGGTCACTTGCTCTGTTCAGCCTGGAGAAGAGGACACTGAGGGGAGACCTCATTGCTGTCTACAACTTCCTCATGAGGGGAAGAGGAGGGGCAGATCTGATCTTTCCTCTCTGGTGACCAGTGACAGGACCAGGGGGAACAGAATGAAGCTGTGCCAGGGGAGATTTAAGTTGGATATCAAAAAAGGATTCTTCACCCAGAGGCTGCTTGGTCACTGGAACAGCTCCCCAGGGAAGTGGCCGCAGCACTAAGCCTGACAGGGTTGAAGAAGCATTTGGACATCTTGAGGACATGGTGTGGCTCCTGGGGATGGTGCTGAGCAGGGCCGTGAGTTGGACTCGATGATCCTTGTGGGTCCCTTCCAACCTAAGATATTCTATGACTCTGTGAAATCCCAAAAGATATTTGAAATATCTTAACAAACTTTAGAGGAAACAAACAAGCAAAAAAAAATCCATAAGAAACCCCAACAAACTCAAAACTAACTCCACTTGACAAAATTGTCACTGTGCTCATTTATATTTTCTAATCTATTTGGAGTACCTTTCCCATGTGCAAATCTCTGTGGACTAAAACTAAAGGAGAGAATAGATAAGGTGAACTTTCTGTCTTCCAGGCCAGGGGGAGATTGGCAGTCAGAACATTTTGAAGGAATTTTTCTACAATGCAGAGAAAAACTTTTGGTGAGATTTCTGTAGTAAACTAAGGTGCTTACCTGAATAACTCTTCTTTAGCAAATCACTTCATTCTCCTCTGTGTTGAAAAGAATGGTTACAAGAACTGTACAAGGCACATTTTAACACCTAAAAGCTAACTTTTTTCTAAATAATACCGATTTTGTAACATATGAATACAGATTTGCATTCGCAGTGTCTTTGTTCTTGTAATCTTTCTTCTCCTTGTTCTGTTCAAGCTGTCTGCTGAAAATCCAGGGTAAGTCTCTACACACAAGATTTTACTATACTTTTATTCTCATGTGTCTTGACCTCTTGCTGTAGGTTGTCCTTTCACATAAAATTTTACAGTTACCTTTTTTAATCTCTTTTTTTTTGTTGTTTGATCTGATTGAATTTCAGTTTTCTAGGAAAAGATATGGCATAGGTTTATCTTGCAATTACATCGACACACGCAAGCTGAACGTAAACAATTTTTTTTTGCTTACAGCAACTTTTTTTGTTTCTTGTTTTTTTCTTCCTATCTTCCATGCCTCGTTCATTACCTCAAGCCTTGGGGAAGATTCTTGGTCTCTGGGGCAATATGGAGGTGTGTTCCTTTCCTGTACTGACAAGCTGAACAGACGTACCTTGTTGGTTCGACCTATCAGCAAGCAGGATCCTTTCAGTAACTTCTCTGGCTTCTTTCCTTCTGTAAGAATATTTTTAAAATTTTTGTATACAGAACTTTCACTAATAAATGCCAGCAAAAAAAGAAAAAAAACCTCTTAAATTAATTTCTTGTAGTCTAATTTTTTTTTGTACTGAGTATATTTCTTGGTGATATTGATTATGTAGCATGTGTTATTTCCACCTCATCCTTTAGTAATAGTTGTCATTTTTTAGTAGATAAGGAATGAGGGTTGATGGTTCACAACCTTGTACATAACAGCACACCACTGAAGTCAGTGGGATTCATTTAAATTAGAAGTGAGCACACACAGTGTGTTTGAAGGCCATATATGTAAAAGCCAGTACTAAATGCTACATTTCTTAGTGTAATTCTGATATCTACTTAGGGATTTAAGTACTTGGTATTACTGCACTATACCTTTATGCAGCCTTATAAAATTGCTTCTCTAATTATAATAAAGCAACAATTAATCATTCCATATTTGAGTCTTCCTTTTAAATGCTTGGAAGATTACCAGCTGATTCAGAATACCTCAGTGTGAGATATTTAAGTAATTTTCTTCTTGCCTCTTTATCCTTGAAGAACTTCATGTGTTATGACATTGACCTCTTTATCTGTGGGTCTATGGAATTATTTTATGTTAGTGAAAGTTCTGGATGGTCTGATTTATTCTCATCATGAAAATCAATTGGAAATACTTTCTCTTATTCTGTTTGTTTCAGTTCTTATAGTAAATAAATTTACCAGTTTGTTTTAATTAATTTAATTTTAAAAGCTTCCAGTTTTCCACCATTTAAACTATGTATCCTGTGTATCTAAGAAAGAGATGTTGTACTTCTGCGAACAATGTTTAAATTTTAATAAATTGATTTCTATCAACTTTAACATGCTGAAAGAAGCAGCTACTTGCAAAACATAGTTCCTTTTATTTGTGCTTACATTATTAAAGATGATATTTAAATAATCTTAAAAATTCTGTCAACATGTTTATTACATTGTTAAAATAATGTTTTTTACATTTTTCCATTTATAACAATGACTAAAAAACTTTCAAAGGTAATATGTAATCTCTCCAATCCATCTTGGGGGAGCTAAGGATTTAATTGTCAACTCTAGCAAGACAAATCTGTCTTAAGTAAAGGAATCTGCTATTTTTAAAGTACAACACAATGTCTAATGAAATTATATGCTTTAGTATGTGGCACAGTTATTTTCATTAAATACTCTGAGGTGATGAGGCAAAACCAGTTCAGTACTTTTTAGGTGACTATGAGTGGTGTATACACCAATGTGGAACTGGGATGAAGCTATCTTAGCACCCAAGTGATATTTTAACAGCTACAGTGTCTGCACGTGCAGAAGGAACAATGCAAAGGGAGTGAGATCTACAAATGTTTTAAATGAAGGAGGAATCAAAATACGTAACTGTGTTAAAAAATATCAGAAAGATTTGGTAAATTTAGTTTCTTGAATAAATGAGGGTTTTTTTGACTGATTAGATGTGAGTTTCATGAAACGTAAGTAATTAGAAAAGAATAATATGTTCAGAAGTCTGTGATTTTAGATGACCCAATGCAGAGAAGTATGGACAAACTGTGCATTCAAAAAAATGAAAGGTGTTTTGTTTTTTTTTTACTGTTAAATGACTGCAGAAAGCTACTAAAAAATATAGAATCATAAATAATCAGAAATGTGGTAACTGATGAATGTTGCGTGTAGATTTTTGCCGCAGTTTATTTCTTTATTTCTTTTTCCTTGAAACAGACAACTGCAAAACTTTTAGATGGCTCACACCAGCAACATGGATTTCTTTCTCTCACTTATACCAAAGCTGTGACAAAAAATGTCCGGCACAAACTGATATCAAGAAATGAACGAAGAACATTCCATAAGCTGTCAGAAGGTCACACTGATGGTTCTCCTCATTTTCTCCATGAGATCCTTCTCTCTGCTCAGGCCTTTGATGTGGTCCTCTGTTTTCCTTTGCTAAATGCAATTGCAAGCATTTTTCAAGCCAGGTTGCCAAGGAGTCAAAAGGAGAAAAGGAAGTCACCAGGTCAACCAATGCGGACTCACGCTCTGACTTCCCGCAACCTGCCTCTGATTTATATCAACACGGGCGTAATAAGAGTCTTCTTCCCCAAAAATGAGGAAGATCATCATATTGCAGAAGGTACAGTATTTTATTTTAGAGATTTTTTGCTGTTCAGTATTGTAGGCAAATACTTGTAGTTAAATTACTGACCATTGTTTCAGTTTTAAAGGTCAGAGTTAGGAAACGTAACATTCATGCTACTTCTCTGCACATTTGCTCTAAATTTCCTTTTAGCTCTTTATTTGATCCTTGTTTGGTACCTATAGAGTTTGTTTTTAAAATGTGATTATAAAGAATGGTCAAAAATTGTGGAGAGAGAGTTTAACCCAGCTCTGCAGTGGTGATTCTGTGTCAGCTTACACAACACTGTGCCGTGTTCCATAGACGCCTGTCCCAGCAGTGGAGTCTAAGCAGGGAGCCTTAGCTCTTGTGGACATTGACAACTGGAAAATCATGTGGTAGTAAAACAACTAGATAGTTTAGTTTGGAAAATACTATTAAAATGTACCTTACGGATGATGCCCAGCAGATGATGCAGTTTAGCATTTTAGTTGAAGCTATTCCAGCTCTCTTGTGCAAGAGGCTTTCAGGTATTTACAGAGTTTGGGTAGTGTAAGATGTTCATAAATAGCTATTTGATTGATGGATAATACTTGTTCTGTAAGATACTGTTTTTCCTTGGTATATAAAAATATGTTTCCATCCCCATTACAGTCTTTATACATAAATTGAGATGCTGATGTTAAAATTAGACCATGTAACAACTAATAGGAGTACATTCACTTCTCACAATTCTTCTAGACATTAAAAAAAAGTTGTGTTTTACTATTATCAAGATATATTTACACAAGTTCAGTAGGTATGGAGCATTTTTTTTTACCATTCTGTAAAACACACAATATAATCCTAAGAGTATAGTCTTTAGATTTTTCTCATAACCTAATTGCAAGAAATGCACGCAGTGAGAATTTACACAGATCATTTTTTTGCCAGCATCCTCTACAATTTTCCAACTGGGATTGCTGAAAACACAGGAAGATAAAATTAGACTAGCTGTTTTGGCAAGAAAGAATTATGATTCTAGTTGGAAGGGAGTTCTAGGGCACGCTGTCAAGGAAATATTTTGTAAAAGTATGTTTTTGTAGCTCTGTAACTGTATACTTCATTAAAAAGAAATTATTAAAAAAACCTTTGTCTTTTTGCTGTTTCTTGCTTAACAATGCCTGCAAGGAACAGAATTGCTATGGTTAATGCCAATGTAGGAAGAAAAACTATGCTTTTAAAGCAAAATGCTAATGATTATCCTAGTTAATAAGAAAGCCAGGTACACCCTTCCACTGGAAAACTCTGAAGTAGCATCACTACAAAAATTGCTACTGTTCTTTCTTTTCTTCTTTCACCCCAGATTTTCCCAAAGTCTCACTTGTTTATAAACATGAAATAAACTGCTTGTCTCTTCTCCTGCTTATTGTCTTCAAGAACAATAGAAATTAGAAACAATAAGGAGCAAGAGTTGAATAAGGCCCACATCTCTGTTGTGTTAGGTCAGAAGAGTCTCATATCTTCTGGAGATACACCTCCATAAGATCTTCATTCATCATTTATTGACTATGAGAGATTTTCAATCCAATAAGATTTGTGTGTTTCAATTTGTCATCGCTGCAGTAAAAGCGGAAAAATTATTTCAGTTTCTCTTCTAGTCAGTTGTCTGCTGTTCATACCCTGTTCATACTGATAGCTACAAAAACTGTCCTTCTCCCAAACTCCACAAGTAATTGTGGCTCTACATGTATAGTTTAAAAAAAAAAGCAAACCTGTTGTTTACTTGCAGCTTCCACAATGAACTGTGGTAGACAAACACTGAAATAATCAAAATCATGTTTCTTCTTCTGAGGAATTTGCATACATGTGTGCATGACTACACCCACACAATTTTGTAGTATTTTAGTTTCACAGTTTTTGCAGCAGCACCAATTAACATTTCTTTTTGTGGTAGATTTGAGGGCAGCATTCTATCCTTGGCAATAAGCAATGCTGCTTTCTCTGAGTTTGATTTGTTAACACATCAGATGGTGTTTCAAGCTCTGGCCAACAGCCCACACTTACTCAGCCATGAAGTAAAGGTAACTAAATATATGAAAGCAATATATGACAAGTAGGAACAAGAATTACTGCATAGCAGAAGACTATAAGTAAAAATTGTAAATTGCAAAAAACTGATAAGAAGTTGTAAAGACAGAAAAAATCCACATCTGGCTGGTTTGAGGACAATAGCAACTCTTTCTTGTACGTACTAGGAGCAAAATATCAGGAATCACTATAAAGCACATGATGAATTTGTTGATAGTGAAAAAGAAAAGGCAGCACACTGAATAAATGTATGTCCTGCGTTTGAGGAAGTGATATATTCTTGTCACATGAGCATGACTCTCTACTTTGAAGTCTGTCATAACATATGGTCTGTAACATCCTCCTCACTTACTATTAAAGTTTCAAATCAGTCAGGCTGAGTAAGTTGTGCTCAGAGATCTTGGTCTTCTGAGGCTAATTTTTAACACACCTTGGAAAAATAGATTTTAGACAGCTGAAGGTTTATCTAGTAAAATGAAAAGTGTAATGTTCAAATAAAATTAAGACAAGTAGTTTTATTGTTCTCTCTCGGAGAACATAAAGGAAAAAATATTACATTATTCAGTTAATAAAAAATTACATATTTTTACATGATAATAAATATGGTTTTATGGGAAATTAGATGTTCAAAAAACATCTGATTTCCATTCTTCATTGTGGTTTCAATTCTTAGTTGATAAAACTTTTGCAAAGATTTGATATATTTAGACTTTTCTAGGGAGTTTGACATTTTGTCTCATGGTATTTAATTTAAATACATCCCCATACTCTCTCTGTGGAAATGTTAAATGAATTAAAATGGCTAACCAGGAATCTAAAAAAAACCACAAAAACTCATCAATTGGGAATAATAAATGAAATTGGTGTTTAATAGTCTGAAAGTAAATATAAAACCATTGCTGCTATCATCAGCAAATGTTAGAAAGCATTTCCTGAGGCCAAGTATCTGGGTTACTGTGCTTGCATACTGCTTGTAGAAAGTACAGTAAATCTTCTAAAGCTAAAGTTATAAATCAAGGAAGATTTACACAGACTGAGTCTTCAGGACTGGAGAGACTATCCTGGGAAACAGTGGTTGAAACAGCTTGTGGGTCACAGTGGACTGAGGGAAAAGGAATGAGGGAGGTAGCTGTACTTCTGCAAATGGCAGAAGCTGGAATATCATGTCCAATTTGCCTTCTGTTGTAAAACTGGGTATTGATAAAAGTAGAGAGGGTGCTGAAAAGTATCAAAATGTTAAGTGATAGACAAGGAGGCTTAAAAGGAAGGATTAAAAGAGCATAATGTATTTAGCTCAGCAAAAAGATGACTGAAATGAGTGAATAAAACCAAATGAAATTCTGAATAACATCTTCACACTTGAGTCTGTAAGATTTTCCTAGATTGTACTTATATTGTAAGTATAAAGTAATGCATGTACAGTATTATATTGTAAGTATACTTAAATTGTAACTATGTTTTTAAAATGTAGCAGAGATGTTTTTCCCCTCTAACTTTCCAATATCTGCAATGACTGTGATTGTTTACTACATTACTCCCATATTTTGAAAAGTGTGGTAAATGAATGGAGATATGAATTCATATGATCTTTTAGAAACCAGCTGATAATATTAATGTCTGTGATTCTTTCTGATTTAAGATTGGCTTATTTATTGACCTACAGTAAACTGTGCACGAAAGGTCCATGCCCAGCCTTGAAAAAATCTCCTAAAATACTTACACAGCAGAGACTGTTATGGGTAGTCCTGTGCTTATTTTGCTTTGCTAAGTGTAAGAGACAAATTAAAATTCTTAGCCTAAGATATATTTTAAGAATCATTTCCCAAGAATAAGGCATCTGCCACCTAATTGAGTTGCAGTTATAATCAGATATTTATTTAATGCCATCACTCTGTTTTCTTATGTGAGTATTGGAAAGCAAATACCCAACACCTAAGTGTACAGTGGCAGTATTCTAGTACTTAGTACAGTGCCTTACTACTTTTTGAAAATATGAGTTCAGATTTAGTAAAAAAATTGAGTTTTTCATCAGCTTAACTCTTGTATCTTATTTCTAGCAACCAAACCATATGTAATTAGTTTTGTTTTGCTTTGGGGGGACTAAAGGATTTGTCTTTATTTTGTAAGTACATGAGGTTCTTTTAAATAGATGGCTTGTGTGCTAATACACTTGTGTATCAGAACTTGTGTTCCCACTTTGCCACATATTTACTGAGGTATCCCCTTCAATAGTTTGAAAATATCATAGAATTTCTGTGATTTCTTAGATCTGTTCAGAAAATACACGTGTCTTTATACTTGTTTAGCTGTAAAGCATGGTGTCTCTTTCACCAAGACATTACTGGATCTGAAGAAACCATTTTTATAAGATTATAGATTTTGCTGGTTCTTACCACACCAAGCATTTCACACTTCAGTAAAATATTTAAACTATCTTCTACTGCAATCTTGTTTTCAAAACTCATATATGAGAGTCTTGCAGAACTTCCTTGGATGTGGGAGCAGGTGTGATGTCGTTCCATCCTTGTTACATCTCACAAAGGTTTTGCAGTGAGCTGTGAACCTTCAGATGATGAACTCTTTGAACTTGCTTCACACCTGCTCAAGAGTTTCCTAGTTCATATGGAGTCTTCTGAGCACAGCCTTATCCAAGTGCTTTGTTTGTGCCTGCTGACAGAGTTAGCTTTCTACAAAAAATATGGTGCTATTTTATTTCTCAGCAGAACTTTGGTTTTTGTCTAATATGACCACTGCTTTTAAGACTGAGAAACTTTACATGTGGCTGAAATTTGAAAATTATGGAGATAAGTGGAAAGCAGAGATTTTTTTTCTTCTTGGATTAATTTTGTTACTGATGTGAAATTTACTGTCCAGCATTACATCTTGTTCTACGTATATGTGTCAGATTTCAGATTCTCTTGTTTCAGTCCTTGTGTTTGAACTTTCCATGTGCGTTGCAGCCGATTCCAAATGCTACCAGGATGGTTATACTGTGGTATCCTGTAATGTTTTACATCTAAAGATATAGGCCCATAATTAAAAGGGTGCACAATTCAGAGTGGTTTACATGCTGATATTTCAGCAAATAGTTATTGGAGAAACAAACAGATCACAAAGAATATGTCATAAAATGTCTGAAGTCATTTTGAAATATCCCCCCAAAAGTGTCAGAGAGAATGAGAAGTTGCAGAGCAGGACTCAGTGGTGTGATAAAACTCTGGGGAAATGAAATTACAATAGTTTTGTCTTTATGTATCACAGCAGGGCTATTGATTTTATGTTGCTCCTGTGCAAAATTGATTCCTTAGCAAATATTCTTCTGTACACTTTTTAAAGAAATAGTTTTCCAGTGTTCCTGCTATGTGCATTTGACTTTTAATCAAACACATATTTTCTCTTTTCCTAACTACAGCTAATCCATCAATTAAAGAAGACACTTTGGTTCTCAAGATTGGATCTGTCTCTATGGCTCCTCAGGCTGACAACCCTCTTAGTAGAGCTGTGCTCAGAAAAGACATTTATCAGTAAGTGTCAGAGGAGGGGTTTGGCTTTTCATATAAGGTCTCAGTAAAATTCATTCTGGGAGAAGTTAATTGATCAATAAAACTGGTACGTGCAGCCTGTAAAAATACTTTTCACATACAATCTTTTGATATTCAAAACCAGGTTTTTCTGATTTTCTTCACTTGTGGGCTTTCAAATCCATTTAGACAAATCAAGTTCTGCTGTGAAGTGCTGATGAATAACAGAATTTAAATGTCAAATCACTATGAAGTTTAAACTCACAGATGAGAACATTTTAAGAGGCTTTCTTTTATTCAGCTACTACTAAGTTCACCTTAGAGAAAAGGAAATTTTTTGTGACTTCCAAAGTGTTCAGTAGCCATATAGTGAGAAGGAGATAGATCTTAATAATATAAATGGTAAACATATATTCAAACTGTAGGATTCTTGATGTCATGTAGATCAAAGCTTAAAGGAATGCAAACTTCTAAGGAGCTCTTTCCCAGTAAACACATTTTCTGTGAAAATGTCATGCTCTGGATTGTGTCACTAAGTATGTGCAAACCACAGTAATCATATATAGGCAGCAAAACTGGTGAACATATGTAATCAACATGATAAAAGTAATATATGATCCTTAGTAGAGCTGGCACTGTTGCCAGACATGAAAGTAGGGTTGCAAATAATACCAAGTGAGAAAAGTCACAGAAATACAGATGAACAAGTGTCTTATACTTCCCGTTGGTCTGTTTTTCAGATGTGGCAATATTTTTAACTACTTCATAGTGCTCTTCCATAGAAATTACACACATCAAAATCTTTTCCCAGCAGTAAAACATTTACTGCCTAGAAAATGACAGCAAGTTTTACTTTTGTCAAGACTAGGATTTTTAGGAGACCATGAAATATCTCCAGTTTCACTTCTGATCACTTAGAAGTTGTAAGAGAGTCTTTTTCTTCATATTTCCATGTGGAAGCATTTAAATTAATGGGTTTGCTTGTATGTTTGGTTATAGTAGTTTATCCTTTTTCTTTTTTTTTTTTCCTTTTGTTTTTAAATGAGCATTTTATCTTTTGTATTATGGAGCTTTCATGGAAAAAGTCTTGCAGCCTGGCACTAGCAGTGGCTTTGGGTGGCAGGGCCTGATCCAACTCTCCATGTGCTCATAGATGAAAGAGATCTTTCAGACATTTGTGCAGGCTCTTCCTGCTCCTACCCTTTCTGTCTGAGGAGACTCCCATCTGAGACCTGCTTTAAGAGTCAGAGACCCAAATGTAGATTCCACTCCCCTCATAGCAACAAAAACTTTATCAAAAAATGCCTGACCATAAAGTGGAATCTGCAATTACCATCTTCTGTAAGGTCATTTCAGTCACTGTGGGGAACTCTGTGGTGTTCCTTGTATGCACATTGCAAACCAGTGAATAAGCAACTCCTCTACATCTAAAATCAGTGAAGCTATGCTAGTTAACATTTTTGAGTCTCTATCTTTGCCTATGTGGCTTTACCTGAAATGTTGACATTCAGTGCTTTTCAAAGGCTCTGATGGATTATTTTGCATTATGGTCCTGTGGGTCTTATATACATAAATGTTCTAGACAAGATTTGTGCAGTGTATATTTGGTTTTCATAGTTTTAATGCAGATACAATATGCTCCAGTCCTCCTTTAGGAATCATGACACCAAATGAGTAAGGTAGAAATAAGCACTGGGCCAGAGACTTCTCTCATCTGACTGCTACTGGCATTTTGTGACCAGTCTCCCGACATTGTGCTTCCTATGTCTTTTTCTGCGTTTTCTGACATTTTAAGTGATTTCCTCAGCTTCAATGACCACTCCCCAATTTCTCATAACCTGTCAAATTTGTTCTTCTCTTTCCTTCTTTAATTATACTAGCTTTACTGTTTCTAAAACGTATCAGCGCAGATCATCAAGTTACTTTGCAGTGTTTTATAGGACAATATTGAAGTTGTTAGTGGGGAGTCTTTTGATTTTGGGAAGGTGACTATCTTAATCTGTTTAAGCAAGTTCCAAGATTTTCAAAGAATAAAAATTAATAATTTTTAAATTAAAAATATTAAGATTCGTCTTTGGAGTTGAACTAGATCCATTTTCTAATTACAAAATCTTTGATCTAGAGCAAAGAGTACTTACAGAAGTGTGGTTCAAGATGTTTCTTCATTGCCTTACAGGACAGTCACTGCTGTTAGACAGCTAGAGTTCTAAGTGAAGTTAATTTCACCGTTTTTCAGGATTTTTAAAATAAAATTAGGCAAATGGTTCTGTATTGTGGGCAGGACATAGAGTCCGTATACAAGGAAAAAAACCAGTGGGATGTCATAAACACATGATGTTGGGTCTAAATATGAGAGTTCTTCTTACAAAGTATTTGCCCTTTTTAACATGCTCATGTTACTAGATAAAAAACCTGGAGCTAATACAGAATGCTTAAGAATTGAGTGGTAAGATGAGCAAACCCACACAATGTGTAGTTCATGTGCTTGGTGAAAGATTTCTTAGCAGATATTAACAGAGGTACAAGTAGTACAATATCTAGTGTAAGACACTAAAAAAATTAATTACAGAAGCCTGTTGGTTACTGAAGAATTAGCATCTGCAGTATTCTAATAATGCCAACATGTCATCTTCAGTCTTTTTCCAACCTCTCTTCTCTAATTTGATGCTGCTGCTTTTAATAGAATAAAAGAAAATAAATTGTTGTCTGAACCACTGTCTTTACAGTGTTTCTGGAGTGGGGATACAAACTTAATTTGTGGTGTCACTTTGCTTTAAACTGTCTTCTGTTTAGGCCTGAACTACAACCACATGCAATTAGTGTCACTTTTGTAGTGCTTCATGAGAAAGAAGAATTTTTGCTTCTCATTTAGAAATTGTTCTTTTAGGAAAGGCTGAGAAACATTTTCATGGCTAGAGGCTGAATAGCATTTCCAAACATCTTTTGAATTTGTCTCATAAATTTATAAATGAAAAGCTGAATGTGCTCACATATCATTAGTAGAATGCCAGTCCGTGAAAGGTAAGTTTGGTAGGGCTGCAGGTCATACTAAATAAACCAGACCACTTTTGGCCTGTAGGCTGAGGTGACTCCATCTAGTATGTCTTAGGAAAAAGAGCTTACATGCTAACTTGGAGAGAGAGCTAAACTGAAAAGGGGATGTTGGAAAAACAATGTGCCTCAATCATTTGGGCACAAATATAGTTTCAGGTGATTATTGGAAGTTGGAAAGAAATGTATTAACATTGTAACTTCCATTTTCCTATACTGTATAAAAAATTAGTCTTAGAGTATTTTCTCCAATAGAAAATGGACCAATTTAGTTTTGATATTAATATATAGTAAAGAACAATAAATGCGCCACAACAGCAAATTAAGGACTCCTGAAAGCAGTATGGTGACACATTTCTCTATGGTGGCAGTAAGAGACAATGTCTTTTTTGATTTTTTTCCCTGCTAAATTGTAGCAGTTGGTTTTTTGCTTGTAATGGTTTTTCATGATTCTCTGATTCTTAAACTTCAGCTCCAGATGTATTTGTGTTCCACAAATATTACCAGAATTGTACATTGCCATCAAGAAACTGCCAGTTCTGTTGATTGGAAGATTATCAGATTATCAAAAGGCCTTGGGATGGGGTCAGGGAGCAGATAAAGGAGGGGTTTTAGATAAGAATGCAAGTAAGGTAGTTGCTTAGCCTGGCTAAAGGGAGGGAAGAGCAGTTAATTGAAACTGTGAATGAGTCAGTCAGAGTAAATGAAGTTTCTGCTAAACAATGAAGGACAGAACTATATTTTTGTGGGCTTTAACTATTGATGAAGTTTTAAGAAGTGTGTACGTTGGGGTATGAACAGTGAATAGCACTAGTTGTACTAAGCTACCAGCAGAAGTAGGCACTATCAAAAGGGAAATGGTTGAGAAAATTTCCTCACAAGACCCAGAAATTCTGGTTCTCTGACTGGAAAAATGAGGCGAGGTAGATGCATGGATATGCTTAAATATGAAGCTGAAATTGAGATGATGTTTAGGTCTGCTTCTGTTTTGGGATAAGGGGCCCATTACACCAAATACTGTGCAAATGCTCTGATGGATTATAGACGTAACTGCTGATCATCCCCAACGGGGTTGTTTTAGCAAACTGTCATGGGACAATAGTAAATGGAGTTTTAGAGAGTACCCATGAACAGACTGAGTAAAATAATGTTGAGTTACAATATTGTAGTGCAGAAATGAAATTGCTGACAAAGAGCTCAGCGACTAGAGGCTGATTGGAGGCTGTTGTGTAAAGGTCTTACTTATAAAGTCAGGAATAATACTACCCAATGATCAAGTTCTGGGAGTTTAGGTAAGAAGAATCCGAAGCTTTCCTCAGCTTGGCCAATAAAGAACCTAATTGTTGTCCACGCTCTGGATTCATCATTTTTGAGATCCAAGGATTTCATTCATGTCATATATCAAAGCTTAATAGTCCAGCTCTGAGTGTTCTATGGTCATTTTCATGTGTAGATCTTTCATAGATCAAAGCATAAAGCTGTTCCTAGACTGTTTCTAATTTGGGAATGTAAATGGAAATTCTTTAGCCATGCCCCTCCCCACAAAAACAGTACATGTAAAGAATTTACTTATGAAAAGGTAGCTGCAGATTTTATTATTTTTTCATTTAAATTTTTATAAATGCAAGCCTTTTCTTATTGTAATTTTTTCATTTTCATAGTTCACTGTTTTTCACTCCTTAACTCTCAAACATTTGCAAATAGCAAAACAAAGATATTTTCCTTATAGAATAGCTGCTATTTTTCTTTATTTCAAAGAACTCCATCTAGAACATCCTTGTAGTAATCATGTAATGCCCGTTCTTGGTTTACAAAAATCCATCAGGGAAATAAGGAGTAATAAATATTTTTTTTGTCTGTACTGATAGTGCTGGAGTGAAAGGAAGGAAAAAAAATGATTCAAGGAATTACTGAAAGAAGCACATGCATAGGCAGCAGTCTGTGTGGAAATCTGTTTTTTCTTTCAAATGTGGTTTGGAAAATCAAATGCTTTTCAAAACTTTTCAACAGCACCCACATCTGTAAGCATCTTCTCTTCAGAAATATTTTGACATGTTTATGTTTGAAAAACTATACCTTGAAATTATTGTTCAAAAAGCCTGGATTTTCTATAACTTTATTATGCGTAAAAAAGTTACTTTTTGATATCTTCCTTTTCAAACCAAATAACAGTTTAAAAACTGTTTGGTTTTTGCATAGAAGTTAGCATTAAAAATAGCTAAATGTTTCCCAGATTATGGACCTAATATGCATATTTCCTTTTATTGAGGAAATAACTCTTCCTTTTAAGAGTTGATTATTTTACAAAGGTTCTATTAAGACTTATTTTCTATTTTACCTATTTTTGTTTTCAATACGTCTGCAAGATTTATCTGCTAGGCAAACAAGGAGTTAGCTAATGCTGACCAGCATTTCTTCTTCTCTGAATAAAGGCAACAAAGATAATCAGTGAAAAAAAATGCATGCACACAGTTTTTGAGGGAAGTGTGAGCTGCTTATTAAATTGTCTGTATGTACCACAAGGGATTAGGAAAAGTATCAGCTTTAGTATGTGGTAAAGTCACTATCACAGTTTTTCACAAATTTCAAAATGATTACAACTGCAGGGTGATGTTATATAGGAAAAAACATTTGAGAGAAAAAATTATTAGTGTTTTAAAAAGTATATATTTTATTCCATATCAATTGTGAAATGGGATTGTGTTAGCATCCTTTTAAGTTCTTATCTATCTGTGTTAAGGAAAAAAAATTGTAACAGCAAAGATTTTGAAATCGCTCGCATAATTTATTTGCTAATTTTTTTCAGATTTCAAACAAGGATGATTTTATTTCTGAAGATTTTTTTAACAGGATTCTCTCTGCATATAATTTGAATATACAATCTTGTTTCTTTTTGCATTTAATAATCTTTAGAATTAATAGTTGTTGAATTGGGGTGTAAATCAAAATTTTTATAGTAATTCCAATTTCTGAATATTTTTCTTTGCTGTGGTACTTGATCACGTGTTTTTTAGCATAAAGTTTCTAAAGACTTAAGAAAATAATCTTTATCTTCTGTAAGAATCCTATACTACTCTCTGGAGTAGGGCTTGGAAGTCTTTTCCTGCTTTACATTTTTCTCTTCTTCTGTGTTTAGCAGAGAGGCCAAAAAAAAAATCTGCTTAGACCTTTTACCCAACAAAATATTCATATATATGGATAGCATTACATGCAAACACCACTCCTAATTAGCATTGGCATGTTTAAGGCTATTGCAGCAGTTATTAATTTAAAACTCTCAGTGGAAACTAATTGTAAAATAACAGCTGGAACTGCCCATTTAGTTTCAGAAATGTGGCTTGCTAATTATCTAATACCAAAAGCTATTCAAAGCTAAATTTATATTTGGAATTTGGCTTTTTAGATGTTCAGCTTTAACCTTGAAACTTGTTTTTACTTGAAATTTCCTTGTGAGTTCTACAGGAATCTTCAACATAACTAATTTTCCTGAATACATAGATTTCAAATACATTTCCTTATAATGTAATATTTTCAAAAGAAAATATTTTTTACAACTTTACTTTTCTCTTTAATTGATAAATTTAGTCACTGTGTTCTCCATACACATACCTACTTTATATTTTTTCTTTCACTTAGTAGCACAGAACTTGATTCATACAATAAGTTTTAATTTCTTTATGCAGTTCCTCAGAGAAAGGAAATTGAAATATGCTTCATAGATACATTCCTGAGCAGTGGCATTATGTCATTTAAGCATCCATTTGTAGTTAATCAGGATTGCATTTTTGGAAACCTTATTAAATATGTTAGAGGGAAAAGAAGAACAAGTACAAATCATTAAAGAATGAATTCAAAGGAATAACCAATTAATTTAAACATATCAAAGTTGAAACACACAGAATTGATAAAGACATTTTTAAAGTCTAGTAATTCTTAAACAGTGCATATATTAAAATATTTTAATATAAAAAACAGTGACCTTCCTCAATGATTTATTGTTACTTTCAACTTTGTTTTGAGTACTTAATATACATTTTATCTGCAGTGCTCTTCCCTTCTGCTTCTGGCTTGTTTGCATAACTGGGTTCTTGTCACTAGCTGCATCCTGTGTGATTTAGAACTAAATTGGGAATGAGTTTCCAGGCTCCCTTTAAACTGGTTTGTGTGTTCAGGAATTTCACAGGTTGGACAGTTTAGTTGTGAACTTAGGAGCCAGGCATCAAGGATGCATCTCTTCAAAATGGAGTCTATAAAGTCTATGTACTTTATATGATTTACTGTAGCATGTACTCCATTTCTTTCATTTAATATGATGCCATCATTAAACAGCTTAAGGTCAGAAGTAAATAGCAGTTTTAAAGTAAAACTTCACAAGGGCATTGCTGTCTCTGCTTTACTCATGTGCTGTACTTTGTTCTATAAAGATTTCTCAGCTGTGTGTGATCTTTACTGTATCTTCTGCAAAGTCAAGGTTAAGTTAGAGAAACACAGCAGGCTGGACTCAGGTTCCTTGGTCTTCTGATACTTCTTGCTGTCTCAAATAATGTTTTAACACTAATCAGTATTTTCTGTGTGGCATATGCAGATCTTGCCATGTGAAATTCATACAATCTCAGTTTTGAAATCTGTAATATGTTTAGGGTGACTGAGTGGAGGGCAGATTAGGATTTCTTTCATTTGTGCTAGTTTGAGATGCTGTTTAACATGTTTTTTCCTGTTTCCTTTTTTTCCCAAAAAACTACAGTTCTGCTGTCATGAAGGCCAATCAAAATAAAATCAAACGAATTGTTTGTGTTTTTGGTTAGTTCTAATCCTTTTAAACTTTTTATTGTATTCTAGATATGGAAATGCTCCTTTTCCTAACTTCTTGCCTTGATGTTTCCTAGTCCTAAGATTCTAAATACTTGTGTGTGTTTTTTATCTTGAGACCTAAGGTTATTGCACTTGTTCTCATCTTCTCCCTAGAAGCATAATTTCTTTTCCTTTTTTTTTCCCTCTATGTCTGCATATTTTGACTGAACCCCTCAGAAATCTCCTATCTCTTTCTCTTTAACCAGCACTGAAAACTACCTCCTTCATTGAGATCAAGTCTGTACCTGCTTCCCTTAACTATAATAACGCCCCTCTCTCCCATTTGAAAATATTTTCCGAACTGTTAATTCCTCCCTAAAGCAGTTCTTGTTTTATCACAGGGGTGAGAAAACATGTCAGATATTTGAAGAGTTCTTTGAGTAGAGAGGTCTCTCATCCTCCCATCCAAGCAAGTGATGTACAGACCATCCATGCCCAGTGAAGGGACTAAAGGAGTAAAGTGTGGCCCTGGGCTTCCTTGGGGCTGCCAGAATGGAGTGAATGTCATGTCAATTTTTTAACAGTACTGTATCCATGGTTGTTGGGCAATGAGTTTTGTGCCCATTTAAATTGTAAATCCAAATTTGAACTCTTTTAAGATCTACTTCTTCATGGTGTTGCTGTTTATACTTGTGTATAAGGAACAGGCTGAGTGACCTGAAAGAAATTTTAAAAATGGTGGGGCCATCAGGCAATTGTTTTCAGTGAGGTTATTATCCAGAGCCTATTTATTGTGTAGGCACAGAAGGATTAGCCCTGGCAAAAAGGTGTGTGTTACCAGCTTGGGCATGGATCAGCTTCATCTGCCATCATGATCTTGCCTTTTGAAACAGCACAGAATTTGATGCAGTGTACTAAGAATTTTTAAATAGTTCTCAGTTTCAACATTGACATTATTAAATGGACTGTAACAGTTTAAAAAGTTAAACAAGAAAGGGCACAGGGACAAAGAAAAAACACATTAAATACCACTTAGAAATCCCAGAATACCTTTCATAGTTTATGTACTCAGCAACTTTAATACAATGAAAAATTTTCAGATAAAACTGGCAAATAAAAGGTAATCCGAAAGATGGAGTTATTTTTTACGTGAGTAGTGTTTTGTGTTTTATGTTTTATGTTATAAAGCAATGTTACTGAAGGTTTTACATTTCTTTAAGTTACATCCCTTTAATCTTTCTTTTTCTTAACAAGTAGCTTTATATCGCCCCTGTTATTGTAAAATACAGGGGGGAATGAGGGGAGATGTTTGGGTTTCTGGTAACATGGGAGAAAATAATTAGCTGGCTCTTAAAAATTAATGCCACCTTAAGAACTGGAGTGGTTCCTCTGTATTAATTACTGAAGTAATGTTCCTTTGCTTTACACAAACTCCTTACAGTTTTTTCCCAGATTCTACTTCACAGACTCTTAAAATATAGGATTGAATTCATATATCAAGGTTGCTTTTCTGTCTTATATACTGAAAATTAACATCTAAAGTCTTGGCTGCAGTATATAATTTATTCTAAAAGAGCTGAGGAGAGCTTTAAAAACTCTTTATTCTATACAGTTTTCTTCTTAACTGTGAGTAAATATAATTTCCATCAGCTCTTGTTTCAACAAATGCTTTTTGTTGAAAAGTATTTTCCAATAGTATATAAAGCAGATTTCTTTTCTTTGTAGCATTTTTAATTCTAACAGGATCTCAAGGTAACTATAATGCAAGTTGTGTGCTTCAGTTGCTGAGAGAAGCATATCCCGTTTGTAATGAAACATTTGTTAACTTCTGTATACAGATTGCGGTTCATTCCATAAATACTTGTGGGTTCTCTGATGTCCCTCACAGGGTTTTATCTATGACAAATTCATACCACAGTTCTTAAACTACATTTTGGATAGAAGATTTCTTTCTTTTGCAAAACTGTTTGCCAGTGTCTTTCATTTAATGCTTGTAAGTATTTCAACTTTGGTTTTCAATTATTTAACAAAAAGGATTATCAGAAATATACAGAATAGTAACATGTTATTTTAGCATATTTCTCTATGGGATACTCTTCCAAGCTCCCATGACAAAATTAAATCCATGTTACTGTTACCCTGAGCAACTCAAATTTTACTGTTTAAGTGAGTATGGTTCCGAGCTCTTAACTGGCTTTTCCAATAGAGATTCACTTAGCTCAACCACCTTAAGTATGGTCAAAAGTTGTGCTTAATGTTTGTTACGTTTAAGGTCTTACTGTGCTATTAAACCTTGTTGTGCTGCAATAAAGAAAAAAGAAGGAAAAAGAAATTAAAAAGCCACATACAGTGGGTTTGTGTTGCATTTCAGAAGCTTTTTTTTTTTTGCTTAAGAACAAAAAATTCCATCACTTCTTTTTAACGGTTGGTTTGTAATCTTATGGGCTTTATTAGTTGTTGGACACAAAGATAAATGCACCATTCTGCAGCCTCTCAAAACATTTTTCATGCCCACTGGTATTTTTGTTGCTAGGGTTTTGGTTTTTCTTGTGAGAAGGCAATGGCCAGCACTGGTATGTTAATGGCTAACACAAGTGCATGTTGAGAGTAATAAAATACAGAGATAGTATCAGGCATCTCTGTTTCACTGTAAATGGTTGGCATAAATCACAGCTACTCCAGTTTTCTGGCTGGTATTGTGTGTTCTTGAGCACTAAAAAATAAATGGGTGTGGAGATGGTACAAATAGGACATAGGAGTATCTACAAATAGATATGCCCTGTACTTGCAGGATAGGAACAGAAGAGGTTTGAACTCTTTCTGATAACCAAAATTATTTAACTATTGAATATTCATATATATTCAATAGATATTGAATAGTATTATTTAATCATTGTATGTGACAGTTTTTCAAGAAACCGGAAGACATTTGCAGCAAATCCAGCTGCAAAGCAAACTCAAAACTTTTTAAGGTTGGAATAAATACGTGCATATATGTATTCAAGAAAAATACAGAGGAATGCAATTCTCTGGCATATCTTTTTTAACCCACGGTATTCAGACAGCTTCATTGGTTGATTTTTCTGTGTTTTTGGCATAGTAAAAAAATGCCTGATATATTATGTAACTGCAAATGTTATTAAAGTTGTTTTCTAAAAATAATTGTTGAAATCTACATTTTGTATTTTTCACACACTGCAACTCATAAGAGTGTATCCAATTATATTTACTGAACTGGACTCAAACTACAGGTGATGGAATTTGCTCTTTTCGAGATGGGCAGTGTATTTGTTTGTGTGTTTGTATCTGCGCAGTGTCCTTGCAATTTTTTTTAGCTCCAGGCAGAAAAATAAAGCTCTTAAGTTTTCTTTGTAATCACCACTATTTAAATATTTGGGCTGCATCATGGAGTCACTGAACTACCCGACACTGGAATCTGTAGTCTTCATGGTCAATATTGTGAGTATACAGGGATATTTTGAGTAGATTTGTATCTTTTTTGTTTCTCTCTTTGCCCTCCTCCAAAAGCATATTTAGAAGTAAAACTCCTTCAATTAGTTTTGTTAGGCATAGATTCATACTGACGTAGGAGGTGCCAGTAGTCAGTTAACAATAGTCTAATGGGGTTTTAAGAAAGCAGCATATACTGGCTTTAACATGACAGATAACGTATTTCATAATTACAATGCAGTGAGGTTTTATGTCAGAAGAGTTTTCAAGGGATATTGAAATAGACAAAGTAGTGCCAGGACTTCAGGAAGAAGAATTAAAGGAAGGTTATTTTTAATACTGTGTTAGTGACATATTTTACAGTATCATATACAGTATTTCAGAAATAGTTCCAGCTTGCCATTATGAATATGATGATTCTAGAAGAAGAAGAAGAAGAAAATACAAGTGGCATCTTGAGAAACTAATGCAATCAGTGCCAAAATAAATATGAATTGACTTGGAAAGTTAAATATTCATGTTTTAGAGTAGTTTCTTGTATTGACCATGCTATAAGCATTACCAATTGCAATAGACATGCTGAAAGTATGCATTAATACACATTGTTTAATGTAAAGGAAAAGCTGGTGTTTATTTGTTTGTAATGTTCTTTTCTGCTTCAGATACACTTTGATTGATGTCCAGGTATGATTTTGATATACTGACACAGCAGCAAAAAGAAATCCTGTCCCATATCAGCTTATGAAACACACTGAGGACAGTTTGCCTGCCAGCCTGTTCCTTCTACCAAATTGTATTGCACCATTTAGAGAAATTACACTCATCAAATATGAAGGCTGTGTTCAGTGAAATTTCACCTGAATTTATAGAACATCTGAAAAAACTGAGATATTGTACCACTTAGCTAGATTTATCAATTAAGCCAAAGTGAAATTCAAGCTGAAAACAATGGGGAAATCACAAGATTATTTATCTTAGTCGTATGGTAAAGCAAGTACACACAAAATATTTAAAAACCTGAAATGAAAGATCCTTTGACTGCCAGGCAGCATTAAGTTCTGAGATAAAATCATTTCTACCACAAAAATAAGCATAAAAATCTGTCTGTATTTTGCCTTTTTTACTAGTCCCCTCTCCAAACTTCCACTATTTAGAGAAACTATTTTCCACTTGGTTTTTTTCAAGGACCATTTGGCATCCAAAAATATCATACAGACCTTCCATTGGAATTGTGCATACTTATCATTTATACAGTCTGTCAAGTGTATATTTATAGAGTGCTTCCTGAATTTGGGTGAACGTTTCAAAAGTAGAAAGAGATTCCTCAAACTGTCTAAACATTAAACAGTATAAAAATGAAAAACTGATTTTTAAAAGTTTAGACTTGCTCGTGCTGTTATTTTTGCTAAGGAATTTAAACAATAAAATGATAGAAGTAATTAAACAGATGACATCTAAATGCACAGCTGCAAACTTCAGCTTTGTTTCATCTTACACTTTTTTTGAGAGAAACCAAAATTACTTCATAGTTTACTAATACTGTACCTTGTGGCCATAGGTTCATTGATACTGTGTTCCAGAGACACCTCTAGAAGACAAGTGCACTGCAGAAGTTCTTCAGCTTCTTTGCAGGCAGTTACTGTACTGCAGCCTTTGTAGCAAGGGACTACTTTTATATGTCTGGTCACCTCACAGGATACATAGAGCATTTTTTGCCCATAGGACTAAGAAAGGAAGCAAAGTCCAATTTTTTGATGTGTGATCTGCTGTAATTCCTTTCATGTGTTTAGTAGCTTCTATATTATCAGTGCACTGCTACCAGTCCTGACCTTGGTGTGGCCCAGTTCACTAAAATCTGGCCTTCCTAAATGGGTAGCAAATGGAATTACCATAGCACCCACCTGGCACCACCACTGTAATTAATGAGGGTGAAGGGGTGTTGGTTGGTTGGTTTTTTTTTCTCTGTATAGGTATCTATTGGGTTTCAAAATAAACATATTTAAGTAGTCACATAAATCGAATAAATAAATAGTATATCAATTTTAAAATTGTAGTCACTAATTTTTATCCACATTTTATAAGTTTGCATTCTTAGAATGCTCTCAAAATGTTTTCTATGCAATTAGTTATGACATTTCAGCCAAAGTCATTTTGGCTTTATACCCACAGTATAAATTGGTAGACTGTTGAAGAGGTTGATTTTGTCATTTAGAGATATGTACTAATTTATAGAGGAGGGCCTCTCCTATTTTCCTTTGGCATGTTCTAGCCTTGCAAAGAGGGAAGCACATCCCATGGCAGGGCAGGCAAAGGGTCTGCCTAGCCCCAAATGTTCTCGTGTGCAGCATACGGAGACCTGGCAGACCCTGCTCTTCTGCACATCCATGCATCCTGTTAGACTTGTCACCTCCATTCTAACCAAGACAGTGTTTCCTGCTCCTTTTGAGAGGGTGTCAACCACACATGCAAAGTAGGCACAAACCATTGACTTCCCATCACCAGATTATTCTTCTGTCTTCAAAACCAAATCTCTCTTCTCTTGCGTTATGATAGCTCAATGAATGACAGTCCTTTTATAAAATGGTTTGGCATTAAATAAATACCTGTATGATTCGGTAGTTGCAGTTGATGAAACTGGTGAAATAGAGGACACACAGTAGTTAGAGAAATGTGATTCTAATTTCACAGTTTTTCATCTCTGAGCAATTAGTTTAAGAACTGAGGGGTTTTTATGTGTTGTCTGTTTTTAAGAAAAAGCTACAAAGCAATTGTAAGGGAAGACCTGTCTGCTTCAGCTTGGCAAAAAAAAAACTGCTGAAAAATATTAGTAAAAGAAAATAGTATATTTGGATATTTGAGAAAAAGTTTGGTTGTTACTATAATTCTTTTCTGTAGAAGAGTTATTGCTGCACAACTAGAAAAGTCTAACAGCAGAGAGGAGATAACTCTGTTTCTAACTATCCCATCTACATATCTCAAAAGTGACTATTTAATACCGAACTTGGACATATTTAAGGGAAATACTTGTGTGTAGAGTACTATGATGGCTTTGTTGAATGTCCTGAATACCTTATCTTAATGTCATTCTCTGTCAGGAGCCACGATTGTCATAGTAGTAGATTCTGTACTGTGCTTGAAGTATCTAGAAGCTTGGAGTAAATTCAAATAGCAGAATTCAAACAGCTTTTTCATGGTTGAATTTTCTAAACATGTATCTAACACATCCTTATTCCAGACTCTGACACAGAGGAGACTAAATGATATGTTAACATCAACTAAAATCTTAGTGCTCTTTTATGTGATTACCTGTTCTAAATGATAAGTGTAGATGGCTTGTTTTATACATCCAGTTGTTTTTAGGGCATGCTTATCCATGATTGAATCATCTTTTTTTTTGTGTGTGTGATTTGGAAGTACTGAGTTCCCACATGGAATTCATTGTGTTACCTAATGATCTTTGTAGCCATTTGTTGTTGTATCCTCTGCTTTAGCTTTTTTAACACTTTTACCAGTTCTTCTCTTCTCAGTGGTACTTATCTCTGCAGGTATGCAGAGCAAAAAGGGACCAGTTCCCAAGAGATAGAAGTCAGAAATTTATCCAACATTAATTTGAAAAAGGGGAAAGTTACTTGTTACACTTATATTTTTTCATCCCTGTAACAATTGTTGGAAGTAGTCTAGTGCAATCAGAAGAAAATTTTGCATATGTTTCAGTTACTGGCCTTTTTTTTCAACACAAGTAATCTACCTCTCAGCTGATTTATGCCTATGTACAAAAATAATAAACACTACAAATAATTATTAAGTTAGAACTTGTGAGTGTTGCTGACTACAAAACATATTCCATTAGACTGTAATTTATAACTTTTTTCTTTGCATTAGGATGTTATGTATTTGGCCACTATGTAAATTTAAGAAGGGTCAGTAATTTTTATTTTGCTCACAGAGCTATCACTGATGTTTTCTTTTTACAAGCATCCTGCACATATGAAGATGAACCCAGGTACCTTAACAACTCTGACTTCAAGGAATGTGTTACCTTCTGTAGATAATGTTGATGTATCTGGCTGTGCAGATCACAACACCAGGGCTAATCAGACAGAATGCAGTTGTCATTGTTAAACAGATTCCTGTAATCAATAGTATCAATACTTGCTAATCAGAAAAACATTAAGCAAAGTTGCCTTACTGTACTCAGTCTATATTTTCATTTAATGAAACATTACTGATACCCAGTCCAGAGTATGCTGCCAGCAGTTGTGGAGATGGGACAGTAGTTGTGTTATTCTGAGGCTGAGCTGGAGAGGGAAGAAGGAGCAGCTGCCAACAAAGCCAGTCGTGTGTGGCATGGTTCCTGGGGAAAAGAGGCAGAAACAGTGAAAACTGGAGTTTACTGCTGATGGCATTTGAAAGCCTGCTCTACTGATCCATAATAAAATTAATTGTTTCCAACATCCTGGCAGCTATAAAACACTGTTTGTTACACCACAAGTCTCCCTATGGACAGATTGCAGGGTGGGAAAGCAAACCCTTGTCCTGGAAGCTGTGTGTATCACTCAGTATGGCAGAATGTGTACCCAGGATCTTGTGAGGACCTTCTCTTCTTGCCTAAAGATGTCTCCTTCTCTCTTCTTGCAACATTAGAATGTTCTTACCTGCTTCTTTACTTTAATTTCAGCCTTAGTGCCCTGATTCTATGATTCTTCCTTTGCCAGTATTGTGCTCTCCTTTTTTTCTACTCATTCTTCTTTCCATCTTCCTCACAAATAATTTAATATCTCCAAATTTAGGCACATCCAGGACTTCCATCATGGGAAGTCATGCTATAGGATTTTTTTTTTAATTTTAGTACTTAGATCATGTCCCTACATGTTGCGTGATGTTGGGGAAGTTCTGTTTCTCTCTGAAGGGCTCAAGTGTTAACTTGTCTGTGATGAAGACATCTATTATACCATCTATTGGGTATAATAAAAAAAAAGAGAAAAAGTAGTTGCCTTTGTTTGAAAAGCTGATTCCTGTCAGAGGTTTTACTTATAGAAGTTTAGCATTCTCCATGCCCAGTGTTGTTGCCATAGATTCTCTTGGTTTACCACGTTTTTGTTCTGTGCTCTTCGTAACACCTATAGCATCTCATTCCAGGTTGAGTCCATTGTGTCCCTAAGAAACCCTTGCTTCAGTTTCCCTGTTTGGTAAAATACATTCAATGGCTTTGTCAAGGAGGAAACTTTATTGAGCTGAACTGGGGAGAAGGCAGTGAAGGTGCATTGGGTCAGTGATGAATACTGCTGTGATTTCTACAGTAGTCAGTCACATCTCATGCATAGGTGAGGGGCTTTCAGACCACATCTAGCCTGGGACTTCACAAGATTAAGCAGAAGAGGAAGGGGTCCTTTTACCTATGTGCCATAGGTTATTACATATTTATCCAAGCTTACTTTCTGTTTCTCTTGTAAATTAGGATAGGAAGGATCTTTTACCACCAGGCAAAACCTTTAATAAGTGAAATATGGGTAGATAGGTTTGTTATCTCTATACCTGGAAGCAGAAATCATTGCACACAGAGATCCAGTAAGTACTAATAAAAATTAGCTGTTGTGTGTAAAGTCTGCAAATATTTCTTAATTATTACATAATGTGTAGTCTTTAACAGCCATTTTCCTGGCTTGTTTAGCTTTTTGTAGGTCTCAGATGAGCTGTAAGTGAATAAATTTAACTTCTTTACTGTGGGTCTCAGAATTATGCTTATTCAGCAGTATGTAGTAACTGGTTCAACATGAACTGTTGCTTAAATAAACATACAAAAAGCCTGACCCATGCAAAATCAATTTAAAAAAGAGAAAAACTTTAAACCTGTGTTTCCTGTTACATGCTTATGGTTGTCTTTGGTTGCTTGTGATCTTACTGTATTGTTGACCAGCTGTTGTATTCCTCACCACCTGCCCAAAGATTAGATGAGATAGTGAAGTTGTTTTCAGAAGAGGGAAGCAATTAAAATCATAACCCCTACGGTACCCTTCAGCTGATAAAACATCACTCTTGCTAGAGATAGAGAAGTCATGAATTTGGCTTACTCTGTTTTCCAGAATTTATTTGCTGCAAGGATTTTAAAGGGTTCAGAGTTCATACAAAGCACTTGTACTTAAGACTAGGCCAGGTTTGCTGTGGTTTAACATGCCTTCATTCTCCTAGGAAGTATATAACTAATAAATTTGAGACATACTTGAGAAAATTGTTGATGTGGAAAAACCAGAAATGAGTGCTTATGTAAATCACTGTATGTAAATTGTTGATATGGGAAACTAGAAATGAGGGCTTATGTAAATGCTTGTATATATATTACTTATTTGGGAAAAGGCTATATTTTGATCCTTGTATGAAGCTGGCATGATGCAGTTTCTGAAAGCCATAATGAACTTCATCAAAACATCAAGGCAGTAATTACTAATCCTTTTATTTTACATGTATGTATAAAATAGTGTTTCTTGAAGTGGGTTATCGATAGAAACACAGTATGCTTGGATTTCAAAAGTGTATCTGAACGATCAGAAGAAGAGTTTTATATTATATATAGGAGATTGGTAATAGTAGGATAATGCAAACATGAACTTTTATATCAGCATGAAAATATTAAAGCTGAAAATGTTAGGCTGTAATATCCAAAGTGCATTAAAAAAAGATGTAGCAGACAAATGTGATACTGGCAATGCAATACACGAGTACTTTCTCTTTAAATAATGCCCTTGTATATTTTGCTGCACCTAAAGATTTTTGCCAGAGTGATTTTGTTGTGGTTTATGTTTAAATAAGTAAATTTGTGAGGGTAAGGAGGCCATTGTCACAGTGGGGAATTTCAGATTAGTGCGTACAGAAACATTGTGCTTGAGGAATTTGGTTCAGAAGGTTATGCTGAATGAGTCTAAGGAATATCTAGGTGAGCCTATTGCAAGTTATCAAGCTGCTTATTAAAGAAAAAATGAAAAATGATCACTGTGAAGTAAAGAGGAGAAGAATCCATTGTGCATGTGAAATTAGTACCATATTCTGTTTAATATACACAAGAAGATTTCAAAAAATATGTGATTTGGTGCTTTGCTTTAAGTAATATTTCGCAAAACAAATATTCCAGTATTTACTTGTATTAGACAAAGTATGAAAATAGACATTGGATCATACAATAATCTACTGTGGTGGGTTTTAAAAAAAACCTGCATTCATATTGATGAAATAATGCCTTAGAAAGAATAATAAAAGGCACAGTGGTTGTGGTTAGGTCTCTCTGTGTGGAAAGTTGACAAACACATTCTTAAGTTTTAAGAAACCACATTTAATTTTGAAATACCACTACTGACAACAGATTTTCAGTGTGTTGCTGCTAAGCACTTAAGAAAGTTATAGGGCCTACTGAACAATGCCATCACACTGCCTCTCCAGGAGTGACTTGATCAAAATGGCTTTCCTGTCATCCACGTCTCTGTGGGTACATATGATTAATTACTTAATTTTCTTAATTGCTAACATACTCCATTGGTAACAATGGCAGTGTATTAGCAGTTTCAACTGTTATTTGGATTTGGGCAGCACTGGGATTGCATTTTGAAACAGATTGCATACCTATAGTTTGCATACCTGTACTTTTGAGTTTGCAGTTTGGGATGTGCTACTTCAATAGTTATTTATATTTAGATTATTAGTATCAAATTCACACAAATTGCAGAATTATTCATTTCTTTGTGAAGACAGCAGCTGTATACTAAATCATTTTGGCCCAAGACCTTAAACAGAACAGTAGATTGGATGTCATATGCCAATAAGAACCTCAATCTTCAACGCAGATGTATGAAATCAATAAAAATAGACTACAATTTGTGATCATAGATTGAAGGAAAAAAATCAAGATCCCCCTGGTCCCTTATTTTGAAAAACAGTGATAATATAATGGTGAATTTTTTTGTTATAATATCAAATGAGCAGTGCACAGAAGGCTGAATTGTTCCCAGTATAGAAAGGGCAAGATAATTTTTTTTTAGTATTTCCCAGTGCTTATTAGCAGAAGACAAATGGCAGTAGAAGACTCTTCTGTTACTGGTCACAGGTAAAATTGAATGGTCTCAGCAGCCCCCACTCATTTAATAGCTCTTGAATGTTTTGTTAAAGATGAGTCTGACTTTCCAAAACTCAGTTCAAGACTGAAGTACTTTGTAAAATCTAATGTCATAGACTTTAAAGGAATCCACAAGGAATGTGGTTCACTCAAAAATGCTTTTTTCTCACTTTTTAAAAGAATTTTATTTAAAAAACTCCGTGCTGAAATACAGTGGTAAAAGGATTGAATTGTTTTTCCATCATCTTGGAATATTCTTTTTAATTTCTATTCTTTGATGAATTTGAACAGTGAGACAGTTGGTTATACTTCGTGGTTAGACTGGTATGTAGCTGTTCTTTTTGAGGACTTGAATGTGACATCCTGTATCCATTCAGTGGATATGAATCAGTCCTACTTCCCCACAAGGCTGCTCGTACAAATCTGACTGGAAGTGCAATAAAGTTGGTGCGTTGATCTCATATCAAATTTGGTACATCTGGCTAAATTTAGGAATATGTTAATTTGCAGATCTCCCATTGAATTCCATAGGAAAGAGGCAGATGGGTACTTTTGAAGATTTGAAATTAAAATAATGCTTAGTGTAGACAAAAATGGTGAAACTGGTGCCTTCATTTTGGTAATTTGCATCTTAACGAATATCTGATTGCTCTAATTGTGACCTTTGGTGATTTCTTTTCCTTTTTTTGACATTACAGGAGAGCACTAAATCTAGGAATTCTTCGAGACCCTGGATCAGAAGTTGAAGACAGACAATACCAAATAGATCTTCAATCTATCAACATTGGTACTGCTTATTGGAATCAGTTGAAACCAGAGAAAGAAAATGGAAAAGGAGGGGTTTTGACAGAGACTGAGAGAAATTCTCAAAATCCAGCACTTGAATGGAACATGGCCAGTAGGTAGGGATTTTTTTAAAGACTTACTCTTTTCTGAAAATACATAGCAGAAACTTTGCAGAGAGCATGCACAGTATACCTGAATTAAATCATTCAATACTGGTTTTGCTTTACATTACAAGCACATTTCCCTGGAGTTTTGGGTTAGATGTTTGAAATTTATATTACTGTTGTTGTTATGCTGTAGTTACTGTCTAGTTACTGTGTGCTTTGCTTCTATTATAAGCCCTTCTCCAAGTTACTTACTGTCTGTCCATAAAAATAACTCCAGGGCTGAGACTTCAGCTTGTCAGTCTCTATAAGGAATGGGAGGATCTGTTTGGGGTTTTTTTTGGGGTATAGAGTGTGTTTTGGTGGTGATGGTGGTGCATTTTTTTCTTTGTTTTCTAAACTTCTTTTGTTTGTATTTTTACAAGCTTGAGTAAAACCAGCTTAGACATTTCTAAATTAGAGAGAGATAAAGTAGAACATTTCCTATTGATTCTGAACTGGTTTTTGCACTTCTGTAACTAAAACCAGATGCATTTTGAAAATTAGATATTTCAGCTAAGTCTCCTTTATTGGGTATTGTATATGTGCACACAAAGCCCCACCCTCTGGTTAAAGAGGGTTGAAAGACAAAGCATGCATACACTTGCTTGCTATTTTAAATTTTGACGTTTTCAGATATAAAACTGGGGGGAGTTAATTGGTAATTTGTGAAGATTTTAAGTATTTATTTTGGTTTTAATATACCTTTTTTATACTTAAAAATTCATGCAAGTAGTTTAAAACTAAATTTTACAGACTGTGTAGCAGATTTCAGTTTTCAAACTGGCAGGCATAGGGTCTGATGGCCATGAGCAAGCTTTCAAGTAATTTTGTAGATTTAGATGCCTCTTTGCCTATACATTTAGCTATTTATTTTCATTTAAAAGTCCTTTCTATCTAATTCATGCAGAAACAATCTAATTTTTATGAAATATGTGCATAATTTTATGGTTCCTAAAGTATGATTCCTATCTCCATTTAGGGATGAGTTCCTAAAAGTGATAAAGAAAAACAGGCAGAATCATCTGGAAATAACTTCTGGTTTAATTTTCAGAAAAATGGGAGATGAGAGGACTCAGGTTTTTCTAAAAGTAAGGCAAGTTGTAGCAAAGGCTACATGAGGATGGCACACAGACTGAGCTTTGTAAGTGATGTATTGATGCAAGGCCAAGAGGGCAGATAAGCTCACTCTGGAGGAGAGCATGCAGGAAAAAGATGTGGTCAATAATAAATTCCAGTTTATCATTGAAAAATAGAGGGCAGGAAAAATACTTCTAACCAAAGAGATGATAAAATGAGAGAGTCACAGGAGTGCAGATAAAAATTTTAACACAGAAATAGATTCTGGTCTTCATTTATAAGATCATGTGGTTCTTTACTGTCTTTTAACAATTTATCTTTTTAACTCATATAATTCCACAGAGGTTTTTTATTTTAAATTCCTAGCCTTAAAAAATGTGTATGACTTTATAGTTGGGCCTTGATGTTGGACAGGTGCGTTGTGAGGTTCTCTGTCCCAAAATTCCACATCAACTGCAATACCTTGAAAAATAAGATGACATTAATTTCCAAAGGACCTGCAGCCAATTTGCAACTTAAGCTAGCATAGTAAAACCAGCCACTGAGAGATTGGTTTTCCTTTTCCCTGCCATTGGTGACTGAAATCCTACTGCCAGCACACTCTGGGTCTGAGCTTTGTGGTTACAGATTGATAGGAAATTCGGTTGGATTACTGAACAGCTAATAGGACAAGGGAGGCAGCTGTTACAGACAATCGTCAGTTCTCTTTTTGGTTTTTTTTCCAATAACTGCTTGGACATGCTTCCTCAGCAGACTTCCAAAATGAAGTTTTATTAGAATACAAATAAGTATGTTTGGTTTAAAATTGCTTTTGAATGAATCTTCTACTTGGATTTTAATTTAGAACAGTTGTAATTAAATACATTAGATTTTCCTTTCTGGTGTGCAATTACAGAATTTTAGTTCCAGCTTGTTTCCAAGAAAAAGTATGAATGCTTTCTTATCCTTTTGGTTTTAAATTTTGCATATTTGCTAAATTTTTTTCAGGATCTTTGCATTTTTGCTTTTTAGTTATCAGTCGGTTTTGCTATGTCTGGGTTTATTTTATGACCTGTGGAAGTGATGTGTTGAGAACTGGAAGAGCCTGCACTGATCTCTGCCATCCAGGGCACTATTTCCAGTATGCACCAAGAGGGCGGCTGCTCAATGTTTTACGTGGCGCTTACTGTTTCCAGGGCTACATTTATCTGAATATTTACTGCAAATACCACAAAAGCTTTATGCCTTAATCTAATTTTGATACCATTTTTTAGATTTCTTTAAGTTTCTTAGATATGTTTAACCTGGAACAAAATGAATGATTTTTGCTGAGTTATTTTAGGGTTAATTTCTTTGTTTGGTTTTAATATACTTCTGTTTATTCTTACCTGGTGCTCTGGTATATGAGGATCACTGGGTCTAAAGATCCTTCCTTGGAATCTATTTTCCTCATTTTTGTAATACTTGAATGCTATGTGGGGCACTATAGAATCCAGCCTATATCCAGGTTTTTCATAGTTACTTTACATAGTTTACTTTACAGAAAACTTCAGCACAGATAGATTCCTTTTCCGTTCCTATTTGTAAAAGTATTTTTGGATTATTTAAAAATAAAATGGCAAAAATTTTTAAACAAATTATATTGTAATTTAATCTACAATTGAAATTTGGCCTGGGTTTAAAATTCACATGAAGACCAAATCATTTTAAGTTGGAGATCTATGGATATCACACAAACAAGTATCTGAAGGTATTTGACATAATTTATCATTTAAATGCTTTAGCAGTCTTTACTCTGAAAGTAAATCCTTTGAATTTTCATACCACTTTTTCCAGAGTTCAGTGCTTCTAGTACTTAATACATTAAGGGGTTGTTCCCCCCCCACCTCAACCTTTACACTGCAGTTTGGAAATCAAGCTGTCATACTCTAAGACAAAGTTGTTGAATACTTGCAGGTGTTTAGTGTAAGATTCTTCAAGTGGGGCTGCAGTGAAAGGCTGGTGTGATGACCTCTGCAGGTCATGCCAAGGAGAATGGGGGACTGGAGCTCTCTGGTAGGGTGGATGCAGCCTTGCAGAAAAAAACTGTCTAGATGCTGTGCTGTACTGAGGATCAGGGATCATAACTCTTTCCATTATGAAATGTTTATACTTCACCATGGATGTTATAAAAAGCTCCCTAATGGTGTAATATATAAAAAGAATACTGGAAACAGTCAGACAGTTCTAATAAGGTTATATACAAATGAAACCTGTCCACGTTTATTCCCTTTACCAAACAGCATGTGGGGAACTGGGAGTACTTAACCGAAAGAAGTTTTCTTGATTGAAAACTGCTTTTTCAGCTTGCAGATCTCCTCCTCCCTCTCCCTCCACTCAATGGAAAAAACAACAGCCCTGAAGGAAATAAAGAAATATATCCTCTCTTGAGGCCTCACCCCCATCCCTGTGCAATCCTTCTACAGCTCCCAGCAGCAACTTCTGCTTCCTGCAGCCTGAATAAACTTTGTTTAAAAAAAAAATAATAATTGAGCTTAAACGCATTACTTCTCCGTGTGGTAATGAATTGAGTGTGGCAATATACTGTGTTACAGTTTTGTCCTTGGCATACCACCATCTGGAACAGCTCTCATGGAGTACATCAGGGAGCCAATGATCTGTTGTACAAAACTGAACAAAATACCACTGCAAGGATCCTCAGAAAGGTTTCCTGCAGATTTTTCTTTGAATAGTTTTCATTTTCATGCTTTTTTGGAAAGTTCTTGGCTGCTTGCCAACTTCTAATGAGGAAAGATCAGAAAAAAATTGGTCTCTAGATCTTTGTGTAAGGAAGTAGGGACATTCCCCTTGCATCTTTTGGAATAAAATGCAATGCATTGTTTTTCAGTTATTTATTTTAATTGTTGTCTTTTATGGTACTTTAAGTTGTGCTTGTATTCATACTGTACAAAGCCTTTCTCAGTAAGATGAGGTGTTTTATTTTTTATATCAATCCACAGCAAAGAAATGCTGCACAACATTCTTCATAAGATAGAAGTTAGCTTTACTGAGGTCTACTAATACAAAAATAGTAGTTCTTTACAGCCAGGTAGTGTACATTTGTTTATTTTCTAATTTTGGTTATTAGATGGTCCTCAAAATGTTGCTATGATATTTTGATATTTTACTGCCATGTGACATGTCTTTGCAACACCTCAGAAAGCTGAAAGGATGTGAATTAGTCGTTAGTAGTTAGATATCCTAATACATTCATAATGCATTTGTATATCAGGGATTAGCTGATTTAAACAGCTACATGGGAAACCTGCAAGAGAAAATTCTTTCATGAGTCTCAAGTTAACATGCTGTCTTAAATAACATCTTTTGAGGTTTTGCATGCTTCAACACAACTAGAGAACACTTTGACTATGTGGCCTATTTCATGCTAATATGTTTTTTTCCTTTTCACATCACAAAATTCTCCATGAGGACTCATCTTTCTGTAGCTAGTAAAATTACATGGTGCAAATATGCTTTTGATTGTTATTCGTGTATTGAATGTATACAAGTTTCTACCTGACTTAGTGAATTTTTAAGTATATAGGGGCTCAAAGTCTAGATTCAATAAGATATTATTAAGAAAAAAATACGATTAATAATAAGGTAAACATTTCCAAATTTCACATCTAGGTTATTTTTAGCTATTAGAGGCCATGTTTTCTGTTTGTTTTGCTTAGTGTTTTCCACGTGAGAGTCATAGTAGTAGGACTTAGTCCTACTTGTGCATTTTCTTAGCTTATCCAGTCTCACATCATCGCATCTCCTTAATTAGGGCAACATCATCTCTTTGGCAGTCCCTCCTCTTTGTATAAATTCAAGGTGCTTCTGACTGGATATAATCAAATACTGATGATTTGATTTGATGTAATCAAATGTTTTTGCTCCCATTGCAAAATTCTGTTCTTCACCTTTTTTTCTCTCTTCTTCCCACAACATTCTTTGTCATATTAATCATTAGATGTCTTTGCTTTCACAGCACTTCCAGACCCCCTGTCTATCCATTTCTCTTTTCATGTCTTCTTGCATTTGTTTTGACTCATCTACACTCCCTGCTCCTCAGACCTCTTCAGCCACTTACCAAGACCAACATGTTCAGTGTTTCAAAGAGGCACTGCCTTGCTCACTCCTGTGTGTTATAAAGGTGTTTTCTGTGAACATTCACACTGTTACTGCAATGCTTTATTCAAAATCCTTCCCAAAATTTAATTTCTAGTGTACTGTAATATAAAAACCAGGAGACAGGTTGCCACTGTATGGATATCGTTACCCATGCTGCTGTTAGTAGTTTACCTTTGCTTCCCTGTCTGTCGGTGTGTTTTTTCTTATACTTAAATTGTAAGCCTTTGAGGACAGAGACCATTTTCCTCCTGTGCTTTTGCAATGTGGATCTGTGGTCCATAACCGGAGTTTGTGTTATTGTGCAGATAAAGCCCAAATTCTGCACTAAGGCACCTCCAAACCTTATCACAGTTGCTTAACTGCCTTGTTCCTTTGCGTTAGCATATGGTCTTTCAAATGCACTTACTTTTAAGTGTAGATGATCAACTGCTTTAACATCTTTAAAATACTAGCTTTTCCTTTTTTTTCCAAGACAAATATATAACAGATGCATAAATGAACCACGGAATGAATGTGCTGCAGACATTGAGCCATCATTACACTCTTCACAATCAAGTTTTTTCATAAGCTCATGTGGCGTACACCTGTGTTAAGTTAGCCTTGCACTTAGGTGCAGTGTGGAAGACTCAATAATTCAAAGTGGAATTTGTTTCTTTGTTCCTTTTGTACTCTTTCTCATATCCTCTCCCTTCATTATTTACTGTGCTCTGTTTGCCTTCTGTTTGTACTTACAATTATTTTCCTAATACTTGATTTGGCTGAGGTTCAAATTCACCCACAAGAAATTTAGAAAGTAGTAAGTAGAGCTGGACAAGGATAGCACGTAAGGATGATTTTAAAAATAAAATAAAATAAAGCACTAATCAATATATATTACCAAAAATGTCCTTTAAGATGCAGTGTACTGGGTATCTACTAGTAGAAAATATGAAAATTAAGAAATGGGAATATGCATAAGCTGAAAAATAATTTGATCAGTGATTGAAGAGAGAGAGCCAATTGAGGGTTTGAAGTTCAACAAATAACTTGCTTTTACAGCTCTGTTTCATATATTAAAGTCATACTTACTAGCATTTCAGGAAACTTCAAGTAGAAGTTTTCTAGTATAGTTATAGCTGCATGTTCTTTCATAGAATTGTTCTCCTATTTAGCTCTTTCATTGTCCTGAAAGAAAAAGGCATTTCTTTCTCATCCATTGAGAAGGGGAAATAGGAACTGGGTAAAAAATAATTTGGTTGGAATCTAAAATGGAGGTGGTGGCAGGGAGAGAAACAACTGTAAAACTCCAAAGTCTAAGACCACTTTCTCAAGTTGAAGATGTTCACTAGCCACTAACAAGTCTGATTTCTAATTTGGGGATCTAATGAGACTAATCTTGTTCTAAAAGCCATCATTAGAGCTCAACAGAGATATAGCTGACCAAAATGTTAAAGCTTTTAAGGTAAAATGGTAGTTTTCTCCGCTCATTAATTGGCTTATTCTTAAGCTGCACACTTCTAATGGTAGTGTGCAGCCTCCTCAGCAGTGAGGGCCATTTGAGGCAAAAGTTTATGAGAGTTGTGCTCTGTGGCATCTGCTCTTAACTTCTGTTTCCTGTTGTCCTAAATAGACTTAAAAGCTTTAAGGCCTACCTCAACTGTATAATTTATATTCCCTTATAGATTGTCATCCTTTCTACATGTTTTGAGGACACTTTAAAAAATTATTACTAGCATTTGAAGCATCAAAATTGAAATACCTAAACACTAAAATGAATTCTGTATCTTCTGCAGTATGAATTTTGTATCTTTTGCAGTAGACTGAATTCCACCTCAGGTTATGATTTAACTCTTGGCTTACAAACCTTCAGCATTTGAGGTTGTTTGCTTTTCTACAGAACCCATTACAGAACCATTACTAGACTATGCATCACAATACCCCTTCTTAATCAACAGAGTTCAATACCTGTTCTGTGTGCAGTCAGGTAATTTCTGCGTAAACAGGCATAAAAAGCATATTGGTTAATAACATTAACATGGATAACTCCAGCTGATGGTAGGGGCTAATTGTTAATTGCATAGTTCATGTCTGGCTCACTTGTGGGATTTACACTGATGCCTGAACTGCCATGTCTCCATTAGAGATAGCAAAATTAAAGGTAATACAGGGAAATGTAACTGACATGCTGATGAAGAGTTCTACATGGATCTGTTAACTTCCTTTGTAAGGCCATGTAGTTTGTTCTTTAAACTTGCATCATTTCATAGTTGACAATTTTCTATTTTGTAAGCATAGGAAAACTTACCTTAGACCTATGACTTTGTGATGATTTTTAGAATTATCCTTGGTGAAATATGGGTATTTGATGTTGCTACAAACAATAATAGGTAAAAAGAATTATCAAAAACTGCCTTGATGGAAGGAGTCTCCCTGGAATTTGAAGTGTATCCTCTTTTAGGGGCTGAACTACATCTTGATCTCATTACATTTTTTTTCCCTCATCAGAGGCTCTCAGATGGCATTTTGTGGCAATAGTTTATTTGACCTGACCCAGAAGATTCTGGCCATTTGGAATGTGTTGTCATAAGTTATTAGTGATCCATCTATAAGAGTTGTGCTTCTAGGCTTACTGTTTGGTTAAGAGGGAGGAGAGAGAAACCAACAAAAAACTCAAAACTAAACACCTGGCTAAAAAATAAATGCAATTACCAAGTTTAATGACACAAATATTCCTGGTAAATAAATGTTGATATTTAGCTGAAAAAGTACCAAAACCAAGCAGTGACAGAAGGAGTTGAGGAAGAACTGACATCCCTGTTTTTCAAATAGTTCTAAACATCTTGGACAATAGTTACTGATTTCATGTCGGAGTCCTAGTATTGCGTGGGATTTGCTAGTTTAAGTTTTCATGTATTTCATTTTTGTATCAGTTTCGTGCATATTTCTTCAACGCAGACTTTTAATGCACAAATTCAAATATTGCATAGGCTTCAAAGCAGCCATTTATAAAGTGAAGGGCATCCACAGGCAAGTTTTTAAAATACTGGTAATAAAGTTTGCATCTTTCTTCAAATTATTGTGTGTAGTGCATGAAACAGGAGAACAAGCAGTGTCAAGTGTCAATTTTGTCTACCTGGACATAGGTTGAAGAGTCAAATATTTAGACGTACTTATCCTGTGAAATGAAGATAGAAGTCTGCCTTCAGGATTGGAGTTAATATGATTTACAATAATGATAATTAAAGATTATTATGTTAGCAATCAAATGCCCAATTAGTACTGAAGAAGTTTTCTGCTATGTGCTGGATGTAAAGAATAATATGGAAAGCTTTTGCCTCTCGACAATTTATAATGTAATTTAATCTTTACTTTTCTTTCCCTTTGTTTCCTAGCATAAGGCGGCACCAGGAAAGGCGAGCTATTTTAACTCCCATTTTAACAGATTTCACCGTTCGAATAACTGCAGCTCCTGCCATTATTTTTACAAAAATTGACGCTGCAGAGAATTTACACCCAGAGGTTTGTACAAAGTGTCTACAGAACTAGCATGATTTTTAATATATGTTAATATATTTTAATATATGTTTTACTATATTTTAATATATGAATAATCTTAATATTTTACCACTCTACCATTTGAAGTGTTCAGATGTGTTTTCAAATTGCCAACTGGAGAAAGGTCACGAGCTGAAATGTTCTTTCTCTGCTGGAGAAATAATTTTTGTATAGAATTTGATACTAAAGGCAGTCCAGCCAGAGGTAGATAAGCCTGTTTTCAGTTCCAAAAATGGGAATCTTTTAATGATTTCCAGCAATGTCTTTTTAAAGTTTGTGATGGAAAGGTGTTGAGAAGAGGTGCAGCATAACAAAACATTGTATTCACAAGCTTCTCATAAAGAAACGTAAAAATGCTGTCTGTAGACTATCTATAATAAGAAAGTTAAGCTGAGTTCTCCTATGCAGATTTCCAAGACCCCAGGTTGCCACTAATCATCCATTTCCCTACTTTTGCCATGAGTACTTCCAGGTACTCAGATTTAACAGTCACTTTTGCTGGTGTGTTGTTCAGCTAGTTAAGAATAAGTCTGTGAAGCAGGTTACACACAAAAGTTATTGGCTGACTTTTTGCCATTAGGTTGTAGCTCAAGAACATTTTATATAGGGAAGATATCAGACATTTTTTGTCAGCTCATAAGGATAATTTCCCTTAAAAACTACCTCCTGGGAAGAGCAAAATTGGTACAGGAGTGTAAAGGTTACTAGAGGTGTTTTTCAACATGCAGTGGGTGTACATTGTTGGAAATAACAGCTGGTGGGCATAGAGAGAAGAAATCAACAGTTTCGCATTTTGTGTAAAGGGTCAGCAGAAGGTTAGATGGAAAATTACTTAATGTAAAAAAGAAATAGAAAGGCCCAGTATGTCTGCGATGCATAGAAGTTATTCAAGTTAAAAAAAAAAATCTGAGCTTTGCTAATGCTTATGTTCAAGAATTTCAGTGTTTTCTGTAGATGCATTCTTCTTGTTATCTATTCCCTGGATGACATTCCATCATGAAGGGAGAGGTCTAGTTTAGATTAAAGCTTGAGAACTGTGCAAACTTCTCATGAGACAGAGCAGTTCTTCTCCCCTTCTGTCTGTTTTTCATCTCATTATTGTTTGCCAACAGTGGTGAAGGTCTCTGTTTGTGCTAGACAACACCAATAAAACAGTGGCTATTCAGCTAGTGTTGCCAAGGTATTAAGAATGGCTTACAGGCAAAGAGAAATCAATCAGATTGGCTATCAGTGAGTTCCAACACATGATTTCATTATAAATCAAGCAGAGTTTGTGTTTAAACAAAAAATCAAAAAACGATATCTTTTTCTTGGAAGGAAAGGAGAACTGGAATCATTGCCAAGGACACTCTGACAGCCCACTGATACTAGCAAGAGATGGAAACAAGGCCTTGTGCATGAGATGCTTTTCTTGCAAAGTTTGCCTTAACAGTTCTGCTGTTGAAAGCCATGCAAAGAATGTGCCACATCTTTTAGAAGCATGACACGCTAGTTTCTTCTAAAAAGACCACATTTGTACTATATATAATGTTATATATAATGTTAAGTATTGACTACAGCAGGGAACCGCAATACAGTTGTATAGAAGCTGAAAATTATTTTCCCAATGGCTGTTACTTAGTATTTTCCCTTAATTTCACAGGAAATTTTGGTCTGTGGTCATTCTTTAGAAGTGAATATGACAACAAATTTGGACTTCTTCCTCAGTGTGGCTCAAGTGCAACTTCTTCAGCAGCTGGTACAAGCTAATATGGTTGGACTAGAAGCTTCCAGCAGCACCACTGAGGTAGGTTTTTCCCTGAATTGCAACTGGATTTTTAGAAAGTCCATCTGCAAAGTAGTGTAGCTCTGAGCAGGTGTTTGTACCATCTAGAAAAAATTGTATAGGTAAAGGACATACATGGGGGTTTTTTTGTTTGTATGGTCAGTTTCAAAATGCATTCTGATGTTGATTTAAGAATAGAAAGAGTGTTAAGAGTATTATTCAGTAAATGCTGCTATTATAGTGGTTCTGCAACATCTTATTTACAAGAAGCATTATCTTATGTAATGTACAAGGAGAATTATGTAAATGATGAAGGAAACAAATTTTTGAGAAGTGGGTTTTTGAGATTATGTGGTGTTGAACTCTTCTTGAATCTTTGGTATTTTCTTGTGAGTTCACAGGCTACATTGTCTTTCACTAAAGCTAGTAAACGATAAAATCTTCTCTGTGCCTAGTAACCGCTACTCACATTGATTGTCTTAGGGACTCAAGCCCCTAAAATTCAATCCACCTCTGAATATTTTCCTACTTCTTTAGCAAAAATGTTGGTACATCATGAGGGATCCTGCATCTGAACAGTTGGAATATTAGTGATTAGTGTTCAGCAGCCATCTCTTGAATTTTGTCATTCTTTATTACTGGGACTTGATACCTCAGTTTATATTTATATCACTGTCACAGACTGATAAGTTTAAATTTCACAATTTGGCACTTTTGGGCTAATACAAACAAAACAAAACAAAAACCAAAAAACAAACAAAACAAAAAAAATAGGAGAAGATAGGGAAAATTTTTGGCCTAAAAGTATGTATTTCTTATCTTCAAAACTTGGAATCTAGTCAGGCTGACAGCATCTTTAAGATAATAGGAGTTAATAAATGACAAAGCACTAATTCCACTGGAATGGCTGTTGGACCTATTGAGGTACCTTTGCAAATAAGAACAAGAGTTTGGGAAAGAGTTATTGAGCAAGACACAGTCAGCTGTTCCAAGAATCTGGCTAATGGGAGACCTGGAGAAGATTTTCTCCTTCCTTTCCTGAATCTGACAGTTTCAGCATTGCACGTGAGTCTGGGTGAAAGCAAGGAATGCTCTAGAACAGCCAAACTATTTACATTCCTCTCTCTTCACCCTGTCAAAACCCCAGAAGTTGTTTGTGCTAATCTAGGCATCACATCACCCCCCATACCTTTATCACTTCCCAAGGATAGAGAGAAATAAAGGGCATTGTTTCATTAACATTTGGAAACATGAAAGATGTAGAAAAGAAATGCAGTGTATTTTTCTTTTCCTTGGATATTTTACAGACACAGGGCCTCTTTTGGAGATGAATACTGTAAATTATATATAGAAATATCTTCAATCAATTATTTGTAGAGCAAAAAGAGTTTTCCCATTGTCAGTGGAATGGACAGAATCAGAATATTTGAATAGATGCCAAGAATTTAAATTCTGAGTTGGCTTTGTGCAGAAGTGCTGCGTGACTTACTTGGACTGTAAAAACTTAAAAGGAATTTGCTACAAAATTTCAGAAAGACTTTTGTTGACTACATCATGAGATACTTATTTTCTCTTCATCAGTAACTCCCTTGCATCACTGAGGTCTCCTGTAATGAATAAGGGGGATATTTCTGCTTCAAGGTGTTTGCCTTGTCTTTAGTAAGTCATAGAACTACATCTGGATTTACTGTATCGGAAATATAAATCCATTGGTTTGTTACTTTTTGTCCAGCTCAGCTTCAGTAATGTGTAGCTCTGTGTGCCTAAGTGAAGCCTTCTAATTTATGCACATTTATTATTATTATTCTTATGGTTCTTTAGTCAGCAGAAAGAAACGTAATACACTGATTGTATGCTGTTGTTTTTACCTTGGTGAATGAGATCAGGAGCACATAGCTTTTCATACTTCACACCTGCATATTATTTCATTGCAAGAATCAAAGCATAATTTATGTTGAAGACACTTCTGGAAACCATTCCTTTACTCAAAAGAAGACTCATGTCCAAGCTAGATTAGGCTTTTCAGGATGTTATTCAGTCAAATCTTTCTTTATCTCAGAGGAATAACCATCTGGATAATTGTCCTGTGCTTAATTACCCTTGCTTTGGGATATTTTTGTCTTTATATCCATTCAGAATTTTGCTTGATAAAACTTTCAGTCATTGCCTCTCAACATTTCACAATACCTTTCCAAGAACAGTCTGACTTAATCTTCTTCATAGCCCTGCTTTAAGTAAATGGAAACTGTAATTAGATGCCCTATCATCATCCTTATCCTTCTCTTTTTTGAAAAAAACTAGCTCTCTCACCCTCTCCTTATAAATTCTGTGCTTTAACCTTTTAATCCTCTTGATAATCCCCTGCCCATTCAGGTTTGTCAGTCTTCTTCTTCTGCTGTTGAGCTCAAAGCTAAAGACAGTGCTCGGGATGCTGACATGCAAGTATCTCATCATCTCACCTCTGATCCAGTGGCTGTGCTGCTGCTGATGCTTCCCAGTAGATGCTCAGGCTCCCACGCTACAGGGATAGTCTTATCACATGTTCAAGTGATCATGTGATCACGTTCAAAATAATCAGATGCTCAAGTTGTTGGCCACCAGGACTCTTGGGTTCCTTTCTGCAAAGTTATTCTGTAGCAGTGACCTCCAGCAAGTTTTTGATTTGGGATTTTACCATCTCACCATTTCACAGAATCATTTAGGGTGGAGAAGACCTCTGAGATCATCAGATCCAAGCTTTGACTGATCATTGCCTTGTCAGCTAGACCATGGCAAGTGCCATGTCCAGGTCCAGGACTCTGTGTTTACCTTTTTCCTTCATAAGGTTTCTATTAAACCATTTCTCCATTTTGGCAATGTCCCTCTGAAAGCAGTTTCAACAGCTCCTTCCAGTTTGGTGTCATCTGTCTTTGGATATGTTTTGTGTCATTGCCAAGATCTTTAATAAAGATATTAGACATGATCAAACCATGGGGAATGTCCATCAGTAACTGGAGTTTAGCTGTACTGTGGAACATTGAACATTACTTTCTGGTTTTAGTGGCCCAGTTTTTACCCACCTCATAGTCCATCCATTCAGTTCACTCTTGAGTGTTTGAATAAAAGTGAGCTGTGGAAAACTGCCTAACCTTGGACAACTTTGCTAATGGCAAAGCACATGTTATCAAGTACTCTGTCCTCAGAATCAATCATCTCATCACAGGAGGCAATCAGACTGGGGTAAAGCATGACAGTCATCAAAGTAGCAACCCCTTGTTTAAACTTTAAAGGTGTGATTTCCAAATGGACTGTATTTGCTGGTTTACAGGGCAACGGTGTAAAGATTTGTGTAGACAAAAAAAAAAAAACCAAAAAAGAAGTGATGATTTATGGGTAAATCTCTTTTTTCTTCAAGTGTTTTAATATTCTGTAAAAAGTTTCATGCCAGGTCTCCAGTGCTGTGTTTTTACTTATTATAAGACCTAGCTTTATACTGTTTTATAAATCTTTGATGTACAGTGGGCCTATTGTACTGACTTCTTCATAAGGTATAGTCTATTATTGCAAAGAATATTGCTTTGATCTACTTGACAGCTTTAGAGTAAGGACACATATGTGGTGTTTGATAGATTACCTGAGGGGCAAAGAACGTTGCTGCCTTTTTGTAATTATTCACTTTTTCAAAATTAATATATGCCAAATTCTTAGAAGAAGAATATATAATGCCTACACATGGAGAACAGAAACAGAAGTGCTAGGAAATGAAATACAAATATAAGAGTGAGGTGCTGTTAATGTCCTGATTTTGTTCAGCGATACATCTAATATTATAGGTGAAATATCAATAAAAGGGCCATATTTCCTTCTTCTTAGAAGAATTTTTAATATTCTGGTAAAAGTATTTCCAGTATAAATGATAACTAGTTTTACTGCTGATCAGTGATAAAACAGGTGAATTTTCAAGAAGTTCATTTCTTCATCTGGCGAATCTATTTCCTGGTGTCCATCACTTACCACCTGGAAATTTTTGGCAAGACTTATTTGTCATACTATCATTTAGAAGCAGAAAACACAAGAACTCCTCTTTGAAAAAGAAATTAAATTCAAACCAACACACATCTTGATCTGCTGCTGACCATGTAGGAATGCATGAGTAACATATCTAACTGCAAGTCAGTGAATGTTACACTCCTCAAATATGGCTACTGAGGTCATTAGCAACTTTTAGTTTCCAATAAGCTTGAGATTAAGGCTAGACTTTTGGAAAAAAATTGATGTATACAAAAATTATTTCTTTAAATTTGTCCTAAAGATTGTTCCTGTCCGATAACTACACTGGAGGCATTGAATGCAAAGGACAGTTACTTTGTATCTTTCTTGAAAAACAAAAAGGTACTTAGAAATGTTTACTTTTTCTTCCCAATGTCTTTGTGAGAACAATAGCTCTAGATGAAGAGAAGATGATTGCTTTTAAAATTCAAGGCAACTTGAAACATCTGAAATATTTTCCAGAGTATGTCCATTGAAAGCATTCACTCACTTTCTGTTCCCTGTGGTATATTTCTCTTTATCCCCTCCATCACAGAATCAGTCGCAGAATGGGTCAGATTGGAAGGAGCCACAGTGGATTCTCCTGTCCAGCCTCCCTGCTCAAGCAGGGTCCTCTAGAGCACGTGGCACAGGATTGTGTCCAGACAGTTCTTGACTATCTCCACACCCTCTCTGGGCAGCCTGTTTCAGTGCTCAGCTACTCACACAGTAAAGAAGTTCTTCTGTATGTTCTGGTGGAATTTCCTGTGCAGCACTCTCTGCCCATTGCCTTTTGTCCTATTACTCAGCAGCACCAGGAAGACCCTGGCTCGATCCTCTTGACACCCTCCCCTTAGATACTGATAGACATTGATAAACTCCCATCTCAGTCATCTCCTCTAAAGTCATCCTCAAATAGGCCCAACTCCTCAGCCTTTCCTCATAACTGAGGTCCCCCTCATCATCTTCATAGCATTCCATTGGACTCACTCCAGGAGCTCCATATCTCTCCTGTACTGAGCAGCCCCGAAATGGACACAGCGCTCCAAATGAGGCCTCACCAGAGCTGAGTAGAGGGGCAGGATTGCCTCCCTCAACCTGCTGGCAATGCTCTTTCTAACACACCATAGGAAACCTTAGGCATTTTTGGCCACGAGGGCCATTTTGTTGTCCACCAGGACCCTGAGGTCCTTCTCCATGGAACTGCTTCCCACCAGGTCATCCCCCAGCCTGTACTGGTGCTTGGGGTTATTCCTCCCCTGGTGCAGGATCTGCATTTGCTGTTGTTGAGTTTCAGATGATTCTCTGTCCATCTCTCCAGCCTGCCCAGGTCCTTCTGAAGGGCTGCACAGCCCTCTGATGTATCAGCTGCTCCTCCCAGCTTTGTGCCATCAGTGAACTTGCTGAGGAGGCATCTGCCCTTTCATGCAAATCAGAGATGAGAAGTTAAACAAAACTGGATCTAGTACCAACCTTTGGGAGACACCACTAGTAAAAGGCCTCCAACTAGACCCTGTGCCATTGATCACAACTCTCCGAGACCTGCCATTTCAGCCAGTGCTCACTTTGCCTCATCCCTATTTCTCAGGTTATATAGTCTTGTTTATTTTCTGCTAGCCCAAGTGCGTGTTTCTTTAGGCTAGAAGTCCCTAGCTATCCTATACAGTCTGAAATTCAGACAGGTATCTGATATACTAATAAAAACAGCTTGAAAGAATAGACAAACTCATCATCTTTTCCTTCTATCATACTTAGTCACAAGTTTTTATATGTAGTGAGGAATGCAGCACTCAACAATCAGTTTTTGAAAATATGGAAATATTTTCTCACAGTTTAACTAGAAATTAAAAAGTTGTCCCTGTTTTGGATCCCTCTCAGACCTCCCTTGCCCCTGGCTGGCATTTTTATTTTTGCTTAAGCAGTGGACAAACCTTCCAAAGTTCTCCAATGTGCTTGGTATTATACTCATGTGTTGCTAGCCATTAGAATACAGTAGGTCTTGCACAAATTCGATGTTTAAGTTTCTTTCCCCCACAAAATACATGAAAAAAAATCTTCTTGTTGAACTAGAGGAGCAACTGAGCTGATGAAGTATGGACTCAGAGGTGCTGGCAAAACGGTCTCACAAAGAATGATCTGGGACTTGAAGTGTCTGATTGGAATTTTTCTTCATAGCTGATACATATGTCAAGCATAATTTGGAGTCAGAGCCAACAGGCAATGGGCACAAGCTGTCATTACCTGAGGGAAGTGTTGAACCAAACGGGGGAAATCTGGTGTGAGCACATCTTTGTTTTCTTTCAGAAATTCCAGGCATGACCTGCTGGCTAATGTTTTCTGCTTTGTTAAGGCCTGCTTTTAGGTATTTGACCTTTGAGTGCTCTTCCTAGGCTTCATAAGTACTAGCTGCAGCAGTGTTTGTCACCTTGGCAGATGATATTCTGCTTCTAGACCTGGCTCATGGCCAATCACTGAGTAAAGTCCAGCAGCAGGTGTGACATGTTCCATAGGGCAAACCTCTGTGTTCTGATAAATTGCAGCAACAGCTCACCAGCTTCCTGAATAAATTATATTAATACTAGGGGGGAGCAAAAGTTGTTTCAACTTCGGTATTTTGTTCTTTTACCACAAAAATTATAATTATATTTGGAGTATAACTGCTATAAATATTGGCTGTTTCAAAGTGAGCAGCATGTTACTTGTATTCATCCCAATAATGGGCAAGGCTGGGGGAAGTACAACTCCTATCTGCCCAGACAAGAGCAAGAATAAGCAAAGGCTTGAGTGAGTAATAAACAATACACCATTAAAGTGAACTAATTAGTAGCTGAGAAGCATCCAAAAGGGAGAAGGCATAGAAAACTCATCTATGGCAGCTGATTCCTTCCTAGCTGGGCTAAATCTGATTGTATGCTGATTTGTCACATTAGACATACTGCAATAATATTTGTAGAAGGTGTAAGTCATTCTCTATTGCTGCAGATGAGGCTTAAAAAAGCTTTTCTGATAAGTTTTAAAGCCCTGTAATATGTTGGCTCAGGAAGTCTGGAAGGGTATGCTGAAGAAGTATTTCTCTGTGCTTTCTTTAATTATCGTTGTTGTTTTTTTTCTCAAAGCATCCAATTATATCTACTTTCAGAGATCAGGAGTCTAAAAAGATCTTTGTTCTGACTCAGTAGGACTGTTACATTCTTTATTTCTGTTTATGGCGATCTCATCAAACTGTTGTTGCTGTAACTTCACTGTAAGATAAAGAACATGGTCAGCAGGATATATGTACAAAAGTGGTGTTACAATTGCATCACACATAAAATTTGAAGGAATGATAGCTAATAGAGTTTATAGCATATTTTCTTGCTGATGATACTTTAGCAGAGCAAACCTTTGAGTGATGAACAATTTAATTGCACTTTAGTTAAGGCTATTAATTACTTGTATGAAAAATTTAAAAAAATTGTTGAAAACAAGCATAAATTTGTTTTCTATTTCTATTTTGCTTAGAAAAAAAAATAGCAGTGAAAAAACCAGTAAAACAAGTTCCAGATAATACTACTTAGGAAGCCAGACAGTCAAAGTGTGAAATGGCAGATCCACATGTTGCACAGATGTTGTATTGACTGGATAGTATTCTTATGGAAAGCTTGTGTAATTGGAAGTATTTTTAGTATGTTGAAACTTTGAGAAGTTGGCATTTCCATTTGCCAGTTTCTTTTGAAGAAGCTGTTTATCTTTTGTCTTTTAATTACTGAAATCTAAGGTAATCAGTGTTCAAGAGCCAAAACATTCTTGGTTTTTATATTTTATACAAATCAGTTGAATTTAGGTATGTCTTGATATCCTGAAATGTGTTGGCACATTAAAAAAGCTAATACTGTGTAAAAATAACTTCCTGAGGGTTTCAAAACTTTTTTCATTATGACTTTGGTATTTGTTGCAGTGAGTGAAAAGAGAACTAACTTAGTCTATGGTATTAGTAATGCCCCAGAAACAGTAGGTATAGAAATATGAACCAATAAAATATTTCTCAGAGATTTTGGGGTTTTTTTATAGCTTGCACAATTCCTGATCAGGTCTTGTGTACCTGATCAGGAACTAAAACATGGGCAGAACTGAGCCATTAGAACTTTGAAATTTCATTCCAGGGAATAGCAGGTCATGCAGCATGTAGTACCATAACTTTGATGTCGTAGGCTATGAGATGCTTTCTCATGGATCTTCACCACTTTAATTGAAGAATCACAAATTTATTGCAGCTGGAATTAATATGTTCAGTTTATTGATAAAATTATTAGCAACAATCTCATGACCTGGGATTTGTAGACTGCCTTTTTGCATGAATTTGTTAGTAACTATAGCTTCCTTATTTTAATGATTGTACATTTCAAAAAGTAAGCTATTACAATGCTTCTAACTAGGTTACAAAATGTAAAGTTTCAGATACCAGAAATGAAGTAACAAAGTAAAGAGAAAGTAACACAATTTGGATTATTTAGATTTGAAATACTTAGATTCTCAAGCAACTTGACAAGGGTTAGCTTAAAATTAGGCTTGGTTATTCTCACTGTGTTGGTTTCATGGATTTGGAAACAATGGAATATATCCAGAGAAGTGTTTTCACAGTTGAGAAGGATTGCAGAAAGCTGGAGTTTCTAAGCACATACCACAGCTAGATCCCCAAAGTAGCTCTAATTTGTGTCACTGGAGTTAGGAAATGTCTTGTGCTTTCATTCCTGCACAGTGAGACCACTTCTGTGTGCTTCAAATTGAGACTGTGCCTTGTACATCCCAGGTGGATTTGTAAAAGACAGCAACTTCCATTACCTAAAAGCTCACGAAGTTTTGATAAAGAAGAATTGCATTTCATGTCAATCTGTGTAATGTCCTTAGAATGAGAAGAGGAAAACTTAAGTAGGAGACAAAAGAAAATCTGTTTTGCTTTAAAGATGTGACCTTTAGTTTCTCTCCTAGAATTACAGGGAGAAAAAAGGATGTTCAAATTGATTGTTGCCATGAAAATGGCTCTTTGAAGAGATCTTCATCCTACAAGTACAAAAATAAAGGGGGAAAAAGTGTTTATAGTCTCATTAACGTACATAATTAGGAAAATTTTTATCTTACAATGAAGAGTCTCTTCAATAAGCATTTGGACTTATGTGGTTGAGCAAGATCAATAAACATGGTAAATATGATAGATATTAAACTGACAAGGTAAAGAATTCTTAGTATAGTAAAACCAGACTTGAAATTACAGATTCAATGTGTATTTCCTTTTTGCTCGGAAGAAACCAGGTTTTCCTGCTGATTTTTGATGTCCACAAGCACACAGACTATGTGGGGGGAAAAAAAATTGAAAGTTGTATCTCATAGCTGTTTAAGCACTTCATGATTCAAGACCAGTTTCTATGACATTTTCCTTAATATTTTCTGTGACCACTTGAATTAAGGTGATAAGATGTTCCTGCATATCAAGATTTCACATAAAATATAGCTGGGGAGGAATTTACCCAATACAATAATCTACAAAGAAGTTCATAAATAACATTCTTCCAAATAGTCCTTGCTTCAACACAGAATGCTATTTTGTATTGTTAATGAAAGGAAAAATACAAATATTCTCTAGAATACTATGAAGCTTCATTTCAATAGCGTTTAAAAATTCCCATGCTGGAATGAATCTAATGGAAAAGCATCTCATAGGGGTTGTTGTTATTTTCTGGAAAAAAAAAATTATAACAGCAAAATAAAAAGTTAGAGTGAGACAGGAAAAAAGCAAACAGAAACCTTGAACTGTTGGTTTTCCTCTATGTTCCCATCAATACTAGTTAAAGACAAAGGTGAACGGATTTTTTTTCTCTTCTCTTTTGCTATTTTTCCAGATGTTTTAAAATGGAGCATAATGGGATATAGTTATTTTTACATGAGTTTTAAGTACAAGTGGTGTTTCAGTCCACTTTTTTTTTTTCCTTTTAGCCTACAGTTCTTGATTATCTGAACCAGACCTACTTGTGTCTGCTCAATGAACTGCATTTATTCTCTCATACTGCTCTTAGTAATATTGTCTAAAAGATGTAAACATTCTGTCCAATCTCTGTATTCCATACCCTGTCTAGCAATATTTTGAAGTTAACTTGTGTGTTATTTTTAGTATAATTATCTTCAATAAAATTGTGCTTTCTTATCCAATTAAAATAATAATTGAATGTTATGTAAAGTTAATTTAAAACTTCACCATTTCTGATCATTTAATGTACCGACCAAAATAACCTGAAGTATTCATTACGGAGATAATAAAAATAATGCTATTAAAAAGGTCCAAAATTCAAACTTTTCTTTCAATTAGAACACATGCAAAAAAACATATTGGTTTTCATTTTTGAGGAAAATAAAATAGAAGTCCATGAACTGTGTAAGAATTGCTATAGGTTTGCCATAAGTAGCAAGTATAGTTGGTGGCTGGCATATATGCAGGACAGAATCACTGAAGGCAAGACAGTGGCTCAGACTGACCCTGAGGAGAAGTGTGAGAGAGCACGTGCTTGGGCTTTCTCACAGTGTGACACTGGAGGTGTCACAGTGGTGATTTCCTAAGGCAGCTGACGAGGAGGGGGAAGTTGCAGTGTTGGGTCACACGGTGTGAGACTGAGGGTTCTGCATTCTTTGATCTCTACTAATCTTCTCCTTTCAGTCATCTAATGCTGCTGGACAGGAGAGTTTGATCCTGTGGCAACATTACCTTTAGACAGCTCTAGTTATGGTTTCTTCCCTGCATGGAGCATCACCTGCTAGGTAGTGTGGAAAACTTGATCCTTGACAGGAATTTTAAACACATGGATTCTGTAATTTCCTTCATTTTAAAGTAAAATAAGAATTTTTTTTTCTCCTTAAAGAGAAAGATGAGAAATGTAAAGGGAAAGGACAAAAGCCAGTAAGGAATTAATTGAAGGTATAGTCAGTGGGCAGTGAGAAATTTAGGTTTTAAATTCTGTTTTCTTTATGAGAAGAATGCTCACTTTTTTCCCCTGAAATTCTCTCACAGGAAACAATTTTTTTCATTAATTTTACCCTATTTTTCTAAGTAAATAAATCTAATATAGTCACCCTGTATGTCAGTCTTCCTCAAACATTACATAATATTTTTTGTTCTCATCCAAATTAGAAAGCAGAATAGAAGTCTCAATATTAATTAAATTTTTTAATTGTTTTGTAAAAAAACATAAGTATGGTGAGAAACCAAAGCAGGTATTGCCACTGAGGGAAAGCCATTATTTAGTAGTAGGCCATATTCACTGTTCAGTCACTTCTGTGACTTGTGATGGACCAGCTGATCACCTAGGGATAGATACTCTGCTTAGTTTCATATTGATTTTCTTTAGGACAGAATTCCACTTTAGTACTATCCTGTTTATTAAGCAAGGAGGCTTAATTACTGCTGGTGATTATATTGCCTGTCATCCTAATTTTTCAATTTTTCCAGCCATCTATACTGTTTTCAGATTCAGGTAATGTTGTATCATCTGAGACTGTCTAGTAGAATGATACATTCCATTATTCATGCCTGAAATTTTGTCAGGAAACAAATATGGCTATTTTTTCACAAATTCATTTGTCTGTTCTGTCAGAAATTCGTGAGGTCTTCATACTGTTTGAAAAGTGACAAAAATACCTGTGTAAATAAATTTTCTTTTAAATAGTAGTGAGTTTAAACATAAAAGAGCATAACCTTTTCTGTATATAACATCTAATGGATCAAAGTTGTCCAGGGGGTCCAGGTTGTGTTATTGACAGAATTACGTGGTACCTTTTTCCTGTGAAATTATTTTGCATGAGTCAGAGCTGCAACAGTATCCTTGTACCATTTACAAGCAGTTGTATGCGTAGCAGAATTAGCTATATTTTATAGTTTAGCAATTTTATAACTAAATTTTTATAACTATTATTTTGAAACTGAAGAAAAAAAAGGAAGCCAATCTATAATCAGAAGTTTTTTATTCATTATACCTTAGTGATGGAATAGCATCTGAATCAGTTTAATCTATGTTCTGTAGCAGCAGCTTTTTAGGATGGTGAATGTTTAATTGTAAGATGGCACATATTTTCTATTTCTGCTAATGTTAATGGCCTGAAACCATGGCATGTCAAAGGAAGCTGTACAAATTAATTTATGTGGTTTTTTTTCAAATATACAGTAACATGAAGACATGTAAAAAAAAAGCACATTTAAGAGATACACATGCATAGAGTTGATGGAGAAAATTTGCACCATACATAACTTGTTTTTCTTAGTAAAGATTGTTCCACAGATTAATCTAATCCACTTAGTAAGTGGGCTTACTAGATTTAATTGCTTTATGGAGTGGTTAAAATTTGTAGAATGGCTAAATTTTTTGAAATGTATGTGACATTAAAGTCTTCTGATAATATTTATCATTGAGCTGTTCATATGTTTTAAACATAATCTTGTAGCTCAGTAGTGTCAGAGAGCGTGCCAAAAGTGTAACTTTTTGAGAATGCCAATAAAAACCCCTAGCTGGAATAGCTGAATAATACTTGCATCATTTTCCTGGTAGCTTTACCAGTACTTGGGTTCCCACATAGCCGCTTGTCAGATGTTTTCCTGAAAATAACAGATATTTTGGTTAGTTCAAGGACGCTATCAAAATAAAGTCCTTGCCAGTATCCTGAGTCATTGCCATACCCTGTTTCCGTTCTTAGGAAGCTCTGTCTCATCATTTGATTTTGTTGCCAAAACCAATTGGGAGGTATCTTTTTGAAGGACTGTGCAGTACTTCTTGATACTTCATATGAGCAAACTTACTCATTCCAGTAGAAACCTAGATGCTGTTCTTATATTGGAAAAATTGATGTGGTTTTTCTAAGAATCTTCAAAGCAGAAATTTTTTCACTTAAAAAAAAATATTTAGGGATGAAGTAAATTCACACTATAGTAGGGAGCCTTATGAGGAAGGGTCCATTTTGCAAGACATGAAGGCAAAACGTGACGATTACTCAAAAGGACATAAGCATGTATGTGGATGCACAGAGTTTTCATACAGCAAAAACGCCTCATGATAGAAGATCCGAGTTCTGTGTTAGCCTGGAATTTGTAGAAATGCACAATTTAGTTTTACACTTCAAATCTAAGCAAGTGGTGTGTTTTAACATTTTGAATTGGTTTGCAGTTTCATTCATCCTCTTGCAATGCTGCAAAAGTTGCATCCATAGTCATGCTATGAGGATTTTGAGATAGCTGAACTAAAACTAAGTATTTTGAATGGAAGAGTAGAATTTTAACTTTATACTTCATTTGAGGATTCCATAGGTAGACAGTCATTTCTGAATGTTAATAATCTTCCCCTGGTCATCAACATTAATTTCTGCAATTGTGTGGGGTTCTGAGTTTCTCTGAATCCTAAAAATTCCGTTTGTTCTGTCTTATTCTTCACTTGTGTCAGTAATAATAATTTTCCACTTTTCTTCAACATTTGAACATTGCACTGAATTTTGGTTGAGTGGGACAGAGAAAGTAGCAGTGTTCCTTCGTGGACACACAGTGTTTAGAGTGGAAGGATAATAAAGAGCCTAGCTCTATTTATTTCTTTCTAATGTGTTTGATGTATTCTGCCGCTTATCACAAAAGCCAATCTAGTAAAATTACAGTGAACTAATTTTTAGTCCAGTGTCATGCTTTGGTGGCAGGGCTACAAAGTACATGCATAGGGTCTGTGGCTTTGAAAAGTAGTATTAATGTGGTACTGTCGATATTCCCATTTAGATAAAAGAGGTAGTTCTCACACTGACTTATATTGAGGAGCGTTTCTCAGGAGTATGGAGGAGATTAAAGAGCTGGACAATACTTCCATTTTTACAGTGAGCTTCCATCTGATTCAATTACAGGTTGCTATATCAAATGGTGAAATCATAGATTATCATTGTGATTAAAGATTTATATGAGTCATGCATATGATGCTAGTAACATGTACTGAATGAAATTTAGATTTGCAGCTAATTGGCTGCCATTACCTTTTTAGAGAGAAGACATTTTAAAGTTTTCAGTTGTTTACACATAGTATGCAGCTTTGGTGGTTTTGCTGTGCTTAATGGGTTTGCTTAATAATCTTGCATATTAGCACTTTTTTCCTCAGTACGTGCTCCTAGGCAATGTTTCCAGCTCTTCATTTCACTGAGACTGTACCTTCCCCCTAGATTACCTGTGACTCACTGTATGAATCAAGACTGGAAGTTTCATTCTTGACTCATCCTAAGTAAAGGTTTCCACTAATTTTAACTTTCTCCATCAAAACAGTAGAGGAATAATGACTTAGTAAAGTAAAGAATTCTCAGAAATTAGCAGTGACAAGTATTTCAGATTGCTGGGAAGCTGTTTGAATTAGAGAATCCCTAAAACTGCAAATCTGTTAAGCTTTACTGAGTCGGGGTCCTGTGTACAAGTTTCATAAAACTGATATTTGTCTGAAGACCAGCGATTAAAGACATTCTTTTAGAAAGCTGGGCATTTTTTTCTTCACAGAGCTACAGGGATAATTAGGTTTCTGTGTTTGCATTAGTTCACCTGTTTTCTTGTAGTAGTTTGTATGTCTTTTTTGCTTTTCTGCTAGGATAGGCTATCTGGTCTCTACAGATCATCCTTTTTGGCTGGTTCTTTGCCTTCCAAAACAGGAACAGAGGAGGAAAGATTCAGGATCACAAATAAATTATCTGCCAAACTATTATTTTTTCAGTGGGAGATGGGCACAAAACTGTTCTACGTTCTCTTGATAAAGTTCACGATAAAGGCAGTAGTGCCTTCTCCACACTAGGTAAGTGTTCATTACACATTGAACACCTGGAAGTTTTACTCATTGTATTTCTATTAAATTCTTGTTGTACAAGGTAATTTCTGAGTAGACTGGTCTTGGTTGAGTGGTTCATTGGGTCATTTCTTAGGTATGTATGTGAGCAAGCCCATCACAGCAAATAATTTATGGCCAGTTAAAAAGTATACTTACAATAATATTTAGGAAGTATTTTAATAAGACTCAACAACAAAGAGAAAAAAAAATCAAAAACCAAAACCAAAAAAGCAGCAGTTGTTGGTGAACCAAAAGGAACTTCATTGCCCAAAATTGGAAAAACATTTTTATGGAAAAACAGTATATGTAAACAATATTCAGTAATATGTACAGTCTTTTTGCATCTTTATTATAGTACATCATAGCAATACCATACAGAAGTATGTAAAGGTCAGAAGTGTTTTTCTTTAAGAAGTAAACTTTGTGAACTCTTTGTATCTGGGCCTGCTGATGGAATTCAATGTTGTTACCATCCCACAATTTGAATGGCGCCGATGGCATCGTAGAACTGCAGATAAAAGCTTTGAAGATGTCAGACTGCTGCAGAATGTGTTTCACAATAGTTCTCCCCTGATTTTCCAGGGAGGTATAAAGTCCGCTTTCAGCATGACTAGAGTGCTTGGTGTTTTGGAGCAGCCTCTCAGCACCGAGACTGATGGGGCTGGAGAGCTCCAGGCCTGAGCAGTCGGAGAAGGCTGGAGATGCAGCTCTGTGTGTCACCCACCCTGAAGGCAGCTTGCAGAGGTCCTCTTTTGGACCTTTCATTCCTGCTCCAATGCCATCTTTTATTTAATTGTTTTAAACAAATTCAGTGGGCATGGTTTAGGATGCAGTTTTGAGGCTTAAGTTAATCCAAGATGAGCTGCTGTGGTCTGTCCTTTTCCTTCACTGCTTTGTATTGTACAATGAACCAGTGAAGGAAGCAGAACAGGCCAAAAAGAGCAAAAGGTTTTTTGGTTGGTTTGTTGTTGTTTTTTCTTCCTGGGATTATTTTTTTTGGATGCTTCAAGACCCGGAACTGGCTGGTTTACTGTCATATACAAATGAGGAGACACAAATTCAGTCTGGCATGGACTTGTACACCAAGGCTGAGACAAACAACTTGTTAAAAATGGGGATATTTTGTCATAGTCTTGTTACCAAAAAACATATTCTGGAATTACTAATTTTGTAGGTTTTAGTTCACATGCCATTTCATGTGCTTTACTTCTCCAGGTAGTCTTTAAAATATTCTCAACAAATTGAAACATGGTTTAGTCAAAGATCAGTTTAGGTACAAGTTGATATAGGTGAGATTTAGCAACCTCGGAAAAAAAAAAGGTAAGGTACCGATAGATAATTTTCCAGGCATCTAGCAGCTTTAAAACCTGAGGCACTCAAGATCCCAGCACATGTTTCAGTGAGCAGTAGTGTGCCAGCAGTTGAATATTTCTCACTGGAGACTCCTGCACTGTGGATTTTTCTGTTCGTAGCATGTAGTCTGACTCAGTCTGACTTATATTACTGGAAATAATGTAGAATGAAGTTTGTTTAGTTAGGCAGCATCTGTACATGAAATCTTTTAATCTGCTGTGGATTTAGTTATTTTGGTTATTTAATTGCCTTTAAAATGCTCAAAATGGGTAAAGTATCTCATATATATGAAGAAAAAGATTATATCATTTGATTCTGGAAATAGTTCATTTAACTCTACAGTTACTCATTTAAGAGGTTGAAGATAGAGTCTGTATTATGACAGTCAAGTACCAAGTTACTTTACCACATTACAATAATGACTTTTTATTGTTCATACATTGATTCATCCTCTTTTAAAAAATTATGCCTAAATTTTTCTTTTGAGGCTTTGTTGAATTCCAGTTTGAGTTATTGACAGATATTTGGCATTTTCCTTCTGCATGTTTTCATTTATTTTACAGAATGCTAAATATTAGTCAATGGGAAAATATCCAAGTTTACTCTAATGGGAGTAAGTAACTTTGTTAAATTTCTCATGTTTGGAAGTCATATTAGTGAATGATATTTCTAATATTTCCATATTTAATACAATTAAATTATTTAAACTGCATGGAAATGTGACCAATAAGTGAGACTGGTAAAATTAGTCTGACACCAAAATCTTGATACTGAAATGTAAGAGAATGTCACAGAATTGTAGAATCAATAAGGTAGGAGAAGACCTCCAAGGTCAAGGTCATTGAGTCCAACTTTTGACCAAGCACCACCATGGCAACTAAACCATAGTGCTGAGTGCCACATCCAGTTCTTTCTTGAACACCTTGAGGGATGGTGATTCCACCAATTCCCTAGGCAGCCCATTCCAATGCTTAAGCACAGTTTCAGTGAAGAAATTCTTCCTGATGTCCTAAGTGAACCTCCTCTGGCACAGCTTGAGACTGTTTTCTTACACTTTCAGTATTAGCCTGGGAGAAGAGGCCGACCCTGACCTTGGTTCCATCCCTTTAGGCATTTGTAGAAGACTAAACAAACCTACCTCCTTCAGTCACTCCCTGTAGGACTTACCCTCTAGACCCTTCACCAGCTCAGTTGCCTTTCTCTGGATGTACTCCAGTGTCTTCTTGCACAAGTCCAGTTAGACAACATCATCATCTCTAGGCATAGGAGGAGATCAGCTTGGTCAGGCAGGCTCCGCCTTTCCTAAACCTCTGCTTGGCTGGGCCTGATCCCATGGTTGTCCTGTACGTGCGCAACACTAGGGTCAAGTTTCAGCTATTGCTTTTGAAAATATCCAAAAGAAATATGCAAGAAGGCTCTCATGGAAAAATGTTGTTTCTTGGCTTTAAACAGAGAAAAAACCCAAAACAGTGCCCCCTCTGAGCCCACATTCCCCCCCCAAAAAAAACCCACAAAACAAGAACAAAAACCAAACCAAACAAAAATAAAAAAAAAAACCCCAACAAAACCAGAAGAAAGTATGCAAAACTGTGTTTAAACCCAATATTTTTTGTATAAAAGCAAAGATATTAACTTAAATTTTGAATTTAAATATGAAGAATAACACCAAAAAGCTAATGCTTTTCGTAAAAATAGTAACAAAAAAAGGCTGTGAAGAAGAAAGACTCTGCCAAATTTCAGCCTGGTCTTTTTAAATTGAAAGCCTTTATTTGGAAAGAAAAAAATTGAACACAAGTTTCTTACTGGCCTTTACAGGGTAGCAAAATAAACATATTGTTTGTATTAAGATGAAAAAAAAATAATTTTGTTGGCATTAGGAAGGATTTAGCACTTGGATATCCAAATGTTACAATTGGAACATTTAACAGAGCTTTGATTTATGAATATTTGCATCAGTGTTTAACAGAATGTAGCCTCTTACTTTACTTTTGATGAGCTGGGAAACATTGCACAAAGAAGCTGAGTTTGTATTGCTCCTTGCCATCACAACTTGCATGTAATTCCTACAGTATTGTGAAAACTGCAGTTCCCATCTGAAGTAATTCTGTAGGTCCAGAAGCTCATATACACAATTACACTTCAAATTGGCATCATTTGTTTTGCAACAGATTCTGTTTGAAAAGAAAACTCCTTAGAGGGAAAAACCCATTTGACTTTTATGAAATAAACTACTTCAGGCATCTCTGCTATTTTTGTTGCCTCATTTTGGCTTGATTAATAGTTCCCTTTTGGAGGACAGCTTTAGGTTCATTTTATAAAGGACTCTTTCTGCAGTTGGATTGATACAAGTAGAAGCAATCTGTCTTGATTTAATAAGAGGACTGAAGTTTTAATTTGGAACTTTATTAGACTGGAGGACATAATTAAATAGACAGATATGTTTGTATGTTTGCCTTTCATTATATTTCCATGTGAAATTAATATGTCAATTTGTGAAATAATTTTGATAATGGTCAGAATTAAATTCAGTCGTGTAACTCATATGCAAAACATAATACAATTATTTTAGTTGGAGTGTTCAGTAGAACAATGTGGCAAACAAAGGTTTATTAGATAACAATGATACATTAATTAAATTTCCAAACTGCTGGAAACTTCTCAATACAGTAGATGAAGTACTTAGTACCAAGGAAGAAATTACCCAGTGTTACCTTTGTATTTCCAGTTTAAGCATAATGGAAAACAAAAATGGAACATATTCCTTTTCTGTAACTTACTTTGTCCACTAGGCAAGACTTTTATTTCCATGTAAATATTAATACTTATTAGAAAAGGAGTAAAACTTGGTCACATACAACAGTGATGGAGCAGATGTGATTGGCACTTTGATTTTGTGGTTTCACACTTGTGAGTCTTTCCATAACTTATGTAATGTGAAGCATGAGCTCATGATTGGCTGAAGAGTTTTGATCAGAGTTAAGAAATGACTGGAAATTTTACTTCAATAGTGTCATTATATGACCATAATTAATATGAGAAGCTGGAAAAAATATGCAGATGTAGATGCTTTTCCTCTAGAGCGGCTGCACTTCCAAATATTATATTGCCTACAGTTATTCTATTAATTAAAGGATTATTCAGTGAAATACCAGAAAAAGAATATTAAAATGTTTATAGTGAAATTTGCACATGCTTACATTGTTTTAGTTGAAAATTCTTGAGAGATTAAGAAATATAATGTAGCAATTCTACCAATTGTTGTAAAATGCTTCTCTTTGATTTGGTAAAAGTGTTAATTATTGGTCTAAAGTATTAGGTTTTGTGTTTACCTTTTTATTTTATTTCTGCTTTTATTTTGTTCTATTTTATTTATTTCACCTTTTTATTTTATTCCTGCTTTTTATGGAGTAAAAAACTTTGAAGACATCACTACCATCTCAGTATTGTGATCAGAAATGGAAAATAAACAAGACTTACCTGGTTAAAATTGCAGTGACCTTAGATGAGACTATATGCCAATGTTGAAAAGCAAATCTATTTATTGATCCTTGATTTTATGATGTACTTATCTCTGTGTGTTCTACAGGACATGCCATTTCCATGCCCTTTCTCTTGGTAGATATATGTGCCATATGCCCTAGTGAACTCAAGAGGTTAAGCTAGTAAAGTTACCCATCTCAACACATGAAAAGGGAGAATTAACCACAGTTCCCCAGCTACCAGTGTAGCTTTCAACACCTTTTCTATGGTGTATAGTATTGATGGGATATATAACTGTGAAAGGACAAGAAAATGCACTGAAGTGATCTAAGAAGTAAACTATCATCTTGATATGTTTTTTCAAGCTATTGAAAACCTTTCCATATTGCAACTTATTCTGACAGTGAAACTGTAGAATACCTCTGATTGAAGTACCATCTGGTTATGCTCAAGGCTTTAAAGCTATTATCTCAGCTTAAAATTTCAGCGTCCTATACTTTTTTCTTCACCAAACTATCCATTTTTAAACCACAAATATTTTTCCAGTCCTTTCAGATTTTATCTAAAAGTATATTTTAACAGTATTTAAATAGTTCTTAAACAATAACAATTTATCTTGATAGATGACATGCTGTGTTTTTTCATTTTATTTTAATTAGCTATTGTGGAACCAAATTCCCTTTTGTTTTATTCCTTTGAATACTGTTTAATTATAGTTATCATGCCAAATATCTTAAAGGTTATTTTACCAATACAGTTTCATTTAACATAAGCCATGTGGAATCAATAGTCCTGTTTCCTAAAGTGAATGCTTGGAAAATCTTACATTCATATGTTAAGAGTACACATCCTTTCCTCATTAGCTGGAAAGTACAGGGATTTTGGCACAGGTTCTGTGTGGAAGCATTGTGCAGCTTTTATATGGATTTTGTTTTTAGCCTTTGATGACACTGTTTAGAATAGGAAGTATCTAATAAGTAAAGCATTTTGTCTAATGTGCTGCCAGTGTGTTTAATATATGCCTGGAGGTCTGAAACATTATCTTCTCCACTATAGTAATATGCATTTAATTCTCTGAAAGCAGAAGGTCGAACTTTTAAAAGGGACTCAAAGTACATTTTCAACTAAAATAATTTGAACCACATGGGATAGGGGACCAGAGTAATGTACAGTTGGTTTTTATGGTTTAATCATGATCATGTTAATGCACACCAGTAGCTAATTAAAGAAAACTTTTATTGTTCATTTTAAATGGGTTATGTAAAGAGTAAGAGAATTGATATTATACAGCCCAATGATAAATGTTACCATTACATTTGCTAGCAGCAAGATGATATTGCTGTTCTTGACATCTTTAAAGTATTGACCCATTTCTTCCATAACAGAGCAAAGAATCTTTTTAGAGTTGTTATACTGAGATTTTTCCTTCTCATCTTCTTATCCCATTAGAGGAATACCTAAATGCTTCCCGAGTTTATTACTAGGCATATCTTCAGATTAACTTTGAAATATTGTTGGAAGGCTTGATGCTCTACTGAGGTGAAATTGATGCAAGAAGTTCCAGTGGTACTTCTGCACTTTTATTTCGTACCCAGTTGTGTTATGTACAGCTGTCTTGCAAATCATTATCCATGTGTTTCAACCTTTATAATATATGTGGTAAGACCCTACATAAGTCAAAGTTTCATTGTGAAACTGGGTGGCATGGAAAACCGTAATAGGATATGGTGTCTTTCACCTTTTGGGCACTGGTTCATATTCCATACTGCTTAATACTGAGCAGAAATTGCCTTCTGAGTGCTGTTCAGTGACCTGCATGAATTGATTTGGGGTCTCAGTAAAGTTTCTGTAGTTGAATGTCCGCATAACAGGAAACTCGGCAGTTGGGACCAATTAGCACCCTTGCAGCAGTCTGCACAGAGAACCTATAGCCTGGCTGGTGATGGAGGCAGAGCTACTTTCTTACCTTCCTAAAGGTGCTTTGTGTAGACCAGAACATTTTATTAAATACTTAGTGATTAAAAGAGGCAGAGGAAAAGAACTAGGCTTCAACTCAAATCTGTTTAGGTGTGAGAAGAGAGGATCCATTCAGAAACCAGAAGTACTGTGATTTCTTCCTCCACTTTATCATATACATGTGATGCTTTTCTCCCTGGAAGGTTGCCACTTGGTGGATGACACTGTATTTTCATTTCCTCTGGCCAAGTCATGCATAATCTAAATGTCAGGTAGCTGCAGAAATTTCTTCTGCATAGAGGAGAACAAGAGAATGTCATGTAGTAACCATAAGAGTGTCATTCACCACTGAATCATGCTTTCTGAAAACATTTTTCATTAGACTTTACTGATGTCTCTGTAGCAATTTAAAATTTCTGAGTTTAGCAATGCCCTCAACTTAATTACAGGCAGCATTTCCATGAAATGATATGGCAGGATTTTTTCACAGCTCCATCTTTTCTTTCTGCTTGCCCTCAATACATGAGCAATGAAAATGCATATTTTTAAAATTCCATATGCAGAGTTTATAATGAGAGATGTCAAAATAGCTGTTCAGTAGAAAATATTCTGAAATATTCTTTTTCTGCCTTTTCTGTACCAATTGGTACCATATGTACCAATTTTGGAAGTGCAATAGGTGCAGGATATGGGTGAAGCACTTTATAGTTTACCAGGCAGAGAGGCTGAGGTGTAAATAGCCTAACTTTGCTAGGATATCAGGAGGAATGAGGATTTCTTGGCTCACAATGTAGTGATTCATTAAAATGGTCTCTAGTTATTTTTACAGAGGCAACATTAAAAATGATATCACATTTACAAGTCAGTGATATGAGTCTGCCATAGAAAACAGCCACAAAGAATTTTATTGGTTATTTGAAAAATATGTACATGAGTGAATCTGAAAAGATTGTAACCAGAGCTGGCAAAAACCTTTTCAAAGAAAATCTCAGCTAGTTAATGGTTCTGGTTTAGGATTTCCTCTGTAATACTTTTTCTAGTATGTTTATTCCTTTAAAGGAAAGGAGAGGGGATTGCTCCCTTTGTTCCATAAAGCACAATATAAAGGAAGATTTTAAAAGCCTGCTTTTCTTTACCTCCCTCATAACCCAATTTCTGCAATACATGTAGAATCTAATACATTGCTGCATAAAGACCACAAAAATTTGAGGAAATTGAGAAATTCACTGTCCTTTATTCCTATCATTAAGTTGGTGATAAATTATTTATTTTTAATTATTTATTTTTAATTAATTATTCTATTTTGAAGCAGAAGTTACAGTACTGTTTGCCCTAGTTCATATTTCACTTTTTGAAGATTCATTTGGATGGACAAGATAAGGAGAAATTATTGAAATAGGTCCTGCAATGAAGAAATTAAATCATTGAGTCAATGTGCAGAGTCAGCTAAAAAAACCTAACAGAATACTGGACATCTGGATGGAGATGGAGAACAAGACAGAAGAAGCATTTCACTTTTGTAGAGAACTGTAGTGGTTCCACTTCTTGGGTGCTTCATAGACTACTCAAGAAGGCCATAGTGAAGTTATAGAAGTAGAAATGGGAGGCTAAAAAGATTGAAGGTGCTGGAGCACCTTTGTGAGGAGGGACTAAAAAGGCTGGGATTTCAGTGTCTGAAGAGGAGAAGGCTGAGGCGGGCTGTGGTCGTACTTTACAAAGTCATAACAGCACTAATAAAGCTGAATGTGGACTTCAACAATTCATATGCTACAAAAGGTTGAGGGAAAGCAATGTCACTCAGAGGAGATAGTTTAAAACAATTTTTAAAAAATTGGAACTTGTTGGCCCTGAAGGTTGTGAAGAACAGACACTGTCAGTGTGTTCAGAAAGGAAGTAGATGAATTCATGGACAAGAAGCCCAGAAATGGTTGCTAAAATGACCACACAAACATGTACCTCTGGCATCCTACATGCAGCTGCTGTAGAGGAGCAGTTTGCAGGAAGTGGACAGAGTTTCTGGTACTTCTTAACAGAGTTTCCTCCTGGTGCTGTCGAGAACAGTGTACTTGGCTAGATGGGTTAGGAATCCAACCGAGTTGGGCATTTCTTATGTGACCTCCTGTACAGAGCAGAGCAGCAACTCTACTGCAGCAGCACAGATGGAAGTGTTAGTTGTGCTGCGGAAGTTATACAGGGTGAATGTATGACTTTAACCTTCATATGAATCTGAGTAATTAGTCATATATCAATTATTATTGAATTTTTGCAGATTGTTTTTTTGCCACATATTTTAGTATATGCTCCCCGCCTTGTCCTCAAGCTTTTGATAGGACTTCTACTTGCTTCATGAGCAGTATTGCAAATGGTTTTTACTGAAGTATTTCTTTGTCTTGGAATATCTCTGTCTCTTGAGTTGGGACAATAAGGTCTCTGGACACAGCCTTGCAACTTTTTACTTCAGTCTTGCACTCTTTTTGTTTGTCAGTGGTGTATGTTTTCTTTTTGAAATATTTTTATATGCAATGATTTCTCACATGAAACCCTATGACTGTCACAGCCAATACCCTTTCTAGTCTTGGTAAACTAAGAACACATTCCCCTCACCGAGATAGTCTTTAGATAGTTTTGATGTTTCCTTTAACTTTGGTGTTTTATATAAGGCAACTGCCTTCCATGACTCTTAAGACTCTTAACATCCATTTTTCTCCAATATATTTTTCAATACAGTTCAAATTATAATTTCCATTTAGTCTTTATGATTGTGTAGTGGATTATGATTATGTTCCATTTCATCTAATTACAGTACAAAATTTTAGTGACAAAGATGACTTTTTGAGCATCAGTGCTCAAAATTGGAAAACAATTCTAACTAAACTTTTATTTGCAATACATTATTTTATAGATATATTTTATTATATTAATCTGTAAATATTATGGATTAATATTATATTAATCTATAAATTAATATTATATTAAACTATAAATTTCTTATAAATTCTTTAAAGTTTTTTAATGAAGACTTTAATTTTTTTAAATGGTTTCCAAGCTTAGAAATCCTTACTGCTTGGTTGGTTTTTTTCACTTTTACTTTTTTTTGGGTCTTCAGCTATTGTGAGTCATCATTTCATTGGAACAGACACCTGCTGTGTTTTCATGAGTGATTACTGTGTTAAAGTTAACTTGGCAGATTTTTTTTATAATTCTCTCTTTTGACATCATGTTTATGTAGTGATTTTTTTTGCTGTGACTAAAGTGGAAATAGCTGGAATATGGATATCAAAGTTAATATAACATTTTCCTTTGCAGGTTTCCAAGCAAGAACAGAAGAAGATGGATGTGGCTGATGGAGGAACAGTTGAGACTTCTTCCCGGTACAGCGGGGCTCAGGACAGTGGAATTGGCAGTGACAGCGTTAAGATCAGGATCATTCAGATAGAGCAGCACAGTGGCACCAGCCAGCACCGCATTGCCCAGCCTTCCCGCCAGTCTTCCATCGTGAAGAACCTCAACTTCATTCCCTTTGACATTTTTGTCACAGCAAGTCGAATCTCATTGATGACGTACTCATGCGCTGCCTCACCTAAATCAAAATCAGTGCAAGATCAGAAAGATGGTGAGAAGATAAGCAAAAGCTCCTTGAACCTTCCAGAAACAGTCTCAGGCAGCAGCCATGATACCAAGAAGCCCAGTCAGCCATGCATCTCTTCTGTCACAGCAGATGATCTTCTGAACAGTAACCCTCCCCTGTCTGCTGGCAGAAAACCAGGTCTTCTGTCACTGGAGAGCCTGCACGCTTCCACAAGGTCATCTGCTCGCCAAGCCCTGGGCATCACGGTTGTACGGCAGCCTGGGCGCCGGGGAGCGGGGGACATAGAGCTGCAGCCATTTCTCTACCTGGTTGTGTCACAGCCCTCTGTGCTCCTCAGCTGCCACCACAGAAAGCAAAAAGTAGAAATATCAGTGTTCGACGCTGGTCTTAAAGGAGTCACCTCAGACTACAAGTGTACAGGTAAGAGCATTTAACATCCATTCCTGGTTATAACCATGAAAATGATTGCACGTCTCAGAAGTTACAGAGGGTGGTGGAAAACAGAACTTCAGGACATCTTTAAATATCAGTCACTAAATATATATATTTTTAGGATTATGCCTCACAGCTGAATCAAGTTAAGTGTGTAAAATGTTTGAAATTAATTAAGATCTAACCTTTTAGCAACCAGTTCTTCCTGTTTCTTAGTACTGCTTTCTCATTACCGGTTTGTGGCAGGGATTGTTGCATTGCTATAACTTCTCAAAGTTTTTTAAGGAAGTAAACGTTGTAGGCCAAGGTAATTTCATAAAGAGCATTATTTTATGACTGAATGTCACAATATTTTCCTATACCAGCCTACCAATAAAATCTAAACACTGTAGAATCACCTGGTGTTTTGGACATAAGCTGTAAAAAAAAATAAGTGATCTTTCAGACAGCATCAAGTGATGTCATGTATTTTAAGTTTTCATTCAATTGAGCAATAGGGTTTTGCAGCAAATTCCATCTCTTAAAAAATGCGCTTTTTTTAAAATTCCATATGCAGAGTTTATAATGAGAGATGTCAAAATAGCTCTTCAGTAGAAAATACTCTGAAATATTCTTTTTCTGCCTTATCTGTACTGCTGAAGAGAGAAATCAAATGATTGCAATTCATTTGTCTAGCAGTCAGTACAAGGTATACTGATTTCATGAGATATATCATTATGGAGTGTTACCCCAAAAAATGTAAATGAGTATGCAGATTAACATACAGCCAGAAGGATATGGGGTTTTAAATTGTTTTCTGAATGAGAGCTGTGGGTACTGCTAGTTCTTCCTTGGTAGTATTCCCAGCACAGTAGTTGTGAAAAGTACTTTTCTGTGCAGCTTTACCCAATCTTTGCTGAATAAGATTGTATCTTTTGAAAATTAGCATTAAAATAACATGCTTTTGCAAAGGACTAAAAATGCAATCAGTTCTCAGAAGTCTGAATTGTATTGGAACTTTTAAGAGGGATTAAACAGTGAAAAAGATTAGGCAGTGGAAGAAAAGATACTTAAAACAGGGAAATTTTTTCTCTGCTATATTTTATTAATCCTTCTGTTTTTGTCTTTCTCTGCTGTTCCTTTTCTCTCTTGCCTTGAATGAAACACATTTGTGTCATGAATTTGATTGACTCTAGATTCTGTGTATTTCTTATGTACTATGTAAAATGTCATTGCAGCAATTAATTTGAAGCAAACTCACAAAGCAAAGCTTGAAAGAAGCTTGGAGTAGGTCTAAGAACACATCTTCATTAAGTTAGTGCTTTGGAAAGATGCAATAGGACTTCTTCATGTCTCATGTGTGAGGCATTCAAGCGTGTCCTTGGTACAAGCTGCCGCCACCAATGAACTGGACAAAGTTCTGTCCATTCTGCTTCTACAATTACCTCCTGAAATCTGACACCATCTTCATGTATATGGCAGCAATTCTACAAAACACAAGCTGTAATAAAATCTTCTTATAACTTGAAAGTGCATTAGAGAACACAGAAGCATGGCAAGAAGTCTAAATAATAAAGATAGTAGGAACATACAGCCTGAGAGCTGCTCAGTCACCATAGGTTGCTCATTGGGAGACTAAAGATTAGCCATACATGGGTCTTACCCCTTTCTTTGGCTTTAAGTTTCCATGTCAGGCAAATGTAAAGAAGTGTGGAGATAGGACTCAGACATTATGTAAAGGCAGAAGTCCTGGTCTCATACTGCCTTTGTGGGCAGTAAATAAATGCCTTCCTCGTGTATCACAGAATCCTGAGCTTGCTGCCAATGCAGTAGCCCTCTTGTCAAAAGAGTTTGAGAGGTGGTTGCTAAAGTGCTAGTACCTAAAAATACCATCCTAAATGTATTAATAAGTTAATAAAATTAAGGCACACTTCCAGTTACACACTAATTCACTCAGCAAAGAAGGTAGTATAAAGTTTTTATTGCCTCTTGTTTAGGAAGACCTGCTGTGCTGGTAATCACATCATTTAGGATTAACGTTGTCATACCGCTATAGTAACATATTGGTTTTGGAAATTTCTATTTTCCATTTCTAATATGTATTAGAGGGAAAATAGCCATGAACTGTATGTATTATATATATGTATGTGTGTGTCTGTGTGTGTACCTATTACACACACGCTATATATTGCATATAATATAATACAGAATAAGGAGCTCTTTGTGGCATTTTTTGTGCTGCTGTGGTTGATTTCATTGATCACACCAACTTCTCTTGGCATTGTGATTATTTGTTGACAGTTTTGTCTGAAAGAGATGTATCGTCCATATGAAGAACAATATAAAGTTTATTTGAAAGAACCAAGTTAATTTCTCTCCTTCTGTACAATACACATGCACTATATTTCTTTATTTCTCTGTGTATCAAGGACTGGAGAGTGGGAAAAAGGCATAAATGATGTTTAAATTGCAGTGAATGTTGCTAAACTGTATTTCCAGTTAGCCTCTCTAGAAGACTGTTCTTGTGTGTATACATACGCATGCAAGTAACTGTTATCTAACACAAAATGGGGAAGAGAACATAAGATAAATTTAAAAGATATTTTTAACTGGATTATAACAACTGAGGGAGCATATTTCTCCTTGAAAACAAAACAAAAAAACAAACAACCAAATCATAGACCTAATGAAAATATTGTGTGCTTCTCATCCTGTGATGGAGATAGGCAACAGCACAGCAGCAGCTCAAAACTTCAGGCCTGTAACATTGCAAATTTTGATCACAGCCTAAAAATTGATACTTGTCTGAGCAAAAGTAAAATTACATTGTTATAAAGTTTTTTGGTAAACCTATGGGGGTGTTTTCTCATTACTTTAACAAATATGGTTAAACTTACGTAGTTAAGCTATATATGAAATACTTACATTGCATTCAAAACATGCAAATAAAATCTCTGCCATTTAAAATCATTCTATGTATTCTATGCATTCTACAGCATATTCACTGCGTAGGAATGTTTTAAAAATTGTTACTATCAATTTTGGTGTGAAATTCTGAAGACTTGAATACTGTTCGTTCAACAGCCATAGATTTAGGTCTTGTGAAGTATTGTGCCATTTCTTACAGTTTTTATAAAAGAAAAAAATTTACAGTTCTGAAACAAGCCTCAAATCTTTGCAAAGCAGAAGCAAATGCAGAATTCTGTTGAGAAATTTGGAAAGTCTTATTTTTTGGTTGACCTAAGTTCCACAAATACACTTTATGATAAAGAAAATCTGGTGATAGTCGGGATAGAGTTGTGCTTTTCATCCCTCACCTCCCAGTAGCGTACTTCTAAGAAATATTAGCTGTAGGTCAACAAAGATTTTCTAGACTTTAGAAATGCTTCTAATAGGTAATTTGATGACAGTCTCTTTTATGAACCTTTGTATAAAAGAGAATAATAGTTAGTCCTGGGCTGGTGACAGAATTAAGGGCTACTGCTTCATGATGGTTTACTGCTTTGAACTTTATGTAGAAATGAAGATTTTATACTGTTATGAAGCCATATGTATTTTATTTGGGACAAGGGTTTTGTTATTAGTTTTGAATAGAGCATAAAATTCACAATCTTGCACATTAAACTATCACTCCCTTTGTGAGACAGAGCATTGTACAGTGGCTGAAACACCAAATTTCATCCAAAGAACTTGACTCCTCCAACACTAACTGTGTTATTTATTTCTAGCTTAATTTCTGAAGCACAAAAGAAATAAGAACTTAAGAATTAAATAGTAGGAAATAGGCCATTGAAAAGTTCAGCATTCTTAGTTTATTAATTATCAGTCAGTAGCAGCACATTTCCATCAGACCAGTCTCTGCATGTGGGAGCATTTGCCTGCCTGGGAGCCAAAGACCCAATGATTGTGCTTCCTCAGTCTTCTCTACAACCACTTCCACTGGAAAGTCAATTTGTAGGAGGACACTTATTAGGTTCTTGAAATGTTAACTCAGTTTTATTATGGTTGTGCTAAACTTCTTCATTTGTGTTTTGTAATTGTGCAGCTTGATTGCAGGTATACTACTGCAAGGTACAGGAACTTAAAATCAAAGTAAAGAAATTAATGGAATAAATTTTAACTCCTTAATAAGTGGCACTAAAAAGACTAGTTGCTCCTTGAGTTTACTTGTAAGATTCTGTAAAAAAAGACTGAAAGATACTGTAAAATGACTCTTTTTTATAAAATGCTCATCCTATATTTAAAAAAAAGGCATCTGCTAACTGTTAGTTTTTTGCTAGCAAAGTTTTGGCCATTTTTACTTAAATAAAGTGGGTGCAATTGTTTTTAATGTAATCTTATAAACTGCTTTTATAAATATTTTTTTATATCTTTATTTGCTTTGTTTCAGGTAATGTAATCCAGATACAAAATTGCCTCATTTCCTGACCACTGTGCTCTGGGCGTTCTTGAAAAATCTTTTTTCTATTTGTTTGTTTGTTTACTTTCAAAGAGGAGGTTGTGGTGCTTGGTTGTTTCAAGGGAGAGAAATTTCTCAGTAAATATCTGTTATGCATGGAATTTCTTCAACTTCCGCCAACCGCTCATTTGCAAAAAACAGTCATTGTGGGGCCATCCAGAATTATTCTTGATTTTTATTTTATTTTATTTTATTTGACACCCACTCCTTTGATGGCAGGGGGTCCATGAAGAGCAGATGCAGTAGCTAAGACCACATGTAACCTCTGATCTAATGGAAAGCCTTTTCCAGGCTTTTGCATGAAAAGCAGCAGAGGCTGGCTCTGGCGGGCAGCCTGCTTCACTGCCTCTGTGTCAGCCTGTGCTTCCTACATGGCACAGCGAGGATTTAAGGCTGTTTCCTAGCGTGGCATTGAGGGAGTTCTGCTGGACTGTCACCTGTTCCCCTCTGGGTATATTTATTGTACATCTGCAGTCATGGATGAGGGGAGAGCAGTGCAGCCCCCACCCATAAAGCCAAATTGGCCTGGGAATGTGCATTCCTCAGGTTACTTTAAGTGCTCATTTTTGAGCTTCTGACACAGCACTTGCAAGTACGCTAGCAGAAATGTTTTTCCACTTGTGTTCTTTAAATTCCAGTGGAAACCGTTTTGAAAGCAAGACCAAACGTTCCACTTCAGAGTTTCGAATGCAGAGATGATTGCAGCATCATACTGGCTTTTAAAATTGACTGCAGACCAAAATGTGATTCATCCATTGAAATAAAAGCACATTGCCGTGCTCGGCTGGGCTGGGGAGCGTTCCAGTCGAGCAGGCCCCACCGCTGTCCCACTCTCGCGCTCGGTGGCCTTGTCCCCTGCCCGGGGCTCACGGGGCTCTGCTCCCTGAGCTCCCCCCATTAAAGCCTCCCAGATGGCCCCTCTGCTCCCTTAGCTGGCCTGGCTGTCAGCTACGAAGAGGAACAAAGACACATTTTGGAGAATGAAAATCTTCAAGATGCAGAATTTCTCCTGCCTTCCTGGTTTCCTTTCCCCTGAGTCCCTGTTCTCTTCAGAAGTTTGGGGTTTGCTGTCTGCTGTTAACAGAAGACCAAGGGAATAGCAGTGAAATCAAAAGCTTGCAAATTTAAATCAAGTTTAGGAAGATATTTGATAAAGTGAAGTTCGGAGCTGAGGTCTGGATCTCAGCAAGGCTAAAAGTGGCTTTGAATGTTTGGTTGAATTCAAAAATAGTTAGAGATTTTTTTTTTTTTTACTTTTTATTTTAGAGGGGAGGAAGAAGGTAAATGTGGTTCTGTTGAATGTTTCACCTTCTCAGTCTTACAGATTTTAAATTACAGTCTTGAAATTTAAAGTTTTGTTGATGTGTGATAGTTGTCTCACTGTTTTTCTTTTGCTGCCGCAGACAATTTTTTCACATGGTGTAGAGGATAAAATTTCTGGCCATCTTCACTGCTCCTCGCTTCTCAGTCCTTTCTTTTCTCTATCTTGGCTTGCTGTGGAGTAATTCTAGCCTCTCCTTTTACTTATATATGCATCCCCTGGGTTTTCTCCAGCATTTTCTTTATACAAATAACTGCAAATTTAAGTGTTGATTTTTGGGAGAATCATAGAAAATGGAAATGGAAATGACCTATTATAATACATTATTCAGAACCAGTTCCCTGCTGATGCATAATTGTTCCCAATTGTATATTTTATAGTGTTCTGTCAAGTGTATTTTTAAACATTCTGAATGTCTCCATCATTTCCTTGAGAGACAAGAGTCCTTTTTCTAATAGCTCTTCTCATCACAAATTCCTCACTTCTCATTCTAAAATTCTTTTTTTTTTGTTCAGTTGCTTCTCTATTTCCTGTGATTTTGGCACAGGGATTGATTGACTGATATTGCTTTATTCCTTTCCTGATTCTTGATCCTCTGAAGATGCATGTGCTGTTTTCTACCTTAGAAGATATTTTAACAGGGTCATCTTTTGGTTGTTTGACCCTTGAGATAGGTATTTGTCTTACCCTCACACATTTTATTTGGAACTCCCCTCAAGTTTTTGATATACACAAGCATAGTCAATTTTGAAACCTCTGGATTTTAGCTTTCACATCATTACATAAAAACTTAAAACTGGACTATTTGGCTGGATAGCCAAGTTTGTTACCCAGATTCCAAATTAACTCTGTGCTATGGGCTTGGAAGCACTCAAGCTGGCTCTTTGCATGGCCCTTTGATATTATTCACTCTGATGCAAAATTGTCAATGCAATCTCCTGCTTCCAAAATTAGCTGAGTTTCACTTGAACTTAAAAAATGCTTGAACTCAGTAAGACCAGTGCTGGGTTAAAAGTAATATATTTTGTTGGACTTCTGTGTTAAGGTTTCTTCATGTTGTGTTCCTAATATATGAATTTTGGAGTCCTTATCATTCGCATATCCCAGTCCTACAGTGCTGCAGGTGATGAAGAGATGAGAGTGTTGCACTCCTTAGAGATATGTCAGAGCAAAAAAATCTCCTGAGAGTCCCATGGTTGCTTTATTTTTGGGTTCTGTACTTAAGTGCTGCAGTTCCCAGGAGCCTGAGGGGAGTTTGTGTAGTTAATGAAATATACCACAGAGGGATTTTCTGCTGTGTAAGTTCTTTTCATCAGAGATGTTTTCTGCTTGAAAGTGCTACAATTTTGAAATAATTATTAGGTATTTAATAAGGTAAACACATCTTAGGATAATAAAACTGCCTGTAAGTGTATTTTACAAAAGAAGTGTTCAGCTAAATGTAGTGGATTTTCTGAAAAGCTGGTAGAAGATATAGGTTGCTATATACAGTATGTGATGATATCTTCCAGAAATGAGACTAAATAATGGCATATTGCAGTGTTTTGTGCCCTATTTTAGTACACCTAAATATATTAGTACTTACAGAGGAACTGTAATTTAGAGATGAATTTAGTCAATTCACTTCATTGAGCAATATTCAGTCATTTTTACAATGCTTTACGCTATATATTCTGGAAAACGTTAAAATGTTAGCTGCTTATGATGTCTACCAGCACAAAATAAGATATAATTTTATAAATCCAACTCAGAGATCCTTGTTCAGAACAGCTATAAATCTGTGTTTTGGAAAAAGTGTGTACCTTGGTGATAACGAGGATGATGATGATGATGATGATGATGATGATGATGATGATGAGTAACAGTAGTAGTAGTAGTAGTATTGTCAGTATACTAGAAAAATGCCAGACGCAACAAGATATTCCCTAAAACAGTTACTATAGAAAAGAGAGTGTGCCACACAACTCTGGTTATTGCAATTAATTGAAAGGGGTTAAGAATCATAAAAATGTGAAAATTTTCATGGAAAATGTACAGATCTGTTGTATGCAATGACAGCTCTTAAATAACTGTTGAGACCTGACTTTATAAATGTGTAGCAGGAATAGAAGGAAGAAAAGGCTGTAATGTATATGCCATACAGTGCAAATACTGCTGTAAAGTCATTGCCTGAAAATTGATCAAATAAAAACAAAAGAATGTGCTAACTTTTGATCTTTTCCATATAGATCTAAAGTCATGATCAATTGGTTTCAGTAGGTTCTTTGAAATCACATAAGGGCTCATATGTGCCAAGTTTTATATGAATCACATGATAAGGTCAAGAAACACAAATTCCAAAGCTGGCTTTATATACCCAGTCCACATATGACTGTGATACCACAATACCATATGTTGACTATAACAGTAGTATGTAAATCCTGTTCCTGAAAAGAATTAATTCAGTAAAACTCAAAGCAATTATAGCAGTTTTTAATTGACTGAAAAGGAGAGAATAGCTTCAAGAAAATTTCCTTAAGTTGAGGATGAGACAGATATTCAATGAGTAACATAACTGACTTCATAATAAACAATGACTGATTATTTATAATTAAAGATAATGCCAGAATTGAGAATGCTCATAGAAGATCATGAATCCCTAAAGATTAAAAAGCCTCTTTACCCAACTCTTTTTGCTATGTGTGATACGTGGAAAATGAAGACCAGAATAGCCCTTGGATGGATTTAATTTTAATGTGCTTCTGTAGTATTACAGACTGATCAAAGGAGCACCATTCAAGGTGGTACCCAAGAATAGCTACCGGTTAGCTATTGAGGGAAGCTGCAAAGGGAATGGTACAACAGCACTGTTGTCATGCTCTGTTCCTGAGCTCTGACAACATTCTGGGTTTTTTTGCCTTTATAATTTACTTTTCCATTATTATTTTCTCTACTGAGCCATGACAATACAATCTAGTAGCAGGTTTTGAGTGCAGATTCTCTTCTAAGAAGTCCTTAAGTGTCATTGCTTAATCATTAATTAAAGCTGAAATAATGTGCTATTTACAGTCATCTTGTTTTATTGATGTATTTTACTCATATTTTACTTGGGATTTTTGCATGCCTTCTAAATTTTTTGTCATTTGGGCTTTGTCCTCTTACCCATGAGTGTATGCATTATTCTACACATGCATCTAAGTGCAAGTGCTATGTAAACAAGTTATATTATGTATAATATTTGCCATATTGCATTTAAAATTATTTCATTTTGCCCAGTCAATTTTGTATGTAGCATTTTGTAATATATCATATTCCTGGAATATAATCAATGACTGTGATGGTTATCATCTGTAGATCCTGGGAAGACTCTACCAGAAGCTCTGGATTATTGCAAGATTTGGTTGCAGACAGTAGCAGGAGAGGTAGATGCTAAAAGTGGTATTCCGCCTCCTCTTATCACTGTGCAAATTAAAGACTTCCTTAATGGACCAGGTAAGTGCTGCACTTTAATCTTTCTTTTCTAATGTAATCTGTAGATATGCACACATGGACACCGGATGGTGCCTGAGCAACCTGATCTAGTGGAAGGTGTCCCTTCCCATGGCAGGGGAGTTTGAAGGAGATCAGCGTTGAGGTCCCTTTCAACCCTAATTATTCTATGACTCAGTGATATCAGATAATCAGAAATGTTTCTGTAATCAGAAATTGTATTCCTTGCTCACAAATGTGAAATTTTCCTCTGGCAATTACACTGAATGAAAGTGAAAACTGGGGAATGGACAGTCCTGGACCAGTCACTCACTGGTTTAGCGTTTAATTATTAATTTTGTTCCCACAGTAAGTTTAGAAAGGCTGAATTTGTCAAATTTCCAGCAGAATGAAGCCTACCTGCTTCTAGTCTTAGAAAACTGAAATGTTATTGCAGTTGTGTTTAGAAAAGATTACTTTTATAATGTTTCTGAAGATTTTTCTGAACTATCTTCTCTTGGGTTCTTTGAAATCTGGATACCTGGCTCTGGAATTCCAATCACCTAAGTGCTGACATTGTAAATTTAAAAAGTAATAGTGATATTGTGTTTCTTTAATTAATGTAAGTGGTGTAGTGTAGAGGTTTGTTAGCATTTGCATAACATAATGTGACTTGAAATTCCACTCGTAGAGCATCAGAAATTCTTGCCAATTGCATTCACTATTTTGTGAGGATATATTTATAGCTACATTACAGTGAAATAATTGAGGTTATAGTGAAAGTTAGAAAATACATAACTATTTTTTCATTTGCGTATTTGTTATAGTTTGTTGAATTATTTAACCTACTTTTTTATCCTGAATATCCTTACTTCACACAGCACAGTCATTATCAGCCATTTAGTGAGGAGCTCTTGAGTACAGGATTTTCCTGTTCATTCAGTTACCTCTTCATACAGTCTTACAGCACACTATCTAATCTTGGATCTGCAGCAGAATTTCCTTTGCATGCCTTACAGCTGTAACATCTGAGCACTACAGAAATACTAATTTACCTGCACAACCCTCACATGGATGATGGAATACTATGCCCTTGCCATCCACAGAAGACAACTGAGGCACGGGGACATTAAATATTTTCTCATTTTATTAAGGTTATCAATTTAAAACACACCATTTTACTTTTCCAAAGTACTTGAAAATACAGAATTTGATGTTGGAAGCACAGCTCATATTGTCTTTGAGTAAAGCAGAAAGCACTTTTGAATATCAAAGCCCAAGCCATCAAACTGAGTAACCAGTGAATGAGACACATATATTTGACCCCAACTATAAATACTGTGGTTAAGTAGCTTGAAAAAATGTTTTTTGCACACAGGCAGAGGTTTCAAGGAAACAATAAAGTATGTGAACAACCTCATCATTACCCCCTTTTTTTTGTTTCCCAGCTATCTAAAGACATAATTTCAGGGAACACTTCTGTTATATTGGTCCATATTTGGGTACATTAGTAGGCCTTTGAATATTCAGGCCTTACTGCTTACTGTGTGTCCTGCTGCCATTTGAGAAAGAAAAATGGTTAATTGATAGTAATGATGGCTTTTCATTCTAATCAGGAACAGCACAGGAGGGGTTAAGATATCTTCTATCAGGGACCTCTTGATCACTGCTGCCAGAATGGTTTTCTTTTATCCTTCTGCTACCAGTTCTTATATGTCCTCTGTCTCCACATATGTTAGATTTCCATATTCCCAGACCCTTCATTTGTGCATTCCACTTCTCTCAAGGTTCTCACTGTAGTTTCTCGGCACAGCCTTTATATTTAATTTCTTACACAACTGAGGGTGTTTCCCTGATGCTGTCCTGTCAGTAGGACAGATTCCTAGTAAAACTAGCAAACATGGAAGTTGGCACCAGCTTGCAAAGTATATATGCACAAATAGTGTAAGTGTTCACCCCAATTTCACCAGTTCAGTTGTATCTTGCATTAGTGTTAAATCTCTCCCCTCCATAGTGTTTTGCTGAATAGGGAACTGGAAAACCATAAATTAATGCATCATAATCTTCAATCTACTTATTCTTACAAAGCATTTAAAACTTCAGAGATTTCTTCCAGGATCTATTCTTAGCCAAAAGGCTTTCTTTCATCATCTTTTTGCTGCTAATTGGAACTATCATTACACATGACTCAACGGTAATTTCTCTGAACTTTAATGAAGTGTTTGCCAGGGTAGTATAACAAAACAGCTCCACCATCCTTTGCAGATTTTTCTAACCTCAGCTGTTACCACTGAGATCCTCTTCAAATAAACTAATCTTTACCAAGAAGCCTTCCTTGGGGGATGGAAGTTTCATTGGATGAGTAATGGAAGGCTCATTCTGCATGTGATTGCGTCAGAACAGCACATGCAGAGAGTTACAAGAGCCTGACAGCTCCTCAGCAGGCTACTGGAAAATGAGTTACTAACTGCCCTGTGGGACAAGAAGTCCCCTAACCACAGCTTCTTCCAGGGTGAGGTAGCTTGGCCGTCAGCAGGCCTGGAGAAAGTGTTACGCCACCAGATCCTAGCTCAGCTGGCGCTCGTTCTTTGAGGAGAAGAACCTCAGCAAAGCTCCCAAGAGCTCTTGCAAGATCAACAAACAGTATGTGTGATGGGAGACGGCTCAGCTAATAAATTAAATAAATAAAGGCACCAATGGGAGACAGCTTAGCTAATAAATTAAATAAATAAAGGCACTGATGGGAGACAGCTTAGCTAATAAATTGAATAAATAAAGGCACCGCTGGAGTAGAGTTTTGTTGCAGGCCTTGAAAGCTGTTCTTTTTGGTGAATATCTGGCAAAGAATGCTGCTGCTAAGTGACCTATTTTCTAATGACATAGTGTGTGTTTCATGGTCATTTATGTATCTGTGGTTTATAACTGTAGTAAGTGAATCGCTGAAATGCATTGACTATACTGGGAGGTGCTGCCTGTTGGTTACAGATGATCAACTGTTCTGAAAAGTCAGCACATTTTTGAAAGCTGTGCCTATGCAGATAAAAATATGTAGCAGTTGGGATAACTATACGGTTTTCTGTGTCAATTTCAAGTGTTCAGAGTTCAGTGGTTTAATTGTAATACCATTTTTCTTTCAAGATACATTGTTGGTGTGCTGAGGTTAAATTTCAAGTATAAGAATCCTATATTTTATAATGCAAAATACTATCGAGCAGTTAACAGAAAAAAATCTGCAAGTGTTTCCCAATGTTTGCTGTGTTGGATAAAACCAGTATTCCTTGCAAATTGTGTCTCAGCTGAAGTAGATAAGTAGATGGTGTTCCACAGAAAACTCGTATGGTTTCACCACACAGGAAACCAGTTTGTCAGTCTATATTAGCTCAGAGATCAAAAAACTACAGCAAGTAGCTAAACTTGGAAACCACTAATTAAATGAGAATAACAGGATACATTAATGCACTTCTTGCCACATGAGTTGATTATTTTGTACATTTTTGGCAACTAAAGAAAAACTATATTTCTTCCAGATTTAAGGTAATAGGATCCTAGGAGAAATAAGCATTCATCATCAGGCCTGTGGGAACATGCCTCAACTTTAACCCCAGAATGTATTAAAGGACTATTCGTTCTCTTTTTACAGAAACTAATTATGTAAAATTTTTTAAATTCCATTTACATCACTTTACATGACCCTCTATCTTTTATATTCATTCTGTTACTGGGTTGTAGATCCAATTTTTGTCTAATGCATTAAAGTGAACTATTTATTGCTTCAGCATTAGATATAATTCATTTTGTGAGGAACAAATATGACCGTCTTGTTTTAATAGGTTTTTAAAAATTATCCTCTTTACCTTTTAGTCCTCCTGGATTTTTTTAAAATCACCTTTCTTACCTATAAAAGCTGTCTTTGATGTGGTCTTTCTGGATGCAAATGATGCAAGAACATGTCTATGAAGTACAGCTTTATAAAAATTGCCTTTAAATACTTATACACGCAAATTATGGATGATAATCTGTAATTAGTGGATTTAACTTTATAGTGAAGTCCTCTTTCTGCAGTGGTTTCTTGGGAAGGGATTGGGTTAGATGTGAAGTAATGGAGGTTCTTGATAATTCACCTTTATAAATAATTTCTGCAGAAGACAGTATCCAAATAAACTAAGAAATGTTGTGTCCCACTGAAAAATAAAGCGAGAACTGGGGAGCTGGTGGGTTTGTCCTTCATGCCAGTCCGTCCACACATGATCTGGGGACCACGAGGGTCGCAGCAGGGGATCTCGGCTCAGGTATAAAAACAATAATCAGAACTGCACCATGGCGCTCTCTCCAGCCTTTTTTTCCCCACTGTTTGCAGAGGCAACAATTGTATCCATTACCAAGGTCAGTGGTTTGGAGAAACCTGGAAAATAGCAGCTACCAGAAACCCTCTAGAATAATATCTCCAGCAGGTGATAGATTAGTTGGAACAAATTGGAACCATTGCACTTCAGCAATCCTGGTTTCTTTCAAGCTGTTTTAAAAATGTCGTCATTTTAATACACAATATCAGCCCTGCGGAACAGTCCACAGCAGGTTAATTTGAATCATATGATGTATCACTGCCCTCAGCTGACATGAGCTCCGTTCCATGTGTGAAGCCATAATAAATCCATTCCCAACCGAGGCAAATTCCCTGTGAGAAGGTGAACTAATCCAGGCCTCACACTGGCATGTTAGCCCTCCGTAATTGAAAGCAGGGCCACCTGTTCCCAGCACAGTTAGCCTATAGAGAGAAAATTAGCATTAGATCAGATACTTAATATATTGAAAAATCATTCATACTACTTGCAAGTTCAGCTGTGGGCTGCTTAGCATGACATCATATATAAACCTAGGAATGTGCCCACTTGATCCCAGTTTAACAGTTTTGTTAACCATGGTGTTTGTTAACTTTGAAAGGAGAATTTTTTGATTTAATGAGAGCTGACACGTGAGAAGGGGAACTAGCCAGGGTGCAGACTTTTCTAATTAACTCTGGGTCATTTGCAAAACTTTTGAGCTTTCTAGTAGGGCTTTTTTTTCCCTTTGCTCTTTTACAAACAAGTTTTTAAAGCACTGACACTGTAGCCATGAAATTATATATATTTGATTAAGAGGGCAAAGAGAAATATTCCAAACAGGTGTACCAGCCTGTAGGTATTGCTTTGGACTTGACACATCTATTGTCTGTAATATCTGTGTAATAATGAGGAAAATCATCAAAGTAACTTTCTAAAAACACTGTCTACAACACTTATTTTGAATTTCGTTTCTTATATGTCTGAGTACAGAAAATGAAAACTGCACACTGCACCCACATGGATAAGTTGAAAAATATTTTCTTATAATCTTTTTCAGTCTATTTGCATTCTTTTAACGCTTGTTTCAGACATTTGCTCAATTTTCTGAAACATTCTTTTTTTTTTCTTCTTCCCATGTGCTTCTTAATATAGATGTATTATTCAGCAGCTAAGCAGAAAATAGAGGGTTAGTATTTATGGGTTCTTTTCTTTTCCACAAACGTGTTCCATGACCTGGAACAATTTATTTCGTCTCACTAGATTGTGCTTCATCTTCCCTGACTCTCTGTTAAGAGAGTTAATGTTTCCCTTAGCCTGGATTTTCCTTTCATGATAGTGCTTCCTGATGCCCCCACTATAATTTTTGGCCTCAGCATTCAGCCCTTGGCACACTTCTGTATTGTACTGAGCTGTATTTGATAGCTGCACAGTTGCTTAATTTCAGTCATCATCTACTGAATGGCAGTAACCCTCCATTGTTTATTAATGGCATCTTTGGGCTTCTTGACCTACAACAATTTATCTTGCTTTACTTGTGACAGTTTTAAAAAATTAATAGAATTGCATCACTCTGAGCCTTGTCTGAGGTCTCAGAGCTGGAGCTGTTAGTGCCTAAGTGTCACTTTCACATAATGTCAGTGACATACTAGGTCATGGAAGAAGTTGTTATTCCTGCTGGGGAGCACCCAGCACAGCTCAGGGTGATTTAATTCCCTGAAGGCTCTAGTTTGCCATACTGGCCTTGGAGAGCTGCTTCTGTGGGGCTGCAGCACAGACATCAGTGGGTGGGAATACTGAGCAGTGACTACCAGTCTCTTCTAGACTAACTGGCATCTGTCTCACAGAAGCAGAATGCAAGATGGACTGCAGATGGCCTCTGAAGCCTAGTCTCAAGTTTCTTCCTCGTTTTCCCTTGATCCAAATTGGGAATGATGAATTAGAGGATAAAAATAATTAGTTGGGATTCTTCTTGCTTTTCAATTTCTCTTAATTTGTGTCTCTTTTGATGCTTGACCAGACAATTGAGAACAGTACAACTGGTCTTTACATGTCTCTTTCCTATTTTTATAAATTTAATTTTTGCAATTCAGCCATTACCATTTGCTGAAGGGCCACCCTGACTCCAAATCAGAATCAGGGCCCAAGATTACCTTTACCTTCCTCATATTTCCTCTGTTTAAAGTCCCTACATCAGGATGGGTGGCTAAGGGAGAAAGAATATCACTGTTGGTAAACTGTTTCATGCCATTGTCTGCTCCTGTCCTGTTTAGGACTAGGAAATTAAATCATCTTAAGAGTTTAGGATAAATAGTAGGTTTTTTTCTACAGAAGTACTGTGTATTAAGAAGTTTAATATTTTGCAGCCTTCCTGGGGAAGGGGAGAGAGCAATCTATGTCCAACCTCAAGGAGAAAGACCTGGCCTTTTCTGTTTGAGCTGTGGGAAGTAAAAGATCCACTGCTGAATGAAGGTTGTGGAAAATGAATCAGTTCTTAGAAAATGGCATATTTTTCTCTCACACATTTCAATATTTCGTAGTCTTTGAAAAGACTGGGGTCTTATAAATGATAGAATCATTAAGTTTGGCAAAGACTTCCAAGATAATCAGGTCCAACCTTTGTCCTAGCACTGCCATGGCATCTAAATCATAACACTAAGTGCCATGTCCAGTCATTTCTTGAATACTTCAAGGGATGGTGACTCTACCACCTCTCTGAGCAGCCCATTCCAATGCCTGACCACCCTTTCAGTGAAAAAATCTTCCTGAACTAGACTTCCACTGGCACAGTTTGAGGCCATTTCCTCCTGTTGCTTGTTGCCTGGTAGAAGAGGCCAATCCCCACCTGGCTCCAGTCTCCTTTCAGGAAGTTGTAGAGACCAATGAGGTCCCCCTTGAGCCTCCTTTTCTCCAGGTTAAACAACCCCAGCTCTCTCAGCTGCTTTTCATAAGATTTACTCTCCAGACCCTTCACCAGCTCCGTTGGCCTTCTCTGGACACTCTCCAGCCCCTCAAAGTCCTTTGTCTAGGGAGGGGCCCAGAACTGGACACAGCACTTGACATGTGGCCTCAGCAGTGCCCAGTACTGGGGACAGTTGCTGCCCTGGTCCTGCTGGCCACACTATTGCTGATACAACCAGGATGCCATTGGCCTTCTTGGCCATCTGGGCATGCTGACTCATGTTCAGCTCCTGTCAACAGCAGCCACGAGTCCTTTTCCAAGAAGCAGCTTTCTAGGCACCTTTCCCCCAGCCTGTAGCACTGTAAGGGGTTGTTGTGACACAAGTGCAGGACTCTCATTTCACCTTGTGAGCCTCATAGACTTGGCCCATTGATCCAGCATGTCCTTATTCAGCTTATCACTGATTTTCATGGCATTTCCTTTCTGGTATCTAAGATTAAGAAAATACTTTGGTAGTTTTTAAGTCATAGAAGTAGTAACATTTTGTACATTAACTTAGGGGTTATTTTAGAATTTACCTGGACCAACCGTGCTAGGAGCTTTCATTATTTTTGTGTTGCTTGTTCATCCTTAGCCCTCCAAATAAAAAGTCCTTTTGAGTAACATCATTATCCCAAGTTCACAGATGAAAATTATATCTTCCCAATACAAATTCGAATGTTATGGAGAACAAGAATAAAATACTTATAACCCTGATTTTTTTTTATCTGAAGCTCTAAGTAATAAAATGACAAAGAAAGAAATTGCTTCAGACAGAAATTTCAGAATGGTGCTCATAGGTTTCTTTTTATAGTTGTTATGATTTAGTTCAAACAGGCCATATTGAATCCATTGGGTTTTTTGTAATAGATTTCAAAATACATAATAAATGTAAGTAATATGATGACTAATGGGTCAAGTGAAGTTGGAACTTTTAAAATGAGAAAATAGCTGGAAACGGTTTTCAGGAAACTATTCCAGTTGATTTTTGGTCCCCCACAAGGTGTACATTAACATAAAACTCTGTAGAATTGCCTCTGGGACCTGAATTCCCTCTCTGATTTCATTATTCCAAAGTGTTTCTTTTTCCTCCACTGTTAAGTCATCTCCTGGTGTGGTGGGAGCATGTAATAAGTGTAATTTATTTATATTTATCTAATCTCCTTTTAACTCACTAGTTATTTCATCAATCTGTTTCCTAGCTGCTGTTCAGAAAGTTGTGAAGGCTAATTAGAAACTAATAATTGAAATACATGGATTTACTGGGTAATCTAAAGAGAAGTAGTGAAGAAATTGAGGAAGAGAAAGAGCAATTCAAATTCTACACTCAAATGCTGTACTGTAATCAGAAATTGCTTTGATACCAAGTAGTTCCCTTTGCTTTAAGCATAACAGAAATCACTCACTTGATGCACTTGATTTGCAAGCACAGTAAATTTTTCACTTTTTTTTTCTGGAAATAGATAGCACCTGGCAAAATAAGTTATTGCTAATACGTCTTAAATCTAAAGAATGCATCGGGTTATAATTTTGGTAGCCAGTCACTAACAGGCAAAGGAGAAGCTGATGTAATTGAGATTAAAGATGACTTTGAACTACCTTTTGCTCTGTGTTGATTCTGATGTAATTTTGGGCAATTCAAAAAGTTAGTGGAGTTACAGGAAGCCTGTGTTTTCCTACAGGTATAGAATCTGCATAGCGTTATGTGCTGTTCCTCCCAAGGTGTTTAAAATAATCTAAAAAACTGTTACACCTGGATTTTGCACCCCAAAAATTTTTTTCTAGTTGAATCTGTGTGACTCATAGATTTTAAAGCTCTTTTTAGTGCATTTTGACTGTCTGGTGAGGCAGCCGAATATCTATCTTAATCAACTCCTATAAATAGCTCTTCATGTTTCATCAGTTTTCATTGTTCTGTCCATCACTTAAATATATTTTCTTTAGAAGGAATGTTAAAGTTTCTTTTATATTGCTAAGGATAATGTATAAAAGAGGTCAAAGACTAAAGATTGCTCAATTGTGTTTCTTCTTTTCTTTTTGAATGTTTTACTTAAAATACCAAAGAATCTCTTTACATAATCTTTAACCAGTTGTAAAAATAACCGGCATCATTATGAGATAGTTAAAATATTTCCAGTGAAGGTTCCAAAGTCACATTTTCTGCAATTATGCTTCTGGCTGCCACCACATTCTGTCAGGGCTGATTTACTGGATATTAATAATTTCATACAAAACTTTGTCAAGTTATCAGTCATGACAGCCTTTTTCTGTGTAACATGCACAGTTCCCAAACAGAAAAGAGGGAAGTCATTTGCATTTCTCTGGTGTCCTGGTGGCCCTTTTTTTTATTGCCTTTTTGGATGAGTGGCCAAGAGCAGTGATAAAAGCACAGGCCCAAGTGCCCAGTATGTTCCAGCACTGAGCTGCACCAGCACCCTGTGTCTTCTCTACCCTGGCCAAAGGAAGCCCCAAAAGGAGCTTCTACCTTTGTGGTCATCTCCTTTGCCATCCTTCACACTCAGTTTTTGGGTGTGTTAAGCTTTGGGCTAAGCCTTTGGCATCTGTTGAGTCAACTTAGGTCTAAGAAGTTTTTGGGTGTCAGGGAGGTTTCTTGGGTTTTTTCCCCCTTCTGGGCTATATTACCATAGGAAAGTGCTGGCAATTAGATGTGTGTGAGATAAAGCACTTAGATGTGAAAGTTGCCATACCAAGGAATAAGGGTTCTCCTTTACTTACTTAATTATTTAGCAAAAGCGATAAATAGCATCTGTTTATTTTACTCCTTTATTACTGCACTACTAAGGGAGAAATTTTAATTTATAAGGCCGTTGTTTAGCTGTTTTTTTAACATTTCATTTTAAAAACAGTCCATTTGACTATTGTAAATCAATTAATGTCATAAAGTCACATGAGTCTGTAATTTCTTCCTAACTCCTTTCTCTATTCAAAAGAAGGAGAAGTCCAGTGAAGTCTGCATAGAAGGCAGACAAATCCTGGGACATTCCAAGTGCCAAGAAGATGGGGAGTTTTTCCAAAGTATTATGACATTTTTCTTCCCATGATTTTAATTAAAATGTCAATACATAAGGATTTTGGAAAATCTTCTAAGTTGATCTTGTGTGGTTTTGGATGCCTGAAAATCTTCACAGAATCACTGAGATTGAAAAAGACCTCTGAGATCATTGAGTCCAACCTTTGATCAACACCATGTCAACTAGACCCTGACTAAGTGCCATGTCCAGTTGCTTCTTGAACACTTCCAGGGATGGTGACTCCATCACCTTCCTGGTCAGCCAATTTCAATGTTTAACAACCCTCTCCAATCCTGTTTTCTTCTAATGCCCAGCTTTCTAACTCTGGTACTTGCCTTCCTGCTAGTCCCACATATTAGCTAGTGTTTTGCCAGTTCCTAGTTTAGTGTGGAAGGCTTTCAGTGCAAGAGGAAGCATTTTCAGAAAACCAGTAATTAAAGTTCTTAGTTAAAAATAGCTTTCCAGTCTTAAATTTCAGTTAGCTGTAGCTTGTGGAATAGTGCAGACATTTTTCTAATATTGTTTTGGGTTTTTTTAGTTCAGCTATGATGGATCTTACACAGCCATTAATAAATTACTCTTATCTTTGTAGAAAATGTGCCAGATATTTTTGGGGGGAGGGGATCAGAAAAGTACTTTGCCACATGCCTGTGAATCTCTGAAATCAGTATAAACCTGTTCTTAAAAGCAGCTCTGAAACTCTGCCCCTACAGCCCTTTCGTGTTGGTGTAAAAATTTACCTAAAGAATGGGAAAACTGAGCTCATTAGTTTGCATCAGTGTTAGAAGTAAGATGTGGTCCTGGACAACTTGAAACTAGTTTCTATGAAATATTCATTAATCTGTGTAAAACCTTCAGCAGACAGTGTTTCCTGTATATATTTATAATGAAACTCGAAACTAAATAGTGCTGTTTGAACATTTCATCTAGTTTAGATATATGCACAGAATTTTAATCACTTTTGGTTCGTGGGGTTGGGGCAGTGGCAGTGGCAGTCAAAAAGCAGAGGGAAAAGCCCTTTTCCCCCTAACCAGAATAGCTGTCTCATTACTGGTCAAAAACTGAATTTTAAATGAAAAATCCTAAAAACTAAGTTAAAAGCTGGATTTCTGTAAGGAATTGTTACATAATGGTGCTGCAGCACAGAAATAAGTTTTGGCCTTCATAAAATCCTGCTTCCTATCCGTGAAATAATTTTACCAATTCCTACATCTCAGCTACCAAGATATGACTATTAACAATGTTGTTCACATTAATTGTGGTTCCTAAAAATTCTATGAGTCTTTTAATAGTTTGAGAAACACCAAAATCCTTTTTGGTGAGGAGATGAAAAACATTTTAAAAATAATAATGACTTAAAAAAAAAATTAAATCAATACATCATTCCACTCTCTCTGTAAAATGAAGAAATCTAAACGTACCTCAGTTTTTATATTTGCTTTTTATTTCACATTTCATCTTGAAAATGCATTGAAGACTGCTGCATATGAACTATCTAGGAAACAACACAATACACATGTTATTCACTCATTTAAATGAGTTGAAAATGTTCGCTGTTGGCTTTGGAGTTTAGTCAAATAGTTCTTCTGGATATAAAACTCAAGAGAATGTGAAGTATATTTTTATTCTGACACAAAAGAACTGATGTATCTCCCCTCCTATGCACTCAATAAAGTGTGTGTCTTTCAGATAGCTGTGGTGATCCCTGGGAAGAAACGAGAAAAAATCCACTTTGCACCATGTTTCTTCCTTTAAAACTGTACATAGTGATGTTTGCTTATAGTATTTTTCATTATATTTTCATTCAGATTTATTGCTAAAAATACTGTTTTGTTATGTTTTAACATTGATTCAGTCCTTGTAATGAAACATGGTGGAAATATGATGGAAAAGCTATTTTCACTCAATGCTTATATTTGCACACAGCTTGAATAATTGCGCTATAGCTTATCACATTTCTTTCTCTAATTCTCCCCTACAGCTGACATAAATGTGGACATATCAAAACCTTTGAAAGCAAATTTCAGTTTTGCCAGACTTGACCAAATAAACCAGTTCTTGAAGAAAATCGTAACCACAAATGAAGATGTGCCCAGGAAGGAGGCTGCGTCATCAGCTGGCATTATTCCAGATGAGGACATCACTTTGATGTCCAGACACTCCAGTACAAAGGATTTTCTACCTGCAGCCCACACCAGCACTGTACAAAAGGCTTCAATGCAAGAAAACTTGTGGGAAGCCCTTTCCTGCTTCCAGAAAATTTCCATTCACACCGTTCAAATAGTTGTTTTGATGGAAACCATCCCACACCCCAGCAAACCTTGTTTGTTAGTCTCTTTCTCTAACCTCAGTGGAAGCCTGAACATTAAAAGTGGACATAAAACTGCAGGTAAGAGGTTTTTTTAAAGTTGGAAGTGCTACTGGTTTGTGTGAGTAGTGGTCTAGTGACCTTTCAAAGTGTGGGGCATTGCAGGGAACTGTTCCAGCCAACATCATAAATCCACAACAGAAAATAGCAAATCCCTGATAGACTCTATTACCCAAGTTTTCCTTTCTGTGAGGGAGCACCCAAGAATGATTAATTCTGTAGTTAATATCCCCTAGCTTGTAATTACTAATTTATTGATGGAATTCTGGCTGAAATAGGGGTTATGAGAACCACTCCTCTGGTATTCCAATAATTTAGCACATAATTCAAAGGGCAAAATTTTGACAGTTTTCACTCTTTAACTAGATTTTCTTGTTAGGACCTTTGTTTCTGTCTTAAAAAAATGTAAAAATAATTGTTCAGAGTCCCGACAGGTACTGCTATGTAAATATTGGGTCATGCTGTTATTTTTCTCCAGATTTATGAAGTTTTCAATTTTTACATGTTTCCTCTGCACACCTGAGAGTCACACAGGGAAAATAGGCACTCTGGCCTCATTACTGAAGCACTGCAAGGAAACTTTATGCCTTGGATACAATTAACCAGATACCAGAGACTCATTTAAAATAGAGATATTTTGAGTATCACTGTAAATTGTTTTATTAGCATTTCAGTAAAATTAATAAGATGGTATATTTCCGTGGTGTGGAGACGAGCCAGATGTAGGTAGTTGGAAGAGTAGTTTGAGAGGCAGAACAGTCTCTAGCTGAGAGGAACAAGTTGTTGGCCAGCTGAGGTGGTGATTTATTTCTTTTTCATCAGAAATATTTTTCCTCAGGCCAGCGAGTTCCAGTTCTTCTTTATTGTTTTAAAAGTTAAAAATGAAAAATTTAAGGTTCATAGGACATGAAAACCCATGAAAGTGCCGGGGCCAGAAACTTTTGATTTATCCATTAATAAACAGCAGTGCAGGCAGGAGCAGTGCCTGTGTTCCCACGCTTTTCCACTCAGATCACAACTCCAGCATAGAAGGCACTGCAACTGAGAAAAGCCTTTATAATGTGCTTTAAATAGTTTTAGTTTTGTTTCTGTGTCATAATCCTCTTCCCTTCCATGGGTTCCCCTCTATCATTTGTGCATTATCTGTCCCATGATACGTTATGGTGTCCACATCATGCTTCAATACATCAAAGCCAGGCTGCTCCCTCACTGTTCTATAAAGCAATTTGGCAAACTCACACTGTATTTCACATACCCTGGAGGTTTTCATCCTCCCAGAAGGAGGACGTACCTTGCCCTGCATGTTAAGTCTCAGAAACATTTTCAGCTATGAAGTTCTGTTTCTTAATTCTTCTGGCAGTCTGAGGAAATCAATCTTTATTTTACGCGGTATAAGCCATACATGAATCTTCAGTATGGTCATAGTCTGGCAGGCGTTGTGAAGTGGAGCGATACTGATGTCAAATCTAATGAAAATGGACATTAGTTATTCTATATAAAGAACTTCCATAACCAGAAAATTAGTAGACATCAACAGACACTTTTCACATTTTTTTCCAGTTAAAAATGCTTTATCTCTGCTTTATAAAAAGAAAAGTATATCTGCATGAGGTTTTGCATACTGTTGTGATGGTGCAATAAATTAAGTTCTAATTAGAGCAAAAGACACACTTCCACAGAACTGATTGAAATTGTCAAAAAATCTTTTAAGAAATTGCTTGGATTTTTTTTTACGGTTGTGAATCTGAATTTAAAGTGCTGGTAAAACCAAGGTGGAAATTATGACTTCAAGAGAGAAGATAAAATACTCAATGTGGGGGAAATGGTGTTATAATCTGATGTTAAAAATCCTTTAGAAGAATACCACAGTTGCTAACTAGATTTGCTTTATTATTACAAAGAAATTATGCAAGCTAACCCAATTTTTAAAAGTTTTTAGCTGTGTCTTGAGGGGAAGGAGCATTTAAATATCTCAGTTCTTCACTACTGTTCTTTTTAGAAAAGGTTTTATAGATACACCTTTTGAGCTGAACAGGGTTAATGTCGGGTTTTTTTAATAGAATGAAACTAATACGTGAATGCTTCCCTGTGTCTTTGATTTTACAGTCGAATAACTATTGTGACCATCTGCAGCAGCTGCATTTTACGAATTATTTGCTGAACCAAGCTAAGCGCAATGACAAAAGTAGTCATCTCAGATGTACTGTTAAAACAGAGGAAGAAAAAGGAGCATTGCTTGCCTTTTGTACAGTATGACCATCTGCTGTACAGATGTTATTATATAGAATGACTTCAGATACAATAATTGTAGAAAATTTTCATTAAAACCTCAACAATTTGCACTTGTTTACTTGAATCTGCATAACTCCCCAGTGAGACAACACAATACGCTTGGGGTTTCTTTGGTTCTCACTAGCTTACTCTTTGATCCTTTTTGATGTGCTGACTTTAATAAACATAGTTAAAAACACTATTCAAAAACATCATGGAAAAAACTACAAAGGAACAATTATAGCGGTAGAAACTACTCTAATCCCTTACTTACGCAAGCTATTTTTAGTGAAATATGGTTTTTTACACGTTTTATGTGGCAGTGTTTTATAAACAGTGTAAATGACCCCTTTTCCAGATGAGTTTCAATGCAGGAGATGAAGTTGTTTTGTAAGGAGTCCTATTTGCTAGGAATCATTGAGCAAAAAAAAATCTCACAAGAATATATATTGCCGACATTTTCCCTCCCTTATAGGGGGAAAATAAAAGTGCATGACCTTGTGTATTGCTTTCATTTCTTTTCAGCTGAAATTATGAAGAAAGCTTGCTATCCAACTTTTTTTTTTTTAATTATCAATTTTTCCTCTAGACTTTACTGGTTTAATCATGGAAACTAAAGGCATTCTAGTTTCATTTTTCTTCTTAAATTCTTATGAAACTAAGAAGTTTTAGATTTTAAAAAGCATTGGGGCTAATTAGTTGAATGATTTCACTTCTAACAAAATTAATTGTAAGTGTTGAACACACATTGCAATTGGATAAAACGAAACCACCTCTATTTCTATATATGCTGCTGCACTGTTGTACAACCCCAAACCTATAGTGTGTCAAGGGACTTCATCTTTTGGACATTTTTCAGGTTTTAGTACAACAGTTACTTATAACAACATGGTTACTATTTCTGTTAGAATACTTATGTTCCCCTCTGTACTCATGTTTAAATAGTCACTATTTTGGTTTTGGTAAAATAATACCCTTATAGACTGTATTGCAGTGTACTGGCATGAAGAGAAAAAATAATAAACCAAAACAAAATCCCTTTTCAAAAAAAATAAAAAATTTACTTTAAAAGAGGTTACCCTTATAGTTTTCCTGATACCCTTAAGGGCAGGACTTCGTCATACTGATGTTCAATAAAACAATTATCTCTAGTCATTTTATATTTTGTGGCTTAGAGTTACAAGTTAAAACTTGTACTCATTTTTTTGAAAACCAAACACTTAGCTTGGCAGCGTATTTGTGCTGTTGATGAAAACCCCAACTCCAAGAGCTGCTGTTAGACCTTATTCAGTGATTTTTCTCCTCTGAAGTACATGGCATCTTCCACAAATGCTTAGAGCTCCAGTCCCATGTACCCAGTCAGATCTGAGATCGCTTGGTACCGTGCTTGAGGTGTGTGACTCACTCCTTAACTGACACAGGGCATTAGAATTGAAGTAAGTTTTAGCAAGAAATACTAGAAAATAGAATGCAATTCTAAACATATGGCTTTCAGTTAGTTCAGGTTTGTAGTTGAAATTAGCACTACCTACCTGCCAAAAGAGCAGATAAATTAAGAGAAGTTGAGGACCATTCTTTCCCCAAAGTGAAAGACAGCAAGAAGCCTGTAGCCTCTCAGTGGAGCCTTATTTTACTCTGGCTGGACACGGGAGGGAAGTCGTGCTGCTCAGTGTCTGAACTGAGAGAGTTACAGACATAGAATATTCCAAAGATCATACACAGAATTCCCCAGCCCTTTGTCCCATATGTAGAGATGATTACTTTAGCATATAAATAAGGGGGAAAAAATAAACACTAGTTGAGCCTATGATAATTGCAAGTATTTTTGCTAAACCTGAAAATAATTACATACTTGAGATACTTTACAGTACTTTTAGAAATTAAATGCAGATATGAATTGGTATAGCACAAAGACCAAACTTCAATTTGGAGTTAACTAACTCCCTCGAGAGAACTTTGCTAAGGCGTTGTCATAGCCTTTGGATGCTGCAGATACGCAAGTTAGCCCACGGGGAAATAAAACTTTAAATTAGATATGACTACCTAAAATAATATGCAGCAGTAACAAGCCATTTACAACACCCAGAAGGCGTTTGTTACTTTTAGAAAGAAATATAAACTCTTTCCAACACTTGAACAATAGGAAATTAATTCTCTGTCAGTAAAAGCCAGAGGACAAACTAAATATTTAAATGGCCACTGAGGACTGAGGTGGAAGTGCAGCTTGTAGACAGCTATACAAATCACTAACAAACCTTAATGAATATTGGGTGTGGGCATCAGGGTCCTGTCAGATTTGACACCGTGTCCCAAGTAGCTTAAATCCAACACTCAAGGAAAGGTGGAGACCTCATCAGGTCTCTAACATCTGGGATTTTATTTGTCATTTTGGCATATCCTGCAAGCGCAAAAGAAAGAGTAAAAGGGGATTATCCTGACAATGAAATGAGTTACTGAATCTTGTGATAATGAAAAGCAGAAGAATTCTAATTCCTTTCTATAGTCCCTGAGGTGGAGGTGCGTTTATAGTTCTGCAGGAGTATAATGTAGGAGGGAAGAACAGATGGCCTGAAATCCATGAAACAAGACACCATCTAATCCCAGGACTGAGTACCAGTATTAATCCTGGTCAGATTCCCTACTGATACTTTGTAATAGGGTTCAGAATTGCTACTGATGAACTAGCGCGTTGACTTTAGAGAGTAAAAAAAAGAATTAAAAGTTCCTTGAAGGTTGTTTGTTCAAGACAGTGTGCACTAATTTTGTAGACCTGCATTTGCTATCTGAGCAACTCAGCTTTAAAAGTATTTCAGATTAAATTTGATTCATAACAAATATGTTTGGGTTTTTTAATCTCTTCAGTTTTTATTGTGAAATTAATTACATATTTTTTGCGACTGGAATTTCTTTTGATAGTGGGATCCCAATGTTTATGTGGTGATAGTAGGTGATACAGTATTTACATGGAAGTCAATTTAATAGACATTTAAATTCATGAGACAATAGATATAACAGTGAAATCTAGATATATTCTTTATACATTTTATGCTTTCTGTGATGTTCTTCTGGTTCAGTGTTCATTTTTCAGTGTGAGGTATAGGACACAGAAGTTAGACATTATTTCCAATTGTAGGGACCAGTTACGTGCGCTGTTTAAATTGATGATATACTGGCATGTTTCTTCTTTTTCCATGTCAAGAATAGTTTTTATGGGATGGAATCACTACCTTGCTGCCCAGACAAAAGGTGCAATTTCATAGGAAATTCAGGTTATTGTAGCCACACATTTCCACACGCTGCCTTGTGCTAGCTCAGTTACTTAGGTAGCTGATCAATGGGTTGTGTCAGGGCACTCTTTTTTTGTGAAAACTAACCCAATACTAAAGAAGAATTTGCAACAAGATTGACCCCTTCAGCTGGCTCACTGGAGAGGTACACCTAATGACCATGCTGGCACAAATGAGAATACAGAGAAGTATACAAATGAGGAAGGATTGAAGGGAGAAGACTGGAATAAGCCTGGACCTGGACTGTCCTTGATTCTCAGGAGCCACATTCCAAGAGTGCAGGGAAATCTGGTTTTTGTGGCCTGGTGTATCTGTCAAGCCTTGAACTTCCACAAGCATAATTGACTGGGTTAAAGAGGCCCAAATAGAGCTCAGCTGCTGCCAGGCACTATCTTCAGGATGGTTTATTTATAAAGAAAAGCTACCCTCTAGTTCATGGATGATTTAGTTTATTAAGCAGTTAAAACTGAATCCAGTGTAGAGCCAGAGGAGCAAGACATCAAAGCTGTAACTCTAAATCAACTTTGTGGTGATTATATTGGATACATTTTGAGTGGCGTCTGCTATTTTGTAATGCTTCATTTGCTGGGCAACCATTCTGATTTTTCAGTGTCTGATTTTTCAGTTGTGCTAAATATCTACAACTTTAAAGATCAGTGACATTTGTAGGTACCAGCCATCTCCTGATTATAAGCCAAAGTTTTCAACCAGCCACCTAAAATTAAGATGTGAAAATACATAGATCTTTTTCTTAATTGAAGAACATCCCCATGTCCATCTGTAGAGCTGGAGTAAGAATGTTTAGCTGCTCTTCTGAAACCTGGTGGTATCTAAAAATGTTTATGATAAAAGAACCAAGTACTACTCATGTCAATATAGCACTCACTTTTGAAAGCTGGACTCACAGATGCAATATGAACACTATTTTTGTTGGTTTTTAATATGCATTTTTCTCCACCTAATTGGAATAACATAAGGCAATATGGATCTTTACAAGTATATTCTAAATTATTGTACTCCCAAGACAGCCTTGACCAATAATTAAAATCCCTTTGGATCTAGCCTTTAATATGCCCTCTGTGATTAGGCATCACAAAATCCAAAATTACCAAATCACCAAGTGAATTGAGATTTTTCAGTTATTTAGTATGCAGTAGTGTAATGAACATGATGTACCTGCCCAGTTATTCTTTAAGGGAGATGAGCTCATTTCAGATAGATAACCATCTTTGACTTCTCTTCTGATTCATCACTGACCTGAACTCCATTTGAACCTTGTTAGACACAAAACAAGCAGGATTCCTGGCCTAAGCTATAAAATATAATTAAGCCCTTTTGAAATGATGTGTAAAAGAACATAGCTTTACCCCTACTATAACTACTACCACCACCACAACCAATAAAGTTAAATCAACCCCTGCCTGTAATGGATTAAAATAATAAATGTTCCTGGATTTTAGTGTTTGAAGTACTTGAAGAAAACAGGCTTCCAGCAGCCAGTACCACTGAATGCATGGGGACATTTATTAGTGATGAATTCAAGGGTTTGGCCTGGTTAAGATCATTACTTTCTGTTTACCGTGTGTTACACATCTCATGTTTTTACAGAGCCCATATGTGTCCCAATGTAATGCTGAAAAACTCTCTTTCACTAAAGAATAGCTAATTGGTAACATGTAAGTATTGTTCTCATGGGGAGAATGAACCATCATAAGATTCAGCTCGATACTAATGAGAAATCCAGTGCGGTCAGTGCATTGTTAACTAAATCTCTCCTGGAAAGTAGTTCTTAAAATTGTTCTTTACTATGCTTCACCATTTGTTTGCTACTGCTGTTTCTAGACTTGAGTAAATTGGCTGGCTCTTAAATTAACTGCAGTGTTTCCCCTGTAATTATTTTCACAGCTTTGTTACCCTTTCTTCTCAGAAGATGGTTTGTCAAGGATATTTGTCAACAGAGCGTTGTAACTGTAGTGTAACTACTCAGTATGTGATGAATCTACAGTTTTTTTAAGAGGAAAGAATTGTGTAGATAGTTGTACCAATATATTAGATATAACAGCATACTTACATTTTAATAGCTGTCTTAATGTCAATGACAATCTGAAAGTAGCTACTGAAATTACAAATGTGAAGAGTGAATGTTCAGAACCAAATACCACAGACTGTCACTTTAGTAGAAGGTAGTAAGGAAAAACACTTGCTAATTGATCTTTAGCAGCAAGATTGTATCTCTGCCACCCAGGCACGGAGCCTGGAGTTCTCCCTTTAGAGGGCACCAGGATCCCTTGGGTGGGAGTACATTCCACAGGCTGCTGCCGGCAGTGAGACCACATCACTCACATGCCTCTGAACCAGCGTGGCTGGCTCTGTGCTCTGGGACACACTCTTGCTGCTGAGCTGCCCCAAACTCAGAAAAGCAATTTTCCTCACAGTGCTATTGTTTGTAGCAAAGCTACTGGCTTTTCAAAAGAGAGGCAAGTGCCAGTTCAATGCCATTTGCTACCTTTGTTAAAATACATGTGTTTTCATTTTCTTAATTCTCTTGTCCCCTGTTGAAGTTTGGCAATTAAAATCATGCTCTGTGTTGCATTAGGTGACAGTGCAATGAACCAAACAGCATTTGCAGCTAAGGAAGAGCAAATGCACAGGGAATAATAGAAGGAAAAAAGCTCCTTCTATATTTCTACTCGTTTCATTTGGAGTTGATTCAAATGTCAACACTGAAATGTTTTTGAAAACAGAAAGTCCATGGTTTATGTCAAAAGATTGTCTTTCCCTTTGTTAACCAGGAAGAGCAAACAGAGCTTTTTTTGATACCCGTATTGCTTAAACCCTAAGTGATTGTTACTGTAAGGCAGGGATTGTTTTTATATATCTGCTGCATCTATTAAAATGGGCCAGCTCTTTCTTTTTCTATTCACACAACAGGATTTATGCACACACAGCAGTTTAACAAGGATGAAGCCTCCTATTATTGACAAATGCTAATGCAACTCTACTAATTATATATAAACCCTAATCTAAGTATGTGTAAAACTGTATTAGGGTACTCAGATTCTGTGAGATGTCTTTCTAAATCTTAGCATAAATCAAGTATGTACTGACTAAAAAAGATGTTAGAATATCAAAGTAAATGTCTTTAGGTCAAATTTTTTCACTGTTCCGTTGCAATGATCTCCACCTTTAATTTTGGGGCAAAGTAATTTTTGGAATGTGACAAGCTAGCTATTTTTAAACCCTCCTACATTGTTTCCAACCATATGAAATACCTGGATATTCCTTTTGAGCATATGTCATCATAAAGGTAGTCCTTGCAATAGCACACAGAAGCCTGGTCTAAGTTCTCTTTTGCTCCATTAGCGTGGATGTGTTTTGTAGTGCTATTGTGTTTCTGGCTGGAGTCTGACAGGGGAGGGCTGGCAGCATTTTTTAAATGCTGTCCAAAGCAAGTGCTTCATATTTATTAGTCTCTTGGAGGAGTATTTTAAAAGTCATGAAACTATTTGTTCCTAAAAGTAAATTATTGCACGTACTGAAAAGTGCATTGGTGTTCATGAGCCATAATCCAAACAGCACAAGTTAACTTCTACATGTCACAGCAATCATTTATGAAGATATATTGCTTCTTTGTGCTGCCATCTCAAGTTCACTTCAAATGGAGACTTTGATTTAATCTATTGAAACTGAAGGCAGACTTCCACAATAGGAGTTTGTGAGAGATGCATTGAAGGACTGACTGAAAATAGTGTGTGGGATGGCAAAAACAAGGGGAAATTATTCTGCGTCTTTACTTTTCTGAGGTGATTGCTTTAGTCATGGGAAAGCACTTCACAGACTGAACGTATACTTTTGGGATTTCCATAGACATACTGCCCTACTGGAACTTCTCCCAGACACAGAGATCTCTTTACTTATTACTGCTTTTTGAGGTTTATGCATACTTGTTCTTCATTTCTTTTCTTTAAGCTTCCTCAAAACATCACTACATGCAAGTTTATCTAAATGGTCTCTGCATTGCAGTTTTTCTAACAGTGAACAGTGGTTTTTTATATTGAATCAGCTCATCCCTGAAAGGACAAGTAGGTACAAGTGCTAGAAGGGACAAGGGTGTGATTCTTGTCTATACAAGAGCACTCTGGGTCGCAGCAAGAAAAATAAACATCTCTTCCTGAGTTCCTGAGCTTTTCCTGGTATTTCTAGGACACAATCCATGGATGTGTCTTGTAATATTTCATGTATTGAAAACTAACCAACACTTCCTTATTCTTAATTGTTTCTTCATTTCTCATTGTTTGCTTAGCATTTGAGAAAGGCACTGCTGATTTTGAACCAGCAGTATTATGTGCTGAATGCTCAGTTCTACTTCTAAGCTGTGGGATATTGTGTTTTCTTTGTACTTTGTGGAGCTGAGATGACAACACAAAGAGACTGCAAAGCTTAATCCTTCCAAGTGTAATCCCAGTGAAAGAAAACATAAATAAAACCACTTGTATTGTGGCATTCCTTTTCCCCTTCTGTTGTTTCTGCAACTTGGCACATATTCCAATAAAACTATAGGAAGAAATTTCTCTGTATTGAAGAATTGTGCAATAGTTACCAAGAATTTCTTCTCTTTAAAATCAAAATTCCATATAGAATATGAAAGGAAAAAAAAATTCCAAGTATTGTAGTGCCTCTTAAAATAACTAACCATATCAGGGTGTCAGGGTGTGTTGATGCTACTTTTCTTGATTATCACTGAAATTCAGTGTCAAAAACCACCTTGAACAGATCTGTCCCATAAGCCTGTAACCCATGAAAGCAGATGCAGGATTTCAGGAGCCAGCCTAAATAAAAAAACCCAAAGCTGGAACTCCTTTTGCAGTTGATGACAACAGTCCTGTTGATTGGCATGGAAGAATGTTTGGTTTGAGCCCTTGATCATTCTTACTAAACTCCAGCTGCTCAAGGGAGAGGTGGTTTAGGTTTGTGGTTCCTACTCAGGTTGGACACAGTTCAATGCCAATGTTACTGTGGGCATTGTTGGACCGCCTTCCTAGTGTTTGCTGGTTTTAAAAAAACATGCAATGTATTTCCTTCCATTAAAAAAATAGTGCTCAGAATTATGAAACTGTAAGCCCCAGGATGCAGACAGACTTCTTCCTTGGATGCTAGGAGAGATTCATAGGAGAAGTTTTATTGCATGGATTCAAAACAGTGAGTTTTGTTTTGGGGGGATTTTTCTACCAGCAAAGTTATAAAAATATAAAATGAAACTGTACCTTGAAACACCTGTGTGTAAGCCTCAGGTGGTTTTTTTAATCTTTTGCCTTTTGTAAATGTCTATTTTCATTAGAAAAATAAGCTGTGTGTATTATAAAGTAGGGTGGCATCCAACATTCAGGGTGTTGAGTCCAAGTATTAGCACCAAAGGAGATAAAAGTTAAGCCAACCTCAGATGTAGTACTTTCCATGTAAATATACAAAAGAAATAGAGATATTAGGCATGGTTTATTTTATTGAGCAGTGATTTGCAGTAAGTTAAATTCACAAGAGCTGGGATATTTCTAGATGATATTTCTATCCTTAAAATGTTTGTCTTTAATGTCAATATGTAAGTTCTGTCATAAATGTAATCTGCCATTATCATTTTTAGGTTCTATGAAGCTATGTAAAGTTCAAAAGGTTATGATATGAAAACTTTAAACTCTTTTTCTCAGGAAATGTGCATTATGTAGTTTGAGATAAGCATTTGTTTTGAATTATTTGAATTCAAACAGTACCCCTCTTCTGCTAAGTACTCCTAAGTCTAGCAAGGTGCTATGTTATAGTAATTAACCTGGACAAAAGCAGAAAGAACTGTTCAAAATCTCTATTTCCTATCAGTTTGAAATATGATCAAGTGAAGCAGCTGTAATTGTTCTTAATAGACTTTTTTGAAAAAAAATTTCATAGTTTAATGAAAAATGTCTCTTCTCATAAACCTTAAAATACTCAGAAGGCAAAAAGTCATGTTTTGGCAAATGGTTCTTTGTAAGGAATGTGGATGAGACATACCTGCTCTGTTACAGCAACATGGTATAAAGCATGGTTGACAGTGTGGGAAGAGAAAGCTAAGTGAAAAAAAACAGGAAATTTTAAAAAAATTCCATATCTCGTTGCCCAGCTCTGAAGTCCTTCCTTGGAGACCAGAGTGATTGTCCACACAAGTATTTCCATGAAAGTCAGTGGGACTACTTGTGTGAGTAATGGCTTGGGATCTCCAGGCTCATGGTAAAGTGAATTCAGGAAATAAGCACAAAAATGTTGGGAGAATAACTGCCAGTGGGATTAAATTTCTCTTTCTCCTTTTAGGAATCCATGGATCATCTTTAGTCCTTGACATAAAAGATTTCTTACTTAAAACAAGTCTCAAAGAAAGAGCAAAATCTCTGATTGGCCCTTTTTGCTGCTCTGTTAACGTGGAAGCCAAGTGGTGTAAGCACAGTGGTGATCCTGGCCCAGAGCAATCTGTTCCAAAAATCTACATTGATTTGAGAGGAGGACTGCTGCAGGTCTGTATAAGATGCTTATGGTTGTGCTGTTGAGCTGGACTGGTTTTGAATGATTAAGTTTTCAAAAATAAATTTCATTAAAGCCTTCGCATCCTACAACCGGTTGCTAGGTTGGGGATTTTTGCATGTTTGATTTGGGTAGTTTTTGTCTCACCTTATAAAATAAGTATCTACTCTTTCATGTAAACTATTGATTGAAAAATTGTGTACTGTGTTTTGGATTTTTTTTTTTTAAATACTCCTCAAACCCTGTATTTTAGCTGTATGTGTGTGTTCCTTAAAACTACTGGATCAAATTACTAACACTTAATATCTAGGGTCATGTTCTGATGGGTGTGTGTTTGTCTGTCCATGATCTACGTGTCTGTAATGCCTAGAGGAAGCCCTAAGAAGTACATATCCTTTCTTTTTAAACTTACACGAATTTCTCAGGGGAGTAATTGCAAACTGTTGTTTGTAACAATTAATACTCAGTTTTCCGTGCTATCCTCTCCTTTTTGGAAGTGCCCACAACTTGAAATCAGTCCAGGAAGCTTGGGAGTTCTTGAAATGAAAAATAGATTCTGTGAGGCTTAAACAAGTGGGCTTTAAGATATGTCTTGTTTTAATTATTTTTATTATAGTATCTATACACACCAAATGTTTTAAAATAAATACATAAATCAAGTATATAAAACACTAAAAGGAAATTTTGACGTTTAATTGTGTCAGTAAGTTTTTTCCCAGAACTGGCATTAGAAGTTCTTAGAACAACAGCACTGGAAATAGGGTTAATCAGATAATACAAATTTAGAAAAAAATGTATCTTAATGAATAAATAAGGTCAGTTTGTTTCTTTGCTCCTTTTTTTATTTGTTTTTCACAGGTACTTGGCTGACTACCTATATGTGTTGGAAATAAAAAGCTTATTTTTTTTCCAAAATTTTGGGGTTCGACAAGTACCAAAGAAGAATCTATAAATCTCAGAAAGCCACTTATTATTAGAGTATAATTAGGGACAATTAGCTTTTGCAGAAGATCATTAAGTGTTTGGTCTGGCAGAATAGATTTGAAAATGCTGAGAAAATCATTAGCAGTTCTGTTTCAAATTAATTTATTTATGGCTAATGATTTTACCAGCTCTAAAGACGACCTCACCTATCACTGTCACTTTGTATTGCATCAGAATCTTTAGAACTTATGTAAAATCAGTGCCTCATCTCTGAATATTGTAGTAGGACTTCCATGCCCTGGAGTTCCCTGCTGCTTACAAATGAATAAAAGTGTGAGATGGAGAAAAATGTTCATCCCTCCTCTGTCAGTGGGGAACTTGCGCCTCTGGGATTGGCTTAAGGTGACAGAGAGCTCCTTTGAGGTGGTGCTAGATTAGGTGTGGGACCCCGAGACCAGAGGTACTCCAGAAACCACTGCAGAGATGCACTAAATTCAGGGGTTACCTGCCTAGGCTGGGAATCTTCAGCTCAGGACTGGCTATGGCTGTGTTTCAAGAGGATCTTGGTTTATTCTGTGGGCTTACTTCTATATGCAGGGCAAGAAAAAATCTGCCTTCTTGCAACTGCATTCCCTTTATAGGCATCTTTTGATTTTTTTTCATATTTGAACATTGATATTCCTCCATTGAAAAATTTGCACTACTCTTTATGTGCATACTTGACTTGTTTGCTTCACTCACACCCTTACCATAACTTTTAAGTTACAGTCTGGGCATTTTGATTTCATCCCACACTGGTTCCATGTCTAATTTCTGTATTGCTAGTTGCTTCTTTGTCTTCTCTGGTGCTTCAAGGCCTGCTTCTGCGCATGAAGTCTAAAGTAATTGTTCCCATTAATGTAATTCTGTCAAACAGGAGCTTGATTTGAAAAAATCAGCAATGCTTGTCCAACCTGGCAGAAAGGAATGCCTTCTTGCCTTTTATTTTGCTACAAAATGTGCCCAATTTTATTAGATATTTTTCTGTATTTCTGTTTTAAACTTCAGAAGACTTTGAACTTTTAAACCTCACTTGGAGGACTTACAGAACACCCAATTCATATGCTTAAATTTTGTGCTTAAGATGATCTTTCATATGTCTTCTGTGTCACATTCTTAGCTGTGTCACTTAGTTTTAAATGTATTCCAGAATTCCAGTTCTGGAGCAACCTCTTTGAAGAGTTTAAACTTTGTATCTTTCTTTAAGGGTTTTTTGTCATGTCTTAAACTGAGAAACCTGTGACCAGTGCTAGCATTATGTACAGTTCTTGAATATAACATTTAAGATCTGTGGTCTTCCAGGCAACCTCACTGTGAATTGTTAAATGGTAGGAATTAATGTTTTCCTTCACATAATGAAAAGAACACATTTGACAAATAGTTTTATAAGGATATTTTCTTGCTTCTGTCCTTTATTTTAAAATTAAGAATGCTTGCAAGCAATTAAGGTGTAAGTAGAGCAGACTCAAAGCCATATAAAGTTCCTGTTGTTTTTGGGGAGGTGTTTTTCCCTTAAAAAATGGCTGAATATTTGTATGTAATTTTTTCATCTTTTCTCTCTCTCTCTTTTCCTCTCCTTTTTTTCTTTTTAAAGGTTTTCTGGGGTCAAGAGCATTTGAACTGTTTAGTTCTTCTCCAGGAGCTCCTGTGGCAGTACCTCGCTAAAAAGGGCAGTGTAGAGACATTGATACCTGAACGTCCACACCCAACGTGTTTTTCTGCAGAAAGGAGTCCAGCCTCAAAACCTGAGCATTCCTCAGATGATCTGAGAACAGGACTCTTCCAGTATATACAAGATGCAGGTAAGAAGGATATAATTTTGGCTCTCATTTTTTTCTTCATTTTTTCGTAGATTATAAAGTAAAAATGGTAATAACCTATTAGACATTACCTGCCTCTTACAATAAATAACTTTATATTTTTTGGAAAAGTAGTTGAAAAGACATCTGCTAGAATTTTAAAAAATACTTTAAAAGACTTTTTTGATTTCTTTCCATTAAGCTGTAATGTTTTAAAAGTCAGGGAAATTGCTTTTTTATTTTCTCTCCTTTTGATCCCAAGGGATTACTTTTTAATCACTTTGGTTTCATAAACCAGCATGTTTCTTTCTAGAAATTGCATAACAGATTGTAGCTTTCTTTCATTTGACAGAAGCACAAAAGCTGCCCAATGCCTATGAAGTTGTGTTTTACAATGAAACTGAGGATAGTCCAGGAATGATGCTGTGGAGATATCCAGAACCCAGAGTGCTCACTCTTGTAAAAATTAACCCTGTTCCTTTTAATACCACTGAAGACCCAGATATTAGCACTGCTGACCTTGGAGATGTTCTTCAGGTGAGTAATGAGTTTTCTACTTTCAGTAACAAATGAAAATGTTACTGCTATAAAGTGAAAGTTTTCAAACTCAGATTTATTAAAAAGGAGCACAAAACAAATGTCAGGAGCTCTATAAAACCAATATGAGGCACATTGCACAGGTTGAGCATATCTTTAGTCTCAAAACTACTTGTATAAACATTTTACCCACTTACCTCTGCAGTTTTTATGTTGCATAATAAGCTATAGCCAAGTTTATCAGGTTTAGTTTGTGAGCATACAGTTTTTATTCTTTCTTTTTATGGTTTCATCCATCACTCTTTGCATAAAGACTTCATTTAGTTTGAAACCGAAACATATGAGGAATGACCTGGTCTGAAATTTCCAAGTTCTAGTGGAATCATTGAAGTAAAAGCTTCAGTCTGGCTGTTCTCTCCTATTTCTGTGATGGCAGATGGCTGCACTGCTCCTAGTAAGATCCACAGGGTAGGGGGAAAGGGTCTGTTTTCTCTCATTTTACCTTGAGAGGGTTGAAGTGGATGGTGTGGTTTGACTGTGTGAGAGCATGGAACTTCTCTTTGAAGGAAGGCTGAGTGCTGCAGTCTTCATGCCCCAAAAACAGACCATACCTCAAAATTACACTGATCCTTAATGTGCTGGAATTTTTGCTTTCTAATGTATGCAGCTGGGTCATTACAATTTCTCCTGTCTAGTGTAATTCTTTTTAAATTCACTTATTCCTTGCATACATATTTTGATTTTAGGTCAATTTTATTTCTGGTAATCTCTGTTTCCCTTTTGTATTACAAATTAGACCTGTCATTTTTTTTTAATTTCAATCTGGTTGTTAATCAGAATAGTGTTGTGAGTCAAGGGAAATAAATATTTCCCAGTTCTTCCTATTTGTCCAAAACTGTTGAGTTATATTTCATTATTGCTGTGATGTTAAAAATTGCTTTTAAAATTGAATTATTCACCAATATGCTTTGAGTTATGAATAAGTAGGATAATCTTCCTCAGATAAATGGTATAATGTTATTACCGTGCACATACTGTTGGTGAGATCATGTAAGTGTCCTGCCAATTTCTTTGCTCTCAAGACAGCCAAATGTCAGCTCCTTTCAGTTACATGAAAATTAAAATTAAATGGAAAAAATCAGCTCCACTTGGCATGAGGTTTGAATCAAAGATCAAAATTGTGTTATTGTAGGCTGTCTTGATGACCTATTAGGTTGCTATGAAAGCCAGGATTTCGCCTCCTTTCAGGCTGGTATTTTTGGAGCACGGCACACCAAGGTTTTCATTTTAATTACATTACACTCCCATTATAGATAGCAGACATCATGAAAACCATTATGTATGTGCTTGTGGAACGATATGACCCTGTCCAAGGGGAATTCCAGCTCTTCTTCAAGTGGGCATACACAGCTGGACTTTCAGTAGCATGCAGGTTCTGCTTTGTGCTTCCATACAATGGTGAAGAGAAGAGAAGAGAAGAGAAGAGAAGAGAAGAGAAGAGAAGAGAAGAGAAGAGAAGAGAAGAGAAGAGAAGAGAAGAGAAGAGAAGAGAAGAGAAGAGAAGAGAAGAGAAGAGAAGAGAAGAGAAGAGAAGAGAAGAGAAGAGAAGAGAAGAGAAGAGAAGAGAAGAGAAGAGAAGAGAAGATCCAGATCGCTATTGTTGCCTCAGAGAGCGAGAAGCACCCAGCTACCAGGGGTCAGGTTCTGTCTGATGTTCATGAAATTCTTCAGATTTCTACCACCAGAGAAAATATAAATATATCAGCCAAATTAGAGGACATCTAGTAAAAAATTCTGCTTTGGGCACATGATGTGCAGAAATGCCTACAAGAAGATCCACGCTTTGGTTGTAGGCCATTAATTGTGGTAGTAATTGTTGCCTGGCTGAAGGTGGTGATTTATTACATTTTCCAGAAATGGCCATACAGCTGATGAACAGCCATTTTAAACATGGGCAGTGTGCATTTTTTTTATTAATCTTAACAGAGTTATGTGAGTGGAATAAGTAATGCAGAGAAAAATTTTAATTTCTTTAGGTAAATTGCACTTACTAAATACTCATATCAAACTTCAGATTCTAATTTAAGTTAATCATGAGACCTTTTATCAGCTCCACTTTTTCCCTGTGTGGATACATGTTAATTAATATACTGGGGATTTAGTGCATATGGAAAATTCATTAAATACAAAGAGAAAAAAGATAAAACAGTATTTATTTTATTCCATTCTTGAAATGAAACATTAGAGAAACATCTGCAAGCCAAAGACTTTAGCTTTTTTGGAAAAAAGGATCTAAATTTAAAAACAATAATGATACTAAGCTATATTAAAATATACTTTAAAAACTTTCCCAGGATTGTGGATATGTTCAAATGCAAGGAGGACCCATAATGTCCCCAGCTGTGTTACCAGTCTCCCTTAATCCTCTACTTCACAAAGATACAGTCAAAGGTGCCCTTCTGTAGTTTGTCTTGAATTTTTGCGGGTTTTCTTTCTTGAAGTTTTCCAGTTGCATGTTCTTTCTTTCTGAGTAAGTTGCTATGACATTTCATCTAGCTTTCTGTCTTTGTTAAACTTCTAGCATAATGTTTTAATCATGGCAGGTTTTAGAACTCTGTGTTTTTATAGCTATTATTCAAATTTCTGGAACTTGCAAAAGCTTCACCATAAAGAGAATTTTTCTAAATATTGAAGGTGCGTGTTATCTGGTACAGCCAAAGGGTACAGAACAGCTTCAGATCATAAGACTTGATATGAACTATATTGTTTCTGTTGAACCTTGCCTTGCTCCTATTTCTGAATTGCCCCAAGAGCTGTTTTCTTGTGCTTTACCTTGTGTTTTTGCAAAGGGAAGCAGTTTCAGTGGTCAAGTTTGTAATACTTTGTTTTTACAGTCCAAACATTGTTGCTTTTATTTGGCGGGGGAAGAGGGGGGGAACAGGAAGAACTGATGCCTCTGCCATGGCATACCACATGGCATTTCTTTGGCAGTTTGAAATAGAGCTTGGATCTAATAGTTTGAAGGAAGTGAGAATCCTAGATCTGATTGCAAGAAATTGCAGCAGGATTATATTTCTTTGAGGAGGTGGAAAGTGTCTCAATTTGTTGTTTTCCCTGATTAACAGACATGGCAAACTCTATATATCTTTAAGCCCTTTTTGTCCCATTTTCACATGTGTAAATGTCCTTTGGCTCTGTGTGATTTACCATTCTTTCAGATAACTAGTTTGTGAGGAAACACCTTTCAAAGGTAAATAATGGTATTGATGTGAGAATCATATGCCCACCTCAGGACTATAGGGAAGTCCAAACTTGGAAAATTTTCACAAAATTTTTTCAAAAGGTAAAAAGCAAGATAAAGTAGCAATTCCATTATTTTTAAAATATTGGTGATTGATATATAGATAAGTTAAAAAAGGGGATGCTCTCTGAGGCTTTTTCTGTTATAACAGATGAAACTTAAATAATTCAAGTAGACTGCTGGTAAGAGGAAGTCTTGTGGTTAAAGATGAGCAGCTTCAAAAGCCTATTTTATTCTGTGCTTAAAGAAAGACATGTATGTATGTCTTTTGTTCATGAACCAGAGAGAAATAACCTACTGATCTTGCTCCAAAAATTCAGTTACTGTTACATTTAGGTCACAGATAATTTCTGTAACAAAAATTGTGCAGGTGTTTATAAATTTGTCTCAGTGAGTATTCACATGTGAAGAAGACTTAAGGCATGCCACAGTTTCCCAGTTTAACATTAAACTATATTCTGCAAGGCAACCAGCTCATCATTACAGGGCAAAGGTCTTCTAATTGCTCTGCGATCGTCTTGTGGTGTGGCACCACTTGAAGTTGGAATCTGTGGGCAGTGATGATTCTCATTCGTATGAAACCTGACCATGAAATGTGTTTCACCCAGAACTCTGAAGCATGGTAATAGCCTTCAAGCAGATTTTGGTTTAGAATGTATGTTGAAATGTCTCCTGCAGAGATATCAGAATTGTAGAAGATACATGAGCGTCTTTAGGAACAAGAATGGGCTGGACAGTCTCAATTTCAGAGTAAGGGTTTCATAGTGTCTCTCTTCATCTCCTAAATGATGAGAGCATTGGCTTGATATGGCTACTAAGACAGTTGGAAGAGAATTTTTGACAATTTCCTCCATTCTGATTGTTCTGGTTGCCTTGGAAGTACGGATTGGGATAAAAGGAGTAAGAGTAATTTCTGATTTCAGACAATAGTTTATTATTATGCAGATAATTCCACCGTCCCAGAATGTAAAGAGTAATTGAAGAATATATTCTACATCATAACAAAGACCTGTATTTCAGAGCTGTTGTGTGATGCTAAATTTAACTGTGCTTTTACAGTTCCTTGGATCTGTCAGGTCCATATCTAAGAAAGGACAAGTCATCTTCATTTCTGTGATATTTTTAAAATTCAAAAGATGGAAAGCAGGAAAAAAAAGGAGAGAAAAATCTGTTACTGATTCAGTAGTGACTTTCACATTGTGCAGATACAATATGAAGCTAGCTACATTTAGATATTTAACCTCAAAGAAAGTTGTGTTGAATATTTGTGCTGCGGGGCTTAAAAGTGTAATTGCACTGTATGTCTAGTTTCTCCAAAGTCTTCTTTTGTCTTCCTGCAGTCTTAAGAATCTCAGATTTATGTTTATCTTTGCCTGTGATGTTGTTATACTTTTCTGATGTAATCTGGCTTTTATTTTTATATCATTTATCTTTACCAAGAACAAGGTTGACAGGTTTAGGTTGGCAGGGGCAAGACTAAAGATTGGGTGGAGCTCAACAAGATAGGAAAACAGTTCATACGCCATCGGGGAAATACTCTGCTTTTCTGTACAGGCAGGTGAACAGGACACACAAATTATCTCCTGTACATATGGAGGCCTGTTTTTATCTAGTGAACCCTTTACAGAGATTCTCATTTATTGTCATTCCATTGTTATTGTCCAGAGTTATCTTTCCATTGAGGGACGTTGCTGGCACTGCCCCATATCTCAAATAAAAGCTATGTATTGTCACAAGAGCATTTACCCAAGTGGCATGAATTTAAAAGCAGGAGAAAACCAGATTTATCTAATCAAAGTAATCATACACTGTGTAGTGTTCCAAATTCTGAGTTATCTGATTTAGTTAAGATGCATCACTAACACAGACTTAAAATTCTTTCTCCTGGATTGTCATCCAGTGGGAGATGCAAGCTGTTAAACAAAAGAAAGATAAACTACAGCATTTGCTCATTTCTCCATATGAAGTTAAAATAAAATATCTGCTGAACTATAGCCCTGACAGGTTCTTGTATTTGAGGATGTTTCCTTTGTGTACCTGCCAGGACTCCTATTGCACGCACGTGTAGTCAGCATTATAACAGCTGATGAAACCATGAATGCGTGCTGAGGTCTCCTTTTTTGGCCTTTCTTCTTTATGTAGTGTCCTAAGATACAGAGCACAGGTTAGAAAAGTGGTGATTAAGTTAACCAAATCTCAAAGTCTACTGAAGAAGATTTTAGGGCAGTGAGTATAGTTCTGAGGTTGTAAGGGCTAAACTAGGATTTAATAAGGAAAGACTACATAAATAAAACCACTGTGATAAAATTCACACAGAGCATTTCCAAAGGTGGTGAAATCTTTTTTAGGAGAACATAAACTATTTCCAACTTCAAAGGGCAAGGATTCAAAAAATTGTCTGTTACATTGCCTTACATGCATGTGCTATTTAAATAAAGCATTTGCAAACTTGCTAGTCTGGAATCTGATTTTTTCAACACTGTCATCCAATAAATAGTCATATTCTAACACCTTGTGGCTGTTTAAACAGTGGCTTAAGGAAGCATGAGCTTAAGAATGACTGACATTAGACCTACTGTAAGTCATTATTCCAGGAAGGATTTGACATGACAGTCAACAGGAAAAGAATTATGATCAATGTCAAAGGCATTAATTTTTCCTTTTAACAGAGAATACCTCATTTTTGGCTGACTCTGCTTCCCTGTTACTTTTCATTCCCTGTTGGGGCTAAAATATTCAGCTGGGCATTTGAGAGTCTGGGAAAAGTGCTTTCTGGGAAACCACAAATTTTTGATTTATTTCTTATATTCCCAAAGCAACAAGTATTTTGGAAATCCAGATGATTTGTGTGTGACAGGTTAGTGATTTAAATTCACAGTGTTACAAGATAGTAAGCTGTAAAGTTCAACCATGCTTCTTGATAAACCTGTTGGCTTGCAAGTTACTGAATCTACTGCGACACATTTCAGTACTGTCTTCAAATAATGGCACTTTTTAGATGGATGAAGAAATCATTTGTCTGGCTGTTGTGAATTGCTCAGAAGGCAAATTTGGTGTTTGGTCTGCTTTTTAAAGCTTACATTTCTTGTTAATTCTACCTTTGGATGTTATTCAAAATTACTGTATTAGTCATGCTACTACTATATAAAGATTCTATACTGTGTTTTTATTATTTCTCTACTTTGTGAAGTTGCAAGAAACTTGAAAAGAAGAAATTATTATTAAACATACCTGATCATAAACTAGAAGTGTAACAAATGCCATTTATTGTAATTCAGGGAACCTCTTTCTCAGCAGTAGATGCGGTGTTTCTGTTTGTACAAAAATGGAGGCAGGTCATCACATAAACAGCTGGTCTGTGTAAGAGGCTGGTAGGTTTGTTGTAGCTTGAGCCACTTACACTTCAGATGATCTGCAGGCGAGCAAATTTTCTGATCTGAGTTTTGCACATTTTCCAAAGTTCAGACTCTGTCTATTAATTATAAGTATTGTCTTCATTTTCTTGTAAGGAAGGAAATAGGGACTAAAGAAGTTGGAGTCTTGAGCAGATGTTGAAACAGAGCCTGTTCTCTTAGGGAATTCCAGCTTTAAATATTATTTATGAACTTCCTTGCCTGAGAATAGGATTATCTCAGACTTTACTATTTTGTTACTGGTTTGTGTGTGTATAATCTTAATTATTTTGCTGTGTGATCTTAGTGTTCCCTGCATCAAGATGAGACTGTATCGTTTGTCCTAGAGTTTCCCTGTGCAGTCTGCAGGGAGTTAAGCGTAACTTGTTGGGAATGTTAATGGAAGTTGTGCATAATTTGCCTGTGCATCACAGTGAAATTTACCCTTAGGGGTTACTGAGCCAATGAAAACTCTACCGGGTGCCAGAGGACTGACGAAACCATCAGATTATCTTAATGACAGATTTACACTCTGCCTGTGTTCTGTACTCTTCCGATTTTGTGACTCTGATTTATGAAACTCTGCAAACCCAAGTCCTTCCGGCTGTACAGTGACTTTGTGGTGCTTCTCATAGGAGTCAGGCTTTGCTGTGGTGAGAATGTGTGGTCAAAATAGTTCATATACTGAAAATTATAAGGTACATTTTCTGTTAATAGACTGCTAACCTCAATGGTCAGAGGTGACTACATTTCAACATCATAATGCTTGTATTATTAATAAATACTGAAGCCTAGAAAATTAAAAACCTTAAATGAAGTGTGGAAGATAGTTCCTGTATCAGAAAGAGACAATAAAGGGTGTTGAAAGAAGTAGGTGAGTCCCTAATGTAAGATCTGCAATCTGTATACTTTTGTTTCTCAATGCCTGAAACAATACATTAAGAGCTAATAAATTAAAGAAATATTGTTACTTTTGCTGTTCAAAAGGCAAGTGATCGTCACATAAACTCAGTCTCAAGGTGAATGACAATTACTATAGAAGTTTGACACTTAGCAGTACATGATTTTTCTGTTTAAAGTTCTGCAGAAATCTCAGTTAGCCCAATGCTATTCTGTGCTTTCTTAAAAAAAAAGCTGTTAGTGTGTTCAGAGTAATTTTTCCATAATGAAAAAAGCCAGTATCTGTGACAGATTACATTACTCCACACACCTGCATTTGCTCTGAACCTGCTAGCCTGATAAAATGATAAGTTGGTCATATGTTGTTTTAAAAAGGCAAAGAATGTAGTTCCTAATAAAAGAATGCTACATATTTCTTCTAAAAGGTTAAAAAGCATTTCTCAGGGCTCTTAAATTACCATATTCTGATGCCAGGGGAAAATAAAACCTGGGCTTAGAGTCGTGTTTGTACTTAGAGGGCTTTCCGGACAGGAAGGCAATCTTGATGCAATTCAGTAAGCCACAATACCAGTGGGGCATCACAGGTGAAAAAATTGCAGCTGTACCCCTCACCACAATGTATTACAACTGTACAGTGGAATATTTCCTGTACAGAAATAGGGCTTGGTTAACTTTGTTTCCCAAGAGTAGATCACATTAAAACGTTATAAAATCATGATTTCCTGCATTTGAATACTTGTGGTTTCTCAACTGGTTCCAATATTACAAAAGGTTTTTTTATAGCTTCTATTAGTTGAAGATGTATAGAAGCTTTTTTCCAAAGTCAGCTAAAAGGAAGTTATGTATTTTTAAAGAACGACTTTTCTCAGAAGACAGGAGTTTTCTTTCACATCTTTTCATTACAACTCTATTTGATATTTATTTTATAAACTGCAGGACAGATGTCAATTTAAATAAAATTAAATAAATATACTAATAGGACTATCAGTATATATGTTTAATGGAGTTGAAAGAGCCATAGAATCTGTTATTACTCAGATAGCCAAATAGTAGTTATTTTCATTAGTCAGCCAAAGACCTCAATATAGATAAAGGAAAAAGTTAAATTAAGCAGATATTGCATATTAAATTTTAGAGTGAGTATTTGTAATTTAAATATCCTAGCTTTAGGACCAAATTTATTTTTTAAAAAATTCAAAGAGAAGCAAAACAATTCTGTGTAGAAATTATATTACATAATTTTGAAAAACATCTCCAGTTGGGGTATCTGATTATTCCAGAGTGTTGAAAATTGAGAGTGTACCATAGTGGAATATATTTTACTGCCTGAAATATATAGGTATGTAACATTCAAACTGCTGTCAAAGTACAGAAAGCTGTAATGAAAATACAAAGGAGGCCGAGGTGGGTGGGACAGCAAATACTTTGTACAACTAAATAATTTTAATCCTAGTACTACTGCTAATCCTGAAACTACTTATACGAGGCTATATTTTTACCTCACTGTAAGTCATCTCTCTTTTTTTGGTGATTTGGTTGTTTGGTTTTTTCCTTCATGAAATGGGGATATTGGTGGTCTGTAGCTGTGCCAGGAAAGTCTGTTTTCTACACAGATACGATACAATCTTAGCTCTGAGGAAGGTTAAAAAATATTATCTAACAGGCAAGTGGTTTGTAGCATGATTTCACACTGTCAATCACACAAGATGCACAGGAGAGGAGTGTGGATGTTGAAGTATCCTTCATTTGCCCAAAATGTAAGTGTTCCACTGGTCAGATTGAATTGTGTATGTTGTGTGAACCAGGCATATTGCAGCATTCTATTCTATTTAATATTATTTTTCTTTTGAGCATATTTTCTACATATTGTATTATTTTTCTGCAGAGTTCTTTTGCTAGTTTTATATAAATAATACTTCAAAATCAAATTTAAAAGTAATGTTCCTGGTAGTTATTGCCAAGACTTTTTTCCTTATAAAAATATGCACAAAACTTTTTATTTCCTGCTACTGCAACTTCTGTTCACCTAATGAGAGAATTATATTTTTAAGACAGTTGGCCCTAAACCAGTAAAATATCTTAATAAAAGAATAGCTTTATTACAGAGCAATCAGTTTATTCATGCTCAGGAAGCTGAAGTAAAAATTGCAGTCTGGGTTGGTGTCTGACTCAGAGTTCTAGTTTGTGTTGTGTTCTGCCTCATTCACTGAGGTGGCCCTGCTTGAAGAAGATAAAACACACACACACTTCCTGTCTTCTGGGTGCATTTTTTTGTGCAGTAGTTGTTTCTGGACCAAGAACAGCTGAATTTCCAAGAGGAAGCGCCCACGATCTGAGGGACTGAGATTCAAGAAATGAATGTATCTTCTGTAAAAGCTTCTTTTCTAGCAAATACATCAATCAAAAGGAAGCATCACTGAAAGAAACATTAGGCACTCAGCTGTTAATATCTTTCTTTCTTTCTCAACTGGACAAGATGTATTTTCCAGCCTAAGATATTTAGCATGTATTTAGTTTTAAAGTTCACATTTTTATACTGAGTTTTAAAATCATATGCTTCAGTAGTTAATACTGAAGGCATAATACTTTTATACAGCCTTCATTCCACAACCTCAAAGATGTAGGCTGATGACTGTAGCTTTTTCCTACAGACAAAAAGATGTTTATGAAAAAGATGGGATTAGTTAAGAAATGGAGATGTTTTAATTATTTCTCTCCTAGCTGGAAATTATGTCCATGTCTGAGACCTGTTGGCATTCTGACAAAATGTATATTGAATAATAGGTATGATCATTTATGGTGACGTGGCAGGTTGGGGAAGTCCACTGATGCTGGCTCTCTGCTCAGCTGTAGAAATGTACCTGTAGACAGATAAGTGATGTGCACCCAGCACTTTTCAAGTCCAAATTAGCCAAGAACCCCAAAGCTGGGAGGATAACATCAGCTCACAGGAAAATATAGAAGCATGTCGTCATCTTGAAATTCTTTGAAAAGCACTTAGGGGTCAACAGTTATTTCTCTATCAAGTCTTAATAGTCTTAATATTGCACAAAACCACTAGTGGGAAAAAGAAATATCTCTAAAACACAATTAACAACACAGCAGTAACAGACTGTGTAGCATTTCTTGACCCCCTAGTTTCCAAGTAGGAAATTAAATTATTCTGGTACTGGTAGTGTGTGACACAATATATGATGAATAAGCAAAAACACAATGACATTGTAGTGCTTTAGTGGGACTACTTCATGTTGGTTACTAACATGATACTGTCTTGCTGATAGGTTAACAAGTGTGAAAGAAATTACTTGAAGTACGCAGGGTTTTAAGAGGATTTTCAGGTTTCTCATTGTTTGGCCTTTTTTGCGGGGGAGTGATGTGTGTGTGTTGGAGGCTTCAGCTCTGCTCAAATCAGAGATGTTTTTCATATGTGTTAGTGTAATATACATGAAAATTTTTGTCTTAAAATAGAGTGAAACGAGATTCAGAGAAAACAGGAATCTGCTCTCTTCTAAGTAAAAAGATTTTTTCTCCAAGGCAGCTATTTCTGAACAGTTGTTTGTGTCATGTACCTTGCCAATACACAATTTTCCTTCTTCTTCCAAACACTGCCATGCCGTTTTCAGATCTCCAGTGTCTATAGTTCACAACAGTAAAGAGAAAAAGGAGCAGCCTTCAATTTCTCTGCTTAGAGTTTGGACTGTTTCATACAGCTTTTCATTTCTGCTTCTAACCTCTGTTGTTAAACAGAGATGCTGCTGAAAAATAAAGCATTTGACTGTGGTTTTCCTCCCTGTTGCCATAATCATCCTTCTAAATAAGTGTCTTTGCCACAGTGTGTGGTTTTCTATCAAAACAGAACTTGGAGATTCTTGCTTAAATCTGAGCTCATGGTTAAATAATACTTTTATGTACATTTAAGTGACAGGTGAGTACAATCATTGCAATTAAAACTGTCTTTGAGAGCTATGGAAGAGGACAAAAAGCTGCAGGGAAGTGTCTGCTGGAGAACCAAGCTTCTTGTTTAGCAAAAAATTAAATTTGCTTTGTTTGTGTTTGCTTTTGTAGAGGCAGCCCTAGTGGTCACATTTTCTAAGAGGTAACAATTATATGAATTATGGCTTAGGTTTTGTTCAAATATTTTGAGGTAAAACCATACTTAATTCGACACGCGGTAAATTTTTTTGTTGCAGCTAGTTCACTTATTCCCACTGCTAATGCCTCAGTTCTGGCATTATAACCCCTTTCCAGGCTTTCACAACTATTATTTTTGGCAGCTGATACTGCCCAGAGCTACCATCTTTCCCTAAACTTATCCAGATCAGGCATTAGTAATAAAGCCCCTAGAAAAAATAAAGCTAGATATGTAGAAATCAAAGATTCTAAGTCGATTAAGTCTTTTGCAAGCTTCAAACTAGAAAGCTTACAGTTTGTGTAGTTCCAAAGCATGAGCTGTATTTTGTATAGGAAATCACATAATGTGTATCCTTGATTTCTTATCTCCAATGTGCAGATGACACTTTGAAACAAACTGTCTCTTGCTCTGGTAGATTTCTTGACATATTACGACATAGTTAGAAAAAATTGTAAACAAAATAATGAGGAATAATAGTTTCTACTTGCTGACCAGTCTGCATTAACTGTTCAGTGATGTTTTTCCTGGCTACTCATACTGCTGAGTTCAGCAATCATTCCTGTGCCTTTCAAGATTTCTCATAATTCACTTTAGAAGTTGTCCTGCACTACACAGGATCACAGGATGGGTACAGTGGAAGGGTCTGCAGTGGATCCTCTGGTCAGACCTCCCTATTCCCTATCCCAGAGCACATGGCGCAGGATTGCTTCCAGGTGGTTCTTGAATATCTCCAGGGAGGCTCTACAATCTCTCTGAGTCACCCACACAATAAAGTTCTTCCTCATACTCAGATGAAACTTCCACTGTGTTAGTCTATACCACAGACCACAGCCTGAACACGAGTTACAAAGTTATTACTTATTTGTGGCATAATTGTTTTCATCATTATACTTTGCCATCTTTTCCTCAAGAGGAGTTTCAATACATCTACTACCTAATGAGTGGGTGGAAATACTGAAGTACCTTTTTCTTTAATATAGCCAGGATGTGTGAAATACAGTTTAGGTTTTTTCAAATTTTGCTCTGCCTTTGTTTTGAATCTTTATTTTTAATTCTCTATATTATTCTTATCTCTCCTTATTGATAGTTTTATGGTTTTTGTATTGCAGTGCCACTTAAAAAAATATCTTACTGTACTCTTGAACTTGTTCTTCCAGCTCATTAATCTAGTGGGAATAGAATTCATCACCCTGCTTAGCCTCTTTTAAAACACCCATTACTTTCTATTCTAATGCAATTTTGTGAGATTCTCATTAAGGAAAGAGTTTTGTTTTGGGATGTAATCTAAGAGAAATAAATATCCTACATATGATAGCTTTGTGAGACTTTCATTGCACACATATTACTCACTAACATTGATAAGAAAAGGTAATTCAGATTTTGATAGACATTAGGAAGCACAAGACCAAACCAAGTATTCAAATATATTTAATCAGGTTCCTAAAAGAATGCCAAGGTATTTTAAGGACTGAAATTTAAAAGTATGCAGAAATAAATATGGCTGTATGTAAAGTATCTATGCAACCATGAAAGGCTGCAGCCTTTTGTCAAAAATGAAACACATCCTTTTATAATTATGTAATTCCAAGACTTCATGCTATAGGAAGTATGCCAAGTATTACAAAATTTAACTAAACTGAAATGTTTTATCACCAGTGGAGATTGTGAAGGTTTAAAAAGAGAAGTATGTGAGTGTGAATGGCTCCACAATGTAGTATAAAAGACAGCAGATGATGGAAGAGGCTCTTTGTGTGTTCCTAGTTAACATAGGGGAGTTCTTTGGATGTATCCATAATTGGAGGGTAGGAACATTGCTACAGTAATGTAGCAGCCTTAAGTGTTTGTCCACAGGCATTAAACAGTCAAATAATTTACACTGAGAAGTTCTGAAAAAAGAACTAAAAGTCTAGTGGCACTGAGAGGAAAAATAATCACTATAGTGTGACTTTGAAATATGGTCATAAACTCATGTAGTATTTCTTATTGCTGCTGTTGTGCACAGCACTATTTTACAGCTCGGAACAGAGAACCAAGAAAGATGTTTTCTGGCTCATCAAGCCCAACCTTCTGCCACTGGGGCAATGCTTGTTATTTTCTCTATCTAATTAACAAATCAAGCTTTTCAAAGTAGCTCTCATGAGCACCAAGGCTCTCCTTGCGCATCTCCGTCTTTTTTCTGTACAGTTTGTAGCCTTACACTTTATTCATAGGGCAACTCAGTTTTGGCACAAAATTTCTATAAAGCTTTCTTCTATTAAATGTTTCTCTCCTGAGGTGTCTGGATGGCACAATTATGTTCCTGTTGTTTAATTTCATTTAGTCTTCAACTCTCCACAGCAAGAGTTAATACAGTTTTAAGATGAAGAATTGGAAACATGACATACTTCAGATGAGTCCCCACTGATGTCCTATACAAATCAATTAATATTTACCCCTCACTTTTGGAAATATCTCACTTGATGTTTCACAAGATGATATTTGCTTTTTCCAGGCTTCATCATACTGTCTCACACTTTCCCAGCTGACATTTACAGATCTTCACCTTTTCCAATTGAATATGCAGCTTATAAACAAATGTGTTGTTATCTTTACACATATGACATGTGGGTTTTGATACTAAATCAATCCCTTTTTCTCACACTCTAGTCTTCAAAATTAAATCAGCTCTCCTGACTGATACTGTAGTGGTACTCTGTGTTATATACATTACTGGCATCAGAGGTTTACTGACAGTTATCAGATTTTTTTTTTGTCCTACATCTTGAACTAAAAAAATTTTAGAGACTGTAGTTGCTTTTTTCAGTCTTCACATATCATTGTGGTTTGACAGATGTAGTTAAAATCCACCTTTCAGGCTCTGTGGTTCCACATGTTAATTCCTCCAGAATTCTTTGGTGATTATTTATGTTCCTTTGCCCTCCCCAGCTTGAACCATTGAGCTCCCTGAATTTTCCTTCTTAACCTTCATTCCTGTTAATTAATCAGCTTACTGTCATCTCCATCTGCATTATAATCTTTACTGAATAACAAGGAAGAGTGCTTACAAAACTTTTTCTAAATTTACTTGCATCTCTGCCTTCTCTGCCATCTTACTTTTTTCCTGGTCATTTATGTATGTATGTCTATACACAGGGATAAAACAGGTAATAACGCGTACATATGCATTTTTTTCTTACTATTTGCTTTATGTCAGCTTGACTTTTAGTAATCTGGAGCATGTACAGCTGCCATACCTGTGGATTTCTCATCCTAATTCTGAAGTCTTCATAGCTGACTGAATTTGCATTTGTTTTAAATTCATATTCTGATTCACTTTCTTGCTATTACCAAAAAAAGAAAAAGGATAAAAAGACACCTAGAGTACAACCCTTTAAGATCTGTACTTTAATTAAAATTGGTTTTCTATTGCCTATAGAAATGTCTATAATAACTTTCTCTCCAATTCAGTGATGCATCGTGAAATAATCCAAGTGGATTATTTACAGAATTAAATTTAGGGATGTAATTAAGCAGAAGCCACTATGTATTTATTTGGTTTCATTTGCCTTTATTTGTCTAAATAGTCCTTGAAAGAAAAGATCATGTGCTTACAAGTGCTTCATTATTTCACCCAGGGTTTTTAGCAATGTGTTGGCCCACCACAAAGTGTTGTGTTGTCCATTATAATTTTTTCTCCGCGTCACTGATTACTTTAACAAACTTATATTTTTAATGTAATAAAACTAAAACAATTAGTTAAAAAAAATTAATGATGACTAGAGTGTCTTTGATACCATGATGTGTAGACATCTGATGGATTTTTTGGCTGCATAATACAAATAATGTTTAGATTAATTGTCTTTGTTATTCATGGTTTCCATGGTTTCCTGTGGAACAAGCAGCTATTTTTGTACAGAGGAAGAGAAAGTTGGAAGTGTTAGTCTGCAGTGATGTTCTAAAAACATTTTCTTTTAACTCAAGACAGCACAAGATCTGAATAATGGTTATAGTTAAGATTTTCTATATGACCATTTACTTTTATGTAGTTTAATTAGTTTTACACTTTTAGCATATAGATTAAACTGCATTATATTTGCAATCAAGCACAAAGTAATTATTCCTTCTCCCTTTTATCACAGGTTCCTTGCAGCTTGGAGTACTGGGATGAGCTTCAGAAGTCATTTGTTGCATTCCGGGAGTTCAGTCTATCAGAAAGCAAAGTCTGTGAGCTGCAGCTGCCCAGTATCAGCCTTGTGAGCGATCAGAAGGAGCTCATAGCCTCTGACCTGTGGAGGATTGTCCTCAACAGCAGCCAGAACGTGGCTGATGACCAAAGGTAATTTTAAAGAAGGAGGGGAAAAGACATCTGATGCTACACTCCTGAGAAATCTGTTTCAAGAGACTTAGAAATTAAGATACTTTTTTTAATATGTGATAAGAGCAGTTAGTCCTTCGCGAGGTTCAGACTGTGGCTCATCTTCACACAAGGGCATGGAGTGTGCACAAAAAAAGCTTTCCTTTAGGTTCATAGGCAGCCTGGCAGCATCATAACCATCCATTTTTTGAATACAAGGCTTACTGAAAAGTGCAGACAAAAGAAGGCTTAGGTGTAAGCCTTACATCCATCCTGTAATGTAGTCGTAAACATTCTTCCCCCATGCAATACTTTCACATCATCTTAATTCTCTCCTCAGTGCAAGTCAGCAACTATTTTAAAGATACTGAACAAAATGTTATTATTTCAATAGTATTGCATTATTCACACAGATTACTTACTATGCTAAAAGAAAAAAAACTAATCAGTGCTTTTTAAACACTGGGGATCCATTTTCCATTATATTTGCAGCCAGAAACACTGTGCAATGACAGCTATTCACTCTGTTTGCATTCATTCCATTTTGGTTAATATGTAGAGTAAAAGAAATAAGTATAAGTTCTGTCCAGAAACAGCAGTGGAATTGCTTTCAAAGACCTGCTTAACATTTTATATTTAGACCAGAAAACCCAAAATTACTCTCTTGGCCCATTGGTATTTGCTGATTCTTGCTTCTTTGTTTATGAACCCAAGCTTCAATGAGTATGTAGCATCCATGTATGTGTTAAATGAAGCTACAGAATTCAGAGAAATCAGAGAATATGAGCATGGCTAACAGAATCAATGAAGAAAATTAAACATCTGGTTTCCATTAATAGTATCAGGTTGGAAATGATTTCTTGATGTTAATTGTGAAAGAATGCATTTTCATCATTGAGAAGTTAAGTGTTTTAGACAAGGTTAATTCCTCTGAATGTGGGACCCTGGCAGAATTGCCTTCCTGGTCAGCTTAACACCACAGAAATGTGAACTCGGTGGGAACTGGAAATGATGTAGTGAAATGTAGTAGATTTTTTTTTCATCAAGGCATTTAGCACTGTAGTCATGTTTATTGTTTTCTGCTGGAATAGGGTTTGTCACTAGATGCAGTGTTTCATTCAGGGAGCTCTGATAAGCTAATGAGCTGTAATTGTTGAGAAACAACAGGAATTAAACCGAAGCATTTGCAGTTCACTGCACAAGGATAGCAGGAGATGAATGAAGGCAGCAAAAAACATTTACCTCACTACTGAAGCATTTGAAGGTAAATAAACAGAAGAGAAAGAGGGAGGTCGAAGGAAAGTTCCTTGAACTGACACCTACCTGTCCAGAGGCTGCAGAGTCACTAGTCCTGACACTTTTGTTAGTCTGGGGAATTCATAATAGCTTTAAGAAGTGTAGCTTATACCTATATGGACTAGCAGTAGACTGGAAATTTAAAGATTTGTATAGGTCAGGGTGAGCTCCAGAAGCCAGAAACCTGTGGGATATATGAAGAAACCATCTGATTTCAATCAGAGGAGAGAAAAAGTTACATTCCCTGCCTCGGCAGTGTTTTTAATTTGGAGGCATGGGTTTGCTCTCATGACACCATACCTGGAGTACTGTGTCCAGTTTTTGGAGCCCCAAACTTAAGAAGGATGTGGACCTGCTGGAGTGATTCCAGAGAAGAGCCACAAAGAGGATCACAGGACTGGAGCATCTCTCCTGTGAAGACAGACTGAGAGACTTGGAATGTTTCAGTCTGAGGAAAAGGTGGGTCTGAGGAGACCTTAGAGCAGCATTTCAGAACTGAAAGAAAGCTGGAGAGAGATTTTTAAAAGGACAGATAGTGATAAGGGGGCATGGATTTAAGCTGAGAGAGGGCAGGTTTAGATTATATATTAGGAAGAAATTCTTTACTGTGAGGGTGGTGAGGCACTGGAATAGGTTGTCCAGACAAGCTGTGGATGCTCCATCCCTGGAAGTGTTCAAGGCCAGGCTGGGTGGGACTTTGACCATCCTGGTCTAGCATAAGTTGTAACTGCCCTTGACAGGGGTATTGGAACTATGATCTTTATGGTTCCTTCGAATCCAACCCTGTCTGTGGTTCTATGATAAAAATTCAAACTGATCTCATAACTTCAAACAAAGCTGCACTGCAAGCTTTCTTAAGGATGGCTGCAGGAAGGACTGGTGTGGAAGTAGTTCTGAGCAGTCAGGAGTGATCCTTCTCACAAAACCTTCATAGGTCAAAACAAGATCAGCTGTTCTGCAGATATGAGGCTTTGACCTACGGTGTTTGAGGCACAGTGGCTTTTTCTTGGAAACAGAACAAACATGCCAGTGATATATCACTGACCTGGAGGTTTTGAGACAGGGCCCAAGAGCTGAATGTGTGTGGTTACAGCTACAGAACAAATTGAAGGTCATGGTTAAGGCCTGAGGGATCACATTCTGTTAAAGGGAAGCCTCATGTAAGAGGTGGTGACAGCAACTGTGGACCTGCAGAGAAGACAAATCTTTCTAGATTTCTAGTGGCTCATAGGAAGTCCATGTTGGAAGTAACTTTGCTGAAAATGTGGCTTCATCAAACACACTGCTGCTGGTATGGATAATTTCTTCTCACCAAACACTCTGAAATATGTTCTAGATTCGACTTAACCAAAAAATGCCAGACTTTCTTGGTTTTGAGAGAGAGACAGTGCCCATCTTGTGGTAAATGTCAAAGTCTTGTTCCTAAAGCCAGCATTTAACATGGGATTTTGCAGACTTGTGGGAAGAGCCTCAAGGCTTAATGCCAGTGCTGAGTGTTAAACTAGGGAATTCTAATGCTGAGGGATCTGTGAGAGTAAGAAACAAAGGCTGTATAAAAGTTGAACCTCAATTTTCCTTTACACTTACAATAATTTGATGTTAATTACAGGCTGCAACTGTATGATTGGTTAACAATTGTAATACACTATTAATTGTAAAGTGTAAAAATGCTTAGTCTTGTTCAAGTTTATCTTCTTAGTTTGATGTTATATTTTGGGTCAGACTCTAACCACTGCCATATGCATGCAGCTGCTGCTCAATGAAAATATTTTTTCTTAAAATTCTGCAGCATTTTTTGGTGGTTTTTTTTTTGGTTTTTTTTGGTTTTTTTTTTTTTTTTTTTTTGTAACCTCTGTGATATGCTAATTTTTATTAGCAGAGAGCTGATCCATTGTGGTTTAGTACTTTATTACTGATTCCTAACATTGGTTATAAGGTATGAAATTTAGGTGTCTCATGTGACAGGAAAGCAACAAAGTTTGTGAGAAGATGTAGATTCAGCTGATACAATGAGCAGTAGCTGGCAGGGCGAAATAGAGCAACCAGTAATGAATATGGGAATATGCAAAGATGTCATGATTCAAATCCTGTGGTATGCAAGTTCTTCTGAGATTGATCAGGAGCTAACTGGAAGTGTAAAAATCAGAAGCTGTCTGGTGAAGGGCATAATTGTTTATTTTTGAGAATTTTGTATCCCATTCATTATTTCTATGTATGTATAAAGTTTGCACAAATATTTTTGGAAGTTTATTCAGTGAGTGGGCAAATTTGAAGTACCAAGTGAAATAATTTAGCGTTTCTTTGGGGATGTAGTACAGTGTTTATGAAAGAAATCATATATGGCATAAATGACTGTTTATGGAAGACCTTAAAACAGGGGATTACAAAAAATTATCACAGAATAAATTATTTTTATGGGTTGCATTTGCCTGTTGAGGGACTAACAAATAATAATTGAAATTACTTTTTAAAGCTCTGTTTGGTTGGTGAGACACTAAAGCCCCTTCCTGGTTTGGTTGGGAATGATTTATAATTGTTTTGTTTAAATGAGTTACATGACAAGATGGTTTATATATTTGTGCATCTTCTATGTAATTTAAAGAGTATTTTTATAATTACTGACATATTAATGTAAAATAGTAATTGAAAATGCCTTAAGATACAAACCATGAAACAAGTACAAAAACTTCTAAATAAGCCTTAAATTGCTACTTTTTAGAAATTCAAGTGAGGAATCATGATCATGTTTCTTGCTAATTGTTTCAGCTTTTATTCAAAGTAGATGATGTACTGGATTTTGACCTCTAACAATTTGGGTTCAGACCAGAATTTGAGTCATAAATTAAATGAGTTAAGTGGTCTCTTTCTTCTTCCCAGTGGATATTTTCCCATGTTGTAGTTTCATCACAAATGGCAGTTTTGGTTTAAATATTTCTCTCTTAAAATAACAAGAATAATGCAGGTCACTGCTAAGTCATTGTTCTCAGTTGCCATATGTTTAACTTGAGCTGCTTTGCATGATGCGAAATATCATAATTTATATGACTTCAAATGTAGATATTTTTCATTTTAAGTATTCTGATATTTCCCAGCACTTAAAAAAAATAAAGAAAAAAGAAAAAGAAAAAAATCTGGTAATAAAGTCAGATCACTTTTATTTTTAATTTCCTCTGATTTTGCCACATTCCTCCTTAAGCATGATGTGCCAAACACAAAGCAGTAGAATCTGGTTCTTCCTCTTCTTTCAGAGTTGAAAAATTGTGGACAGTCCACACTTCATTTTGTAGCTCCAAGGAAGCCAAGAAATGTGGGGGTGGTTTTGTATTGTATTCACTTGATGAATAAATTATGATTGCCCAATCACATTTTCTCCTGATATTAATGTTCCTACTGTCATTCACCAAGACTTAATAGAAATTTTCCTGTATTTTCAGTTGGCACAACTTTATTTGCTGTTTGTGCACAGCATGTGATAAAGGGCTGTGGTTTTTCATTTTTGTGCTCTCTGCAAAGTCCAAGGAGAAAGTGGCAGTGCTGCAGGTCTGAGGGAAGTCCACCTAGGCAAAAAATTTAAATAGGATTCAATTTAAAATCAGGGTCATGGTAGCAACTACAGTTCCTCTGTAAAAACTTTATTTATATTATGACTTTTTATTACAGATGGGTTTTTTTAAAGAAAATACTATAATAATTTGATGGCTGCTTTTAGTATATTTTGTACTGTAGCTGGTTTATACTGTTGCTGTATTCTTATTTTCATAATGACATGGGGACTATAATTCTGCACATGGTTTCAGGTTGAGTAAAAATCAAATGGAGCCCCTCACAGATAAAACAATTACACTTCAGAAAAAGTCTGGGCAGATGGGACAACAGTGGTGAAAGATCCTTGTTGCATTTCTTTTCAGATGGTTCCTAGAAGGCTATTTCCTCTCTGTAGAGACTTTACCTTCTTTACCATCATGGTTTAAGATGCACTGTCCTGCTCCTCTCAGCCCTCCACTGCCAGCTCTTGTCCCTCCATGGCAGGGGAAAGGATGCAAGGCCAGTTATGTCCCATGGGGCAACACTGTCCCACCCTCATTTGCTATTTCTCTCTTGTTAAGTTTTTAAGCATCTGGTTGAACTCTGAATTTTGCAGGGTTTCAGCGTTGGGCCTTTTTTGTTTCTAAGGTGACTCCATCAGGAAACAAAAAGCAGCTTTGAATCTTTTTGTTCCCAACATTTTAAATTGCTGAGTATTACCTCTCTGTGGTCTGTTGCTTGTGGAGCAGAAAAAGTGAAGAAAACTTTGGCTAAAAGCTTTACATTATTTCCCTGGTGTGAAGCTCCTGCCACATTTCCTTCTGTATCAAGCATGTCCTGTTGCTCTGTCATCATGGTGTTTATGAGCGAGAAATTACAAAAGTTCCACCACAGTAAAATGCTCAATAAATAGAAAGAAGATATATAAAATTTTACTAAATAAGAAATTAGGTTTTGTTTGGCTTTTATTCTATGAAAATATGCATCTCCAAAATACATCAAAAGAAATAAAAATGCTTAGTCACTGATAGGTGAGTCAATAAATATATATTTTTGGAATAAACCTCAAATATGAGAAATAAATGTCCTTCTTCTTTACTGCAATCAGTGTTACAGCTGTTCATGAAATTAAGTAGTAATTCAGAATATCAAGGTGCAATTAGTTTTTTTTTAAATATCTTCATAGTTTGGTTAACATTTGTTTGCACTCCTCTACCCCAACAGAAAACTGTTTTCATTTCATATGCTCCTGAATTTCTGTTTGTAATCAAAATGCAACAAGCAAAAAATCTTAAAATATTAATAGTTCCTTTGAAAGAACTAACCAGTTTTACAGATTGAAAAGTACTTAGTTGTTTAAATCAGCATATGAATTTTTGTCCTTTTGGATTTGGTTCCTTCCTTTGTTCCAGCAATCTAATATCCATGGCAGAGCAAAGTAAAGCATCCTATTTCTCTGTTATCCAGTCCCATAGATATTTTATCATATGAACACAAAGAATAATTTTATTTCCAAAGGTGCCAGTTCTCAAAAGGTGTACAGCACTAGTTTTGGAATGTAAATAAGAAATTTAAACAGGTAAAGAAGCACAGGAAAGCAGCTAAAATTCTGATTAGGTCATTTGTCTTTCATACTTTCCTGACCTAATCCATTCTAGTATCCTGGCATGATTCTTTAATAATTAGCTAATCTTAGTTGGGTTTTAGTGCTGCATAAGTATTTTATGTCCACAAGCCTTAAGTTGGATTTAAGCCCTGTAAATAAATACTATACTAGATAGTTACTGCAACACCAAATGATACTGATCAATTTACCTATCCATGGAATGCCATGCATTTGCAGCTGAACATTTTGAGTACCTACTATATTTGTGCAAAATTTTGAAGTGAAACACATTGCAAGATGAAAAATCTGGTCCTAAAAGCTTAAGGTATGTTGCTTGGAAAGTCATTGTTCAAATCTAAATTTACGTTTGAATTTAAAATATCTTTGAAATGTTAATGGAAGTGGATTTATGGTGCTTTAAAAGACTAATGACTTTCTGACAAAAATGTTGAGTTGACTTTAGTCCATCTTTCATTTAATCTTATTTTAAAAATAAAGATATTCTTTGACTGAGGATGTGGTTGTAATTCTCTTGAATCAAGTCTAAACTTTTAAACTAAAACTATTGAGAGCCAAACTTCAAATGGAGTGCGAATGAGGAGCATTAAGGATAGCTTTTGCTAAATTAGAAAATTTATTTGTACTTCAGTGGTGTCTTAGCAGGTTATAGAATTGTGACGTCATGTTAGTTCCTCTCAAGAGACTGAAAGATAACGCTTGGAAATCCATGGTGTTAGGAGCACAGCTATGACAAAAAATCAGGAGGGTGGCACTTTAAATGTATAGTTAATATGCTTGTAAAGGGCTCCAGACTGAGCTTATAGTACTTGGAAATAATTTTTGAATGATGATTTTAGAGTGAGAAGGGCAAAGGAAATTAAGCTTACAAAGACTAGGGGTTCATATATAGAAGTAGTTTGATGGTTGCAAATTGATTTCCTTGAAATCAAGTGGAAAAAAACCAAATTCTCTTGACCTTTCCTCTCATTCTTATAGCATTAATAACAATAATTACTCTTGTTTAGCCATTTCAACAATTAAAAATACCTGGCATATTTTGGGGGTTTTTTTCTGCTAAAAGGCTTTGGGTTTGTGCTTCAAATGTTTGTAAATTGAAAGTGTAGTTTGATAAAAGTATGGATGGATTACAATCTTGACTGTTACAGTCTGCTTTGGAAAAAGTACAGACACTGGCATTAGCAGTTAAAATAAAACCACGATGTTGTCTGTGTCAGAAAATGAGTGTGGAACGTCCTGAATTCCTGCTGTAAAGCTACAAAATTCTGGAAGTGCTGAAGTTCTACTTTGTTACCTTCCTTCTGCAGCTCAGAAAGTGAATCTGGCTCCCAAAGCATGTGCGATCAGCTTGTGACCCCCACGGCGTTAGCAGCTTGCACCAGGGTTGACTCCTGTTTTACTCCTTGGTTTGTGCCATCACTGAGTGTCTTGATGCAATTTACCTGTTTGGAAGTCCACCTATGCCATCATCTTGATCAACTCGGCACAGGTATGTACTGCTTTATGGAGAATAATAAAAACATAGTTCACAGATGCTGCTTAAGCACTCTCCTGCTCTGTGTAGTCCCCATCTCCTCATTCAAACAGGCATTCTTGAAACAAGCCATCACAAACAGCCAGCAGTGGCACAGGCTTCAGGGTGAAAGCAATGACTTGTGTGCACTGAGCCTGTCCACAGGGCTGGCAGTGAGGCTGGAAGAGCAGCCCCTCCCTGCCCCCGGAATGGGTAACTGTAGAAGCCGTCTGTTTTCCATAGTCTGATTAGGGACAGCAGGTGCCACTTCACTTTTGAGCCATCTTAGTGAATGAATTTGATCTTTTACATTTTCCAGTGTATTAACAGTACTGTTAAAATACTTGAAGATTTTGCAACCCGCTTAGTAAAAATTCCTTGGAAGAGCTCTGAGAACTGCAGATTTAAGTTATTTCAGTTATGATCACTTTTGGAGCTACATCTGGTTTTGTTCAGTGCTCTCTGTCATTGCATTAATGGCAAATACATTCCAAGAGATCTTTAGATTATTGTCTGATTTTCAAATGCCAGGAATGCTTTCTATGGAAGATAGGCAAACTTCTTGGATCATTTTGACAGGGACAGCTTTCTTTGTGTGTAGGTTTTGTGTTTCTGCAAGTATTATAATATATTCATTATCAAATCATACCAAGACTAACATTCAATGACTAGCAAATAGGTTCTCTGTCAGCTACCTCTATCAGTATGTAATCTTCCTCACTATTACAGTACAATTTCAGATGCTCAGTCTTTAGAATGACATATACTGGAAGAGGCAAAAATCAGATTAAAATCAAACACAGCTGTTTTATTTCTCAACATTGACTGAGCTTATGCTGTTGTTACTGTTGTTACAGCATCTAAAGGCCTTAAGTTTTGGGGCTCCTTTGTGCTATGTTATACACAAAGGGAGCACAAAAGTTGTTGTATCCATTACAGTTTGTAGAATAACAGGGCTTGATCCTGGATAGGGATGAGTGTTTTGGTTCCAAATGTGTGGAGCACTAGAGCATACGCTAATTTTAAGCATGTGAGTAGTTCCAGCAACATAAATAATAGCATCAATGGAAATATTCACATGCTTAATGTTACACAAGGGGTGTACGTGCCTTGCAGTGTCTGCTGCCTCAGCGCTCAGCACTTTGCACGACTGAAACTTCAACAAACATGATAAGATCTTTTTGTGATACATTTCTCATGCTTTAGTCTCAGGATACTGTTTTGTTTCATTTTTAGTATTATGGGGTAGTGTGTCACATTTCAGTGGGTTTGTGGTCTTCAACTTGTCCATAATTGCAGCAAAGACAACTTCCAGTGTGGAGCCTGTTGGCCTGTACAGTCACGTGTCAGCAAATACTGTATTGCCAGTTTTTATTGTAATGTGCTATGTGTGGAATATAGTATACACCTACTGTAGCAAAAGTTCTCGCAGAAATATGGTCCCTGTTCCAAATAGATGGCAATCTGGGGCATTCAGCAGTGTGCAGATAAAGCAGTTTCACTGGCTGGTTTGTTTACCATGAAAAGATTTTGCTCTGCAGATACTTTTTGTTTGCAGCTGCTATTAATTATGATACTGTTTTACATCTAGCAAACAGTGTGAACAGGATTCATTTCAGATTTCAGAAATGTCAACTCTTTGATAGATTTACTTGTTTTCATCTTATGTACAAGCAGTAAAAACACAATTTACAAAAACATAAAGAATGCAGCAATGATTTTAGTCTTGTTTGTTCTTTTACTTTTCAGCACCACCAAAGTTTCTTCAGCCATTTTTATCTGATAAGAACATGCCATCTGAACTAGAATACATGATAGTTTCCTTTGATGAGCCTCGTGTATATCTTCGTCAATGGAACGATGAGTCAGTGTTCCAGGAGATCCAGTTTTCAACTCAAGCTGACTGTAAACTTCTGGAGTGTCGAAATGTGACCATGCAAAGTGTTGTGAAACCTTTCAAAATCTGGGGGCAGATTGCTGTTTCCAGCAGCACAGCAGGAAGGCTGTTCGACTGCACGATAATGGTTGACCCTATTTTCATCAGCTTTGGCCAATATGCGCTTCATTCTCTAAATACAGCAATTCAAGCTTGGCAACAGGTATGCAAACACAATAATGAGAAAAAAATATAGCTACTGTGATTACTTTAATAGCAAATTAGAATATCAACTGCCTTCATTAAAATATTTCAGGATGGAAAAACCCTACCTTATACTGAAATTGTTTTTTCCTAATAAACATTAATTCTGCAATAGCAATGAAAATTAGGAAAAAAATATGTAAAGGTAAATGTAGCCAGAACAGCCAGAATTTCAGTGAAGCTACATGGATTCATATCAGAATAATCAAAACCTAGGTCTTGAAATGCAAACTATTCCATTAATTTATGAAAAGGTGAGTGCCTTTTCATGATACATCAGCTCAGCTCAGTCTGAGCAACAGCACATATTGTTTCCAGCTACTGCTTCCATCCTTATTGAAGTTCAACACTAGTTTCATGTTACATTCTGTACAAGCAGCATTAATGGCTGAAGCCAGCCCCAGTATAAGAAACTTGCTTCTGCAATGACCCCTCAAAGGCCTGTAATTCCCTTACTCCACTATAGCCTTGAAATCAAATCATTCTCTTCATCTGCCTGAAGACCTATGTGGAGCCTGGGAATTAATTACCTATCATGGCACTACAATAACAAAGCCCCCAAAAAAGGATAAAACATCTGTTTTATATCAAAAAAATTCTTTTTTAAGGGCATTCCATGGTTTTCTTGTTGCAAAAGGACATTCATAAAACAAGATCTAGTGTGATTTAAATCTTCACAGCTGGCTCAAATATCAATGTGAACAAAAATCTTTGTAGCTCCAATTTCTGGTTTTTGTCGTATTTTGAACAATGCTTTTAATAAAAAACAAACAGAAAGTATAAGAGAGTCCTTGTAGGCTGCTTAAACCCAAAATATTTCTGACTTAGTACTAGTCCCTCATCTAAGACATGTGTGGCAACTACTGCAAAATGGCCTTCAGAAAGGTCAGTTTCCTTTTAGGATGGGGGGAAAAAAGATCTCTCAGACATAGCTATACATATAAATAAAATATGGTGCATAAATATTTAAATGTTTTAAACCACATCACAGTGTGAATGACTGACTGACTACTCTGTGCCTTGAAGGAATATTTTGAGTTGAAAAAACTGGAATTGTATATTTGATTAAGTAGAGCCATATGTCGCATGGTATATTGCTGACAGGTACATTCTATGAATAGTTGGTACTGATTTATACATGGATTTGGCAATGTTAACATGAGCCACAGGAGGATATAATTCTGTAATTGTTGCTGTAATTTTCTCGTTTCCTCTCATGTCAGGGGTACTTGCCACCACGTTCTGTTGTGGTGGGTATCTAGCCCAGAGTATTTGAGATTAAAAACTTGCCTCGCTTTGAAATTAGGGAACAGTTAACACACAAGTGGGTTCAAAATAGCTTATTAAATTAATTGTTGCCAAGATGTTTTTTGTGTGACTTTACCTCCAGTTTGAGGGGGTTGGCATGCCCTGAAAGGGGAGGGAATACATTTCCCAATAATAAGCATTGTTTGATGTCTGCTGTTCACACAAAATGCAGTATAAATGCTACAGCTAGAAGCATGAATTTAATAACCGGGAAGGGTTATTTGAATTCTCCACATATTTTTTACTGGATTAAAATCTGCAACAAGTGATGTTGGAGTCAGTAGACAGACAGATGAAGCATGAAACAATTTGGCCATGCACCTTAGGTCAGGAGTTCAGAATTAACAGAAGCCTCTGTCAGTGTCTTTGTTTCCTAGATATGGACTGATTTTTGTTGGTGGTGGTTTTTTTTAGTGGGGTTTTTTATTGGTGGGGTTTTTTTAAATTAAGTAATGGTGAGCATTTTGAAAGTACATTAAGCCTAAAAAATACCAGGCTTTATACTTCTAAGTCACATGCTGAAAATCTGAGGGGATTAGCACTTTTTAAAAGCAGTTTCCCCTTCTGACATATTTTACTGTCTAATCTGAAGTCCCTGTTTAACTACAAGCCACTACAAGCAGTGACTGGCTAATGCACATCTAAATACAAAGCTAGAGTAATGGGTTTAATAATTAAAGACCTGGGCAAGGAACTTCAATATTGTTATTAATTTAGTTTTATTATTTAATAATAACATAGACTATCAAGTGAGACAGAAAATGCATTGGTGGAGCATGTGGGGTTTTTTTCCCCTTAATTTGGGCATTTAAGCCTTCATGAATTGTTTTACAGCCTTACTGTTTTGAGATATCTAGAGACAGAGGTCAGCTGAGAAAACAGCTCCCCAGGTATGATACAAAGTGTTATTTCTGGTAAAAAGCTTTTCCTTTGTGATCTCACATGAACCAGCATTGCCACTCTTTTCCCAAACTCCTCAGAAGTTAGAAAAGCTCCTGGTTTAAACCTGTTTTAGACCACTAGAACTTCTTTTCCTCAAGGTCTGCATGGTGCTTAACATTTCTGTTGGCAGTTGCATAAGTTTTCTTAATGAGCTGGGATCAGTCGAAATGCTATCTGTGATCGTAGTGGTTTCCCCATCTTTCTACAATAAGCACAAATAACAAAGGGAAAAGGATACAGAAGGCTTCTACCTGATAATGCCAGGACATTGCTATGAGAGTGAACTTTAAAGAATCCTGAGGAAAATGTTCTTTTCTCTTTGAGAGCCTTCAAGGGAGACAAATTGCAAAAGACTTTCTGTGAAAAAAAACATTACTAGGTGATAGTGTGTGTGTGTCTGTGTGTGTGTGCATGAGAGGGAGAGAAAAAGCTTGCCCAAGCCTTCAGTAGCTTGTGAAGCACAAAGAAAATTACTTTGTGCATATGAAGAGGCCTAGGCTTTTATGGTGTGGGTTTTTTTCAGATCCAGAAATACTTTGAAATAGCTGTGAGTTAAGACACAAGCAAAAAGTCCTGAGACTGGAAAAGCCTGGTGACTAGTATTATGTGGGATGTTTTTCCCCTCTCTGAATAGAATTCACAAAATATTTGAAAGACCAATAAAGGAGAGACACTTTCCAGGCCTCTCTGAGAGAAAATAACAGCTGAAAAATGATCTAAAGAGGGGCAGGAAATTGTCCCCCAGAAACTGACCCTAATCTGTATCTGATTCAGGCTGTTAATCTTTTGCTGATTCTTTTGATATGATGTTTTAATTCAGAGAGGGTTTTTTTTCCTAATCCACACTTAGGTGTTTTCACCTCCTGGAGTCATCATTCAGCCTTCAGCATCATTGCCACACAAATGGCCTGATTCTATTTGGTTGAATTGTGCCTGGTTTCTCTAGACATTCTTTTCTCAATCAAGATGTCTTCACTCTATCCTTTTGCTGACTTTTTTTGCCTCCTTTTCTGCTTGCTCTGGAAGCTTCTACTGTCAGACTTGAGCAGCAATGTGGGATCCAGGTCCCTGTGATGGGTACAGGGTGCTGCTGCAGATCCCCAAGGATAAAGAAGTATGGGTGTCCAGTTCATAGCTGCCACACTGAGCTAAAGCATCCTCAAGCTTCCTTGATGTTCCTTTAGTCATCTGTTGTTATCAAGACGGGAGGCATCGGTAGCTTTCTCTCAAGCCTGGCAGTACAGAGCAATGCCCTATTATGCAAATCTTGGTGTTTCCTTGGTTAAAACTTTGGAACTATTATAAAATGGAACCTAAAATACCTCCTTCACTTAACTGTTGTTGTTAAAAGCATTGAATTCTAGTAGCAATTCTAGCTTTCAAGACTAATGATTAATGGCAGTCATTCATCAGCACCAAAACGTGTGCTAGCGTATTAATAATTCCTGATAGGATAACATTCCCCAAGTAGAAGTTAGAGGTTCTATGCATGCCAAAAACTTGCTGGATTCTCTTTTCCCTCTGGGAAATGCCAAAACCTACAGTCTGTGTTTACTTACTTGACACTAGGTTAGCTACTAAGGGAAAAACAAGGAAGTTCATCATCTTATGGTATTGTTCTTTCAATATCTGTGTATCAACAAGAAAATATATTGGAGTGAAAAGAAAAAGCTTTTCTTAAATTCCCCTGGGGCTGTGTATAGGTTTGACTCTAACAACATGCTGAGCTCTGTGAATAGTAAATCTTCCCTTTTAAAAAGAACATTTTGCAAAGCTGTAACAGGAAAATACATATATTTGCGGTAGACTTATGGGTATGTGGGTATGGCAGCTTGACAGTAAAAAGTCATAGATCCTCCACTAGAAAATGCCAAAATAAACTCTGCACTCACTGTAAATGTCAGCCTTTAGCACACTCAGATCTGCTACTGAATGTGATACAGGCATACTGCTTGGTAAAGAGTTTTGCTGCTTGGAAGAAGTGCAGTTTTGGTTATGCTCACCTGGCTCCTGTTTCACAAAAGATACCTGATCTTGTGCAGAAGAAGTAAAGAGATTTGGGAAGAAGTTTTAATCTGAATATTCTCATGCTAAAATATTCTAGGGTGAATAGTACTTGCACAAACACTCCCAGGCAATCATTCTGACATTCAGTTACAAAAGGAATTACAACCTGCCTTGATTAAGGACAAAGAGGCAACAGACACAAACTGAAACACAGGAAGTTCCATCTGAGCATCATGAAAAACATCTTAACTGTGAGGGTGACCAGTCACTGGAACAGATTGCCCAGAGAAGTTGTGGGGTCTCCTTCTTTGGAGATATTTAAAAGCTGCCTGTATGGAATCCTGTGCATTTTGCTCCAGGTAAACCTGCTTTAACAGGGGCTTTGGACTTGGTGGCCTCCAGAGGTTCCTTCTAGCCCCAGACATCCTGTAGATTCACCTTAGGTTCTTCTGGAGAAACCAGCAGTGAACATGCATTCAAGGATGCTAAACTGGACATACCTTGCACATTTCACTTCTCAGAAAAACTTCCATGTACATCACACAGTAATGTGCTACAAGCAATGCATCAAACTGGTTTTCAAGGATGACTAAGGCTGCATAGGGATTTATGAGGAAATATTTCTCTCCCTCTTGTTTGATCTCTGAATTTCTGCAGGCTTCCAGGCACATTGTTATCAAAGAGCTAAGGGTTCCATATGATTAGAGGCAGGGAAGGTGGTAACATCCATTTAAAAGGTCCACTGAGAGTGCAAGGAGGGGAAGCAGAATCGGCTCTCAAAATCCGTGGAGGTTCCATAAATTAGAGAAAACGTCATGGGATGGAAGGATGAGAAACGAGTTGCTTAGCTGTGTTGTGAAGAGGAAAACCAAGCAACAGAAAAATTTTGTCACAACAGTGTGCTAGGAAAGATGGGTCAATAAGAGGTAACAAAAACCACAAGAAGATGAGTATTTTGTGTTAGAACCATTAAATTGCATAAAGACTATCCAAATGTTGGTTTCTTTGAGTAATTGTTGCAGTTGCTAGATAGTTGCTTGTAAGTGGAAGGTGCCTGCCCAGTTGTGACTGGGGCAGAAATATACGAGAGATGATCTCCAAATCAAATTGTCAGTCACACTTTGACCTCTCCCATACAGGGGATTATAGCTCATGCCTTCAGGGGTAGAAGACCTGTAGCTGTGGCAATTTTTATGACTATCATATAGTCTCATTGTGCCAACAGAGTGACAAGCAGCCAGATGAAAAGCAGCAAGAGAGGGATGGAAAGAGGCTGGAGAAAAAAGTATTATAAAATCTAAAATACTTTCTTTTTTCATATTAAATGGCATGATACATGTTCAAACCAGCCTCATAGAGCTGGGAAAATACTCATGTCTTCTTTTTTTTCTTTAGTTGTCTTTTCAAGTGGTATCAGGAAAGAGGGAATCTTCTGCTGATCCACAGCAATATTTCAAAGTAGAAGCAGAAGCTGGGGAAGAGGAACTGTAAACCTGTTGGCCTGAGAGCTCAGCTGTCAAGCGCTGAGAAACCTCTTCATTCCACCCTGCTCAGCCTGTTGTACCCTTTCTGCCCTATGTAACATCATTTCCCACTGAATTTAATGTTGTTGAAGTTGTTTACTGAAATCAGAAAATTTTGTTTTATTGTCATTTTAAATCTTCAAGATTTGCATTGCAGAAATATAAAGTGAAACTGAAGTCTTAGGATATATTTTGCCAACCCAGAAACTAGATTTTGCAGAGATTACTATGAGGCCAAAGCTGAGGGAAGAGATTTTGCATTTCTGTGTTGTAACAGTCACCACTGGGCAGGCAGCTGCCAAATGTCCTGCAACTGACATTGATTCTTCCTGGCTTTTCTATCCCTTTTCTTTCAGAACCAATGCCCTGAGGCAGAGGAGTTTGTCTTCAGCCATTTTGTGATCTGTAATGACACCCAAGAGACGCTGAGGTTTGGCCAGGTGGACACTGATGAGAATATTTTGCTGGCTACTCTCCACAGTCACCAGTACAGCTGGCGCTCGCACAAGTCCCCACAGGTATGTCAGAAACAGCCCTTCCAGGGCAGCCTTTGCTAAAGCCAATGGTGGCTTCATGCACTGATTCCTTGGTTTTCTCCGTGGTCTCAACCATCTCTAAAGCTCCAGTTCCTTCAGGAGTCACACACTGGGGCTGCAACACAGAGAAAAGGTAAACAAAGTGTGAGGAAAGCCAGAAGTCTTTGAAAGTTGCTCAAGGGTAGAACTGGATGTGCACTTTTTGTAAAACAAAGCAGTTGTGTGAAGCTTCTGAAAAAAGGAAAGACAACTTGCCAGGTTTCTATAACTAAGTGATCCATGTTTCCTGAGATGTACATTAGAGATTTGGGGAATTTTTTTAACCAGTTGTTTTTACCAGAAGCATCTGTTCACTGAAATTGTTTGCAGAAGAGGGTCAAACTGGACAAAGCTCTCAACTCAGTCTTCCCTTAGAAAAGATTTGAAATTGTCAGAAACACCCCACTTATATAGTTTAAATAATACAGTTTCTGGGTTATGGGATTTTTTGTTTTAAGGATAAACACTGAAACTGAAATAAAATACTTTTAAACTATCAACAGGAAGTATTACAATGCAACTATAGAATAATTTAAGTTGGAAAGACCTTTAAAATCATTGAGTCCGACCCAATACTGCCAAGTCTACCGCTAAACCATGTCCCTAAGTGCCACATCTTTTAAAGACTTTCAGGGATGGTGACTCAGCCATTCCCTGGGCAGCATGTTCCAATGCTTGAGAACCCTTACCATGAAGCAACTTTTCCTAATATCGATTCTAAACCTTCCTGGCATAACCTGAGGCCCATTTCCTCTTGTTCTGTTACTTGGTACTTGGGAGAGGAGACCAACACTTGGGAGGTAGTAAAAAATAGACTTCTCATCTTTGTTCATGACAGAACAAGAACTTAAATCTAATTTTAAAAGTGTTTGTGAAACAGCAAACCCATTTCTTCTCTTTTCTTAGTACATACCCAGCTCCTGCTGAGTATGAAACTACAGAGCAGTGCCACCCCATTTGCTGAGCAGTAGTCCTGCCCTGAAAAATTACTAAAATTTTAACAGATCCTAGGAGGAATGTGGTGAATGGGAGTTCCTAACTCCCCTAGAGCCCTAAGAAATACCAGTCTTAGCATGTGAGAAAAAAGGCAATTTTGAATTGTAATTCTAAACAGGACTTGTGCCCACTTTCACCACTGACAAGTTTCAAGTTGCACTGGGAGGCAGAGATGGCAAATTTACTGTGGTTTTCATTCACATGTCAGCTGATGGATATGCAAAACTACTGAATTTTACATGAATGTGGTAATCTGTGCAGAGCAAAATCTGCCAAAGTAAACAATTGCAGTTGACACTGAAGTCAGGGCGTAAGTCAAGAGGAAGCCAAGCTCATAAAGGACCATCTTAGCCCAGCATCAGAGGAGCTGTTATAAAAAGTGTGTGCTGGTGTCACAGTGACAGAGAGAGGCCTTTGGAGACTTTGAGACTCTGGAGTAGTGTCTGTCCCTTTCCACGTTTTATAAAAAAGACACGATTTCTCATACACGCAAAGCGCCTGTGATGCCCCATCCCACAGGTGGCCAGACCAGGTGGTGACTGTGCTCGGTGCAGCTGGGCACGTGTCAGAGTGTGGGACAAGATCCCCACTCATCAGGTGACATAGGATTACAGTTGTTGTAATTCCCCTTCGTTGTGTGAGGGAGAAAGAAAGCTAACCAAGTGTAACCTATAACTCATAACCAATTATCACTTGCATTTGTAGCAACCACCCAAAATTAGATTTAAACATTTTCATAAATACATGGAAGAAGACGAAGGAAGTATTTAAAGTAATGCAAATAAACTCGGAACTAAGTAAGGCTTTCCTCTTAAAAAATTCTTACATTCATTTTCTGCTTACTTAAATAAAATTAGTCAGTTGTGAGAATCCTCATTTTAGGTAGGTCTACTAAAGGTGTAGTTCTCAGTATGATGTATATTCAGTAATGGTTCAAACTGGAAGGAGTCTTCAAAATGAAGATTATCTCAAGCAAGTGAAAAGTTGAAGAATTAAAAGGACAGCTCATTACTGATACTTTCTCTTAGTTGCAACTGAACTGCTAAAAACCACCATCAGAATAAATGGCATTAGACATCTAACGCCTGGAAAACTTAAACTGTGCTTTCAGTCACAGACTTGAGCAGTGCAAAACATTCCATTTTCATGGCTGCTATTTAAGTTTCTTATTAAATGAAAAACAAAAGTGCAGGATGAAAGGTGGAAAAGTCCATCAGAAGCCCAAATCACACATAAGGGAGTGGGTGAGGTGACAGAAGGAGCTTCAGATTCATTTATCAGACATTTATTCTTCAGCTAACAGTTGGTGATGTCAAAGGGTTTCCCCATTCTGTTTTGCTCTGATCAGATTTAGATTCACTGAAGAACTGGGCTGATAAAAAGTCAGGAGTGTCATGATGGATTCCCGTGTCCCAGGAGATGGCAAAGCCAACAGCTGACTCCTGACTCAGCCACACTGCTGGCCAGCAGGCTCCTCTAGTAGGGAGGTTCTGCTTCCCTTGTCCCAACCTTTGGAATAATTTCAACATGATTTCTGCTCCCTTAACATTTTTGAACAGCCGTGTCTTGCTGGGAAATCTAGAGATTAAAAAACAGCGCTGAGGTAATTTAACTGAAACTATATGGGAGCAGAGGCTTTCTGCACACAGTTGAGATAGAACCAAACTTTCTTTACAAAGGTCTTGTAAAGAGAGAACCTTGGCATTCCCCCATAAGCCTTTTCATTTGCCAATACAAGTCCATTGTAAATGCAGCATTCAGAATGGCAGTTCATCTAACCAGTACAATCCCATGTCATTTTAAATCATACAAAAAAGTTTGTTTAAATATTATTACAAATGTTGTCATGTACATTTTTTTAATGATTAATACAAATCCTTGAAATGAAAACAACAACTCAATCAAGACATCAGGTTGTCCCTCTTATACTGTGGCACTTTTCTAATTGTTTCCATGCAAAACTATCTAGCAGCTTGTTATCCAAAGGTCAGAATAATGCCCGAGCAAGGACAAACCCTCTGAGTGTCATATTCATGGAATGCTAGATGACTTCATAGTTATGAAATTATTTCATTTCTCATGATAATTCCTGACTTGCCAAGTTAGTGAATTTTAAGAACTCAGAGAGCAGATTGTAAGATAAATGTGAAATAATCCATACTTCTGGAGTCAGGGACTTCCCTCCAGGCATTAGTTCATACTTGACTTACTTGACTTACTCTTGGGGATAAAATGAGTTAGGACAAGGTCTTAGATACCACATTCTCTTACTGGGAAAGAAAACCAACTTGCACAACTTTGGCTGGCTCATGTTTCTTGTTACACAGGCACTAAGAAGCAGCGGTTGCCATGAAATACTTTATTTAACCTCTGCAAAATGTTTTTTTAGTATGGCAAGGCAGTTCAGTTAAATGAAAATAAATAGTTCTAAAAGGATTGTATTTCTTCTACATTCACATCAATAAAATTCTCCATTTTTCTTTTGCTAATTAAGAATAGAGATGCGGTAATTGCCCATTTAAATTCTTTAACACAATTAAATATATATACACCTAAAATATATATTTTAGCAGATAGTTTTATAACGATTTATTTGCATTTAGAATTAATTTTATTATTAATGAAACTGTAGGCTAAAATTTTAAAAATTTCAACTTTTTAATGTTACAAAAACAGTTATAGCACACCAAGGATTTGGATTTATCGACTCTTGATGGTGTCCCTCCAACTGTTTGGCTTAACTTAAAGCTCCTTGCTTCCTTCATTTTTTCCCTGCCTGGATCCTTTACATTTCAGGGAACCTAACCTTTCCCTTTTAACTTTCACTCTGATTCCTGCAAGTCTCACTACTTTGGCTAAGATTTCAGTAGTAAGTCCGAGGTCCGATGCTCGTTCTTCTACGCCACTCCACCCCCCCCACATTTTCCTCAGATTTCACGAGGTTTTGGCCCCCCTTAGGGATAAGACACCCCCAATTGTATAGTCCCTTTCAGAGTTGGGGTAGGTCCAAAACTGATGGTATTTGAGGCTTTAAGCAATTCTACCTAAAGCTGCCAGATTTTGTGAGTTCCTTCTGCAGATTTTAATGAAAGTTAGAGGTCTGTTAGATATCATTAAAAGGGAAGAGAAGATACATCATTCCTGTGCTCTACAGACAACACTGGCTCCTACATTATTATTGGATCAAGTCTGCACTCCTTATCTTGATCTTCACATTGTTTTGTGGGATGGGCCCCAGTTACATCAAAAGTCATGTTTGTCTCCAAGACAGCTGTGTTTTTTAGATGAACTGGAGCATATGATACATAGGGTGAAACTCTGAAGTTAGAAGAGATCAGATCTTCCTAGTAATTTACTCAGAGTTAAGGAATTCTGTCTTGCAAGACAGTAGGCAATTGGAGGGTCCCACTAGGGATCAGAGCAAATGTAAAAACCAGATATCCATGTAAGAGTCCCCTGAATGCATTCTGCAGAGATTGTTTGCTTGTGAGCAGACAGGAGAAATTGTCTATAATGTGCTAGTTATTACTAGTTGTTTTCCCTACACTCAAATTTCAGCAGAGTCCTCTGAGGAACCACAGAGTGATGGATTTAAGTTCATTGGTGTGCTTTCTATGCAAAACATAATGTTGCATAGTAAAAGTTTTTAGAAGGTAGCAGTTCTCAAACCTTTCTGTGGTCTCCCTCCAGGGTTACAGTAACCGTTACACATTTTCACTTTTCATCATCTTTAACTTGAAGCAGCAGATATAATGGATAAAAAATCAGTTGCTATGTTGAATTGGGCAATGACTTCGATGAGAATGTGGGTATTAATAAAATATATTTATCTCTTATCAAAGTACATATGCCTGAAACTGTGACATTTTATTGCTACTTTATAAAATTTGAGGGAAAAAATATCTATCACTTTTTTGATCATACGCTTACAAACTCTTGAGTAGATATTAGTACTGGTTAGTACATTATTAGTACCTTCATTGGAACACATTTAAAATTTTTCTTATTTTAAATAGTGTGTCTGTGAACACAAATTCTAAATTTTATAAATATACTTTTTAAAGGCTACTGTAGTTTTACAAATAGCAAATTTGCTATATGAGAACTTCCTCCTCCTTCTACCAAAAAAAAAGACAAACCAAATTTTGATTCATGTTGCAGCAGGATCACAATTCATTGTTATTTATTTCCAAGTTGCTGTTCTTTCAGATATTGGGTTATATAATGTGAAAAATTATGTGCAGTACTCTGGGTTCAAACCTTAGAAACTGTAACTTATATATCAGTTGTTATTGGGATATTTTCCCTTTTTACTGTTTAGGAAGGTTACAAGTTCTCTGAACAATCTCTTGTACTTTACATAATCCTCCCCAGGTCATTAGAGAACAACATCAGGCAAAAAAGGCTGTATGTTATTTTATACTGTTCACACAGTGAGAAGAGTAGTACTGCTTTTTTTGGGGTTCCTGCATTCTGAATCAATGCTCATACTGTATTACATGCAATTGTATTTCTAGGTAATATCGGGGGCAGATAAGGATTAATATTATCCATGAACATTTATAATTTGGTTACTGTTCCTTAACCAAAAGACTTTTCTGCAGTGTGTAGGGTGAGTTTGTATCTGTGAGGTTCAGGTCTGTTTTGCAGGTAATGTTGAGGTTCACAACATCTCCAGGAGCCCCCAGAGTCAGAGTTTATCTACCAAGTGTGACCTTTTTTCTACTAGCCAGAGTGAGGGTGATGGAAATTGCCTTTTTCCATGCTCTGTACTGGCTTTCTGTCCTACAAAGGCCAATGGCATAGAACTGGCTGGATCTCCCAGGTCACTTGAGAAAATGAAGCCAAAGTGAAGTTCAAGCTGGTTTTTTGGCCACTGCAGCTGATAGTATGCAGAATAAATATTTCGTTCACTGTTTTTCCAAATACTAGTTGGTTTTATTGTTGTGAATATTAATCCTAATCAAGAACCACCTTGTATTGTGAAAACACAGTAAAAAATACAAATCAAGCTTCTCCTTTAATTTTTCCATTAAAAATTTTTTTAGCTTCAAGTCTTAGAATTCAGCTCCCATCTCCAGAGCTATATTTCCTCTGTGCTGCTGCATTATCACAGCTTTTATTTTACTATCTTCTATCTTTTAAAATAACAACTGCACCCACACCATTTACCAGGTCCTCACCTGATGGTTCCCAAACTCTCAGAATTAATAGCGATTTGGGGGGAACCTTGTTCCCCCCCAAAAAAACTTTTCCTAGCTTCACTTAGAAGACAAATACCGTCTAAAGAACCTTGGTGAAACCAAGTTAAATCTGGTGAATCTACAAGCAAAGTAGAAATCAAATTTGCATCACTAAGCATTTTGAAGGCTCAAGCTTTAAATTACTTATGCAGCTGGAAATTGATGCCTTTTCTGGACAGGCTGAGTTCTTAGTCTCACTTTTAATCCCCCATTTTAGTCCTCATGCTTTGTCATATGACACACAGCTTTATTTACTCAGATCATATCCTTCACTCACACATCTAGCTGAAAACCTAAGTAAATTTTGAGGAGCACATAAAAACATTCTGTGAAGAGGCATGATAAAGACATTCTTTTAAAGATAATGCTTTTCTAGCTATTTGCTCCAGTAAGAGCAGTTTCATCTTAATCTGCCTTCCTTGAAGTAATTTCTATTCCTCTCAAAACAGAAATCCATAATGGCTAAGAATTACAAATCCAAGCCCCAGCCAAGTCTAGTCAAAACAAAACTCTCTGGGTTATCTGCTGGTATATTTCCCTGACAGAAAATACAGAAATCAAATATTTACACGAATTAGTGCCTATCTTCACGTATACAATAGATAGTCTGTTTAAATTCTCTCTAATCTACAAATTTTCACTTATCAATGGATTGTATTTCTTAGAATGCTTTGAAGTCTCTTTTTTTTGTACATTAATGCAACGAATTCTCTTTTGTCCTAATGTATGTCCCATACCTAGCTATATTCATTGAACTTTTTTGAACAGAGTGTCTAATAAATTCTTAGAATTAGCATAAAGCTTGATCAATGAAAGAGTTAATGACAATTATTGCAAATCTTTAGTATCAGGTCACTTTGATACCTGTTTGGTCACAGTGAGGTGCAAATAAAACCAAGGTTCTGGGTTCAGTCCCTGTATGGGCCATTCGCTTGCGAGTCCCTTCCAATTTAGAAAATTTTGTGAATCTGGAAATCTGTTTTCTGCTAAAAGGATGCTAATGTCTGATTACTTAGTTCTCTAAAATCACTGCCATTATTTCTAGACATCTTTTCCAGAAATCTCACACTTAAATAATCATTCAGAGATCCTTTTTTTGTTATCATGGAATGCAGTTTCTTGGCTCAAAAGTAAACTTACACAGCACCCAATTCTTATACTGTTAGGTCATTAATAGAAATGTATTAGATATCTTTAAAGTAAATTATGGAGGCCGTATCCTTCATGTTTGCCAGGATGCAAATTGTATGTTTGTTAAATAAGAAAATGCCAATAGATTATAATAGCTTTTTATTTTTCTTTCTGAATCTTGAAGTTAAATGCAGACTAATCACTACTCAGAAGATTAGTAAGGCAGCATTTGGGAGCTAATGACTGCTCAGGGAAAGCTGACAGCATGTTCCTTGGGAACATTCGACTCATGAGCAAAGCTGTTTATACAGGGTGGGAGACATCCTAGTATTGTAGCTACATGTAATTACTAATTGTCAATTATGGCATTTACATGACATCTATCTTTGGAGCACACAGTATTTTGTCGGCCTGTAGCTGAGGCTGACCACTTAAGTACCTTTTCTCATTATTTGGCTGTCATTTCCAGCTACCATTCTCTCCAAAGTAAACAGTTTTCGTGTTTCTCTTAATTTTCATATGTGATGAGATTTATTCCCGGCTGCCTCTGTGAGAAACTGAACAGATTCCAGCCACTGCAACTGGATTTTTCTGTCGTTGTTTTCTTTTTCCTTTTCTTTTACTAATGCTTCAGAATCTAAGTGACATGTTTGTTTATGAGTTTGGCTGTCCTAGTGTACAGCCTCCCTCAACATAACCTTGGAAATAAAGCTGTGCCCACACGTGTGCACATCCAGATGCCTGTCCTTGCACACACGGGCACGTATCAGCCTTTGTGCTTCCAGCATAAAACTCATTTGAATCTGAATGCAGCAGTCATCACTCTTGCAAACTCAAAAGCCACCCACTGAATGGATGTTATTGTTCTGTGTGTAGCTTGTGCTGAGGATACCACAAATTGCAAACAGGCTACTGAGTTGTAATATCTTTGAAAGTTATTGCTGTGGTTGTTTCTTAAAACAATGAAGGAAACCCCAACATCCAGCCCTTCACTAAGTCCAACTGACCAGACCCATGGTGAATGCCATCCCTTTCTGGAAACAAATCATGGAAGAACACAGTATTTACAAGTTTCAGTTTTTGCTAGTGTAAATAATCAATCTTTGGGCCTGATCCTGTTCTCAATTACTTAAATTAATTAATGACAGATGTCCAAAATCAGAGTGAAATTCAACCCTCAAGAGAGAACTCCCACAAGGCCTTCATATGACTGTTTTAAAGAACTTAAGTGATGCTTAGGCTCTGTGCTGGCCCTCTGCAAAGAATAAATTTTACCCAGAATGCTTATTGCTTTGATCCCTTATATATAACTCACATCCTTAAGTTTGCACAGCCACAAAAGATCTATACAGAGCTAAATAGTCAGATCTTCAGCTGGTGTAAATTTATGTAACTTCATTGACCTACATGGAACAGTACCAATTTTCACTACTCTGGCTTAAAGAATCTCCATGGGACAGAGGTAAGTGCGTATGGTGGGTAAATGGATGAAAGGCTCTTCAAATGATGAAAGACTGTATTGCTCTGGAAGTGATTTAAGTTAAACTGGAAAAAAGCCACTCCTTTTCCAGAATGAATCACATAGGGAGTATAATTATGCAGTTAAATTTCTTCCCATGCAGTCAAGCTTGAACTTACCACCACATTTGTGTAAGAAATGAAATGTTTCCCATCTCTCAGCAATATACCACATTCTGCATTCAACAGACACATATATGCAAGCTATACAAGTCCTTTATTTTCGAAGGGAAGGGTGTTTGTAATTTTCTGTTTTATTCTGAAGGCAAAAAATCTGGCATGGACCTGCGTTCATATCACCTTGCTGGTAATAGAATGGGCTTCTAGAACAATTTCAAAGGCAGTGAAGAAAATCTCTTGTTTCCTGTATTATGCTCTCTAGGCTACTTGCCCTTTTTGTTTTGAACAGTTTTGTGCCTAGATGTTAAACATACTGTTAAAGCAGGTAATTTATAGAAATGCATGATTCAGAGCCATTTTATGGTATTGTTGCTTCTTCTGATTGTGTCTGAAATCACAGAATTACAGACTGAATGGATCATTCAGACAACTGGTGTGCTTAGCATTGCTGAGATTTCAAACCAAGAATATTTCTCTGTCATGGGAATTTATATCCTACTGCAAGGCACTTTTTTTCCCCAGTTATGTATTGAAGTAATAATTTCTTTCTTTCCAGCTGTTGCACATCTGTATTGAAGGCTGGGGAAACTGGCGGTGGTCTGAGCCATTCAGTGTGGACAATACAGGGACCTTTATTCGCACCATCCAGTACAAGGGCCGGACGGCATCACTTATTATCAAGGTTCAGCAGCTCATTGGAGTGCAGAAGCAAGTAAGGACTTGATCCACTTAGGAAAAAATAACATGAGTAATTTAAACTGTTGCCTGTTCATGAATTAGTCACTTTGTTATTTATTCTTTCCTACTGGGATCTGCAAAAAACAAGTATAGCAGTCTTTTGGGGCTATTTAGGGGAGTTTTTACAACCTTTTTCTTCACTTTGGTGTCGATCTTAGCATTTAAAAGCTCAGTTACCAACATGTATTTTATATGCTCCAGTAAACATCCCTTTGCGTGGTTCATAAGTTCTGACAGTGCTAAGTGTCATAATCTCTTACATGTTTTAAGCTCTTGAGAAGCAGATTTTTCTCTTAATTTTTTTTTTAGAAATTGTTCATAATATATTCTGGGTAGTAATTCAGGCTTACATATTTTTTAAAGTAAAAGAATTACCTAATTAACATTTGAAAATCAGCTGCTGTGCAATAACTTTCCCTTTACTATCTTTGTAAAGAGATGTGTAATAACACTGCAGACATTCTGTCTACATTGGCAGAATCCAGAGCATGTGGTGGACAGAAAATGCTCAGCTCATGGATGTGGCAGAGCTGTACTGCACAACAGCAGTACAGCTGACCAGACAGGAGCAGTGCCTGCTGTCACTGAAAGCCCTGCTGAGATTTCACGTGGTGGGCTGTAGCTGTGTTGTGTACCCCCATTCATGAAAAAAGAAATGATGATGGTTGTACAGGGGGGATACACATGGAATGGTGTTCCCTGGTATAGCTTGGAAAAAGTCAGATACATCTCTACCGTAAACAATTCCTGCATGATGGACAGCAACAACGCTGAGTCTAATCTGGTCATTTTCTAGGTGTGTGCACTTAAGTACAGGAACAGTTACAGTCATTTAATGAAATTATAAGCTTTAAAATGGCAGACATACTGTGAAAGCTCTGGATCATTGGCTTGTGATGGGAATGTGAGGTATCCATAGAAACCTTTCTGAAGTACATCCCTGAGACTGCTCAGAAATGTCTCAACATTCAGAGACCATCACAGAACTCTTAAAATCCAAACCAGAACTGTCAGCCCTGGACAGTACTGCTGAGTTCAGTGGGAAGGAAAGTGGATATGTGTTTCTTTCAATCGTGGATACTGCCTTTGCAATATTTCAAGCATTTTAATGCCTAGATTTCTATGAAATTGGACATACATTTGGCCAATAAAAATAATGTTTTACCAGTCACTGCCTTCAGCAGTGCTTGAGGAAACCTAAAGCAGGAAGATTATTCTTCTACAGGTTTTCACTCTCTAATTCAATTTTGACTGTTTTTTTTTCACAATTGTTTACATAAGAGCTGTCTTTCTTGTGTGTTTTAGATCCTAATCTGTGGAAGACAGACAGTCTGTAGTTACCTTTCTGAAAGTATTGAACTGAAAGTGGTTCAGCATTACATTAGTCAAGATGGACAGGCTGTTGTTAAAGAACACATCAACTGCCTTGCAGCCAAGCAGAAATTGCCTTCATATATCCTAGAAAACAATGAGCTCACTGAGTTGAGTGTGAAATCTACAGGAGATGAAGACTGGTCCCAAGATGTTTGTCTAAGTTCTAAACACACAGAACACAGCACTGTCATTCAGGTATGATGAGAAATGGGTATATGGAATAGAGCATTAAAAATGGCTGAGAGAACTGACCACTGCACATTTAGACTTCTATTTGATATAATGAAATAGTGAATGTTATCCTGACTAATGGTAGTGTAATGCTGATCTTTCTACAAACAGGTACCATCTTCAAAGAGTTCAATTACATATGTGTGGTGCACAGTTTTGACTTTAGAGCCCAATTCACATGTACAACAGCGATTAGTAAGTACATTGAATGTTTCTGAAATCTAAGTATTCATGCCTTATGTGTCATATAATAAATTAAGGTCAGAATGATGCACTGTAAACATTTATCAATAGTTGTTTCAACGGCTGTAATACTGAAATAAAGTAGGCTTTAAATTGGTGTATTTTTTTCTTTTTGTAGATTGTTTTCAGCCCTCTTTTCATTGTAAGGAGCCATCTTCCAGACCCTATTATCTTACATATAGAGAAAAGAAGCCTGGGACTGAATGAAACACAAGTGATTCCAGGGAAAGGACAAGAGAAAGCACTGCAAAATATAGAACCTGATCTTACACATCACTTGACTTTTCAAGCCAGGTAAAATACTAATTTTCCTTGAAATTGGTTCATTTATATGGAAAAGAAAGAATAATTTACACTTGAACTTCTTCTCCGTTTTTTTTCCTAAAGTGTGCCATGCCCAGAGGGGATATGACAGAACAAGCATATGTAGCTGAAATGATATTGGAGGAAATATTAAATTTGGTGTAACTATCCTAAGCACACTGGCATTTGTTTAATTAAGCAGTCCATATCCTTGTGTTTTAAAGAATAAATTCCTGAATTATGTTGAAATGGTCTTTTGAGAATACTGAAGTGTTTTTAGGGTCATTACAGTGTGATAACAAATCCATGCATGTCAGTAAATTCTCAAGAACTTGTTGGACATCGTATCTTGATTCATCCATGATTACCATGAGAGTGTTCTTGCGGCAGAGTACACTTGGGAAGCCTCATTAGAGAAAATGTTAATGCTAATGCTTGATCTTGTGCAAGTGACTGAATCTGTTTTCAATGACAGGGAAGAAGATGATCCATCTGAGTGTGCAGTCCCTATCTCAACCACTCTGATTAAACAGATAGCAAGTAAATCCAATCCGGGTGGCAGCGTCAGCCAAGTGCTCTCTGAGTTCTATGGCATTGCTACTCCTCCCCAGCCTGCATGGCCTTATAATAGGAAGGATTCAGACAGGTAATTCCTTGCTAAACCTTCTTCATGACTTTGCATTGCCTTTCCAAATAAACTGAAACCACATTCTGGAAGACTATATGTGATGAACATTGAGTATATTTTCAGCAGTTACATAATTCCTGCATGTAAACTGCAGAATTTGTGGCAGGTGGGGAAAAAAATTAGGTCAGCCTCAGGTCTGCCCTTGTTTACACTGAGAAGATTGCATCAGTATGGATTTTTTAAAAATGGAACCATTTTTTTGTGAATGCACTTTCTTTACTGCAGCTCTAGAGTTGTTTATTCAGCTGCTGTTTGTTTCAGTAGAGAAACAGGGAGTTGCTGTACAAGTAGTTGTTGGGGAAACAAAAAGGAAATGTGATTTGATGGCTACAAAAGTCACAGGTTTAGCTCTGAATGACAGTGGTAACTTTGTTAAGGCATTTATTAATTTACTAAATTCAGGCTGAGCTTGTGAAGTTAAAAATATGCCTTTATAGCTTACACCTATCTAGATCTTTCTGACTGCACCTCAGTGTGTTCCAGAATGATAAGGTAAGAAGTTTTTCTATCTCACAACCAGAAAAGCCTTGCAAATTTCTGAAGAAGACACCTTAGCATTTGTAATCTTGAATTCATTATTCCTTTGACTTTAAGTTTTTGATTTGTTCATGACAGCAATGAGCAGCTCTCCCAGTGGGATAGTCCAATGCGGGTAAAGCTGTCAGTGTGGAAACCCTGTGTGAGAACTCTGCTGATTGAACTCCTGCCCTGGGCTTTGCTTATCAATCAGTCCAAGTGGGACCTCTGGCTGTTTGAAGGAGAGAAGATTCTTCTTCAAGTACCTAGTGGGAAAGTAATTATACCTCCCAACTTTGAGGTAACTATGCCATTCACATTAGCAGGCACAGGTCTGCTAAAGCACACTGATTCTGAAGAATTGTTATTACTCGAGATGATTCCCACTTTCCAGTTACTGTGTCTGTTTGTCTGTTAGTCATTTGATAAAGACTAGCAATAACAATGGGAATTGACCACACTGACTGAGTTACCAAGTGGGTAGCACAACATACTTGGTAGCAGTGTTTGAAAAACAACATCCTAAAGATGCATAGTTAAAAATTGTCCACAAGACACTGTAGGAAGAAGGCCTTCGTTCCATCAGCAGCCTTTCCCCTTCTCTTAGTTCAGCCAAAGAATCTGCAGCATGGCTGTAAGGTAGCAGCCCATGAAGGTTGCTATAAAGGCCTAGGCTTTGTGCCAACATGTCACTTGAGAAATTGTTGACCACAATAGGAAAATTGACAGCCTGAAAGGTATATTTGGTTTGAGAGCACTTTATGTAATGTTATTTCATAGCTTTTAATGTTACCAAGAGACGTTGATAATGACACAGAATGAATTACAATAGAGGAAAATTTTTTTTAGAATGCCTGCCTTCCTTAATTCAGTGTAACAGGTCTTCCCACATATCTTGGCCATGTACATTTTTTTAACTCTGATATTCTTTAGTTTTGAAGTATTTAAGGTGATTTGACACAGCAGCTTGTTAATTCCATTTGAGCAATCTGATAGGTCCTGTTTATTCTGTCATCTTTCCTCCCACCCCCTCCATGTATGTCTGTTAATAAACAAAAGGTCTGCCTAGTAACACATCTCAGTGTAGACTACGGCCTTGATTGCTTGTGAGGATCAGTTCCTTATCCACCTTGTGGTTTCATCTATCCTTGTACCACATAGAAAGAATCAGAGGGAGAAAGGCAGGAAATTATATTCACTGCCTACTGAAAACTGCGTTTAGAAGTGTAGTAGAAATGTATCAAATTGTGAACCACTGATGATCAGTCCTTTTTTCACTTGCAGGAAGCTTTTCAGGTTGGAATATACTGGGCAAACACTAATACTGTGCACAAATCAGTGGCAATTAAACTGGTTCATAATGTGACCTCCCCAAAATGGAAGGATGCTGATAATGAGGAAGTAGTAACATTGGATGAAGAAGGTTTTGTTGAAGCTGAAATTAAACTTGGTGCTTTTCCAGGTCATCAAAAGGTTAGAAGAAAATTATAATGATTTGTAACTTTATCATGTAAAAACAAAGTCATATAGCAGATAAAACAATATGCAGTGTGAAAGCTTCTCCCTAATTATGTTAATATATGTCCAACATAAAGAGAGTATAAACAATGTATGAAATATAATTTAAAGAATTAGATTGCCAAAAACATACTGTGCAACCCATAAAGATAATACAATATCTCCTGGAAAAAGAATTAATGAATTTTCAATCTTGCTTGGATAACATTGACAGATGCAACTTCAAAAGTACGTGATGTGGCTCCAGTTACAAAGTGCATGAATATAGAGAGGATTTCTTTGATTAGAAAGAGAGTAGCACTTCTATTGCTACATTTCACTACCTTTTGTATTTTTGTGTGACTTCATCACAATTTTCGTTTCATCACAATTTCATTATCTTACAGTTGTGTGAATTCTGCATTTCTTCCATGGTTCGACAAGGTATACAAATTCTACAGATAGAAGATAAGACAACAATAATCAATGATACATCATATCAAATCTATTATAGGCCACAGCTTTTTATTTCCAAATCCTACTCAGGCGAAGAGGTAAAGCACTGTAGATACTGTTTTTGTTTGTCATCTGTGGAAAATGGTTGTTTATATCTGTAGCTCTATTTAGATGAGCTGCATATAGCAGAGGTTGGAACCGAAATCTTTAGACATAATAATCATAAAGTAATTTATATCATTTAGAATACTGAATCCTGGGTAAATTCAACTCCAGTAATTAAATGTGCTCAGAAATCTGTGCAAGCAGCAAATTCTTGCACATTGCAGAATTAGTTCTGCCTGTTCTCCATCTGTTCAGGCAGTAATGGCCATTTCAGTAAAATAGGCAGTGTAATCCGTAGTAGCTGTTGAAAATGTTCTCAGAATTTTTACTGAGTTTGTGTGTAAAAGAAGTATATTGGCCTGGCAGGCTGAAAACTTTTTGTTATCCTTTTGGGAAGATTCCAGTTATCTGAGCAAAGCTAGAGCAGAACTAGGGATGTGCCCAAAGTTTATGTATTTCATAGACTGCATCAAATTGTGAATATCAGTTTTCTAATAATCTCACAGAATATTTAAGGACCAGTTTGCAGGAACTAAAATGTATGCATGGTCAATATATTTTAATCAACCATTTATACATATTTATTGGAGATTACGTTTATAGTAAAATATGTGGAAAGAATTCTTAGGGTCCAACTTAATAGAAGAGCTGGCAGATGAACAAATTTTTAAAGCTCCTGTTTCTGTATTGTTTTCCTTCTGCTTTAGTTTTCTTCACATCAGTATCTACCATTGTGCATCACACATTTTGTGGCAGTCTAAATATAGGGAATTGGGAGAATGCTAAGGCTAAAATCCATTCTTATTTTTGTAACCCTAAATGGATTTCGTTCACGCAGTTGTGTTACAGGAATGTAACTTGATTTTGGTAGAGCTATGTTGTGCTACTGAGAGCCAACTGTAGATTACAGAATTAGAGAATCAGAGAAAGGCTTGGGTTAAAAGGGCCTTAAAGAGCATCTAGTTCCAAACCCCTCAGCATGGGCAGAGACATCTTCCACTAGAGCTCAGGACCCCCAGACAGCTGTGCTACAAACATATCCCCAAAGGCAGAATCTGGCCAAGTAGCCTTTCGGGCAACACAGTGCAACCATTAGTTAGTTGTGGTCATTGGCTGCTTGAGAATGTTCTGTGCAAAATCAACATGAATAAACCTCTTTTTTGGAGCCAGCATGCCATGCTACCACCCCCTTTTTCATTTCCAGGACTTCCAGTGCCCCGACAGTATGGTGTTCAGCGTTGGCCCGGCCGGGGCAGGCTGCGGCGAGGCGCTGAGCGCCGTGCCCTGCTGGGACCTGCTGTGGGAGCCGGGTGCCGCGGCGGCGGGGGCGTCGCTGGGGGACAGGGACAGGCGCCTGGTGCTGGCCTTGGGCAGCGCCGGCAGCCGCCAGCTGTGGAGCCTCCCGGCCGTGGTGAGCGCGGAGCTGGCGAGGCAGAGCGTGGCGGTGCCCACGGGCGCGCGCGCCGACGGCGGATTCTGCACCAGGTACTTGGTACTCTCCAACAGCGAGCTTGGCTTGTTGCTGTCAAGCCTCAGGTAGTCAGAAACCATAAGAGAGTAATGCAAAAGTCAAAGTAACGCATGCCCCCCATATGTAAAGGCAAGTCTTACTTTAATTTAAAAATTGTTATCTTCTGATGGTTTTGATGCCTTTATTGTAATTGGTTTAATGATATGACCATGTACAAGTTGTACACTTCTAGAATGTATGGTCTGTTTTTTTCTGTGCATGCAAATAAGAGCATGAAAAGCTTATATTGGGGAATTAAGGTGGTTTTTCAATTTGTGAATAGCAATTTAAGAGTTCAAGGACAGTGTGTAATAATACAATACAAAAATTTAGATTTTGTTTATAAAAGGTAGACATATATTTTTGTAAGCATAATAAGAGGATAAAGAGAAAAGGGATGAAACTATTTTGAGATTACAGCAAGGAAAAATTTCAAGTTTTAAAACTTGAACTGTGCAGTTGTACATTCTTATTCTTATTTACAAACTTATGGAACCAGCTAGTTAAAAATAGCAATCCAGTGACTTGTCAGATGAGCAGCTTAATTTCTTGAACCTGATGTCTGAATCCATTCATGCTTATACTGATACAAGCAAGAAACAATCTGCTGAAATTAGAGAGGCTACATCAGTATATATTACCAGAGATATGATCTTTCTCTTCCCTGAAGTGCTTGGTATTATTCAAACCCTCTCACAGTTCCTCTGCAGAGTCCAAGAGGTGTCATTTTGGATACTAAAGATACTCACACAGACTTTTGATTTTAAAAAAATTAATGGAAACAATGAGGGAAGGATTCCTTATCATTCTGCCTCAAGCACAGAGAATCCCATATTCCTAATCAGATTTTCAGACTTTGGATTTTTTAAAATCACCATGAGATTAAGGCATTTTAGCAATAGCCAATAAATTTGCTCAAGAGAAAAAAAAAGAATGTATGTTTATGCATGAAGATATTTTATGTAGCTAATGAGTAGAACTAAATTCATTTTGGAAACCGATGTAGTGATGATCCATAACATTAACATTTAAAAGAGCAATAGCATTGTGCATCATTCCAGGGGAGCAGTCAGTTAGATTTGTTCAAATACCTTTCATGTGTAGCAGAGAAGTATCCATGCAAATTCTTCTGGAAAATTTTAAAGATTTATGTTGGAAATTTGGACCTACAATCTCATGTTTTTAATTTATTCTAAATCTCTGCTGGCTAGGGCTCTCATCTTGTAGACACACATGTTCAGTTTAACTCATGAGTACTCCCCATGAAGCAATTTCTTCTCTCATGTTTTTTAGGCTATTTCCACGTATTCTTCTGTTGGAGATGTGTACTTACCTAAATGTAGATAAATATCTATGGACTTGGAACTTGATAATAAAAAATCTTACAGATGCTAGGTTTGAATGTTTTTAATTGTTCAGGGTAATAATATGTAAGGATTTCACCCAAAACAGGCATAATCCAATATATCTGCTTCTGTTTTAGAGCTATAGCACTGACTTACCAAGAGCATCTTGGCGTGACATACCTGACACTTACAGAAGATCCTAGTCCTCGTATCATTATCCACAATAGGTGCTCCATTCCATTGCTTGTAAAAGAGAATTTCAAAGGTAGGTACAATGCCATAATTAGAAACAGTGCACTGTTGTAGTATAACATATCTTACTGTATCTCCAGTCCAAAAATGAGTTCAGCGGGTGTTTTGGTTATAGCAAGAACTTGATGCCCTCATGAAGGTCTGTCTCAAAGTGAGAGACTCTGGAAGCTGTTGGAGCTAATGGTGAGGTCAGGAGTATGAACTTAAATATTTGTCTCTGGGCTTTTGGGTCTCCCTGGTTCCAGCTGTCAAGGTGACCCAGCTGTAGGAATCCATAGGCACTGGAGTTTTGCTGACATCAATTCAATGTTCAATGGAACATTTCTATTTTCTCAGATTTGGAAATGTAACAAAACATATTGTCAAAAGTCTGGTTAGAGTAAGTTAATATAATGATCAGTGGAATATTATTTCTGTAACATTTTATTAAATAGAAAGAGAAAAGGAAAAAACCCAAACATATAATACTCTAAGTGATAGAAAAGCAATGTTTTTCTTATCAGGAATATTTCAGACAGAAACTTTCTCATTTGTGCAAGCAATGATGAGTTTTGATTTCATACAGGTTTTAGAAGGCTCTGATCTCGTATATTTTATAACATTTCAGATACACCCAAGTTTGAAGTTTACTGTAGAAAGATTCCAGCTGAATGTTCAGTTCATCATGAACTTTACCATCAAATCTCCAGCTATCCAGACTGCAAAACAAGAGACTTGTTGCCCAGTATTCTCCTGAAAGTGGTGTCATCTGATGAATTAGTAAATGAATGGAGTGATGTTGTGGACATCAACAACCAAGGAACACAAGTAAATCATTATACATTACTTCCTAATTCACAACATAAATGGTTGTCTTTCTGACCTGCACAGTGCATTGTTCCTCTGCAATAAATGTATCCTTTCTGTTGGTTTAAGGGGTTTTATTTAACTCCTGGGAACTCTCCTGCCTAATTAAGGCCCTTCCTGTGGAAGTTTTAGCACACAGGATATCTTCTTTACTGTCTCTTTTTGAAAATAGCTAGATTGAACGTAGAGGCTTTATAACACTGAGGTTTTTTTAATTTTTAATCAACCTGTTGTTGCCTGAAAAAATCGGTCTTGAACATTTCTGGACTCTGTAAGCAAAGAATGCCACAGGGTCCAGGAAAATTTGGTGACTTAATTATCACGGGATAATTATCTTAATATCTTGTAGGAATCGTCACAGTCATTCTCCCTCTGTGTCTTTACAGAAGCTACTCATGTCTTTCTAAAACAAAACAACCCCTCCCTTTTCTTGCCTTCTGTTATTTTTCTCTGGATCTTGAGGTAAATGAAAGCTTCCTTGACTGGAGTAATTCTTTTTGATGGGAATTTTTTCCATCTTTGAAGTCATTAGTTTACATGGAATCAACATAAACTGCTTGGCTCTTTGAAAGAAATACTAGTTTCAGATGTTTTCCCTGGGCACAAATCACAAAATGCTCTTGATTATTGAGTGTTATGTTATATAGCAAGTAGTTCAGTTCCATTCAGCAAGCCAGTCAAGCAATGCAGGGTTTCAAATTTCAGTCATTAATGTTATGCCAGACCAGGGTTCTTTATAAGTATCTGGCTCCTAGAAGGAATTAGATGCTAAGACAACATTTGGGGATCATTGTCTACTTGAACAGCTCTCCAAAAAAGTATAGCCTTCTGTTATTGAAGTTTTAGGATGTACATGTTGAAAATTTTCCCAGGATTTCTAAGTCTATCTTTCTCTTTGAAAACTATGAATGTAAGTGAATAAGGAATATACTAATAGTGTCACATACAGTTTAGTTCAGGTTGTGAAATAACTGGGATTTAAAGGATCTTAGGTAATTTGTATTTCTTCTATGTCACAGATAGGTACTTTTTTTTCTATTAGAAAGTAAATGTAAAATTACTTAAAACTAATACCTTAATAAATATTGAAGTATTTATCATCAGAATAATCTGAAATTGGAATTTAAAATTACCAATCTTCAAGATCAGTGGAGGTTTATTTAGAATAATTAGAGTTTTGAAAATTCTGTACATGTCCTTTTTTCTCCATGTAGGACTGTGAATCTCTTCCAGACAAGCAAAGGATTAAAACTGACATGTCAAAAGTAGAAATTTTCTTCTATGTAATTGTCAGAAGAATAAGAAATTTTATTAATGAAATTTAATTATCTGTACAAGGTTATTATGAATAGCTTAACAATCAGTGTAAGTGCTGATCCTACTGAACTTGCAATTGTTTTTGCTTCTGGTGACTTCTTAAGAGCAGTAAAGATTCTTCAAGACAAATAGCTGTTTGTTTTACCTGTGCTAGCCCAATATCTTTGTGTTATTTCTCAAGTTTGCATTCCATTCTATTATCGCTTCTGTCATTGCAATCTAGTAAACAGTTGTGTTGATAGCAACCTTACAAGAAAATAGAAGCCAGCTTGCTCTAACAAGGACTGCTGTGAATTTTCCAAATCTTTAAAAGATCTTAATCTTTTATATTCTGGAGAAACTCAAAACTTGGAAATGTTGCAGAATTAAGCTCCAAAAGCAGTACATCATTTCTCTAAATAGGATATTCCTAAAGACAACTTGTCCAGAATGAAAGTTTGTACACCTGTAAGCAAGACATAAACCTGTTGTCAAATTCCCATTTTCCCTGCCTTTTTAGTTGTTTTATGCTTTCCAATAGATTTTTGCCATTTTCTCGTGCTGGCACCTTGCCTGTGGAGGTGTTCTCACAAACCAGTTTAAATGGCTTAATAGTGTTTTCAGTCTTGAGTTGCTAATGCAAGTTTTCATGGATCCAAAATGTTAGTTACTTTTCAGTCTTCATGTGTTTTACATGATGCTATCAGCCATTCATCCACCCAGCTCTGAGCTAGGGCATAGCAACATAATGCTAGTTTAGGGTTTGTTTTCTAGAGGAGAAAGTGGCATTTTTTAGACCTCCAGGAAAATGCCTTTCTGCTTAATCCAAAATCAGAAATTAAAATTTCCTCTTTATTCTTCTCATATAAACTCCACCTTCCCCAGCACATTATGTTTTTTTTCTGGAGAAGTGTCTTATTAAAATGTATTTACTTATGCAGTTGAATGATGAGATGCAAATTTCATCTCCCTGAATAACTGAACTACTTAAAGTATCAGAGCAGTTATTTTCTGAATCACTGAAATCTGACTTTTTTCCCGAATAGTATCCTGATTTGAGTAAAAGATTTCAACCAGAAGGCATTAATAACATTAAATTCATTTATGACATTAAAAATAGTGATTTTGGTTACATTCCATGTGGTTTTAACCCTCTCCTTTAGATTGTGTTCTTAACTGGCTTCGGCTGTGTTTATGTGGACATCACCCATCACTGTGGAACAATAGTCATAACCTTGGCCCCAGAAGGAAGAGCAGGACCTGATGGTATCAACCTCAACAGGTATATAAAGCACATAAAAGATGATTAAAAGCATTGCTGGGAGCTCAGTCAGCTTTCTAAGTGTTAACTGACTTAGAAACTTTAACCTAGCTGTTTGTTTTGTTTAATACTGCTGCATGCTCTGTAGCATATGTTTAGACCATATGGCTTTGTAAATCACAATTAAAAAGGAGAATCTGACATCAAAAGTCATGTCACTTTAGGGTAAACATTGGATGACTGGTACAAAAGGAGGACCTGAGTTGTTAATTAAAAAAAAATACCTTTTCCATAGTAATTAATTTTGAATGTGTTCATCAGTTTAAAATTTGTTTAGCCAGGTCCTGCCATCTGTAATCTTACAAGCTCCCAAAGATTTAATATGCAAGAGGTATAGAAATAGCCTTACAGTTAGTAATTAATCATGCTTGATTATAACACCCTTCTTTAGATTTCCCCACTTCCATAATACACCACAATCTGGTCCTCAGCTTCATTCAAGTGCAATTATAATACTACTTATTTCTGCAGAATACTTGACCTCCAGCAATCCTGTTACAACTAGAGTGGCATTTGTTGTACTGTTTTCATTTGCATTGTAATTAAGTATTAATCCCCAAGCAACTGGTCCTCAGCAGTACCTGATAGTCCATTTGCTAGTTAAACTTGGCAATGAGCTGTTTACATTGCAGGGGGAGGCCCTCAATGCCGTCAGTACGGAAATACTGCAGTGGCTTCATTGGAGGGCAGTCACTGTGTGTGATGTGAAGTGATTATCTGTAATAGTAACCTTCAGTGAAACATCTGAGGCTGTACATGAATCATCAGAAAATTGTATCCGTGGTGTATTTTAATATCTGTCTCTGTAAAATGTAATAGGGAATTGCTGTGTAGATAGAGATGTTCCTGTTCAGACTATCCTGTTGAATGATAAAAAAGACAACCCTGGTATAGATATACACTGTCCTGTTTCTTAGAAGACCTTCTGGGTGGTACTCACTGTGGTGATTAAGGTTGCCAAATCCCAGTAATGGGGTTTGTCCCAGTTAGCAGGACTTGCACAATGAGTTTCCACATATTATAGAGAATGTCTCTCTTGATAGCTCTTTGAGCAATCAAGATGCCAGGTGAGCTCAAAAGACACAAAGTAATAAAACTTCTTTTCCCTCCTGTCTAGAAGTCAAGAGCAGACCCTGTCACTGAAAATGTTCATCAGTCAGTTGAATCTTGCTGCATTTGATGATATTACAAACCACAAAGTGTCATCTGAGCTCCTGCGTCTCACAGCAGACAATGTTTTCCTCCACATGGCCCCAGCCACCAGCTCCCTGTCACAGGAGTTCCAGCAGGACTCTGTGGAAGGCCTCCCACAGTTTCATAGACTCCGAGTGTATTGTGAAGACTTGCAAGTGGACAATCAGTTGTACAGCAAATCCAATTTCCATTTTGCAGTCCTGCTGTGCCAAGAAGAGAAAACTGAAACCACGCAGTGGTCAAGAATGAACAACCTTATTGTTTGTAACAAAGATTTGGAAAGCTATAAGGAAAACTGCTTTATTAAACTCTGCATTGTTTTTTCCGAGGAAGAGAATTTCATGTTTCACGTGAATGACTTCAGCTTTGAGCTCAAACCAGCTAGGCTCTATGTGGAAGACACCTTTGTTTACTACATTAAGACTTTGTTTGATACATATCTTCCAGAAAACAAAACTGCTTGTAAATCCATCAGTGCTTCAGATACTATCCTGATAGTGCCTGAACAAGTGAGAGAGCATGCAAGAGCTTTAGTCAAGCCAGTGAAGCTCAGAAGATTAAAAATACAACCTGTTAATCTCCTTGTTAGTATTCATGCTTCCTTGAAACTGTATATAGCCTCAGACCATACCCCTCTCTCCTTCTCTGTGTTTGAGCGAGGACCCATCTTCACCACGGCCAGGCAGCTTGTGCACGCCCTGGCCATGCATTACGCGGCTGGAGCCCTTTTCAGAGCAGGTCAGTGCTTTTCCTTAACGAGCAACATTTTCATTGGCTACCAGGATTCTGTGGCTGTCGCTGAAGATGAGTGACCTGGATGTTAGCAGTACAATTTTTGTTCTCCTCCTTAGATGCTGTTTGATAACGATACTTTCAGACACCATTCAGGTCCTGTCATGTTACAGAAGGGAAATAAAATAGCTGAGCAGATATCTGTGAAGATTTGCAACGTTGTGCTAAACATTAGCCAGCCACCTGAAGGCTTTAGCCACCTGAAACCCTGAACACAGCATTAAAATATGTTCTAGCTGGCTTAGGATTTGTCATTTTATATTATAGCACTAGTTAGAATCAACCCACATTCCTTACATAAATTCCCCAAAACACTGTTTAATCAAATTATTCAGCATGTTGCTCTGCCTTCAGAAGTAAATTATAGGCCTGAATGTTGTTTTGTTGTTAAAACTCCTTTTGGCTTCACTTTATGATTAGGAATCTGTCTTTCTTCATACAGCCTTCGATCTAAACTGGCACACAGATGTTTGTTGTCCTTTGATCCAAGAACTATGAAGTTTGCTGTTAGTAACTTTTTCCTATATAGGATCAATAGCAAGCAATTAGTCTTTTTAAGTTATCAGGTACATTTTGTTTTCCATAAATACTAATGTAGAAGTAATGAAATCTGGTCTCTGGTGAGTCTTGGTGCAGCCCAGAATTTGTGCCTGAGACAGAAAACTCCTCCATGATCACACAGAAGTAACATATTCCACACTGAAATGTGGGATTTATTTTCCTGCAATACTAATAGTCAGATTTTCTGAGATCCTAATGCTTCCATTTGGACTGGAAGCATAGCTGCAACCTGACTTCTGTGCACACTTTTTAAAACTGTGCACGTGTATTTCATCTATTTATAGATGCTGACATTGTGTTTCACAGTGTGCATGCCTGACTTGCACTGCTGATTGTGACAACAGTGTGCACAGTTGTGCACCAGAACAGTGTACCAGTTCATTATTTTCTTGCAATATTATGCTTGCCAACATTGCAGGTTTTTCTTTTTGCTACTTGTTTGGATTTGTTGTGTAGTTAAATCTCATAGTACAGAAGGGCAGTTGCTTGGTAATTAAGAGTGAAACTGTGGCCAAATATGGTCCACAGTGGAAATGCTTCTCCCCCATCACTTGCTCTGGGATCAGTGATGTATCTGAAATCAAGCAGATTTAAGTATTAAGAACTGAGGTTTGCTTGGTGGAACTTCTCTTCAGGAAAATACATATGCATATATACTTAACTCCCATTAAAAGTACTATAACTAAAATGTATTGTTTGAAAGATGTCACCATGATTAAAATGGCGAATTGTGCTGGTTAATGTTTGGTTTAGAAATGAAAATGGTTTATATTGAAGACTTTGTGACACTTGTCAAAAGAGCTGACTGTGTCAACAAAGTAAAAAAAGGAAGGAAAAAATCAAGCAAAAAGCTTTATATGATCTGCAAACCCTGAGTTTTCTCTCACCATTAGCACAGTTGTTCTCTTATGGAAGAGGACCTCATGCTCGTTCATTTTAACTACATTAATCTGGAATATGGATTGTTTGACCCCCTTCTGCTCATGCATAAATCATTGGTGGCATCTGCACAGACAGCCTGCCCATGCAGCCATACCTTATACTCAGGGATATGCACTCTTTGTCCCTTAGCTGTGTGCAGAACCACTGCTGACCTGTGGGAGGGAGCAGGATTTGCCCCAAAGCTTGCTGAAGGGGGTGCATCAGGTTGCCCTGTGTGTTGCAAAGGAGTGGTCAGAATCCATTGAAGCCATGGATGGGGCTGGAAAGCTCTGTTCAAATATGCTGATTAGCATTGCTTATCTCAAATCAGCCAAACCTGCAATGGAAATCTCCTAGTCTTTTCTAATTAAGTTGTGCCCTATAAAAAAAAGTGAATAAAATTCTAATCAAAAATACCACTGGTACAACATCTAACCCTATAATTGCCTATAAAGAAAATCCAGTGGCTCTCTGCTAGTGCAGTCATACTTATTTCATGTCAGTGGATATAATTACTCTGCATAAGTGGGAAGGGGTAACCTGACATGATACTGTATTCTGCAAAGTCAAATGCCATACAGAGCTTGTGAATTGAGGGGTTGTTCCTGGTTCCTCATTCTCCTATTCCTGACTTAATCCCAGGCCTTCTTCCCTGGGTTGAGTGGTCCAAGCTGGCAGTGAGGAGCCATTGGGTGCTCTGAGAATTGGCCAAGGAGGGTCCCCCATGCTGCATGTTGTACATTATTCCCATACACTCTCCCAGGGTGAGCATGATCCACCCAGAGCTTCCCCAACATGACAGGCAAGGACAGATTACAACAAACCATCCCTGGCATACCAGGCAACCCCTCAGTTTTGTGTTTAACTGTTTTCATTCCTGTTTTTTTCTGTTTTACATTCCTGAAATGCTGGCTGTCCCAGCAGGAGAGTGGAATCCCCCATGTCCCAGGCTGGTGGTGCCTGCTGGGGATGTTGCAGGGCACCAAGGCACTAAGCTGCAGTGTCCTGTAGCCACTTGCTATCACACCACCATGTAGCACAAGGAATGTCAACAATATCTGGGGGGAAAAAAAGGCTCTAAGGAATTATTGCAAAAATATTGATCAGAAAAAGCAGAAATAACATCTCTCTCATCTATAAACACCTCCCCCACCCCTCCAGCTTTTCAGCACTTCACACAGTGGCAAAGATAATTTATTTAAAATCCTGCAGCAAGGGAATTGCAGCCCAACCTGGAGTTCTGGCTTTCCCTGGTCCTGGCAGGAAGGGACTGCTGGGGGATGCTCCTTTCCAGGACAGCAGGGCCACAATGTGTGTTGCTGCTCTGTTCATTGCATTGCCAGTAGCACTTGGGTTTTGTTTTTGTAGTCCATCCCACCCTCTCTCTTATGTCCACTCTGGTTCCTGCTTTTCATATGACAAGTACTGGAGTTCTCAACCTGCCAGAGCTGAAATGTGGGACAGATTCAACAAGAATAACAGATTTTCCGGGAGCTTAGAATGATAGTATGAGATTAATTCATTTCATGTGAGTAACATTTTCTCTTCTGTTCGGTTTCATGATTCAGCCTTCCACAGGAATGACTGGGAGGGGTTAAAAGAAAACAAGAAAAGCATCTGGATAGCAGGAGTTTTCAAAGATGAGATGGGAATGAGGAGGGCAGAGCACAGATCAAGGGCCCTCATAGGAGAGCAGGAGGCCAGTCTGTCCCTGCTTCAGTCTCCTAGCCCTGTCACACCTTGTGCACTCTGACAGTGCCAGCTGAAATTCGTGGTACCAGGGCTCAAAGACCAAAGAGTTCCTGTTTCACATTTATTGCCATTTCTGAATTGCTCTCTCTGGGCTGCCAAAAAAAGAGTTATGCAGCACTGTTTCCCTAATAAATCTGCTGCCTACCAGCCTGAGAAAGACAAGACCTGCAAATAGCTTTCCAGCAACAGATTGCTGCGTGCTCAGCCATCCAGCAAGCTGCTGGCAACCCTGCGTTTATATAGGAAACCAGATCTGCAGATACTTCTCCTGGGATATGCATAAGGAATACTCCCCTATGAGTAACCTAATCAGCATGTAGATGTCATTGCTGTTTACACAACTGTACTGAGCAGAAGACATTTGTCTGGCTTTCACTGCACTCTGAAAGAAAATGATCAGCTTAGAAGGGTTGGGGTGGATTTAAAATAACTTCTTAAGCACTTGTCAAAAATCTGCATCCCTTTTCCTAACACTCCATCAAGCAATTGACCTGCACACTCCCGTAAAGCAGTACATTGTATCAGTGTAAACTCCCTGTCACAATTCTATCACATAAGGATGTGAAATCACAACGCTGCCTTATAGTGTCTAAAACCAACCCAAGCATCTGAGCTTGCAGTCCCATTCCTCTGTAGCTGTGAGGCTCTCGCATCCGCCTCCCTCACACACTTTTAGCAGAAATACGGGAAGCTCCTGGAAGGAAGTAATTCTAAAGCTATTTGTGAGTTTGCCAAAAGGATTTCTTTGATTTACGAAGTATGAAAGATTGCCATTTCTGAATTCATAGTGGATGAGTTATTTCCTGTGTTTTGCTCAAAGGAAGTTCACAATGCAATGAATTCTAGTGTGAAAAAGATAATTAAGGAATAACCTTTTCACAACTGCTGCTTCTGCAGTTTTTGCAGCTGTAACATGTGTCTTGTTTCTCCACACAGGCTGGGTTGTTGGATCGTTGGAAATTCTTGGAAGCCCAGCTAGTCTGGTGAGAAGCATAGGGAATGGCATAGCTGATTTCTTTAGGCTCCCCTATGAAGGACTGACCAGAGGCCCAGGAGCATTTGTCAGTGGAGTTTCCAGAGGAACAACATCATTTGTAAAACACATTTCCAAAGGTAGAGCTTACACTTTATTACTCCAACTACTGCTTTGTTGTCATGCATTGTTAAAGTTTTAAGCAATAAAATCCGTCCATCCTTCAGTCTCCTGGCCCTGTCTTGTCTTGTGCTGCTCTGACAGTGCCAGTTGAAATTCCGGGTACCAGGGCTCAAAAACCAAACAGTTCCTGTTTAGCTAAGCTAGGAGAGTATGTAACAAGCTCACATGCAATGTCTCATGTACTAAACAGATCACCACTTTACTGCAGTGCATGAGAATGTTTCAGAAACTTCAGAATTTTAAACCTCCCAGTGGGAAATAGATATTCACTCAGCAAGTATTTCATGTGATAACTGCAGAAGTATTAAAGGTGTTCTGCACTTCTGCTAGCCATCAGAAATTCTACACTCGGTCGCCTCATCATATTTATTTAAAAAAAAAAAAAAAAGTAGATACAGTTGTCATAATTGTGTGAGTCCGTGGATGGGATTTGACAGTGGGGCTGGCCTGCCATGGGAACAGGAGGAGCTTTTCCCTTGCAAAGCCTGTACACACAGTGCCATCGTGTGGCTCCAGCCGCCGCACAGACACAGCGGCTGCCCCGGCTGCTGCTCCGAGCCTCCGCTCCTGCCTCCCGCAGGACGCGGCCTCACGGCTCCTTCTGTAAATATTTGTTTACCTTTCCATCACCCCCCTCTCCATTTAGATTGGCCTTCCACAAGTCAGGGAACTGGAGAAGGATGTTCAGATGAGTTTCTGTTCCCACCGACCAGGCAAACCTGGAGCAGGCTAATGTAAAAGGCATGACACGGGCCATAGCAGCAGCGTGGTGATGCTTGACAAATAGTAAAGCGTGTTACACATGGGTGACTGTTCACTTGACTTGCTGCTCTGCTCATAAGCTCAGCATTGCAGTGAGGCATACAATGTCTCCGTGGTTTAAATTAAAGCATTTTGATCCAGACCCAAATGTATATCTCCGTGCATTTAGGTACGCTGACGTCAATTACCAATCTGGCAACAAGTCTTGCTCGGAATATGGATAGGCTGTCACTGGATGAGGAGCATTACAACAGACAAGAAGAATGGAGAAGGCAGCTTCCAGAGAGCCTGGGAGAAGGACTGAGACAGGGGCTCTCTCGTTTAGGCATTAGCCTTCTAGGTAATGTACTATTAAATATCAAGTTTAAGTGATAATACTGTTTTCTAATCTGCTCACTATCCTTTTCTAACTGTGAGTTATAATTTCAAATTCGGGGGTTTTCGTATCTTCTTGTGAAAAAGCCTCACAGTATGTATATTAGATACTGTTTATCAAGATTTTCTAACTTTTGTGTGTTTTGCTGATAAAATAATTGCAGATATAGAATGGGTTTGTGCTTTGTGAAATAATATTTCATACATGATGTAGATCTAAGCAGGAAAAAAAGAATAATTCTGCATTGGGCAGCGTGACTTGTAACTAATTCAAGACGAAGACGTCATCATGCTGATGTTTACTTTCCGTTGAATTATAGGATTGCCTTCTGAACCTGCTTGTTTTTGCAGCACTGTAGATATCAGAGATTCTTGGGTTTGTTTGAAAACCACTTCAACTTCGTGCAGATGTTAAGTAAGCTTTGATGAGGAATTCTGCTTTTACAAAGAGACCCAGACCGTCCTGATTCAGTGTAATTTTATTCATCAAGCAGCCGAGTGGCTTGGTTAGAAGCGAAGATTACTCTCTCCATTTCAAAATAGCACCTAAAATTTTGAAAACTAACCCACAGTGGAAAAATTCTCTGCGAGAAGTTTTGCAGTAAGGGGCTGGATTTTCTAGGTTACTTCGACTTGTCACACAGCAAAGGAATGCAGAACTGTATTGTTTGGCAGAGTTCCTCAGTATGTATTAAACAGTATGAATCTCTTAGAGATCAAAGTGACCAAAAGCAGTCCAGTGCAAAAGGTTAGAAGAGCTGAAGCTTGAAAGGATTTGTCCTGTTTCCTAATCTTCAGTAGTGTACACAACTCCTAAATTTGCAACCGCAACCCTGAAAGCCCCAAAGAGGAAGTGGTAAAAATGTTACAGCTTCGGGCTAAGTTGCTGGGAATTATTTTAAGCAATAACATTAGATTATGTGAAGCACTGTCATTTGATAATGCCTGTAAACCAGCAAGCAAGTGTCCTGGGACAAATGTGCATGAAGGAGAAATTCCATATATTAGTAGCCACTGTCCCAATAGTAAGCTGTTACTGGTGTTGCAAATCAAAGGCAGTTTGGAGGAGGTTTTATTTTTCCCTCTTGTTTTACTGGGCTAAGGGCAGTCAGGTTGAGTTGCTGGATTAAAGATTATACTTTTGGAAGCACTGTGTCAGCCTGGTGTGTATGTGCTGGTGAATGGTTTGGTGATCTTGGCTCAGTTATTAATTAAACATCAAGGTAACATGGTGTCTATATCTCCTTCACTGACACACCAGAGCCCTTCAGAGCTAAAAACATCAGCTGTACAGCCTGAAGTAAAGAGCAAAACTTTGTAGCTTTGGCTGTATCAAGGCAAAGTTTTTGCTGTTCAGGAAAGCTGGGAACTCCTCACATACATGCACAAATACACCATTTCTGCACCTCTCTGCACACAAGGCTTCCGTGGTTTGCGGCAGTACACCCGAGTTAAAAGCAAAACTAAAATAGAGCTCGAATTCCAGTGTCCCTGATTTCCTAAGAAATCAGACTTCGTGTTAGAAACCTAGAGCTTCATATTAGCATTTAAACAGTGCTCCTCCACAAGCTAGGGTCTTGTTTTTATTCCCGCTGTTACTGTTTAGCGATCGCTCCCTGCTAACTACCTCTTTTCTTAGCAGTGGAGTCAGTGAAGCACCCAGATAAACAGCTACAGTTACTGTAAAGCTGGATGTGACAAGTATGGAACTCTCACTAAGGGAGAAATCAGAAATATTCCACTTACTTTGTATCAGTTTTTTTTAATTAAACTTGATTTTTAAAAAGCATGTTTCCTCTGTGTAGGCAGCAGCATTCATATAAATTGTGTCAACACCTAAATTGTGAATAGACCTATATTTCAATTTCTACAAACATGTCAGAAAGCTGCTGCTGTCCTGTCTTTAGTGTAAAGAATATTGTGGCTTCCCCAAAAAAATAAAATAAAATAAAATAAAACCAGTTGTAGTTGAAGGGACGGTATCACTGTGCTGCTTTTTTTCCCCAGCGCGTACAGAATAAACATGAACATGCTTACTCTAGAAACACTTACGGTTATTCATACATAACAAAGTGAAGCTGCAGTTATTTTCCTTTGCAAGGATGAAAAGTTTGATGAGCACAGAAATGCAGAGAGCACCACTATTTGAAGCCGTAATTTCTGTGACTTTCTAATTGTAAAATTGAAGAGTGTGAAGGAGATTTCTACGATGATCACAGCACGCTCATATTCGTAAGCCGTCTGACCCATGCAGGCAGCTAAAACAATGGCAAATGTAGATTTTGTGCCTAGGTGAAGTCATGTTAGAGTCCTCAGTTCACCGGTATGTAGTGGTCTCTACCCAGAACGTAGAGGTGCTTTTCTGATTTTTATGAAAATCTGGCTCACAGTGGCCCTGATTCAGCAGAGCACTTAAGCATGTGCTTAAGAGCTTTGCTGAATTGGGGCCAAAATCATGTACTCTCGTCTCCTCCTCAGTGCAAGTTGTTCCCTGTGGTACATTCTTAAGTGCTTTGTCCTGTCTCATTTTAAATGACTCAAGCACTGTCAGGGTGTTGTTTGATTTGATTGTTATCTTTGGCCAGCTGTTGTCTTCTTTTCTAATTTGGGGGAGATTTCTGGGTCATTTTAGTAACACTTGTGCGTGAAAAGAAGCAACAGCTTATGATAGGTGTGTTTTTTCTTTTTATATGTTTAGGCAAAAATGCAGTGAAATTTTTGGTAAAATATTTAGATTATTGACTCCCCTCTGAGGAACTGTCTTTTGCATTTTGTGTGACAGGGTCAAACTTAAAGTATTAACTTTTAAGCATGTAAAAGAGACTATTGAAACTATCGGCTGTATTTTCAACTGCTGGTCCTAGTGAAAAATAATACATTGAAGTGGCTGCCTTTAGGAAGTTGAGCATATCTAAATAACCAAAAAGATGACATCTATTCAAAAAGCTATTTTTTACAATGGCAGAAGGAGTAACATTTCAGTTACTCCTTCTTCAGTGCTTTTGGGGAAGTGGATTGACTCATATTGCCTGACAGTGTAACTATCCTGGTAGAGAAGGCAAAGCCTGGGTTTCAGAAGCTCAGATTTTAGTTATTACAGGTGGTGGTAGCTGTTCTTGCTGTACACTATCACTGAGTCAGGGCCACTTTATATTTGCCTATCTACAACACAAGATAGCACAAGCCAGTGCTAATCCTGAAATTGTGTGCTATTCCACACATGAATTGTGCAACTACATCAATGCATGGCAACAGGTGTTTTTTTCTTTGAGCTGTATTTTTATGTGATGTTTGCTGTGATGAGATTATGCTTCAGCCCTGTTTTTGGTGTGAAACACTTGAGGCAGTCCTGAAAGACAACAGAGAAAAGGAAGCAAAATGGCTACAGCTTGGGCAGCTTCCAGCCTCATGGCAAAGCATAGCCAGTTTCTCTTAGTGGGGGATTTTTTCCAGCTATGTCTTGCTCTGAAAGAGTTTTTTACAAGCAATCAGAGTTTTGCCAAGGTCCGTAAGCTGTGCTACGTTCACCAAACTTTGTCAGTCTGCACATGAACCAGTTGCTGCCCATAATCAAATTCTACTTGAAGTAATCCAGTGATATACTCTGAACTATCTGAATTTTGTAGCTATCAAAGTAACTTTTTTTATTGTTACTGAGCAACATGTATTAACCAGAGTGCACCCCATCTGATGTTTAGCAGATGTTATGTGTTGCTGGAACCTCTTTGGTCCAGTAATGGAAGAATATGTTTTTGTTTTGTTGCTTTGGTGTTTAATTTTATTGAGGTTTTCTTTATACATGCATAATCTGTGTGTACATATGTGGACATGCATATAAAATCAAATGCTTAGAGCAAGAAAAAAAAAAGAAAAATTGAGAATGGTTTCATTTAATTAAAAATACTGGTCAAGGGACATTACAGGGAAAGGACAGGGACAGCAGTGGGACACCCTGTGAGAGAGAACGAGAGTGGGAAGGGAGGAACCACTACATGTGGTTCCATGCTGTGCTTTCCTGATACCCTACTGAAATCTGGCAGGGAGAGACTTTCTGTGGTAAGTCCATCCCTCATGGTGCTCCTGCCAAGAACTCTGTTCGAACACAAGAAGCCACAGGGGCATAGGAAGATGTGCTTTGCAGTTTCTGGTGTGAGGAGTGCCCTGAGCCTCACGTGTGTGTCACCACTCACTCGCTGCTGCTGCTGGGTTTTGAGGTTGCTCAGGCTTTGGTCTGTGTCTGTTTCCTTTGCTCACACCTGCTGCACGCAGGAAAGAAGCTGCACAGATCTGGATTCCCCACACAAGGGTGGTAGGACCAGCCACTCCTCAGTGAAAGGAGTAAGGTTTAGTTTATTTTGTGATTTGTGGGCATGGCCACTGTACATAAATGAGTTATGGCAGTGAGTTGCAATTCAAGATAAGGAATTACAGAGGAAGAGAAGATCATTTGGTATATTTTTTTCAGGTAGAACAACAAGACTTGTAAAAGGATTTGAGATACAAAAGGGCAATGTCTTCACAGAGCATGCATAAAATGCCAGAGTAACAGAAGGTGTGGAATTACTGAAAACTGGCTAATTAAGCTATAGATTATTTGGGGCATTACATAAATATTCTTATATAACACAGTCACAGCAGTTTCCATTCTGTTTCCTTGTCCTTGGAGCCTAATTCTAGCTGAGGAGTGCCTGGAGCATACCACAGGTCCTTTGCAGTAGGCTCTTATTATTACCTTATAACTTTGCTCAATTATATTGCAGTAAATAATTTACTAGTGCTAGGACTTAGGTGGATTACATTTTATAAGGCAATAACTTCTGTTCTGAAAGTGCAGTTGTGGATGACCTCAATAGATAGGGTGAAGGAGGTCACAGGATAGTATAATATTGTAACTTAGGACGACACCAAGTATTGTTTTATGCCTTTAAATGCATCCCAATTGCACAAAAGACTGGACAAACAATCCCAATTGTCTAATGTGGTGCTGAGATTTTATTTTAGTCAAGCAGCAGGAGCAGCTGGTAAGTAGTAATGAATTGAAAATTGTATAATTTCAACGGCATGGCATTAAGGAAAAAGCTTTGTGGCCTTTGTGGTGCAAAAGGTGAATATCAGCTGCACACTCAGCTTCAGTGAGTGACCTCAATTAAAACCAGGCATCACTTCAAAGACAGACAGCATTTTCTGTGGAAATACTATACATTTGTCAAAAGGTTAGTGCTACAGATTTTGGGGGAATTCTCTCTAAGAGGAGAGGAAGGCATTTATGGGGGATGCAAGTTTCCTGAATTCCTGATTGATAGTATCCCAGGGACAAGGATCTGGGGAAATGTATGCTACTTCTCATCCTCTTCTTTTCTTTGGACAGTGACTGTGCACAAATACTATATTAGTTCTTGTTGTTTAAAGTCAGCAATTTCTTTATTTATCCAGTGACAGTAACTAAAACCATCTGAAGACCAGTCAGCAGCTCACTGCCTAGTGCACGTCACGCTGGTAAACACATGGGGCCAAATACCTCGGTTGCGATTGTCCGAATCTGTGGAATTATGCCTGGATTTCCTTCCACTTACAAAGCAGAACTTTCAAAGATGTCTAGGTTGAGGTGAAAATGCCTAGTAACCAGAGTGACACTCAATCCTACTCCTCAAATAATTGTTTTATCTTGGTGTTTGCAGCTGCAGGTGCAAACTGAGACCTGACCAAGAAGCCTGCAGACTTGCTTTTCACTGAGCAAAGCACCTCCGGTCAGGCAGATTGCTGTGGCTTTGTCCAATCCTTGTACCCGTAGCAATCTCCAAATAGCTTATCTATCAAAATTACAACAACTAGAGACATGTCTGTGGTTAAGTGGCTAGCATAAACTCAAGATCAAAGAAATGTACCACCTCACATACCTGTTTACATTTAGGAAGATTTAAGTTGAAGTTCTCTGTTGATACTAAAAGCTGGGAAGGTCACTATGTCACTTGTAAAAGTTTGACCCATGCACATTAAAGTAAAATATGATGGTTTTCACAAAAAAAGTAACAAAAAGTCTCAAAGTCTAATTCTGCTAATCTTAGTCGTATATCAAAAGTTGCATTAGCTTATGAACATTTCTGGCAGTGGAAGAGGATATAAAAATGATCTATTGAATACAAACAGTTTTTATTCTCATGAAGTCAATCTTGCACTTACGTGAAAATCTCATTTCCATAGCAGCTTTAGCAGTCTAAACCTGGAGGATTTTATTCCTAGCCCAGCATTTTCAGAATTATGACACAGAATGAGCCAAACTAAATTAACTCAGCAAAAGCATTTAGCATAAGTAGTCAAAAGAGGAAAACATACTGTAAGGTTAGGTGATCTAAATGTTAAAAAAAAAAAGGTTAGATCCTAACTGAAGCTAAGATAGTGTTTACCTAATTGGTCAAATGCTAAATAGCTGCATAAGAATGGGGTACAGTCTCGAATCCAAATATTCAGGTCCAGTAGTAAGATTTCCTCTTATTCCAGAATATTTCTCTTCACTACTTACTGGCGACTCTTGTTTTTTCAGGTGCAATTGCTGGGATTGTGGATCAGCCGATGCGGAATTTTCAGCGAGTATCTGAGGCCCAGGCTTCTGCTGGGCATAAAGCCAGAGGGGTCATCTCGGGTGTGGGGAAGGGAATCATGGGCGTCTTCACAAAGCCCATTGGAGGGGCAGCTGAGCTCGTCTCCCAGACAGGTTACGGTGAGTTTCATATTTCCAACACTTCCATTTAAATTTTAAAATGTTATTCAGATACAACCTGCTATGTCTTATTTACCCAGCTCAGTATTGTGTGACTTAGAGAAAGGTTTAGAAATGCCACGGCTAAGTACTTACAAATGCTCTGCTGCTTTTCTGAAAACGCCATCATGTTGTGCTTCTCTCTTGTGTTACTGATCAGCGATGCACAGCCACAGAAAGAGAGAATGCAGAAAGCATGAAGTAATTCTTGGAATACAGTAGAATTAGTTACAGAAACATATGTGCTTGAAAAATTGTTTTTGACATAAAAGGATTAGAGCAACACTATGTCCAATTAGAGCATTATTTTGAGATTGCTTTGTTATGGCAGGGAAAGAGTTGGGCTATCTCTACACAAAGAGTGAGTTACATTCTTGGGAGAAAGAAGTGAGTCATGTAGTAAGAGCATCCCCTTTAAACTGGAGCTTCACAAGAAGACAGTCCTGTTTTCAGATACATGGGTAACCTTAGAGCAACCAGAGGTGAGGTTTCCAGCTAGACTGAGCACTTAATGGCACTGGTGCTAAATCCTTTCAAATTGATGGGAACAATTCTGGACAAACAAAAAGTGTAAAAGATAAAAAATAAAATATCAAAATACACTAATTTAATTGTCTCCAGTATCAATAAATCACTTTCAGCTTGAATATCTAAGAAGAAATGGTAGTTGGGGGAGTCATGGAAAAGAAGCAGGATACTGATAGAAGGACAATGTGTCAATAATTCCACCTCACTAATTATACCAGACAAACCTTGAATATTTATGCCTTTAATCACTAGGAGTATTTATGCTTGTTGTGTTAACTAAAATACAAGTAGAGCTTAAGGTTAGGATGCTTCCCACAACACCCACAGCTCATTCCATCTAGTAAAAGAAATAATGAAACAATTATTAGAATTCTTTCAAATCGACTTTATCTTGTTTGTATGATCATAAATAATAACTGTTCTCCTGAATTATACACCCCATAGGTGTAAAACCCATATCAGCAAAATCAGAAGGTTTTTTTCTGTTGTTGGCTTTCTCTGTGTTGGCTTTGCTGCCCAGGACATTATTATTTCTAGATTTAATTCTGCTGCTGTTTTTATCAAGAAACTCATAGTAGTAGAGGGACACTTTTCATTGCAGATATGGTATATAAGACATCATGTTTTCCATGACCACGACAAAAAGAGTTAGCCAGGAAAAAACATAAAACTATATCAATAATAGTTGACCGTGCGTGAGAGGAAAATACACAAGAGTTCAAGTAACTCTTGCCCACAACTGGATTGGAAGTGGGACTGTGCCTCTTGGGGGAGACCAAGGGGTGGAGGACCACACAGAAATAAACACATGTTCTCTCTGTCTCCATCTGTAAATAACATTTTCACTCACATAATGCTGAGAACCTTGGTAAGCCAACTGTTACAATTGGGATGCTGCTTTTAAGTATTACCATCAACATGTGTGCTAAAAATTAAAGGGTTTTTTTTCATTGCTGATGTTTTGTTTAAATTATTATCCATTGTGTAAGAGGGAATCTAAGTTATTGACACTCTTATGCCTTTGGAATGCTTAGACAAAAGAAAATCTCTTAATTTATTTGTAAAGAAGTACATTTGTAAAAGAGCAACTTTGCACCAAGTGCTTGCTGCATAACCTACTCCATGTCTGTCATGTAAAAATTTTTAAAACTATTTAATTTGTGAATTTTTTTGCATCCCACACATTCTTTCTGGTGACCATACCTCATCATTGAATGTTTACAGGCCATCTAAAATCATACATACTGTACCATCTTCAGCTCTGGAGAGTCTCTTTAGAAACCTGCTTAACTGCTGCTTGTAGTCTCCATTCTGTGCTGGCACTAAGAAGAATTCACAATAAACCAGATGCCCCAGGAGATCTCATAAATGTACATGGATCTGTGTTTAACAGCTGGATTAAGTAACTGAACATTTAAACATTTAAATGCAGTATCTAGGCAAACTCGCCTTCTAATTTGTACCAATTGTGACACGTATATGAAAGTATTTTAATATTAAGCAAGAAAGTTAACAATGGTCTTGATTTTTTCTACATAAATCCTAAGTGATGTGTCTGATCCTGGTCTGAAGTGATGGCTCTCAGGAGTGTTATGTTTCTCTTGATTGCAAGTGTAGAGCTGATTCATGGAACACACAGTGGGTTTTTTTTGTTTCTTGCTAAAGCGAGATCATGGGGGTTAAGTGCACAACTCTTGCATTGTAATATTTAATGAATTATCTTGACTACAGCTTCCAGAGATGTGACATCATTTTGGATCTGCACTATTTTATGAACTGCTTTAAACAGATGACATCACTGCAACACGTAACTGTGTTGTAGAAAACAACCACTAAAAAACCTGAATTCTCTCACCCACAGGTATTTTGCATGGAGCTGGACTTTCTCAGCTTCCCAAGCAGCGCTCTCATCCAAATGATCAACATGTTGAGCAGGCTCCAAACAGCCACGTCAAATACGTCTGGTAACATTATTTAGACAATTGCTCATTTTTACATCCACGTTATTTATTAATAGCTCCTGGCCTCTGGTCAAGTTAACAGGAAAGGCTTCTCTAGGAAAGGCTGAGTTATGGCAGTTTGTTTAGGAACACTAAACACAAAGGTAGTGCATAGAAACCCAATCTGCAAATGATGGGCTGCTGATCTGCATCCAGCTTTGAAACTACAGAGCTGATCTTTATTTAATGGTATTCAGTGAGTTCTTACTTATTTTATCATTGCACTGAGCCCAAGAAAAATACTGCACATCTCCAGAAACAGCTGTTAGTGAAGATAGCTTTATTTTCTGCACTGAATTTCTAAGCCACTTCTCAGGGTAATTTTTCTATTATCAAGGAAATAGGATGGGAAATAGGCTAACCTAGCACAGATATTAGGCCAGTTCTGTGGTGAGTGATTGAGGGGTTTTGATAAGTAACAATTTCACATTCATTCTTTAAATCTGAACTCTTACATCTTTCAGTAATGGAGTTTTGGAGTACAGTCCCTGGCTTATTTTACATCCGTAGGTGATAGCTACAGGCTTAAGTAAAAACAGTGATCAGAATAAGCCCTGGAGGATCCAATGCACTACACTAACGAGTTCTTTTTTTTTTTTTTTTTTTTTTTTTTTTTTTTTTTTTTTTTTTTTCTTTGTTTAACCTGATAATGCAGGAAAATGCTGCAATCTCTGGGAAGGCCAGAGGTTCATATGGCCTTAGATGTCATGATTGTGAGCGGATCGGGCCAGCAGCATGAAGGCTGCTTGCTGCTCACCTCAGAGGTGCTCTTTGTCGTGAGCATCAGTGAAGACACACAGCAGCAGGCCTTCCCCGTGACTGAAATTGATTGTCTGGAAGATGATCAGCAAAAAGATCTGCTGAAGGTGCAGCTAAAACAACAGAGAGTGCCTTCTGACTTGGAGGTAAAGACTTGAGTACCTTTTCCATTCAAAGACAAAGTTACACTGATGCTGGTGCATTTGGCAGTGGGAATACTCACCTCTGGGCTGGGAGGCCAGAGGCTGAAGTGCCAAACCAGGAGATCTGCCCCTCCTAGCTGGCTGTGTTTCCCTTTGGGTGAATGTGTCTTCTCCCTTCTATTCTCTTATTGATCGTAATATACCATATCTATGACAGAAATTTTCTGAGGGAAAAAGTAGAGGAAGTCTGAGTTCTTCATAAGCATCACCTCTTTTCTGAAAAGGTTCTCATGGCTACCTATGCCAGAGGTGTTCATTGTTTGGCAAGTCAGCATTGCACCCTGTGCCTACAAAGTCCCAGCAAAAGCAGTTCCTTTTATTCTTCTGGGAATTCTGTTAACAGTTCAGTGGTGCTGGTGCTCCTTTCAGTGTGCTTTTATCTTGTCTCTTCTAGCACAGTGGTCTTGTTTGGCTGTATTTACTTCCTTAGATCATCCTTCTTCTGCAAATGCTAGCTTTAAATTGGATTAGTCCCTCTCTGAGATTGGATGCACCAAGTGTTTGCCAGTAAGATCATAAACGCTTCATCTTCATGTTGAAAGATGTCTAAGCTATTTGAATACTGAGGTTTTTTGGATTAATTATCTTCTTTTAATGGGAGAAGAATGTTATATTTTTACACTTTTGGGAAACAATGTTTATTGTATTAAATTCTCAAGTAGAATCATATGAGAGAGCATTTCAAAAACGAACATGCATGTCCGAGTTTTTATAAAAGTGTGCCAGGTAGTTTATAGACTGCTATACCAGAAATTTCTGTTTCAAATATAAAAAAAGAACATATAAAAGCCCTGAAGTATAAGGAGTGACAAAAAGTAGGAGCACCTTCAGTCAAATCCTAACTTTGCTGAAGTCAGTGAAGAGTTTTGCTGTTGATTTCAGCAAGGACTTCATCTGTGTCATGACAGCACTTGAGTATTTTTGTGAAAGCTTTCTTTAGTGCTGAATTCTATATTTATTGTCTTTCCACTAACCTCAGTCTCACAGAGAACTGTTGACTGAAGTTGCCTTCTCTCACCACAAAGCTACATGAGGGATTACTTAAATTGTGAAGCAAATGAGCAAAGCTCAGCTTTTTTTGTCCCTGAGTGCTGAGTGGTTGGTGGAGGCACACATCAGACTGTCAGAGTCCAGACTGTCCTGCTCAGTCCAGAGCTAGTGTCCTGGAGGGAAGAAGAAGAAAAGTTGCTTTCACTAAGGCACTGGATACACTCACCCTATCCTAATCCTAACTTTAGCACCAGCCCAGATCTTTTTTTTATTGGATTGGAGTGTTGTCTTTGCATCTGGTTTTCCGAGGGGTAAGGAGAAGGCTGCTACCATGGGGTAAGGGCAGCTGGCTGCAAGTGGGTGATGAAGGGGGCAGACAGTCTGCCTGTTTGGGAGAAGGGAAGGCGAGGGACAGGGAGCCTAATTCTACTCCCTACAGCTGGGAATGTGTAGGATTTATGGGCAAATGGGGCCCCTGAATGCACAGAGCAACCCTGCATGGCACGTGAGGAGTCAAATGTTCCCACACGTGCGCTCATAACATCCTCCTTTGGAGGTACTGGACAAAATACAGCATTGTTTTCTGAAGTTCTGGATGGAAATATGGGAGTCCTACTCAAATGGTGCAGCAATGCAGCTCTAGGAGCTGTAAGCCTTGAGCCCAGCATCTCTTTTGCTGATACAGGCTCTTGAGAACACAATGAAAATGTATGGGAAAAGTGCCTGTGTCCCAGGTGGAGCCAAGTCAGTGATGGCAAGAGAGCAAAAGTTGAGTGATGCTGTACAAAACAGACCTGGCAAAACATTCCTTCAGAACGCAGATACTGATACTGAAATTCTTGTAAAAATGTAAAGAAATGTGCTGTGAGGAAGAGCAGTTGAAAGAAATAGAGAATAACAAATTTTTAATTTTTTTATGTTAAGGCAGCTAAAGCAGCTACACAATAAAAGATTCCAAAAAGCTTCATATACAGTTTTAGTAATTACATAGAGTGTTTTGTAATTAATATTTGCTGGTTTTTTAGTGGATTGGGAGATCTCATACTTGGTGATTTCCTTTCTGCAGCTGAATTTGTGGTCTGGGTGTCACGTGCAGCACTGGTGCTGATGGGAGCCAGAGCTTCCCTTCAGCTTTCTGACAAGAGCTTCTACAAAGTCTTCAGATGTGATTAGGAGAAGGAACCTTAGGAGGAACAAGTTGTGACTTGAAGATGAGCAGCATCTAAGCTGCAGAGTGATGCCTAAATAGACACAACTCCTCAGTATTAATAGTAGGCCATTGTGTTGCACTGAAGGTGTCCTCAGCTGAAGTGCAGACGTGTCTGTGCACGATGGCATTTGCAAAGATGGCCTCAATTTTTAGCAGGAAGATGCCTAGTCAGGTCAACCAAATTGTTATTTTGAGTTTAGCAAAACAGAGCTAATGTTACCAATATAAGTTATGTCTATTTTTCTGATTAGTTTAGTCAAAGATACTAAGAATAATACAAGAAATTGAAACATTTCATTTCAAGGCTATAAAAATCCACTTTTTTGCATTACTGCTCACAAAAACAATTGCCAAAAGTTTTGTTTCAGCTCTGCCCAAAACAGTTTCTCTCATTCCCTCTCCTCAACTTCTTGGAACAGTTAAGAAACAAAACATGAGTTATTCTACAGCTGTAATCACCAGAGAGGTTATACAGCATATTTTGACTCCTTCAGCAATAGGTTTGCCTGATGCCTTGTTTGCCTCCACAATATATAACTTAATCCATCTGGATAGGAATAGCCTGGATGGATTCTTAAAAACTCTGGCACTGACAAGTTTGTTATTGAAAGGGAAGCATTAATTGTATTTGGATTATCTTCCAAAGTAATTGAGACATTGCTTGTTTCCAGACAGATGTCAAACTCAAAAGTCCTGCTCTTCCAGCTGCTCTTGGTATAGCTCATAACATCAAGAAGACAAGAAAAAATTGAAGGGCCCTGGAATTTCAGATATTCCAGATTTTTTTTTTCAATAGTCCTACGTGTTATCATCTTTCGAGCTCAAAAGCAAACTTTGGATTTCTCAAAGCAATGGAAAATAATCCTAAAGAGCTGGGTCTCCTTAGTCAGTGTGCACAGAGTAGATCTGTGCTACACCCATCTGGACTGCACAGCACAGGTGTTGTAGCTGCTGTGGAGTTAGAATTGCTGAAGGCTCATTCATTATAAACCATAATGGAGGAATTTTAGAAAAATACAGGAGTTCTTAACCCAAAAGTATGGCCTGGTAGTATGAAGGGACATGATATCTCTAATGTTCTTCTAGGAGCTGCATTAAGCAAGCCTCAATCAAGTTTTGAATCCTTGAGTGATCTGGATATCAACATGATAAATGTTGAAAGCAGCAAGTGAGGGCACTTAGTGACAATCTTAGGTCCCATTTAGGAAAAAATGTAGAATTACATCAATTCCAAATTTTTCTTGTCTTGAAAATATAAGCCAAACTGAAACTGGCTGCAGAAGCAGACACTTATTTACAGATGAAGTCATCTAAAAGCAAGTAGGGTCCCAGTTACTTTGGAAGACCATCCAACCAGAGTTAACATTTCCTCCTGAATAATTATGCTGTATCTGTGGAAAATGGCCTGGGGCTTAATGAAGAATGGGTTCACGAAATTAGATGAGTGGGATACCAGCACCATTTCCATCTCCTTTGGTAAAGCAGGATCTTCTGGTCAATGTGGAGGCAGAACCCAGCTGTCCCTGGGCTTACCTCCCTAGGAGAAATCAGGAAAAAGTGTGAAGCCACCTACATCCAAAATTTACCCTGTAACTTAAAATCCAGTTTACATAGGTGGTACTTCAGCATATTTCTCTCCTTTCAACTGCTGTAACAGACTGACTGCTGACTTTCACTGAGCCACCAGACCAAAGTCGTGGTTCAGACACTGTTCTCCACCGTTAGCTGGAGTCTGCTGCAGCAGTCTGCCTTCTGATTTTTCCCTGCCTTAAGGTCGTTCATGGGAACACCCTTTCCTCTGCCCATTTCATCATTTCTGCTGTTTCTAGGCACAGGCTTCAACCTTAAACTTCTGAGCTTGTTCATGAGCCTGCTTCCTTTAGCAATTTTGCGATGATGATTGAAAACAGGAGTGTTTCTACTCACTGAGCAGCAAATCCATCTCCAAAGGCATAGGAAAAAAACAGAGGGGACTTTTTTCATGTGAATGTGACACCTGTCACAATCTATCAATCATATTAATTCTTTCTTCAAATAAGCAGCAGAGTATTTAAATGAGTCTTGCCGTCCAGAGACATGACAAGATACTGATCGTGGATGTTGAAGTGAATCTAATGGCACTGTTTGAAAATATTATTCTATCAAGCAAGACCTGTAAAACTTCGTGAAAGCCTTTAAATCCTTAGCACGATGTCCAGCAAGGAAATTTTAAATCCTACAAAAATGAAACTGGTCAGCAATTCTTCAAGTGTAAAATAAGGAAGCATCAAACCCCAGCCCTATTATAGCTGCTGCCTTTTTCTTCATTGTAATATTTTGGAAGAAACTTCTATTCTGAATGGCTTAGCTTGTCATACTACTGTAATAACCAGGGTGGGATTTCTGAAATAACAGGTTTTTTGAGACAATGCAACCAGCTTGATGCCTGCTTGTTTGCCTTCCCTTCTCAAGCTAGTCACAGTCATCCTCAACTTCTTCAAAAACAAGGGCACAGCAGATTTTCCAAAGCCAGATTTGCCCATAGCTTTTCTGGATAATAGTTTATCTGGTTGCAACCACATGATAGATTACAGTATTTGCTTTACTGTATTTTTTCCTGCTAAGGTAGGTCACTTGCATTTCTCTTGCTAGGATCTTAAACAACCTCTACCTATTTCAGCCTGCAAAACACAGATCCCTTAATGTTTCCTCCAAAAACAAAATGCCCAAATCATCTTTAGTAAAACCCTTTTGTTTAGAAAAATGTCCTTGTGTGGATGGGTTTTGTTGCCAGAAGCAGATGGATATATCCTGCCATAGAACATTCACCTGGAAAGTAGCTTCTAGTCTTGATTTTAAATTAAATTAGTTAAACACTAAAATATTCTAGCTAAATAGAATTTCTGTATGATAAGCCTTGCCAAGAGCTACTCACATTTTTCTAAAAGGGATTTCAATGCCTTTGCCGTATACAAGGAGTTGATCTGTTGTAAAGTTCTACTCTTGACCAATTCTCAAAAGATACTCCTTAAATTTTCTGTGTCAGTTAGAGCTTCTCAGAAGTCCAAAACAGCAGAGGAGAGGACTAATTCACCAAGACCCAACTATGGGAGAACATTCATGATTTAAAAATTCCTTTAAACTAGTTTAGATTTCAGGCAGGAAGGTTTTTATCAGAGAAATGTGGAAGTTATTGTCCTTGCTGCTCAGCTCAGTTACTGTCAAACACTCAGTGACTATTGTATCTCATCTGACTGCAGGCCGAGGGCGCCAGAGAGAGGCTGTCGGAGCAGCAGTACAACCGCCTGGTGGAGTACATCACAAAGGCCTCTTGCCACCTCGCCCCCAGCACCACCGCAGCGCCGGCCCCGCAAACCCTGGCTGCTGAGCAGCCCCTGACTATAACAAAAACCTATCAGTATGTAGTTGATCCAAATTTTGCCCAGGTATTCATTAGCAAATTCACCATGGTGAAAAAGAAAGCCTTGAGGAAAGGATTTAATTAATAGTTATTTCTGGTGTGTGTAGTAATGCCGTACCAGTTTGAGAGCAGTGCTTTCTCTGCAGTAACCTACATCAAGTAGAGATGCATGTAATTTCTGAGGAGGTAGAAACTGATAACAAAGCCCAATAGCTTTTCTAATCTTGACAACATTCCTGCTTCCTAGCCAAAATACTAGTGCTGGAAGGAAAGTGTTCTGGCAAATGAATAAAGTGAGAAGGAACAGCCTTGGACTACAGCTTAATCAAAATCCTTTTTCTTTTCAATAACCAAAAATTAGAGAATGGGGAAAAATTATGTGCATACAGACGTTTTTACCACACACAGAAATGTGTATCAATACCTCTATATCTTATTTTAGGGTCTGCCAGTTTCTGTTATAAACCAGGTTTATAACTCAGCTGTAAAAACTTGCTCAAGGCTGAGCCTTTCCCCCCACACCCACACTCCCCCAACATGTGCGTCCTGAGGCAAAACATTTTCCCCCACTAAATCTGAAAAACCCAGTGTGGCTGTTTTAAGTTACTAGTGACAGCTGGGTTTTAGCACCACTTTAACCTTAAAATAGCTTCCTTTATTTGACTGAAGTTCTGCAGGACATTAGTCCATAATGTAAACTAGTGCCTTTGTGTGGTTTGGAGAACAAAACATGAACTACAACATGACTTTATTTTTAAAACTGTCTGTATACAGAAACTTTATTTTATCCACCATCAAATTTTCAGAAGTACTTTCAATGTATGTATGACCGTGTGTTGTCTGCTCATTAACTGGAAGCCAGTAACATGCAGTTCAAAAATTGAAGAAACAGAGCTGTCTCCTTAAAATCTCCAAGCTCAATGTAACCCAGATGTGCAGGTGCTAGGTACACCTTGTGGGGTCTTGCTCATTTCTGATCTGCCACCACTACATTGTATGTGCTCCCTTCAGCCCTAATTCATTTGATGCTTATCATCTTCAAACTGATAAAAGAAATGTGGCCTTTCAAATATGTACTAAGCCAAGTGAGATTTTTTTAAAGTTGATTGAAAACTATGGACCCACAGGCACCAATTACATTAACAGTTAATGATGCCATCACAATACACTTACAAATATATGTTAAACACCTGCATTTCTTGTAGTAGACAAGAAATCAGTCTCTGGGCACAGTTAGATGACTTTATACACCAAATCTGGCTATGGCAGTTTCATTTTAAAACCAAAAGCTTACTTGGTTTCCAACTATGCTTGTTAACTTTTCTCTCCTTTTCTATATGTTTACCAAAATGAATTATGTCTGGAGATTCCTGAACATGGCTGGAATTGAAGTAAAAAACTGGAATAAAATGTGATCACCATTTGGAGCATATGCTTTATAGCTTCTATGCATACTTGATATGACCAAATGCACAGTAAATAAGAATGTAGTAACCACAATGTTTTTTTCTTGAGTTCTGTTTTGTTAAAAGGTATTCCTAAAAGCTGTGTCTCATCTACTGAGAATAAAGGAGGCTGGGGTTGGGGTCCGCGTTGTCCTTTTCTGACTGTGAAATAAGCCCATCCATTATCAACATTTCATCCAATGATTTAGTAACTTAGTCACTGTTTAAATAACACTGTTTAAAAATGTATATGTATATACACACATGTGCTTCATTCCTGAGTATTTTATGGAAGTTGTTTAATACTTCTAATTTTGCATATTGATGGATAAATTGTAATATAATTAAATTGTTTAAAGATAATAAAGCTATTCCTGTAATACTTGTTCTTGTGAGCTGTTTATTCATTTGGTTACAATGTGTAGGACAATGACAAGACTGATGTACAAGCTTCATGAGGGCCCCATTAGATCCAGTTGGTCACTGGACTTTGTAGTGCACCAGAAAATGCAATAGATCGTGACAATACTTTGGAAGTAAAAACTGGTGACTAGCCTGCCAAAAACGTGTGCTGAAAAGTTTTATGCTTTTGTGACTAACTGAATCAAAACAGCACGGTACTCACCATTTCAATTAGACTAATCTGTTCCTTATTTATGGAGTACACAGACAAGCCAAGGGGATGCAAACACACCTGTATAAAATGAGGAACAGCAGTTTCATTTCTAAAAGTTTGTAGATTTCAGCCATTTTTTTTTTTTAAGATTCATTTGTGTTTTTCCTGAATTACATTCTCCTGGAATAAACACTTGCTTAAATTACACTTTTCTTCAGTGAATAGAGCTGCATCTTTACTGCATTAGGCAGGTTCTTTCTCCCCCTTCTGACCACATGTATGGAAACGAGTGGGGACGGCACATAAATCAACCTCTCTTACATATGAGCTGTGTGAACTATGAAAACAAAGTTGTCCAAAGAGCAGCTGCCTGTACTTAGCTGCTAAAGCAGTGCAATGTGTACTCTTAAAACATGCCTACTCTCATAACGCTCTTTAGACCTGGAGAGCTCACAACTTCAAATCTATCTTTTTTGTTTGCTTCCAGAACAATCAATCACTCCTCAAACACTCCAGAATAAAGTTAGCTAGCCAAAAAATTTGAAGCCATAGTCAGGCAAGACCTTTCCCAAAGCAGTTCAGGTCAAATAATTCCTTTTTATATATCATTTCATACATATATATAGCAAAAACCTTCACTTGGGATAATCTCCAAGAGCAGCCAAGCATGTTTTTCAGCTCTGCATCTCCTAGAAACAGAATGCCCTGTAACAAGCAACTGATTAGGGTCTAACTCACAGGTCTTGTACTATGCTATGTCCCACTCCAATTCTTTGTATGATAGAATTAGCTGAACTCTTGCTAGCAAAGGAAAAAAATTTTTAAATTAAGAAAAAAAAAAAAAGGAAACCTGGTGGGTTGGTGCTGATTTCAGAAAAGCAGGTGAGGTATCCAGCTTTGCCCTCCCTTCCTACTCCAGAAGAAAGCAGGCTGTGGGATGGTTGGTATTGCCTGCTTAAGGGAAGCACTTGCCTTGTATTCAGCGTGAAACCAGAAAGCAACAACTGCAGCCTGCAGACTCTCAAAGCACAGCCACAGAAGTTAGAACTCAGCTTCCTTTGTTAAATACATCTAGCCAGAGACATCCCTGGGCTCACTGTACCTGTCAAAAATTGCCTTCCGTCACAAAACTCATTTCTTTAAATCACATGAGCTGGTAGCTGAAGGAAGACAGACTGCAAAAACTGCTGCTGGCTGCAGCAGTTTAAAAGAAACTAAAAACTTAACAGTAAATTAATTCATAGCAACTGTGAAGAATACAGAGCCTAGACTGACAAGAGAATCATGTCTATTAACCTGCACACCTGGCAGTAGCAAGTTTCTTTTCCTCTGAAGCTGTCAGTAAGACTGAAGACCCCTGGCTATTTAAACTTGCAGACAGGCCTGAGAAAATGTTAGTCAGTACTTAATGGCATACACTGTTTATACTATACATTGGGAAGATAAATGGGTATCATTTGCTATTGTTAAGCTCTGGTTTACATTTATAGGAGCTGGGGTATTTTGATTACTAGATGGTTTCCCCAGCATCACTAATGTCAAATTCTTTCTTTGCTTAAAGGAAGCACCGTCTGCATGGGAAGTTTAAAGAAAATCCCATGTTGCTCTATAAAATGTTCTGGATCACAAACATTACTTATGTGCTTTCATTAGTCCAAATGTTGTTCAAGGATACCTATTAAGTGTTAAGTAGTTAATGATCCATGTAAAATAATAAGTTATTCCAAACAGGATTTGAACCGAAGACCTTCAAATACAACACAGATGGCCTAATTTGTCATGCTGCTTCATACAAAGACTTCCTTTCATGCAGTCAGCTTTTGCCTGCTCTCTTAAGTATCCACATTTAGCAAACAAAAGCTGCAGTCCTAGTACCTTCTTCATCCTGAGCAAGAGGCAATGACAAAGCCTGTTCTGACAGGTTATCATGGCCCAAGACAGAGCATCGTGCCTCAGACTGCACAGAATGTAGCAGGGATCCAAACTATGCTTAGCTGACTACTTCCAGATATTAAAAAGATGATACATGTCTAAAAGCAGCACGCCAAGATTTTTATTACCATAATACAAAATTTACTTTGTCTGCCTGTACCCCCTTCCCTCTTGTACATCAATTAGATGGGAACATGCCTGCAGTTTGGAGTAATTTTCCAATCAGAGTAACTAATATACCATGTGTAAGAATGGGCATTTGCAGAGTCTGTAAGTCTTGCTGTAACAGTTTGCTGATGTAAGGAAGACAATACAGTGATGACAGCAGAAAAAGACAAAAAGGTTGGCTGGTGTATTTCCAGAATTTCTAGCCAAATTCTTTCGTCTCAAGGTCAGCTCACCTTTTGAAGCCAGAGGTAACACAGACCCCTCCAGAAATCCATCCTCTCCCTTCCTGCAACATCTGTCCTCTCGCACATTCCCATAAACAGCTGGGACAAACTAGTTGTCACTGCTTAGGCATATACTGTGCTATCAAATGTGGAATTTGGCCAAAAGAGAGATACAAATAATTCCTGGAGGAAAGATAGACTTAGTCATCTTGGGCAAGTTCTGAAGACTTTCCACCCCTCCTTCCACCCACCCAGTACCTGAGCCTTTAAGTATTTCTACATTAATGAAGAGAACTGAATGTCACTGACATATGTATTTTATTTATTGAGCTGCATTAGAGCGTGCCATGCACTGTGGTGCATTGCACTTTACACTTCAGTGAACAAATAAGGTTCAGTCATCAAGTCTTCTTGAAATGGTGGGAATCTGCAAGATAAAAAAAGCCCATTAAGTTATGATGGACAAACTTCATGCTCTAAGTGAACATATTAGTATGTATGAATGCAAAGCAGCAGAGAAATGTTTATGCGGTAGTTTAGTCTAGAGGAATTCCCCGTTATTTCCTGAGCTTGAAGTTCCACACACCCTTAATGTGGCAAACAGAAGTGAAACATGGAACAAATCAAGAGCTGGAACAACACTGCACAGCACATCAGATTGACTATATATGCCACACTGGTAACTGAATCAGTCTTGCTGAGGGTCTGCAGGAGAAAGGAATGCAGCTTTCGGAGAGGAGCCAGAGAGGAAACAAGTGGTGCAGGCAGCCTACCAAGGAAGGAAGAAAACCAAATTCAAATTGCTTCTCCCCATTATACTGAACACAATCCAAGACCATCTGTGTTCCATGACAAGAGTCTTGAAAGTGGTTAGCACCAAACTCTGAGCTTCCCCATTCATTCCATGGCTGAGCACACAGCAGACGCCAGATACTCCTCACACTTATACCTCAATTTCCACAGTCAGTATCACCACCGGAGTCCACACCAAGCAGATGGAAAAGTGCGAATTCACAGGGAGGTGCCAAGGTGCCTCCATGCCCAGCAGGAACAAACTTGGTGTAGAGTGTCATGCTCCCACCATAACTAAAGAACTCCTTCCTGCCCACCCGACCGCCTCCTCAATTCTGCGGCTAAGGACTGGTTCCACAGAGAGTACTCAGTGAGGTTAAGCCCCTGTATTTACTGTGACATACAGGACATGCTGCAGTAAATGGGAGATGTAGACTGTGCATGATCACTGTATCGTTTGGGTAACTACACCAAAAAATGGCTAAAAATTCAAAATAGCTAAAATTTAAACTTCTGAGGCAAACGAAAATGTCTTCCATCTGTTCTGGGTACTTGTTCTTTTTTTTTACAGCCTTTACAGAATATTTGAAACACTGGCATTGTCTTCCCCTTCTTCTACTTTTGTATTCACATGCAGGCACAAAAAAACCCAACCTCTTTCTACTATGAAAGAGTGAAAAAATATCTGTTCTTATATAAACAGGCTGAGGAGTAAGAAACACCATCAATTCAAACAAAATCACAAAAGACTATTTCTCTCCCATGTTTTCTTTTGAGTCAATACAATTAAAAAATGGAAAAATTGTTTAGGAAACATTTAATTTTAACAGGTGCACACAATGTGCAATTTTTTTTAAAGCTGCCAACGGGAACACAGGCTGAGAGTGGAGCTCCATTTGTACAGAAATAAATCCTGCTCATGATTTGAATTAAATATTCAACATGCATCCTTGTTGACAGTGTTTGTTTCAAATGACTTTACCACCAGATGGCCCTTCAGAATACACTGATGAAGGCCACCTGACTAAAGGATGCAATTCCAGTATCTAAAGAAGTTTAAAAGTGACTATAAGACAGCCAGATGACTGAATCAGAAGCAGAATTACCAAGATTTAAACCAGGTAAATTTATAATTTCATTATTTATATTTGTTGCAGTCATGGCTAAAGAACAGCAGTATCCCACTCTCACAAAACAAAAGAACCCCAAAACACTGCCAAAAGCTGGGACTGACACAAGGACTTTTTACCTTTTTTTTCTAATTTTTTAAAAGACATGGAGCTCTGAGCTTTTTTACGCAATTGTGCTAAGCAGAAGCCAGATAGTTCCAGATTGTCATAGAACAGAATTCAGTGTTCATAGTGTTAAGTACGAATCTTTTATTCAATCTTGATTGTTCATGCAAACAAGCTGAGAAAATCCAGCTGGCCAGGATAATTAAAGCCACAGATTATCACGTAATGATCACAATATGAAAACATTCCAAAAGAATGAAAAACTATCATTCTAGATTAGTCTGAAGTCATTTTAGGAGAAGCAGAGAACTCAATGTAAAAAATTTGCACCAAGAAAGGGGGAGGAACTCTATTGAGTTGTCACATCAGCTTGTGCAGCTCAGTGAGTGCAGTTATTAATAACCACAACACAGCTGAAATCAAGACTTTTTTCCTAGTGTTACTAGCAAGGGAGAACAAAACTGGGTAGTTTTCCTAGAAAAGGCAGTGTCAAGTACTTAAAAAAAAGTATTGTGAACAAAGTTCTATTCAAGCTTCATACAATATGGCAAAAATGTGATTATTGTAACACAGAGCTGTATGCCACTGTGATTTTTAATATATATGTATATAGGTGTATACAGATGTATTTCTCCCTCTCACCAACTTCAAAATACAAAGTGATACACAGAAGCTGTCTCTGTTTCTTACATTAAGATGTATGCTACGAGAGAGAATCAGCCTCTCCATTTTCTCACTCACTGTACCACCACAAGAACGCAAGCAGAAGATACAGACAGGCATGATGTGACAGCATGAACATAACTGTGGAATCAGGCAAGTCTTGGAGTTTAACATTAGAGCTTTGTCTCCTCTCCGTGGTTATGTGAGGAGGGCAAAGGCCTGGCACCAACACTGTCTCCTGTACCCACAACTTGAACAAATTACACGGAAGGTATTCAGGAGCTTCTATCCTGCCTTTATTCCCCAGAGCCCAGTTCTCCTGTTTCTTCACATTTTTATTACCCAGGTCTCTTAAGTGCAATTTGTATCCTTTTTCTTTGCAAAACCCTTTCAATTTGAAAAAAAAGGAAGATCCCTCCAAGCAGAATGCAGTGCAGTTCATTACCTGCAGATGCAGCTTACCAACACTTGAGTGGTGCACTCTCAAGCACACCAGCTGCCTTCATGGCTTGAAAGTCCTTCATGGGATCATAGTTTCTATAGAAGTCTGCATAAGCTTGTTTCCTGGGTTCAGCAACTCCAAACTGGAAAGTAACACACAGAAAATTAAAGTTTGCAAAGCTTTATGAACAGATTTTTTTTTTCTGTTAGATCCATAATGTCTATCAGTAGATACTAATCTAAAAGGCATTTAGCTCAAATTATTAAACATTCCTTTGTTCCTCTTAAAACCCACAGGTCAGGCTACCTGATCATTGGTCAGGAGAACGAATGTCTGAATGAAAACCTTAAAAAAGACAGCACATCATAATTTCAAGATCCAAAACCACTCCATCTGTATTGATGCCAGAGTCCAACACCCTCCCTGCTAATGGATTTATACACAAAACATATCATTATGGGCAAGTTTTGTGCCTCTGGGCAGCTACAAAACTCAAACTCCAGATAAAATGGCATCCTACACTGAAGGGCTACATTTGAGCTACATTGCAAGTCAACTACACCTGGTAAAATTTTACAAGACTGCCAAGCCACTCTTACAGGTCTCCAACATAAAAAGCCAAAATTCCCATTTCTTGGACACCCATTCACCTGAAGGACAGGGATACACTCAAAAAGCTCCCAAATCTTGAAAAAAATTCCGAAGTGGGTTTGTACAACAGCATCTGACGTGGAACAAAGTAAATGGCTGCTGAGACCCATGTTACCTGTTCTAAATCTGGTCTGCCACCTTACCAGTGTGTTAACATGGGGGTGCCAAAAAAGGTACTGACACAGAGACTGCTAAGAAAAAATTATTTTCGAAGTCTGACCACAAACAAGCTTGTCTACCTCTTAACTGATGTGTTAAGTATATGTGTGAGCTCATTGTTTCTGATAGGCATTTGTGGCTCCGAGAAGTTGTGAAAAACCTGAAATTAACTTCATCTCTTGTCACTTTTGTCAACAACTTCCTGAGCACTCAAATGCTGCCAGTATATATGCATGAGTTAAAGGGGAAAACCAAGATCCAGCTCTTCCACAAGAATTCACACTGTGTTGTTTGCTTTGTGTATGAGATCCAAGAAATATTTAATAAAGTACTGCTCTTATCTTTATCAGAAATCAAACCTGTAAGGGTGTTTTTCTGGAAACATAATGCTCCATTTCCACACAACACCTCAAGAGCAAGCACAGAAAGACCACATTAGGTTTTCCCACACTGACATCTTCACTGTGAAGGATGAGTTTTCCAAATTGCTTTAAAGCAAGTTTCCTGAAGTCAATCAAGAAATAAAGTAAGACTTGGACAACTCTCCCAAGTCTCAGAAACTGTGGCAGATCAAAGCACAAAGGATCCTGGGTTAACGTGCATCAGCTGTGAATGGTCAAGAGCCTTTTGGGAGACTCAAGGTCCAGTTGTCAGGAATTGAGTGACCTTGAACACACAGCATGAAACATCAGATTAGCCACATCATTTCTTCAAATGAAGATTAGGAAGATTTATTTGTGCTTTGGAAAGATGCTTACAAAAATACATTACTAAACCTTTCTGATGAACAGCTCAACCCAATCTCAACAGAAAAATATTATGAATTCTTTAAATATTCCAGTGAGTCCAGTTTATAACCGAATGACCACAGAGCCCACCTTGTACAAAGCTGCAGATCCAACAGACACCACAAATGCCCCAATGAGGTGAAACTTCATCCTCCTGGCCAAAAGGCCCCGCATCTGGGGCTTTGGCAACAGTGCAGCCGACATGGTGACTGGATTTCCTGAAAAAAAAAAGAAATAAGAGAACTGTCGGAGAAGCTCTGCTTAAAACAATTTTCGGTACTACAGAAAGGTCATTCTTTTTGTACTGGGCAAGAATTGTCTTCACGATATAAGCAACGGTGGTCCTATGCGTTTGACCTTCCAATGAGAATATTTAAGGGACAAAATTTAAGGACAACCTATTTATAACACGATTCTAGTTTAAGTTCTTACACTCCTTACACCCAGTGTTTGCGGAATCAAGGCTGGCCTTCGTTGTTCACACTAATGCTGCGCTCCCCGCAGGCTCTTCCCTCCCAGGCCTGCTGTCCTGCTGTTTATGTCAGAAAACATTCTAAGCAGTACCGGGGACAGGCTGGGACCAGCCCTGCACCGTGTCCCGCGCCCAGGGCGCCCCAGCCCCGCGCTGCAGCCGCCACGGCTGGGCCCGGCTCCGCCACCCTCAGGGACGCGCAGAGGTCACGGGGCTGTCGCAGGGCCACGGCCGAGCGGGGAGCGGCGGCTGGCGGCCCTGGCGATGGGGATGAGAAGGGAAGTGAGAGGAATGAGGGGAGGGAGAGGGGGCGCCGGGAGCCGCGGCGAGAACGGGGGGCGGCCTCACCTCAGGCCGCACCAAGGTCCTTCCGCTCCGCACCAAGGTCTTTCCGCGCCGCCAGCCCCGCTCCCGCTGCGCCACCGCTACTCCGCATGCGCGGGGGCAGGGGCGTACGGCGGGCGGCGCGGGTCAAACCCGGCCGGGCGCAGTGCGCGGTGCGCGTGGGAGCGAACCGCAGGATCGATTGCATTGAAAAAGGCCTCCAGAGCATCGAGTCCAACCTGGGAGCGAACAGCACCGCGCCAACCAGACCCTGGCACTGAGTGCCAAGTGCAGTCTTTCCTTAAACAGACCCAGGGACGACGACACCACCACCTCCCTAGGCAGCACATTCCAGTGTTTGTTCAATCATCTTTGCTGTGAAGAAATTCCTCCTAATGTCCAACCCCAGCCACCCCTGGCACAGCCTGGGGCGATGTCTTCTTGTGCTGTCACTTGCTACCCGGGAGAAGAGCCCGACCCACCCGGCCTCAGGCTCCTCTCAGGGCTCTGCAGAGAGCGCTCAGGTCACAGCCGAGCCTCCTTTGCTCCAGGCCGAGCACCCCCAGCCCCATCAGCTGCTCCGCTCAGGGCTTGGGCTCCAGAGCCTTCCCCAGCTCCGCTGCCCTTCCCTGGACTCGCTGCAGCTCCTCAATGTCCTTCCTGAACTGAGGGGCCCAGAACTGTTCACAGATGTGGCCTCACCAGTGCCGAGTACAGTGCCCTGCCCTTGTCCTGCTGGCCACACCGTTTCTGATGCAGGCCAGGATGCCACTTGTCTTCTTGGCCACCTGGGCACACACTGCCTCATGTTCAGGTCCCTTTTCCTGTCTTTGATGTTCCTTCCAGCCCAAACCATTTTGTGATTCTATTGAGAGCCATGGGAGAAAACCAAGTCACCCACTTGAAGGGTGACATTGCTAGGCTGAGGGACTCAGGTCTTTATACAGAGAGTTTGCCAGGAATTATTGGCCAAGCCTAGAAAGAAATTAAGCTATTTGTAATCCTTTCTAGATGTCCCTTTCTAGATGTCCCCTGCCATGGGAGAAAACCAAGTCACCCACTTGAAGGGTGACATTGCTAGGCTGAGGGACTCAGGTCTTTATACAGAGAGTTTGCCAGGAATTATTGGCCAAGCCTAGAAAGAAATTAAGCTATTTGTAATCCTTTCTAGATGTCCCTTAGACAGCTTTTGTTCCTTGCTTGAAAATGAGGAACATGTGCTTTGCCTGTGACTTCCACTTAATCACCACCTGCGCGTGGAACTGTCATTTGTATTCCTGGGGAGTCTCTGTGGGATTTTCACCAAATGCTATAAATTCTTGGCTTGAAAAAACAAGTCCCTCCTGTGCAGTGAGGCATTCATTCATGCCTTTTTCTCCCTTGCCAAAGCCAGCCGATCCTGACATCAAATGAGAGAGATGGACCCTTAAAACTGAAAAGGAGTTGCTTTTTCTGTTATGGAATTAAGAAGAAATAAGTGTCAGTAGAAAATTTCAGAGGGAAATCATACAGCTGTGGGTACAAGCTGGAAGAATGCTCTTTGCAATAGCAGTTTGAATAGATGCAATTTGGACAACATTCTCTCAAACTGAAGAAAATTTTGTTACAATAGTTGAGACTAAAATGAAGAATGTCTGTCTAAGAGTTTTTCCCATGTGGATTAACACAAAAACCCCAAATGTTAATGATGTCATGCAGAAAGAATGGCAAGATATATCACCAAGGGCAAATTGTGCAAATTTGGTGGCCTCCTAGAACAGGGTCACAGCAGTGGTGGGTGAGGGATGAGTGACTGATGTCACCTACTTGGTCTTGTGTGAAGCATTTGACATGGTCCTGCATGGCATCCATGTCTCTAAACTCTAAAGAGAGGTGTGGATTTGGTGGATGAACCACTTGGTGAATGAGGAGCAAAGGAATTGACTGGATGATTGCACTCAAAGAGTTGTGGTCAAGAGCTCAGTGTTCCAGTGTAGAGCACAAGTGGTGCTCCTCAGGGGTCAGTCTTGGGACCAGCATTGTTTAGTGTCTTTGTTGGTGGCATGGGCAGTGGGATCAAGTGCACCCTCAGCACTGTCCACTCCAAGCTGTGTGGTGTGGTCAGCAAGCTGGATGGGAAGGGATGCCATCCAGAGGAATCTGGACAGGCTTGAGAGGTGAGGCTGTGCAAACCTCATGAAGTTAAGCAAGGCCAAGTGCCAGATCCTGCACCACCTGGGCTGGGGCAAACCCAAACATGAATACAGGCTCGGCAGGGAATAAGAAGGGACACTTGCAGGTGTTGATGGATAAGAAGCTCCCCATGAGGCAGCAATGTGTGCTCACAGCCCAAAAAACCAACCACATCCTGGGCTGCATCAAAACCAGAATGTCCAGCAGGTTGAGGGAGATGATTTTGTCCTCCTGCTCTGCTCTGGTGAGACCCCACCTGGAGTGCTGTGCCGAGCTCTGGAGCACTGCATCCAGCTCTGGAGCCCCAGCACAAGAAAGACATGGACCTGTTGGAGTGAGCCCAGAGGAGGCCCACAAAGATGATTAGAGGGCCAGAACACCTCCTTGTCTTTGGAGAGAAGTTGGGGTTGTTCAGCCTAGAGAAGAATCTGAAAAGATCTTACAGTGCCTAAAGGGAGCTTACAAGAAATCTGGAGAGGGGATTTAAAATTGGACATATAGTGACAGGCTGGGGTAATGGCTTTAAACTGAAAGATGGCAGGTTTACATTAGATATAAGAAATTCCTTACTGAACTTGCCCTCATGGAAAAGACAATACAAAAGTAATTGGAATAAAAGCATGGCAGGTTTCAGGGCTACTGTCATCACAGATAAGAGTAATTTTCCTGTAAACATCAGTCTTGTGGAGACAGAATATTTTGGTGGATGGAATTAGGTCTGTAAATAAAATCTTGGTTGCTGTTTTCAATAGCTTCCTTCATGGCTGGCCAGGTCATTAAATTCTTTTCTGTGTGGCCAGTTTCTCCATGTGCCTGAGATACTGCTGGCTAGGCATCTTTGTGTTATAGTTAAGTTGCTAAATGAAGTGCTAATTGTTATCATCCTTTGATGTCATTACTGTGGAATATACAGCCAACTCCTTATTGTTCTGTGTAAAGGGCAGTTCAGGACTGTGCAAATAAGAGATAAAAAAGGATGGAGAATACGTTAGAGCAAGAGCTGTGGAAGGAGAGCAGAGACAAACAGCTCCGTTAGGTCAATGCACAGAGTGGCTTCCTGTCACACCAGTTTCTGAATGGATTACAGGGCTAACTGTGGTTTGGACCTGAGTGGACCCCGTGCATCCAAATGCAGGAAAGTAAATAAACCTTCTGAAAGCAGGAAGGCATGTACAGAGATACAGAGACAAGAGCAGTTGTTTCCTTCCCAGTCCACCCCCTCCCTGGCAGTCCTGACACCTGCTTGCTCCAGTGTCTTTGGGACACAAATATTAGGATTGTTCACTCAAAAGGTGTCACAGCTATTGAAGTAGAATCTCCAGTCCTTTTTTTTTCCCTCTCCAAAATACTGTAGAACCAGCAGCAGTTCACACTTCCCCACTGCATTCTTGAAAGGAATCACTCCCTTCACTCTTCACTTCCTTCACTCTTTTGAAGAGTTGAGGAAGGCATTAATGCCAAATCATTTCTTGCTTGTGCTCCACTGGAATTAAAAGTAAAATTTACTTCTGACTTTAGTGAGAGAAAATGTAGTGAGTGAATCCTTGTCTTTTCCACAAAGAGTACCAGCTGTGATACTCAGGACTGTACTTTCTGTGGTCGGGACTAACGCCAGCTAGGAACAGGACTGTGACAATCGAGTGATTTTGCATATGCTACAAAAAGTCTTTAGATAATCATAATTTGGATCAAATTAGAACCAAAAATCTACTGGAAAAAGATCACATGGGACATCAGCAATCCCCTGAGCCAGATGCAGCCCAAATAGTTTAACATAAAAATCTACCCATGACAAAAGAAACAGAAGGTAAACAATGCTATGTGCCACATATGAAAATGAATACATTTGGGCTCATCCTCCTCTTTCTGTGCCAGAAATTAACTGATCAAATACTCTCTTGCCACAGCTGTGTCTACATGAACCAATGGTGCTGTGGAACAAAGATACAGTGTCACAACAAGTTTTTTAAACAGAATTGGAATGGCAGCTGTACGAAAAAATGAGGGTGAATCAATGATTCCTAAATGGAAAAAGTCAAAATTAGTAGGGGGAAGAAAAATATCTTTGTACTTCCAAAAGAGCTGTATAAACAAAGCAGAAAATTTCTAATCACAATAAATGGAGCAGACAGGGATTTCACAAGCCTTTGTTGATTTTATGCAAGTTTCTGAAATAGAAGAATCTCAAAAAAAGTGATTTCTTAAGTTTTATTCCATTTGTAAAGAGACAGATTTTGGTATATTGAATGCACAGGAAATAGTGAAATAATTATGCAAATGATCCTGTGTTTGGTACTATTATGAGTTATCCTTTTAAAAAAAGAGCGATTTCCCAAGTTCCCAACTTGCAATCAAGACATGGCTAATGTGTCTATTCAGGCCCAGAAGCAGAAAACACACCAGGTTTCAGAGCTGTGACATTAACATTTGTGTGACACTGTTTTCTGGAGTTTGGTTCTGCATTAATTTTTTCCCCCTCTGAAGTCCTCCAGGTTTGGGGAGTCTATCTGAAACAAATACACTGTTTCAGCAATAGGAGACCCTTGATTAGATAAATTGGGCTTTTAAACAAATAGAATTCTATATGTGTCATTCTTACCTAGAAGTTTAACTTAGGCAAGTGTAACTTCATTATTCATTGCCATTATGTTCTACATTATCATCTGATTTCTTAGAAAAAACAAAACCACACCCACAAGAAACACCTCCTTCCAGTCCCTGTTCCTTGCTCAAAGCCCTTTAAACGATGCCAAGATTCTTCTGTCTTTTGTGGTTTTAAATGTTATGTAGCTTGTCTGCAATGGAAATAAAGTCATCAAAGAAACATTTTTATACTGTTCCTTAACTCCTCTGTATTTGAGTAGAGGTGCCTTACTCTGAGAAAGTTTTCTCATTCCTTATCCTTATTTTTCCAGGAATATGTTGAACCACCTTTACAGGCAAGTACTCCAATCTAAAATTTAACCAGTCAGCACATAAAATTGTTACATGTAACTCAGTCTCTACAGGCCCATCTCAGTGACAGCCCACCCAACATGGGCCACAAGCCTTCCTAGTCTGCATCCAGGTCCAGAAAGTGTCCACGGTAAGAACAGCACAGGAGCAGAGTTACTCCCTTAAAAAATGAAAGCAGGAACCACAACATGAGGACAAAAGGCCAAGTTTTCACACTCCTGTTCAAAGCACCCTTTGGTTCATGTGGTGTGACATGGTTTAGTTTCACACAAGGCAAATTTTTCTAGCTGCAAACATCATCTACCATACAGAAACTGTGGACAACGCTTGCACGATGTGCCCAGCAATCCTGGTGAGTCCCTACATGCAGCTGGTTCATTTGCCAGTGCTCCCCTCCTTGATTGTGGATGTGTTGCTCTAAGTCTGAGCAGAAGATTCACATGGTACCCTTCAGTAATCCAAAGCCATTGAAACAAGGAGTGTTCTTCCTACATTAATAGAGTTTAGGCCAGACCCTTTGCTAGCTTCTGTTTTTTCCAGATGTGACCAGTGAACATCAGACCTCCAGGAGAGCAGAAGGTGGCCTGCTGCTTGTTGACACAGATATAATTTTTCTCAAGGGACTAATTCTCACAGAAAATGACAGACCAACTTCCCTGTGGGTGTAAAAGAGGGGTTGTGAAGTAGGAAAGCCTCCTTCAAATAGATCAGACTCACTCTCCACAAGGCATTACATTTGCACCTTCCTTGGTTAGGGTCAAGGTACTTGCTTGGGCACTCTTGGCCCAGCCTGCTCCTCTTGGAGGAGTGAGCTGCACAGAGAGGAGAAGGAGTCTTGCTCAGGCTGGGGCCAGCACCCTGCAAGGGTGACATCTAAAAATTTGCAACAGTAGGATTTAGCCTAGGGATATCTTTGCTGTTTATTCAATTTACCTAGTACAATACAGAGCTCATTCTGACAGAAAAAGATTGACCCAGGTTATATATAAAGATCACTTTGAAATTGGTTCCTGTGGCAATTTTTAGACTTTCTACTCATAGATTTCTGAACATCTCATTTTAGTCTGTTTTAATTCACACTGAGGTGATGACATGGTAAGTGTTATGAGATGTTGGCAACTTTTCATTTCTGTGCCTGAAATTAGAGTCCAGAAGGAGTGAAGGGTGTCTCAGATTTGTTGTGACTTGTATCATCATCATGCAGTCGCATCAATCAAATCATGTCCATTTATGAAAAGAGAGTTCATGAACACAATTAAAAACCAAAAGTGAAATAAAAAGTACTCCAGAGATTATGTGTTTCTTGACCTCTTTATGATCTGGTGAACTAATTGTGAGCCTGAAAATTTATTCATTGTTTCCAATTACATTACCTGGTCTAGTTAAATATTCTTCCTAAAGAAATGCCATTGCTTTAATTTATTTTGTAATTGGAAGAATCTACCAATTTAGGATTGCTATGTTTTGCAAATGCTGCATAATTTCTATTTGATATATGATGGCATTGCAAATATAATAGATTTTCTTTATAATCTTAACCCTGGAAATATTTTAAGTCTCCAGAGTCAGAGAGTTTCTGACTACAAAATCTGCAGACGAGCTAAAATCCATCTCAGTTTATGGTCCCAGGTTTGAAAGGTGAGGCATGGTCAGATATGTGAGGTTTCTAGAAAGAAGCCAAATCATCTGTTCTTGTTTTTTTAACTTGTTATTGGCATAAACTTTAAAAAATATCTATACTTAAACCAGCCTGTTTTAACTTTACTGTTTTGTTTGAAATAATCCAATTAGGAAATTATGGGTCTCAGTTTTCTACTGCATTAAAACTTTTGAGCTTCACGATTAACAAAACTGGCAATAGATAACAGTATAAGCAACCATAAATATATTTTGGTTAAATGAGTTCAGGATACATTTTCCTGAAACAAATTTGGCCATGTTCAATACGGCATTACATGTAAACGTCTGGAAAAATCGCTGTGTTTTTCCAAGCAGGAGGCATGAGATTTCTATAATCCATAGCCCCCACCACAGTATTAATTAGCATGGCTCACTAACCAGGGACATAATATTTGTAAATGAAACTCTAGAAGGGCATCAGTAAGGAACAGGATGTTGAAGCCAAATGGAAAACATGAACCAATAAAAAGGCTGAACTAGCTAGAAGTGCAAGCTCAGCCTTTGAAGTTAGTTCAAGTACTGCATGCTTTAATTTTGGTGTAATCTTATGATGGAGGTACAAACAAGAACTCAGAAACAGATTTTGTAACATTTGGCCCAATTGTAGATGAATCAGTTTGTTGATGGTTACCAACAATTGCACAGCCAGAGAAGCTGTGGTCTTTGTTAAACTAGATTGAATAATTGGCTTCAGTGGGAGTTTCGGGTGCAGAGCAAATGAAGTGTCACAGCCCTTGACTCTCGTAAGATTCCTTAGCAGAGGCTAGGCTTTTGCCTTCAGAACAACCTGAATATGGATTCAGAGAACATGAGTCCCTCAAGGGTTCATCTACTCACTCCCCTGCCCCAGTATGGGTCTGAACATACTTAGTCATTCCTGGCAGATGTGCATACCTTATCTGTTTTAAGAGCCCCTCTGATGACAATAAGGATACAAAAAGCTCTCTGGGCAACGCTTAACTGTTGTCTCAGAACACAATCTTTGATTAGTACTACATTACCTTGGCAAGCCCAACTAAACCTATGTATTTCTTTGGTTTGGTTTGTTACTTTTTTAATACACTTTCATGTGGAACTCCAGTGACAAAGCTGTGCTTTTCTGGTGTTTCACTCAAAAAAAAATTCACTGTTTTTTTCCTTTTGGACAGCTTTCTGAAGGCCCACTATTGCCAGGTGCTGAGCATCTCTGGAGACATGAATTAAGAGAACGAGTTTCAATACATTCAGCAAATTACAGGATCAGGCAGCCAGGAGTTAAGATGATCTTTGAACTTGAAAGTCATAACTGGAAAATGAACATAATCATACACACTCTTCTTTTTTAGATCAAGCACTCACTTCATTAGCTTGAAAATAGTAAATAATTTATTGTAGTCTTTAGTGAATAGCCCAACACATGCTGTTAATTACTTTCTCATTTGGGAGAAGAGACACAGCAAAAGTTAATTTTTTTCCTGCATATGCTTTCTAGAAGAACTCCCCAAAAATGCATTTATTTCTCTTTTCAGCAGCCATGCAGACCTCTGGAAGGAGCCATATTCCTCAACAAAGCAAGTGTAATGGCTCTGTTTCTCAAATGCAAGTGACTACAGACACAAACATTGTAATGAAACAAAGATTTTAATTTCAAAAAAATAACACCGAGGAAAATGGTTGAAATACTGTATTAGAAAAAAAAAATATACACCAAGCTTAAGCCCTATGCAATTATGATGGTTAAAGAGTTTACCAAAGAAGATAATTTTATGCATTTGTTGGACTCTGTGTGTGTGTATATATATATATATAAAAATATGTATACACATATGCACATATACACGCATATGCACATACAAAATAGCAAGGGTGTAAATTATTCTAGAGATGTGATAGATTCAATTCCCAAGGTACCATTTTCAGGAATGAGTGGTATCCAAGCCAGAGTCTGAGGTTTACAAACCCAGTGCTGGGTTGGGTCTTGCAGCTGGGATGAAATCCATTGAGTTGTCTATGGATGAATACTAAGAGTGCTATAAGCTTGTTGGTTGCATTTACTGAGCTATAGTCACCATGGCCTATTGTAATGAATAATTCCAGGGAAATCTCTGTATTTACTCACTTAAGTCAGATGGGGAATATTGCATAAGCCATTGTGTGCCTGTGCATTCCTTGAGTGTGATGCTGTGGTCTTTTTCTTGTTTGCCGTGTCATTTGTTTCATTTAACTGTCTCATTAATGGCAAAATTGCTTTGCTTTGTTCAGAAATCCTATTCTGAGAAGCAAGTATTACTTTCTTCTTTAACTTCTTGCCAACAAAATATTTTCAAATGCATGTGGTACAGAGGAATTGTACAAGATAGTTTGAGAGCAAAAAGAAGTATCTAAAATTAAAAGCACAAATCCACTTACTACATTCCCATTTTTCGTTTGACATGAAATGAAATCTTAACGTGAGAAGTGCACACAGTTCATCAGCATACTCTGAGCAAATACATAATTAACATGTGGATTGAGCAAAGCTGTTGTCAACACTTTCACATATGTTACCACGAAACGAAAATATTTTAATTAGTAGAGAAATAGAGGAAAATCCAAGTAAATACAGCCTGTGCTTGACATAAAAATTAGCTTGACTCTCTGAGTATTAAAAATAAGAGACTCTCATCTCTACCTTAACTATCCTTACCATACTAGGACAGCTTAGTGAGTCTGCGTAATTTGAATCTGCTCCAGTGCTCTGATAAATAATGACTTGCCAGAGGAGTGTCCACTGCGGTGATTGTGCAAATGCTTTACTAAATCATTGGTAGAAATAAAAATGTGTGAGTTCTATGGCAGGTAGGTAGAAAGTGTAGACTTGGGTGTTTGGTAATAATCCCATTTGCTGGACTGACAGAACCTTTTTTTGAAGGCTACGTTATAAGAGGAGAAAATAAAAGAAAACTATGTAGCAGTACCATGTGGCTTCTGATTTGGGAACTACAATTTAGCCTATTAGACATGGACCTGTTCCAAAAGTGCACATTCAAACATTCATGCATGAAGGAGTTAGAAACACAGATGTGAATTATAACTCCCTGAAATCCTGGGAGTGCTCAAAATTAGGTGGGTGTGAACTGTAAGTACAGATCCAGAGCTAAAATTTTTGTTCAAACCTGTATTTCCCTAACATTTTTACAGCAACTATTGAATGTATTAAAACCAACAGTGTTCCATAAGCTTAAAAAAAATACTAGTTAACCCCATCTTAGCTGTATTCAGACATGATTCACAATGGCTGGCTAAAAACATTTCTATAAAAAGGTAGTAACAAAAATCACCAGTTGAATGTAATAGGACAGTTTAAATAGGTCAAATTTAAGCCAAATTCCTGCAGTTCAACTGGCCACATGCAGCTTCACAGTGATCACTTTGACCCAGCATTTAACATTAGAAACATAAATAATTTAAGGGTTTTATTTTCTGAGTTTGGGACAGAACTTTGAAACATCTGTTCTCTCTTCAGTCCTTTTTACACACACATGCTAAATCAACATTTAGAGTTGACTGGAGCAATGGTGTTGGTTGGGACTGGGGCTGGCCATTTCACAAGCATACGAGAAGTAGAGGATGGAAAATGTACCTGGAACACTGAACTGGGCTAAAGGCACAGAAGGAGCAATGAAGGAGCACCTGCCATTTTTCAGTGCTCTCAACAGCAGGAAACCGAGGGGCCCAAATAGATGCAAATATCCAGTTCATTGATGCTTTTATCTGTAGATTTCATTGCTGCAGTTTTCCCTTTCTAAGTCAAACTTGTTTGCAAAGTGAATCACAATTATTCTTCTCATGTAAATGATGTAGAAGGTGTGGCACAAATCATTCTGGCCTTGGCCACCCCATACTGTATAGTAAGAGAAACTGGGTCTGCTCCACCACTACTGTGTCTGCAAAACACCTCTCCCCACTGCTGATCTCAATAACTGATGACTGAAAACCAGATTTTCAAATGAACCCACAGTTAGTGGTCCAAGACAGTTCTTCATTAACAGGACTTAAAGAAATTGCCATTAAAAAGGGATCATGAGGAGTACAGAGGCAATGGCAGAGCAGCCTTGCACAGACTCAAAGGAAAAAGCATTCTGTCCCTTTTAAACGGTCTGGTCATGGCTACTACCACTCTTGTAACTGACAGAAGTGTGCACCTTAGGAGCATAATGCAGCACTATGTAGTTTCAGGAATTCATCTCATGACATATTTTATGTCATGCAGCAGCAGAAGAGAAATCAATGCAAAATGTATAAAACCCCTTCTGAAGCACAAAATCACAGCTTGTGTTAATGGCAAAAGTATTTGAATGAGCAATTTCGGGACTGCACTCTCAAAAATTATAAATTGCTTTAAAAATATGTCATGTCTGATAAGAAAAATGTGAAATACACAGTAATAGCATCTTAATGTAAATATTTATGAATTTAAATTACATCTTTAAAAATCCAAATTAATCGTTCTACTATTATTGTCCACTAATTGGGAGTAAACATCAAAAGTAAGCCTGAATGAGTATGATTGCATTGTGTATTTTAACACCACTAGAGCATACATCTATCCAGAAGTTTTCTAGGTTTGCAAGTTTCTGGAAAAGAGAATTGGTTTTATTGTCTGTAACAGCAAGCTTCCTAGAGAACTGTTGTTCTGCTGTAGAGACTTCCGAGTGTCACAAAGTATAAGTACTCAAAATAAACAAGGAATAAATTTTAATTTTCTGAAGGTGCTAGGGTTGTTGAGAAAAACTTTTCTAGCTCTTTAAAACAGCTGAGCTCACATAGGTGGTAAATCAGCAATCTGAGAACAGACTCAAGAGCAAGACAAAAAGACAATAGCAGTACAAGTGTTCTGAAGTTACATAGAATCACCATTCAGAGTAATAATACTTAGTCAGTACTCAGACTCCCTGCTGGAACTGGTCCCTTGGGATGAGACTTAAACCACTATTCCACTTCTGGTGTATCACCAAATAGCAATTCTAGGGTATCTGCCATTGCATTAGATTAAATCCAGTAACCCAGAAATTTAAGGGTCCCTCTCTCTTAATGTTTTCTTTGTTCAATTGCCCAGTATTTCTTTAAAATTGACACATAAAATGAAAATTATGATATGCCATGTAGTTCTAGCATTACTGATACATGTGATCCTTCTCAGTTGCATACTGAAGACATGGCCTTGGCACTAAAACAGTGCATGTGTGTCTACATACACCCAGATGTTTCAGCTGCCACAGAGACAGAACAGCAAACTAGATTGAGAGTAAGCATCAGTTTGCAGCACTTGGAATGAATAGGACCATTTTGAAAAATTCTATTCACTAATTAAGTACTTCTTTTTAAGTTTCATTAACATGTATGGTATTAATGAACACAACTGTCTGGGACAGTCGTTTTTTGCATGAGGTAAATTTGCTGGTAAATTTTTGTTCACTACTTGGCAAGGCTGGAACATTCACAAGGAGTTTTAGCATTTGTAACAAATATCTGGATAATATTTTTAATTTTTTAAGTAATCCAAGTATTAATCATGTCAAAACTACAGGCATAAGATAATCAATGTCTACATGTTACTTAACCGCCTCAAAATTCCATGAAGGCAAGAATACAGCAACACCAACAGCCTGCCATGATCCAGCATTTGGTTGCGTGCACTGTACTGACCACAGCAGTAGAAAGTGGCCTTCCATGTGCTTTTTAGGGTGACATACATCACTGCATTTACGGCACTTCATGATTCTTTGCCTTTCACATTAATGAGCGGTAGGCCACACAGTACCACATGTGCTTTGCTCACTACAAGATGCTGCATTCCAACCTCCTCAGATGTATTGAACATTAAAGTTTACTGCACTTGTGAAATTTAGGAAAACATAAAAAGCAGGGAAAGAATTTTGTGTTTTACTCCCCTGTAGCTTCCACCAAAAACTATTTTTCAGGTAACTCAACACAGAACGAGTGCAGACAAGCGTGAAGCAAACTCTGAACCATGGGCAAAGCAGGAACTGAACCAATGATCTCCCTTGCTCCTCCTGTAAGAATATACGATCAGGGCAACTGCATCCATAAAAGTGTATTTATTCCCTGCCAGCCTGTCTCCAGCGGGAGACAGTCCCATTCCTAACTCAGGGCTAATACTCAGGAACAGCTCACTGGAGCTTGATCAGCCTTTCTTTTACATGCGATACACACATGTGGGGGAGAATGGAGCCAACAGCTTTGTGGCTGGGGACTGGTTTTTAGAGAGGTCTGAAGAATGTGGAGGTCTAGTATCATCCTGTCTCTTGCCTAGTAGTTAATTTTTCCCCTGCCCCCTTTTAATTTCTCAATTAATCCTTGGTCCTTAGTCCCCTCATCAACTGTGCCCCAAGTCTTTTTAGAACTTCTTAGAAGTAGGGAGAGCTACACAAGAGCAACCCTCTGTTGACTAATGCCTTGGGACTATCGATATTGTATAGAAGGTCCCAATCCCATCTGTGTCCTGATCAATTTTAAGCCTTTCTTGTGGATCAAAACTCAGAAACGAGACAGAAGGTGAACTTTGGAACAGGAAACAGACTTAACTGGGAGGAAACAACAAGAGCATTTGCCTCTATAATAACTCAGAGACCTCATGAGTTATCCTTGATGAACAGAAGTTGTGTGAATTGCATAGTGAGAGCACAGTGTCCCAAAACACTGCTTCAGGGCTGTCAGTTCAAGGCAGTGTTTCACTTATTCATTAGATCAGGCACTGAAGAACTGGGTTTGATTATAAGATGTTTAAGGTGGAGACTACCTAGTAGTTTGCACCGTGAATACTTTAGTGGAATCCTACTGCGATTTGAGCCTCAAGGTGTATGATTAAATTATGAGCACAAGAGCCAGTGTCACAATCAGGTTGAAATGGAATGCATTGGAACATGTTTATTTTCTACCCTTGATCCCCTGATTCTTAATAATATTCTAAGGCATCATCTTTACTCTGGAATTGTAAGAACAAACCTTGCAAGGACATTACATTTGTGTCTCCTGGCCACCTCCATTGAATGTCTCTGCATTCCCTTCCTCAGAGAGATTTTAATGTGCCTGAAAAGGTAAAAAAAGTCATTGCTGTGTTCAGCCAGTTGGAATAATCAGAACAGTTCTTCAATAAATGCATCAGCTAAAATTGGGGAAATCAATTTATTGCAAATTAGAATAAATCATTACTGATTCAGGTAGTGGGGGAGAGAGGGAAAGAAAATAAGAACATATACACACTTAGAGAAAACATTTTTCCTCCATGTTTCCCAGGTTCAAGTTCACTCCAAGCACCTCTCCTCCCCTCCTTGTAACCACCACTGGTTGCACTCTGGCACTGGGAAGTTCCTTCTTCCTACTCACTATTTTCCTTGGGCGCAACATCAATCCTCCACAGGCTGCAGGGAATATCTGCTCCACCACAGAGCACCTCCTCCTCTTCCTCAACTTTCTCCTTAACCTCTTCCTCTTACACCTTCACCTCTGCCCTTGGTGTTCCCTTTGTTCTTTATCACTCCTTTTATTTCTTCCTCCACTCTCTGGCTTTCTTTCCTCTTTCTGAAATGTGTTTCCCCAAGGTGCCATCATCTTGGCTGAGGGATCAGCCATGTCCTGTGATGGGTCCTTGGAGGAAACTAGGACTGGCTGTGCCCAGCACATGGCAGCCCTGGCCTTTCTCACAAGCCTCCTGCTGCCAGCCTTGCCACCTATCCCCAACAGACCAGGTGTGACCTGCTCTCTTACAAAGTGGAGGGAAGACGCCCCATCAAGAGCATTCATGGCCTTGTGTAGCTGTCTCACCCTACCAGCAGAGAGGTCAGATCACTATAGGATAGCTGCCAGGCAAATTTCCAGAGGCATTAGAGAGTGGGCTGCAACTGAGCCTGGTGGGAGAAACCTCACAGGACCTCAACTTTCTCATTGTGTTAGTCTGTACCACAGCCTGGTGCCTGGCAGGAATGCAGTTCTCCAGTCTGGAATAGCCAGGGAGGGCCAGAGCTGGCTGGGCTGGGCTGGGCTAGGCTGGGCTGGAGCAAGGGGTGCAGGTGCCCTGTGGGCCCAGCTGGAGGTTTCTCAGACACAGAGCAGGAGCAGAGGCCCTGCACTAGGACTCCACGGGGAGCATAACAGCAGTGAGAAGGCAAAGGTGTATGGAATACAGGCACACCTGCGAGGTGCAGGAGGCCCCAGGTAGATGGATTACTTTAACTGAACTGTAGAACATGGTAATAGGGCAGAAAGGGAATGGGAGGGAAGACCAAGGAATGCTGCAGTTTTCTCTGAAGTCATTTTCAGAAAATGCTGCCACAGGAAGATTATTTTCAGACACTTGAAATTTTAGGAGGTCTAATGAGGGCAGGACACCAAGTTGCCTAAAATAGCAGTGCCAAGTACAGAATTAGAAGAGGGAGGAGGAGCAGAGAAGGAAAGCAGCAATATTCCAAGTCCTATTAACTTTTTTAAGTCCACCTAATTTCAACATAGGCTAAAAAACACCTAAAAAGCCAAACCTGTAGACAATTCTTCCTTCTAGGAATTTAGGCCTTGAAGCAAAATCTGCGTTTCTGTCTTTATCAATTATTTTTTTTTTGCTGTCCCACTTCTTTCTCTCAGTCTAATATTTAATTTGCTTTGGCAGAGGTGATCTATTACTAGTTCTGTGTCAGGTTCTTGACAGTAACTTCAGAGGGTCTGAGATTTCTCCAGTCATCTCATGTTCCTATTTAAAAAATCTTAACTGGAAAGCTTAGATAACCTAATTTCAGAGACTGCCATTTTGCAACAAAATTCCATCTGGTCAACATTAGATCCGCTAACCATGGCTGACGTGAAAAATAAGCTTGTTTTCATATGGAGGCTGTACAGCTTCAGTTAAACATGATTTGGAGCAGGATAACTTGCTACTAATGAGCATCAGCACTGGCAGCAGGAAAACTGGCTTTTAAGAATTCACATTTCAAAGCACACTTGTCATCAGTCTGGTACTCACCTCCTGCTTCTTGGGAAGATTCAGAATTTAGGCTTTGTAGGAATGGTGGCTTTTACAAAACATTCAGGCTTCCGGGAGGACATAGACAAGTAACCTGCATTTGGAAAAAAAAAATTAAAATTATGTGAAAGTGAAGGAACTGAATATTACATAGTGCTATTGCTAGCCCTACTACTAAATGGATATTTTTAATAAATAAACAGGTCATAATATCCTTGGCAAAGACCTACAAGGATATTCACAGCTGAAGCAAGGATGAAGCAATGCCTCCAAAAACATACTGACAGAGAACATACTGTGAGAAACATACTGTGAGAAAGAGGTTTCAGTATCTGCTTGAATGTAAGCTGATGAAGCACAAGAAGCCAGGGAGGTGAAATGTGTATGTGATTGCCATGTCACTGCAGAATGAAGAAATGGCTTTATTCCTCTCTGCAGCAGGACCTGTGCTGTAAAGGCAGTGCAAAGATTCCCTGCAACTTTCACTTTTTCTTTCTTAGCAAATATACCACTCATGAGTACAACCCAGAGAGCAACTCCCCTACAGACAGCAAAAGAGAGGCAGAGGTTTCTGTACACAACTGAGAAGAAGAGCAAGCAGTCCTTGTACTGCAAGGACACAAGTACACCTATGCTCTAAGTTTGTCCTGCTAAACTACAGAGCTTGGTTAATAACCTGCAGGGAGTGATGATGATGAGGTTTTCTGCAGATCTTCTTGCTTTTTGATGAGTATTCTTTCCTGCTCCAAGGCTTCTATGTACTTAGAATAGGACCAGGAAGCCTGCAAGAACCATCAAAAACCATCAGCCTTCAGGTCACATCACTGTAGTTTCTGATCCATTTCAACAGTAAGATAAAAAACTTGTTTATGTTATATTCCTATTACTGGATAATTACAAATATTAAGAAGATTTTTTAAATTACAATATTGGAATAATGGGAGAAAGAGTATTCCTGTAAATAAGTAAATCTCAAAACACCATGATTTAAGCAAGTTTGACAGATACAATGTTTCTATTTATTCTTCATCCCTAGTCTGAGTGTTATTCTCTCTCCTTTCTTCTTCAAAAGCAAAGCAGCAGATCTTTACCCTCCCAAAATATCATTTGTGCTATCAAGGACTTAATTTTATCTCTGTGTTACACCCTTAGTCCTCCCCTTGGACTATGATTGCTCTGTTTGACATAAACCCAAACCAGCAACTGATTTGTGGGGTGGAGAGGAAATACATATAAGAAAAGCTGTTTCTAGCTTATGTCCTTTCACTGAACGTTTGTGAGTCTCACAGCTCCTTCTGCCTGCCCTCTCCAGCAGAATGCTGCTACCACTAGAGGCAGATCAACTGGAGATGCCATCCTTTCCTTTTCTAAGGATAAAATACTGCTTTTAAAGAAAACAACTACAGTTCAGATTGCATGTAAATAATAGGTTGCCCTTCCAAAACAGGATGAGAACCGCACTTTTATTTGGCCTGGTTTTTATCTAATGGCATGAGAAGTTTGGAGCCAATTTGTCATATCATGATTCAGTAAGAACTTCTATCACCTTCCTATTGTAGGAAGGGGCTTGCAGAAGGAAGAAGAAACTGCCCTTTAAAATATTATTGTTTATTAAGCCCTCTTCTTGAGGGTTTAAATGTATACCAGGGATGTACTGGCTTGCTCAACTCACTTTTTTTTAAAATAGGTATGAGCAAAAGTAAAAAGGTCCACTTAAGGGTAAGAGTGTAAGCTTATCTATGCAATTCACACTGTGATTTCAGATTTTGGGGTTATTTCACAGTACCTTTTTCTATATTCTGCTCTTCACTACCATAATGCCATGGGAAGAGCTCTATGGAATACAAGCAGTGGCCAAAGTGTGATTTACTCCTGATTCTCATGACATATCTGTGCTTTTGTGGTTGCACAGGTTCCTTGTTATGTTCTGGCAATGCCAACTCAGCCATGAATGATCCTTTGATATGCCCAATGTAGCATGTCTGCTTTTCCCATTTCCGGGTAAAATAACTGTTACCTTTTCACTACTGTTTTGATGCATTGTCAGAGTTGTTATGGAAGAAGTCTTGAAGTGGTTTTCAAATACCTAGATTTTCAAATACCTAGATTTTCTAAAGGAATTCAGCTTCAGTTTTTGACATATGACCAGAATAGGACTCTAGCCTAAACCTAATTCTTTCAGGATATGAATTTCACAAATAATGAAAAGCTTCTTATTCCAGAACTGAGCTACCTTTTCTTCAATTTATCTTTAAATATAGATTCTTTTTTTAATCCATACACCATAAGACCTTAACATTCGGTTAGCTGTTAATACTACTCAGAACCTACATCTTAAAAAAAATTAATAAAGAACAAAAAAAATCACCTGTAAGACAGGTAAACTTAAAACAGCAAAGCTAATTGTAGAGGAATGAACAGTTATTGAAGAACCATCTGATAGCAGTATTCAAAACCAAACTCCCCCTTTCCCTTTTCCCAAGATTATTTTATCTCTCTTGAATTACATCTGTAGGAACATGTATTATTTACCTTCCTCCCAGGTCCTTCTATAGGTGCTAAAGCTGTTGATGATCTTCTCTTAACATCAAGCTCATCTAGCAAAACACTCTTTGGCAGTTGAGTCAAGGGCTTAAGCTGAGTCAGGGGCTCAGGCTGAGTCAAGGACTTGAGTTGAGTCAAGGACTTGAGTTGAGTCAAGGACTTGGGTTGGGTCAAGAACTTGGGTTGAGTCAAGGACTTAAGTTGAGCCAAATTAATGAGTTTTTTCCCCACTTCTTTACCCTGCAAAAAAACTTATAATTAGATGTGAACAATAGTTACAGAGCTGAAGTAAAAAGCAAAGTCTGAGGAACCAAAAATTGTCATTGGAAATGAGATAGTGTCATTTGCAGTAATGTTTTGTAATGCTTAGCTTCATAATTCATCGTGCTGAGCATATTTTAAAGTAGCAGCTGCTTTTTTAAAGCATTTCTTTGTTCTAGTTCATGTTTCCTGTCCTCTACACTCCTACAGATCAACTTTTTTTCAGATTCAATACCTGCTCCAAAATATAGCTAGGTGACAGGGCAGATCTGCAACAGAACATATTTTAAGGACGGAGAGGACATTGTGAGCCTCTAATTTAGCCTCAAGTATAAACATAGAATGTAGGATTTGTCATGATTAATTATAGCTTGGTCCAGTAGCTGTGTGTGAACTACAAGTATACAAGTTAGGAAAACAGGCAATGTAAAATCTACAGAGAAGAACAAGGCATTGTAACCCTTGGCAAACTGCTCTGGTGATTAACTGTTTGTCACTTTCATGTTGGTTTGTTTCACTTTTGCACATTCTGTTTGATGATCCCAAAACTCTTCATAAACATCAATCGATGTTCATATTTGACATCACAAAGAGCTCTCTCCAAGAGCTGAGTAATATAACCCTCCCATGTTCCAAGAGAGAAAGTGAAGGGAAAAAAGAGGATCAAATTGTTCCCAAAGTCACTTAGTAAGTCCCTGAAAGATCTGGAAAAGGATCACTCTGTCTCGTTTCCTTGCTCCCAAAGTGTCTTTTCCTTTGTCATAATTCCCACTGTCCTATGAACCCATCACCTGTAAGAGTGACTTTCGGGTACAGAGCTGCCCAGGCAGTGTGATGCTGATCTTCTCTGCAGAAACAGGCTCAGTAGCTTCTGTGGCACACTCAGTTGGTGGAATGGGGACGCCAATGCAAACACAGAGACATTGTGAATACTACTGCACTGCAGTTTATGTTTGCTGGCTCGCTCAATGACAATGGTGAATTAAGCAAGGTCTTTAAAAATTACTTCTCATAATAAATTAAGCAACGTTATAGTGGATTTAGATCCCATGCCATTACACCACTTACTAACAAATAAGCTTATTGCTAAGAGACATAGCAGAAACACAGAAAAGGAAAATAATGTTGATGGCTTTCTTTGCTAAGGACATGGAAGGAGTATGTACAAATCTACAATGTAAGTTAAAGCTAAAAATTTAAAGCTATTTTGTGCACTTGAAAGAAAAAAAATCCAAAATCTATTTTGGAGATAAAATGCAATCATGTATACAACAAAATACTAGTACTGGCATCAAGGCAGTCTGAAAAAAGTGACATATATTTGAAAGTATGTGGCATGTGCATCTAGCAGCTAACAAAGGAAAAAGTCCATTGTCAGGATGAGTTCTTCTCTTTGGTAGAGTTTGCCCCTTAAATAACAAATAGCCACACAAAAAAATATTGAGATAGTCAAACAATACCAAGTTATGCATCATTACTAAGTGAAAAGCTCCTTGTCTGCCCATTTTTCCACTATACTGTATGAAAGTCCAACTCTTATCTGTTCAGTTCTAAATTGAGGTGAGCACAGGTAGATTCAGTGCTCCAGGGACACATGTAAAGGAAGAAGAAAGCAAATTCCTCCCCTAGGAGTATGATTGCTCTGTTTGACATAAACCCAAAATAGCAACTGATGTGTGGGGTGGAGAGGAGATATATATAAAAAAAGCTGTTTCTAACCCTTGCCAAGCTTTGCTCTTGTTCAATGAGCCTGGTGGGGCAGAGGAACATAGTCCTTCTTTTCATTGCCAAGAAATCATCACCTTCCACAAGCCAACAAGTCAACCTGCTGTTGCTCATGTTAGATGAAACTTATCAGTATCCTTCAGGGATACTGCATCACTTGAATTATGCTGTCACCGAGACGACAGAAATCTCAGGCAAGAGAACAGGAAATAGCAAATTCTTTAAACAATAACAGAAAGAAAAAAGGATTTTTAATATATTGGAAAAAATTATGTGTTGCACCCATTCTTTTAAGAGATTTTAAAAGGTAACTGGTTTACTGATCCTTTTTTTTTTGTGAGAAGAACAGTCTACAAACTGTTTACAAAACTGCATTCTCTGCTTGTCATTTTCTAAAATTTCTTACTCTATTTCCCTGCTTAGAAGCATAATTCACCATTCCCATTTGTTCTCAATAAAAGCTAGGCTTTTGCCCTCCTGCCTAAGATTTGTTCTTTATTCCTTGAGCTTGATCAGAAATCTCATAGACAGGCAACAAACAGATGGAAAATAAGTCTGTGAAAATGTAAAAGTTTGTTACTTTGAAATATTGCATTCTTGCACTTATAACTATTGCCAATGGCCTTGGTAGACATATATATATATGGAGACATTGTGCTCTGGAGAAAGTAAGATGAGTTCTTGGATTTTAGACTTCCCTTGACATTGCTGTGTGGCCTTGAGTAATGCTTCACTGGTCCTCAGCTTTCATGTGCATAAGAATAACAATGCATATATGTTCTTATGGGCCTATGTATCTGTCCAGATACCTGTGTGGTTCATATCATGTGGAACATCTCCACACATCTACATGGTATTTAGAATACATCAACGTCTCTGTAATGCTACTTATTATAGTTTGCAAGTCCAGTAATTTCTCTGTCCTTAAAAGAATGTTCTCTCCTCAAAGCTTGCCAAACAATTGTATTTAATAAAAAATAAACTTTTTCAAAGCCTATAATCAATAGAAAAAGAAGTCCATTATATTTTAATTTTAAAAATCCAAGAAAAACAATTTTACAAACAAGCATTCCATTGTAGAGGTCACAGTTTGTTTTGCGCTGGAACTGTCTGGAAACTTGCTGTGAACAGTCTAACAATTTCACTTTCAAAGCTGAGAAATATTCAAGCAAAGGCAAAGATTATGCAAATTAATTACCACATAAATATTTTTTAAAACAATGTGCAGGATTTTCAAATGGTCCTTCTGGAAAATAGATATGAAATCAATTTTGGTTTGGGTTTGGTTTGATTTCACTTGTGGTCCAGAACGTAAATTCTAGTATAAGACAATATATCATGAAAGTGCAAACAGGTCTGCAGTAGCCCACAGTACACACGGACTGTACACAGATGTATTGTTCTTAATTCAGCCTTCCTCTTTGCTCTTCTCTTGGCACAAAAGGTGACTAAAATACATTTTTTCCTCTGGTTAACGAAAGGAGTATCCCATTGACTCACCTGCTTCAACTCAAACATATGTACAGGTATTGGCAGAATTGGGAAGTAATCACCTTAGGACTGGGTTGAGTGTAAAGCTTGAAATCTAACAAGATTAGGTAGCTTTGGATCAGGCTGAGAAAGAAATATTTTATTTGATGTATCTTTGCTCATGTTATTCAGTTCATCAGCGGTCACCTGAAACTTTATGAGCCTTACCTTTGCTGTTATCCCTTCCATCTTTTGCGTATCTTTTTCCTTTTTTTTCTCCAAGGAAGCTAGAATTTTGTCGCTCTCTGGATTGCTTTGGAATTTACAAAATTCTGGCCAAAATTTAAACAGAAGAGCAAAAATACTCATCTGCGCAGGAAGAAAATAAAGTCAATCTTGATCGTATTAAGGAAACAGTTGACTGTAAAATAAAATGCAGAACGAGATAACTATTTTTTTGAACACACAGCCTTGTTCCTCCCACGTACTCTGTCCTGACATTTCAGCTCAGCTTTGCTCAGCACATGCTTTTCATCAGTGTGTTTATTACTGGTGAGAAATCTTCCTAAAACACAGTTAAAAGGCATTTTCTTTTTTTATATTTCCCTAAACAATTGTTTGCGTTAATGAAAACATCCATCACTTTTTACAAGTATTCTTGATAAAATATACACCAGTAGAATTGCTTTTGCACCACTGTTCTGCTCAAGTATTTCAAATATTCAGTTCATTAGGGAGAGGGCTTTTTTTCCTCTCCTTAAGAGAAAGGAAATACTTTTTTGCCTCTGGAAAGGCTCTTAAACCACATTACAGATCTATGAGCAAATCTTGGATAATTTTTAAATGATATAATCTCTCACAGGGTCGTTTTTGAACTAGAATAAGAAAAACAATTTTAGAAAAGCAAACAGAGGGGCTCAGTGAATTCTGTTGCTGCACGTACTAAGGCTCACATTTTTCAATGTATTTAGATGTTTAATTTGCATTGAGAAACTTGGCTTCAAAGCAGCCAAGCATGCTCACTGCTTCTGGCTCAAGAGGCTTGAAAGTGACATGTGAGCCACTGTCGGGTTCCAGTCACAGCTTTTTGGCCTAGTTCTTCCTTTGGTTTTGTGCCACATTTCTGGAGTTCACTGGGTTTTACACAGGCTGAAATGAGACTTCTCTTTCTCTTAGGACCTATATGGACCCTTTTCTCTGACAAGTCATTCATCTCTTGTCATCCAAACGCTTTATGGACTCACAGTTGATGTCTAAAGGTGTCAGTGGGAATTTTATAGGAAAAGAACAACAACTACTTTTCTTGGACTTAGAAGATAAGACAAGGCAGTATCAAGGGATAAGAAAATAGTAAGTCTGTAGTAAAGGTTCCAAAATTGCTATTCAACATGATTAATAGAAAGATCAGAGAGAAAATTTTCTACAGCCATTTAATGCACACTTTCTGTAATAAAAGAGGGAAAGACATTCAGCAAGTTAAGCTGACTTTGTGCTTGACTCACATCTGCATTTTTCATAAAACTTGAAAACCACAGACTTTCTAACTACAAATTACTTCTGTGACATTAACCAAGTGGTAAAGAACAAGCAATTTAGAACATAGACAGAATTAATTTCTACTGCCAGAATTCGTAACACAGACCTGGATAACACCTTTCCAGGATCAGCTAGCTGTCAGAGATTTTCTTTATTGAGCAGGATAAATCTGAAGACTCTCTTCCATCTCCACCTTACAGTCATTGAAATATATGACTATAGCTTTCTCCTTCAAGCCCAGGCTTGTGTGTGGAGTCCTAACTGTCACATAAGCAACGAAGACTGTTCTTAAAATCAGGCACTCAGTCTCTGGCCAGACCTATCACTCAGCTTCTTACCTGTGCCTCTCTAAAAATGTAAGGTCCTAGTTCTTTCCTGTGCTCCACAATCTTCTTTGCTTGTTCAGGTGGGATGTCAATCTGCAAAGCTGGGGGTATGGCAGAATTAATAAAGCAGTCAATAATAGCTGTGATCTTTCTCTGAACTATGGCATCATCACAATGAGAATGGCACAAGTCCTGAAAGATAAAAAATACCATTTTCAGTCAATGGAGAGAGACACAGGCAAGAACTTTTACAGGGCACAAGTCATCAAAAAGCAATAGTCAAACAAAAATAATTATACAATAAATTCCTTCAGTATGCAAGGCAAAATTCTTTTGGTAAATGTGCATGGTCAAAACCATACTTCAGACATTCATGAGGTTTCTGGTTTGCAAATGCAGATACATAGCAATAATTGCTTTTAGGTGATAATTTCTGCCTGCATGTTTGGATATAACAGCATAGATTTTAAATGCATTACTGGCAAATAGACATTTCTGAAAAGAGAAACACATCTACAAGTGCAAAAGGCACTGATTTTCACAATGAGCCTGCTATGACTTGCATAGCCATGGCAAATAAAAGATAAAGAAATGCTTTAAGTGCTCCAACAAAAGAGGGGAAATATTTAGAGGGTACAAGATATTCTAACTAGGAGTGTTGTCACAAGAGGGGACAATGTCAGCTACCAGTACAATCTTCCATTTATTGAAATGTTCTACTTTCACCATTCATTAAGATTTTCTAGTTTCCTAAAACCTCAGGGTTTGAAATAACTCTGTACACTATAGAATACAAAACAAACCTGAACTTACAGGAGTGAGATGTCAAAGGAACACTGGGGTTTTCTATTTTTTTAATGTGATCCTATTGTTCTTGTAAAACCTGTTATTGTTGTGTTTTGACACCCTGACGATGCCACCATTGGACTTTGACATGAAGGAAAAATAATTCAAAGAGTGTCCTTCCAACACTTTGAAACATGAACTTTCCCTTTATCTATACATTTCAAGAAATTAATATGACACTAGATGACTATCACATGTATCTTAGAGACACTCAATGACCACTCAAGAGTTGTCAGGAAGAGAGCTCTTTAAATGAAGAATCTGAATTTAGTTTTGGTATAGAAGGCTACATATTTACTTTGCAAAGAAATTAAAACCATGACTTTTAAACAGAAATGTGGTATGTGAAAGAGTTGGCTTGCTTTGTTATGAATATTTTTAGTTTTGGGAAGGAAAAAAAAAGAACGATAACAACTATAATAAAGTAAGGCAATGCAAAAACATATTAAATCTATCCTTAGTACATATATATAATGGCTTTCTCTGCTCATCTAGCACAGAAGGCAGAGAGCTGTAGTACGAGGGAAGACAAACAAGCCATATGATATGAAGAGAGTTGAGACCAAGCATAGATAACCAGATGGAAATGATCCACAGAGTTATGTTTCTTCATATTTGTTTAAAAAAAAAAAATCTTGGTTTTGAATTGTCCCAAGATGTGCCTCCAGCCTGATGGGTTATGGGAGCAATGCAGTCACTGACAGCTAAAGGGAGTTCTGTCTAAACTGATGGCATGATAGGGCTCAGACAATACAAGTATGCACTGTGCAAAGTGCTGCCCACGCCTTTGGCAATATTCCTGCAGCTCAGCCTGACCCACAACACTCCTACTACTCCATCCCTTTGCTTCTACAAAGAGCATCAGCTGCCAACAATGACATTGCATGCATGGACAAATCTGGTCAGATTCTACTTTTTCTGGATAACAAGACAAATAAAATTAACATAAATGCAGGAACGGGGGTGGAACAAAAAACAATGAAGGCTTTCTTCAGAGAGCTGTTCTACAAAGAAAAGAATTAAGAGCACGCTCCACATTAATTTGCAGAAAGTTTCCATGTCCTCCATAATGTAGCAATGAAGAGTCACCAGAATCGACAAAACTTCAAATATCTAGAAAAGGATTTGTGTCATGGAACACCAGGTACCTTCATATCAGAGTTTTAATCTAAGGTAAACACTCTGTAACCATGAGAGAGACAGCAGCATCCCCAGAGAGCATTTCAGCCAGTGATCCCTTGCCTGGAGATCAGAACCTTTGTGGGGAAGAGAGATTGTACCCTGGAAACAGGAGGAGCTTCACCTTCTAATGCAGACATCAAATTCAAATTCATAAAATTAAACAGTGAAAGTACACCCACATGCCTGCAGCAGATCTCCAAGTGCTCCTGCAACAGCAACTGTGTTTACAGCCCAGTTTCTGAGCACGTTAGCTAATCTCATGCTCCCTGCCTCCTATGTGCACACAGGCTATGTTCAGGAGCCCAGGAGAGGTTCTGCACTCTGGTAGCACATCAGGAATATCCCAGAGGCAAAAGGAATGAGGAATACATGAAAGATCTGTGGTGACCCTGCATTCAGTCCAGGATATTCCTAGGAGGCTGCAGTGTGTCTTAAAGTTTCACTCCAGACGTTTTCTATTGTATTTCAACCCACACAAGCAATTTCACAAAACTACATACATATGGGAGGGATGTAATCCCTGCTGACCTTTCTCATCACATTTCACTTTGGTCCCAAGCTCAGCTCAAGTCAAATTTGATTCTGCAAAGTGCAAGGGAGCTGTGATCTGCATTGTGCATATAGGGGTTTTTTGATACCATCTTTATATCTGTAGATTTGATTGAATTTTAAAGTTATCTCTCATTTTTGAGAAATTATCAAATTCAGATTGCAGCTGTAAGGACAGAATGAACATTTTAATGCTTGCATATTTCTACTACTCAACAGATGTATACCAAACTCTGGGCATTAGCAAGATAGCAGTGTTCCTTTAGAGACTCAGAAGAATGTGACGGTTTGAAGAAGCATAAAGAAATACAGGGATAATGCATTTGAGTCAAGAATAGCTACCCTTAAGAACTGAGGATTTTCACTGATGAAAAAAACAGTTTAAACAATGAAAGAGGCTTTACTATGAACAACAGAATGCCTATAGATATTTTTGTAAAAATTCTCCTAATGTGCAAGAATGGATGCATTTGCTGACAAATAGAATTCTATTCCCTTTGCTCTGTTTTACCACCATACCTTATACTTTTGCACCTCTTGCCAAAAGAGCACTCCATTCCCCAGGAGGTCTCCCTTCAGTGCCACAAAGCGTTGAAACAGACTTGCTGTCACTGGATCCAAGAGCGCCTTGCGGAAAGCAATTATTTCACTAGATGGAGAAACACTCTTATTGTCCACATGCTGTCAAAAGAAAAAATAGATGCACCAAATAAACTTTGTTTCAAAAAGCAATAACAAAGGCATTAGTTAGTGTAAACTGTCTGATTCTTATCTTTGCACTGACCCTAACTTTCAGTAGTTTATGAGTTTATGACACGGATACAATAAAATGTGGCAAGGTTTCATTTCTTCCTTTCAGTTGTTTTTTTTTAAGTTGGGTTTGGGGAACATTTTTTGGAAGATATGATGGAGAGGAAATGACTGACAATGATTTAGACCATATGACTGCATACTACAAAGTATAGAAAGAGCTCTTGTTATTGATTATGGTAATGGGCTACTTTTCTAGAGAACAGTTTGAGTTTTATGCAAACAAACAACAAAGGAAAAGGAACACACAAACCACATAGCTTAAAGTTGTAAAATGCTTCTGACAGGGATCTCACCAACAAAATGAGGTTTGAAATGTGTTGCTATGATCACCCACAGAAGCCAGAGAGTTTGCTCTCCATGAAATAAAGCTACCAATAGTAAAATAGAATTCAAAGTCATTGAGACATTTTGGAAATCTGCATGCTGCCAAGCATAGAACAGTAGGCAGCCAGGAAAGGGTGGGGAAAGAAAGATGGCTTATGTAGGGACAGTTTGTTTGAACTGAAGTTCATGCTGGCCTGCCTTCCTGAACAAACAGTTCTCGTGCTGTTGCTGAACAGCAAGCCAAACAACCCCTTTTTGTTATCAGATGGATGAATGAAAACCATCTTCTAAAAGTGGTTTAAAACTCTTGAAGTCCTGGAAGGGTGGAGTGCTGTTCAGTGGTGAGCATCGGTCAGAAACATTTTTAGTTGTTGCCAACAGTCCTGGAAATCTAAGCTGATCCTAAGCTGAAAGGGTTTCTGCAACTTATCTTAAAACCAGGGGTTATGCTCAGTCCTGTCACAGAGCCTGCCAGGGGTAACAGCCTACTCTGGCAAGGAGGGTGGTGGCTGTCCAGAGGGTCCTTTGGTGAAAATAAAGTGAGCTCAATTTAGGCAGTAGGGTTGGATTTTCCAAGCCCTTCTCCTCTTCTCCAAACATGTTCTATTCCCTGTGACCAGAATTTAGGGAACTTTTGAGAAATATTATTTCTAGGGCATATTCATGAAGGGAAGAACAAAACGTTGCTTCCATCCCTATAGCAGTATGTAAACACTACTTACTTTATGGGTCAACAACCTTGAAGCAGAACATGGAGAATAATCATCTCCCTGACAAACAGGCAAAGGGAAAACTCACTTAACAGAACCCACATGCACTTTGGATCCCTTTTGTGCTGATGGTTTGCATGGATAATTGGTGACCGGGTCTCTAGTTTGATTTCAACAGACAATAAAAGTTCAACTGAACCAATGTACACAACTTGTATGTTGGCAATCACAAAAAGTTCACTGCTCTTCAAGAGGAAAAAAACTGGCAAACATCTGATGAAATCTATTATTACAAAGGTTTAAAAAGTTTAAATTTGATATTATCTCAGTGTTGTGAGATTAAAATACAATTCTAAATGAAACAGATACTGTGAGATATGATTAAACCTGCCCACTCTGCTGCATATTTCACATTCCCTTTTGTGTCTGCACGTAATCCACTTGCAATAATAAATAAACTACCAGATGCTGGAATGAACAGCTTGTCCAAATAAGTCCACTGCATGCAAAATACAGATAAATGTGGACTAAAGGTACAATATTAGTTTAAGGAGTGTTAATAGTGCTCCAAAGCCCAGGACAAGAGACCTTTATTTTCAAGTATGACCTCTCCAGACAGAAAGGGAGAGAGATTTACCATGAACATCCAGCAGGGAACTAAATTCAGGAGTAATTAGAGTAATCAGTCCACTGTAACCAGTACAGTCATGATTGCTTTTAACAGCATTACATTTGGGCCCCACACTGTCAACAGGGAAATTGTGAAAAATGTGCAAGGTCCAAATGAAAGACTGTGAAACTGCAGACACAAGAGACATAGCAAATTTCACTCGCCTTCCACATCCTGGTTGTCTTTTGCTGGTCTTTGTGCGAAAGATCTTCAGTTATATCCCTTATCTATAGCTGAACAAAAGATTATTATTCTATTTTTTAAATATTCTCTTTTTCTGGTTAGCCTTTTAATGATTAAGACCCCAGTGGTAGAACAGTTTATATGTCTTCTTATGGATTTTATGTCTGAAACTTGTTGTGGACCTGCACAGAATGCCATCCCTTCTTCAGCTATAAATGAACACCTGCTCATTAAGACTGGGGAATTAGAGAAGACAAGAGGCAATACAAGTCAAACTGTGCACTCCACTGGTGGTGGAGTTTACTTCACCCATAATGTTCTAAGGGACCACCTATGTGAGGAATAAATTTTGGGTTTGATTTTTTTTTAGTATGAAATATTTTTAGTTCCTTTGTACAGCTGTTTCATAAATACAGACTTGATCCTGCAACTTCTTTGTAGCTGAATTACACCTCAAACAAAGGGCAGGTTTCCTGAAGGACTACATAGCATGCCCACACTGTTTTGTCACTGTGAAATATGAAGCCAGTGGAGAATGTCATCTGGTTTCACTTCTTCTAAAATACTTTCTTCAAAGAATCTTTTCATCCTCTGAATTTTCAATAAGAAAGAGAAAAAAGCAATTGGACATAAATGGAGTTAGGAAAAGACTAAAAGCTCATTAGAACTATGTATTTCCTGTAAACTGTTTATTTGAATACAGCATTTTCTAAACTACTTGGGCTAATCTCCCTGCCAACACAGTGCAGCAGGTGCAAAAAGAGGCATGAGTTAGCTTCCAGACCTGGAAGCAGCTTAGCCTTATTGGTCTTCTGCCAAGGCTTGTAAAGGAGGCAGAGTTCAGCTAAAAAAAGGCAGAGGGTTAGGATTTTTTAAAATTTAATTCACATAAACATTGTTAAAATTATAGTTTCTCTTATTAAAACCTATACTTTTCAGATTGCTTAGCGCTCTGAATCAGTGGAAAATACTCAGTTTATATGCACTTCTGACAACACTTCTGACTACCTTCATTACATGTTACAAAGATGAGAGAAAACAAATTTTATGAAGCAATGCAGTTACATATGTGTCTGCTTGGTTGAACTTTGAAGTTTCCTTCTGCTATGACATTCGCATGTCAGAGCTGTTATGGAAGCACAAAACACCAAGTCTTGCCTCTGCCCACCAGCAGGATGATCCCCTTACATGGATCACAGCCACAGAGGCACTCATAAAAGACAGATGTTATCTCTGCCCATTCCTCAGTCTTCCTAATGAACCAGCAGGAGTGAAAGGCTCCTCACTCCCAGCTTTTTGGCAACTTTCTGAAGTAACCAATTGGAGCAAGGCTTGTAGAAGTTAACCTCCCCACTCAGAAGAACTTCACAAGTCCTGAAGTCGATTCTGCAGGCACTGCAGCTCCAGATGGGAGAATATGGACAGCATAAGAGAAAGAATTACGGCATGGGAAGCTCACTCATTTGCTTGTGTCTTGGTCCCCTTGGGAAGATTCTTTACACAAAGCAGTATTTCTTCAGTGTGCAACTGTATGGCTAAGGCAAAATGGCATAGGGAGTGTAGCAGTGCAGCAAAAATTAGGTCACTCTCTGGGCAGGCTGGATGGCAGCAGAGCTAGCACCAGCTCCTTCAGAGTTGGTATCTAACAATAATACTGTCAGCTAAACTAAGCCTTCAGATGAACTGTCTTCACACTTGCCAAGATAAATGTTTTAACCTGTACATGCTACAGCATCTCTTTCAATGTAAACTGAAAGTAAATTGTGGGCTGCTTTTCCTCTGAACCTTTCTTCCCCAATGGTAAATTATGAGCCAAACAAAAAACAATGCCTGTATGTGTTGCTGTTGTTAAAAAATTACCTTTGCTTCTTCCTCTGTCCCATGGTGTTCTTCTGCCAGGAACAATGGCAGCCATTGTTTTTCTAATCTCTTCTGGACACATTGCTGAACTTGTAGCAGAGCCGCTGCCGAAAGCTGATCAGGAAGGCTTTGTCTCCTTCCTCCACCTGAATGCATTAGCTAAGCAATCCAAATACAATAACACATGACATAAACGTTTGTGTATACCAAAAGTCCTTTATCTCTCTACATCCTTGATTTAGCAAAGCATGAGCTTAACTGTAAGCAAAGCACTTAATGCATGCTTACCCAAGGCTCACATGTACTTTTCATAAAAGGGAACAGATTACATTTGTCCCTACCTATAATAAGATACAGACTCTGGTGAATAATAGCCCAGCTTGACCAAGTAAATTGCCTAAGTATCAAGATATACCAAAGCACCACAGCTCAGACTTGCTGTCTGTGGCTTTACTGACATACTAAAATAGAAAGCTGGAACAAGTCACTGTGCCTGAAAGCCATTTTTACACTTTTTGTGAGCTGTCTTGTGCATGCTCTGACTGTGGCCTAGATCACAGTTCAGGAGAGATGTTCTGTAAGAGGTAGGGATGAAAAGCCTGAGCAGGAAGGAAGGGACCTATACAACCATAATAGAACCCTATTTTTGGCCAAAAATATAGGCAAGATTTGAGGAGATAGCTTGGGGAAAAGCTGGAGCAGACCCACTTGTGGATTTTTATCTCAGTCATAGTCACAGTGATTGTTCTTTATGAATGGCTCTGTAACTGCTACCTCTTCCTGTTGTTCTCTGGTAGCTGGGCTGTTGGGTCCAAAGAAGTACTCATCGTTTAAGTACTTGGTTTTAATGTCTTTTGATTTTTCATCACTTTTTTCTTTATCCTTTTGGAGCATCTTTCTGAACTCTTCAATATCTAGCCAGCACATGAGATCCATGCTACAAACAAATTTAAACAAAATGTTTTTTCAATATTGAGTTAATTCCATCAACATTCTAGGGAATTATTAGTTTAACCACAACTATACCATACCAAAGTATTCAAGAACTAAATACCAGGTCAGATTGGGCTGAAATTTTATGTCATTTTTTCTCTGCTAGTACCATCTGCTGAGACCATGGCACTCGCCGAACAGGCAGAGCAAACTTTTGTCTTAGAGATCTCACTTAGGGTGCTATCTAGGGGTACCCTGAAAGGAGTAACCTCCTCAATATGCCACTGCTAAATCCAGCAGGGACTGTGGACCACAACCGTCGTGCAGAGCTCACAGAGAGAATGTAGAGTGAAACAGATGAGAATTTGAATCGGTACTGAGGCTGCGAGCCCCTGAGAGATGAGTTGACACCTCCTGCTCTGCCTCCTTGTTATATTGCCTTATATATAACAAGGGATGACAGCTGGGAACATCAGCCCAAGAAATCACCTCCTTCCTGCACCGTGTGAAGTGCTAGAGTTTAAGTCAGTCTGCTGCCGAGCAGATAAAAACAATTAATGGCAAAATTTGTTTCTAGGGCTTTTTGTGGGCTGCTTTCTCATAAATTACCAATTCTATTACTTATTTAATTGGTGACAAATCATTTCAATGATGCAGTTCTCAATCTATATATTGTTCATAATGTTGGAGTGTACACTATAAATTTAAATTTGTTTTCATAGAATCATAGAATGGTTTCATTCTCTAAACCAGACAACAGAATAAATGACATATCTACAATTTCAGTTTACTTTATTTGACTGTTTTCTGACAGTATCTTATTAGCTGAAGTTATATGAACATTTTAGTGAGTACATTCATTGTATCTGCAGCAGGAAATATGAAACATTGAATTCAGACAAATCTGTTTCAGTTTTCCATTTGGTTAATAACTGGCTTTTTCAAAACATTAATCTATGAGTAAAATGTTCAAAAGCATCTGACCAATTTAAGAACAGATGTTCTCCTTTCAAAAGTCTTTTGAGACCCTTACAGAACCCTAAGTTCTATTGAGACTGAAATTCTTTCATTTGCTAGCTCATCACAACATGACTAAGTTCACCCAAATGCAAGTGATCCAAATTACTGTGGTTTATGGTGTAACTCCTTGGCATCTACCTATGAAAGCTGACCAAATATGTGCATCTTTTTAAAAAGTAAAATATATAATCTTCAAGTGTGTTAGATAAACTGTTTAGTGGTGGCTTATCCTGGCATAGTGGATCAGGAACACATCCACAGTCAATTAGCCTGACGAGACGAACAAGCAGTAATTCGCTAACCCAAAGTAAAACAAATTGTCCTGCAATCGTGTGAATATATCCTATACATTTAACAAAGTATTAATTAATGGAGCTTTGCTTAGTTTCTTACCAGAATTTGTGCACAGCTACTCAGCAGCCTGTGCTTCCTGAAACTTGGATCACTTACATTTGGACATTATCAGAACCATAAGTTTTGATGAAAAGGCAAATGACGTGTTCATTGTTTTTTTCTGACATTTTCCAGACTGCATTAGTTCTAGGATCCCTTCAGCTTACAGTACCATTAAGCACCTTTATTGTAGCATGCCTGCTGGACTCCAGAGTAACTAGTGTGGACCCAGCCATAAACACTGTTGTGAGACTTTTTCAAATGTTTTTCTTCATTATGAAGGTTTATAAAAAAATTTTTAAAAGGCTCCATAAATTAAACGTTTCTCTGCCTGGTTCTACCACTTAAAATGAGACTTGTCTGTGATGAGCAAAGCAGGAAATACCAGAGACAATTCAGCATACCTGTCCATGACCTGTCATCTGCTGATTCCTACCATTTCCCCAGTTAGAGAGGAACTCAAGATTAGTGGTCTCTGAACTGCAATGTGTGAAGGGGGTGTGCAAGACCATTTTTTGAGGGGCAGCAAGAAAATATTAAAACTTTAGTAGCACATGTATATAATGTATAAAAACTTATACATATATATATACATACACACTATGGTTCTATGCTCAGAAAGTTTTTACTGATGACATGCATGAGCAAGAAATTTGGAGACCACTGCTCTAGACAACTAACTCAGAAGTCACCTGACTGTAGGCAGCTAGACCATAAGAATTTCCATCTGAACTCATTATCTGCAGTCCTTTTGTAGTCAGTTATCTCGGGAATGATCCATCCAAACTGGTTTTAGATTTTACCTTCAGAATTAGGAATATTGTGTCCAAAAGTGTATATTTTTGTCTCTCTGACTACAAAGAGAACCTATGTGATAAGCAGAAGTGATGACATTGAATCTTGGCCAGAGGAGTTTTGTGCCAGATACCCCTTTCTGGGCAGTTTTGAAAAAGCTGACCAATATCCAATGTAAAGCTGTAGCAGTGCTTGACTAGAAGCAACAGCCAATATGCAAAGCATCAACTCATGGGAAGCCCCACTAAAGGAAGGAAGCAACAATTTAAAGACAAAAGAAAGAGTATCAGCTTCTGTTCAGATCTTACTTTTAAAACAAACAGGTTCACCTTTTCAAAGACCCTGCCTAAGATTGTATCTGCTACAAACTAGTACTTAAATCTGTTCAGCAGACACAAAACTGTGGTTGCTGTCACACTGTGACAATAACATGCCTGTTTTCTATTTGTACATTTTTATAATAACCAGCTTTAATTTTTAAAATGTACTAAATCGAATCTGTACTAAAAAAGAGAAAATTTTACTCATTATAGGCTAATTGTTCTACTCAGGGGTTTGCCACTAATCAAAGCAGAAACTGAAAACAGAACTGTAATACAAATATGTTTTGACAGGAGAATTTTTACCCCAAACATGTTAAGACAATTCAGTTGTCTGAACAATGTGTCTGTGTGTTTCATAAATATGCAAAACCATTTCTTAAAAGACTAAAATCTGTCAACATTTAGATAGCCAAGATCATTAGCAAATATTTCTTCTGAACTTAGAAACAGGTAAAATAACAATAATGAAGAAACGTACCTAGCAGAATGCTTATCAAGAAAAGCCTGGAACTGTTCAAACTTCTCTTTGTCACGGATCAGGTCAGACAGATTAGGACCTGCCAATTCTTTGGGAGCTTGATGCAAGCGCTGATCTTCTTTGAGAGCCCCCGTGTCAGCAACAGTACTCTGAGGGGAGAAATTATTTTGCTTGCATAACTGCTTTTCTCACCTCTGCATTTTGCTCAGTCTAATAATCCTTGCATTAGATAGCCTATCTCTGTAAAACAGCTTTCTAATCACTAAGAAAATAAATCGATTAAGGTTCCAGCTCCTAGTAAGCTTTACTTTTATGTTTACTTTAGACATATCAGTGTCTGCAAGTTCCATAATCAAATAATCCAATATATACCTGTAATTCACTTGAAATTGAGGCATTTATTCAAGAGTAGGGGCCCAAAATACATTCCACAGACTTTAGGTCTGATGTTGAAGGAACTGACAGAAGACCTGTGTATCTAATTAACACAATGGCTGTCAATCAGTCCCCAAAATGAATGGTAGAAATCAGGCTATTTGCTTCTCCAAACTAGCATCTGGTCAGCTTTTCATTGCTGATACTCAAAGTATGAACCCTCTCTGACAGAAAAAGGGTTTGTTTTTGTTAGTAGGTACTTGTCTTACCTCATCCTTCTTGGAACTACTCACTCGATGCAAAGTCTGGAGCTCTCTAAAGTACACGGAGTCCAGCTGTTGAGTTTCTTCCACCAACTCCACCTAATAAAAAAAATATCTTGTATCACCCCTACAGTACACATTATAGAAAGATGGAGAACTACATGGGCATTTTGCCAGTGACAGTGGATAGAAAAGAATACATCTGTCAGCAGTGAGACTGATGTTTAGAAGAGACAAGAACTGACATTCTTGTGACAAACAATTCTATCAATAGCTCTGGCAGAACACACTTTTCCCATCTTTCTAGGATCAGATGCAGATTTCTACAGATTACTACTAAATAACTTAACTATAACTTTAGGCAAATTGATTTTAAAAATTGCTAAATTCTAATGTGTACATAATATATTGTGTATGTTGTGCATATATTATATTGTGTATATTGGGTCAGACATACCTGATTGCCTATACCAGCAAATTGTACATCAAACTGCCACTGAGAAGCAGAAAAACAGTTCTTAAAACTAGGACTCAATGGGAAATGTCAAGAAGACAGAGTGCCGCAGATTCAGAGAAACAGAAATTTAAGTTGAGAAAGATGTTAAAATATCTAAACAATAAAGATAAAAGCTTTCTGACTTTCACTCTTGTCCTCTTTCTTAAGTTATTAACTGTGTGTGATTTCAATTCATGAAGTTGGCATTTTTAACTTAATTAGAAGTTGTATGTAACTAGAGCAATTCTTCAGCTATGTAGAAACAATCAGTAACTGTGAAAGAGATATTTGGTGCCCCTCCTTGCTGACTAAACCATTTTAATGCAGATTTTAGGATATTTAGCAAAATCGAGCCAATGCCTTACACTGATCTGCATGCCCATTACAAAGATTAGAGAGCTGTGATTGTCTTATACAAGTGTTTATGCACCAGAGAGAGAAGAGAATGTTTAGAAAAATATTCATTATACTTTCATCTAAATGTGAATACCACACTAATCACTGTGTTATCTGAATGTCTTCAAGCTCAATGTAACTTTATTCCATTGTTATAAAGTGCTTTGGGCTATTCTTTCCCTTAAAAGAAAATATAGTTTAAAATTAAAGAGTAAAACAATTCAGAACATTTTTCATAAAATTTAAAGAGAAAACAGACAGAGGCAGAATGAGAGTCAACAGTAAAAAGAAACTCTCATGATTTCATGCTTCATTTAAAGAAAAAACGTAAATATATATATATATTGAACATGTCCCAAATGAACAATTTTGGACTCACCTAATTCTTGATAAAATATCTTGTTTCATTATGGGCCAAATATGTCCTGATATAGAGTAGAACAAAGGGGAGGAGTAGAGCCAGGGACTGAACAAAATACAAAGCAGACGTTGTCTTTGTGCTTGGGAAGGAGTGTGCCTAACTATCAGCCTGCACCTAGTACAAAGAGACTCTAGTGCCTCCTAGAACAGGTCGTTTAATGTCTTTGTTTTGTAACTCTTCACAAACACTTGTATTGTGCAGTCAAAAGGATTTTGTTGTTTTTTCGTGCTCAGATTAAAATCTTTGTGTTGTTAGAGCACTGAGAAGTCTGCACGTAACCTCACTTGCAAAGGAACACATCCTCCAAACTGAAAGGGCAATAGATTATCCTGTGGTTAACTCAAGGAGATATAAAATGACACACATATTAAATGGAAAAGTATATCTCTTCAATTCTTACTTTTCACTAGAAGCAGTGAAAACAGGGAGCTCTAAAGCAGACTCCTTTTTATGCAAAAATGATGTATGAGAACCCTTGGCTGTGCTGATGATTTGACTCAGTGAGGACCGGCAATAGACTCTAGACAACACTTACAGATAGCACGCACAGAAAATACCCAACTACAAAAGACTAAAACTAGCCTGATAGAAATTACATAAAATTTCAGATTCATGAAAAGTATCAGTCAATTCCAAGGTGCACTGCAGGTCATAAAGAATTATAGCTGAAATTGTTCAGAAAAAATAATTTATCTGAAAGGTTAGAAAAGACATTGAAAAGCAAAGAAAATATTTTACAGATGTGTTTGGATTACTATATTTCATTTCACTAAGTTTCTCAAAGTTTCAAAACTTCTAAAAGATATTATGTTATCACAGGATGAGAGAGAAAGTCCCCTCGTGAATTAAGTAGAAGGTAGAAAATCAAAACCAAAGAAATAAATTACTTTCATTATGGGGTGGGGTTCTTATTGTAGTCTCACAGGGACCTGCACTGAGGTTGTTTTTTAAACATTCAGAAACTATGTGGGAAAGGAGGTGAGTGAGGAGACAACAAAGTTTGCAAAATGATTCCACAGAGCAAAAAATTAAATTGACTGTGAAAAGCTGCAGGATAGCAGGACACTTTAGCATCTGCGTGATAACAGGCCAGCTGAATTCAACGATAATAAACATTAAGTCATTCCAGTGAGCTCCAAATTAGGGCTTTCCATTAGTAGTTATTACTTGGGATGGAAATCTTGGAATCATTGCAGATGGCTATTAGCTTACATTTTGCACATTCACTCAAAGTTCACCAGGAGTCAAAAAGCAATTAGAATGATAGGGACAATTAGGAATGGGCAAAGAGCACAACAGAAAACATGGTTCTGCCACTGGATGATCCCTGGTGCATCCAGACTTTGAGTATTGCTTGCATCTCATCTAAATAATATAATACATGCAGATGGGGCAATAAGTGCCACAAAGGTATGGAACACCTTTTGTAGGAGGAGAGGTCAAAGTGTCTAGGATTCTTGAGTTTCAAGGAGATCTAATTGAAGTGGGATATCACAGAAACTTGTAAAAGCATAACAACATTGAGAATAGGATAAGATAATAATTGTTCACTTGTTCTTTGTGATATACAAAACTAGGGCACCAGGTGAAATTACCAGGGAGGCATTCCCAAACAAATCAAGATACACATTTTTTTCTCCTATTGCATGACTAAACCATGAAACTCACTTCTACAGTGAAGCTGAAGATACATCACTCAAGATACAATTTACAGAAACACATGGAGGAAAAAAATCTCCTCAAAGACTATTAAAATCAAGAATATGGATAAGATCTCTGTTCCATGAACTTTCTTGGTTGCAAAGTGCTGAAGAGAGGTGTATGTCTCTGTTCTTACAATCTGTTTTTAAATGTTTAATAGTGGCTAGACGACCATTCTCAACTTTGATTTTAGGTATCAATTCATCTAGTTGTTCTTACATTCATACATGATACAGAACCCAAAATAGACTGCACTACAAAACTTCTGAAAAAGGAGATTTCAAAATATTTTGCAGTGGGCAATGTGGGAATGTTATTACAAGCTGACAGAAGTATCATCAGTAAGTGATGATATTTCCTATAAATTGGAGATGCTTCATCTAACCTCATAGTGAAGAAAAACAGGAACAAGAATCAACTTCCTGCCCTCTCTCTCCTGATTTTCCACTGTAAGTTTTTCCTTCTGTTTCCAAGAGAGAGATGCTAAAGACTTGAAATTAGAATCATAGAGTATCCTGAGTTAAAAGGGCTCTACAAGAATCATTGAGTCACATCCCCAAGAGTCACAACACGTGCCTGAGAGCATTGTCCAAGCACTTCTTGAATTTTGTCAGCCTTGGTGCTTGGCCTGGGGAGCCCGCTCCAGTGCCCAACCACCCTCTGGGAGAAAGAACTTTTCCTAATAGTCAACCAAAACCTCCCCTGACACAACTTTGGGCCATTCCCTTGGGTCCTGTCACTGGGCACCACAGACAAGAGACAGGTTCCTGTAGACCACCTCACTCTCTTCTTCTCCAGGCCAAACAAGTGACCTCAGGCCTTGTAGGCTTCCCCCCAAGGCGCTTCACCACCTTCATAGTCCTCCTCTGGACACTTTCCAAGAGCTTTGTATCTTTCTTGTACTGTGGCACCCAGAAGGAGTTGGACCTACAGCGAGCAACTTGTAGGTAAGTTTATAAATAGCAGAGAGCCACAGCATTCACCACTATCATCACCATTTCTTGTTGTTATTGGTCAGAGGCACAGCCAGGATTGCAGCCCTTTCCTCTGACCTCCATGAGCATGCTCAATTCAAACTTTCAGAACATTCTGGGATTAGAACTGAGTACACCTCTGAGCCTCTTTTCCAGAGCAACAATCTAAAAAGTGTTTGGGGCAAATACAGCTGAACCACCATGTCACATTTCCTCTATGCTAAGTAGTAACTGCACTTAAATTCTAAACACCAGAAATACCTACTGTCACTGCACTGACACTCTAAAAAACCACCTTACTATGTGCTTATCATTAAAAACACAGTGTGTTTGTGGGCAATCCATCATAAAAAAATACTTCTGATCAATGGTACAATTGCAGAAACATGAAACTTCCTGAGTGCAAAGATAAATTTTACCATAGCAAGATGTGTTTCTCCCCAATTCACAGGCCAAGGGATCTATGAAGCCCACAGCTTCCTTTCAGATGAGAAGTCTGCTCTCCACAAGGATGTCAGCCTATTTCAACTTATCAGGATAGAAAGGAGTAAGTAAAACATCTTGTCATACTTGTCCCTTCTGGAGTATAAATACAACAGGGTTCATATAAATGATCTTGTGATTTTCTTCCCTGAAATAAGACTTTTACATGGTGTCATCCAGATATTACCTTTCTATAAGTGTATTTGTCTTCTTCCACCATCTTCATCCATGGTTCCAGCAAAACAGTGAGGATATGTTCTTCTGCTGGGTCAAAAAGGTCCTCAAAAGCTGGGTCAATTTTGTGATAAATCATATTTTTCTTATTCTGATGAAGTCCAGTGTCCATACTGGCAGATGGAGCAATGTAAGTTGCATAAAGGAACTACAATAAAACAGAAGAAAACTGTATGTTAGCCATCACACATTTCAATGGTCAGATACCCTTGAAGGAGAGAATGAATGCATATTTGTCCCCCACTGCCCTGCTGTATGTTCGGAAGTAGTATTAGTTCAAAATTCAGTTATTGACATAATGAATCCCCCTGCCATTTTTACTCTTACTCATTAAAATGGTTAATGCAATTTTCACTTGGATATATTTGGCTGATACTTAAGATTCAGATAACCACAATTATTACAGCAACTGCACTCCTCATGAAGTCACAATGTTGTTTTGCAGAATATGGGCTGGGCCAACTAGTGAAGGCATCTTACTTCTTTTAAGAGATGTCATTTGTAAATTTGAGGTTAAAATTAATGAAAAATGATACTAATTCATTCTGTGTGGAGGTTCTCTTTGATTGTTTTTTGACAATGGTGAGACACTTATTACTGTACAGGATCCATGCAGGAGATACCACTGCACAGGTCTAAGCCCTTACCAAAATAAGAATCACAACATGCTTCTTATCTGAAGCACAGAGTTTGCCATTCGACATGTACAAGGAGCAGAAAACTGAACCTGGAGGGTATTTCCTTTTCCCTAACAGCTCATCCTTGAAGCACAGAGTAATTTTTAAATTTTTTTTCATACAGTCCCCTATGTAAAACTCTTGTTTTCTAAATGTTTTGTTAAACATGCTATGAAAATGAACATAGAAAACTCAGAGTAAAACATTTTTTTTCCCCCAGGAATATCTTGGAAAAATAAATTCCATAATAGCTTCCTAAAACTTCATTATGACTTCAGCTAGGAACTCAAGTAAAAAAAGATGCTGCCAAATATATTTCATATCCTTATAAATATTTTCTCTTCTTCATATTGTGAAAGTCTAACTATATTTCAAACATACAGTCAGGGACCAGATTAGCAGCACAAATCAGAATTTTTCTCTAGGATAGCATTGACAAGTCCATTTTCACTTTATTATCACACAGGTTTGACAATGAAGAATTCAGGATTCTTATAATTCTCATTTTCCTTATGTTACTAAAATCCAGCTGTAACTAGCAGATGTTCAAAGCAATAGAAGAGAAGAAAATAATATGTTTACTCTGTGTTCAAGTAGTAATAAAACACTGGTGTGCTTAGATTTCAAGCACAAGAGGAGAATGTTTGAGTACATTAAATAATGATGTTTCTGTTTGTTTTAAATTAAATGTTGATTTATTAGACTCTCTCTTTCAAACAGCAACAGTAATAGACTATATCCCCATTATTTTGGACCTTTACAGTTTGAAACAAACCCTTTAGATTCTCCTGGTGTTAGGTCACAGAGGAATATAGGGCTATGATGGCTGATATCCATCCCCCAGTTAGTTCTTGTTATGATTACTGTATTTATTGTTCATGCAGGATTCTATGCTCCTTCCACATTTCTACATTTTCCATGCAAACAAAAATGGTTTGTGCCTACTGTGCCTGTTGTTATCAGTGCAATAATGACATGCAGGTGCAAGGTATAAGAGAAATAGAAGATCCATAGGAAGAGTCTTACCTGAAAGCTAGACTACATTTATCCTAAATTAAACTTCTCATTAAATCTCTAAGTACATTGAAATTTAACAACTTTAATTAGATTCACAGTGATTTCAAAAGTTGAAAGTTACTTTGAAGAGCACTAAAACTAGGAAAGTTTCAGTTACACCACGTTAAGTCTGATTCAAAACCTTTAATGTATAAAATTAGCCAAATCTGAGGGGCCAAGTCCAATGATATCAAGATGTGGTATCTTTAAAAACAGCCTTTTTAAAAAAGGGTTAACCATTTCAGTTGTCATTAGGACTACGTTGTTCTACCTCTTACGACTTACTTACCACACAAGGGATCTGTAAATTAGTAAAAAGCTTCAAAAAGATGTCCTCAGTATTTTAGCACAGATTAACCTGGTTCCTTAAGTGAGTGATCATTTGAGCATAGTTTTAAGAATAAAATAAAAGCAAATGCACCACTAGTTTCTTGGCTGGAATTCCCTTCCCCTATGATGTTGTTAACTCGAGTATATTAGCTACTTTTCTTTAGAAGATGGCAAAAAATGTCAGCCTACCAAGTCAGAAATTGTCCAGACTAAGAAGTGTCGACCAAAAGCTATTGACAATCTGCTCACACCAGCACTGTTGTAATATGTTGCCACATTAGGGACTGCCTTTGTACACTGTTCTACCTGCAGAGCTGCTCTCAGTTCTTTATAATTTCACATGCAAAACCAGAACATAGTAAGGACAGATATTTGTCTCCAGAACCAATAGTTAGGGCTGGCAACACACAAGAAGCAAAAATTCAAAGGTGGTTAATCTAGCTAGAGGAATGCACGTCTCCAAACTAAAAGAACCAGACTCTCAGTGGTGTAATCATTACGGCCTCTTCATTTGAAGGATGCACTTTTGCAGTGTCAGAGGATTTGGCATCTTTTTACTTAAATTCTCATAAGAATCCATTGCAATGGTATTTGACCAAGTAAGTGAATATATGCACTTGCAGATAGAAGAGAAATGAGTAGTAGCTTTCATCCCTGTGTCCCTTGCGTCAGAGTTGAGGTGCATCTGTAGATCTGCACAGATTTGATTGCAAGGACTGCAGGAAACACAACTAAGAGTTCTAGACATGTCAAAAAAGAGGAAAAGTGTCTGTTCACAGCCTTCAACACTGGGCAGTGCAGTTTAAAAGACACATTTTATAAAAAGTAATTATCATAGCCTCTTTTTATTCCCGTGTCATGGAATTCCTGAGGTTTTCTCATTCTCAGTGGAATATTGAAACTGTTATATTGGTCAACCTCCTAAGGGATGAACAGGAAAAATTACATTACATTACATTAACTTATAGGTTAGCAAATTCATACAAAAATCTGAAGCATAGGACATCAAGTGCATATCAAACTTTGTTGATTCATTGTTTTGCTCCTATTGAAAAACACAAGATTTTTTTTTCTACTTACCAGCAATAAATTCTCCTATAAATGTAAATATGTTATGGATTGAACCCAAAACCTTATCTGGAAATTTGGTCAGTTTGCATATTGGAATTACTTACAATTACACAAAAATGCTTAGAAAATTCAGATTAAGACTTTGGCCTCATTTTATGACTTTCCAAATTGGGGATTGTACAGGCCTTGGGCTCTGGTGTGAATTTATCCCCAGATGAGAAGGCTTTGATAAGCAATTTCAGAATGACTGGAGTGAAGCAAGAAATGTGAGAAAGATTTAAGTCCAAGTGCTTTGTACTGCTGCCCAAAGGAATGGATATTGCTCTGCTCTAAACAAGCGCCTTGTGCAGCTGCTTGGCAGAATGATGTGATGGAAGCATGCAATGCACTGGCTGGTGTTAAACAGAGAGGCTAAACTGCCTTAACCTCCATCATCACTTCCCACTAACATAAATCTTGTATCTGACCCTAAAAGTCCACAGTAATGAAGACTCCCTTTATCTAAATTGATTCTAGCATTAAAGTATTGTATTTCCCACAACTGCATTAAATTTTCTAATTCTAAGTAACTTTTAAAAAAATTAAACCCCAACATTTTATGTTTCTTTATCGGTTTTATTTTCAAATTTTTTACACTTGTGTGCATATGTTTACAGTGAATAACCATGTATGTTCCTGGGTGATTACCAGTACTTGTCATTATTCTTATCCATCAAATTTCATTCTCACTGTAGTTTCTTTTGCCAGGTGAATGCATATATACTTTGGAAAGCATTTTATTACTCTATCATAAAGCTAAGATAGCAATGCCTAACAAATGAAACAATGAGTAGCAGATACACAGTAATCAAGGTTTGTTCTTGTTTCTAACAGGAAGCAGGCAGCACACAATATGGAACACTCTGTTTGTCTCTACATGTCTCTTTCTGTAATAAATAGTAAAATATATATGACAATGTGTCATGTGAATCTGATTCACATTCTCTTAGGAGTATTTGGAACGACTGTCTTCTTGTGCCAAAGGTGAGTGCAGAATTTGGGAAGGCATCCCTTTTGTAAGCAGACTCTGAAGATTGGTTGCAGCTTGACTCTTTACGGTGTTCCAATGAAAACAAGTATAATTTTTCTGCAGCCTTAAAAGGCAAGCTTGAGAATGATACCAAATGTTGCAGCACATGTGTTGATTTGTTATGTTACATTTCAGCTGTTAGTTATGCTAATGGAACAGTTTCACATATTTAGTTTTGATGTATTTACTTGCATGGCTATGTGTATGTACTGTCTGCAATTGCCTGGTAACACTGATTGTACGATGTTCTGCTGTCACCACCAGGCCAGCACTGGAAATAAGATTAGTAAAAAAGACCTGGGCCTTAAATTTTCAGCCATGCAACCACTACAAAAAGAATGTAAACTGGTGTGAAATGAAACCAAAACCATCAGAGACTATAAGGTGAGCTTTGGCCTGCAATAAAACATATAGGAAAATGGTGATACAGAATAGATATGGTCAGCTTGGTGTGAGGAGGTCCGCAGCCACACACAGGCATGGACTGATGCAGGAGATAGTCAGACTTAAGGGGACATTCAGTGGCCCACAGCCCCAGGCCATAAAAAGAGCTGGAGGGGAAAACAACTAAATAGGGTAATGGTTCAGTTTGCCCAGTATGAGACAGGAGAGGGAGGAACCCATGCCTTGGCCTCTGCCTGTAGTTTCTGTACAAAAAACACTGATTTAGATGAGAATTCTGGACAAATATGCAAACTTCTGTTATTTTCCCAGTAAAACCTCCAAGAAGCAAAAGAAGACAAGTTCAAGAATGTCCAGATGCTCAGGACTCATATAAAGAGATTACTCTCACCTGCCCTCTACAGGTATTTGTTCCAGTGATATGTGAAGTAGTTTTGCTCTATTACATTATATATTGAAATATGTGGATAGGATATATTTCTACACAAGGTTTAGAGAGGAAAATCAGACCAAAGTTTCACGAAGTGATTTTAAAAGTTCCTTGTAGTTCTTCTAATGATATCACACTGTTGCAGTTTCTTTCCCTGATGGAATCAATCTACTCTGCCTCCAGCATCACTGTGGGCTAAGTGCATGCTCAATTAAAATACTCTTTCATAGGAAATATCGGTTCCACTCAACATTAAATGAGGGTCTAAAGATCAATTTAGGGGGATGACAATCATGGTAAATATAATAATGATACCCTGACAATCATAAAAATTGAACAGGGCTAACAAAGATCAATTTTCATTATTGAGGTCATTATCTGAGGTCTGTACTATGAGATCTGCAATTCTAACCCACATAGGAGATGGAAGGAAAGGTACAGCACAATTAGTTGGTTTAGAAAAAACACTATCTCTGATGTTAACACTAAGCAGACAGTTTCCAAATATGTCTCAGTGTAGCAAAGGGGAGTTTAGGTAAACTGAGTATAATAGATAAAACTGGGAACAGGCTGCAGAGCCTGGAAATCAAACTATGCATGTTTAATGTTTGAATCAAGAAATTCCATGGAAACCATCCAAAGAGCTTCTTTTATTGCCCACAACACAGATTTACTTTGGTGTGGGTTGTCAAGTTTTGGAAACTTTTCTATCTTCTTTTCAGTGAACAAATGCATTTGTGAAGGGAACTAATAAATGTATTTTGAAAGAAAAACACATTATTTACAACTTACTTGAGCTTGCTGGCATATTTGAAAAGGTTGAAGGGTTTCTTGGTAAAAAAGCTGATGATAAGCCTGTAGGTCGAACCAAAAGTACACGCAGTTCTTCCACAACTAGAGATGAAAAATATTGTAGGTTATTGCTACCCAAATATCACAATTTTATAAAAAATTGACTTTCCAATGCAAGTAATTATTTAGCTCCTTGGGGTCATCATAAATCAAGCTCAATTTAAAATGGATTTAATCTTCTGTTGCATACTGGCAGAAAAACAACATATCTCATAGCATCGTCACAGTGATACTCTATCTTTTATTGTATCCTTTATGCATAATTGGCCATTAAAATTGTTAACATTGTAGTTAACATTTGAAGAGTAACCACATTTCAGTGGCATAACGCCAGTGCTAAAGAAGAGATGCTGATAATGGACATGCAGAGCTTGTGCCATGGCAAAATAGTGTTTTGCAGCAAAAACCAAAATAATTAAATACTGTGTACTTGACACATTGTACTGGGATTATCATTACATTTTTATTACATGCATTTCTGAGACCCAGAGTCTTGGCCTCATTTCATAAATTCAAATAAACAGAAAAAGATCTTTCAGAAGTCTAGATCTTTCCCCAAGTCCTCTGTTTCAATCATGTGTTTATGGGGTTTAGACCTTAAAAATACCCTGAAACCCCCATCACTAACCAATAAAGAATGCATTCCAAAAAGGTAGGGGTAGGGAACTTTGTTCCACAAACTGTAGCCTTCCAGACCTGGAACATGAGTGAAATAGGCTTCACAGCTGAAGACAAAACTTTAAGCAAATAATTTTGAAAGGAGCCTGGCACCTGGAAAGGCTATAGACACTTGGGTAGTTGCCTATCTCCAATGGAAAAATAAGTTTCTTTCATTTAGATTTCTTTCTATGCACATTTAATAGTTTTAGCTGAAAGTATTTAGCTTTGTAAACATTAGATCTTTCCTTCTAGAAACCAGAGGCATTTCTAGCTACTGCTGCTGGATTCTGGGTTGTGCTAGTGGTGAAACAGATGTCCATCTTGATTGCATTCAAACCTCCCCTAAAGACTCAATTTTTCTGCAAAGCCACTAAACACTAACTCAATATTCATAAACTGTTCCAATTCAATCCTCAATTTACACCAAGCAATGAATGATACATCTGCTGACTACATAGAAGAAATAGTGTTGTGTGTCTCAGAAATACAAGGAGATTCATGGAAGCATAAGAAAGATTTAAAAATATTGGAGTTTTTGAACATCACTAACGCAAAAACTAAGAAGAAATCAGATTATTGTTAGTAATAGTACAGGAGGTTTCCCATCTTTTTAAAAATTGTTTTTGTGGGTTAAGACCTCTTTTTTTCTGCCAAGTTAAAGGTTAACTTTTACAAATTAGTAGCCTTTTTTTTATCCCTGATGGTACAATAAGAATTCCAATGGGTTTGAGACAGTAAGAATCTGACAGCTTGGTTAAGACCTGTCATTAGTTTGCATATATACATGAACAGTTTATTGTTGTTGAGGGATTGAAGTCTCACAAGTAATAATTCATCCAGTCATCAATCTTTCTTTCTCCATTTCTTTTTTTTTTCAGTCTGGCTGCCCTCTATAACTTGGCATTCAGTCAATTGTGGACTAAATTATCACAGAGTAGGAAAATATTCATACCTTATTCCCTGACTTCTCACAGAATTGTGTGAAGTAGTAGCCTGCTCTGTTCTCCAAATAAAGAGACTGCAGCATGCTTTCAATTCCTGATCCCCTGAAGACAACACTGCTAGCAACACTTTTCCCCTGGACAAATAAAACATAGTTATACAGCAAGGAATAACAGGCTTTCATTATTTTCAAATGTCACTACATTGCAAAGGAGGGCCATGAAGTGTGTTCAATTAATATCTTCATCCCAAGGAAGTAGACTCCATTTTCTACTACATATGCAATTGATCATGGCCCTTAACACCATTTTCACACTAAATATTCACATCCAATGGAATAAATCTGATGACTGAAGACATGCAGAGAAGCTAAGTGATTATAGCATCCCTTAGGTGGTTCCTCAATACTTATAACAGAAAAACAAACCTGGCCTTAATTCTGTCATAAAGTCTTTAGCTCTGGGGAATTCCAGTGATACTCAATGACATCAGTTAGCTGTCAAGGGTTGTCTCAGCTCAGGCTACTGTATTTTGAATTAAGAGAAGCTAAGAGGTGGTTATTTGGTCAAGATTCAAAACATTTAATTATTATGGAACAAAAGATACATCTTCTGGGGTTACACCACCGACATGAGCAACAAAATCATGAGCAATTTAGCGAGCCAGAAATCCATGCTCATTACCACAGCTAGCTCCTAGAGCATTTGAAGAAGAATACATCCATTTTGTCAATGTTCACAGAGAAGGCAGAAGAGGCTTCTGTAAGAAAATTAGCTTCTGATGATCACAAGAGAGAAATTATGGCTGATTTGCTGTCTCTGATAGCAGAAGTGGAAGCAGATGAGTGTGGTGGCTGGCAATCAGCTTCTCTCCAAATAGTAACAAGGCTGGAGAAGGGCAGGAGGAAACCAGACTTTTGAAGCAAAGTGGGAAGATCTCCCTCCCCAGTATGAAGTTAAACTATGAATCCCTGCATTCCCCTTTGCCTCATTTTTGTGATGGCAAACTGTGAGTCTTGACTGTAGGTTCCAGTCTAACCAGTGTAAATGTATGATATTTTCTTCTGTCAGTAAGAGGGAAACTGCATATGATGTATAAAAACTAACAGTTCATGGTGTGAACTTTTGCTGAATATACATTCCTAACTGCAAATGTCCCCAAATTGCAAAGACTAAACTTTTTTTCTGTCAAAAACAACAAGGTAAAATGATTGCAGTGAAGAAATTAATAAAGTGTGATTTTGAAGTGCAAAACAAACAAGCAGGTACTCAAGTGCTCAGCAAACTCCATGCACATTTGGGGGGGCCCAGATTCCTTAAATGCTTTTTTTTTCTTTTAGTTGTAAGGCTATGGGTATCAATACCTCCGTGAAAGAGCAGGCTGTTTTGAGACCATTCCACAAACAAGAAAGTTTTTGGATATATTTTAAATTGCCAGATGTTGACATCTCATATGTTTGATTTGTCAGCATTTTAACAGTTACTGAGAAAAGGCTCGTCTGTGCAGCCTGTCTCTCTTGAGGTTTGCTCAACTATTGCTTAGCAGGCAATAATTCAACAAAGAAAAGAATGAAGTACACAAGCAATAAAGAGGGATTGTACAAATGAACCATCTTCCTCTATGAATGTTATAATTTTAATGACTTTTTAAGGCAGATTCAGTTTTCTCTGTAAGTCTGATATACTTTCCTAGGCAATGATTCCACTGAAGCATTTATCCAGAGAGTTTTCCATCACAGCCTACTGAACATACGGTCACTATGGAGAAGAACAACACTTTCTAGTGAAAATAAACCTCTGTGTGTGCCATGATTTCCTATCCAATAGGTGATAGATACAACAGAGACAATGCTGACATTCTAATGATACCTTTGCATAAAGCATTGACATTCATAAAATTAAACCAAGTTCTCTCCATTTTTGACTACTTCATACTGCAGAATAAAGTGTTTTAACCCGTGACTCAAGACAAGTAATATTTTCAAGCCATACTTACATGGAGAAGCTCAGCATAGGTGTACTTTCTATGACCCTGGTATTCTGAGTCTTTGGTCCCATCCAGAGCTAAGCTATGAATCACGTCTGTGCTCATTGACATTGGCCTGGATCACAAACAAAAAAATCTTCAATACATATTTAAGAAAAATCTAAGGCTGCTTATAGAATAAATAAATAAAAAGGGGCAAAAAACTGGTGTAATGATAACTTGAATAGAGAGGAAAAAGTACATGGAGTTTAAATTTACAATGAAAAAAAATGTAGAAGAATACCTTTTCATATTGCTCTGTGGAAATCATTGGCATAGCATGACTCTGAGGGTTAGCATTTGTGACAGGTTAAAAGAATATGAATGTGTAGAATATTGATTATTACATAAGAGAAAACATTTGTATTTGGGGAAATAAACTCTTTTGTGTTGCGGCATAAACAAGCGAGAAACTCATCAGCCAGGGAGGAATTCTCCATGCAAACAATCTGTACCATAACTGTGCTTCACTAAGCAGATAATTGTAATGAAGTATTAATGAAAACAGTAGAATCTAAAATACTTCCATAAATATTTGAGGTATATTGCTGTGCAGAAAGATACACAAGGGACTTCAGTACTTACCGCATTCGAATGCTAGAAATATCATCCCTTTGGAGAATCTGACTTCCTGTGAGAATAGGTAGTAATCCTGATGATCTCTTCAAAAAGAAATTTGGTTTAGCTAGTTTTAATAAAGTTGTTGGTGAGTTTGTTCTACTTTTGTAAAAGACATTACAGAAAAATAAGGAAATTCTGATTATTTTTCCACCTTTGTGTTTTCTTAACATGTCCTCATTGACTGGTCAAAAACAGTCAAGAGTTTCCAAGAGTATTCTTCCTTGTCAATCACAATATGTGAAATGGCAAGTTGCAAAAATTTCTGAATATTTTTCAAGATTTTTCAGCATATCTTAATAACCACTACAGCTTAGAAAATGCATTTTTAACAGGTGGAAATATGCTACAAGCACACTGTACTGGACTACAGAGGATGTCAGATGAAGAGCATGTGAACATGTTTTGTGAAACTTTAGGAAGATTATCTTAAGTCAGCTCACGACTTAAGAGAGATACAGTCACTCAGACTGGGAGAGAGAGGGGTCATTCTGACACACCATCACTTATTATTCTGAACAAAATCATACTCTGACCTTTTGGAGACGCCAATTGCATTCAGAGTGCCCTCAGAAATTCACCCAGAGCTGCTGCTTTACCTAAGCTCTTCCAAGCACAATGGAGTTAGAAGATTCAAAAGTCCAAATTTCTTGTAGGAAAAAAGAAATAATAGCAAGAAATGGGCCATTTGGTGACTCTGTGAATGTTCACAGTACCAGATCCTAATTTGTGTCAAATTCAACAGGGACTGGAAAAGCTGCAGGTTCCTGTCTGCCTGACGTACAGCTAGTCCTGGCTCGTTAGCACACCTAGTGAACTGGTCACTGTAAGACACAAGTGCTTCTTGCTCCCATTTCTGCCATGATCAACAGGAACATGGCTTCTGAATCCTGTTTCTTCTAAACAGGAAATCTGTCCCACTGTTTTCCTCCATTATCTCCATGAATCAGATTTCAAAGGAAGTAATTGTAGCCCCAAACTATCCCACCTAAAGTAACATAGGTTACTGACAGAGTGTGCTGACAAATATGTGGCATAGCCTATACAGTCCTTGATACTGGAACCACAATTTCAATCCACATTTTCCAAATACCAAGTATCCTGAGGCTTAACACTGTATTGCTGAAAACCTGTAGGTTTTATTGCAGTTACCTCTCACACTCAGGCTTTCAAGGAAGAAAAGTGACAAAACTGAACTGGCCACCTATAAGCTACAAACTGTGAAAAGGTCTGTTGAGTGGCTCATGGCCCTCTGTAGAAAGTAAAACATGTAACTGATTGAAGGGCTGTAGTGATAGAAAACGAGCAGAATTCTGCATTTTTCACAGACATGAGGAACAGATCCAGGTTAACTGAAGTTGTAAGAATTACTCTGGATTAAGACAAGACGGAGTGGTGAGGCTGCATTGCTAGAGACTTAATTTTGCAGTTCTGTGAACTTCCAGCTAAAATATCTATCCAAAGGACTTAGGAAATAGCCAGGGTGTAACTGAGAAGATAATTTGACTCAATTTATAGCAACTTTTTGCATGAAGTACAGTGAAATTTTATTGCATTTTTATATGTAACCATCTTCAATATACCAGCTGGCTAAATATTTCCTAAAAAAACTTGTTCTTGTTCCATTGCATTCAAGGAGTTTTGTCATTATTTTTGGCAGGAAAAAGCTTTGTTTTCCAGTGTTGTGATCCTACTTACCTGAAGAAGGGAAGGTGGTATGTCAGACTTTTGGGTCAATGGCAACAATGATACTATTTGTGGGAAAGGATCAACGTCCAGTCTTGGTCTCTCTTGACATGTGTGCCAGAACTTCAGTTTTGCACTGGCAGCATCTATTGCTGTTGAATGAGTGACACAAAATCTGGGACCCCTAGGGAGAAAAAAGCTAATAAGTAGAACTTTCCGAAGTAATAAAACAATGGGCTATTTGGCTTTTTTTTTTCCAGTGATGTTGTTTACTATATCAAGATATGGTGCAATATGCACTTAGAATTAAAAATCAGTTAGTGTCAAAGGTATGTTTAGATACTGCATGCTTCCAAATCTAAAACCAAATTACACATAAATAAACTTAGGTTGCAAATTCTGCACCATTACAAACAGTTGCCCTTCTATCAGTGTGCAGGAAGGTATGCCCCATCCATTCTACAGCAAAGCATAGGAAAGATTGTAGGCCAGGACAGAGACCACAAGTCATGTGAGGATCCACAATTCCAGGTTCATGCCTGGAATTTGTTGAACCCCCTTGGGGAGGAGAGAACATCTTCAAAAATTTAGCCCATATTTTGGAAATAGGTTAGATTTTATATCCTCACTTAAGCTGTTAATATGTAAAAGGCATTTTGTATGACAGGCATTGAACAGTAAAGTCTCAGGCTCAAATCCCATGAAGGCATATACAGAGAGCATCCTCAGAACTTGGGAAGCGTAGTATGGAGAACAGGTTAGGACAGAATTAACCTACTGTGCCTGGAGGGGTTTCCCTGTCCTGCAGACTAAACTTTAACTGAACATTACCCAAGGCAGAGATCCACAAAGCAGCTCAGATTCTTTGGTAGAAAAATGACAAGGGCTTTCTAAAGCAGATCCACCAGGCTTCTCAGCAGATTGCAATGCAGTTTAGGCTCAGCCAAAAATTAATGTGCTAGTACTTACAGTGACATTGTTTCTAATAATTGCAGTGGGATAAGTGACATGAAAGAATAGGTTTATCAAAGAAAATTGACATTTATTAAACAATAGAATTTTATTTCATGTCCATTTCTTCATACCAGTAAAGAAGTAGTGGTTTCACTACTTCAGGCTGAATCCGTCTTAAATGCATTATATTCCACTGATCTCCATGCAGTAGCTCAAGTCTGAGCAACACTTCTGAACTGAGGAAATAGTCTCCACTGCTCAGCAGGTACAGTTTTTTCATCTTACTGAGTTGCCTGCAGTCAACAAAAATAGTCACATAAGCATGTATCAAATGCTGTACAGAACTGAGTACAATTTATCCTACTGATTAAGCTGCTGCCATGCAACATGTTTTTAATTGCAAGTGGGAGAAGCCAAAATATTTTTTCCACAAATTAGAGGCAGGTTGTGTATAAGACAAAATGTATAGTGCTGTAGAATAGATTATTTGAATCCAGCAGGATCTTTCATTAAATGAGTTTGTCATACTGATGTCCTACTTGTGAATTTAATTTCTTTTATTCTTTAGGTTCTTTCTGTTACCATCTGTTTTCCAAATCTCTTTCTAACACAGTCTTAATAATATGATTCTGACTTCATGTAAGCCTTGTAAACATGACTCTGCAAAAACAATTTTATCAGCTTCAGTAGAGCCATTCCAAACCTTGTCAGGACACACATGTAATTGTGTCTGTTTACTCAGACATTACAATTTACTCTGAAATCTCAAAACCTGCATTCATCTATCCAGGTTACAACTATTAAAGCAATGGGATTAACTGTTAAATAATGGGAAGTACCTTTGTTGCCTTGTAGTGTTCTTAAGAGCCTTTAGTCTTTCAATATCCATCCAGAGCCACCAGTACCTCTCCCCAAGTGTTCCTTTAATGAACTTCTTGAATCTTTCAAACTCATGTCTGTTGCCAGTGTCATATGTCCCGTGACTAAGACACCAGGCAGCCCTGCTGTCTGGCCCAACACTTTCAGAACTTGTACTTAAGACTTCTTGTTTTCTTACATCTTCCTTGGAGTCTAAGGCTGTAAGTAGAGAAGAACTTAGGTTAAAGAGTGACTGCAGCACCATGAGCAAATTCATTATTCACTAGCTTGTGTGTAAACACTTCAGGCTGTTTTGTGGAACTTCACGTTACTTTCAATGTCAGCAGCTGACTGGAGGGTCAGCTCTGAAATGGGTTCCTTCATTGCAATTTGAGAGGATATTGATGTGAATTCTTCCATTGTCTGAAAAGTTGTGCTTCCCTGTTCATCTTCCTCTTCTGCTTCACTGTGCCATTTTGGGTCTAGATAAACTCTTGACCGCGTGTGGGAAAGAGCTTCAGCAATGGCCACGGAGCAGCTCTCCTCAGCCTCCCTGGACCTCTCACTGGTAACATCGGCTTTTGCAGATGCTGGCCCTGAAGGGGAAAGGAAATTCTGTTTGTGGCATTCCTTAGACAGGTAACCTGCTTCTTTGTCTAACTAGTCAGACACTCCTTTCAACTTCCTCTGAAAATACGACACATCTGACCAGTGCTGGCCACTGTCACAGACAGACACTTGGATTAGGAACACAGCAGGGAGATTCTCTGCTCTGCAATTACATAATTTCCTAACTATATATGGCAAAATGTGTTGATATTAACATAAAAATCAGTGTGATTTAAAATATATTTTCTTAATTCTAAAGTATTTCACTTGTTTTCACTTTACAAAGAAAAATCCCAGCCTCTTGACACAGGTCTGTGAAATGAAAAATGGAGAATCGTTTTTCAGGACCTAAGGCAATTAGGTAGAGAGATACATCTCTGAGAATGGAGAGAGCAAGCTCCTAACATATGAGCTGAGGCTTCTCCTCCTCTTGCTACTGTGTAAAAAGCAGAAGCAAGGCAGTGCAATGAGGTCTATGTCCATATGTGCATCTGTATTTTCTCTCCCAGAACCTCTGGAACTTGCCGAACAATTTCAAATAAATTTGAAGATAGACAGGATTCCAAATTATTACATCTTACAAGATTCATAAAAATTGGCAGCCAAAAGACCTTTAAGTGCCCAACATAAACACCCTAACAAGATGGCTGAAACACATCATATGCTATCAAATACCCGAAGAATCCAGACAAGAAAGTCTTTCAAAACATATGAATGCCTCTCCCCGCAAAAAAACCCAGAACAACTCAACTGAAACTTACAGATTTCTATGAGACAGAAATGTGTAAGAAAAGAAACTACTACTATCACAAAATTAGTTGGCTACTAGATCAAACTTTCATGTTGTAGCTATAGAAAGAAACAAATGTCTGTCTGAAGCCTCAGATGCCATGCGATACTCAGAAGGTAACAAGTGGAGTTAGCAATAATTCCTTAGAAGGCCTTTCCTTTCCAGCTAGTCTGAGCTGTGTTACAAACCACAGGGTTATGTAACCCCTTTGAACCCTTGTTACTTACCCAGAAGGGGACCTTTTCCAGGCAATGATTCATCTCTTTTATGCTGCCCAGGCAAATGCTGAGTATCTTGAATTTTACTAGAAACTACAGGATGCGTATATGAATCTGTAGTTTTCACAGAATCACCTTGTTTTGCCAAGGTAAACCAATCCTTTATACCTGAGAAACCGTAGCCTAGGAAAAGAAGTTTCATAGAACAATTAAAATTTCTCTGTTTATTGTCGTATTTCTGAGAGCTATAGCTTACTGTCCACAGGAATTCTGTGCAGTCTGTTTGTGTAGATTTCTGTAAGGATAGTTCCCAATGCAGAGGTGTGTGACAGTAGCTGAGCATACTTGTATGAGCTGAGCTTCTGTTTAAGTTGTATTACAACTCATCAACCTTCTTCTATAGTATAAAAAACTTTGAATGTAAAAGCTATTTAGAGAATCAGAGAACCAGAAAATGGTGTAGGTTGAAAGGGACCTTGAAGATCATCTATTTCCAACCCCTCGGCACTAGACTAGGTTATTCAAGAGTCAGTTGTCCCATTAGACTGTGACCTCAGTTACAATAATTCTACCCAATTCATTCAATCTATCTTGATGTTACACCCACTAAATATGTTTATTTTACCTCGCCAAGTGATACATAGAACTTCTTCATAGTCAATGAAGTCAATGAAGAGTCATCCTCCTCCTCCACAGGAGAGGGAGAACTTGGGCCTTGCTTCCTTATCCTTATCCAGGGAGAGTAGTCACTATCTATAATGAAATTAATGCCAGTCTTGCTCCATTCTACTTGTGATATCAATTTAGCTAGTCTGAAATTAAATGTTGAGACAAGAAAATAATTAATTTTAGCTTTTAATCAGAGAAACAGTACATTTCCTCAAAGAACAATTTTAAAAAACTATCTAAAAATGGCTACAGAGAACTTAATGATGCTTTTTTCATAGAATAATGGAATTATAGAATATCTTGATTTGGAAGGGACCCACAACTATCACTTAATCCAGCTAGGTATTATTTCGTCCTTCAACTGCTGTCACATCTGTAAATGCCACTACTGCCACTGCACAGCTCACCAGCACATAGATAGTGCCCTACTTGCATTACCAAGCTTTACCACTACACTTCTTTCAGGATTTTGCATGTATCTCTGCAGTTCCAAGTCCTGCCAAGATTCCCTTGAACATTTTGTTCACTGAAATTGAACTATTCTCCCAGATTGCAGAAGTCCTGTATCACTACCAAAGACTACACTCTGGTTCCTGACAGAAGCAGTCTTCCAGCAGGAATGCCACAGCACTGATTACACTGATGGAACTTTCAGCTGAGGACAAGACAGCTGGCACTCTTGTGCTCAGCTGGCTGCCCTGCGGGGATTCCACTGTACTGAACAGTTCTCCAGTGCTACTTTCTGTCAGTGTGAACACATTGCAGTGTTCAGGAAAAGCAATCTTAGAACCACATGACAACAGTGAGGATGCTCTGGCCCCAAGAACTGGGCAGAACTTAGTTAAGTTAGAAACAAGTACAATGCCAACCAAGTCACATGTGAAGGGAAGGTGAAGCCTATGCCGGAGCCTACAACCAAGTGAATGCTCAGTTTTATTTGTGCCCACTATTGGAGACCAATTAGGATTTATTTCTAGGGTTACAGTATCTTCATCTTTAAACACAAGTTTCCCTTTTAGCATCTGAACTTATCTTGATTCTGATTCAGAAAAGCAGCTTGAACTACCGGTATCAGTTGAAATTAAGTACATGCTTAAAGATGGTTTTATGAAATTCTCTTAGTAACTCTGCCTAATCAAACATTTGCTATAGCAGAAGATCAAAGTTATTGTTTCATGTGGCCCAGATATGTGTAAAGCAGGCTGTTAACAAAGGTATAATTCAGGACTCTTACAGTTTGCTTGTTCTTTGCACACTTTTCCTCCTTGAACTTAAGTGCGGTTTCTAGGTTATCAAAAATAAAAAACATTTTACATTTTTTAAATGTATAAGTCTATAACCCAGTAGCCACTCTGCCATTACAATCAGCAAATATGAGTTTTGTGAACCATATTTCCAGGCTGCCTCTCCTTTTGGACCCCTAAAACATGCTACAATCATCTGCATCTAGACACAGCCTTAAGGGATATAGAGGTAGGTCCTCCGAAAAATGCACACTAGATCTCCTGAACATCTGCTGAATGGACATCTGGAAAAACACTGCAAGTTTTTAACAGTAAATCATCCAGTTACGCCATGGCATCCCACAGAGGACTTTGTTAAACTCTGACAGAGGCCCCAAAGACACTAAACTAATAATAAAAAACACTTCCTGTTTTTCCCAAATTAATTTCATAGACTTGTAACTTCTACTTATATGGCTTACATATTGATTAGCAAAAGATGCATTGCAAACGTGACTTCTCTGAGGTACAGAGATTTAGAAATCAGTAAATCCCATTCTTACCCTCTTTGTAATGGTGTAGTATAGGATGTAATTCATGGTCAAGGAAAATTACAGCATGATGAGTAAAAAAGTCACTAACTTTATCCAGGTCACTAAAATATTACAATAAAGAAAACAGGACAAGAGAGGGCAAAACCACTTTAAAAATACTACCAAGATTAATTAAACAAAAGAGGAAAATGTACAAATTTATAACTAAAAGACAGCATAAAAGATTGCAATACCTGTATTCAAAGTAACAGTCACTTTCTAGAAACGCTGGAAGCCTTTCTTTCTTAATCCACTCAATTGCTTGTTCTTGATCAAGTTGCTATTAAAAAAGAAATGACAAATTTTTGCAATTCTTTACTTTCTTGACTTACTTGCCACTGCCACATAACTGACCCTCTACATCCCCCTTCTACAGAAGCATTGTCTTAGGAAAACAAATACAGAGTGAACACCACCTTTATGCTGGAACAATTACCTTCCTATTAAAAGCTAAAAAGATCTAAACCTGATTTCACCTACTAAGAGTTCAGATTTTGTAACAAATCATGAGTGGTTTTTCTTCAGAAATAATGTGTGCATGAATCATTCTTTTACTGCACAATTTCAAATGCAAATTACATGCACAAAAAATTTCTGCAGCAGGAAACTGCTGCTCATTCTGACTTTGACACATTTCATAAATAATAGCTATTATTTTTCCTCAAGAATTTGAAGAGTAAGGAACCTTAAATTAAGTTATACTTTCATAATGAGAAAGTTCGGGAAAATAAAACCAAAATCAAACAAATAGAAATCCAGTTAGTTATCACCTCTCATGCTTTTATGTGTTGGATCACTGCATAACTGCATTGTACACAGTAATTCTCATAGTGGAAACCCACATTTGGTATGACCTGGGGCCACAACAAATTTCTGCTCAGGCAGTCTAAGCGCCGTCCTCATTGAAACAGAAAGAGAGAGGCCTCCAAGGAGTAGTTTGGGGGGTGAAAGGGAAATGTTGAGCAGCAAGTTACACGGAGACTGCTAGTTCCAATGAAGTAAGAGTAAGATCTCTGACTATGGACACAACGATCCATAGTTGCTTCCCTTAGAAATTACATACAGCCCTTCCTAGTATTTTTTTAATAGTGTACATTTCCACTCTTAGGGGATGATCTATTTTATTCATCTGAGGTGCATTTTTCCTTTTACTGAAGGCAAGACTAATTATTTTGAAGAATGTAGTAACTAGCCTTGTCCATAAAAACAGGTGAAGTTTGGGCAAGGATGGATACTACTTGTTGTATCAGGTAACCAGTTTATGCAGATCACAGCTTGAATTTTCTTTCCGTGAGCTAATATTCCGTTCGGGGCAAGGGTTATTTCTGCCTCATACGTATCTGTAGGGGATTAAAAAAATCTGAATTACTCAGAAAGTGGGTGGTTTCATTTAGAGAGAAGAAAATATTTCAAAATATGGAAAGCTTATGTTGGCAGTGGCTCATACAATGTAATTTGTGGAGATGGAGACTAATTACTCCCAACCACACAGTGTATGCTTCTTCTTGGCAATTGACAAGTATTTTGAAACACAGAAGATAGTTTCTTTATTTTGGCATTTAATATTTATGCATTTACTGACTTACAGCCCAGTTTTTTATCTGAATGATTCATAACATGCTCACATCTGTACATAGCTGGTACACAAAATTATATGTCATATCAGAAGGAAAAAATTTCTATTCTTTCCCCATCCCCAGAGAAAGATGCTACATTTAATCTGATGGAGTTTGTTACCTTGGTTAGTTTCTTTACCCAATCAGCCTTAGACCTTGCTAGGACTCAATCCAGCAAAGCTTTTAGCACGTGTTTAAGTTTAAGCATGTGTTTAACTTCCCTTGATTAAAGTTAAGAACATACTTAAGTGCTTTGCTGAACTGGGGTTTCTCTGAAGTAAGGTATGTGGGATGCCAGCCAGTTTCTTTCCATAGTTGTGATCGATTTTACATAAGTCCACAATTTTTTTCTCAATGTATTTCACACCATGACATTGACTACGGATTAGAAGATACTGACTTCCATATCAATGATTTGCAAACGTGCAAACACACATGAAGAAAACTTTTGCTTATCTGTAAATTTGTAACAATCTGAGAGGGAAGTAGAATACAGAGAAAAATACCACTGTGTGTATTTCTTGGCCAAGATGTGTTTAAATTCAGAAAGGCCTACTAGGATTTTCCAGTCATAACTCCTTTTCATAAGTAACCTGCCAGTGATGATCAGTCAAGATGACTTTTTGAAATCAATGTAACATTTAAAAACAACTGTCAATCTCTTTAGTTCCTGTGAAAGCAGTCAAAGCAAAGCAGACAGCATCACCTGACAACTGAAAGATCAAATCCTACTTGATTTGAATAGAACTACTTGATAGAGTTGTTCTGGGGTGGCTTCTCTGGGTGCAGTCACTGTAGTGCAATGAATGGAGCTGACTTCCTTCACCCTGTGTAGTTGCAGTAACCATTTGGGACAAACTGTTTCACAGATCATTTTGCTCCAGCTCAGACTTGAGATGTCAAGCTGAACTGGATGAGGCATCAAATAAAGGAGGATCAAAAATAAGAAGAAATATGACCCATTTGCCCCAAAAGGAGAAGAAAGGGTACTGAGGCATATTGTTCCTCAAAAGGCTATAATATTTCCCATCTATGGAAAACATCCCAGGGAAAGAAATGGAATCTTAAATAATACTGAAGCCCTGTTTCTCCAGACCACATGAAAGAAGAAAATAATAGTGAAATGGCTTTGAATTGCTCAAGAAAGGCCATCTACAGTGGTAATGATGGGAGGTTAGCCCAGAGAGCAATGTAAGCCACACTTGCACAAACACACAGCATTTCCTCAGTTTAATACTGAGAGCAAATAAGAAATCAAGAACAGCTCTTCTGCTTGTGTGCTCTCAAGCAAAGTATTTGTGAAAATTATTATTTAACATGGTAGCCTTGTCCTTTTGTATCATTTGTCCAGCTTAAATGCGGATAATTGAAGTATCACATTAGTATCATTTTGTTAAACATCATTGCCTTTTGACCTCTCTCAACACTGTTTTCTTTTCTGAAAATCATTCATCTTATACTGGGAAAAGCAGTGGTCTGTCACAACTCCCTGCTTTTCTCTCAGCTTTCCAGCTGTGACATAATTTTGAGCAGGCACTGAAAAAATGAAGCAAGACCTTATACTGGCCTTGAATAAAAGGAAATGAAGACATGTTAGTTACATCCATGCAAAATAAGAAAGAAAGGAATAAACCAAGCATCCCAGTGAGACATTTTTTTTGTCCTTGAAACCTGTTGTTTAAAGGTAAAATCCCACATCAAATTACACCGACTTGTGTTCTCCCAGGTGTGTACGATGCTTCAACTGTTGCTTTTAACCTGCCTATTTTGGTGCTGAAGATGGCCTTGGAAGTAGGCAGGTGAGAATACCAAAACTGATACTGTCTAAGCAAGCCTGAAAACAGATTTTTTTTTCATAAATTCCAACCCATCTTTCCATTAATTTTGCTCTTTTCTTGCCAAAGATTATTTTTTCTGGCCATTTCAATTGATGCTAACCATGTAAATCCTTTAGGAATTAATGGAAGAGAGACTTATGTGTTGCCAGACCACAGATGAGCTCATAGCCACACAAGGAAATTAATTAATAAGGAAAGACTGAGCTGCATTAGTTTCAGTCAATTTGCACATTCCAGGGATCACTAGTAAAGTAACTGTTGTCATAATATTTTTTCTTTTAATATTAAAAAGTATTCAGACCACACAGCTGAGCCCTGCCCTACAGAATCTTCAAAATTCTGTGCTACAGGATGTGCATCTGTAATTCCATTCACTTGTCTGCTAGACACATGTGCATTACAGGGCACAATTTGGCCCATCATTATGTTTTCCTAACATAAATTAACATTTTTCCCAAGCTGCCAAGCCAAGCACAACAATAACGATTGCCAGTATCTCTACAGTAAGATCTAAATATAAACTCAGGGTCTATAAGATGCTTACCATAGTGTTGCAATTTGGATCAATACTAAAAGTTGAAGAAGCAGTGTGCATTTTGGAGAGCTGCCCATCATTCTTTTCCTTGCTTAGAACATCATAAATGGGGCTTGGAGGTTTTTCATCATGTAGAATTTTTTTCGGCTGGCTTTCCAGGCGTTGTGGGGCATAATTAACTACTTCAAAAGCCCCAGCATCAGAGTTAAACTTCACTGGCTGGGCAAAAGTCTACAAAAGAAGTTAGGAAAGTTTATGGTACTGTAATAAGGCAACTGTCATTTAACAAATTATTTTTTTATCATATAGAGGCATCCTACAGATTAGAAAATTGCATTATGAGGCTTCTTTCTCTTCGGGCCTGAAATAGTAATTTTTCCGCATTCTTGTTTTTGCTGTATAGCCTTCCAAAGCATTCCTACCTTTTTATTTCAGCAATGCTTAATTGTCAAGAATTGAATTCATTCTAGATCACAGACCATTCTTTTTCACATGTAAATAATTGATTCAGTACGTGAAGTGTAGAATATATAATTAACTGTGACTTTAGTAACTGTCCTACAGACAAGTACTCACCTACAGTATTATTCTCCCATTTGTTATTATCAATAATCAAGGCATGAAAATATTAGCAATCAAACTGACCTTTTAAATGTGAGATGCATTTGAGGAGGATGAATCTGAAGATTTTCATATGTAGGAAAGCTTTGTCACCATACTGTTACTTGTAGGTCAAACAACTACCAAAACCCATGTCCTGTAGCAAATTTTATTGTACATCACTAGTTCAGTCAAATACTGTATAATAGATGAGATGGACTGAACTCCAATTTTGGCCATGCAAATGTGACTTTTGTCAACTCACAAAACCCCACTGCACATGTACACACTAAAACAGAGCCATATTTCATCTTTTAAGTTCTGGTATCAGGTATTTCCCTGAAAGACTATCTTTCAAATTCTCTTACTTGAAATGAAGAGGAAAAATATGGATGGATTTTACAAAAGTCATAGAGAATACCCATGACAGTTATGAATAGGAGATTATACAGAACTTATGTGCATTATATACTCTATATTATATAGAGTATATAAGCATCTCTGCACTCAGTTGGATGACAAGGCATGTTGTATTTAGGTACTCAGGAAACTATGGCTACACCTAAACCCAGTGCCAAAACTTATTTTGGCTTTGTTCCAGACAGGATCCCACCTGGTGTTTGCACAGTTGTCACTCTCCTGCATTTAATAAGAATATTTTATTTGTTCAAGTACTGTATTTTTCATTTCCTTAAACTTTTTCATATATCACATATATGCACACAGACATAACTCATACATTCTAAATATGTTAAATACATGCTACATCTAACATAGAAATATACTACAGAACAATTTGATTCTTCTTCACACCTGTATAAGCCCAAAGTAATGATATTAGTGTCATCTATTTCATTGCTTCTGTTTGAAGCCCCCTTGTTGATCAATGTCTTGTAGAGCAATGCCCAGAATTGAACCATGTGGCTGCAATATGTTTTTTCAGCATTCCCAACTTATCCCATAATGTCTCACTGTAGCGGCTCAGCCTGGCAAAGCACACAGCATGTGAGAGCTTTAAGTGTACGATGACATCAGACCGTCACTGCTCAGGGCCATGCACTGAATTGCATGAGTCTGTTCAGTTACCTAACTTCAGCTGAAATCATGGATTGGTTTTTGTTCTCTGACACCTTCTGCCTCTTTTGGCATTAATTTTCTTCAGGGCACTCAGCAGGTTTTAGTGCTTTTTTTTCCAGATGTACTGAACAGCATCTAACAAACCTTTCATGTGTAGTAGATTTCCCTACATGGAGACCTCCTCCCAGTTTGCTATGGGCACACTTCATTTACTTTCAAACCTAATTTGTGCTGCTACCAGCTTTTAAGTGACTAACTGTGCAACCTTAATAGCCTTTACATGTTTTCTTCCTTATATATTCCTTCATGTTTTAAATAAAGAAACTGAAGAAAGTACACTAAGAAACAAAGTACTTCAGTCTCAGGATTTGAAATGCTCTTGCTTGTGGAAAAAAAGCAAACAAAATGCAAATTTCATAATAAAAGGCTTTGTGACTAGACATGATGAGATTGTTTTAGTTTTATATTTTTCAAATTGAAAACTAAGCAAATACAGTGTTAGTTTAGCACATATATCTACTTTTATTTAATAATTTGTAACATACTCTAGATTTAGGATTTTTTGATACTTATTCTATTTAGCTGAACAGAAAACTGTCACAATTTTAACGTAGCGAAATGGATGCTAGTGACAATTTTTAAAATGTAAAGTGTGTTGTTGTTTTGGGGTGGGGTGACTACCAATCATTTATAAGACAAATATACTAATGGAGCAAAAGAACATGCACTGATGGGATAGGAAGATCTAGACTTCATACACCACATACTGGAGTGAAAAAGGGGGGTAGAGTTCAGACTTTTGGGGTTTGGATGTGGTTACTCATCCCCAGGGACATCAAAAGGCAGCATACTTCTTCTATCAGTCAGAGACTAGCCAGTAGATTTGACTCTAGTAAGGATGCATCTGGAATACTGCTTCAGTTGTGGGTCCCCTGTACAAGAAGGATATTCACATATTTGATCAAGTCCATCAGAAGATCACGAGACAGTCAGAGGCTGGAGCACTCACCCCTGAGGGGGAAGCTCTAGGAGAACTAGAACTAGCAGCAGCCTTAGTGTATTTATAAGGAGATTGCTGAACAGATAAAGCCAGGCTTTTTATGGAGGGGTATGACGGGAGGACAAGAGACCACTTGTCATACACTGAAACAACAGAGGTCTCAGCTGGATTGTAATAAAAAAGGTGATTTTGGGATGATTAGCACTGGAATAGGCTGTCCAGAGAGGAATCAGCTGTTGGAGGTTTTCAAGACCAACTGCAAGAAAGTGCTAAACAATCTGGAGTCAGTAGTAAAGCAGTGACCTTGCTTTGAGAAGAAAGCCACACTATAGACCTCCTCAAAGTCTCTTCCAGACAGTAATATATGATTCTGTACAAATCCCAAATTCCCAAAAGAGCATCTCTCTATCTGTCAAAAGCATTTTAGAATAATTCAAACCTTTCTGGAGGAGCTTGTTTACTCAAAAAATCTAGAATGATAAATCAGAATGTTTTTATAAGCATAATAAAAGAAGAGATAATTCCTAATCTTAACCTATCACCACCACAAAAATAAAAGTGACAATGTTATGAGAAAAATAAAATGGGAACACACAAAAAAACACCCCCAGAATCTGATTTTTTTGTAGGAAACATTTTCCCAATTACCACACAGGAGAGAGGATCAGTCAATCCATTTTCCTTTCAGTATCTGAAGAGTTTTGGGGCAAAACACTCAATCCAACCACTGTCACACATTACAAGCCACAAAAAAAATGCACCAAGAAACTCTTCAGTACCCTTTAGCAAACGTAAAACGTTTCCAGTGGAAGTCAAGTACTGTAAAATCCTGTAACACTTCTCAGGACAATGAGAGAGGTTTATGGCACCACCAATATTCCATCCTTGCAATAATAAGGAATCTCTTCAGTCAAGACACCTATGCTAAGGAGTGGATCATAGTCTACACTGTGAAGGAAGGGGGGAAAATTATCCATGCCAATCTAATATACTAAGAAATGTCTTTCTTACCCCACATTTGGCAAGAGCTTTTGCCTTTTTACAGACAAGTAAAATACACTAACCAAAGATTAAATGTACCAATCTCTTTAGTTTGAGCCAATTTTTGATGCTTTGAAGATAGAAAGGGAAATCTCCAGAGAAATTATACCTCAAGATGTTAAGAAAAAATAAATCAGGTTTGGCAGGAGCCTTGAAGCTTGGGGTTCATATATTGTCAATGTAGCACAATAAATAAGATAAAGGACTTTAGAATACCAACAAATAAGAAGTCTACAGACTTTGAAAACTGTTTCACTTGCAGGAAATTCTCCTCCCAAAGCCAGTATGACCAATGTAACTCAGTGTAGTAATCTCAGCTTCAGAAAAAAATCCCTGAGCAAATAACAAAAAGTTGCTTTTAGACTGTGGTAGCAATACTATTAAATAAATAAACAATTGCATGTACTTTTTGACAGCAAAGAAATTTCTTAGCTGTCAAATGCACACTGAATATGGTTTTCAGCTGAAAAATAAACAGAATACATAATTCTGAAACCTGAAGTTATACACTTAACTGAAGGGAAGACAAATTTCTCTCAGTCCTCCCATAACAGAAACCAAAACAGCATCCATCATCATGTTGCCAGGATATCAGACATATAAATCTCACTGTTCTCTGTCTTAACAGTTTTCAGATACACTCAGCTTCGGATACAATTAGGAAATGTGTAAATATGCTCACATCCCAGACCCAAATAATTTAGTTGATCCCAAGAGAAACAGAATGACCATAGCTTGGCTGCTTCTTAGGTTAAGGGTGGGAGTAAATAGAGATCTCATCCAGGAGCATTGCCAAAACTTGTTAAGAAGGGTATATGTATATCATAAATAAATGTCAGTGAGAGTCCACACCAGAAAAGAATTTGAGTAGCTCAAGTATCTGGAAAAATTCACACTACACATGGTCAATGAAAAATCTCCCACTGACTTTAATGAGTCCAGGATTTCCCTTCTGTTGATGAGTAAGACAAAAGTCATAATCACATATCACAATCCAATTAAGACAGAAGAACATTTAGAGTAAACACATTATTAATAAGGAATGTAGTCAGGAATGCTTTGTTTGGTTCCTTCAGTGTCAAAGATATGATGCAAGTTTTAGTGCTGGGTAAGTCTCAACACAACGTGCAGGTAGGGCCCTACTTTTGTCAAAGCCTTTTTAAGAGAGTATTGGCAACTGCAGCCTCCCTCCTCATACCTGGAAAAGACAAGAGAAAACTAACGAGCATGCACTGATGCCTTGAACTGATGATTTGATGCATGGAATTATTCAAAGTTATCTTCAAAGCAGTGAAGAGCCTGAACTGTGCAGCAGAGCGGTTTGCTTTTATGCTTTCTGCCCTTTCTGTAATCTGTGACTCAAATCAAGCAAGATTTTATTTGTGACAGCACTAGGTTCTCAGAACCATTCAGTCTTCAGAAAGACCAATTGGCCCTAACTTTGTTACTTGGGTTTAAATTGTTTTAAGAATCACCACCTGCATCAAATGCTGGACCCCAGACTACCTGGAGGAGAGCTTTTACAGTGAGAACAATGTTTTAAAGAAATATTCTTCAAATCTAAAGTTGAAAAATTATGGTCACTTAGAAGATTTCTGTTGCAAGGAAAACCAACAACCAGGGACTCACCACCAAATTGTCATCTCCTGAATGTGCATCAACTGAGGCACAAGGTAGCACTTTTGTCTCCAGTGCAACTCTTTGAGGTTGCAAAGAGGAGGAGTGTGCCTTCCTCAGAATCACTGGTAACTGGAAAATGACAGGCAAGACCCAGCATGGACTTGGGATGGAATGAGTAGCAAGCAGCTTGTAGAGTGCAGCAGAAACAAATTGACATTACTGTGCTTGCCTTCAACACTGAGCTGGATGGCAATTTCTGACTCCTGAATTTCCATTCCTGACTAAACACATCCTTGGATGTTTTTAGTACATGGATCAGAGGTTCAAATTCTAGCCTGAACTTCTAGAAATGGAAATTTGTCCAGGCCAATGTTTCTCTTAAATCTTTCATTTTACATTAGTTACTAAGGAAGGTGTAACTCGTTTGTGTGTCATGTAATTGGTTTCTGCTACTGTGGAATCACTGCACTACTGGCAACAAGTGCCCTCCTGAAGTTTTTTGCATTTATGTGTTTCAGAAATTCTTTCTGTAAATTACACTTTATTACAGTATATAGCCCTTTGGAGTACCTAGATATTTATGTCAGATTACATTGAATGTCATTATAACAAGAGGATCACTTAAGGGATACACTGTAAATCAAAAAAAAACCCACATTAAAAACCTGCTGCTGTTATACCAAGTCCCCAGTGATACAATTTTCCATATGCTAATGGTGCATTATAAATCAATGCAGAAGCAGTCCCTTAAAATAAGCATATGCTCCCCCTCATTTCTTGTATCAAGTCTCACAATATTTTCAGTTTAACTTGTTGCCTAACTACTAGCACACCTGGGTAATGCTGTTCCCAGGCAACAGTGTATAAGCACAACAAGAATAAAGCAATGGAAATTTCAATGCACTGTTTTAGTAGAAGCCTTCTGAGAAGGAGAGGGTAATCATGAATGTAAGGTATTCAAACCACAGAACTCAAGGCATTAATAGAACTTAATCCTGAAGAGGATAAAACCTTAGGAAAAGATCAAAGAGAAAATAAAACCAATTATGAGAACATTACAGTTAAAAATAGCTAATAGAGCACCTGTTTTCATGAAGATATGTAAATATGTGGAAGAGAGACCATGCGTCATCTTAGAAACCTACCAAGACTACCAGTATAAACCAGTGTTTACTCAGGAGTGACTGTGAACTCTTTTCTGTGGGCTTCCAGAGCTGTCAGGAGTGCCTGGACAATTGCTGCAGCTCAGAGCTGCTGAGCTGTGCCAGGACTGTGGGCTGAGGAGCCCTCTGAGGCCGAGGAGAATTTTGGCCTCTAACAGATGTCCTGAAATTTGTCTATGTCTAAGGAGATCAAGAGACTAAAAAGGCTGAACTTCTTACCCACTCCATCCTCTGCAATTTGGGGAAAGCTTGAAGCATTGTTTCCAAATAAGCAGCAAAAGCATGGAGGATGGTACTCCTGTGCTAAGAACAAACATGGAAGAAGGCCTGGGTTTAAAACCTAAGTCCTTAGGCTTAGATTTAGGCAGAAATCCTAAGGCAGCTGTGGGGCAGGGGTTGGGGGAGTTGAGGTGCTGGAGAAAGGGAAAAAAACATCCCTCTTACCACATGATTAGTTCCATCTGTGTCTCTCTAGCTTTGTATACTCTTCAGTCTTGCAGTGTGGTGAAAGCACGTAAAGTCTGAGTTCCTGAAAGAGGTCGGCATCGATGCTGTGCACAAAACTCACACTCTGACATAGAGTTAATACCTCCAGATTCTACTTTAGGATTAAAATTTGGAATGAGGAGCCCATCCTTAGTAGTACAATTTCCTTGCTGTGTATATTTACACAAATCTATGATGTGCCTTAGAGAGACAGCTATGTCTAGTTCAATTAAGTAAGCCAAATCATTCAGTTATGAATCACAACTGAACTTATCTCATCAGTGACCTCACCAAGTCACTTTGTAGCTCCTTTGAAGTCCAAGGAGCATCAAGAAATATTCTGCTCTCTCCTAATGCTGGCAGTGGTTCCCACCAAGCAAGCTGTAGAATGGATATATGTTCTTGTAGTGTAGCCTGTTGGACTGCAGTGCCTTAGGAAGGGAACAGGCTGTGGGACAGCTCTGTGGCACATCAGGTGGGAGCCACAAGTGACCCTGTAGAAAGGCATGTGCCACCTGGCAAGGGATTTGAGTGTAAGGTGTCAGGGCCAAGACTACTAAGATGAAGTTGGATGAGGTTGCCACATTGAGGGAGCAGAACTGTACATGTGACTCTCAACAGAGTGTGGGGAGCCAGGCTAGTTGATAGGAAAAAGGAGCAAAATACGGGAGAATTGCTTAAATACAAGGTACTGGGTATGATGGTCTAACTGTAACTGGATCAGCACACAGAATACAGTGTAAGGCAGCATCCTTCTGGCTGCAAATGGGAGAGGAAGAGGAGGGAAGTGCCAACTTTGAAACCTTCCAAGCCGTGAAGAGAAGGAGTTTTTCTTGAGCTAAAATGTCAATTAATCACTGAAATTGCCAGAAAACTGTAAAAGGACAAACATTTGTTATGCTGTCATGTTGCAACACTGTAACAGAAGTGGACACCTTTTAAAAAAGTATTTTAAAAAGTCTTTTTCATTTCCTATTAATATATTTTAGTGCACTGTGATTTAAATACATATATTATTAACTATTTAATATTAATATTAATATTAATTATTAATTATTTAAATACATAAATAACCTAGGGATCTTGGTGGACAACAAGCTGTTCATGAGCCAGCAGTGTGTCCCTGTGGCCAAGAAGGCCTGGTGTACATTAGGAAGAGGACTGCCAGCAGGTCAAGGGCTCTTCAGTACAATGGGAGACATTTGAGCAGTCCAGCGGTGGGCTACAAAAGTGATTAAGGGACTGGGGTAACTCTCTTATGAAGAAAGGCTGAGGGAGCCGGGCACGTTCAGCCTCAAGAAGAGACAAATAAGAGGGGCCCTTATCAATGTCTATCAGTATCTGAAGGGAGGATGATGCCAGGGTCTGCTCAGTGGTGCCAAGCAATAGGACAAGAGGCAACAAGCAGAGACTGATGTCCGGGAAGTTCCACCAGAACATAAGGAAGAACTTCTTTACTGTGTGGGCGACTGAGCCCTGGAACAGGCTGCCCGGAGAGGTTGTGGGGTCCCTCTCACTGGAGATATTCAAAAACCATCTGGATGCAAATCTGTCCCATGTGCTCTGGGATGACCCTGCTTGAGCAGGGAGGTTGGACCAGATGACCCACTGTGGTCCTTTCCAACATGACCCAATCTGTAATTCTGTAAATTAGCAAGAGAACGTCTGCCCCCAGAAGTCCAGATAACTGGGCTATTCTTACTGATAATAACACTGAGCAGTAAGATTTGCTACCATTAAAATGCAGATATATGGCAAAACATAAAATTTTCCGAGGTGGATTAAGTTACTCTTAATCTTAGCAAGGCTTTTCTTGTATTTTGCAAGGGATTTCTGTAAGTTACTTACCGGAAGACTCAAAAATTCATTAAAGAAATCCACAAGCATATCATCTGTGGCTAAGCATTCTTCCTATAGAGAGATAAAACCACAAAGCATGGCTTGTAATAATCTGCACTAATATTTAAATGCACTATTGCCTCAAACAATATTTGTTTCTATGAGATATGACATGGAAGATTTTGCAAAATATTATTTCCCATTTTTGAGAATATAGTCATTGCATCACTGTTATATTCTAGCCACTGCACACTGCTAAGGTCCTTAGCAATTTAAAATGCACACATGAAGAGGTAAATCCTTTACAAATGAATTTACAGATAAAGCCTTCATAAACCAAACAGCTTCTAGATGCTGAAACTTTTGAAAAAATGTGCATAAGCTACCAATCCAGAAATTCCCCACATTGTACCTTTCTCTCTTGCACTTGGGAAGAAGGGAGTATAATATTTCACCAGGGCCACCTTCTGCTCTCACCCTGCTGCTTGGGGATATTTGGGGACTAAAAGGGAGTAAAATAACCTACAATTTGGCTCAGCAAGCAAGCAGTGTATGCCATACTTTGAATCTGACAGAACTGGAAGGCTTGCTTGTCACCCTGGTTTTTTAAGATTTTCTAGGCCTTCTGATGTTGACATTCTTGTGGTGAACTTTCTCAGACACTTTCTGTAAATAACTGATTGTTTTGTCTTCTTTTTTGGAGGAGGAGAAAGTTGATGGACTGTTGGTTTGACCAGTGTCATTGGAGAGGTGTCACTGTCACCCTCCAATCCACTGTCACTTTCGGAAAACTATAAATATTGGAGTCAGAAAATAAACTTCCTCTTTCTTCCTTCACCTTGAGAATGGTAGTGTGCTTGTGTTCTTTCGTGTCCGATAGTGACACTTGCTAACATGACACAAAAACTGTAGACTAGAAGTTGAATATTTTTGCTGTTGACAAATCCAAAAGTATGGCTCCAAGTCTTACTTTTACTGACTCAGTATCTCCACCATCCCCATTTCAATTCAACAGAGAGTAAAACTAGAACATTATTCCACTGGTCTTCAGATATGTGCCTTCAGTATAATGAAGACAATATTTAATAGTTTCATTTTCCTGAATATTCTATAAGTTCAGCCTCGCAAGGCAAGGAGAATGAACTTAAATGTAATGTATTTGCCAATAGCAGCAAAGGTGTTGCAACACAAATCTTTATTCTCTTTCTGAAGTTGATATTGAACTGTGCTGGTGAGGAATAGCATTAAAGAGAGGTTATGCACAGGGTACAGGCAGGCAGTATCTTGATCCAAACTCCAGTGGTCTAACATAAATGCAGATAGCTTGTGCTCAGATAAGGAAGAAATCTGAGATAACATGCATGACTAGACCTGATGGTGTTTGTCCGGCCCTAGTCTGCCAGCACTTATTCCTTAGCACTTGTGGTTGCTGTGGTGGCTAATACAGCACAGGCAAGGTAGCCCAAGATCATTCCTGGAAAATGCCGCCAGTGCTGAAAGCAAGGCTTTCATGCCTTATGCAGATCACAGGCCCATGGTCCAATGCAACTGCAGTGCCATGGACCTAGAGATGTTTGGGCACTGCTTAAATAGGGGAATTTACCAACATGTCTAACCCATTTTGAAATTAACAGAGAATCCTCTTACTAATGTCAATAGGCAATCAAATCCAGAAATATCAATTCTGCAAGTGTTAACACAATTAGGAAAGGAAATTAATTAGAAACAAGCTATAGTCAGCTTCATGTTTGGTTTGACACTGACAAGGATGAATCTAGAGATAGGACTAAATATGATAATACATGATGAAAATATTGTTTCAAATGACTTATTAAAAAAAATCATTTTATTATTGGCTGAAGTATAAGCTCTTTAGGAATATGGAGGTGACATGTTTTTAATTTCCCAAGGATATAATTCTCTGTAGTCCCATAAAACAGAAAGAAATGTAAACACAGTGGTTGATTAACAGATAAAACACTTATGATATTATTAATGTGTGTTTTATTATTTACTGCATCTACACATTATATACTTTCCTCTGGTTTTTGGAGAGTTTTTTGTAGACAGCCTTATTTTCATTTGAAGTCAGTTGCACTTTCTTATGTGCACATTATAGGTTAGGGAGTTGCATGTACAATCCTATAGCTTAGAAATTTTGTGCCAGAAAGCATTTGGTTCCATTTCTTTCCATGCCATTTCTCCTGCAGCACAGTCTAAATTATTACTAGAAAAAGCTGCCTTAGAATTGCAACTGAAGGTTAAGGTGTGCTAAAAATTGTCCAAAACTTGTGCTTTTGTTGGTTCTCTTTATGGTAATAAACACTATAAATAAAACAGCATCTAGATATTCCCAAAAGCAATATCTACACATTTATACTTTAAAATATATGGGAAGTGCCCAAAAGGCACTAAGTTACAAAGGCATCCAAAACAGGGAAAAGGCAAACATCACCTGAGCTGTAACAGTAAACATGTCATTTCTTATGAGGTAACAGACAAACATATATACCTTTCAAACAAGATGAAAAACATCAGGGAAATCCTACAATGAGCTATGAGCAAAGGGCAAAAAAGGCAAAGTAAGGAAATTGTTAAACCTGTCATGTTGAATCTTCCAGTTGTGTGTTTCCTTCCTTCATCCTAATTCACTTTCATTTCCATCTTTATTCTCCATAGCCTTCTGTTACTTTTTTTCTAATTATTTTCAAACTAAGTATTTTGTCTGACAAAATTTTAAGAAATTGCCCAGTAATCTACACTTACAAAACAAGAAATGAGAAAACAATGGTTTCCAAAATGGTTTTTTGCCTTTTTTGCCCCATAGCTGCATGATGAAAATAATGGCCAAGACTTATAACAATACTTACTAACATTTCTTCTGTTATACACGGAGGTTCTGAAAAGAAGATATTAAATATCATATGTTATCCAAGCAGTACAGTTAATCTGGTTCAACTACAATACAACAAAAAGCAGTGAGGCAAGACAACCCTCCTGGGTATTTCAAAATAAAATAACTTGGTCTGAAGAAATAAAATAAACTAAGAACATGCTGTAATGTTGACCCATGCATGAAAAGATTAAATATCACAAGAATTATTTAAATAAAAATCAAGTATTATTTAAATATATTATTTCTTATACATATCAGTTAACTTCATGTCACCTTTCCTCTGCAAAACAGATAACTAGAAGCTTGGTGGTTTAATGAAAATACACATTTGTGTGAGACTCAAAGATTTGAACAGTAAATATTACAAATCATGTGATAAAATTAAGAAGATCTAACTGTGGTCCCGAATAGTCAACTCTCCTTCATTCTAGAATATTGTGACTTTAATGATGCCGTTTGAGGGGGATAAGGTTCTCTCTTCGGAGTGATGAGTTCTGCCGGGCAGGTTTACACACGGCAGTTCAAAATGCCCGTCTTTTGTGCCACCGCCTGTGCACCTGAGGCCGCCACCGTGGGGCCCGAGCCCCGTGCGACACGGAGGCGGCCCAGCCCTGCGGGGACAGTGCCACGTACCGGTGGTGAGCCTCTTGGAGCGCATCCTGCCTCCAAGGCCGCGCCTGCCCCGGACAGATCCCGGGGAGCGGCGGGAGCAGCTCCTGCCCAGGTGAGATCCCGGCGAGCGGCGGGAGCGGCTCCTGCCCCGGTGAGATCCCGGCGAGCGGCTCCTGCCCAGGTGAGATCCCGGCGAGCGGCTCCTGCCCCGGTGAATCCCGGCGAGCGGACGGAGCAGCGCCGGGGCCGCCGGGCCCGGCCGGGGCCTGTGGCCGCCGCGCCGTTGCCATGGCGCTGCAAACACCCGGGCAGTGCCCGCCCGGCGCCGCGCTCCCTCAGGGAGGATAGTCCCGAAGGAAATTCCGGAGAAGCAGGAATCTGAGGGTGCTTATAGCCAGAAATGAAACTAAGCGCTCCCAGAATGTTCGTTTCTGCCTTGGCTCCAGCATGGAAGAAAAGGTCACGTTTCTGGTGGGGTCGGCGAAAGCTGTGCGCAAAGAAGGAATTCAGGGTCCTGTATGAGGATTTCAGAGGGATTTAGGTGTTTCACAACTGGGATCTGAAAACCATCCTATCTAGGAAGTATCTTATCCTAGAACTGCATAAATCCTTCAGGATTTTTTGGCATGAAAGTTCACGCGAAGTTTCTCTGCTGCTGCTTGTTTCCAGACCAGCACTGCTTTTAGTAGCTTGGCAAAAATCCCACTGGGATGAGTTGTACAAAATGTCATGGATGCAGGGTACATGAAGGGCTCCTTTGAGAAGCCTAATCCATCAGCCAGGCTCTGGAAGTGCCCAAAAGGCACTAAGACCTTGCCATTCCCAGAAAACTGTCATTTGTGTCCCCTTTCACAGAGCAGAGTAGTATATCCAGCTCTAACACTTAATGGTGAAAAAAAAGTTTTATTTTAACTCATACATTACTTTGGTGGAATCCATGGTAAGTAAAAATAGAACAAATGTACATGCCTGGGGACTGCAGCCTAAAGTCCAGAACCTGATGAGTGTTAATAATGAACAAGCAGCAAATCTGTTACCATAGAGGCAGGGAAAATGGCTTCATCTCCTAGAAGCACATGATATTTGGCACCCACTACTCCAGATGTGCATTCCCACTCTGGGGGATGCCTACCTAAACACAATCACTGGTCTAGTTGCTAAATGCCAGATTAATACTTCTTCCAATTATCTTAATGGAATATTGTTAGCTCTGTGATTAGCTTTTAAGGGTGGTTTGGGGGAATGGGGTGTCCCTTAAGGGGACAGTAGTATTTCCAAAGGCCTAGAAGATAAGCTGAATAATGTGTTCTTCAAGATACACATTTCAGGCAAATGTTTCATATATATATATATATATATGTATATATCTGAAGAGCATATTCAACAGAAGTAAAGAATAAAATATGAAGATTCAGATAAGTTGCCTGTGGACAATTTAAATATCAGTATTCTGATGAAGTATTAACTGTTCTTACATTCTCTGTATGCAGACTATTCAATGAGACATGAAAAATATTAAGTTAACATTGAATTTCCTAGTGCTGTGTATCAGGACATATTCTATTGTCACTCTGAAATATTTCAAATAAGTATACTTAATGTAAGAGAAATTTACTATATGTAAGAGAAAAATGCATAACAGCCCATAAAATGAAAAGTTACACCTTTCCAACAGGTAGAAGAATTGCACTTCATTGTATTATGGGCCTAGATTGTCTCATAACCAGACTACTTAATATGATTTTAAATGTTTAACCTAATGTTCATTCCATTCATTTTACCCCTGTCCCTCTTCCTGATGTAAGTATAAACATAGTCTGCAGTGTATAACTTTCTCCTAAACTTCCCTAATTGCTTGCAACTTTTGAAGAAAAAACAAAAGAAACATTATGAATGACCCTTTTTAAAAAAAAATAGAAGTGGAAGGTACAAGACAGCTCAGAAACAACTGAAGTTTGGAAGTGAGTCAATTAATAAAAATAAAATTTTAAAAGGTCCTTTTCCTATCCTTCTGCCATTAGCTATGTTTTGACACAGAACTCTTAGGTCTTTGTGCTGTTTCAACATGCTTCAAAGGTTACATTTAGGATTAAGCTCATCAGAAAATATACATTGTACTCTCTCATGGAGAATCTATCAGCAGTCATCACTTTTTCATTATCTGAGTTAACAATACACATTTAGATCAAATACCTTGTGTGTGTGTGCATTCCATTCCTGATTTTACATTGCCAGTTAGAAGTTCACCAGCTAGTAAAGCTGAGATATAAAGATCAAGTTCATTTTCCTTTTTCCCATTTTTCTTTCCATGCTCTTAATTTATTTTAATTTTTATTATTATTTAGCTTAGCAGACCTGCAGGCCTACAGGATGTTTCATAAATATAGTCAAAGCTGTGATCTATCCCAAAAAGCATCTTACCCTGTAGTAAAGATGAATGGCTAGATACGATGGGGAATAAGTTCTAAAACAGGAGATACCCATAAAATATAGGACAAAATAAAGAAAAAACACTAAAAGTAGGCTTAAAATTGGTAGAAATTTTAGAAAATGGTGATCTGTCAGAAGACCATCAAAGGAAGAAGCTGCACTGCAAGACAAATGGAAGGAAAACATTGATTGGTCCACTTCATACCTGCTGGCATTTCCCTCCTCGGCTTATTTCATTTGGAGAGCTGAACTTTCAGTCAAAATTTTAATCTGTTCTCCACAAATTTCTGGAATTTATGTCTGTCAGGGTAAGGATTTCAATGTATTGCCCAGGCAAAACATCAAAACTGCTGAGACAGGTTTGCCCACAAAGAACCACACATATAAACTATGCCAGCTTGCTGGACTGAACAAGCTTCCTTGGGACTCAGGTACAGACAAAACATAAAGAGGATTGCTTTACTAAATCCAAATGTACACTTGTGTTTGTAGGTGCTAACCTGTGCTTGATTCCTGGCAGTGGTCATAGTGAAGTCATGAATTTTCACGTAAATAATTATGCATTCAAAAGATAGCAAATACTCATAACAAAAATGCAGATACAGCTCTAGAGAGATACTCAGGGACAGCTATTGATTTTTCATAGAAACCCCCCCTCTCAGATATAAGTGGGCATTTCTTGCTGTGATACCTTTAATACCTAAAAATTTGTTACAGAAGTCTGACTTCAGTTGAATATAACTACAGATTCTTTTTCAGATGATTACCAGGGAGATTTCAGTTTTGCATCTGGTAGCTGCAATCGCATACACTGAAAACAGGTGCTAGGAAACCTATTTAAATATTGACTGCGTAAGTGCCAAAGTGGGAGTCAGATCGCAAGAAAGAAGCACAAGTCCAGTGTCAGATAGCTGGCCCTTAAATGCCTTAAATTATTCTGTTGGCAAAAACACAGAGGCTGCCTGTGGTGATGGTACAGCCTCTGTGTTGAATCTGATAGTCCCAGTTTACAGGCACAGTTTAATGCAATTCTGTGGCTGTCAGAAAAAATTAGTGCAAACACCTGAGGAAACTGTTATTGGAAATAGCAGTCAAAAGAATTTGAAAAGGAGAGAAATAATATTCCTGAAGATAGTCTAGGTTAAAAGCAAAAAAGCAAGTGGTTAAGAATAAATTTGGAGAGGTCAATAGCATCCTGGCCAGATCAGAAACAATGTGGGCAGAAGGACCAGCACAGTGATTGTCCCTCTGTACTGAGCACTGATGAGGCTGCGCCTCAAGTGCTGTGTCCAGTTCTGAGCCACTCACTACAAGGACATTGAAGTGCTGGAGAGTGTCCAGAGAAGGGCAGTGGAGCTGGGGAATGGTTTAGAGCACAAGTCCTGTGAGGAGCAGCTGAGAGTGCTGGAGTTGTTTAGCCTTAAGCGAAGGAAGCTCAGGGGAAGTTTTATCACTCTCTACAACTACCTGAATGGTGGCTGTATGTATGAGCTGGGGGTCAGTCTCTTCTGCCAGATATCAGGCAATAGAACAAGAGGAAACAGCCTTAAGTTGTACCAGAGGAGTTTTAGATTGGCTATTAGGAAAATATTCTTCACCAAAAGGATTGTCAAGCACTGGAACAGGCTACACAGAAAAGTGGTTGAATCACTATCCCTGAAGGTATTTAAGGGACTTCTGATGTGTCGCTTAGGGACACGGTTTAGTGGTGGACTTTGCAGTGCCAGGTTAATGGCTGGACTCAATGATCTTAGTGGGCTTTTTCAACCTAAACAATTCTATTATTCCAGAAACAGTAAAGGAAGAAATGGAACTTAGCTTGGGGCTATCAACATTAGAAACCTTTAACTGGAGGAGACTTTCAGAGGGAAGTCCAAAGAGCTTTACCTCTACAGAAGTCTTTATTTGGATAGTCACTGGAGAATACTTCTTGACTTATCCATGTTGCCAACAGCCCAAGGATTCCTATAACAATCCTATTCTATCAGGACAATATAGAGGTGTCTTATCAAATTTAAAGGCCTTACGTAAGGTTTGACTTCCACTTGCTTAATATGGGTCTTGAAAAACATTAGGGGGATACAGAGACATGCCTGAACCAGAATTTGGAAGGAACTGCTTAGCAATTTGTGATATACATTTGTACTCTTACTACATCCTACATGCCAAGTAGTGTGTATGCCTCCTGCATACACACCTGCAGTCATCTGAGGTCTTTATAAATTTCTATTATTGTTTTAAGGCATAACTCCCAGAGCTTCAGGAGAATTTCACACTACCTTTCCTAATTTTGGAAAGGAGTATTAACACTTAATTGAAAAAGCTATTTAGCAAGATTATGAAATGAAATTATTAGAAATAAAAAGAGAAATAGAGAAATTATTTAGAAATTATTATTAGAAATAAAGTAATTCTGCAAAGACAGAAGGAAAATCAGGAAAGAATTACTAGAGCCAGAACTATCAAACCATGTACAAGATAGAAACATCTACAGCAAGGCAGAGAGAATTTTTTGCTAGCAGCCCTACTAGAGTTAATGTAGCATATCTTTCAGCTGAAACATAATACAGATCAGAAGAAACTGTGACAGTTATTTCTCACAGAGATTTCACTGTCATGGGATGTATTCAAAGTTTTGGCACTGTGTACAAAAGATTGCATTGTTATTGTCTATTATCTATTTTCTATATAGATAAACTGGAAACGTGGTTTGTAATACATTTTGGCTGTGCTAACTTAAGCTTTTCCAACGTACAACCACTTCCTAGTTGCGCAAGTAGATTTCATGACTTTTTTTCTAGGGTTACTCACAGCTTGGTTTATGACAGGTCAGTTTCTTGATCATGGCTTAACAGGTATTCCAGTCCACCAAAGGTCCAATGCAAGAGGCATAATGAAGACACTCCAGCAGATAGCAATTGCATAGACAGTAATGTCAAATGTCCTTTAGCAGGTCATCTCCTGGCAGCAGGTGTCAAATACCAACAAGAAACACTAGATGCATGCATGTCTTCCCTGTCTTGCTATCAAGCAGGTGTAAACAGCAGCCTCCAAACCCAGGATTCCCCAGCTGAGTTAACCAAGTGAAATACTACTTTTATTGCATTAAGTCTGGATAGCAACAGTGCTGTTTGAGATAAAACATCTCACTGACCACCAGTTCCCATATTTTTGTTACATTGCTGTGGCTGCTGTAGAGGTCTATAATGAAATAGTCTGGGAGACTGATCAAGCAGAAAAAAAGAATTAGGAGAAAAAAAAAATATTTTGTGTTCCTCCACTTCAAGAACACAGCAGTGTCTACTCAGCAGGTTCTGAGAATTATATGAGAATCCATAACTATAAGTGCTCCTTAAGATTTCAATAATGCTTCAGAAAAGTATCCAAAAATTACATTCATCTTATTTTGTAGGTTTTTTGCTTTCCTAAGTACCTATTGCTCTTCTAGACTCCAGGAGTACCTAGTTGAAAAATAAAGAATGCTTTAAGTTACTAAATTCTCACCCAGTCTTCATTCAACAGACTAAAAATAAAATTAAATTAAAATGCTGTCTGTCGTTCTGACATTGTTTCAAATATGTTACATGGGAATATTTAGACTTTTCCAATTTCAGTGTAAAAAAGTTAATGTATTCCCTTTTTTGTTTACTAAAGCCTTAGAACATCAATTAAGTATGAATAAAATGCATACAATGTTTTTCCTCCAGTCATTTAAAAATCATGATAGAGGAGGCACTTTTATTCATACTTCATAAAACCATATTGGATTTTATTATCAAATATATTTTCTGTACTTGAGGAATAAAGTCCAGAGTTTGCGCCTTCTGAAACTACGAATTCTCAAATGTTTCAACTGCAACACTTGCATGAAAGAGTTATGTTTTCTACTCTGGACTGGCATGGAGACCGCTGGATAATCCACGTTCGTGGCTGTGAGAGGACCTGAGCCAGGAGGCACTGTTCAGGCCAGTCTGTAATTCCACGATCTTGCTTGGTTGCTGTAGCAGCTGGCTGTGGGCCTAGCACAGCTTCACCTTGTAAAGGAGGCCCTGGAGAAGTAATACCTGGGAATTGCTTCCCAGGATGCCCACTCCTCTTGTAGGTTTTGGTACACAGCTCCTGGGGGCAGGAATTATGGCCAGCACTGCTTTAAGCCATTCAAAATATTTTGCATTTGTAACGTTGAGTTAATGTGTATGGGTTAAAGAGGGAAGGAAAATTAGAGTTCTGTTGTGTAAGAAAAACCTTTGGTGCCCCCTTGTGGTATTTTATTATCAGCATTTGAAATTAAGGACTATTTTCAGGGAGGAAAGCAGTTCAACATTAGGATAGTTTCACATTTAAGTTAATTGAGCAAAGCATTTCAAGAATTAGTTTGTTTTACTGGTATCCATTCTGTGTTCTATGACACTCTCCCTGGACTACTTTATGAAAATTATTTAAACAAAGGAAAAATCCAGAACAGGAACTTACACAGTGTCCCAGTGAGTATTTCTGTTTGGAGCAGAAAATAGGACTCATTGTACTTTCTCACATTATGCCTATTTGGGATGCAGAGTCTTGAACATTTTCTTAACAGAAACACTTCCAGCAGAAATGCTGAAAGGTAACTGCATCCCAGTAACAGGTTTTGTACATCACAACAGAGTACACAAGGGCAAAAGCATAAAGGAAAATGAAGACTGAAATTGCAACATTTATGAGAGTGCTGCTTTTGTACAAATCTTTTCAAAAGAGGAGAGAATGTTTGCAACACAAGCAGAACTAATTTTTAAAAGCCAAAAATCTTGCTATGGCCATCTTCAGAGCATCTAATCTACCAAAATGTGCACCAGGAAAATGTGATGTATTCAAACCAGAGGAAAATTTCATTTTGTAGCTCAGTGGTCTAAATATAGGTCGGGTACTGTGTTACTGAGTCCTAGCAGAACAAAGCACTTGTAGGAGATGTGTTCTTCAGGCCTCTAATATTATATTACACCCAGATAATGAGTTGGCTGTTAAAAGAATTAATTTTCTGCTTTAAGCAAAATACCAAGAGAAACATTCAATCCACTCCTATGATACAGATTCATTTTGAATTTACAGGGTAATTTGCATTAGTGGTTGTATTGCATGTGCAATAAATATGACTTGCTTGGTTTCTAATGATGATAATAGTCCTCTTTGTATTACTATAAGAATTGAATCCATCATTGTCATATCCATCCTCACGGACAGGTCCCGTGATGGTTCCTAACTTTAGTGTCTGCTCACTGAACATGAGAGAAGAGTACTCCATTTAGAAACCTGCAGCACTTTAGGATGATAATTAACATTTTTGCTAAAGTGGAAGACTGCTGCACAACTGCTGAGTATCTCAGCAATAATCTTGCAGCTCCAAAAACTTTCACCAAACATTACTATATTTATCTCGGGTACTACTGCTTCCCAACTAGCTGTCCCTCTTTTCCCAGTTACTATCCTCCTACCACTTCAGCTGGTTCTAGTCATGACACAGTATCTAAGTTTAAGTAGTTTATGGAAATAGGTTTTTCGCTCTAAGTCCAGAGTGAAAAGCATCAGCTGAAATACATGCATGGTTTCCACATCCCATTTGCCTACAGAGAGGTTAAATGGGCCTGCATAATTAAGATATAAGCACTGTTGCAGAATTGCTTTCAGAATGAGTGTTAAAGCACAGAGGGGGAAAATTAGAGGGGCTTTTAACACTTGAATCCAGTCTTCAAGTCAAAAGTCTACTTTCACATGAAACTTTGAGTGTTTGACACTGCTTGTAAGTTCATTTAAAATGTCATGCCATCAATATTTTCAGCTGAAGGGCTGGTTTCATTACTACTCATCCATTAGCACCCAGCTCAATAAGGTCTTACTAGCATTTAGGCTTCCGACAAGTCTGGGTAAGTTCTAACACTCTCTAGAAGCTTATCAAAGAGAAAAAATGTGTTAATTCTTTTTTTAATGAGTATTTCAACTAATCAGAGTTCAGAAAATAAGAAAGTGAAAACAAGCTTTGTTTTTGTTTAACTAAAATTAAGCACATCATTTCCAAAAAGCAGTCAGGTTCTGCTGCGGCATCTGACAAGTGGTAACAGAAACTGCTAGATATTTTGCATCAATAATCCCATAAGATTCAGCACAGACAAAAAATTTGCACCTGTAAAAATAAAATCACATCAAATACTAAATCATTACAAGACTAAAGCAGAGAAAGAAAAAAGCCTGAAGCTTAGAAGAACAAAGTATGAGATGACACATTTAAAGTTCAGTAGAATTTTATGGAAAAAAATTTGGATCTTTCCAAAATTTGTGAGAAGAATATGGGAGTACTACACCAAGTGACTGAACTGTGACTGTGCAGAAGACCTATACAAGAAATGCTTATCTTAGTATACATTAGTCAAAGTATTTCTTGTAGAGAAAAGAAAGCTATAATATTATTCTAGTTCTTGAGGAGGTTTCACTTGGGATACTGGTTGGATTGAATCAAATAACAGATTCCAGTAGAAACAGTGAGGAGTGAGGAGTTGTTAGACACAGCATTTGTTGTTGGATTGTCTTAAGAGATGAGAGTAAATTCTGAGGATTTCTGTCAGTGAAAGGACATTCATAATATTGGGGAAGTCTAAGGGAAGGATTAGATATACAGAAAAGCTATTTTAATAGCAGTGCTAAAAAAAGGCAACAGGTTAAGTGACTAGTAGAGCAATCTGGAGTAGGTCACCAACATGGTAATGGGACTGTATTCTAACCAGTTTTAAGACAGAATTTGATGAGTTGACATAAGAGCTTGGCACTAGATTCCAGGAGTTCCTTTCTAATCTGACACTGCTGTATTTCTTCATGTGCCTATGAAAACAGAAATAAATTACTTCTTGTATTAAAATCAATCAGCATGGCCTCAATTGCCTAAGGTATTTCAAAGAGTAACCAATACATGGAATAGGAAAATGATCTGACATATGGTGTTGAGTTACTTAATGACCAATTTTTTTATCATTTTTGGCTAGTTAGTGATAAAACATACTAATATTCCCTAGTCTATAAACAATTCAAAGATTTATAACCATTTTTGCCTAAGCTCTTCCATACTTGTCACCAAGGAAAGAATGATCAGAGACTTAAGTAATTTCAATTTCCTTCTCACAAACCACTTGAGGTTTATGGTTGCTGCTCCAAAAAAAAGATTTATGAAGTAAAATTCTTGCAGCAACATCTGTCAGCAGCAAAAGGTTACTTCCAATAATTCTATTTTGGAATTTAAACCCACAGCTCTGGCTCAAACCATCATGGTCAAAAAACTAAATTCATTCCCTGGGCATTTGTAGGCAATGCCACTCCTCCCACTATATAGATCATGTCTGTCTGAAGGGAAATGAGGATTGCAAAAATAAAATTTACAGCAGCCCAATACTAACCCAAATATTATCTTGAACATTATCCCCATGTTCCAGAGGGAAAGACAATTCACTCCTCCCTTTCCAAATATCTGTTGTCAGTTTTAAGAAGAAATCTTGAGCTGGAGAATAACTGTGGGTAGGACATTTTAGAATGATGCCTCAGATTTTAGCTTTTATATTTTTCAGAGTCTATGCTGCTTTAGCATGTGGGTCTGGGCTTCATATTAGTGCTTAGCAAGCTCTCTTCACAGAGTAGGTAGACAAAACAATTCCTTCTCTAGCTGGGGACCCAAGGACAGCTGATCGAGATCTCAGGCCCAAGAGCATAAACAACAGTGGACTGAAGAGAGAAAAACAAAAAGGATGGGATTTCATGGGCTAAAGCTGTAATTGGACAATTAACTCCAATATGCTAATGGACCAAAAGTGTGAGAGACCCCATGACCGGTCACCCATTTTGGGTTCATCTTGGGTGTAGCCCTGGCTGGGCTCTTGTGCTGCCCAAGGTGGATCTGTTGATGCCTCCTAATCAGTACCTACTTTATTCTTTAGCTCCATGTAGTCTCTGTTCTGAGTCAGCCTACACAAGGCATCAGGAATACTCTTGATCATTGTCATTTCTACTCCAGGAGTACTTTTGTATCCTTCTTCTCTGTGCTAGCCCTCAGGTCTCCAAGAATTAATTTAGCCAGTAGAGAAAGAAACATGAATTCCTACTTGTAAGCTGTTTTCTGTTTGAGTTTTTGTTTTGTTGGAAGAGAGGTGGGGTGGGGGGGTCATTTTCAGGGTTTAGGGGTGGTGTTTGTGTGCTGGGGTGGATTGTTTGGTTTTGTGTTGGATGTCTGTTTTTTTTATCGAGAACTTAGGTTCTCTTTTGCTGTTTCATCAAAATCCAGACTTATACAGCTTTGTGATATGTGATGGAGACTAATTGAGAGATACAGTATAGAGGAAAAAAGCATACTAACAGGGACTCTTTACTGCCACTCTCCTGCCCCCAATACTTAATTTCTGTCAATAAAGCAATCCTATAATGAAAGTGTTTTGATTCCTTTCACCCAATTATTAGAGACTATTAGATAGCTATCATATACCTTGTGTTCTATTAATGTGTAGGTAAAGAATAACATATCACTACTTTATTTCTCCCTTGTGTCAAGGAATAAAGCTGATTTTATTTTAAAAGAATTTTTTTTTAAATTATCACTGTCTTAGAGAATACATTTACACAGAGATGGGAAGTCCAGCTTCTCACTTCCCCCACCTCTGATAAAGCAGTGATGACCACAGAGAACACATTTCACTCAGACAGCACAGCACAGATTACTTTTGTAATCACCAGATTACATTTGTGATAGACCCCACTGAGCAAGAGATGTGTCAGGAGGACATTTTTGTGAGATGGATCTAGAAGGAAAAAAACCCCAAGAAACTTCTAAGTACACCAAAAGAAGAGAAAAATATTTTAAATTGTGAAAGAGGACTTTTTTTTTTCCTTTCAAACTTCTCCTTGTTGAACAGCTGCTGTAGACATCAAAAATACCACCTTTAAAAACAAAAAATGCCTGTACCAGAACCAATTTACTCTATCCTCTATAAGCTTTGGAAAAGCTCACAGACTCATTACCAAATTTTTTTCAAATGGAAAAGACATTTAATAAGTGATTCTTAAACGGAGGACTGAGTTCCTGTATGGCTTTCCACTCAAGGGTACCTATTTCAGTAATACTTTCAGAACTACTGAACCCCATGCATTCCTGGATTGTGCTGCAACACTCCACAGCAAAAGGTGAGCTAGATACTCTCACTGCCTATCATAACTTTCCAATAATTTTCAAGAACTCATTTAAAGCTTTTTTTTTTTAAACTGAGACATTTAGAGATATTGGTATTTAGCAAAGGTAACATGCAGTGATGACAATAGCAGTCTGAAGGGTTATGACATGCAGTACTTATTCTGCATTGTGTTTACTACCATCCCCTACTTTATTTGGTAATTCAACAGCAAGAAACAAAACTAATCCAAATTTTTATAAAGATAAATAACATATATTCAGATTCTTGTGTAATAGAACTTCCCATCTAGAAAGCTGTTCATTTTAACCTTTAATAGAAAGTATTAAGCATTTCTAAAAAAGTATAGTTACTTACTATACACCTAAGGAATAAAGAATAAATTCAATTGTTCTTTGAACCTAATTAACTTTTAAGTAGACCTTGAACACCTGAAGCTCTAAACAATTAGAGAAATACAAATATTAAAAAAATTAAGTCATTTAACCATTGTCCCACTTGCAGTCTCCTCCTCTGTAATGAATGCCCTTTTTCCTAAACCAAACCTACATGCACATGCTTCTATATTCCCTATCTTGTCCCCAAATCCTTTGCCTCAATTGTTCCCTTAGAACAGACTGAGGAGCCTTCAAGTTGCTACCAGTCTAACCTAAGAACAAGGCAAAGGCTCAGCAAACACAAATATAAAAGTATGGAATTAAAGTGTTGATACTTGTATTTATTAAATAAACATGAACTTCTGGCAGATATATTGGGTTGACTTTTTCCTTAATGATAACGTTTGATTAATAGAGTTAGTGTTAAAATTTCCTTACCATTTTATTAACCATGTTGTCTCTCCTCCTTCCAAATGCAATGAGAAACTACTATGCTAAAAATCAAGAATGGTAAAAGTACTAACCAAATTAGAGATCACAACAGTAAGAGGTGAGAACCACAAAGAGATGTTTATAGAACATCCTGAAGTTATTATCCTGGTCCATTTGGCTTAAACATCCACAGGTTGAGTAAAAATAAATAAATAAATAAATAATAAGATAAAGAATCATAGAAGTTTGTCATTTTAGACACTAAAAATAAAGAGATGTGTGAATAAGTATTAAAAGAGGCAAATATGAAGCTTGTGGTTTACTTGCAAATTCTTCTTTTGGATTTTTTTTAATCTGACTTTTAAAAATAGCTCAGTGTTAAGGCTTACCTACAAATACACATAGTCTCCAAAAATATAACACAAAAGACAACATCAGAGGGAGAGTGAGGAATAAACACAAGCTGACAATAAAAGTTCTGCAAGATGCTTGTGACAAACTTCTACAATAATATTGTCCCAGTTGTCCTTTCAAGAAATTAATTGATATTATATCTTCATAAGAAGTACTACGTCCATTTCTGTCACCTGTATTTCAAGCTGTTTGTAATTGCTAGGATACAAACCAAAACCACACAAAAATTGTTGGAGGTCCAAGAGGCAGATTGAGTTAGTTTTCTAGAAGGGATCAGCATATTTAGTTCAAGAGCAAGATACCTCAATTTCCTTTATTAGGAGATAAATAAATAAATATCTGGAGATAAGAGTGATTTTTAGCTGTAGATGATCCTTTTGCTCAAATAGAAGTGTGAAGGTGACCTAGTACCTGGGAGCTGAAGTCAAGTCAGATTAAGCATAAAGCTAAGTTCACAGCAGCAAAGGTGATGCCACAGCATTTTCAGATATGTGGGTATATACAGTATCACCCAAAGTTTTTAAGACAAAAACTTTGTAAAACTCAGTACAACAGAATATCTACACAGCATCAGTTTAGTTTATAAATTACTATTCTACTGAATTCCTTTACAGAGGCTAAGAGAACAATAGATCAATTATTGCAATAAAAAATTCAGACCACTAATATATAAGTTTTGACATTTTACCATCCTTATTAATAGAAGCATTTTTGCAAATGTACATAGTGTCCCACCTTGAGACATTTTTAAAATATTTAATATAATTTAAAGTGAATAAATAAATCTGATTTCAAAGACTTTTTTATAAATAATTTTCTTTAATTTGTCTTTAAGACAAGAACAACATTTTTAAACACCAATGAGGTCATGTAAGCTAAATATTAAAGACTACATTTAAGACACTTTATTTAAAAATTAAGATGTTAGTTTCTACCTACTACACAACAGGTAAAACAAAACAAAATATTTTTAAATGCTCATTTTTTAAAAAACCAAATTCTACTATGTTAATTAAGATATATACATGAGAGGTTATCTTGGTAAATCAACAAGAACAAATGGGATGATGCTTTCAAAATGCATACCTTTAGGAAGCATAGGAACAAGATCAGAAATTTAGGGGAAGGGGTAAAAGAATTAAATGCAAGTTAAATGCTTTACAAATTTAGAGCCTTTTTAAATTTCTTTTGCTTTGGGCACTTCCTGGTGGAGCATCTTTTTTATTCTTCCGTTTTGCAGATAAACTATTACATTCTTTTGACCCATGGAATGCCTGCAGACATAAAATACAGAACTCAAATGCACATGCTTCTCTGCTACATAGTCCCCGTTTCTTTACCAATTGATATTTAGCAGGATATTGGCATCTTGGACAGGGTTTTAGAGCTTCATCAGTGAACAGAGTTTTAGCAACCTGTAGCAAGAGGAGAGAGAAAAGAGGTATTTATTCTAGTAAATGAAAATGTTCTAAAAACTGAAAATTAAGCATTTGTTAGATACCTACTTTCATGTATTCTTCCTGCCTACTAGCTGAGTGGGGAACAGAACTGCATCTCCTAGGTGTAAGTTCAGTGTGTGAAGGTGGTGTCTGTAAAACGGGAGTTCTGGCTTGAGCTTGAACAGGCCTTAGAGCAGATCTATTGAGAATATTAAGTCTTGTAGCAGCATCTTCAGCCTTCAATAAATATTCCTGTTAGTTTATAATTATTAAAAAAAAAGGGGAGAAAATTAGGATTTTATTTCATTTAGGATTTGCAGCTAGATTTTACTTGTTTGGGTTTTTTCCCTCTGCAACAACACATAAGAAAACTATATAAATCTAAATATATATATATCTCACAAGTATTTACCATTAAATGTTTATATTTAGCAAGGGATCAAGAGAGAGATCAACAAAAACTAAGTCCCACGAGCAGAGTAGAAAGCCTTTTAGCACACTCTACTGGCGCTCATGTTTGTGAATTAGGACATCTCAAAAGCAAGTGTGCATGTATCATGTGGAAGATCTGAAAAACTATATTGCTATTAATATGCTTATTTCTGTAGAAGCTCCTTAAAAAACCTTCTACATATTCTTCTGATGTTCACAAATACGCCATTACACTGTGACACAAGCAGTCCTGAAAATAATCAGGAAGTAGAGCAGGTCCTACAGCAGTGCAGACTAGAGTGAAATGGAGGAACAACATGAGGAAACAACATGGGACAATGGTATGTGCAGAGTTTGAAATCTAAAGCTAGAATTAGTCAAGGAAGAGATCCTACAGGATTCTCAAGAAAGGGCAGGAGTAAATAAGAGTCTTACATGGTTGAAAGACCAGTACTCAAACTGCAGACACCTGAAAAGCAGTAAGAGCCATTACATTCTCCTGTTAGAATCCATCACCTGCTCATTTTGGAACTCTCTGTCAGTTACTTTTCTGTAGCTATACAAGATGTTTCATCTTTCCTTCTATCTTCTTTCATATTAATAAAAAAAATCACCTTTGAGAACTATCTTACCCGAGCTGCTTCTTTCAGCTGTTTTGTGTACAGCTTTCTCTTCTTATCTGCCCTTCTGTCTTGTACAATGATTTCACGCCAGTTTTTGCTTACTTTCCAAATGCTGGAACAAAAACAAAAACAAATCGATCCACTTTCAAGTTTTTTCAAGTAGTGCAGAAGTCATAATAGCAAGACTACCTAGTAAAGATTTTTGCATGGTTTCATAAACTCTTGGTCATTTTACAGACTGCTGCTATAGACTAGTTCTTTATGTTATGAAATACAGGTGTCATACTTTACATATCACTGTATAACAGAAGAGTCTAAAGAACAACAGCAACATTAATAGTAGAGCATCTTTGACTTAGAAAATAAATTCATTTCTTCCTCCATATAAACCACTTACCAAAATTGTTTCTAGTCACACTTGTGTTTAGAGTTCTGAAAACATCTGTGCCCTTAGACTTTCATCTATTCACCAATTCCCTTTGTTACAACAAAGGGATCAAGAGCATTGTGTTAAATGCAACAGTTGCTATGATTAGAAATTAATCGAGAAGATTAGTCATGAATCAAAATTCTTTGAGCATCTTTGTGCCTAGAAATAACTGAGGAAATAAAATACACAAGAAAAATTCTAGAAAATGTGTTTTGAGTGCTATGCACTATTGGGAACTTGTAATGAGGATAAATTACTTTCTAGGCTTAAAGTATTTTTTATATATTTTAAAATTTACAAGTATTGTGATTTAGTTTTCAGTTTATTAATTTTCCATGTTTTTTCAGCTTTTTAATGCCCCTATTTATTTTTTAGATCTACACAGAAAGACCTACTTAATTAACAATGAGAAAATGTCTCATTTTTCAGAAAAAAACAAATTTTGTTGGCAACAACACCCAGTATTCCAGAAGTTATTCTCATCCATTTGCAGAAGCATCCCTTTTTCCCTTTTTTTGTGTGTGTGAAGCAATAGTACTTACCTACACAGACTTTCTACTGTCAAAGCATCTAAAACCATAGCAAGAACATGTTTTAAATTTCTATCTTTCAATTCTGTTAAAATATCTAATTTTTCAAGGCCCATTTTCTTGCCAATAAGTCCAGGAAGAACATGATCTAATGCAAATATTTCTGTTCCATCAATATTCTCTGAGATTTGCTTTTGGTGCAATCTTTGTCTCTGCAAGCAAATTTCATGAACTATTTTCAGAGCTGGAGTTCTTGAGAAATCCCCATGACTTACAACCAGGTCTCCACTAGGCTGTTCTTTTAGAACTAACTCATGATCTTCACTGACAAAGTCTCTTTCTTTTGTTAACATATGCATTGAAGTAGGACTGCCATGATTATCTTCTGTCTCTGACGGGGAGCCTAGTTCCCGAAGAGTGGATAACCTTCTGACTCGCTCAAGTTTTCTTGTCTTTCTTTTACTGTCTAAAGTTCTGGAATCTTCTCTGTGCTTTTGGAAGAGCTCTTGGAAAGATCCCTCATAATCAGACAATGAGTCTCCTGATTTGTCCAAAGGAAGTGAATTATATCCACTGTCTTCAGGCGTTGAAAGATCTGGGTAATTTGCTACCTTAACAGGGGGAGAGTTTATATCACATAGTCCAAAGTTCAAGTTCTCTACTGGACTGGTGATAGAAGTCAGGTATTTGCCCTCACTGGCCTCAGGTAGGCTACTCCTAGTGTAAGTAGGAGTCCTAAGCATCCCATCTCTAACACTCATAAGAATATTGTCATTGAATTCATTAGTGTTACTAGCAGCGACATCCTTCCACTGAATTGGAGACAAACCTTCTGATTCTAATAATAAGGGGTCCTTACACTGGGACTCCTCTAGTGTAGAAGTCCTTTGTTGTGAAAAGGAAAGCCTCCTTTTTGGAGAATTAGGATTAGAATTCTCAGGTTCTGAAGTGCTAGTTGTCAGAGTTTTGTAACCGTTATCTTTTGGAGAACATGCAGCAGTTTGTGAAAGCTTTTCTTCAGAGCTCAAAACACAAGAGAATATTTTTTTCCTGATGCTTCCTGAAGAACTAAATTGTCTTTCACAGCATCCTGCAGTTGTGCCAGCTTCAACAGTATTGGGTAAAAGCAGCCTTCTGCGTAGCGAGGAGCCTTTTCTACCTGATTTAGGAGTTTCAAAAAAATCTGCACTTCTATTTGTTTCTCTTTCTTCTGATAATGAGATAGAATTCAATTCTTTTTCAATCGATGGTGACCTGGGAAAGAAGGCACTTGGATGGGCCTGCTCAGAATGCCCCTGTAGCAATGATACACTTGTTACGCTTGGTGCTGCTTCGCAGTCTGCCTTAGGATCTTTTCCTGACTCATTGCATCTGCTGTCCAGAAATGCTGAAGTGCAACATGTGTCTTTAAAATTTGAGTATTTAAAGCTGCTCCTGGGAGGTGTTAATCTATTTCTTTTAAGAATATTGAACCTCACTAGATGACTGTCTGACATCTTCTGCTTGACACTTTGACTTTGTAAATAAAGATACCACTGTTGTTTCTGAAACAAACAATAAAAGCAGTCACCAAAACCACCTCAGATTAGAGAGAAAGCATTGTGCAAGTCTATCAAGATAACAGTCATAACAAAAGTGTTGTCATTAGTCTCAGTAGAAACAGTGCTTATACATGAACACAAAAATAGATGGTTAGAATTAAGTGATTAAAATGCACATTGTACTGTGAGGCAAATAAAACATATATCCAGTTAGCTAATTGACCTGGCATTCCTCATCCATGGAAAAGCACTTCAAATAAGCTACGCAGCAATTAGAGGCTCATTGGTGCTGAAATTGGCAACAAAACTCCCCAGCATTCCAGTAGAGCCAAGATTTTTATGAGCACTAGTTACTGGTTCATCCAGCAACTAATAGTTCAGTACTCAAGAATGAGCAGAAGCTCTGGTAATAGGCGAGCTTAAACAAGACATTTTCTTCTTACGTAAAATAAGAGGATTAATAATAAAGTTACAAGTCTAGAAGTCTCCCTATTATTTAGATCCCTAGAGTCCCCAGAGGGAATGAAATTGACCTCTAGTTACAAAATGAAAAGTGCTTTTTTATCTGCTTTAACATTTTAGTGTTATTTTGTAAAAAAGCTCTCTGCTTTTGGTCATCTCTACAGGTAAACTGACTGTTCTGAAGGCTTACATTTTAAAGAAAATTACTGACTATACACACACTCACCAGGTACATAGAATTCAAGAGCTACTATATATTCTCCTAGAGAGATTAGAAGTGGTTAATGCACACACTTAAATAAAAGATGTGTGGAAACAGGCTCACTTTTGCCACTCACACACTGCAGAGTTTCTCCGCCCTAACTGTAGTGGCATTGGGTCACTGCTTTCTATGCACAGTAACTGTACAAAGGACGTTATGACTAATGCAGCGAGAGGGCTGTTCTCACAGACACCAAAGTCATTCACATCAGGGGGTTGCAAGACCCAAGAGTTTGAATCAGCACCTTTTACTCTAGTATGTTGCCTCTAGAACTGATATTCCGGAACACAAAGCCTAGAATTAGCAACTGAACTTTCAAAACAGAAGTAGCAATTTTTAAAGGTGGCTTCAACCCCAACTACTAAGCCATTGCTAATATCCCAATAGTCCTTTCTTAGTCTAGCCCTAAGCCACTAAATGCTAGCAATGGGAACTCAAACTGCTCGAGAGAGGGGAGGCAGAACTATTCTTTGATGATCTTGGGTCATTAATCAGCATTTTTCAACCCATATGGAAAGCACTTTTTAAGATTACTGCAATATTAAAAAGAAAAAGAGAAGCTTTGTTTTGTTTTCTACTGTAAGAAGATAGCAACAAGAGAAGTTCAAAAGAAAAAGGATAGTAAACAGCAGAATTACACCTTGGTGTTAAGACATACACAATCTTGCTAATATCAGTATGAAATCAAACAGACTTAAACAAAATCCACATACAGAACTGAGAAAAACTCTTCTATCAAAGACAGATATGTGAAAATACTTCCAAGACAACAAAAAACTGAAATCTGACATGCTTCATTCCCCTTTCCCATTCACCTCTATAAGTACCTTTCTTTCCTGACTGTTTTGTCTCTGCTCTTTTTGTTCCCTGTTTTACACAATGAAAAAAGTGACAGCACAAATAGGAAACACAAGGGCAAAGCTCTTAGTGTTTAGTGAATTAGAGATTACTTCTTTGCTGCTGCAGAACCAACTCCAAATAGCATTTAATGTTTCATCTGCATCAATTCTCCTTGTTTTAGTAGACCTGTAAGTACTGGTGTCCCCTAATGGTTGATCCTGGGCCCACTATAGTTCAACTCATCATCTGTGACTTGGATGAAAGGGGCAGACACCTCCCTCAGCAAGTTCACTGATGGCAGAAAGGAAGGAACAGCTGATACCCCTTCCTTCAGAAGGACCTGGCAGGTTGGAGAGATGGGCAGAGAACCATCTGAAACTCAAGAAATGCAAAGGCAGATCCTGCACCTAGTGAGGAACCCCAGCGACCAAAAGTACAGGATGGGGGCTGACCTGTTGGGAAGCAGCTTTGCAGAGAAGGCAGTGGGGGACAACAAAATGTCCACGAGCCAGCAGGGTGACCAAGAAGGCCAAGAGTACCCTGTGGCGCATAAGGAAAAGCATTGCCAGCTGATTAAGGGATGTGATCCTGATCCTCTGCTCAGCCCTGTTGAGGCCTCACCTGGAGTGCTGTGTCCAGGTCACAAAGACAAAGAAACGCTGGAGAGAGTCCAGTAGAACTATGGAGATGATTAGGGGACTGGAACACCTGAGTTATGAGGAAAGGCTGTGGAATCTGGTCCTGTATCGCCTGGATAAGGGACCTTATCAAGGTCTATCAGTATCTGAAGGGAGGGTATCAAAAGGATGCAGCCAGGCTCCTCCTGGTGGTACCAGGTGATAGGACAAGAGGCAATGGCAAAAACTGGTGCATAGAAAGTTCCACCTGAACGTGAGAAAAAATTTCCTTACTGTGAGGATGACAAAACACTGGAAGAAGCCACCCAGAGAGTTCATGGGGTCTCCTTCTCTGGAGATAGTCAAAAGCTATTTGGACACAATCCTAAGTAACATGCTCTAAGGACCCTGCTCAAGCAGGAAAGTTGGACTAGATGACCCTTTCCAATGGTCCTTTCCAATCTTACACATTCTGCGATTCTGTGGTTGTAGGCAATAAGCTGAAAAGGCTTTGTCATGAACCAGAAAATAAATTTTTCGTATAGTTTGAAAGGTATGAAATCTCTCTGCAGAACATTGCTATACTTCAGTCGATTACTCATGCTGTGAGCAAAGGACCACATAAGCATAGCTCTTCTTTTTTTAAGAAAGCAAAGACCTATAAAAAATCTGACATAACAAGAGGGCATTGTCTTCATTTTTATGCTGAATTTTGCAAAACTACAGTTAATTAGCAAATGTTGCCAGTAGATATTATTGCCAAAAATGTCGATAGAAATTTAAACTGAATGCTAGAGACAGCAGTTCAAAATCTCAATCCCACCAAAAAAAAAACCAATCATACAACCACACTTACCTTTCAAAATATTAGTATTTCCCTTAAATACAGTCGAACTAACCACACATTTAACAAAAGCCCAAAGGCTCCCAGGCTTAGAAAATTAATTTTCAGGCAGAACGCTGAAGAAACAACAACAGGAAACCCTCATGCTTGCAGTTTCATTCTCAGGCATTCTATGGAAGAACTGTGAACAGAAAAAAAATTAAAACATTACAGTATAAAATAAGCAAACTTGTGTTTCAAGTAACATAAAAATTACAGCAAAACAAGATTTTGCAGCTATAAGGGAGGTCAGAATAACAGAGTTAAAGAAATTTTGGTAACTCGAGTAGAGGCCGAATATAATGCTGTACAGCGGCCAGCGTCCGGCAGGGGGAGCTCGTGAGCGCAGGACATTGATTTGGATCTGTTAGAAAACATTGCCGGAGAATATAAATAAAACTGCCAATTGACAATGAGTGAACAGTGGCCGTCCATTAAGCTTCATTTCACCTCTTTTCTATACCTCTCCATTCATTCATACATTTTTATACTTATTTTTACTTCTTTACACCCTATTCCACAATTTTGAGACCTCACATGGAGTATTGCCTTCAGCCCTGAGGCCCCCAAAAATAAGAAGGACATGGACATGTTGGAGCGAGTCCAGAAGTAGAGCATGAAATAATCAGAGGGCTGGAGCACCTCAGCTCTGAAGACAGTCTGAGACAGTGAGGGCTGCTCAGCCTGGAGAAGAGAAGCCTTCAAGGAAAATAATTGTAGCCTTTCAGTACCCCATGGGTGCCCATTGAGAAAGCCAGAGACTTTTTACAAGTGCATTTGGTGATAAAACAAGGCAGTAAGGACTTTAAACTGAAAGAAGGAAAGTTAGGTTAGATATTAAGAAGAAATTCTTCACTGTGAGGGCAATGAGACACTGGAACAGGTTGCCCAAAGAAGCCACTCCATCACTAGTAGTGTTCAAGGTCACACTGGATGTGGCTCAGAACAACCTGATCTAGTAGAAGGTGGCCCTGCCCATGGAAGGAGCTCAGAACTGGATGCTCTTTAACATCCCTTACAACCTGAACCATTCTGGGATTTACACAAACCCCAGTATACACCTCAAGCTTGTATACGATTTTTTTACAAAATGTAGTACCTGTACAAATTAAGCTTTAATTTAACACAAAGTCTCATTTTACAAATACAAAAGGAAAAGCCTTTCAGAGGTGCTAAACATTTCTCCTAAAAAAACAAGATTCTATTTCTATTCATAAGAGATACCTAACAAAATCTCTTATAACACTACCTTTTATAAGCACTTCTTTTTTTATTATGAGAATTTCATCTACTAAATTTGAGCCATAACACCACACCTTTTTCATCTGGGGATCTAACTAGTTCCTGAAATTTTTATTAGCCTTGTGTTAGATGTCATCAAACAGATGTGCAGGGAAGGAAAGGCTGGTCACACCACTAGTCAGTTACAGAGGAAGTAACAAAATCAATATCAGCTAAGGACAGATTTATGTGCTCTGTGCATTTCTCATATCTATTATTAATTTTGCCATTTTCAAATCAATTTACAACTCAATTGCAAATTTTCTGGGAGTTTACTGGACAAAATAATTCATATTCAGAGATCCAAACTAAATTTAGGGCAGGATTCACAGATTTGGACAAGGAATAATTTCTAACAAGTTTAGTCTTCCCAATCACACTAAAGAGGTGAAAATGTTGGCTACTAGAAGACAATATAAATGGTACCTCCAATGTAGACATAAATTCCAGAATGGAATTATACCTGTTCCTAGTAACTTATTTTCCTCAGTAATACACACAGAACAGTTATGCACTGAACAAGACATTTTCTGCCTTTTTTTAAAATCACTGTTTACCACTGCTAACAACACAGATAAAGACAAAGTCTTGGTGATACAGAAGTATTTTTGCTGTTATTTAAACAGATATGGTATCTGCAGTAAAACAGACTCCGCTCTTTGGCCCCAAAGTCACTGATACCTTCCAGGTAATAATCCTGAAGATGACACAGCCAAGTCCTGTCTGCATGATGTGGGTCACTTACCCTAATTCGTGAAGCAAATCAAGATCTTACAGTGCAAATGTGGTGTATTCAAAGTATTGCTTACCCCTCCCTAATGATAACCTGAAGCGAGAAAGGATGCGGAGAGAAAAGAGAGAGGTGCAAGAGAAACATCACCCAGCCGAGAGAGTTTTCACTCCACAAATACATGTGTTAACTGCAATGCCTAATTACCCAGCGATGGCGATAATTGAGGCGCAGCTGAGGACCAGCACCCGAGGGTCTCTCAGTCCCCTGGGATGCCGGACACGAGCAAAGCAACCGCTTCGCCCTCTCGCCTGGCAAACCGGTGGGCGCAGGAGCGGAGCCTGGAGGCCGCCCTCCCACCGGGAGCAGCTGAGGCGGCGGCGGGGCACCCCGAGCAGGGCTCCAAGCGAGGAATAGGAGTGAAGGCGGGCTGGAGGAACTTCAGCAGCTCTCGCCGCCCGGCCCCAGGCCCGTTGCCCTTGGCGAGGAGCCGCTTCGCTCTCCCCACCCACACCGGCCCCTCGCGCGCGGCCGCCGCCGCTTTCCCTCGCTCGGCTTTGAACTACCCGCCCTGACCAACCGCTGCCTCCCCGCCCCCTCCGCGCTGGCCCGGCCGGGAGCCTGAGGAGACCGGGAGTGCCCAGCCCGCCCCGCGGGGACGTGAGGGAACAGCGGCGAGGCTTGCCCCGCTCCTCACGCTTTATACTTCAGCCCCGCGGCCCCTGCCGCACCCAGCCCACTGTTAAAGCGCCCCTGAATCGCTCCTGCCCCTGCTCTGCTTCCCCAGAGGCGCTCAGTGAGGGTGAGGTTTTCCCGCCTCTGCCAGAGCCCACTCCGCTCCCTACGGTGGAGGGGAATGGGGGGCGGAGGCGCAGGGGCGCCGGCGCTAAGGGGTGGCTCAGGGGTGCCTGAGGCATTCACAGCTAATAATCCTTACCTGCACCACAGACTTTAAGCTTGGGTTATAAGGGCGCTAGCTAATTTGAGTTAATTAGCACCTTTTATCCCGACAGCCCAGGACTAGTCACTGAGCGTTTGTCAAGTACATCACCGTCAAAGCAGTCGAGAGGAGGATCCCCGACTCCAGCACCGCGTAGGTTCTCCTCAAATGTCCCCATGTACTTTTTGCCAGAGATTCCAGGAAGGACCATTCTCCCTGGCTACAGTGCAGAGCACATTTTCCACACCTTGTCCTGTCGTGAACGACCTATGGGCTACTCCCGTTTAATTTGTTAAAAATCTTGTAGTAATTCAGAAACTGGCTCCTGGGGCTTGCTGTGGTTTTAGTTTTTCTGTATACTAAAACAAACCAAGCAAAAATCCCGACCCAAACACAAAACCGCCAAAACTACGACTGCATGGATGGCTGGTTTCCCTGGGCTCGGTAAGGATAACGGGAGGCTTCACACCGGCGGGATGGGGAATGTCAGACCTAAAACCGATTCTAAAAGCAACACCTACATTTTAATAAGCAAACTCCCAGTTTAAGTAACGTAACCTCTGTTCGTGGGGTCTGGCAATTTCTCAGCCTTCCCCTTCGGCAACTCCGCTCCTCCTGGTGCGAGGCAGCCTGAGAGGGGCCTGAGGAAATAAGGGGTTACGAGTTCCCTATCCAGAGCCGGCGGAAACAGACGGGAATTTTTAGCGAAAGAATATCGGTTTATTTGACTACAAGGTAACAGGTATGGCTAAAAAGGGAAATGCTCTTGGAGTATCTCCCCCTTCCTTTTTAAAAGGAGAAAACATTTAAAACTTTCTTTAAGGTAGTAGAACTTTTCTGAAAGTGCTTTCTGTAGTACCGTCTGTTTCGCAAGAACTGAATAAAATTGTTTTTCAAATATTTGTACTTATTTATAAAATACCTTCTCAGTAAAACTGGAAGCTTAGTAGTGGGACAGCCACTGCGAGCTCTGTCTCCGTCACTCAAACCTGGATGGATTTATGCGAGCTGGATCAAAAATATCCAAGAAATTTAACAAGTCGTAATCGCGACATTTTATGCAATACACAGAAGTCACACTACAAAGTGTGTTTTAACAAAAAGAAACAAAAACAAAACAAAACCAACAACAACAAAACTGACCAAAACCTGAGAACGCTACTTCTAACAAGTGAAACGAGGTGAGACATTCTGCTACACTCGCATTGCGCTCGGTTACGGCTGCATTTCCATCCCCTGTCTAAAGTACCTGTACCCCTGTGCCTTCCCCATCTCGACACACAAGCATTTCCTCTCATTTTCCTACCCACTCACCAAGAATTATTTCACTTTACAGTACAGTGGGAGTCTCTCACACAATCTCAACACTCTCTGCTACTCTAAATCCGAAGGAGCATCTTTAGGGCTAGAATTTACCAGCAGATGGGAATGGGACTTACCAAAGCGCTTCTCTCGTAAGTAAGGGGCGGATTTTATCGGAAACGGCTGAAGTAACCGAAGCTTTAAGATCTGGTAAAGCATCCTATTTTCCGAGTGAATGTTGAAAGGATGTCGATAATCAAACAATTATATGATTTCTTTATTAATAATGCAAACATTCTTTTCAGAGGATTAACTCAATTCTTCATGGAGATATTTTTATTAAGTCCTTATAAATTTGTCGGTTGACAATCGCGTTTTTAAAATACTAACGAGCCTAGAGAAATAATACCGGGCGGGTGGGGGGTGGTTGTTATTTGCTTTTTTACGACTTGTTAATTTCTTACGATGCGTTTACCAAGAAAGATAGAGCTTAGGCTGTTTTTCTCCTCTGTTTAAACCTCTTGGTACCCACCCATACCAGCGGCTCCGTAGCAGAGGAGCGGATGCAAGTAGTGACCTATAACAATACCTCTGCCTTTTACAAACCATTTTTCTTGCCTGTGCTTCATCCTGACATTCCAAAAGTTATGTTTAGCTTTATTCTTAAAGAGCAATGTGAAAAAGGAAGCCTAAAGCCATTACCGTGATTTCATTAAGTTTAATTTAAACACAAAATTAGGAAAACTACAATTATTTATTATTACCTGAGTTCATTTTAGGGAAGTTACAAGTCCTATATGAAGGTCATTTGCTGGTAGGAGAACATCAATGAATTACAACTGATAAAACCTCGTGCGTACTAATTTGGATGCTTAGGAAACAATTTTTATTCAGTATTCAGAAACAGATCTTTCCTTAAACTAGGGAACCTTAGAATGATCTAGTAGTTTAAATTGGCATATTCACAAAACATAGTATTCGTTAAACATGGCGGGGAGAGGGAAGAAATACAGGAAAGATACATAATTCTACAAACTGTCAGTCGAAGATTCAAAATTCCTACCGCAAGCGAGGTGGAGCCAGTGACAAAGAGCAAGCGGTGTCGTTTCAAATCTTGCCCGCACTGTTTTAGTTCAGTACCTCGGGAAATACCGACATATGAACTTCTTTCATAACAGAACCTGACACTTAAAATGTGCAATATATATATTTGTAGTATGTAAGTTTGACTTCCTGTGGGTACATATGATACCGACCACGGCATCAAAGTATCAAGATGCCGGGTTTATCCACGAAATTTTTGGTAAAATGCTTCTGAAAACTGAGGGGACCTTGAGGTAGAACACCTCGGTAGTTTAAAACTCCGCAGCCGTATGACCAGATCCGGCGCGGGGCATTCTCTATTCCGACTATGTTGGGTACAGCTAAATAAAAGAATGAAAACACAGGCTACCTTGGGGCTCATTTTACCTAACCATGTAGCTGCCTACTTTCTTCATTGACAACTGACGCTGCTATTCGTATGGAAGCTTGTGTCTTAAAATAATCTGTGTCTTTTTTTTTTTTTTTTTTTCCCAGGTGGCTAACACCCAGAACGGAGTAATTATTTCTTTCTCAGCCTCATTACCACTGACGGCGCGGAGCCGCAGCTGGCGGCGGGGCGAAGCACGGCCCGCCCCGCGGGCGCCGGGCGCGCGTCATCAGCGTGCGCCGGGGAGGCGGCGAGGCCGGCGGAGTAGCGGGAGCGGGCGGCTCGTCCGGGCCTTCGGGTGCTCCCTTCGCTGCTGGGCGGTGCTGGTGCGGCCGTGGTGGGCAGGGAAAGGCCGGGACCAGGCTCGTGGGCTTCGCTTCTGCGTGCCAGACCCGCGGGACGGTGCGGGAGGTCGGAATTGGGGCGGGATGGGGAGCCTGCGGCCCGTGGGCTGTGAGAAGGGCTGTCTGCCCTTCTCCTTCGCGGGCTCTGCGGGACGTGAAGGAGCGGGTTGGCCTCTTTTAGGGGTGCATAAAAGATGCGCAGAGAGAGGACCTCATTGATATGTAAAAATATCTGAAGCGAGGGGTGCCAAGAAGATGAAGCCAGGCTCCTCTGGTTGGTGCCAAGCGCTAGGACAGTAGGCAGCAGGCAGAAACTGAGGCACAAGAAATTCCACCTAAATAGGAGGAAGAACTTCTTTACAGTGCGGATGACAGCACACTGAACAGATTGTTCAGAGAGTTGCAGAGTCCCCTTCGCTGGAGATAACTCAGAAACCATCTGGGTGCACTCTTCTGCCACGTGCTCTAGAATGATCCTGCTTAAGCAGGGAGGTTGGACCAGGTGACCCGCTGTGGTCCCTTCCAGCCTTTCCTATTCTGTGCTTTGCTGAGGTGCTCTTGCACATGGTACCCCCATGTCTCTGCAATGGATTTTGGCTGCACCCCAGCACATGTTGGTGCATCACTGGGCCTGTTGGCTCTGTCAGCTTGGTGGCACTTAGGGCTGCAGGGTGTGTGAAGGCCAGCTAAACTATGGTACCTCCCTGCAAAACACAGAACTGTAATTCACTGCTGCCCTTAGCAGCAGTGTAATTTTGCTGCACAAGCAGCACTAACCCAGGTTATTTAGCTACAACTGTGACCCACCTTAGTTCAGCTGTGTTTTAGATGTCTGCTGTTTTCCAGTGGTAATGGGTGACTGCTCATATTTCACTGCGACATGCTGGCACAAAAAACTGTAGCACATGTGAGTTAAGATGCCACTATCAAGTATGCCACAAGTATACTTGAAAGCTGTAGAGTTTAATAGATTCTTTCCAGTTCTCCTAAATGGAGTGACATAGTGGAAGTTTTAAAAAGATGGTTTGTCAAGTGTTGATCAGACTCCTAAAGTATGAAATGTCCCTGTCCTGTTTTCAGTATCACAGTTTTCCCAGCTGAATTTATGCTGAAACAAACTCTGAAGATGAGGGAAATAATATTTGCTGTAATATTAAGCAAAAGCATCTGAGAACCCTTCTCATAGGGAAGCATCAAGAAGGCTATTCACTGGCATAAGGGTTAGGACTTCTTGTCTTCTGTGTCAGAACAGCAATACAGAAAACAGCAGCCTCAAAAAACTTAATAGGAAATATTCATGTTCTTGTCTAGACTTAAATTTGGTGGGGAAAAAAGTGTTTATCTATGTACAGTAACCACCTTAAAATTCATGGTTGCAAGTACATTTACATGTTAGGGTAGGATTACTTAAAGATTGGTAGAGTGTTTGTGGAGTATATGTAACTATTTATTCTGATGCCATGAAGAAATACATGTCTTTAAATAAGTCTGAACAATCAAAACCATTATGGGACATTAAGAGCTGTTTGGAGAATAGCATTGAGTTATTATTCTTGATTTGGTAGGATTTGAAGGGTTGAATTTCATCTCTATGGCCCCTCATTGTTTGGGTTTTTGTTTTGTTTTGTTTTGCTTTTTAATTTCTGCTACTCTTCTACCCACAGTCTGTTCCTTGTATTTCTAATACCTTAGAACAACAAATAGTGTATCAGGTTAGCTAGTGTGTCAAAGAGGGAGGAAAGATGACAAGGCTTACCTTCTTTGTTTAGTACCATTGTTACATGAGTGGCATATAAGAAATTATTGAACTTTATATTTCCAGCAAGGAAATTCTTAACATTGGCAGGAAGGAGGGAAAAAATATATATATTACTCATTGGTCTTTAATGTTTAAAATACTGTTTAATAGAAAATATCATGCTGTCCTCATCCTTAGAGGTTTTCTGTACCAGAGTGGTAAAGCTGCGTGGAACCTGATGTTACTTTGTTTTTAAGAAGTTGAACTAAATGACTTTCTGAAGTCTCTTTCAGCCTGAATTAACCCATGCCCTATGCATCAAATATAAATGGAATTTGTTTGTATTTACTTTTAAGGAAGTGATTTCATGTTCTCTTACCTTTAGCTTGAAATATTAAAGTGATTGTGCATGCCTTGGAAACAAAAAACAAACCAAAAATCCCAAACCCAAGCTAATGTGCATGTTGTGTATTTTTTGTTTTAGAATATGGATTCGCAGAAGGATGTTCAGCCTCCAAAGCAGCAGCCAATGATTTACATTTGTGGAGGTAAAGACATTACTAATTTTTTTATTAGTGATTTATTACTGATTATTTTACTTGTTACTGGAGATTTGGTGTTTTAATGAATGGTGCTTAGTCATTACATAGATATAAATAGTTGCAGTGTATATCCTGATGATGTTTAAAGCTTTGTGCATTGATGGTGACACATGTATGGAGTACATACACAGTGTTGTGGAAGTAATTCCCTAGAGCTTGTGTTGCTCTGTGGAGCTCCTCGATCTCTGTATGTTTTATTGACAGTGCTGTAAGGGCACTCAGCTTTCCCTGAAGTACAGTAGTCAAATTCTCTCTTACCTATAGATAAATCAGCAACTTAAAAATTGGTGATTTTCAGGAATCCCTGCAATATTTTGTCTTTTAAGGCAATAGACTTTGGGTTTTGGAGGGGTGAACTGAAATTTTCATTAGTAGACAATCTAGTATCAAGTGTGGAATGTGTTCTATGCAGTAATATTTGGGTGATTTTTAGCAAGATTCTCCTTTATCTTAATGTAAGTGAAGCTTGCTTTTTATTTTCTCTTTTTCTTTTTTTTTCACGGTGTTTTGTTACCATTGAGCTCTTGATACAGATTCATTGCACTTGCTATGTTTGTTTGCCACAGGTAGGAATTTGACTATCACAACTTTTCAAAGTTATCTGTGCATTAACAGTGCTGTTCTTCTTTGCTTCCACTTTCTTTTTCTTCCTCCATAACATCAGAATGTCATACAGAAAATGAAATAAAGGCGAGAGATCCTATTAGGTGCAGAGAATGTGGCTACAGAATAATGTACAAGAAAAGGACAAAAAGATGTATCCTTTTACAAGTGCACTTGAATGCCTTTGGAAAGCTGTGGATGAAGACAAGGGGAAACAGAATGTAAGGGAAACAAAAGATTCAAAAAATCACATAGCACTTCTTCAGGGTCAAAAATCAATATAGGAGAGCAAACTACTATAGCACAATCTCTGCAATGTTATTTGGCATCTGAATTTCTTTTCTGGCACTTTCTCTTTTATTTTTTCCATTTTCTTTCTAGATTAAGTTACTATAGTCTGCTGGGTAACATACTGGGAATTGTAGATATTATTCAGCATCTTATTAAAGATGACTTTTGAAATACTTTATGTAGAAAGTTGTGATTAGATTTAGACAGTCTCTTTTCCTCTCCCCCATCTTTTTTTCAATCACAACATATATTTTTCTTTAACTGCATTATTCCAGTGGTAGTTTTTGATGCTCGATGATGTCTGCTGAAGATAGTGACTTCATGATACAATCGTTCTGATAACTTTGTTCTGTAAAGCTGTTTGTGTGTAAATGCACGCTCTTTATTTGTGTTTTAAGAGATTGAAATATTAAAGTTCACTGTAAAACTAAATTTTGTCTATATTGTCTTCCATCAGTAGATTTCTAAAGCTGTTGTTTAAATTGTAGTCGAAGTATGCAGTGTTTTTTAAATTCAGTGATAATTGTATTCTTTTAAAGTTATCTTTGTTTTCATTACTCTCATCTAAACTTTATTTGCATTTTAACTTTGCTGAATGTTCTTTGGACTGGTGAACTGCATAAAATAACTGTGGTTTGAATAAATTCTACTGAAAATAAATAGAAAGCTAGATTTGAAACAGATCTGGATTTCAAAAAAGAAAATCTTAAAGGACATCAGAGCACCCAATTCTGGCACCCAGTTGTGGACATGTCAAAAGTATGGATGTCTGAAAGTGTGAAAAAATAATTTCTCCTGAAAGAAGACGAGAGGGAGGCAAGTTAAACATTAAGAAGCAATGCGGAAACAGAAATTTCTTAAGTGCTGTTTGACTTGTTTGTATTCAAGGAAAGAATTAGATCTGTGTTACAAAGATTTTTTGGGTAGCACCCCAAAAAAGTGGGATCTTCTTTTGCTTTTCAGATGACTTTTCTGGGGTCTGTAATTGGTGGATTTGTGATGAGCCAAAACTTTTTGCATCTGTCTGTAATGTGTGTTATGTAATACCACTGAAAGGTACTGCAGCATACTGCTGGATTGTGCGTGCCTGATATCTGTTTTGGTGGTGCTAACGGTGCTGAGATAACTTGCTTAACTCATCCACTGTAAAAATATCTTTTTTAAGGTCTGCATGACTGTGTGATGGCTTGTAAATGAACTGCAGTGGCTTGTTATAGGGGATGAAAAGAGCATTCTGAGATGCTGTTTTGAAGCTGTTTGGTTAAGATTTTCTTAGGTACCTGATCTATGCTATAAAGACTAGATTTTTTTTTCATGGAAACCAGATACACTCGAGTGTAAATGAAAACCCTTTTTACTACACAGTTGCCATCAGTTCGCCAGCCTGGCCCGCACAGCGTGCACCTTGTGCCTGCACGGCAGAACGAAGGGGTCGGCTGTGACACGGCTGCTCGGAAGGGTGAGGAGGAGCGGGCGGCAGCAGCGCTGCCGAAGCTCGCCGGCGAACGGGGGCGGGCTTGGTCCCTGTGCGGGCACGCCGGGTGCCTCTGGCTGCCGGACAACCGCGGCGAAGAGCCCCCACTGCCCTCGGGAAGGGGCACGGACCTCCTTTGGAGAGCAGCGCCGGGGAAGTCCAGAGCTGACGGGCAACACTTAACTGGGACACCGGCAACGGGAAAGGGACCGCTTGCTCTCCGCTGAGTGAAATACTACGGTGAAACACAAGGGTGGCGCTTACGAGAGCTGCCCCCCGGGCGCTGTATCTCTGCCCGCCCTCGGCAGGCGCTCCCCTCAGCCCGGATCCCCGCCCTGAGCCCCAGCTGCGCCTGCGCGGCCTGGGCGGGGGCCGGGCGGCCCCGGCTGCAGGGTGGGCAGGGCCGCGTCCGTGTCCCGGAGGCAGCGCGGCACCGGGCAGGTGGGTGCCGAAGAACGATGGGCGACGGCAGTGTCACCACTGGAGCCCGGCGGGGCTCTGCGGGAGCCTCGGCAGGGCATCCCTCGGCGGGCAGCGCCGTGTCCCCGGCGCCATGTTGTACATAGCAACAGTTGCTAGGCACGGGCCGGCCGCGCTGCCCCGGCTCCGGCGGGGCGTGAGGGAGCCCGGGGGCCGGCCTGGAGGTAAAGCCCTGATCCTGCCGGGGGTGTGTGGGGAGGCTCTACTGGAGCTGAGCTGTGGCGGGCTGTGTCACCAGGAGCCCTGCTCACCGCGGTGCCGGAGAGCTACGCTGGGCAGCTCCCTCCTGGCCACGGGAATAAACGGGAAAAACCGCCGGTGGTGATGAGCTTTTAATTCTTCTATTCTTCTTTAATTATTTCCTACATTTGTCCCTCTTTCCATGCGACTTCTTCCTTTTCTAGTACTGAAACCGTAAAGTCTTGGGGCAGAATCTCTATGCAACACCTAATTATGACCAGTTATTACTTAAGTGATACTGTACTGTAAACATTTTTGTGTAACTACAAATTAATGTGCGTAATTATGCAATACATTAGAGCATAATTCTTTTAATTTGGTCTGTAACTACACATAGTTGTTTTCACATACTAGCTAGTTGCCCTTGTATTTCTTCAAAATTAACTGATTGCTTTGTGCACTATATAAAGGGGGGAAGAATTTCAGCTCTGTAGAGCTTGTGGTCAAAACAGAAAAAGATGCAGATGAGCAGATCAAAGGGACAGGGAGACAGAAATGTCTCATTTGAATCCCTCATTTCTTCATTTACAGACTTACTGGAAAAGATTCAGATTTGTGTGCAATATAATCAGAGACCCAGAAAGTGCAGTCAGTGAGGAAAGAAAATTGAATTTATTTTGTCTACAGAGAAGCCAAAGATTTTTATTCCTTTAGATATGCTGCATTGGTTAATGTCTTCCCTCTGAAAAAAGGAGTGTCCTTCACTATCTTCTCCTTTGTGATTATCCCACTTGGTTAAAACAGGTATGTGTTAAAACAGAGAATGTGGTAGGCAAAAATTGGCAATTTTTTTTAAGTGGTCTTTCTGAATTGTTCTGACTTGCAGTAGAACTGCATACTCTTACAAAGCATATCTCGTACTTCTGTCTGTAAACCTCTAGTCAGGGACAGTTAATGTGATCAGGCCTTCAAATCTGATATTTTTTCTTTTACAGGTCTGCTTGCATGAGAGAGTGGAATGTGAGCAATTTTATTCCTTAAATTTGCATTACTTCAAAATGTAACTAGAAGCTTACAGAATCATTTTTTTCTTTTAATATTTAGTTATGGGTGATGAGTCAGTACCATACTTTCTGGGTGAAGGAACCACTAAAACATATCAAATACCTATTAGTCATCTGGACTACAAATTCATTGAAAAATGCACAGATGTTAAGCACCTGGAAAAGATTCTCAGGGTATTAAGGTAAATCTATTTTTTTACCTTCATTAGTAATTATATTCCTGTTCTGTAAAATTTGAGGGAAGCCCTTTTCTATTTGTCTGAACCTGTCTGTGACTTTCTAATTTAAAATTAAAGTAGGAAGTTAAAGTGATCATGCTAAAAGTGTCCCAATGATAACACTAGAAATCCAAGTCTTTTTTTAGCCACCCAAAAGTTTGAGTAGCTCAGTGCTAGGTTTTTTTAAATGCTGCCACTCTGTTTTGGTTCCCTCATGATCCATGTTGCATGACTAGCAATTTCAGATGCCACACCTGTTTAACTGTTGCTTTAAATGACACAAGTTTCTTTTTTATGGCACTGTAGTGATAACTTTCGAACTGTGTATGTGGGCATTGGAAAATGATTGAAGGTTAACTGGGATTTTCTAATAAAAATGTTATTAGGTGTTAGTAAAACTGGGTTGTAACAGGAAAATAGTCCTCTGCAGTCTGTATGGACTACACATGGAGGGAAACATGGAGGATGTGGTGGTTCTTTTTTGTTAACATTTCTATCTTTGCATTTTAAAGGTCTGGTGAGGAGGGGTGTTACCCTGAACTGACATTGGTTTGTGAGAAGCGAATTGAGTGTTTGGATCCAAGGAGCAGAGCTCTGAGGAAAGATAAGCCTGCAGCCACAGCTTCTGATTTCACAGCTGAAGAATGGCAAGCAATTAATAGTGAACTGATGGTACAGGATCTCATTTATAGTGGTCCATAATACAATCACTGTGATGTATCAATCTTCTTGTGCCTAAGTAGAATGTAATTATTTGATTAAAACAGGAAATTATCAAAAGATTATGTCTTAAAATTTATTTTTTGCTTAATGTCACTGAACATTAACTGCCCATTTTAACTCTACGGGTTTTTTTTTTTGCAGATCACTTTTTATTAAAAAAAACCACTATTGCTCTTTGTCTTAATTGCTTTTCTCCATTAAGAGCAGTGCTTTTTAAGGATAATTACTCTACTGCCTTAAGGTAAAAATATATTATTTATTTATTTTCAGAGCTGGCTGGCAGAAATGAATGAAGATGATAAGAAATCACAGCTCCTGAGAACAGACACAGCAAATGAAAGACAAGATAACTTGCCTCCCATTCGTTGTTCCAGCAGCTGCCTTCCCACTAATCAGGTATCTCCAGTTTTTTGTGTTAATTATACGTTTTTCTAAAACTGGGAGATTTTATATGTATGAACTTCTAATCATTGTGCCTTTCTTACTAGATTTATTTTGTTAACCAGAAAATAAAAACCTTTAAGCTCCCTTGCAAGAGACCAATGCTTAAACAAAAGTGCTTTTTTAGTACTAGCATGTGTATTGCAATAATATTTTAATTCTGACCAAGAATTCACTGCCAAAGCAGATCTCCGTAAACAGCCTTTTATGTTCTTTGGTTCATATTTCCAAGTACTGCTTAAGCATGTGAACTAGGCTCCTTCTGGATGAAATTATGCCAGGAGATTTTCTCCAGCTGCCAGCAGGATTTTGTTCCAGAGGCAAGTCCAGAAGCCAGTCCAAAACAAACATCCTGGAACTCATACAGTGGGGATGTTAGAGCCTCTGCAGCAATTGTTTTACTCTATAGCCACTCCTGTACTGGGTAGTGCTGGTGTATATGTAGCCTTTGATTGTGTTGGTACCTTGTGTTGATACTCCCACTGCAGTTGTACAGTATACTTCCTAATTTAGCCCTTTAGCAGACTTAAAAAATCTCCATGACTACAGAAAAACTACTTATATTTTTTCCCCAGGTATATGTTTCCTTACATTTTGGTGGGTTTTTCTTTTTTTCATTTATTTATCTGCCTGAAATTATTTTTTTTTTCTGGCCAGCTTTTCTTGCTAATACTAAATACAGTGCTACTGAAGTGATTGGCAGACAAGTAGGTATGGATGGGATTTTTCTGAATTGTCAGGTATTGTCACAAATCAGTTCAGTCTGATTCTCAAAATTTTCTTTGAATTCTGGGACACTGCAATAGGAAATTCATTAAGCATTGTTCTTTTTGGAGGTTTGTGAGTCAGAAACATTATGAAGGAATCCTTACGGGTCATGTGATCTTTCATATTAATTCCTATTTTTCTTGAATAATTATGTATTAGTAAATGCCTGATTTGTGTTCTTATGTTGTCAGATACTTCTTATTGTCAGTTAGTACATAGATGTTGGACCAAGACATTTGGGATAGCTAGGCAATCTCTGTTATGTGGTATACAAAGAGGCTGAATGTTTTATAAGTGGTTAGTATTGAGACTCAGGTGTGCTTTTGTTTGGTTTGGTTTGTGGTTTGGTTTTTTTTTTTTTTAATTAATATGTATTCTTTCATATTTTGCTGTATGTTCCTCTTGACTGTCCTATTTTGCTGACATGGATTGTGCCACTATAGCTTTACCCTTGATTATGTCCTGTGTAACTGCTAGAACAGAAAATGGTTTAATTCCCTGTGAACTCAGTAAATCCAGTTTAGAATGTCAGCATAAAATGATGGAAAGTGTCTTGAAACCGAGGATACAGCATGTTACTAAAGTGGATGTGTTCTCCATTCAAAGACAAAATATTTACCTTTTTTTCCCCCTCTTCCTTTAAACCATGCAGCAGTCTTCGATCAAATTTTCTTTTGCTCTTCAGCTTTTGTTCTCCCTACTATGTTTTGGTGTTAGCAGTCAGGAAACCTTTATGCTTTACCTGTGGTATGTGATTTCCATTCCTTTCGTCTAAGTAGACAACCTCTGAGGGAATTGTAACCTGTCCTGGAAGAGAGCAGGAAAGCCTGAAACATTTTATGCAGCAGTACAGTTCTATCACTACTAGATCCCTTCTGAATAAAAAGAACCTGTTTATATAGCATACACTAAATTTATACCTGCAACATGAAATCTCAAAAAATTGAATAATGTACATTAGCTTTTCTTCTTCAATCAGCTTTTCTTTTTTTTCTTTCTTTCTTATAAAGATATATGTCATCTTACAGTTTTAAACATGTTTGACTAATCAGTTGGGACTATAATTATTTTTCAGATTGGCCTAATATAGTTTTGTAAGTGGGATCAAGTTTAGAATCATCCAAATTTATCCCTTCTGCTGGAAATAAATGCACAAAGCCTTCCATAATTTTATGTTATTACTTGGTTGGAGACTGTTCATCTGCTCTGATGCATAAAAAGTTCAGCATTTTCAGTGAATCCAGTTCTGGAAATCATTACTGACCCTAAACCAGTGGATTGCACTAATGGGTACAAATTTGGTAAATGAAAGCATCTTGTTTTGTCTGTAACCAGATTTTCTGGCTGATACTATATATAGGTGTAATTTCAATTCACTACTGATAGTTTGTAACTCTGTATAGTGTTTTTCTTTTATTGGTGTGAATCCATGGGAGGAATTCCAAAAATGGGCTGAAAAAGAGTAAAATTTTTGCAATATTCCCCTCTATAACACAATGTGGAAATTTCCGTTTTACACCCCTCTTTTCCTATCATGTTGCCCAGAACTGTCTTAACTGTCCACACTGCATAATTATTATTTTTGCCACCTCATTTTGTCCAGGAGAGAAATAAAGTATGTGTTTAAAGATATTAATATTCAAAAGACTGTATTGATGGGATTTCAAAAGACTGTATTGATGGGATTTCAGCTTAGGCTTCTTTGCCAAACATGGTTTTCTAATACTGTTCCAGAAAGATTTGCATCCACAGATACCTCCTCATGCAGAGCCCAGGGCATGCAAAACGCATACAAGTTTTATGTTATAAAAATCCATCATGATAGGATCTAATAGCCTTTCTGTTGTTTTGGATATTCTGAATTAAAAACTAACACTGGTTAGCTGCCATAGAATAGTAATGTTTTAGGACAGCACACAAGGCCTACAGGAGAGCCAAGGCCAAGTTGGGTCACCTGTACTGAAGCCAATTTGTGTGTTCATCTTTGGTCCAGAAGATGTTCAGCGAGCTTCAAACCCAGTGGGATTCATGCATTATGAATTATGGCAGGAAACATGACAAGCAGAGAGATTTATTTTTTTGAGTTCCACAGCACGCAAGTGTACATTTTTTATCAAAGCCTCTTGGATTAGATCCTCTGAAATATTACTGATCAGAAATTCCTGACTGTTGGAATCACAACTTGATTACAATTATTTCAAATATATGATACCTGGGATGTTTTTAAATTGTGGGTTTTTGAGTCAATGTTTCTTCCTCATTTCTTAAATGCACATGCTGTAGTTCTCTCCCTGAGCTGGAGTTGCGTTAGTGTCAGTACCTTATGAGAGTCTTCTGAGAGTTGCAGTATTTTTGCTCATTTAAATTAAGGACTTTGGTTGAAAAAAATACTTGATATTCATTAAATTAGTAATATACACCAGGATGGGTATATAAGGATAACTCATGTGTCAGGAAGGTGTATTTAGGAGCTCCCTCCTCTAAACATGTGTTGATCGCTGAACATATTTGTCATTTTGTTTCGCTTCCTGAAAGACATAACATTAAGAGTAATTCTGGAGTTATATACTACAAAAATTTGTGTAACCTAACATTATAGATAGTCAGAAGTGTTTACAGGAAAGGTCACATTTGCATTATGTAAATTGAGGTGTTTACATCCAGCTGGCAGAAGCATGTCCTCGTTACAGTGTCACCACTGGTAAAGCGAGTTTAGAAAGCTTCTGGTCATTTCTTTGGTCCAGTTTATCACATGCTGAATTGAACTGGTACAGATATTTGGAGACTGTACTGTGATCTCTATCAGATTGTTTAAACACAGAAAATTGTAAATATGCAATTCTACAAAGAATTACACTGGTGTAACTCAGTGAATGCTGGATTGCAAGGTAAGAGGAGGACTGAATGGCCAGGATAGGGTAGATGGGAATATTTTGAACTGGCTGTTCCACTGTGAAATACCTGTTTGGAACCACACCTTGCTATTAAGTATTTTGAAGTCAACAAGCAGGGAGGGGCATAGGAGAAGTACAGTCTCATGACAGAGGTAGAAGAGATGCCAAAGGTGACAGCTAGGGAAATAGAGTCCATTAGTGTAGGAGATGGGTTGAGATACAAGGCAGTCAAATCTGATTGTCAGAACTGATTGTTGCAGGAATGTCATGGAGATAAATTTTAGGTAAGGCAAGCTTCAATGATGGAGCTTGTCTAAAATCTAAAATGAATGTAAATATTCATGGAATTAGCTTTAGTGAAGTGATGAATGGTGAAAAGAAGTTCAGACACTACTTTGAAATAATTTATTTGCAAATTTGTTGTGAGTGTTCCAGGGACTACCAAAATCTGTGCCTGGAATTCTCTTGGGAAAGGGAAGCCTAAAACCAGGTTCCTGATTCACTCTCAGTGTCAAACACCTCATCACAAGGCTGGGTCTTCTGAAGACTGAGTTCTCCCTTGCTGTGTTGAAAGGATGGTTGGGAAGATGGCATCACAAGATACTAATTAGAAAGTTTCACTCAGTGCCTCTGTGATGTGGCAGGACAGTGGACAAGAAGTGTGAGACTTAGGAGCCCGTAAGATTGCAGTGATATGTGAAACGCATCAAGATTTTCTTTAAACCGAAATGAATTACATTTTCAAGACTGAGCTAAGATTTGTCACAAGTAGTGGTGGTTACTAGGAAAATATGTACTGCAGAAACAAAACCAAAAAAACCACTGTGAATTCCACTGCAACAAATTGTCTTACAAGATGGCTGTTTGTTTCTCTTTTAGAATAAAAAATTGCAAAACAAACAAAGAAGCAAGAAAAACATACCACGGGATTACAGTGAATGGGACAAGTATGTTTAATTAATTTTATATTTCAGTTTTTAATAAATCTTATTTAACTAGGGAACATGGTGTATTTTGCAGAAACATAGTATTAAGGTCAGCATTTAAAAGAACTGTAACAATGGTGAAACTTTGGTTTTTCTTAATAAATATTCTGTTAAAATGCAAATAACACATTGCTAACAGTTGAGAACAAGTTAGTCTACACTTTTGTACAAGGTGTGTGAAATATAGTAAACCAGCAGAAAAATAAATAAAAATTGATTACTTAATTGATGAGATTTTTGAAAACAGCTCTAGGGTTATTTAACATGGACCTATAAACATGGACTTGTCTATATCTAAAGGCACAGTTCTACACTGAAAACAAAACTGATGAATTCTTACTCCTGCACTGAACCCCACTAACTTCAAAGAATGAGCTTCAGGCAGGTGCATCAGTTTACTTAGATGCAATTATACTTAATAGAGGTTTAGACAGTAACTATTTTAGAATGGATGAAGCTCTGATACAAAGACATTCTGCATCATGTAATGGTGGCACATCACCCTCCCAAGTTATGTGACAGGTTCATGCCCAGATTGTTGAACATGGAAAGCAAAAAGCACATTGTTATTCTTGTGTTGTACGTTGTAGAAGCTTTTCTGTAGTTCCTGAAATCTGCAATACAATCGTGTAGAATCAGAGTGAGGAGGCACAAGTTTCCAGTGCAGTAGATAGGGATATTGTGGGCTTTGGGTAATGAAACCATACCCCAAAGCCCTTACAAAACCGTGTTCTGCATAAATTTTGCATATCTGTTATTTTCATGCATGTATCTTTCAGAAATTGGTGCCTTCCTGCTCAAATGTGGACAAAGAAATTATGTTATAAAAATAATTTCTGCAACAATTTATTCTTTCATTCATTTATTCTTTACTCTTGGTACTGTATCTTTCCAAAATAATTGTACAGATTTTGTTTACACATTTATATACACAATCTTTAAGTGCTTTAGTGTGCTGATAATAGTACAGGTTGTAAATTTTCCCATAGAACGTATTTATTTTGGATTATGAGTTCACTGAAACAGAGCTGTCTGAAAGATGTTTTCCAATTTAAAGCATATCATGGTTTTAAAATGCTTTGAGGAAAATTTCAAAGCTTTCAAAGCTTTCAATTGTTTAGGCAATTTCTAAACAAAGTGTTTTCCTTTTTATTTTAAAAAACAATTATTCGAAATGTGGTTAATTTATAATAAATAGGTAAAAGTAAGCTAGCAAAAGATCAGATTCAAAATGGAGAACAATTAGTATTATGTGAAAAGGTTTTGAGTTGGAGAAATTTTCAAAACAGTATCTTGATTTCAGAAAGAAATTATTAATCTTGTCCAGATTATTGTGAAAAGGCTATTTTCCATTACACCCTACACAGAAAAGCAGTAAGAGCAATGTTTCTGTATAGCGTAGGAATTTGTTATTACTATATTTATTTTACAATATTACAGCAGCAATATTTCTTTTATATAAATTCCTAAACACTGTTTTCAAAAGCTGCTTTAGAGCTGCTTTGAAATGTCTTGTCTCAAGTTTACAGTATAAATTGCTATTTTGGCAAAGGTTAATGGGGATGTTTGACAGGGCTGGGATGGAGCCTGATGATACTGTTTCTTAAATTTCACCTGTCTTTTTTGGGGAATATGGTGAGGAGGTGAGGCAGAGATTTTTCTTGGTCACCAATAGTTGAACACAGCCTGTATCTCTTTTTCTTTGGTTTATAATGAAAATACAACATGCCCTTTTATCAGCTGAGCTAATGCAGAATTATTGAATTGGTCATTTTATCAATTAAAGGTTTGATGTGGAAAAGGAATGTTCTAAAATTGATGAAGACTGTGAAGAAAGTAACTCAAAAGCAAGATTCTTCAGTAGGCCAAGTCTACCCATAATTGAAAAGAAAATTGACACAACTGGTAATGTCTTAGAAACATAATTTTTCTTTAGTAGTAATACTATGTTGTAGAGTATAAATACTAATTAAAGAAGTATATAATAAAGTGCCTTTATTTTTCAGCACCTTGAGATGCTAAAAGTTGTTAGATCATCAAGTGAGCTTGAAGCCATGTTTGAAAAAAGTCTAGTCTTGCTTAATAAACAGTAAGAATGTTTATGTTTAGTTGAGAGTAAAGAAGTAAAGCATACATCTGGTATTATAAATGAATGGTAGAGGTTAGCCAAGTGCTTTTTTCTACAGTTCTGCATGCTGAATTGTATGCCTATCAGAATAATTTACTGTTTTATTACAGAAAATAAAATACAAATTTGTCCTTTAGTAAGCCATGTGCTTTTAAAAAAATGCAGACTATGAGATTCAGAGTATTTTATCTCACTGTTTTGGTTACATCTGTGCAAGTTGCTAGTTGTTGTTATGTAGAAATATTTTTTGCTAGGAATGACAAAGAGAGAGAAAATTTTTATTGCTACTCGTGAGAAAGAAAAGGGCAATGAAGCCTTTGCCACTGGTGATTATGTGGAAGCAGTGACATATTACACTCGGTGAGTAAATACTATTGTGCTCTTTTATTTTAATAACTCTTACTTGTGAATGTTGGTTTCAGACCAATGTAATTGAAGAAACTTCTTATTGAAGCAACTAGTGACAATTAAACTATTTTCAAAAAGGCAGGAAGATTTGACAGAAGAATATTTAAAGCACTGATCCATCCTCCTATTAATTTTTATTTATCAGAAGAGAACGGGCTAGAAAGTGATGGAATGCAATATGCAGGTGTCACAAACTTCCTCAGATTTTTTTAAACCATAGAGATTCAAGGGCAAGTTTACAAAAATAAAAGGATAATCAGAGTGCTGAGAAACCAAATAATTACAAATGTAATTTAACTCTGTGCTTTGAAATGGTAAGGACTCAAAAAAACCCCCAGAAATCAGAAGCATCAAAGTTACGGTTTAGAAATTTAGAGTACATGGGACTCTTGGGGTATTAATTATCAGTGTAAATGGAGGATAATGATATGACACTACTGTGAGATGAAACATAAAGATAATTAATGAGCTATGATATTATAGTGGGATAACCTTGAATAAAGTATGAGAAAGTTAATACAGTTGTGGTCAGTGCAGATAAGTATGGAGAAAATAATGAGTAGAAATAGTGTGGAACAGCAATAAAATAAATATTTAACAGGTTTATGTTTAGGAAGTATCATTCATAATGTCACTGAAGGAGTTAGGATTTTGTAGAAAAGCTTATGAGAATTTATCTGGAGGTTGCTGATATAGATATGTATATATGTATGTGTGTGTGCACACTTGGAATGATATTCATAGAGCACAAGCTGCTTAACTGAGGCATTTGATGCATGATGGGTTTGGTTTTTTTGTTGTTCTTGAATTGCAGCCTAAAGATCTTTCTTGTTTTGTTTGGGATTTTTACACAAACATAAAAAAAGTCTATAGCTGTATTTCATATACAATAAATAAAATACAAATACATAATATAAAAATAAATAAAAACGTCTGCTTTTGGTACATAAATAAGGTACTAATAACTAAGGATAGGCAGAATCTCTGTAATGGAGAGTTTTTCCATTTTTGACCCCCACAGGGCATTGTATGCCTTCTGAAATGTATGATAGTGATACCATGCTGTTCTAACTGGTCACTTTTCTAATCTTATCTGCAATCTATTTTCTTAGAGTTATAAATATTTAAGTAAAATATTTTGGAATGAATTGTTAATAACTTGAAGGGGTCATCTGTGGCTAGAATGGAAAACGTAGAGTCTGACCTCTTCTTCTTACCCATTGGCTTTCTTGACTGGCTTGTCAGTCTCTTGCGTGTGAAGACAAACCTTCACACGTTGAATCACTGCTTGGACTAGAATGCATCTCCTCTTCTTCTTCACCCTCCTACCCTTTTTAAAGAACATGCAGAGATTATCCCACTGGGATCATAGCTGCATAGAGCTTTTATTCTTTTTTTTGTTTCCCACCTGTTGTGCATTTGTGGACAAGTATTTGAGATTGTTCTTCAACCATGGTTTTTTTCACAAGGAAATTGTGTCTGTTGCAGTGTGCTGTCCCCCTGGCACTTCCATGGCTATTCTTTCCAGAGAACACAGTTTAGGGCCTTCCTTGCAACATTAACAAGGTTGTTGGCAAAGATTCCCTTACACCATTTTGTTATGTGCATCCTAGCTGTCTTTGTTCCTCTGAGATGATCCTGTTGTCACAGAAACTAAAACCCTACCTACAATACCAGCCCTGCAGCCAGGCATGGACCTGGACTATTCATCCACTGCTACCTGAGTCTTTCCATCTTACAAGCAAGATCAAGGAGAATCCCATGTGTTCTTCCCCCCACCATGCTTTTCATCATAATCCCCAGAGCTGTGTAGTTACTCTTCTTCTCTCAGAGTTTCCATCTGGCAGTTTTTTTGGAGTCTACATGGATGGCAGGAGGAGGCAGTAGTCTAAGTGACAGACGAGCCATGGCTTCTCCTCTGCAACACCTCAGGTCTAAGTCCTGGCAAGCAAGAGGCCTCTGAAGACAGTAAATCTAGTTGGTGGATGGTTGCTTGTGGTCTTGCAGGAGTGAGTCTCTAACCACTACTGTGGTTAGAATACCAGTATTAATATTGCTATAGCTTCCAGTAGTGAGGTGTTTCTAGATTCAGGTTTTCTAACTTGACTCTAACACGATCAATATTCCCTTTCATTTTAGGAGTTTATCAGTAATACCAACTGCAGCTGTGTATAATAACAAAGCTCAAGCAGAAATCAAACTTCAGGACTGGGACAATGCTTTGCAGGATTGTGAGAAGGTACTAGACATGGAACCTGGCAACATAAAAAACGGAAAATAAAATTTCCTTATTTTACCTCTAGCAAAGAAAATGGTACATGTTGTTAGTTGACTGAACTGAGCTTTACATCAGGTCTAAATACAAATAAAGGAACAGCATAGCTCCCCAAAGCAGTTTTAATAGTTCTTTGGGGGTTAGTGAAGTTTTATGCAGTTCATCCTGTTGATATGTAAAGGGAATTCTTACATGGCAGCACGTTTTCCATATAACTACAAGCCCTCTTGTATTCATGCAGTGTTTCCATAATACCCACACTGAATTATAAATTAATTTAAAAGTGACATGAAAACAAGCAAAGTTGTTGGTTTATTCCTTTCTGAAGTCAAGGACTTGAATGTAGCTAAGTATATTTCCATGGGTGGAGGTGGAAAATTTGAAAATTATGAAAAGGTGCTTCACAATTCATGACTGCTGCTTCAAAAGATGTCATGTGAAATTGCATCAATTAAAATCATCAAGAAAACAGTTGTTAGTAATATAGAAGTAAGTGTAGAATTTTATAAACTGCATAACTGCACTTATTATGTCTAGAAAAAACAGTGTATTTTTATTCACTTTATACTTTAAATACATAAATAATACACTTCATTCTTTTGTAGCTCTGATGCGTCGTGCCACTGTGCATAATCAATTGCAGAATTACCAGACAGCTATAGAGGATCTGAATAAAGTGTTGTCTGTTGAACCAGAAAACTCTATGGCTAAGGTAAAGATCAGTGAGTGGAGTATGGCTAGAAAGAGGTTGTACACAGTTGTAACCTAAAGTGAATACAGTTCATGTTGTTTGATGTAACTATGAGTTTTGAGGACACACTCAATCTGCTGTGCCATTGATCAGCTTCTCAAGACCACATGTGGTGGAAATTAGGTATTGAAAGTGGCCAGATCTTCTGTTCATGACTTGATTGTGAGGAAAGGCCTTCTCTATTAGTGTAATTTAGGTGCCTAAAACATTTTCTGCTGAACATGCTTGCAGTATTAGTGTCTTGCTGATCAAAGCTATTTGGAAATTTCTCTTGAAAAGATCCATTGAGATAGGTGCATTTAAGTTTGAGTACATAATGAGAAGAAAAATTCAACAGATGCCAAGCTTTTGTTGTTATAGTGGTAAAGTTTACCCAAAACAAGAAGAGCTGGATTCTGTCCTTGCTTCATGTGTTGTTATAAATCCTCATTTTTCATCTCCAGGGTAGAATGAAAAGCCAGATGCTTTCTTTGAAAATTAAGGTCAGGATGTGGTCCTTGCACTACTGTTACTCTGGCTGTTAAGGAGAGGATTGGTTTGTGTCCTTTATTGGTATCTTAGGGATATTTTACAGGTTAGAGCAGTCCTTGCATTTGGACTCTGTGTGTCCTGAGAACCTTCAGTACTGGGCAGTTTTGATAGTAAACTGCTCGTTGTATGTTAATTGTGAGTCCATCATACTACTACCCTCCCAGTGTTTTTACATATGACTTCTGGATGCTGTGCAATTGTCCCAACTTCTGACTTCTGTCCAGCTCTTGTTGGTGGCATATTGTAAGCTGCTAGCAGCTTGTTGATTGCTGCTTCTCTTCATGGAGTTATTTATTACTATTGCTTGAACCAGAGAAAGTGGTACATGCCTCATGTGTCAAATTGACCACATACAGCATTTTTCCTTTTTAGGGTGCTCCTGGAGCTAAGTTCCTGTCCAGAATAGTTCCTGAGTTTTACATGTCTTTAGATCTGAGTTCTGAAAGAGACTTTGGTATTTTTCTTTTCTATTTACAAGACTGAATATCTAAATAGCTTGTGAGTCTGTGATGACAAACTGTACAACAGTCTGTGGGAAAAGATGTATCAAATAGGCTGTGCTGAGACTTCTTATAATACCAGACAGAGACAGTTACTCATTTTGATTACACTCTTCCATGACTTGCTTTGCTGAGCAGTGCTTTTGTAGCTGAAAGCAGATATCTGTACTTTGTCCTTATTCGTGCCAGCTATTATGCCTTGGCTGGCAAATACAAAAATGAGAAGTGCTTGGCAGGGCATTTTTTCAAGTTTCTCATTGCTTAGAGAATCCTCAAAACTCTCTTGAGATAAATATGAATGTATGGAACATATGCAGAGTGCACGTTTATATCCAGAATCACTAGTACAAAAGTGAATTGGTTGTCAGTAACTGGAACTCTTCAAGGTAGTTTGTCCATGTGAATCTTTGCTTGATCCTGTTCTTATCTTTTTCTTGAGACAAGAAGTACTGAGATGACACTTTCTTGCACAGCATTGAATTACATTCAGAATACCACATAATGCTGGGTGTGTCTTACTCTGCTCTGACAAAGTGATTTAGTGGTTTATGGGTTACAGTGATAGTGCTGGGCTAACAGTTGGCCTTGGTCTTAAAGGTCTCTTCCAACCTTGATGATTCCAAGTGCAGTTAAAGGAGATTTTTTGAGTAATGGAAAAATATTAAGGAATGAGAAGCTGTTTGATCATTTAATTGCAGTTCTTATAAGAGGAGCAAACCTTATCATTATTCCACAGTGTCCTTCTGCTACACTGTTAAGGGACTGTTGTCTTTTGGTTCTTATTCTCTCAGTTGTATTTTTCCATCATTTGTCCATCTGACATCAGATTCTCCACAGCATAAATTTTGATTCTGATTTTAGGCTTTTTTGGAGATTCTTTAGAGAACCTATTTTCCATATCTCCCCTTAGTAGACCATGGCAGATCTCACAATCATAGATCTACTTTTTTTCCTTTGAATTTAGTTTTTTTATTTTTGATAAGCAGTGCATTCAAGAAAAGTATTTATTTATCTATGTGATATCTTCACACAAAGATGTGAAGATATCTTGTGTCTATTTCTTGTGAGAGAGACAGAAATTGACTATTACTCTTGGTTTGATGCTGACTCTTGTAAAATTCACATTTATTACCATCTTTTTATATTGGCAACATTTATCTTGATAATTCTTCAGGATTTCACATGGATTATTTAACAGAAAGTATTTGCTGTACGTAAAGTGTCATTTATATACATAATAAAAAAACTTCTTCTATTGCTGATTTTTTTCTCTTGTAGAAAAGTGTGCTAGAGATTGAAGAGAAACTGAAAGGTTTAAAGCCTGTATCTGAGCCTCAAGGCAAAGGAAAAAAAATACTTATTGAAGAGATAGAGGATTCAGAAAGTGGTGAAGGAAGAGAGGAAAATACAGAAGAACGTGAAAGACATGGTGGAGATAAAAGTAATGTCTTATCATTTCCTACTTTATTTTAACCTAAGGAAAAAATAGTTGTCTTTGAGGTAGTAATGTTTATTCACACAATTCATCCACATATTCATGCAAAGAATTTTGCCTGTTCGAAGACTAAACTTACATTGACTACTTAAGGTAGATCTGAGTGTGAAATCTAGAACTCAGTTTTATTACGCATCTTTGTAATTTTTTCTAGAATGGGCATAACAAAGACAAATGGAAAATGTTGCTATAAATCACCTACTCCCCTGTGCCCTGTGTAATTTTACATCTGTCCTTTAATGTGAACCAAGTTAAAAATTTCTTCTCGTGAGGGAACATTTTGTGTTCCTGAGATCTTTCTCTCACACAGCTTTCCTGCCTTCCCACCAGCACATATTTCTTCTGCATTTTTCTTCCCATGCTTGCATCAAAGGGTGTAAAAATGATCAAGTATAATTTGTTAACATCTATGATTTTTGTCGTTGTTTGTTTTGGAAACTATAATTCTCTCTCTCTCTCTTTTTTTTTTTTTTTTTTTTTTTGTTTGTTTGTTTGTTTTTGTTTTTGTTTGTAAGAGCTCATCTCTGTGCTCTGGAAGGTTGTATTAGAGGTAAACAACATGTAATTCTTGTACTGGATGTAGGTTACAAGCAGTTGAAGTGTATCTCCCATTCCCGGATTAGTGTGTAGTTAACTGGAAGGCTCTTGGGATGAAGCCACTGGCATAATCAGAATCCATGGCTTGCAGGAGGAGGTGAGGCAGCAGGGGCTAGGAAGGCTTGCACTGGCAGCTTGCTTTTAGATTCAACTGCATGACTTTCCTCCAGCCTGCAACAGAATAAAATCCCTAGGCTGATTTCACCCTTCTCCTTTCTTTTAGTTATGTTGGCTCTTTAAGGTATTGTAGAATGACAGCTGTGACTTTTATGTTTTCTGTGTTTTATCTTGAAACTAAAACAGTCTGTGGGTTTTGCAGCTTAATCATGAATGTTGGACTGTAATAATAGTGTATTATTGGCACACAAGATTAGAGAAAATATATTTTCCCACATCAGTTGGTGTCTACCAAATCTCCCGAACTAAAACCTTGGAAGAAAGGAGTGCATCATGTCCCTAGCCTTAAATATCTGTTCATTTGGGGGTGTTTTCTATTGTGAGCATTCAGATGATTGTGTGCCTTCTAGCTCCATAGGAAGACTTCCATTGTGTTGATGAAAGGTTAGGCCTTTAAACACAAGGAAGATTGTCAGCTGACACCAATGTGTTCCTGTGATACACAAAAGTATTTCTGAGATTTAAGTGGAAAACATTTTCATAGATTACACTTGTCTTTTCTTGTACAACTGGAAACAAAGATGAATGCAGTTCAGTTAATGAATAAAAAATGTTCTGTGAACCTAACAGCAAAAAGTAGACTAAACATCTAGTCCTGTAATCACAGGCAGTCCAGTAGTCCATGTAGTCCAGTCATGTAGTCACTTTTATTTCACATTCTAACTGGTAAGCCTGATGCATTCCTACTGAACTTACAATTTAGAGATTGGAAAAAAAAATTTATTGTTTTCTTTAGAGCTGAAAAGTTGATTTCTGAACTTTGAACAAAACAGTCTAAATAGAGTGTAGTCTCTCTTCATCTTCTATGTAGCTGAAAGCAAAAGTAAATGGAGCCCTTTCTGTACAATAGAAATGGAAAATTGCTTGCATCCTAGAGACTATAAAAACCAGTATTCAGGCGCTGCAAAAACTAAAAATCATGTGCTTGACAAAGCACCTGGTATTTTGACATTTCCAGAAGTTATAACCTCAAGTAATAAATATAGTTTAAAGATAAATTGATACATTTTAAATAGCCACTTTTAATTAAGACAAATTCATTGAGCTGTGTGGTATATAATTGATCTATTACAATATTAAAGAATATTATATATATTATATGATATTATTATATATTATATAACAGTAAACACTCACCAAACTTCAAATATTCCTGTTAGAGTATTCAGTGGGGATTTTTTTAGTTTTATGATGGTCCTTCCATTTTAAGTTTGTTCTTTTCGTAATAACATAAATTAAAATTCTTTCTTGTGCGTATTTGTTCTCATTCTGGTCAAAATTCTGTCCAGACTTTTCATTACCTTTCTTCAAATTCTCCTTTGAATTTATAAGGTGTCTTGAATTTTTTTTTCCTTAAGAAAAGTTCAGAAGTATTGGTATTTTTTTTAGCCCAGAATACTGCTTTAACTTCTTTGTAGAGACCAGTACAGGAACTTTGTTTTTAAAGACTGAAACTAAAAGACAATTAGAATTATATTTGAAAAGTATAGCTGTACCTTTTTTTGCATGCTGTTTACTCAGACTTGAAATATTTAACCAATTAGTATTACCCAGCAGCTGCACAAGGTAACTATCAGCATTCCTATTGTCAGGGGGACTTCAGACTCCAAATGCTATAAATGCTTCCTGTTTAATCCAGGACTGGTTCTGTGCACTTCATCTTTAGGAATTTTTTTCCTGTATTCAGGAATTACACATTATTCACATTAATAACATTCACATCACATATTGTGTGCCTGCCTTGCTTTTTCTTTGTCTCTAGAAGCTGGGATGCTCTTTGATAATGTTTCACTATGTTTTGTAAAAGCTTGTCCTATCACCTGTTAATCTGTGACATTTAAATTTTTTTTCTGTTTTGGTGTATGTAAAATGAAAGTATTTTAGCATGTATGTTAAGGAAGTTTTTAATATACTGGTTGCCTTCATTCATCTGCCCAGCAAGCCTTTTACCACCATTCTCCCTAGCAATTAGACTTTAAACCTTTTTGGTATATTTGGTACTACCAATTGGATGAGTGGGTGGGTGGATGTCTCAAATATAAATAATTTAAGTTTTACAAAAATGTCTGTGTGGGTAGATTTAACCTATCATTGTTCCCGCTGTAGAGTATGAACTTATTATTCAGTATGGTATTTCAAAACAGGGATCTCAGCTAGGTAGGAGGCATTAGAGGATTTGTTGTTTCTACAAATCTTATGCTTTCCCATCCCGTTCAGTTTGATTGCAGTAACATTTTGTGTGTTCAAAAAAATATTTCTTTCATTTTGGACCATCTGGAGTTCATCCATGTTGAGTCAGTGTCAGATGTTTTGTTAAAGTCAATTGAAAGTATTGTTCCAATATGTGAAAAAATTCTGTTGGGCAGATAAGAACATCAGGTTAAGGGAAGGGGAAGATAGCATCTTAATTGAACCAAAAGGCAGAGTTGTTGTGTGCTTAGTAGTATCGAGAGTCAGGCTTTGCAGAAATCTGTCTTTGAATACCGTGGTGGTAATCTGGTAGGAATTCAGGTGAATATGGAAGATAGAGATTTTATTATCTAATACTCTTATTCTATGACTTTTCCTAAATAAATTTGTAATAAGTAAAAGTGAAGGTTGAATGATCACAAGTCTGCATAAAAGGGTTTTTGACATGTTTAAAGGAAATCTTCTTGAGAAGGATTTATAGGCTTTTATCCTGCCTATTCCATGTTATATTCGAGGAGAGTTTTGTATAACGTTACTGATTTGATAGCTTGTGATCTAACTTGAACACGCAGGCATTTGACTTGGTCACGGCAGATCAAAGCGTCCGTGTTGTAAAAGGCGGTATTTAAAGCGTTAATTTCAAGGTGAGCCTTGTACCATTCTGACACCTCAGAACAGGGGTTCCCGTGTGCCCAGCAAGGGGCAATGAGGCTTCGTAGTAATCCCTTCTCAGTAACACCTGCAGGTTACTTGTAAGAAAGAATTTTTGTGTGTCCTCAGCAGTGTTTTCCGAGGCAGACAAACCCCCTAGCGCTGGGGTGCCGCGGGCTCGGGTGGGTGTCCCTGTGGCGCACCCCCGTGCTGCGGCAGGCCGATGGTTCGCGCTGCTGATGCGCCTCTAACCCGCCTCATTAACGCCCTCGCAGGCTCCGCCGCGGCAGCGGTGGCGCGGGAGGCGGCTGGAGAGCCCGCGATGGGCAACGCGCACAGAAAGTCCCACGGCAAAGGCAAGGCACAGCAGGACAGAGACACGCACAAACACAAGGACTCCGCTGAGAGCGGAGGAAAAAAAGGCGCGTCAAAAAAGAAGTCAGAAAAGCATTTATCGGACCATGAAGGCGAAGTTAATGGCTATTTACGCAGCGATGAGAAGAGTGAAAGCGCCGAAGCTGAGGAGGTCTCCACACCGCATAGGGAAGGGTCTCAGTCGGCTGGTGGTGGCAGCTCCACTTCACTTCCTCCTGCTGCAGCAAAACTAAAAACTGAAGGAAACGAGTTATTTAAGAGTGGACAGTTTGGAGAAGCTGTGCTCAAATACTCGGAAGCAATTGAATATGTCACTGGTCTTGGTGAGTGTAATACCTTATACTTTAAATCTAGAACTGTTTAGATGATTTAAAGGAACTACAAGTGAACGAATTTAGCCTGCCCCTGGATTTTTGACAGGATCTTGCAGTAGATCTTGCATCATTTCAGTAGGCAGCAATTCACGTGACAGAAGACACAGAATGATGAGTGAAATAATGTTTTAATTTTCTAGGGGTAGAGCTGTTGACATTTATGTTTGAATACTTACATACTCCAGGCGACGTGATAAAAGAAAGCTCTTTACTGCTTTGCAGTGTCAGCAAAGTGCATCCCTGCAGTGCAGCTTGGAGTATGCAGATTTTTAATTCTTAAGTGTAAATTCAGTGATACTATTTGATTTTCATTGTAACTTCTTTTAGGAGAACAAAGTCCAGACGATTTAAGTATCTTGTACTCAAACAGAGCAGCATGTTACCTCAAAGAAGGGAACTGCAGTGACTGCATTCAGGATTGTAACAGGTAAATTGAAACCTCCCATGTAGAGCAACAACATTCCTGGTGATGATTAAACATTTTAACTGATACATTGCTAGTGCTGTTTGACTCAGAACAGTACCAATAAAGTCGGATTCCTTGTCTAAATGACAGATACCTTTGTTACGTAAACAAACACGTGAAAACTAGGAAACAAATAATTTTTAACTTAATGTCTTACTGTGTATGGGCAGTTTTTAAGCTTATTATGTTCACAGAAATGCATAGTGAAATTCAAGTTTTTAATATCAAAGCAGGTTTACAGTGGAGTTCTACAGTAACAAATATGTAAAAGCTTTGTTAAGCCAGATGCTTATCACGGTATTGGAAATTGCTTTTGAGCACATGTATGGTGTATGTGTGTGTGTCCTCTGTTGGCTTGTTGTTTTGGTTTGGGGGTTTTTAATATATACTTGACATAGTTATAAACAGTAATTACAGCTGTTAAGGAATTGAGCTAAAATCCTTTCTGCTTATTGTGGCTTTTAAGGGTACAGGAGTTAGAGAAGATCCTACACCTTCAGTAACTTCCAAACACTGTGTCCTACTAAATTAATACTGTATTTTTGATGTTTTGGGGTTTTTAATATTTCCATGGACTGAGTTTATAATGCTGGGGCTTAAGGTGCAAAAAAGTATCTTAAAAGAATTAGAAATCATATTAATTAATCGGTGGGGTTTTTTGTACAGTTTAACACTACTGTTAAAAAAGCCCTCCAAAACAAAAAATAAAGTATGCATGTACCTTTGTAGTACAAAGGTACGAAACATTTAACTTACTGTATGTATTCTACCTGACAAAATAAGTTCTCTGAAAAAAATGACTCATTAGCAGTATTTTGTTGAAATAGATGCAGGATCACAGACAACTGGCCAAGATGGCACATTTAAGACCCATCACATCTTTCTATTCAGGAAGTTTGAAGTGTGTAAAACTTTAGCTGGAATCAGTAATACAGAGGGTTTAGGTTTTGTATTCTTACCAATTAGAAGCTTTTTATTCTTACTATCTAATGATAGTGTCCTTAATGTCATGCATATTTCCTGGATGTGCAAGAACTCATAGTGCTTAGTGGTAGAAATAATACAGAGGTAGGAATAATTTAGAGACTGGGAAGCACAACTGCAAACCTGCAAACACATGTAAATTAGGCAATGTCAAATCTTCAGTAGGCAACACAATATAATAGATTATCTACAAATAGGTTACTTGATTTCAAAGTAAAAAATTATGTAGAATTATATTAGGAGAAACCTTCTCCCCATGAACACTGCTTGGCATTGCAACAGGTTGCCCAGAGATGCTGGGCAGAGATCCCGTGGAGGGTTTTCAGGCCCAGCTGTATCAAGCCCTGAGCAGCCTTGTCTGATCTTGGAGCTGAACATGTCTGTAGCAGAAAGCTGGGATATCTCAATCTGGGTGGCTTTATGACTTCATGAAATCAAATTGTCTAGACTCATCTTAATTTCACTATTTCACTATCTCTCTTTAGCAAGAATCATTGCAAAGAAGGTAGTTCTTGAGAAATAAAATCTTTGACTGCTTCATATTGCTGGAAAAATGCATGGTGTTTGGAAGGAGTTCTAATTGCACAGTGTTGAGCTTGGTGTTGACCAGGCAGACAATCAAAAATGTAACCAGACAAAAGGCAGGCAAAAACCTAAAGTCCAAAGAAAAGTGCATGTTCCTGGCCTAGTCAGTGGGTTTTTTAAGTGCATACTTTCATTTAAGGAAGAAGAACTGAAAGTCATGTAAGCAAAAGCACCATATACTTGAAATCCTTGTAAATCTTGGCATGACTTAGGGAAAATAGCTTTTGCTCATAAGCAGGTGCCATTCCATTAATCATATCGTGGTGATGAGAGCAGTTTTCCAGATGGAAGACAGAGCTTTGAGTAGAGTAAGTTGTAGTAAAAGCACTAACAATTTCAAAAGTGGGTGTAATTTAGGATGTTGATATGAACCACTCAGACCCATTTTCCTTAGTTATTTTACTGTAAGTGCCATGTGAAATCACAGATTTGCATATAGTTGTGTATATCATGAAATAGTTCTTTTAATTCAGTTACTCCTTTTCAATCCTGCATTTTTCTTTTTGTTTTCCCAGGGCTCTGGAGCTGCAGCCATTTTCCCTTAAGCCTCTTCTACGCCGAGCAATGGCAAACGAGTCAATGGAGCGATATCGACAGGCGTACATTGATTACAAAACAGTCCTGCAGATAGACAGCAGCATCCAGGCAGCAAACGACAGTGCTAACAGGTAACTGCACACAAATTGTCTGATAAGAGTCAAAAGAGAATAGAATTCAAATTTGTTTGTTTTACATGCTCCCTCTATTCTGTACCCTTGGAGTTGTTGCACAGCTAGTTCATTATAGGTGGAGGATTGGCTGTTGTTCTTTTAGTTGTTTTCCCATAATTTCAGTTTTCTTCTACCAGTGGGTTCCTCTCCTGTTTTTCAAAAATGTAGTATTTTTAATATTTTAAGGCTGGGTTTTTAATAGTGCTTCTACTTGTTCTCTTTCCTAACTTCTGTTTTATACTATATAAAGTAATTCTTAAGGTCTGTGCCATTTCTCTGACATCCTGTTTCCTTTACATATTAACAGTCTTTCTGTGGGACTTGGAGATTTATGTTAAGTGTGAATCCTTCTGTATGCTGCAGTTGTGGAAATACCGAAGTAGCCTGAAACAATGGTTGGCTGCAAAGCTTAGAGGTGTAAAAAATATAATTGAATATTATTTTCAACTGTTAATACTTTCAACATTAATTATTTCTGCTAAGAGAGACTTTTGAATTTCTCTAATTATACATTAATACTATAAAGTTGAAAACAGAACAGCCATTAATCATTGAGCAGAAACCCACATGCATGTGACTTTTACAGTGGAATCTAGTGTGGTTTTCTTTTTCCTAAGGCAAGGCCATGAGCACTTTCACTATTCATTAAAAAGTCCATAATATCTTTCTTTAAATTCTGTTTATTTGACCAGAGGAAATTGTGGCACTTTATAATCTCTTAGAAGTCCTATTTTTTTGATATCACAAAAATTTTTAGTGATCTTCTGTATCTGTGGTGATAATAGAGCACTTGGATTGGTGGAATAGCTGCTTATCCTGGTACCTATGTAATTATTACACTTTTAAAAATCTTGTTGGCTTATTTTATCTGCAGATACTCTTTTCATATTTCTCCTTGACTTGGAACTTGCTTAGTAATAAGCTTATTTCCTTTTTCTCCTTAACACTCTTCCTTTTCTCCTCTCTAGGCCTTCCTTATGTTTTTAGCTTCTCTGCTCATTACTCTTTTCCTCCCTGGCAACCCATCACCTTATTTCAGCTGCTTCTTCCTTCTCTTCTGCTGGTAATTCATTTTTGCTTGCAAATTATTAGTTCCTAAACCATAGACCTGCTGCGTAATTGAACTTTAACTATATTTTTTAAAAAAATATTTTACCATTTGAAACTTCAACTGAGACTGTACTAAAGCTTTCATTTTCATTTCCAAAGTAAGAGACCTTTCTAAATATGAATTTTAAAAGAAACATTTCTGTCTTTTAACTTAAAGAGACTACCCCAAATGTAATATTTTTTGGGTTTTTTTTTTAATATTAGGAAGATCAGATCTTAACAACCTTATTTTATTGGAGGAGTTCTTGGTTTTTAATTTTTTGTGGGAAATTGTATAGCAATGCTTTAGGATGCTGACAGGAAAAATTCATCATCCTACTTGTGTCTGAGTGTGGGTTTGATAAACCACATTGAAGCTTGTCTCTGTGCTTACATAGCTCAGCAGACTTTTCAAAAACCTTAGAATCAATTGCATATTTTTAATACTTACATAAAAGACAAGGATTTTTAATATCAAACCTTTGTCTGATCATTTTGCAATCAAAAGGAAATAATTAAGAGTTTGGGTGCATAATGGAAACAAGTATAAACAGTTATTTGACTGTTTATTACGTTGGTTAGATGATGTTAAATTGTGTCTTTTATTGATTCCTGAGGTGATTTTTTTAGATAAACTGGAAGGACTGGCTCTTTTAATGGTGAGTGCCAAATAACTGGAAATTGCATTTCAAGCATGCTTTTAATTAGTGGCATTTTCCTAGCAGTGTGAACATCCGTGGATTTTCTACTTCATGTATTTCCTCTTGAGTGTTTCATTATTTACTTTTCTCTGTTAGAAATACAGAAGCTCTAATGTGTGGGAATATGTTTATGCATTTCCTCCTACTAAACTAAAACTTCATTCCAATTGTCCCAATTCCTTTAGTATCAGCGAGCAAATTGCCTGAAATAGCTCAGAAGCTGTTTTTGCAAAGTTCTATATGAGTACTGTACTGCAGAAAGAAATTTGTGATCCGCTCCAGAACTGCAGGATGGTTGGGTCAAGTTGGGGTGTTGGTGGTGGGAAATGAGTGTGTTTGTCCCAGCTTTTTTATGAGACACCTGTGCTTTTTAAGCTAATCATGGCACACAAGTATGCATTTTTGCAAAAGACTCTGCTTACATTATGATATTACAAGAAGTCAGTTAATCATCAGATACTGCAGGGTTCTTTCTGTGGATTCTTGAATTAGAGTTTTTTCCTGCAATTTTTTAAGCTGATTATGATAAATGAAAAAACAAATAGGAATTCAATATGGTTTCCTGTGGAATTACTCCATTACTTTCTATGGGAAATATCTGAAGTAAATTAATTTATATGTTAATATGAAGTGTACTGTTTTGTTGCCTAAAAAAACAACCTGAGTAAATCTTTGGGTTGTTCAATTTGTGATGATGTGCCACATTTTTTCTTAGCAGTTGGGTTCAGGCTATCATTAAAACCCTGAAGTTTTAGTGAAATTAAATCAAAGCAGTAGTTGGACAAGCCGAATTGTTGGTATGTCCTCTGAGATACTTAGGAATGGTACAGGCAGAAGAGAGCCCCTGCAAGGGCATGTGCAGTTAACACAGATTAAAATAGTGGTTTTGATCACTTAGAAAACAAATAAAGCAACTAAATTATGCTATGGAATGTGATATTCTGTGAATGAAGAAATTTACTTTCAAGTCAAAACCACATGGTTTTTATGCAGCATGATGTAAGACACTCATTATATAGCTTTACAAACAGACTTTTTAATCTGTATAATTCTTTAAAGTATTTTGGTAATTTCTGTTCTACATAAAGGAGATTAGAACTGGGGCTGCTTTTTTGTTTTAGTGTTTTGATAAGACCACAGTGGGAAAAGAATATGGTCTTGAGTGCTCTGATTCTATTGCCAAAGTATTACACTGATGCTTTTTTTTTTAAAGAGCTGCTATTCAAATATTTTAAAAGAACAAAAGTAAATAAGAAAATTCTATTGGGTAATTTATGTTCATTCTGTGTTGTTTTTCATGTCCCTTTCAAGGTTCTTAATTTTGTTTTTGGATGTGCGTTCATGTAGTATGTTTTTCACACTGTGTTAGATGGAGATGCACCTGATTAAAAATTTTAGTCTTATTTCCTGTAGTATCCATGTGACTTGCTTTGCTACTCAATTCAGATTTTTCCTTTCTTAAATTATGAATTAGACTTTTTACTAGTTTTACTTGATTCTTAAGCCCATTTTGAGACTAGGAGATGTTTATCACACTGTTTTTCTCATAATTCTCATAATTATGTTTTTTTAACACTACAAAATTTCTAACAGAACCATGAAATCTTAAATGGTTTCACTTACTATGTCAATTTACGTCTTTCTCTAAAAGAGAAAAAGGCAATGGGAAACTCCCACTTAAATAGTTTTGGATTGAACCACACATATGTGGAAATAGTTGACATATATATATATATGTGTGTGTGTGTGTGTGTGTGTGTGTGTGTGTGTGTGTGTCGGGTTAAAAAAGACTAGACAGTTTTTATGTGTAATTAAAATACTTTCAAATGGGCATTGATCAATACATTTCTGACTATATAACTATAAAATGCAACTTAGTGCAGACTACTTTGTGACCTGCATTGCTTTCTTTAGACAGTTGTTGTGGAAGAAGTTTCATGTGACATTTGCAAATTTAAGTATCATATTTTACCTGAAAATATTGTAATCTCACTTACTGCAAGTAACACCTATGGACAGCTGAGAAGAGTAACCAAAATAAATACATAATTTTTTTTTGTATTTCTTTACTTGATGTGGTAGGCAGCATTTAGAGCTTAGTTACAGAATCAGTCATTGATTAAATACTTACAGATCGTGCTGAAGTCAGCTTGTATTCTAAATGCTTCCATAATACTCTAAAGTGGAAAAAGTCTAAATCTTAAATTAATGTGATAATGCTGTGATAATATTTTTCAAATGAGCCTTAAGGATAATTGTTCAAGTTTTGGTTGTTTTTTTTTTTTAATTGAAACATTGCACTATTGAACTGGTTCTAAGTTATTAAAGTGTGAGTTAAATATATGAAAAGTCATGTTGGTGGGGCTGTTCTTTTTCAGAATAACAAAGACTTTAATCGATCAGGATGGTCCCAGTTGGAGAGAGAAGCTGCCACCAATTCCAGTTGTTCCAGTTGCTGCTCAGTTACACAGGTGGGATGGAGGAAGCCTCACTTCAGAGAATAAACCAAGTACTACAGACATCAACAGAGAAGAAGAATTGCAGATGAATTGTATGTATAGCTAATGGAAATACACATTCAGAAAATGAACCTAATTACAAAATGGGATATGTTTTAACAATGTCAGAGAAACTGCTTTAGAAAACACTCTTTAAGAGACCTTTGTGAAAACCCAAAGTAAATTACTGTCATTTACGTGATGGAGTTCAATGTGCTTTGTGGAGCAGTTATGGTAATTTTTTAAACCAAATGATGTTGTTTACAGCGTGTAATTTAGCTATATAAAATTAAGTTATATAAAATCTGCAGTAATACTCACTGGCAAAATATCAGGATCACTAAAGCCCAACTGCTGGCCCTGCCCAGGACACCCCAAGAGTCACACCATGAGCCTGAGAGCATTGTCCAAACCCTTGACTCTGTCAGCCTTGGTGCTGTGACCACTTCCCTGGGGAGCCTGTCCCAGTGCCCAACCAGCTTCTGGGGGAAGAGCCTTTTTGTGATATCCATCCTAAACCTCCCCTAGCTCCACTTCCCTGAGACCTGTCACTGGTCATGAGAGTAAAGAGATCAGTGCCTGCCCCTCTGCTTCCCCTTGTGGGGATGTTGAGGACCTCAGTGAGATTTCCTCTCAGTTTTGTCCAGGCTGAACAGACCAAGTGACCTCAGCCACTCCTCATCCAGCTTCCCCTCTGACCCTTCACCATGCTCTTCTTTGGATGCCTCTAATGGATCTTTCTTAAATTGTGGTGCCCAAAGCTGCCCCCAGCAGTCAAGGTGAGGCTGCCCTAGTGCAAGCAGAGCAGGACAATCCTCTCCCATGCCCTGCTGGCAGTGCTGTGCCTGATGGCCCCCAGGACATGAGCATCAGTGGTTTCCCTGACATCCTAACACAGTTATGAAACAGTTTTCCCCCAGAAAAACCACCACCCAAACAAACACCTAACTTTGGCAGAAGATTAGGAGACACCTTTCAAAGATGTTCTAGTCTTATCCATACGTAATCACTGAGTGCTGAACTCTGGGAACCTTAACTTCCTTCCTGACTTTTTTTCCCCTTCATTGCAGTTTCCATTTTTCTCCCTCTGTAAAAAAAAAAGTGAAGGAAGCTCTCTGATTCAGTTGTTACTGACGTTAAACAGTCCCTTTGCGATGGCTTTAACCCCATGATCCCTTATTCAAGTATTAATTGGTTTTCCTTTGAGTTTATTTCAATATAAAGTAGTATTGAAGATATTCTCCCCTTGATTAACCGCAGGGGTAGCTGCAGTTTGTAACTGGCTGTTGGCCAGATATGTACCAGTGATGGGGTTATGTGTCTATAATGCATTACTGCAATACTGAGTGTCCTCCAAGTGCTTGGCAGCATTTTGATGCAAGACACGTCTATTTCAAATAGAGCAGGCTTTGGTTAGGCTTTGTTTTTAGAAATGTTCAACAATGATTGTGTAAATGTTTTCTTCACTGAAGGCTGACTCTTAAGGTTCTGGTTGCCTTCTCAGGCCTCTGCTGCATCAGTGAGACCTGACAGTGATAGCTGGCATTGAAAGGCTGCCAACAGTAATGTTCAGTTAGTAGTTAATCCTTACCATTGGCTGACAGTTTTTTGCAGCAACTGTATGTTTTTCTTTGTGTCTTACAACTCAAGTTATAATTTAGTTGTGTGTTTCATGCAGTTTATTTTTGCCCAACTCTACATGTAGTTTTCTGGCATAGGAAACTGCCATGTTTTTATAAAAGAACTCAGTGAGTTCAGTTATAGGTTTAAATTGTTGGTTATATACAGTGTTGAAAACCTGAAGCTTGGCAGGAGGCTCATATTCTTTAGCACGGTGCAAAAAGTGGATTATTATGATTTACTTAGAGCTGTGTTGATAATTAGTGTTTGCTCACAACAGAGTCATGAAGCTGCAGTTGGGATCAGTTTTTCACTGCAAACACAGCTAAAAACTGTAGCCTAACCCAAAAGCATCTGCAGCGGATAATGTGGAATTAAGAAGGAAAGGCAATTATGGAATAACACAGTTACTACACTAAAAAGTCTAGTTAGGTGTTTCAGGGTTTCTCACTGCATATTTTAGAAATAGTTCTTAACAGAATATTGTCACTGTCAGTTTAGCATAGTAACTGTGGTATGATTGCAAAGACAATATTAGATCAAATTAGGGCCACCTTGGTGTGATGGTGGAGATCTGGAAGGCCTTTAATCCTACTGATTAAGTCTCCACCAGTGTAAGTAAAAGCAGGGTCTCAGTGGACACAGGTAGGCCCTCTCTACACACAAAAACTGGGAAAGCTTGGAGCTGTCTGTTGCATTCCCATTATTTTCAGCAGAGAAGTAATGCTGGTGGATGGGGAAGTATTTATTGAGCCAAATGTAGGTCTGGCTGTGCCTTGGCTGGAGCAGCAGGGGAGGCTGGGGACAGGAATGGCTGAGTGCAGAGGGACAGACTGAGACAGTGTGACAGAGTGACAGACAGAGTGACAGTGCAGGGACTCCACTGCCAGGCGTTAATCCTCACTCTGCACAGATCATTCAGCCACCCATAACGACCTGACCTGATGTGACACTGTGATCCTTCCCTGCACTAGGTGAGGAACCTACAGAGAAGTTCAAGAGGTTGAAAAATGAAGGGAATGATTTTGTAAAAATGGGGGAGTATGAAGAAGCTGCAAATAAATACAGTGAGTGCATGAAGTTAAATACTGAGGAATGTACTGTCTACACTAACAGGTAAAGATCCAAAGGCTAATGCTGCTTTGTGGGATAGCAGTAGTTACATTTCTCATTTCAAATAGAGATTTGGCATCTTTTCATTCATTGTTGTGAAAAAGGGATTTTTTTCCCTACTTGGTAAGTGTTTATAATAACAAAATGGATTTCTTGTAAAAACATTTTTCAAGGGGAGCAAGTATTAATGTCACTGATATATATCTTAAAATCTTATATATAAATAAAGTAAGCAATAATAGAAGTTATAATTAGCATAGCATTTTGCAGTGTTTTTGAGATTTTTTTTTAACAATACTGGTATGATTTGAATTAGAAACTTAACATGAAGTAGCAGTATCTCAGATATGAAGAGTAATAATTTAGAGAAAATGTACATTCTGAGAAAATAAAAGTAAGAACACAGTCATACATCAGCATTATTTTAAAGGTTGACCTAATTCAGCAGTATAATTCTTTATGCTGTAATCTTATCAGCTCCTACAAACTGAAGAAGGATTTGATTAGACCACTACTTGAATAGGAGAGTTCCAAGTAATAATTAGGTGCAGAAAGCAGTGTTGTTAATTTAATCCAGAGCGCTTTTTTACCCAGAATGGCTGTATAAAATCTGTATTACATTAACCACTATACTATCATATTGTACTAATGTAGGCTCTGCTTTTAAAATATTTGCATACCTATTTAACATCAAGCATTAGTCATACTTGCATTTTGGCTTTTTTTTTCAGGAATTAGCCTTCTCTAAATCCATCCAGTGATGTTCTTGATAGTTAATAGTACTTCAAACAATTCCATCTCAATGTGATTTTTTTAAAGTACTTTAATTAACATTTGTGAGTCTGAAGATGTTGGCACTACAGCACTGTAGAATTACTTATATTGCAGTGTATTCTGTTTTTCTGTGTTAGGGCTCTCTGTTACTTGAAGCTGTGTAAGTATGAAGAGGCTAAGTGGGATTGTGATCATGTTCTTCAGATAGAAGATTCTAATATTAAAGCTTTTTATAGAAGAGCACTAGCATACAAAGGATTACAGGTGAGGAAAAAGAACATGCCTGGTATTCTTAAGCACTTCTAAACTTGCTTATCCCCTTCAAAGGCAATGAGGTAGTTGCTGTCAATGGGTGACTAAAACAAAGTACTCAGTGTGATGATTTATTACTTTGTAGAGCATAAGGCATATATAGAACATTATATAAATATTTTTGCTACATCAAAACCTGCAGGTTGATGAAATAATTTGAGAAAATACAAGAGTATTGCAATAAATAAGGTTTGACTGGAGATTGGTTAAGCGAGTTTCAAATCTGTTCTAATGTTCTAGTATTCTCCTTCTGGGTATCGCAGTTTCTTTTATCTGTCAAGGCATTTACTATAACTTTGCTAATGACAAATGGATTCTCTCCAAGTTGGTCTTCATCTGTCCAAACTAAAATCTCAAGCTGTCTTGGCATCTGCTCTTGTTTAAGTGTCATATTAAACCAGGGTTTTAATTACCATCAATTTCTCTTTCTTCCCCCAGTGCATTACAAGCCTTTGTCAGTTCTGTACTTTGTCCCTCTGTGGCAGTACTCAGCCTTTCCCTTTCCATCTGCATGGTGGTGGTGGTGTTTCCACAGTGCTCATCTTACATACAGTTTTTAGAGTATCCTTTTACCTGATCATCATAAATGCAGACACATTGATCATATCCATCCCGAATGTGACTTCAAATCTCATGTTCCATCACTGAACTATGTTGTTCTCTTTGTCCCTCCCTCTGGTGGCTCCCCATCTTCAGTGATGTTAAATCAGCCTTAACACTCCACAATTCTCCCACAGCAATCCTTGCTCTACCTATCAGCTCTTACTTGGTATTGAATTATCAGCTTCTTGATTTTGTGGGCTCATGATGGCAGCTCTCATCACTTGCTTTGTATTAAATTTACAAGTGTCTTTAAACAAGCATCTGAACTGCTGTCTTCTATGTTGCAGGAGTGGACTGGAGGTCCACCAGATTTCATCATTGTCCTTCAAATGGATGGATGCTTACTCAGACATCCATTGTGTTTGATGCCATAACAAAAAATTAGTGGATGGTGTCTCAGCTTACAAGGCACCTGAGAACCTGTTTGTGCTTAGCAGCATACCAGTCTGTTCTTATCCGATGTTATAATTCCAAATGCAGGTCCTAGGAACGTGATACATTTGTTCCTCTGTTGCAGTAGCTCTACAATTTTTGAAGTGTGATAAGTCCCAATTTGTAATGTTTTTTCTGTAACTGTGCTAAGCTACCTGGTATTAATCATCTCTAACCTTATATTGTTAAACTTGATAAAACATCAGTATAAATGTGATTCTACCAGACAGTAAAAAAGGGTATTACACACCTGTGAAGAAGGCTGAGAATTATTTTTTGCATATCCTAGAAAAAAGTGCTATTTTTGTATTATTGAAAACAACCTGAAACATAGTGTTGATGAACTCCTTCAGAACAGCCTGAGCTGGGGACTCCCAAAATGTTTTGTTGTGGCCAGATTTAATGCCTTCATTATTGCTAATTTCAGGGATGAAAGTGATAGATAAAATCAGATAAAAATACAAAAATTATCTGAAGTTGACCAATTACTCTGTAATGAATAATTGTATGAGATAAAGGCATGTAGTTTGGCAAAGATCTAACTAAGGTGGGAAGTGTTATTTGTAAGTAATTAGACACACATTTAACTAAAAAAGCTGCAGTGGAATTTAATGTAGTAAATGAGGGGTTTTTTACATATTTACCAGGATGTAATTAAAGGAAGATCAGGAAAAAAATGTTGGTGAGGTATGTTAGGCCTGTGACACAGGACCCCAGACAGCATCTCCTGCAGTTTGTAGTCCACCCTCTTGCTTTGGGTACAGTCATCTTGTATGATTTTTGTTGGGCAGTCAGGCAGGCTGCAGTTTTAAATTCAGTAGAGTTGGTTGCTGACCCTTGTTACTGTTTCCAGAAGTCTGTTCCAGAATCTCTTTTCTCTGTAGTTGTGAATCCTCACATCTGTAATTCAGATGATTTAGTTTAATTAGTAGTGGATTTCTCATGAAAGCAACCTGGCCCCTTTGTGCATTCCTTTGTTAGGGGTACATAATTCTCATTCTCTGTGTTCCTTCATGACCAAGCAGGCTTCAGTTCACTGCTGATGTTCTGCAGCCTCTCTGCACCTTGAATACTGGCCACCAGTTTGGAACAAAATGTTGGAAAGAATTTGAGGGACTTGGACACTGGCTCCTCTGTTACAGTTGAGGTGCTGAGGAAGTACCTCAGGTGCTGCATGAGGATTTTTTTTCCATAATACAAATTATTTAATAGTAACCTTATGATGCTGCTTGGGAACAGAAGAAATACTAGACCACTCACACAAGAAATTATGTTGGTCTTTTACTGTCTGCATGGTCTTTTACTGTTTACTGCTGTATTTCATCTTTATTTTTGATACTCCAGCCCTTGAGATGTCTTGATTTTCCTATGTGATAATTCCAGTCTTCCTCAATTGATGCTATTAACTTTGTGACTTCAGAAAATTTAGTTTAAAAATGGTAATTATACATTAAAAAATGGGAAATAAAAGCATGAAACAAATTACAAGACTGATTATTGAGGAACTGTGTCCTAATGCCACTCTGTCACTGTGTTTGTCCTAATCTTGTTTAGCCCAGAGGTCGTAACTTAATCCCAGTCTTCTCAAGTATTAGCAAAATTTCACTCTAAGAGATGGTCTATTGGATTGAAGCCCAGGAAGATTAGATATATCTTTAATCAGTTTAACTCTCTTATTGGCAAAGCAAGTATGCAGACTTACTGGACTCACATTATATTAATTGTGAGCAGTGTTACACTGTAAGTAATTATGCTTAAAAGCAGCAAACTTCAATAATGTGCTCTCTGATCCAGGGAATAGGTTTCTGAGAATAAATTATTTCATATTACATATTTAATTGGAAATATTTAGTTACAGCATATTAACTCATTCTCATTTCCTTTTTCCCCTCTAAAGAAATCACAGAATCAGTATTTAGATTATTTTTGTCTACTTAGTGTCCAGATCCCAGTATTTTTACCTTTCTTACTTGTAAAGGACAGTATATTACTTCAGATTTATTTTTCTAGTGATGTGCTTGTGACAAAAATATTCTCTTCTCCTTACAGAATTATCAAGCCAGTGCTGATGATTTCAACAAGGTACTTCTAATAGATCCAAATGTTGTTGAAGCACAAAAGGAATTAGAGGAGGTAACCCAACTGCTTCACCTTGACAGCAGTGCTGGAGATGGCAGTCAGCAAACACACGGGAAGAAAATAACCATACAAGAGGTGGTGTACCTGTTCATTTCTTAAAAGCAAACACAACAGAAGCGGCTCATTTGAAGAGATACTAAAGCTTTTGTTTGCCCATCTTGAATCTATATCTTTGTGGGGATGGTGTTGTGTGTTTCTTTTCATTTTGAGGGCATATTGAAGGATTTTTACATACGATAAAGCTTGGGCTGCTCACAAGTGTATTCAGAACTACAGCAGGAAGGAAAATAGTCCATTTAGATGGCACTAAACTCGAGGGTATGCTCCTTGTAAACAAAAGCTGCTTAAGCTTTGAAATAAGTTTTACAGCTTGCAGCTGTGAAATAGCAGTTTCATTTTTTAATTCTGTGCTCCTTGGGCAGCCTCTGAGGCTGTGCTGGCAGAGGTCTGTGGTCAGCAGATGTGCTGGCTGCTCTTGTGCTGGTCCCGAAGTTATGGGTCTGAAAAATGAAATCCTACCCTAATGAGCAAGAGTAAAACATCTCTAGGATCTTACAAAAGAAACATGGGATGTAATGTTATGTACAGGATCAAAATGTTAGCTTTGCACAGTTCTGGGTAGAATTAGGTGATGAAAGGATTTTCTCAGTCATCTGATATTTTTGGATTGTAGCTTTGCTGGTTGTTAAAGAATTCTTTTCCCCCTTTTCATTTAAAAATGTATAGTTAAAATACATAGTTACCCGTCTGTACAGTGGTACTGTAATTTGAGAATGTAATTTCAGAATCTGGTATAATGGAAACTGCAGTTATTAATATAGGGGAAAAAATGTTCTTGAAGTACTTCAGGTTGTCACGAGCTCATGGGATTTTATATAACAGGCATAATCTGGTATAGTGTTAGTTAAGCTCTGAGTTGTGACAAACAACAGGACCTGGAAGGTGTTTAGAGGCAGTTTGGGAAGTGACCACATAATTCAGAGACCAGCTAACTACATTGCTGGCACTGGTAATTTTTCTAGGGGTCATGCAGGAAGCATTTATGTTTGCTGGCATCATTACAACTGCCCCTGTGGAGAGACTCCCCTCTTCCACCTGCTGTAGTACAAGGTAGTCTTTTTCCATGAAGACAGACTGCAAAGAAAAACAAATTTAGAAAAATAATTTATCATCATTATTCTTTGTTAATCAAGCTATAATTACATAAAAGACAGTCAAGGTTTCTCCCTTGATTCTAAGGATTGTTGAAAAATAGAACAAAATGTCTATAAGCCAAATGCAGTATTTTCCAAAATTTACTAATCTCCTGTTCTATGCAATATAGTATCTTCAGACTTTTCAAAATACTTGGCATTGACAGACCGTGTTCAGTAAGTTTTAGTCAGGTTATAATAATTTCACAACTCTTGATGGCTTGAAATAGATTTTAGCAAATGTAGTTCGCCCCATAGTTAATTTTTACTGATTCATGAAACTTGATGGAGGTTGCAGTCTCAGAAGTTAAGTGGATAGTGAGGCAGGTTATCCATGCTGAGCTTTCTCTTTCCAAAGCAGGACTCCAAACAGCAACCTGATGCAGGTGCCATGTGCCTGTAGTGCCCTGGAGGCACAGCAGAGAAATAGAACATGGGTGTCTGCTGGCTTGACTCCAGCTGTCCCTGTCTTCTGGAACTTCACATTAATACGTGTGTGGAGTCCTCCTTTCTCCTGGTGCTCTCCAGGGGTGATTCCCCTGTGCAGTCCCAAGCAGTGAAAAGGAGGTGTAAAAAATACACTTTGGATAGTGAGCCTTTAAAGGTGAATTAGAGAGCTCCTGTTCTGGGGGCAGTATGACATGGAAGAAGGTGGGTGCCTTTCTTTGATGAAGAGCAGAGTGCCACCTTTAATCCAGTGCTGTGATGGATAAATGCAGTTTATGAAGCTTCAGGTTATCTATGTGTCCACATGAAGTGATCTTTGCCACTTTGTTTGTGAAGGTGACTGAACCTGATGAACGGGGAGAGGGGCAGTTTGCCACATCAGAAAATGCTGAGGCTCAGCCTGTTGCTGCTGAGGAGGCTGTTCCAAAGGTAGTGCCAAGGAGATCCTCGGAGAAACTCCGCATTCCGGAACCACCCAACGCTTACGACTTTGGTCAGATCATCAATGCACTGAATGCCAATAAGGATAAAGCTGCTTGTGCAGATCTTTTAACAACTACTGATCCAAAAACACTGCCAGTGCTGCTAAGTAACAAACTTGAAGGAGAAATCCTTCTGATTTTTATCCAGTCATTGAAACATTACATAGCTGGAAAAAATCCTGGCCTTGCATATCAGCACCTGTTCTACTTGAGCAAAGCCAAAAGATTTAAGGTAAGAACCTAGACTGATTGAATGTGTACTTAAATGCACAGAAATCTAAAGGAAATTTTCATATCTTAAAAGGAAAAAACACACTGACTTTTGTGTCTCTGTCAGATGTTATGATTTTCACTCAACCTGTGCTGATTATAAAATAATTTGTTGCGTGTTTTTTTCAGGTGGTGTTGGCTCTTCTCAGCAAAAATGAAAAAGAAGAGGTACAACATCTGTTTGACTTACTTACAGAAAGCCAGAGTGATCGGTACTCACTGGAAGATCTTGAGAGCCTTAAAAAGGTTTATGAACTTTAAGAAGTTAAAGTTTATTGGCTGCATGCATATAGTTCATGTTAGAAGATGAATGAATGAACTCTGCAGACTTGCCTGGGTTCAAGTGGGTTTTTACCTGGACTGCTGGAATTCTATTTTGTTTTGACAGCATATGCACATTTAAAACTTGCTGCTCTTTTCTTCTGGTAGTTGTATACATCTCTAGAATTTAATGCCCATCTGTGTTCAGTAACAGAGTTCATTTCATTTGGCATACTGATTTTATTTAGACTCAGAAAAATATATTTCACCTGATATATGCAATGGGAAATACTTTGATGGTACAATAGGTAAATACACTTTTAGTCATCACTCATTACATCATTTTGTGAGTTCTGTGTTCTTGTGATAAAGAAGTGTCTTCAAGATAAATGGGTCAGTTAGCAGTAACTTTGCTAAAATGAGTTTACAAGAAGAGTTAACATTTTTCAGGAAAATGTTAATACTTCTTGTAAAGAAGTGCACTCCTGTGGGCCATCTGTTTGTTCACTACTCCTCGTCTGTACAAAACAGATTTAAATATTTTTGCTCATTACATCTTAACAAAAAAGGTGAATGAATTTTGATTAGCTTGTCATGGAAACAATTATTAAATGGATGGGTATGTTCTTAACAAGTGAGTAATTTTTAGTGCACAGAGAACTTTTTTCCTGTGTGTGCAGGAGGATGGCTGATTTTCTGACTTCTCTTGGGCAGTGACAGAAGAACAGGTAGCTGCACTGCACAATAGAAATATTTAACTCTGAGTTTTGTATTCAGATTATTTAAAATACCAGTTATTTCTGTTTAGAGATATATTTATAAAACTACAACAATTTTTTGGACCAGTATAATTTTTTTTTAATTTCAGGCATTACTTATGTTTTATATTTGATTCTGACAAAGTTCCTTCAAAGGTGAAGCTTTTAAATTTTTCAGATACCCTGATGCCTTCTTTGCACAGATGATATAAATGTATATCAAACTCACTTAGCACTGCAGAAATATCATTAAGAATGTTGTTCTAATGAAAATTTTTCTCAGGTGTATACTAATTAATAAAGTTATTTTCTTGAGAAATACAATTATGGCTTCTTTTCTGCTTGAGTACACTTCAGGCTTGTAATTCTGACATGTGGATTATGAGTTTCAGTTTAGGGTGCCAAGAATGAGGCTTGTAATTCCTAAAGCATCATCAGTATAACTGATACTTAGCAATTAACAGGTTTCACTTTGTGTGTGATCTCCTCAGATTAAGGCAGACCCTAAACTCTGGCTGTTAGGATGTAAAACACCAGCATTGCCTGCAGTCATTTTGGTGATGGTCCTGCCTCCTTCAGCTTTCAGTGAGATTGCCTACTTTTTTAGACAGCATTTGGGAGGGCCTGATGGACAGGCAGAACAATTTCTAAAGACACAGAACTTAGAAAAACCTGAATCAAACACATGTAAGGGACTGTACTGCTGATTTGGCCTGAACATCTCAAGCTAAGAGCAGCAGTCTTCAAGACTGAAGGAGCAGCATTAGACCACTGGAAAGCATTTTGGGGGCAGGGGGTGCAGAATGGAATATCTTTGGGTGGATTTCACTATTTGTTTGACAGGTAAGGGCTGCCTAAGTCAGTTCCTCTTGCCTTGGTCTGGGAAAGTGCGGGAGAAATTTCTGCAGTGCCTCGCAGCTGCAGCTGAAGAGCAAAGGTGGGGTCCTCTGTCAAAGACAATGTCCTTGGCCAGGTAAGGCCGAGTGGCCTCTGCACAGAGGCTGCTGCAGCATCCCAGCTGTGGCACTGGAGCAGCTGCAGGCCAAAAGCAGCTCCTTGCTCACCATGGGACCAGCTGCAAAATGTGTTTTGTGTCCCATGTGTGTAATGGTCAGCAGGAGGAGCCACAGAGCTGAATTACTGCTTTCCTCACTGCTGGGCTGGGAGCCCTCTCCCTGGACAGTCCCTGTCTCCTGGTCTAATTTTCCCCTATTTTTGAACACTCCCATATTTTAAGTCTTGTTTCTCCTCTGTGCTTGGCCTTTATTTATGCTGGGGTTTTTTTTCCCTCTGCCCTCCATAATCTCTTCTGCTGCTTTGGCTGCTCTGCCAGGCAAAGGCAGGACTGTAGCTGCCACCTCAGCACTGTAGTGCATGGCCTCAGTGTGGGCACAGCACCTAGAAACAACTCAGCGGGCAAAAGGGGGGAGCAAGAGCACCCCAAATGTCTTACCTGGCTTTGTGGCAGGGAGACCCCAATCCCAGTATGGTGTTGTGCTCTTGGCTTGTCACTCATCCCCTCAGTGTCAACTTCCACCTCTGTAAAAGCAACCAAACCCAACAGCAGGACAAAAGCAGAAGAGCACTGGTTGTGCAGGTGATGGGAGCAGGGGCGTGATGTGACCCTGCAGTGGCAATAATGCAGCCAGTCACAAGCACAGAGGATGTGTGTCCCAGGCCTACACACAGCCAGCTGCTCCTGGACACAGATCCCTGCTTTTCATACAAGAGATGGCAGCAAGATTCTTTCTGTAGCCACTGAAAATGCAGTCAGTGGGCCAGGGAATAGCACAGGAATGGGGTGGGTCACACTGTAGTTATTTTAATACTTTCAAAGTATTTTTGATGTTTTTTGAGAAGCCAGCTCTAGGCTGACAGGTGCTGCCACGGCGGAGTGTCAGCATGGCAGAGTTGGACCACAGGGCCACCACTCTTCCCACTCTCCCTGCCCAGAGGTGCAGGTGGTGGTGAGAGCTCAGCTACTGGCAAACCACACTCCTTGCCCTTACGTGGGATGTATTTCCACTCATCAGACCCTGCCCTGCTTTACATAATCCAGTTGCACAAAAAAAGGGCTACTCCTGTGTCTGCCAGGCCTTTGAGAAGACTTAGACTTGTTCATTACAGTAAACAAAATAACATCGTTTTGAACAGCAGGGAACAAAGCTTCTTCCGTGCTGTAATCAAGATTTATGACCCAGGTCAGTGTAACTCTGCTCAGAGCCTGTGAGCTGCAGCTCCCCAAGGGACAAAGGGAGGGCAGCTGGAGCAGGGGCTCAGCCTGGGCTGGCTGAGGGGGATGAATTATCCCCAACCCGAGTCGCCGTTCCTTCCCTCGGCCCTCCCCGAGGGCATGGAACACACTGCAGTGCAGACAAAGCCTCCAGCTGTGGCAGTGCCATTTCCTTGCGACCCTGTGCCACTTCTGTGGCAGTGCCATTTCCTTGCAAGCCTGTGCCACTTCTCGGCTGCTCCTTGCTAAATGCCACCCGCATAAACACAGTCAGCAACATGGGAGTGGTTTTCCTTGTAAGCAAGAGGGATTATAAGGGGATAAAGTGCACAGAACGCTGTGCTTGAGAATGCAGCCTGTGAGCAAAGGGAAGCTCGAGCCCACACAGCCCCAGCAGCACAGCTCTGGTGCCTAAACACAAGTGCTCCAGTTGAGGCTGTTGGGAATTTTAACGTCCATCTCAACAATAAAGCCAGCTTTCATAAAGCCAGCTCACCAGGATCTGGTGCAAGGAGAGCTGTACCTGGCAGCTTGCTGGGTTTGCCCCCAAACGCTTCCTGCTGGTCCCTGTGTGCAGGCAGGTGCTGAGGCAGTCACACCTCAAAGCCACTCAGTTACCCAGCCTGGCACAGAGCGAGGTGCCACAGCAGATTCATCTCCAGAGCCATCTGCCAGGACTTGGGGATGTGTTCAGCACAAAGTTCAGTGTCAGCCCTAAGGCTGTGGATCCAACTCCTCCTTTTCCTCCAGACCAGCTTTGATTACCAAGTACCTCACAGCCACTTTTCTCTCTCTCCTACCCTTTGAGACCAAAGGCAACAAAATCCTTGTCACCAGTCTGGGACTGTGCTTCTCACCACGACTGGGCCTGGGGGTTCTTCAGTGCTCAGGGGGAAACCATTTTGCTCCCACAGCAACACCAGATTATTCCATCTGGGAAGATCCATGTGTCTGTCACCTTTGGGACTGGCAGGAGCAGTCAAGGTAGTAACTGTGCTCCTCAGATCTTCGCCATTTCAGGAAGTGATTCATAACAAATCTCAACATCATTCCAAAGTTTCTGTTCAAGACTGCCACCATTTCACCCGAATTAGAATATTCATGGGTTTTAAGTTCATTAATTCTAGTATTTTTCAACCTTCTGCTTGATTATCTTTAAAATGCATTATTATCCATCAGAGTGGTGGTATTACTAAGTAGGCAACTATTTAAAAATCAATCTGAATGACTGGAAGAGATGTAAGTCAGTCAAAGAATCTTTATGCAACAGTAAAAAGTAATTAGCTCATACATGCAAAACTTTGTGACACTGATTGAATGAAAGGATGGATGTACAAGCCTGGATGCTTCACTACAACTAAGACATGCAAACACCACGAGGAAAGCTTTTATGAAGGCTTTTATCTAATGTTGTAACTATCTCAAATAGTCTCAGATACAGCAGGTATTAAAATACATTTCCTCAAGATCCACAACCTGACATGAATTAGTCAAATTGGCCAGGAATCATGAAAAAAATTTCTGAAAAAAACCCACTGTGTTGGGACATCAGATGTAAACTTGATCTTTCCTGTAATTTATTTCAGTGCAAAAAAAAGTTATTGAATTATTACAGTAGATCTGTAAATAAGAGAAGCATCTTCTACATTAGAGTATTAACAGAAGTGTATATTTTACTTTTTTATAGACTCAAAATTCAGTGATGCATTAAATTTACTGTTGCTGTTAAGACTGCCTCATGTATGAAATATTACCTCTGAATTAAAAAATATTACAAAATTAATCAGCAAAATGGTTTGCTGCTAAAAACTTATCTCCAGAAAAAACTTACCTGCATTTTAACACTACCTCTTCAAGTGATGTATAAAATTATCAGATGATTTCTGAGTGACTGAAAATAAGGCTGAAAATATTTGATAAAATTTATTTACAAGAGTAAACCATATTTCCAATTACCTGCACAGCAAAAGTGAGGTCCTGAGAAATTAAGAGGAACATTTAAAGTTGCTGAAATAGCTTTTCCATCTGACAGAAGTATAACTTGCATATGGGTTGGGGGTGAGGCAATCCAGCCTGGGCATCTGCAATGCATCCCCATCAGTTTTAGTTTCTCACTTCCCTGGCCTCTCACGATGCAGGTGAGAAAATGAGCTGAAGGAACAGACAGTTCAGCTCAGCAAAAAACACCAGGTGTTACCAAGAAACTCTGACCAATCTGTGGTGTTTCAGAAAGAACTCTGTGCAGGCCATGTGAACTGAGAAGAGCGTCACTTTAGATGGAGAAAACGGAGTTTGAGTTCAGTCAGCCATGTGACTTGTGCCAAGATAGTGCAGTTTTGTTTAAAGAGCTCCTGCCAGAACTGCATCCCTCTCCCAAAACCATTTACTGTTCTGCCTGCCAGAGAGGTGGATCAGGTTTCTTTTCATCTTGGAGAAGGCTGAAATCTTGTACAAAACGCAACTGACTTTAGATCTTACACTTCCAAGAATCAGAACATTCAACTTCCAAACACACCTAATCAAATAAAAATATTTAAAGGCAGCAAGAGATAAGAGCAGTCAGGAAAAAAGGCTCCCTGGGAACATACACATTTTCATAAGGCTGATCAGCACATTAAACAACAGGCCACTAGAAGTCAGTATTTAGACATTTATTTCAGATATGCAGTTTACACGCATATTATTGAGCAAAACCGAATTGCAAATATACAAATACTGTAACAAGCATTACCAAACAACGTAACTGGCACTAGTGTTATAAGCTATTACTGAAACTGGTGAGGATAAGTCATGGAAGAGGACTGTAGCTCATGGCATTCTGTTCATCCAATCAAACCTCCAGTAGCACCATAATGGCAATACATGAAACACAAGACAGAACATTGTTAACTGTTATTCTGAGATTCACAACTTTTTTCATTTTAGTGAATTACTTAGCAAAAAATGTTAACAGTGCAGGCGCTTTGGCCAATGTCAGCTTGTGTTCAGCTGTACATCTTCCATTTGCAAAAAAAAGAAAAAAGCCAGCATATTTGGAACCTATCTTTGCATTTGGGCAGTCATTGCACTGCACTTAAGATTCTGGGACTGAAGACAGGCATGTCTTGCAAAGAGATGTGAAGTCCACTAAAGCCTGAGTGAGTCTTTGGTAGGCCAATACATCATTATTATATCTATGACAGTCATTTTATTCACTAGGATTTTCTTTTGTGATCCAAGGTGGCCAAAGAGGACATTCTAGAAAACATTACAGTAAAATCCTCAGACGACCAGGCACTTCAAACCCAGTCTTTTCCAAAGGCACCAAGAATGGACGGGGCACCAATTTTCCCCCTAATGAAAGGTGACTGCATCTGCTTTTCTACAATGCTTAGAAATCACTGGATTGTTATTTTACACTTTTTATACACTATATAGTAGCCTTACCTGCTGCATGATTGGTTGCATGAATAAAGAGGTAACCCCACTGTTCTACACAGGTGATGTTTCCATTCCACCATCTATTAAGTACCAACTTCTCATGTTTTGAAATTATGTAAAAGCCATAACCCTGCTCAAAGTGTACACACATACAAACACTTCTGACACAGGCTACATCCATCTGAAGATATGCAGTTCATTCTACATGCATTCTAAATACAGTGTGTCCAGTTATGAAACAAAATTGTCATTCTGAATATTCACTGTTGAAGTATGTTTGTATAGGTCTCTGCAGGTCTTTGCTTCCCTTAAATTTAAGAGTTCACACAAGAATGGTTTTAAGTCACTAATGCTGAGCTAACACCCTTTATCCCAAACCCCATATTTTCCAAGTGAACAGTGCAGGACATATTATTCATTTCAGCATTTAACATATTAAGAATTTACCAATTTTTATCTAAATACACCAAGTATATGCTTTCAAGCAAAGTCGTGGCAAAAATACAAAACATGGACATATTTGTACTGCTGTAATGCACTTGGTTAAAGCCTTCATGTCTCTTCATACAGGTCGAAGATCCATAGGAAGTATTTTGCCTTATCAGACAATATATAGAAAATGCAGTTGTATCAAAACCTTGCTCCTGCTGGTCACCTGAAACTTACGGAAGTCGCGTGTGATTCAACCAGCTCTGACAGGGTTCTTTAGTGGCAAATAGATTTTTGCAGCACTTACAGATTTACATTTCAGTCTGAATAGCAGTGCTTAATTCCACAGCCTGTTGTGAATGGTTGTTGTTTGTTTCTTTCAGTGTTTCACCAACACTTAAATCTACATCTGTCGAAGATCCATTATTAATGCTTTCCTCAGCAATGTAACTCAGCTGTGGAACATCAGTGCTTGGGGCAGCTGGAACAGGCACAGGGATTCCACTCGGCTGTGGAGAGTTTTCCAAGCGATCGTTTTCCACCTCTGGGAGAACACTGACTGTGGTAAATCGAGTGTGATAGTCACTGGAGCCATGGCTACAGGAAGTTTTCATACTTTCCATATCTGAGCAGCTGAACTCGGAGAAATGGCTGGAGTGTGAATCTGCTACAGATGGAATACTATCGCTCAGAGAGGGAGAGTCAAATTCACTGGAGTTTGTGCTTTGCTGCTCCAACAGCTGAGCATCCATGTCCTCTCTCGTCTCATTAATCTTCATGCTACTCTTCTTTCTCAGCTTACCTTTGCACTTCTTCCCCGCCGTGCTGTCCTTGGACCACTTGGTGGCGCCGGCCTTGCCCTCGGGCGGGCCGGAGCAGCCGCGCCCGGCAGCGCCGCCGTCCTCCACGCTGCTGCTCCCGCTGTGGTGCCGGAACTTGGCTGGCTTGGATTCGATATCCACCTGCACTTCCAGGCTGTTGCCTTCCCTACAACAGGGGAGAATCCGTCAGTGTCGTCGGAGGGTGGAACAAACTCTTGCTGCTTTGCTACATACATCCCTCCCACTTTCACTGCGTATCTTGTAAGGGGAAATATTTAACCAAATAAACAGCCCAAAGGAAAACACAAAGTCTGAACCACCAAACGCTTCACTGAGCCACAGCAATGGCATTCCTTTTTGGAAATAACCCTGGCAAAATGCAGAAAGCAGTCACACCTAATTCCATTTGTAACAAAATCTACTGTTTCAAAGTGTAATCTTGAATGCAGAACAGCTGAGGCATGCTTAAAATATCCTTGAATAAGCAAGGCTTATAAATATTCTATTTTCACCACATTTACCTTACCTGTCCAAAGGGATGTAGGAGTTCAGAATGGATCCTGCCATTGCTTTGGTACTGGCATTGTCACTAACTGTTCCCAAGCTAACTGTGCCAGATTCTCCACTCAGACTGTATCGTTCTTTCTGCACATCTGCTTGTACTTCCAGTCTTTGAAAGAGAAAGAGAAAGTGACATTTACTACCACAACAGTTAAAGCACACTGTCTGAAAATTAGCGTCACCTTGTAGATGACAGTAAGTAAATAAGTCAGTAATTATGAAATAAGAGTTCTTGAGTCACTCCAGTACAGATGGGCTTATTTACCCTACTGACACATGTTCTCCATTCCCACTGTCAAAATTACTAATTTTTTATTAAAACCAAGCAAACAAACACCTCAAAGCAAAACCAGAGTAATTTCCTAAAGGTGTTAACTGAAAGTTCTGGATTCTTTCCCTCCTGAGATTCACAAGGACAGATTCCAGGTTCAGCTACAGTTCTTCTGCAGATAGTACACTATCCTCTAAAAATGGTGAAAACAATCAGAAGGGTACATAAATTCAAGACATTATAGTACCCATGTATCCCCTGCTGCAAATCACTGCTAATCAAATAAGAGGCAGGGAACTGTGTTCTGTACTCTGCTTTACATTGTATTGCTATCAGCTGCAACAGGAATAATAGAAATCTGAGCAATCTTAAACTGGGCTCAGCAGATGTGCCAGAAATCAAATTACAAGCTTTTTTCCAAATGTCTTGTTTATCTGTGTACTGACATTGAAATTGGGGTTTTTTGGTTTGGTTTTTTTTGGGGGGGGCATTTTTTTTGTGGGGGTTTTTTTGTGGTTGTTGTTGTTTTGTTTTTTTGTTTTAACTCTCAGCTCTTTAAAGAAAAGGGTATGTGTATCTCACTCAGCAGTCACAGCCTGGTACACCTGTCCCAGCAGAGGAGAATTCTTGATACTATACTACTCTCTTTATTCTATATAGCTTGGAATGCCAAATTACTCAAAATGAGCAGTGTTGGCAGCTGATTTAAGGAGCAAACTCCATTCTGAACCCCACAGGCTAACAATCCTTTCTACACACTCTCATTCTCTTCAGGGTGCAGGAGAGCCAAGTCCCAGAAAGGTCCAAATTCACAGAAGGCACTGAGCATGTGCCAAGAAGCTGGCACCATGGCAAGGCCAGGTGTTCATCTGTTTCCCCTCCTGCCTGAACTCCATTTAGAGTCCACACTCCACCCAGGTGTTCTGAAGGCACAGCCTGGTGCCTGCAGACCAAACAAGTCAGCAGTTCTGACTTTTGGGTGAGGTGCACCAGAGAACACAATGGTGTTAGAGATGAGCTGCCTCCCTCTGACTCCTGCCTACAGGCAGCTCTCCTGGGGAAGCAGGAAAACAAGACCTCAGGCCCCACTCAGCCTTAACAAAAGCAAAGTCTTGAGGACTGTGGTCAGGCAGGATCTCGTGAAAAACAGTAAGTTTGTCAGAGATGAACTGTTCATCTCCCAGAGACACTTCCTTTTAATAGGAACCGATACTGAAAAGCAAAAACTGGGAAAGGGAGGAGGTGCACTGGCTGTGGCTGCAGGTGGAGCAGGGCAGAGCAGGGCTGGAGCAGGCCCCTCACCTGTTAAAGCAGTTGACCATGGCACTCCCTGAGAGGCTGCCTGTGATGCTGGCCCCAGCCAGGGCCATGGTGCTGGCTGTCTCGCTCAGGTTGTCACGGATGGCCCCGATCCTGTCCATGTGGCTGCCGCTGGCGCTCAGGCTGCCCGTCAGGCCGCCCACGCTGCCCTCCCCGATGCTGGGGTTGTGCCGCGCCTCCGCCACCGACGTCGTATCTGCAGAAACACACAAGGCTCCTCAGCTATGGAAGCAGCACTTAGCTGTTTCTGGAATGTGACTGTGAAAGCTGTTTCTGAAATCATGCTGAGAAGAAGGATTTATAAAACACATGGTCACAAAAAGAGAACTTTGTAAAAAAAGAAAACTCCCCCCAAACCAGAAATAATTTTAGAAGACACCTTTCTTGGCGCTGCTCTAATGGCTATGTCTGACATCAGCAAAATAACTAACCACGGATAGGACATGGATAAAAGGAATGCAGAGAGACCCCATCACACAGCATAGTGCCATGTAATCAAAAAATTGAAGCATCAGACCAGTCTTTAGTTGGGCCTATCAAAAAATAAAAAAATCTAACCAGCTTCCACAAACCAGGATTCTGAAAGAGCAACATTAATGGTATGTTAAAACTCTTACCTAGGGAGAAGGCTTGAGTTTGGCTTTGCTTAAAATGGGCAATAACTTTGTCATATAGCCCAGCACAAAATGACACAGAGAAGCAATTATCATCTGAGAGGCGCAATTTCAGCAATGAGCAGAAGCAGCCCCAAATGCAAGTAGCTACTCTAGTATCTAAGATAGAAAATACAAGTCACAAAGCCCATATTTATAGAAAACACAACACTGAATTTTCTTACCTACAGCTGCATTTGTTCCACCAACATTTACATCATTTTCATCATCAAATTCTATTCTGACACCTTTTCCATTGCCAGCTGACACACCACAGCCCCCACTTCGGCAGAGAGAAATTGGAACAACTCCATACACGTAAGCCAGCATAATAGGAACACCAATACCTACAGAAGGAAGTAGAGTTTTTCATTAAATTGACTTTTATTTTAGAGCTTTTCATAAAGACAACTTCATTTTCCAAGATTACTTAGTATTTGATTAATATTACACTTGAAAGAGATCAAGAGGGAGCAAAATTAAGAAATATTGGTAAATCACAAAGGCGAAATGACAGGAAAGTACTTTCAGCAGGCAGAATGTCCTCTGTCAGCATTGGTAGGAAGAGAAACTTAATGATTGATGAATTAATACTTTCCATATGTCCATAACATAATTTACAAACAAAATTAAAGTCCTTTATAGATTCACAAAGCTCCACTGGGGACTCCATTGTTCCACTTGAGAAGCAGAAATAGCAGACATCTATTTCAAATGTTGCTTAACTGAAAATATTAGCACCTCTACTACTTTAATAAGGGGCTTCAATTTACATCCATTTAAGGGAGACATGGCTTTGCTATCAATTTAATAGACTTAACATTATTATTACTCTGGGATTTTTCAATATAAGTTTTCCTTTAAAAGTAAACAATTCAATGGAGTACGGTGGCAGGAATTAAGGGGAACCAGCTGAAAGAACTGTAGACTAAAGCACAGACAGATACACACATGCACCCCACCACTTTGAGTGGAAGATGGAAGTTAGTCCTTTGGCATATGAATTAAATCATCCTATGGCTTTGCTGATGGAAGTATATAGAAGGTACAAAAACCAGCAGATTGAAAAATGTCAAGTTGGCACATTCTGAAAATGTCAGGAGAGAAGCAGACCTAATAGAAAGGCTACTCAGTCTAATCTAAATTAAGGGTTCCAAAGTCTCCTTCAATAGAAATTGTTCACATTCAAGGAGGCACTCAATATTCTTATAGTCATTCTTTTGAAAACCACACAATGCCCTGAGACTGGAGGCCATTTGTTAATGGCAATGGGGCAAGAGCAAAACTCCAAAAAATAAAACCCAAGTGCTTTCCCTGAAAAGCCACGTTTCATCTTTGTTCAGGAATAAGAAACAACTTGAGAGAAATGAAGTAAGGCAGACCTATAAATACAACTATGAGACTCTGTGTCCCACCACCTGTTTAGCAGGGATCTGACACCACAGCCACATAAGAACAATGCAATGCAGACTGACAGCAGTTTCATGGCTGGCACATCCTCATTTGCACAGTGGCCCACCATTGATAACAAGCAGCTTAAAGCCACAGCTTCATGGCCAAATTGAATCATCACTGGCTAAAAGTGGCCTCATCTTCTGGACGTTACTCATTACTCTCTGAGCACTGCTTCTGGCACAAGGGGGAACACTGCAGACAAAATGTGTGTACAGGGGGCTGATCCAGCTTAAAACTAAATGGTGCGTCTTAGTGTGAGTTAGCTATCCACAGCAGCTTACTGAGCAACTGTGAAGATGCCTGTGCTGCAACAAAGAAGAAGGCAGTGCCAGGCAAGGCCCCTCCTTTCAAAAACAATCCGGGTTTACACTGATCTTGAAATTACCTGGGAAGATGAGAAGACTATTTTGTAACAAACACCAAGATTCTCCTTAAATACTATACTCAACAATCACCATGATAAAAAGTATGATGTAATTTGAACTGACTCCCAGAGTAAAAAAAGTGGTTTGTCAACTACTGCAATGTTAAGTGTAAGAGACTATTTTTGTTCTGCATGGAGAAAATTTTGATATGAAGTTATTAAAATATGAATAGACTCTGTGGCAACAGTTTTTTTCTTGGTCATTTAAAAAATCTTTAAATATTTCAATCTTAAAAGCCAGAAGCGACAATGTGGAAACTTCAATTTTCAAGATAAAAATTAGTTTTAATTCTTCAGGAAATACTACATTAAAATCAAGTACTGTATTCTTGATTCTGCCCCAGTAAAATGTGTAACCTCAGACTCCTCCTTGTCTTGGTTCCTTCACCTACAAAAGGAAACTACAGCACTTAGTTATGTTATTCATGAGTGTTTATAGAGTTCTGGTTGCAAGGTGCTACCAAGACACAAAATAGTAGTATTTGCTTACCTACAGTTACTGCAGCTACAACTGGAGAAACAATTACAGATAAGGTTACACCACCTGCTATAGCCAAGTTTCGCTTGTGCTTTGAAATGTCTTTGCCTTCGTATCGATTGTGAATCTTGAAAGAAGAAAAGAAAGGCGGTTTAGAGTATTATCAACATCAACAATACACTGCTGCAAGGATGGAAGAAGTGCAATCATCACTTCTATGCAACAATTTATTTCTTATCTTAAAGAAAATAAAATTTATACATATCCTAATTTCAGGCAATCTCTTCCAAGTAAGAAGTCCTCCCACCCAGCAACTAAGCATTTATTCTCAGCCTTGACTTTGAAGAGCTAAGTAATTGAAGAGCTTTGTTTAATCATTACTCCAGATTACATGGCTGAGAAAAGCAGACAAAATTCAGGATAAAGGAATTGCCACATATGATCAAATTGACACATCTTATTCCCAACTGTCTTTTCCCTGAACAGTATGGAGTTGAAACTTGCACAGATTACTAGAGCTATAGAAACAGGCTGACATAACAGAGCCACAAGAGAGTCTTCACCAAACAGCCTGGAGGGAGGGGAAAGCAAGAACTCCACTTCTCCAGCACCTCCTCATGACAAGCTGTTGAGACAAGAAATGTTTCTGCAAACCTGAGTCTTAGTTGTACTTCTGTTTACTGAGGAACCTGCTGCTCAAACCTCTTACTGATTATTCAAGTCTGCAATAACTCTGAAATGTGACTGCCTTAAACTCACCTGCCACAAACCCCACAAGAACCTGAGAGGCCTTTAAAGATCACCGTCCTACAGAGACTTCCCACATTTGTGTGTTTCATTTATTCTCCCTAGGAACATGGTTTTTCAGAGGTATGCACTACATCTAAGATATAATTACAAAGGAACAACAGGTATCTTAATGGCTGTCACAAAGCCAAATTAATCCTCACTCCATCTAAGGAAGGACACAAAAGATGAGTACACAAGAAGACAATGACAAAAAATGAGTGTCATGCTTTCTAAATAGCATGTTGCTGAATGCTGTGCTTTCTAAAATATAATTTCAATTAGAGATTTGGTAGGGCTGTTCTCATTTTGGAATAAACAAAGTCTTTGTTCAGGCAAGGAAAGGGCAGAGAAGGCACTGTGCTTTGTGCAACAAGAATGCATTTACTTGCTCTGAGGTACAATGCAGAGTGAGGGAGGACTTGAATATTGAACATGCCTATGGATTAAAAAGGAAAACTGAACATGAACACTCTCACAGTGTAAGTATGTAAGAATTATAAACCCAGAAAGATTAGGTTTCACGGGGCTCTGAGCAATTAGCAGGATCACCTAAAGTGCTGAATTTTACTCTTATGGACAATTTCAGCTCCCGAAACAAAAGGCATAATACAACAAACAGACATCCATAAAGGTTACTGGATTCCTTAAACACAAAAAAAAAAAAAGGAATGGAAGGAAGAGGTTACAGAGTAGAAATTGATTTAAAACATCAAGATAGAAGGCCACACTGGTAGAAACTATTATGAAATAAGAAACTTCTGGATATTGACTAAATAATAAAGAATAATCAAACAAAAATACTAAGCCAGATTTCAATAAACACAGAAACCTATCAGGCTACAAGACTTGTATCTATAAAACCAGAACACTAGCACTTCCTCAAGGAAACTCTATCAAAGCACAAGCACAAACTCTTCCAATGCAAAGGACAGACAGAATGTTGAAAAAGAACAATGAAGCTTTTTTTACCAAAGCAGCAGCAGCATTAAGGAAATAGAAAGTAGGTCAAATTACTATGAATGGGTATAGAAGAACAGCATGAGGGCGTTAGGCCAAAATCAGAAAGGTTAACCTAGAGGAGACAAAAAGCAAGGGATATCAAAGTCAAGAAGAAATTATTCTATGAGTACAGTGCTAGTAAGAGGAAGACCAAATTGGATCAATTTGCTGTTTAACAAAAATGAAAGACAGCCAGCAGATGAAACTGGAGACCTGTTCCTGTTTTCTTTTCCCTTCACTTGTCATTGAAGATCAACTGTGAGCCCGACAACTGGTAACAAAGAAGTAAGATCTGTACAAATACAGCAGATTGGAGTGTACTTACATGAGTTGATCTGAGAAATATCTCAGCAGGCCAAATTTCAGAGTCATTAATAGTAATTTTTGAAAATTATTATTAGTAGATGTCTGAAAAAAAAAATCCAGGAAAACTGGAAATGGTTAAATGGCAATGATAATCTTAAAAAGGGTACAAACCAAGAAGCTGAGGAAGTAAAAGACCACTGAATGAACTTTCATTTCCTGAAAATTGGGACCTTGTAAACATCAAAGCAAAGGTAGGAAACAAAAGGTCACAGTGAGGTTTTTTTTTTCCAAGTAGAAATCATGCCAATTTAATTTTCTCCTGTAACAAGATAAGTCAGCCTTGAGGATGGGGAGAAACAGATGTCACACACTGACTAATTAAATTCTTACATTCTTGCATGACACTCAAGCAGTTATAATAGTCCAGATTGAAAAAAAAAAAGATGAGAGAAATCTACTAAGCTTCATGTTAAACTACAGAAAACATGAGAATAGTCATTTCTTTAACTACCCAAACAGAGACTCTTCACTCCATACTTCTTCTGAGAGATACGCCTTGGATCCAAGAGTATTGAACATTTTCATTAATGTGGAAGATGGAAGGAGAGGAACGTGTGTGTTGAAATTCAGGCCAGTACAATCTGGCATGGTTACAAGAAAGCCAGAATTCACTCCAGTTATGAGAAGCTGAAAAAATGGTCTGAAATGGCCAGATGCAGCTGAAATGGCCTGACATGACCAGATGCAGCTGAATGGCAATGAGTCCAAGACTACCTGTAGGAAGAAGCCAATTGCCTGAATTACCAGTATGTGGGAAAGGGTTTGTGTTTTAGAGCACACAAAATGAAGCTAGCACGTTGTTGAAGAGAAGGTAACTGGTAGTTACTGGCACAGAATCACCCCTTCATTTAACTCAGCAGTAGTAATGCTGCAGCTTCACTGCTGTATTCAAACTGGACAAAAAGGTGGCATGAACAACTACAAGGAAAGCCAGAAGAGGAGAATCAGAAACCTAAACCAGTGTTTTCTTGACAGTTCATCAAGAAAAGCTGGAAGAGCTAGGTTTGTTAAGAATGGACCTGAAGTATCATTAAATATGTAACAGCATATTGCAAAACAAAAGGATTCTCTGCATCAGCTGAAGAATAGAGCAGTAGGAATCTAATGTAAATTCTCTTCCTATACCTATGATAAAAATACAAAGTTTTTCTAAGAAAACCAAGCTTGAAGGGCCTGTGGGATCTCCATCGTCAGATGTTTCAAAGTGCAAATATTTGATAGGGGTCACAGAGAAATGACCACTAAGCACTGGGGTACCACAGAAATTCTCACCAGGCTGTCCTCACAGACTAATGCTCTGAGACTTTAGTACATGAAAGGTGCTCTGCGATGGGGCCCTATTCCAAAATATAATGAGAAAAGCTAATAGTGCAGTTTGAAACAGGTAACTGCTGCCTTCTTCCTCTCCTCACTTAGAAGGTTCCAGTGACTGTATGGGACTAAGCTGTAACAGAATTAAAAGGTCAAAACCCAAATGTAGCAGAAAGTAGGGTACTTGTTAGAAAGAAAAAGATTAAACAAATACAGTGGAAAAGCTGCACCCCTGTACATTTTGTCTAGCAGACACACTCCCCCTTCCCTCCTCAACAAATGCAGAATTATGAGTCTGTGCCAGTCACTGTGAGAATCCATGCTGATAAAAGCAGAAAAACAAATCTTCCAAGCCATCATTTCAAAAAGCCTATTTCCAAAAGATCTAGATAACTTATTACTATATCTTGAATTATATATAAGAATTTGTTGATTACTTTATAGCAAAAGGTATTATATTATTTAAGAGGAAATATATCAACTGCCCTCTGATTAACATGATCATTTTTAGCTCCTTCCTAGAAGTAAAATGAAGGCAGGCTAGCTAGCACTGAAGACTGTTCCACACTGGTGGACTGGCCCAAGGCAATTAACAAGCTGCTGAGTATAAATGCTTAAATATGTCTATACAAAAACCAGAACTAGTATAATTTTATACTAAAATTCTGGTAACTAGCTGCTTTTCAGAAAAAAAAAGTCCTTTTTGTCTTCTTTGTACTCTAAAAATTGTTCAATTTTAAGGGACAGAAGGGGAACCAGAGATTAAAACCGGAGCAATTCTGAAAAAAGCATGCAGGAACTTTCATGGCAGGATGTAGAAATCGGAAATTGTTTGGTGTTTCGCTCTGCAAGTTTTAAGAGAACCAAGGTTCTTAAAAACACTGCTTTTCATTCCTCAACAACTGACACATATATCCTTGAACAAAGCAGGGGTTGGTTACTTTGGTATTTCGGAGATTTTTTGGGTTTTTGTTTTGTCTTTTTCTTTTAGAGACCAGGTAAGATACCCAACTGAACATAGTATCACCCAAGCCATACAACAGAAGGTAAAACCTGAAGCATGTTGGGAGTTGAAGCACTTTTTACCTTACGTCCCACATAGACAGGAATTCCAATAATCATAGCAGGAATAGCAATGCCAGCTATTAGGGCAATTCCTACAGGAGCTCCAACAAGTGTCCCTAATTGCCACAGGATTTTCTTCTTACGGCTCCATGGCTTCTTTCCCCAAAATGTGCAACCTGATGGGCTAATAGAGAGAAATAAGAATGCTGTAAAGAAGCAGTAAGTAAATCAAGGTAGCTATACACTACTAAACATTTCTCTAGTTACAAAATTATTGTCCCTAGGTTCAAGTTACAGATGTAACACATCATCATTTACTTAATCAGATTTTTTTTGCCTTGAAAACATATTTTGCAATGTAACAAGAAGCATATTGCATATTGCTACACACCAATATATGGCTCACAGTAACTGGTATAATCAGAACTTCTGTATTGCCTAATACAAGGACAATATAAATGTATTAGGACATCAGTAAAAAGAGGGTGTCTTAATCCAAAATACTTGATTTGTACTAACAACACGTTACATGCATAAAATTTATAAAATATTTTAAAATAAAAATAATAAAACAGTAATTTAAATACATATATTGAAAACTGACTTAATTCTCTAATAGGAATACTTCAACTGTGATTCTCTACTCCAAGAAGAAGAAAGCCAGACTTACAGCACTTGGGAATCTTCTTCTAAATACTTTAGAAAACAAATCACCAACCACATAGAATTTGTTTTTCTTAAATGTACCTTAAATAATGTAAATCTGAGATCTCTTTCATACATAGCCAACAGAATTCACAGCCGCAGACGGCACAAGTCATGTGATTGCAGCTTCCATCATTCATTTTTATTATATAAGCAGCACAGCGTGGGCATGGCTTTATGTCATCAGCTGTTTAAAAACAAATATTAGAATCATATCAGTTCTTTAGACAATCAAATATAATCACAATACAGACATACATCTGGGAAAACTGATCGAACCGTTATCTGAAAAACTGAAGAAGTTTTTTATAAGGTTGCTTTACAAATCTTCATTTGGCCATGACTTGGTATCAAATCTGTTTTTAAAAACCTTGGACGGAGCAAGACTAATGAAAACAAGGTGTAGTAGACCACATTCAAGTAATTAAATAGTTAATGCATACTCTCTGTTCAAGGATTTTCTAAGCTTAATGAAATATATATTAGAGTCTGACATTAAATATGTATGCTAACACAGGACTGATAATAAGGTCTCTTTAAATATAATCCTCTTTTACGTTTCATGCTGTTATGAAGAAGAACCTTGTACTTTAATATTCAGTCTCCACTCTGTTAACATATCTTAAATTCATCTCCCCATTCACATTAATGTACTTCTTTGGTACTGCCAACCTCCTCCTGAATCCTTTTTACAGCCCTACTTTATGCTTACTAACTCCCTGCAAAAATATAGTGTAGCAGAAGAAAACTCTGGAGAATCATCATGTTCCCAAGTCAAATGTGAAAAAATGAGGTTAAGTGACCAGCTCTGTCAAACAAGGGGTCCTTGAGCAACAGTGAAACACACACACCCCACAGTTGTGATCTTCACTCCTGTTCAGCACCTGCACTTCAGGACAAGCTGTTTATTCAACAGCAGCAGAAACACCTTGCAGTTCCTAGCGCAAAATTCCAAGTCTACTGCTTCGGTGCTACTAGGTAGGACAAAGGGAAAGGAGAGCTCATACTCGATAGAAAGAATACCTAAAGAGGTGCAGAACCAGCAGAAAAAAGTACCTCTACCAAGCCCAGTGCACAAGGAGTAAGCAGCTGAAAGGAGTCATTAGCTACTCCCACATGAGAGCACATGCACAGCCTACAGGGCAGAAAGTACACAGAGCAAGTTCTACAGCACAGGAAAAGCAGAGCTACTGCTCTTCAGGCTGAGAGGGACTGAAAGGGTAAGGAAAGGAGGTGGTGTGCTAATTTATTTAGCTTATTTTCAATTTTATTTGAAAGCTAGAGCAAGATGCTAATTTTTAAGGCAAGATGGGATGCATTGTTAAAATAAGCCAGTGCAAACTACAAATTAGAGACTCTTGAGTCAGGGGCTGGATTGGAGAAAAACAGCTCTAACTACAAGGTGCAAGTGGGACTCTTTATCCCAAATATCTACCTTGCTTGTTCAGGCAGAGACAAAAGGTGCCAAATAAATCAGAGCTTGATGTAATTCAGAGCCAATTCTTATCAACAGCAAACTGGAATTTTGATGTGCTAAACACTGCTCTGAATAGTTTATCTGCTTTTTTTTTGGGAGTTACAAACAAGCTCAGCTTTAAGAGATGGAATTGTTTGCCTTCTGGTAGACAAGACAGATAAGCATTTCCTGGAAAACAAGAAATTAGTACTAACAAAGACATCAAACATCAGAGCTGGCATCAGAGTAATAGTCTTTTGAAAACAGAAAATCAGTGGTTACAAGTTTTAATTTTAACAGCTGGGGAACTTCACCTACAGCAGAGAAAGCAAGTGTACTAAGTGATCACTAAGCGATACAACTAAAAAAGTCAATGTGCAAAATGTAGGATGCCTTGCAGTAAGTCTGATTTCCCATTTTTCAACTATAAAGAACTTAAAATGGTGACAAGCTTTTAAGACTTAAGTCAGATGTTCTGGTTAGAGTACTTCAAAGCATAACACTTAAAATTTTAATCCAAATTTAGAATTATTATTTTATGTTTCTGAAAAACAAAGCATCTAGTATCTATCTACTATGTCACTATTCCATTCTTTCCTCATCTAGGCTAACTGTGCAAACGTACAGAAGAGATGTTTTACAGACACAGCACCCCAGTCATAAATACCTGCTGCTCCAGATTCCTGGCTGTAACTGATAGATGAAGAACGAATTGTTCTCAGGCGCAGTCTCTGGGCTCTCTCCTGGCGAGCAGCATCGCAGGTCTGGTTGGGATGCCAGATCTGCTTGCAGTGGTAGCAGAACTCCGTCCCGCAGCCCTCCCGCCCACACGTCAGCTTGGGGCAGCTGGCACATCCAAACGCGATCACTGCATACCTTTAACACGGGCCAAGAGATAATTCTGTTCATAAAACCAGCTCTAAGTATAGAACAAAGCTCACTACACAGCTGTCAGAGCAGCTGGAGCAGGTACAAAGGCAGTGGACATCAGAAGCTGACTACTTCCTTCAGGAGGCGGCCAGCACCAGTTCCTAAACTCCTCTTTCGACAACTCTATTGCCATTGCATTGGATTAAGATTGTACAGAAATACTATAATCACTGCAACACTCACTCACCTTTATTCCATGCAGTATTCAAATATACTGTATTTAAAGCTGAATGCAATACTGTAAGATTTACCGTCACCAAGAAACTACAGTATAGAAGAGTGGGACAATAAACCCAAAAAAGGTGTTTAAGCAATTAGGAAAAGTTATAGTTTCAGAAATGTCCCAGTCACTGTGGGCACGTCTTAGATTGACCCTGTCCATTGCAGTGTAACCTACAGCTGTAACGACATCTGGTTTGACACTGCAAGACATTTTAGGATTTTACTAGTTGCCTTTTATTATGAATACCACTACTTACTTTAAATAGATGTTTGTTAACTCTTTGTATTTTAAAATGTCAAAAAAATGAACCAAGTATTTTATAAATAGGATTTTGGTTTCTCAACAACTAAGGCATTTATTTTAAAAATACATTTCAAACACAAATGTAAAAATTGGTAAGAGTTTGGGCCTCAATGTCACTTTTACTCTGACAATACTACAGAGCAAAAAACCTCCAAGAATGCTGAGACTTACAACACTGTGTCACACTACTTTGTAATCAGACACTACATGAACAGTTCTATACAATAAGAGCTGAAGTGACAAAACTGTTCCTTCATTAGACCTGCATTTCAAAGTTCACATGATAAAAACACGTGTTCACATGAACAGTAAATACAAACATATGTATGTATATTTTATAATTCATATCCATTGTAGTTTTTTTCAATAATTTTATGTAATAGGGTTCTTTTAAATATATAATACTAAGTCCACTGGTATGAACATTTAAAACAGATGTATGCTTTTATTCTCATGAACAGGGTCCCTGAGTAGACTTCAACAGATTTATAAATGCAACAAGACTTAAGTTTCTGTCTGTTCAAATTTAGGTAATTTTATTTTTAAAGACTGTTTATTTTTACCCCCTGTCCATTTTATAGCAGTTGCATAAGTTAACTCAAAATATTCTTTATTAGTAATGATACTTCAAAAATATTCCCACTTACAAGCCTATCTTAAAATTTAGCTGTTTTTATTTAAGTAGCTAGATCTGAAACTCTGCAAAGTTAATGCAAATCCTGTCCCTTCCACTATTGTTTTAAACCAGCATATTTGATGTTCCTCCCTAGGAAATCATGCAAACAAATAGGACTTTCAACATTTAACTTACAGATGATGCAGTTACAAATGAGATACACGCTTGTCTGTTTATAAATATTTCTTGCTTTCCAAGTAGAGATTTATTTCAATAATTGCTAGACTCTTCTATATTGCTGCCAAGTTAATCAGTTTCATTTTCCCCACTGTCTGCAAACTGAAGAGATAATTGCTTTGCATGTACACAAAGAGACTCTGATCCAAACACTCCTTCAACATACGGGGATATATTCAAAGTTTGCTAACCTTAGACCAAAAAAATCTCAAGTCTAAGACACAGAATAAAATATAAATTTTTAACCTGCCACCTTCCTATCACTCATAAACCCTGAAAGCACTCCCAAACTGGGACTGATGAATTTGGCAAACCTTTAGAAAGTAACTTTTTAGACCAGAGAAAAATCTCAGTTTGAACTGTACAGGATTACAGGTTTAATTTTAACATTTGCATTCTTTTTAAAGGAGATATGAAGGCCTAAAGTCCTTGTTTAGGGTGAGAGAAGGGAGAACCAACCAAACTTGAAGTAATACCCAGTAAAACAAAAACCAGAAGCAGTGAGCCATTAATTGAAGGCTGCACAGTGAAAAGACGGAAGAAGAATCTGTACTCGTTTGCATGATCTGCTTTTTGCCTGATAAAGGTATGAACATTTAGGCATCGCTGCTCTCTTCTAATGATGTCAGCAATACAATCTCAGAGCAAAACCATTAAATAATTCAAACAGAAGAAAAGACAAAACTGATATGGAATACTGATTCAGTGATACTTGTTAAAATGACATTGGAGAACTGGTATGAAAACCAGAATATAAAGATATTGTTCTAGGAGAAGGCTCATGAGGTTTTTTACCAGTGCTCCTTTCCCAGGGACAGATCACCTATGACAGTGTCTCCTATCAAGCCACTGCTGGTAGGTTACAGCTGGTCCAGACTTTCACAGTGCTTCAGGTAACACCATGATCAGGATGCATCTGAGCTTGCAACAGAAGCTGAGGATGAAGCAGCCCAGGGTCAGAAAGTCTGTGGTGCCAGTAGTATGGAACATTCTGGCATGGGGCTGCTGCAATGTGGGAGACCCCTCAGCCCATCCAGGGCAGAGCTTCTCCTCCAGTCTGATCTGCAGTTCTCCTATGGGGAGGATAAGAAATTCTCTACTGGGACAGAAGTAAGAGTAATACATTTGGTACTGCAGATAACTGTTTCAAGATCTGTTTGGTTCATGTTTTGATGACCCTAGGATTTGTTTTTACTCAAATAGAGTTGAAACAGAGAAGAAAAAGAATTATTTTGTTCTTAACCATTAATTGTTGTTTCCTTAGAACCCAGGAGACCAATGATGTTAAAAAAAACCCTAATGTTTTAACAGACTGATCTAGTTTCCCTCGATTTTTTCATTTCAGGGATCAAACTTTTTATAATTATTTGCTCTTTATCTGGTCCAGATTTTTGACTTAGTGTGATGCCCAAACCCTGAAACAATACTACATGGGATGTTTGATCAATCCTGAGAAGAGCTGAAATACTGTTGTACACCATCCATTTTTTAGCTATTTGTGCAGTAATTTTTTCCTACCAAAATGCTCAATTTTGCACCAATTTCCTATTTATTACAGTACTTGTTTCTAACCTTAAAGTCAACTTCAGGAAATTATGCTACCTACTGAAGTTATTGCACCTCTCCTACTTTGGGATTAATTGCAAATTTAGTAAATGCATTCCATCCATCTCCTTCATGAAATATTTGATCCATGCTAAAAAGTCATAACCCTAATGCATTCTGCCAGTACTACACTTCAAAAACTGTTCAGAAAAAGAAATAAACCCCAGCTTTAACTGCATATTGTACAAGTGGATTAGCTGCCAAAGCAATTAGAAACTGTGACTACTGTTCACCACATAATTATTAAAGCAAATGTCTGCTGATCTGCAGTTTGTGTGCACTGAATGTCATGCATCATCCCTGAACAGCCTTTGTTAGCAAAGGCTCTTCTGTGGAAGTCTGAGTAGTGTTTGCTTCCCTAAACCTTACACCTGTACAGTTCCTTCATCTTCCTGCTAAGCTCCACCACAACATCAAATCCCCATTAGTACTTTCCACACCACTCCCACTTCTCCTTCCTACCTCCCTCAGCTAGGCACATACAGACTTGTCTGACAGTGCTGTGGTGGCTGCCTGAAAGCCAAATTTAAATTTTTAACTGGAGGATTCAAACACAGGTATTACTCTTGCTGGAGGCACTACTGATGGTCTGTCTGTTGTTCAAGTAGTATGTATGCCCTTTCCCCTAAACTACTTAGATTAACTTTTGCTGAATTCTCAGTCTCTGCTGCCCAACAGATCTAAGGGTTCTGAAGGTTTCAAAACAATCAGGAGATGGATGGGAAAAAGACAAAACAGGATTGCAGGAGCCCTTGTTTGTTTAGGATGACAACCAGAAACAGTGATCCTCCTGAGAAGTACCCAAGTAGCCAACTTTATTCCACTTTAAACTTAGTAATCAGAATTCAGTGAGGAGGCACTATCTGTGCATTAAATGCACAACTCATCTATCACTGTGAAGCATTTCCCTGCCACTTCACGTATAAGGAAAAATCATGGTACCAAAAGCACAACGTAAGGCTGCCCATGCAGTACAAGTCTGTTCCCTTCACGTAGACATGGCAGAGTTTATCTGCCTGGCAATATACTGTATTTTTCACAGGACTCCCCCCCCCCAGAGTATGGAGCATGCAACAAGCAGTTCTGGAGCAATGATTTAAATACTTGCTGCACACTAATGCATTGCTGTGGTCCCACATGACTGCATGGAACTTTCACTTTGCTAGGAACATCCACTTTTTATTTTTATGATGGTGTTATCCATAGCAATTATCATCACAGCTTCTGACCACTGAAAGATACTTAGGTGTTTTTTAAAAGAAAAACAGATAAGAAAATTGACGTATAAAAACCAAAACAGGTTAAACATACCTGCCTTAGTCTACTTAATTAAATGCTAAAAAAGTAACTGAACCACAAACATGGTATAATAGAAAATATTTTAACATTTATCTTAAATGCTTCTCCTCAGCTTGAATAATAACTGTTTATACCACAAAAACTCAGGGCAAAGCATGCTTATGAATATCAAATAATACCTTCTAGTGGTTGTTTTATTTTTCAGTATCAAAATATTAAGAGTAAACTGTACTGGCTTTGTCCATATGACTTTGTTACAAGCTCATGCAACCAAAACATCTCTCAAGTTATTTTTCCTTCTGTCCTCAAACTATGCCACAGCAATGACATCCACTTTGGACCAGATATGAAACTATCACCTTTCCAGTCCTTGCTTTTGACTTGCGTTAGCAAATTCTGTTTCTTTCAAAGTATGAAAGCAAAATTGTATTTTAAATAAGTCCTAAACATTAAGCACCTGGTTATTAATACAGGAATATTTAATCTACCTAACAGTCAGTCCTATCTTGCTTGTTCTCTTGCAACATTCTTCCTCTTCTTTCTTCTTATTGCTTGTCTGTGAGGCTTTGAAACAGAGCTGTCAGCCTCTAAGTTTTTAGTGTGCACTGCACATCTGGACTGCAGTAATGCCTAAAATCTTTAAGCAGTATGATAACACAATCTCTAAAAAGCAGCTTGCTGAAGAATGGCATTATGAGACACCAGCAGCACAAAAGCATTATGAGCTGCTGCTCAGTAGTATTCAGCCTACTTAGAATTCAGCATGATTTCAGAACTGTTTAAAGTATTAAAGCAAAGTTAAAACATTACGTTCCCCATATAATAAGCAGGAACAAGCTGATTATCTTACATCAGAATCCTGCTGACAGGCAACAAGTGCTGTCTCAATCAGCCACAAGATGGAAGATATCTGAAGCAGGAGAGGCCTTTTAATTCAAAGAAAAGCTTAAATCATTTTTCACAGTTAAAAAGCCAAATTACCCACAGCGCTTTAACAAATTAAATTACAGTCACCAATTTTTCAATTCTTTTCAGTTTGAGCTTTGTACCATTACCTTGGCAGTGCAACATCTAAATTTCTTTTCCTTGCTGTAAATAAATGGCAGGTATCTACCAACAAAAGTTGCTTGACATTGCTGAAATTCCTTCTGTGCAGAAAAAAAGGGAAAACCTACTTGAGAAAGCATTTTATTTGGGAAGGTGGTTGTGGCTTGGAGTGGTTCTTATTGTTTATTTGCATTTTAATTTGTTTTGATTTCTTGTCTTTTTTCTTATTAAAGAGAATTCTGCCTGCCACCTACTCGTGGAACAATAACAACACCCTAAGTAAAGCAAGTGACTTTTCAAAAATCATAATGCTATGAAAATTCTGTATTTACACTGTGACTTTTTTGCAAATATAGGAAAAATACATACCCACAATCTGGAGCTGGGCACCACCTACAGTCAGGATCTGCAACCAGCCATCGCCTAAGCATAAACTCTTCATATTTTTCCATCAAGATGTCATCATTTAATATCAAACGAATATCATGAGGATTAAAGCGTTCTGAGCATTCTGGGCAGCTGATATTAACTCTGCTCTCAGAGATCTCTATGCGCAGATACTGACGCAAGCAATCCACACAAGATCTATGGTGACAAGTCATTATCTCCGGGAACCTGTCCTTGGAGTGCCGCAAAAGGCACAAGGGGCATTCCATGAAGTCTCCGCTCGGTTTGCTGCTAGAGGTTGTTCCGTTATCAGAAGAGGTACACGTGGAGAAAATAGAGTTCTTGTCTGTACACATTTCTGAATGAATACTTTCAATACTTGCAATTCCATCAACACCTCCATTTAAATCCCTAGACTTGCGTTTCGTGTCTTTTTTTCTCCGAAAAAGTGAGCCCAATGAAATTCTTCTTTTCTTTGGTGCCTTTTTAACTGATGGCAAGCTCACGGAGGAAGCAGAAGACTGGAGGTCCCGATCAGAGCCCATTTGCCGATGTAAACTCATGTCTAGGTCACTCATCAGAAAGGGGTTAAAGTTCATATACAATCCTAATCATTTTTAAGGATCAAATAGAGGCAGAGGATACAGGCATCTTATTATGTAATCCAGTTTGAGAGTCTTCATGCAGAAAATTCACATGTATCTGCTTCCAGCAAATCCTTCAGAAGAATTCCCTGTATTAGGAGGAGAGATGAAAAAAAAGCAGGATTAGAATCACAACAATCACTATTGGTTCTGAAAAGTCACAGCACTCTAGTGACCTGTTATTCCTATTACTACCATCTTTTCCTCACCATCTGACCCAATACCTCTTCCTGTCAGCTTTTTCTAGCCTTTACATCCTTCTTATCTTAACAAGCCTGAAATTTCCTTCTGGTCAAGGACTATCTTTGTTACACTTAGTCAGTGCAGAGAAAGGCATCTGCACTCCCCTGCTCCCCCAGGGGAAGCAGGGCGTGTGCATGTGTCTATGCATGTGTACAAATTACCAAAACCCAAGGTGACAATTAAGTAAATATGCAAGTTCTTCTATAAAGCTTAGCAACAGGCTTACAGCACTGGAAACTTTTCTGTTTTCTCTACCTTACATTTTCTGCACATGTGATGAGGTCAAGTACAAATCCAATACAGTTAATGAAAAGAAAGATTCCTCAGTGTTTTTTGAACCAATCAGACTGACAGCAGAAATTAAATCACTGTGGCTAAACAACTCAAGATATTCTCAAAATCTGAGGGTTCTCAGAGAAGTATGCATATTTATAGCATAAGGCATCTGAATATTTCAGGGAGCAGAGCTGCAGAATGACAGCCAACACTGCTTGATTATATAGAAGCTGAAGGGCACGGCAAAGACTACAGTTAAGGTGACAACATTTGAATTTTTTATCAGATGTATTTCTGTAAGGAAAAAAAAAGCCCCCAAACCAGACTCCCATCACATACCAAGCTTCAGTTATTACCTATGTATAAGATGACACCAAGGATTTCCTTCTGTTCTCTGCTGCCTAAATGACTGCACAGTGAGAAGACAGAGAAAGAAGGAACTCTTCCTATTTTCCTCTGACAGAGGAAAAAGCAGCAGATCATCTCCAACCAAAACCACCAAGTTCTCCCCAAGCATGCAACTATTCCCACTTCTTGGAAGTTTGACTGTACAAGAGGAATTTTTTAAACTTTTGGTGAACTGCATCTGTAACAGAAGAATGAGAAGGCATTTGCACCAGTGTTGCAAATCTACATGCAATGCTACTGCCCTGCAAAACTACTGCCATCCTTTCTTCCCTCAGTGTTTCCCAACTGACCCCCCAGAAAGGTGTAAATGGGTTTCGGTGACCTTACCAAAAGATAAAATCTGAAACTGGATACTAAAACTAAGTCCAAAGGTAGGAACAAAGGAATGTAGAGATGAATGCCTGTGTTTGTAAGAGCTAAGCAGTCTGCACAGCCCTTAGAGACCGGCACAAATCCAAACACGTGCTGCGGCCTCCGGAAGGGATCACTGAGCTGCTTGGGTCAAGACTAGGGAAGTTTCAGGGGACGGCTCAGCAGCAGCGGAAACAGGAATCCCTCTCCAAAGAGGAAACACAGAAATAGCCCACAGGCTGTCCCTCTCAGCAGAGCCACTGCTGGGCCCTCTGCGCACAGCCACGGGCAGCTGCTGGGTCTGAACCAGCAGGGAGCCAAGACAACACCACTCAGTATCCACTACCAGCCCCTATGGCAGTACTCCACGTGGATACTACCTTCCTCAGGTGTGAAAATTAAAGACAAGAGAAAAAAGGGAAAAAAACCCAACCCCCCACAAAAACCCCTACCAAAAAATATGTACTTCTCCTGGTTTTGATAAAAAGAGGTCTTACATTCTGAGCCCCTAGAGATTTTTTAGAATTAAAAAGCCACCATATTCTACTTTTCAAATGCTGAATTATTACTGCTTTCTTCTTTCTTCTTTTTTTTTCCTAATAAAGGAAAATCTTACCACTGTGAACATATTAAAAAAAATCTTAGCTTACTCTCAGAGTCTAAAAGAGTATAAATACTTCAAGAACATAACATACTCTTCCTTCCCTCCTAAGGGACCGTTTTTAGTCAAAAAAACCCCATTTTGGATGCTTTACCTGCTCCTGTTCCCAAAACAAATTTAATAATTTTGCAGCTGCTGTTTCTCATTAAATGAACTAAAACATTCCCTGATCTAAAAAAAATAAAAATATGTGAAACTGAAAAAAACTACTCCATAATTTTCACAGAAGAAGACATCCTTCTCTCCAGGATCTTGGTATTCTGTTATATCATAGATAGACACAACTGGTAGACCATGTCTGAAATATACTACAGATACAGTCCATTGCTGACAATTAAATTTGTATGTTCAGAAGGGCAAGAATAACCTTAAAAGCATCTTTATAATTGGATAATTACTAACATTGGTATGTTCACACAGATAACCACGAGGTAAGCGGAAAGTGCCAGCCTCCTAAATCAGGAGAGTTCATGAACAAAATGAACAGCAAGCAAAGCATTAATTTCAGGCAAAAAGTCTGTGGTGTTTGGTTTTTTTTTTGGGGGGGGGAGGCTTGTGGTTTTGTTTGTTTTTAAAAATAAAACAGAAAAAGGTAGGATGTAAACACAGTAACACAGCCAAGTGTATGACTACAAGCCTTCCCCTCCTCCCTTTCTCTGGAGAGGAAAGAATGTGTTATTACAGCGTTTTTGCCAGTTCCAACAGATGTACAAAATCAAGAAATAGCAGTTCTGGTGATGAACCAGTTGTACTTTTTTTCTTTTTAAATAAACAAAGATTCTCCCATGATGTTAAAAAAAGAGACCAGTACATCCCATAGTTCTTTTAGCATAATGGGATCTGATAAGCAGTGTCTCTAAAAGAGCAGATTGCTCTTCTAAGGAAAATAGTTAAACTTTGACAGGACTTTTGAAAAGAAAAGTTGCCAGTTATTTTAGACAATCATCAATTATGCTCTTTAGATTTAAATGCATAGAACTAGTTTCAAAAGCCAAGCTCTTCCTTATATAGTAATTTTGGACTGACATTCTAGTGACGTTCAAAGATGACTTTGCTGAAGTGAAAAGATTCAGCAGATGATTTATTAGAGGAAAAATGAAGACAAATGTTACAATGCTAATAATGATCAGAGCTGCACAAAACCATAAAAGCTTTACTAGCGCAATCTGGAGCACTGGTCAGTTCTCATGTTGCCCAATCCAACACAGCATCTGCATGTTTCTGCTGACAAAATAAGTAAAAAATACTTGATTTTGTACAGCCAGAGAACACAATGCCCACATTATTCCAGCAGCAACGAGTTCACATGAAGGGGATACGCTGTGTGCAAACTGAAGCTCTGAAATCCAACTACTTGAAATGAGCTGAGACACACAAACTATGGTAGTAATAAACAATCTGATTTTGAGGCAACATACATTGCAAGTTTTGCATTACTCTCACTGACGAGTATGAACTCTGTCAACCCACAGAAGAAACTAATATGGACAACAGCAAATGGACAGAAAAAACAGAGCGTGCAAATCCTAAAACTTTAAAGTTCACCACTGTTTCCAACATTTCCTCAAAAGCACTTACCGACTACAGAAAAACCGTATTTCTGGCTCCCCGCCATGCCCAAAGCCCTACCACAAATCCGAATTCCAGCCGTGCTTTGCATTCTGCCCGTGCCACAGACTTGCCACAAAACACCAGTTGCCACAGCACAAACACACCTTGTCATCTGAAGATGCATAAAGGACATTTAGAGTTGCAACTACCTGAAGCTCAGTATTAAGCTGGTATCTGTTCCTTCTGCAACCCTGCCTAAACTATTTGCTAGGGAAACCTAATAAGCATCCAGCTAAATGCCTTCAATAGTTATTTTGACCATGCTCCTTTAAGTAAATGCTATTGGTGACCATATAATGGAGGCAGAGGGAAAGGATTTGGGAATAATCTTGCCAAGGGAGAAGATTTCAACTGAAGAGATGACTGGGGTGATAAGTATCTTCTCATATGGCTCTCCACGGCACAATCTTTGCTTTTCTCATCAATTTCAAAACACTTTGGAAATGCCCTAAGTGCAGCTGAGAATAACTCTGCTGATTTTGCAAGAAAAGAGTGACAAACGCCTACGTCCGTAAGCCCAGCTGCTGGGAGAGACCAGCTCCCTCATGCTCCTGTCCTCCAAACACACCAGAGGCACAAGCTCAGCACGCTGCCTGCTCTTCCATTACACGCCCTATCGGGGGCAAAAAGTCTGCCATCAGGGCAAACAGCTTCACACGTTTGCAAAACAAAGGCAGGCTTAAACATCAGGGGAGGAAAGCAGAGAACCCGCCATTAACACAGGTGTAACTACATCCTCACTAAACATCTTCCCTCATGTAATTGGTGCCTAAATAGTAAATCTAGACTTCTGTTCCAAACAAACTCTCTTCATCTTAGGCATTAGCTCCTCCAACTTTGTTAGCATACTGAAAGCTACTTCTTGATTAAAACTGACTCCTAATGGCTTCTTTTCTGACATCTGCAATTCCCAACATCTGTACTCTCTAGCTGCTTTCTGAAATGCACTGATCCAGCTTAAAGAGAGATGTAAAACAAACAAACAAACCTTCAGAGCTTGAATTTCAACCACCATCACAGACAATTTCTGCTTCCTTCTTCCAATAAGCATCTCCTACCAATCACACAGAATTCTAAAATTTCTAAGCTGTGATGTTGTTAACATAGAGATATCAGTAACCATCTAAAAGAGGCATCAAAAACAAGTTTTCCTTTTAATTTAACTCATAGTCTAAGAACTATAAACATAGTGGAATAAAATGTAAAGCTAAAATATGGAAGAGCTGAAGCTACTCAATTAAATGCCAACACACAGGATTTTGAAATGGCAAACAAGTACCTGATTTCAATGGCCATTCTTTAAATGTCAGCTAATTCCACAGTAGTGTTTAAAACTGGGGGAAAAATACAAACGCTTTTGCCTGAAGATTTCTAAAAGAGTGTATCCCTGCTCACTTTACACATGCCTCAGGTTCAAGTATACATCTGGCATTGCTGAGTTAAAAGAGTGGTGAACAGCCTGGAAAAGTTTAACATCTTAGACAAGGTTAAATTTTGACATCTATGTGCTTCTGCAACACTGTCCCATTAAAAACATCTCACCATAGTCATGTCAATGCACATGATGTCAGGTCATGTTAGGACTGTTACTTTTATTACAGATGATTTAGTACGAGCAGAACCAACACTTTGCAACTTGGAAGAAAACAGATGGAAATTATGTTGAAACAACAAAGGTTCTGGCAGAACTTTTATATGCACTAAGATGAAAAATAAAATCCTTTAATGGTAACACCATGCAGCACATTGTGTTAGGCAAATGCATATTGTGCAGGTGACATACTTAACTGCAACAATTAGCAGAATACCTTTATGACTCCTTCAGTAGATTTCCCTTCATATTCTAAGATCAAGAACAGCAACATTTTCAACGTAGCGTTTCAAAGACTGTAAAGACAATTTGTGTGGCATTTTTGATTGTCTTCTAACTTTGATTTCTAATAAAAGGTGAAATAAAGGGCTGATAGTATTTAGACTAAGCTGAACAGTTAATTCTTCAAAAGAAAGTCAGCAAATTTGTATCAGAAGATTTCTCAAGCTTTTAACACAAACTCAGACATACAGACACTTATTAAACATTTACAGTGATTTGTTACAGTATGACATACAGGATGCAAAAAGCGTCATCAAAGCCTCTTAAATAATTGATTTAAATCAAACTGAACTGTGTAAAACTACTTTAAATATATGCTCATGTAAATTTTACTTCATTATGACTTTTCTCCTTCAAAAAAGAGCACCAATATGGCAATTTATGTGTTATGGAAGTCTTACCTTTCAGACACTTTAGCAGGAAGGTCTCTTTTACTTTCTATCCTGCTTTGTTCTAAGAGCTATGTATGTGAATGCTTTTCTTATGGCATGAAAGTTACTGGAGTTGCTCCTGCTAGGAGTAAATCCTTTCCAGAGTGAAAAATCGTTTGATCATTTAGTTAATTACATCTCATTTCTTTATGCTTACAATGGACTGTTGATAGCTGCAGAGGTCATTATTCTGAAAACAGAATTCCCAAATCCACAACTAACTCAAGTTTTTCAAAACCTTTAGAAATCTGCCATGCCAAGACTTAAACTTCACATATCATCTTTAAATGACAGAAAAACAGCTGCAGTGACATAATATCACTTATTTAACTTATGTAAATCCAAAAGACTGGGAACAGAGTTCCTAGCAAGTACCATACCAAGCACTCACTAATTTGGAGCTCACAGTGGGCTCAGTGAAGGTGCTGACATGATCTGGGACATGCCCATATCAGCACAGTAAGCAGAATAGGGTAGGTCCCTTATCCCTAATTTGAGAGGAAGTCAAACCCTCTGGAATAAGCCAGCTTGGCCCATAAAGACCATTAGACAAGTACCAAGTGAGGAACAAGGGGTCTTCCAGGAGCAACAGAAGTTGCTTTAACATATGGAAGTTGCTACAATGCAGTCAGTTTACTTTTGAGAAAGTCTTTTAATAATTAGTCTCACCTGACTTCTTATTGGAGATTTAGGTTAGGTGTTAGGAAGAAATTCTTCACTCAGAGCATAGTGAGACACTGGCACAGGTTGCCCAGAGAAGCTATGGATGCCCCACTCTGGAAGTGTTCTAGGCCAGGTTGGACAGAACTCTGATCAGCCTCATCTAGTGGGTGGTATCCCTGCCCATGCAGGGCAGGGGGGCTGGAACTAGATTATCTTTAACGTCCCTTTCAGCCCACATAATTCCTTGATTCGATGTTATTAAAAACCCCTGATATTCATGGATACTGTTATACAAAATTAAGAGAAAAGCATTTGTGAGGCAGAGATTAAATTATCTCTACTGCACTGTTACCATGTCTCAGTTTGTTCTGACTGCACTTCATTTTTCCTTAAGGTCCTGTGTCAATTATCTGGAAATTCTATTTTCACTGACAGAACAAAGCAATATTGTTTGTAAAACAATGACACAAACAGACTGACTATGAACCCACTTGGGCTCAAGACTGAGAGAGTCAGACTGACCGGGTATGACAATCAAAAGATTGACAGTATTTAAAATACAGAGAAGCCTACAGAACTGTCAAAAGTGAACTGATATACAATGTTCTGTTTTAAAATTCACAATGGTATGTAGCACATGACAAACTAACCCTGACGGCTAGAAAAATCTTCACCAGCTTATTAAAAAAAAAAAAAGCTATGCTTCTTCCTTAGAAATTTATGAGCAATACATCCTGTATCATGTGTCCATGACAGCTGCTATTAGGAAAGGAAGTCTCGCAAGCTGCTCAGCTCATTCTGAAAGTCTCTGAACAAATGACTGGCAAAATTGTTCCTCTTGCTGATAATGCCTGTAAAGAAGAGAGTGCACCCAAAGTGCCTCCCTTGGTCTGGTGGCAAAAGGGAAAGAATTCCTTAAATTCTAAAAACATTAATTTTCCAAGTCAGCAGCATTAAATCTGGCTATGTTGTGTGCAGTGGTCGACCAAAGCTAAGAACTCAATTGAGAGATGCTTTCCATTTGTGTATCTGCAGGCCTGTGTCTGTTGCAAGTAACACTATTTGCAATTTTCCCTTATCTAACTCAGCAGAGCAATCTTAGTTCAACCACACATTTGTTTGCGTGTCAAAAGCTTCTCCTGTGCACTGCGGTGCCTTCTGCAAACAAATGTACACCAAACTCTGCCAAGAGGAAACCAAAGGCTTGGAAACACTGAAGGGAAAAAAACACAACAAAACCAAGAAGGAAGCAAAACAAAAATCACCAAAACGTTTAACTACTTTAATCCTTTAATAATGAGAATCTTCACACTATGCTTTTCTTGCAAAAGTAACTGGAATGTATTCTCTCAGTGCAATGATGGGCATGTATGTTCACTTCTGAATATTGTGCAGAGATTTCTATATCTATATATAGATACAGATACATAAAAATAAGTATTGTTCTAAAATATTTTACCAGCTAGTGGTCTGAAAAGTGGAACACCGAGGGATTTAAAAACTGCACAAGCTGCATCTACTATGCACCAAAAAAAGAGGTTTAATCTATCTGTATTAATACTTTGATTCCTGCAGTTGCTTTTTATTATACACTATACATTGCAAAATAATTAAAGACATACACCAGTGAAATAACAAAAGACAGTTTTTGTTTCCTGCAGTGTCACATCCCTGCAAGTGGAAAACATTGCAACACTCTCAAATGCTGAGATCATTCCTACAGAAAATGTTCCAAAATGAAAATAACCAATACCAACAGATTTCCAGAATAAGCAGATTTAATTTCAGGTCTGTAATTTTGCCTGGTCAAACAGTTATGGCTACATACTGAATTCTGACAAGCTTTTGTTTTCAAGCTTGTAGTGGGGCTTACAAGTTTGCCCCACTACAAAAACAAACAAAATAAAGCACAGTAAGAAATGAGATGGGACAAATATTGTAGTAGAGGGATCTGGAACCATGAACAGGAGTACCGGTGAGAGCACACAAACAGAATTTGAACAGCATACCAGAGACAGCAGCTTGAGGGGATATATAAGAGGTTACAGATTGCAGTTCTTGGCTCCTAATGATTTTAAAATTCAGCAAGAGCCACAGTTTCTGTCTTGCACTGAGGGAAGATATTATTGACTGTCTGACTGACAGCATCTTCCAGCTCTGTTTTATCTCTGGCATAATCAACCTCTATTTTGGAGGCAAGGGAGACAAAGAAAAAATATAGAAAAACAATTCACAAACACCAATATCCCCCTTCCCCCCAATCTTGAAATAGCTTTGCCTCCAACTAAGAAATCCTGGGAGCTATTAATGGATTGCTTGATTAAACATTTGGTGCTATTTTACCATTTAAACCCCCCCCCGCCGTATATACAGATATACTCTGCACAAAACTTTTAAAGTAAACTAATTAAAAGGGATTTAGAATTGCTAAAAAGTTAGTAAGAGTTTTGAATTCTTCCAGGTTAGGCTGTCCAGGTAAGACATCAGGTTAGGCTGACTAACATGACCTTACCACGGGGATAAGAACTTGGTCAGTTTCTGAAAGTCACTGTGACAACCCACAGTAACTCATGCCAGTATCTCAGCCCTTGAGAACTGAACAACTGCCCGGCTTTGGTCTTCTTTGATATCTTGTTACAGAGAATTAGTGATTTTGGTAAATATAATTCAATAGAAAACTTTCAGAAAAGCTTGGATGACTGAGTGAATAATCTATGCCTGTCTATTCTAGCAGCAGCAAGTCAGGGATGCAGACAGAAACTATGACAGAGTTTTCTGAACTCTGTTATGGCTAGTGCCACAACTTCTGAAACTGCCCTCAGGTCAGGTACAAAGTTGCAACAGCCTAACCAACAGCTCCTGTTCACTCAAGAGGTGAGATTAGGTCAAAACCTAGCAAAACACATTCAATTCTCCTGCAGCCTGACCTATTAATTTATTCTGCCAAGTACGTTAACTGAAAAATCCTGCATGGATATATTTCAAATCACCATGTCAATTTTTTGCAATAATAGTTCTAAATTAACTGCTGCAGTATCAAATACAGCCCAAGACTAAAAAAAAAAAAAAAAAAAAAGGGAAAGAAAAAGAGACAAAAACAAAGACAGGGAAAGGCCTAGCCAGGGAAACAAAAATACTCCATCCTGCCAGAAACACTGCCTGTAGCTTCCAGACAGGAAACTCACTGCCTCCAAAACCATTGGCATCAGGAAGTGGCAGAAGTACCATGAAACTTATCTCACAGCTGAACTTAATGTAAAATGAAGGAAGAACATTAGAAAAGGAAGGCAAAGACAACAGACTAGCCACAGATCTTTGCTTATGACTACACTAGGTGAAAATTTAAATCTTACTGATGTGTCTTGAAAAAAAAAATTAATGGAAAAGATTATTCTAGTCCAGCTGAAAATAAATAAATAAAACCCACCAGGTTGAAAAGACAGAGCCCATTCAGCGCAGGAGAAGGGGAATGATCTAGCAGCATTTACAGGCAGACTCCACTAGCACTGTAAATAGTGTAAAATCTACTTTGAAAGCACACAGCAAGAAAAAGCTGAATGCCAGTCATTTAAAGTACATCTGATGCTGTACCTATGCTGGAAATACAATACATGCCAATAGGAGGAGTTATTGTGCCAGCACAATTATCCCACCTACAACAACATCACACTATGCCAGAAGATATGCTCTGTCAGCACACAGCAGGATTTAGCCAGGTTGATGAGAGTTTTTCCAAACATTTTCACTGACATCAACACAGACTGAGGAGTAAGCAGAGTTTCCTCTATGCAAAACAACTGCTGCATAAAATGGGTAGAAAAGTCATCACAAACACATCCACTCACGGCTTTAAAGACTGAATCTTGTGAAACTTTCTTAGGCTTTATTGCCTTAATGGTGTCCGAGCATGAATCAACACAGGGGAGTTTGTGAATCCCCTGCACACCACTGCATTAGCCAGAGGCCTCGTGTCAGGTGACACACTGGGTCACAAAGTGCTGACAAGACTGTGCTGCCACATTCACGATGGTCAGAAAGCTTCACACCAAATTTAAAAAAATAAATACTGAGAGTTTTCCTGCTATGTTTCACACATTTACCAACAGAATACAAAGTCAAAAAAGACCTGCAGAAGACCTACAGTGATGTTCCTCTGCCAGCTGAGGATGCTATAGCAGTTCTTAGTGCTTAGTGACACAAACGAGCATGTGTCAATAGCTGCACTATTCCACTTGCTCTGTTACTTGTTAATTAGTGAATTACACCTCTATTGCCAGGCCTCTCAACTCAGTAAGTATTTCTGAAATACAACTCCCTTGCCCTCATGCCTTTGAGGAGGGATTGCAAAGACTTTTCCTTTCCACTCACCCCCTCACATTCTCGCATTCAAACTCACGTACCTTTTCTGTGTTGAATGTTACTTTTTTCCTTCAAAAGCATCCTCTTAAACAGCTCTTTCTACATAATTATAGAAACATCATTACTTGGGCCCCTTCGTGCAACAGACTGTGACACATTACCTATTTCCAGCAGTTACAGGCAGAAAATACAAAGCAAGCACAATGCAATTCATAGAAAAGCTACTGTGCTTATTTTCTCCATTATTTAGAACAGCTAAACGCTTCCTAATTATAGCCTCCAAACAAACCTGTTTTATTTCAGGTTCTGAGGTAAAACTGTGCTTTGTGGTTTTTAAATAGTAACACTGGTAATATGCCTTCAACTGTACCCTTTTTAGTAGATCTCTAAAAAAACCCAACACCTTAAGTCAGATTTAAAAGCTTCCTCGACCACAGAAACACCAGATTTGGTAAACTGAACTGGTACAGAAGATGCTGCCTCTAACCATGAGTACCTGTTAGCCTAAACCTGAGATCCAGCCCTCAAGTGTTGAGATTTCTTCCTTAAAAAAGCAGCACAAACAATTTGCAAACACATAAGCTTCTTGTTTATTTTTAAGTTCAGCTGCAACCCTACAGCTTGACTCTGAATCCTATCACAGTGGCATCCACTGCTCCATTCTGTTCTGATGGCCTTAAATATAGCTTTCCTGAGCTGCCTGCAGCCAGATAAATTTTAGATTAAACAAGTACCTTAAACTGAATATAAACACAGAAGCTTTCATATGTATTTTCAGGTCATAGATATTTGTTTAGTCAGCAATAACAAAAGTCAAATCTCTGCTCATCTTAAATCTAAAATACCAGTTTCTCTGGAGGCTCTTAAATTCAGAGTGTCTTTGAGTCCTTGTTTTCTTTCTACTTGCAAGTTAACCATTAAGAATTTCAAATTGTAGTAGATGATTACTGATTTATTTTCTTTTTGCTTATCTAAACCTAGTGTTAACACGGGGGGGCGGGGGGAGGAGGGAAATCCTTGAGCAATATATTTAGTTTGCCTCTAAAGGATATCTTCACTTGAAACACCAGCAAAGAACTCTTACTGTAATTGCAGTTCAAAGAGCTAAAAGCAATATCCTGCCAGCCAATAGTGTCAGGCACAAATATTTACCGAATATTCCAAAATGCCAGTAATAAACAAATGGTACAAACATAGTTTATCAAGCACATTTTCTACCCACAAAGGACACAGAGGGAGTAGCAGGCCCCAAGGACGATTCCCAGTGCCACCCCCAAGCACTGTTTCCATTCCAGCATGCCTCGATCCCAGAGCAGAGCACAGCAAAACCTCACCCTGGCTTTCCTAACGTCAGAGCTCTCTTGCCAGCAGACGCTTTAGAAATAGTTACATTAATTCTCCTTTGTGCTGTGTAACTCCGAGCTTGCACTCCTGCATCAAAACACGAATGCAAAAGAGCAGGAAGAGAGGGAGGACAAATTCAAATTTTCAGCCCGAGATTAGAGCTGTATCTGGCACGGTCTGTCCATGTGACTGGCTCGCTTTGCAGGCTTCAGGTAAATTCTCTCAGCCGAGCAGAGCCAGGAGGGGAACAAAGCAGTGCAGCAGGAGCCGAAGGCCGCGGCGGCCGCAGAGCCGGGGGCAGAAGGCAGCAGCAGCCCCCGGCCGGGCACACCTTGTCCCTTCGGGCCACCCCGCCTGGCCCGGACACAACCACGGCAGACAGCAGTGCATCTGCCTTCTTCTCCGCCTTCCAAAAACAAACCAGATGCCTCAAGTAAGAAATATTTGAATTATTCTAGAAGCAGAAAGCAGAGCCAAAGCTAACAGTTTGTAGACTCTGCAGATTGCTGAAGACTAAGTGATTGCTGAAACTGCCTGCAGACACTGGTCCGTGGTGGTGGCAGAATACCTCACACTGGCTGCCTGGGGAGTGAACAATAATACTAAAAAGATATCTAAAATAACTCAGAAGTCTCCCCTATTGTTTTGTTTTTTGGGTTTTTTTACAGTGACCAGGGCTCACCTTTGCACCAATCCAACACCCGTAGCATTCTGAGTCTTCACTCAGAAATGTAGCATTCACTCTCAGCAAGCTACACAAAACCACCAAGGCACACTCACAAGTGCGATGGCTCGTGTCACCGATCCTCACACTCGAGTCTGTAAGCAAAATGAACTTGCAACCATCTTCATGCCTTACTCTCAGCTACCCCATATATTTATAATAAAAGGCTCCTCACTTCAATCAAGAGCTTCTACCTGACATCCAGCAGGTGCCAGATGAAACAGAAGAGCCCTCACTGAGGACAGCATTCTGAAACAGATTCATAACATGGATTTTATAAACCTGCATTGAACACTCAAAGATAATGACACTTAGCTTCCACAGCTCCTGACATGAGTCTGTTTGTTAATGAAAATCATCTTGGGAAGCAAACTGAGCGTCTGACAGAGACACCAGACAAACCAGAGAAGATGTTGACATTTAAACAAAAACCAAACACAAAGAACTTCGAGTTTCATAATCGCAAAGGGCCACATCTGTCTCTAGATAACCTGGTGACACTACCAACCATTACTGAGTTAACTGTAGCTTACTATCCTGTTCCAACTCGGTGCACTGTGATCTGGACAAACCTGTATTTGCATTTGCTATCTTACAGCAAGACTAGATCAGTACAAAATACCTGGACATGATGCCAGCTGCTCTTTAGAAAATCTGGATATCAAATCTGGATATCACAGCTTTCTTCCCCTCAGCTGTAAGGATTACTATACAGGTGTAACTCCTAAGCTCTAGTCTGAACCCAGACCTTTCTTTTGGCTATTGAAACAAATTTAAAAATGTGGTATGTTTTCTCAGGGTGGGTGGGGAGGAAGAAACAGCAAGAATAAACAAACTCTGAAAGTATTTAGGATTTCAGAATAGAGTGTTACCACCAGCTCCATTCTTCAGGCAGCACAGAAGTGCCTACAGCAAATGTGAAACGCATCTGTGCAAGAGTTGTTTTTTTTCTTCAAGTCTGCTTTATAATGCAGGGTGAAACTTCAACAGAGCAAATAAATATTCTTGATTATTGTTTCATATTCAGTCTGAAATGTACTTCTCTAGCCTTGTTACATTGCAGTGTGTGTGTGGTTTCCTTACTAAAGCTAGCATGAGACAAAAATGAATTATACACTGCACCAGTGCCAGAACAGATAATCAAACAAGCGCAATCACTGTTACTGAGGAACCAAAGTCCCCTACAAAAATGTTGGTTGCACATCTGTTTGTATTGTAGGATTAACTTTTTCGGTGTCTTTACCTAAGAAATAAGGCATATAAAATGTCAAAAGAGTTCTAGTGGTCTACAAGTGAGACATTTAAATCAGATCATTTTAATTTAGGTAAGTTGATAAAACAGGAGCTTCAATGATTTAATAGTTATTTAGAATCTTCAAGTCTATGAGTGAACACAGTAGATAACAAATTCCATTCTGAAAAAAATGCAGTTTCTTTAACATTTCTGGTATACTGTCTGTTTTCAGTAAGGGGAGCTTATTTTATTTTCTAAACAATTACTCAACACTGCACTAAAAAAAAGCTGTAACAGAAAAGTTATTCAGAAATTAATTCTGAAGTTCTTTTAGCTGTTCCATCATTCACTTCTTTCATGCTCACATCTTTTATGATTATGAACAAAAGTATTTGTAACAATTCACTTTCTGTCCTTATTTCTGACCTTTCTGATTTGCAATCCCACTCATCCTCAAATAATTCCAGGGACAGAAAATTATCAAATACTGTATGAAAGAACATAAATGATTCCTCACTGTCTTCAAGTTGTGTGCAACTACAGAAGTACTCTGCTGCAGTTTTAGCTAGTATTATTAAAGAACCCTCCTCTGAAGAGCAAATCTGTTGTCACCCTGCAGTTATCATAGTGGTACAACCGTGAGAGTCGTGTGATGGACCTTAAGGAAGCTGAAAGGCCAAGGCATATTAAAAAGGATTCAAACATCACTGCAGGTAGAGATTATGAATGATAAATGCAAATAAATTAGAAGAACAATCTGCCAGGTCAACTCACATGGCACAACACTTTGAAAAGCGATTGTTACAACTCACAAGACTTACGTTATTTACTTATACTAGCAAGCCTTAACCTAAAATTAAATGTATGCTGAGTACAGCCTTTTTAAATACCTGCTGGTCAGGCTGACTGTTCCTTTCTGGGAAGATAACAGCTACACTAAAACACACCATTTTGTTCAAATTTCGGTTTTGATATAACTGAGGTAGTTTGTATCTGCCCACACTTCCCCATTAGAGAAGTTCCAGACCTTCAGCTGCATTTGTGGCTTTTCAATGGAAGAGCAAAGCACTACTAAAACTTCACAGGTTTCCCTGTCTTGGTCCCTCTCTCCTTACTCTCCAACTGTCCAGTAACACAGCTGTCTCTGAAGCCACAATCCTAAAAGAGTGTTCTGCTGAGACAGAAGGGGAGAGAAGAAAAATGAGAAAGAGAAAGAAATATGAAATCTGTGGAGTGAAAGTCAACCTACCATAGAAAGCAGAATTCTATACAATTGACATGTAGATGCAGTATTGTTTGTTCACTAATCTGACCTCACCTCAAATTACTGAGAGAAGGGAAAGACGGGGAGAGGATGTAACACAAATTGTTCTCAGGACAGTAAGAAAAAACCCACAAGTCTCCAGAAACTGCCCTCTCCTTATCAGGTACTTACTGGTGTAGGGTAATTGTGTAAGTGTCATCTACTCCTTCCTTAAATTTGGCCTGATAACAAAGAAGGAAGCAAACATAAAAGTTTGGATCATGTCCATGTTTCAGTATTTCTTACAACTCTGGTTTCTACTTTGACTTTCTACCTTACTAAAAACACTTTTTCTTATCCTTTCATGTTTGTCTACAGTATCAAGATCCACCAAAAAAAGTGAGCTACCAAGTATTTTCTAGCACCAAGGACAACAAAACCATTGTGTTAAACAACTTTTTCATATAGAACTGTTTCCTACAGTGTACTTAATTCTAGTACATGAAAGTTCTACACAGCCCTGCCATACCTGGCAAAAACCAGTGAAAGTGATTGTCATCACGCCACTACTATTGTGATTATAGAAGACAAAATCTTACCCTCGTTCTTCCCCCAGAAAGTCCTTTCCCCAATAAATAAATTATCTGCTTGTGACATACAATAATATCAAATACTCTTCAGGTAACAGAGGCACAGAAAGCTACACTAAGAACTAGGAGGACATTTAATATTGCACACTTGAGTGCTCAAAAATTAAGGATTCCAGAAAGCAAGCTGTCCATAAAATCTAAATTCAGCATCCCCCCAACCAGCCAAGTGACAGTGTAGCTGGTGCACTGGAAGGCAATGCAAATTTTGGTCCAGTTTCAGCACCTATGATGGCTGGCTGTGATATCTGATCCTTGTCACTGTTTCCAGGGACACCAGGACATCGCTTCCCCTGTGCACAACAAAGATCCAACTAGCAGGACAGGCAGACACAAATTAAGGGGGCCAGTTGCTTCCCACCCCAGCAATGAGAAGTACAGCATCAGGTAGGTGAGCTGCAGTAAGAGAAGCTGGAAGACCTCTGCTGGATGCCACTTAGTGCTCTAGCAGTCATTTCCAGGCCATGGGGAGATCCTAAAGGCTGTGTCCAGCTTCTGAACTTCCTGGAGAATCACACAGACATACTGATTTTTCTGGAGTGGCCTCATTCCAGCAACAGCTTTTTCTCATTTCCATACTAAATGACGCTCCATATCTACATGTTGTAGATTTTTTGCTTTATAACAACATTATACAACACTGAATTCACAAATACCACACAAATCCTTAAGATATTTTTACCAGACTGAAGGCTTCAAAATCATTAGTAAATCAATCTTCACAGAAGTCCTGTGAAACCTTCATAGAAATTCTGCAATGGAAGCTTATTTTCCAAATTTGCAAAATGAGAAACAAACACTACAGCTAATGATATTGTGGGCTGCCAAAGTTCTAAGGCTGTTTTGCACCAATATAGGACTATATAGGTCCAAAACTTAAGACTGAGCAGTGACAGCACTGACCTGCTGATCAACACCTGAAAGTCTGAATATGGCATATAGGAAAACACCTAAATATTCTATAAGGGCCTTGCCTGACACTACAAACACTCTACAAGTGAGGTGCCAGAGATTCCTTGTTCTGGTATTCCCTATCTTAGGCTTATATCCCAGCACACTCCAAATAACGTGGCTGTTGTCTAATGATTTAAATGCCAATAGTATTTTTTCTGTTGCCAGGGCATGAGAAAGTTCTCTTACACAAATTTTCTGCAATTTAATAATTTGCAGACACCAAGTGACAAGACTTAGCTAGCATTAACTAGAATTAGTTTCTCTTTGAAACTCCTGTCCCTGTGAGAGATTTGATTAATGCTGGCCAGTGGGTTTCTGAGGAGCACAACAAACCTGGAGAATGCCTTCTCTCAAGGACACCACAGTCTGCTACAGCGTGTTTTGAACTAGGGTTGTGGAATACATCTCAAAGGAAGAATCCTGTGAAATAAAATCATGCTCCTGCAACAGCAGACACAGCTGGTGGCTGAGAGGGCTGTGCATGGCAACGCTTCATTTAAACCTTTCCATCCCTCCTCCCCAGATGTTGATCAATAATTAGCAGGGGTTACGGACCTGTAAACAGTCTCTTCTTTCCTTTTATAATTTTCTTTTGCAGGTGCTTTAGAGTTTGAGAGCAAAAATGTGAAGTAGGGACAGCTGTCATAAAAAGAGAGATTTGGTTTAAAACCAGCTGTTACAGTCTACATCACCCACAGTTCCTTCATGCAACCTTTTCTTCCAACTCTTCCTCACTTATCCTTTTTCCTTCTACGTCTTCTGTTGCCTCTACCCATCACATTTTCCTACACATCCTTTGAACTGAAGGTAGACAGCTCACACTTTGTCTCAAGCCTCTCATCCTGACAGAATCAAGAGCAGAAGGAAGCATTCCCCCTTCTCACTTGAGTCTCTCATCATTGACTTGATGTCCAGCAGCTGTGATACAAAATGTACCTCACCACTTGCTACAATGGCTGAAAACGTGTGGCTGTATGTGAAATGTTCAGAATTTTGGTGCCACAACAATCAGTCTTTCAAGAATATGCTCAGAACTACTTTCTAAAAATTTGCTATTCCTTGCAAATTTTCACAGAAATAAAATAAAGATGGAACAAGGCTTCTCTAAGAAAATAAAAGCAAAAGCAAATTAAAAAAAACATCCCAACCTCTGATCCAAAATACAGACATTATAACATTCTCAGAGCAGTTGCACTACATTTTTAAACATTAGGAAACCTTTCCTCTGGATTCTCAAATATTCTCACAATATTTGGTGGGGTTTTTTTTTTTGCTTTAGACCAACTACACTTTGAATGAAATATAACAAAAAACCTGAATGCCTGGTTTCATAATATGAAGTATTAATTTTACTTATAAAAGATAGTGTCAGTTCTAAGTATTGTATACACAGTTGTATACACAATACTTAGAGCTTCTAACAAACTCCTAAAAAGAGGAATTCTTTGATGTTTACTTGATGTAGCAGCCCCAGTCCAAACAAATACCTACCAAGAATATTTCCCTTCTATCATACACTTATCACATGTTTAAGTGCTTTTTTTTCATATCTAGTATAAATTCTAAAAACAAAGCACAAAGAGAAGGAGGCATCACTCATTTTACAGACAGATGTTTGAAGCAGCCAGATAATGTGACTTGCCAAACTCTCACAGAGACAATGCACAGAAAAGCTGACCATGGGCAGAGGAGAACATGTCTTAGCTCACAGCCAGGCTGGGATGGCAGCAATGATCAGCCTCCTCTGTCTGAGCTGCTAAGCACTAAGCCACAGTAACTCCACAACTTGCTGTCCTTTGCTTGTACTCTAATATATGTAGCACACCAGGCCACTCATCACCATAGGCTGTCCTCAAAAACATTTTAAAATCCCACTACCATTTGGAACAGAAACAAAGAGGTTTTTTGTGCCTTCATATGTAACTCCATCATCTGTCCCAAATATCCACAGACTGTGTCAGTACAAACAACTGCTTCTCCCTTTTATCTCCTGCTCATTTTACAATACCCTCCACAGGACTGACATCACTGGAGAAGGACCCTTTACATTTTCCTCTGCTTGGCAAAATATATGGTCTGTAATGGCAGCCTGGAGGTATTTAATGCCATTCAACAGTACACCTTTTTCATCCTTGAAGGAAAGACATATGTATCTAGAAGGAAAGACAAACACTTGATAAAAACCAGACAAAAACAATTTCAAAGAATTTGATGTATTGACTCTGTAAATTATAACAGGAAAGTGTTGATACCTTTAGAAGGAGAGGTTGTGACAAAATGATTTTAAAAGCTTGAAGGCCTTGGTTTGTTTCTCCAAAGTGAAACAATCTTCCCTAACCAAGAAATAAATATGTAAAAGGCCAAACCAGCTATATTATCACTCAAACTAATTCAGAAATATAAGTTCTAAAAGGATTTCAATAATATACTACTGTAATCCCCAATTTTATTTGAAAAAAGCTATTTAAGCAATTACTTAATTCGATTATGCTTTGTAAAAGAAACTGCAAAATTCCAACTGCCTACTAATTCATAAATTTGCAAATTACAGAATGAACTACATCATGCAAAAAAAACCCCTGTTCAAAGTGCTCAGGCACTTGATTGAAAGTGAGCGGATGCAGCTTTTGTCTAAGACATATTCTTTCAATAGGAAGAGGCCAATCCGTATTTTTAAAGGCCAATCTATATTTTACTCAAATATAAATCATACAAGACATTACAATTTTATTACATTTCAAGATATCAGTAGCCATGAGAAAACACATGCTGTTATTTAAACAAATCAACATTCCTGACTACCCTCCAAGTTCACCAGATCATAACAAGTCACTCCCAATTTTATGAGTTCAGGATCCTGTCTGCAGCCTATATAAGACTCCATTGTGCAAATGACTGGTGCAACAAATTTTCTATTGGTCCCAGGCCCTAAACATGAACTTTTAATTGTCAGAGTGGTTTCAGATTCAAAAAGTACATTTATCTCCCAGCCAGTATGTTCTAGTACCTTCTATACTGCCATCCATAGAAATACCAGATCTCCCTCTCAGCACTGTGAATACCCAAGAAAATCTACAGCAATGAGCCCAACAGCCTAATGAAACACAAAAAAACTCAAAAAACTGCTCCTTCAAAAATCAGTATTTAATTTGCCACTAATCCAACTGAATATATTCTTGTTCTCACACTATAATATGAGGACAGAAGTTCTAACTTATCTTTCTAATATCAGAACTGAACTTCCACCCAGAAAGATGTGAAGCCTTGGAACAGCAGTGCTACCCAGGGAAGTAAGAGCACGACCAGAGCTTGACAGAGGGAAGTACTGCATAAATCTCTGCATCATTTACAGCCACACACAGCCACCTGTAATACTGTCAATTACATATTTTCTAGATTTACAAACAAACAGTTGGAGAACACTTGTTTCTCCTTTTGTCAATGGTCAGCAGAAAAACAGGAAATTAATCAGGCTGAAATAACAAATCTTTAGAAGAAACACCATGAATTTTTTGATCTTACATAAGATTCATTCTTTTTTTAAAGTGACAGAACTTCAACAGACAAATTGATCTAAAAACCATAGTTTTAACAGATAGTAAAGTAACTATGGATTGTTCAGAAAAGGAAAACAGATTTGGGTCTTCTTTTTCTTTATATTATGTCATATCACAGGTGTCTTTCTGATGGATCATGATCCATATCCAAGTTCACTGACTGATGGAACACCAGCCAAGATAAGAAAGATGGGAGGGCTGCCAAACAAGCATCAGTGCCAAATTACAGTGAACCCTTCATTTTCTTTCCAGCTTTGCCACACAAGAGGCTTTATTTCCAACAACTCTGGGCCTCCATTTGACAGACACGTTGTTGATAATGCATTTACGTTTCACTAGGACTTCCTTCAATGAACTGTGAGAAGGAACATACAATGACACCAACAAGTTCTGAAATCACTTTCCCATGCAAATGCAAAATCCTGTCATCTCTGAACACCATTTCTTCTGGTCTGTCCCATCTGCTATTTAAGAGGAGTGAAAAATAAGCAGGTTAAAAAAAAATAGAGAAGTCAGATATTCAAGAGAAACCCCTTCTACAAAAAATTAAAATGGCCATCAACACCCAGATTATTTTGATTCAGGATGTCACATGGCATTTTAAGACAGCTGTCTAATTGCATATACAAAAGAACAACAGAACCAGACTATAACCCCAACTAGACCACAATAATCACTTGAATTTCAACCTTGCACCAAAATATTCTCCCTGCCCCCAGTCCCTCAATTAAAACTAATTTATGGGGGAAGGAAATTAATAAAATTGAATCCTGAACAGGCACAGTTTTTGTCTTAATAATAAATTTTATGGCAAACTGATGGCACATTTTTTTCTCATTTTGAAGCATTATTAAAAGGTGGGATAGAATCACCCTGGAGCAGGCTGGATGTCTTTCAGCTGACACTGATTTAATCCCAAGGTGCCAAGTTTTCACCAGCCACCCAGAGGGGTCAGAAATGAACTTGTCTCTCCAAACCAACATTTAATTTATGTCCTTAACCATTCTGGGCTGAGGAAGCAACTTGGATTCAGACTGGTTTAATTTTAAAAGTGGAGGGGAAATTTGAACTCCTTTCAATCATAGTATCAGCTACCAAAAGAAAAGGAATATAGGAGCACTCTGATCCTCTGCATATCAGTAAATTTTCTTAGTTTTTCCTCTACAGAACAGGGTGAAATAACTCTCTCTAATTTCCATATTCCCTTCTCATTACGTATAACCTCTATAATAGTCCACACATTTTTTCAAATTAATTATTTTTTAAAGAAATCTAATGTTGTAACACCAATCCAATTATTCAAAAGAATTCTTTTTATTCCAAATCTTATTTTTCCTCATTATTTTAAATGCCTCAGAAATATAATAATTAGCTATAGAATAGTCTGCAATCACAACTGGCAAGAAGGAGAATTTTTTAACTGATGCCTTGGATTTCAGATGTTCTAGTAACTCAAAGTCTGCCTTTTTAAAAAGAGTATTAGCCCACAATTTTTGCTGAGGAACAAGCTAGTTATAAGCATTAAACCACACAAATAACCTTAACCTGAAGTTAAAATTTTACGGCCATATAAATGTGCATTAGTATCTCAGTTTTCCAGCAAATGTGTTGGTTTTTATTTTGAATCTTTCCCAAAATACCAAATACATGATGAAAAGCAATATACTGTATTACAATGTAACTGATTCTAACCAATAAACAAGCTTGAGAAGAAAAGCTTCCTTAAAAAAGAATTAAAGTAGCTTTATTCTAATGAATCAAAGTACAATCTCATCTAGCTGTGACAGAGATTTCTTGTGCCAAATGATTTCACAATTTTGATACAAATATTTAGTATTATGCCCTGAATAAAGGTAATTCAGCCTAATTACTGAGGCAGGGAGAACATTAAGTTAATAAAACATAGTCCTTGTATTTGTATGTAGTTCACACCTGCTCTGGCTTGTCAACAAGAATAAAATATTTCACCAGTCATGGACTTGATAAATATTTCTGCAAAGCTACCAAAAAGCTGCCATGAAATAGAGCTGGACTAGTAAAAATTTTGGAAATTACATTATTTCCAAGAGATTGCTGAAAGCACTTCACTACAGAGCATAATATAAAAGGAGAAATTTTTAATAAAAAGTTTTGGTAACAGACCAAAGCAAACAAAAAGCATCACATCTTTTAAAATGCTAACCACACACTTACACAGACACAGCAAGAATATTAAACACATGGCATCCCAGGAGAAGCAATCCTCACAGGTTAGATCTGCAGAAGAAATGAACTGGCAGTGAAACCTCAACATGACAGAATTTCAGCAGCATTCAATACTGTAGATGTAGTAAGAAAAAACAAAAGGGCATCCAACAATTCTGCATATTTGAATGCATTTGGAAATCAAGTATCTACAGACATCCTAATTAAGCAACCTTTGCCAGTAAAAACTATTCTATTTTAATTATATTCATTGAGTAATGTCCTGGTTAAGCAAAGCATGAGATAGATGCTCTCTCATCTATTTTTGGGATACTCTAGGTAAGGAGTCACTGAAGAAAAGACACTACCCTGAAGTACCACTACAAAAAAAAAAAATTATCTGTATTGCCTCTTTCAACCAGGGAGCTCATCTCCATGGAAAACTTTTCTTTTTACACCACTCTAATAAAGATATGAAAAATTAAAATAAGTCCAGTAAACCTTTTCCAACACAAATTCACAGCATCAGTTATGTTGGAAAACAAACCCCAAACCATTGAGTCCTAGTGTTAACCTAACACTACTAAGTGCACCACTAAACCATGTCCCTAATATAATCTAATTTGAGGTGTTTGACAGTAATAGTTCTTTTGCTATAAAAGACTCAAGATGAAAATCCCTTCAGATTTATACATACAAATAAAAATGCAAGATGGGAAGCTACGTTTGGTTTTTATTTAAGAAAGGAAAGTTGTTTCACTGTTGGAAGAAGTACTTTGAAGTTAGGAGCTTCACTGTTTACTTGAAACCATTTATTTCCTCCTGCAGTTCCAAAGAAAAATGTTACACAAATACATTAGAGGAAGCAGGTGTATAATTTCATTGAAAAGCTATTTAAACTTCTGAAAAACAAACTTTGTCAGCCCAGGAGATCTTTCAAACATTTCCTTATGTTACCTGCTAGAACATATAATTTCATATTTATCTTGCTACTTTATTAAAAGAAAGAAACCACAGGGTATTATTTCACAGTACTAGCAAGCCATGCATGCTCTGTGGCCCTAAGCATAAAATAAAATTATCACAGTGACAGAAAAACACTAATGTCATTTCAAGCTGCCAATATATTAAGAAAATCCTCAGCATCATCGGAATAATGTTGTAAAATACCTAGGGACATGACAGTTCAAACAAACAAACTAACAACCCAAAATCCCCCTTTTAGCTAGGTTGCATAATTCCATGAGATACTACATCGTTTGTTTTCAATGTGCCCTCTGTTTCAGTTGAAACATACTTCTTGTTTTATAAATCAGTTATCACTGAAGTTACAGTAACATCTGGACTTGTTTAAGACTAATTAAGCTAAATATAGCCTAAGAAATGTATTTCAGCAGGAAAAAATACATTTACAAAATTATATTAATGTGCAATTAGGCAGCTTGCAGGTTTTTTGTATTTTAACATAAATTCTTCCAACAATGCACAAAGCAACTCAGTGAGGACAGAGACACAGATCGACATTAATGTAGGTAGATATGGATGCATTTTAAAATATTAAAATATTTAAATACTAAAGAGAATACAACTTTTCCAATGTACAGAGCAAAAGGCTCTGGTATAGAGGAACTTTATGCTCAGTAAACTTCACTACATATTTTCCGATCCTACAGAAGCAGCCCTCACTGAATTAGCTTCAGCGGGTTAAATTAGTACAAGCAATGGCCCATGCTATCTCTTGTTGCAGGTTAACCCACCCTGAAGCACAAATTCAGAACAGGACCACCTTTCACTCTTCAGAGTGAGGTCAGGCATTTGATGTAAACTGCCTGTAGCAGAGCTTTAAGCTAAATCTTTGGACCTGAATAGGAGCAAGGACACTCATTGCATTATATGAATGGCTGTAGGTTAGTAAATTCCAAGAGAAAGTCATTAATAAATAGAAGGTGGTAACAAGTATTAACATTTTAAATCACTGTGGCTACTTGCTAAATTAACAATGTCCTGCTAGCCAAGTTTCCAAACTAGCTTATATACTAACTCCAGAAGGCAATCATTTACCAGAACTCACTCTACAGGTGCTGGATACCAACAGCACACAACAGAGTACAGCAGTCCTACAAAAAGCAGCAGCAGGCTTGTAAAGCAAGGATGGATACAGCACCTCATGGTTAAACAGCAGATGTTATGGGGGAGGAGAATGCAAGCACACGGCCAGATTAAGTCCAATTGGAAAAATATAACCATGCTATTGAAAACAGAAAATAAAGTAGTAAGTTAAATGCACTGTGACCCGCCTCATTTTTAGAGTTTAGCAAGTAATTTACTTCAAAAGAAGTATTTTCTTGTTGAAAGAAAGGCTAGTTACTATTATGACTGCCTGACACTTCCCACTCTAACATCCTATTTTCAAACCTGCTTAGAATCTTCTCAAGCAAACTGGGCTGAAAGTTATACACTAGAATGTTCTTTAGAACTCTTATTTGAACCAAAGTACTTAACAACAAAAAAAAAACCACCACAGCTCAAAAAACCACAACAGTCTAATGGAGAAAATTATCCTGGAAGAGAAAATAAATCAAAAACTTGCAGTATTTTCTCTGGAAATGTTCAACACCAGCACACTTTGAAGCCGGAATTTGAATTTCAGCCTGTGTAACTTGGACGTACATTTTATCACCCTTCCAGCAATGTGAATATACCCATGCTTGCAAGTTTTTGGGAATATGAGAAAAAGATACCCAGTCTTCAGCAAAGAGCATGTATTTTATCTGCTAATATCTCTACTAAACTTGATCCAGCCTGGAACTGAATAGAATCTTCCTTTCACTTCCAGGTGAACAATATGCCTTGATCAAAGTACCAGAAAATAAAGGTAGGAAGGTGACTTATCCTTTCCAACATCCAACTAATAAGTGGTAGCAATGTAGAAGAAATTTCAACCAAATGGGGAGAGGGTGGGATTTCAACCTAAACCGTGTTTCAATTTTAACAATAGAAATAGTGGTGGCTGCCAGAAAGGCAGAAACCTGCACTGAAACTGGATGGTTGAACAGCAAGTCCATCAGAGCATGCTAAAGAGAAAAATATAAGAACAAAAAAGGGGACTGCAGAGTGAGGAAGCCATCAGTTGTTGTTTGGGGAAGTAATCTGTGAACTTTAGCACAAATAATAAGAGATTATGTATGAGAGACAGACTGGACTGGCTGATCACAAACACTAGAGGAAAACAAGCCAACAAAGGCAAGAAAGATTCTACAGAGTAGTTGAACAGGAAACAGAGAGGGAAAGCATCTCCAAATCACAGGAGAGAAAAAGGAAAGACATCAGATTAGTTATTGAAAAGGATATGATTTTAGATCAGCTAAGGTATCACAAGCCTAACAAAAATCTTAACCGGCTAAATATGAACAGGATTTGCATAAAACACTATTAATGATGCAGAAAGTAAAAGTTACATTGCCAGTGACAAAAAAAAAAACCCAGCAGAAGCAGCTTGTACTTTCAAAGTAAGCCTTCCTCTATTGCCCATCCTCTACAGTCCAAAGACAGAGATAAAACACTCTACACAAGCACATGGATCATACTGTCTTGGGTCAATCCCTATAAAGCATGACACAGGATTATTAAATACTACTAGCTCAAACTGCAGCAGTCTGCCTAGTGAGTAGCTTCCAAACCTCCTGATATGACTTCAGTTATTATTTTTAATGGATAGAAAACAACACAAAAACTACATTAGAAATAATTCTCTTTACCTGATGAATTTGCATTTGGAAATGATTGCTGAAGTACATTATGACAGTTTAACTGCATGGCTTTTATCCCTTCCCCCCCAGTACTATCTTTGCCTGGTACACACTTATCAGGTCACTGGTCAGGATTTTGTTTATTCTTACTCATTATGCCCCCCCCCCCCAAATAAATAAACAAACAAATAAATAACTACTGCGTAATGCTACATTGAAAGCAGAAATTGATTACCCTTAAGTCATTGCAGAGCACCAATATGTTAGATTCATACTGCTGAAATAGTCAAAACCATACTCATTGCACTGAAGCAGCATGGTTATTATCCCTGTTAACAGATGCAATACTAGAACATGATTAAGGATTAATTTATTTACCACCTCACATGCCTGACCTGAGATAGCCTAAAAGAAACTAAGTTCTTGAGCGCGTTACACAGTAAATATGATCAAAGCTACCTGCAGTATCAATAGCGTACACACATCCCTACCCCCACCAAACACAGCCAAGATGTCTATTTCAGAGAAGATAAAAATCTTTTTTTGCTCTATTTGCATTATATCTCTTATAAAATGGAAATAACTGCCCTAGAGACTATGCTTACTTCTGCCCAAAGTAGATGGATGCCCCAGTAGAGACAGCAACTGTATTCTTAAAAATGCTTCTGCAGGGGGAAAAAAACCCAAAAAACCACAGCTGTATAATTAAGAACAGTAACTTAATAAAGGTAGGCACAAATGAAAATCCAGCTATGGTTGCTTCTTCAACTTTAATTCTAGCCTTTCTTAACATTTGAGACTTCTACCTGAAACCTTAAAATTACAATTAATTGCATACAATGGCAGAATCTGTTTCACTCTCCATTTCCATGTGCAATCCTTCACATTTCAAAGCCAGGCCAAACCAGTCATGTAATTGCTGCAGAACGCATACCTTGCCCTTTCTAGTATTTCAAGTACACTCATTATCATGGTTTCTGAGAAAGTTAGACTACCAGCATCCTAGAGCTATTTTCCCTGTCTCTACAACAGACAGAGTTCTTGCATTCTATACACAATGAAAACCTGAACCATTCTTCACCTACAAAATGCACTGATTTGCAGAATGAGTATTAGGTAAGTTAAAGTTACTCCAAGTAGGTACTGACTTCAATAAAACATACTCAAAGCTATACTCCAGTCAACTGTTTTATGACCTGACACTTGTGATAATGAAGTTAAATCTAATAAATCTCCTTTTTTCTGAAGGAAAATCAGATCACCAAAACAAGACTTCATGACCTAATACTCCAAAATCATCCATATCCAGGTACTAATCTACAGTAACACTGTACAAAGCACCCTGTTTCAGGGATGAACTTTAAAGGTGAATAGCTCTAACTTCAAAAGGACTGCATTTTACAGAGTTTCACTACCCACGCTGCATTTTTACAGATAAAAGCATCAATCTACCCAAGGCTTCCCCTGAAGATTCTCTTCACTATATTGCCAGTTGGAAGCTCCTTCGTTTTGGGATTCTAATTTATTCTCTTACTGAATGATTTTTAGCACAATAAAACTATTCATCTGCATACTTAGAGGTGCATTTTCACCATTTCATAAGAAATACCAACCATATCAAATATTCTTTATGACCAATATTTTTTTATTATTTTTTTATTATTTTTATCCACCAGAGAGAAACAAAAGCAAATTTACAGATAGTTTAAGAGACTCCATCCCACAAATGCAGCATATTGTGGCTTTTACATTAATTGTGCATATGTAATTTTCCATAAAATGGCTTTAGAAAGCATATAGTGCAAAGATCCCCACAGCTTGTGAAAGAATTTAGATTGCAACTGTTACTAAAATTATTTGTTACCCTTAAAACAGAAAGGTAATATTGTATGACGTTTGAGATAAGAAAAAGGATATGACTGTATAGCCCTAAAAAACCCCTAGCAATGTTTCACACCTCAGAAACAAAACAGAAAAAAGGAACAATGAAAACAAAACCATGTCACTCTCTTAGTGTTTTACTCAATCAGCAGTTCTTGGTCTAGATCCAGCCAAGATATTATGCTGATTAGGACAGGGTGTAGGAGGTAGGAAGAAACCGTTTTCACTGTTTACTGTTTTAAAGAAAAAGCTGTGGCATTGCTGGGCAGGACTAAACAGGATGCTTCCATTTCTTAACCCATTCCCCAGTAAAAACACCTCCTGCAAAGCTTAAACTTATCTTTTGCTGTTGAATTAATCTGGCACATCATATACCTTATCTACTAACTAAATTAAACACTGAAAACAGGGAAGTTTGTTCTTCCTTTCCCAGACATGCAGGCAGCATGTAATCCTAATAATCTAAATTCTTGCAAAGCAGGATATTTCTCTTTGTTTATCCTTGTTCTCTTTTCATGAGTTAGCTAATCCATTGCCTAATTTATCTTGGAATCATCTTTAATTGTTAATAATGGAAAGACTCAGGACTCCTGTGCTGAGTTTACAAGCTCTCTTCTATTCTTGCCCTGGCTGAATTTCTGCCTGGTGTCAGGTCACAGAAGGCGAAGTCTACTTTTCTTCAGCTATGCTGAAGAAACCACCACAAAGTCCAAACAAAACATACTGGCACATAAAGGGAAGAAAGTGCAATTGCAAATAGGAATAGGAAGGTAAAGAAAGAGAGATTAAAAAAACCCAAACCAGTCACTTTATGAGGAAAATACTTTTGGCCATTAGGTAATAAAACCTCTCAATCAATAAGCAGATGGCTTAAAACCATGGTGGTGTGAAATGAACAGCAGTGTGCACAACAGCTTTCTAGGTTTCCCCTCTATGTTGTCCCACAGATAGAACTTACACTGACTGTAAAATCTTACATTTCAGTAAAGCAACAGCCTGGCTTCCCAGACTATAAGCACTACCATTCCCTTCACTTAAAAAGGAGCTAGAAGCTTGATACCTCCATCTCTGACCCTGAGTAAAAGGGCTCTTGGTGTCCCAAGATGTTTTTAGCAGTATCACATAAAGAAAAGCTTAACTTCTTTTGAAAAAAGCAAAGTCAAACAAAAAGTAAGTATCAGATACAGTTTCACAGGTAAAATGAAAGTGAAAAGGTAGCTGCTTGTCTCAGTAAACTGAAGCAAGGTCTTCAACTCAGGAAAAAAAAGGTAATTTAAAATACTTTATTCTGTTTATATTTGATGTAATAGTATAGTAGAACACAAAAGCAGAGCACCTCCATTAGGACACACAGTGGAGAACACTTTGATTAAAGTTATTTTTCCAGTACACAATCAAAAAATAAAGTAACCTTGAACACGCTCCACCTTCCAAACACATTTCTTTGCATTGATCAATGTATTAGATTGCTTATCATGGAAACATGAAAGGCAGACTCAGAGTAAGATAGTTCCCAGTCACTGACCAGAAGAAAATGTTTGTTATCAGGCTTCAACTTTGCCAGTAGAATGATGTCACCACAATCACCATTTATTCCCATCCAAATGCTCTTCCACTATCAGAGGTCTGAGGGACACCTGGAAGTTCCCTACATAATGCACTTTGATATGAAGGAGAAAAGCCAAACAGTATGTTTGCAACAGCCACTCTGTCAGCACTGTCACTTATTATACACAGTTCCTGTACAGATGTTAATTAATACTCAATAAAACATTTACTGGGAAAGTCCTATTAGATCTTGATACAAGGAAGAGCTGCAACACTGAATATGGGCTTGGCATATGGCCCCAGTTTGCAGGTCATAAAAAGCCTAAAGCACTCCTCAACTATCTAATTTACACAAAATAAAAGCCTTCTATTTCCTAGGAAAAAGTATAAATGTTTCTTCCTGAGATTGAGTTCTGAATGGCAATACTGCAGAAGATCTGCCAAAACATCCCTCCCCTTGTCCAGTTTCACAGAAATATACAGTGAGTTCTGAGCACCATGTACTTTCAGCAAAGGAAACAGATGAATGACGCATTTAGGCACAGCAACACCAATACTCTTTTCCTCTGGAATGCAACTGTTATGGTGCTATGAAAGACTCTTATTTGTCTAAGAGCAGTTAACAAGGTTATTTTGTATAAATAGTTAAAAATAAAAACAAGGCACAGCAGCACTAGTGCTGTGGTGCCATCATATCCAGAACACTAACAGGCAGCACTGCCAAAGCCCCATGCCTCAACCAAAACCCTCAGTCCCACCTGAACCTCCACTGTTCAGAAGATCCCTAAGATGCAAGACCACTTTGCACTCCCTAAAAAACATTTCTTGAAAATATGTGTAAATTTGTCTCACCAGAAGTCGTACACAATGCACTAAACACTACAGCTGGAATGGTCTGACATATTAAGCATTTTAGGATAAAAATAAAACTTCATTACTTTGATGTGGCTCACAGAGTTTGTTTTTATGTGAAAAATCTGATCATTAACCAAGAAACTTAAGTGGTAATTTTATTTATTAAGGATATGCAGCATCAGTGAAACACAATGAGAACAAACAACATGATTCTTACTGCATACAATTTCCCCAGAGTTAGTCCTTTTGCTGAAGCAGTTCTTCATCCACTAAATGGAACAACAGAAGGGGACAGCTAGGCACTCCAATTTAGAGTAAGCTCTAATCTGCCTTATGGGAGCAACTAAAGGACCTATGGAAAAATGTTTGTTTAACAGTAATTTGTCTCAACTATAAATGGAAGCAGAACAGAACTGACATAGTCCCACAATGACAGTTTGTGCTGAACAATAACAGGATACTTGCATTAACAGAGTTGTGCTCTATTTAGGAAGCAAAAACAAGTGACTATACCAAACTCAATTGGTACAAACATTTATTTCTGCAAGGTGCCCTTTAAATGTCTTGTTGAAGACATCATTAGGGGATATGCTGGCCTCTAAAGAGAGGAAGTTTTAATGCCTGAGGAAACACCTGTATATATGAAACTTTAAGCTCATTTCACTAAGTCATTTTGCTAAGTTGCTTTATGTTAAAATAACTCTTATATCAGCTTTCTAGACTGGTGCAGTATGTCTAGATGCAAAGTGAATCTTTGGAAACTCGCCCTTCAAAAAAACCCAAACACCCACAACAACTGCTCTCATTTTGTGTTTGGCTACACGTCCGACAGGAGGCTACCTGTTGCCCAGCAGGTGACTGACTTCAATCCACAGTTTAAAAGTGGAAAAGTCTACAGTAATCTTTCCATTACAAAAAAAGTAACCTAAAATGTAAGCACTCCTACTTTGTCTTGTTCCATGGATAAGCCCCAAGGTATAGTTAATTCTTAATTCTTCTAAGTAGTATGCTACAACATCAATGAAGGTAAAGCAAAACAGACACACAAACCCCTTCCCACTTGCCATAAAGATGGAAGACCTAAGGGTGGTATCACAAATGACATCTCACAGCTCAACTGTGGGGCTTTTCTTCCTTCTACAAATTCTACTTTGAAGAACTCAAAGACCATTCTAAAGCTGGCATAAGACATGCTCACAACAGGAAGAAAACTTCTTGTAGAACCCTGTAATATTCTAGTCCCACACAGCATTTACAGCTCTTTCTAGATACCCACTGCTTTGAATCAGTACTTGCATTAAGAGGAAAAAAAAAACCAGAAAAAACAAGCAACTCATGCCAGAGAAGACCAGCAACCAAAACCAAGGTAAAACACGGTTATGAAGTGCTTGAGAAGTGCCAGAAATGTACATGGAACAATCAAGATTACGGAAGAAAAGACTAAGGCACCTTATGACTCAGATGAGTGAAATCTCTTCCACAAAGTCTCTTTCCATCAGCTAAAAAATGAACTTACAAAAAGATCTGCAATAATGAGGTGAACATAAGTTTACACAAGTTTGGAAGAAATCTGTCAATACAAAAATATCAGTAACAGACTAAACACGTATTTGTTATTACAATGCACCAAGAAATAAAATAAAAATTTCAAAGTGCCTGAAGAAATCTGCTGAAGTAATACCTCAAGTGAATACTTAAGGGGAAAGAGTGTAATTCTACTTGAAAGTTTCTTTCTCGATTAAAATAGAGCACAACAGTATCTCGAATGTAATCTATATACAACACACAAAGGTATATGGTTTTCCTTAAAGATTATTTCATTGATGATTTAAAATACAAACTACTCAAAATTAACTAAAATTAGAATAAAACAAGAATAAAACTTCCACTTCAGAGACTCATAAATAAAAGGAAGTCTCTTCTTGTGAAAAATAGGAACATAAAAAAAAAACCCCAAACAACTGTTTTAAGAGGCACTGATGCAGCTTCTTCCATATTCTTCCTACTGGGGGAAAAATGGTACATTGCAACACTAATAAAAACAATCAGTTCTCTAAGATCAAATGTAACTTTTTACCTTCTTAGTAGAAATCTGTCTCCAGGTGCAATTCACATACTTTTAGCAGTAAGATCCAACACCAGTTCCAGGGTCTTGAAGCTGTATTAGGTACACAGATTCATTCAGCTACACATCTTCCATCAGCTAACACAGAAGGCACAATGGAAACAGAGCTAAGACAAACACAAGACAAAAATCTGAAATCAACTTCTTAATGGATAAGCCAGTGTTAAAATTAATACTTTTATTAATCATTCAAAGAGCTTTCACTGACCCTCAGAAAGAACTGGACTGACTCACATCTCAGCTACAAACCAGAAATCACGCTAGAAGTAGAACCCAAAACATGGATCCATCAGTTCATTTAATTCAGGTATTTAAATTTATTCTGCTAGGCCAGTACATGATGTTTAGGTACAATTCAGAAAACAAATCACAAAGCTAATATGGATGTGTGACCATGGGCCAGAGTAAACTGACCCCATAATGGAGAGCACCAGCTTGGCTAAAGGCCATCAGAGGGCAGTGGTCCAGAGCACTATAGTTGTACTTCAGAGCTCAGAGATCTTTCTTAGTGCTTCCAAACCAGGATTCAGAAGTCCTATGAAAAGATTTAGGCATCCTACACTGTCATCCTGGAAGGAAGGGGAGTGGTGTTTGTGTTGGATCTTTGTAAGGAATACTTTAATAAGACTAAGCACAGATTGAACAGGCCCAGTAAACAGGGGAGAAAACCCTACCTACTGTACTAGCTAGGAAGAATCAATCACCTACTCACCAAACAAATTCAGTCTGAAGTTTTTCTCATAGTAGCTCCCCTATTTCTCATAGTAAATGCTGTTAATTAAGAATATGGGGGGAAAAAACCCATATATTTTCCACCACAAAAAGACTCTACCTAACTGCCAAAAGAATTCAAGGGCTTGTGTTCTTTCACAGGTTGACAATATTTACATAAACCAAGTTTTCCTAATGCATTTATTAATGTTAACTGGGAATCTCATAGCTAAGGGAGTTTTAATGATTCATTTACTAATGGAGAGACCAGAATTTGTACACACTACGAAGGTAAACAAATACATCTGTCAAGCATCTTCTTTCCTCCTGAGCCTCAGCTAGTACAATTAATCAAAGTCTGATGATTGCTCTGCATAAGGAATGTGTCATTTGTCTGACAGATTTAAGTTGAAGGGGAGAGAAGAAAAACACACTTAAACATTTCAACTCCTTCTTTTAGAAATTATGATCTTATGTCCACAAAATGAAAAATAGCTGACAACACAAACATAACAGCTTGAATTCAGCATTTTATAAATGCTGAACTGTATAAAATGCAGTTGAAACTGGCATATGTCAAGAAATATGCACACAGAAGAGTTATACATATGTAAGCCTTTTACTGAACTTGTTTTTGAGATTAGCATTATTATCATTGTGCAAAAGCAAAACTTTCATTTTCTGGACAAACAGGCTGAGTTCACATGCAATTAAAAATAAAAAAGTGCTTTCTCAGCTTTCTGAAAGCTTGAAGTACAAGCATTTAAATGTTTACAGTTAAATAAGTACCGGATTTTGTAAACTGTTAAGTAATGTTACACAGCCATCGTTTCTAAGCATTCAAGTGAATTCTGTTAGGTAGGCAATTCAGAATTTTACTTCAGTCTGACCTGGATATTAAACCAGAAACTTTCTTTTCCAACGAATTTAAAAAGAAACATTTAACCAGACAGTGAAATATGGTTCTCAGACTAACAAAAAGATTAGTTAGTAAAAAAACACTGAGGGGGAAAATTAATTTTCAAAATGAATTTACATTTAGTTTTGTCTCCATAATTAAACCCTGCAAGATGCGTTTCCCCAAACTGTGCTTCGTAAAATAATGCTATCCTTGATGACAGCTGAGATAGAGCTCTAATCAGTACCAATGCCAACTACAGTATTTTAACAGAAACAAGATTTGCTGTGCTCCTCATGGAAAAACACAGACATATATCCAATAAGCAACCGCAAGGGCATGAAGGCTTCAAATTTGGATTTCTCCGCTCAGCAGTAACAGCATTCTACTACTGTCCCCCATAACTCCATTCCACTCCTACCCCTCTGGCAAAGCCCCATTTCCTTCTGTCAAGAGGCAGTACTGGAGCAGAGCAAGAAAGGAGCCTTCCCTTTGCCAGCCATCACCTCTTCAGTTCACTTACATGCGCGCTGGCTTTCACACAGTTTGTTACCAATTCTTCCCTATCTTTCGAAGGTGCGCCTGCAGTAGCTGCTGTGTGTGTCTAGCAAACTGCTAGGTGGAAAACTCCCAGCTCTGCAGAAGGACCTATGCAAGGAAAACACCCGGCAGGACGCGGGCTATTCCCACTGCTTGTCCCCCACCGCCTTCACAGCCGAGATGCACTATCCCTGCAAACTCCTCCGACCCACCGGATCCGGGCTGAGCAACACACCACGGAGAGGCCAACTAGAAGCTCTCCGGGGGGAGTTGCGAACGCTGTCCCCGGGGTGCTGGAGGCCCAGGAGCTGCTCGCGTCCCTCTCCCCGTGCCAGGTTGCCCGGTGCCCCGCAAGCTCGAGTGCCGGAGTTCCCAGGCCCCCGGCTCGCTGCCGCTGCCGGGCGGCGGGAGCGCGGCGCCGGCCGAGGGGCCCCGCGGCCCACCCAGGCTGGCGGAGGACGGCAGCTCCTCCCCGCACACGGCGTCGGGGCCGAGCGGGACCCACCCGGGGCTCCCCGAGCCCTGGGGGCCGGCCGTGCCCCCCTCCTCCGCCACGGGCCGCTCGCTCCGCCCGGGGGGAGACAATGGGCACGATGACTTCACCCTCCAGCAATGTGAGCAGCAGCGGGGGACGCCGCCGACTTCCCCCCGGCCCCCAGGACGCTCTCGGGCCCTCTCCCCCCAGGGCTCGGGCTCCCGCCCAGAGGCGGCTCCGGCTCGGAGGTTCCGCTCCACCCCTCACCCGCCGCCACGCTCAGGGCGGCGGCCGCCGGCGGAGGCCCGAGCCGGGGGACGCCGCCACCGCCGGGCCCCTCGGCGCCCCCGCCCCGCCGCGGACCCACCCCCGGTACCTGTGAGTCGGCGGGAGGAAGCGGCGCTGCTCCGCCCGCCCGAGCCCGGCGCCGCGCAGGAAGCGCCTCCGTGTGTGTGACTTGTGTGTGTGTGTGTGTGTGTGTGTGTGTGTGTGAGTGAGTGCGAGTGAGGAACGGAGGGGCGGCACCGCCCGGCCGGGGGCGGGGCGGGGGCGACGCGGGGCCGGGGCCGGGGCCGGGGCTGCCCGGCAGGGGAGGCGGTGCCCGGGCCGTCGGTTTCCGCGACGCGCTGAGCTCAACGCGCACGGCGGTGCCGCCCCTCGCCCGCCCCCGGCAGGGCGGCCCCGGCGGGCGGGAGCGTTGCGGACCCCACGGTGGGGCCGGGGCGCCTCTCGCGGTCCCGGTTCACTGCCGCCCCCGGCGCGGTGCGGGGGATGCTCGGAGCCGGCGGGGTGGGTGCGGTGTCTCTGCCCCCGTGGCGGGGGACGCCGCAGCGCTGCCAGCTGCAGTAGCAGCACAAGGTACAGCGTTATATGCATGTTCAGTTCCGTGGGCTTCACACCCATGGAAATGGAAAAGTGCGAGGCGAAGAATGAATTATCGGGGCGTTTCAATAGGTCGTGCTGCTGAGCACTGATTCACTTGCCAAAATGACAAAACCTTGTTTCCATGCTGGAAGATACAGATTTACCTTCTTTTCCCCCCCTTGCCATTTGAAACAGAAGCTGCCCCAGAATTTGCCCACAAGCCCCCGTCTCTTCCTTCATGGCCCTGTTCTTCATTTAGCTGCGGTCAGCCCCGGCGTCCAGCAGCCCCAGCCCTGGGCTGCCTCCGGCCGACCTGTATCGCCCACCCGTCCCTGAGGTCGAGTTCTCCTCTCCTTTTGCTGCCGACATCCATGCGGTCTTCCGCGGGATTCCCTCCCTCTGCAACCCTATCGTAGCTGCCGCCCTCTCCCACAGCCGGCTTGCTGCTCCTGACCTCCACTCCTGGCCCAATTCCGAATCTCCTCGGGCATGTTTCAGAATTCTCTGCCTACATTATTATTACATTGGATTTAAATCGTGTGCTTTTTTTCCCCCTCCTAGTTAATCATTCACATTGTCGTTTCAGAATTCTGTGGAACTGGAGCTGATCCTGTGCTTATGACTAGTGGTTCTTCCATTAAGCTGGTATGAAACCTGAAAACTTACTCTGGAAAAAGTTATTAATCACCCAGCCCGCATTTAACATGCACAGAGATAGTAAAATGAATAAAATGAACCATGCTTTTCCTGTGGGATTTGCAATGTACCATCAGTTAAAGGCTTGCACGTATACTTACCTTTATTTATGTGCATAGTTCCGTTTAAGTCAATAGGACTACTTCCAGTACATCAAATTAAAAGTAAATACAAGTGATTCCATGGTGAGATACTTAATCTGAAATGACAGAATAGGCAGTTAGAACAAACAGGGAGGGGAAGTGGAAAATAAACGTAACACCAACGAGATTATGCTGGAATTGCGGCATGTTGTGTACAAACCACGGTAGTTCCCTCTTGGCTTGTAAAAGCCAGTGTCTAGGTGAGTTGCTCAGGCTCCAGTACTGCAAACACGTACATGTCACTTAGGGTGAGTAAGTGGTGCCATTGCGTTCACCTGGATAAGATATACAGAAGTTTATTACATACAGCGATTTGCAGAGTAAAATCTTGGACACTTTGTTATGTATGGGATTTGATACAGAAAAAGGGAATTAGAGAAAGGGAATTAGCTCATAAAATGAGAGAAAGACAAGAATGGAGGTGCGTGAGGGAAAGAAAATGAAGAGAGAAACAAAAAGATTAGCAGCTAGAATAGCATGGTAGGTTAGTGAACAAATTTTGGAATAGCAAGAGCAAACCATTTTACCACCTCAAATGTGCAGCTACCAATAAAACAAAAACCAGCCAGCAAAGAAGTTCAGTAATGTATTACTTTCTAAATGTCCAGAGGGACTCAGCAAATCAGTACAAATGTTCTGAAATATCTTGGCTAATGCTGGAGAATAGGAGGGGAACAGAACCCTGGTGTTTTAAAATTCTGCACTGGGACATTGAGCAGTCACTGTGGTGGTGAGGTGGTTTCTCCTTGAAGCTGATGAGGGACAAAGCAAACCTCCAGCCAGCCACCCTGCCGAGAGCTTGGCAGTAGAGAGCCTGCAGCCAAGTAGGTGCTTTTCATCAGAAGTATTCAAAATAGTCAATTAACAAAATACACTAAGCATAGGGAAGAAAGAAACTATTTTCTGCACAAGCTGTACACCAAAACTGGCAGTTGTTTATTTTGGTATGTAAAGGAAGATACATTTGTTTGCTTGCTTGCTAGCTTATTATTATAGAACAGGATGACAAAGAGGTATTAAGGAAAAGTAGGGACTGCTCAAACTCTTGAGCAGAGAGGAAATACTTTATGCACACTGCATTTGGTGAGGCATACAAGGTTTAAGAATGCTAACTAGCCTGTCTTTCCAAAACACTTTCTGAAGAACATCTAGGATTTAACCTTTGTGGGTATTTAATTCAGTTGCTGGCAGAGCAGTACAAAGTATTATATCACAATACAAAAATACTGCCCTCCCAGCAAAGCATCCGGTGTGTTCTGAGGAGGCATAAGCACACACAACATGTTGTCAAAAATGGAAGGGTAAAAATCAGATCAACATGAAGAAAGGTGAGCAGAGAGGGCTGAAGAAGGAAAGTGCTTTTCTTCTTGGTGGTAAGGAATGGAGAAATGGGTATGGGATAGACAACTGTGTCTCAATTTTGTAAATCCTTCCCATAATCTCTGCTTATGTGGGCTACTGGCCTCAGTATAATTTCAGTATTTACATATGAAACACTGTTATCTCATATGGTAGTGTAAAATCGGCACCTTGGGCCAGAATTTCATGTGTTGGTGGTCTTTTCTTTAAAGTCATCTTGGAAGAGTATCAAATATAATGGGTAAATGTTTTCATGTCTCTGATCCCACAAATGAGTCTCCCTTTGAAATTTTTTATCTGAATATTCAACCATTGTCTTCAACATAAAATTGGCAAAGTCAAACTCTATTTTTTTATTAGGTAACTTCATGTTTCCTGCAGGTTCTGGAATTCATCATCTGGTCTCCAGCCCGTCATTTTTAGGGGGAAAAACCTGTCCTCAACCCTTCCCCTTTTGACATGCATATTTGTGTCCTTGATCTTTCTTTCATCTTGTTCTGAAGAATACCCTTTGTTGGAAGATTCACCACTCTTCTATGTTTTCCAGCTCAGCTGTCTCGCCAATTTATTTTTTTTTCCTGGAGACTTTATTTTTAGCACCCCTGATTTTAGTGATCTGTCTTACAGTATTGCCCCACAGATGGCTGCATTTGCACAAAAAGCATTGCAGAAGATTGATGTGGCAGCAGGAACAAGTGGCATAGGGAAGGAAGGGAACTGTCCAGATCAATTTTGCCTCTGGAAAAAATGTAGTATGGAAATGCATTCTGACTTGCAACCAGAGAAGAGAGGATAAAAGTCTTTGATGAATTAAAATATCTGCAATACACATGGATAGCAAAACAGAAATCAAGCATGCGAAAAGAGAAAATATTTATAAATACCACTATATAATTGATAAATATTATATATAAATACAGCTAAGAGAGAAAATGCACAGAACAGGAATAAGTGTTGAATACCATCAGGTTTCTGTTTGCCCACTGTGAAAGATTGTTTGCCGTGCACTGATTGTCATAAATTGTACTGAGTGCAGTAGATAAAAAAATAAAAGTTAATACCTGTGTACCATGATGGCAAGGCTAGGATAATGGATTAGTGACAAACAGAGCTATCTAATATAGATGCAATCTCACTGATCCAAGTTACAAAGTGGCAAGATACCAGTAAATAAAGTGCAAGCTGAGAACTTTCCAAATTTTTTGGCATGTCAGAAAACATTAAAGATAAAGGCTTCCATAGCCATTTCAAACATCTCAGATATCTTAGAATTGCATCATCTGATCTAATCAGTTTCTGTGGTAGTCAATAAAGAAAAAGTAGAAAATTGGTAATATATAGAGCTGCAGTCCCTAGATCATGCCTATTGCAAGAAAGAAAATCTGTTTAAATAAATAAAACTTATTTAGGTTTATTTCCAGTCACTATGAGAGTGAATAAAAATAGGTTGAGAAATCTGAGTGCCTGAACCCAAAAAGTGTTCCTGAACCCATATAAGATGTCACTCAACTTACAAGGCTCCAGAGGTCTGCAAAAGACTACTGTATGAGCTTAAAATTTCTCAAATGCCTAAAACTCTACTCCTAGATGTAATATTTAAGCTCTGGAGGTAAGGAGTTGCAGGATGCAAAAGTGATACCTGTGTATTTTCTTGGAGTTAGCCATTTTTAAAGGCCAGTTGTCTATTACTGTCAGTATCCTCAAGGAACTTCAATTTGTTAGAAAAATAAATGAAAGTCAAGCAAGAGTTATACTGCAAGAAGCAGCAGACTGTAATTTCTGTTGCACAACACCATTTCCATTCTCGTCTCCTGAGCTTTCCTCCTCTTTTAGTCAGAACAGCCTGAAATTTCTGTTTTTCTGGGTTCAGAATTTATGTGCTTATTCTCTGCCCAAAGGTGAAATTGTTTCTGGAAAGCTTGAGCAAGAATGTTTTTTGCTGGTTTAAGTGTGAGAACAGTGGGATGGGGGGGAATGTTGCATAAAGGTAAAAATGCTTTAGGGTTTTTAAAATAACTTTTTTGTCATGATGAAGAGATGTGAAGAGATGAAAGTTGTGGTGGAAATAACCCTGCTCAGGGAAGACCTATACTTTTTCTAAAATTGGTCACAAATGGGTCCTTCATGCAGCATGTACATCTTTGTCAGAGCCAGGGAGCATTTACACTTGACCTTCCCTGAGAGGAAGGGCAAGTACTGCTCAGATTTAGCTGTTCTTTGAGTAACAAACAGCTCCTCCATATTTTCGTGTTGACACACTGACCCTACCCCGAAGTCCTGCCCCCTTGCTGCCTCATTATTCATGGGGTGGCTCATCTGCAGTGTATCTACAGGTTCTTTCACAAATAAACTGGGATTGGGGAAGCTGGTGAGAGAGGAACTTGATGCCCACGGCAGCCCTACTTCAGTGCACACTGTGGCCACGCACTGCTGTTGGCAGTACGGGATCTCCAAATGTGTCACAGCAGGCTTTTGTGGCCTTCTCTGTCTGCATGTCCCTATGTCACAGTTAAGTACCACAGGCATTTAAAATATAAACCATCTATGTGACAATGAGGGGCCTCGGTCAACTGTCTGTGGGATGTGCAGAACCAGAGTGCTTCTCCTCAAGAGCACCTTCCAGTGTCTGCTGACCTGCCTCAAGTCCTTGGCCAGGAGGTCAGTGGACCCGAAGACAGCACGTGTTTGCAGCCAGGGGACCAGCTGCTAGCCTGGACAGCGGAAGGAAGGGATTCTGGGCAGGCATGACAAGACACAACCCATAGTCACATGCTGTCACATGTGGTCATGCCAGATGTTACGTGTCCAGCATGAGCACACGCTGGACAAAGACAGTGAGCAAGGTGTCCTTCTCAGCTGGATGGGGAGTGCTCACAGAAGCAGAACTCTGTCCAGGAGCATTGCTGTGTGCAGTTGGATTGGTGGATGAAAAGGACAGAGGTGGTGAACAGTGGTTGCCTTTAGCCCCTGCTTAGGGACCACATTTTCTCATACAACAACTGTGAGAGCCAACAGTGAGCAGCAGTAGGACACAGGACCTCTGTGCAGAGAGCTTTTCAGAAGTGTGTCATCCCTGCTGGCCTCACCAGGGCAGATGAGCCATAGGAGAGAGTTGCTTGCTGTATGTGGGGGGCTGCAAACACAGCTCTGCCAGATTGCCTGGCAGTTCCTACTTATGGTAACACATTCTTGGCACACCATCCCCACATCCACAGCCCCAGCCACTGCCAAGGGCAGAGGACACAAGCAGAGCACTCTGATGCAGCCTGGTTCTCCTCAGCATTGGCAGGTGAATCCTACAAGTACAACAACTACAACTACGCTGCTCTCCTCTGTGCACCAGGATGGCCATTTTGCCATGAGCATCGTCACCGTGCCTTCCTTCCTTCCAACATCACTGGCAAGTTTGCTGTTTGCTGTGGCTGCTCCCAGCATGACCCTCATAAAGCAGCAATTCTGGCCTTTACCTCTCGCCCAGAAGTCTCCTCTGTTGTCTCTGTTTCCTCAGGCTAGCCAGAGCCAGGCCTTCCAGAAGTGTGAAACTCTTGCTTCCTTGCATGAAGCTGACTCCAGACACAAGTTAATAACAACAATTTCCTGTGGTCAGGAGCACCCAATTCCAATGCTCTCTCCAACAGTTTCCAAGACTTCAAGCCTCTTTTGCATTACACAGAGAGGGCAGTGACTGCAGTGCTGTGAGTTTACCCAGGAATGGTACATAATTAAATCTTTGACAGAGAGATCTAAATACTGGCTTTGGCTCATGGGGCAGCATAGCAGGACATGCCTATATTGACCATGATGCAGTGTGACCAGAAGAGAACTGCTGGTCTCAAATGTCCTTTCCTCATGCAAGAGAAGTACCTGAAACATCCAAAGAAAGGTCACACCATGTGCCCAAGAGTGTTGTCCCAACACTTCTTGAACATGTCAGGCTAATGCTGTGACCACTTCCCTGGGGAGCCTGTTCCAGTGCCCATCCACCTTCTGAGTGAAGAGTCTTTTTGTAATATCCAACCTAAACCTCCCCTGACACAACTCCAGGCCATTCCCTTGAGTCTTGTCAGTGGGACAACAGAGAAAAGATCAGTGTCTGCCCCTCCTCTTCCCCTCACAAGTTGAATCTGCAATGAGGTCTCCCCTCAGTGTCCTCTTCTCCAGCGTGAACAGAACAAGTGACCTCAGCTGCTCCTTATATGGTTTCCCCTAAAGGTCTTAACATGGGGGTCTTTATGTGCATTTGCATTGATGTTGAAGTGAGGAAAATGCTGAGATGTCTTTTCTTCTCCCTGCTGTTCAACAAGGTCCCCAGGAGCTGGTACTCTATCTGGCTTCACCTCTGCCGTGCTGCAAGTGAAGTGCTACAGCTTTTGGATGGTGTGCCAGCTGTGCCTCTCCTCAAAAAGAAAACAGAATTTATTTAAAATATATATAACATATGTTTGAGGCCATACTTGTTAATTTCTGGAACCAGAACTAGCCTTTTTATTTTCATTCTAGAATTTGCTTATTGTCCCAAAGTAATCAAGTCAGGAATCAGGATTTGGCTTCTCTGAGGACTGTGTCTGCCTCAAGTTCTACAGAAGGTGCTTGTGTGTTGGTGTTGCTTCCTTTTTTCCCTTTTTTTTTCCCCTTGGCTTGTCTTCACGGGGTTTTTTCCTTGATTCCTTTCTATTTTTGCATTAGATCAACTAAATACATGACACCTTATACTACACTCTCTGTGCCCCCTGCTCTCCATTCTGGCCAAGATATACAGACAGAGATTTCCTCTCACCCAAGGGTAATGAGTCACAAAATCTGGATGATTAGAAGGAAGGGTTAGGGTTTCAACTGCTATTTGGGAGATCATTTTCTCCTTCAGATACCATTCCTAATCCTACACTTACTGCAGATGCACTCTACTACAGAACCTGCAGAAGTGGGTCCTCCTTGTAGACTGCAGCACTACTCATGACTTTATGGAAGGTGTTTCTGCCCCACATTTATCCCTAAAGGGTTAGAATTGACATTTGGCATGGAAACTTGGTTATTTTTGTTGTTGTTGTTGTTGTTTTTTTTTTTTTTTTTTTTTTTTTTTGTTTCAAGTTTTGATGAAGTTTAACCACTGAGATAGTCCAGGTTTCTGCTTGAAGCAACAGAAGGGCAGCCATAATGCTCAGTGGGCAGTCTCTGTGATGTTGCTGCAGGGTTTATCTATAATGCAGGGGGTGTCAATGCATTTGAGCCAGTTCTGCTTGGGTTCAGCTGGCTGTGCAAGCATGGAGCTTGGTGAAGAACAAGAGCTCACCAGCCCTCCAGGCTGTGAAGTGCTCTGTGTTGTTGCAGCATTAGTGCTGACACTGAGCTGGTCAAGATCTTGTGATCCTAGTCTTTCCACTGCTGCTTGATTTTTTTCCCCCCTTCACTTCTCTAGGGAATACTGAGGTTATGAGATTTTGTACAAATTATTCCTTGCAACAGCAACAGGCAACGCAGATCTCTGCTTATGTGGAAGTCTCTCTGCAATGCTCAGGCTGTGTGTTTTAGGCTCCCAGTTCACCATTACTTGTAGGAACGTCAGGGGGTAGGACGGTCAGGACGGACGGAGACGAGAGATCTCTGAAGCCAGGTTGTGGAACCTGTGGTTTATTGAAGGGTGTGGGTGCAGGGCCGTGCTGGGAGCTGCCAGCCGCAGCTCGGAGCAGGCCCGAGAGAAGTAAAGACAGCAGTAAAGAGGATGAGAGAGAGAGAGAGAGGATGAGAGGGTAAGAGCGTAAGAGACTGAGATTCCCCTTACAATACAATGAACTTTCTTCTGTGTTGAATATTCTAATTCTCACTAACCAATCTAGTACAATATACAAATCCTATAGTATTTACATACAGCCTATAAGAATCATTGCATTACCATAATGTGTTACATTTTAAGCCCTAAAAACTACTCTTTGGATCCCTTCTGCTAAGCTGGTGGGGTCTGCTCTGACCCTTGGACCTGTCTGCAAGCAGAGGGTATTGTTTCATCAAAAGAGGATTACCTTCAGCCAGCCACACCATTGTTTTCCAGTCGTTCAGTAACAAAGCTTGCTTTCATTTCAATCTCGCTTATAGTTTCTATATTCTCAAAATCTTTTGCCAGACAATCATATTTATAAGGCTTTCCTGGTTCATCTTCCCCAACACTTACTTATCTGTCAGGGCCACGAAATATAGAGGCTGAAGTTATTGGTGACTGGAATTCATTATTAGACCCAGGTACTTAGCTGACACATCCAAAAGGTCGGATAAGTTTATGATCAATAAGAAATCCATGTAAGTACAGAGCTGAAGAAGGCAACAGGCAAATAATGCACTCTGCTAACCACTGACCAGGGAAGACTGTGCACCTCCGCACATGTATTCAGTCTTCAGAGGAGAGTGGTTCCTCTGAAGCCTCTGGTATTGCCTGCTACTGGAGAGAGGACTCAGTGGGGTAGTTACTTCAGTCATGACGACAGACACTCCAGTGACCTCAGTGGAAATCCTTTTCATGGTGCTGAATTACAGCTTGACAGCAGCAATCTCATGACACACTCCTTCTGATTCCACACCTGCGTCGTGACAACTGTATTGCTTGGTTACATGAAAACAATATCACTGCCTAAGGGGAAGACAAAATGACAATAAATTTATTTTTATGAGATCTTTGGATTCTTTGCCATCTCCTGTTTGCTTTCTGTATTTTTTTTTATTTTCCTTTTTTCGGGATTCGACATTTATTGGGACAGTCTTTTCACTGCTTGCAATTTTCCAATTGCTCTGATTTGATTGCTTTCCCATTTGCAATTTCTTTCTATGTGCTGCTAGAATTTAGAAACTAGTGTCACCATTCAGATTTTTCTAGGTTGCAATTGACAGGAGGGAAATACCTCCCCATCCCAAAGGTGAGTTTCATGTAGTTATCAAAGGTCTGGAGGGATGCTGCTTATTTAAGTTTTCCAGACAAAAAAAGGGAAGAAAAAAACCTCACTGGATTAATATCATCTGTTATGTGTGAAGACTAATTTTTAAAAGTTTTTTTACTTACCATGGTAAGACAAAACTTGGAGCCTGATCACCTGCAATTAGGACATTAGGATGTACCATCGTGTTTTGAAGACTGGAGATCCTTGAACAGTTTATATTCTGATACTGAAGACGTGGTTAGTGTAAGCATTTTAGGCAGGTAATTTTGTGTGATATACTGTAGCCTCACGTGAGCTAGTCTCTGAAGAAGCTGTATGAATCATATTCTGGCTTCAGCTGCCTTTCTTCTTTCAGTGTAGAGAAAGCACAGATTATGATCTTAGGTTCAACCTTACCATTTGAATAGTTAAGGTTAGGCAAGATGAATTCTGTCCTCAAATTAGCCAAATATCGGAAAAGATATCAAATGTTCTTTTTTTCCTTCCTCCATAGCATTACTGAAAATCTAGGTAGTTATTCTTGCAGATTTTTTTGATATAATAAATGCTCATACTTAAAAGTAAAGTGCTATGATTAATCAGTGATGATAGTTTACATAGTTTAATTTGCAAATAGACTCTTACTCCATTTCTCAGACCCTTAAACCAGTTTTTCCGCAGCTGGAGGATTCTATCAGTGGAATCACAACAGACAACTGGAGGGAAGCAGTGAGGGAACCTCTTTACAAGGATTTTTTTTTTTTTTTGTGCAGAGTTGTCAGCTAGCTGGTTGGTAGTTTTTATTCGTCTTTATTCCATATGAAACCTTGATTTAGTGCTTCAGCAGTACCAGAGATGTGTAAGGGCCAAGCCACAGGATTTGTACAGCCAGATTCTTTAGCCATTGAGAGTGCCCCCTGTGGGCTTGAAGTATGTCAGGACTAAGGGAGGGTTAGAATAAGTAGAATGACAAACTACAAGATCATAGGTTTTTGCACCATATTGAACTGTCATTTTCATGCTTTTCATAGAATCACCCCCAATACTGATAGATTAGGAAAAGTCCAGAGGGGAGAGAGTTAACACCCTCTCAATGCTGTGCCCATGATGGTCTGCTTTCTCTTTGTCTAACTGCTAAGCAAAATACAAGTTCCATAAATAGAAACACTGAATATAGACTGCAGGAGATTATTTTAGCGCCGTATGAAGACATGACGCCAGTGAATCTGTAATTTGAATATATATTTTTGTTGCAAAATCTAGTGTTCTGTTTTACACAGAGTTCTGGCCATCTTAATAGTGTTGCAGAATTCTGAAGAAGATGGCAAAACACTGCATTCAGTTGAGAAATCAATTTAAGCAGAATGCTCAGAGAAAATAGCTTGTTATCTATAGAAAAGGGAAGTTAAGGGCAAGTGGAACTTCACTAAAGTATGTTGTATGTTGGAGAAAATAGAGAAGTTCTATGCCACAAATGGAGTTGAGCTTAATCAAGTTGAGCAGTTCAACTTGAGTTGGTTCAATTGCAAGAAAAATAAATATATCTAAATATTAAGTTTCCTGAAACTGAAATGGATACTGGCAGAATATAAGGTACTTATATACCAATGTCACAGAAATAGTCACAATAGTTTGCACATAGAATTAAGTAGCAGGGCAACAAGAAAACCATGTGTAATGTTTTAACAGGAATTAGGCCAATCTTGGGTGTCCAAACTGACTGGTGCTCATATTGCTACAGACAAGCACCTAGATGTTTCTTCTGGGCATTTTCCTTTCAAAGTTTCTTCATCCCTACTGCCTATGGATATCTTCACATTTTAACATTTCCATAGGCAAAGTTTTTTATCAATATATAAAAGTGATCATTGGTATATATCTAATCCTAGTGCCATTCTCTAGCCAGGTACATGAAATGCAGTTTTAAAATAGAAAGAAGAAAACTCTTTCCTTCCCTTCTTTCATATGCACAGATAGGCTTGGAAGAGAGTGTTGATGACTTTTACTTTCCTTTGGGAAATATGGTGAGCTTTTCCAACTGGCTTGGCCAGAGTTTGCTGGAGCACAGCCCTGCCATGCACTCCTAGTTCTCTGCAGCTTGCTTATTTTCCCAACTCTTATGTACCTTCCAGTTTAATGAGATTATTTTCCCTTGGTGTTTTGCAGGTTTTTCCTGTCCCTTCTTGTTTTTCAGTGGAGTAATCATGCTTACTAATATCCAAAAAGGCCAAGACTTCAGTACAGCTGAAATACTGCATGCTGTGGACTTTCTTTTGCCTCTTATTTGTACCTGCCTTTAAACTATTAATAGGAAAAATTCAGGAAAAAACTCACCATAACTTAGCACATATAATAGTCTACTAAATATTTTTCCTGCCAAAACTGAAGATGATGTCTCAGTGTCAGTGCACAGAACAAGAGTGAGACCAATTCTTTTCAAACAGTCTAGAAATTTCCTACTGTGCCCTATGGAGAGCTGCCTGGTGGTCCCCACAGACTTGTGTTTCTGGCTCCTCATCTTTTCCAGCTGCTAGCTTCTAGTAAAAGCAGGGGGGAAATGGTATTCCACAGAAATACTGAATACAGCTGCCCCAGGGACAATATGTGAATGTATACCAGAGAAAATATGATCTCCACAACCCTGGAAGCAGGGGAGACAGAATCTTTCATCTTTCTCCCTACAGTTACAATACACTATTCTAAAGTACTTCTCCTCCAAATCTAGGTCTCTGGAATGTACATGTAGGATAAGAACCTTAGCTCCTGAGGCTAAGGATCTTACCCCATTAGTCTGCCAATGCAGGCTTTTTTAATAGCCCTACTCTCAATCTAATTACTTCTCCAGTCCAGCTTGAAATTTTCTCAGTCAATGTAGAATTCAAACAGAACTGTAGGCTGTATGAATAAGCCTAGCCAAGTGGGAATTTGTTCTGACTAAAGGTCAGATTTGTCCTCTGAAGAACTGTGTAGTAATGAGTGTTTGGTTCCCTTGAAAATTGCAATTGTATGTAAATGTCACAAGAATACATGTATCTTTATTTAAAGAACTGGGGTTTTGGGTTTTTTCCTCCTCTGGGTTGTTTAAAGCCACATGACTGAGGTATTTTACAGTGCAGCTGTTACAGAAGACGCTGACATAATCTCCTTTACAATGAAAGGGAGGCATAGAAAATAAGAGATCTTCAGGTAAGAGAAAAATCTATTGAAACTGTGCTTAGGGCTTGTCATTTACTTTTTTCAGAAAAAGACTTTGGTCAATCCTGCCTTAGCACCCAATGACTGTGCTGCAGGCTGGAGTGCTGAGGTTCAGCCTGCCTCCACACACAGGCCTCTGAGATGCTGCCTTCTGATAGTCCCCTCACTGTGGCATTCACATCTCTCTCTCTCAGGTTTTTTCCTGGAGAAGCACAGTGATCAAAACAATTCTTATCTCATTTGCTGCTCCTGTGTTTGTGCCCATGTGGAATGTATGCTGGAGATTGTTTTCCCAAGGTGACCGATTGGATCCACGTGTGTGGGTCAGGACTCTTGGGGGGAGAGTCACAAGTTTTCAGTAGTGTTAGAAGCTAGAAGTAAGTATGATGTAGTATGTATCTCTTTAATATAGTATAGTATAATAAAGTAATTAATTAGCCTTCTGAATCAGTGGAGTCAGATGCATCATTCTTTTCTGTGTCAGAAAATCTTCATAAATCTGATACCTCACCTCTGAGCACTGAAGCCAGGGAGAGCCCCTTTCATTCTACAGCCCCTTTCATACTGCAGCCTCTTTCCTGCTACCTGGTTGCTGTTCCATACCAAATTCAAGGTCCTGTATAATGAAATTCTCTCCATATCTGTCTTCACAAATAGTGAGCCCGGTATGTCCTTAGGGTTACAAGAGATTTATTTTAGCTAAAATAAAAGAGAAGAGAGACTCAAGTACCTACTACTGGTAAGTAAATAGCTTTTATTCCAAAAGAAAACATGATGTGACAAAGTATGCTTCAGACAGAGGATTGTGGAGGTGTACCAGTGGATGTTAGTTAGAGAGTTTCAGGTTTGTGAGAAAACAGACAGGCCTCAGTTATGACAGAATTATTAATATTGCTGATGCATCTTGTTAGCTAACCAGCGCAGATGTTCACACTCAGCATGGCATTTACTGTACCCTTCTGACAATTACCACCTCTGGTGTAACCCAGGGCTGCTAAGCTGACACAGAACTGGCTTTCCCACCACAGAGGATGCCAGTGAGGTTAAATGTACCACTGAAGGGGCAACGTCCTTCTGATGCATCGCTGGGGCAGAGCTGTGGGCAGCCTCAGCCTCCTCTCAGCTCTCCTCTTCCCTCTCACCCCAGCACCATTCTCTCTCCAGAGCACAAGCCCAACTTCTCACTGTTCCTGAGCAGCAGATGCTTATGATGCCAGTCCAAATGCTTGCTAACAGCAGGAGCAAGTCCTATGAAACAGTCCTTGCTGCAGTGAAGGACACACAGGGCACCTTACTGCAGTTACAGCTCCCCCTTGTAAATGGCTGAGTAAAGAGGAACCATTTGGAAAGGAAATGAAAGCAGCAGGCGGATTGCCAGGGAGAGATGTGGGGTCAGAGAGGGAGAGGTGGTGGTGTATTATGTCCTAGACAGAATGCAATTGAAACTGCTGGGAGGGAGCATGCTCCTGGCACATCGCTCTCTTCCTCTAAAGCGTGGTTGTGTGGGTGCAGCAGGAGTCAGTGAACAGCTCTGCTTATTTTGTGACTGTTTGTTATTTCAGCCCACCACAGACTCAGGGTAGAATTACCTAAACACTCGATATTCACATTTTGAAATATTCTTTTAATTCCAGAACCATAAAGACTAGAGATCTTAGGGTTTTGAAAATGAAAGAGAACCATACAATAACTTGCAGACACACATAATAGTTTTTTACAAGAGGTTATGGTAAGTTTTCTGATTATGGTTAATCTGTAATGAATGTAAAAAATCTCACACCAACATGCAAGAAAGGGAGAAGGAAGACAAAATAAAACCTATTTGCTTTTAAAGGCCTGTTGACATCTAATACAAGATCAAAATTTAGGTTTTGAAAAACTGTACATTTTACCAGGCAAAATCTAATGAAGCTGATTTTTAAACAACTTAGCACAATTACATTGATTGCAAGAGCAATTTGGGTAATTACTTGTGGAAATGACCATAATTAGCCAGAAATGAGCAAGAACCTTGCAAATGTTCCCATATACAAGATTTTCATCTTTCTGTGAGATGTTCAGTGCTTAGTACAATCTCCTTTCTTTAAGCAAATTAAAAGATGTGGTGCCGTATATTCATAAATGCTGTGTCATAATCTGTATATCCAACCCCCCAAACTTTGGGAGAGTTCTGAATTATTACGTGTGAGGGTTGAGGTTTTTGGGAAAGACAGGCGTCTGTTGTTACAGTAGCACTGCCCAGTTACACATGCAAGTGCATTTTATTATGCAAATGTGGAGAGGGAGGAATCGTGCCTTTTCCATAGAAGTTCTGCCAGGCATCATGTCAAAAAGTTAATTTCAGTATGGTAAAAAGAACAAAGAACAATTTTAAGAAGAGTTTGATATTTTATTCATATTTAGATTAGGTCCAGAGAGATGATGAGAATGTTAATTGGTCTCCTTGAAGAGACAGACATTCCCACCAAGCAGAAAAATCATCTCAAGCAATTGGGTCTTTTTTATTCTTTTTTTGCCTTTTAATCTCCACTATGCAAAACTAAAGGGCAGTTGAAGAAAGCCAGGACAAATGGCAAGAAAATGAGCACATGAACTGAAGAGACTTCAACTGATGAAGGGGTTTGTGAATAGCAAGGACAATAGTCAAAGTAGGTCCTATCCTTCTGAATAGAAATGAGTTTGCTAGGACCTTTCATAATTGTTTATGACCTATTATCATCATGGATCTCTAGCGAAAGAGGAAAGTAGCTGATGGAAATTTATGGCAACTTGAGACATAAAATGGTGACTCTGTAGAAACTTTTACTGTTAAAAAACAACATTGAATAGTTGTAAGAATCTTCTCTGTTTAGCCAAATGGTCCTGGCAATAAAGAGTTCTCAGAAGAATGCTCAAAATAACACTCTGAATTGACTATCACCATAAAACTCAACATACTTTCAGAAGAGTTGTGTTTTCAACAAAACTCACCTCATTGTTGAACAACACAGTGAACTTTCTCTGTAAAACTCCATCCAGCTGGACAAGGTACATAAAACTAGTAAAACAAAATAGATTAGCTCTAAAGCTCAAATCAAGAGGTGGCAAACCCTGTGCCAAAGCCCTGTTTTTCAGCTCTGACAGGCTATCTCCTAGATTGATAGCAGTTTTCCAACATTCAGTGTTATTTCAGTTGGCTACATTACTCTTGTTTCCTCATGTTGTTCCATTTCTGTTAGTGTTTATATCTGTCTTTGGACGTTTTTTTTTTCCACCGAGCTCTCCTGCTTCATTAGCACTGCTGCTAAACACGACACAGGAGCCTCACCTTTTGGGGACTGCTGACTCTGCTAGGACTTGATGCCCAGCTCTGTCCCACCACCTCTGACTTGCCCTAGTCCTGGTAGTGTGAGGAAGAAGAGTAGCCATGTCATAACCTGATGTGAAATACACCCATTTGTTATGATACCAGGAGGCAAGCCAACCCCACATGAGTAGAGTGAGTAACAACACTACCTGCTTTTATCATATTGAGGTAGAGAAGTTGTGGACAAGGGAAGGGACCAGGAAGAGGGGTTTGCTGCCCTCCCTGCTCGCTGCTGAGTTGGTGCAGAAAGGTGTCAGTCAAAGCAGAGCAGATTCCAGGGGCTAAGGAGGAGGGCTGCTTAGCCCACCCTAAGCAGTGAGGGGGCAGGGGCATTCTGGCCAAACAGGCCTCCACCAAGAGACAAACTCTTGTTCATCTGGGGCTGTGGAATGACTGCTTGTCTTTGGGGAGCTTTTTCTGCTCTTCAGCTCTCCTGCCCAATAAATTCCTGTTTGGTCAACACCATCTGTTTGATTTTCCTCTGAAGATAGGGCATGCTGGGCATTTGGGCGGGATGAGGATGGTTTCCCTCAGAGGGTGGCTGGAGGCCTGAGCTAATGTTTCCTTGATCAGTCCAGAGAGTGAGCCTGGCAGATGGGTAGCATGATGGTAGTCTTTGAGATGGAAACGTTTCTAAAAGAATTACATGTGGCGGAAGACTGAGTCTGATGGCATTACAGGCTCAAGCCAGTAATGTGTCCTTGTCCTGTCCTCTCCTTTTCTATCCTCTCCTGCTTCTTATGATGTAGCTAACAGTACAGTTTCTGAAGAGGAAAAAAAATGCAGCATTGTTGCTAGTGAGGAAGCAGTAAATTCCCTTGTGAATGTCTTGGGCTGTGATGATCCACAGACCAGCATAAATTTGGGGTTAATTTGGTTCTGGCTTTTGCTGCCAGAGGAGTAAGTTCAGCTAAATTTTTCCACCTCAGCAGGATATGATACCAAATGAGAATTGTCTGACTATGGATACTACTTAAATGTATATTGAGCTGGAATATAATACTCTGATCTAGGTTTTTTAAAAAATGTTAACTTAAAAGACAGTGCTTAATTTGTAATTTCAGGGAGTGGATCAGAGCTTCACCTGGCCCGTGACTGCATGACTCCCATCAAGGAGCTATTATGGTACATACCAACAAAGGGGCTGGCTTCAGGGCTATGATTACTTTGGGCCCATATGATCTGTTCTTACTTTGCAAATGAAATGAATGTGTTTATAAAGTAAACATCCATCATGCTTCAGGAAAAACTTGGGAAGCAATGATTCCTACCTGAAGTGAGCTCCCATGTAGCTCAGTTTCATACCTAGCTGTCAATAGCTTTTTTATGGGCTGCTTGGGATACATCAGACGTATATCAGATACAATTATCCTCTTTTGTTTGTGCCATTGAATCTGGCTCTGCTCTTTAAAACCAACCCCTGCTCAGTCTACAGTGAGCATTTTCATCACTTGTTTTACCAAACTTTTATGACCTGGAGAGGTTCAATTGCAGTTAGCAGCAGTAGTGTAAAATTAATTACTATTGTATATTCCTGTGCTGTAAGCACTGGGTGCAGCTACTGTGCTGTAATATTAGATTAAACTGAGTACATTATTAGCTTTATCAATGATTCATTACAATGTTAATGCCAACTAAAAGGACACAGAGTACCCGTTTACCATTGTGCTCTAGCAAACACTGCAACACATACAGGCACTTTTTTTGGAGGAGCCTTTATCAAGGAATATAAAGTAGCAGAAATTTCCTGAGTTCAGTGCATGTGTTTCAAGTATATTATATCAGAAATAAGAAAAACCTCTGCTTTTCACTTCTTAAGGCAAGGTGCTCAAGAGGAGACACTGAGCTGCCTGTGTTCCAGGCAGCCAGGGTTAATACAAAATCTGTGTGACAGCTATAGGGTAAGAGCTGGACCATTTGTAACACTGATGGACAATTTTGCTCATGTCAGTCTGTGTGAAGGCTGGAGCAACTGAATGCAACTGTGAAATGAGGTTGAATGAAAAATAGAGACTCACAAAGACTCTCAGAGACATGTGGCATGTGAGTGATTGCCTCCTCTCAGCCATTCCTTCTTGTCTTTCCCCATATTTTGGAAGGTGTTTTCTCCTTAATTCATTGGTCCGTTCGTTTCCTCCACTGAAAAGTCATTCCTCTTACATTCTTCCCTTCATAGCAGGCCCTGGAGGAAGGGTGGGCATTTGGAGTGCTATTAATGTGTAGAAAAATGCTAACTAAGAATAAGGGAGTTTTTCTTTTTCTCTTCCTTTACCTTTTGGGCCAGGATGAGAAGGGTCATTCCACAGAACAGACTTTAGCTGGAACAGATGCAATACACAATGTCAAGGCTTCCCAGTCTTTTTGAAAGCTGAGTGACTGGCCTGTGATATGCACACTTGTCAACAACTGTATATTCACCATTGTGGGCTTGAACTGAATTCTACTGTACCCCAGTTTGCCACTGGTATAACCACTGATTTCAGTTAAATTAGTCTTTATTTACTCTGGTGAGAATGAAGAAAGGCAGGTTTGCTAAGTGCAGCAGATCACAGAAACCAGTCTTTTTCTTCAAGGGAGGCATTAGTCACCACTGCAGGCACTTTGATTTGTTAGTCTGCACACAGCACAAGCAGGCTTTCAAGAAGGCAAAAGAGTATTTGCATGGATTTCCTGGGATGTTTGGTGCTCCTGTAAGAGTTGTGTTCATTTTGGTAAGGTTGGTTAAAATAGGTAATTGTCTGCTTCAAAAATGAATCAGTGGAACTCCAGAAAGAGACTCTACCAGGGGTTGGAAGCCAGGGCTGCTGTGGGTGAGACTGACAGGCTTTTCCTTCAAGTTTCCTTGGTTTCCTTCCAAGAACAGCCCACAGATGTTTACAGGGCATCTCTATCAGTACCTGAAGGATGGGAGCAGTGCCATGTGTCCCAGTACTCATGTGTGATTACTATTACTCACTGGTAGGTATTTGAATGTGCCTTAGAGCGCAAAGAAAATAATAGTTATTAATGATAACAATTAGATTATTGCAGCCTTTGGAGCCCTGCTGGGATTCACTGAACCAGGACCAGGAGACTCAGTAAACCATGAGTAAGAAAATTAAACTCTCAGTGACTAGGTTTCATTTTACTGGAGATAAATCTGTATTTCTACTGGAAAACATTTAGGGTTTAATGACTCAAAAATAACTGAAAACTACTGAGTGCCACTTTTGCCATTCAGAGATAGATGACAGTAAATAACATTATATAAATGAAAAATCTAAATCATCAGATTCACATATTTAGCTCAAATGAACAGAATCACAGAGTGGTGAGGCTGGCAGGGACCTCTGGAGGCTGCCTAGTCCAAACCCCTGCTCAGGATCACTTTGAGCTGGTTGCCCAGGACTGTGTTCAGATGGCTTTTGAATATCTGCAAGGATGGGCACGCTACAACCTCCCTGCACCAATGCTCAATCGCCCTCACAGTGTAAAATTGTTCTCTTATGTTAAAACTCATACATTAAATCTCAATTTTCATGTGATGCACATACAAATAATTTTGGGAAGTAAAAATATCAGGTTTTGCTCTCCCTCCTTCAAACTGAGTAAACAAAATGGGCAATGACTACAAAATACAGGTAAATAGAAGAAATTGAAAAATAATTTCTCATTAAATGCTTGTTCTTTCAGCCAAATCTAATTAAAAAGGTAATTTCCTAAAAGCTTTTAAAAATTTTCCCATTCCTTTCACAAACATTTTTGCAGCATCACTGCGTGTTATGCATGGAGCATGTCCCTGAAGAACTCTGGGAGGCCTTGTGTTGGTATGCCTCTCACAGCTTGCTGATGCTGTGACACCAGCAGGAGAAGCAGCCACTGTTTGTGATCCAGGCTGCAAGGCAGCTGGAAAGGCAGTGCTCCCTTACATATGCAAGACATATATAAATATATATATATATAGAAATATAGATATATGCACAGATATATACATACACATATATAGTTCTGCAAATACTCTACGGATGTACATACATCCAAAATGCTGAGTATTTAAATCAGTACATATGTAACATAAATACAGAGATGCACCCTTGTGTATGTGTGTGTGCATGCATACACACACAACCACATGTATTTAAGCTTTATTTCTCCTCTATTCCCTTCTTCCTGTACTAGTCTCCCTAGACTGTAAGCTTTGTAGATCAGATGCTATGCCTGTACTGGTGCATCTTGTCTTGAAGGGGAAATGAGGGTGATCATGTAATATAAATCACAGAATCACACACGAATATTAATCTATAACTCAAAATCCCTGTTCAAAGAACATTAAGGCTGCAAACTCAAGCAGACAGAGATTGGAGAGAGACCAGCACCAGGGAGTCCTTTGTCCCTTTGCATATTGCTAATTACCTGATCATATGTTCTGGTTTTAGCTTTTTCATCACCTCATTCAGTGTTGGAAATGTGTGGTTCTAACTTACCGAGCAGTGATGCAAAATTAGCTTTCCCTCACTGTTTCATGGGTGAATTTACATCCTAGTTGCTGCATGCTGTTCAAACACTGCTACTGGAAAAAAATGGTTGTTTCCATTCTTCTGTGGGGGTGATGTCTGTAGCTAATGGCAAACTGAGCTAGACTAAGGCAGGGTAGTTTTGATTTGGCACAACTGAGGTAGATTAAAGTGAAAAATTTAAAAACTTGGGGGACACAATTTAAGATACACCTAATTTCTCGCAATATCCATCACCAAATAATAGTTATCGTTTCAAAGCTTAGCTCCTGAAGCTGTGCTTGATGCTCAGAAGTTCTAAAAAAAGAGCCCAGAGAGCAGCAAGCCACTTTTGACTGCAGCTCACAGCCCAAGTCACTGAGCCATCTGAATCCAGACATGAACTTCTGTAGTTATGCTAAAGACACCCAAGAAGTAGACGAGAGCTCTCCATGATGGGCTGTGGGTCCCCATACATTCTGAGGTGAGAAACACTGATTCTGTGCTGCTTCAGGCCAGCACACATCAACAGGCCCCACAAATGGAGTTTTGGAATGAATTAAACATGAAAATGAATAATGCACCTTGTGCGCCACTCACGAGAAAACCTAGTTTGAGACCACATTTAATTTCATGTGTCTCTTAAATATTACATTGTCATTGCACTACAGAATGATAAAACAAAAATCCCAGGCTGTATCCTGAGACAAGCAGTGGAGATTTTGGGAGCCAGGCAGGGAGGATCAGGAGCACCAGCCCTTTGGAAGGTAGCAGGAGCACTGAGAGCTGCAGAACAGGTGAGGCTGGCTGGATATTTCATTAAAGTCATCCCCTTTGACACCATTCCTTACCATCATTAAGTTTCAAAGTCTGTCTTGGGTGTATTTCTTTGGGGCTGCCATTTCCCATAAAGATTTTCCAGTTTTTCACAACCTCTGACATACTCACATCTGTTTGCATTCACTTTGGCCTTGGAAACATTGCTCAAGAGAAGGAGCAAGTCAGGTGAATTTTTCTAAAAGAAGAGGTATATTTCTTGAGCACAATCTGTTGGTACTGCAGGAAAAGTATGGTTTGTAAGAAATTTGTCTCTTTTCAAGCCTTTGGGCTGATGTTTTTTTTCTTTTCCATGGGCTATGTGGCTCTGGTGTCTGCTCTCTGCAAGGTGTTCCCAGCTCGTCTGGCACAGCCTTTGTGCGTGACTCCAAGAGCCTCTGCATTTCTTGTGACCTTTGAATTCATGCCCATGCTCAGAGCAGTCCCCAGGCTGCTGAGTGCTGCCTCTGCTCCCGCCTCGAAGGACTACCTGAGGTGCAGCACCAGCTGGAGAGAAACACCAAGGCTGTTTCTGGGAGCTGCCCACAGCCACCCCATAAGTTTTCCTGCTTGTAATTCACAGAAGAGATGTGAGCTGTATCTGGATGATATCCCATGTCTGTACCTTTCTGGTACCTCTGAGTCCCATTTGACAGTAAAAGCAAAGAGAGGGAGGTGTAGGTATCAGTGTCACAGGGTTTGCTCTCTGCTTGCCTCTTTTGGATCACCTGTGGGCTATGGAGCTGGTGCTGCAGCCAAATGCTCCTCAGGGATGGGGAAGGCAGATGTCTGGAAGTGCAGAAGATTCCTGGGGAAGGCGTGTGCAGGTGACCATGAGAGCGAGCAGGGATGTGAAGGACTGAAAGGCTCGGGTGTGTGGCACACAGGAGATGAGGGAGGACAGAGTCCTTGGCATGGGGCAGGATGTCAAGGATGTGAACTGGGGGTCTGCTCTAGGAAACTGTCAGCTGAGGTGTTTTGGAAGGGTCAGGGGGCAGATCAAGACCAACAGATGTAGCTACAAGGTGTATGGCCTTCTTCCCTCGGATACCTCAGTGCTCAAGGCTGAGGAGGAAGACTGCCAGGCCATTTAAAGGCTTTTCAGGGACACATGATAACCTCAGGGCTCTGACAAGCAGATACACAGTGAGAAAGCAGCTCACACACACAGGCAGGGGGGCTGAACAGCTTGGCCACCATGTGGCATGCAGTGTCTTGGGGCTGGGGTGCAAGGGGAAGGTGAGAATATCCCCTCCTGTCCTGTCTGAAAATTCATACTGGGAATTAAGATGCAATGTTTGTGGCAGTCAAGAGCTCAGTTTGATGATCCCAGGAACCCCTTCTAGCCCTTTTTCTCTACCCTGGGCATCTATATTGCTGTACAACACATCATCTGAGGGCATTTGGTTCATACAGCAAGCACAGCATTCCTGCCAAACCCAGACACAGGGCTGCCCTAAATGTGCCCCTTTCTGTGCCTTCTGCTAAAGCACATGTGTGGAGGGAGGTACATGGCTTTCCCAGGTCATGCCTTCACCCTTCTGATGCCTGTACACTGGTTCCCATGACCAGGGTCTGCACTGGAGCTAGTTCTCCTGACTATCAACAAAACTCCTGTTGGCTTTAAGAAGAGCAGGAGTGGATGGAAGAATCTGTAGAAATCTGATTTCAGGTAAGAGGGATTTATATAACATACCACCAATTAGAAATAATTCAGCTAAATGTGAAAATTAAATTAACAATAGGAGGGAAGCAACTGATTTGAAACTGGGCTTTTCTTCTATACTTCTAATTTGTCTGTGGTTTAGAGAAAATAACCCCTCTTACTGGAGTTATCTGACTCCACAGCCACTGCACTACAGCATTGCACATTTTTTTCTGCCACCTCTGGCAAGGAACTAGAAATCTGTTACCTGGGTTTCAGGTACAAGCCAGAAACATGACATTTAGTCACCTGCTCCTCCTGTTTGTGTGTGTTAGATCAACGGTATGGACCACTGTGAATTAATTGCTATTCCTTCCCTTTTATGTACTCTAGCTGGCTACAGCTGCTCAAGACACTCTAAAATATCCCAACAACTCCTGGATTGTTTGCTGACACTTTCTAAATTCTCTGCTTGGCATCTGGTTGTCGTGATATCATCAGATGCCTTGTTTCCCTTGGAGGCAGCCCGAGGCTTTGGTTGAGGGCTGTGCAGGTGTTGCGGAAACAATCCAGGGCAATTTGAGTAGCATCTAAAAGCCATGCTGTTTATTTTTCTGTTCACATGGGCTGCTTATCACAACCACCTGGAAAATCTCACACATGCAGTTACCCCAAAATGGGGCTTTGTGACAGTGCAAGAAGAATGGTTATTTCATCTGATTCACTAGCAGTAAATCACCAGTAGGTAAAGCATGTTTGGTGTAGAGTAGGAAGACAGAAGGATGAGAGGGACTTTTAAATTTAAAGGGAAGAGTTATTGATATGAAAGATTAACCCAAATTTCTGCTGTTGGTGGCCAGAAACCTGCTCCCTTGCCATGGCCTCAGCTCCCATCATCAAGTCATGCTTGTCTGGAGTTTTGTTGTGTGAAGGTTACAGCTGGTGCATTTGTGCCAGGGTTGTGTGTCACTACGAGCTGGTACACTGACAGCTTGCACAGAAACACCCCCTCACAGGTGCAGAGCATCTGCTCTGCTCTCTCTGCTGCATTCCTTCAGCTTGGCCAAGGTGGGAGCTGTGGCTTGCTGGAGCCCCATGGGTGTGCTGGGGACAAGGAGGGTGCCTGTGTGGAAAGGGAAAGGCAGAGCCCAACAAGAGAGTGCCAGGGGCACAGTGTGGATGGCCACAGTATCCAAGGGGCCCAAGGATGCACCAGGCTGAGCTGCCAGGGTCTGCCCGCTCCAACTTTTCCCTAATAATGAGCTGGAACACAAGGAAATAAATGAGGCTGAGATTAGGGTGAAGTGGCCTGTTGTGTGCTGAAGCTTCCCGTGGGGTCACTGTCTCAGAAACAACATAAGCAAGAAACCACAAGCCAGGAAAGTAAGAGCTCTTCCCTGTGCCTTGCTTTCTTCTGAGGTACAGGCAAGGTCCTCTTCACCTGTACATCACCTCTGGGTTCTGCTGAGGTGCTTTGGGGTGGCTGAAAGGGCACTGTGACACCTGTCCTGTCCTTCACCAACTCTCTACCCAGCTTTTTCCTTCCTGCTCCACCTCCGCCTCCAGCCTTTTCTTGTGCAAATATGTGTCTGGCTGTAGTCTGAGTGGCAGGAGTTGTATGGCCATTCCTGGCTGACCTGGAGCATGCTGCCACAGCAGCTGATGTAATAAGGAATAGGGAAGTTGTCCTTGTGATCCTACTAATGGGATGTGCGTGGGGAGTTCCTCTCCTTGCTATATCCCTGGGGCTGGTGTTAAAGAACTAATTTCTTTAAGGTCACACACCACCACCACCCAGAGACAGTTCAGCTAGATAGATGTCCAACTGAAAATCAATGTACCAGAGAATCTAATGCAACAGATTAGTGCAGTGAAATCACAGGTATCTCTAGGAGTTATCTCAAAATCATTTGGATGGTGATTTCCCAAGAAGATATTCCAAACCTCCCATAGTGACTGGTGTGCTCATAGTAAAGCTTCCTGCACTAGCACCCACATTTCACTTTTGCTGTGCAGTGTAAACCTTTTCACTCTGCTTGGCCTCTGCTGCTTTCTTTAATATATTGTCCATTTTTACAACTGATTCAGCAGCCTCCTCCCCATGAGCTATCACATCACTATTATCTTCCTTTTTAATCATATCTGACATTCTGTTGGCATATTTTACAACCTTATCATTGAGATTTGTGTTCTCATTTGGACTCAGTCTGTCAGAGATTGAAGGGCAGGGAATCCTTAAAAGAGCCTCAGCCCTAATGATAAATACTGAAGAGGAGAGACATCTTTGTGATCTCTTGCTGTGCTCTCTAAGGAACAATGGCCCCAGCCTACCGTAGGCTGTGTCCATACCCAGTGCCACAGAACCCCTTGCCTTCACTGTGTTCAGAATATACTCAGAACATACACAGTGCTACAGTGTGTAATACTTAATCACCTGTTTCAATGCAAGGACTCAGACAGCTGTTCTTTCCCAGCTCTCTCTCCATTTTCCTGGTAGGGCTGAGAAATGTACCCCTGGTCAGCACCTGCCATAATGGTATGAATGGGCAAAAACTCCTCTGAAGCTGCCCAGCCATTGCTCTTGACAAGTCTCACTGGAAAACATGCAAGAGTGGTCTGCTACCTTAGGTTTCTAAAGGGATTCACAACAACATTGGAATTGTTTGCTTGTTTGTTTGTTTCACATATAGCAAAAATCAGAAAAGTTAAAAGTTAATGGAGACTGATCCACTACAAGACTGAGAGACTGCCCATCCTCATATTTACATCTCCTATACTGTGGTTTCCTCAGGGCAGAGAATTCCTTTTCTGTGCTTTGTAAAGCAAAGCAGGTTTTTGTGGTGCTAGATATCTGCTGAGGGAAAGCAGGGTTCCTGGTCTCAAAGCATTTAGCCAGGTAAGGCTTCTGCACAGCCTCCACAAATGCTTTTCAATTCCAGAAAAATTCTAACCAAGGCCTTCAGGATTTAGCCCACAGTTTGATTCTCACAGCACACAGGATTCCTGAGATGATCTGGACTAAAATGATGTCAGGGAGGTCTCTCCTCCTGCTTGTGCTCCTGGTGGGGCAAGAGTCTCAATGTCTGTAGCTCTCATATGATTGCAGCTTGTTGCACAAGAAGCAGTTACAGATGAAGTCTGAGCTGCCTGGTCTGTGGCTGCCTTCCTGGGTCTCCTTAGGCATCTGTGGATATCTGGGTAGATGGAATGTGCCAACAAACATATTCCCCCACACCAGGCTTGTCCTACTGCTTGCTTACATCAGTCACATGGAGTGATCTGCCCTTACTCTGGGTAAGGGCAAATCAGGTGAGTTAGATAAAGGTCTCAGGTGTAGGATTGTCTCCAAACAGCAAATGCTGGGGTGCATCTGTACCTCACCCCTGTACAGAAGAGCTTGGGAAGGGAGGGAGGGCTGGAATATAAGGAGTTTTTCTATAGCTGTCCTGTGCAAGGCTGCCTTGCAAGGGAAGCTTCTGGAAAGCTGAAGCTATGTCTCCTTACATTTTCCCAAATCACCATGAAACACTAGAGAAGATGCAAGACCGGTCAAAATTGCCCAGGTGCCCTGGAAGGGGAAAGCAGGCTGAACTGGCTGCATTGTGGTGTAGCCTCCAAACCTAACCCATGCACATGAGCTTGTCCTTGGCCTGGGCTGCTGGGGCTGCTGTACCCTCTTTTCTCAAGCCCACTGGCAGTTTTCCAGGATGTCTGTGAGGGTGATACAAGTCTCACACAAGGTGTTTGTACCAAGTAGGCACTACTAGGCTGTCCTGGAAGAGGTTGCCATTAATGTTTTTCCCTCCCTCCTTTAGAAAATGATGACACATTTTCTAAACCACAAAGCTGCTTTGATCTGGACAACATTAGGAGTCCTGCTGTGCTGTGGGTTTTCCCTTTAAACCTCTTGGCAATTATGCACACTGGCAGCTATACCTCCCCTGGGGACCACTGCTCAGAGGTCCTCCAAATGGGCCCTTTTGTACAGCTCTGGACATTTTTTCTTCTTGTGACCTTCATACACAGAGGTTTTGCTTGTTGTTGAGCCTTGGCTGCCTTGGGTGGCTGCAGCTGGTGACATGCCTGAGCTGAAACCCTCCATGTACACAGGAACGTGACCTGATGTGAGCTGCTGACTTCTCCCTCACGCTCCTCTCTGCAGCCAGGCCAGAACACAGAGATTTTGCAATCTTGTGCTACTGGTTTATGACCCACGTGGACCAGTTGTGAAGAATTGGCTCTGACTCGGAGTTCAGGGCAGGAAAAAGGCTAATTTCATCTTAATTGTGATGATCCAGTATGGTGCTACTGTGTGCATCAGAGAAGTTGTACTTGGAGGAGAAATTGGTTTCAGCTGACCTGGGTATAGTCGTGTTACTGCCTGAAGGACTGGATTGGGGTTGGATTCCAGTTTTTAGAGCAGATGGTTGTGTGCTAGCTTCCTGCCTGCTTCTGCCTGCAGCTGGATGTGCTCCTGGAATATACTTCTGCTAATAACAATGAGGCAGCAGTGGAGCCAAAGCATCCTGCCTGGCAGCCTGTCTGGAAGTTTGTCCCTCCTGTCCAGCAAGGAATTTGGAGCATTTACGTAAAGACAGCAGAAGCAGTCTGTTCCAGGTGCCTATGGGACAGCATGAAGGAGCCAAACTTGTTTTCATGTATACAAAACACACATTTTCATGGTTTTGTTCTAGAACTCACTGGAAAGGAGGCAAAGTTTTCAGCTGCCACCAGCTGTCAAGTGCTCTGCAGAAGTGAAATTGGTGGTGTCCAGCCATTTCCCCATGGACACTCATCCCTACAGAAGCTGTCACCAATCACCTCCTCAACCAGGCTACGTGACATCAGTCCTGGGATTCCTGATGGCAGGAGGCTGCCTGGTCACCACAGGGTGTGGTGTGCCTCACCACCTCTTTTAGGGGAGTGCCAAAGCTCTTTGTGTCTTACTAGACATCTCCAAGCCAGGAAGCAGCTCTCTGCCTGGGTTAGTGGCCAGGAAACCTGCCTGACCCCTTACCTTTAGCACAGGCCATCGAGTGTCAGTGAAAGGACACCCCTGACAAGGACTCCAGCTCACTCTCTGAAGCATCCTGGTGCTTCATGCATTGCTCATTCTCTCCACTCGTGCCTCTCCTCACTTCAGCTGCTCTTTGCTGCAGCTCTGGATAGAGGCAAAGTGAGCAAGTTTCCTTTCTTTCTCTCGTCCACTGACTGTCTGTTCATGCTCCAAAACACGCTTCCTCTTCCCTTTTACCTGATTTCTAAGGAGTTCCAGTTTCTCAGAGCTCAGTTGCTTTTCTACCTTCTCTGCCCCTGCCTTTCTGGGCCATGCTCAGCCACAAGTGTGAGCTATGCAAAATGCTTGTCTCCCATCAGGCGTGACAGATATTCTGTTAGGACTGATTTCTGTTCAACTGCCAGTAATAAGGATGTAAATAATGCATGAACTGATGCTAGATGGGGATCAAATATGCACAGCTGAGAGTTATTACGTGGTACCCTGCTTTAAGGTTGGTGAAAAGAAGCACTTTCCAGCTACTTATCATTTTTGTATTCTCTTCCCAGGAACTTTCATTTGAATGTGCTCACAAGATAACATCTTAATTAGTCACAGTCTTTGTTTCAGTTTCTGCTTTGCTTGACTTCCTTGGTTAAACACCTGAGCTTCCCAGACCAGGGTCATAGGAAAGCCCACAGGAAGTGGACATTTTTCACTGTGGGAGGGCAAGCAGAAAAGTAAAAAGGGAGGTTTGTTTTTATATCCCTGTCTATCCCCTCACTTAGAGTAGCTCTAAATAATAGAGCATAAATCATCCCCATCTGGAGGCCTGTGGACACCTCCCACCTTTGACTGCAGAATGGAGAAAGTTCACCTGAGGCAGGATGTTAGCCTAGGAAATGAGCAGCCATTACCTCTCCAAGCATTTTGACTGTGTCTTATTTTCAAGTTTTTGTGTTGTGTGAAATGACAGCAAATCAGGCACAACACAAGGCAAACTGTGTCTGAAGCTATCAAAATTGTTACTTTTGGACAGTTTTGTGTTCAGCTATTACAAGTATGATTTTCTAAATCTTTTCCTGTCTTTGTTGGTGCTGCTGCTTGCTCACTGAGACACATCAAAGACTTGCCAAGTTCCTCTTTTCTCCTGCTCAAAAGGCACCTGTGCCTCTCACTGCCTCACGCTGATCCATTTCTAGCACACTTGACACACGAAGGTCAAACACTTTTTCTGGTGTTTCTGAGCCTGTGCATTGTGAACCAGCTGACTCCTGTGAGTGCTCCTTTCACAGCCCTGGGCACACAGGCAGTCTGGCAAGGCAGCACCCCGAGCTCAGTGAGCTCAGGTTGGGGATGTTTTGCTTTGCAAATCATCTCACCAGGGATGACTCAACCCCAAGGCAGGCACGTGCTTAAATGAAGGGGGATTATAATGAAATTTCCATCCTTCCCAGGCTGGAAACTGCAGGCAGCCAGGGTAGATGTCAGAGGATCAAAGATACTGGAGATGCCAAATGTCCAGGCTGTTTAAGGTTCTAAATAAGGTATTATAGGAACAGAGAGAGGGGGAAAGGCCCATCCTTCTGGCTGGTCCTCATTCTCCCCAGAACTGGGATGCCGTAAGGGGTACAAAGCAGCGGGTTTTGCCTCAGTGCACCACTTCTCCTGTGGGAGCAGACAGCAAGGCTGGGGCTGCCCATTGTGCAGGAAATCGGGCCTTGAACAATGGGGTGAAGCTCGGGCACAGCACCTGTGCCATTCATGGCCCATCACAGCAAACTGGTGAGAGCATTGTGTGCAATCACGTGGGGAAAGACTACTGTAGTGCACAGAATTAAGCTGAGGCTGTTCAGCACTTACTTAGTTTTCTAGGTTGTGTCACTTTGCAGTTTCTAACAAGCTCCATCTCATCTTCTCCTGTGTGGAACTTTTGTCCCCCCCTAAGTCATTGCTTTGTTCCTAGTGGTGGCTGTAGGGTGTTGTCTCTCAAGAACTGTAAATACAGTGTCTCCCTTTAAGTTAACATTCCTTTTTGGTGAGCAGTGAATGGTTTGCACTCCTCGTTGTGCTGCTTTCCCTCGAGTGTTGAGTGCAGGCATCCCCTCAGGGCCCAGGAAGGACAGTGTCCTTGGAGGGCAGAGGGAACAGCCCAGCCCTGCTTCCCTCCCCAAACACGGGCACCACTGCTCGCCAGGGGGAGGACAGGGGTGTGCAGAGGGGAGCTGTGTCTCTCTTGTGATGAGTCTGCAAAGGAATCTACATTTTCTTTGGCTTTGCAAGGGGGAGAGGCTTCTGGCTGAGCATCTGCGTCCAGGCTGCCTCTCCACACTTTGCAGGGCACTGTCTGGGGGGAAAAATATCAAAATCCAGACCAATAAAAGAAAGTTTTACAGTTGGAAAGATTATGACTTGTCAGTGTCCAAAGCCCAGGCAGTAGCAGAGCATACCAGCAAGCAGAACTCTGATAGTCACTTAAGGAGGCAAAATCCCTCAGGGAGGTAAAATCCCTCTCAGAGCTGGGCATATCAGAGCAAGAGAGAGACTTCAGAAAGAAATACATCAGAACTACATATGGGCTACTGGCCTTTTTTTTTTTTGTCTGATTTTCCTCTGTGTCCCTTAGGAAATACCTTGTTATGTTATGACATCTCAGCAGCAAGAGGCATTACCTGGATGCTATTTATCTGTGGTCACTAAAAATCCCTTTTTAACTTTGTTGAAAAAAAACAATAGTCCATCCCTGCAGTTGTGCTTCATTTAGGTGCATGCTTCCTTCGGCTGGAGGATTTTCAGAGGTATTCACAACTGTTATACACCCAGCACTCCCACAGACTTCCTGGATGATGTGCACCAGAATATTACAATGGGAATAGCTGGAAATCCTGGCCAGGATCCTTTCTAGTTTCCTCTGCTCTGCAGTGCTGCAGTAAACATTCCCAGCTGTACCCCTGGATGTGGTCACACACATCCCTCTCCTGTTTGCTGCCATATGGAATGGATAACTAACAGCTTTATTGACATTTCTGTACAGGGTGCAACTGTCATAACAAAAAGATACCCAGGCATCCAATTTAGCTACAAATTTACCTCTGTCATACCAACCCTAGACCTGCAATTCTGAAATGTACTGCCATAATTAATACCAGATTTTTCCAGTATGGATATTAACAACTTCACATATTCCTGCACACTTCTTTGTAATCCTTTTTGGATCTTCCCTTCTGGTATAGCACATTTTGACAATGAAGTGATACAGACAATCAGTAATAAACCACTTGGGTGGTTTATTACTTCTCTATCAGTGATCAAGAAAACAGTGTCAGAATTGGGGAATAAAGAGGAGAGCTGAAAGGGAGGAGGCTTTAAATTTCATTTAATGATGTCTACTAAATACATTGTCAGAAAATGAAGCAACATCATCTACATCTGGATGAGAAAAGGAAATAGTCGTAGTTCCATTTTCACATCCAAAAGCTTATGAAGTGACAAATGGTGTTTATCCTATCTGGAAAAAATGTTATTCTTAATTGTAATACTGTCACTGCTGCCAGATCTCACAGATTCTGTGTGTGGCTCATGACAAATGCTGTCTTTTCAAGCCCTGGTTTGATTATTTAGGAATCTCAGCAATGCTTTTCTTTTAGGCTTGAAAGTATCTCCCAGAGCAGAATCTGAAGGCTGAAGACTGAAAGGCACAGAATTCACTACATATTGATGTTTTAAAATTTTATCATTTTTAAGGAAGCGTGATAATTTATTCTTGATAAATTATTATATGATAAATTTTTCAGTTTTCCAAGTTAGTAATACCACACTCTGGAAAAGGAGGGTATGCTATACACAGGTAGACATACACATATCTGTTGCCAGTGTCTGCCTGCAGAGAATCACATTTATCAATGCAAGCCTTGTATTTTTATACACATCTCAAATGCTTACATATACAGGAGGTGCAGGAATATGTAATTATACTTCTGTTTGTTCACATTATTACATTTCCTAGATTAATCTGGGAAGATATATGCCATAATACCCTGAAGATTATCCGTACCATAAGACCACAAGGAGAAACTTTCTGGGAGAAATCTAATAATGTGGTTAAAAAAATAAAAAACCAACAACAAAACCACAACAAACCAAAACTGAAAACACCCAGCTCATACATCATTAGACACTAGATTTTTCCCATTAAGAAACAGCAAAACTAGAAATGAAGTAAACTCTCATGAGATAATTTTCTGCAGTTTAAGATTGGTGGGAATTCAGGTAAATCCAATGCTTAGGTGGAGGCTGTTGGTGCACATATTTTGACAAATATATTTTTATTGGACATCAAAGAGCATTAAAAAGGGGAACTGCTCATCACACAGTTTCCTGAGAGTGCTGGGCACTCATTCACATGCAGAGCAGCTTCTTATCTAGTGAGCCATCACTTACTGTGACTGTGCAGCACTTTTCAGAAACAAAGGGACAATGCATGAGCAGGAGAGAATCCTTCTGTCCCCAGACAACAACAGCTTTGCCCTGTCACAGTCAGCTTGAGGGAATGCTGCTGTAGAATGCAGGAATGTCTGACTACGGGGTTTTGACTTGAAATAGATCTTGGTCCAGTCTGAATAAACATTTTAATGCTTAGCCACAGAAAGATGTTGTCAAGAGGATGGTTTCACGCACTGGAATTAGAATATTTCTTGTAAACATTAGCACAGCTTAGGTCCTTTGAAGGTGGAGGTGCCTGGCCACGGGAAACACGGAGTTTATGGTCATGCTGGCACTCTTCCTCTGGCAAACAGAACACCGAAAGGAATAAACATGGGAAGATGAAGCAAGGCAGAGGAGAGGTGAGCTCTGGGAGCAGCTGGGAGTACTGTGGCTTCCCGACTGGGGCTGGGAAGGTCACTGTTGACATGGTACTCATTTCCATCTATACAGAGCTTTGAGATCCCTGCTTGGACCATGCTGTGGAAGCATGACACCTTGTAGATAACACTGCCCTGAGTGGAAAACTCGGCAGGAGCCTGGTCAGAGGAATCCTTTGGAGTCACTGAAGGAGTCCCTCAAACATGCTGCCAGGTGCTCAGCAGCAGGGAGGGTGTGAGGGAGCACTCAGTGGCTCAGCCCCTGTGTGCTGGCAGGCTGCCAGGGCAGGTATTCATTTGGGCCATCCCAAATCTTCTGGGGTTAAAAAGACCCAAAGTATCAAAATGACAGATTATTTAGAGTGAGTCATTTCCCCCAGCTGATTCCAACAGAAGGACATTTGCGAGCAGTGTCACCAGCATGCTGTCTCCACCAGAGATGAGCAGCGGAATTTTTATTTGATTTAAGAGTAGCAGGGTACCACACACACTCACCCTTCTAGGAACAACCAAGGGATATGCAGAGGACAGGACAGCTAATTTCCTTCAAGGGTTTCAAGCAAAGGCCTGGTGGTGGCTGTACTTAGCAAGCAGGAATTTACTGTGAAGTAGACAACAGTTTTACAAAGGCTGTGGGGCTACTGTCAAAATGTGAAGGTGCTGAGACGCTGCTTTGTGGGATCCAGACCAACACCCTTTGTGGCCCTGCCAATCCCCCAGTCCACACAAAGGAAAAGTAGAAAAAAATCCATGCATCCATCTATCCAGTCAACTAGCTCTTGCTAGTGCCCTTTCCTGCCGGCACTGGCAGCTGTGGGAGGTGTGGCAGGGTGAAGGCCACGGCTGGTCAGGCAGGCTGTGCAAGGAAGGCTGTACATGGTGGCACCGTGAGGGCAGGGGATGGCTCCAGACTGGCTGTGCAAGGAAGGCTGGGCATGGTGGCACCATGAAGGCAAGGGATGGCCCTGTTGTGGGAGGCAATGTGCTCCCAGCCTCTGCCCAAAATGAGTACATCCTTTTCTTTACTCTTTTAGAATATCACAGTGGAAGAAGCTGAGGTAATGGTCCTGTAATGTCTCTGGGTATATTTTTGTCCCTGCTCAGCCCTGGGCCTTTGTTCTGGAGTGATGCCTTCCCACTTACATAGATCTGCAGCAGATGAAAAACAGCTGAATTGAAGGACAGAATGGGTGTAAGAACTTGGGCTGTACCTCTTGTTTCCAGCAGAACCCATCCTTATCTAGAGCAATTCATAGAAAATAGTAGATTCCCTTTGGATATCTACCAGAATAGAAAAGCAGAAGCTCCTGAGAAGTTCATGTTCCCAGAAGAGCTATGTACTTTAGTACAAAGCACACCCACCCTTTTCTCTGGCCTCTTCTTTGGGATGACTCATGCAGATTTCTGCTTGCTGTTGCCCTCGATCACTCCAGTGAGTCTGCTGTGATTCAGCTGTTCTCATTTTGAACTCCCTCAGAGCATTCAGTCAATCCCAGCTCACCAAGATCAGAACCTAATGAAAACAACATGATACAATTTCCAGAGATGCCTGGTATGCTTGATGCTCAGCCACCTTTCTCTGCTGAATTGTCACACAGCTTCTCTGCAGGAACACCATCAACTTTAATGCTGGCTGGGACAGCAGGCATGGGGATGTTTGCCACCACCTCCATTGAATAGTTCACATTCCAACCAAGTATTTTTTATCATATGTTATGAGGAAAATGTGATGTTACACACACTAGAAATAGCTGGGAATAATATTTTACAGGGCCAGATGGTATAGGGCTGCCACTGTGGGCCTCGAGAGTCATACCTTCCCTCTAGGAGGAGGATGTCCTATCTGAAACAGAGAGGTGCAAAATTAGGAAGGGTCCATTGCCAAAGATGTTCAGCATGTGGAGCAGATAGTCAGAAACCTCTCTGTTTGGACGTGGAAGGTTGAGAAGGGGTCACATCTATGAGCTCAAGTACATGTTTGAGTGGGAAAATACGTATAATGGGGATCTTGAAATAAACAGCTGATAGGGAGAACCAGAGAAATGCGTCCACAGATCAGCCTGGCTTTTTGCAGTAAATAATATAAATAGATACTTGAACAGGACTGCAAGCTGCTTTAAGTGGGAAGAGATGAAGGAAAAGAAAAAACACAGTCTTGTTGATTAGAAAGTTCCATTACATTTAGCAAAGGCCTGAAGGAACCATGGGATGAGGAAAGACTTGTTTTGGGGAAGGTTGCCAGCTGAGCTGTGATGTTATTGTAAAAAAAACCTATTTTGGTTCTTGCGCAAGTCTTGGGAGGCAGTTTTTTAAAATTCCAGGGAAAAGAGAAACCAAACCAGCCAGATCAAGTGGAATCTCTTTTCTGTCTTTTGTGAGCGATAACAGCTCAAGTTACAAATGAAGATTGTTTGTGCTCAGGATTCAGCATGCTACCTTTTAATTTCCAGTGCACATCTGTGAACCATCTAAGAAGTTCCACAGCAAAAACAGGAAAGATGAATGATGACATTACCCAGTGAAACAAATTAAGGCAAAAAAAAAAAATCCTAAGACAACCAAAAAATCCTGTTTGGAAGGAAACTCAGAACAAAGAGTTTTCCCCCTTTTTTAATATACTATAAAGAGCATAAACGGCACACATATAATTTCTTTCCCTTCGGGACACAACGGCAAACCACATAATGGAAAAAGACACTCAAAACAAGTTGGCCAGAAGAATGGAGCAAATGTGTGGCTCATGTGGAAATACCTCAGCCCTGTTGCTGATCTCAGGACCTCTGCTTCTTCTCAAGTAAAAGCTCCAGCAGCATTGCACACCCACGGATTGGATCAGCCACTGGTTCATGAGTGACAGAGCAAAAATTTGACTTCCTGTAGAACAAAGGACATTGCATAGCCATCTGCAGAGCCTCCTGGGCACAGGGTGTTGAGAAGATCAGAGGAACAGTCCTGGTTGCTTTGGGTACTACCAACACTATCCACAAGGCATTTGGTTTTCTGGAAACAAATGCTTTTCTTTTAAGCAAGTTACTCCCTCGCTTCCAGGTGACCAGATTTCACACCCACCTCTGTTCTTTGGAAGATAAGTTCATTAAAAAGTTGTGATCTCACCACACCCATCTCCTCTCTAATGTGAGCAATCCTGGCTTCGCAGGCTTTCCTCTTGAGGAAGCTGATCTCTTTTTCTGGTAGCCTTTCTCTAACCCACTCTATTCTAGGGCTGCAGAGAGCAGAACCACACACACTGCCTCACATGTGGGTGCCCTAAGCTGGAAGAGCCTCCCTGAGGATATTCACCATCTTCCTGATTTTCTGGCTGCCATGGCACACTGAGCTGAGGTTTTTAGGGAATAGTCCGTGGTGACTCCAACAGCATTTCCTTCAGTGGTGGCTGCCAGTTGTGAGCTCAGAAGCATGTAAATGTGATTCAGATTATTCTACAGATTATTCTACCCAAGACATTACCTTGGTGAACACTGAAGCTCATGTGTCACCCTTCTGTCCCCTCCCTTGGCTTTGTTAAGTACTACTGGAGTTCTTCATCTACAGCTCAGCACTTCACCAGACAAATGAGCTTGCCATTGACTGCAAACATGGACATGCCAGACACTCCAGGCTCCTGGTGAGGATGTTAAGTAATACCAGAGTGACTTCTAGGGGTTCTCTTGCTGCTGCTTTTCCATCCTAAAAAAAGTCACAGTTGAACCCTCAACTTTCCACTTTCAAATCACAAAAGGACTTTTCATACAGTCCATGATGTATCTTCATAACCTTTGCTGAGAAATTGTCAAGAGCTACCTGAAAATCTAAATACAATATGTCCAGTATCCCTGCATTCTTTTTACCACCCCTATGGACTTCCAGCAAACTGGTTGCAAGGCTGTCCCATACAGAAATCATATGGACTGCTTCCCTTGACATCACACTTCCCTATGGGTATGCGGTTTTTTGTCTCTGCTGTTGTAGGAGGGATGGAAGTCAAACTCTCTGGCCTGTTGCTTCCCAAGACCCCTCTGGCTGAGGAGCTACAGTGGCAATTCTGAGCTCCTCCTTCTCCAGCACAGAGGCCACTTTTAATGGCAGTTTACACACCTTGGGCCACCAGTTCTGCAGCTCCACATGTGAAATATTCTGTAAGTGGTGCCTGGTCCTACTGGTTTACTGACCTCCAGCTTATCTCTTTGGTCTATTGTGTCCTGTGAGTTCAATTCAGGTTGGACTAACTCCTCTGAAGAACTGCTGTAAGGATATGCTGGGTTAGGAGCTCTCTCTCATGTCTTCAGCAGGAAAGACTGGAACATTAAACCCAGTGAGCATTTCTGCTGTTTTCTTGTCTTCCCCAAGTGCCCTTTTACATATTTGTGCTCAAACTAGTTGGCTTCCTGCCTTTGCCATATAAAGAACTATTTACTATCAGTCTCTGCAAGGCTCAACTCACATAATTTTTTAACCTTTTTAATTTTGGGTACATGGATGGCTTGCCCTGATTTTATGGACTTTCCTGTTCTCCTAATTTGGGTAAGCTTCCCATTCTTTAAACATAAACTTACTGCTTGTGATAGCATCCTTAATGTACCTATTGAGCTGTGAAATGGCTTTTTTGGATCACATTGTTTTCTCTTCAAATTATGTCAAAATTTTTTCCTGAGGTTTTAATATAGTAATTTTTTTTAACAGCACCCAGGCTGCCTGTTCCCTTCTGGCTTTTGGACTGCTCTGTCTAAGACTCCTTTTCTTTTCTTTTCTTTTCTTTTCTTTTCTTTTCTTTTCTTTTCTTTTCTTTTCTTTTCTTTTCTTTTCTTTTCTTTTCTTTTCTTTTCTTTTCTTTTCTTTTCTTTTCTTTTCTTTTCTTTTCTTTTCTTTTCTTTTCTTTTCTTTTCTTTTCTTTTCTTTTTCTTTTCTTTTCTTTTCTTTTCTTTTCTTTTCTTTTCTTTTCTTTTTCTTTTCTTTTCTTTTTCTTTTTCTTTTCTTTTTCTTTTTCTTTTCTTTTTCTTTTTCTTTTCTTTTTCTTTTTTCTCTTCTCTTCTCTTCTCTTCTCTTCTCTTCTCTTCTCTTCTCTTCTCTTCTCTTCTCTTCTCTTCTCTTCTCTTCTCTTCTCTTCTCTTCTCTTCTCTTTTTCTTTTCAATAAACCTCTCTTGAAAATGAATATCCATATGCTGAATCTGCTTGGGTTGTTCCCTTCTGCAACACTGCCCTAAGTGTACTGGGATTACTGACACAGAATTGCTCTCCCAGGAACATCTGAAGCAGGTTCTGAGTGCCACACAACACCAACTCCAGAATAACATCTTTTTGTGGGTTCTGTGGCTGGGTTTGGTTTGTTTTCTTTTTTAAGCAATTCTCTGTTTGTGTCTCTTCATCTCCTGTTGATAAAGATTCAAACGTGGATCATCCTAGAACCCGCCTTAAACACGTAGCTTTAATCTCACTTAACAGTTCACAGAATCAGAGAATAGTTTAGGATGGAAGATACCTCATCAACCCACCCCTGCTCAAAGGAAAATCAGGCACAGCAGGTTGCTCAGGGCTGTGTTCAGTTGTGTTTTGGATATCTCCAAGGATGGAAGCTTAACAACCTCTCTAGCAAACTATTCCAGTGTTAGACCACATTCACAGTGAGAGATTTTTTCTTACATTTAAATGGAATTTCCTGTATTTCAGTTTCTGCCCACTGTCTCTTGTTCTTTCTTTAAATATCTTTGAAAAACTCCCTTTAAGTAACTGCGGTGAGAGAGTTCTGAGAGATCTCAGCACAGCCTGGCCAGGTTTTTAGTTCATGACAGTCTTTTGCTTTATTAGGATCCACGTAAAGATCCCTGCTGTTTAGTACTCATGAGACTGCATTTGGATTACTGTGTCCAGTTTGGGGCTCCTAGGAGAACATTGACAAACTGGAGAGAGTCCAGTAGAGGGTCACCAAGATGGTCGTGGTGATGCAGCACTCACTGTGGGAGCAGGGACTGAGAAAACTGGGTTTGTTTAACCTGGAGAAGAGAAGATGGAGAGAAGGTCTTTATGGTGCATGCATCTTCATTTTGGGGAGTTACAGGAAAGACTGAGTTATGTGTTTATTGGATGTGCATAGCAAAAGGAGAGAAATTCCAGCTGGACATATGGAAAAAAATTTAATGGGAGTACAGGTTGCTCAGGTGGTGGGATCTCCACACTTAGAGACACTCAACACCTGGGCTGAGCTAAGCCCTGAGAAACATGAGGCAGTTTAGAAATTAGTTATGCTTTGAGCAGCAATTCTTCCTCCACCCTTGCTTTTGGCATACCTTTTCCTTGAAGCTCACCTATAACTTATGGTAAGGTAATTGCCTTCTCTGGGCATAAGCATTTGTGCATGCCAGGCTTCATTCCCAGTCAGAGCAGAGAGCACACTTAATGACACAGCTCTCTGCTAACAGAACACGTTTGGCATCTCCCACTGCCTCACAGTGCCTGGAAGCAGAAAGCTGAGTGCCCTCCAGGGCAGTGAGAGCAAGGCCAGCATGAATAACTCTTCCACTCCAAGGCAAGATGGAAAAGACTCAGAACAGCCATGAAAACATTGCTCCTTTGCAGGCAAACTTATCCCTGCTTTTCCATCCTTTCATGTGCCCACCACAGAAAGTTGCTAACTAGGACTTGGAAAGTAAATGTGCATTAAATGAATGGGTTTGGCAAAGAGAACATCTGTTTATGAGTAACTTCTTGTTCTCTACATATGATAATGGTTATGGATTAGTGTGCAGAATACTGAACTTGTTTACAGCTCCTAGGAACAGTATGTTTTGAATCATTAATAAGGAGCATTTTCAAATGCAGAATTTCTCATAAACACCAGCATTGCTGCTTTTCCCCTCCCTCAATAAGTGCAATTCAATTTGCAAATTAAATATCAGCGAGAGTCACTTAATGTCACTCTTTCAGCAGCCACAGAGATCAACATTTTTATTGTCACTGTCTGTTCTATTTAATATATTGATATTCAGGACACCTACCCAGCAAAAATAGAACCATTTTAACATGATCTCTGAAAGATATTCCAGTTTTAATCTGTCAGGACACCAAAGAAAGTAGGAAATATTTACTAGGGGGGGAGGAGGGGGCAGGCGGTGTCTGCTTGTTTAAAATAAATCTGGGCAACAGAATCTAAAATGAAATTATCTCTAGCTCAGACTAAATATATTTACACTTCTTTCTCCTCACAGGAGGGTAGTCCCTTCTAGGGAAGATAGGCTAACCACAAGATTACTGAGAACTCTGCATCTAGTGCTTGTCTTTGAGGTTTTCCATGATTTGACTCTCACCTTTTTCAGCTCACATGCTTCCTTTTCCTCTTGCTTTTCACTCTACTCTTTAGGCAGCTCGTTCTGTTGTGGAGATACTGCCTTTAGAAGCAGTGAAATAACTTTTTAGTAGAAGTACCTGTGTGTAAATCCCAGCTAGTTGTTATGCTGGTTTAAGCTCCGGCCAGTTTTAAACGCAGGTTTGGAGGGCTGCGGGTTTCCTGAGCTCCCTACAGCCAGCACATGTCTTTGGCTTGTTTCTCCCTGTCATTTTCATGTGGTATTGCCTCTGCCTTGATGCTTATTTTCTCTAGATTGCAACGTGAGCCTCCGGAATGGCACGGCTGGTGTGTGACTGGGAGGTCTGCATTCCTGTCCCCATCTGAGCCGGGAGCACAGAATAGCCCATGACACACTGCAGCAGGAATGCCTTCTTTAAAGAGCCTTTTGGCAGCACTCCAAACACAGCAAGTGCGGGACCAGCATCTGATTTCACCTCCAATGCAAGAAATATTCATGTGAAAACTTCTCTCCCACAGAAGAGATTGCAACAAACGTTAAAGGTTGTAATTAGTTTCCCTGCATTGTCTGATTTCGATGAGTGAGCCCCACACCCTCCACAGCCACGCTCACTCCCTCTCACAGCCAAACTAATCTGAAGGGAATTAGCTGTCTGTTCCTTCCTGCATCCAAAGAGATTCTCAAATTTACTGGGGCATGGCTGGACAAGTTTATCAGACAAGACAACAAGAAAAAAAGTACTAAATCATAAGAAAATTCACAGGACTCAATTTTGGACTTCCTATCACTACTTTGCCCAGTGCAGAACCTGAGGGAGGAAGACTCTAGCTGGGATGTGCAGTGGTCTCTAAGCAAGCCCACGATCAGTGCCCAGACAACCTTTGAACCAGCTATCCATGAGACAGCATTTTTCATAAAACAACTAACCTGTTCTCCACTCAGCAGCTTTCAAGAAGGACCTACCAAAAACAAGCCTAGGGAATAGTATTCACCTCTACTAGCCACTGAAAATCAGCAGATCAGCAGAGATGTTTGCTTCTTGCCGTCCTGCAACGTTTCACACATCCTTCACCTGCTAATCCCTTACAGTCTCAGTACTTCCTATCCTGCTGTATGCCACCTCTCCCCTTACCAGACCCTCTGTAGTCCATGGGTGTCTTACCTTAGGCTATTAAAATTATTGCAGGAAAAGTAAACTGATTTCAAAGCAATTGCTCCTAACCAGTACCATGAACATTGCAGCATGTCTCAGACCTAGAACACAAGCTCAGATTCCCAAAGATTTATGTATAGTTTTTTGAGTGCAGAGATAGGTTGGTCTCATGTAAAATTCACCTGCAGTCCTGTCCTCATTTGTGTCCTTAGACCTTCAGAGGTGTTATGATGATATGTGCTGTCAGGGGCTGGACACAGACACTTCCCATTATTACAGGAAGGCTTAGGGTCCCTTCTGGAACCAAATCACTCAAACAAAAAAGATTTTGAGTCACAACAAGGCAGGGTGGCTCCTTTGCTATCTCTGATGATTTCTGTGAATGTTAAAGACATGCAGGCACAGCAGAGAAAAAAAAGTTACCAACTATAAGCAGACATAGAAGTCTCCATAGCAGGGAAAATCCCCCACTCTTGTAGAGATTTTTGGCTGAAAGATAATGTCTTTGTTCTCAGCTCCAAGATGCTGTCACTCCTATTTGATTTCTTCTGCTCTAAAAGAAACAGATTTCTACACATTCTTTGTAAATGAAAGGGATCACACTGAGAAAATGTTTACTGTTATCTTTTTCTTCTTAACAGAAAGAGCCTGTGGGGTCCCTCCTTTCAATAGGGGCTTGTCAGAAAGCATCAACAGTAACACTGAAGGGGTTTGATGTATTACTTTCATCTCTATTAGCTGTTATTGATCCAGAGGAAGGAGAAGCAAGTTGCATTGGATGGATGCTGCATATACTGTCTATACTGGAACTGATCAGATATCTGAGCTTTGCTAACTTTGTGCATAAATGCTCCAACACACTGTTAAAGGGAGGATACAGCCTGTGGCTGAGAGTTCCTCTTGAAAAGATTAAATCTACCATCTTTTCTAGAATGATTTGCACAGCAAGAAAATTACAAACTTAAAAACATTCCAATTCATCTCCTGAAAACAAGACCACATATCAAAATGTTATAATCTACTCATTGTTATATTTAAAAGCGCAAGTATTTTTAAAAGCTCAAGATTATTTCCATCCAAAAGCTTGAGAAGAATAAACCATCCATCTGTCACTTGAATTGTTATATAGGTATATGTGTTTACAGGTACAAAATTTATAAGAATATAATAGGGTGTTTTGCAAGTCTGAAACTTCCAAAGTTAAGCACCTTTAGTAAATAATCTTCTCCAATGCTGAACACTGAATAATCTAAAAATACAGTTAAGAAACCCAGATATCTTGAACTGTGCCTTACTCCTCACTGTATCACATTGATTTTTTTCCTCCTGTGAAGTCCCCAGGATAACAGAGATGTGAAAGGAGGCCGCAAGGAACAACTGTGTGGGATATTAGCTCCTGATGACAATTACCACAGTGGCAGAGCTGACTGTGGAAATGTAAGGTGCCATGGCAGCTGGATGCCTGACCCTTTCCCTTGTCTCCAAGCTGTAAAAAATCCCTTTACTTAATTCTGGGGATCAGACTTCTTCGGTCTGTTGTCACAAGCTATCAGAATTACTGGTCTTATTAGCATGACATAAAACTCTTTATTAAGGCTAATAGTCTAACAACAGCCCCCTGCCAAATTGTGCATAACCTCTCACACAATGTCTTTCTAAACCTGAAGATTTATTAACAGAAAAAGTGAAAATATCAGAGTGATGGAAAAAAACTGAAACTCCTTTGACTCAGTCACCCCTCTGAGTGTGTCAGGCAGCGCATTTTCTGTCATCAGCTATAGCAGGCAGATCTGGGCGGGCTTCTTTTGTGACCATGAACTGCACTCTCAGAGTCTAAACAAGATAAGAACCTCTCCAAACTTGGAGGGCCTCAGCACTGCCTGCTCCAGCATCTTTCACTTCCAATGAGCAGTGGAGAGCAGAGGGGTAAAGGATGGGAGCCCTTCCCATTGGGAAGCAGGACTGTGTGGCTGGGACAGGGGCCTGTGTTGAACTCTTGAAGACAAAAGACTTTCCTGTACATGAAGAGCATTTTAAAAACTTCCTCTCATGCCTGAGAGTCCACAGTCTTGCTAGACAGACTCTACTAAAGCTATTTAAAAACTTCTCTTGCCTGACTTGAACACAGTGGCTCCGTTGAGGAAAGTGATATTTTTCTCTGGAGATACATGCTGGCTAGGATGTGATAAAGCACTTTTTGAGAAAAACTTTGTTAGCAATCTAGCAGGGACATCCTCCCCTTCCACAGCCCCAAAAAGGGGGGTGGGGGTGGCACTGGGCCAGTGCAAATGGCTGGGGCAGGAAATGAGGAACCAGGAAGGGGAGTGGGATACAGGGATCAAAGCAAGGATCCAGGATCAGTATTTGAACAGAACCAGAATCCAGCCAGAAAATATGTTCTAACAAGGCTCCCTGGGATTCCCAGGGTGTCTGTGGTAAGCCAACTTCTCTTAGGTTCCTTGGGAACTCCCAAATGTGCTTGTGGTGTCCAAAGGCAGTTTTAAGTATCCTTGGGTCTCACCCAAGTACAAGCCAGTTACAAGTCAGGATGGTCAATCTTTGACCATCAAATCCATCAAGCAGAATCTCCCCTGTATTCACCAACCAATTTGGGAACTGGATAAAGAGTCTTTGTAACATTCAAGACAACCTAGTTTAACACTGATAGCTAACACACAGATGGCAGCATGGCTTTTGCTGCTCCACATGCTCTCCCCAAATGCCCTGTAGCTATCAAGAGCATAAAAATAAATTCCTCCTGCTTCTCATTTTGTTCTCACCGTTATCACAGTACGAGCGTGCCCACATCTGGATGGCTGGGGATAAGTATTACTCCATTAATATAAGTATTACTCTATTGCAGTGGTGAGCAGGGGCAGGAACTTGCTGCGGTAGGCGCTGGTTACCCAGGCAGAGGCAATGCCCACGTGGAAGAATTCAAGACTGCAGTGGAAGATGAAAATGGAAAGATGAAATTTTGGATATTCATCTGAATGCAATCTGGATTCTTCTGAAGGAGAATGATCAGGATCTGTTTTTCCCTAAATTCACCTCTTCAGACTTGGCTGACAGGATGGTGTCTAGGACATTGTCAGGAAAATGAGAGCATTTTCCATCCATAATTAACCATCTCTGGCAAAACAGATGATGAAGAAGCAGGCAACAAAGATTTTATGTGATACTTAGGACAGATTTACATCTCTTCGTACTTTCTGGTGCAAGGAAGATAAAGGCCACTACCACTGAAAGCATTTCAGTCTTGTAGTTGATTATGAAGTCTGCTCCACAACAGGTTACCACCACTCCTCCTGCCACACATGAAAGCATCACAGTCACAAGACACTGACAACCACATGAACTCATAGTCTGACGTCTCATTCTTGCTTTTTTTTTCTGTGGGAAGTTCCTGTTTAGATCAAATGCATCATTACTGTGGGACACACAAAAGCAGAGCTCTATAATTTATGATTATAATCTACTTTGGGACATATTTTGCATTTCAGAGGTGTTAATCTCAAATACTGGCCAACTTCTTTGTCTTCACAATGTCCTTCTATTTCAGAAATTACAGTGGTTGCAATGTGAGGAAGCTCTTTCTTTACTTTTTGTTTTAAAGCTGCTGTATGGTCCTCCACTGTGGGGGCTTTGTAGACCTGGTTAAAAATTTCTAACGAAATTATTTTCCCTGTAAAAATACCTCACCTACTCTTTCCAGGGTTAGTTTTCCAGATAGAGTATATGCTGTGCCAGGGAAAGAGGAAGGAGGCTAACACTTTATGGCCTGAAGGTCAGGGCACCCTTTCTTGATGAAAGAGCTTGAGGGTTACTTACTATTTGATTACTAGACAAACATCTGATCTTTTCTCATGTCCTTCTAGAGAAACAAAAAAAAAAAAAAAAAAAAAAAACAAACAAAAAAAAAACAAAAAAAAAAAAAAAAAAAAAAAAACCAAAACTTTAAAAATACCTTGGTGTTGGCTCGCTAAAATGATTTGAAAATTCTAAAATCTAAACTGATCTTATGGGATGGTATGAGCTTTTCATTTCACATCCCCCTCAACCAGTAAGTTTCATAATGAAAGCAATAGATTTTAGTGGGACTGGACTTCCCCTCAGCAGCTCTTCCCTTTAGGATTGGGGTCATTTAGATTGGAAGTGACCTTGGAAGTCATCTTGTCCCTCCTCCCATTAGACATTAGTCCAGCAAGATCAGATGGCCCAATACCATGTAAGTCAAGTTTTGAAGGTCTGGAAATGACACAGATTCTCTGGGCAGCCTGTTCTGGAACAAAATCCCTTTGTGGTGAAATGATCTTCCTAACATCTGAATGAATTTCCTGTGCTGTGGCTGGTGCCCATTGCCTTTAGTCCTATCAGTGTGCACCACACAGAAGTCTGACTCAGGTTACTGAGCTGGGGAGAGCAAAACCATCTCCCTGGGCCTTCTCTTCATGGGACTGGACAAAACCAGCTCTGACTGCTTCTCTTCAAACACCACATGATCCTGCCCCCTCGCTGTCCTGCTGACTCTCTGCTGGTCTTGCTCCAATTTGTCAGTGAACTTCTTGAGCTGGGGAACTGCAGAGCAGACACAGTACCCCAGCTGTGGAATTCACAAGTGTGGAATACCAGAGAGGAACAACTACTCTTGACCTGCTGGCTATATTCCTGCTAACAGGCCAACGTATGGCTGGTCTTTGCCAGCACATTACAGATCACAGAATATCCTGAGCTGGAAGGGACCCAGTAGGATCATCAAGTCAAGCTTGTAAATGAATGGCCCATTCAGGGATTGAACCCACAGGGACTGAGCCACAACCCTGGTGGTATTAGCACCATGCTCTGACCAGCTGAGCTTGGTCCTGCTTGGAGCACACAGGGACACTCAGACCCCTTCCTATAAAGCTGCTTCCTAGACAATTGGCCAGACTGAGATGTTGCACAAACTTATTCCAACCCATGAACGGGACTTTGCATTTGCCTTTGCAGATTGTCATGAAGCTCCTGTCAGCCCTTTCCTCCCATTGTCAGGGTCCCTGTAAATAGCAGCCTTGCCCTCCAGAATGTGAACCACATCCCTGCAATTTGGTATTACCCACTGGTTCCAGCTGTTAATACACACATTAAAAAGTGTTGGCCCCAATACCAGTCCCAGGGGAACGCCAGTTGTGACCTGCCACCAGATGGATTTTGTACTGCTGATCCCAACCTTTTGAGTCGGGCAGTCCAGACAATTTTCTATCCACCTAATTGTCACTTATACACTCCATATCTGACCTTACAGAGACATAGGGAAGATTTTTGGGTGTCTTTAAGATGTTTTGAGAGCTGCAGCCTCTGTGTGAAAAGAAAACCACAATACATTTGGACTAAAATGTATTTGTTACATTATCTGAGTGCTTGACTTTGCAAATTAACTGAGTTTTTGTTTATACAATTTTATTTATATTTATACCAAGTGGGAAGTGTAAATATGGGGCTCAAACCCTTTTAAATATTGGGGGATGTGCATGTGGATATGCTAGTGTGTTGCTTTTTGGTTTGGTTTGGTTTGATTTGGTTTTTTTTTTCTGGTAGATGCTTTGAAATCAGCATCTACCAGGGTGGGTAAAAGATGCAGTAGGAACAACTGAGTGATTTTTCCTGATGAACCTCACTCACTGCAACTGCAGTGACCAATACTACTAATGTTCTACTTTTCCACAAATCTTCTGCCTACAGTACTGGATTATGTGGTTATTCAGGTTTCTCTCCATTTGCCTGTTGTTCCTCTCTGTGCTACCTGTGATTCATGAAGACAGCTCTCCCAGCTGCAGCAGTTACTACCTTCCCATGGCACTGGCAATGGCACGAGTACATCTGACTTCAGGACCACCTCAGTATTTCCCTCTGTCCCTTCCCTTCTCACATTAGATCAGGCCAGCCTTGCAACAGCAAAAAATCAGTTTCACTTACAGTGCTGAGAACCTTGGAACTCCATTTGAACAGATGCCAAATTTACTTCACAACCAACACTAAATGGGACACCGGGGCTGGGGATGGGAAGATTGCATTTGAGAAGGGAAGGGGTTTTTGCAAAGAAACTGGAAAAAACTTATTTAAAAAGCTCAGGATTCTTTACTGTACCAAAAGGCAGACATGGCTTTTGGTAATAATGTTAGTTGTCTTCCACAGGCCAAATATCCACTTCTGAAGAAGAGGTTTTTGTGCTAGTGGGTGAGCTGCAGGCACTTTGGATGCTGGACAGCCCTGCATGGCACAACAGAGTCATGTGAAAAGTTCCCTTGCTGAATGGGTCCCACAGTGGGGTGGTGCAGCCTGAGCACTGCACTGCCTGCCAGGACTGAGCCTCATTGTCAGAGGCGCCATCCCAAAATCTTATCCCAGTGCTTATGGCAGGCACTGCCTGGGAGATGGTCATGCATACTCAGATTTCTGGTTCACTTCTGCTTAGACAATGAGAAGAGCTTAGTGACAGCTTTCCAACAACCAAAATTAAGGAACTGTTCAAGGTTTTAGAAAGAGGGAAAATGAAATAATGCACAAGTTCATAGAAAAGCTATTTTGAGAAAAAAACGGTCTCTGTCTTCCCACAGGAACTGCAACTGCTGAAGCTATTCATTAGCCTGCTGAGTTGCTTTGGATATCTGGATGAAGATGGGTCTTATCTGAGGAAGGGAAGCTTGACCAAAAATAGCAGGAAGCAGAGCCTAGAGAGACTGATGCTTTCTTGTTGAAAAGTTCAATTGGAAAGCACAAACACAAGGCAACAGTGAGAGGACAAACCCCACCGGACACATGCTGGGCACAGTGCTCAAGGCACTACTGGAATGCACTCAGAGATGATGGGGATGTGGCTAGTCATAAGAGCTGATGTAGAATGAAAGCTTTGTAAAATTTGGCATTGCTGTAAGTTCAAATGGTTGTATCCCAGGGTGGAAAATTGTTTCTTGCTTTTGTCATTGAGTTTTCAGCATACATTGGGACACAGAGATCCAGAAGAGCTTACCATGCTCCTACTCTGTGAGGACTGTCCTCACAGCAAGCCATGTACGTGATGGCTAGGCAGAATGAGTGATGGGTACTATTTAATGCTAATGCAAATATTTTGGTGATATTTTAAAAATATAAATTAAAAAGGAATGGTATGCTTTAGAAGAAATCCCAAAGCTGGTTGCAAATTAATGCCATAGACACAACCGCAAATGAAGTAACTTTTAGGGAGAAAAATGACAATTTTCCTCCATGTAGCATAATGATGTATGCTCAAGCTTGTCAGAGAATGAGGAATACTAAGGTCAGCTCAAATGGTCCGTGTTTTTCATTCTGTTTAGCATGAAAAGTGACAATTCTGCTCAGGAACACTTCTGTCTACATAAAATGTTTTGCTGACTTCTGCAGACTATGGCTCAAACTCTTGTAATGTCAGCTGGTATCTCCCCAGAAGTAATTTATTTCTTGAAGTAGCCTTGAAGATATAAAAACTCCATTATTATTACCAAGCTTTGCCATCAGCAGTCTCAGCTTAAGGGTACTGTGGTGATTAATACTTGTGGAATGTCTGAAGAGGGTTTGAATGCTGTGGAGGAGCAGGATGTTTGTGCCATGCCCAACACAAACTGCTCTGGCTCTGAGTTGTGGAACACAAGGTTAGACATGGTAAAGAACACAGGTACTCTTGGCAAAAGGGTGAATCATGATATACTGGCAGAAAGAGGTTATTTCAGGGCAAGAACTGTGGAGAGGCACGAAGTCAGTGCTTAAGGCCAGATACAGCTTTCAAGTAAACAGGTATTTACCTGAGTAACTCCATCAAGACAGAATCTATTAACTTCATATTTGCCTAATTAGTTTGGTAGAATTGGTCCCTGATTTTCCTTGCTGTACTTTTTCTTTTTTTCACTGTCTTCTTTTTTGCATCCTTTCTCAGCACCAACTACCAGGCTCCCACTGGTTCAGTCCATTCCATTCACACCCATGTTTACATTCTTTCTCTACTTGCCCTGTTTTACTTGAGCATAACATAGTTATGAAAATATAAAGTTTCATGCCCACCTGCGACATATTTGTTCCCAAAGAAACTGTGATGGTCCAAAAAAAAAAACCAAACAAAAGAGGCATGTCATTTCAAACAAATGACACAAAGAATTGGGGTGCCTTGGTGTGGTTTCTGACACCGCTCATAGCCTGTGGGCTGACTCTATTGCCCTTCAAGTCATCAATAATCTTTCTGATAAACGCCAGTTCCTCTCAAGGATTCAGAACTTGCAAGGACTCTGGAAATCTCTCATGATGGCAATCTTACACACATCAGCCTTTCTAGAGCTACACTGCCTGTGACTCACAGGGGCTATGCTGTGCTGGACCCTGTCCTTCATTGTTAGCATAGGAAGAAAAGATACCAGGTGCAGAAATAAAAAAAAAAAAACATAGAATTTATTATTTCCATTTTTAATACCCATGAAACAATCATGGCAAGATAATATTGCTTTCTCACAAAAAAACCTTCAGTGTAGTATAAATTATGGATAAACATGAAAAGTAAAGACAAAGCCACTAAAAGTCATGAGGCAGGGTGCCATTTCAATGCAGTGATTGAACTACAGAACTAAACACCAATTTTATTAAAAAAAAAATTACCTTATTATTCACAGTGAGAGAGAAGTTTTCCTTGCCTGAATCACATAGCCTTTTATTTGGTGTCAGTCACCCTCTACATAGAAAGACAATTCTAGTCTCATTCATTTAGTCTTTCTGTTTTCTACTTGGCTAAGATGTCTAAGCAACTCTCCCTTTCTTATGGAGAGCTGGCTTTATCTTTATTTGCTTTCCATTATTCTAGGCAGAATAATTTTCCTGCTTTCAGGACTTGGTGTTCAAAGCACTTCATTATTAAAACTCTAAGGTGTCTATTTTAATTTTTTTCCTAATAAAAAGAAGATGTATTCAGAGTTTAAAGATGGTACAAGCAGAGCCTAAGCATCTTAATCAATATTTAATTTAGCTAGATTTGCAACTTAATTCTGAGTAGCCAATTCCATGCATTAATAATTGCACTTCTTGGTTTTACAAGCAATACAAGCATTTTACCAATACAAGCATTGCTGCATCTGCAAGGACTGAGAGAACAAGCTAGAGGCTCACACTTTGCATGGATTATAGCTATTTATCTTAATATTCCTCAGGAAATGATTGAGATCACTTGGCTGTAAAATTACCTTGTCCATGCCTTAAGATTATTTTGGTGTCACAGAAAGCTGGATGGGCCTAAACTGAGAGAGCTTTCAGAAAGCCTCAGATATCTGCACAGTGCCACCAAAGGATTGACTCTGCCATCTACACTCCCAAAAGCAGGCAAGCATCTCACCTTAGAGCTGGTTCATTAAAAGAACCCAAGGAAACAACAACCCAGCTGTGGCAGAATAAAAGGAATGTGTCTTCACCTGGAGAGTGCAGCAGGGTGATGTGGGGACACAGAGACTAAAATCTGCCCAGCCTGGTGGTTTGTAGTGGCTAAGATGTTTGTTTACAAATTGTAACAACTCACTGAAGAGTATTTGGCAATATAAAACAGTTTATCTTGTCTTTAGAAGTTAATCTTGTCTTCACAAGAGGAATCTACACTTCGCACAGGGTTTAAATGATGCTTAGATTCTGTCAGTTGCAGCATTCAAGCAACGTCACTCTCCTTACCCATCTCTTCCCCCATTCCCAGAGCAACTGTCAATCAATATTCCCAGCTTTTTGTGTTTCTATCATAAATTATAATCAGACATTTACATACCACTGAACTGCTAAGACAAAGTCCACTGCATAGCTACTTGTCCTAAGTCAGCTGCCCTGCTGAGGCACATCAGTGTCTCTTGTGAATGGATGAGCTGCCCATAAAAAAAAAAAATCTGGGCTTTGAATGGTTGGAAATTTGCCTGCAATTCACACAGCTGGAAAGGGACATTATTGTTTTTTAGACATCTTTGTCAATCTCTACTTGATATCTCTATGTACAATGAGCTTCAAGACAATAAGACAGGCAATTCCACAGTGGAAAGCTGGAGCAATACCATTGCTTCAGTGGAGTTACTCTGGATTTACAGTGTGGAAAGTCAGATTGGAAACTGGGTAACTAATAATGGGTCAATAAATCCTTTTCTCACCTTTTTTCCTCTCCCCAAGAAAGACAATGAAGCTAACAAAAATGAAACTAGACCAAAAATAAAGTGAAGTGCCTGTTGCACACAGTTAATGCTGCACCCAGGGTTCTTATAAAGAACAGGGAGTTTCCACATGGGAAATTCCCTTAAACTCTGTGTTTATGCTCATGGGAGATGAGCAAGCAGCCAAGTAAGAGAATGCAAAGGATCCAGCTGCTCCAAAGGAAGATTGGAGTTAGATTGCAGAGGGAGAATCAGAATTGCTGTTATTTTAAATTTAACAATCACTGTAAGCAAGAGATCTCCCAGCCATCAATGAGGCCAGCACAGGCTTCAACATGAACATCTAATGAGAGAGGTTCACACCTGATCTTGCCTCAGCCTAGTGCAATAAAATATGTGGTGAAGGACATTTTCTCAAATACAACACAACAGAAAATAGAAACAACACTGATTACACAGGAGGCCTAGGACTGCTTAACTCATATATCTTGCAGCGCTAAGAATATTTTTTAGTCTGGTTGTTTTCATATCAGAAAAGTGTCTCTGGTGTTAGCTATGCTGCACCAAGATCCTCACCAAAGTCAGGGTGACACTTCAAGGCAGCTTTTCACAATGCAGCACCCTGAACACCAGTGTTTTGTTCCCACAGCCCAGCACTGTGCACAGAGGTGGTGAAAGCAATGAGTTTCACAGTGGAAATAAAGCTTCACAAGGCTGCTATCAGCACCTTGAGTTCCCTTTACTCTTCCTCCCTCCTGTCTCTCAGTGGATACTTGTTTGCATTTGCTTTTCTGTTTCCCTTGAAATTTCCCAAACTTTTTCCTTCTGGATACCAAAAGGCAAGGTGGGCTCCAGCTCTGAGGACAGACTGCTCATTTCCTCTAATGCTGTGAGGAGTTTTGGTCCTGACCTTTATTGCACAGGACCAGGTGTTGCCAAGGGCTGTATGAGAACAGAGTAAGAGCTTCAAAAATGACCCTGTGTGACTGCCTGGACTGGAAACCCAGGGAGCAGAATGGAGGAGACTTGGAAGTGCTGCAGGGAATAAAGCAGCTCCCTTTTACAAACTCATCTTCACCCTGTGGGACTGGAGCAGTCTGAGCAAAGTAGCTCCACAGTTGGTCCAACACATGGCTGGAGATCCCTCCCCAGCTTGCTGCATTCAAACAGGCAGGGTCTGGCCTGACTTCTGAGCTTGGATGCTAGATTTAGGACCTGGCCATCAAGTGCTGTCATTAAATGATGTGCTAAGAATGGAGAAATGTCACTGAAGACCTTCCAAAGCTTTGATTCCATAGCTCATACATCCTCTTTGTGCCAAACTTGTTTCCAGAATGAAAACTGATCCCCTGCTCAACAGGGAAATGTGAGACCCCCTACATCCACCAGAAAGAAGAAAGGGAAGTGTCTTGTTCACAATCCTTCCTTCTCTGCTTACACTGAACCTCAGCCAGAGGCAGGGACACAGGGATGAATTTCTTAGAAACTGCAGGAAATGGCAAATACCTGGCTCAGCTTCCCTGTTTTAATCTTCTTTCATTTCCATTATGCCTAGCTGAAAACAGGCAGGTCTTCCATCCTTGGTCATGATTCTGGATCTAAATCTTCTCTGGACACCAATTACTTTTGCCCACAGCCCCTGGAATCACTGGGACTTCACACACTGGTGCAGAAGTCTCAGCTGGAGAGTGATGATGTAAGATCAGAGCTTTTGTCTGCAATTCATGCATGCCTAAGAGTGCTAAAGAAATAATTGTTGACAATGAGATTATTAATTGACATATCAAGGAATTTGTATTATTTTGTCATGAATATATTGGGTAAAGTGAATACATATATGTTGAGTAAAAAACCCTACAGGCTATCAGTATCAGTAGTTAATTTTAGAGACTTTTTGTGCATGTTAATGACAACATTGCTCTAAGATTAAGGTATTCTGGTTTTACTGGCAGGGAAGCAGACGTTAAGCAAGTTTTTTAAGGCCACACAGCAAGTCCTTGGATTTATAACTCCCAAATCTGCCTTCTGCTCAGTCCAGCAGGTCATGCTGACTAACTGTGGAATGCATATTTCCAAAGAACTCTTAAGGGACAAGAGGAATCAGAAGGAACAAAAGGTACAGATAAAGTAAGCATTAATTCTAAAAAAAAAAAAAAAAAATGTTTTCTACCATCCAAAAAACACAAGTCAACTTCTGTTTAAGTTGTCATACCTCACCAGTGCCTCAGCCAGGAACAGGAGCACTAGAAGAATATGAGGGAAATTGTCCTGACAGTGTTTTTAACAAAACTGAAATAGACACAACAGCTTTATGTAATGAGATTTCCCATACGAACAAAATCCAATATGTGTCTAAGATTTCAAATAAAGTTTATGGAGGTTAATTCCAATGTAGATGAAAAGTTCAGAGAAGCCAGAACTCTTTCCTTCCATGCAGATCTTGGCAGCCATGAGACTGTAGGAAACAAGCAGTGATACTGTTATTTCAGCTTCTTGAAGACTATTTCTATGCTACTGCTCTGTATTATATAAATCTGCTCCTCTGAGTTGGACCAATCCATATGTACTGGAATGCTTATAAAAACAAAACCTCTTTTAAGCAAATTAAGAATTTAAATACTAATTTACTCATCTCAAAGATGAAACATCTTCAGAAAACTAAGCCAATTATATAGAATTGACCCTACAATTTCAAAGACCTTTTGTCAGACATTAACCAAGACAAGTGTGAAAGGGAGTGCTGATTATGTGACAATATTATAACCAGACCATCTGGAATGTGACTCTGGAGCAGGAATAAAGAATTCATTTCCATTCCATCAAGAGTCTCCATCCATAAAAAGTTAATTTTGTTTTATAAGTAAACAAAAGGGAGTTGCTCAACCTGACAGAGCTCCCTGAATAATCAGACAGGACTTAGAGGGGCCTTAATGCACACAGTGGTTCAAGCTGCAAACTGCCTTCTCCCTGCACCCTTTCCTGACTGCACCTCATTTATGCTTCCACACCTTAGGACATGGGACAGAACCCAACCTGTGGCTGGCAGATTAAAATTAAGTACCTGCAGCAATCTTTCTCATGAATTGAAAGAAAGGTGGGTACTGAGAGTTAAGTGACAATGTATCAACAAAAAGCCCCTCAGAGATTAAAGAACTGAATGGCCCTGTTTGAACTTGGCTTTGGTTAAAGTCAAGCAGCTGGAAAAGCTCCTGATCCCATACTCACATGTAAAAAATAGATGGAGAAATCACATATTCTGATACTTAATTTAGAACCTGACATTCTAAACTTACTCTGTGGGTAGTTAAGTCAGAACCAGACACTACTCCTACTATGCATTACCGTTTCAGAAACAGACTTCTGAGACCATGTATACAGAAACATCTTAAGTAAAATTACAAATAAAATTCATATTAAGAAGCTTATTAGTTTTAGTCAAGAGGAAAAACTCCAATTCTGCTAATATTTCTTGTTTCAAAACTAAGAATATTTTGCTCACTTTTAGAGCTCTGGTAAAATTACACTTAGGTATCTGTAACTGGAAGAATGAAAAGATTTCCCTCAAACTCTTCATTTTGCCAGGAGCATGGGAGCATGTCTGTGTCTGCCCAGTTTTCCTCGGAAACATCTGCAGTTTCTAAGGAAATTGCTAATCTCTTGCTGAATCTTTCTCCTTACTCTTTTTGATCCATTACTTTCAGCATTCTTTCTTCATGCACCAAAAAGTCACACTGAAACTCAGATTCTAATACTTACCTACCTAAGCCAGGGGAAGATACTGAAATGAAATGCTTTTATGAAGAAAATCTGATCTGTGCTGTGCATCAGTGGCTCCCACACATGGTTGGTGGCCTCAAGCTGGCCATGCAGAGAGAGCAGACTACACAGCACTGACTCCACTTCCTCTTCTCCCCACCCTGGCACTGGCTGCACATCCTTGTCTCATCTGTGAAGTGACAGGGCACAGCCAAAAATGCCATGGTGTGTTCACAAAGCAGGGTAGATGTGCAGCTGCTTCTGCCAACTCACTGGGGGTGACTGGGAACCGCAGTGGTCTCAGCCCCTAACACCTGCCTTGGCCCCAGCAGGCTGTGTCCTGGGCCACTTGCAGCAGAAGGGGAGCATCTGCAGCGCTGTGTGTCCACTCCAGAAGCTTTTGCAGCATGCCTCATTTGTCTATTAGGAAGCCATAGCCAAAAGATTGGTAGTAAACCTGGGCCACCCCTGTATGTGTGCTGCTGCTGCTGCACTCTGCAAATGTCCAGAGCCTACAACACCCTGTTCCATGGAGCAGAGCAGTCTCCACCCAGTCCCACTATCTCATCTCTCAAGTAGTGCAAAGACTTCTTACACACACTCTGACCTAAACCATGTCCAGCCTGTTCACAGGTCACATTTTGGATATTTTCTGTTGACAGCTGAAGTAATCCACACAGTTTGATTTAATAAAAGTAACAAAAGAATTAACTACAGCATTGAAGAAGGGAAGTAAAACTGAAAACAAGGCTCACACAAGGTTAGTTTCTTGTATCTTTATTACAGGAAAGTCTAAATTAAAGAGATGATTACTACTGACAGCAGTGAACAAGTGAACTGAAGCCAAATGATAACCCTCTCTTCTTCATACATGGTCTCTTCCATCCCATAAAGGGCTTTCACTCTAGACAAAGCTGGGCAAATAAAGATACCTTGGAAATGACAATGGCTCAAGTAAGATAGGGGATAGTGTGCCATAAGCAATAAAGATGAAAAATGGAGAGAAGTTGCAGGGAAGAAGTGTGTTTTATGAGCAGAATCCTCAGTGTGTACGAAATGGGGTAAATCTCAAGCCTACGTGAAGTGTAACAGCGGCATGGAGTGGAGGGCAGAAGATGAAATGACAAGGAGGGGCAGAGTCAGGAAGAATGCAGTGGGAGTGAGAGTAAATTTCTGTCAGGGCTACCTGACACAGCTTCCCAGTTCAGGCCCTTGGGGTCAGATGCAAGCACTAGTGCCAGGGCAGGGGCAAGGAAGCACACTGGGAATAAAGCACCAAGTGCCTGGCTGCTGCAGGAGGTGAGGTCTGTGGCCTCGTATCCTTATGTTAGTTAAGATTTAAAAACTGACTTGCAGTTAAGATTACATTCTTGGCTTAAAAATACATATAAAGTATTCCTAATTGCTCTACTGGAGCATTGCTTGTTTCTTGGAGGAAGACACAATTCTTCAAAATACACCTCTGAATTTCAGAACATACATAAAGGCCTAATGTTTCTGCAAACCTATTGTCCTTTGGGTAGAATGGCTCAGAATGGACAATATGAAATTCCCAGGGTCCTGGAAAGCCTGAAAATGCCACGAATAGACACCTTCTCTGCTTTATTGCCAGATAATATTTTAATTCTCCCAAACATTTGTTCCATCTCCAGAAGCTTTCTGGAGGACCAAGTTAAGCCAAGGCCAATAGTTCCTCTAATTAGTGCTAAATTTCATGAGATAAATTGGACAAAATGACCAAGTTTTTAACTAAACAAACTGTAGTAGACTAGAAAATTAGTTTCTCACTTTGCAAAACAGAGAACATAACTCTAAAAACCAAAGACAATTGACATTTTTAAACCGACAAATTCACTCACTATCAAAGTAATGGTGCTCAGTGGGGGAAGCACACCTCTGAGAAGCAGGTAATGTGATCTACCCTTCTTTTACCACCAGGACCACGAAAATATGTCATTAAGTCAGTGCAACAAATAAAACCAGAATTGGTGGTATATTAAATACCAATCTGATGACAAATGACAAACACCAGAATTCTGTAAATCAGACTTATTTCAAACTGATCTCACTGGAGGCCTTGTTTGCTATCCCTAAATATCTTTTTGGCATAGGAGTGCACAGAGTAAGGACACCCACATGCTCATTATCCGTGCACATTTGCAGGCTGTAGTTCGAGTAAACATTAGATTAAAAAAACCCAGAAAGTTCCTTGAACTTTGAAATAAAGAATAAAGCTTTGACTTCTATTATAATTAAAAACTTTGAGCATGGCCTTCAGTTCAAGTCCTGTGCTCCCCACTGGTGTTCCCTGACACAAGGGTTGAAACCAGTACCATAAATGGGAAAACCATCAGTTCTGTAAGGAACACATCTGGCAGGATTGTGCAGTCCTGACAAACTGTCATGACTTCAGTAGGATACTTCATTATTCTTCATGTCGTCTACAGAAACTGGTCTTGCCAGCTGAAACCTACTGATATCTACACACTTCATTTTTGTCTGAAAATATCTGTAGCCAAACAAACCAGATGTTCAGCTTGTAGTGAGACAACAGTATGAGGATGAACATATGGCATTTCAATCTTACATCCTAGCAAAAATCCACTCTATTACCTAGTTTGCAGTATGCACACTTCATTAAGTCAGACAGCCTTTAAACATTAAAACCTTCACACCCCTGCAAGGCTATGACAGCTTTTCTTTTAGAAAACTTACCTGCAAGAGTATTTCTTTGAAAAAACCCTCATACTAAGGAATTTGGTTCATTGAGGAATTCATATTCTACAGATCAAAACAAATTTACTTTGATCTTCTTGCTTTGCATTAAGAGAATGTTATCTGTTCTTTTTTATTTGGCAAAGGAAAATGAAATGTTATTGCATATACTTAATCCTTCATCTGGATTCTTGCCTTCTGATATTTAGATAAACAACTAATACACCAGAAATATTTAATGTTTTACAAGGAGCTTCTGTTCACATTTGGTAAAACTTCTTTTGCTAAACTATGTGCAGAGGGATCCTTGTGTAAGAGGAACCAGTTCAGCTTCCACACGAGCAGCTGTTAATGTAGGCACACATTCAAACACGCAGTTGTCTGAAATAGCAGAGCTGGAGACATTGAAAGCCAAGAAGGGCCAGCTCAGGTTGCAGGGCTGCATGGCTACCCCTGTGGGATGGTGTCATCACAAGCCAGTGAAATCCTTCTCCTGCTAGGAAGCTATTACTGGTCACTCCTCACACTGCTTACAAGGGCTGGGATTGGCCTTTAAGCAGTGATTCATGAAGGTATCACACTGCTCTGCCTGCCGTGCTGCTCTTGGCTCACTGCAGTCACTTCCCTCCTAGTTTCTGCAAGCCATGCATTGCACACAACAAATTCTGTTCCCAAGGTCTCTCTCCCCATTTTTTCCTTATCCAGAAGGTAGTTTAAAATCACAAATGGAAAGAATGTATCACTTGAAGCCATGGTTATGACTTGTTCACACTTTGACTTCACAAGATATTCTAATTTGTTGCTTTTTAGTTACAGCAATTTCCAGTAGATTCCCCATTCCCTCGGCATTAATGAAGAGCAACAGTTTTGTCTCATCCCAGTCGTTAGGAAATACAAGTTGCTCAATGTTTAGTTACAAGAGTGAATTACAAACTACAAATGCCTACAGCAGAGACACATTTTTCAGGGTTCTGCACAGGCAGACTGCTCAGCTGCAACCCCAGAGCGCTCACCCGGCTTTGCGTAAGAGCACAGACACACCAGATCACTGTCAGTCGGGGACTTGTAGTGTTCATCTCAGATTTCTCTGGCACCATGACCCTGGGAACACTTCACTTCCCAGCAATAAATAGCAAAGAACTACCAATTAGTTGCATTTGTTCCCTAATACTGTATGTTTTAAAAGCGTTCTCTCCTTGAAGCATTTGCCAAGAGCTGTACAAAAATGCCAGGCAACACAAAATTCAGCTGAACTACTTAAATATGATTAAGATAACAGGCACATCCTAATACCCTGCAAGTGCATGTCCAGGATTATCTCTGTTGTCACCAGAAATTAATTTAATAATATGAATACAGATTCAGGAGTCATGATTCAACAGTATTTCACCACTTAGAGTTCACAGAGAACTGCCGGTTATGAAACTGTGCAATGACATTTGAATTCTAGAAAGCTGTAACACCACAGATGAAAAGTGCAGGAACAACTGGCAACGTTTTTTGTAACCCTTTGGATCACTGAGGAAATTTTACAAAGTGTATTGCAACTAACCAATCTACAATGATTAATGCTGAAATGTGAAAAAAGAACAATGAATGAAAGAAAAGCATTCTGACCTAATTCTCACATAATTGAAGACTTATTTTAACCACCAAATCCAATATGAATTTAATAAAGCCCTGACTTCAGAAACAACTCCAGAAACCAGTTACTTTGTGTGTCAGCTGAGGAAGCTATCGGTTCTGTTAAACGTCAGCTTGGGGTAACATTTCAATATATGCTAGACTTTTGAAAATCCTGAATATTACATCAGTCAATATTACCTTTTTTTGAGTTTTCAGGGAAGTCATCACTTGCAATTTGTACTTCTGAATAAATTACTTTATTTGCATTTCTCTAAGTAATTATGACCAAATATATTTTGACTAGAAAAAGAACTACCTAGCTAACTAGCCAGAACTGACGATTTTTACTTATTTAAGTTAATAAAAACAGCCTTAGATATTCATTGACTCATGGTAAAATCAAACGCCCAATCAGCTGCAGACCCAGAAACTACCGAGATCTTATGTTTCAATATTTCAAAGTGAAACCATGGTCTTTACCCACAGACGTTTTCATGAAGAAAAGCCTCACAGTGCCAGATCACATCCAGTAATTAACTACCTGTTGTACTGTGGCAGCCAGAAACAGTATCTACTCATGACAGTCAGCCAACAGAATGTGCCCTTCTACAAAGCAAATTACCAATATGAGTGAAAACAGAGCCCTTGAAGATCAGAGATCTGGTAGTGAACAAGTTCCTGCGAGGTAAGACACGTGTGATCTTGCCAGGGGATAAATGTGAGCACCAGGACAGCCCACTGCACAGGAGCCTGTGTCTATCCTTTTTACAGTTCACCTTGCTCTAGCTTGTCCACCAAGTTGTTTCATGTGACTGGAAACAGAAATCTCTTCATAGCTGTTTGTTTTCCCTCTCAATTCCGTATTCCATTTGAGCTCATTAGTCTAACGACAGCTTGAGACAACAATCTGTTTTGGATTTGAAGAGTGACTAATCTTGAATCTGTATTAACATCATGAAATTAATTTCCAGTGACAGCAGGGATAATTCTGTACCTGCACTCGCAGGATAGAATGATGTACCTGTTATCTTAATCATATTTAAGCACTTCAGCTGAATTTTGTGTTGCCTGGCACAAAAGTGAGTACCTGGATCAAGGTACCAAGATACCACTGCAATAATAAATAAAAGAAATCTTATTTACCTACAGACAATCCAAGTCTTTATATTGAAATAGTAGAACCCTCCATGACAAGTAAGCTAAAGTTACAGAGGTAAATTCATTCCTTAGAAGCAGCCTTTGAAAAGGAAGACATTAGTGTTTGCAGATATATTGAAAGGCACAGCAGACCTTTCACAGTTACAGAGGCATATACAGAACAAACTCCACTTTTATCAGACATTTATCGTGTCCTTATTTAAAGGAGCAGCACTCATTACACAGTGAGGTTCAAACAGTGCTTTGGATTTCTTTCTGGTTTAAAACATGAAATATCTTAATTTCAAACACAATTTTTCAAACCTTTTCCATGTGTAGTTCCCGCCTGTCTGCTTATGCATGCAGTGAAATAGGAAAGGCTACTTAAGGCTCAAGCTTTGTTTTCTTCATTATGTTTTGTTCCTCCTCATAGGTAATCTTAAATTTTGAGAAGCCTCCAGACCACATGGTCAATACCTGAAGTCTCAGAGAAGAGAGACAGCCAGACAGCAATTTTAATTCAGCAACAATATTGAAAACAAAACAGGCAAATCTAAAGAACCTGTGCTCTAGAATCTCATAGCAGCTGCATGGTTGCCATTTCTTGTGTAGGGAAGTTCCCCACTGCTGAAATATTCATTATCAATGCACAACAAACTTAGTAAAATGGGGTAGTGTCATTACTGCTGCACTAATGCAATAATAAACCAAAACATATTTACTACATATATTTATTTGTGGCATTCACCCACACTGAGAATACAATTACAAATTATGCAGATAATACATAGTGAAAGATAATGTCATTAATCAAGATGCATGGTATTATTAACAGAAATGTACTTATTTAGACAAGTAAGTGTAATTTAGGTATCTGATGAGTTTATATTTATCTTTATGAACAATGGCACCATAAGGGAAATACTCAAAAGAGGAATATGCTCTCATTTTTTGGTTTCTTTAGGATGTTTTTTTTCTGCAGCATTGTGCTGTTAAAAAAGTATTGTGTCATTAAAGTCTAACTTAAGAATTGAGATCAAGATTTATTCAGATGCAATTTAGAATGGGGCCCAGCTCCAGCGAAACCCTTATCACCCACCAAAACAAAGACAACAACCCCCTTCATTCAAACCAATCAACAAGAAATAAAAATATACACGGTACCAGAACAGAACCATGTAGGTTACATTTAAATGTACAATAAATGTTTTATGTTATTTAGCAACAACTGAGGAGTGGCTAACTAAAAAAAAAAAAAATAGATTCCTTAGGCTCACAGAATTCATTTTGTTTGGGATTTGCAAGGCAATGGCAAAAGAGAATTAGATGTCTAATCAGCATGGGGAAGAGAGAATCCACTTTCTTTGAAAATCTCCCACTTACTATGCAATACCTTTCCTAAAGAAGTATCTAATGGATTTGTATCCCTAGGTTATTTACAACCAAGGATTTCACAGCAAAATGGGAAGCAGAATAGGAATAGAAATACAGAATGGATCAAGATTTAATTTCATACAATGTTCCTAAATATTAGTATTTTAAACACCTTTATTCTGCATACTCAGAAAATAATTCATAGGCCTGTAGGTTCTGTCTGAAAGCAAGTGAAATGGAAAACAATTCTAGAAAGGAATTCTATTCAATCAAGTTCTCTCCACAAGCATGAAAACACAATTACATGGTACAGTCTGACCCTTATGGGAGGACAAAAAAGTTATCCTTCATGATATATTTCACAATGACCTTACAGAATTATTATATACATGGCAGAACACCTAAATCACTTTTTAATTACCCCTACAAAGAAAGTTTGCTTAGCAACATTTCAACAAAAATTCAAAATTTTCAGCTCAAGTCTTCTTCTAAAGCACAACAAACAGTTTTGTTCTATAAATTTTACTTCAGGCAGGTATTAACAACATTAAATTCATGTGGGGAAGACACACCACATTAACCTAATAAATAAAGGAGTGATCTGTACAACAGAGACATAGTAGAACTTGAACTATTTCTCATTATTTTTATAAACTAGCAGATAGGAAACTATGGAGAAGCATTAAAAGAACTATGGAGTTGCAGCTTATCACCATCTATATATCAGAAAGCGTTATTACATTATTAAGATTTCTTGAGGGGGACTTCTAAGAATATTTTTCTTTCAACTGAAGCACTTACAAAAAAATCCAACAATAGATTTACCTCTCTTCATAGAAAAAATAAACCAAATGTGGTTCTGTACTAGGATATATTTTTCATATGCAGGAACTTAATATTCATAATGAAAGGCCTTTTCTAATCACAATATTTTATCAGAGAGGACTATCTTCACATCTTGCTTGTGAGTCACGGTAAGTCAGAGGTATCTTAGGAATGCTTTAGAAATCGGTGTTTTACTCGAAATTAATTAATCCCTCCTCCAAAGGGGTTAATAGTAGGTACAAAAGGCAAACATATACAGCTGCCACTGTCTGCACCAAGCAAATCATTCCAAGCTCAAAATAAGATTAGATTAGAACAGGGAAAAGGACTTGTGTACTTCTTTGCATTTGCTTCAGTGCACCAGCTCAGGCTGGTTTTCTACAAAAGGAAGCACCCCACTAACATAATATGCAATTCCAAGGGACAGGAGAGCGATGACAATGATGAGAAGCAGCACCCTCCAGAAGCCCAGGTCCTCCACAAACTCCTGCCACGTCGTGCGGAAACTGGAAAGAACTCCTTCACCTTGCTGCAGGTTTGGATTAAGAAGGGAATGGCTTTCCATTGCACTACAAAGGATTAAAGTTAAAAATATATCAGAGTAAAAGAATGCATCTGTAAGTATGACAGTGATCCCACTAAGGGCACCTGAAACATTCTAGATTAAAAATCAAACCCCCCTACTGATTTATAGCATTGCTTCTGCTAAATCAAGACAAATTAGATCAGGAAAACATTCTAATTCTAAACTTATTTTAGCTGAAAGGACATTTTATTAACCTTTGCAAAGAGAATTATACTTGCGTATGTATAACTGCACTGAATTTTCAGGCCTGCTAGCCAGAAGCCTTCAAAGGTCAGTCCCCATAATTCCTACTAAATACAGCTTAGTAATATATAATGAAGCATAAGTTAAGACCTCAAGGGGCACCCATTATTTGTTGATAAAACAAATCATGACTAAAAATCAACTCTGATTAATAAAATAGAAGCTTTAACCAATATTGAGATGCTGAGTTCTGCAGTGACCTTTACTACTCTCCTGGATATCTTTGTTACATGCCCCTTCTGAAAAAGCATTTAAAAATCACAGAAAACAATAACTTTGGATAACAAGAAGCTCAGAAACTTTCGGAACAAGTTAGCATTGCTGTGTTTTCTGCCATATGGTGCTCAGTGACTTCTTTGATGTTTTAGCATTCCACTACCAATCTATCAGGCCCCCTTAAATTGTCAGACTATAAATGAGGGAGCAGAATTCTCACTTTTCATGAAAAACAAATAAAAAATCTGAGAGAGGCAGTCTTCTTGACAATGATCACCTTTAGAAAAGACCTAAATTGTCTCAAAATCCTGCACAGCTTGTGTAATTCTCCCAATTTTGCTGGTTTCACAACTGTAACAGGAAACTATCTGTTGCTTATGAAAAATCTCATGAAGAATAGCAAAGCTTTTGCATAGCCTGACTTCACTTAAAATTGTGGCCATCTCCACAGTCTTACTACTTATTACTTGAGTGAAATTACATACATGGGTGTTTACAGGATCAGGCCCTGACAAACACAGAAAGGAAATGGTGGAATCAATCACATATTCAATGATGTCAATAGCAGAATGTAAGCAAAAAAAAAAATCTTTTCCTCCCTTTTAATTGCTTTCCATTACCATATTCCTAGATATTTCTTACAAGACTAATAATAAAAATTTTTAAAAATCAAGGAAAAGTAATTTCCAAGTCAAAACTAATTGTAGAAATGCTGCTGTTCTTCATGGCAGAAATAAATTGAAAAATGATGGTTATCAGAAAAAAGTCTCACTCATTCACAAAGCTCTCTTCTAAGATTACACCATGGGAAAACTTCACACTATTCATATGGTATTTTTTCTCAGGAAGTGTAACCACTGAAGAACAATTAGCCTGAACTCCCACAGCTTGCTCAAGTATTGCAGCATCATGTGCACAAGATTTCAGGAATTGCCTATTAAACAGCCTGTATTTTTGTTTTTTAAATATTTACCATGCTGTAAAGCTATTTTAGCTTACCCATAGGTGCAGGATTTAGTAATCTTCCTTGCTTATTATGATTTCCCAAGCAAAACAAAGGGTTTAGTAAAAGACAGCCCTTTGTGCAGAACAGAATTGCTTACTCTTAAGTACTAACTAGTTAATACATAACCACAGAGAGGTTAAATAAAGGTGCAATGCAATTTAAGTGGAAAGGTCACATGCTTGCTCATTAAAAAGGGTACACAGAAAACATTTTTACTATTTTCTATTATGACCCAATTAAAACAAATGTTATTCAAGATATTTTTTCTTATTACAAATTAGAGCTGCATAAAAACTGGTAATGCAGCAACATGTCAAAGAAAAGAGTTTGTGCCACACAGCCCAGACAGATGTTCTGTGTCCAGCAGCAGGTGGGAGTTCACATTTAGACATGCTTGTGGCACAGCCACAGGTCCTACTGGGCTGTGCAGAAGGACAGATGTCTGTGTGAGAGAGGGACAGAGGGAGCTCTGCCTCCTGGCAGCAGGGCAAAGCAAGCAAAACCAAATTTGACTTGGGAACAGAGCTCTGGCCTCTGCTTCCCGAGCAAAAGCAACTGCCTGTAACAAGGAGCAGAAAACTGAAGCCAGAGACTGTTTTTAGAAAGAAGGTTATTTCTCCATAGGTTCATACATAATGTAAGAGTTCAGAGGGTAGAGGACAGAAGACATTAATCTAAGTGTCCCTAAAATGTGAAAATTATACAAAGAGGGATAAGTAAAACTGTGGAGGTCTGAAAAGCCAACTGGTTAAAAGATATTATTTATTTACAAAGCAAACAGCACACAAGCTCATTTGCTTTGGCTCCTGTAGACATCTGTCATTTGTTACTTTAAAAATAATGTATTTCAGACATTTTAAACACGTTCCCAAACAAGCTGGGTAGTGCACTGTTTATGTCTCTGTGCCTGTCCCCAAGGAGAGCTGCTGACTTCCTGGCCAAAGCAAACAATATAACATTTATGAAGGTCAAATAACAGAAAGGAAGCTATGTTTGTTAAAGGGACACCATCAAATCAAAAACCAAAATTTAAATGGGGCTGGCTGAGCTGTTCATCCATATGTTTAAACAAAATCAGCCTAAGTGCATTTCGGTGTGTCAAGAAATTTTCAGTAAAAGTTAGTGAAGTCTGAAAGGTAATATGCACTAATTCTTACAATGTACAACCATGTAATTTTGAAAATAAAATTAATTTTCTGTTTCAGGGCTTAGAACAGCCTCTCTGACTGTAAGGTCACCTGATGTATAAGAAAGAACTTCATGGGAGTACTGAGTATTATTTCTGCAGTTTTGTTGGTTTCACCTTTTCTGTTTACTCAGCTTAGATCTGACTCCATCTATACAGCTTCTTTTCTGTTTACAGTACAGCCTGACTACATTTTCACATAAACCAAGCAACAGTTATATGACAAATCTCCCTGTCTTTTGTGATATAATGTTCCAGTAGTCATACTTCATGGTCATCATTAGACAATATAAAAAAATCCAGTTTTTTTGAATAGGGGTAAGCAGCATAGTACGACATACCAGAGAGCAGAAGTCACCATTGTTTTATACAACAGGACTGACTGTTTTCTTTATGTAGTGAAAATGTCTTGTTTCGTGCTTTGTAGGACTTCACTGCATTTCTCAGGGTAGCATTAACTCCTGGAACTGACTAATGCACCAAGCCTGTTCTCCTTATATGTTTGGTTTTTGCTCAGAAACTTTTATTTTATAGCATACAACTTTCAGTAATTACAGTTGCATTTTGTGCTACAGAATCACAATTTATTACTATTGATTTCCTCTCCCTTGTAACCCCAGGTTTTTGTCTATGCCATCTCAATTTTCCTCAAGATTGCCTGTATCTCATTTCTTGGTATCACTAACATGCTTCTACTTCTCATGCTTTTGCTTTTTTATTTAAGAAAATTCTAAGTAAGCATAGTCCCAGAATGAGACTTTTAGGAACTCATTATTAACTTCCCTCTAACCCAACAATTTCCCTGAAATGGTCAGCAATTTTCTTGAAATCCTCAGTTCTGCATTAACTATCTCTTTAGCCACCAAAAAATTCTTATTCTCCATCTTTTCCAAGACTACTAACAATAGAAATTTTATATACGACACCATATAAAATCCTTTGTTCAAATTCAAATGGATGAAAAGTCTCCCACCCCTCTTTTTTGCATAGAAAATCATCAAAAGGATGTCAGGTTAGCCTGTGATGCTACCATTTTGCATTTCACACTATTTACCACTTGGCTTTGTGGCAGGTGGTAGAATATTTGTGTTTGGGACTTTGAATGGAAAATCAGTAATAATATTTTAAAAATTTTACCATAAAATTAAAATCTCAATAGAAGTTGCTTTTTTCTTACATTTGATCTGTTTAAAGAGATTTTTCCAAAATTTAACACTCAATTTTGATTTTTGATTTTTCCAGAATTTAACACTCAATTTTGATTTGATAATATCAGGCCAAATTTGATATTATCTGTTTTGAGGAATAAACAATCAAGTCAATCCCAAAAATCTAAAACCATAAACATTATTTCTCCTGGTAGTTATTTTTGTTTGGTAAATACCTTTCACTTTCAGCTGTCTGCATTGTCTCCAGCTTTGAGTGAGCTCCTCTGTTAAATCCTTTCACCTCCTGCTCCTCTAAAGATTCCAGCAGTCTGATCACATCTTTATTCACACCCCTTCGTTTGGCAAGAACAAGTGGTGTTGCACCTTGATGGTTGCTAAAACAAGCCCATAAAAAGACATAAGAAAATTTTAACATAGAAATTTTGTAACAAGTCAACTCAGCATAACATATTACAATTTAGTAAGTCCTGAGAACTATTTTCTGTTTTATCAGATAGTAATAAATTCCAATCTACCCAAGTTACAGCACAATTGGATATAGAAGAAAATAAGTATATTTAAGTTTGAAATTGCACAACTCTTTTCCCCCTCTAATAAAATCAAATTCTTAGGACTCTAATCTAATTGGAATCTGGGTGTTACAGCAAAAAAAACCCAAAAAAACAAAACAAAACCAAAAAAACAAAACAAAACAAAAAAACCAAACCAAAACAAAAAAAAAAAAAAAACCAAACCAAAAAACCCCAGTAGATTTATGGCAATGTTCAAGTTTAAGCTTAATTTCAAGAAAGAATTGTGCAATCTGGCTCCTAATAGTTCCTTTTCCATGAGGGTATTAGGACATGAGGCAGAAATGAAATAAAATACAGATGGTCCCACTGCTGCTATTAAAATAATACTGAATAGGTCCAGAGCTGCCTTTAGACCAAGAATTTCCACCAGAGCTGTTTGAAATGAGGGGAAAAAGTCCCAACCCACGACCCATAAATAATCTGGTCTACCAATAACTAGTTTTGCTGAGTTGAAAACACTAATGAGGGACAGGTGAAAAAGGGACAGATTTAAAAACTCAAAGATTTTGACATTACTCCTGGCTTTTGCACACGTTGTGAATATGCAGAAAGTTCCACAAACAAAGTAATTCAGCACAGGAATGAAACAGCTAGTTATTTTGCAGCTTGAGAGCTTCCATCTGAGCACTGGCATCTGACAGCTGCTGGAAGCCAGAAGGAAAGAATATACAATATTCTGAGTCACAGACTTTGAGGGAGGGCAAAAACACTGAAAGGAAGCATTGTTACCAGAAGAGTATGGGAATGAACTGACACACACATACACTGTATTTTCTTTGTCTTAGATAGTACCACAATAGCAAATGGGGTGGAGAAATTCTTTTAAAGTAGTCAATGTGATTTTTTCTTTGGGGCCAACCACCCACACCTGGCTGTCTGGCCAAACCAGGGCAGCAATGTCATAAATGAGACACAATTAAATACAGCAGCTCACACCAGCAGCAGCTATTTGCATTTGCTTTGCTCGTTGCACAGACTAGCAGAAGCGGCCTCTTACTGTTTTCCTACCTTTTTATTTTGCTTTTTTTAAATTAAGTGGTACCTTTGAAAAGCAGAATTGCACCAAATACAACATTTCAGCAACAGCAGATTTATATGCAAGGCTCTGGTGACAGAAGACTAATGTATTATAAAATAAGTACTGTAAAAAGTGACTTACCAAATATCAATTTTAAGTCCATTAGAAACTAGGAACTGGATGGTATCAACATGGCCACACAGGTGAAGGGCTGTGTTCCCCTGGTAATCAGTGGCTAGCAGGTCAGCACCAAATTTATGCAAGAGTTGACAGATATCTACATTTCCTCTGGCTGCAGCTAGGTGCAGGCCAGTTCGGCCCCGGCTGTCACGGATGTTTGGGTCAAAGCCGCTCTCCAGGAGCCGCTTGGAGTAGTTGAAATCTCCATCAATACAGGCCTGCAGCAGAGGCACGTTGGTCTGGGAGGAATCGTTCACAAAAACGTAGGACATTGCTCTGACTCTCTCAGGAGGAGGTGAGCAACCTGCAAGTAAAAAGGTGAAAAAATGATGGTGAAACCAGGCAAATAAACACTAATTGAAATGTTAATATTCACTAGATTGCTCGGGTCCCAAACAAGAATGCAAACTAACTTATAGGTCAACTCTGAAATCTTCCTGTCATACACATTAACTTTGTGCGCTGCATTCCCGTCTGGTAAAAAAGAGAGTTCACACCAGTGGAAAGAGCAGCTAAGCTTTGTTAGGAGAGGAAACTGGTAAGATCTCTGCCACAGATGCCAGACAGGTGATTAGTTTTCAATCTAATAAGGAATCACATGTAGTAGTATTGATATTAAAGGGCAAAATGGCACAGATTGGGATGGAAAGGAAGAACTTTTCATAAATGAGGAAGCTCTAAACAATTCAGTCCACTGGTACAGTCACACTAACTGCAATTTTTACCAGCTATAAGCAAAGCTCCAATGGATTTTCACCCTCTAATTTTGAACTTCAATGCACAAACTACAGTACAGCTAAAAATGCTTAATAAAACCACTAATTTCTTCATTCTGCAATAAATGTATTTTTCAATAGTCTTTGAGAACATTATTTTTACAGTGTCAGAGGTACACAAGCTACAGAACAAACAAGAACAGCAATACAGAACACAGAAAACTAAATAAATTAGGTGAAATTGCCCCCTGAAAACTGGAAGTGGGTGCAAGGAAGACAATGGTAAAATCAAGCACAGGGCTACTGTGGGTTTGAGTAGACCCTCAACACAGAGAAATACAAATGCAGCTTCTCTGGCTTAATACTAAATAAAGGATTAAGTGCTTTTCTGTATCAGGACATAAAAGAGGAAGATAAATGTTTCACCATGGATTACTTGGTATAGAATATTTGATGAACTATGATTTCAGTTTTGCTGAAGAATATTTTAAGGGCAAGTCAAAACATGATGACACTGTGTGCTTACAGGACACAGAAAAGATTACTTGAAAACAAGGAAAAAGAATGATTTAGCAAGAGAATGGTAGAATGTTCATGAGGCAATTTTAAGAAGCAATGAAAACATCTAGAAGACTGGACAGCTGTCCTCTTTTTGTACTGCCTCAGAGAGGTGGTAAAAAAGAAGAAAAATCATACAAGTAAGTAAAATTCCTCTAGAAGAAATCTCAACAGATACATGACAAAGTTAAAGTGATAGGAGGGAAACTTGATTTTACTAGATAAGCTTGGCATAGAAAGTGAACTGAAATGTCACTTGAAACAGTATTTTTGACTTGCCCAGGGGTTCTATTCTGGGCTCACGGTGTAGCAGTGTTCTGATTAACTATCTGAATCTTTTATTAAAACTGCTATACACAGATTTAAATTTTCTCATCTATATAAGGTATCCTTCCACACCAGTGCACTCATTCAGCCAGGAGAATGGAAACATGGCCAGTAGCCAAAGAATTCAATTAAAACCCTCTCCTTTTATGAGAGTTCATACTGTCTACATTTTATAGCTCTTCCCCCATGTTTTAGATCAAATTCAAGATCAAAGTACCTCCAGAAGTAATTTCAAAATGTCTACACACTGGTCTGAATAACAGCTGTAGCACTGGGGGCTGTTGAGTTTAATAAATCATATTTAAACTTCACTAGGCTGTGTTTCCTATCTGGACAAATTCTGCTACATATATCAACACTTGTCTAGTTTTCCAGTGCAGGAATGCACAACGTCTTTTTCTTTATTGGATGCTGAAGAGAAAGAGATAGAAATAAATTCTATGTCTTGGTATCTGTATAAGGAATGATTCTAAGCAGAGTACATTCCTCCAGGCTGCAAGTATGTTTTTAAGCACGTGACAGTACATCACTGGCTCAAGAACTCTTTTCCACAACCATCTCCAATAGCAAGTGGCCAGTTCACTGATACACCATAAAACTTAGTGTGAGACTGGAGTCATGCAGGGCACTGACAGCCTCCTTATAACCCTATACAAAAAGAAAGGAAAATGTAATTCCTCAAATTTTCAGTGAAGATGTTACAACCCCCTGGATGCTACGAAGCTGTGATTCCCAGCTGAGAGCAATTTCAATTTTTGCCCATTTTCCACCCAAATCACGAATGATATGAGAATTTTTCTTCCACTCTGCTCATCCAGTTTTCACTGAAAAAATAATGGGCCCAGTTTCTCTGTGATGTGATTTTGACCTTTATATTCTGCACTAAATCTTCCCTAAAGCAAGATCATAAATAATTTTAAAACCTCAAATTATCAGCCACAGTAGCAGCATATCAATACCACAAACCCCTACTCACACTTGACAAAAAGTGGTTTGCTTGTAAAATAATGCTTCAGTGTTCAAACCTGCTTAATAAAACAAGACCTAACATAAATCAACGTGAGAATATTATACTGGAAGAAACGTAGGCTGTTTGAGAAACAGCATGGCATGCTCTGTTAAACATAAGCTAATGGCTGTATTTTCATACCAGACGTGTATGTCTGGTAAAGCCTTACAGAGCTCCCCAACTGTGATGAAACATTAGCTAATAATACCTAGGAAAAAAGTCACCTCCTGATCTTCTCAGAAAAGGAAGCACAAATACTAGCAGTTAACAGAAAGTGTAACTGGAAGTCATTCTGATTCAAAATTTATCATCACTAAAATCTAGAACTGATCACTCATGTGTACAAGACTAAAGTTGAACCTTAGTATTTCAGAGTAAGAAAAACAAAGATGAGACAAATCCTTCTTCCCAATACTTGAAGACTGTGGACTAAGCAAATGCATTCACAAAAAAAAAAATCTGGACCATCTGGTTTGATTTATCTTTGTGATTAAAAAGATTTTTTCTACTAACACAATTCTATTTCACATATGGCTAGCTAACCTATGCCAAATACAAGCTGCACACAAAGCTGAACTATGCACCATCTTTAAAATGTCAGTCCCCAAACATGGTCTTGCCTTAAAATTAACCCAACTTAGCAAAATTTCCTGTGTAAGAAAACTCATTAAAAAAATCACAAGTAAAATGAATTAGATATCTTTCATTAAGCAAATGGTGGTTGTACTTCTGCCCACAGTATCAAAAAGCTTATTATTGCAATGATTATCTGATACAACAGACTTAGGAGCAAAATTAACAACTCTGAACCTGCCCATAAGCTGATATCCTACCAGTAAGGACTGATTTCATAAGCACCAATTAGGACAAATGGACTTGCATTAGAAACAAGACACAAATTATTGCAAAATGACCATCCTGAACAACCCAAAAAATTATTACTACTACTTAAATAAATCTAATTTTCAAAAACAGAAGTAAATGACTGCTTCTAAAAATGCATCACTATCTACTGAAAATGTATCTGTTAAATAATATTTTTGTTAAAAAAGGTTTGCTTTTAATAACTTGGTACTTTGACAGAAAATTAGTTTTGTGAAAAAAAGTAAATTCAAAGACATCCTCCCAATCTAGAAGGGTTCCCATTAGAAAGGCATAATGTAAGAATACATTTTCCCGAGATTTATACATTTCTTTAGCCTCAACACAATGTACTTCTTAATTAATAACTTCAGAAATTATGCTGTAAGCCTCTTCAATGACACATGTAGTACAGGATAAGAAAATTTAACCAAGCTGTTTTGTTTTCAAAAGGAATCACTTAAATTAAGTGATTCTGTAGAAATAATTTATTTACTAGGGGTCAGTTGTCTCTCACTATACTGTGTACAATGGTAACTCATTGTCACACACTCATCTGTTGCAGGACACGTTCTCATCTGTAGAAGTCAGAAGTGATCTTGAAAAATTCAAACCACAGAACTAAATGCAAGTTCTGTCACTTCTTAAACTAGTCCTAAAATTTGTGTTAACTGTGCACAGTATATATTTTACTAAATATATGTTGTGGTCTCTGCTTTCTCCTTAAGTCCAACAGCTACCAAATAGCCCCAGGAACAGGAGAGAACAGCTTCACATGAGAAACACCATCACTCAAGGGACCCATCCCTCCACTACAAAAGTATTAATGCACCTGCCAAATTGGGATTAATCACCAGTCACCACTCCATAGGACATACCAGTTCTGCAAAACTACTGTTTTCCCCACCACATTCAGGAAAACTGAACTAACTGCCCCTATTTTAAAACATGTCAGTACCACAGAACAATATCAGATCGCTCCATCCTTGAGACTTCTCACTATTAATACAACCTCTGACATCTAGAACCCAGGCATCAGGAAGATCACCACTAGGGAAACTGCCACCACCAAGAAATGGAAACTTAAACAAATCCAGGAAATAGTAACCTCCTCTGCCAGCAAACACACCATACACGTTACTTGCAAAATTTGCATTTGTCAACTCCCTTGTGGTAAACAGCATCCTCTTTCTGTAATGCACTTTGAGAGCACTTCAGTGACAGCGCCTTGCAGAGCTCTTCCTCATTATTTAATGAAAAACATTCCAGTACTTTGCTTAAAATGCTGAGGGAGAAATTCTTTGCTAAGTTTTAATGCACACGTGTATTTATGTGTAAGTTACTGAGAAGTCATTTAACTGAATAAATATTATGTTTAGTAAAAAATGATGTGATCAACTAATTTCCATTTAGGAAAGAACTCCAGTATGTACATCAAAATACACTTAAGTTCTGTATTTTCTATTAGAAACCTTTATCTTTTCAGTACAACTGGAACAGTTTTATGGCTTCACCAATATGGAACTGCTGCTAAAAGCAGCACCTCAGACTAAGCACAGCGTGATGCCTATTTTACACATGCTATATTTTGCAGATTTTCCCTTTCTAACTTCAGCTATTTTTTCAACAGTTCCTGGATCTGAGGTATCACAGCAGGTTTATAACACCTACATGCCCTCTCATGTCCCTAGTCAGCCACATGGGTAGGTACCAACAGAATAACATTATTTATGCCATTTTTTTCCAATCACTCCCATTCCCTTATGCAGACACGAGACATCCAGATGATGATCTCTTGATGTCAGGACCATCCTGTAAGTAGAAACTCTGGGGCACTGCACATACAAAGGGCTTTACAAGTACAGGCTACAAAGTGCTTTATGAAAAAGCTTTAACAACTATTGCTGCTCTTACGGATCAGCAGATGATGGCTTTGGGAAACAGGGAGCTTTGCTCATTATTGCCCACTATGTCAACACTACAAGATAAAAAATATACAAGGCCTCAAATGCCAATCCAGGGTTGCAGGATGCTTCCCAGATAAAATAGTACAAGCTTTGTGCACTCAGGTACACAAAACAAGGGAAAAATAAGAAAGAGATCATTCACTTAAAATGCCTTTATTAACAAACAGATTCACAAACATTTTATCCTTGCTAAACTTAACTGGTTTAACTGGTAATTAACTGGTAATTTAACTGAATTAACTGGTAATTCAGTTGCATTACATGTTTGAGCACATTTAACTTCTATCAAATATAGAGCTAAGTATTTTTGAACATTGCTCATCTTTCATCTTCTGTACAAGAACTATTTATGAAAAAAGGCAATTTACAGATTTTCTTCAAATAATCTGTAACTAATTCCTCACAATTGGCTCAATTAAACCAGTATATAGCTGCAGTACTTCTCTGACCATTGTGACCAGTTTGAATACATGTATTTTTATATAAAGTTACTGAATCATATTAGTCATAATTATCAACCTCTTCACAAAGCTTTACCTGAACTCCTTTTTTGTTTCTGCTGGGAACATGTAGGGCGTACGCTGGTCAAGAAAATATTAAAGGTTACTACATATTGTTTTGTAATTGGTTTAATAGTCTGGTTAGTAACAGAGTAGCGAGAACTTGTCCCACTCTTAATTAAGTGGTTGTGTTTAAATTTGCTGCAGCCTCGGAGCAGCCTTCTGGAAAAGACACAGAGGGCCGTGTCCGGCTGGCTGCCGAGGCAGGAGCAGCACTGGAGGCTGGACGGACACTGCCACCACGCGGACTGCTGAATTGCTGTCCCACTGGAGGGACAAACACAGAACGCTGCGAGGTGGGAGAGACATTAACAGGTCATCTGATCCGACTCCCCTGCCACGGACAGGGACACCTGAGACACCACTAACCGGGCTGCTCACAGCCCCAGCCAGCTTGGCCTTGAACATTTCCAGGGATGGGGCATCCACGGCTCCTCTGGGCAACTTGTTCCAGTTGTTCTTCACCCTCACAGGAAAGAATTTCATCCTTATATCCAATCTAAACCTTCCCTCTGTCAGTTTAAAGCCACTCCCAGTTGTCTGTCATTTCATGTCCTAGTAAAAAGCCCTTCTCCACCTTTCTTGTAGGTTCCCTTTAAGTACTGGCATGGCGTGTAAGCCTTGACTCACACAGATCACTTTTTCTACATTTGTGGTGTTTTCTATTATCCTGGGAAGGAAATTATGAGAGGCCTGAAAATAAGATCTTATAAAACTTTATTAAAAGGATTCTGAAATCCTAACTGCTACTTCTTTGCATTCTCAGCGTTCTCATTTAATCTTTGATTGTCTATTAGTGAAATGAGGACTTAGGTATGTTGCTTGAGTTCTGAAACCAAAGGTATTTAATTTTAAAAAGTATGTATTTATGCTTGTTTCTTTAAAAAGACCCAAAACTAAATCCAAAACACCCTCACATAAAAAACCTAGTCCTTATCTAGACAAACAGTAAGTCTGAGATGACATATTAACTATCATAGAGAAAAACTTTCTGTGTCCAGGAGGAATCATCAGAACTTAATAAAAGCAATAAAGCAAACTAGGAACCTGTGACCAGATGACTTGTTATATAGTTCATATTTTCCTACTTTTTCCCCTTATATATAATAGCTTATATATCCTTAGTCATGCATAACCTTGATGACATGGCCTTAGTGTGCAACATCAAATCTGGTTTAGTGGCTAGGGAACAGAAACAAGTCACTTTTAAAAGCAGATGTCTACTAAATTTGTGAGTCGTTTATATAGAACTGTATGCTTGACTTCACCTTTGAGAATATATCTTGCTCTGCTTGTTCATTGAAGTTCATTATTTTATACCAACGATGTATTTATATCAATGTACCAATGATATGACAACTAAGACTGTCAAACATGCAACTCTTACTACAAGTGCTGGATACACATATTTCTGTTCAGAATTTTCATGTTCACACAGTAAATCACTGAACCAGTTTGTCAAAGACAAATAGTAAATTGATAAATTTACTCTTTCAAATATTTTAAATATCTATCAATGCAGCATGACTTAAAAAACTTAACAATATCACAGTGGATTTATGTGACAAGATAAAATGGTAACACTATTAAGGTTGTATGTCTAACTACTACATACATAGTGATACTACCTTTGCATAAATAGTTGCTTCACCATGCTTAGACTCAAAAAAAATCTCCATGTAGGCAAACATGTAGTAGTACTAGTGACTGCCCAACTTCAGTCTAAAGGGACTGAAGGGAGTAAATCAGCAGCCTAAGCATTCCCAGAACAACAGGCAGGTCTGAGGAGAATCAGAGAGGTCAACCTCAAGCTCCTGATCTGCACAGGAACTGGAATTGACCAGAAATGCAATGAAAGATGATTGAAAAGAATCTGAGAGTGAGGTAGCTCAACTGATGTTTACCAATTGCATCAATTTATCCTGCTGTGCCTGAAAACAAAAAATATTACACGTACAGGGGGAACTTCAACCTTTAGATAACTTACAGTAACTCATCTGTAAAAGACTCAATCAATATTCAGCATGAAACCCAGTGTTTAGTCAATGAACAGCAATACCAAGTTTCTTTAAAGAGGTTTGACAAGCTCTATTTGAGGAAGGATGAAGAGAAACTGTGAAAAAAAAGTCCATGTCAATTATGACTTCTGTGAATAAAGAGCCAACATAAAGCAGACACAGCAGATCACAGCAAAGGTCCTTTCAGGCCTAGTATAATTTTCGAAATGGTGGCAAAAAGCAGAGGCCAGAAAGAACATAGAAGAGGGCAAGCATATATAATATTGCTTTTTCTATTCAAAATGATGGGGTTTTTAAGTATTTGGCTCCACCTCCACCTCTGAATCTGCTCTTTCTCCTCTTCAACACAAATACTTCTAATACCCACAACATACTCTGGTAAGTTCTCCAACTCAGGTCTTAGGAGGAACATCTTTTGGTCTTGCTGAATCAGGGGCTTGGCATCTTCCCTTGTGGACCCCCAGCTCTGCTGCAGGAAGAACAGACTGCTCACCTCTGCCTGTTCTTTTCCTGCCAGTCATGATTCTACAGACCTTCATCATAGCCTCGTCAGGCATCCCTTTCCAGGATGAATTTTGAAGTCCAGCTTTCTTGGTCATTCCTCATTTGGAAGGGGGTCCGTGTCTGTGACCATTCTTGTTTTGATTCTCTGAATCTCACTCATTTTTACTCTGTTTTGTGAGCAGGCAGACAGAGCAGGGGTGACTCAATCAAGATGTGTGGGGTGAACCATGGATTAACAAGTGTCACGACAAAATTCTTTGCTTTGTTTTTTACTTGTTTCTTCAGTAAAGAGTTCTTCAGTTTCTTCAGTAAAGAGTTCTTCAGTTTCTTCTTTTACTTCTTTCTTCACTGTTTTTCTTCCACTTTTCCACTGCTGCTTAATGCTGTTGTTACATTTTCATGGAACCATTCATCAAAACTCTAAGATACAGCTCATTACTGAGAAGCAACGGGAAGTTAGGATTCTCTTTATGCTATCTGAATCCCTCTACTTACACTGAACTCATGTGCCAGTGTATTATCCAATTACTCAGTTTTACAGGGCTCTTCTGCAGCTTTTCATAGCTGACCCTATCTTTACAACCCATGGCCTGGCAAACACTATCACCTTGTTGCTCACTTTTTCTAGGCTGTACATGCAAATTCTAACATTTTAGAAGCCAGAACTGAACCATGTAGAACTACAATTATTCCAGTATTACTGATTATAAGTTGACCAAACTGATGTCCTGGATCAGGCTGATCTGGCTCACCCAGCACTCTGCTTTCAAGAGCAGCCACCAGAGATCCTCCATTGGGAGAGCACATGAGCCTGGCTGCTTCCGGCAGTCCATTCTCCACACATCCAGCAGCCACCACAGTACATTGTGGACCTCCCTGAACAGCTCTTTTAGCAGCCCCTCAACAGACCTTTTGTCCATTTTCTAACTCATTCCTGAACCTGCTCACACTGCCACCACAGTGCCCCCTGTCATCCTTCTTCCCTGTATCCATCTGAAACTACCTCCCAACGGCCCCAGCATGCAACTCCCATTCCAGTGCCTCAACACTGGATGAATAACCCTCACTTTACTCACTGCCTTCACTGCATAACCCTGATCATGCCCCAGCAATATCCTCTGTGAACAATCCTGACTTTTCAATCTTTTCTCTTAAGGAATCTGATCCCCTTGTTCCTTTCAGTTGCCCTCCCCTACTCCACTGTGTCCTTCTTCCAGTGCAGAGATTGGAACTACACAAACTACCCCAGATGTAGGTGCACCAGCTGCAGCAGCAAAATGATGCCCTCTGTCTTCTTCTTACAATCTCTTTGAGAACAGTCACCATTTTCCTGGCTCTCTGGCTGCCACTACACTGAGCTTAAGTTTCCAGGGAACATTCACTGGTAACTCCAAGCACTTTCTCTTGATTGGTGACTGCCAGTCTTGAGTTCACCACCATATAAGCACAGTTTAGATTATTTTACCCAAGACATCATTTTACTTTGCGTACACTAAAGCTCATGCGCAACCTTTCTGCCCCCTTCCTTTTTCTGGCAATTTCTTTTAGCCTTTTTTATAAGTTTTCAACCCAACCACTTCTGCATGTAAGAAATGTCTTTGATGCTACACGCATTCACTCTCCTCAAAAGCCTCTAGTATGGTACTTTGTTTTAATGCTTCCTGAAGACCCACATCACCTATATCTACAACCCTACTCAGTAGCCCTGAGTAAAAGCTGATGAGTCTTGGATGTAGCAAAACTCTGAAGATGTACCCATTCTCAGAGAGAACCAGCCCCTAAGGTACTAACATGTAGCACGGACAGGCATTTTCTTCTGTGGATTAAAAACTCTGAGGTGAAGAAGACACACAAGCATTTTACACCATCCATGGGAAGCCCATACACTCCAAGCCATTCCTGAAATGTCCTGCTGTCCTTCTTCTGTCACCATCCACTACTGCTGGTCACTCAGCAGACACTCTAACACACTCTAAGAGGTCTTGAGCATGCTGAAGAATATCATAATGAGCAGTACAGGATTTATGCCTTTGAGTTTATATTATAAAATTCAGCTGATGTAGCTGCATTACTTGGATGTCAGAAATTTGCTGACACACAAAATTGGTGTTTAAGCAGCTCTGTTCCACAACCAATTGAAATTTCATTGAAAAAGTGAAAGAAAAAATGCCACTAGGAAAAGTGGTGCTGATAGATGAATGATAACCAGAATCTAAGTCCTGTAAGTACAGACAAGGCTGCAGTGGAGGACTGCACAAGATAAAACCTTTTTTTACCACATATTTATTAATTATCATCTTTAAATAGCAAAGCAAACCACAATAAAACTGACCATTTCAGTATCTGTGCTCTTCCAAACACAATAAACACTCACAATGGAAATTTGGTGGAACAAACCCATGCACTCAGGACAGGCTGGCTGCCTACTCTAACAGCATCCTATGGATGGTCTCTCCAGAAAGCTCAGTGCTTCAGGGATCCTGGGTTTCACATAACATGTATAAACCAATGCCCTCTAAAACATCTTATGTGCTTATTAACTGATCTATCTGGAAGTGAAACATCCTCAATTGAGATCATGTGGGGAGATATTAACTGACAGACTGACCAAAAGGAAAGAGTGACAGCCCTCAAAATTCCAGCATACCCAAATCCCTAGAAGAGCTTCTAGTAGTAGTTCACTCCTTGGACAACCAAGTACCTCAGGTCCTGAGCTGCAGATGAGGACTTCAAGGCCACATGTGCTCAAACATTAAGTTCAAAAGAACGTAAGGTGAGATAACACAATTAACTTAAAGCATTGCTTCAAATCCCTTACTCTTGCTGATGAGACAACTTTAAGTGAAGGACACCAAAACCTGAAGAGAGGAAATCTCTGTGTCACTGATTACAGATCAGAAGTGAATTTCAGAGTCTCCTTTTGCAGAGGCAAACTGACACTGCTCTGGTAAGAAGACAGCAGATGCACGTTCTACACTTCAACCTTCACCTCATCTCAGCTTACTTGTCACACCTTTTCTTCGACACAAAAAAGCCAGCAATTAGCCATTGTCATTTCCTGTCACCAGACTGCAAACATTACTATAAATATTTTTCTTCTAAAAAACAATTTAACAAGTTTTTGCTAATAACCTACTTCACAAACAAACAAAAAAGAAAAACTGATCTGTAGTCCACAGGTAACACTAAACTTAGGCCTCTGCTGCAGCAAACAAAACCATTATTTTTACAAACCAGTCATATTCCATCTAATAATTGTTCCGTTTTTACTCTTCCTTGACCTTTTGGAAGGCTGGTCCTAAATATCAGTGCTCTCTGATGGTTAGAAATTTTCATATATTATTAATCTTAAAATATATGTTAAATTATTCATGTATTAACATGATCATTTAGTTCCATTTATTTCCCTCATGGTGTTTACCTTGCTGGTTAAACAGAAAGCAAAATTACAATTATTCTGCAAAATTTAAAATAGCCAAATGCCTCTTCCAACAGACTCTTAATTTCCCTACTTGACCTCAGCATATCTTCCTGTTTCTGTTCCAGTTTTTTTGCTGGGAATGATTAACATTACACAAAGAATTCTAGAGTTCTGTTCATGGATAGTAGTAACTCCTTTAACTGGATCACTGTAGCAAGCATTTACTTTTTCTGCAATTCAATATCTTGTAACTACCTAACATTCTTTGGTTTTGTGTTGCTTTCAACTGGTAAGAATTTATTCTACAGATTTTTTCCTTGCAAGGTTACAACTCTAAACCCTCATTCTTTATATTGTTATTAAACTTATTTCATACCCTTGTTCTCAGGATCACCCAATTCTTTCTGTGTAATACTGTAACCCTCTTCCATACTGTCAGTGCCTCCCAACTCCCCATCACTATCAAATTAAGACAGTAAAGTTTTAATTGCTACATCAAGACCTCTATTAAATATTTAGTAAGATTGGTCTTAAGATTGATCTTCAAAGAACTAATTTTATACCCTCTGCTACTCAGATTTGATGGATTTTCGATTCACTATTACTCACCATAGTTTGTTTCTAGTTACTTCCCTATCCTGTCTACAATTCAGGTGTTATCCCTACCTTTTCACCACAATAACAACGTGCAGCGGCTTTAGTGTGGTCTAGAAAATTAAAAAGGGAACTACTCCATTTCCCATAAAAACAGTAACTGCTTCATCAAAAACAGTTATGACAGCAGGTTAAAACACGTATTTCAGTTTCACTTATCTTGTTTACCCCTCGAAAGCACGTTCAAAGCCGCTCACTTACCAATGCCCTGTCAGCGGGGCGGCCCCGTCCCCTCCCCTCCCCTGAAGGCTGCCACTGCTCCCGCTGTTCTCCCACCAAACGGCATCACAGCGCTCCACCTCTCCGGCTCCCAGGTCGGCCTCTGCCCAGGGCCCGTCCCCGGCTCCCTCCCCAGGTCTGGCACAGGCCTGTCGGGGTGACAGCGCCCTCGGTTCCCTGCCTCGCCCTCCCAGGCCTCCCGCTGCCGCCCCGGCCCCGCGGTCCCGGCCCGCTCCCGCCGTACCTGCGCGGGGCTCTCGGGGGGCGCGCGGCGCCGGGCGGAGCGAGCGGCCGGGCGGGCGCGCGCGCCCCTGCTGGGCGGAGGCCGCCGGGCGCTCCGTGCCCGCCCGCCCCCTCACGGCGCCCCGGGCCGCGGTGCGGTGCCGGCCCGCGAGAGGCTGGAAAGCAGGAACAGTGGGGCCGGCAGGACAAGGGCAGTGATCAGCCCTCCGTACTCGGCTCTGGTGACGCCACCCTTCCTGTATTGGGCTCAGTTCTGGGCCCCTCAGTTCAGGAAGGGCATTGAGGAGCTGCAGCGAGTCTAGAGAAGGGCAGCGGAGCTGGGGAAGGCTCTGGAGCCCAAGCCCTGAGCGGAGCAGCTGATGGGGCTGGGGGTGCTCGGCCTGGAGCAAAGGAGGCTCGGCTGTGACCTGAGCGCTCTCTGCTGAGCCCTGAGAGGAGCCTGAGGCCGGGGGGGAGGTCGGGCTCTTCTCCCGGGTAGCAAGTGACAGCACAAAAAGACATCGCCCCAGGCTGTGCCAGGGGTGGTTGGGGTTGGACATTAGGAGGAATTTATTCACAGAAAGGGCGATTAGACGCTGCCCAGGGAGGTGGGAGAGGCTCCAGCCCTGGAGGTGTTTAAAGACTTAAAGACTGGACCATGGTGTGGTTGATGGGGTGGTATTCCGGCAGAGGTTGGTCTCCATCTCAGAGGTCTTTTCCAACCTAACTGATTCTGCGATTTTGACGCTGCTGTGTGTGCTACCTCTATAACACCACAAAAATCAGCAAGCTAAAAATTCCAGCAGAAGTACAGTGCCTCTGTCCCCGCCTCGCCTCAGCACCAAGGTTCTCTGAGTATATGTGAATGGAAGCGGGGGTGAGAGGGGAGAAAGGGTGGGGGATGAAGTTATTTGACTTCACCCAAAAATATCAGTGTAGCTTTTTTTTTGGATGGATGATATCTCAGCAGGTCAGTAAGCGAACCACAACAGTCTGGTCTGCTTGGAAGGATCAGAGGCAATGCATGCCTTTCCCAGACAGTGCCTGGGTGGCAATGGCCTGCTCAACCATCACACTAATTACAGACACTCACAGAAACAATACAAGCTGATATGTAAATACTTTTTCTTGCTAATTGAGTAGCACCTTTTCCTGTTAACCCTCCCCTTTCTGCTCGAACAGTGTCTGGGGAAAGGGAAAACAAAACAAAAAGCATAGTCTCAGCACCCATTCTCACTAGTAACTAGATTTGCAAAAACTCTAAAGAACAGTGCACAGTCACAGAATGACGATGACAGTGGAGGTTTTTGGTTGGTTTGTAGGGTGTGTTTTTTTGGTTTTGGTTTGGTTTTCTGGTTTGGTTTTTTGTTGTTTGTTTGGTTTTTGTTTTTGTGGGTTTTTTTGTTTGTTTTCTTTATAATTCAAGACTTCCATAATGGGTGTATTATTTTCAGACAATTAATTTTGAAAGACAATATCTAAAATAAATTATTAGGGTCCTCTTATACAATACACAGTCATCTTCATTTCGCCTAACTAAAAATCTTTTCCTTGGGATACAAGCCAAATGAACTACATGCATTGGAACAAATAAACAGTTAGAAGGGCGTATGCATTTCAGTAATTATAGGTAGATACAAACAAGCTAGAAAATCTCACATAATACAGTTCAGGTTGATCTCTTTGGGATATATCAGAGAGAATTATTTTTTTCCTGCTGGAATAGGACACAAGAACAGTTGCTTCTGTTCTAAGGCTTATTACAATGTACTGTATGTGGGGATTGAAGAGCATTTCCAAATGTGCCAATATCGATATTGTTTGGCATTATAGTGACCACAAGGACATATATATACAGGCACTTTAACTGCTGAATAGGCCTGAATTAGATTGACTTCTGTTAATCACACATTCTTTAACCATAACAACTGCATAAATGCTACCTTTCAACTCTACTTCTCCTAAAGGGTACCCAGTACTGTCTCAAGCTTCTGAACACCATATCATCTGGCAGGTATAAGCAGGCAAATTATACTATTCCATTGCCTGTACCTGCAGTTTTCTGTTGTATTAGGAAAACTTATGGCACTGATTTTTCTTCTTGATATATGTTTGTACAGTAAATGTCCTGAAAATCTAGTAAAAGTGTTTATCATGAAGCTATGGTAATCATGCTGCAGTAACTAGCATCAAGGCATTAGGAAGCTGGAACCAGGTTTTGCATACATTTTCTCTGTAGAAGTTATTTCATGCCTGTTTCAAGTTTTCTAAAATAACACATAACAGCAGAATTGCCTAGGTGCAGGCGCTTCTACAAAGCCTATTTGCACTATCTGCAAAGTCCACCTATGCTTCTTCATTTTCCTACTAAATCTTACTGCAGCACTAGACTTTGTATTCAGACAAGAATTTTCAGGCTGTTATGCTAAGCTAGTAATACCATGTACTCCTACAGGATCAGAAACAAAATAAAAGTTATGTTTTTCTTCTCATGAATCAGCATGTTTTCAGAGTCTTTCAACAGCATCAGTTAAATTTTTCTCCAACTCAGAGCAAAGATTTATAAGACTCTTGGGGATGCTAATGCCAAAATTATAAAGACCCAACTCAATCAATGCTTTTTCTAATGAGAATGTACAAAAGATAAACTTTTACTACATTTTTCAAGCATCTCAAAAAAAAAGTAGAGAAATATCAGAGGAAACCCTTAAGAACATTGTGATCACAGCATTTAGAAGCTAGCTAAGCATGGTTTTAAGGTTTGATATTAAGTCTCTAAAAACACAGCTTGGTGTATGAAGACATAAACCACTTCAAATTTGCTGTATAAATTACATATACCATTCCATACTATCACTGTTAAATGCAAGAGCATACTGGGACTTGCTTTAACAGCTCTCTTCTAATTATCAGCTTTAATTTTTTCAGCTCAATGAGTTTTGTATCAGCAACCAGACACAGCTGATATGCTCAGTGATTTTCTGTTGCCCTGTCCAAGGCTGTTCTTCTCACAAAAAATATTTTAAACATGTTCAGGTCAGACTAATGGCCTCAAGCCCAGAGTGCCACGGAACTTAGTCCTTGCTAAAGCTTCACCACAGCAAAGCCACTAAACCCCATCCTCCAGTCCGCAGCATGGGTACAAATCTAGTCAGAAGATGTTGTCTTTCTTAATATCATTTGCAAGTTATTTGTGAATGCCACACCTAACCTAGAATCTCATCTCTGGCAGTAACAAGTACAGAGCACTTTGAGAAAGGGGCAAGAGAACCCACCACACAATTTAATCGATTGCTTATTGAAGAGCAGTTAGTGATTGGTTTTATGGTTTCTGAAGGTACAGCAGCATCATGTTTTTTCTGAATTCAGATTGAGTTTTTAGAAATATTTTTTTAGAAATATTTTTCTTCAGCCAATCACACTGTAGTGGAGGTTAATTCACTTTATATTATTCCCTTTCATTCAACAAATGACTTTAAAGAGCAACATCTTTTAGTTATTTAGCTGTTCAGGAACTATCAGCAGTGGAAACAATTCCTGCAAATGAACTCGGAGCTGCATCTTTTATGTGATGGGAATGTCTGTGTATGAATATGTAGCATGTCAGATTTTCTAAATGGGTATGATTCCCAACCAGAGGGAAAAAACAAATGCACAAACAATCCCAGTGTGGAATCTAAGTACAAGTCTGTAAAATTTATCAGCAGCTGCATGCAGATGTACATACCTATCTCCATACACATTCTGTCTTTCTGTAAATTTCAAATGTATCATTTAGAAACACTTGCAATAAGCAAATAAAATGAAGCAAGTTGTTGAGCCATCAAGCTAAAATATTTTTTTATTCAGACATATTTTTACCCTCTTTATCCTCCCAAAAATTTTAAGTTTTCCTCCTTTTCCTACCTGAAGAAGTTCTTGCTAAATTTTTTAGAAGTTTACCTAACCAGAAAAACAGTGGTTGGGCTAAACAACACATGCAAGAACACACTGTATTTACATTTTGGACTCAATTTCTCACTCACTAACCCCTTTTTGTTGGATGCTGTATTTCTTACTTCTTATTTTCATCTATTCGGGCATCTTGATCTCCAGAACAGACTGATGAACGTAAATTGAGAATAAGCTGAAATGCTTTTCTAAGTACTGTAACAAAATATGCTGAGCAAATCAGTATTGAGTTACACCCAGCAGCAACAGTGTAAGAAATGAACTGGCAGAGTGGCCCTTGTCTCATAATCCTCTGTTTTAGTACAAGCTACTATCCACAGCTGATTAGTTACACGGTGGATGCTAATCTTCATAATTAAAAATTTGCTTCCTTTACAAATAAATTTAGAAATAAAGAGATCCAATCTTTCCCAAGATTAAAATTGGTCCTTTCTTCTGCATCAGTTACAGTTTAAAGCTATGAAATAATGTGCTGTTCATTGCTTCACTGCTCACTCTAATCAGCATGGGCCTAGAAGATTACACATGGTCCTTTCTTTTTTCCTCTTCAGACATTTTCAGTTGGCAGACAAAGTCTTTAGATATCACAAGGTTAAATAAAGACATTACTAATGCTGGAAATTATTTTTTAAAATATCAAATATCTAAACATCCTTCCATCCTGAAAAGCCCACACAAAAGATGTAAGTATTTTAGCTACATATCAGACTTAGTTTATTATCACTTCTATTTAAAGTAAAAAAATTTCTCTATGTGAATGTCACAGGTCTCATTTGATCTAACATTGCAGCAGATGGAGCAAGCAAGTGAAGTGGAGAAAAACTGAAAGGCAGAAATGGATACAACAGGGTAGCGCAAAACATACGAAAAGTTACACCCTGTAATATATATCTATATCCTTTATTATACTCAGAAAAAGTCAAGGAGAGAGAATGTAAAACATATGACTAAAGCTGTGATGATAAACCTTCTAACATTCAGAAAATTATTTTAGTAAAACTGAGCAAAGGTGTGCTTTTTAGTCAATTAATTCTGGACTGAAGTTTTGGAATGTGCAAAATACTTTTCCTCAATGGTACTTCTCTCAGCATGGTTGTAAGAGTGATAGAGCAGCAGCCTTGTCTCATATTAATACAAATTCCTGTACCAACACACCTGCTCACCATTTCTTGGCCTTTGGCTGCCTTCATCATCTGTTCTGATACCATTTTCTTCACGCAGCTACTGAACACAAAGGTCTAAAGAGGACAAATCAGAGAACTTTCTGATTTTTTCAAAATTACATACTTGACTCTTCTATTCCTTCTCCAGGAGAAAATTATGGTCCCTAACTACTGAACCATCATTTTCCTGACTCAGTTAATTTTACCCTGTTCTTAACACCTTTATAGTCCAACAAACCAGCTCAGTTCCTTATGGCCCAGCCTCAGCATGACTAACCCTGTAAGATTACATTTTACTCTTATCCTTTCCTGAAAAGATTGAGAAAAAAACTGTTTTGTGTACAAAATGATCCAGTTTCATGTGCCTGAGTCATTGTACTCAAATTGGAGCTCCAGTGTGTCTTCTTTGGAATCTTTTGTATACCCTGGAAAAACAAACAAACAGAAAAACCAAACAAAAACCCTCCAGCCGATGAACAGAGGGAGCAGCTTTAAATCAGAATCAGTCAATTAGGTTCATTTTATACAGTATACAAATAAAACAGCTGAAATCTTTACTAGAACACTTTCTCTGTGGGAGGGAGCAAGTGGGAGGTAGGAAGGGGGAGTCTTTGCAAGCATAAAGCTGGCTAAAGCAGTTACTTTGCTCCCACACAAAACTCTGACAACTCTACCTCCAAAAGGAAAGGAAAAGGGCAAGTAAAGCAGGACATGGAATGCCAGAAAAGGGAGAAAACAGCAGAGTAAAGCGAGATGTTTCACTACTGTAAAGGCTGCCAAGAGAATATGTTTCAGAATAGGTTTGGAGGAGAATTTGGGCAAGTGGAAGATATTTAAAACACACCACCCCCTTTCTCCCCAGACTTTCCAACCTTATGTTTCATGAAGAGGAAGTGAATGTAGATGCAAAGTCAGTGAAGTACTTACAAGAAAAGTAACCTGCCAGAATCTTAACCTGTTGAATTTAAAGCTGACCTCTAATTTGTTTAGTAGGCAATGTTGTGCAGTGGCTAATCTCATCATTGGCAACATGGATGTCAGCTGAGCAGCTTTCTTCTGGATAGTCACAGATAAAATGATCAAACATCAAGCTGTATGTACCACAGAACTGCATTTCTCAAATCTGCATCAGGAACTGCACCAAAAGGACAGAACTAATGCAATTTGCTGTAAAGGCAAGTAGGTCTAGTGATTTGGAGAGAAAAAAAACAAAAGGGCTGTAAGACAAATGTTTAAACTCTTTCTTCTAGAAGGACACAGAATCACACAATAGGTCAGTGCTTGATTCAGAGAATAGTGCTTATAGTTCAGAGTAAGAAATTTGATTTTTAATTTTTTTAAAAGTCATTTGATAAATGGGTCTTTTGGATGATTAGCAGATATGATAATAGTAAGAGATAAAACTAACAAGTAAGAAATATTGTGAACAACAGAACCAGCAGTCTGAATTTTCATCTGGTTGCCTAAACTGAATGACAAACTTTTGCACCTGAGTTTTGCAGAGAAGAACAGCATTTAATCAAATACTTCTTGCCAGCCCTTGAGATATAGCTCATTCTGTTGGGATTTTAAAAAAATATTACCAGAGATAGGAATCTCATTTTCTATTTGGTGGTTCAGTATCTGACCAGGAGATGGGAGACCTGGGTCTCTAGTTCAAACAACTCCACAAAACCATGCTCTGTTTTTGAAGTCACAGCTCGTAGTTTCTTTCTTTAAAAACCTTCTTTAAAAACACTTCTTTCATCTGTTTTGATTGGTTTTTTTAAATACTGTTTTACCTTTGCTTTGTTTACATTTTTTGTAGAAATTGAAGTTCCTGCATCTGCTCGTCTGTTTGTTTAACCCAACTCCTTTTAACTACCTGGAGTGCCTTAAACGAATTTTTAAAAATAGCAGAAAAAGTCAGCAAAAACGTATTTCCTTTCACATAAACATTCAGAAACACACAGAAATAGAAAGCTTGTGGTTTATTTTGGTTTTTAAACAAAGCCTTTGATTTTAGGACAAGTTCACTCTACACTCTTCTTTCCTCATGAATTAATAGTTTCCAAAGCTGTGTGCAGGTGTACAACTCAACAAACCTACAGATCACCTACATGTTCTTATATGACAACAGAGTGCCTACATATTAGGAACATTAGGATACATATATCACCTTGAAAATACAGTGGAGCGATACCTAAATGTGTCCTTTTTGTGAAATATTTTTCCCATGCATAAGCCATAGGTGAGTTAGAATCTCTAATACAAGGGTTTGAAGGAGAAAAAACCCCAAAACACCAACACAAACACACCCCCTATCAACAACAGCTATATCCAGCACTTAGAAAAGTGGCACAAATCAGTGCCAACAAGAACCATTTATAAAAATGTCAATAATTTGTATAAAGGATTAAATTAATGTGGGAAACGTAATCTTTAAGATTACAAAAAGTCCTTTTAGTTTTACCTATGTAGCAAGTTCAGTGAAATTCTACAATCCATCAGCCTTATATTGAGAGAAGGATCCATACAATTTTTCCAAGCCAAGGGAAAAAAGTAATAAAGCATGAAGAAATTCTTCTGTTGAATGGTTGTTTGAATTTTTCAGCTAAATAAAATGGAAGCACAATCCAGAAATATTTCATTATTTACCAGATTAAAAAACACCAAACCAAACGACAGGTGTGATCTTGAAGTTTGTCCTGTACTCATTCTTTACACATTGTAGCAAAATGGAAATAAACTGGGATCAGATTACCCAATCTCTCCACTGATTTTGGTGGTACCAAAGATGTAAATTACAATATAGAACTGACACTTTTTCCTCCTTTTCTCAAACAACTCTGGGTTTCTCTACACACTTGTTGGTAAGGCCCCTAGAGCAGCCACTGCCCTGCTGCAGTGCTGGCATACAAGACCTAGCCTGAAGCCAGCTAGCTGCAGCAGCAACCACCGTGGAGCTGCAGCAGGCTGAGCTCAGTGCAGGAGCAAAGCAAATTGAACACCCAGTTATCCATGTGCCGGGGGCACAGCTGGCCTGAGCCTTTGACTTAAAGCAACCTGGGTAAATCTCCACAACCATAGGGCTGGAGCAGCGCAGGCTCCACGGTACGGACATATCACTGCACTACGCTGGATCTTGCAGCCCAGACAGCCCCATTTCCTATCCCGCCTTGGAGCAGTGCTGCATGGAGAATTATCTCCTCAGACAGTTTGCCATAGCTGAGAATCATGCAGCTCTTTCACTGGACAGCTACTACTGCAGTTTGGGAAACAGAAAGATTTGTAGAGGCCGAGTTCTAATGCAGTAGATTTAAACCAGATAAATTACCAGCATCAAAAACCAGGTTTCTGTGCACCTTTCCTTGCTGCCACCAAAAGACATGGTCTGTTCTTCCTCTTCCACTCCATTCATTCATCTCCTGCTATCAGTACAAGTCACTAAGCAAGCAAAAATAGATTTGTTTGTTTTCTGTTTCTTTGTAGGGAGAAGCAGACCTGAGCACAACTGCAGCAGGGAGCCATTAGACCGGCTCTGCTATACTGCCTAACTGTCCCCTCGGGGCACTCTGACAAACAGGACCTTGGCACCAGGCTCCCCATCCCCAGGGGTAATCCTCACCCACAAGTCAGCATTACCATTTGCTGCACAGCAAACAGAACCAGAGGACTGACTCAGGCCAAAAACCCTCCCTCAAAACCAAATCAAAAATAAAGAGCCAATATTTTTAGACCAGGTTAGCTCACCAGTCCAGTTCACCACTGTTTGCCCACACAATCCCACCAGCATAATGGAGGAGTAGCCCAAGGAACAAGCAAATGAAAGGGGAAGAGTGCTCTGCTGTTTAAGCCAGGCCATTTACTAAAAGAAGTGCTCAAGCTATGGCCTCAGGTATATTAGTGTATAGAAATGAGCACTTCAGATAAAAAGAAATCTACCTCTGCCCAGAGGGACAGCTTGTAACTCAGAAATCAAAGTTCTCGTCTATATTGTTTGTGGGTATATTTTTATTTGTGGTCACTGCATCGTGCAAGTATAAATATTAGGAGGCAAGGAACCACAAAACACCTCTCTATAGATTCTTAAAGGGAGAGGGAATAAATAGCTAGCTACAATAAAGGCATACTACAGTGCTAAAATTTAAAATATGCAACACCACAGAAACCAGTCAATTCCAATTAAAATTTGGCCTCAAAAAAAAAAAAAACAAAAAACAAACAGTCAAGATGCTGAAGCTTGAAGGCTTCATAACTAAGTTACTCAAGGGACTTCTTTCTCTGCTTATAGTAGTTGTCATGCATCTTAGTAGTTTCACTTAAGCTTTTTCCTCACCACTGTCTGATCCCAAGCTTACAGTGCAACTCCTTCATGCTCTAAGTCTCACATAAGGAGGTTCAAGTTCTGCCACTTTTTCCACCACTGGAAAAAGAAAAAAAAACACAGAGACATTTGGTGAAATCTAGGGAAATAGCTCAACTACTTTCGTGTATCAGTTATTGCTGGCTAGCAATGTGCTGTTAGAGAAGAAAAACCATACAGATTCTGGAGTAAAGTTAGGTGACAAGTTAGTTATCTTCCACTCTTCTCTGAGTCTAAGCTTACAGAACAGTCTAAGCTCTACTATTTACAGAACATCTCTACTCCCTGAGACTGTGGACTTCTAGGATAGCCTTCATTCAAAACACAGATAAGCATGATAGATGTTATGGGACACAGCGATGGAAACGTCTAGGACTGCTGCTTTTCTGGAACAGATCACCAGAAAAGGTGTATAAAATGTCGATGTACAGCACAAAAAGCATGACACTCTACAGAGATCACTAGTTTTCTGCTTACTTTAAAAAAAATGTAAGTCTAAAGGCCCAAATCTGTAAACATTTAATTCTAAGCCGATAGCATGATTCAGCAGAACACTTAAACATACCTTTTTAAGCCTGTGAGCATCTAAACGTTTTTTGGCCATGGAATGTGGGTTACCTTTGGACTTGATGTATTTGTGAGGATTATCAAAGTTACATAGAAATGTAATCAACTGAAAAACTTCTCTATTCTCCTATGTATCTGATCATATCACAGTACAAGGCAAAAATAATTCCATCTGGAACTGCACTGCAAGTTACATTTGAGATGTGGTAACTGCCAACTGTGTACTCAGAGATATCTTTCACAGCACAATGAAGAGGGCAAGGGAATAATAAATAAAATAGACACAGACTGTAAAGTTCCTACCTCACTAAGTAAGCCTGAGTTCCTTAGTAAGTCCAGTAGTAACAGGACCATCATTTTAAAACATTCAGAAGAGCACTATCTCTATGCCAATGAAAAGACTGAAAAAAGCTAAATAACTGCAATGCCTAACTTAACTCCAGTTAACAGCAAAGACTGTTCACTGCCCTCAAGTGGCCTGAGCCTATCCCAGTCACAGGCCTGGATCCTGCCTCATCCATATACCCACCCACATGGGAAACAGGGCAGCAGCAGACCAATGAGGATCCAAAAGCCTCTCACATTTTATGATCATAAAGACACTCACAACCCTGATTTACAGCGTGCTTAAAAACACTGTGGTCAAACTTCAGTTACTGGCTGTTAAGAAAAGAAACACATAATGATATAAAGGAAAGTAAGCTAGAGACATTGTTTATAAGTATAACAAGAGAGCTTCCTGTCCTATTGTTAAAAAATCAGCATGTGATCTGTAAATTAAGAACTGTTTCATGTAGGTTTGGCCATCCAATTAAATGCCTACCTAGAATGCACACCCAATATCTCCCATGTGGTAAAGTTGCTATGTGACCTGTAAACTCAAAGGAATATTCATATGTGAAAGTCTTACCCCTACACCATCCTCTCTCTTGCCAGACTTTGTTCCCCACTACCAGACTTTCCAAGATGTAGGGGGAGAGAACTTGAGGGAATTTATCAGACCAGATGGGTCTTTTAACCTTAGCAGGATCATGCAAGCCTTGTTCCAATTTCAGATTCACTCACTGCAGCCAACAACAACAAAAATCCAAGGGAGAGCTAAGTTAAGCACCACGTAAAACTTACCAGAGAGAGCTTCATCATCACAATCTTGAAATAAAAATAGGCTAAAATATTTTATAAATTCTCTCAACAGACCCACTTCACACAATGTAACCTTCAAAAACAAAGAAGATCAGAATCTTCACTTTACATTAGCATGAATATGGAAGTGTTCAACACCTATTAATGTAACTTAACTGTTTTTAAATTTTCCCTTACGTCCCATTTAACTGTTCATTTAAAAGTAAATAAATATAAAAAATAAATATATAAAATTAATATAAAATATATTAAAAATATATAAAATATATATTAAAAAATAAATAAAAGTAAACCACTCCCATATTCCAGCATGTGAATTTGTGATGAGTTTTGTAAGATTCAAAGCAATGTAAAAATGCAATAAAATAGACTGTGTTTACTACTGTCGTGCATTTATTCTCTAATGCAATGTTATTCCAGATCTTTACTACTAAATCCTCAGATGCTGTTGTACTGTGAGCACTGTGTGCTCTGAGTTAACATTACTCATGAGCATCACAAATACGTATTTTTACAGGTTTTGTGTATTTTCCAGGCTGATAGAGTTCTTTTGTTTGTCTAGGAATTATCTATACATCCTGCCCTTTAGTGAAAACACCAGTCTTGTAGGGTTCTCTGTAAAGGCTTCTGACAAGAGCAGACTTGAGCTCTGGTGGACTTTCATTATCAATAATGCATAAGGAGGAAAAACCCTATCTGGCTTGACATTTGGGTTGCTTTTAGTTTGCTGTGGCCTCTCTACATCTTCTCTGAAAGAGGGCAGAAGTAGCACCAATAGAAAATGCAGACAATATTTGCAGGACTAGCTGCACCATGGGATAGTGAGGACAGAAAAATCAGGCAGAGGTGAGCCCACTAACTGTGAGAAATGGATTTGTAAGGAATTCTCAAAACCTGACAGGAAGCTCACACAGTCTTGTACATCTGTATGCAAACACTGAGATAAGGTGTGCTGACTTGGGAAGGTCTTGGAATAGAGATGACATTGTTGAGAGAGAGATTGAACTAGAAACAAGTTTCAACAAGTTTCAAACTATGGCCTTGTAAAAAGACAAGATATTTTAGAAAATTAGAACTGTGAAAGATGCATTGTAGCAGGACCATGTGGGGTAAAAATATAGGTGATTTGTGTTAGAAGTATTAGCAGCATTGTGTGGCAAAAGCTAATAGGCTGAAAAACATTTATAAGGTATTGTAACCGGGAAATAGGTTGGCTTCTGACAGAATGGTGTTGAGTTTTACATCTCTTATGTCTCAGCCTTCATCGAGACTGATAATGGAACACAATCTTTTAAAACACCTCTCAGTTGCCTTGTCTCTGAAAAGCTGGGAATAATCCAACAACTAACCACTGAATCTGACTGGGAGAGTTATCTTATTCTGGCTTAGGTTCTGAAAAATCAAAGCATAAGTTTGAACAGCCATAACCTAAAAGAATGCAGTACAGTTGAAGCATTCCTAAATTCCACAGTGACCATAATCTCCCGAGTTTGCTCAGGAAAGTGGTGTGGCAATTATAGAGAAATCTCTTCAGTCCTGAGAATACTACTGTCATAGCTACTCTGGCAGATCATGCAACCTCATGCTTTGGTCAGAGAGGATGGACTTTCTTTGTCTGAGCATAGGGTGGGAAGGGTCAGGTTTCTCTTCTTCCAAAGCCTGACGACCCCAAAACACTTCAAACTCTGTGTCACAGTGACAGCATTGTAAATTCAGTTCAGAAGGGTTTTCTCCAGCTGTATCAGTGGGTTCAAAGAGCAAAAGAGCAGACATGTTTTTGTGCATGGAAAAAAGTAGACATCAAGCTAAATATAGATTGGAAAGAATTGTTTCCAGTTAAAATTAAAAAAACACACTAGGAAGGTTTTCCTTATCCCTGCTAATATCAGGACTGTTACCAGAGATGGCAGCAGACCATTAAAATCACTTGTCCCAGAGTCAATTCAGACACCAGATATGACGGGAAGAAAGTTTCATAGTCCAAACACAAAAGATAAAAAAGTGACTGTCACCTTTTATTCTATCTGCCACTGTTGTCCTCACAAGTTACTGCAAGAAACTAGCCACAGACTAATGTGTTATCCCTTGGTAGTGCAATACTAAGCATACCAGATGGCATTTCCAAGGAATGGCAAACACAGATCTCAGATTTAGTAGGATTTTGACTTGTTTTATTTCTTGGATCAAAGCACAAACTGGTATATGCTGTCTGAGCACCAGAATATTAGGGAGTGAGGGTTGTAAAATCTATCTCCATCACAAAATAACAGTGAATGTAGTAGCAATTTACAGTGACAAAAGCTAAATAATTCCCAAAAGTCCTATTTCATCTTTAAGACTACAAAAGAAGAAATGGTGTCTGCAGCATTTGAAGTGTCATTGCTTCTTTACAGTATCACATAAACGTTAAAGATATATAAAAGTAACATACAAAGCAATATACAACACCACTGTCTGTCTTGGAAATTACCTTGACCCACTGCAAACTGACAAGTTTATCAAGCACAACTGATTAATCATTTTTAAAGCATATTAGAAAATCCTTTCCTTACTCAAGGCCCCTATACAAGTTTCTTGTCCAAACATGTCTCCTTCTTTCTTCTACCCTCTTACCACCTGCTTCTCTCTTCCCAAATCAGAATTCCTATCTCCCTGCCACCCCCAAGGCTTTTTGCCTTCGGCATCTCCCACTGCACAAGTCTCCTGTTGCAGGGTCCAAGGCTGATTCTGACACGTTCCCCTGGAAGAACGGGTCCCAGCATTGCCTCAGGTGGTGCAAACCCCATGGCAGAGCGAAGTCAGCAAGGGGTCACCTTGTGTTATCCAGTTTGTGGTTCCAATGCACAGATACTGTAAGTTTTGAGGCTGGACTAACACATATCAGCTCAACAGAGTACAGCAAACACGTGCTCAGCTCCCTTATACCTACATCCAGTTGAGAACCACCTTCACCAACTCAGATTGCAAAGGCACAGCAGAAACATGGGTGCACACTTTTCTGTACAGTGAAAGGAAATTTTAGAATCCCATGACAAAGAGCAGCACCCATCAGACAGATGCATGCTTTGTTATTGCTGTTAGGATTAGGAGATGAGGGCAACCAAAGAAGCCTTGCTTGTGCACACATAAACATGCAAATACACAAAATAAGCAGAGCTGTTGCTGCTCCTCCTCCCCTGGCATAAGAAGGGAACTCCAGCTGGAAGTTTCAAACACAAATCAACCAGTTGTGTAAACAATATTTGGTTGCTACTGGTTTCAAATTGTAACTAGCAATTGTTTACTGTGTGTATTGCAACAGCTGTTACAGACATTCCAGAGCCAGCACTAGAACAGCACCAACACTGCAAACACACAGTTCCACAGAAAGCTCCAAGGGACACAAAACAAGTAAAGAAAAGCATGCAGAAAAAAAGATGCATCAGTAGTGCAGTTTTAACAGCAGCTGCCAGCCAAGACATAAGTGAAGACTAGATCATTTCTGACTTCAGTGTTCAGGAACTTTCACCCACACTATGCCAAACCAAAGGCAGTTTAATTATGAATGTGTCTCTATGTATTTTCTAATTCTGTCATATGTGAAGGAAACCTGAACTTGACAGCTAAATGCCATAGAAGCAGAAGTCATGTAACATTAAGAAGTTAATTGTGAACAATTCTAAGGACCCAAAATATCATCTGCAGAACCAGCAATGCTCCCCAGCCCTCTGGTACAATAACCTCCTCAAAGCCCACAGAAAATACTCTTGTATGTCTTCATATAGAGAGGTTTATGCTTTCCTAATTGAAATTATTTTGATTTTTCTCCACTTCTCACAAATGGAAACTTTAAACACAAGTCTAGAAAGCCATTACCGGTAATATTCCTTCTGCAGTATCTGATGTCTGGATATAAAGTCTAATATTGCTGCCATCAGCAAGGTAAACATCCAAAAAGGCTCTCTGGGTTTGGATCTTAAATGTATCCTGTCAGGTAGAAATGCAACACTGTTTTACTGCTTTCCATATTGCTGAAAGCCTTCTGAAGATGTTGATGCTCCATTCCCTATTTATTCAGGTAAAATTAAAAAAAAATGATATTATCATTTATACAGATAAAGTTACTAAAACTACTATTAAAGCTTGCAGATGACAAAAAATAAATATGCAGAACAGCAAATGGGAAGATACTGAAGAATTAAAGGAGAGTCTTTTTGGTGTTAAGTGCCACAGGCTACCTGGTGTCTCAGTGTTTGCAGGCAAGACACAGTCGCTTCCTAGGAAGTAGAGACTCCAAAAAGAGGAGGTGAATACACAACTGAAGGTGAATTTTCAAAGCCACAATCTTGCCAAAAGGGGAAAGTGCCTCCATGTACCAACACCTGGAAAAATGTCTGGTGAGAATAATGAGGCTACAGTATCTGAATAGACCAGCACCACTGCTACAGGAATACTTTGCAGTGCCCAAAGGTCCAAAACGCTGCACAGTGAGAGGGGGTGTAAAAAAGAAACCTGAAAGCATTTAGGTCATGAGAAAACAAGTCTCAAATAAGTGACCTCAGAGAACTGTCTTATGTGCAGACAGAATAAAGCGGTGATTTGCAATCTGGAAAACTAAAGCACAGAAACCAGATCCATTGGCTGTCAGCTGATGATACACAGAGTCAGACTAGAGGCAAAGCTCACATTTCTCACTGTGAGGTAGTGCACAGGAATGGGATATTCTCCACTGGTTTTATATTAAGACTGTATATGTCCCTAAAAGACTTTCCTGAGCTCATATTTAGAAAGTGCCATGCCTTGCTCTGCATGAGAAGTCAGTTACTCATTTCAGAAAGATGGGAACAAGTTTGAGAACACCCTTGGGATTCCCTCTGGATTAGGTGGCACAAACTCATCACTGCAGCTCCTCCTGTTGACTGCCCTGTATCAGAAGGTAGCAGTGGTCCCTCTGGCCTTGGTGTTAATTGAGAAGAGGTACTTCCCTTCATAATCACAGCAGAGGAAAATGCTGGAATTGTACATAACTGCATGCAACCTTAAATTTTAGTTTCTTGTATCCACTTTTGCTAGCCTGGTAGAAAATATGGGAGGGTTCCTGGGAACCCTTACTTTTCAAGTACTCGTGGCATCTTTCTGCAGTCTTCATGGTGTCTGTATATTGGACCATCTCCCAGCTCCTGCAAGGTCAGCAAGAGCAGGGTGGCAGAGCTGACATTTATGCTGTGTGCTCTATCACTCTTCTTTGGGTACCCTGGAGAACATCCTAGGATGCATGACTCCAATTAACTGACTAACTGATTGTTAACTTATTTTTTTCAGTCAGAAAGACTATACAAGTACAAACAACAAGCATTGGCTTGGGGGTTTTTCCCAAAAAGAACTGAAAATTAAGAACCTGTTATAAAAGTTTGTAGAATGATATGTGGGGGAAAAGTTGAGGAAAGCCAAATTAAAGCAATGTTTCTTATTTAAAGAGACTTTTCAAGATTTTCCTAACACCCAGTATTTCACCTATCTGCATACCCACACACCTGTTTGCATGTATTAAGGAATAAAAGAACCCCTTCTCAAGGCATTGAGTCCTTCTAGGGATTTAATCTTTATTCCCAAATCCATTTATTTCTTATCCAGGAAACAGGTCTAGTTTTTCCTTTTAATTAAAGTAAGCACTACTTTGCTTCTGTGAAGATACAAAAGCCCCTCTGTCTCTTACACAGAGGATCATCTGCTGTGCTTTCTCGACTACCTTTACAATTTTCCTCACACGGGAAGAAGCAGACACGTCCTCACAAATACCTGTGGTGCACATATTTTTGTATGAAACATTTCATGTGATAAAAATGTACCTGAAGTGTGGAACAAACATGGGATGCAAACGTAAGATTTAGATAAAGGCCCACCCCTCACTGTTGACTCTCACCGAGGAGCAAGCAGGTCACTGCAGAGCCAGTGTACTGCCTGGGGCTCAGCAGTGCTGGGGGGTTGAAAGGCTCAAGTACCAGAGCCAGTGCTTCTGGGTGTGTGCTGTTCATGCTGAAACCTCCACAGGGAAAGTACACGGAGGACTTGATGCATCTACTTTTCCCAGATCCTCACTGCCACCCCTGCAGCTATTACAACCTGGATACAGAGCACCTCATCCACTGGGGCAGCCCAGGGCTGGGAGCACAGAGGTCACGTTACCATTCTGCCACTCCAAGGGAGTCTCACCTGGCGGCAGCCTACCCTCATTGCCACCTCTCTACTCAGCAATCATGAGGGGAAAAAAGACAAGCATGATTCAAGGTTTCAAGCTACTTCTAAACAGTTTGAGTTCTCCAAGAACACTGTGCAGCATATTAGTAGGCAGATTAATTTGAGGATCTTCAAGAAAGGATGCTAGAGGAAATAAAATCTCAGTTCCAACTAGAATAGTCACATTAAGTAGACTGTTTAACACTTAAACCAGCAGTTTGCTCAGCTGCCTTTTTTTAAAGGCGTTATTTTATCTTATTTGATTCTACTGAACTAGAAGCACAGCTTCACATCACAGCATGGGGGGTGAAGTCACTACTTATCTCCAACTTTTGATTACTGTTATTTTCAAAAGGGCATGTATTAATAGAAAAAGGGAGAATGGATTTAAACTGAGGGTGGTGTTAGATTAGATATTAGGACAAAAATCTTTACTGTGAGGGTGTTGAGATACTGGAACAGCTTGCCCAGAGAAGATGTGCATGCCCCGTTCCTGGAAGTGTTTAAGAACAGGGTGGAGAGAGCTCTCAGCAATCTGGTCTAGCAGAAGGTGCCCCCACTCGTGGCACGGGCATTGGAACTACATGATCTTTAAGGTCCCTTCCAACCCAAACCATTCTATAATTCTGTGATTCCCTTCATAAGGTTATGACACAGCAAATAAAAAATAAGAATTATCTTAAGCTGTTGTGTTTGGGGATTCCCCTCCCCCTCTTCATTTTATCACTTGCTTTTAACCCAGAAGGCAGAACTGTCCATGCCAGAAACTCCCCACATTGTTCAGTGTTACAAATATTTGTGTTTAGCCTCTTATCACTGAAGTATTGTTGAGACCAAAGAAAATTACTGACATAAAACAAAAGGAGGAAACAGTGCAGTCTGTAAGGCAGGAGAAGACAGAGTTAAGTGAAGAAGTACAAATACGGACATGTCCCTAAAATAACACAATAGAATCCAGCATAAGTTTAATACAAATACAATAGAAAAAGCATTTACCAGTGTCAGCAATGATCCATTCAGTAAGTGCACATGGCAATTCTAACAGCTTCCAAAAGGAATGGAAATTTCTTTTAAAATGAATCTGCAGCAAAAGCTCAGATTTTTTCCCAAACAACTATTTTAGTTTTGGAAAGACCACTAAAGTCTTATCTACTCAAAACAGGCACCAACATAAAGAAACCTTGTGTTTTGGCAACAGTAGATGTTCAGTAGAACTATTCATGTTTCTTACACTTTTTGTCCTGAATTTCAGGAAACATACCATGTAATTTGAATTGGACACTTTCTTGTATCCCTTCATATTGTTTGAATATCCCCTTAACAGTGTTCCTATTACCTGTAGTAAATCTCCTGAAACATCTAGAACTGCTGTCTGCTACCCACTAGTCTGTCCCAGTAGCTTGAAGCACAGTTCAATCGTTAATAGAGGAATACAGAATAATACAGAGCTCGTAAGGCATTTTCTTTGGTCTTTGGGTTTCAGTTTTGATGAAAAAAAGAAAAGTTTTCATAAAGAAAGAAAAACAGAAACAAACAATAAACCAAAATAGAAACAAACAGAAAAATCTCAAAAAATATATATGTTATATAGCAAGAAAGATATCTAGATATCTTTTTTATTCCTCCCATTTTTCCTTTAGAGAGCTTAAAGTTAAGTGATTTTGTTTTAACAGAAGTCAACCAACCTGAGTCCTCAGCAAGCTCTTAGTGGATCGGTTGATCACCTAAGAAGCATGGACCATAAAAGGAGAAAGGATGAGAATGAGGTCCTTATGACAACATATTTGAAAAGAACAGCAGGGCAGGAGACTGAACTGTATCTTAACATTGAAACAAAAATAAAACAGACATCCTTGAGTTAAAATTCTTCAGAGCTTTCTATGCTAGCAACCTTCCTCCTTGGCCAGCACAACACAAGTCTGAAAGTATAGGAACTTCCCATATGAAATTCAGATGAAATTCAGTTCTGCGTCCAGCTGCACTTTTGATGTAGAAATTAAATAAATAAGAAACACAACCTAGTTTGATATGAACAAATAACATTTTTAGAGCAGTGCTAAAATCTTAGCTACTCAGTCTTCTGTTTGTGTACATACACATCCAAACACATTTGTGAGCTACTGAGTGAGAAGAGAGGAATGTTCCAAACGTGCATTCCTCCACTGCTTGCACAAATGATGTGTTGCAAGGTCAGTGGAGCAGAGATCGCATGGTCAGAGACAGGAGCTCTAGTGAAGGAAATGCAGCCTGTGATCAGAACAGCTTTGATTCTGGTTACACCTGCAGATTTCTGGGCCACATTTTACTTTCATTTCCAATACCATATATACCACAACTCTCGTGTGGTATTCAATTCAGTCCTCATGCTTGCTTTTCAGAAAGAAAACCACTTTATATCAGAGTCCTTTGGTAAAGAACCACATAAGAATGCTACTTTTTGCCTGTTATCAGGCTCTGCTCTGTTGTATTTGCTCAACTACTCAACTTTTCATCTGTCCTTTCATCCACACCTGAATCCTTTTCCTCATGTTAGAGGCTGCTTTTCAACACAGACTGGAAAAGGTCAGCCTTCTAGATTCCCAACTCATCACCTCTGCTGCTTCAAGGAAATGCGTCTCGATTCTATTCATAAGTGCATAATGACTGGCTGTCCTCACAGCTGCATCCCCAATACTCCACATTATTGCATGGATGCCCAACACAAGCAGACCATAATCTCAGGTTGCATTCAAGGATGTCAATGTGTTGCATGAAAATGAGACTGATAGGGATACATGTACCTGCTCATACTGTCTTTCTCCTGATGAAAAAGGAAAAGACACAATGCAGTCACAAGGTCTCCTCTTTTTAGTGGCTTCTTGCAAGAACCACAGCATTTGTCTTTAGGAGCTGGAGGTAGTAAGGGATAGACTGAATCAGTCTCTCCAGCTTGGTCATTGTTCAAGTTTTTAGAGTTTGAAAGAGTGGAAGGGCAGGGGTGTTAGGGGGTAGATCATTCAACTCTGTGTTCAACTCTACTACATGATAGTGTTGGTAAATACTTTAGCAATGTTTGTTTTGAGCAAAACATCCATTCTGTCAAGCTGTCTCCCATTGTGTTGGGTGTCGTGTCCTGCTGTCCCCTGACAGCTCCTCCTGTGAGATAAGTTACTGGGCAACAGCCAGAGTATGCCTGCTGTAAACTCTGCAGCAGGAAAAGGTGGTGCCAAGTAAAAACAGGCACCTGGAAAGCTGGGTTGGCCTGCACGGGCTTCTTCCAAACTTCAGTTGGCCCTGTTAGGTTAGGATATGGTCAGGGGATGCAGCTGGTTGGTGTGATGCTGAGTGCAGACACACGAGTCCTGCTCAATATGTCAAGCAGCTGCAGTAAAGTCATGGTCCTTGCACAGCACTCCCACTCCAACACACACTTCATGCCCCCATTCAGAACAAACACAGGACAAGGACCAAAAAAGTCTTAAATTGAATGTGATTTTCCCCTTTGCATATTGTATTTTAGTCAGTGACACATACAAATCCCTTCATGTAGAAGATTAAATACTGCTGTATGTATGTATGTGTGTATAGTAAGTACTAACTTACTCTCTCAGGTAAGTATTAACTTCTCTCTCATAATGAAAGATAGACATGAAGGTGAAAAAAAGTCAGCAATAGAATTTTTAGGAAAAAGTATCCCAACCCTAGCAAGTTCATGCACCTCTAGTTTCCCATGTTTTCATTCTATTAAAAATGAAGGTTTCTATTATAAAGGCTGCACTGCTTTGACCTACAGACATATCTGTGCTCAATAAAGTGCTGTGGTGGCAGAAAAGTGACTGCCTCCCATTCATCAGCACCTGCAGTGCAGTCCCTCTGCCTCTTCTCCCACACCAGCTGCCAGGTTGCTTGCACAGGTGTGTGCTAACTTGTTTCAGATTGCCAAGACTGACTACACGAGGCCAGTCCATGCCTCTGCCAGAAAAGGAACATACTTTTTCATATTTTTAATGATTTTTTATTCATTAGTCATCCCTCTTGCAATATGAGATGAGCAAGTTTGGGGTAATGCTTGGTTTCAACGCTAACTATCAGTAACACAGAAGCATTCACTATGTTTTCCCTCCCAAGAAACATGTAGGACACTAAGTGCTGCCTACACATCTTCAACAATGGGGAAGAAAAGAACAGCACAGAGGTGAATTAAGAATGAACTTTACTCTGTTTTTCAACACTGTTGGAGAAATTTTGTTACTCTGCCATAAGACATCTCTCAAGTAACAGTATGCTAATAAATACTAGAACATGTACAACAAGGACAGTTTGCTGGGCGAGATTCTTTAATAGCCAAAATGAATATTTATTCAACTATCAGTCACACCAATAAAAGGCACTCTGCACAGGTAATGACAATGAACATACTCTTGTCTTTCACAGAGTTATTTGATCTCTATTTGGAGATTGTTTTTTACCATAATGGAAGAACACACAAAGCACTACTGCCATTTGTATTATGAAGCAGCATTTATGTGAGCATAACCATTTAAAGTTTAAATTGTATGCAAATAAAGCTGTTGAACTACTGTCTTTGCCAACCAGGAAGCCTAAACATAGCTTATTAAAATTTATTGTATTATGGAACAGAAATTTGGGTTCATTTTTTTGTCTTGAGAATGTGCTGACCTGCACCAATATTTAAGGAATAATTCTGTGCCTATCTTGACCTCTACAAAATAACTGACTGCTTTTGGTAGTACAGTCATTACATGCCTTTATCAGCATACACATGTGTACATAACCTGTAAAATTAGTACTGCACATGTACTTATCAAGTCGCCCCTCCTCACCAAAAGGGCCTGGTGTAGAGAAAAAAACTAATATACATTATTTCTGCTGGTGCATTAAGAGAAATCCACAATGATGTCATGTCCAATGACATCTTTAAACCCTGCATACTGATATTTTGAAGAATTATTTCCTGCCAGGACTTTGTAGAAGAAAAGTCAGTTGGCACTGTTTGACAGCATATTGCAGGCATTCCTAGTGGATTTAACTTTCTTTAGCAGCCCTGTTATCAGTCTCATCAAGACTAATTAAGACTCAGCAGTAATTACTGGGAGTCATCTGTAGGGCTATAGCAGGCATTGGATCAGAACTAAAAAGACTGCTTCTTACAACAGAAGTCATTCACTGTCTTTAGCACTCCAGTTGGTCTGAATTTAAGAGACTGTAAATAAACAGTATCTTTTTATTTACAAAGTATGCAGGAAAAACCTTTCTAGAATTTGCTAGGAATACTTTTTCATACCATGTTCTATAGCCCTCCTGAACTCCCCTTACATACCTTAGTCACACACGGCAAGTGAAGAGCTCTTGAGACACAAACCTCTTATTTGGTCCTTCAAAGCACGCCCACTTCCCAGAACAGTTCACTTCAAGTCAGGTTACCACAGCACACCAAGCACTTCCCAGAAAACCAAAACAGCATTCCCTCCCTAAAGTTGCTGTAGAGTCAGTCATACTGCACCCACCTGCTCCAAAACACCGCTATTCTCATTAGAACCACAGCAATGTGAAAGGAGGAATGGAAAAGGGGTATATGGCAACTTGCAATAGTCAGATATAAGCACAAGTTATCAAGGCTCCAAGCCTGCCAAAGAAAGATCACACATGCCATGGACCACATTTAAATGCATTTGAAAAGTCATCTAGGCTACAACAACCCAAATATGTGCCAGATCCTGCCCATCGCTACAATTGCCAGATAAGAGAACACGACATTTTCCCAGCAGTCATCAGTACACTCATCAGTGCAAACCACTGACACTATCAAAAAGCATTTACAATTGCAAAATCCAAGTATGTGTGTAATCCCTCTATTGAGCTCTCACAAAGACTTTCCTGTGAACTGTTTAGAGGCAAAAGATTCATCAGATATGCCACAGAATATAAAAACAAAGCATGCAGTTCTTTCCATGTGAGAAACAAGTTTGTACATGGGGGAAAAAACAATAGAAATATTATTATTATTATTGCCACACAGGCTTCACAGAGAGCACTCTGTCATTGGAACTCACTGCTTTACAAGGCAGACTGATACTCTTAAGAACACAAGGAAAGGAAGAGAGCAAAGGAAGCCTTGAACCTGGGAGGTAGGATAATATTTCAACTTTCATATAACAAACTATTTGGCTGAAAAAGTCAAACTTACCTGTTGTAGCTTTCAAAAAATTATGAAGGCATCACTATTTGTAATATTTGAATCCAAAGTAACTGAAAAACAAGTGGAAAATGGGGAGGGAGGAAACTAAATATAGCCAACAGATGAAAAACATGGCCAGTGTCTCAAAACACGACTTTTGACTAAATAGTCATGTTACTTTACTCATCCTTCGGTTTCTGCCCAGCTGCCTTTATCAGTCTGTTAAATAACTGAAACTATGAGCAGGGCAAAATACATGGAATGCTGCTTTTCTCCCAAAGCAAGACCTCAGTAAGGTTCTTGGCCATGTAACTTGTGGTCACTCAAGGCCAGTAGCTTTAAAAGAAATGAATACTCAAGTGAAAAAAGATAGAATAACCACTAAGTACAACTTTAAAGACTAACCCTGAGTTTCTGTTTTGTAAGTCTTGGCACAAAATATCTGAGGCCAGAGGCTACAAAACCTCTTTAAACTCATCTACCCACACACCCATCCTTTCAGGTAGTTGAAATGGATTTTTCTTTTTTCTTGGCTTATATGAAACTCACAAGACCCATTCTAGGAATTCTGCAGACCTGTCCTAGAACACAGCACACTGAGATGTAATTTTTCTACAAACTCCTCCTATAATTCTCACAAGTCTTCTTGGAAACTCTTGAAGGGAGGAGGTCCATATTATTCTTCTACCTGCCCAAATGCCTGTTATTTTTGCCTCTGTCTTCTACCCACTGGGTGCCATATCAGCTCTGGCAGTTGGGGAGCAGAACCAGGGAGTGTGGTTCCACTCATTGATCCAGAGGGACAGAGAATGGACAGACTACAGGCTGTTCAGAGTGAAACTGCACTTCTACATTTTGGGAAACCTGCAGAAAGGCATTTGCTTCAGAAATTGGAGAAATACTATACCCAGATGTTCTAAACCCGGTGAACCACAAGCCAGGACAGGGCTGCAATGTTTAGCATTTTAGATACACCCTAACTCATCTCAGTAAGGAAGGTAGAGCACCCTGCAGTCAATATTGTGGGCATATCCTTGAAGGTTTAAGCCCTACATGTGAAAGTTGATCAGGTTGTTATAGCCAGGCTTGCCATTCTGAAGATACTGCTCCAGCTGTGACTGCCTCTCTCTCATCTGCCACAGGTTTGGTCATTGTCAGATAAAACTTTGGATGGAAAGGCACAGCACTCCCAAAATGCTCCTCAGCTACTAAACAGACAAAGGAAAGCTAAACAAAAATGAGAACATATTCATAGTTTCCAAGGAGCTTTCAGTGCTCTCTTGTTTTGACAGCAAGATATGATGTCCTGCAAAAGGCACAGGGCACCCACCCAGAACCTCCCTGATGGACCTCAGGGCCCACAGCAAAGGCAGAGCCTTTTTCAGGGCAGCCACCAGAAGACAGCCCAAGTGAGCAGCCTCCTTTGATGTGGGGTCCCCATGTTTTACAATCTTATCACTTCTGAGCTCCTGCTCCAAGCCACAAAACCTAATCTTATATTAACCTTATCAGCTAGGTCTTACACACAAACAAATTCTGATTACAGATGTCTTCTCTTTCCAGCATGTCCATACAGGATTTCTTTGTTCTGTACCCACAGAACTATTGTTTTATGAGCTGGTAACTTCTGTCCTTGACTTGTGCTACTTCAGAGGCTTTTACTCTTTTGTCTCTGAGAGGTGATAAAAGTTATTGGCTCATCTAATATTGAAAAGGGAAAAAAAGACACAAAGCCCAACCAAACCAAACCAAACCAAGCCAAACAAACAACAAAACACCAAAAACAAAACAAAACAAAAAAAAAAAAAAAAACCCAAAAATGTTCAGTGAACGCAAATTATCTGAAAGTTTGTTCCTTCAGCTATTACAGTTGGACATAATGCCTCTGTACAATAATATGGACGTAAGGCCTCTGTACAAACCCTACATCATCTATAAACAGACCTGGAAGTCCTAGAAAACCACAATTACACTATTTTACAATTGACATACGATGGCTCCAATAGGTTTGGACAATATTTGGTCACTTGAAAATATAAACATTCTCTACTATAGGCAAACACTCTCAAAAGAAGGATAAGCTAGGTTTACTTTCTCAAAATGCACATTACTAAACACAGCAAAATACAGCAAGTTTGCCTGGAAACATTTTTTAACCTAAATCAAAACAATGTGTCATCTGATCAGTAAAATGAGACTCCCTACAGAATGCTGAGACATTACTACTAATTAAATTTATGCACCAGTATTCAACTCAGCAATTAGTGTCATTAAATCATGTGAAAGATGACATTTTCCCCTCTGGCCCTTGTTGCCTAAGTCTCTCACGTGACTCCAGCAACTGAAGTATGAAGGAAAAAAGTTTATTACTGCAAAAATTAGCAATACCTTTCCTTTTTGTTACCTAAAACCAGGAGTGAAGCTTAGAATCACAACTCCATTTTCCCTATGCTGGCAACACAGCAGCCTTTCCAAGGGCTTGATTTTCACATATGATGTGTGAAGTGTTCAGAGACACACAGCATAAAAGGGTTAGGTAACACGACATGCTTTGGTTTAATATAAAGCTAACTGCAATAGTGAGTGTGGAGTGGTTTTTATCTTCAAAGCCCTTCACATACATGATTTTCCTCCAAAAGCTTATCTCTGCTCTACAGGCAGGTAAACTGAGGAGACAGAGCAAGAAAATTTGCCAGGAGTCTGACAGCCAGGTGGTCCTCTCTCTTCCCTCTGTGCTCAGGCCATGCCTCACCTACAGAAAGCAGTGCCGTCTGTTATCATCACTTCACACAAATTGAGACTCTGGCCTACTTAAAAAAATAATTAATTAATCTCAGTGCCAGCTGCTGGGTAAGTTTCTTGAAATGCAATCTTGTGTCCTCAGGACCTGGGCTACAGAGAACTTCTTGCAACCAATTATATTTTTTCTCATCCCAAAGAATTACAGGAAAGTGCCCATAAACTTTAAGTGTGTATTGTGTATGGTACTGAAAACCCAGATAGGATGTTCTAATCTGGTGGAAGAGGTACTTAGTCTTCATCCAAGATTTCCACCTAAAATAGATAGAGTAGCTTCCCTAAATATGACAATTTGAAGCTCTAAAAGCTATTATCTTCAAAAAGAGGAGTAAAGACACAGGCCATAGTTGGTGCTGTCTCTTTTCCATCTTTCTGCATCTTTCCCCTCCTAAGCAGGAGATATCATCAATTTCAAAGCGTGGTTGACCAAATTTCCTACTCAGTCTAGTCCCATAGGTTTGCCTTTTGGTGTTAGTCCTGCTTATGCTGTCTAGACCAGCTCTTTCACCACGGGCCAAGCTGGTGATGTGCAGAGCTCAAAGTCAGACAAAATAACAGAAACAAAAGTGCTAAATTGTTAAGAAGCTGCAAAATTGAAAAGCCAAATGCAAACATCACAACATCACAAAGGCAGAAATCAGGAAGGGCCTAGAAATCCAGTAACATTTTTAAAGCACAAACCATTGTCTAGACAATCTTGATCCCACTCTAGAAGCTTCTCTAACTTAGTCTTGCAAGAGAGCCTTACATCTCCATAAGCAGAATAAATCCTCAGAGCTCTATGAGGGGATGCTCTGGTCAGTGTGCAATCCCCAGAAAACTCTCAGGACAGAGCACAGCTACAGCACAGAGCAGTGCCTGGCTGTCCTTGGGTAAATCTAGGGCCAAAGCTTAGGTCCTTCAAATGCTTGTCCATCTGGCATTGACACTCCAGCTGAAGGTGTTCACAGTCATTTGCAGAGAATGGCTGCACAAATCTCAGTTCAGCAAGTGCAAACAGCTCAACATGAGTTGGATTCATCCCAAGAAAAGAGACACTGGTTCTTCAGCTCTCCTTCCCACTGCTAATAAAAAAATACTAAGACAGAAAAGGAAAAGAAAACTGGATTGCTAGAGGAATCAAATGCACTAACTACTAAAGGAAGAGGCAATGGGGACAACACAGAGCCACCTCTGGACTCTCTTAGAGTCCATACAAAGCCCCTTCTCCCAGAGGAAGGTGAAGGCTGTAAATCCTCATACCAAGACAGGCACCTTTTGTTAATCCACAGGCAAGTGCCTGAGGAAGAGGAGAAGGGATAAAGTTGCACCACTCTCCTCAGCATTTCTGCCAGCCCTACCTAAGCAACTCACTTTAAGCAAGATCTCTTTTAATATATCATTATTGGTTGATCACACTTCCCTCTATATGATTTTCCTTGGGTCCTCAGCTTAAAGCTGAAAAATCCCTTAGGAGGTGAGGCACCAAGGGGTAAGCTGCTTACAGTCAGTGTATCTGCACCTCCCCAATCTACAATGCATCCAAACCTTTGTATGCTGCATCATCACACAGTGCCTCTGGACAGCTGCTCCCTTCAGACTGCCCTTTGTAGAAAACAACTGCTCTGGGAGACAGCAAGCAAGCACAGACTGGGAGTGTCATCAACAGAAGCACTCTCAGATTAAAAAGTGCTGGGAATCAGGAAAATGCACAGCAAAAGAAAAGGGGCAGGTAAGACAGAGCCACAAGCAAGAATTATGTGTCCTTTGCATCACAAGTCAGGAGAGGAGCTTGTAGAGGTGGAATAGGAGAGCTTTGAAGATTGCTACCCTGAAAGGGGCACAATTAGTTCAGCAGCTTGTTTGGGGTACAGAAAGACAGGGTCAACTGAAGAGGCATTTAAAAGATAGTTTATTGCAACAGTCAGTCTCATGGAAGGGTGAGACTATAAGGGTGTTACGTTCAAAGCCACATTAGAAGCTGTACATCAGAAGCCATTCTAATTCCAGTTACAATGTCTTTTATAAATTTCTTATCCAATCAGCTACTTCCACAAAGCTCGCTAGCATCTTCATAACCAAAACTTATTGCTATGTTTTACAGGATTTGCTGCAATGTGTCTTTTTCTGTCCAATCAACTCTACAGAAACTTTATGCTGTATCTTCTACTTTTTACCAACTCTACAAGTTCTATTTTTAAACTTTAAAATCTTCTACTATCTTGCTTAATGTATTTATTTGCTTACACGAGGCATATTTCTACTTGCTTAAAATATATTTCTGCTTAAACTACAAATCTTTATTCTTATTTCGTGTCTGTTTCACTATTCTACTCCAAAGCTTCAAGCCTTCTCCAAGGTCTTAGGTCAAACACTGTATCCATCTCTATCTCTGAGCTTGTATGTTTGAGGCCTTGGGAGCTCTCTGTGCTTGCATTTCCCACATCAGCTCACCCAAGAGATGCCAGAGACAGACCCTCCAGAGTAGTATTCAAGAAATACCCTCAAGTATAGCAGTGCAGAAATCCATCCATGAGGGAAGTTTATTTCCAATTTACATTCTTTGCATCACAGAATTGTTGCATCTGTGGCATGATAAGTGATCTGGTCACATATGGTGAAAATTACTTTATCCTGGAGTAAGGCTTCTCATACTAGTGCATTTTTTTACATTACAAGAGTATTTAAAGCAAATAAGCAGGACAGGATATAATAATTATGGACAAGCAACCTCAAAGAAGAATAGGGAAGGCAATTAAGAGACAGCAGCATAGTTACAAACTTCAAGACCAAGTGCAGGAGCTACCAACAGCAGGAATGAAGGAATTGAAAACAAAAATCAACTAACAAGTTCTAAAGACCAGCAGGAGGCAAACTCAGTTACCAGGGATGCAGAGAAGGGAAGAATTTTGCTGAGAGCACTAATGATGTTAAAACCTGTTGAGCAAGAAACAGTAGGCCTTTTAAAAATGGAAGCAAATGCATAAGCTGATTTATTAGTTCAGATAGGTTATCCAAAAATGCTCCATTAACCAAAGCAAAATACTACTGTGAGAGGTCCCACAGGGAACAGAATTGCAGAGCTGCAACTCCAAGGGCACCCCTCAGCAAACATTGCTTCTCATGGCAGCCCTGCTGCGACTCATCTACCTTTTAACTGTGCTTCTCCAGCTGTTTGTGCAGTCACACAGAGTTGGGAGAGATGGATGATACCCATCCAGGTTTGCTGGCTGAAAAACTGCTTCAGAGTGGTCCTGTCACTGTAACCAAGAGCACAGCAAGGAAATTGCCAAGAGAAGCACCTACCTAAGCCACCAGCATAAGTGTTCACCAAAAAGGGCCCTAATATAGGGCCAGTGAGGTAAAATTATGCTGCTCAGAAAGGATAACAGTGTGCACCCAGACTTACAGAAAAGCCAGAAGAGATTTTGTTTGGAGCCAAGGACTGGCAAAGGCCAGCCAGAGAGCAAAGAGAAGGCTAACGAAGAGAAGGCTGACAGACACTCTGCTTTCACAGAAAAGCTCAGCATCACAGGCTTCCCTTCACTTTTCTAAGAAATCCAGAGGAAGGAAAGAGGGCAAAAGGACAGAGGCAACTCAACAACGAACGAAGCAGAAGTAGAAATAAACAGGAAGATTCACCCTGAAATCATCCACTTCTGTTGCCTGGAGCCATACATTATTCTCTGAGGCTTGCTATGCCTTGGAATACTTCAAGCCTGTGTTCCAGCTGTTTTGTAACTCTGTGTGGAAAGGGTCACTCCTGAGGTATCGACTTAGGCAATTCAACATCCAACACTTGGTTAACACCCAGCTTGTCAAAAAAAATCCTGCAATCAACTCTGCAATTTGCCTGGACTGACCTCCACAAACTTTCCAGAGTTGTTCATGGGATTAACGACCAAAATTGAGCAGCTGCACCTCTTTCCCAGAGGCGAAGGAAAAGAGGCACTTGGAGCCAACAGCTGCTGCTGCTTGGCCAGTGTTTCCCATTTAGCCGGCTTACCATACCCTTCTGCCACACGCCCTGGCTTTTTTTTTCCCGTTTTGCCTCTCAGTGGCTGCTAGATTTCACTTTGCAAACGTATGCTCCACAAGCAGGGTTCTGCCCCTCCGATAGGACAGCATGGGGAGAACCAGGCGGGTGTGAGGGCCAGGTGGGAGGGCAGGGCTGGGGGTGGCACCAGGCGCACCTTCACCGGCTCGGAGCTATGGCCGTGCCGCGTCCTGCGGAGCAGGAGCCCCTCCGTGCACACCGGGCACGGTGGGGCCCGGCAGCAGCACCGCTCCCTCAGACCGGGCCTCCGACCGGGCCCCGAGACCGCTCCCTCAGACCGGGCCTCCGACCGGGCCCTGAGACCGCTCCCTCAAACCGGGCTCTGAGACTACGCCCGGCCCCACCGCGCCCTCAGACGGGGCCCTCAGACCGCGCCCTCCGACCGCGCCCTCCGATCGGGCCCTGACACCGTTCCCTCAGACCTTTCCCTCAGACCGGGCCCACGGGGCACTGAAGCGCCCGGGCCGGGCAGGGAGGGAGTTCAGAATAGCATAGGAAAGAGCCTACGAAGTGGTAATTTATTATGAAGTGACAGTAATTCACTATTTCTCAAGGAACATGGACTAGCAACCATCTGGCAAAAGGGGTACACAGCAGGTTTGTTAAGAAAGCTAAATCCTTTTTTCACAAAGTACCTCACTGGAGGTCAAGTGTAGTTAAAATGGTACATCCATCTCTAGCCTGAGACTTTTGTTATGGCTAATTCCCAGACAATAAGGGTGATTTATTTTTGCTGTTTTTCACAGCTTCCTTTCGTGTGTTTCTGGTACCCTTGAGGGAAGGGACTGCAGGACTGGGTCTTCTCGTGTGAAAGTCCTTGCAGACTTAGACAAGCAGCACTGCTGGAGATGTGGAATGAGCTCATTAACAGGGAAATTATGCCACTGCAGCAGCTGCCCTGTAACTGAGGGCCTGATGTGAGCTTGTTATGCAGGCCTCACCAAAAGGCCCTTTTTCAGAGGAAGAAAATTGCTTTGCGAAGGCTGTGATTGACAGGATGGCGTGGGGAAAACCCCTTTCCAGTAAAATAAGGCTTAAACGTATTTTTCAATAAACAGGATTAACTGTGGGTATTGTGAATGAAGTGGAGAAAAGTAAAATAAAATTATATAATGTGTTCAATAACTTGATTTGTTTTTATTTTTCATCTGTGCACCCAAATGTAACCAGTCCAGTGACTTCAGGAGCACCCCCACAACAATCCTCTTACAAAGCCAACTTTGTAGCCTTGGTGTCACAGCTGCTCTGATGTACCTGAGAGATGAGGCTCCCCACACCCTGAGAAGCTCTGGAAGAGCTTTTCTTCCACTCCTGAGCAAGGCTGCTGTGTGTATCCTTGTTTGGACCCCAACACATTTTGCCAGTCCATATCTCCACTTCTGCAACCTGGGAGGTTAAGGACCTGCAGAATGAGTTCAATGGAAAAATGTGACGTATAGGAAGACAGAGGAAGGATCTATACTCCAGGTCACATGAATTTTCTACTTTTGTCATTCTAGGTTGCTGGTCTCCTCATCTGCCTAAATCTGGTTCCTGAAAACTATAAGAGGGGAAACGGAGCTAATTTTGGTGGTGTCCTGATTGCAGGATGGGGACATGGTATGGCTCTGTTGCTGTTCTGTACCACCCACATGTCACTGCTGGGGACACAGTTTTGGGGGGAAGCAAAGGTGAGTGTGTCACCAAAACTGCAGGAAAACCAGAAACTATCCAACATCTTTTCAGTGTTAGAAAATTAGCATTACATTATTCTAGCCTGGATGTGCAATAGAAATCATTTCATCCACACATGCCTGAGTTCTGCACTGAAAATCACTCCATCACACATAGTTCTTTACCAGACTTTTCACATGTTTATACATAAAAACCCAAAGAAATTCTCATTCATTGGTCCTAAGTTATACAATTCTTAGCATTCAATCTCCTATTGGTTATTGATCCCTTTGCCTTTGATGTTAATAGAAGGATGGTCCTCATTCTGTGGCTCTCTTATCAATCTTTTCCCAGACCAGATGTCTCCGACCACACCATGGGGTGATGTTTGTTTATATTCATCTCCTGTGTATCTTGTGGCTACTCCCAAACTGTAGATGTTAAGCTCATCAGGCCTCACCTCACCCAGAGTTGGTGAACAGAGTTGTTTGAAGAGAAACTTCAATTCTCCTTTTCCTGGGGTGAAGGTGAACAATCCCCTGACTAAAGTTACATTAAACAATTTTAGAAGTTGTATCATGTCCAACAAGTGCACCAGTTCTGCCTCCCTCTCCCCAGTGGGAAGGCTGTTGGCATCAGCCCTGAGGAACCCATCCTCTGCCATTGCTGTCCCTGCCTCCTTTTTTCTCCAAGACACAGCTACAGGTGGCAAATCTCTAGCAGTGGAAAGGGACAGGACTAAGTAAGCTTCCATTCACAGACATGACAACATAATATGCTAGGGGCCCACCTTTTGAAGTGTAATCTCTGTTTGATGTCATCTGGTGACTTCAGGTTTAACCTAGAACACATGTAACCCAGTTACTGAAATGTGACACAGCCATTTAGCCTGCCCAGGGCATCAGTTTGGGGTTTTGAATGCTCAGGTATCACGTGGTATATTTTAAAATGTGCTCAGAGCTATAAAAAAGTACAGAGATCTGGCCAGCTACAGCCAATTGGAACATGACAGGATTAGGGATGTTTCCTTAGCAGGTGACATGGAAATAGGAGACCATTTGGCAGATGTACTGCTCTTAGTACCTAATGGACAAAAGGGCCATTATGGTGGCCTAGCTTGTCAATTCTTTTTTTCTTAATGATTACTTTCAATCCCAATAGTGAGAAATTGAAATTACTTTCAATCCCAATCCCTTTTAGTGAGAAATCTAAATCTCAAATTACTTTTTTGAAAATATTCTTCCTTTGCTGTTGTTGCCCAAGTTCTAACTACATGTGCACCTCATGTTTTCCATGTAGCTGGAAACGTTTGTTTTAAATTTGAATTCACTTCAAATGCAATATCCTAAGGATTTGTAGCCCCTCCATCTGCATTTTCATTTCCATGCAGCTACTCTTTCTCATTGACCATGTCCTGCAGAAGAAAAGTGAGACTGAAAACTTTCTTTCTACCTCAGTGAGGTAGTCATACCATAGGGACTCACATATAACTACAAAAGTCTAGGGAGAATTGTGGTCCCAAGGACTGCAGCTCTCTCTAGCATATCAGTTTGGACCACAACTCTTATACCTATTGAAAAAAATTACAAATTGTATTGTAAAAAAAATACAAATTGTAAGTTTAGATTTTTTCCAGTTATCCCAAGCACAAATATGTCTATTAGATGTAGATTTCAGGAAATCTTTTTTCCAGGACTCCTAACTCAAAATGTTGCATGGCTACCTTTGAACATCCAGTTGTCCATCACAACCATTAAGAATGTTACCAAGAAGGATGCTCAAGGACTGATGACATCATTTATTCAAGGGTAGACACCTAATTAGTACCAACTTGCAACAAGACATTGCCAGACTCTAGAACATCTTAATTTCCAGCACCTTGCCCCCTCCTTGCCTGGACCCAGTGAACTCTGAATTCCCTAGACTTCAGCAGAGCAGCAAAGAGCATGTCTGCAATCCAGATTACCTCTGCACCAAACATTTGATTTAGTTGCTCATGAAGCCACATCCTGCTTGGGAAACCGGATGGCAAATATAATACCATTCATTCATTCATTCATTCATTCATTCATTCATTCATTCAAATCACCACCCACTTCCCAAGCAGGCTTTTGGCTGCTGCTAAACTCTGAAGTGTTTGCTGTGGTCAGAATGGAAAACCCAGAAGGACTTAAGGAATGAAATGCCAGAGGATCCAGCAAAATCAGTTTAGCACTGGCAGGCTGCAGGGTGCAGAGGATCAGTGTAAGCCTCTGACACATACTAGAGGGAATGTGCGGCAGCAGGAAGTGCCTGCCAGTCAGGCTGCCTATTAACTCAAAGGAACACTTCTCTACTATTGAAAAAGTTGATTTTCCTGCATGCTGCATTGTTTTACAGTAGTGCTCCAAAGATGCATTGGTAGAGGCACTAACAAATGCCTTGTTTGCCCTCTTTAAGATTTAGAAATTAAATAGAAGACATTTATTGCATAGGCATCCGTAGCATACAGCAGGGAATTACCACATAAGCAGGACTGTGAAGAAATAAACCAACTCATGGCTTTGTTTGCTTAGACTGTCATAATCACCTCAGCACAACTGCCTTGCTGTTTCCTTCCACCACAGAAGTTACCCAGTATTTCATGCTGGTGCAGATGCTAGTGCATGACACACCTACAGAAGTCTTGTACAAACTCAGAGATTTCCTGTTCTCCTCCTTTTTCAGCTACCCCATCGGGAAGATGTTAAATAACTTGCTCATTCTTACAAAACAAAAATTAGTTTGGTTAACTCCAGCAGACTCACAGAACACACAACTTATCTAGGAAAACAAACAAAAGTGACGAGACCTCTTATTTTCTTGCTAGTGCTCTGAGAATCCTGAAAATAGGTTTTTGTAATACCCTTTAAATCTTCCATTAAACATTTAATATCATCAGATTCTTCAGCATTCCCATTATGGCTTTAAGTATTTTTAGGTCATTAAAACTGTCTCCAAAGTTTAAATGTTTTTATAGTTGATATTACATAAAATCAAGGCCATACATTCAGCCCCTTAACATGTATACATCTTGCTTGAACGCCTCTTTTGTAGGATTTACCACCCAATTTCAAAAATTCTTGATTCTAGTCACATACCTCATCAAGACTGCAAATTAAAGACTATCCCAGTCTGCCGCCATCGGAACAGGACTGAGTGTAAGAATTACCTAAGTTAAACCTAATGCTTTTTACAGCATAGGATTTTAACTAGATTCCATTTACACCAGACCAATTTCACCTCATTATGCTAGACTTATTTCTCAAATTCTGTAACAGAAAACCTGAAATCCTGCAATTTTCCCCTTTGCAAGAGGGGAAAAAAATAGGGGGCTCCTGAACTGTCTTTTGGGGGACTTCAGAAAGCATACTAAAGGGCTTTGACTGCAACAACAGATCAGAGAACATTGGCATTCCCACCACACAACACAGATTTCAGAAACCTCCAGAACAAGCTAACCCCTTCTTGTGAATTCCATAGAATCTGCATTCTGTACACATAGTAACTGAACCCAGCAGATAGCAGTGGCTACTGGTCATGCCTTCCTCCATGACTAACAGATCTTTGTGCCTCCTCCCCACCCCAGCCTGCCAGGTTTTACTCTCTTCTTTGTAAAAGCAAGACATGCCACTTTCACTGCTTCATTTCTCCTTTTGCATTATCGATTTTGAAAAAGCAACTTATAGAGCCAATTATGGGCTAAACTGGGTAGGAAATACCTTTTTATTCCACAGGTCTGCAGAAAGGGAAAAACCAAAAAGCAAGGCAGCAGCTGTAGGATAATCCATCTGTGGATGGACAAGCTTCAGTGTATTTGCTAATTCACACAGTGAAAGTTTATTTTACAACAAAAGCCATTTTACTGTCTCTTTTGTTTAGGCATTTAACACTTAGCTTGATTGAACATTTAAGTATTAATCCTGCAAAACTCCCAACCTCAGTATGGTTCTGTAGCAAATGGAACAGCTCATGTGTAAGTGCTGCCTCTTCTCACTTTAGTGCCATTGGCCATTTCACTGCAAATCCCCTTTAGGGACACAAACTGACCTGAAGACCCCATCCGCCCTGAGTGAAGACAGAATTATTTCTGTGCTGTGGTACACTAGAAAGATTCAGACCAAGCAGCAATTTATTTAAAAAAACCCAAACACTTCCCCCCCACCCCCCCTTCAACTTCTGTTATTTAGAAGACAGTCTACAGGTGTAGTCTTACTTGGCATTCTGGATGACAAGTTTATGAAAAGCACACTCTACAAAAGAAACCATCGCAAGCAAGTCAGTGTTTAAGGAATTTTTATTAAACCAAGAATTTTATAATCCAAATTATGTTTCTTTGCTCAGCTATCAATTCTCACTGTCAACTAAAACAGTGGTGATAATCTGAGCTTTTCCACAGTAAAGAATTACAAAATTAAAGAAAGGAATGCTTTAAATTTTTGTACTGTGCTGAAAATTCTTTTCCCCTGGGTTTATAAAACATTAATTTGTATTTTTTATTTTACTATTTTTTTTTAAATTTTAAATCAATAAGTAATCTAGGACTAGCATCTGTTTTGCTAGTCCTGGCGTTGCTCTGTACGTAAGCTTCAAAGTTTCCTTTCCTTTTTTTATTTATTTTATATTTTGCAATGTTTTTCTCAATATTTAATAGTTTTTCCATGTTTAGATTTTTTTTTCTTCGGTGAAGCGAAGTTCTAGATTGTAGTCCCGGATAGCTCTGCAAAGAAAAACAACATTTTTATGTTTTAAAACAAAAGCAGGACCTTGTATATTTTCTACTACTGTACACCATGCAGCACTCTGGGCTTTCATTGTTTCAATGATAACAAAGCTCTTCAGAAACAGAATATCAGAGATCCTCCCACTTTTTAGGGGACACAAAAGTATTCAAAAGTCTGATCCTTGGCAAGACAACACTGACTCAAGAACTGGACAGTCCCTCAGACAGCACTGCTTTAAGCACAATGTTACTGCAATTGACTGTGGGGCACCTCTACTCTTGAGGCTCATCAACTACCCTGGCAGTATTTTCAATTTCCAATTACTAAAACGTCATGGAGCAGATGGAGTAATGGTCTCTAAGTATGGGCATCTTAGTTTAGGAGAGACAATCTATTCAGCACTTATCTCCAGAAACAGAAATGTGTAAAAATCATGACTCAAATTCTTCCTCCAAAAGGAAAATGTTATGTGATCAAATGTTAAATCAGGCAAATTATAGCTACAAATGTGGAAAGCAAGTTCACAGGCAAAACCTAACTAGACAGAAGAGATAATAGATTCCTTTTTATCCTCAACTTCACATTTTTTCCCTGTCAAAATTGTTAAGCTACCACCATTTGCCTCTGTCATGCACGGTTAAGACACCAGCCCCACAGAAAGCAATGAAGAAAAATCACTATTTTAACTACATTAAATTCATCCAAATGTGAAGTCAAGACAATATACAGTTTAGTTTTCACTTATTAGACAATTTTATAATTTGGTAAGTATGTACAAACTACAGTATAAATAAGTTCTTTAATTTCTAAGAAAAAAGGGAGTTGGGGTACCATTTTAAGCCTATTTTAATTCCACAAGTTGTTCTCAATAGTATGAATAGCATCATTTGACAGAACTGCCCATTTCTGCACACATCCCTAGAGCTAATTCCAGCTAAATGTGTTGTTAGAAACAATGACATGTCAGTAGCTTTTGCTAGCCAAGTGAGCACAGAAGCTTGTTTACCATAGCTGCTACTTCCTCTGGCTGCACACGACACAGAGCCTGGACACAGGCTGCTTGCAAGGCCATGGACCAAACACTTGCATTAGTCAATCTATGGAACTACAGTGTCCAAACTTACTTATTAAACACTTGGAACCCCAGTGGGATTATTAACTGCCTTTTGAGCAGCCTCTTTAGCTTGGTGGGCTTGTAGTACGGCTACAGCTTCATCAACCTGTTAAGTACAAATGAAAAATTAATTAAGGAAAGCTCAGCAATTTTTGTATAATTAAGTTAATAATACAGTGGAAATTATGCATATAATCAATGCCTACATTGTTGAGAAGAAAAACTAGAACATTACAATTCTTGTTCGTGCAATGTAAGTCACTGTCACCTTTTGAAAGAAGATACTCTTGCCCTGAGCCACCACTGCATTGCTGTTACCCCACTGTGCCAGCACCAATGACTGCTGGATCAGTGTAGCCTTAACCACCTATGGAACCAGTGCAAGGCTAAAGTGCACCTACCTTCGAACGAAGAGACTCAGGAGACTCGAGCATGTGGAGGAGTTCAGAGTTGTCAATCTCCAGCAACATCCCAGTGATCTTACCCGCCAGAGTAGGGTGCATGCTTTGAATAAGGGGGAATAGACGTTCACCTAGAAAGAAGAAAGTTAGTCAGGGATGAATCCAGCCTAAATTTAAGGGATAAGGGAACCAAACTTGTTCTACTGCTAAAACCATTTACTCTGCATATAAAGATCGAAAAAGTGTACTTTAACTGCCCTTCTGCTACAATGCATAGAGAAAGGTATCATGTACGTACCTAACATCTGCTTTTGTTCTTGTGGAGGGGCAGAAGCCAACATGGAAGCAGTCAAGGGTTCCTGACCTTGCACATGGACAGCAGGCTGCAAATTAATTTAACATTTGAAAATTAAACCATGGTTTATAATTAGGTGCAGCTTCAAACAGCCAGTATTTCACAACTTAGCATACACAATGCCTACAGTGTCAGAAACATCAAAGAAATTAACAACTATGCCTATTCAATCAAGTATTACTGGTTAGAGCAGAGTGATGATGCTGAAGATTGTTAGAAACTGCCCCACGGAGGAGCAAACACAAGAATTTAGGCTAAGGTATGAGGGAACTGAAAAGAACAAAGCAACATGGGATCACATCCTGTCCCAGGTAAACTTCAAATATTCTTAACTTCCTAGTGCTTTTACTCTACTGCCATGATGCAGAGCCTGAACTGCCCTGCCATCACCCTCACCACCTTCCTCTGCAAAGAGCATGAGTAAAAGCCCAGAGCAGCTCCCAGAGCACGTACCTGCTGCATAGCAACCTGTGGCTGCGTGTTGAGGTGCTGCTGGGGGTTGCGAACACCCGCGGCATATTTGTACTGCGGGACTGTGCGCACGGCAGGAGTGGCCGCAGTAGCTGCTGCTGCAGGACGTGGACCCATCGTTTGTGTTGATGTATTAGCTGGGAAAACAGGAACACAATTCCATGTGTGAATTATTATTATTATAATTATTTTGCTCAACAAATCAACCTGAATCAAATACCTAATTTAGGTATTGTGTTATCAATTCATCTTAACAGTATTGCCAACTGTCACATCACTGGTCACACAAAGGTTCAAATCTTGAAATTTACTGGATGCTAATTTCCCATCACTTCATTCGTGAACTGCCCTTTTTACATGCTACTGGAAAAAGATCCATGATAAAAAATTCACTTTGTTTCAGTGCTGATATAATTTCATTATAAGCTAAAGGACATTTGATTTCCTAAGCACATTATGTCAGTCATTCTAAAAAAGATACTTTTAGGAAGAAGTAAATGGCTGTCTGATACATTCTGGGAGAATTATGCCTTCGGAGAGGCTGTGGACTCCCCATCCCTGGAGATGTGCAAGACCAGCCTGGATGGGGCTCTGAGTACCCTGGTCTAGTGGAGGGTTCCCTGCCTCTGGCATGGGGGCTGAAATACATGAGCTTTAAGGTTCCTTCCAACCCAAACCATTCAATGATTACAGTCAATTCTGCTTCGTTCAGTGATGTGCAGATTTTGCATTCATGATACTGGCTTACAATAATAAAGTATGTATATGTAAAATATAATAAAATTAGTAAGAGCTAAAATTGTATCATCTCAATATTTCTACATGCAACCTATTATTACAATTGCTGCAACTATGTTTAGAAATGACAAAAGCCACCCTACAGTATTACTGAAGTGCACACAAGAGTAAGTGCTTCATCCTGAAGAGATGGGATCACAGCAGGAGTCTTTGCTGGGACAGTATTTTAAAGCAATTACTAGAAGGTGCCATTAGCTTATTCATTAGGAATATCATATGTGATATTAAACTTACAAATATTTATTTTGCAAGATCATGCTGAACCAGCAAAATTGGAACAGAAGTCCAATACTTAAAGTTTGCACAAATCAAACTCACCAACACGCTGCGTTGACATGACTCGTGGAACCTGGGAAGAAGCTGGTCTCATGGTACTGAACGGTGGTCTGGGTGCTGCTGGGCGGATCGCACCAGGCATGTTTTGGAATGCTATGGTTTAGAAAAAATATACTGTTACATGCTGAAACACTGAGTGATGCCAACATGACAAACAGAAGACTATACAGCAATGCCATGAAAAGCTATCTGAAAGTGCAAAGGTAAATGCTATGGAGTTTACAGCAATTGCTGGAAAGAGATAAAGAAGTGACTTACGATGAGGTCTGGCACCCTGAGCAGTCCAGCGAGGACTAGGTCTAGCAAGTTGAGCGAGCTGATTAGTAGGATAGTACGCAGCACGGTTCTGAGTCTGCCAAACACAACAACATCACTTAACTTTGTTGTCTGTGAAGGGCATGCTGAACAGCCCAGCACCCTCCCACTAAGAGATTAAAATGCTGCAATCACAGACACATGCTAACAGTTCTATTTAAGCAGATTCTATATGCAATACAAAATATTCAGTTACTCATCTGTACACGTACCTGAGGAATAGCTGCCATGAAGTATCCTGAAGGAGGTGCTGGCTGGTAGGGGTTGATTACAGGATTAGGTACTGCTCTTACACTTGCCATCCTCTGCATGTACTGGTTGGTGAGATGAGCTTGGCGCTCCTCTTTACGCTGGGCTAGAGCTACATATAATGGTTTAGTAGCCACAATTCTACCATTCATTTCTGTGACTGCTTTGGTGGCTTCTTCTGGTGACGAAAAGCATACAAATCCAAATCCTTTGCTGCGGCCACCTTCCATCATCACCTGTCAGTACAAAATTTAGTTTTAAAACTAAGTCTTCTGTGTCACACCTATTTAACTTGCATGAGTTTCTTGTTTCAGCTTATTAGAAGCAGGACCACACGTTTGTTTAACTGAGTATTTAATATAAATGAGTATTATTGTGTAATAAATAGCTAACTGTTACCCAAATAGAGATGGAAATCTCATTAAATAATGAGCACAATATTGCACTGAAAGATGTAATTTTTCTCACACTAGTCTCACCACTACTACTTACTTTATTTCAAGAAAGGATGATCATATGGTGTTTAACCTGACATGTACAATAATCAAGAAAGCTGATGCCCACATTTACAGTGGGTCACTGTATCTACAGTGGATATCTGTTACTGAATGAAATTAACTTTTCTTTGGTGACAAATCACTACTTATTTTCAGAGAACAGATGAGGACCATCTATGAACTTTACCTTTGCACTAGTGATTGTACCAAATGGGGAGAACTCTTTTCGGAGACGCTCATCATCGATCCCATCATCAAGATTTTTCACGTAAAGGTTTACACCCTAAGAAAACAGGTAAGTTATTTTTAAAAGCAATTGTTCTGTGTAAATCTCAGAACATCATATAATAGAGTTAGCCCTCTTGATTTAAAACTGAACCTGGTATCTGGTGATCCTGTCCTGCTTCATTTGTTCGAACTTGCGCTTCAGCTCCGTCTGTCTTTCCACCTTTTTCTGAGCCCGGCCAACATAGATTTGTTTTCCATTGAGCTCTTTCCCATTCATTTCATCTACAGCCTTCATTGACAAACAACAAATTAGCAGTGCTTTTTGTATTCCAGCATTTTTCAGACACACAAAAAATGCAATTCAAATAAAAAAATCTACATAAGGATTCTAGAAAAAGAGCTAATCCATCTTAAAACACCACTAATTGAAACAAAATACCCCAAGACTTCCCCACCACTTATGATAACATGAAAACTGCTTTCCAAGTATGCTTCTGTCTTGTTGAAGACAAGTCACAAGGGATGCGAACCAGTTTTTATGGAGGAAAAAACCCAAGTTGCAAGAACTATTTCTCTAGCCTTATCTTGCTAATGGCAGAAAAAAGCAAAGAGTAAGCAAATAAAGTTGAAAATCTTTAATTCACCTAGTTCTGTCTTTAAAAGTAACATCTGAAACTGTAACATCTACCAGATCTTTCTACACTAAATGTTAAGCTACAGATGATATGTACAGCTTTTTTTTTTAATTTTTAGTCTTTCATTAAGGAAATAATTAGAAGTATGAAAATGTGAACTTCTTCCCTTCATACTGTTTTGAGTTACAACTCTTCAGATGTAAAAAATTCTGGCATGTATTTACTCAATTAATTTAAAATCATTAGTCACCAGTTTATTGTATATGTTTATGATCAAAGCCATTAGACATTTTTATAGAGATACTGGAATTTTATGTTATTTAAAACACCCAACATGTGATTCTAACTACAGTAAGAGAAACTATTCATCAATTAATGTATGCAAGACTGAAAAATGAAGATGTTCTAAAGACAGACAGGATTTGTTCTAATCTCTCGCTTGTACACTTACAGTACTGACAAATCACCATAATGCCTTTTGAAAAGCAAACTTTGTTTGTTCTGTACTGCATTTTTTCCCTGATGCTATGTCCCTACTGTCACAGTAAACTGACATATCAAAGCAACCAGTTGACAAAAAATTAAGTTATACAGCATACTGCCATGATATAGATATATACACGAATAAAAAGGACCCTTTTTCCAAAGTTACCCTTTGGAGTAAAAACAACATTACAGGGCTCTGTGACTATTTTCTCACAGTTATGCCAAACATGCTTTATAAAACTAATAGCTTTCCTGCTGACTTTGCAGAAAACACAATTCTTTCTGCCTTCTGTGCAGAAGGCAGAAAGGCACCAATATTTTGTGCAACCAAACTGGACCAAATGATTCAGAAATGTAGTAATTTACTATGTTGTATACTGCTCAGCATGTGAGAGTCCAAATACCACTGACACCTTTAAGCCCAACTACAACAGGTTTTAAAATTATTCAAGATTCCCCATTTCTACACTAGTTCCAGTTGTACCAGAGTATCTTGACTTAATAGGTTTCTCACACCAACTGACACTTGCTCATAGGAAAGCATTCTAAATGACAGAAACTCTGCTAAGTAATTTGGGCAGTGAGCATCTCTTTTTGCAGTGTTCTTGACCAATTAAAACACTCAATTACTCAATGAAACATATTATTTGGGTCTCAGTTACAGGATTCCTAAAATTAAGTCCAAAAGCTTACTTTTTGGGCATCTTCATGTCTTTCAAAACTAACGAAGCCAAAGCCTTTGGATTTTCCACTCTCATCAGTCATAACTTTCACACTTAGAGCAGGACCTAAAAAGAGAATGAAATACTTATGCTTCATAGACAGTATATTCATCTCACCTTTTGAACATTCTATTTAGAAGATAATGTTTAGTTTATTTCATTTGTATTACAAAGGACTCCTGCACTAATAGTGTCAAGTAAATGTCATCCATTACTATGAAATTACTAATTTGCCCTGATGAACTTCAGCCATTATGGCTGAAGTCCATCATGCTGAATTTCTTTTCTAGTGTATTTTCAATCAAAATTTAACCTCAAAGTGAAAGAAAATTTCACCACAAAGTGAATGAAATTTGTTTCATCATTAAAAATTATGACACTTGAAAAGTATTAGTGCTTCCATGCTTTGAAGCAGGTACTGAAAAAGCCAGAGGAAGGCCTTGCAATTAGGTATACATTTCACTATTTATCCTGGTGAAAGGCCATCCTAGTTCAGCAATTTCATAACCTCTGAAAAATTGCAGTTCACGGACTCAATTGGAAGGAGCCAATTTAGCTGTAGCAGCTAAATTCGCTACTGTTTCAACCACAGATACTTGAAGAACACAAAGCAATTTCCTGTTCGTGCCGTTTAAGGCTGCTACAGAGTATCTCTTGTACAAGTCTTTCCCTTGCTTTACCTAATATCCCCTGGAGAACAGCAAAAGGAAATAAATTTAAAAAAAAAGGTGAGATTGAAAATAAAACATGAAGAACCCTCTAATGGCATTAAGGGATGTGCCATTTCCTATTTTGATGGCAACACATCATGGTCAAATGTCCCCCATAATTTTGCCCTGTGTGTAACTGAGGATCATGGCAGAATCTCATAGCTTCATGCTGGAACAGTTCCTTATAATTTTCTATTAGGTCAACCACCACAATGCAACTGAATAACAGAGGTAAGTTTGCAGGTCAATGAAAGCAGTAGCAAATTCATTAGTCACACATCCTGTAGGTGCATTTATAAAATCAATCTGTACTAAACCAGAGAACACTGCAGAACCCATAGACACATTACTTCCAGATTACCGAAAACAGTTCTTATGGCAGGATTAAATATTATATTCTGCCTATTTAAAATTCGGGTATTACTGCACTTTTTGAATCTGAAACTGGAATTAAGCACCCACTTTTCAGTAACCTTTATTACATTTCTACATCAACATCAGACAGCCCCGATTTCTTGTACTTCAAGGCACTGTACAGACAGATACATGTAGTAAACTGAAGTTCACTTGTGTTTAAATAAACATTAAGACATTACCAAACTTGCCAAAGAGTTCCTTAAGTCTCTCATCATCCATGTCTTCTCCAAAATTTTTGATGTAAACATTGGTGAATTCTTTTGCTCTGGCTCCAAGCTCTGCCTCACGTTCCTTGCGGGATTTAAACCTTCCAACAAATCTGATTGCAGGAAGAACAGAGTAATACAGAATAAAGCAAGTGTCTCAAGGTTTAAAAATTTACTTTAATCCTCTGGCATTGTATTTTATTCCTAATCAGTTTTGTTCACTATAGGTATGAAATTCTTTAGATAAAATATTTATGATAAAACTCAGTCAGAAAAACAACTCCACTGTCCTTTGCTACACCAGCATGTTTATCCCAGTTACAAGGCAAGAAAATGCTTTCAAGCCATTGGTGAGATTGTTCACTCTTATAAAACAGCCTTTGACAACAAGAGCTTGACAATGGAAAGAGCACTAAGAGGCTGCACAGAAATTCTAGATAACAGCATAATCCCTAAAAGCAGCCTAAAAGCCATTACTGCTCTCAGATTCAGTTTTTAAGCAAGAGATATTTAAGTAACTGCCCTCCTTCCCTAGCACACCTCTCCAGCCTGTATCAAAGACTTTGTTTTTAGGCATAGTGAAATAAATAGTTCAACTTGCTCTTGAGTCAAATACTGTTGCAAATTGGCTGGGAACAACAATGGTTAGTTCACACTGGCAGAAAACGAGCAAAACCTGAACGTAACATTCTGCAGCCCAAGGACATGCCTTAGTACAGACTGTACATGGCTGACACTGATTTCTGACTTTCTTTCAAATTTTATTGTAGGCTCGAACTTTATAGTCACAAATTTGAAAAATGCGATACAGCAGCATACAGTACCTCAGTAATTTTTAAGCTTTGACAATTTCACATAATTTATAGCAATCAAGTATAGTAAGAATGGAAGTGCAATGTGCTCAGCAGATTTTGACAGTCATGTTTTGATTTCTGAAAGACTAGTCTGAATAGAAATTCAAAGCAAAATTAACTCTCATGTATATTTTACTCCTGTACTCTTATGACTGCATGTTGACCATTTTTACTAATTTAAAGTTGTATAACAATGGACACAATAAAAACATTCACAATGTCAGTCAAGAACAGAACAAGCAGGAAAACTGAAGTCTCAAAATATGTTTTCCTGTACGTGTCTTGATCTATCCATCTCTACATATAAAAATAATCCATGACAGTAAACTGATGCTGATTTCTGTTATCCTTTTCCCAAATCCTCCTAAGTATCTAGAAAGCTGTTCTTTTGCAATTCTACCAATCACCATAATGATCCCTTAGGCATAGCTGTGAAGCACACTTACTCCCCCAGCCTAAATATTATTAAAGTTGTTGCCAAATAACATTTTTTCCTACAATGCAGAATACCGATAACGTTTAAAACATTACATTTCTCTTAAGTTTTATTTTCTATTCCCTAGATATGCTTATTAACAGACATTCATACAAAAATACTAGACTTATCTGACCACTCTTTAGTGCCAAGTAAACACCCTTTAGTGCTAAGTACCAGCTGACTCCAAAATATGGATAATACACTTATCTCACAACTCTTATAAAGGATCTATTATTCAGAATACTCAATGGATTGTATTTTATCTCAGACCAATAAGATCAGAAAACCAGGGAAGATCTCAAATCCTCATTACAGTATTGGCTTGTAAGACAATTAATACAGTGATTTTTTTCCTCCAGAGTTCATTATTTGTCTTTTTGAACTTAGACTGACTCCAGAACAAGCAGGTGATACAATTCTTAAAATCCCTAGCACTAAAACTCTACATCTTCTTAAAATTAGAAATTTTCAGAACGACCTTCCTTTCCTAGGTAAACTTTCAAATCTTTGTCTGCCCTAAAATGAATTTCAGCTTCCTGATCCCCAAATACTTATTTATGTACTTACACTTTGCGGTCATTAAGCAGCATACCATTCATTTTTTCAATAGCTCTTTCTGCAGCTTCTTGTGTCTCAAAATGCACAAATCCATAACCCTTGGATCCATTTTCATCACACACCACCTATTAATGAAAAACCTTGTTGTAATACCCATGGAATGTTTCCAGCATAAACTGAGGAGTTTGTGTGTCAATACATTTCATTTGCCACTAACCTTACAAGACAGGATGTTCCCAAAAGCAGAAAATGTGTCATACAAAGCTTTGTTATCAATTGATTTGTCCAAGTTTTTGATGAAGATGTTTCCTACGCCGCTTTTGCGCAGAGATGGATCGCGCTGAGACCACATGATGCGCACTGGTTTGCCTTTAATGACATCAAAGTTCATGGTGTCCAAAGCTCGTTCAGCTGGAAAAACAGTATGGAATTAGTAGGAAATGCTAAGTATCTTAATAACCACAAAAATACCAGCTGAAGTACAATTCTTAATAATATTTTATTATTTCAAGCCCAGCACCATCACCAAGCTGCAAACGCAAGCCTCCAGTGTACTCTGCTGTATGCAAGGAAGAACTGCCAAACACTCATCAGCAAAAACTGCACTTCAGAAGGAGCACAAGTCAGCTGAGAAAGCTGCAGAAATCTCATCAGCCCATAAAACTAGATCTATGAAAAGATGTTACGGTGACAGAAGAAAAAGAAGCAAGTGGCAGCTGTTACGAAGTTTTAACATTTGTGAAAATCAGTGGCTTCTCCCATATCACACAGATGTATATTGTGTCAATGAAAATGCTTTTAGGGGTACTGCTTGTGCCTATGAGCAGTCTTTTGCAAATATTAACATAACACCTACAACACCAATACCCCTAAACCGACAAAATTTCTTTGTTAGATGGACATTCAAGCTTTATTCAGGCAGTTATTCCACACAACTTCCCCAGCGACCAAAAAGATCTGTAATGAAATTCTGAGCAAGAGACAGTTCAAAGAGATTCAAAAGTGGTACTTACTTTAGAAAATCAAACTATACATATATTTTAAAAGCTCACAATGAAATACATATGAGCTCAATGAAGGAGCAAGCATTAAAACAGTAAACCAGGGTAATGCAAACCAGATTTTGTTACTCCAATGGAGTAGTTTTTCCAGTAGAACTCCATAACTAACTTTTCAAATTCCACATGTAAAATTTCTTGTGTATTTAGATGGGGAAGTATCAAGACTTGCTCATTTTCATTTTTCACATGTCTCTTCAAAGCCACAAGACATGTCTGTGATATTATCACTCATCTTGTGTATTTAAACACAAAAGAGCAATAGTTCTCAAGTACAGTGGTTCCTTTTCATCCCTGTTCCTGTAAGTCTGGAAGAACACTGAAAAAAGTCCCAATAAATACCTGAAGTCACACCCATGGGTACTAACTCACTTCACTGTAATTTGCAAACATCAAAACAATATGATGTTAACAAGACTGAAATCAGCTTAGTGATGGTTTAAATACAGCAACCGTGTCAGTTAAAAATTTTTTGGGAGGACCAAGGGCCAATCACACTGTGAAAACCCTTATTTCATGCTTTTGTTCTCTAAGTGCTGCTTTTGTCTTGAGCTATATTGTTTCATGACATGGCCGAAGACAATTTGCAGTGAGCTTGGGATTCAGTTAATATATGTTTTATATCCTTTCCTGTGACATTTTCAGATTAGAAATAAATTTTAAGATTATATTCTCTAAAAGATATATAAAGAGATGGACATCTAACATTTTAATGGGGAAAAGATTATTGATACTATTACCATATTCACATGACAGTAGCAACTCAGCAACTTGTTTAAACTGAAGCCACAAAAATTAAATGCCAGTCTTCTAAATAAGTTAATAAAGCTTTCAAAAACTTTAATATAAATTAAGCAGGAGAGAGAAGGCAATCTAGATAGTGTTAATGAGAAATAAAAATAATTGGCTCTCTACTACCAAAAGGGGGGAGGAGATGAAAAAAAAACCAAAAAAAAAAAAAACCAAAAACCAAAAAAAAAAAAAAAAAAAAAAAAAAAAACACCAAAAAAGGAAAAAAGAAAAAAACCCTATGGATATCAGACTGGCCACAGCAGAAACTTGTAAGACTTCACTACTGCACTGGAAGTCACTGGAATTATTACTGCCAGCACCAATAGATTTGCCAGCAACAAACAGTTCATTATTTCCAGAAGTAGTACCAGGGCTTCCTTTACTTGAAAAGAGGCTTTTCTAATTCATGCTAATTGCTTCTAGAATAATCCTGACACTCCTCAAAAATGCATGTTCCTAGACACATTTCCCAACCATCCGACTGAAAGTCGGTCCACGGGTCCTTTGCAAACATTATCACTCTTAACAAATAGTGAGCCTGTGTCTTAGACCAGCACAATTTCTCCAGGACAGCACAGAAACTTCAATAGCTCTCCTCATCTCTGCTTTGGAACAGAAATACAAGCAAACTAAGATTTTCTGCCGAATTGACATCACATTGTCATTCCATGGTAGATTTTTAAAACATTACTAGACTCCATCTAACCAGGTACAAGCTACTCTCGTTAAAATTCCCAACGAGTGAAACTGGCTCACTTTCATTACATTTCAGTCATAAAAGGCTGTGCCGGTTGCAAGAGGCAGCAGCGAACTGGACACACCTACCCGGGCTGTACTTCTGCTGATTCTGCTGGAGCTCTCATTCAATGACTCACCAGCTCCCATTTTAGTCGTGAGCAACTGGACAGTCCACTTTAACCATTTCAAAATCACTCAGAATATACACTTAATGCCAACCTGTGCTAAAGGTAAACAGCAGCAGCTATGAAACAAAAACCTCTGGAAACATAACCATTCTAAATATCCAGATGATTCTGATGCAGTTTCAGATTACTCAAGAATGTTTCCAGTTTAGTGATTAAACAAGATTGCCTGAGTTTTTTTCCAGACTATGACTCAAATTCAGAAAAGTCACAACTCTGACATATGTGCATACCTCACACATGTGTCATCAGGCCTAATTAGCTTTTAGAAGAGCTTTGAGATCCCTCGTTTAAAGACAGCTGGTGATGTCAAGCACACCTTCAAAGCTATTTTTCAAAACCAAGGTAGTTGTTACTAGCTATTTAATAGGCATAGACCGAGATGTAGCTAAAAATTTGGCCAAACCAATAAAAGGTGTCTAGTTTGGAATCAAAATAAAACCAGGATGATTGTAAGAATAACCATTCATCCTCAAAACTCCTATTTCAAGATGTCTGTAAATCAACATTAAAAAGCCCCCAGACCACAAAAAGCCTACACAAAGCCCTCAGCAAATGCTTTCTAGGTATTTGCCAAGAATATAAAATTCTGAAAATCTCGAATAAGTATAATCTCACAATACTACTGAAGCGTATTTTAAACAACTGCTTCCAGGTATGTACCAGACGCAGGTTTGATAAAGATGAGAAATACTTTTAGCTGAACTGGACTAGTTATAAACTAAAATATGTGTTTCCCAAAGCCTGAAAAAACACTCACAACATTTGGAGCAAAAGCATCTTTCTAAGAGGCATATTCAAAATCTGAATTAAGCACTGCTCAGGTGAAAAAGCTCTATTTGTTCCCACATTTGACAAATTACAAATCAAATCACAAAATGCACGGGGTTGCACAACTAATGACAAAGTCAGCCCTTTTGGAACTCTGTCAATACTAAGGAGAAGCAGCATTTAAATCACCCTCACTTTATACTTGACATTATTATATCACAGTACTGACCTGTGCTAACCCCTTATTTTTCTGAGAAACTGTACTAGACATTTTTATTTAATGAAAGCTTAGTATGTCAAAACAAGCATTCAAGTAGTCTCATCCTAAAGTATGGCTGAATAAATCAAAAGCTCTCTGAACTGAGAGAGCAGATAACAGGTGGAGTATCTGCCTAGTAAGAAGATGAGGCAGTAACTTTTACTACATACATACAGATACCATCGGTACACCAAAGTCTGATCTGATAATGGCGGTATGCTAAAGCTAACTTTGAAAGCCAGTTAAATCTAACTGCTTGCAATGTTTGCAATTTAAGTATCTCACTTTCATAGGCTTGAAAATAAAACCATTATAATGGAAAACTGTTTGCTTAACTGTATTTGAAATCACGTATCTTCTAGCTGGCCAACTGCTTTTTATTTTTAATTGGACTCCACAAAATCTAGAACCAGTTACAAGTGAAACACCCTCCAAATGGATCACACTGTGTTTCCCAACATGCCCAGAACTGCAGAGAAAGTTTCCTTACCGATATAACTTTGGAGAAGCAGCGTGAAAACACTTCATGAAAAAACAAGTTTCATAAAAACGCGGCTTGGGAGAAACAATGTCAGAGAATTTACTGCGAAGAGACACGAATGAGAGCAGAGCTCGGGCTCCAGCTCCATGAGGAAGAAGCACAAGGAGGCCCGAGTAGTTCCATGTCCTCCCCGCACGTGACAGACCTGCCATGGTGTTGGAACAAACGCTTCGGCCTGGCGGCCTGTGGAACTGCCCAGCCACGCCGGTGCGCCCTACTTCCTTCAGCCGGCCTCCTGCCCGCGCACTCACACACACCCAGCTGCTGCGCGGTTATTAAAAGCTGCTAAAGACTGCCACGCTTTCCTCAAGCTACCCTTCAGCTCGGACGGACGTGGAGAGCCGCCCGCACACTCATCCACAATCCCCCTCCCCGGCAGCGGGGGCAGCCCCGCCGGGCCACCGGGGCTCCCCGGGCGCTCCTCCGCCCATCGCCGGGGCCCCGCCGCCGCTCTCGATGCGCGGAAGCGCCTCCCCCCCCGCTCCTCCGGCCGCCACGAGGCGCAGGCGGCCCGGGCCGCGTGTAAGCGGCAGCCCCACCGCCAACTTCCCCCCGCGCCCCGCCGGGTCCGCCCCGTCCCGGGCGGCAAAATGGATGCGGGGCGGCGGCCGGGGCGGGGGGCAGGGGACAAACATGGCTCCGCCGGCGCCCGCGGCCCGGCACTCACCGTCGGCGGGCTGCTGGAAGTTGACATAGGCGTATCCGAGCGAGCGGCGGGTGATCATGTCCCTGCAGACGCGGATGGAGAGGATGGGCCCGGCCGGGCTGAACTTCTCGTAGAGCATGGCCTCGGTCACGTCGGGGTGCAGGTCCCCCACGTAGAGCGAGGCCATGGGGTAGCTGGGGGCGCTGGGATTCATCCTGCCGCCGTCTCCCGGCGCGGGGGGGGCGCTGACGAGGCGGAGGCCGCGGCGGTCGGTGCGAGCGGAGCCGGCGAAAGCGGCGCGGGGCCGCTCGGACTCAACGGCTGCGGCGGGTGCGGCGGATGGGCGGGCGGGGGTCGGGTCCGCCGTGCGGGCCGGGTGGAGCTGGCGGCGGCGGGTGCTGCGCTCGGCGGGGTCGGGCTCGCTGTGTGTCTCCTCTCGGCTGCGCCGGGTCCGGGGACTTCGCTTCACCGGGTTATTTTATATCAAACCGGCCGTTTGCAGAAAGGTTGTCGGGAAGGTTGGATGAGGAAAGAGGGTTATTTTTTTAAAAGGTTTTTTAAGATTTTTGGATTTTTTTTGGCTTTTTTAAATATTTTTTTAGTAATAAATGGTGCTGCGGGGCCGGGCCGGCGTGTCCGGGTGGTCCGGAGCACACGCACTGCGCACACAGCTCCGACGGCGGCCGGGGGACAAGGGGGCGGCCGCCGCCCCGGCCGCGCTCTATATATACCCGCCCCGCCCCCCCGCCCCCGCCGCGCGGCGCGCCACGCACCGCGCCGCGCGCACTGCGCACGCGCACCTGCGAGCGGGGGCGGGGACACGCGCGGCAGCCGGCGGGGGAGCGGCGGATTGAGCGCATGCGCGAGGGCGGGGCGGGCCGGAGGGTTGGCCGCGCGGGGAGTGCGCCTGCGCCCGCCTGGCGTCACGGGGGGCGGTGCGATTGGGGGGCGGCTCGGCGGCAGAGCGCACGCGCGGGAGGGAGCGCACATGTGCGCGGTTGGGGGAGGGCGGGTGAGTAGAAGGGCGCGTGCGCGCCGAGCGGACCAACGGCCGGCGCGGGGCGGGGCGTTACCGGCTCGCTCGCGAGCCCCGCGCGCCCCACCCGCAGCTGGCCGGGCCGAGGTCGCGCGCTCGGGGCCGGAAGGGGGCGGGGCTCGCGGCGCCGCTCGGCGCGTGCGCGGTGACGGAGCGGGGCGGGGGGAGATGCTGCGGCTGTGGGGGGAATGAATGTTGGAATGTTGTCACTAGGCCCGGAATAAAGCGGGATTAGCGTTTAAACTCTGCTCTGGTCGTTCCTTAAGATAGGCGTGTTCTGTCGCTGTGTTCTGTGCTAAAGAAGATCGGGCTGTAGGTTGGAGGGCCTGGGGAGTTGGCTGGGCCTCTCTGCAGCTCTGTGGGGGCGTGAGGTGACCGCCGCCATCCCGGGCGGCCTGCGGAGGTGGTGGCAGCCCGCATTCCAAACGTGCCTTTGGAAACTTGCCATGAGAGCGTCGTGACTTGTGCCATACACTGAATTTCTCAGGGAGAATCACACGCAGAATCACAGAACGAATTAGGTTGGAAAAGGCCTGTGGGATCATCGAGTCCGACCTTTGACTGAATATCACCATGTCAGTTACACCGTAGCACCAAGCGCTGCCTCTAGTACTTCCTTAAACACCAAAGCAATCCTGTAGGATTTGGAAAACCTTGCTTTATTTTTAGTCGGCTTCTCTAGTCTGAAAAAAGCATTAATCCTTTTGTGAGAAAGGATAATATTTTCCTATCAATTAGAATTCTAGGGGGCTTTAAAATTAATTTTGTTTAAGATTGTTGCAAAATAATAGAATCAAATAAAATTTGCTTCATTCCTGTTAAACAAAGATAAAAGCACTTGCACTAAACACTAAACATTAATGCATATGTAAGGCAGGAAGCCAGATCATGGATTTGCAGAAATCCTGGATGTAACTGCTCTTTTAAATTTAATGTAGTTTTTCTTAGTGTTTTCTTACTGTTTACACAGTTTCAACATAAAGAAAAAGAATGGTCTGTGGTTTTGCGTCTTGTTTTCTTGTTTTATATTTTGTATGATGATTTATTTTTCTTTGACTAGCATTTGCCATTATGGGTTTAAGTAGAGCCGTAGGGGGGAGTACTTGTGGAATTTTGCTGTCAAGTGTGAAGATTCCACTTGCACTCAGCAGCTGCTGCAGTTTCCCTGCCTCTTGTTGGAGGTGACCAAAGCCACGGCAGAGCTGGCATCTCCCCGTGTGCTCCAGGGCAAAGTGTGACAGCTTTGTTCAGCCCCCACCCTGCCCTGGCCTTAAACTGAGGTACCCTCTGGAATCTGGAGCAGCTGACAAATGAACACATCCTGAGGTGGCAGTGCTGGCTTCTGTCAGCTGAGTACAGCAGATGGCCAGCACCAGCAGTGTCTTATAGTGAGGTTTGATGTGTTTGTTAAAATTTAGACGGTGATCTTTAGAGAAAAATAGAATTTCTCTCGTTTAAATACTGGTTTATAATGCCCTCCCTAGGATGTAGTATGTACTGTTTCTGGTCTCTCCTTTCCTTACATGGTTCTGTTCTTCACCTTGTCTCCTTTCCCCAAACTGTCCTTTTTCTTACTTGCTTCTTCTTTCACACTTTTCTGTCATTGGCACTTGGTCATATTATTACATGTTTTTTCTTCCCTTGGCATGTTCCTGCTCTTTCTTGTGAGTTAGGTTGCTCTGTTTCCACCCTTGGCACTCTGGGACAATGTCAAGATAGAGCCCAGAGCATGGTAAGACATTTCTCTTTTACCAAATTTAAGGAATCACATTTGCAAGTTTTGTTCAGCACAGAGAGGGACATTTTGGAGATCTTGTCTCTTAACATGGTATGATTTCAGAGTTTTCTGACACTAAATGCAATTGAGGCAGTAGAAATGCATTCTCAGCCTTATATGGATATCCAAAAGAGTTCAAATTATTGTTTAAAAGCACTGTAGCTTTCTAAGTAAACTTGCCTAGTGTTTGTTTTCAGCAAAATAATATATTATTGGGTCTTGTCCTCACAGATTGCACTCCTTTGGCTTTGACCTGAAGCAAGGATCTAACTTAAAGTTTTACTGTCTATTCCCTCCCCACCCCCCTCCTCTCAAAGCAGCAAATGGGACTTTGGATAAAAGCCTGGTCACAGTAGGGCTAGGTCTAGCCCCTCTGATGGTGCCCAAAACAAGTGTCTTGTCCTCCTCCTGTAACAAACTGACTTTTCAAGATGTGGCCTAAGTGTTTTAAGGCAACAGGAAAGAATGCTTCATACTTGAGGCACAGAATTTGCATTAAACTTTAGATTCTGGTGCTGCAAAATACTCTTAGTGATTTAGGATTGAGCCTTGCAAAGGACCAGGACATTTGTGTGCTTGCTTCTGCTGATTGCCCACCAGAACTGCAGTCCGGAGCCCTGAGTGAGATTTGGGGTCTGGGAGGGCTCCTGGCAGGAGAGCTCTTGTTGAGTATTACCTGATATTCTCACCTGGGTCTCTCCCAGACCCATTTTAGCTCTGCTGCTCTCAAGTTCTACATGGTGTCTGATAAAAGTTTCTGCAGAGGGCCTGTGCTGTCAGCTGGGCTTATTGCCCAGAGCTGGTGTGTGTCCTGTCCTTGCAGGTGTTTTTGTGGGTGGCTGGGCCTGGAAGTTGGCCTTCTTAGCAGAAACCACTTCTTTGAAACCCCAGGTTTGAGATTTAGCTAGAAAACTCAGTGTTTCCTTGTCACTTCAGGGAATTGCAGTCAAACAGGAATTGAATGAGGGGCAATAATTCTTTAATTATAAATATTTTAAGTATTTTTGCAATCTAGAGAAGTTACCTGGATGTGTTGCCTCCTTTCAGCTCAATGTTTATAGAACTAACAAACAGGAAAAAAAGTAAAGTGTGCACAATGTTTTTCACTGACAGCAACTGAGAAATATTTCAGACTTCCCAGATACATTATTTCTAAGCATAAGCTCTACCAAAGTTAAATAAAGATCCTTTGTAACTGAAAGCTCTAAGCAGAATACAAGATTTTTCTTTTTTTCCAGTGGTATTATGATTTGTGAATGCAATTGGTTTTTATTCTAGGCTATCATGGAAATAGAGAAGTTACCGAATTTCATTCAGACTTCAATAAATTTCCTCTCTTGCCTAGGAATTATGACTTTTTGATACATGATGGATTGCACAAAACTGTTGGACATTATGCAAAACCAGCTGTATAGTTAGCCACAGGAAGCATTTTTAAATACTATCTGTAAAGTGCCAATATTGAAGATTTTCTTTTAATTAACACAGCCTGAATGTAAAAAAGGTTTTATTGTTTACCCAAGTTTATAGTTAGCCACAGGAAGCATTTTTAAATAGTATCTGTAAAGTGCTAATATTGAAGATTTTTTTTTAAATTAACACAGCTGATAGTTAAAGTCTTATTGTTTAGAATACACACACTGTTTCTGAGTTCAGGACCTGCTTGATCATTTTCACATCTCAGCGTTTTCCTTTTCTGTTCAGCTACAGGGCACTGCCATGTGCTAAAATGGCACTGTGAAAGCTAAAACCTTGATGGTCTGTGTTAAGGAGATAAGGAAGAACACGTACCTTTTGAAGGGCAGTGCCAGTTTCTTTAAACTAAGTGCCTGACTGATAACACTGTTTGCTTTTGGTAGCCTGCTTAGTCCAGATAGTCTTTTCAGTGCTAGATAATCTTTTGAGCTCAGCCAAACCCAAGTTCTGAGTAATTTGTTTAATAAAAAATGGGGGGAAAATGATATGTCAAGACCTCAGAGCTCTGTATTTTGAGCCTTCTTGAATGGGGGCAGAAGCAATTTTGCTCTCTTGTTTTGGGACTGTTCTTCATTTGTACAAAGAACTGTACGTCTGTTTACTGAACTGGTGAAGGAAAAATAATTTTGGCAACAGAACAGGGAAAGAAATATCATTCTCAGGCAGTCATGACATGGGAAAGGTAATAGTTAATTACTTTGTAATGTGCCTGAAGCAAACAAAGCAACAGGTTTGTGCAGTGGGATTGTTTTCCCCAATGCCAAGTGCAGCTGAGGAAATAGGAATGTACTGAACCAAGTTTGGTCAGGAATGTTGCCTCGAGTATACTTTGTCTCCCCCTCCTCACTCTACTGGTTAATTATTGAGCCTTGGGAGGTACTGTCAGGGTTGGAGAGTTGGATGGGTAGAGGAAGAGGTACTACAGCTGGGGCTGGGCAAGGAGCTGCTCTGGGAAGGCTCTGTGTGGAGCAGAGGGACAGTGCAGGAGCAGGGCAAGTCCATGCTCAGCTGTCACTGGCTGCACTGAGGGCAGGCTCAGCTGCTCTGGGTCTTCTGACAGTTCTCTCTCAGCCCTTCTTCCTTCCCAAGGGTGAGATTTGTGCTGCTCCATCCCTGTCCCTAACACAGCCCCCTCCTCTCAGCCACATCCTCTGCTCCCTTTCACTCTGCCTGATGCAATCCCCCCCTCACTAAGAAACCACCAAGGTATTGTGAAAAACAGATTGGTGTTTCCCTCTGCCCTTTATTAGCTACAATCAGAGTTTGTTATCTCTGAGGCTTGCTCCCTTCACCAGTAGCTGCAGTATTTCTTCCTGAAGAGCTGAAGTACTCTAATCAAAAACATTTGAGTATCATGCTGCTGTTCCTGAGTTGACCTCAAAGTGGTCTGGTCTGTTGGACAGTCATTTAACAGTGACTGTTAAATGTTGTGTACTTGGGGAAACAAAGTCATTGCCATATTTCTATGCAAGCACCAGCCTGTAGACTGTTAAAGATGCAGCATTTTGATGGGTGGTGGGGAATAGTGTAGGGAAGAGACAGGAAGAAAGCATGGTAAGTATCCAACTCCATTCTCTCCCCAGGTGAGAACACGGTATCATCCCAATTGAGATCTTTCAATATTTTTTTTCATATAAATCCTCTGAGGGTGGCAGTTCAGTCTTCTCTAAGGCAGCCTATTCTGGGGTCTTACTCTCCTGGACTTGGAAATTATTTTTCTAATCTAACTTGTCTAAATCTAACTTGACCCAAGTTTCCATTTTTGCAGTTCCTTCTCATTCTATCCCCGGTGGAAATGCAGAATAATTTTTCTTTTCTTTGGTTGTTTTTTCTTTTTTTCTTTTATTTTTAAAGTACTTTTTTTCTAGCAGAGCCATGCTGCTCTTCCAGGGTATGCACTAGAAAGTGTTCTGGTGTGTGTGCTGGCTCAGGGAGTGGGTTAGACTGGAGTGACCTCTGGCATGAACAGATAATCTGCTTCAGATGGGCATTGCTGAATTAACGTGTATGGGACAGTGATTCCTGTGCCAGCGTGTGCCAATCTGTGATTTCCCCATTCCAAAGGAAGCTGCTGTTGCTGTGCTACGTGCACACCTTGTGCCTGATGAACTGCCAGACCTTTCGTGTTGAGGATATTCCTTCTCCAAGAGGCTGATGGTAGAACCATAAGAGTGTGTTGCTTGAGAAAAAGAATGGACTTTCACTGCGCCAGCTGCAGTCATTCAATTGCCAGGAGAACCAGAAGGACCAAATAGCAAAGGATGCTTTGGTCAGTTTCAAGAGAAAAGTTCTTTAGCTGTTCACTGTGACTTGAGATTACCCATACACAGGACAAATTTCTGTGATCCATGGATAAACCTTTGCCCTGGAATTTTCTCACAGGTCTCAGTCCAGGCTCTTTGACCATTTCATTATGGTCCTGCCACCTTTGAATCAGTAGCCTGTAATCTCCTAAGCCAGTGCTGCAATCCTGCTGGTCTGAGACGCCAGCCTGCAGCTCCTCTAGTGCAGCCCTGCAAGCTCTGCCAGCCTGTGATTAATTATCTCAGTTCACACAGTGAGCCAAAGAAAACTGCAGGGACCATCTGAAAACCAAGCGCAGAGAGGAAAAGTCAAAATGAAACTGAAGTAGAAGGTGATCCACAGGCCTGTGTGAAACTGAGGGAGGGCAGAGAGGCAGAGTGGGTGGCAGGGCTGGGCTGTGTGTCTCCTGCAGCCTGATGCTGAGCCCTGGGCTGCCATGGGAGGGATGATGGCTGAGGAAGGAGGGTGCAGGGCATGCAGACACATACTTGAATGAGATTTTGTTGACTTTCTGCTGGCTTGATTGAGCTCTCACACCTCATGTTGGTCAGTATATATTGGCTCCACCATGCTGCACCCACCCAAGGATTTTGTTGATCTCTTTGCCAGGTTCCCTTCTCCCACTGCCAGCACAGTATCTATGCACAATATCTCCCATTTCCAGTGTGACTTTGCATCAGTGGCAGGAGGGTCTGGGCAAGCCTGTTATGGAGCTGCACACAAGACCTGAGATCTGAGGCAGGAAGAGACCTGCAAATAACAGAGAGAAGGTGTAAACAGGATTGAAAGGATCTGTGATTGAAGGGAGCTGGTGACATGGAAGATAAAGGGGCAGATAGAGAACAAAAGGGAACTGGCAATAAAACCTCCAAGGTCCTGTGCAGGGCCAGGGGTTGTACTCATTGATTCTTGTGGGTCCCTTCCAATTCAGGATATTCTGAGATTCTGTATAGGAAGTGCCATGAAACTCTGACCCAGACACAGAACCTGCATAAAGCCCCTGCTCATGTAAGCTAAACACAATTGTTTGGACAAATGTGTTCCACCATGAGGAGTTTATTTCAGTGAATGCTTCTGCCTTTAACCCAATTTGAGGACATTGCAGCTCAATTTATTTTGTTGCCAAACTGTGGGCCTTGCTTGTGAATGGAGACAGACCACTTGCCCATAGCCTGACATGGGCTTTGTGGCTAAAGCTGACCCTGTTCCCCTCTCCAGTTCTGACACCACAGCAAAGTTGTTCTCTCAGCTCAAAGGGATGGGACTGGCCATCAGCCACTGCCCTGCAGTACGGCTCTTACCTGTGTGAGGTGGGGAGCAGGGTGCTGCCATTGTCACAGACTGTGATTTCTACTGAGGTTTGTTTTGTGCTGTCTCTGGCTTCTGCAGCACTTTGGGTACAGTTGGAACCCACTGTGGCCAAACCTGGTGTTCTCACAGAGCAGGAATGTGGCCCTGCCTGGCCATCCTTTAGAGGGCACTGACTGACTGTTTGTGGTTCCATCATCTGCTGAATGTACCCAGGGACCTGCTGCCACTGAGGGAAGGACCATTCCCCTTTCCTGCTCCTTTCTTCTGTTGTACTCCCATTCTCCAGCCCATGCTGTCCTGACCACTTCCCTTTTAAGGGCTGGTTGGTTCTTTATCTTTTGCACTGAGTTAATTTGGGATGTTTTAGACTTAAATCTGCTCCCAGAGTCAGAACTGACACAAGATAGCTGCAGGGTGTGTAGCCCAGAGACAAAGGGAAACTGTTCCAGTGCTGATAAAATGCTAAATGGCCTTATGGCCTCCTGTGGAATTATGTAATTTGCAGCAAAGTTCTGGAGAAATAATTAGCACTAATTTTGGTCACGCTGTTTTGCCTAAAAAAGGAGGAGAGCAGAAGGGGAAGGAAACAGATTTAAGGGATGAGTATTGGTAAAAGGACTGAAGAGAGAGATGATATATTATGAGGGGCTTCAGGTCCTGGGGCTGGGCATGGGAAGAGGATTTCAGTGACTGTCCAGAGCAAGGGGGATTTCACTAAGAGCAGGATTAAATGTCCAGCATGTTTGGCTCATGTCCCCTTTGTCCTCACAGAAGGGCAGGGCCTAACTGGTGTGGAAAATACATGATGTGTCTCTAGGTAAGCACCTGGGTCTCTCTGAAGACCTGAATTCCTCTCCCATTGCTGCCACATTATTGGTGTTAGATAAAACACATTTCGTGGTTTTTTTGTCATGTAAAGTCATCAATTCAGACTCCTAGAACTGCCTCCATTCCCTCTTGCCAGGTTTGCACCAATCCCCTTGGGTTTTATATGAGTCTGCAAAGAAAGAAAGTCAGTGAGCAGAGGAAGAGGAGCACTGGGCTGGAAATGGAGCAGGAGCTCTCCTGCCAACCAAGACAACCACAAAGCCAAATGACCCATCTGGAGATGGTCCTTGGCCCCTCAGCAGCTGGGGCTGTTCTCCCAGCTAAGAATGACTCTGCTTCCCCTGCTGCAAGGGAGTCAAACCTGTCCAGTTACCTGCAGACCCAAGGGGCAGGTACCAAAATACCAGGTAAAGCAAAAATTAGCAAAAGATGTAACAGAATACAAATTGCCCACCCTTCCTAGGCAAGATGACAATTCACTGCCTTTGACTGGGGAGCTGAAGCAATCGGACTGTCATTTTGAGGCATATGTTGAACTGGGACTGCTTGAGTCTCAGCCATCCCTGCAGAGGAGCAGAGCAAAAGCATTGGCTGCTGGAGTCTGGCACATGCTGCCTGCCTGGGAGAGGCATCTGAACATTTTGGTGCTTTTCTGCTTCTAGAAATGTTCAACCTACTCTAAGCATCAGTGTCCATCCACAGATTGCATGCACCTGCCCAGCTTGTGGGTGTTCCAGTGAGAAATCCCAAATCCCTAGTTATGATGGTGTGTTGTTCCCATGGAAGCTCACTGGAGAGCATCATGATGAATGCCTGGTGAGGGCTTCCTCCCCCAGGCTGCTGCATTTGGTGGATGCAGTGGGAGAGCCAGGCACTGCTGACTGGGCCCAGAGAAGGGAATCCCCAGTGGTTCATTGCAACATCAGCCTTGCTCCACCTTGGCCAGGACTGGGTGCCAGGGGTGTTGTACAGTGCAGCACAAGCTCTGCTCCACAGATGAGTGAGCTGATGACTGGGAGGAGAAGGGGAGGGCAAGGCACAGCACCAGGGTGTGTATAACCCATCCAAAAAGGGGCTGGAAGAAAAGGAGCATGGAGGGAATTGCATCTAGCCCAGCATTACAGACTTCACTCAAAACAAGAGCTTCAGAAACATCGCTGATACTCTCTTTGCTTGGCCTGCATAGTCTGGGGGCATCCTGAGTTGTTCTGAGGCAAACCCTTCCATCCTGGTTCCTACTACACTCACAGGCAGCCTTCCCCCAGATCTGCTCTTGCTCTGTGTGTACAAGTGACAGCAGCCTCTGAATAAGCAGAGGATGTTAGCTGTCATCCACTGAGGAGGTGGCAAAGTCCTATGGACAAGCAATACTTGGAACATTGCTGAATGTTTTATCTTAATACTGCTTAAGAGGAAAGATGAACCATTAAAAGGCCAGGAATTTTTAACTACAGTAGAATGAGCACAGTGAAACCCAAAACAAAAGGCAAATGAAATAGAAACAGCTACTAAAAACGCATTGCAAAGGCAATCCAAAGAAATATATAAATGTAGAAAAAAGAATTATCTTTCCATATACTGCAAGCTGCCAGTTTTTGAAAGCATCATGAAACAAGCTGTTGAGCAGTGGAATGGATAAAACCAGGCTCCCAAAACACAGCTCTGCTGAGCTGCCTGGCCCATTCAATCTCACTGCCAGTGATGCTGCTGCTGGGCCAGAGGCAGGTGGGGCATGGGCACCCCAGCTGTGCCCCTGTGCTGAGGGGTGGCTGTGCTGAGTGGCACATCATCTGCCACCTGCCAGGCCAAGCTCCTGCCAGGCGAGCTCAGCCTCCCTTCCGTGGGCAGGGCTGCTGCTATCTCTTGCTGCTATCTCTTTCTTCTATGCCCGGCTACCAATTTGCAGTAAATTTATCAGAACCTCTATATTTGAGGCATCTTGGCCAAATTTCATCAAGGTTACCTAGGGATACTGAGGAAGAAAACAGGCAGTCAGGCATTGGGAATTTACAAGTCTCTTGCCTTTATGAAATGCAGACTGAAAATAAATGCAGAGCTCAGAAGAGTAGCAAATGCCTCTGGCTGTTAGAGAGTGCCAGGGCCTGAGACAAGTGCTGTGCCTTGTGCACAGAGGCACCCACAGTACTTCTGCCAAACATGGCACTGAACTGGGCATGCAGCACCAGAGGGGATGTCCAGCCAGCACAGGGATGGGCATCCCAGTGCAGATCTTCTGATGGGAATCTGCTGCTGCCCTCTTCTGCGGCTCTCAGCCTGGACTGTGCCTATTGCATGTGAGGTGTGAGGGCCTTCCACAGCTCAGGTGCCCCAGTGCTGAGAGCAGGGATGTTCAGGTACTTCAGTGATCTTGAGTGTGAAAGTCTTGATGAACGTGGACTTGGATTTGGGAGGCAAAAATGCAAAGCCAAATAACAGGTCTTTGATCACCACAAGGATCTCACTTACTCATGGATATAGACTGCTTTCTTCTAGTTGGCTAGGGGTTTTTTCCAGGTGTTTTTCTCTGTAAGAACAAGTCTGTTTCATCCAGCTGCTCCTTTCAGCCTGCTGCTGATGTTTTTGTGCTCTCTGCCTGTGCTACATGCTGCATGGGCATGAATAAGCAGGTACAGCACACTGGCAGACTCTCAAGGGATCTGCAGCAAACCGAGAGCACGGTGATCCAAAATCATCTTCCATCTCATGCTGGCAAAGAACAAAGCCCAAGGGCACTGATGCCAGCCAGCATAGCTGGGCAGGGAGGGATGGGGAGTTCCAACTCCTCCATGTCTTTTCTGACATCACTGCCCCATGGGGCTCATGCTGGGTGTTGTTTCCTGTGCTCCCTAGTGTTGCAGCCAGCACAGCTTCCATGGAGTGAAGAGAAGGTTAACAACAGCCTCTGCTTTCTGCAATGGTGCCACTGCAGCCAGGTTACTGGTCTTCAAAAACAAGTTGTCACTTGTTCAGCTGATTTGCACAAAAGCAATTCCCTGTCCATCTTCATAAGAGCTGGCTGGCAGCTCAGATTTAACAGCTTCAGTTTCTTCCCCGGGCACAGACAAGATATTGCCAGATTATTATCCAAAAATTTCCCAAATCCAGGAGGAAGTCTTTGCACTGGGGATCTTGGTGGACAGCAAGGCCAGCAGTGCCCTTGAAGCCAAGAAGACCAAACTTATCCTGGAGCGCATTAGGATAGGGTGCCAGGAAGTCAAGGGAGGTGATCCCGTCCCTCTGCTCAGCCCTGGTGAGTCCTCACCTGGAGTTCTGGGTCCAGCTCTGAGATTTCCAGTTCAAGAAAGACAAGGAAATACTGGAGAGGGTCCAGCAGAGGGTAATGGAGGTGATTCACAGAATCACAGGGTTGGTTAGGGTTGGAAGTTGCCTCTGGAGATCATCTAGTCCAATTGATTAGGGGTTTGGAGCACCTCAGTTATGAGGAAGGGCTGAGGGAGCTGGGCCTGTTTAGCCTGGAAAAGGAAGGGCTGAGGGGGACCTCACCAATGTCTGTAGGTGTCTGAAGGGAGGGTGTCAAGAGGATGGAGCCAGGATCTTCCTGGTGGTACCAAGCAACAGGACAAGAGGCAGCAGGAAGAAACTGGTGCACAGCAAGCTCTGTCTGAACATGAGGAGGAATTCCTTGCTGTGAGGGTGACAAAGCACCGGAACAGGCTGCCCAGAGGGGCTGTGGAATCTCCTTCTGGAATGATTCAAAAGCTACCTGAACACAATCCTGGGTAATGTGCTTTGGAGACCCAGCTCATGCACAAGGTGGAACTAGATGATCTCCAGTGGTCCCTTCCAACCTTACCCATTCTGTGATTCTGGGAAGAATCCACAGCTACCCTCGGGCTACAGGAATGTGGAACAGAAAAACAGGGCTGGCTTCCCATGGCTTTTTAATCTCACTTTCTGAGTAATTCTGTCATTTTGAGAGTGGAAACAATCCTGTATTCTGCTCCAGAAGGATCAACCCCAGGAAGGCATGAGTGTCCCAAAGCAGACCACTCCACAGGAAATTCTGCTGCTAATTAGCTTTGGCTTTCCTGATTTTCTGTTTAATTTTACATTTTTCTCACTTTTATAGATGAAGCCTTCTGCCACTGTAGCCAAATGGTGGCTGGAGCACCAAAATGAAAGGCTTTCTTTTCTGCATTTTTGTTCCACTGGAAAGGGATTTGCATCCATGCTTTACTCAAGATCCTGTTACTTGTACCTGGTACTCATCTCTGCTCTTCAGTTTTCCTGCCTATCCCCTTTCCATCTTTGTTCTTATCGCTGGGTCCATGTGAAAGCCAGTATTTTTTATAGCAGGAATGTAGCACTAATTCCCACTGCCAGGGAGCAAACAGGAGCCCTGACATGTTCTGCTTGGCTTATCAGAAAGCAGGGCTGTATGGTGAGGAGCTGTAGCAGGCAGGAACACACAACTGCTTGTGCAACTCCCTTCCCTGAAGGGGAGAGTTTGCTGTTAGCCAAACAGAGCAAGTCACAGCAGCCAGCAGCACCAGTGCTCCTTCCACACTGCTGTCCCCTGGCTGTGCCCTGGGGGAAGAAAACAGGGCCAAGGAGATGGCCTGGAAATGCTGAGTCCTGGCCAAGACAGGAGGCTGCCAGCACATTGTGCAGGCAGGGCACAGATCTGGGCCATGTCCAAGCCCCTCTGAGCTTGGGGGTGGGATCTGCAGGAAGTGCTTGGTGCCAGCTGAAGAGCCACGGGGAGGAGTGAGCCCTGCTGAGCCCAGCTGCCTGTGGGGGTGAAGGCCCTCGCTGGTCTCCCTGCCAGGGCTGGGCTGGTGGTGTGCAGTCTGCAGCTCTCCTCTCCCCTGGTGCACTGCTCACACCTCCTGCACCTGCAAATTGCTTCTCTTCATCCCCCTTTTCCCCTTTGCAAGATGGTCAGAACAAGGGTCCCATCCAGGAGTTTTATGTTCTCTAAGTTACTTTTTTTTATTAAATTATTGTATCATTTCTCACTCAGCCTCCTGACAGATCCCTAGCTGTTGTCTTGGACCATTTGGAGCCCCTTGGTTGCTGCCCCATTCTCTGCTGGCACAGAAGTTTGTGGCCAGGTTGTGGTTGCAGAACATCAATCTCCAGCTCTCAAGAGCCTGGCACAGTTTCCTGTGTCCCAGTCCTTCTCCTGCAAGCAGCCACCAGACAGGTTGTTTGAAGCCACAGCCTGGTTCTTAAGCATTTCCTATTGTTATTGTGGAGATTCTGAAGATTTTTTTCTCAGTCACTGAGGAAATCAGCCTGAAAGACAAACTGGGAGCAGAGGGTTTCCAGCTTGGTCTTATTTGGTGCAGAATGCCTCATGCTTCATCAAGGTGCTGGAGCACATGCTGCCTCCATGAGCTGCTCATGAACTGGATTGCACTTTGAATCTCCACCTGGGGACAATTCCCAGACTGAAAACCAGTAGGTGTCACACCTTCCTCCTTATGACCTTCACATAGGGGGTGGAGGTGAAGTTTGGCTTGGTTGTGGAGCCAGGAGGGAGTATCTTGACTCAATACAGATCTTGGGCTAGGGACACAGGGTTTGAAGCAGTCAAGTTAGCAAGTTAGAATCATAGAATAGAATCAGAGAATAGGTTGTGTTAGAAGGAACCTCTTATAATCATCTTGTCCAGCCCTGCTGCCACAGACAGGGACATCATCAAGTATATGAGGTTCCTCAGAACTCCAAGCTGACCTTGAATCTTTCCAAGGATGGGGCATCCATTACTTCTCTGCACAACTGTTCCAGTGTTTTGCCATCCTCATTATAAAAAAAAATCTTCATTATATCTTAAGTTCTATTCCATATGCTGAGCTGAGCTTGACCCTACACGAAGTAACACATTTCAGACTACCAAAGCTCCCAAACTGCTGTCCATCAGCTGAGCCATCAATTGTGACTATTGTGCTCTTCATGCTGCCACGGAAGTGTGCTGAAACCCGAAATAAAGTGGGACTCACTCAAGAGCACTGGGCTGGGTCTGGATCTGTGTTTGTCCCTTATTATGAGGGTCTTGCAATCAAGTGCTCATGTACATCCATGTCTCCCAACATCTTTGAAAAACTGTGCAAGCAACAGAATGGTGCTCAGGCTGTTTCCTTCATTATTCTCCATGAACACAGCTGCACCTTTAACAAAGCTGTCCCAAAATAAATGAATAGTTGGTGCCCTCTGTTCCCAGCTTTGGTGTGAGAGCCAGCCCACAGAGGCTCTCCTGGCTCTGCTGGCTCCCTTCCTACCATTCTTTAGTCCACTATCATAGGGGTGGCACAAGGGCTTTCTCCCTGCTGTGGACAGGGATGATCACACCCAAGGCTACATTTATACACCATTATCTCAAGTGTGAGATCAACCAGTTAAAAACAGTTACCTTCTCCATCTCTTCCTCTGTGTTTCTCAGCTATTGCACCAGGAAGATCTGTGTTTCTCAGAAGAGCCTTGTTCTCCACTGCTGTTTTGACTGGCAACAGGTTGGTGGTAGCCTGCCTGCTGCACCCCATGAGTGCTCAGCCTGGGGCCTGTCCTGCCTGGGCAGAGGGCTGACAGGGATTTTCTAGCTGTGCCTGGCCCTCTGTGTCACTGTCACCCACTGGGAGCCTGAATGAGGTGGCCAGAGGCTGCTGGTGCCAAGATGCAACTCCCAGGCACTACTGCTGCTGCTAATTGTAATTTCCCCTGGCTGTGCCATGTGGATGAGATAATAGGATAGCTGTTCTGCTAGGCAAGCTGTATTTGGTTTTACCACTGATATATCTTGCTTTGTCATGGTTTCCTTACTTTAATAAGGAGCTTTTTTTGTTTGTTTGTTTTTAATTAAATGCCTCATGAATTTCTGTAAACAAGGAGGGTGAGGCCCATGTTGGAGAAACTTAAAATGTTTTCAGTGAAATCCAGTGTCACGGAGCAGAGATGTAGAGACTGGAAACTGACCATAACTCACCACTCCATCCCTCTGAAGAACCACATCCAGAGATGGCAGTATTTGCCACTTGATGGCTCCTCCTTCATGCACTGTTGGTGGCCTGATCCAGAGGTTACTGGCTCCTTACACTGACTTCTGTGGGAATGTTTTTGTGCTTTTTTGTCCCTTTGCTGGACCAAGGTTGGAGTACTTCATGTGCCACATGACAGAGCCTGCCATGTAGACCTGTCTAGTCATTAGTTCCTCTGACAGCAACAAGGTTTGAAATATTTCTCTGAAATCCAGTAACAATCCAGAAGGGAATGAGATCCCATCTGCAAGAGCTTGCCTGGAGAGCTGAATGGAAAATTATAGCTCTAGAACACCATTTACAAAAGACTGGTGCAAGACCTTTTTGGCTAATTAACACTCCCTACCTTGTCTTTTGAAAAGCAGAACTATAATTTACAGGGAAGCTTGATCCGGAAGCTGGGATCTCAAAAATTACGTGTGTTTCTGTAAACATCTGATTCATGTCCAGAACTTGCTGCTGGTTTCTGCTTCTCTGTATCTCAGGACTGAATGTGGGAGGATGGGCTCTGCCTCCCCTGAAGTTCAGGCTGTGTGGGTCTGGACACCTCTCTTATTTCACCTGTACAACCATTAGTCCAGCTTGAGTGCAGCCTATGTTTGTTAGACAGGCTGAACTCAAGCTGATGGTTACAAGTCTGTATCCTCAGAGCACCTTTCTCCCAGTGGTGGCAGAGTTCTCCCTGCAGACCTGGACAGCTTGTCACCCCAAAACAACATGGGGTGGAAAGCCACATTTAGGGTGTGTAACAAAAAAGGGAATTTAAGAAAGCTGTCTCTCCTAACTTGTTGCCCTGTGATGTCTTGCATGCAGGTGACCAGAGGAGCTTTTTTTTTTAAAAAGCTGATTACTGCTTTCTTGAGCTCTCCTTCAGCCTCCCCTTTTTTCACAGCTGATTGTTGTCCCTGTTCTGTGAGTAATGAATCAATGGCACAGAGATCTCACTGCCCTTACTGCTCCTCCGCCTTCCTTCCTGTTGCTTCACACCCTTCAGAGGTTTTAGAAAGAAGGTAAAAGCAGAACAGAAAAGGTTGCCCTTAAATGCTGATCTCCTTTTGCTGATCTCCAAATGGCCATGTTCTGCAACCTTCAGGGAGGAAGGAAGATGACACCAGGCTTTTAAACTCACTTCATTTTCCTGGCAGCACTGTCCCTCTGCCCAGGGAAGCTTACATCTCTTGGGTCTCCTGCCATCCGCTTTCCTGTGGCACAGGGTGGGGGGCTGCTCTCCTTTCTGTGTTAAAATGTGCAAAGTGATGACTCTTGAGGACAGCTTCTCCTCTAAACCATGTGGTGCCCTGAAGGAATGTCCAAGATTGCTCCCAGTTGGATAGGACTAACGGAACCAAAAAGCCTCAGGCTGCTCCCACCAGCCCATGGTCCATCCCCTCAGACATGTTCCCCAGGTGTGTCCCCAAGGCCTGCCCCAGAGCACTGCCCCTCTCTCTGCAGGCTGCCAGGCTTGCAGGGCACCCGCGCCCCTGGGCCAGAGGTGGGCTGGGTGCAGGTGAAGGGGAGGCTGACATTACCCCTCCTGTGGTGAGAGAAGCTCAGCACAGCGCTCCTGGCTGGCTGGAGCTGCCCTTCAGAGGCCACCAGCTGCATGTCCCTGCACCATCACACTGCTGGGGAGGAGAGGGAATGAGGTGTGTGGGAGCAAAGACAGCCGTGAGTGCTGGGAAATCACTGTGTTCATGCTCGTAACTCCACCACCAGCTTGTGGCCAGTGAATGCATAACCCCAGAGCCAATTTTTTACTATTGCCAGCATGTGAGCTCCTTTTTCAGCAAGATGATGTGGCCCCTGGGAGGCTCCAGCACTGACGAAGCAGCTGTCTTGCTGGATTTCCCCTCCTGCTGCTGATGAAAACCACAGCTGATGAAAACCACAGCTTCCTTCCACACCCCCTCCAGCCCCGCCCTGTCCCGCTCCCTGGGGTGGCTGGATGGCTGCTCATCTCTCCCGTGCGACCTCCAGCCCCTGGCAGAAATACCAAGTCCCCACACCATTTTTGTGCTCCTGATCTCTTGCATCCCCAGGTGAAGGACAATGGAAAAAGCTGTTCCAGGTGGTAAGGGCTAAGTGCACGGGGAGAAGTCTCAGTGTGGCACAAGGGGAAGAGGGTTCAGGGCTCCTGACAGCACCTGGGCACCTTGCTGTTGGTCCTGCTCCAAGCAGAGGTGCTGGAGTGATGGGCAGGCACGTGGCAACTCTCCATCTTTCTTACATGATGATTTTTTTATGCTGGGTAACCTGGTACCTGGCTATGTTCAAAAGGGTGCTGGTGGCTTTCTGAAAGCAAACATGTGTGCTCCATCAGGAGTGATGCTGCCTCTCTTCTTCCCAGTGTGGGGGGAGTGAGGCCAAATCAATCAATTAGCACTGATTAACGAGGAAGGAAGCAAAGCTGGCTCAGGTAACACATCCATGCACTCTGAGTACCAGAGCACAGAGTGTGCAGGTCAGGGTGTCCCTCAGTCAGGGCCTCAGACACATGGAGTAAGCTGTTCCTGGCTGCTTCTAAGGAGACAGCAGGCACAAAATCATCAGGGTTGGGCAGGGTTGGCCTTGGGCAGGAAGGGGTAGGGCCCAGGTGCAGAGGGCTGGGGTCAGTGAAGCACAGTCACCCCACAGGGTGCTGGCTTATAGGGCTGCCTTGGGAACATGCCTTATCTCAGTTCTCCCTGCTTCTCAGACATTGACACTTCATCACTTTGATTCCTCTTTTTCAGCATTCCAGCCTGCACAGTGGCAAAGGCAGTGCTGCAGCAGCTTCAGGTTTGCTTGGCTGTTTTCAGTGCCATGTGGCTGCTTGGTTGCAGTGCCAAACCATGGGGCTACTCTAACCTCAGGTGCTCAGCCCAGCTCCCAGAGAGCAGAGCTGCCTCAGCAGGCCTGGCCCTGTCTGTTGAGGTGGTGTCAGATTCACTTTGTTATAAACCCAGGGCTGGGACACTTCAGCAGGGAGCTCTGGTGTGCTTTGTCCAGTTGAAATTGGAGGCATTGCTGGTGGGAAGTGCTGCCTGCTTGGGTGGATGGGACCTGTATGCACACCTGAGGAGGCTCATTTAGGAATATGGGAAAATCCACTGTCTGCCCAGACTGAGAGGCCTCTGAGAGCTGAATGTTTGTCTGTCCTTCTCACCCCAAGCTCTGAGTGCAGCAGCACTCCCTCAGCTCACAGCTTACATCCAAAGCCTTCAAGTCTTTGGCTAAAGTCATATCTTGCAAGGGAAAAGCAGAGACAGACATTGTGAAACTGTCTTTCCTGTAAATGGGGACAACTTAGTGTGAGTTCAGTGTTTGCTGAATGGGAATAACCTGGTATCTCTTCCATGCTGCCTTACAAACAGTGCCAAAGTGCTGACTTTTTCATAACACAATATTTTGTCACTTCATTATTAGTGGGAGCAAGACTTAAAACTGCTAGGCTTGCAAGCCCTCCTACCTCCAGAGAAGTTGCCTGTACCTGGCACTTAGGCAGAGGCAGCCTGAGACAGCTCTTCCTTCCCCAGGACGCCAGGGGTAAGGCTTGGGAAAGCTGGAAAGAACAACCCAGAGTATTTGCTGCAGTGTTTTAAGCACAGAGACACACCACACTGTGATTATTTTCCACATGGATGTGAAGATATGAAACATGGTGTAATTTATGGTTATGTTAAAACTGCAGTGCATGAGCTGCTAAGGCGGCCCACGAGCGGCACTGGAGTTTGAGGAATGCTCAAGGGCAGATTCCTCTTGCTTCTCCAATCTATGTGGCATTTGGTGAGGTCTACATGGAAATGCATTACTCACCCTCTGCTTTCAGTGGGAGAAATTGCTCTGGGCTTCCCCAGGAGTGTCGTGGGCAGGAGTGGGTGGGGACTGAGAGCAGGTCACGAGAACAGTCCTTGCAGTGCCATATATCCCTCTGTCAGCCTAATGAAAGCCCAATAATTAGGATTGCCATTCTTGTTATTTTTAATTATGAGGTAGCACTTTATTGTAGTGGGCAAAAGTAACTCTGTAATTAGCTTGTGTGATTACTCAGTTATTAGCCAGTCTCTGATGCTGCAGACACCCAGGAGAACCCTTGGCAGGCTGTCACAGGGCTGTGTGGGTTGGATGGGACCCCAGGCAAAACTTCCCCATCCTGCTACTGAGACCATGCACAGACCTGGCAGGGACGAGGACAGCACAAGGCTTCAAGCATGAGGGGATGACCTCCAGCAGTGAGGAATTGCCATCCAAAATACTTCAGCTCAGCTTCTCTGGGCTGCTGAGACCTTGCCATCCTGCATCCCCAGTGCCCCCAGGGTGGTTTCTTTCACCTGCACAGCTACAGGCTGGATTTCCCAGCTCCCAGGCCCCACCATGCTGACACCCCATGCTCACTGGGAGAGGCTCTTGCCAGAGGGCATTGCTTAGCACTGCAGTGCACAGCAATATCAAACTGTTGAGGGCATGGGCTGAGAAGCTAATGCATTTATAAAACAAATTACTTAAGACAGAAAGAAAGAAGGGGTGCAGAAAACTGCTGTAAACAGCCCTGTGCTTCTCAGCCATCTGAATCCTAGTCTGTACAGCTTGTATTGGTGCCTGGGTTGCTCCTCCCCAGGGGCAGGAGGTGGCATCACCTCTGCCCAGGCAGGTTACAGCCTGCTTACCTTGCTTGGATCTGAAGGACTGAGCAGTTTATGTGGTCACTGCAGTGAGAACCAAAGAATCTTTACTGGGCATGGGGGAGGAGAGTGGTGCACTGGTGCAGGGAGCAGCTGGGCATGGGCCCGGCTGCCTGCTGCATGCGGGCTCACAGCTCTGCTGGAAACACCCTGGATGGGCCAAGTTTTCCTTCTGCTGGGCAGATGCAAACCCTGCTCTCAGCTTAGCTGCCACTGCTGCCTGCATCCCACGCTCTGCTGGGCTTGTGGGGGGTTTCTTGTCCCCTCCTCTCACCCCCGCCAGGTTTGCTTCTTTAGCTGAGCCATTCGGGGGCGGCTGGTATTTCAGTCACTGAAGAAATTAGTAACTGATTTATGTAACATCTCGTGGGACTGCCTGCAGGGTCTTCACAGAGAGACAACTGAGAACAAGTATGCCATCACCAGAATGAGAAGAAGGGGCCCAGAACACACCCCACAGTGAACTGTGGAATCCCACTGCAAAGCCAGATGCCACCCTGCTGTTGTGGCACCTGTACCTGTGTGCCATGGCTGTGTCCTGTTTCACTGCAGCTCAGCTGCAGGCCAGGCCCAGCAGCCACATTGCCATGTCCTTCCTTGGGCTCACCTGAGCTGGTTCTCACCTTGAAAAGGAGTTCCTGGTCTCCTCTGTTTCTCCAGCTGTCAGGCCAGGCCCTGTGCCAGCAGTACAGCACTCAGCACCGGGTGCTGTGTCTCCCAGGGCCTGCTCAGGCTGGCATCACCTGCAGCACCTCCCCTGCTGCCCCTGCCCAGCTGCATCAGTGCCCAGCAGACACTGGAGTTGGGGTTCAGCAGAGGCTGGGTGCTGTAGGCTCTTGCTCCTCCTCCTGGCTCCCTGCTGAGACTTTGTTGTCTGTCTCTCACCTCTGGTCATCAATGCTCATGGTGGGGCAGGAGGGACGGTCAGCCCACACGTGCATGGGAAAACCTGGGCAGAACAATTCTGGGACATCAGATCCTGCAGTTCTCCCTGACTCTCCTGGGGCTGAAGCTTTCAGCTTGGATGGTGCAGGGGTTATTCTGAGCATGGACATGTCCCTGGGCCACTGGTGGCAGACCTGACATCCCAGTGCAGGAATGGAAACCCCACTGGTTCAGCAGCGGTGGGCGGGAGGGCTGAGCAACATGCCAGCATCCCTCCCAGCAGCTGTGATTCAGTAGCAAAGGAAATAACAAAGAAATGCTTGCAAAATAAAAATGCTTTTGATGTGAATAGAAATGTTTATAATAATCTGGATTTTTTTTTTCATGTAAATAAGGCTCAGAAAATGTGTTTTGTCAAAGTGACACACAGCGAGCTCTAGTAGGTGTACCCATCTCAGCATAAAAGGAACAGAAGCCACTCACTTGATGAACCTGAAAGCTTTCTTAGAATTACAAAAGGAATAAATGATCTTAATCATATTAACTCCTGGGTGGTTGCCTGAGTCTTTGTGAGCAGTATTCATCACATCCCAGACAGTGTAGTTTTAAACTCACAAAAGGCAACTTCAGATGATCTCACAGTCGCCTTTTCAGCAGTGTAAATTATTGCTAATGCCCCAAAGGCTGGGATTTAACTCCAACAGAAGCATGTCCATTTCAGCAAACCTCAGCATGGGAAGACAACTGCTGCTCTCTGCTGAAGGAGCGCTCCTGGCAGCCTCCCAGGGCCTCTGCCACAGCCTCAGCATCCACCAGGGTCTCACAGGGGCTCTGGTGCTTGACAGCTGGGGAGGGGAGCAGAGGGGCTGCAGGAGCCGGGACATTCACTTCTGCCATGCAAACAGCTGGACAGGAGAGTGTGCCCCTCCTCGTGCCTCCTACAGGTGCCCTTCAGGACAGTGGTTCCTGCCCAAGGTCACAGTGCAGCATCGGCCAAGCAGCTGCAATCCTAACATCAGCTGCTGAAGCTGCTATATCATCATGTTTATAAAGCATGAAAAACAATGTCTGGATTGTACCTTTCCCTTCTGCTATGCGCTTTCAAAGGCAGTTTCCCAGACTGTCTTGGTCTCAGGTGCGAGGTGCCACTAAATTTTTGCCATACTGACATTGATTCAGCAGCTGTTGCCAGTCTTCTTGATCGTGAAATGAAAGTTCTTCACCAAAGGACTAATTCAAATGCAAAATGAATTAGGCTTTTTTAATCTTACTGCACATGTACTTCAGGAATTTAGGAATATTAAGAACCCCTAGAGATTACCTTCTTTTCAGTTACCATGGTTCATCTCGACAAGCAGCAACCCCCTCACTTGCAGGCAATGCCAGAGTTTTGCTTTCTGATGAGGGCAGGTGGGAACAATCCTGTGTTGTTTCTGGAAGAGGTGCTGGAGTCTGGGCACCTCAGTGTGGTGGGTGAAGTGTTGTGAAGGGCAATGGAAATCAAATTAATCCCCCACTCTCCCTCTCCCATCCCCTTTCCTGCAACTGAGCTGGTAGGAGATGGCAAACACTGTAAAATTCAGTTTATTCACCCAGGATCCTGGCTATGTGCTGTGGAGAGATTATCAAGTGAAAATGCACCAAGAGATGCTGTGCCCAGTGTTGATGATCTAAACTTGGTCTGATACAGTGTATGGGTTGTTTCCCTACAAACCTTTCATGGCTTCTGTCTCCAGCTCATGCTGGTTACTGCAGCATGCCCCCAAAATCATAATCCTGCAGCAAATGTTAAGAGATCTCACCAGCATGTTGTTTTCATTAAGTAACAACATGAGGATGAGATAATATGCATTGTTATATAATATGCACCCTTTAATATGCATTGTTTATAAACAGAAATCTCACCTTCCTCTTTCCTTTTGGGAAAAAAAATGGTGAAGCAAAGTGCTTTTTTACTGCCTAACCTAGTTTCTTTTCAGGAATAGAAAAAAACTGTAAACATTTTTAGCCTTGGTTTATATCTTACACAGGAGTAGAGTGTGTGCAGGACAGGATCCAGCAGTGGGTGACCTCTGCTTCACACAGGAGTGGCTCATGGATGAATCAGTCTGGCTTAGATCATAAATGCTCCCACAAAATACAGCTTTGCTCCACGGGATGGAGCAGCCGAGTCCTGCATGTGGCTGATGCAAGTTTTCAGGATCAGGCTCTGCATGCAGGGCTGTGATCACAAAGGGTGGTCCCCCATTCCTCGTGCCGATGCTGTGCCTCATGCCCTCACAATCAGGGACCTCACCACAAAAATACAGCTTGGGTTTCAGCTCATCAGTTTTCTGGATGTGAAACCACACAAAGAGATGTGGAGGATAGCGCAGGGAAATAAACAGCAGGACTGCAAATCTTACCCTGCAGTGTCAGCTACAAGTTTTGCCATGATGCTTTTTCTCTCCATTTGCAGCGCATACTTTCTGCCTTTTTGAGCTTCCAGTACAGTTTCTCTGAAGGACAACAGCAAGGCCTGTGCTGATCTCAGGAACAGCCAGTTCCTTGCCTGGGACTGGCTGCAGCACAGCACAAGGACCAGCCTCTGTACCTGGCCTGCAGGTGCTCCCCCTCAGCTGTGTGGGGGCTGCAGGGGCCACCTGGGCTCCTTCCCTTCATTTTGCAGGGGAGAGGAGGTCAGTGTTCTGGCAAGCACCAGTCCATGCAGGTAGCACCCACATGCTGCAGACAGCTTGGAATTAATGGCAAAAACGTGTCCACGTCCCATTTGCAGGTTTCCTGAATGCCCTCTCTGCTTGAATACATACTCTCAGCAGCATTTGGATTTGCATGTATGACAGGTTGAATCAAAGGTTTATTGTCTGCACAGCTCCTCTGTTTATCTAGAGATTGTGATTTTGGCAAGAAACGGATTCTTGAGGCCCTGGGGTGTCTGTAGGCACAAGGGTCACTGCAGGCACCAACTCTGTCAAGGGGTGACTCCGCTGCCTCCTGCTTCAGCCACATAAGCACAAAATTGAAAGGAACCTGGAGGATTTTGCAGGAATTGCTTTCCCCACTGCTTGGAAGCAAGGGAAATTGTTATAGAAACAGCAGCGTTAAGAATCTCCCTGCTCCTCGGATTGTCGTCCCCAGCCCTGCAGAGGGTGCCCTTCTGGAGCACTGCCCCAGCGGCTCCCAGGACAGGGACCTTGAAACGCAGCGAGCCTGGCGCTGAGTGGGGGCAAAGGACAGCGGGCAAGGCTGCACACACAGCGGAGCAGGCATGAGCAGGATGCAGAGGGGCAGCTCCTCTGACTCCAGCCATCAAACACATGGCTTCACCTGCCCACCACGGGAGGGAAGGGCATCTCCAGGAGATGCCTGTGCCTGTTACACACAGCATTAGTCACCCATGTAGAGGGATCCATTCTGTTCTGATGGCTTTAGAGGGGCCACAGGGATTACCAGCACCCTGCACGTTGAAGCTTGTTCCTGGAGACAGGTGGAGGGGACACTCCTGCTCTGCCTTCTCCATACAGTACCAAGTCCAAAGGTTAGATGCTTTACAGTTCACTACCATGGCCTCTTCTGTGGTTTGATGCTGAGGAATACTGTCCAGGGGTCTTTAGGCTCAAAACTGCTTCCATCAGGCTGGATGTGGTGTTGAAATGTGGAGCCTGACATCTTTCTAGCCCACGACCTACCACACCAGCCACTTGCTGCCATGAGACAGATTATGATGCTGTCCTATAAGCAAGGCAAAAAGATTTTGGGTGTTCTGGACAGAAAACATGCTGCTGCTCTACCAGAAGAGCTAGACTTCCTTATTGAATACAAGAAATGAAGTTTCAGTTTGAACTGCCAACCAGTGCTCATTTACAGGCACCAAGGCTTTAATACTTAGGTCTCTGGACATTTCTCCACTGAGTTACACATAGCAGATGGAGCTGCCAGACAGTAACGGACAGAGAAATGAACTTCAGCATCGTGTTCAGCCTCTGGAGGAATTCTGCAGATGCACTGAACAACAGCTGAGAGCACAAGTCCCCAGGGCATGTGTTTGCTATGCCCTGTAGAGCCCAGAACACCACTTGCTACCATTATCAACAGCAGAAGCATTTCTTGAGAGGTTTTCCTCTTCTTTCAGATAATTCTGCATCTTCTGAGAATTCTGTGACACAACACACCCTTTTCTCAGTGCTCCTTCCTCAGCCACAGAATAGTCAGACCTCTGCACAGCATCCTCAGGCTCTCAGAGAGGCAGCTGAAGGGTGTCAAATACTTTCAACAGTAACTCTTAAGTAACTAGAAAAATACTTGGTTTTTCATCAACAACATAAGCAATATTTTAATCTTTTTTGAAATGTGGTGTCACAGACATCTTTTAATGAAAATCTTTTCCTTAGGATTTTTTCCTCCTGAGAAGCTGTGAGGCCTCAGGAACAAAATGTAAATAATGGTTATCTGCTGCTGTGGAATGCAACAGGTGGGTTTGTGATTGGTCTTATGTGGATGTTTGGAATTAATGGCCAATCACAGCCCAGCTGGCTCAGACTCTCTGTCCGAGCCACAAACCTTTGTTATTCATTCCATTCTATTCTTAGCTTAGCTAGCCTTCTGAGAAACCTTTTCTTCTATTCCTTTTAGTATAGTTTTAATGTAATATACATCATAAAACAATAAATCAAGCCTTCTGAAATATGGAGTCAAATCCTTGTCTCTTCCTTCAACCTGAGACCCCTGTGAACATCGTCACAATGTGGATTTTATTTCTTGCTGTAACACACCATGAATTGTATTAGGGAGTCTGATAACTTCTTGATTTGTTATTTTGGTGGGTTTTGTGTTTATCAGATGCATATGGTCTTATAAGAAGGGGTTTCAGTCTATGACACAACTGGAAGCCTTAGCACATGCCACATGATAGAAAAGACATAATTAAAGAGGGTCTTGTCAAAAAAAACCCCAGTATCAGAATAAATTCTGAAGGACTTGCAAGTAAAAGAAAAATGTATCATCAGAGTGTAACAGACATTTCTTGAATCAAGAGAAGGTCATCTGGCTCATCTCCTGGACATTTCATTTCATCATGAAGGATTCTTAACTGATTGTTTAATTTGTTCCAGGAACCTTGTTAGGGAGAGTGTAATGTAGCTTTTGCTCCATATGTGACATGGAGTCTGTTCCAAATTCAGCTTACACGCCCTCAAAAATATCTGTGATTTTGTATAAGGTTTTAATTGCATCTTGAAGTTCCTTGTTTGAATAATAAATGCTGTAATTGAACATTTCCATTAAAAAGATCTCTTACATGAGCTTAAGTCAAACCTTGCAGCCCTGCAGACAGAATTCCATTCTTCAGCCAGGCAATAGGAGCAGGAGCAAGGCAGTCAGCCACACTGAATTTCTCTGCCAATGTCTCAAGTGTGACCTTTAAGGACAGCTTTTAAGGGCAGAGAAGAGCTAAGGCTTCCTCATTATCATTCCAAGAGAATGTAATTTCCTATTACCATCCCAGAACACAGAGAGCAGCAGTGAGGCTCGGTGTGACTGCAGCACAGAGAGCTGGCCCCTCTCTCTGGCTGCCCTTTGTGGGTGAGCTGTGTCCCCTGCAGTCAGCACTGGAGGCCTGCAGGAAATCCATCCAGCTCCTTGGGGTTTATCCCTCAGTGCCTTCCCCAGTGGAGGAGAAGCTGACAGGCAGGGGAAGGAGGTTGGCCACATTCAACCTCCAGGTTCAAAGGAACTGAATTCCTGTGGACCAGTGTGGAATTCTGCATCAGTGCAGACAGTGATGGCCATGTCCTTGTTTTTCTGACAGCTCAGGAGTGGCTCTCCCCTCCCTGGCTGACTTGTCATTCACACTGTCAGCCCTGGACAGGATGTCCATGTCCCAGACATTAATGACCATAATGCATGAACTGGCTAAGCTGCACAACTGCCTCAGGCATCCACCGTGCTGGCCTGCTGGGAGGGGAACTTGATGGCTCTGCTGGAATTTGTTTCAGGGAGGTGAGGCACAGCTGGGGTGCAGCCCTGGGGCCTCTCCTGTGCTCAGCAGCAGGTGCTCAGCACACACACTGCCCACTCCAGATACTCATGGAGACAGAGAAGCAGCACAACCTCAGGAGAAGAACCAAGAGAATGAGCCCTTGAACTTCTTTGGGGAAGAAGAGTCCTCATCCTTTTGCAACAAAATACAATATAAATATTATATGAACATGCAGTGAACATGCAACTCAGTAATTTGCCACCTTGTTTCATCCATTTGATAAAGAAAAGAGAAAGAAAAATATTGAAATCCAGAGATAGAAAAAACAGATCTTTTTTTGTCTGAAGTTTTTACGATAAAGTTTCTTTTTGAGTCAACTACTAGGCTAAAACCAGCCCAGCAACTTCTGTTTCTCACCCCTTTGTTATCAACCCCAAGGTATTATAGGATAAAGGAGAAGGTGACTCATGAATCAGTGTGGCTCTTTAGAGGTATGAGGCACAGTCTCATACACAGGAGGCTGTGAACTCATCACAGACTACATCCAGGGGATCACTGGAAGCCACCCTTCCCCATATACATTTTCTGTCACCACCAAATGGCCATCTAGGCATCAATTTTAGCTTTTCATCTGACTTCCAGGGGTTTCCCTAATTAAGTGCAGTTTGACTAGAAAGCATCCTGGATATTTCCTTTACATTTCCATGGGTTTAGAACATGAGGCACTACAAAAGTATTTAATAAGGGACTTTGGAGGGTTTTCCCCTGCTATTATTATGTTTATCCCACTGTAGGAACACTGTCCACTGCACCCCAACCATTAGAACTATTTCCTTCCCTCTCTTGAAGATCCATCACCTTCTGCTTTCCTAACGCCACACCTCTCTCCCAATCTGCTGAAAGCTGCTGAGAAGCCCCAGGGCTCCCTCAGGCAGTTTGTCTGCCAGGGCAGCTGCTCCTGACAGCTGGAGCCAGGGAATGCAGCTGGGTGGGCAGCAGGCAGGTAGCTCCCACATGATGGCTGCAGATTGTCCTTGGCTTGGGCAGGCTGCAATTCGAATGTCAAGTCCAATTTTCATTTTACTTTGCAAGCTTATTCAAAACCTTGGGCCTTGTGTATACAGCAGCTTCCAGAGTAGGGAAGAATTGTTCCTGGTATATATTGTATCACTGAAACAGCTGCTGCAGCACAACTCCCCTAGCTGACCAACCCCTCAGGATAATCATGTTGAGCTCCTGCAGTAATGGAAGAGGAGAAACTGTTGAGTCTGTGATGACATGCCCCAGCAAGGAAAATCCCAATCAATTAGGCACTCCTTTAAAACTCTTATGTGTGTGCAGCATTTGGTATCTTCACTCCAACAATGATGTCATTTTTACTGGTTCCTCTAGGACCTTAATTGTGACCTAAATTTCGACTGTGGATAGCAGTACAACCAAAACCAGATTTTCATCAACATCTCATCAGTTTTGTCATTAACACAGGCCTGATACATTAGCAGATAAATTTTTAATTTAAAAAAAGGTGTGAAAAAAAAAACTTAGAAACCTAACTGTGCTTTTGAAGGTCACATTTAATGAACCTGATCCCATTTTGCAAAAAGTCCAGATCATTTTTCTAGGTCGCTTTCTGTCTAAAAAATTCTCATGTGTCAAGTCCATGTGTGAGCAGCTTGTGAAACACCTCCCAGTCCTACACCATGAAGGTCCCACTGCATGTGCTACTCGAATGGTCCCAGCTCTGAGGGCTGGCCTGGAAGTTGGGTTGTGTAATCTCTTGTGTGCTTTGAGGTTGAATTTTTGCTGCCTCACTTCCCTATCTCTCTCAGCACGTCTCCTTACTTCCTTTTGTTGTAGTCTTGCTGTCAGCATTTTCTCTGCTCACCTCACCAAAGTGCCTGTTTGCCTTCTTTGGAAAATGACTGTTTATCTTTCAGAATACTTAACACCACAGACTTATCTTCCCTACAACTTAAACAAACTGTTTCTATAGCCCAGCTGTGCAACCTGCTGTTTTGCTGGGGCTATACCACACAATGAATTTCAAGCATGACAAAAACAGACTGGAAAAAGATGGATAGTCTACAACATTTGCTATGCAAATGTTAGACTTATTTATACTACTGATAGGCAGCAGGAAGTAAAACCCATCCTCTTTCCTTGGCAGGTCAAGCTATGCTGGACCAGCTTCATTTTGGAGAACTTGCTCACTGCTGATGGTTGCTGCCTGAGAAAATAGACCTGCACTTCTGTTTCCCTGTTACAGGGTAGGCACCTTGCTTCAGTCATTTTCTGCTCTAGTGCAAGAGCCTGTCACCCCTCCATGTCACTGCTCCTCCACACATGGCATGGTGAGCACATGGAGATGAATGGTCTGGAGTCACACTGCAATGCCTGACATCACTTGGGTGAGAGCTCAGCTGTAAGCACTGAGGAGTTAACCTTCCTCTACTGGAATGGAACTGTGAAGCTGCATAAAGAAAAACTGCCAGGTCTCACACCACGCAAAGATGCTTTGCTGAAGTTCAGTGTTTTCTTTACAAAGCTTACTGGAATCCCCTTTGGCCACCCCAGGAACATCCTTGGGCCAGAAAAATTCTCATTCATGAAATGCCACTTGCTGGCAATGCAGAGACAACCTCACTGACCTAGAAGGGTTCTCCAGTTTGTTTGGCAGTAGGAGTGGAATTAGATGTGCTGATGCTAAATGGCTTAGCATTAGCAGCAAAATAGCTTAAATACCCTGTCCCAGAAGGTTAAACTGTAATGAGCCTCTTAAAAAACTCTCAGTGCAATGGGCAAGCACTTGGCTCTGTAGCACAAGGCTGGGTGATCAGTCTTCCTCTCCCCTCCTTGTGTGGCTATACAGCAGCAGAAAGCATCAGAGGAAAACATTTCCAATATTATTTTTGAAACATAAGGAAATAAAATTATCACACTTAGATGTAAAAAAAATTCTTTCCTCTTTAAGGAACTTAAAAAATTCAGCAGCAGGGACTTGGCTTTGCAAATTTACACATTGACAAGCTGATGTGTCTGTCCTACAGGTCACCTAGGGTCCACACCAGTCTGCTGGGATGGTAGCTCAGGTGTATGATATTCAGATTTTATGTGGCTGGCATGCTCATCTACAGCTAATGCACCATCAGTGGATGCTTCCAGTACACAGATACCACTTTACTCACCAAAGCATGTTGATCCCTGATTAAATGTTCCAACTTTAAAGAACTACAGTACAGTTTATACAAGGGAGCAGGATTAAAAGCAAGGAGAAGAAAGACCATAAAGCAAACAAACAGAAAACGAGTAATTTCTCCCACTCAAACCGATGTTTCCTGCCACGCAAGAAGAAATGTCTGGTCAACAAAAATAATTTGCTAAGTTGATTCAGAGAAGCACATCTAGAGTTAGAAAGAAACTACCATAAAACACACTCAACCCTAAGAAAGAACAAAACAAAAACAAGGTAGTCTGTGGTTGAAAATACTACTTTCCAATCCCTTTTCAAGACAAGCCTCAGACATGTAACCCAGGGCATGACATATTTGAAGTTCTGTCCTTGAAACCATTTCTTTTTGCCCCCTTCCTCCCAGTCACAAGTCACACAAAGTAATGGGTCTGCAATGAATTACAGCATTCCAGATCTGCATCAAGCAGCTGAGTTAGGGGGAACCCGTTTCAGCCTCCTTCAAGGCTACTTTCAGCCACTACAGTCTGGTAACATCTGGAGGCCTTGCCAGGAGGGCAAAACAACCATCTGAGTAGTCACCTTAAAAGGTTTCTGGGAAAAATAATATTCTGAAAAAAAAAAAAGAAAATTGCAGAACAGCTCTACCAGAAAGTTCTTCAAAGATATCTGAAACTGCCTTGCTAGAGGAACCTTGGGTGTTCCAGAAATGTGGGTTCCTGAGAGGCCAAGCAAAACTGCATGGCTTGCAGAGTGACCCACCAAAGCCCTTTAGCAACTCCTACTTTCAAGCCATAATTGTTGCTGTATTTTGCCTGGGACCAGAATCTGAAGTTGTCATTTTCTCCCTAGTTCTAAAAAACCAATTTGGCATGTGGCATGACTGACTTGGCTCTACCCTGTATTTCACTGCTAGTAACTGTTAGCCCACTGGAAAACCAGAGGTGCATCCATCACCTAAATGGTGGAGATAAGGGATACCCAGTTAGAGCCTCACTCCAGGATCCAGGAGTCCTCCCACTCCAGCCAGTGCTGATGGGATGGCTCCTGCCCCTTGTGTCCCTGCTCATCTGTGAAGCAAATCCACACCTCTAGAATATTTAATATTCTAGATTTATATAAGAATATAAATTTGTTGTTTCAAGCATATGGTTAAAGATAGAACTGCTTTGCATCTACTGAAGCCACATCTCAGCCTTGCTGAGGAGAGAAGGTAATTTGACTCTCAGCTCCCAAGAACTGGTGATAATGTGAAGTGCTGACTCCAGGAAAATCACACCAACCTTGGGACTAAACCAGGAGAGCTGCTTCAGCTTTCCTGCTTTCAGCTGGAAACTGAATTACACAGACAGAAAGTCTTCAGAACACTTTTCAGTCACTCATCTGTCAAAAGCAGAGTTTGGAGACAGCAGAGCACAATGTAAAGAACATTGAATTGAGCTTAATTATCTGTATTCATATTGAAGTTGTGTCTTATCATGAATATTTCTGGATTTTTCAAAGATCAAGTAGTTGTTATGGCACTTTGCACTTAGTAGGTTAAAAAAAAAGTTTTTGTGGTTGCTATTTCAAATCCAGCTACAAGAGGACAAAAAGAAAAAAAAATAAAAAAAAGAAAAGAAAGCAATCCTTAGGTCAAATCATTTTGCTACAGAAGAATAAACAATCTTTACTGTAGAATTCATAACCCCAAGAGTTGAAAAGCATGCTTGGGTCTCACTCATCCCAACTAGCAGCTCCTAGTGCTACATCTAACAGGCAATGCCAGTGTTTCAAAGGTTTGGGGAGGCAAAACATCGTTTTGTGAAATCCATGGGATTAATGCAAGGTGTCTGAATACAGCTCAAAGGTAACAGTGACTGTTTAGACCAGCTCTCCACACGTGAGTTTTGAGGCCCTTAAAACCATACCTTAAAACCATACCAGTAGCAAACAATCCCCGTTTAAAGGGTATTTTGAGTAATCATTTTCAGAAAGGCTGAAATTCCCTATCTCTCAACAAATTTTAACTGTACTTTGGAAGAAAATAAAACTACTTACCATTAAAAAAAATCCCAAGAGTTGGGAAAAGTAGCTACATCTTGACTTCCAGTAAATTTTCTTGTTCCAAGGGCTGTCTGTCCGTCCTTCCATCCTCTGTCCAGAGTCAGGATGTAGCAGCCTGCCAGGAGCTGGCTGAGCTGTGATTCAGTGGCAATAAGGAATCTTACCCTCCACACAGTGCCTGCTGCACAGCTGCCTCAGCAGACAGGGCAGCCGGCTGAGTCACCTGCCTTGCCACAAGTGCTACCTGGGCTGTCAGGGCTGCTTCCGCAGAGCCCTGAACTTGCACCTTTAAAGCTTCTGCATGGCCACACCACCATCCTGGCAGGTTTCCCCATCAGAGGGGCACAGGGCTGCCAGAGAGGCTTGGCTGCCCCACGTTTAATGGGGGCTTCCTTGCAGACACCCCTAATCCCTCCTGGGTTTGCCTGTTCAAGCTGTGCTGCCCAGCCCCTGTCTGGCCCTATGCAGACAGATCCCCGAGGAGGGTGTGCAGTGTGTGGTGTCAGTCCTGCACTCAGCACTCGCAGCATCGCAGGCCCACAGAAGCATTTTCTGCTCAGCAAAGCAGGAGGCAGCACTGCCACACTTTAGGGGCTTCACAGTCAGAACAAAAACTGAAAGCAGCTGAAAACACGTTTGTAGTAAGAGAAGGCTGATCACTCAATATAGGACATTTTTCATCATCACATATTGCAGGTCACTTGAGTGGAAGAATGGGGGAAATGAAGACTCCATGTGAACCTTCTATGGTATTTAAAAGATCAGCATAACTGCTGAGATCAGAGAAGGCTTTCTGAAACAAAACCCTCTGCACCATTCAGTGACCTATGTAAAGATACCTTCGTATTTTGTGTTCAAAGGCACAAGAATAAAATATTCCTTCTGCTGTGTTCCCCTTGCATGATTATATGTGCTTCCTCATTTTCAGGAATACCTTGATTTCCCCAGGCACATGGAATTACTTCACAGAACCCTATTACTCAGAACTTTCTTACAGTTGGATAAAGGCTTAAAAAAATGAAAAAAGGGCATTTTTCAAGGCACATTGTTTCATCTAGTCTAAGTATTTACCATGCTAGCTGAAAGCCACATCCTTTCAGTAAGGGAAGTAGGCAACGTCTTCATTAAAGTGCATCTAAGACAGAACTCACATGTGCTGCAGAGCTGTGCTCCTTCCTAAAAGTGGATCAGATATCCCCACTGGAATTTTTTTAGTCATGGTCTATCAACTTCCCTCGCTTCCATACTGGAATGTAGCCCTTTGTTTCATAAATGTATGTGATGACTGCTTTTTCCTTCTGACAAGTGCTTTCATGTATTAAAGAAGTCATTGTTACTTTTTCCCTGGTGACTGAGAGATGCACCAAGCTCTCCTCAGAAAGCCTTGTTAACCTCTGCCCTCCATACACTTCCCTTTCTCCTGTTCTTAATTGGATTCTAATTTTTATTATGTACTGTAACAGATTATCACCTTCCAATTCTAGGAATGGTGACTATGTCCCTAACTACTTTTATAAAGGTGTAAAATTATCCTAACCACCTTTTCTACTTATCTTGATCCTTAAATACCAGAATAAAGGCTCGGATGCTTCTGGAAATGGAACATCATGGTCCAAATGCAGTGATGTAATTTAAAAAAAATTCAGGAATATCTAATTTGTAAAAGTAAGATCTGTAACTTGCTAAAGTCAATTCCACGTGCAAACGGGTAAGGCCACTGAGTTCATGTTCAGTGACGTGGTTCATTTGTTTCCTCCAGGTATCAAGATTAACGTGGTAACTTTTAAACCCTGTGAAGTGTATGTAAACTTAGAAAATACTTACACTGTGCTTACAGGTGCAGCTCAGTCAAGAAAAAGCCACATAAGCTTCCCTCCTGCTGACTACGTAAGTGTAACATTAATAATTGAATACAATTCCATTACTTTCCAAGATTCTCAGTACTTGACAGGGATATGACACTTTGAAAATCAGTGTCAATTTCTCCCTGTAACTATTTCAGTTTCACACCAAGTATCCACAAATGCTGTAGTTAGTCTGAATACCATGGATGCACACGTCCCTGGGGATGGGGAATGCAAGAGCATCATGCTTCAACACTCTAGACTTTTCCACAAACTGAGCTGTAGTGTCTGAAACCTCTGGACAATACAGAGGCTCCTGCTCAGTTCTCCTTTAAAGACCCAACAGTAGCAAGCAAGAGTTTTCCAAATAAATAAAACTATTCCAAAAGGTCAGCTCTTACAGAAGTTTTTAACGCCTTTTGCTCTAAGTCTGGGGACCATCTATGTTAAGGTACCTCCAGAGTTCCAGTCAGGAACAGTCAGAAAGCTCAACCTAAAAGTTCTAAACTAATTACTAGAGCAATCTTGAAATCAGATATGGGGTATTCAATCTCAACTTCCCTAAAATGACCTAAAATACCTAAATGTGTATTAAAAATTTCCATAACAGAAATACAATTTCATATTGAATTTCTGTCTAGTACTGCCATTCCTCTCAAAGGTGTAGGAAGACAGATGACATGAAATCTACACCAAAGGTAGTTGAAAAGTCCATTCATAAAACTTTTATTCCACTTACATCAACTTAATACACATGTTCTGAACAGTTATGCTTGGATTGTTCATGAAAATTTCATAAGACATTAAACAAAGCTAGCCATCATCTCAAGTTATTTCCCTGTTAACTATTTTTACAGCACATGCATGTTAGGCAAGTATCAAAAAAAAATCACAAAAGCAAAAAACCTAAAAAAGTTAAATACATGGGTTTTTGTTTTACTGCTGTGCTCGATATACAGTGTCATTATGAATATCAAGCAATTCATTTTTTACTGCATCTTTACTTGTACATTTGTTCTTAGGTTGCTTAAACCATTTAAATACAAATAAAATGTGTAGCAAAAATAATGAAAGCAACAGCAGGTAACTTTACAAATAATGGAATGTGAACCGTTTCTCTGTCCTTCTCTAGAGAAAGCTGACTGGGTAATCAAACTGTCTTAAGGAACACTTCAGCTGCAATCAAAGATGTACACTTGATTGGAATATTCCACAGATGTCACATGTTCCCCTGACATGCAATATCTATGGGACATCAGTTTATTCACAGCCATGTGTGCTCCAGCTTGGATATTCAGACTAACTACACCTGTGGCTGCAACATTGATTATCCCTTTTTTCCATCGTGACAGACCAATATGCAAGCAGTCATCTTTGCCTGACATAGAAAGCTGTTTTAACACTGGCCTTGTGGGAAGCCACAATGTACCAAAAGTACTATGCCAAACATGTAAAACTTGTATAAAAATTTCACAACCCTATATTGGCCACCTCAGATGAAAACAGATAAATTCCCCAAATGTTAACTGGCTCTATTCCCCTAATATTAAACAAAACCACATGGGAAATATAGAAATCCAAATAGAAGTAACATAAACCTGTCAAATCGTAAACAAAAACTATTTGTGGGACAGCATGGATGACAAATGGTCTACTGTTTAAATTTCAGAATGAGGCAGATGGAAATTGGAAGGCTGGTTAATTCTCCCCTCCTTCTCCTGCTTCAGCTTCATCTCCCTGGGTATCCGATGTCCACAACTGTTTAGGAAAGAAAAGAAGAGTAACAGGTACATTATTATATATTACTAATAATTAGTAAGTAATTTTTAGAAAGGTCTATGTCTTAATAATAGCAACTTCTAACAGGTCCTACTAAACACTGTGGAGAAAGAAAAAGCACACAGTAACATGAATCTATTTCTTGGCTATGGAAGATGGAAATTCAGTTCTAGGCAACCCAACCCTACACTGCATTTAATGAGCAAGTTTATGAACAGTGAAAACCCAAGTATCTTACTCACAGGGCTCACTAAAATACAACTAACAAGCAGGCAAGAATCAGGTTTACTAAGCAGGTAAGTGAGAATCAGGAACTAACAGCAATTTCTTTCTCCTCAAGCAAGTTTTACGTGCCTTTCTGAAGGAAAAACTTCAGCAAAATTATCTCTCCACATCCAATGCCACAGTGAATGTTACTTTTTCTTCAGAACAGGCATCTGAAGGTTTTGTCTGTTTTTTTAAACCCCAAAATATTTCATCAAAATCTCTACCCTCTGGCTCTGTTCAGTTAGTTGTGCTCCCCTTTAGCAACTTTCAGAACACTGAGCTGCCAACTTGGCAGGCAGGGCAAGGACGGAAGAAAATCAGGCTAGGCATGCACTATGCAAAAATGTTATTTTCAGCTCCATAAAATCATACTAAGGAACCATATATCAAGATTAAGTACCAGCTAAGGAAACTGAGCATCAGTTCCAGAGGAACAGTCAGTGCCAAGAAATTATTTCATGAACCAAATTATCTTCATGCTGGCTGCCTCCAAACTATTCCCAGCCCAATATGATTTGTCATCTCTCACTTTATGGAGTTAAAGAAGCACTAATCAAATGATTCATGCTCTACAGTATAAGGTGGTAAAACATAAAACCGACCATTCTCTCCACTGACAGTGCTGTACCAATGAAGTCTTACAGAATGCCTTTATTTTTAAAATCCATCATCAGAAACATTTCATGCTTTCAGGAGCAGAAGGCAACAATGAAACCTGCATAAGACCAGCAGCCTTGTCCTTGCTCTGAACATAATGCATGGCATCTGCACCTACTCCTCCTTGCTGAAGGCACTAAGCAACAAGTTATTTTACTGAAGATAACAGCACACCAATAGTCTGTTTCTAGAGCTGCACTGCAATCTTTAGTACATTACTGTATTACTACATTAGTCCCAAATTCAGTGCTATTCTTGTATGGAGAATTAGTAAGAACAATTCTATCGTCTTTTATCAGAATTCAGAAATCAGAAGTTTCTATTCTAAATCATCACCCCTAGAATACAGTCACAAGAGTAATTTAGGATGGAAAAGACCTTCAATATCATCAAGTCCAACCATTAACACTGCCAAGTCCACCATGTCCCCAAATACTACATCTACACAAATTAAATACTTTCAGGGATGGTGACTTAACACTTCTCTGGGCCACCTTGCTTGACAACCCTTTTAGTGATGAAAATTTTCCTCATGTCCAATCTAAAATACACATTCATTAAGACAAAAGGGCCTGACTGCTATGAAAGGGACTTTACCAATTTTACCAATTGAGACACTGAGATCACTTTAACCAATCTGCTCGGGGTGGGAGGGAAACGCCTAGGAAGGACTGCCTTTTATTTAATAAAAGAAAACAAAATTTTTTAACAGAGCAAAGAAATTACCTAGCAATTCCAGTAAAACAGATTTTGATATGTTAAACAGCCCTCTGAACACTTCTCTGCCTTCAGTCCCCACACAGAATGAACAGACTTCTTCAGCCATACAAGACTTGAGGTAAGACAACCAACAACTGAGAAAAGTGCAACTGCACAGAACTGATCAACATACTAAATCACTGTCTAAAGTCCACCTACCTCAGACTTCACCACTTGCATAACTAGTAAAACAGACCTTTTTTATATTTATGAAATTCACTGTAGTCTGTCAGTCACACACATATCAGAAGTTATTTTCTACCTCAAGAAGTTGTGGATAAACATGGAATCAATGCACTTGTACACACCACACTAAGCATTTAAGGCAAGATACATAACTTATTCAAGAATATGGAATCTTCCATCTGTTTACAGCTTTCTCCTTGCAATGGAAAGCTCACATCAATTATCAGGCCTACTACCCTAATTCACACACTATAGTAGCTCAGTCTGACTTCTGTTCTTGTGTGAAACAATTTGCTTTCCAATTGCTATGACAAGCTTTACATTATTTTTACTGGAAAGTTAACAATTAAAGTCAGCTTCTCTCCTGTTTCAAAACCACTCATTCAGAGGGCAGCTCTTAAGCAATCCCACTCAAGGGGACAGTACACAGACACTGAGAGCAATGCCAACACTTTATCTGTCTCCAATACAGAGGTTGAGAAATCACTTCCATTTGTTTAGTAAGCAACAAATGGAACAATAACAAGTAGTTTTTGCAGCAGTGTTAAGTTGCCATTCTCATGGAAAAGGTTCCAAAACACAAGAGAAATTAAATGTTAGATGCAAAAGCAGAAAGTATGGCAACTCCATTTTTTTACAACTGCACAATTTTACTTGTAGTTATTTTTAAAGCAGTGCAGCTATTTTGCAAAGGTGTCTGACATCAGAAGCACAAAGTGTTAACAAGGGGCTACATGTGGCAACAGTAAGTGTTTCTTATTTTTTTCATTTTTTGCTTGCAGCTCTTCTCCCCACAGACCAAGGAGTGAACTAAGCCATCTAATTACACTCTTGCATGTTTGCTCACATTTAAGCTTCATTTGCTTTAGACGTTTATCTTTGCCAGTTTTAAAGTTCAAAGTACAATAAAAAAATCCCACACACAGGATGAAGATTTTGATTATTCTGACAACTTACACCACAGCTGTGAGTCCAAGGAGGAAAAAAAAATTAATTAAGACAGTTATGTTACAACTGCCATGGAAATAGCCTGGCTAACATCAATTTCCATTTCAGCTTTACCAAAATTAAAGCCAAACAAAAAACCTCTAAACCACAAGTCCTTAAAGGGACTTGCTTGCTTTGTTTCCAGTTTTCATGTAGAATCTCTACCTTGCAGATACTTTAATGCAGAATAAGCTATATGAAATTTGACACAAGCTTTAAGAGGCAAATGCAACTGTATTCTCAAATGCTGCTTAACACTGGGCAGTAGGTTTGACAGTCACAGTTCAGACTCATCATTTAAACATGCTAGATTCCTTGAATAAAATAATCTGAAAAATGTGGTTAATTTGTCAGAAAATCATGTTAATTAGTATGGAAAGGAAAAAAACAAAACCGAAAAACAATCAAAACAAAACAAGGGAAAAAAAGCCCAACAAACTAGGCAGGAAAAATATTTAGCTCAGAAGGATGATGTACTGTAGACTTGTTTCTGAGTGACAGACACAGCTCCATGGCCAGGAACAAAAAGGACACCCTGAAGTGCCAGAAGACCAATTCTGTAATCTATTTGCAAACTTTGATGATACTCACTGTCAAATTGTCTCTCAGTAACTGCATTATTAGCGTGCTGTCTTTGTATGACTCTTCACTTAATGTATCAAGTTCAGCAATTGCTTCATCAAAAGCCTAGTGTTATAAAAACAAACAACTCTATTAGCCATGTGACAAAAGGTTATGCAAATAATTTAAATGGAATTTCCCCCTCTTTGACTTACCGTTTTTGCAAGGGAACAGGCCTTCTCCGGGGAATTGAGAATCTCATAATAGAACACAGAGAAGTTCAGAGCCAGACCTAATCTGATGGGATGTGTTGGTTGCATCTCCTTTTTACTGATTTCAAAAGCTTCTTGATATGCCTGTTGTGATTGCTCCACTATCCCTTTGGGGAAAAAACAAACACAAACAAAACCCACAACAAGTAAGTAATTCACACACTGTATGCAGGATACAATCAGGACTGTGTTCACACTTGCATGAAGAAACCATGTCAGGAGTGAATGCCTGTGAATGAGCACTTTACCTAACAAGTCGCTATTTAATAAAGATTTTATTAAATTACATTTTCAAATTATTAAAAAGGAGGGAAGTTGTTACTGACCAAATTACAGCTTTGAGTCTCTTCCCAATGCCCTGTGACTACTTGTATTTACAAATATTTGCAGCAGTTTTGTAGCACTGAAGATAAAACCCAACATCTACTTGATACAGTACCACAATTTCAATGTCTTTAAACACTGTAGAGCATTAGAGAGCCACATTTTAGTCACAGGAAACACTGATGACCTTTGCTTGTCATGCTGAACCCTTTCAGTGACAGTCATCTATGAGTCTCCATTCAAAACACTCAGCAAAGATAGTGTGGCATACCTCAAATAAAATTTAAAATTAAATATGTATTTTTAAAAGCTTCCAACACAGTTCTATTTCCCATGCAGATATGGAAAGCATTTTTACCTAACTTAGAAGTTCTAGTACCTATAAACTTTGAAGGGAGAAAAATTAATAATTTGGCTCCTTTATTTTAGAGATGAATCTCTTGTCACTCTTGTGACGTTGTACAAGTTATTAAGACTTGGAAAAACCAGCAACCACAATGTGTATATGAAGATTGAAGAGCTCAACAGTTTCCTTTTTCACTGAAGGCACGTGAACTTGGAGCAGGTTCTGCCTGCACAAGTCAGAGATCATGGCCCAACACAGCCCACAGGCTGCAGGGGCCAGGGAGCCGCTGCATGCTGAGCACAAAGAGGCACTTGTTCCTCAGCTCTCCACCAGCATCTGAGAAAAAGGTGGGCAGAAAGTCATCCAATTCAGATGCAAAAAGGATTCCAACCCTAACATTTCTGGATCAAACCAGAAATGCATCCAGCATGATGTCTGCGAGAGTGCAGTCACACGTATTCAAAAACAAAGGAATTTTAAGATAAAGACTCAAAAATACAAGCAGGATTTAAGTAAGGAGTTTTCAGACTCAAGTCTGAAAACAACTGAATACTAATACTCAGGATATCTATACAATCACCATTTGTTCACCTTCAGATAGTCACAAAAATTAAAGCATCATACTGTTCTCTTCACATGGAAGAGTGAGGACATGCACTGCACAGTTCATCAACAGTGCTCTCTCTGCACTCACCACTAATAATGGAATGCTTCAGATCAAACAGCTGCCCTAATGTCTTGAAAATGACCAGAAGTTAGTACACTGCAGTTGAGAAGAACTAGGTTTACTGCAAGTTAAATTTAGAAATTGTGAGAAATGTTTAACTCCTCTCATAATGGAAAAGCCTTAGAAAATGGTACTGTTTATGAAAGGCAAAACAAGCAGAATGAAAAACAAGTAACTTCAGGGAATGAAGCTGAGAGTTTTATTTTCTAATAATTTTTCTTTAACGTAATTTGAAAGCAAAAAGTGTATTTCTTCTCCCTATCTGCGAAAAGTTACCTTTTGAGCAACAAGTCAGAGCACTTAGTGCATAATTTGATGTATTCTGTTAATTTTTAAATCAGTCACACAGTATAAGAAAGTTCTTAACCTTGAATTCTTTAGGAAGTGCAGCTCCAAAGTTAAAGGATAAAATGGAGCGAGGTACCTGCTTGACATTCCTGTCTCCTAGACTGACATAAAGAAGCCCCAGCCGATAAAATAAACAATGTGGTTTAAGAAGATAAAAATCTAATTCCTAGTATTGGGAGCTTTATATTGTTGCTGTATTTACTGCTCCAACTGAACAGCCATTCTTTCCTACATAATAATTATCAACTGCTCTTCTTCAAGGTCACAGACAACATACAGGAAAAACATGTGACATGAAACACTGGAGGAAGGGGATGAATTGAAAAAATGGAAACCCGCCAAAAACTGCTCAGCCAGGAGACTGGGTTAAATAAAAATAAACTTTAAAAGCACTTTAAACAAAGATTTTCACAGTCTAATTTTAGAGCCTGTTAATTAATACAAAAAGAAACTTTGGGACTCAAAATATTGTACCTCCTATGCATGTGAACAGAGATCACTAAAATTACCAAAGGAAAACATGGTAACTCTCTTTAGCAGATCTAAAGCACTGGTAACACACACAATTCTGCAGTCGCCTGGACTGGCTCAGTTTGCATGCAGTAAACATCAGAAACCAAATCCAGCCTTACATACTAAGTATGAGGATCTCTGTGTAACTCCCTATTATCCAGCATGCTGGGAAAACTGGGCTTCACTGTGAAATGTGGATATAACACATGCCAGTAAAGCAGACACATCTATCCCCTTGAAATTATTCCATGCCTGCTTCACATCTATGACAGGCTCAATCTAGTCTGAGGTCCCACAGCCATGGTTCTGTGCCACACTGGGGGGGTTAGCCACGGGCTGCAGGAGCTGCTGAGGGTAGAGTGGGGCTGCACAGCTCAGCACTCCTCACCCCTGTGGGTTCCTGCATCCCCAGGGCAGCTCAAGGCAGTCTGACACACCAGGCTGGCTCTGTACTGCTCCTCAGGGCACACTGCCAGCAGCCCTGAAGTGGCTCCAGGAAACAGCCTGGCACTGTTTGCAGCGAGCTGCATCTTGCTAATGCATTGCTCTGAACTGAAGGGGACTCTGCACAGAGGCAGCAATGCTGTCAGGGTGGCTCCCACCACAGCAGGTAAGGAACTCAAAATGATGAGTACCTAACATTAACTTTTTAAACTAAAATTAGGTGAAGGCAACTTACCTACAATTGTGACAACCTGCTTACATGAAATTATAAGAAATTTGAGGAAATAGAAAGACATTTGGACATTAAACTATTGTGGTTACAGAATAAACTTTCCTAACAGTAAAATTAGTTTTATTAAATCTTTTCTCCTCCAGGTTGTTTCTAGTCTCTTTGCTCACTGAACCTATGCAGACTTCCTATATTCCGTAGAAATGCAGGAGGAATGGCAAGAGTAAGTCTAAGAGGTAAAACCCCTAAGATTCAGCCACACAGAAATGCATAAACCAGCGCTTCAGTGGTAAGCCAGATACATGTGTGTGGAAGTTGGAGACAATTTCAAGATTTTGTAACTCAGTGCCTGTTTTGTGCCTCCATCGGCACGTATGTGAATATTTCTGTAACTCTTGAAACCCAACAATCTATGATTTTCCTTCAGAAAACGGGAAGCCTATCACTAAAGAAATTTATATGCAAATCAGAATTACTCTAAAATTAGGGTTGTGTCACTACCCCACCAAAAGCAATCTAACTGGACAATGTTTATCTACAAGGTGACATACAATACCTTTCTTGTCATCTCCAGCAGCAACCTCAGCCAAGTAACGGTAGTAGTCTCCTTTCATTTTCAAATAGAAAACTTTGCTTTCTGCTTGAGAAGCATTGGGGATCAAGAACTTTTCCAACAGAGACTAAAAAGGAAACAAAGAACACAGTGTTTTGAACATATGCTGAACCAACAATTCAATTATATTTCCATTTATTTCAAAGTCAAGACAGCTTCACTTCTTGCTTATTTTCTTCACATCCTACATAACACAGTCAGCTAGAGAACATGTTCTGGATTCCAATTCTAGATTTAAAAAGAATGCTGCATTGTGTGCCTTGATGGGGAGAAGGAGGCTGTGTCAATTTAACACATGAGTTTATATGAACAAAGGATGGCTTTCTATAAATCACTATACAGAACTCTGGCAGAAGTAAGGTAGTCCAAAGACTCTGGGCAGAGGGTATACCATGGAAGAAAGCTTGCATCCACAAAATCTAATAAAAGGATTTGATATAATCAGTCTCCAAATCAGAGACCTCGTTATTTTACATACACAGGCAATAGATAAGCTTCCTCAGCCCAGCTCCCATTAACTTTAATGCACCACTGGCATTCCCAGCAAGAAACCACAAGGTGAACCTGTATTCTTGCATTTCCAGACAGCTAACAATCTGACATTCAGCTCCATAGCACTTCTATCTGACTTTATGTGCTGCCCTAACAGGTATTTCCATTATCTTCCAAAGCAAAGTAGCTCTCTAGAGTCACTCCACCAAATCCTCCCCATGGGCTGACATTTAAGACCAGGTTTTTCTAGATTATTCTAACTGCTTGTTAACATAGCAAGTTAACATAGCTGAGGCAGTCATGTAACTTAGCAAGAATTCTATTATGATGAAAAAAAAGGAAAAAAATCACTAGCTTCAACACATTCAGTCAAATTAAGGTACAAGCTTGTCAAACTTTGCGATATTGAGTGCTTGAAGTCAGACTCTAAAAGAAAAGTCAGTTATTTAAAAGTCAAAAAAGGTACAGCATGCCTGAATAGTCAGAATTCAATCAGAAGCTGGTACATATACTTGGTGAAGGCTATGCAGAAAATAATTTTTTAAAAGAAGTTTCAGTACAGATTTTTGGCCATTTTTTCCTGTATAAATTAGATGACTGACACTGCAGTTTTGCTACACTTTTTTAGCTTTTACTTCCAAGGATACCACAGAAACAGACAAACTAATTTAGTTCCAACTTACAGAAATGATGGCTGCTTTAGAGCACTTTCCTCTCAAGGCCATCCAGGAGGTTAAATGAATGTCCTACAGGACACTGCTGGGACAGGCTGCAACTACTGCACTGTGACATGGACACCTGGGGTACCTGCTCTGCCTAGCAGGCCAACTATTAAGCTACAGAAAACTGTAATTCACAGAAAGAGCAAGAAGAGCAAGTCTGGTCTTGGTTTTTGTTGCCTTTTTCTTTAATCAAAGTACTGCTAATTCATTTATATGAATAATGAATATTTATTGGTAGACTCAAACTTGCATGAAGCTCCTCAAAATGAAGCTATCCACCACAGCATCTCTCTCATTTCTATTGCAGCAGACAGATAATACAGAAATCAGGCTGACAGACATGAAAGACAAGGTTCAGCCATGCCTATGCTACAATGAGACAAAACCTGTAAGTGGACTTTCTTTAGTGGCTTCAACATAGTGGATTTATTTCTTTAATATTAGGCCTTTTCAGTACTGTGGGACCTGGTATATAGCTTCATTTTATAACCCCACAGTGAGACACTGAAAAATCCTGCATGTCCTCACTTCCCATCCAAATGACAGCAGAGACAATTCCTTGGCAACAGAAGGAACTCAACACAAGCCAGTGAGCAGCAGAAGTATTTTTCTGGAGACAGTCAAAAGGGCTGCTGAGCTGCCTCATGCCAAAGGCACCCTTCTGAGGGCATCCCACAACACCAGGAGAAGAGTTCAGAGCCAGCTCTGTCTCCAGTGAGGCTGGGATGTAGCAGGAGGCCAGCAGCTTTATGGGTCACACACCTCAGCTCTCTGTGACTCCTTACACACTCCGTCCTCACCACTAGAGAGCCTCAGGGTTTGCAGCTATGACATTTTCCTGAGTGCCAAGGACCTCCAGTGACAACTGAAGCTTGCCAGCTACTGAGAACAAGGCTCCTTATCAGCTTTTCTCTGTGAGACTTCAATTAAACCAGGTGTGGCAGTTTGCACCTACACTTCTGGCACTGTGGGGAGTTGCCCTTCTTCTGCATCCACCATTGATTGGCCGGACCAAAATGTTTTTAGTGATTCCAGACACAGAAATTATTCCTCATCCCTACAGAAGGTCATTTGATTAAAATGTACAGCTCTACTCTTTCACACAGCAGGAACCAAGCTCCAAGATTTAAACTTCACTTAGATCACAAATGAGGTGAAGATGTTTGCAAACTGAATGGGTGAATTGCACCAGCAGACAGATAGGAGGGAAGACTACTAATTATCTTTTTAAACAGACCAACACCAGCAGGGCAAAAGGAGCTTGAACACTGTAAATCTTGTACTGCAAGAAGTTCTAAAGCCATACTGAATTTCAAAGACTGATGAACTGAGAAAATCCCTTTGAACAGCTATTCACAAAATATAGCCAATGCAGAGACTCCAAGTCAAACTGCACTGGGAGCTTACTCATATTTGGATGAAAGAGTCCATTCTATACAAACAACACGTAGGACTGGGGTGCCACGTATCTCTGGAAAAATTTTATTTATGCCAAATACTTCATAAACAGCAACAATAAACCCTGAAAACAGATGAATATTTAAAAGCTAACATGTGAAATGATTGAAAGGAGATCCCTACCCTATGATTTATTTGGTCATATAAATTCAGTTTCTTCTGTTTGTATTAGTCCATTTATTTCAGGATCTATTTTCTTTTACTGGCAGAAGTAGACACAGACCACTCCTTTAAAGTTAGCCTCAAGATTCAGGGTACACAGATTTATCCTAGAGTGGTTGTGAAAGCATAACCTGCATGGACATGGTATGGCTACAGAAAGCCAGACAGGTAAGACCAATGAAACTACTAACCTTTTAAAGTTCAATTACAGAAGATAGCAGAATCAAAAGCACGACAAATCTAACAATTTGTTATCTCCCAACACATCAGCTTATGGGGAATACTGTTTATCTTGTGGATTTTTCTAAAAGCTTTAACTGCAAAGCATCTCTGGAGGATACATTCTTTTCCACAAGGAGGAATATCTAGGTATTTAAGTTCTATTGATAGGTTGTTTTTGCATACAGGGCAATACCAGCAATACAGGGCCACCTTCTCTCTCCTTTACCAGTTGATAGGGCAGTGTTTATGAGTATAGAGCTGATCACCATGCAGGCCACTGAAGTGGGAGCAGCTAGGCCAAGACTGGCTCACTTAGGTGATCTGTATTTACTAAGCTGATGTGATCTGCATCCCTGCAATGCATACAGCAACCTGACAACTGCAGTCCATACAGCCCACATCTATTATTACATTTTATGTAGTTAAGGTCTCATGCTTGTTCATGATCTTCCTTGCTACCACACAAAACTCCCATCCAGGCTGGATATATACTAACACACGGGCAGTTAATTACAGCATCTTCATCAGCATCTGGTAGGAACAGTTTTCTGAACAAAACTAAACAGTCCCTGCCTTTGAAACCCCCCAAGGAGACAGCAGTAATTGTCAGAGCTTTTAATTTGACAGCAAGAATCTAACTGCTGTGAAACAAACCATACCATTGTAGTCAACTAGGCAGATGCAGCAGCACTTCCGAGCACTTTTCAGCCCAAATCTGTAACACCTTGTACGAGTGCTTCTAGCACTTTTTGTAAGTCTTTTCAGAAAGATTTAATGGGAATTACTTTTTTTAAAGAAAGGATGTACTAAATCTGAGTATCAACTCTTACTAATATGCTGGCTGTTCAAAGATCAGGCTTCAACACTTCACACCTGTGATTCTGGCTATGACTAAGCCAACAGCTTTCTGCCTCTCTGCACTGGCCAACAAACACACTCAAATTCAGGAGATGTCAGCTGTGCTCACACATACCATTGGTAGGATTTGGTATGTTCCCTCACCCTCAGCAAGCACTACAGAAAAGTCTTTGTCTTCAAAGACATACCAGAAACTGTCTGCACACAACCTGAATTATCCTAATGGTAAATTTCAATTCTGGCTTATTTTAAACACTAAACTGGAGAGAGATTTACTTCCTTCATTCTTACATCTATTCTACTGCCTGAACAGGATACAGCCAACAGGTGGCAACACGAAGTACTTCACATTTTGAGCCACTTTGATGAAAGGCCTTCCATCAAGGCTCCTGTGGTTTTGCAAGATCAAGTCTGAAAGGTTAAGAGTTATCAGACTTAGGAATGTGAAAGAAGCCTAACAAGTAGTTACCGATAAACCCCAATAGCCAACCTTCTCCCAAAATTCTGCCTGCTTCTTACTGCAAGTGGACATGCTTAGCCGTCCAGCTGTGGTGAGGCCTGCAGTTGAAGACAGGAAGTCAACACAAAGACTTGAAGTGTCCTTTCCCGACACTTAAAGCCTAAAACTACTCGTTTTAAAAGCATTTGTTTCCTTGACAAATGACATCTGTGGGCGACAAATCTACTCCCAAATCCACTATAAGAACATAAAATTAATTTTATTTTAATGCTCAGTTTTGCCTTGTTGCTTCTAGTTCAGTGCTAATTTCCCTATATTAAAGGCTTGGTCTCAGTACATGTTATTGCCTAGAAACTTTAGATAATTATTAATGCACTAGAGATGATTGCATCAACAGCTTGATTTTCTATTTATAAATTTCCCTCCTGACAAGCAGGAAAATAAGAACAGTCATCAGATTCTAGGAAAATGTAGGAGCAATTAATGGATAATACACAGTTAAAATACTGGGAACAAGAAGTTTTACTTTTAAATATGGAAAATCTAATTATTGAGATATCTAATTGAATAAAACCACTAGAACCATAGAAGAAATAAAAAGATATTTTTGCACAAAAGAACCAAGATGCAGAATGGGAAAACTCAAAAGAGAATATACTGATAAACTTTAGGTACTTTAAATACTACCAGTTCTTCTCTGAAATAACCTGGCTTTTTGTTTAGTAAATAAGCAGCCTTTATGTTTTCATCCAGTATCAAAAGACACCTAACAATAGTTATGATTTTTCTAATTTTGAGAATAAATTACACAAGAGTAGTAGCTGAACTTCAACTCACTAGTCACCCACCCATGGTATACAACATAGGGATGAAGACGGACATGGAAGAACTCGTGTTTTTTAAATTCATGAAGACATGAAAGAAACTATCTTTTTTTCAAGCACAGCTTGACACTTATTAAATATTTAATGACATCAGCCTGGTATTTTCACAATGTAAGTAGCATTCTTCTCCAAGATGTAAGAACACAAGAGGGATCATACTGGCTGACAGGAGTCCTCTGTCTGCTAACCTCACTGCAACACTGCCCAAAAGAGGATGCCACTAGAAAAACCATAGGAACAAAGCAAAAAAGTCTCATGCTTCTCTTAGCCTCCATCAATGCCCAGGGATTTTCTGAGCCAGATGTGGTTTCTCTGGAGGTAATAACATTTAAAAGGCTTCTTGTCCACATTCCACACATTGTTCAAACTCCCATTACATCAAAACAACCTTAATACCCACAATGCACCAGAGAAGAAGCTGCAGATACCTGTGTACCTGTACATGAGTGTTACTTTTATCTTTAAACTGCTTCTCAGTTTCATAAAAAAAAATATTCCAATCAATTCCCATTAGAAGCTAGCAAGTGATTTTCCATGACCGTTTTCCACACGAGGATTAAGAAAGTTACAAGCTATAAAACACATGCAATTAGCTGCACGGCAGAGACTGGCACACACACTACAGAGGGTTTAATTAAACCATTTGTGGCCAGTTTATTTACACACATGCATCTAAATTGTTGGAGAAAGAGACAAGTATTTGCATTTTTAAGAGGTATATTTTTAGACAATCCCTTCCCAAACCCTGTTTTGACCCAGGCTTACTCTGCTGCTCCCGATTACAGCTCTGCCCAGAGTTTGGGATTAAGGGCTCTGTAACTGCTGCCTCATGGGTGACCTCCATCCCTCTTGTGAAAACCAAAAGGACTGTTCTCAGCCTTCTACTCCAGCCAAAAGTGACACTAGAGTTTAAAGTCACCTACAAAATTCTCTCTACTAGTTTGCTCACTAGAAGAGGAATACAAGAAAAGCTGTCACTATTACTGGCTGCTGAGACACTGGAGATCTCTGCTGAAGAAGGAAAGCAGCCTGCTGCCTGTTCTCAGTACCAGTTATTCTTTCTTCCCATCAAATTGGCTGCTCGCAGAAAAAGCAGCAGAAGTTTGAGAAAGGTGACAAGGCTGGCTGGAAGAGATGAAGTGAGAAGCACGACCCTCAGCAGGGGAGGAATTCAGAATTTGGGACAATGGATCTTAAAGGGGAAGGGAAGAATTTGACTGTAGAGTTATCTGCAGTGTTTATGCAACAGGGGGAGATGTGGCATTGCTAAGAGCAAGAGAAAGGTACACTTGATTAGCAGTTTTGCTGTAGTCAATCTGGTGAAGATCTAGAAAGGAAACGAGCAGAGGAAATGAAGTCTGAGTAGGAAGACAGTAACTGAAAAAAAGTTCTGAAAGGACTAATGGACAGAAGAAAATCCCATATGACAGAAACAATGGCAAGAAATCTTAGTTTACACATAAAAGTACTACTAAACCAGCCTAAATGTGCTCCCTTAGAAAAGTGAACAAAAGCAGCATCACTATGGGCAGGTGAAGGAAACATGGAAGAAGCAGAATACCCTGAAAAATCATCTTCATGCTGAGACATAGGCTGGGGGAGAGATAAAAGTCAGTTAGAAGTAGGTATAGGCACAAAAATGCATACAGGGTGCTTGGCATGACCACTGGTCAGCAAAACAAGAAACAGCACTTGAGACAATGAGGAGCAGCATCTCAGTTCACACTTTTACAGCCACAAATGTAGCTCCCTTTGCAGATCTGCCTTCCCCAACTTAGACTACCATGCCCTCTAGTAGCTAGTTTCTTCTACTGTTTTGCTTTCCAATTAGTGTTTATGGCAGTTTATGGCAAGGGAGGCAAGTGTGCCTCATACCAGGATACACTCTTGAGATAATTCAAGAGGCTCCTCAGGTGTTTCCTGCCAATCATTATTGTTTTCTACCAAAGCATGCGTAACAAACATGACAGTGAGGGAACCAAACTCTGAAACACAGGTAAAAATACCTCCCCAATTTAGTAACCCACTCTGAAGAAACTCATATGAAAGGCAGCAGCTGTAAAGACGCTTAATATAAAACATTAGGAAAGGTCTTAATATTTTTGAGACATTGCTATAGATCTTAATAAAGTTTCCATTGAAGATCAAAGTCAATATGTAATTTTTACCTGGGCCTTTTTTCCTCAGCATCACCTCATTAAACTGCTTCTTGAATACTGGGGACTTGCATCAAAATAAAATGGTACCAGATGCATCAATCATTATTCTTTTCACAATATCCTCTGTGAAACTTGAGATAATAAAAAACTGAAACCAACTGAGTTGGGTAAGAATTTCTGCCCAGGATGTAGGTCTCAGCTACATCTATTGCAGCTGTACTCCAAACCAGAACATGTCTTAAGACTCCACAGTTTTGGTCTCTAAATAAATACTAATAAAACTCCCCATAAATATGATGCAACACTTTTCATCCTTGCTCAGAAATAGAAGCAAGAGCCATTTATCTTTTAGCAGCTTGCACTCTGAGCAGATTTCAAACCTCCTGAAGCAGAATATGGATTGACTAGGGATTCACTATACATACAATGTTAATAAAAACATTTTGTTAGGAAAAATACCATTTTAGCAATGTAAACCTAATCTGCACTAGGAGAAAATGATCAGTTGAAAGATCAGATTACCTTTGTTGAATCTTTTGTAACATAATTGCAAAGGGTAATATCCAGAAAAAAACCCCATCACCAACAAAAACGAACTGACAACTTTTCTCAGCCTCGTGTGAGCTGCCTTATAGAATCACAGAATCAAGTAGGTTGGAAAAGACCCCTGAGATCATTGAGTCCAACATATTATATCTGATTACAAAATTTAATAATTTCCTGTTGGTCTCAGCAGAACATGACTTTTTTATTACTTCTCTTTGAAGAGGCATTGCCAATCTTCTGTCAGTTTTCAAGAAAAATAATCCACTGCACAAAAGTTAACATTCAGTTAACAAAAGAAAAAGAAAAAAAGAAAGAGTTTAAGAAATAATCACTATCTTAATTCTGTTCAATCAACTTTAACAGCACAAGCTTTCCCAAGCTATTTAAAAATGGTAGTCAACTACTGCCTGAATGGACAACCAGCTGCAGAGGCAGGAGCTGATGTGTGCCCAGAGCAGAGTACGAGTAAAGTGTTTGAGAACCTGTTTCAGAAATGCACTCCTGTCACGTGCACGGTAATGAGACAGAAATTTCCAGATAAAACCAGAGATAGTGCATTATCTCTGCACATCTGTACAAACACATACTGCACTAACTCTGCTCATATTCTAAATTTTATGTTTCTACCACTTACAGCTTCCACATGCACAAGAAGCTGCTGATACATTAGCAATGCAGTGTTTCTGCTTCTTAGATTTCTAAGCAACCAACCAGTGACACAAATACAATTATCAGCTTCACAAAATTGCAAGTACATGCAATGAAGCTCTTCCTTCAGCAGCACAAAGAAGATGAAGAGTTATCTGTCACAGGTGACTAAACTATCAGCTTACTTTATTTTGCTGTTTAGAGCAGAGTATCAGCAGTAGGTACATAAAGTACTTGAACAATGAAGGCTGCTGTCAAATAAACCAAGTTGTTACTTTGATGCTTTTGAACAGTATAAGCACTCGGCAACTTTTTACTGTAAATCAAAGCAAATTATTAAACATTAATGCCAAATGAGATTAGTACAGTGGGCTAGTGGTTATAATAAAGGTTTCTCGTACTTGCTATAAATGCAAGAGGATGCAGACACATGTACATATGTGTTTCCACATGTGCAAGCAGAGTTAATGTAAGAAGTAGCTGCATTTATGCAAGCACCTTAGCTGATTTTATGATAAATGGGAGCATTAAACATACATGTCAACATTATGGATGCCCTTCTTGCTAAGATTAGAATAAATTAAAAACAACACAAGTAATCTTATATTTAAACTGATACATGAACGATGATTTAATTATCAAAGATTCAACAGTTTTGCAACAGTTGAATCAATTACAAAAGTAAAGGAAATTACTCTAGCTTAAGCACTGCTTTCACTGCAGGCAAACAAAAAAAAACCTAACAAAAACCAAACCAACAATCCAAACCAAAATAAAAAACCAACAGCCAAAAAAAACCCCAAACCCGAAAGGGTGTAGCTACAATCAGGGAAGTGAGTGAAATAATGAGGTTGATACAAATTGCCTCTGCTCCCTACCTTCAATACATTTGAGCAATGATACCAACCAAACCCTTACTGAAAAAGTCAGACTTGCAGAGTTAAACAAAAGCCTAAATTATAACCCCCCCTTGTAAGTTAGCAAATCCTGGCTACATTTTGCTCTGCAATATATAAAAATTAATTCACAGAAGCATTTGTGAACCAGAGTACTCACATATTTTCACATATGTCCCTAACACATTACCAATTACTATCTTTTAGTGCACATTTTAACAACTTGAGATGACATCTTGAGTTCTATGCCTAGGTTTGAGCTCCACAGCACAAGAAAACCAAATATACACTGAAGAGACTATGGGGCTGGAGTACATGAGGGACAAGGCAAGGCTGAGAGAGATGCGTTTCTGCAGCCCAGAGAATTCCAGCAGATCTTACTGCTGTGTTCAGCTGCCTAGAGACCATGGAACCAGACTCTTCCTTGAGATCTACAGTGACATCACGGGAGGCAGCAGACAAGTTGGAACTTGAGAAGCTCTGATTCCACACAAGTATTCTTTCCTTAACAACAAGAACAAATATTAAGACAGGCTGTGGAATCTCCATGCTTAAAGATAATAAAAATGTGACTGACAAGGCCTTGAGCAAAGCGATCAAACTAGATCTGTTCTGACCAGAGTTGAACACAATGACCTCCCTTCTAACCTCAATTCTTCTTGGTACCTCCCTTCTAACCTCAATTCTTCTTGGTACCTAACTCCCAGATTTCAACATATTAATCCCCCCTTTCTGTAACTGACATTTCTGGAAATAGAAGGTTCTGTAAATGTCTCTCCTTTTTTTTCTGAAAAATAATGACACAAATCTTAAAGACAAAGTGCAATAAAAAATAAAAAATTAAGCAAGCCTGAAGGAATCACAGAACCAAAGGTAGTGATTTTCTGTCAGAACACAATTTTCTGTTAGTAGCAGATATCATCATAGCAAGAAGGTTGTATGGTAACCTCAGTCTACAGGTTAGCTGTGCACTTTAATTATCAGGAGGACACACTGAGCATGCAGTGGCTGAGTTTTAAAAAGACAATTCTCACGTGTGCATGTCAAAAAACGTACGGCGTCCTGTAGGAGAGAAGACCGAATTTCCTAACCCTGTCATTAAGAATTAATGTTCTGTTATAGAACTTAACATAGTAACTTATTAGATGTTTGCAGGCAACTAGAAAATAGTTCCATAGTAATTTGAGAATGACAGCAATAGGCATTAATTCTGCGGTATGCTCTTTAAAAAGCAATTTAGATGCATTTGGAATGGAATTACACTCCCTTCCCGCAGTGAACTGCAGCCCCATGACAGGATACTAAACATTCTACTCCCCCTCTCAAGCAACATACATAAAAAAGATATGTTAACCTAAAGTCACTAATCTGAGATATAACTGAACCTTCTGCTCTCACCATTACCACTTCTAAAACACGAAACATCCATAGTAAGTGCAAAGAAATCTCAAGTATGAGTGCACAAGGAGTACGTTTTTAGGCTTCTGAGGGTAAAATTTGGAAGAAATAATGTAGTGAAGAAAGCAAACAATTCATCTTACTGGAAGGCCCTAAACAACACCATTAACCTGCCGCTTTTCTGGCAGGAAAGGAGTGGGGGAAAAGTGCTGAGTAGCACCAATGTGTAACAGTAACTCCAGAAGGCTGAAGGGCAGCCAAGGTTTGCACAAGTTCTCCAGACCTTAACAACTAAAAGGGAAAAGAAATGGTGAAAGGGTGCTTGGGCACTGCCAGAGGAGATTTACTTAGGGCATTTCTGCAGTGGAACTTGGAGGGGGAAGACTGGGCATCGGGCAAGGACATGGGAACTGTCACATACTGTGCACTTGGAGGACATGCAGGGACTGCTGCAGGATGTGCCAGCCTGGAAGAGTGCAACTGTCTGCAATTATATCCATAGGAATGCAAAGATAGCCAGTCATGTTTTCAATTACTAGTTTACATTTAGCTCATGTAAGAGACTTCCTGAAAACTACCAGAGCTCCTGAGAACTTCTAACATACATGCAGTGCAATGTGTTAGCTATTCAAAGATCTCTCCATTCTTCTCTGTACTTCAGAACCCTTGTTAGCTGAAAAACTCAGCTTACTGCAGATTTAATTTGAATCACTTCAGTTACAACTCACTTCTCTGCTAACAGCAGTTTAAAGAAAATCCACACCTGTTATATTAATAACGATTTTTATTATGGAAATGACAAATGGAAGTTGACCATAGATCATTATACTGGTACTTTAGACAGACCCTCCTTTCTACTATAAAAATCGAAACAGAACTTGAAGCACACAGCTAACATAAGGAAAAGTATTGAACTAAAAGCCTAATTTCCTGTATCGACTGGAAATTTTCTATAATACTCAAAGCACTTTTCAGATGCTCAAGTATGGCAATGTACTTCCTTACACAGAGCATCACCCACATTGTATTACTACTGAAGAACTTGGAAATACAGTCTTCATTGCCACAGTGTAAGGAACTTGTACTACACTCAATATGTCACAATTATTTGATGTTTACCAGCACTACCAGACCAACTCCAAACTAGAGCTGGTTATATTACGCTTTAATATATTTAAATGCATATCTGACAGAATTGGTGCTGGAACAAGATATTTAAGATGTCTCTTCTTTGTACAGCAGCACTCTGAGGCTGCAGGAAACAAGAGGACGAGTTCAACTCTTTTGTAGAGTTGTAGATGTACTACATGGCAGGCTGAAGAAAAAAGATTCAGGAAGTGGCAAGGATGCAGATGCTGTCTTTTCCTGTTGCAAGGTCAGTGTAAAGGAGAAAAATAAACATTTGGACCTGACCACATAACTATTAACACTTTTATCATTGGGCCCAAGAGGGATGAAGCAAGAAAGAAGTTCGTCATTAATTGCTCCTACTCTCTCTGTAAATTAGTAGAAGAAATGGAAACAAAGCCCAGGCAGAGTTTGGTATATTTGGTATCTACAGGATTAGAGGAGCTATTTGTTCCAGTACACTAGATTTCATTCCAATAAATGAGGGAAGAGAGCAGGAAGCTGCAGAGGAGCCAGCTTTGGCCACACTCTTCTAGTCACAAACACATTCTCTAAATTGCTCTCCTCCCTTCAACACTGAAGTTAGGACGGCTGTGATGTAACACCCCTGAGCATTAAACATTACTTAAGACACTAGCAGACAACTGAAGACACAACAACAGCTCAAACGGAGCCACAGCTTCAATAAAAGATACCAAAGTTGCAGAGCTGCTTTTGTACTCTAATTCATAAGGCTCATGATTAAAAGCTTTGAAAGTTTAACATTTCAGGTCTAATTAATTAATGGTATACCTCACACCAATAAAGATTGGGTAAGCCCTACTTTTCACTTCTGTAAACAGTTATAGATTAGATTATGCTGCATAAAAATGACAGAGATCTTCTGAAAAAAACCCCAAAAACTAAACCAAACCCTAGTTCTGCATTTGCATGTAGCACTGTACAGACTAGTGTGTTCATGTTAAGCAATTGAATCTTACCACAGTTCTTTTTTTTCCTGTTAAAGCAATAGTCAGCCACATTTCTAGGTAAGAATGATTATGCATAGGATACTTCAAGAAAGAAAATATGAGTATAGTTTTAAATATAAATCTAAATCTTCAAAGTAATTGGCAACATCAAAGGTAGCACATGTCATTTGAAAGTATTTTTAAATCCTATCATTTGAATACAAAAGTTGTAATTTTTTTCTTTTTAAATGCAAGTCTAAAAAAGTAGTTTTATTACTGCTAATCACTGCTTAAGGCATTGTTTCTTCTGGACAGTAATTTTTCTTTAATGTATTAAGAAAACTTGGACTGGCGATGTTAAAAATTAGTCATTAGCTTCTTAAAAATAGTAGCATGTCAAAGAACAGTAACTTCTTTGAATTATATATGTCTCATTAACACAAAGGGAAATTCAAGTCCATTTTGAGATTCACAAGATTTAACAAGACTCTCTGCTGATATTCCTCCCCTCCCAGGCACTCTAGTTGCAGCAAACTCAAAAGCTGAGTTTTGTTTTTTGTATTTAGCACGCACAATAAAAGCTAGTTTCACCTTAACCTGGTTTCCATTATCAGACAAAAAAATTAATTGCAAACACTAAATTCTTCTAAGGTTTATAAGCCCACATTTAATTAAAATAATTTCTTAAACCAAAACGTAGCTTACAAAAGAATTTCAGACCCTGAACTGTAAGCATCCACCCCCACCCCAACTCTCCCATTAGTAAAAAAATTAAAGAAATAACAACCAATTAGAATGCCAGATTCGGATCCACATTTCCTGGGCTTGAATAGATGAACCACCACTTTACAACACAAGTACTAGTAAATCAGTTCTTTCCTATGAGTAAGTTCTGCATTTCATTTTCAGAGTAGAAGTTAAAGAATTATGCTTACATGAGATAACAAAACATACAAAATTGGGTGTGTTACAATAACCATAGCAGCTAGCCTGAACTGGAAGCCAAGACTCAGTTACCCATACTGACTCTTACAAACCATTGAAGAACCAGCCTTCTAGATGCTATCAACACCTGTATAATTTAGTTATCTCACACATCAAGCAAAATTTATGCTACTCATTGATCTTAACATTCATATGGTATCAGACCTTCAGCTATTTAACATTCCCTCATGTCGCATATAACTCTGTCACCTGCAGGTGATCCCTTGTCACATACGGGATGACAGCCAGCAGCGTCCACAGGGCAGTGGACAACTCTATTGCTGACATAACCTCTACCTCACAAGTGGCTGTAGGACTGAACAGCTGCTCCTTGCGGGCTCACTGAGGCACCACAGGAGTGTACAGTTGAAAAAACCTGACAATCTGGAATAAGCATTTGAAAGAGGTTTGGATTTCATAAACCAACCTCCCAGTGAAAATACAGTGTTGCTTGCTGTACACATGCACATATTAACGTAACTACAAGTCTCAGAAAATGCTTAACTTGAACACCCTTTGAGTTTGCTACAAAAAAAAATTTAAGTTTAAGCGGGTATCACAGCATTTCTACTGCCTCTTCCTGCAAGCAATTTTCTGCACGGCTGAGTCATAACTAACATTACATCATCTTAGCCAGGGAGGGGCACAATTTCCGTAGAGTAAGAACTACCTCTTACAACCACAGCAGCATATTAAAATTGCAGAAATTGAAGACATCTCAGGATTCAAATACTGCACTAAAGGGGAAGGGGCCCTTGGGGAGGAGAAACCCCCAAACTAAACCTGTACACAGTTCAGTCTCAGGGAAATATGTTAACCTTTCATAACTACTACTTTACGTACAATAATGTTTCTACATGCCTCCAAGTTTATTAGCATTCATAAATATAATTTGTATATAAATAAGCAGCCGATTAGAGGGAAAGAAAAACTCAGACATTTTTTTAAACCTTATTGTCAGAAATAGCATAGGAGACCACAGCTTTACTGACAGACTAGAAATAGTCCCAGAGGCCCAGCACCATTTACTCTGCAACTCTAAGTAAAAATGGATCAACAGTTTCATTATTTCTCACCAGCACATCATTGCAGATGTCTCTTAGCTCGGTCTCAATTTTCTCTCTGTATTCTCGAGCCATCTGCTGTTTTTTCTCAGCGCCTTCCGTCTTTTGTTCAATACTTGAGACGACTCTCCAGGATGACCTACGGGCTCCTACAACATTTTTATAGGCAACAGAGAGAAGATTCCTCTCTTCGTTGGACAACTCAGCTCCTTGCTCAGTCACCGATTTCATGCAACTTGCCATGTCATCATATCTTTCAGCCTGCTCAGCCAGTTTGGCCTTCTGCACCAGCTCATTTTTATCCATGCTGATATTTCTAAAGAGGAAAAATAGTGAGGCATTATTCAGACATTGGTCAAGGACAAAGGCGTTTTAACTTCATAGGCAGAGCAACGTGTATTCTCTAGTTTGGAACTGTAAGAGGTACAACTGAAATCCAGCACACAGGGCATACTAGCAGCACTGGCTGCTCAAACACATGGACACATGGAGTAGAGAGTTAAAGTCACTGATTCCTCATGAAAAACTGTAAACTTTTAGAAGTATGTTATTTTAATAAACACAAACAAAAGCATCCAAAGGTGAACCGAAACCAAATAATTTCTATCTTACGCACAAAAATGATCCTAATTCTTGCCACCACTCTTTCATAAGACTACATTATCAGTGCAGCAAAATTGACAAAGAAAATATCTAATAGTAAGCTTTCCATAGGAGACAACCCAATAAAGGCTGGACAAAGAATACCAAGGAGCAGTCTGAGCCTTAACAGAATCAGTTACATGCAGAGGTACTTCACATAAGCATCTGCAAATTAATCCCACACTGGATGTTAAAAAGCCACAGTGCAACAAATATCTAAATTGTGAGTTGTACACCTTCCCACAATGCTAACTCCGTTTCCCAAAATGGGAATCCCCATTATGGGATGTTCTGTGTCAGGTAGTGCCGTTCAGGCTGGGAGGCTGTGCTTTCACAAACAAAAGAAAATTTTACTACTTAAAAATAAGACCTCAACATCAATATTTCAGATAGCACAACCTGGCAGCAATGCTTCATAATCATCCTATCGGCACTTAAAAAATTTTTAAAAAATCAAACTCTGCTAAACAGAGGTATTGAGAAATTTCTTTTGACAGAGGAAGAAAAAATACTTCTCCCTGACTCCCCATCCTTCTGCGTATCCTAACTTGATAATTTGAAGGAACTGGTAATGTGCGTTGGGGATACATTATCCTTTAAAGTTTAACAAGATTATTAAAGCATGAACCAGTTTTGGTCATGAGTGCTTTATCTATTTCTGTATGTTCCACATACCCCAATCAAACATTTCATTTTTAACCACTTTTGCCATTATACGTGACGTTAGGACAAACAATGGCAGGGCTATGTTCCGTCTTTGAGAATAAATTAAGCACATTTTAACATTCCAGGCGACTGCAAGTGTTAACGGCTCCTGTCCCCAGCAGGGAGGCACAAACCGGGCGTTTGCTGGCGAACGCCCGTTGAAGGGCTCGCCCACACCGCGCGCGGCGGGGTTAAGGAGCCATTTTAAAGCAACCGTATGGCGGTGGTGATTTACCGCTCGCCGTGACCGGCCCAAATGTGCTCGCAACGCCGGTCCCGCCGCCAGGCCCCGGGGCACCGCAGGCTGCCGCGGCAGCATCCCCGGGCGGGCGGGCCGCCCGCCGCCCCCGCGGGCTGGGCGCTGCCGCGGCTCCGGCACGGCGAGCGCGGTGACAGCAGAAAATGGAGCGGCCCGGGGGCGGGCGGGAGCGGAGGGCGGGGCGGGCGGGCGGCCCCGGGGCGCTACGGCCGCCCCTCCCTCCCTCCCTCCCTGCGCCGCGCCCGCCGCGGGGACACCGAGCGCCGCGCCCGCCGCCTTTGTCACGGCGGGTGGGCGCCGGAGCCCGGCCCGCCCCGATCCCGCTCCCCTCCGCCCAGCGCCCCCGGGGGAGGATGCCGCGTCCCCGCCCCGGAATAGGGAAAGCCCGCGGGTCCATCCCCGGGGGATTCGGCGCGGGGGAGGGGAGCGGCGGAGGAGGAGCCCCTTCCAGTCCCGGGGGAGCCGCCGCTCTCGCCCGGACCCCTCGGCCGGGGCGGGAAGGATGGGCGGGGGGGGGGAAGGCCTGGGCGTTGAGAGGGAGGGTTGGGGGGGGCCTGGGCGGAGGGAGGGAAGTGAGAGCGGCCGAGGGGCGGCCGCCCCGACTCTTCCGCGCCCGGGCAAGGCTCCCGGCCGGAGACCACACCCGGCAGCGCCCGCCGCCCGCACCCCGGCCCCCGCCCGGCGGGGGCGGCGCTGCCCTCCCTGCGGGTCCGGGGTCGCCCTCACCTGCCGCCCCCTCCGCCGGCGCTTCCCTCTTTTTCCCCGGCGGAGAAAGGCCCTCGTCGCCCCGCGCAGCAGCCCCCGCGACCCGTTCCCTCCCCGCTGAGCCGCGCCGGGGGAGCAGGGCGATGTCCCCCGGCCGCTCCGCTCAGTGCTCCCGACTGCCGCGCGCCAGAGGAGCCGGTTCTGGGCGGTGGCCCCGTTACCTGTGCGCGGCGGGCGGGCGGGCGGGCACGGGTGCGTCGGTGCGGGCAGGCGGCCGGCGCGGACTGTGCGGCTCTGGCGCTCGCGGCGCTGCAGCCTCGCTCCCTCCCTCCCTCTCCCGGCGCCGCGCACGGGGCGTCTCCGCCAATCACCGCGCCGCTCCGCGCGGGCCGCGCGCCGTCCGTGACGTCAAGCGGCGCCATGGCAACGGAGCGCGAGGGCGCGCGCGAACCTTCCCCCGCGGTCACGCCCAGAGCCGGTGGCGGCCCCGCCCGCGGGCGCGCGCCTGCACCCCCGCCCCCACCCCCGAGCCGAGCGCGGCGTGCCGGGGGGCGCGCGGGTTCGGGGCCGCGTCCCGCCCCTCCCGCAGCACGGGCCCCGGCCTCACGGGGACACCCCCGCGCCCGCCCGTGGGCGGCGGAGCGGTGCCCGCGCCTGCGGCACGGAGCGGGGGCGGCAGCACCGCCTCCTCGTGCGGCCGCGGGGTGTGCGCGGATGTCACCGCCGCCCGGGCGGGCTCTCCAGGCTTTGTGCCGCCCTGAGCCTCCCCAGTAAGCCCCGGCGAGCCCCGTGCGTGGCTGGGTGGCTGAGCCCCCAGGGTGGTAGGGGGGCCGGGAGTGTCCCGGCACACGCGCGGCTGCGGGACGGCTCCGCATCGAGCCGCGCCCCGGAGCCTCATCCTGCACCGGGAGCGCGACACATGCTGGGGGTAAAAACGAGAGGGCCGGAAGAGGATGGGGGGCCGGGGATGGCGGCAGGGCCCTGGGAGACCCCCGGGGCTGGCGGATGGGCGCTCCGCGGCTCTGCAGGCGCAGGACGGTCCCTCTGGAAGCCTCTCCCTTGGAAAGGCAAGCGGGTATTTCGGACAGCACCACCCAAACGTTGAGAACATGCTGACAGGAGTAGAAAGAATATTAATAAACATTGCTGTTGCTGGAAATGCTTTTTCAGTTTCTGAAAAAACCCACCGTTTCCTAAAGATCTTGGGAGCCGCCATTCACTTGTCCCCTCACTGAACAGCATGCCCCAGCCTGAATCCTTGCTCAAGTATGCAGTGTCCTGACCTCTCCTGCTTTCTCCTGGGCTCTGGGATCAGCACTGTCTCACAGGATTAGAAATAAAATGGAGAATAATAAGATGGAGAAAGCACCTCGATATCTTTTTTGAAAAGGGCCAGGTAGCCTAAAGATTCTCTTGTAGATTCATGTTGTATCTGGCACTGGCATGGGCCAGGAGCAACTCCGGACCGGGAGGGGGATTCCCTGCCGGGGGCTGGCTGCAGGCGGCCGTGCCTGCGGGAGAGCCCGCAGCTCCCGCCCTGCTCCCGTTCGGTGCGAACCCCACGGAAAACCTCGGCTCCGGTCACGTGCCCGGGCTCTGTCCCGGCTGTGCGGCCGGAACGGGCGGCAGCGGCTCCCGGAACGGTCCCGCCGGATCGCCTGCACTCGCCCGGCTCGTTGCTCGGAACAACTCCCGCAGGACGGGCCTGTGTTTATATCTACAGCCATGACAATGCTGGCGGGGCAGAGTGAGGGAGTAGCGAGGGAAGAGTGAGGTGATTGCTTCTGGAAAGCAGGAGGAAGTTCTGGATGTGTGTGTGTTCTGGAGTGGCCGGGAGCAGGTTAGTTCGGTACCAGAGAGAACAGCATCTGCAACTTCTCCCGCAGATGCTCTGCCTCCTGCTCTTGCCTGCACGCCTCTCTCTGTCTTTTCCAGGCAGCTCCAGGACAGCTTCCCAGAGTGGCCTTGCACCCTGCAGGGACAAAGTGACTGGACCTGAGAGTGAGATAAAGTGATCAGAACGGTGATCCTGTATTTTGACTGAATATCAGAAAGGTGCTACTTTGAGATCCTCATGTCAAAGTTGACTTTTTAAGAAACAGGCTTTTTTCATTATATCATATAAAGAACAGTTAGCTCTTCCGTGGTGGCATTTTACCTGCAGAGTTTGTTTCTGGATTTCTTACTACCCTTCCTCATGGCCTAAGATGTATGTTGGGGTTTGTCATAATGTACTCCACGTAAGTTTTGCCCATCAACCTCTGTTATCTTAGACATTAACAGTGGGATATTTTAAAAATTATTTCTCATCAGTTCTAGTTCCTTCAATTAACTCCAAGGTTTAATGAATTTCACTCATGTTCCTATGGAATATTGTTGGAAAGCTTGTGAAAAGAGCTAAAAAAGGCAAAATAGGCAATATTGTGCAGAGTGAAGCTTACCAGAATTTACTAGCTGTGTCAGGTGAGAACATCACTGTTGCTTAATTTAAATGTGAAGGATATAACCTTCCTCTTTGGTTTCCAAATGATGCTTCATTGGAGTATATAGGTACAGAGGGGGGTTTTTGAAACAAACATTGTAAGGCTCAGGTTCATAATGTATTCCAATACACGATGCTTCATCTTATATGTTTTTATTTTTTACCATTATTTTCCACTTTAGGAAGCAATAGGAGGAGAGCTTTAGAGCTGTACTTGAACACAGATGGTATGATGGCACAGCATTTGCTGCATCTTGTTTCAAGTTATGTTACAGAGTTCATTTTTAACATAAGCTAAAAACCCTTATTTTGTAGAAAAGTCTCATTGAAATGGCAACCACCCAAATATAGAGCATACGTTTTCTGAGGTACTTGAATATTTTCTGGTAACATGATGAAAAATTAATTGATGCAAGAAAAATTATAATCCTTAAAAGTGCATAAAGAACCCAGACTGGAGCCTGCATTAGAATGAAGCACAAGTGTATATTGCATTTTGATATTTCCAGGAAATATAGGGGAATCCCATGTGAAGTAGGCTGCAGTACTGTAGGCAGCGTTAATAGTTTTGTGGAAGGAAAAATCAGCCTTTCCATTCTGTCCTTTCCAGTACTTTTGGTTTTGGAGTGAACGGAACATCTCCTGCAACACCCCTAATTGCCACTAACCGTGGTTTTGTTTGCTAACAGCCCCGTGCGTCAATAGCCACTGCACTCTTTCCCCTTTCAGTGGCTATTTTTGCCAAACACCATTTCCACTGCTCTGGATTTCATGAACGCTGCCATTTGGAACAGATCCGAGGAATTAGCTGTTACTCACCTTTGCATATGCTGTGTCTTAAACAGATACTCGCCTGCTGTCTTTTATTCTTACATTTCCTGCACTTTTCCCCCACTGTGGAATGTTTTATTTTGTCTTGCTTATTGCAGTTTTGACCAGGGAACTCGGTCTCTTAAAAACCTGGGCTTTTAGCAGCTTTCCTGTTCTTCAGATGCATTTTCTCTGTTGCTCTCCTCGCAGCTTTTTTGTTCGATGACTTGCACTTTCACTATCTCAGACTGTCAGGCGGCAGCCAGCAGCAAAAACTCATTTGTAGAGTTAGAAACATTTGCATATGAAAGTACATATATGCATGTTTATTTACACTCATTCTTACTTTACTTTCTTACATGAGAAGAAGAAATCCAGGGATGGGGAGGGGAAAAAATTACTCCAGATTTATTTTATTTCCCCTTTAAAACAGCTTTTAGTTCTTCTTCCTTTCCATCCTTTCTCCACAAGTGCATATTTATTCTTTCTTGTGCTTAAGCAGAATTAATTAAAAATAGATGAGTACAAGGTTGGGTTATCCCCGTACTAGAAGAGGATGGCAGGATTTTTGGGGGTCACCCTCACACAGACCAGGAACAACAACACAGGAAATCCATAAGAATGTCTCTTAGAAGTTGGTGAATGCTGTCAGGACTGGAAGGCTCCGTGGTGGTGACCCTTGGTGCTAACTGGGCTGCTGCTAGAATATGGAGATGTTCTGAGTTACTGTTGGTTGGTGTTTGTGTTGTTTTTGGGTTTTTTTCCTGGGAACAGGAAAATGAGAAAAGGCAGCCTAGCAAAGGGCATTTCCCCAGAGACCAGGAGATGATTCTGCAAATTTACGGCCTGCAGAGGAAAGAAAAGAGGAGCTGGCAGCTCTGTTGTGTGCTCTCCTACTGTTAAGAGCTACATTTCCAAAAGCTGCTTGCTTAAAATCCTGGCTGTTGTGATTTTGTTACGTACCTTTCTGGGCTCATTCTCAGGCTACATGATCATGTGCATATGGGTGTATTTTTTTGCAGCCTTTGTGTGCTTCTGTAGGATTTTGAATTTCTTTATCCCACTCATCAAAAGTAAGAACCTTCAATTAATACAGCCTTTCTGGAATAAAACATTTATTGACATTTTTAGGTATATATTGTACCTATCTTTATTTTTTTTTTCCTTGGCCACTGCCTGTGATTTGCAAGCCAAACTTCAAGGTTTGCAGAAGGGAATAAGATCTTTTGTTCAACTCCTTTGTAGTCTGATTGTGCTTTTGGATCAATGGATACTCTTCATCCTCAGGACACTCTTGTAGGTTGACCCACCTGAAAGACTTAAGTGAAGGATGCATGCATTTAGAGTATTTTCTTTTTTGTTCCCTCCCCCATCCCCATTGTTGTAAAATGAGTCAGATTCTGACTCTCTGTCTGGTGCCAGTGATAAATCATGAATTGTGGATAAGGCTACTATTTTCCATCACTGAGCGGAAAGTAGTTGGAGCTGCTGGATCTCACAAGGCCTTTCTCTCTGCCTCATCAAACATTTTGTAGTCTCCTCATCTGTTTGTAGTCTAGTTTTTTCATAAAAATTACAAATCTAGCCAAAACATCAGTGTACCACTGAGTCCTGCGTAAGTAATACTTTACCTTGGGTTCAAATCCTTAAATGATTTTGTATATGGATGGATTTAGGTGTATATATATTGGAGAGTTAGTGCATGGTTGGAAGTGTCCCTAAGGGTCATTCCTCCAGTTCACCTGTCAGTACAATGTGAAGATACTTTCCACCAAAATTATTTTAAAATGTTTGCAAACATCTTGTCAACAGTGACAAGTATCCAAGGACAGGATACCCAACAAATAAATGGCATAGAAATGATGAATTGTAGGTTACCACATTCCCTGATTCTGAAAAAAATTAATGTAAAATGGCAACTGCCTTCACAGAACCTGTCACCAAGTGATGAAGATAAATCAGCACTGCTCTTTGCTTCCTAGTGACCTTTCTGAGAAAGGAAGCTAGATGCTGGTCTTCCTTAGAAAAAGCTCCTGAAACTTATGAAAGGCTGTGAGTTTGCAGAGAGGTAACTAAGAGCTGAATTTACTCTAAAGAACTTTATTTCTGACCCTTGGTGTATGAGATGGGGGAAAACATCAGGAATTGGCTGCACTTACAGGGCTGCAATAACTTCCAATAATCCATTAGCTGAAAGGAGTTTTGAGAGGTCTGGGTGCTGAGGTTGTCACATACATATATGCATGTTTGTGTCTATGCATAGGTCCTGAATCTCATTTATTTCCTTTCATTGTAGTGTTCAAGTATGTTAGGGATGTTGTAAAAGTGTGCAAATTCTTGAGTTGTTGAGAGCTCATTTTGAAAAAGGCATCATGCCATTGCATTGGGTGTATCTGTTTTCTCAGGGAAAATCCAGTTTGTTTCTGTACTTGCACTGATCTTACAATTATTAAAATTAGATATGAACTCAAAAGTTGCATGAAATAACAAAGTTCATCACTCTTGAGTAAGGTTGATTAATCAGACTATTTTGAGATGCAGCTAGGGAGCAAGTGTTTTAGGGATGCTGCTGCAGTCATCAGAATTTTGAAGAATCCAAATGCAGTATCCCCATTAACAGCAACAAGAAGGAGAATGTTTGAAAAACTTGGCTAGACAGAGGCCTACAAGTAGAATATACATGGTTTATATATTATGATTTTATTATATTCTCGTTCCTGTCTGATTGCCTAATGCTGAGGTATTTGCATGTCTTCCAAAGATACAGAGCCCATCACATCTCTTTTCTTCACCATTTCTCCCTCCAGGAAGCAAGAGGGATGGTGCCAGGATGGGCACTCTGTGCCCTGGGATGCAGGAATGTGGTTGGGCACCTGCTCCTTTAGGAGCACTGACTGAACCTGAGTCCTCTGGGGCTGCAAGGATGAGTTTGAGTGAACTTAGCATGGCATTGATAAATTAACTGTGCATCAGTCTTATCCCAGTCCTTCACACAGGGCTGAATTGCTGAATCCAGAGTAACCCTGTTCATTTATAGATTAATACAGTTCTTTACTTTTTGCAAACAATGGCCACTGGGATTTGGGAAGTCAGAACTCTTTAGCTTGTATTCATTCCCACTACGTGTAACTGCTCTTGAGTGAGCAGGGTAACACTTAAAAAGTGTAGCCAGAAGAGACAGGATGTCTTGAAGCAAACTTGAGACTAACATCATCCTATTATACCTACTTTGATTTATTTTTGGACTTATTTTTTATTTAGTTGTTCTTACTAGCTAATGTTATTTTAATGTTGATTGTCAGGAGAAAGGCTCCATAATGTCTTGGTTCAAGTCAGTTGTGCCACGTAATTTCAGAGCTTCTCATCTTGCATGCAGAATTTATCCTGAGTTTGTCTCTTATTTTTTAAAGATAAATTATTTATTTTCTTAGCATTCTTTAGAAATAGAACATAGTTTTTGGAGTTGAAGGGATCAGAAAAAAATGCTAAGGTGCAAGTCTCATAGGGTATGTTCTGAGGATTTCTGGAGGACCTAAAAATGAAACAGCATAGTTCCTCTAGGATACACTCCAATTTCTAAACTCTCACTCTAAACCTTTGCCATTAAAAGGATCAGTGGGTAACATATTAATCCTATATGTCTCTAAGGTAATCCAAGGAGTTATTAATGCAGTGAATTGTTTATCAGATAATCATTTGAAGTTAAAAATAAAATGTGACAGCACTTCAAAGGTTGTTTTATGAGGTGGTCCTTTTTAATTTCTATAGTAAAAAAATCTCATTAATCATTTACTGGTATCTGAACAATTTAATAGAGCTGTGGATGGAGGTAAATTTACTAATATATTTTACTTAGATTTCCACAAGCCCTTGGCAAAATTATCACAACAGGCTACTAAAGAAATTCAAATGTAGTTTTACAAGGAAAACTTAGGCCCCTAAATACATACTAAAGTAACTTTATTCAAGTTATAGGCATTAATAGAACTTCTAATCTTGAAGCTTTGCTTAATGCAGTAGGAATTTACATTTTCTACTGGTAAAATCGCTCAGTTCCCTTGTTTTCGCTGCCGAGCACGTGCAAAACCATCTTGACAGCTCCAAGCTGCTAAGCCCCAAAGAAAGACATAAAATAAGCATTTTCTTGCAAGTTTCCTCACAACTGCCTGTCAGCTTCAGTTTTGCATCCCAGCAACGAATTTCAACTCACTTTATTTTACACTGACTATGTTTATCAGAATTTATTTTATATTCTTGGTAGGATACTGAAGGAAGATCTCAGGGCCACATATTGCTGCCCAAGTGTTAGACAGCATTTAGCATGACCAGGGTCAGAAATTAAAACCTGGCAGTTTTTAGCCTGGTTGCCTTTGAAGTTAGCTTTGTGAGATTGTGTTGTTTATTTCTCTGTACATTCAGCAATTCCCCCAAAAAACTTTGGGACTGGGTTTCAAGCAAATTTGAAAGATGAGCTGAAATCTCAAGATAAATAAGGTCTGTGACAAACTGCAGCTGTACAGAGGACAAAGCATGTAATGAAATGCCTGTGCCGAGGCAGAGGCAGGTGGGTGCAGCCCTTGCACAGCACTGAGAGCCCCCAGCCCCATGGAGTGGGCTCAGAGATTTTTGATTGAGCACAGCACATGCCCTATAGACAGTGGGCCTTGGAAGAGAACCTGAGGTTGTAATGGCAGAAGAGACTTTAGGAGACAAGGAACTTAAGTCTATGAAAACAGTCAATCAAACCCCACCTTGTTTTTTAAAGTTCTTACAGAACAACTCGGTTCTCTTGCCCTGCCTCTTCTTCCTCCTTTTGGCCCTGAACACCTTTTTTCCTCCCAGGATCCCTGGAGTCTGTTACTATCTTTGTATTCCCTTTGCTCTCCTGGCTCAGCATCAATTTCTGTAACTTAACTGCTCTAAGAATCCTGTCTGATTTAGAAATGAGGTCTCAAATATACACCCTGGTGTGAGCCACTTAATGGCTGGCTCTTTCTTCATCCAAGAAGTTCAGCCAGGCTGTTAGGATGTGCTCCTGTCAATAGTTGTAACAAAACTAATTGGTAGATACCCTTTTCCATCCTGACTGGAGAATCTCCTGCTTTGGTATTTATACTCCTGAAACACTTGTGGATTCTTATCATGCCCCCTTGTCAGCTACCTGACATTTTGAAGACCCAGCTGTTGTGTGTGGGAGCTAATGAATCTAGTTTAAGAGAGGCTAACTACAATGAAGCAAATTATTACTTTTTAAATCTATACACACATTTGAAATAGTACATTGCAATGGTTTTGTAATATTCTTATATGGAGTTTTGCAACTGTCCCACAGGTGTGTGCTGCTCTGAAGAACATATGAGAGTTGTATATTTTACAAATCAGCTTAGCTGGAGAAACCAGTAAAAACGCCCTGTCTCCTTTGTCTTCTCTGTCAGATTCTTCCACAAGATGGGTAACTTACCTAGCCTGGAAGTGTTTGTAGTTCTCTGGTCAATTATCTAAACAGGACCCAATTGAGCTGATGTCAAAACAAAGACTACACGCATGTATCATACTGGGCCGTGATAAAAGCTGCTCTTCTACACAACTTCCAGCTTGTGAAACCTGACTGGTTTTGCATAATAGATAAGCCCCAGGAAGTATAAAATTAGTGGGAGTACTTGCAATGTGGCCAAGTTACATTTTTACAGTCGTTTAGAGGTCAGCAGCAAATTGACATCTACACTCAGTCCTGCAGGGAAAGGCTCTGTAGGGACAGAGCTCTCAGGCAAATGTCCATGTGATTTCCCTGTGGCCATATGGAAAAACCTGAGGCTGAAAAAGGGGCTGAGATCATATCTGCAAGCTAGTGCCAGAGTTACCAAGCCAATCTTTCTTGTCATTTATCTGGGGCAGACTTTGAAACCTAAACCCCAACGAAAGATTTTTGAAGAAAAAATCCAGGCCTAAGGTCTCACAGGGCAGGCAGTCTTTTTTTCTCCCAACTTTTGGGTTCTCTTTTTTGTATCACTTAACTTGAAAAGGATGTTTCAATGAGAAAAAGGTTAAACTCCTGAACAAGACTACCAAGTTTATAGATGATATTATCTCTCAAATAGTTAATGTCTCACTTCTCAGTTAAACTATTTTGTTTTTTTCAAACTTGGCAGACTTCTGGGTTGGCTAATTAAGAGTACAACTAGGCTGTAACCAGATGATCTCTATGATACGATAAGCAGCATGTGAGCAGCAATAATAGCAGTAGACTAACTTCAGAATGCTGCAAGTTGCTCTGAGCTTCACCAACAGATTTGTTGATCAGCTCCAGATTTTACAATGTCATTTTTCTTCTTTTACAGAAAAACTGTCACCAGAGCCGGTTACAGCTCACGCCTGCAAATGCAAAAAGTTGTATGGAGACAACAGTGCACAGGAAGACTTGCTAAGCTACAGATTAAACCAATTATTCAGAGAAGATGGTGAGCACAAGGAAAGCTCAGAAACTCAAAAGCAGAGGTTAGGTGCCTTTCTAAGGAGAATAGGTGGAGGGACAAGATTTGGGGGAAAAAACCTGCTGAAGAAAATGTTCCACTTACTGTGAAAACAGAAAAGAAGGAGGGTAGTAAAAGAATGAAGCCTATCTAGTTTCAAAATTCGGCTGAAGAAGAAGAAGTAGTAAAAATCACTACTACAGATGAGATCCATAGATAATCTCATGGGATGTGGAAAGATCTGTACTGTATCCTGCAACTATCAGAAAGCACATGGGGTAGAGGTTTCTTTAAGAAGCAATTTACAGGACAAAGTGGAGATTTGGAGGTGTCCAGCTAGAGCTATGGTTGATGTCCAGGCAAGAAGTTCTCAAAATGTCCTGAATTCCAGGCTTATATCCGTCTGTCAGTGCAGTCTGTGCTACAGCTGCTCAACACTGATGAAGAAACTCTCTGACTCTGAACTTTTTGTTTTCTCCATCTCCTACTGGTAGCTGGTGATGAGGAAAGCACAGTCAGGAGTTCTCATTCTGATGAAGCTTTTGAGTTCTCAGTGCATAAGCACTTGGTCTGTGACACCAAAGCTACTCCTCAGCATCTGGAACAACTCAGGGAAGAATTTTCCTCCAGGTTTTTGGGTAACAAGCTAGGCTGATGTTCCTTCACCTCAGCTGTAAATGAATCCTCTCCCGGCACTTGTATAGTGTGCCATTCCCAGGAAGATTTGGGAGTTTGTTGGCATGTCCTGCCCCTGGCTCACACATTCCCTGGCGTCACTCTGACAGTCCTACAACAATTTATATCCCCAGCAGATCACTTCCTCAAGAAAATATGGCATAGCAGCTCAGAGGGTGGTCGAGGACTGCTCAATACATTCATTTGGATATATGCAGAACTCAAGTGCTCTTTTTCTGTGCCTTGGTGCTTTGCCACCAACCAAAAATTCCCGCTCTCCCTCCTGCTGTGATCTTCCTCCCACGGACCAGCCTTGCTGGTGATTTTGTCTTGCTCCTCCCTTCCCCTGCAAGCTTCTTGCTCTGACAGATTCTCCCTGGGCTACAATAGCTCCTGCCAGGTTCCTCCCAGTCTGTGGTCATGGCTACTGGGGCAGATGTGAGTATACCTGGCCCCAAAGCCACAAACTCTCCCTCTGCACCCCTAACAGCCTGGAAACAGCTTCAAATTCATGAATCCATCCTGCATATAATTTGAAAGTGCATTTTCTTCAGAGGAAAAAATAAATTGCAAGAAGAAAGCCTGTGTTGTTTTGGGAGTGGAAAAGAATCCCTAAACAAGATGACAAAAACACACAGTATATTATTTGGATTACAGTTGTTCTAACCAAATCTTTTTATAGGTCTGACAATTATTAAAAGGATTCAAAAATACAGGAGGTACATTTTTTTTCCCCTAGTGTTTTGAATTCAATCTCCATGTTTGCTAGAGATCCTTTTCTATGCTCTTTTTTGCCAAGGTCCCCAAGTAAGATAATGTTTTTCCTGGGGTTTTTGGGGGAGGGCCTTAATTAATCTTGATGAGACATTTCTAGAGAAGGCTGGCTGCCACAAAACCATGGGTGCTACAGACGCAGTGTTTCTGAGGTGTGGTACTGGTGGGCACTTGTTCTGTAACCTTGGGGGGGATCTTTGCTGGACCAAGTGCATGCTGCTCTTCTCACATCACACCTGTTGTGTCTTCCTTGGAGCATCTGTTCATTGCTATCAAGGGACCCCGGGCAGCTGGCTGCCCACAATGCCAAAGGGAATGTCTTTTATCAGGCTGGGGGGCATTAACATGTGGTTTTCTTGTGGAGATGACAGCAGCAGGTTTCTGTGTATGTTTGTTTCTTCCCATCTTCTTTTTCGTGATGAATTCAGTCAAGGTCTGATTTGTTATATAAGGGGGGGTTTGGTCTTTCACTGTACTGCTTACTGCTGCAAGGAGGGTGCTAGGGAACCCCGATACTCCTGGGAAAGATATCCTGAATTTATTTTACACAAAAGTAGTCTATAGGGTACAGAGCAGAACCAAATCTTTTCACCCTTGTTTGTGAGCTCTGGACAGCAGACCAGCAGGCTGCTGTTGCTCTTAGGATCAATGCTCTGTTATTAATTTTTGGACAAACATTTAGCAGGAGCTAAAGATCCCCTTGTAAAGACTGATAGGAAGAGTGTGCCCTAAAGAAATGGATTTGCCTTCTCTGGGAAGTGAATTGAATTGGAGTCTTCCATGTCCTGGGTGAGAGCTCTTCCCACTGAAGTGCTGTGTTAAGGTGATGGGGAAGAGAAGGTAGGCAGCTTCATTCACTGTGGGAAAGGAAAGCTTGCTCTTTTCACAGCTGTACCTTTGGAAGAAACAAGTAGCTCTTAATCCTCAGCAAAAAACTTTTCTTTGCTTCAAGCTGGATGTGGGCAGAATGAAGATGCACCATTGGAGAGATGGTGCAAAGGGTCTGGATGCCTGTGCATGCAGCAGCAACAGCAGCAGCATTTCCAGGAAAAAACTGACACGACTCTGATGGGGCTCTGTCACACACGGCAAGTAAAAGGTGTAGGCAGAAAGTCTGTCCTGTGGGAAGTCCCAAAATCTTGCCAGAACTTGACATGAGGTGGGTGTGGAGGAAAGGGAGGTTTCCATGTTTTATGCTGAAACAACATATATATTCACGAGTGTCCATGTTCATGGTCTGTGTGGTTGTGCTTGGTTTCACCAACTGTGCATGGGATGGGCTGAGGGATGTTATTCCTGCTTCCCTAACAATCCAGGTAAAAATGTCAACCTGTGCTGAGATCCAGTCAGGCTATAAACACAGCAAGCTGGAAGGAATCCCTGGGAGAAACAGAAAGACAGATCACTTGCCTGCAGATAAACAAGACTGTGGCAAAAATAGTACCTGGTCTCTGGACTGAAAAGCCTGGAATCAGCCTGGTTTGTCCTGTGCTGCCCACAGCTCACAGACAGATGTGACTATGTCAGCCTGAACTGGAATCTGTTACATCTAATTAATTATAATATATTAAACAATTAAAATAATGAAGATCAGGCACAATCACTTTCAAAACAAAGAGATTTAGCAAGATTAGGCTGTTAACACTGTACAAATGATGCCATTAATCTTGGGGGAGATCCAACATAAATGATACAATATCTAGCTAGCTGGGAAATGGTAAACTGGAGATAATATCAGGTTCCCAGTGGAAGGGAGCGCATGGATTTTCCCATTCAATTTTGCAACCGTATTTTTAGACAAGAACAAAATACTGAACATATCCAGACATGTATATGTGTGCACATATACCCTAGGTATGATGGCTGTGAGTCACACAACTTGTGGACTTCAAGGAGACAGGGAATTCACAGCTTGAAGTGCTCAGTTAATTATATATACTGCTGTACTTCCTATTTATGTTTGTAAGAGTTATTCTGTTATTTGTGGTCACTTTAGCACTGGGGGACCTGACTTTGGCAACTCCAGGAGCAGAAGTTGTTCTTTGTCCATAAAACAGGTACAGCCCTTCAGGAGATGAGAGGGGGCCTGGGGCCCCATGCTCATTCTTTTTTTGGTTTTTCCAGGATCTCATCATGGCTGTTGTCAGCAATAACACATTTATGACACTCTGATGTTTGTGAGAAGAGCCCACTGTGTGGTTCACATGAGGCCATGTTCCCCCTGGAAACCCAGGTCTGGTGGAAGGTCCTGGAGCCCAGGTACAAAGCCATGGGGAGCTGCAAAATACCCCAAAGTTGTTTGTTGGAGGCCAGACATGGAGAAGAACAATTTGTAACAGCTGCTAATGGAAAAGCAGGTGAATGTGACCAAAAGCCTGGCCTGCACTTCACAGGTAAAATTATTTTACCAGAAAAGGAAATTCTTGTTAAAGAGCCAAAGAACAAAGACATTTGAGGCCTCCTCTGGGAAATAAGGATGAGCAATCAGAACTGCTGGTTTTCTTTGTATAATCGAATACTGTATTCCTGGAGGGATCTTTTTATTTGGTTCTTTGCTCTCTCTGGTTCCTCTCTACAATGTACACAAGCTGCAGTACAGAAAATAGAGATAGTCAAAGAGAGATAACACTGTTCTGAGAGAATTTAATTAATAAGTCCTTGTGGGACTGAATGGATAAGTATGGAAAGAATGGAGGAAGATGAGCAAAAATAAATCCTATTAATGTCTGACTGTATTAAATATTTCATTGAAAGAAAGCAAAAGATGCACCAAAACAAGTTTAGAGTTCTTGAAAAACCTAAAAATAATATTAGACAATGTCTTTTCTTGTTTCTTTTGATTTTGCTTTAGACAAACTTAGTATTGTTCCACTTTCAAGGGGGACACTTTAGCAATAGACATCTGAAGACCTCAGAAAGGACTGGGGAAACAGAACAGAGGGAAAGACTCCCTCTTTTTTTTAACCACCACCTGACACAGTTGCTCAGGAGACACCTGTGAAGGCCTGCATGGGTGGATGCAGGGTGCACCAAGACACAAATACTGGGCACCCACTGCCACGCAGCAGGCAGGCAGCAGCGCTGCTGTTTAATTTCAGGCTGACCCATGAATGAAAGATTCTTGGCATACTGATCTTGACCTCTCTTCTGTCCTGTCAGCTGTTACTTCCCAGTGCCCTTGGGCTGGCTGAATTTGCTCTTGCTGATGGCCTTTATATACTTCCCTGTCCCGGTGCTTGTGTTGAAACTGGGCTTTTTAGGTTTTTCAGTAGATCTTGGAACTGCAAATTAAAATCACATATCCCTACTTTTACTAAAAGCTTTGCTGAGGTCCAGAAGTTGCTGGAAGCCTGATGCTTTTTACCATTTACTGGCTGTGAATTATGTAGCTACCCATATTTTTAATTTCCTTTCATTTACTTGTGTGTGCAGGACCTCTGTCATGCCCAGCAGGAAGCTCTCCCCTGGGTACAGAGAGGCAATTCAGCGTCTGTGCCAACCCCAGCTTGTAAAAGCCTGGCAGCTCTTGACAAACAAAGCCTAGAAATGTTGCTATTAAAAGCATTTATTGAATAAATCCATATGTGACAAAATGATAGCTGCAAAAAGCAGTAGAATTGTTTTTTAATGGATAAATCTTATTTGAAAGTTAAAGCTGAGCTGGGAAAGCTCAGAGAACAGTCACCTGAGGATAGAGCTTTGAGCAACGTGGGAAAAATTAGAACCAATATGAACAATATAGAGGATAATAGATTTGAGAACATCTGCTTTGAGTGGAAGCTTTTATGTAAAGAAAAGAAAGGATAAGCCTGGATTTAACTTTGGTATTTGAACGTTCTCACAAATAGAGACAGCAGAACAAGCCCTGGTTGCCTTTAGCAGGCCTGCAGCAGTCGGAGCAGCAGAAGCCCTGCCCTGCCCAGGGTCCTGCAGCTGCACTGGGCAGGGCTGTGCTCCCAGCCAGGGCACAGCTCCCAGGCACAGCCTGCTCTGCACCTCGGCCACAAACCCCAGCTGGGCTGTGACAGCCTGGGTGCTGAGGGAGGCAGGGCAGGAAACCTCCCTACAGGGCAGGGAGAGGAGCAGAGGAACCCTGATTGTGTAAAGGCTCTTGCAACAGCTGAAGAGCAGCTCTGCTGGAAATCCAAAATTACCATGGGACACGATCTTGGTTTTATGTCTCTGCTTAAAGTGTCTTTGCTTTGGCCTTTCCTGCGTGCTCAGAACTTGGTCTAGACAAGAAGCAGCAAAAAAAGAGTAATTGTTCAAAAAGACACATTGGGACAGTATTTGGCCATAAATTCCTCCCCCCACCCCTCCCCCCCAACATTTGCTATCTGAATTGTTGCTTAGATACTGAATAGAATTAGTCCTGATGGGCTTTGGGTGGGTGATGGAATATTTCCTGTTGAGGGATGGGAAACTCTTTCTAAGAACTGGCAGTGGCAGATGTGGAACCTAGAGGTGCAAAATATCCTTCCTGGGAAGAAGGAGTCTCCAGCAAGGACAGACAGCTCCTGTGACTGCTGCTGACATTCATGAATGCAGTATGGGAGTACTCAAAGTGATTCAGGAATTTCTTGGTACACATAATATCCACATTAGGAAACTGTTTTGTATCATTTCAGAGATGGTCTAACTTGTCCAGATGCTTCAAAGAGGTTATTGGAGAAACTACGAAAACAGCAAATCAGGATTATAAAGGTTTTTTGAGAGCTAGATAGAAATGACAGGGAGGACTGAAAAATGTTATGGAAGAATGAAAACAAATAACATCTGAAAGTACAGCATCAGAAATGAATCTGCAGAGAACTCCTAGATGAATGTCACACGTGAACTTGTATTTAGAGAAGATACTTGAGAAGCAAGGAGTTCAATCTAGCAAGGAACAGATTTTTCAAAATCAGACATAGGGAAACAGTAAGAAGCACCTACTGTGTTTGGAATGTTACACATACAGGTGCAATTGCCCAATTTAGAAATGAGTATGACGTTCCTGCTCACAATCTAGGAGCAAGTGAATGTTTGTGTGCACTATTGCTGTAAATCAGTCTCATCACCTATGAATATCTTGCTTTTGGAAATATCAGTATTTTATGTGAAAAAAAAAATCCTCTCTTCAGTTTCTTCCTAAAATAGGATGCCTAATGTTGGTAAAATAATTTCAAGATTTATCTCACTGGCTTTTCTATAACAGCCGTTTCCCCATGTACTGCTTCCCACAGTGGTAGTGGTAGAGCTGTGACAGATCATCAAAGAACATGATGGGCTTGGTGCTTGCAAACCATTTTTAATTAGAAAGCATCTTAGTGAAACCCCCTCCCCCCTTCAGTTTCCAAAATTTGGGCTACTTAAACTTTCAGAAGTGTCTAGGATCCTTAATTTCTACTATACTTTACTCTTAAAAAAAAAAGAAGATGGATAAAAGAAATAAAGTCACATCAACACCTTATACAGGGGAGACTAGCTAGAAAATGGAGAACAGAAGCACATTGTATTTAATTCACAGGTAACATCCCCTTTGCATTAAGAGTGAGCCAGGGTACCACTATTGTATTCGTTTCTCAGCTAGCTGGAATGCCATGTAAGTAAAGCCCAGCTCTGCTGTCTTATCTTCTTCCCTCCCTTGGCTGGTGGTTTTGTTGTTCTGGGGATGAACATGGGATGCTCTGCCCCTGCCAGCCCCAGCCAGCCCATGATGGTTTCTGTCTCAGGAGGGGAGGCCTTGTCCAGACATTTGGCAAAGTGCCTGCTGTAGGGGACCCTGTCACTGGGAAGAGTCAGGTGGCTCTGAGACATAGGATAGACTAGACTAGACTAAACTAGACTCAACTAGACTAGACTAGATTAAACTAGACTAGACTAGACTAGAACAGTTCTATTGGAAAGGACCTACAGAGATCATCTAGTCCAAGCAGATACGAGATATCAGCAAAGCCTTCTGCAGGGCTAGACAGTGTTTTGTCACCAAGTGCAGACATGTTACAGATGCAGTCCCCCACTCCCCAGAGAAATGGACACTGCCACATGCTCCCCACACATGTGGGGTGAGTGCTGGCACGGCACAGGACTTCAGGCTGTCACAGCAACACGAGGCATCAGCCCTGGCAAACAAGGCTCAGAGAATCACAGAATAAGCTGAGTTGGAAGGGACCCACAAGGATCATCGAGTCCATCTCCTGGCCCTGCTCAGGACCATCCCCAAGGGTCACACCATGAGTGTGAGAGCGTTGTTCAAACACTTCCTGAGCTCTGCCAGCCTTGGTGCCTGGTGCTCATGGCTGCAGTGGCTGGCACAGGAGCACGGGGAGCCAGGGCAGTGTTTGCTGTTGGGGGTGAAGGAAGGGCCCCATCCTGCAATAGCATTTCTCTCTTCATCCTTCCTATCTCTGCAGTAGGGGTGGCAGTAGCAAGCCTGGTTTTCCATCACAGTGCTGCCCTTCCTTCCCCTTTCCTGTGGCAGGAGCGATCAGCCCTGGCCCCTTGTTCTGAGGACAGCAATTCTCAGTGCCAGCAGCTCTTCTGAGGAGCCTTTGGTTGATTCTGCCTTGAATTCCCCACAGCAGAGTGTTGCAGTTAAAGCTGGGCACTCACTGCAGCCCCATGTCTAAGGCAGCCCACAGGAAAGGTATGAATGTGTCCCTCACAGGAATTCTTAAGGAAAAGCCAAAGGCTTAAGTTCTATTAGGACTCAGAGCTTGCAGTCAGGTTTTGCACCAGCAGAATAACTTCACAGCTAAGGCAAGGCCAGTGAAACTGGAGAGCCCAGCCCATCTCAACCTGCAGGGATACGAACACACACATCCATTGGGAATATTGTAACCACCAAACTGTGCTGCTGCCCATCAGCAAAAACAGACCTTTCCACCACAGGACCCACTGAGGAGCTGCTGCCTCATCCTCCAGCCCTTCACTGCCTCTTTCTGAGGGAATTTAGGCAATCTTCTCCAGCCTTGAACCTGTACTATGAACTAGCAAAAGCCCTGGACTCAGATGACTTTGAAATCACTTTGCTCTATTTCTTCCAACAATTCCCATTTATACACTGTGACATTTAAGTGTCCCAGACCCTTGAAGCAGAACGACTGGGCAATTATAACCTGCATTTGTTGTTCAGCTTGCGCCCCCCTCCCGTGAGCTGAACCATGAAAGCAGAGCTCACAGCAGCTCTGCTCTTGTGAGAGGCAGCACCATTTATAAACCTCCAACATGGGCTCTATGGCTCATCCACAGCCATGGATGCAGAACTCCTGCAGGTGCACAGAGCTTGATGTTCAAATAGTCACTCTGATCTCCAGATTCTTCCTTCCACAAGGCCTAAAAAGCTTCTCAGTAGAAAAGAGCTAATCTGAATTTCCCATCCAGAAATCCTGTTTGTATCTCTGTTTGCAGATTCTCTTGTTTCTTGGCCTATTCACAGTGGAGGGTGCTGTATAAAGATTATTTATTATCAACCTCCCTGGGAATGGAGTGGGACTGTTTATAATAATCCTTTGTATTTCTTTAGACCTGATTTCCTAGCTCTTGGCAAATGTCAGCACTTCAGCCTTGTGATGTCTCATCAGGAAGGTCAGTGCTGTTGTCCATGGGTTACAGGTGGGAAACTGAGGCACAAAGGTCTTAAATGGCCACTGGCACCCCTGGCTGCTGTGTGAAGTGGATTTAGATGCAAAGCATTCCAGTTTTGGGTCTTTGCCAGCCCTCTCCCAACAGGGCCAACAGGAAGAGGTGAGTATGAAGAATTCTGCCATCCCAACAGTAGTACAATTGGCCAGCTCTTGCCTGGATATGGGGAGCTCTAAACAGGATTGATGGGTCACAGGGTCTGGGGCCTGTATCACCTTCCATCACCTTTGCTCTGGGGCAGTGACTCACACTGGGTGCTTAGGTAGGACAAGCAACACTGCAGAACTGCTTGGTGTTTTCTGTCAAGAGACCTTGATGAGGATCAGAAGGTACATTTCTAACACAGCCAATTCCTTTCCAACCACAAAGACATCCTTCCTTCCCCATGTGTATCTGTCACTTGTTTTGATAGCTGCCATATTTTTCTAACATGAAATAGACACACATAATATGATTTCCCCCCCCTATTTCTCAAGTTAATCTGATGCAAACATATTTAGGAACTGGATAACAGAGCAGTTATCAACCACAACTTCAAACCACAACTTTTAAAGTTGGGTGAAAATTAAAGCAAAAATAGGTATTAAATTTGAGAGAGGCTGAAAAAGTTCAGTTGGAACTTGGAGGAATTTCAAATGTTATTTTTAACCAGACATTTAGCTCTTATGGGAAACAAAACTTAGAAGGACAGATATAATTAGGTCAGATATTGAGAAACTTATTATGCTTTGCTACAGATGATCCCAGGAGAATGTAACTTAAGCCCTTTTTTTTTCTATTAAGATTCAATCATGGTTCTTCGCTTTTTAGTGTAAAATAAAGTAGGATAGAAGTATGCTTTGTATTACTAACTGCTTCAGCATCTGAAGTGTTTGACAAGAAATCTGAGGACAGAAGGCAAGGTTTTTATTTCACTTTGTACCAAAATACATAACATTATGCTAGCATCTGTGCCTGCTTTTGTTCACTGTGCAGATACAATTGATTTACTGGTATATCCTGGGAATATCTGATGTTTGGTATCTCCCAAGCTCCACTGTGCAAATATTAACTGCACCTTGCAGTAGGATTGCAATGCAAACATTATTCCGATTACAAATGGGGAAACTGAGGCAAAGAGCCCCAGTTGTTTGATCAGCACTGAGCCTGTTTCACTGCTGCAGTCAGGACTTCAGAACTTCTGCCTTCTGCTCCCACTGCTTCTGCAGAGAGATCCACCTTGACACGAGAAGTGTGTGCTTCATGCAAAACCAGGGGAGAAAAGCCTTTATCAAAAGAAGAAAGGAACCAGTAGGTGGCTGATAGTGCTGTTAACACATGGATCTGTCATTACTCACAGCATTTATCATGTCTGTTGCTGTGAAGCACACTGTTCTTCTTTAAAGTAGGTGTCTAATTTGAGGGATACTGGTTTTCCTAGCAGCTGCAGTGATCTGGGGAGGGAGACGTGGTGAGTTGCCTGCAGTGAGATATTGCACATCATTTGTTGTAAAGTCTGCCCGGAGAGAGGTGAAAGTGGACTGGAGTCATGCTAGGCAGCTCCTGGATACCAGATTTTCCCATCACAGTCCCACTGCCTCTGGAGTAGAAAAAAAAACCAATATTCTCACTAACAAAGATTTGTTTGCACCTCTCCTGGAACTCAAAGTCAAATCAGACACAACACATAAAGGTGAAAAAAGCTCAATAGCTTGAATTTTTCGGGGAGATGGTTTAACTCTGACAGCAGCAACAGGTCTCCATTGCTAATGTAAAATGTTTCTCCATCCTACAGAGAAGCTGTGTGTATGGTTATTAGCAAAACCTTTGTAGTGTAGGATCAAAATGCAAATATCTGCAGTGACTGGAGTGTGTGGATTTGGAGTTCAGGTTCAAACCTTCATCACAGATGAATGAAATAGAAGGAATCTCTTCTTGTTTCTAGACCATGTCCAGGCCAGAAGCAGTGGTAAATCTGAACAACGTATTTATCTTGAATTCATCTTGAATCTGAAGCAAAGAGCAGCCAGATGCAGTGGCAGGACCATCTGGAGCTAGCTAAGCACACTCAAGACAAGCTAATTCACCTGGTGTTTACCTGGAGCAAGACTCCCTACCTAACGTAGCATTGGAGAAACAGAAAAGAAGCCAGGAAATAGAGGCTATTTAAACAGGAAACATCAATGTTTCTTATAATATTTTTGACAAGTATAGGTAAAAGGCAGCCATATAAATTCCTATGGTAAGTTAAAATCTCATGCTTGATCAAGACAAAGTGGTGGAAGGTAGATGATTCCAGTGCTGCATGTATTTGTAGCAACAAAAAAGTGTCATCCATCCCACTGTTGCCAATATTCAGGAGTTTACTTGCTACCTGTACTTGTAAATGGTAGCAATTGCAGTCAAAGTTTCCCTGTCTGCCACAGGAGGTATTAAGGTTGATGAGCTGTTCAGAATTATTGCTAATGACTACAAGGCAGTGATATTGCTCTTCACCTTCAAGGTAGTAAGTGGTGTCAAGCTATGGCAATAATTTCCTGGAACAACCAACCTAGTATTACTTTCTAATGTAAATTGTACTCTTATTGATGCAATAAACTGCAACTGTTTCTTCAGGCTGTGGAAGACTTCCAGTAACTCATAAAAGCCTCAATCATGTAATTCTGTTGGGTGCTGCTTCCTCCCAGAGCCTTGCTAGCTGATCTTGCAATAGGGGCCACACAAAAGAGACACTATACAGCAAATTTGGTCATTTCCAAATTGGTTGCTGTCTCTCAAACATGCCACTTCCTATGTACAGCCACAGAGCCTCGCTGCCCCAAGAGACTCAAATCAGCCAAGCTGTAACTGAAAGTCCAGAAGGAACTATTCTGAGATAAGGAAGTGTCTTGGATAACCTGTTTGGCAAAACACTTCTTGGTAGCACCCAGACAACAAATTGACTTAAATCAAAGCTAATTAAGATTAATATTATCTGAGAATGCACATGCTTTCCTGTACTGAGTAACTCTGCAGCCACACTTTTACAACATTACTTTCTTACCCACTGCTTCTTTGTGTTACTGATCTGAGTCATCTGTCAAGTCTATCTCAAGCCTTGTCAAGTCTTGTATAGTTCTGCCAAGAGAGTAAATTTCCTTACTCAGAGGGTACATTGGATAAAAGAAGTTTGGTTGGTTTTATTTTGTTTTCTTTTCTGAGTTTCTTTTTTTTTTTCCTGAAGGAGATGGTTTAACTTTTCTCAATCCAAAAAACCTATTGCAACAAAATTTTTGCTTCTGTACCAAGAGTCTGATTTTCCCAGGACGCAAATATCATGTGGATGCATAATGTTGCATTCTAATGACTGGTGTAGCAGTGACAGCTCTCTCCTGATGCAATGTCCAAGCTCTGAATTCGACATCTGAGTGTTCCCTGCTGCCAGCAATAGTGCCTGCGCCTCTAGAGTAGTGGCAAGGGGGCAGCCAGTGCAGAAAGCAAACTCTACTTCAGGTTTTACAATGCTCAGCTAAAATATATTATCAGGCCAACATGGAACTTCATCCTCAGGCTTTGAGAGGCGAAATTGAACTCCTTTTAATCCTTGAAACATCATGTTTCACTGTTAGTATTCAAGGCAAACAGTAAGATGGTTACTTGCCTTTTCTATTTTTCAGAGGAAAGCAAAACCAAATTTTTTCCTGGTTTGATACCAGAGAGACACTGTCTACTTGAAATAGAGCCAGTTTGTGAAAATGAGTTAAAAGTCATCTCCTTGCCAATTTTTGTGGGTGTTCATGCTGCCTGGTTAGCAAGAAAAATCCTGCAGGGAATCTCATGAATGTCAGTGCAAGCAGGTAATGAAGAGCTAAGCCTCTGCTACATTTCTTTCTTCCTTCCTTTGAGGAGGAGGAGGAGAGGGGAAGGCAGATGGTACATCTTCTCTGGAGCACTGTACGTATGTCTGTTTTTGAAGCTTTACCTCTATAGAATTGATGTGTTTGACTGAAGAATTATATCTCTGCTGCAGAAAACAGGAGCAAGACATCAGCATGTTCTGTGACTGCATTTCTCTGAGCTGGAGAAAAAGTACTGTGGTGAGCAGGGAAGGGAGAGGGCAGGAGCTGCTCACTGCAGAGCACTTCCAGCTAGAGGAGAAAATATCTGTGACTACTGCCAACATGCCAAGTGGAAGGTGTTGGAGAGTGTTGTTCAGATTTACCAAACTGATGTGATTTATTGAGCTTTTTTTTTCATCCCCCTCCAATAATGGTATGTCTGTTCAAACACATTTTTTACTTTATTGCTCACAGTTGGAGGTGTTTCACACAATGAGGCACAGGTAATATAATGCAGTTTCCCCAGATTTCTCCATGAAAGCTCAAAAAATGCCTAAGCGTTCTTATTTTTTTTTGATAGACCCTCTAAAAATTGAACCTAACCCCTGTTCTAGCAGTCAGTTTATGCAGAACAGTAGGAAAACATATTTCAATTTGGACTTTATAGGTACATTAAAATACATTTTTTTATTCCAGGTAAAGACATAGCCTAGGACTTCTTGGGGGAAGAAACCCAAACAAGTCTTTAAGCCATTGTTACATTAAATTTTGTTCATTAGTCTCTGATCACATTCTAGGGACGACAAAAATGTGCATACTTGTAAATCCAGGGGAAATATTTCCTAATTTTGGGGGACATAAAATGCTTTTGTTTCAGCCAGCTGGGAAGTTTGGAGTCTACCATATTGAGGGGAGGAAAGTATGTTAAAAACACATGTTAATTTTATGCTGAACACACTGAATGGTGCTCATTTCAGCAGTCACCCTTCTGAAAACATTTTACTCCAACATATTACCACAGAATCACAGAATGGTTTGGGTTGGAAGGGACCTTAAAGATCATCCAGTTCCAACCCCCTGCCATGGGCAGGGACACCTTCCACTTGACCAGGCTGCCCAGGGCCTCACCCAGCCTGGCTTGAACACTTCAGAAATGGGGCAGCCACAGTTTTTCTGGCCAAGCTATGCCAGTGCCTCGCCCCTCTCAAGGTGGGGTTTACATTGGTTTGATTGCCTTCCTTCTGTCCTGCAGCTGGGAGGGATGGAGGTGGAGTCAAAGGTGCAGTGCCAGACTGTTCAGGACATGGTAGACATGAAGTTTCTGTTAAAAGCCATCTCTGTGAACCTGGTGCTTCAGGTTAGCAGAATACTTGGGTGAAATCTGGCTAAACTGATGCCAGGCAGTGTTTGTCTTTGGATTGCATCTGTGCCAGTGTGGGGAAAGGAGTAGATGTTTCTGGACTGGGATCTGCCTCCCTTGAGCAATCATGCACCACAACGTGCCCTTCAAGTGGTGAAGAGACCTGTGAGCTTCCCACTGGCTGTGCCAGAGCCAGGCATGGGGGACACAGGTAGGACTGAAATATCTTTGGTATGGGACCCAGAAGGAGCAAAATGGTTTGAAGGCACCTTTCCATGTGTCTTCATCTTGATTTCTCATTCTACTCTGAAAAGAAGTCCTAGAGATGTCTCATTGCTTTAGTACTATAAAGTTAGGAAAATAAAAATTCTTTATTTAATCCTAACTGTTCTGCAGCAGTTTACTTCTGCTTTTGTATATATTGCACCACACACAAAGTTCCAAATAGCTTTGCCGGTTTCTTTCTGTTGGACACGGCTAACAAAGACACAGGGGAGTCCCAAAGAATCAGCATGCAGCTACTTCAGCCCATTGCTTCTGCTGAGATTTCAGCAAGGCACACAGCAGTTGTGGAATGCCTATGCTGCTTTACATTCAACCCCTGGCTTATTCTGAAATAACTTTCATGTGTAGGCAAGCCAGGACAAGGCTGCAGTGCTAACCACCCTGCCTTTCTGTCTTCAGGAATTCTCCCGTGGGAAGGCAATGCTTCATTTCCTCTTTAAAGAAGTGATTCGTCCCCGTATCTGCCACAGCTGCACAAAGGGGGGGAGACTAGACAGAGGATCTGTGTAAAACGAGAGGCTGGAAGGGGAATAAGCAAATCAAACTCCCTTCATGTGAAGTTCCCACCCACCATTGTGCGATGGACCCAAACCAGAACACTGAGACTCCTCTCTAATGCCAGGGAAATTCAAATCCAGGTCCGACTTAGAAGCCTAGAAGTGAGAGGTAAGGTAATATGACACTTCTGGGGGATGGCTGTTCGAAAGAATGCAGGAAGAAGAAAAAATTAACCCTGTCTGCATGTAAAGTGAGCCACATGCATCCTTCATTCAAATCCAGGGGGAAAGTCTCCCTTTTGCATAATTCCTGTGCCCCAGGCCAGAAAGGGCATGATATAGTTCTGGTGATGAGGGTCTAAGGGATGTGGAGTTCCTTGTGAATATTGCAGACCTTGCAACACCGATTGTGTGGATGTGGAGAGGGCATAACATAATCAACATTTTAGGAATGTCTGCTTGCATTTGATGCAAAAAGCTAACAAATAAGTGGCACTTGATATTTACGTTTTTATGGGTGAACCTTACCTACACTGGAATATTTGGGCAACTGTGTAACACTGGATTCAGAATGTGTGTTGTAGCATCATCTGCAATGAATAAGTAGCAAAAAGAAAAGAGGGAAATGGGGGCTTGCTTCTGCATGAGGTGGACACCCTGATGAGAGAAGGTGGAGCTGCTGAAAGCCTTCTTTGCCTCAGGCCTTACTGCAAGAGGTGGCTGTCAGGAATCCCAAACCTTGGCAGCAAGAGAGAAACCCTGGAGAAATGAGAACTTCCCACTGTTGGAGGAGGCTGGGGTTAGAGTTCATTTAGGCAAACTTGTCCCTCACACATCTATGGAACCCAATGGGATGTGCCCACGAGTGCTGAGGGAGCTGGCAAATGTTATTGCTCTCCATCATCTTTGAAAGGTTGTGGAGAACATAAGAGGTGCCTGAGGACTGGAGGAAAGCCAATGTCACTTCAGTATTCAAAATGGGCTAGAAGGAGAGCCCAGGGAACTACAGGCCAGCCAGCCTCACCTCAGTCCCTGGAAAGGTGATGGAACAGCTCCTTCTGGATGTCATCTCTAAGCATGTGGAGGAAAAGAAGGTGATCAGGAGTAGCCAGCATGGACTCACCAAGGGCAAATCATGCTTGACCAACCCGATTGCTGAGCTGTCATGACTGGCTGGGTAGATGAGGGGGGAGCAGTGGGTGTTGTCTCCCTCACCTTCATCAGGCCTTTGGCACTGCCTGCCATGACCCCCCCCGGCAAGCTCAGGAGCGTGTGCTGGGTGGGCACAGGAGGTGGTTGGGCACTGCCTGGAGAGCAGAGCTCAGAGGCTGTGCTCAGACACAGAGCCTGGCTGGAGGCTGCAGCTCAGGCTGCTCCTGGGGGTCAGTGCTGGGCCCAGCCTGTTCACCTCACTCACCATGACCTGGATAAAGGCACAGAGTGTCCCCTCAGCAGGTTTGCTGGTGGTTCCATAGTGGGAGGAGTGGCTGATACCCCAGAGCCTTGTGCTGCTGTTCAGTGGCACCTGGACAGGCTGGAGGGAAGTTCAGTAAAGGCAAGAGCAGAGTCCTGCCCTGGGGAGGGATAAACAGGAAGGAATAACCCCATGCACCAGCACAGCCTGGGGCTGAGCTGCTGGAAACAGCTCTGTGGAGAAGGACCAGTGGGTCCTGTGGACAACAACGTGTCCATGAGCCAGAAGTGTGTGTGCCTTGTGGCCAGCCTGGGGTGGTAGCAGGACTGTGGCCAGCAGGTCAAGGGAGGTGACCCTGCCCCTCTACTCAGCCCTGGTGAGGCCACATCTGGAGTGCTGGGCCCAGCTCTAAACTCTGCAGTTCAAGAAATACAAGGAACTCCTGGAGCAGATCAAATGTGAAGATGATGAGAGCTGGAGCATCTCATGAGGAAAGGCTGAGGGAGCTGGGCCTGTTCAGCCTGGAGAAGGGAGGGCTGGGGGGGATCTTACCATTGCATCCAAGTATCTTAAGGGAAGATGTCAAGAGAATGGGGCATGGTTCTTTCTAGTGCTGCCCAGTAACAGGATAAGGGCAATGGGCACAACCTGAAACACGGCAAGTTCCGTCTGAATATGAGGAAGAACTTCTTTACTGCAAGGGTGACAGAAAACCTGGGGAACAGGCTGCCCAGAGAGGCTGTGGAATCTCCTTCTCTGGAAATATTCAAACCTGCCTGGACATGATCCCATGCAACCTGTTCTAGATGAACCTGCTTTAGCAGGGGTGCTGGACTAAATGATCTCCAGAGATCCATTCCAACCATTCTGTGATTCTGTGGATAAAACTTACCCTAGAACTCAGTATCACTAACACTTGCTTTACTGTCTCTTTTTTTCAGGGATTTGTGGTATTTAGACTGTGGTACAGGAGTGGGAAAGAGAGGCAAACACAGCAGCAGTCTCACACAAAGCTTCCATTAAACCTTTTTTTTGGAGAAGGAACAGATGAAATTTGAAAGAAATTAAATTTGAATAAAGAGCCTGGGGCAATGGCTGATTTCCACTTCAGTAGACATCAGAGATGGGCAAGGCAATCTCAGCTATGGTGCTGTCTGAAGGCTGATGCTTTTGCTTCAGTAGCACTGAAGTGCCACCCACCATCAGCCAAAGTTTTGTTCACTCTGTAGAGCCAGCCCCTGTGATGTTCTGGTCTGGAAGGTACAGGAGTACCAGCTATTGCAAATAATTTAACCAAAATCACTACAGATACACAAACCTAATTGCTTGACAGTGTTGTGCTTGCAGATAAAAGGCAGATATTTAGTCCTGAGTTTTCAGAGGTGCTTAGTCAGTGCTGAAGAAGCGAAAATCTAAGGTGGGAAGTGCTTCTGACATTAAAAAACGGGACTTGCACACTGCAAAAACCATTCCAGTATAGAAGATTTTAAACATACGGTGACTTTACTTCCTCCTACCTTTTGGATCAGTCACTACTGCAGTTAGCTCAAAAAAACCTAAGGCAAACCGCAGCCAAAACTGTGGAGCTGCGTATGGCTTTGACTCAAAACTGTGCAAAAATGCAGCCCTTCAGTGGTTTGGGGAGCTGAAATCATTATTCCCCTCCTCCCTCTGGTTCATAATTCCCACTGGGAAGGATACCCATGAGGAAACTGATTTCTGCTGCTCCCCACATTGGCCTCGGTTTGCTGAGAAGGCCGTGAAGAAGTCAGGGGAGCTGAGCTGAGAGGTTGTGCTGGAAGAGTGAACCCCATAGCTGAACTGTGGAGAGGTCTTAGGTGGTTCTATTTAGAAGCTACAGCTTCTATCAAATTAGTTATAGCTCCCCGTGGGCCTAGATCTAGGCCAGTTTTAAAATGATGGCAGAATCTATTCTATTTAAATATGTACTCCACTCACAGCTGTAGTGGTAGCAGTGCAACTTCTAAACCAGGTCAATGACTAATCAAAGGCAGTTTGAACTAAAAAACAAAAAAAAAAAGTGGCACATGCATGACTTGTAGATGAGGCCTCCTGCCCCATGCTCTTCTAACTTGGGGTTTGGCAGCTCTGGGGTCACTGTGATCCCAGATCACTTCTGGGCATTATCCTGATGACTCTTTAAAGACATTCTGGTGTTTTACACAGGTTTAAGTACAAAGTGGCCATATGATGGTAAAGCTATTAAGGGTATGTTTATACCATCTTGAAGACAACAGTTCCTCCTGCACCCTGGTATAATGTTACACATGCAAGTGTCTCCACACATAATTGTGTCCACATAAAAGTGCCATATATCAAGTCCTTGTGTGAAATTGCCTTGATTTCTAAAGCTGTGGTGGGATTGATACCACCTGATTTCAGGGCTTTTCACATCTCTTCTCTCAGTTAGGCAACTGGGCTCCCTTTGTAGTTAAGAGAGAAACAGGCACTCAAAAGAGGTTTTTTTGCCTTTTTTTGCCTGGTCTTCTTTTTGCATGTGCACAAGGACAAGAGGAATCGTGTTCTGGATATGTTGATTTCTCTCCCCTGACTATCAGAGGAGTCCAGAGTTGTGTTTTGGAGCTGCCACCCCAGCACCCAATCCTCCTGCTCCCCCTGGCCCTCACGTCTCCCTGCATCCCTGACTGATGGTAGCTTCCTCAGGAAACACGTGTGGGCAGGAAACAGAGCCAGCCACACCGTGTAACCCTGGCAGAAACACACAGTGCTGCCACCAGAGATCCTTTCTGAACGTGGGGCAAGCTGCAAGACACATCTGTGGGAAAGGGAGAGACTCAGGTATTTGTCACGGACAGCCAGGAGACTGGAAACACAGTGGTCCTGAATGTTCTTGATAAACCCAGCACAGGAACCACACAGCACACCGGTATGCTCTGCTATAATTTCTTCCTGTTTTTACAGACTCTTATTTTTCTGTCTTAACTGTGCAGTGAGGAAGAGTTCTCTTTCCTCATTCTCTTCAGGCCTTTTAAGTCTCCATATCTTGTCTGTCTCAGGACATCACCCTTCAAGGTGCCCCCCATGCCCCTGGCCCTGCTCGGGTGGCACCTGCAGAGCCTTTAGGGACAGGGCCAGCCCCACCCTGCCAGGCCATGCCAGCCTTTTGCTGGAAGATGGCCGGGGCTGCCTCAGCTCTGAGCTACAGGGAAAGCCGGGACACAGGGAAACTGGCCAACAACCCAAACCCACCCTGGGAGTGTGTACAAACAGATCTGGCAGCGAGCCTGGCCTCCCAGAGCTCAGGGAGAAAAGCCACCGCGAGCAAATGTAGAACGCGAAGAGAGGAGGACAAAGGAACAGCCGAGCTTTTCAGATGATCTGAGGCAGGATCCAGTGGGTGTTTCACTCCTTTCAGTTTCCTCTGAAAACCCTGGCTCACAGTGATAAGATCACATGGTTGCACAAGCCAATTATTGCACAATTTTGTTCCAGGCGGTTGAAGAGGCTGCGTGTTGTTTTTTAATATACACTGCCCCCTCTGGCATCCCTGTCGCTGCTGCCTGGCTCCAGGGCCGAGCTCCCGCAGCAATCCGGAGCGCCAGGGCAGGGGAGCAGCGCTGCAGAGAACCTGAGTGAGACACAGCTTTGTGGATCACGTCAGCTAGGACATGCCATGTCCTCAGGCAGCACAGGAGAAAGTGGGAAGACGCTGGTCGGAGAAGCTGGCGAGAAAGCGCTGTCATTTCTGGAGCACAGGAGGTGTAAGAAGATTTTTCTGCCTCCAAGTGCCATTCACATTCCTGTAGCTGGCACTGCATGGTGACAGGGTTCAAATTATTTGACTTCCATTTATTTTTGTTTCTTTCACGGTTTTCCTCAGCTATGTCAGCACTTATATAATCTCCATCAGGCTCTGATATTAACACCGCATTAAAATGAGCAGGGAATAGGATTCACACTGCTGCTGGTTTTGCTTAGAGACAGGTGTTCTCTGAGATGGCTGAATGACAGGAGATTTTTATGGGGAAAACTATCTTTATAACAGATAAGGCTAAGAATAGACAAACTCCTTGGCTTGCACCCATCTTTCAAAGAGACATCCAGATGGGAATCCTGAGTCCAGTGAGTCAGACCGTCTGTGCAAGATGAGGGGGCAGAGGGCTCCTTCTTTGCAAATCTTCTTGCCAGATAAGCAGGATTTAGAGAGCATCTTCCCTCCACGAAAGCTCCCTGTGATCCCACAGAGAGCTGGGGGGCACCATGCAGCAGTTCTGGCAGTGGGCAGCACAGCAGTGGTGCTGTTCCTCAGACAGCACAGCCATCAGCACATTCCTCACTGGGGGCTGCACATCAGTGAGGGCATTGCACACCGGGAAAATGCTTCCCAGAAGGGAAATGTGATGGCACTGTTCCACAAGAGGATATCATGTAGATATGTGCTCAAATATCTGAGAGAAAGGGCCTGTCCCCCTGATGGGTTCAGAGAGGTTTTTGCTCAAAAAAAGAGAAAGGAGATGGTGGTCCAGCTAGGCTCAATGTGTTCTCTTTGTGAGTTTCCAGTTGCCTTCCTTGCTGGTAGTTGGAAGGGCAGACAAAAGCCAATATTCTAAAGCAAGAATGGTTGCAGAGCAAGGAGGTGCGATGACTCTTTGAAGTTGCCTATTTGTTATTTTCCCACATGAGAGGCATTAATCCCTTCCTTGATTGGATGTGCCAAAATGAACTTTGTCTTGAAGGTACTTCTGAGCAAGCACAAAAATGCTGGCCAGATAAACACAACACCCAATTTGGGATTTCTTTTTTTTTCAAAGTGTTTTTAAAGAATTAAGGATAACTGCCTTTGAATTAAGTGGTTTTAGGAGTCATGCCTCAGGAGGGAACTAGGTCATTCAGAAACTCCAGTGGACTGCTGCCAGAAACAATTTCTTTTAAAAGCAGTAGTTGTATAAGTGAAATGAGAATACAGAAATCCTTAGTTTTTCACCTCCAAGTTGATGGTTAAGTGAGATATCTGTTGAAGGAGCATCCTTACAACAAAAACACAGGTCCCTGGGGTACCATCAGCGAACTGGATATTCATTAACCTCCATATATGACTGTGTTTGTGTGAATGACGAATAGAAGGAAAACCTACACTTTTGAAGAAAAACACAGCTATATAGCAGAAATTTCTTTCAAGCTGTAAAGATAAAAATCCATATTTTATATGGATTCACCTACTCTTAAAGTCAAATACTAAAGAAATGTCTTTGGTGTTCAAAGAAATGGCTCAATAAGTATCTTTCCCTCCCTGCAGGATGGCAGGTTTCAGTATTGTGAACATTTCTAGTGTGCAAAGCTAAATAAAAGGTATTGCATATCTTTTTGTGGGGGGGATTCATTCTTGATTCACATGACAATTTAATTCATACAGTCTTTGTCATATGAAACAAATCAGACCAGCTGTTCAGTGTCAGCAACTGGAAAATGCAGCTTCTGAGATAATGGAGGCCAGTATCACTGCTGTAGTATGCCATTGCTGGTCCTATGGGAAAACCTTTTCTATGATAAGGAAAAATAATACCTATATGCACCATTTATTTTGAATTATTTTACAAGGAATACTCTAAAAGAAATGTTCATGAAGCAAAGCAATGAAGAAAAGTTTACATGTACATGTTTCTTGCCAATGATTATATTTGCTAAGGAGGAGAGCAACAGTGGTCCTTCGTCCATTTTTCTGAGGTGACAGTGTCTTCAGTGTACCATGCATCAGTGAAGGATCACTGCTACTTGTAAAGGGTTTTCAGATCTTCTCAGAGAAACGAGGTATTATAGGATAAGGTGTTAATTCTATCTGATCTTGCTGTTATCTCTACAAATCCCAGAGGCAAATAACATGGATCTTAGCAAATCACTCCCCACCTATTAAGAATGGCATTTCAGGGTTTGGTAGAGCAGCAAATTACTACTGCATTCTGGATGACTGGTTGAAGAGGTCTGATCATCTCTTTAGTTTCTCTACTCATGGATTTTAAATTTTCAGTATTCAAGGATGCTGACAAACATTGTTTTCCCTGAAGCTACTTCTCTGTAATGTCATCTGTATAACCCAGTGCAGCATTGTGAAACAAATGTACCTCTTTGTATTCACAACACACATTTTTCTTTTGCTTACACCCTGTGTTCAGAATAACTGAGGTCCTGATCTATGACACAGGCTAATATCCCTAGAAATTAATGGAAGTGAGATACCTGTCTGCTTGTAGTTCTCCATCTGGTTCCTTAAGTTTCTGGTTAGCCTCATGGAGATCAGTTGCTTGTTTGGGAGGGGATGGTTTTGTGTCTGTCAGGAGCAGTGATGCAGGGGAGAGAATTGGAATAGTTATGTAAGAAAGCAGCATGGAACTTCTGGCAGGCATCAGTTTCACAGAAGAAGTTAAAAAGAGAGATGTCTAAGCATCGGGTGAAACCAGTTTCTCCCTTTTTCAGATTTTCCCCATACCTTTATAAGTCACTTGTTGCATGTCAAAGACAAGCTCTTAGGCATGAGCACAGATTTGGACTCCATCAAATGCCACCTAAAATCCCTGTGGAAATGCAGGCAGCAGGTGGAATTTGTTGTTCAGATGTTTCCAGAGGCTCTCGCAGGAGACTCCCCTGCGCAGAACTGGCCAAATATTTTCATCAGCTAAAGATATTTCTGATGGGAAGCTGTGTAGGTGCCACTAAGTACTGGCATTTATCTGGCAGCAGATCAGGCAAACAACCTGTGCCCCCCACCCCTTCTCCACAGTACCAAGCCATGGAACATCTCTGTCTGCAGAAATGGTTCAGGAATGTCTTTGTCAGAACCCCAATCCCAAAGTTCACCTGACTGCCCTGACCTCCTCAGTATCCCACTGGTGCTGTTGATGGCAGATGAATCTCCCTCCATTTCCCTCTGGAAGCATGTGCTGAACCTTCCATTGAGCTGTTTATGCCCTTGCTTGTGACCAGAAGCAGACACTGAGAAACTGAGCCCTTTAGCATGTGGGACCAGCAGGGCTAAACTCAGGAGCAGCATCTCACCCCTGCTTTTGGAGGTCAGTACCCCCTCCCTTCCTGCCTGAGTGCAGGGGAAGCACTGCCCTCTGATGCAGGAATTTCATCCAGCTGCAGCACCTCTTTCTGGAAGCACAGCTCCTTCCTGCCATTATGTTTTTGGAGCAGTCACCACCTCTGATCCTGAGGCCACATGTATGCTTTTGATACTCCACAAGATCCCCTTCTCCTATATTTAGAGATACCTGCACACTGATACTCTGCAATTTATTTACCACACTGTGGTTTTCAGAGGAGTACATCTTATCCTTCATGGTAGAAGACTCAGAGCAGCACCTAAGAGTGGAAGAGAGTTTTGATTCAAAATTGCATCGTGTTAGACCATGAGGATTAAATGCAGAACTCAGCACTTCTCTACATGGGTAAGATAATATTAAAGACATAGAAAAGATAACATTAGATGTTAGTAATTTCATTAGATCAGTCAAATAATTCTCCTAATTCTGTACACAAAAAATTTGGCCCTCACTTCAAATACTCTAAACTTTAGCAGAATAAAGCAATGCCCGCTCTGGGCTGGCACTTCTGTTTAGATCATGCAGTGAATTATGCTTAGACAAAAAACTGTATTAAAAAGCTAAGTGGAACTTGACAAACTATCAAAAATGTTTTATGTGAAGAAAATGTAGAAAATGAGTAATATTTATGCATAGTTAAAACATATTTGCCAAATGCCAAGGAAATGGGAAATATTAATTAATAGTATTTTTTTACAGCAGAAAATTAATTGAAATTATTCAAAGTCCAATTCTGTTCTCCTTATGCTGTGACTAATCTAATTGAGATGAATGGGCTACTTGTTGAAAAAGCAACTACTCAGCATGACTAACTTTGGTGGAATCAAGCCCTCCATGAACATTATTAACCAGTTTTGAAATACAGTGCTTATTCTGTGTCCCTCTGCTCAAAGACAGGAAATTCAATCCACTTCTTTATTCACTTCATTTCCAAGATGCCCAGAAAGGTGTCATTGTGAAATGTGCCAAGTGAAAAGCAGATAGTCATAAGAGGCACAGAAGTTACCTGTCCTCACAGGTGAAACGGCTGCTGCGTGTACGAGCAGTGAAATCACATTTCCAAACCCTGCACTGCAGGATGCTGCTGGAGGCTTAGCACCCCCAGTGTCAAAGTGATGGATTGGCTTTTCCACTGCCAGCTGAAGGCACATAACATAAAAACACAGCTCAGGACCTTCCCCTGGATTTCTCAGGGCGATCATGTTCTGCAGCCATCTGCTGTACAGAGCCAGTGCTCTCAGTGGTGCTCATTATGAGACATGGGTTTAAAGCATTTAACATAACCACAGTCTGATAGACAAAAAAATGTTTATCCCCTTAGGGAAGATATCAACAAAAATCACATCTGGATGCAAAGCAAAGCTTCTGGATCCCTTCCTTGTGGCCTGACTCCATAAATGTTGAGGTTTTTTTTTTCCTTTAGGAAGGCTTTATGGTTTTTATTCAGAGATGTGTTAACAGAGGAAGATCAGAGAGTAGAGGTGGCATCCCACATGTCCTGCTGGCAGATCTCTGGATTTCCCCAAAAGGAACTCCTAGTACTGTGTCCTGCTTTTTGTTTTCTGCATCCTGCGCAGGCAGTTCTGCCAGCCTCTAAGTGGAGAGGAGACATCTGGCCACAGGTGCCCAGGCCTATTGAGTTGGTGCAGTTTCCAGATAATTACTGGTTTTCTCTCTGCTTCTGACCTAACTTAAGAATTTTTTCCTTGTTCTAATATTGCTAGATGTCTATTTATTAAGCTTTTCTAATTTATTCAGTTTTAGTCTTTACATAACAAGTTCTTATAAATATAAGACTACAGATTTGCTGACAATCCACTCTTCAGCATGTCTGCTAACCATGCTGTGGATTCATGGCAAGATGGAAAACATAGGATAGGATGTCAAAATGTTCTGTGTTCAATGTCCCATGTTTTACCACCTTAGTGATAAAATGTTCTGCACTGCTGGCTAGAACATCATGACCAGTGTCCTGCTGTCTGCTCTGGTCATCTGCCAGAGTTTGGGCTCTACCCTCACCCTGACCTTGCTGATAGTGCCATCACATGAAAGGAAAGGCCAGAGATGTAACATAATTGAAGCACAAATTGTCTGAAGTTGTGAAAACCATTTCACAGTTCTAGCCTCCTGCACACATAAGGCCTTAACTGAGTGCATCAAATCCCAGACAAGGTTGTGTCCTCCAGAAGTCCCCAGATATGTGCAAGGTAACAGAGAAAGAAATGTTTTGTCATGCAAGACAGGACAGAAAGGCAGGCACATAATCCATGCTGTGATCCAGGATCCTGTGAACATCTGTGGAGAGGAGCACCCCAAGGACGAGTCACCCCACCTACCTCAGACACCTCTCTGAGGCACGGTGAGTCACTGTGACAGTGCCCTCTCTCCATTGATTGCAGCGGAGCTGGAGCACCAACACCCAGCACAGCCAGCTTCTCCCTGCCTGGAGCCAGGGGAGTTCTGCTCTGCTGATGGGTGACTTCACCTTGTCTGGGGGGGTGCCAAGCAAAGAATAACAGCTCTGTCCTTCCCTGTTAAATATATGGTGATAAGGTAGCAATGGTTCCTGGAAGCCATTTCTGGAATGAAGTCAGAACCACCTTAACTTAGGTAAATTTTGTACTTTTTAGGCCTTTCTGTCTTTTGCAGAGAGGGCCATGACACTTGCAGTCCCTCACTTACTATCCCCCATCAGACATGGGTAGTTCTGCCTTTAAACCTACATGGTTGGCATAGTGATTAACGAGATTTGAATTAAATGATAGTACAGAGGCTGAAATAGTTCCTTGGGGAGCCTCTTTTTTCATTTGACTTCTGTTCACCATTTATATCAAATTTGAATTGCTTCACTTCTCTAAGCCTGTGCTGTTCATCTTTGAGAACTGCTGCCTATAGAAGTGTTAGTCAAGCTGAGAGCATTTGTAGGAGAGATCTGCTCTTTAGTGGGGCCTTCTAAGTCTGTTCTAAACTGCTGATGTCTGCCAGACAGAGGCAGAGGGGCCTTGCTGCTGAGCCCATGGTGTTTCCTCATCCTGGTTCCCATCACATTCAGTGAGCTGGCAGGGGCCATGTGGTATGTGAATCATGTTCTGGTTTTATGCAGACTTTCCCATTTCATTTATGTGCTACTTATATGGCCCCTGCCTAAACGTAGCATTACATCCACATGTCTTTACACAGTCAATTGGTTCATTTAGGACTCTGCAATGCTTAGATTTTTTTTCCTTTTAGCAGGTGCTTGCTTTCATTTATCTGCATTGTATTTCCTGTGCCTTGAGTTTTCTTTCAGCTAGATTATTTTAGGTTATACAAAAGCTTTTCACCACTATGGTCACAAATTTACTAATTTGATTTTTTTTTATTTTTTTTTTTTTTACATCTGTGGATATTCTTACCTGACTTTCATCCTCCATAAATCACCAAAAGTCATAAAGTCTGAGTTCCAGAAAATTCAGTTGCATGGATAATAGAAAGAATGCTTTTTATCCAGTGTGGATAATATGGACATGGTCTTTCCACTGTGATAATAGTGATCTTACTCTGATACCCTAATTCAGGCCAAATCTGTTACTGCCATATAGGTTGTGCTACAACAGTAGACCTTTTGGACCAACTGATACCAACCAGAGGTTCCCATCACTCTGTGCTGATGCCATGGTCCACAGCCTCTGAAGGAGACCTGTTTTCTTTATAAGGAACTTTAAGGAAAAGGGGCCTGAAATTAACATTTTCCTTTACTACCCACCTCTCAGTTGGGACACACTCTTGTGTTGACTTGAAGGTCGTGTTTCAGCTTCAAAATCCCTTTCCATAATTCTGACAGGTTGGAATATGAAGCATTGGGCAGAGAAGAAATGAGTCTGGGGAATAACTGCAATAGAAGCTCTGGGGGAATATCCTACCAAGCCAAATTTCTTGTGGTTAAGGAATGCCACCAAAGCCATGTATTCCATACTGCAGCTTCTCTTTGGAACAAATTACAATCCCTTTAGCTAAACATTAATATTTTAAGCATGAGTTTTATTCTGAAATACATTTTTTAAAAATCAGTTAAAATTCTATTAACTATAACTCTTACAGTTAAATTAAATAGCTTGTTTGATGGATGGCATATGTTTGTCAGACCAGTAAACTGCACTGAACTGCAACCCAGGAATCAGATGGTTAAATATTGCAGTTCTATACAAGAATTAATTGGGAAACCAGGTGCTCACTGTGTACACATTAAGTAGAACTTTCTGAGAACAAGGTGCCTCTGTGAGATTGTTGTTCTAGCTTGAAACTATGTTGAAGTTATTAGAGTGGAAAGAGAGCGGTATGAAGAACATCTTAAGAGGGCAAAAAGATTATTAGTGTCTGGGCTGCTAGGTTGTTGTTGTTTTGAGCTCTAAGGAAGTTTCCTTTTTTCCTCCCTTGTGTTTAAGTATGAAACACTTCTTCTGATGTGCCAGGAGTACTTAGACAAATCTTTCACATATCAAACCTTACTGTATCTTATTGATTATTTCCTACAAGCCTTTCCTTGTACATCTCAGTAACTGAATGCCATTGTATGAGGGGAAGCTGCCTGATTCATCATTAAGCCTTTCATTTTCTGACAAAGTTCCCATGGCTGCCATATTTCCCAATAAGTTCCTCATTCCTAATATCTTGTTCATGAAATGTGTAGAGCTTCCAGTGCCCATGAAATCAGGAACTATAAAAAATAACCAGAAATCATGATAGTATCTGTCACTTGCTATTCTGCTGTTTTCCAAGCTTGTCATCCAGTTAGGGAACATAAGATACACTGTGTGACTAGTCCAATACCAGTAACAGACAGCAACTTGTCAAAATGAACATTTGCAGACAACCCACAGCATAATTTTTTTCTCAAGTGTTTGAGAACACTTACAAATAACAATTACATTCAGAAAGCCTGAGAGTACCACTCAAACCAACGAAGCCTGAACTTGTATTTTTGACTCGGTATTATATCATATTCTGAGTGTGATGTGTGCATCTTTATGTATAGGATTAACCAGAGAGAAAACAGGATGCAGAGAGCCAGACTGCTCTAAGAAAGCAGTACCCTGATTGGCAAAAAAAAAAAATTAAAAATTTTAAAATCTATGTCTAAAATCTTCTACTAAAATCTGTCCCTTCATCATGATGCATTAGCAAGACATGCGTGCTTTGAAGGCTGAGCTTTGCTGGTAAATGCTGGATGTTTGAAAAACCTGACTGCAGATTATTTGCTTAATATTGTGCAGCAGAGACAGGAATGAAAACTACATCTCCAGAAACCTAACTGGCAGCCAAGGGACACAAGTCTCTCCTTGCATCCCAGCAGTACTGCAGCTCAGCTGGACTCCAGAAGGACTGGTGATCATCCAGCTGAAATTCAGTACAAACATCAGGATTAGCATGAGAAAAAATGGTGACATTTCAGTCCCCAGGTGGTCAGTGGCTTGAAAAGGCTGCCTCAGAAGGAGGAGAAAACAGGTTCCCTGCAGGCCTGGCAGCAATGCAGCACTCCAAGGTGTAAGTGCAGGCTCAGCTGCACAGGGGTGTCCTGCATGGAAGACAGGGAGTCCCCAGAGCTAGGCACTGAACATGCTCACCTAACTCCAGCATAGTGAGTACATATTAATGATAAACATGATGTTCATATTTCACTGTCAAAAACCCAGAGGAAATGTGTATGAGGCACTTAATGCCATGAGCACCCTGCTCCCTGTCTGGAGATGGGTGGAAAAATGGAAAGCCCACATCCTGAACTCACAGCACTTCTGTACAATTCTGGTTTTCCTCTTGGCTTTCTTTCATGCTGGCAGCCTCTGCAGCAGATGGCTGTCTCTGCAGGGCCAGCATGGAGCACCAACCCTCTGAGTGGGCATGTGTTGCGTGGGGCACAGGGGACAAACCCCAGCAGGCTGAGTGGAACAGCATTTACTTGGCCTTGCTGTGCTCACTTGGGTGAAGGTACCAGCAACAGCTTTACTCCATTCATGCGTCTGGCTTGGCAACTCTTGGTGCCAGGCCAGAATGCTCCAAGGCTGGGCACTCTGCCCTTACAGGACTCTCTGACATGCAGTACAGACCACCTGGAGGCAGGGAAGAAAGGTCCACCAACAATGTGCCAGGATCCACAGAACAATGTACCACGCAGGGATCCCCCAATGGTGGCCTGCAGAAAACATGTGGGACAGCTCTTGGGGCTGGATTCTGCCCATTATTAAGATCTGAGGGAGATATGAATCTTGCACTCAGGATTTGCTGCCCTTATCTCCCTCTTCCCCTTGAAGTTACATCCCAAAACCTTTATTCCAAACTTAGAAGTACCAGGTCATTCAGAATGGAAGGGCTGCCTCACGAGTCCTTTTCCAATGGAGTGCAAGTCCTTCTTGGAGGGAATTTGAATCCCATTTGCTACAAGAACCCTGTGCCAACTGGGCTATCAGCTCTTACCATTGGAGGGAGAGTTAGTGCTCCCAAACTCCTATTTTGCACAGTGAAATCAAGCACCCACTGGACTAATAAACAGGAGAAGAAAAATGGACACAGCTGTGCCTGGTGCTCAGGCACATACCTCCCTGTACCTCCCTGCCCCAAGGCAGGTTCATGGGGCCAGCTTGCCTGCCACCTTTTAGAAGGCTTCTCAGAAGAAGCTGCCTTCCCTTGCCCTGGGCAATGCCAGCCTCCCAGGAGATAACTTTTCCCCAGGAGGGAGAAGGCTGCCTGTCTTTCTGACACCTCTCATCTCCCTTTCTGTTTACACTGCAGTGGGTGTCTGTGGGGAGGTCTCAAGGATGTCCCCACACTCTGTCCCCAGCCATTAGTCTGCAGGGGGAATGGCTGTCGGCTGCAGCCCCTCGGGTTTAGTCACCTGCCTCACCAAATGCCAGCAGACATTTAGGTCAATTGGTTGCACAGGCTGGCAGAGTTGGGTTTCTGAGGGCTGGGCCTCCAACAGCAGCTCCTTCAGAGCCAGAGACAGGAACTGCCTCCTACAACATGGCACCACCAAAAAGCCTCTCCCTAGAGACCTGGGAGAGCAGTTTGCCTAGGCCAAGCTCCTAGGCAGGAGGTCTGGATAAAACCCATTTTAATTCTTGTTCATGGGTGTAGCTAGTTACATAATAGAAAATAGGTTAATTATGGCCCAGATTTACCCTGGCATAAAAGCAGGTGGAAGCAGTAACATGAGCAGTGATCCCTGGAAGAGGAGGCAGCAAAGAGGCTGCAGCCCCATGGGAGGGTACTGAGTGTACACACAGTCACTGAGTGTCCTGCTTTGCAAGGAGAAGGCTGAGAAAGGACAAGTCTGCTGATTCAAAGAGAAGCCTGAGGAGTCTATGCAGGGCCTGGAATCTGAATCAGACTAACCCTTGGCAGCTTCTGGCAGCAGGAGCCCTTTCACAGCAGAAACCAGAGGAGTGAGGTCTTTGAGGACTGGGTGTGACAAGCAGGTAGCAAAAGGAAAGGTGCAAAGCTGGCAGCACTGTAATGTGGGATTACTGTAATTTCAATGCTGCTTCTTCCTGGGGCAGAGAAGTCCAGTGAGGCAAATGTTCTGGGACTTTATTTCCCTTTCAAACTATGGGGAGAGCAGAGCTGCTCTTGTCCCCAGGCCTTGATCCCACCAGGTACCCTGGTGAGGAGTGTTGAAGCACCTTTTCTCAAACCCTTTGCACTGATGCTTTGCTTTCTTGCCCATTTTTTAACATTCTGTCAGAGTTGCTAGTGTTGTACCTCTGGTTGCTCAGTCTCTATTTGCTACGTGGATGAAGTAAAGCACAACACAGCCCCTTGGGAGTGTGCATTGAGAAGTGCTCAGAAAGGCACCTCTTCTAGCATTGAAATGCCAAACATCAGCGCAGGTCTGCATCTAAACTCAGGGAGTAATGCAAATAGGAAAGAAAATCACTGATGGTGAGTGATCTGACAGCTGAGGGCATCTCCTCATCCTGAGGTGAATGAGGGCAGGCTCTGGAGGAAGACAGTAGGCAAGCTGCAGATTTAGAGTCTCTACTTCAGGAGAGCAGATTTGGGCTTGTTTAGGGAATTGTTAGGCAGAATAAACTTGGAAACCTGTGGGGAAAAGGAGCCAAGAGTCTGGCCAACTTTTAAAGACAACACCAAGAGCTGAGGAACATAACTTCCTGTTGGGTGGTCAGACCAAGGGTTTCAGGGGAAGAACTGCTTGCCTAAACAAGGAGCCTCTCAGTGATTGAATGGTTTGGGTTGGAAGGGACTGTAAAGACCTGCACTTTGTGGCAGTTCTGCTTGAACAGGTGACTGGACAAAAGACCTCTTGAAGTCCCTTCCAACTTTGTCTTTTGTGTTTTTTTGATTAGACCTGCTTGTGAAAGAAATGGAGAGGATTGCTTTCTGACCCCAAATAGCTGCCACAAGCCATGGACAGGTGCAGCACATTCCTGCAGAAAGCCTGGGGCTGCCTGGAGCTCCCATGCAAGCCAATGGTTTCTGCATCTGGGTGGGAGCAGGCACATACAGGACAGGCTGATGGTGCTGGCCATGAGGAACCTGGAAGCCACGCTGACCCAGCAGGGCCTCAGCCACCTGACAGAGCCTGGCCGTGGCATGGAGGTGACACGGGGCAGGACAATAAGGACCTGTACAGGAGGCACCCCTGGTGGGGTGGCTTTAGGGTAAAAATAAGATGTGTGGTGGTTGTGGGCATGGCAAAACTACACCATTCCAGAGCAAGGTTTTTATCTTCCTCTGGCCTGATTGCTGAGCCTCCAATAAGGCCATGCTGTTTTGCTGGGAGTCACAGGAATTAATCTGGCCAGGTTAGCCCATTCCTTCCCCTTACCTGGCCTGATTTTGTAGATTTACTGTGCCCCTGTTGCCCCTGTTCTTGTTGCTCTTTCTCTCTCCATGTTTTTGCCTTATTTTGGCTGCAGCAGCCACAGTTGTTCATTTTATTCACTTGCCACATGCAGGGAAAGTGCCAGGAGGAGCTGGGGGAAGGGGAGCTGTGGCAGAGTGTGCAAGTGTGCATTTCTCTGTGTGTGTGTGAGTGTGAGTGTGTGAACACATCTCCAGGGCACGAGCAGAAGCAGGCTGGCTCCTCCTTGGCTGCCTCTCCTCAGAAAGAAGAGGAGAAAGTGCCAAATATCATCTCAGCAAGGGAGCTGCTAGTCAGGGAGCTGGAAATCTTCCCTCTCTTCAGAGCTCTGAAGAATGTAAGAGTCTTATTCAAGTTTTTCACGGCTCCCCTGCATCTTCAGAGAGCTGAAGTAATTTTTCCCAGAAAGTGTGATGTTCATTAGGATGGTGAATGAGGCAGGAAACTTGCCAGGTATTTAAGACAGACCACAACAGGATGGACTGAATCCAGCTGTCAGGCACCTCCAGAGAAAACATGCTGAACTCCTGCAAGACAGTTAGGTAAGGCAGGATTACCTCCTTTGCAGAGCCTTCCTACACCACACCAGGAACATCCATGGATAGTCTTAATTTAGGGTTTGAACACTGTAATTTAAAAATTATGAGAAAATCTTCATTCTGAATGCCATCAGGAAATAAGAGATATCATTTTCTCCACTTTGGAGAAAAATTTTACAATCTTCCTCCATAATAAAAAACTAAAACAGCAACACAGCTCTGCATGGACAGATAATACAAGTGCTTTCATCGCATAAGCCATCTTGATTTATGTGCCCTAAATCAAATGTGGGAACTCAAGCCTTTGGCTGGGACCTCAGCACTGGTGGTTGCTCAGCATGAGAATTTGCCCAAGCAAGAAAACCTCACGGCTCAGTAGTAATTTTTATTTATAGTTTGATCAGAGACAAGCAAATCTGGGCTCAAGGCTGGTCTGGTCTTCCTGTTCTATGTTAGCATGCACTATGAAATCATTGGGATTCAATTAGTTTGGATGATGTCATCTTACAGAAAAAATCCTTCAAAACCAGGATGAAGTCTGCATGAGACCTCCTGTGGCTGGTGCTGTGGGTGGCAGCACTCATGCTGAGACCTGGACACCAGAAGACAGCATTTGGGATTCTCTTTTAATGTGATGTGTAAAAGCAGAATGTTGTACTCTTCACCTGCATGGTTCCTTAAGGAGATGACTTTATATGTGGTCTTAACTACATGGAAATAAAAATTTCAAATTTTTATAAGAAATGTACTTATTTATTTATTTATTTAATTTCCAGGACGAGCCTATCTCTTTGAAAATTGTATTCCTGGGATGTTAAGGCAAGCAGAATGACACGGGAGTTACAGATACTTATTGTTTTGCCACTTCAGAGTACTGGAGAGTAAGAGCTGCTTCTGACCCCACCTGAGGAGTGAACTGAATGCAGGAATGTAAAACTTGCTATGAAGGTATCTTGCCTTTAAGATCTTTTCATCCTTTTTTGCTTTTTAACAAAAACAACCCCTGCTTTGCAAAGAACTGAATTACTCATTCCAGACTGACAGATTGCCTTCCCATTTCTGCTCTATTCTGAGCAGTTGCATTTTTCAGCTGATACCTGCAAAGAACATCGTCTCTTAAGAGGCTGCATAGGATGGTAAGAAAATACCTGCCTAGATGAGTCACTGGGGAACACAAAGGGAGAATGAAAGCTGGAAGCCTTAAGTTGCTGAAGTGTTACAGGCAGAAGAAAATCTGAACAGAGTTACTGTATCCAAGATCTGCAGTTTAACAAGAAAAACATTAATTTTTTTATTAAAATGTGTTTTTATTAAACCCCATTGGGGCAATAAAGAAATCATGGAGGGAATTTAACTCAAAATAGTTGTCAAGCTATGGTTAACACCTTGGAGGCTCAGGTTAGCTTGCCTGGAGGTCAGGTATGCACGTTCCATGCAGTTCTTCCTGGTTGTACAGTGGGGTAACACTGTGAAAGAGATGGCTGGTGGTAAGCACATGTGTGGATGCATGTGTGTATGCTGCACTGCCAACCCAGCTCCTGAGAGCACCAGCAAAGGAGCTTTCACTGTAAAATTCAGTGATTTTACTCCTCACGGCTGCCAACCAGAGTCTGAAGTGTGGCTGTTTTCATACACAGGTCACTGCTCCCATCAGTTCACAGAGCAGCCCCAGCTCGGGGTGTTCTGGGGTTGCCACTGGGCTGTGCTTTGGGGCTCCTGCTCCTGCCACCCAGCATCCTGGTCCCCAGCACAAGGGTCACACCTGGATGGCAGCACTGGAAACACATTGACCCAAACTCTATCAAGCTGTAAGAGAGAAACAAAATACCTCTTACAGCAAGGTCAAAGCACTTGTCCTTACCTACTAATAGGATGGAAAAATAATTAACCATGAGGGGAGCTGGGCAGATTACTGGTATGCAAGCCAATATTCTCCATGTGTGCACCCCTGTGTTTGTTCACACTCTTTTTAAACAGTGTGTACAATGTGTATCTTTGCAACCATACGGTGTTTTCCCATACTTTATTTGTTAGTTTAAATGAGCCTCAAGAGAAAGTGGAAGGTCTTGAAAAGGACACAGGCTGACCCAGAAAGGCCTGGTCTATCTCAGAAGGTGTTCCTAAAACGACAAAGAGCTCTAAGTCTCCTGGATTGACTATGCTACTTTAAAATCACCTTTTCTGAGTTACACAGCTGGTTCTCACTGGAGATACCCATGGCTTTGTGGATGTCTCGTAGCCAGAGCTGTCATTTTTGCACTCAGTGATTGTTTAGAATAAGTAACTCAAGAGCCCATGTCATTAACCACCAGCTGTAATTAGCAACCTCACTGTGATGGCCCTGTGTCCCCATTCACAGTGCCCCAGAGCTGCTGGATGGTGGGCAGTCACAAGCACAAGGAATCTACTTGCAGCAAGTCTGGGCAGTAGTGAAACCATGGAGGTTCCATCCCAGAGTCTGACCGATGTCTCTGCAGACTGGGTGTGAGCTTCCCACAGTGTGGCTTTCCAGGATCCTGGGTGTCTGGCTCAGGAGCCAGAGGCTGTGGAGCACACTCTGCTAGTCTGGCCCTGCCACAGATGAGATACACTTTTCCATAACCACACTGGGGTGAAGTTATTTGTCATCATTTGTTCCCAGGTAGATCAGGAGTAAAAAATGAGCCTCCTCAAGATTTCCTCAAGCTCAGCCTTGTCTTGTCTCCAGTGTTTTACTAAAGCATGAGTAGACAATGACCATCTCATTACAGGCATGTGGGATGCATCATGACAACAGCTGCCTGCACTTATTACTGTCTGCTCTCTCTTGCACTTCCCTTCCCAGTTCCATTTGCTCTTCAGTCTCAACCCTTGAGTTTTACATGTGGTTTCAATTTGGGTTTATTCTGATGTGAAACACCAGTAGAGCTTCACCAGGAATGAACAATGAAACCCCTGATAGATTCTTGGGCAAAATTCCTGCTGGGATCAAAGCCCTGGCTATACCTGGATAAGGACATCAGCCTTAGGCCTATGTTTGCATTACAGCCATCCCTGCCAGGGTTGCAGCCAGCAGTTGTACAGGACTTCAGCTAAGATGGGCAACAATAAAATAAAATATCATATAGCAAGATGTCCCTGCTCATTCCAAGAGCTCAGACTAGATGACTTTCCAACCCAAACTACTCTATTTTATGATTCTAGGATAATCAAGGCCTTTTCCAACATGCAGACTAATGTGGAGAAATGGAGTAATGGGATTTCTTTGCAGGCATTGGGGAGGGTGTTGGATGCCACAGGAGGAGCAGGAGGCACTGCTCCTGGAGAAGCAAGGCAGAGGAGGTGAGCACACAGGCAGGAGCAGTGGTCTGTAGGAGCTGAGGGAGCTGGGGGACACAGTCCTTGCCTGGTGCTGCTGAGGGAAGCAGCTCTGTCCTGTGGGGCCCTTCAATGGCTGGGGACATGGCAGGGCCAGCAGCTGCTGTGACAGCTCACCACAGCTGCCCAGCTCTGCACCTGGCTTTCTCCCATGAACAGAAGAAACCTCTGGACACTGAAATATCACCTAATGCTCAAGCTGTGGGACTGTACCAGGCTGGTTTTACTTATACTGGAGCAAATCAGCTGCTTTAATTGCAGGTCCTTCTGACTTTGCTGGTGTAGGAGTAAAGAAAATTGCTGCTTGCCTTTTTCCTGTGGAGCCTACAGTGTGATGGGATATATTTAATCTGAACAGGCTGAATAATGCAGCCCTTTGAATCAGGTTTGGCTTTGATTAAGTTCTAGCACATGTTTGGGGCCAGCAGATTGTTTTCTCAGTAGCACTTTATAGCTCTGCACGTTAGGACTCTCTCAGGGCACGGAGTATTGGCCAGCATGGGCAGCCTCAGGCCTGCTCAGTGCTCTCCTGCCTGGTCTCTGGGGCTGTGCTGGAGCAGAAGGTGCTGGGGGAAGCACTCTCATGCAGGAGGCAGAGGCTGTTGCTGTGCAGTCTGCAGAATTCCCATGGAGATTGTGCTTGGCATGTATCTGAAGTTCACCTCCACACACAGTCAGGAGCAGCTCTTACCTTGCTGCTCAGCCTGCAAAACTTACACTTGAGTGGACTGAGTATAACACAAATAGAGTGACCAGGGGGACTTCTGAGGGCCCTGGGAGCATGGGTGCCTTGCTTTATTCCAGCTACAGGCTGCTTTAGAACTGTCCTTAGGAAACTTTTCATTTTAAATGGGTGCATTTGTTTGATTTTGAAGTGGGGGTGACTTACACAATCAAGGTCAAGCAGTCTCAGATGAATTTCTGGTTATTTTACAGAAGAAAAGTTGCCTTGTAAGGCATGTGACCCCAGCAGCAAGCTATCTCTTGATGCAGAAGTTGTTTGTCCTCCCTCTCAGAGCGAGCAACCTGGAATGAATGATAAGGAATAGATGCTTATCCTGAAATGACTGAGCTGCAGTAGCAGGAGCCAGAATGGGGCTTTCAGATCAGAGGTGGATGGAGGAGAGGAGAGGGGATGGGCTTGGCAGATCACCAGTGATCCTGAGGCCTCAGGTGGTCCCCACACTGAACCTAGCACAGGCATCAGCAGCTCTGAGTAATGATGGTTTGTGGTGAATCTGGTGGTGTGGATTTCAAGGAACAGAAGCTCCAGCTTCCCAGCAACATGCACAAGTCCTGCCCTTTGTTTCTGCCAGCTCGGCAGAGAGATGGAGCAGGAGCCTGGAGAGCAAGGCTGGTGTTTGTACAATCATTGTTGGAGGGATAGGTAGGGAAAAAGGACAGCGAGGGATGACCTGCTCAAAGCATTTTTGCAGGGACTTAAAATTCCTGAGAATCTGCACCTGTGTCTTGCCTTGTTTGAATAGCACCCTTTAGGAGCCAGACCTCTTGTGTATTAACCATCAGTATTCAACCTGGAGGCAAATTAAAAAGCAAACTATAGCCTCATGGCAGGATAGGTATGGGCCATCCACAGGAGTTCCCAGGTCCTGGAGGGAACCCAGCAGTTTACAGCACAGTTTTAATTGGCTGTGAAAAAAGTTGTGTATAGTTCAACCTAACTGTTTGCAAGATTGAGGAATTACTGTTTACGTGTTATTTACAAGATTGATGCCTATGAGAGTTACCACAATTTGAGTATTAGTTAATTGTAAGGTGCAGGAGCTCTGGGACAGGTGAAGTCTGTGAGACTGATAAAGCCCTTCTCCATGTCAGTAGCAGACAGAAAAAAATAAGGACTCTGACAGAAGCATTTGATGAATTCATCAAGCAGCACAATCAGTCTGCTGAGAAATGAGCAAGCAGCCAGTGTGCTGTGGGGATGGTGCCACTGGGAAGGCGAGGGGACAGCACAGTGCCTGTTGGCATGACCTGAGGCGTCAGCAGTTTGCCATTGCTCAGGAGCCTGTCCCTTGCAGGGCAGCCTGCCCAGCAGCCTGGTGCCCGGGGGATGCTGCCCACTGCCCCTGCCTTGGCCACAGCCCAGCGCCTCCTGCCCAGCTTTCCCAGTGCCAGCTTTAGTGTCACCATGTTTGAAGACAAAGCCAGCTGAGGACTGGCCACAGCTCAGCTTCCTGGTGTGCTCTGGGAATTTTCTACTGGGCAGCAAAGCAAGGTTGTGTTGAAGGATTGTTCAGCCACACTTCAAGCAGGCTGCTACAGGATTATGTTTTCTTTTCTTTTTAAAGACAGAAGAAAGAGAAGAGTCAGAATGTGTAGCATGCGTATTGAACTGCAAAGCAAGAGATCATGGTGTGTTTCTGTGGCACCTACAGTTCTGTGCCCTGCCCAGGCATTGTTTGCCAGCAGTGGGAATGGACATGTGGTGACTGAGCTGGGCACAGTGCTGGTGGCCCACCTGTGATACTGGTTTCCAGACAAGGAAATCACAAGGCACAATAAAACCTGTTTATTTTAGCAGAAGTGAAAATCAATATTTTCCAAGTGCCTCAACAGCCAGGCAGCAGTTGAGCTGAATAGTTATTTTCAGCACTACCAGAAGGCCTTGCTCTCCATTTCAGACAAAGCTGCAGCTCCCAGCAAACACCTGGGCAGGTGTGTTTTGAAAAGATCCTTGCTGCAGCTCCTGCAATAAGCACAGCCAAGCTATCCATGAGTTAGCACGTTGGAGAGCCAAACCAGCAGAACAGGAATAGTGCAAATGTAACCCAGCACCATCTGCCGCACGAGGCACTGCGGCTGTACACAAAAACCTCATTAGTACCTGATGAGAGGGAGGCTGGGCCCACAAATCATCTATTTGCAATACAGGGTGTGTGTGATTCTGCCAGCATCCGTGTGGCTCATGAAAAGGGGAAACCTGTCGCCAGCAGCAGGGGAACCACAGGGCAGGTGTGGCACCTCCTGGGGGTGCAGAGATTCACACTTGGGCATTGCCAGGGACCAGCCTGGGAAAACCTGGTAATGCATAACCTGCAGCAGGGGAAGGCAATGCCCAGAAAGGCTTGGTTTCTGTCCCATGGGCCCCTGTTGGTCAGGGTGAAGGCCAAAAGCAGTGAAACCATGAGGAACCAAAATAAAAGCAGCCACCTTCATCTCCCTTGGCCCAGGCTGGCAGCTGCTGGGGACATGGGGCCAAGCCTGAGTGCCACTGACTGTAGGGCACCCCCTGAGCTGCTCAGGGCACCTGCCAGAGCCCCAGCAGGTCCTGCCAAATCCACCTCTGTCTCTGGTGGCCCAGGTGCAGCAGGGCCTAGCACCTGCTGTGCCAGGGATGCTTCCAGCCCCAGGAGGGACAAGGAATGGACTTTGGCAGAGGGTGTGTCACTTTGGCTGTCTTCCCCCTCAGCTCCCTGTGCCTGGTATCTCCATGTGGACACAGTGGTGGGGGTCTGCTGTCCCTTGGGCATGGGGCATTTGGGGCCCAGGTGCCACTCTGGGTGGTGGCAACAAGGATGGGGGAGCTGCCCTGGGGGCTGCAGGGAAAGGAGAGCCCCCTTCCCTCCTGCTCACAGCTTGCCAGCAGCCAGCCCAGGGGCTGAGAGGCAGGATTTGTCCCTTGGAGGTGGAAGGACAGGGCTTGGGCACTGCCAGCTGCCATGAGAGGACTGTCAGGCTTGGTGGGAAACACCTGCACCCAGGGCCAGCTCCTGCTCCCCAGTGTGGCAAAGACAAGCTTGTGGTCTGCAGTGGGCACTTGTGTGAGGCCAAAACTTGTTGTTCACATCATTATTTTTTATGGCTTTATTTTCAGCTGAGCATTTATGTTTGTGTGATCTCTCTGCTGGGCAGCTCTGGCTCCTCAGGGAGCTCCACAAGCAGGAGGCACAGTGAAATCCCAGCTAGGGGAGAACAACACTGGGTGGTGGCTGGGGTCAGGAGGATTGGAGGGGGAGATAGTGGCAACTGAGACTTCAGAGCAGATACAGTCCAGATCCATATATATATATATAAAGTAATTAAGCAGAGGGAGGCAGAATTAAAAGGTCATTTTGGGGCTGCCACGTGGTACCATCTTTAAAGCTATCACACAGTGCAGCCTGGTGTAAGAGCACAGCCCTATTATGGGTTATTGCATTACAAGCTCCCTCATTTTGTTTCTCCAGACAGTGAGATACAAGGGTCTAAAACAGGAGGGCAGTTTTCCAGATGAAGGCCCTGTGAAGGGTGAGGGTGAAGGCACAGAGCTGCAGCAGCCAGCTGGCTGTGTAACCCAGGGAAGAGGGGTTTGTGCTTCCTGCACTTTGCTCCTTGCCTCAGGGACCCTGCCTGTCCTCAGGCCTTCTCCTGGCAGGAAGAAGCCATGGAACAGGCCATAACTGTTTTCTTTTCTTTTAGAAGAGTTAGTCCAATGGAGAACTGGACTGTGCCTTCTCCTGCTGCTTGTTAAATACCTGGGATGCCAGCTGCCTCCCTCCCCTGCCCTCAGCTTCTGCATTCTTCTCTCTCATGATGTCATTGTGGCATTGCAGCCTCTAACACCCTCTGACACCCAAGGCTGTGCCTTGCTCACCAAATTTCCCGTTTCTCAAACATTTCATCTTCCCTTTCTCAGTGCAGCCTCTTGAAATGTTACTTCTCAGTTCAATTGCCACCTTTGCTTCTCTAGGTATCTTGTTCATTTTCATCCGTTTTCTTTGTGTGTTCTCTTGCTTGTTGGTTGGGTCAATCACAGGCCAAGAAGTGGCACGGCACTTTTATCATGCCCATGCCAGCAACTGGGACCTTCCTGGCAGCATGGGACACTGTGTTTGTCTGAGGAAGGGGTAGGAATTCAAACATTCCAGCTCTTTCTGTCCTTTGAAAGTCCTACGTTTGCTGTCCCTTTTTAGTGCCTGGAGCAGTTCTTTGTTGGTGCAGTTTCTCTGCTTCCCAGCTCACTCTGTTTTGAAGCTAGAATGGTTTCAGGAATTATAGCTGGAAAGCTGGAACAGGCAGGCATACTTTGCCTCTCTTCACAATTACATTGCTTGCACACTTAGAATGATTTAGTTCATTTAGCATTTTAAATTCCATACAATTTTAGGAGCACAGGGGGATACATTAGTCTGAATTATTTCCTGCCAAACAATCCTGCCATGAAGGCTGCCAAGGCTGCTCGAGGTGTGCTGGGGGCAGAAAGCTCACTCCACACAGCTCCAGGATCCACATCTTCAGCCCTGGAGAAGGAGTTTCTATGGAGACATTTGCAGTAAACAAATGTATGGCTTCCCCAGCATGTGCAGGCACTGCAGCCCCAGCCCTACAAGCTCTTGGGCTGTATTTTTTGGCAGGGGCTAATACCAATGAACCCCACCAGGCTGTGCCCCCTGCCAGCCCATGGCCCTGCTGCCAGCAGTGCTCTTTTCACCTTGGAGGGTGGCAGGTAGTAGCAATAATTCCCAGTATTTTAGCTAGGGGATGAATTTTGAGGGGTCCCACCATGGTATCATGCTCTCCTGGCAGAGCAAACAAAATTCCCAATAAATGTTTGTGTACATATATCCAGGGAGAGCCACAAAATCCTAAGCAAAAGCAGAGCAGTGGTTTTGTGCCTCTTCACAGCGTGTCTCCAGGCCCTGTACCCTGCTCCTGCATCTCCCCATGCTGCAGTGCCCATGGCTGCATACCTGCACCCCACTTGACAGTGCTGAGCATCCTTGAGCTCCAATCCCCAGGTCTGCAGGGAATTAAAGCCCCTCCTGTGAGCCTTTGAACCACTTCTTCCCTGAGATGGCTGAGCAAAGCAGAACATGAGGAAATGATGCTCAGTTACCTTCTGCTGGATTTACAGTCATTTTTCTACTCCCTTGTGATGCCTCAGCAGAGTTTTCCTGCTTTATTCAAGATGGGCAGTTTATGTATGAGTAAAATGTCTGTGAATTTTTCTCACAGAGAAATATGAGAGCTTGAGTACCTCAGCCAAATATTGTTTGTGTAATAACCAGAAACTGTGCTATAGCTTCATTATTTTTCCTGTTAAGGCTTCTCTTGCTGCTTCAACTCTGCTCTATGTCCCCTCTCAGACTGCAGCAATGCATCATGCTGGGCTTCTCAAAGGCTGCTGCTTCTCTGGGAAGCACTGTTTGTCACACAAGTCTAAAGCTGAGGCCAGAATACATAAAATATACTAAACATTTTGCCATTATTAGGCTGAAGAATAAATGCAGCCACCCCAGAAGAACAGCACAAAACAAAGCAGGGATTCACCAGCTGAGTGCACATCCTTATTTTTATCATGGCATCCAACAGGGCAATTGCTAATGCACCTGAACAAAATTTGACCCATATTGATTTCCAGGTTCTGAGCTGAGCTGGCTGAGGTGCTCGCTGCAGATCTCCAGCAGTACCACACCCTTGAATCTCAATGTGAAACAGAGCTGGAAGAGGCCCTTGGCATATTGGTAACACCTCACTATGGATAACAGGGAAGTCAGCCCAAGCCAGCTGAGTCTCTGGCCTTGCTTCAGCCCGGGCTTGTGCTTTATGGAGGGACAAGGGCACAGGCAGGTGGCCATGGGGTGCTGGAGGTGTCTCAGGGAACAGCAGCCATGCTGGATAGACCAGAGACAGCATTGCCAGCAGTGCTGCTGCTGGTGCATGGCTGCTGCAGCCCGGCCTGCCCGGGGCTGAGGGACCTCGGTGCTGCCTCCCCTTGGCACTCACACAGAGGGGCTGCACAGAACAGGGGCCATGTCACATTGAGGCCCCCTTACTCCTGCTCAGCTGTAAGCAAAGGTCATTCAAGCACCCGATGGAAACACCACGTGCTCCAGAACCAGGGTGATAGCATGGTTTTAGACACCCATCCCTGCCTATCCCTACGTAAGACCCAGGACTTGCCCTCTGTGGCACCTGACGGGATTGTCAGCCAAGCCATGGCCCTTTAGGGTCCCTCATGTTCTGGATTGCAGCAGGGCTATGGATTGATGTCTCAGTATGACCCTCAACCCCTCTCACCTACCCACTGCCCATGGGTCATGGGTGAGTGGCACCCACATGTTCCCCCCCAGCCCAGGCAGAGGCTGCTGCTGCTGCAGGTGAGTGCCCCACTTTCAGCCAAAGGAGTTGATGAGGGTGCCCTGCTCCTGCTTGCTTTTCTAGTTCCCTTCCTTTGAGAGTTAATACATCTCTTGCTCTATTTTTTGCACAATAACAACAGCGCAGCTCAGGGGAAATTTGCACGAGGTAAAAAAAAAAGACTATGTCAGCCAACTGTGGCTTGTTTTATTCATCTGAAAATGGCTGGAAATTGGAGGAGGACAAGTGCCCCCTGGGTGTGCCCTCCTCCTGTCAGTACAGGGCTCTGCTGCAGGCAGCTCCCACGCCCAGCTGGCCTAACCCCAAGTGACCAACCTCACCTTCTTACCTAAAGACTGACTGAATATGGGTGATAAAACTCAGCTTATTGGTTTCCAAGAGACACAGCTGTCCCAGCACCATAGCCTGCATATCCCTCAGCTGTCTTGTGGGAAGAAGCATCTTCTGATCAGAGATGTTGCCATGGCCAGCAAGGGGGGTGGTGACCCCTGACAGGTAAGCCAGTCTGGAGGAGTCCCTGTTTCCTAGCCTGGTTCTTTGCTGGCAGAGATATTCTGGGGAGCTGTTTGCAAGAGGTCATGGCAATAGCCTAAGCCAAGTTACCTCTGTTTTCATGGGATCACTTCATAACCCGTTGGTTTCTTTAAACTAATTACTGCTACAAGAACTCAATGGCAAAACAAATTTGTACAGGCCTTGATATTGCTGAGCCCTGGCTATGCTGAACAAACAGTTCCAGTGAGTGAGGTTAGGAAGAACTGCTGCTGTAGACCAAGGCTAGATATACTGGCCTTCTTAAACCAGAGACCTCTAGCAACATGAAAATAATCTTGTTAGAATAATACAGATTAGATATGGTGAGTAAAGAGATGGTAGGTAAAAGAGACAGGAGAGTGCAGGGAGCAGGTATTTGCTCTGCAGAAATACAGCAACTGAGGGGAGACCCTGTGATAAACCACGTGAGTCAGAACAGTGAGCATCTCTGCAGCACTTAGGGTGGGAGCTCAGCTCCAGCAAACATGAGTTATTTGGATTCTGCTGCTGTTATCAGCTTGGCAGCCTTCAGAAGTGATGCCCGAGCTGTCAAACATGGTGCAGAAGTGTTTGCAGCTCCTCTGAGGGCAGATGCAAAGAGAAGAGAGCTGCCTTTCTGGAGCTGGCTGCTGGTCACTGCCTGCTCCCTCTCCACAGCCATCCGGGGCTCAGGGGCTGGGGGCACTGAGCTCTGAGCTGCCTGAGGGAAGGGCTGGACCACAGCTCATTGCCTTCCTGCAGTGGTGAGGTGAGAGATGCTCTGCCTGTGGCTCAGCACCTGCTTACACAGCAGCCACTGCTGCTCTCCTGCCCTGCTAACCAGAGCCTGTGACTGCGATGAGCCGATGCTGCCCTTTCACCCAAGCTGCTTTTCCTTCCCCAGGTTAAGGGGCTGTGTGCTAAACTGCTGCTGCCCCACTTGCCCCAGGAACATGTTTACCAAGGAAAGATATACTGCACATTCCCCTGAGCTTGGCTTTGTGTTCCAGAGGGCCAGCAACAGAGCCAAGACCTTCCTTAGGAGCTGTCAGCAGGATGGGAGCTCCTGCCAGCACCTCCTGGCCCCATTAAGCCAGAGGGGCTGTTCTCTGAGGAACTGGGCATGCAGGAGATGAGCCCCAGCCACAGGCAGAGCCCCAGACTGAAAATGAGACAGTTACAGGAGGGACTGACAAATGGAATCCACAGAAAACAGAGCTGGCAGTGTCTTGGAATACCTTACTGCTTATCAGGCTGCTGCAAGGCAGGATTGACACTGGCTGTGTCATTTTGGACAAATCTAGCCAACTTGGCTTTTTCTTGGGTTTTTTGTACTTATTTATACAGCACTAGCTATTAGTTGTTGCTCTGCCAGTACCACACCACGTTCACCATGACCCAGGAATACCAAAGGAGGGTGGATTTCAGTGGGTTTTTGTTCTTTCTGCATGAAGCATCTGTGGTGAGGTTCCTTCATCAGGGCAGGGTGACTGGCATCTTGGGGTCCTGACCTGAGGCTCCAGCAGAAGCACTCCACAAGCTCCAGAGCATGCCACCATGTGAAAGCTCTCCAATGAAGGCAGAGGATAAAGGGATGCTTTCAGCCTCTTCTGCTTCACTGCCTTGAGTCTGAAATGTGTATGTAGCTGTAGCCCTATTTGCAGCATCTGGTCCATGTCCATCATGATGCAAACTGTAGCATCCAGCAGAGCTTTTGCCATAAAACAGGCATGTTTTAATAACCCTATTTGATGCTGATGCCCTGAACCCCCACTGCCTTCCAGCACATCACACAGGGCAGGAGCCCCAGCTCCATGCAAATATTGGGAATACTGAGGGACACCAGCCAGAGTGCTGCACGTTCTTCCGAGATGCTGGCATGTGCCACGGGTGCTGGTTCCCAGAGCTGTGTTGTTGTGCAGCCCACGTTGGGACCATCTGAAATGAGCTCTGAGGCAAAAGGAGGGTGTGAAAGGAGGGGAGGGCAGGAGGGGAAGTCTTGCCTTACTGCAGACTCTGGTTGGCAGCACACTGCCTGGGTGGTTGGTTTGCCCTGTGGGTTTGGCTCTGTGCTTTAGCTTTGTAGGTGAGGTCTTTCATGGTTTTCAGGAAGAAGGAGGGATTTGGGCATGCCCTAATTAAGGGAATTTCCTGGGCACCCAAGGCACTGAGGGAAAGGAAGAAAGGTACTATAGTACTGGAGAGGTCTGGGGCAGCTTGGAAAGGATCCCTGGTCCAGGAGCTGTGTGAGGAAAAGAGGAGAGAGAGAAAAGCAGGAAAAAAAAACAGGTTATGGGCATAAAGACAAGTTTTCTCAAGGGAGTGGGGCCATGAGGGTCCCAGCAGATGGGCGAGCTGGGAAGAAGAAAGATGAGAAAAGGACACTAATACACCAGCAAGAGCAGTGCCACTGACCACATCATGGCAACATTCAGGGAACTTGGGCAAATCTTAAAGTTGTAATGTTCAAGAAAGAAACTCTCCATATATTTAGCTTTGATTAGTAGTAAAGAGCAGAAAGGTGTTGTGCCATCCTGACAATTAATTTTCTGAGAATCTAATACATCCAGCACTCCTAAAATCTAACATTAGATGAGGAATAAATTAACTCAGCTCGTGAATCAGCCACAAGCACAGCATCCCCCTGCTCCCCTTCACTGTGTACAGAGCACAACCTCCAGCCCTTCTGAGGCAGCTCCCACAGGAGATCTCAGGCAGATGGGAGCAGTACAGCCCACAGGAGCCCTTGGAAAGTGTTGCCTCCCCCGTGCCTTTGGCTAGGTAAAAGAGCAGAGTTATAATGCAAGGGGTGTCAAGACAAAATTTTTGGACTGTTACTATCTCCCAGATGATGCCAAAACTCTCCTTTTGGTCCTCCAGCTGGTCTATCCACGTCTCCTGCCCAGCCCTGAGTACCCAGTGAGAGGAGCATGTCCTTCTTAGTCTGGAGGCATCCAGCAGCTCCAGGTTCAAGCTCTCTTACATGCACGAGCAGTGGTTGGTGCTGGGTGGGTGATGGTGTCACAGGATACCTGATTTCAGAGCTGTGCCTGGCCAGGCTGTGCTGGCCCTGGCTCTCCCTAAAAGCACAGTTTCACACAGGCCAGACCTTGTTTACAGCCCCTGGGATGGTCAATCACATTTATACCTCTGATCCTTGGGCTCAAAAAACCTGGCAGCAACCATCTAGATCCTGAAGTGTAGAAGCAGGCACCAGCCCTCAGTCCCACCATTAGCATTTTGGCTTTGGTCTGCCAGTGACCAGGACACAAGCTCCTTTATTTACTGCCTAAAACTGCTCTGTCAGACAGAGCGCCTTAACTTTGCAAGCCCAAGGCAGTGGGGCTGCTACACGGAAATTATGGACCAAATGATAACTTCAGATATATAAATAAAACCGAAAGTTTCATTTTCAAGCATCTGACACCTCTCTAGGAGCTTCTTGTTTGATTTTTCAAATGCTCCAGCAGTTTGTCACACTTTATGGCCAAATCTGCTTTTTCTGCCTTGGAGTGAAATGCAAGGAGCTCATCACAAACTAACACCAGCCCTGTGCTGAGAAAAAATGTTTTACACGCAGCTCCTGAGGATCAGCTGCTGGTGGTCAACTGCTAAAGGCCTGCTGGAGAGGAAACTGGTGATCTGCTGGTCATGCCCCTTCTGATTTTCATATAGTAACATGGGTACTAACAAATGGGGTCTTAACCTCAGGAACTCCCCCGGGCATAAACCTAGCTTGGGTACCATCCATCACACCTAAGCTGGCAGGAGCTTTGCTGCTGAGCCAGGGACCAGGCAGGGATGAGCACCAGCATCTATGGAGGGCTTGTGCCTTCCCCTGTTGATGGACCAGCAACTGAGGGTGTCCTGGGGAGAACAAAGGAAAGCAGTAAATCCAGCTTGAATGATTGTCAACCCCTGATGGTTTCATCACTTCAAATTTACATCAGGCTCTACCAAAGCAGTGATGGAAGCATGGGGCTGCCTGTCTCCTTGAGCTAGATAACGTGTCCTTGGGGGAGATTGCATCTCCTCTTGCCAGGGGAGCACAGGCAGCGTGCCTGCCCTGCGTCGCAGCGACGGATGCTGCGGGGCTGCCGTTGGAGACAGTATCACAGTAACTGCTTCCCAGAGACTCAATTTAGCTTTGTGTAGGTGGCATTTCCCAGCTGTGGGTGTCTGGCGTTGCTACCTTCCCACAGGGTTTCATATGTGGAATTAACCCCTCCACCACCAAACACTGAACTCAGCAAGCCCTCCAGGGCTGGTTGGGGCACTGCACAGAGCACCAGTCCATGGTCCTGGCACGCTGCCCTGCCATGGGCACCCACTTTCACCAGGGCTTGCTCACAGCAGAGGACTCCTGGGCTCCATGTTGTGCTTGGGAGGGACATCCCCAGGGGGTGCCAAGACCTGCTCCCAGCTCAGCAGCACTCTGCTTCCTTCAACTCCCCACTCATGTCAGTCTCTGGTCATTCAACCTGTCCCCATTTCCTTGCTCTCCTTTAGGTCAATCACCTCCTATCCTCACCTACTGTCCCAGTTTTTGCTGCTGGTTTGTCCCCTCTCTGCTTTCTTTGCCATTTGCCAGGTCCTGCCAGCCAGCCTCAGGCTCCCCAAACCTCAGGGCTGCGTGGCCTGGCACCATTTCACACACCCAGCAAGAGGCAGCCCTGGCCTGAGGATGGCCTGAGCGTGCTTTGGTCATCAATGGCTGATTTGTGCTACCTGCCCTGGGTTTCAGCCTGCCACTGGGACTGCAGAGCTGCAATATCCCCTGCTTCTGCTCAACAAGAGCCTGCCTGGCTTTGGAGAAGCTTCAGCCAGACAGCTGAGTAGGACTTTAAAAAGTCTTAAAAAAAAACTTTAGCAAGAAAAATACTTTTAAAAATTACCTGTATTTCTAAAATAAAGTGTATCTGTTTATCCATAAAACCCAGGAGTCTGGGTCATGCTCTAAAGCCATTTAGACTTCAGGAGCAGGACTGCTCTCATGCACATTGACTTTCTAGAAGTCAAGTCTCTTCTAAACTAGTTGTCAAAATCCATACAGGAGTGAAGTCCTTTGAGAAGACAAATTCCCCCATCCTGAGCCCTACCTTGGGTACAAAGCTATGCCTTTCAGGGATGTATCTTCTCCTGTTGACCAAAGGAAGATCTCAATCCAGGCATTTTGCTTTTCAGCCACTGAAGAAAGCTTTCAAATGGTAGGTTGGAAACTAGTGCACATGATTATTACACATTTTTTTGTTTCCTAGTAGTTTTTATGTGTTATAAAGAATTTATGATGTTCCATATTCATGCCCAACCAGCAGGGCTATTATTTTGCACAACCTCACAGCGCCCACCTCACACCAAGGACATCCCATGTTATCTGGGGCAGTCAACACCCCTGTCTTGAACACTTGCCGTCCTCCCTTGTGCTGCTGGGTGTCAACACCAGGCTTGCCTGGTTGTGGAAACCCCAATCCATCCACAGGGCTCAACAGCTGCAGACACTCCCTTGAGCTGGCCTTGGGCAAGTGTCCCAGCAATGATCATGTGTGGGGGCAAGCTGGCAAAGAAATGCAGCTTCTTAGGGCTCTGCTCAGCTGCTCTGCTGAAGGGGGGCCCAGGTGCAAGGTCATCATCCTGCCTTTGGGTGGTGAAACATCCGAAGATGCTGCTTTTAGTATGTTTTTCTGTAATAGTTGTATCTCAGTAGAAATTACGTGCTCAAAACTAAGGAAATGGCAAGGTGCTTACCCTGATTAGCAGGTTTTCATTGGTTACTGTGTCTTAATTTTATGATTGGAAATGAAAAGCTGACTCATCCTCCCTGGCTACCCTCAGCACTGATGCAGGAGTTTTCTGGCTTTGCTCTGGAGGCATGAAAAATACCAGGTACAATATGAATACAAAAATCACCCAGAGAAACAGCCAGGTAACAAATAGGGAAGCGTTGCTTTGGCAAAAGCTAGACAAGAACTTTACAAAATAATTCAAACTACAACAATCACTATTGAATGTCTGGAAAGATGGTAGAAGAGCAGTGTTATTACACTGTGCAAAATTTGAGGTAATTTGTTCCTGGAATTTGCTTTGTTTCTTGCAGTATTAATGTCTGTCTAGACATTAATGTCTTGCAAAAAAAAAAACCCAAAACAAAACAAAAAAAAACCCACAACAACAACAAAAACAAAAACAAAAAAAAAAAACCCCAACCTGCAAACGAAGGTAATGAGTAAATCCAACTCAAGATCACATCAGACCCCCTGAGACAGATGAAGCCAGGAAGGCTGGCTCTGGCTGCTCATGGGCAGCTGGAGGCACCACCAGTGCATCCTGCCCTCGCTGCAGCCACAAGGTGAGGGGCTGCTCATGTAGGATGGCGGCTCTCATCTCCATTTCCAAGCTGCTGAATTAAAAGAAGGACAGCAGTGCCCTTCTGCCCAGGACAAAGCCAGGTGAGAAAGGAGGCTCTGGGTGTCCAGCACGAGCTTGGCAGGGTGCAGCATGGGCACACAGAGCACACAGCCCCTGGGACTCACAGGCCAGTGGATGTTGGCTGCACATGGGTGTGCTGCTCACAGCTAGGAGGAGCAGATTCTGCAGATCCTGGTTAATTCTCCCAGGCATGTGAGTGCTGCACGGAACAATTACAGCTGTGGACAGTTTTATCCTCTTTGCCAAGAGCAGAAAATGGAAGTGCTGCAGAAGAGACAGTATTATATCCCCAATCTCCTTATTTAATAGTTGAACAAAATGTACTTTTATTCCTGTGCAGTTTGCAGCAACAAACTGAGGCTTTCTCCCTCTTACCCCAGGGTGCTTTCATTTGTTCTGCCAGCCCATTCCCTGTCAGTCAAAGGATATACATTTTTAATGCATGGACTAAATGCTGTTCTCACTCATCCCTTTGCTCTCAAAAGCAGCACTTACATGAAGAGGGCAAGCAGGATTTGGCCCCAAGATTTAAATCGTGTCACTCCAATGAATTGGTTTAACACAGACTTAAATGGGAAGATTTTTGTTCTTTTTTGGGTGTTTTAATCACTGAAGGGGTTACTGTTTGGCTAATTTAAATCACCATGGAAGGGAATACCCTGGTAGCTACTTGAAGAATTACTCCTGCAGATCTGTCTGAACTGGCAAGAGATTAAGACTGAAAATATAGCTTATTAAATTGTGATTATAAACACCTGGGATTTTTTTAAAGGGAAAATGTACTTGCAGGAAGAGATGGCACCTACAAAGGCAATTACAAATTTTGAGCTAATCCTACAGATGAAGTTGAATCAGCATTCAAAGCATGTTTTTATCAATTGATAGACTCATATCAAGACATACATGAATTATATTTATGCAGATCCACAGTCAAGCTGAGCAAATCTAGCACCTGACTGCTTGTGCCCAGAAAGTAATGATGCTTCGGAAAAGACAGGATACAGCAGAACACACAGGCAAACTGCACTCTGGATAACTAAGACAGGACTAAGGCATATTAATGATCCTGAGAGAATGCTAAAGGAAAAAGTAATGGCTGCAAAACAAAGACCACCTCTTGTCCCAGTGTCCAAAATGTAAGGGCTGGACTCAGCAAATCCTGCTCCTAAAATTTTTTCAGCACTTGAGCTGCATACGTAGGATCCCTCACGTGGATTTTACACTGCCCACTCTCACTTGTGCACTGTGCTGAGGAGGAGGGCAGGTGGGCTGGGGATTCATTTCCTCTCACACAAGGCAGGTGCCTCCAGATAGAAGGACACTAAATGAGAAATAAGCGAGATGATGAAGCACAAGAAAGAGGAAGAAGTAAGCAGGTTGAGCAGGAGATGCTGGAAATTCAGCAAAGCCCATCTGCAAGGTGTTGTCAGTTCAGGGTTCACTGAGGGTAAAACCAGAGTGGCAAGCCTTGACCTGGGACTAATTACTTAAACACAGTGTGAAACACACCCAAGGTTTTTAAGGAGCTGTCTGGTTGCTCACTTCAGAACAAGAGCTGCTTGTGTTCACAGTGGTTTTAAGTGTAGGGAGAGCAGATTTTGGGCTGCTCTTAAACCCTCCTCTCTGGGTTAACCCTTTACCAGCTGCATATGGCAGCAAAAAACCTATCAACTGCTATACTGACGACTGCACAGCAAGCAGTAAACAGAGGGCATCGTGTGGGAGTGGCTCTGGATGTGCAACCCTGCTCTCTGCCCCATTTGGGCCCAAGGCTTGCCCTTGTGTCTCTGACTTGCCAGTTCTCTTGTCACTAAATAAGGTCACATGTGTAATGAAGGGTTAAAAAGGAGAGGGTGGCATGGCAGAGGGAAATGTAGTCTTAAAAAAGATAGATGAATTTGAATGCTAAGGGCCAAGGCAGTAAATCAGAATTGAAAAATATATAGTCTGGAAAGCAAAGACCTTGTGGAAAAAACTATTAACTCAGTGAGAATGGAGCAAGAGAGCCCCTCTGCTGCTCACAAACAGTGAGGAACACAGAGAGGAGAGAGAATTGTTTCAGCATCTATCAGCTGCAACAACTTCTGTACCTGTACTGCAGGGGGAAGGCTTGTGAGTGTGGCCTGAGAAGCAGGATGGTGTGGCTGTGAGCACCACGCATTTGGGAAGTCCAGCTGTGGAGCTGAAGACAACTGTGGTGGGTGCTATTTGAGACCCACTGCAAAAACAGCTGGCAAGTGCTGGGAAATATGAGAGAGACTGGGAGGATAACAGGAATAGCCTGACAGCTGCTACCAGCTCCTGGGATGCTTCCTGGCAAAGCCAGGTTTTGAAGGAAGGAAGTGAGGTTGAGAGTGAGGAGAGGAGAATACAGGAAACAACAGGTGAGGACAATGATCAGGTGAGGACAATGATCTTTTGGGCAGCCCTTTGCACCAACACTCTCCAAGAGTGTGGACATGAGCAGGGCCAGGCAGTGTATGTGAAGGCTGGATGTTAGAGGGAGGGGTGCTGCACAGGGGACATGTCAAGGGCCTGGAAAAAAGCATTGACTAAGGAAGGCAGAAGAACTGGCAAGATGTCTAACTGATACAGAGATCTAGATGAAGACCCAAACCAAACCAAGGGCTCATGGGCAATCCAAAGGGACATAATAGTTGTAGCAATGCAAAAAAGACTAAGGGGTAGAAGCATTGTGGGCAAGAGGTTAAGAGTTTTCTTTCAGGGGTATAGAGCTACAGCTTTTGGTTAGACATTCATTTGGAAATGTCAAAGAGAGTGGCTGTGATTCATTCCACAGTAAAGAAAAAGACTGAGGAGTTGTTGGGAGTATAAATGGTAGCTCACTCATATTTTTGGAGAGAAAAGACTTAATACAGCTCTCCTAGAAAGCTGGCTGGAAATGGGGATAAAGAAAAGACTGCTGTAAGAATGGAAAAACTAGAAAATGGCAGTGGTCAGAAGACAAAAAAGGTTTATGAATAATGTTGGTTTTGATAGGTCTTGCTAAATTAGAAGAAGGACCGTTTCTAGATAATATGAATCCACAGATTGGGATCCACCTTTTAAAACAGGTGGTATTTACTACAGCTTAAGAAAAACAAGAGATGCCTTCCTCAAAAAATAAGCAATGTGTCCTGAGCTCTGAAATCTTCAACTAACAAACTGACCCCAGGGTGACCATTGGCATTATTTGTTTAATGTCTCTGCATATCAATTTGCCTGAAGAGTGGCTTGAGACAGACAGGTCTCAATAAGAATCTTGATTTTAAGTTAAATTCTGCACCATCTGTTTCATTATAATCTGCTTCCATTCACTCTCCAAAGAGACAGTAACAGCTTTACTTGTTTTAAGAAACTGGACAACTAAACTTCAGGAGGAATAACATTTCAGCACTTTCTCTTATTATCAGTTTTAGCAACAACGGCAACAAGCTCTAAGTAGAGCTTACATCTGCCCAAGAGCCAGGACCTCTTGCAAAGAAAACTCTGGAAAGCAGCACTTTTTGGCTGTCAGGTTCATAGGTGACAATATTGGTTTTTTGGTGGAACTTTTCAATGTTCCCATTTTTCTGTTCTAGTCTTCTCTTGAATGGGGACTGCTTTCATTGGGGCTTCCTATTCGTTCTCTCCCACAGAGCTTCCTGGAAATGGAAGGACTTTTCTCCCTGCCAGCTCTACAGCAAGTTATCTGTGGGAGTCAAATTCTGGTCAAAAGCACCTCATAAACTTCACTGCTGACAATGAAGTCAGCATCAGTTTTGTTAAAGTTCCCATACAGTTTTTCTTTTCCTGAGACACCCATTATATCCAAGCCTATTCAATTGTACTTGAAGAGATGAGTATCTGGGTAAGGAGTGCAGCACAAGGAGGTCTGCTATAGACATAGCCACAACAAGGAGTGATGGAGGAGAAAAAACCCCCAAACACTCAAGCACTTAGTACAATCATTACCACATTAGTTAGAGGGATGGTGTGTCAGTACTTGCAAAATATCTGTCATGGGTGCCATATAAAGCACATTTTCATCAAGACATTGTTAGTTTATTGCCTTTAAATGAACCCTAACCATCATTAGCAATCAATCAATCCTGAGGCAGCCTCAAGTGCTCAAAACCTTTCATGTAAGCAAATACAGAGTGAACTTTCTTACAGTCTAATTGGGATCCTGCCACTGCCTCTCCTCCTTTCCTCATGCAGGGCAGCTGTGAAGGAAAGGTGTTTGTCTTTGCTGAGCTCCCCCAGAAACGCAGACTCCCTGCTGCCTCCCTGCTCCCAAACACAAGCTTCCCCACACAGGCCCCTCAGTTTGCCAGACCCTTCCATGGGCTGACTGCTCACTTGCCTGAACTTGGGGAAGGGATTCCATACCAGGTGCTTCGGTGTGAATTCACCTCCCTGACTCAAAATATGCAAGTACCAAAGAGAATTTTTCACAAATAGGAACAACAGAGTTGCCTTTAAGATACCTCCCTTTCTACAAATGTGGCTGTCCTTAGCCAAGGGTTTTAACAGGAAGGGCCTAGGGCGATTTAGACACGACCAGTTACACTGCTTGTGTGGCTCTATAAGCCTCATGTCCCAAAAGTGGCAGGTGAGGCATGCAGTCTCAGCAAGCACCTCTGCAGATGCCAGGCTGCTTCTGTCCCTTGGTAGGGACTGAAAGGTGAAGTCTGGCCACCACTGACTAAAAATAGCACAGTCAAGGCAGTATCAGCACTGGACAATTTTACTGTTATATTATTGTGCTCCTACTCATTCACCCACCACAAGTGGGGAAATGGGGCACAACACAGAGAGCTGGGTCCTGAAAAAATGTCTGGAGTCACAGAGCAAGCAAGAGAGGTAAATTATTTCAGAAGTGTCTAAGAGAGTGGTATCCAAATCTCTGTCCATAGGGTACTAACCTCTCTGAGGTCCACAGTCATATTGCCCACCTTTTTCCAATCAAAAGGTTTATGATAAAAGGACAAATTTTGAGGACTGATGGTGACTACAGCCCAAAAACATCTTTTGACTTTATCAGTTAGAATTTGTAGTCTGTCTTGGTACAGCACTGTATGTGTTTTCTAGACAGATTACTGCATCTTCCAGCCACACATAAATTGTCTTCTGATATACAGACATCAGTTACACTGATTTTAGTAATGTGTGACATAGATTTTACAAAGGTGTTCAAGCTAGCAGCTTTCTGCACATGTGAGTATTTAGCACATGACAAAATTGAGTTCCTACTGACTTCAGTGATGTAGAATTCAATTATTGTTTGAGAAAAATACAGGCAGGCTTTGTCCATTTAGAAGTCAGTCCAGAAGCTGAGAAGTTGTCCTCCTTGGCTATTGGTGGTTATGGTGCAGACAGTGTCACATTCTTTCAGCTGCTAACAGCTCTTGTTTTCAGATGCATAACAGCAAATTCTTTGAATGACTTACTGCAGTAACAAAAAGCAGCTGTTTACTGTTTCTTAACCTTACTTAACACGGTTTTCAATAAACGCTATTTCTTAAACCTCAATAAGAATATTCTCTTCTAGCACTGATCTGATAAGAGCTAACAGCAGCAGATGTCCCTTAGAAAATCTCCTAGGGTTAAGCAGTATTTTGTAAAGGCATAATGAATCTAAATTTATTTCTAAATAAAAATGCAGCAACAGAAAACCAGTCAGAAATAAAAATTATTTTTCCCTCAGTTTGCGTGGAAAGAAAAAGGAGCTCCACTGACATCCTGATCAGTTCCCTTACCGCACACAGCCCATAGTGATATAAAATCTGAGTTGTGTCTCCAACAGAAAATACAACTTCATTAAGCATTACTGTAACAAAAGTGAATAATGACCATAAGAATAATTCTGAATACCATGAGGACACAATCAAGCATTTTAGACTTTTTATGGGTTTTTTAAGAAGACATTATTCTTTTATTATTCTTCTGGTTGGAAATACTTCATTTTCCCTCTTCAAAGGATCCACAAATGTTCACAGGAAATAAATAAAGCAACCATTTAATAGAAAAATACGCAGTAATTATCAACAGCTAAAGAAAATGTGTACCAAAAGAAAGTAAAAACTATCAGTAGGTAATGGCCACTGAAATTTGAAGGCATATCAGGAATAAGAAATTAAAAATTAAGGCCTATCCTGATGGTCTACAATATGCTGGACAATTAACATGGATTTGTTGTCCAGGCATACTTTAATTTTGCAAAGCACTGAAAAAGACACAGAGGCAGCTTGGGTATTACTCTTCTCTTGGTAAGCTAAGGATAAGGAGACAGATATGATGTGCTGTTGTGAGGAGTTGGATTACATTGGCATCCATATGGAAAAGATAGGCAGCAATAATTAAAGTACAGGGACAGTCCTGAAAACCAGAGGAAAAGATGGCCAGAATGATGTCTGATGAAAAGTCACTCAAGCATTTAATCTAATTAGTGCTCTGCAGTTTTATATCCAATATTAACTACTATTGCACATTCAGATTTATCAGGCCAGCCGGGTCCTTCTCACTGCTAGCCTGTAAGTAAGTAAATACTCAGCAGAACTCAAACTTTAATGGGAATGCTCTTGCATGTTTGGGGCCTTGAACAGATCAGGATGGAGTATATGAAGTTTCTGATAGCTTGACAGTGGGTAAACCATCCAAAAAAAAAATTATTTCAAGGAGTTCACAGTGGTTGCAAATCTAAGAGTGTGGATTCTGACAGACAGACAAAAGACTGGGTTTTAGAAGACTCCAAATTCAACACAGTAACACCTTCATTAGCAGAGTCCAAAAACACAGCTGAGATTCTAAAAGGCAGATACAAAGACTACAAATATCTAAGGAAAGATAAAGTTAAGTATAGGTCCATTACCTGATGAAGAAAAGAAAATGAAAGATAAGATTTACAAATAAGTAATCAACAGCAATTTTGACTTCACTCAGAAGTTAACAAACCATGTTACGAAGTTGAAAGAGTAAGCTAAAATAGTCAGAGGACTTTGATGGAATTCAAGTTGACAACAGCTAATACCTCTTATCCTAGGATGCTCCAGTAATCAGCTGTGTCACTAGGGACCATGAGTGTTGCTCTCTGAGAACTCTCAGAGCACAGGAAAGAGCTCAAGAGAGTAGTGGGACAAGCAAAAGTAATTTAAAAATAAAGGGACTCTTGTCAGTCAACCTAAACCTGGGAAAGGGCTAGGATAATTTTTTTTATAGTATTCCCTTTGTAAAGGCATGTGAAGAAGTAACCAAGCAACAGCCAGACAATATGGATTTTTCAGGAACAAACTGTGCCATACCTCACTACCTCTCACTTCTTTGTGAAAACTGTCCTGGTGGCCACAGGCACACAAGATCCACATCTCCCTGTTGTTGTAAATGCCTTTGACATAATCAGTCTGCAAAGTCCTCATAGGTACGGGGCTCCAATCCATCCTGACCACAAAGAGAATCACAGCAGTACAAAGTGCTCTCAAGAATTACCAAAGGCTTACTGGAGTCTAGCAAGATACTCAAGTGAGGTCCTGCAAGGCTTTGCCTGCAATGTATCCTATCAGTGTGTTCATGAACAATACAGACTAAAGAGTAGAAGAGGACACCTGCAATATCCTCCATGATGCCACACCTGGATGAACTTGGTAAACAGCTTGGTCTGAGATCCCTGAGAGGCAGGTATGTGGACACTAAATAGAGGTACAAAATGGAAATTATTAGTGGTAGCAAGGTGAATCTGTGATTTTATTGCAGAAAGCCTAATATCAGTGTATACAAGTGCCAGACCTTAGTTGTTCCAGCTACTCTGCACTAGGACTTTGGGTCATATCTTGGACCATATGATTCAAGAGCACAAACTGTAGAGGATCCAGACCACCAACAATTGCCAGACTTAGAAAATGTGACCTAGGAAGAGTGATTCAATTAACTGGGTTTACTCTGAAGACAAGGAGAACACAGTAGCAATGTTCAAATAAAGGCACTATTCATCACATCTATTGCCAATAAGAACAGTAAGCAATTGACTTCGCTGGCAGGGATAAATTGCTGTGATAACTGCCCACTTCAGCAGTGGTTACAGCAGTGATACATGCTGCTTCCAAGGTCTGGGATCGTGGGATCCCTTTCACTGGAAGCTTTTAAGGGTTAGAGGAACACTTGGTGGTTTGTCTGGGCAGATTTTATCCAGTCTCAGAGTAGGGAGATGAACTAGATATATTCCTGAGATTTCCCTTAACCCATAGTCCTCTGAAAGAGCTCCAGCTTTCAGTTACGCTTTGCACAATGATTGTCACAGCTACAAAGAAGAAACACAAAAATCTGTGTGCCATGCCATCGAAGTGCTGCATGGACCTTGGCTTTATATAATTAATGGACAGTAGTTCTCAGAGGAAAGCTGTGCCATATTTCCTAAAAAAGCTGAGACACAGCTCGAACAGTTGGATAACTATGTTGGGACAACTATAGATTTCTCCTTTCCCAGAAACCCCAGCGTGAAACACTACATGAGAGAATTATAAAACATACATATAACCTAATCTACTTTTCTTTAAAAGCTCCCAAGATAATTAACTCCCTCAGCGAGCCTCTGTTGTGCCTTATCTATACAAAACTTATAACACAATAGACAATGTATTAAAAGATTCAAAAATAATTTTAAAAACATACAGAAAAATACCAGACAGCACTTGACGCCCTCCCACCGTCTGGACTAGAGCAAAATCACACACTGAATAGCAGCGCAAAGTGAGATCTGGAGCTGAATTCAAAGTCCACTCCAAAACCTGTAAGGTTCCAAACAGGAAATCAAAGGCCCCCAAATTACACACAGCAGAAAGTGGCTGGGTAGACAGAAACACAAACTGACCTTTACTTTGCTTATGGCTCCTACAGGATTAACCAAATTTACTTGTCAGACCCTCGAATATCCCACTTCTAGCAAAGCCCAGTAATTCCCAACTTTTCTTCTGTGAAAATGGGAAAGCCTATCAGTACCTGATGACAAAAGACATTCCACCTATTAGCTCTTCTTATCAAGATGGGAACCAGTATAGTTTATAGAAATGCCACAAATTCCTTCATTGCTATGTGGTTTGCAAACAGCCTGTGGTCACTAGCTTTACTTACTTGACCAGAAGTGTTTTCAGCAAATAACCACAGGGGATGGTGTCCAGGGATGTTTCAAGAGCACTGCACAAACTGCTTCCCTAAGGCTACATGGCAACTGTCTTCAACTTCTATCTTGGATTTTTCACACAGCTTTTTGACAGTAAGAAACTAGAAGCCCTGAGATAGGTTAAAGCAGAGGCACAGAAATAAGCCTGAGTAACAAAAATTGCAAAACTGTTCTTGATTACTCAGTAGTCCCCATGATGATGGCCTCATCACAACCATACCTGCTAACTTTTTACTCTCTGAGATTTTTTCAGAATATTTTAAGCCTAATTTAAAATGCAATTTCAGATGCTGCTTGAAGAGATTCCCAGAAGATGAAGGCTTCTGAAAATCCAAAACACCTCTTTAAGTTGCTCCACAAGTATCCATGACAGCTTATGTCCACACTGACACAGTAAGAGCCCTTCACCTGAATGCTGACCCTGCACAGAAATTAATCTTTCTCAAGGGAATACAGGAAACATTCCATGTCTATTTTTCTTTCTTACACAGTTAGATAGCTTCAAGTTACATGGCTGTCACAGCCAGGAAATTAATTTTCTAGGTGCAGCAAAAGCAGGCAGGAAATATGACATTTTATGGTTTACAGTTTTAATTCTCTTTAATCAGACACATTACAATGCACAACTGTGTCTTTAGCCAGGTACTAGGGTGCGCTGTCATTCAGATCAGGAAGAGATGATGGAGAACTAGTCCTTCCTCTGATCTTTAGGTACAATGAGTATTGCAGATACTCTGACTGAGGGCTATTGCCACGTTTAGTACAGACTTTATAACAATTCAGTCACAGCTTTCATTTACTTCTATAATTAAGATGACAGTTATTGCAGCTGGGGATCTTACTGAACTGAGGATCATCCTTGGTTTCCAACATGTAAACCCCATCATTTCAGAGGGCATTTTCAACTTGAGCATCATAGGAGTTTTGAAAATACAATTCTAACAGAAGGTAAACATCCCACTAGTGATGCAGCTTTCCAGCTCCAGTGCCCATGAACAGAGATTGTTTATGAAACAAGTCTTTTATTTAATGCTACACAATCTGAACTGAAGGAATAGAACATTTACTTCACCTCAGGCCCAAGCTTTAGGGATGCATCCCCAAACATTTTGCAGAGTAAAACCAGATTCTCAAATACCAATCAGTGCAAGAAACATCTTTTCCATTTCTACTCAGCGGATTTTAGACAAACTACAGCATTAGAACATTGAAGTACCTCTCCCCCATACAGCACATAGGTTGAAAGCAGATTTCTTGCCTTGTGGAGCCAGTTTGTCAGGATGTATGTTTTGATAACATTAAAGAAAAATAAATGAATTGTTACATTCTGATGTCAGGTGTACAAGTGCAGTAGTGGATTACGCTGAGGAGAATAACATTATCTATAAAAGTTAAGTGGTATACAGGTTTTCCCAGAGTGACTATAATACAGAGAAACTTTATGCCAAAGTAAGTATTTACAGAGATACTGTCACAGCAAAGAGGACAGGAAGCTAGTCTCACAGAAGTAGTTCAATAAAGAGAAAATGAGTGGACAAAGACAAAGGTTTTGACTTTATATAATAAAATACCAAGTGCATTCTTTTAAGTGAATGAGTCTTTGAGACTATGGTCCTAGATTTTAGGAAGCCATTTGAAGGTCAGATGTATAGTCCTGCTGCATAGCAAGGGTTACTTGGACTGCTGGAATTTTTATCTCCATTGTAAACTCCGCACATCACAGCAATTCTGGTACTGCTTCTAACTGCAGAGTCAAAACTAAAGCTCTTAAGCCCCCTCCAAAATGCCTAAGATGAGATTTTGTATAGTAGACCTTCCAGCACAATTCAGATGTTTCTCCACTACTTTTGTGCTGTACATCTGGGATTAGAACACAGCCCAGAACACTTTAGTGGTAATTATGTTTATCTGCTCAAATGGTCTTGGCCAGAGTTATTATCCAGCTTTTTCTTGTCATTGCAACTTTAATCACATCCGATTTCTTTAAGTAGCCATATTATTTTAGTTACTTTGGCTCTTTTCCAACAGGCTTATTTTAAGCTGGTTGTGAAGGAAGGTTATTAATGGCTGGCTATTTTACATATTTCTTCAAGAGAGAAATAACCAGACACATTTGAGGGGGAACATGTGTGGTTGACTGCTCAAAATATCACAAAAAATATTTTAAAATCCAGTTTTCAACTAAGAGCAGAGTTGCTTTAACCTGTTATTTGGCAAGCACTTTTCAATCCTGCCACCTCTCAAGCTTCCTCTGCCATCTACCTAAATAGAAAGGATAACAAGCATAACCAGAGTTCCTCCAGTGCATGACTTCAAGGAACATGATCCCTCACAGTAAAGGAATCCCATTTGAAATGGCTTGCAGTACTTAAGACTCCAGTACACAGGACAAAACGTAGAAGGAAGTCTCATGATTCTCATGCAGCTGCTCAGGGGTGTGCTGCACCTTGAGCCATCAGCTTGACCACTAGTGGCTAGGCTCAAGCAGGCAGCACATTGGACAGTAAATCTGAGCAGCTTCTCTCTCCACTTTAAGATTAATTTACTGTAATGTACATTACTTGCAGTGGAATGATACTGCTCATGTTTTGGCAGGATGGGGAAAATTCCACTTTTGTATTTTTTATTATTTTATAAGGCAGATAATGCAGAAAGGTGAAACAGAATTTCTACAAGGAGTTAATCTGTGATATTGTAAAATCAAAGTACTACTTTATTAAGTGAGTTATTTTACACAATATGAACATCAATATAATTACAATTGTAAAAAATTTTTTATAACAAGTATGGACTGATTTTTTAGGATTTCCAAATAGGGCACAACTGTACATTTACACAGAATTGTCTTTGCATGAAGCCCAAGAGGGAACAGCATAAAAATATGAATGTTTCTGTAGCCCCTTCATTTTTGCTGATCAACAGTTTTAGAAAAGCAGCTGCAGGTTTGTTATGTAAGGTCTGACAGTAGAAGAGTCAATAGGTGTCATGACTTCACCTATAAAAAACAAGAACAACTCGGTTAAGCTGAACCACTACACAATGCTGCTTATCTCTGATGAATGAAATACCATACTACTGCTTTTTACCTTATTTCAGCCTTTTATTATAACCACTTTCAGTTACAGCCTAACAACTGCCTACTGGGAAATCTCTTCTACAGTCAACACAGAAATTCAGATTTTTCTGCATTCACTTGCATAGCTTCAAGAACAAAAAGGCTCAATTGTTGGAAATATACTAAACAACTGTTTACATTACATGTTTTATAGTAACAGACCAATTGTAGTTATGTATTTTGTTCACAGCTAAACTAACATTTCAACGCAAGAACTAAATAATGAAGTATTCCTAAGACTGACCATTTGAAATAACATTAATCCCTTTTAAAACAACCTCCAGGCACAGTGAAATGCCACAGCCATTTCACCCATGTAAGAACTAGCTTGCTTCTTTCTTCTCTTTTTAACAGTTCAGGGGTATAACTATAACCTACAGTAGTTTTCATATTAAAAGAATTGAAGCAAGTTTAAAGTCACAGTTGTTGGTGGTAAAAAAAACAATTTGTAATACATCTTTCTCAGACAATCAATTAAAAATTAAGGTAATGACCTGTAGACAACTTTATGCCTGAACATCAGCCAATTCTGGAGGAAGTGGAGTCTTAGGATGCTTGCTTTCAAAGTGCTGTTTGAAGGTCTTGGGATCCGGCATTTGAGTCTGATTAAAGAGAGACATTAAACTTTATGCACAGTACAAGAGTTAAATAACACTACAAAACCTAATCCCCGCTATGTTTTATTTTCTTTCCCCAGAAGCCAACTCCCTCCTTGATGACACTGCTGTAGTGACAGAAGCACCACTAATTTAGCTGCAGGGTAAGATGAAGTATTTAACTGCCTATTTTCAGAGGTGCTTTTAAGCACTACTATCACACTTGCTTTGGCATGGTCATCAATGGTGTTATTCTGGCTAGGAATATTCTGGTTATTCTATCTTCCTCCACATCTTGCTCTTCACAGGCTGGTCTGGTGGAAAACCTCCCTCCTCATAATTTTCTTTTTCAGTGCCTTAAAGATAAACATTTATCCTTTACAGAATCAAATCTTTATGAAAGCCATTTCTTTAGTTTACCAATAGGCCAAGAACTTATATGGCATGAACTGAGTCTCTACTTGGCACAAGCTATCTCAGACAGTTGCAGACATTGACTGCCCAAAGTGATTGATACTACAGCCTGATTTCACAACAAGAGGAGCTGGTTACAAGTACTTAAGTAAGCAACCCTCAATTTGGAATCCTATTTAAGATATCTGAAGTGGCAGATGTATTCTGAGACTGACTATTGAAGTGAAAATGGCAAGTTCATCCTTCAGCTCCAAAAGAAGCATTTAGGAAAATCAGCCAGAAGGAAAAGAATAATCTGATTAGTACTCAAATTTCTTTTTTCTTGTCAAATAAGTTGTTCTAGCAAAAGTTACTGTGTATCAAGCTTACATTAAAGCTTTTGGCACCACTGCTTCTCCTTTCTACAGCAACATCTACAACCACTGATTCCAAGACAGGCCAATTCCATCACAAAGAAAATATGTTTCCACATAGAGACTAAACAAGAATTGACTGCACACGTTTTACATGTTCTATCTCATACTAAGAGCATATGCAGACCACTGTAATACAAAAAGCAAAATAACCACCCAAACCAGACCTGAACACAACCTCTCAGATTTTCTATCTCAATTACCAGTACAGCTGAGTAATCTGTAAGCAAGTCACAGAACAGATGCAAACTCTTCTTACACCAACAAGCTAGACAACCATTTAAGCATTTTAGTTTCCACTATAAAATCTAAAAATCCTGTTCTAGGCAGGAAGACAGACCTCTTCCTACAAGGCTATTTTGACTTCAGTTCCTCTTACCCTACAGACAGTGCAGGTATATATCAAGGCAGCCTTGGCTGCAGCCTTCTGATCATGTCCTTGTTTCTTTTTTTGCTCAGCTTGCTTTTTGGCATTTTTCTGCTGCGACTGAATCTTCTGCTGTCCACGAGCCATATCTACAAACAAAAAGAAGACATTTAGTCTACAAACATGAGAAACTGCTGCTGCTATCTGACCGAGGAGCTGTAACCATGAGCACAATGCAGTCATCTGCTCTGTCCACAAGGCCTACAACTCCCATAACTCAAACATAACAGACATCTGTTCGAGCTCTTTGCTATGTAAAGCCTGTGGGTTCAGTATCATTCTTAAAATAAACACCAGAATTATTTATGCCATTCTAAGGTGTCTTCCTCTACTAAGATTCAAGCTCTACTTTTGAAAAGTGTTTTCAATAGTCAGAATAATGAAAAGTTTCCTTTACGGTTAATAGAAACTTATTCTTTTTTTCAAAGGGTACTGAAAAATTCAAGGGTTTTGTTGTTTGTGGTTTATTAAGACTCAACCTTTACCTCTGGAACCTGAAACAAGTTTCAAGAAAGGCAAATCAAAGTATTACCCAAGATGTGTTATTGTCTTCTGTTTTAGGTGCTTGTGAGCTGCTTTGAAGTTGGGAACTCCAAGAACAATAGGTCATTCCTCTTTATTGAAGGTGGTTTTACAAGTGGCTATTGTATTTTTATTTTCAGCCACATTTATGTGCATACAATTTCTTGGGAAAAAAAAAAAAACTGAGCCCATCAGAAGCCATTACTGTATCTAACACAGGAGCACAAAGGAAGTAAATGCTACTGCCATATGCCATTACAAGGTCCACCAGAAGACAAAATGAGACAAAGTGTCACAATCCAGAGAGCATCAAGACATCACATTCCACAGCAGCACACTCCACCTGCACACAACCACCAGGACACCCAATTCAGTCTTTACCCCACCCCCAGAGCAGACACCAGACAGGATTTGGGCACACCAAGAGAACAGGATTCAGCGTGTGGTTATATAACCCAGCAGCCCAATTTCTGCTATTGTGTCTCTCCCAGTCCCTCACACCCAACGCACGATTCATCTGTGCAGCTGTCTCAGAAGCACAGTCCTGCCCAAGCACAGGACAGCTAGCCAAGCCCATTGTTCTCAGGACAAGCAGTAAAGTCCTGTGTTCCCAGGAGGGCAGCAGCTGCTTGGTCACTGCCCCTCTGGGTGACCTGGGCACTTGTCCCAGGTCTGGTACCTGTGGGACAGACACACTCATGGCTACACCACGCCCATCACACAATCCCTCCCATCAGGACAGGTGGCCCCCCAGTGTGAGAGAAAACCCTACTCAAACAGCGACTGACCTTTAGGAAATATGTATGGAAAGCCCTTAAAAACCACTACAAAAATTAAGTTTCTATGAAACATCAATAACATGTGAAAATTCACTAGTATTGTGGGAATTTTTGTACATGTGCCTAACATGTGAGCAAAACAATGGCTCTGAGACCCAGAACAGCTCTTGTGGATTGAGAGACAGCTCCGAGGCTGCAGCCAGGCTCTTTCATGGCATCAAACACCACCATGTAACCCTCTGCAGAAGTATTAGACTACATCTTCAGCGTTCCCTCCTCTTCCCCCACTAGTTTCTCTAAAAGAGAATTCAGAAATTCATACAGCCAATAAAATTGAACACAACACAAATTCCATTAACGAGCAGATAGAAATACATGTGGTGTCCAACAGTTTCCATAAGGTACAACAGTCAATGTCAGTAAGAATAAAAGTGCCAGTCTATGTTCCACTGGATGCTACAACTACTTCAGAACACCCCAGCCAGGGCCTCTTGCTGTTTATATACAGCATGGCTCAATCAGAACACTGGATTTCCCACTTAAAATTTAAAAAAGAAGATATATTGCCAATAGCTTTGCATACACAAGAAAGAACAGTAGGCTTTATTTCACTTCTATTTTATCAGCATTACAGCAATCGTCCAGGATTCAGACGGTTCCTGACAGAAAATACTCAGATGTAACAAAAAAATTCTTTTCACAAAATGTTTGCATATTACTTTGTATTTTAGTGCTTTGATAAGTACTACATTACAACAGCCAACCACACTGAGCTTTCATGTACTTGGCAACTGCTGGTTTTAGTTAAGTCACAGACAAGAACACACGACTACAAACATTTGCTCAAAATTATCAACCACCACACAAAGTCCAAAACCAAAAATCCGAGAGTTTAAATACTGCAAGTTACATTAATGCAGTTGAAACAGAGAAAAGTAAGGTTTAGACGACTATTATTCTAAGAAAGTGACAAAACGAATAACCCTAAAGCTCCTTTGAAAGAATGATGAGTTCATCTATAAAGCCAAACCACTAATTTCAATTGCACAACGCAGGTAAGTGTTGTTTTCCCTATCAGGCACGCCCTCAGAGTCCAGCAGACCAGCCTGCTGTCTCCAAATAAAGAACGCGCGAGCACGTAGGAAACAGAACACACGGAAAAAATCTGCTGCCAGATCGTAACAGGATTTTTTGCTGCCAAATCATAACAGCAGCAGCAGCAGCAGCACGGGCCCCGCCGGGAAGCGAGGCTGAAACCCGCAGCACAGTCATACCTCACACGGGGTCATTTCCTTGTAAGTCACCAGAATCCGAGCGGAGTTTCAAGTCCTAAAGCTGAACACCGACAGCTGTTTGCGCTGTCACTGCCAGAGGCGCACGGCAGCTCGGGCACCGCGGCCTCCCCGGCCGGGAGCGAGAGCTCGGGCGGCCGCTCCGCCAGGGACGCCCCGGCCCGGGCCCGGCCTGCGGCGCGCAGGGACCGGGGGCGGCTGCGGGTCTCGGGCGGCCTCCAGGGGCAGGGGCGGCCGCAGCCCCACCACGTGCACGGCGGGAGGGAAGAGACCACGGAAAGACAGACGGACGGAGGCCGCAGCCGGGAGCGGCGGCCCGCGAGTGGCGCGCAGGCCGGGCCGGGCCGCCTCCCCTTCCCCTGGGCCAGGCCTGCTCCCCTTCCCCCGCCCCACCCCGCTCCCCTGGGCTCCGCTTCCCCGGCGCTGCTCACCCGTGCGGGATGCGGGCTGGGCGGCCCTGCCGAGCGCTGTGGAGGCTCCGCGCGGCCCCGCCGCCGCCGCCGCCGCTCGGGAGGAGAACGAGGAGGAGGAGGAGGGAGCGGGACCGGCAGTGCGCGCGCGCCGGACCCGCCCCCGCGCCCGCGCGCCCCGGGCGGCGCTGGCCAATGGCGGCGCGAGGCCGTTACATAACGCCGGCGTTGAGGGGGGCAGCGGGAGCCAGGGGTGTGGGGCCGTGGGTTCGCGTGCCGGCGGGGGAGCACCCTGCGGGGCTCCGCCGCGAGCAGCCGGACCGGGTGGCTGAGGCCGTCAAGCCCGGCTTTGGGCCCCGTGGGACCCCCCCTGCGCTGCTGCGGGCAGGGGCGGGGTCCGGTCCTCGGGCGCACCGGGATCAGCCAGGACAGGCAGCCTCGCCCCGCCCGGTTCCCGGGAGCGCAGCCCGGGCGGAGCCCCGGTGGCGGTGCCGCAGCCTTGGTGAAGCCCCGGTGGCGGTGCCGCAGCCCCGCCGGATGCGCAGCGCTGCCCGCGGGCTCCCAGCCGCATTCCCGTGTGCTTGGCGTACGGGCGCGGCCCGAAACAGCGCTGCTCCCGCTCCTGCTCGCCGGGATCCCGAGAAATGGCTCGGAGAGACTCTCGGGAGGCCGTGGAGAGGAGCGGATCCTGTTCTGGCTGCCCTTCACACAGAGGGCCCGTGTGTAGGCTTGAAGGGTTAAGTAAAGTAGAAGGAAACAGCCTGCGATGAGAAGAATTTTATTCAAGTTTAAAGTGCAGTAGATCTGGTTTGGACACGTTTTGCAAGGATCGTAGAGGAAGTTTACAGGCTGTATCCCCTGCCCAAGTGATTTGAGTTATTGACTTGCGTGAATACAGATGTAGGCAGGCTCTGTAAGGAGGCATAAATGAGCTCTTTATTTTATATGGACCTCTTTGTTGGATTCAGCCTTAGGGAGGCTGAATCTTTGTGCCTGCTCAGATTATGCACCTGTTAGGAAAAGGTGAAATGCAGGCAGCATCTCTGCTTAGAGATGACATTCTGCCACTCATCGAGTAATTGTTGTAGCTTCCAAACCTGGCATCTTGAACACTTCTGTGTCTGGGGCAAAACAGCAAACATAATATACCTACCAGAGGGACTATAAGGTGTTAGCTTGATGTTTTGCAGAGCTTAGGCTGAATGATTGTATTGTTCTGATCCAGGAGAGGAAAATGCAGCAACAAGAAAAATCCGTAAAGAAGTACAGTGAAGGTTTTAGGCCATTATCACGAGTCTTGCCTAGAGCATGTTAGCAGCTGAGGGAGCTGTACAGTAGATTTCTGATACATAAGTCACTGAAGTTGGTCCAGATGTCACAACATCTAAGATGGTCAAACATAAGCCTGTGATGAAAAATTAATTTCCTAATATTCCTTTGTGCAACTATGTCTTCCATATTAAACTGATAGCACTGAAATTGATCTGCATTAAAATGATCTTGTCACTGGCTTCTGAACTTTATGGAAATAGGCAACTATAAAAAAAAAACACTCAAAGTGCATACGTGCATGGGCTTGTGGGGTGGTGTGGAGAGGAAGGCATTTTGTGTCCTGGGCTTGCAAGCAGGTGGCTTTCAGAATGAAGTTTTGCTTTCATCAGGCAGGAGATTGGCAAGTGAAAAAGTAGCTTCTGTCCTGGCTGATGCTATTTTTAAGGACCACTGGCCTTATATGTGAAACTGGAGAGGGTTTTTCAAGTGTCGTGTTCCCATACTATGGTGTTGCTATACATCTGGCTAGACAAGAATTTCAAATAAAGTGGCTCTCCCAAGCACATGCTGAGCTCTGGCTGGTCTTGGAATCTTTTTCTGCTTTTAGAAGAACGAGGGATAGATCTTGCAGGACAGGGGACTGTGGCTGTTTTTCTTTCTGCTCTGCATTCTATCCCTTTGTGCTTTAGGTCCTGGTCACAGCATCAGTCCCTGTATTGTCCAAATCATGGCTTTGCAATTGAGATCATTCCAAAGAGACTGTTAGGAAAAACAAAAATAAACACCACAGTGAAAGAAGAATATAAGCTCCCATAGCCGAGATTTCTACTACTAAGATAATAAGGAAAACTTCCCATTCACTGTAGATGATTTTTCAAAATTGATTCACTGCATGAAACTTATTTGTCACGCCAAAGGGGGTATTTCCATGCCCATGTGCAGGTTAGCAGAGACGTGGGGTAGATATGATGAGCTGTTAGAGAGGCAGGGTGGGCCCGTGCACTCCATGCTTTGCATAGCTCTGATGAAATGAACCTGTGGTAATTACAGTTTATCTGGCTTGTGGACTTCCTCTCCTCTGTGTTGCTCCCACATGAGGTGAAACAAGCCAGAGTGTATGAATAAAAGCATAAATAGATGTTAAAATGTAAAATAAGTGGAAATATTAGACTGAAATGTTGCATCTTAAAATTACTATAAATACACTGCAGCACTTTTCTGTGTACTTCTTGTTTAATTGTTGTTTTCTAATTTAAAAACATCTCCCAAACTCCACAGATATTACCAAATACTCTGCATTAAAATAGAGTGAAAAACACGAACATCTCTTGGTAGTTAAGCGTAGACAAAATGCAAGGTGTTTATTACCCCAAGCCAAGCCTAACAAAATTACAATTCACTGAAATCTGTAGAAGCACCATATGCATAGAAAACAGAGCTCCTTAAAGATAAGGCATTTTAGCCCCTATGTAGCCAATAAAAATAGTCCAAATTTAAAAAAAGAAAGACGTTATCTTCTCATGATTAGGCATTGATGAGAAACAAGACTTCAATTTAAGCCAAGCTTGAATGTGGTTATCAAATAAACCCCAAAATGATGGTCTACTGAGAAGGGAAGCAGCAAAGGAAACTGGAAGGAGCAGTGCTGTAAGGGAGAATTGTTTCTTAGTTTCTTGGGGTTTTTTTTAGCAGTCATGATTGTTTGTTATTCTCATGCTTATTTCTCATTCTCTTGGATTCCCCCCCACCAAATCATTTCCTGTGCGTGCAGAGAGGTGCAATTTCTGCCATTAGGTCAAAATACCTGTTCTGCTCAATAGCAGCTTGTTGGCAGTTGGATTTTGTTGCAGGTCAGTTTGAGCTGTCTCACCCTGGGGTGACTGGTGTCCCCCCCACGGTTCCCTGCTGGGAGCCAGGTGGCATTTTGACATGTGTTATTAAACCCATTTTGAAAGCAGTGTTGTGAGGTGCAGGGCAAGTTTGCTCACAACAGCATGGGTGAGGCTGCATCTCCCTTCTGAATCAGCCCCTGAGCATCTGCCAGGTCCTCCCACTGCCATTCCCTGCTGCACTTACTGTGGCATATTTTTCCTGTTCATTTGCTCCTGGGTTCACTATTGACCAGTGTCACATCAAAGATCATGTCAACTGGCTAAATGTTGGCTCTAGGGCTGCCCTTGGCCCTTGCTTGCAGGGAGGAACATGCTGGTACCCTGTGCCTGCCTATTGAGGGGTTTTATGTGGTGCCCCACCATGACCCCTTGTCATGTCTAAAGAAGTGAAGGAAAGGGAAGGAGATGCCCTGGGCCTGCAAGTGACAGCGATCTGCTCACTAGATTTTGTGGATGCAGACCAGTGTTGACACAAACACAGAATAGGAGAGATTGGCTGTGTACCCAACAGCCTCTGAAAGAATAGTCAAGGCTGATGCAATGGCAGATCAGAGTCAGCATTGCTGAATATTAGGGACAGGATGACATGGATGCAGGCAGAACTCCAGCCAGGCTGTAATCCTGGTGGTTAGTGCTGTTTGATGGAAAACATCATGCAGCAGTGCCTATCTAACCTGGGGGCCTCACAAGGTGGTGTTTTGCTCGTTTACCCTTTCTCTGCTTTGGGGACTTTCACTTCTTCCCTCCCCCACACGTTAGCACACTGTTCTTTTCCCTGTAAAGGCATTTTTCACAGCCACAGCTCCAGCTTTCATACATCCAGTTCACGCCTCCCTGGCACAGCATTAACTCCTGTCCCTCTGCTGACCCCGATTGCTGGGTGCTGCTTCTCCAGAGCCAGGGCGTGGGCACATAAGCTTGAACAGTATTCCTCTTGTGGCAAATCCAAAACAAGTGTGAGGTCTTAAATCACATATTTGGCTCACAGATTCAATAGATTCTTAGCACTGCACTGGCATGAGATGATACCAAGTCACAATACATATATACTGCAGAAATAAGTATTTTAAGGCACGTGATGGTGTGCCTCCTTTTGCATGCTGCTGTAGAACTAGGTGTTCTGTAGTCCACAGGATGCTAATCCACAAGGTTTAAAAATGGAAAACACAGGTAGGAAAAAAGGAGAGAAAACAAATTGAGAAGGAAAGCCAAAGATTAAGCTCTGTTTTGGAAAGAAGCCAGCACAACAATGCAGCTCCCTTGGCAGGCCACCTCACGCTTGTGGTACCCTTGCAATTCCACACTGGCTTTAAAGAACCAGCCCCATTAGCAGCAATGCAGCATCTTTTCCTGGTTTGCCTGCTGCCTTTCTGAACAGCTGCTTTGTTCCAGGGACACCTGATGGGTGGCATCCTCCAGAACAAGGACAACCTCAGGTGATGACCACCACATTGTCAGCCACCCTGTGCTCCTCACGGTACTCCTGGTCCCATCAGTAGACTCCAGAAGCACATAAATAAGACTGACATTATCCTTCCTAGCAGGACAGTGCCCCCTTCTTCTGCACCCCCAGTGACCTGGCAGTGTACCAGGTGGCCACACATTTGTAAACCCCTTCCAAAAGTTGATATAACTCTCATGTCTACCTCGCCTCTACCATGGGTCTAGGCTCTAGCACAGCAAGGCAGCCTGCAGAAATACTTTTGCCACCAAACCTTAAATTAGGATGGACCCAAGGAAGTGTCCCAAAGTCAATGGTAGATTTTGGTGGCACAGAGACTACAGCTAACTGTCCTTTCTCTGGGTTTAGTGGTTGTTTTTTTTTCTTCCCAGTGCCTGACCCTTTCCAGCAAGAATGGACAGAGCTCCTTCAGTGAGCGTTCCTTTCCACTGTAAGGGCAAAAAAATGTACAAGGAAGGATGCAATAAGGAGCTGCCCACATCCTCTGAGAGACAAAAATGTGAGGGCTTGAGGAAAAGGCTCCTGAAGAATGACAGATGGAGGCAGTCAGAAGCATGGAGTTGCAGTTCCTCAAATGTTTCAAGGCATATGCACCTCCTGGAGAGCATGGGCCAAGATTGCCTTGTGACCTTTACGTATTTTGCAGTCTCTCCTCTTTTAAATCCATTTTGTTGGAAGTGAGTTTTGCTAAAAACAACAGAGCACAAATGCCTTTCTCAGCATGTCACAATTTTTTGACCAACCCACATAGACAAACTGGAGACCTTGAGAACATACGCTTCCGTTCTGTATAAACAGTTTAAAATAGATTTTAGCTTTGCTCAGCATTACGGACAGTTACTATTTTAAAATACACTCCAATTAATCATTCTCTTTTTTTGCCTGTGCCCTCCATTCATGCTTTTGAATCTCGTATGTGTTCAAGTCCTTGTCTTATCATGAAAACAAATACATCTGTACATTTTAAATTAATTCAGAATACCAAGGTTTCCCTCCTCTCCATCAATACAAATACATGCATGAGGCATAAAGAAAATCCACACACTGTGTCATGTGCATGTTAAAAGTTGCAGCAATTGTGATTAAAACCTCTCACAAACTTGCAAATATTGTTGACAACTGGCCTCTAGCTTCAAGAAGAGACATGCATCCCTCAGCCTGTGCTCTGAATGGCTGCACATCCCAGAGATGCCTCTGTGCTGAGGTGGCTCAGTGTTCACTATCTCTGCTTCCTTCTTCTGCCCATCTGCAATGCTCCAGCCTCGTACTGGAAATATTTTGGTAGCTGCTTATTGTACCTTGAGGAAGGGGCAATTACTTTTCATCCAGAGCCAACCTCTCCATCTGTTTTTCAGTTGTCCATGCGGAGATTTCATTGCCATTCTAGAACTGCTAAGGGCAGGATGGGAAGTTCTTCGTGTTTTCCAAACAGCACGTAAAATCTTGTGGGATAAGGAAGCAAAAGGCCAAAGGTGCATGTCAGAATTACACATGAGAGAATAAGCACAGAGAGTACACAGGAAAGAGCTCTGCAGCTGTAGGATGTTCTTCATGGAAGGGAAGCGGCCTTGGACATCCAAAAGTGCCACACACACTGCTGGTTTTCCCAGGTTAGCAGTGCTGGCTCAGTCCCAGCAGTCTGCTGCTCCAGGAAGAGATCAGTGAGAAACATCTGCTTGATTTCATCTTTCTCCTTTTCAGGTGCCCCATTACACTCACTCTGGAATCACTGCATGACTTAAAGGCAGGAATCCAAAGAGCCTGCTGCAAAGTGAGCTGTGGGGATTGCTCTGATTGCCAGTGTTTCCTGCCAGCTGCTGACAGAGCTTGGAACAGAGTAAGGTCTAGCTAACAAACACTGGTGGATAAACAGGACCTGGCAAGAGAAATCAGGGGAATGATTTGGTTTGCACCAGGCCACTGGATCCCATTTCTTTGTGCAAAACATCGCAGACTGCTGCACCAGAGGAATGTGCTATGGGATGTGGAGCAGAACAGAAAACACATTCTGGAGCCAGCAATTCCAAAAGATGGCAGCTATTAGAGGTAAAAGGCTTTGCTTATGGGACAGCAAGACAGAATGTCTGTGCTAATTGACAGAACTTCTGTAGCTGAGTTACTGTGGATATACAAAGTCGTGTCTCAGTAGATGCTCGTAAGTGCACTCTTGGGACAGACTACCATGGGATGGAGGAATGGAAAACCCTTTTCATGCTGTATGGCTGGTGTCTCAGCAGCACAGGCAGAGGGCTGGCTGTTCTTTCACTCTGTCCTTTAGCCTGGCTTTTCCTTGGAAACTGTGGGAGAAAACCAAGGAGGACTAATTAATGCTTCTGTGAAAACACTCAGTGCACATCTCTAATCGGGCAGAATGGCACTTAAAGAAGAGTCCCAAGAGCTGGTTGTGAGGTGACATTAAGTACAGGCTTTGCACATTAATATTTCCCAGGCTAGAAAAATGTAAAGCTCTCATTTAAATTACCTGGTTAAAAAAGGGGGAAAAAAAAGACTAATTTTAATCTGACTACTGTTTTGCAAAGCTAATTTGAAAAACTCTGCTCTTGCAACCTGGCTAAAGAGTTATAAAGAAGTGAAGTGGAAATGCCTGGTGCTGGAGACATGCCTATTTGTCCCAGGGGAAAAGTGTCTTTTACAATGCTTCCACAGGCAGGAAGACAAAGGCCTGATCCTGTCTAAGCATAGGCAGGAGCAGATTAAATACCTGCAAGCTTCATTCTCTCCATCCCCAAACCAAGACTGCAACCCCTTAACATCCTGAGCCTTCCTACTCCCACATCTCCAGGGTACCCTTCTCCAAACCAGTTCTGCAGGCTTTTCCTGGGACTGTCCCCTATGTCCCAGTATTCATGGTAACAACTCCATCTGTTCAAAGCCCAAACCAAAGGCTGTCTGTACAACATAAGCCTTTGCACACCTCATCTGTTCCCTATTTTAAAATGTGCACTTTTAAGCAAAATAAATTTAGCCTGGAAATGACCTTCCAGGCTTATTGCTTTTATATTTTTGTCTGTTACTGTAAAGAGTTCCTTGGTGAGAGAAATCTTTTCCACAAATATTTAAAATCAGGATCAAATCCTTTTTTTACTTTTCTGTTTGATAAACCAAAGAGCTTAAACTAGTATTGAATAGTACTTTGTAAGAACAGGTCCTCGTGGGACTAGCACTACCAAAAAAGACTGGCAGCGAGGATGGCTTCCCATCAGCAATTATTTTTTGAGATTTTGTACAGTCATCTCCCAGTCTGTTCCCTTGGTTTTCATCAGCCTGTAAACAGGACACCTGTATTTCTCTTTTGACTTCTCAAGACTGTGCTGTGGACAACCTGCCCCCCAGGGTGACCAGGTCCAGGTCTTACTGTCCTGGCTGCTTTACTGGGTGCCCTGAAGTCCTGAAGGTGTTCCCCAGATCTTTCTCTAGATGTCCCTTCCCATATGCTAGGGAAAGTTTCCACAACCAGCACTACACAGCCTGGCATTCACTATTTCCTGTGGATGCCTGACACCACTGTTGACTGGAAGCCTCCAATAGTACCCAGATGCAGCTGTGCATTGTCAGAACCCAGGACATCCCTCTGGCTGTCCTGAGCAGCCAAGACCCCTGCCAGGGGGCTCAGAGACCCTGGAAGGGAGCCCAAGATGCCTGTGGTTTTGATTATGGCCCATGGAGCAAGTTACTAACCTTAGATGAAGATCTGCAGGCCATGATAGTTAAGCAGAATGATAGTGAATTTATCATGGGGTGAAAAAGTAGATTTTGGGGTTTTCTAGGATGGGGTTTAGGGGGCAAGATGGAGGGATCTGGGTGTGTCTAGCCTTTCTCCTTCTTCTTCTTGCCTCCATCTTCTGCTGTTATGTTGGCACTTTTAGATTGGTTTAGAGTAGAAGCTCACTGTCTAACATAGGTGATAGGTATTGGAAAGTAATTGTAAACATGGTATATGTAATTTTTAGTATAAAGACATAACACTGCCCTGGAGGCAGGCAGAGTGCCTGTACTGTCTTGCTGAATGGACTTCAGCTGGACAGGAGAAAATATTTTATAGATAAGGAACAATAAACAACCTTCAGACCGAGAACTGAAGAGCTCTGACTCCTTCTTCGAGCACCGGGCTGGGAAAAGAGACTTTCTAACATTTCTCAGTGTCACTGTGACCAGCGAGAGGCCCCGAGACATGCATGTCAAACACACCAGTGGAGGGACTAAGGCTGACACAGCTACTCTGAAGCTTGTATCCCTTTTTCCTCATCACTCTGACCCTGCAGCCCCTTGCCAGCACAGAGCCTTGCTAATGCTCTGCACAGGCACTGCAGCTCACACCTCCACCCTGGATCAGGAAACGACCTTGGTACTCTACACAGCTGGAGAGCCTGTGGCTCTCATTGCTCACAGAGGTGCTGTGGAGGGTGAGGTGCTTAGGCAAACGGTGATGATATGGGAAAGAACATATGGCTTTGCTGACTCAGCACTAGAGGTGGCTTTTTACCACCTCCAAGAAGGCAGAAATGTTTGTCTTGGGAAAGAGGAGGAGATGGGAGGAACCATCCTTGTGCTTAGGACAGCCCAGGCAAGAGGAAAGACTTTGGTTAAGTCTCTGTGAATTTCTTCAGGGCTCCTGGGGAGAATTATATGACAATACTGAAAAGCCAGTGAAGTAGTGAAGGACACAGTTGGCAGGCTCACAGCAGGCTCACTATACATCTCTGCTTTTTTGTGATCCTGTGGAATACACTGACCTCACATGCTGGATCCCCTGCTCTTAGCTGTCTCATGATGGGACAGCTACATTCTTAAATCTCAGTGGTGATGTTAGATGTGGCTGCAGTGTCTCTGGGATGTGTTGCACAACACACAGAGACCTCCAGCACATCAGCATCCTGCCCTGAGCAAAGGCATTGAGGCTGGGAATCTGTGACCACTTCAGCCAACAACCTTCTCAGTGCAAAATACTTGGTTTTAACAGTGAGGCCAAAGCATGATGGCCAGAGATATTAAACCAGCAGGCATACTTGCATGTTGTCTGTCATCTAACCTTAGTGCATCCTGAAGAGTTCTAGGTGGGATTTACTGGAGCAGAAATGATGAATCAACTTGATCACATGGTAGAAAGCTCCTGAGTGCCTGCAGCTCCTCTGCTGCTTGTGAGAGGAGAGACAGTGGTTTATAGCATTAGGGTTACTTGCCCTGTAGTGATGGCACTTCTGTCCAAGTGTCACACAGCCTCTAGGAAGGCTCTCAAGATCCTGTTACTTAGACTAAGGGAAAACAGCTGTTCCACTGTGCTGTGACAGAAGGACTGCAACAGTGATATCCAGCACAATGCCAGTAATCCTCAAAAAGTATCCAATATCCATTCTTCAAAGGAAGGGCTGAGTCCAGACTGGATAAGTCTGGTGATAGCAAATGTGTTCCAGCCTGCTATCCAGGTCTCTTCCACAGACACAGCAGAGTCTGGCGAAGTTAAACCCCAAGCCCTTTGGGGTAGCTGCTCTCCAGTAACATCTCCACTGCTGCCCTTCAGGCACTGACTTTGAAGGGGGCTCAGAGCAATTCAATGGCTCATGTCACAGCAGAGCCTTAGCAGCCCTGGTCTGCATAAGAACAGAACTAGTATCATGACAGATAATGTCAGGTAGGAATAATATTATTCCTTAACATATAAGGAAGATAGGACTAAGAATTTCTGAACTTGGGTCTGCTTGCAAGGCATTCTAAAAAATAATCCTGCATCATACTGTGGGCAGTACTGCTCATGGGCATTGACGTGCACAGGTCCATTAGCATTAAGAGCATGGCAAATGGTCAGTCAACAGATGTACTTGACCTCTTCTCTGGTTCTGCTCTCTGTTAAATGAAGTCTTACATATGATAAATACTGGCAGAAATTCAGCCCACCTCTACTTTTGGTTTGAGTGCTGTTGCCTGTGTTTAATTCTTTCCAGAAGGCCCACAAGTGAATTTCAAAGAGGTGGAGTTGTTCATTTGCAGCTTGCACATTGTATGAGAATGTGGTACCCAACCCTGAGCTCCTCCTCTGCAGGACGTGTTGTAGTTCTTGACGGCTGATCAGTGTTTTTCTGCCAATTCCTCTTCATGGTCTGCTAGCTGCAGTTTTGGAGATCAGACTTGCTCCTTGGCATCTACCCAAGCTATAGAGTGCAATTTACTTCGAGCACAACATCCATTGCTTCTGCAGTATGTTGACCCAGTCTATGCAAGCTCACTAACTCAGAAGTAGCTCTCATTACTTTTCTGTTGCCAACAGACATAATCAGCAATTAAGATGATGATGACATTTTTAAGGGATTTCTCTTCATGAGGAGTATAGCACCCTGCAAACAGTCCCCGGCAGTCTCTGCTCTAAGGGGGAGCCTTTACAACACAGGGGGTCCTTCTGCCACATGAATGGAAAAGCTCAGCTGAGTGCAGGGGTCCCAACCATGCCAGGACTCTGCTTCAGCCTTAGATCTCACCCAGCTTTAAATCCTTTCCATTGACTTTATCTTAAACTTTCTGTTCCATACACAATGTTATCAGAGCTACTTAGGCTTTGCTGGCATGTCTCCTATATTAGTAGTTACATTTTGTTAACAGGACCAGACTGGTTGAGGTAAATTGGCTTATTCAGAGCATAGTTAGTGACATGCACAATTGGTCTGACCATGTATTCTTCCAGAGCATTTTCCCACGGAGAGGAGGCTTATACAACCATTCAGTCTGTCCCAGTAGGAATTCAGGACCCATTGGCTGATTTCAGTCAGGATCGGAGGAGCAGTTAATCAGCAGAGGCAGCCCTCCATGCACAGAGCATCCTCCCCAGGTCCTGAGAGCTGCACTGTGAGTTTTGCTCTCAGACACCACAAAATATACATGGGAAAGGCATTGCATCCCAGCAATGAAATTTTTTTGTGGAGAGCTTGTGTCTTGCTGGACACCAGAGAATCCAGCTAAAAATCCATGGGAAAGCAGATTTCTTAACTGTGCTGCTCAACTGCTTTTTAACTTTTAAGGTAAGAGTTTATTATAACTAAGAGCACTGGCTCTACATCAAAAGAAACCCTCAGGTGCAAATGACTTTACAGTCATTCTTTTGCTGGTGATACCTGTATTAGCCCAAAACTGCAACATAAGAGAAGAAAAAGGAGATTGTCAGAAAGTGATGGCAATGTTAATTGCACAGTGGTGCTATAAGTGTACTGAACTTTGTAGTGACAGAAAAGCACAAAGCTGGCCCCACTAAAAAGGACTAAGAGTTTCCTAAGGCAAAAGAACCTGAGTTAGTACACAAAGAGCACCAGAGCAGGAACATTTACCAGTGGTGGGTACTTTAGACTTGTGCTGGATCTGCAAGAAGCACTGCAGGTTCCTGAGGAGGTGGTGTCAGCCTGCTGGTAAGGGAGCTTTATGAAGAATTAAGTTAATGAAGGGAACATGGAGCAGAAATACTGTCATAGCAAAGGGGACCCCTTCCTAAAGTGCTTTTCTGCAGGTTGTGCAGGCAGGGCTGGCATTGCAGCCTGAGCCAGTGAGCACCAAGTGCTGTGGGTCCTGTTCCAGGGAGTCCAAGCACAGGCAGCTCAGCCAGCCAACAAAACTCCTCAGGTAATGGCCAGCAAGGCTACTTTGTCAGAGCAGACGTGGCAAGGAAAGGACATAGTCCATGGGCAATCTAATTAAGATCTGCTCTAAAGACAATCTAAGGTGACCTCACTCGCTTTTATCTAGGAAATACAACACATGATGTCAGGCCTGCAGCAATGCATGCAGGAGTGAGGGATAGGCTGAGTAAAACTGGTTTTCTGAGACTTTATGCTTTGTGGTTGGATGCAACAGCACAAGCTCTCATCATAGCCTTCCCTTTGGGGCATGCACAGTATTGCATAGGATGCAGACACACAGAAGTTTCATGGTTCTCTGCTCTCTGCCCTCTGATAAGCTCATGTTGCCCACCCTACCTTTGCTAACTGGGGGAATTAAACAGATTATTGTTCTGTTTTCTGTGGTCTTTTCCCAAGAAATTAATAGTAAAGCCATATTGTTGAACTATCACGCTGGGTAGAGCAGTATCTTGCAGTATCTTGTGATTTAAATCTCCTTTGCAATATAGGATGAAACCACGTGTTTGCGTGAGCTTCCTTCAGCAGATAATTCCAAAAGATGGAGGACATGCTGGGAATCCTGCAAAGGGAGTTAAGAAATATATATAGGACCCTCCTACCTGAGGCACAGCTCTACCAGGAAGCAAATCCTCCAAGTACATGGCTATGGGGAATGCCACTCGGTAATGCTACCACCGTGTCTTCTCTATGCAGGAGAGAGCTGCAGTCGTGTGTGGGGAAGGCGTGTGGAGGGATTCCTCAGAAGCTTCATCAGGACCCAGGTTTCTTGGAGTTAGAAAGTTAATTGCTGATGTCTGAATAAATTCGTGTATTGCATTCCTTCAGGATTTCAAAATGTGTTGGACTGAGGAGCTGAACAAGCACCCAGTGTTTTCTTTTTTTAACTAATTACCCCTGGTTATAGGCCCGGTCAATAAACATACAAGACAGGTGGGCTTAGGAGAGAGCTGGTTTGATAATTTTGTTACAAATTTATATTGCTACAGAGCTATCTGAAGGCATCTTCTTGGCAGTCATCACTTCACTAAGAGCCACAAAATTATTTCTAGCCATTGCTATTATTTCTCTTACCATTTTGAAGTACATAGTGCTAAAAGGGTGCTAAAAGCGTGCTCTTGTTTTCTGCACTTCTCTGTCTTTAACGTATATAAACAATCCTCTTAGCAGCTTATCCTCCTTTTCAGGAAAGTTTGTACATGAGAGTTAAGCATGCTTCTGTTCTTCAATTGTTTTTCTCTTTTGCCTTTCTTTTCAAAATTCAAAACACCAGCGATCTGGAGAAGTGCAGGCTGAGCTGGCTGAGCCTGCGGTGACACTCGCTTCCTTCTGCCACCTCGTGGGCTGTGGCTACAGTACAAGGAACATGGCTTTTCCAGCATGACATACCTTGTTTTTCTTTCATATTTAATGAAAGATCCCATGATAACAGGAAGCATTACATGTTGCCACTGCTGGGCATGTCCTGACACTTCCGAAAGGAGTTTCCCCTGCCTGCGTCAGAGCTGTTGTAAGCAGGAATACCTCTCAGAGCGGTGATGACATCTTGAATTGTTTAACTTTGTTATTGCAACAGAAGGTGAGAGACTCACCTCTGTTATTACCGGATGATTTTTTGTTGTTTTGTTATTGCTTGTTCATTTCTTTGTTTGTTTTAAAATTTGAGTGATTCTTTTTAAACATGAGGCCTGAAAAAGGAGCAATAGTGTCTTGTTCTGGGATACTCAAAATGGCTCAAATAAATGTTGCTGATAGTATAATACAGCAAAAGGTAGTTTAAGGCAAGAATTAAACAAGAGCTTTTTCCAGTTTGCAGCTGGAGACTGTGGAGTGTAATAAACTGATGTTTCCCTGGTAAGACTGAGCACAGCTGTGCAGCACGGCATAGTCCTTCACTGGGGGGACAGCAGCTTCATACTGTGAGCCAAAGAGCTCCTCCCTTCCTGCAGAGCTGGGAGAGGGCTGGTTGCTGTTCTCTTTATTTGTTCCTTAGGTAACTAAGAAATCTTAAATCAATTTGAGCTAAACTACCAATAGAACAACTATGTTATATCAAAGCAAATGGTAAAAATTAAGCTTTGAAAAGTCAAGTTGGACACATTCTGTGGATTTGATTTCACCAAGCTATCTCAAACTGAAATACAGAGGCTGAGTGTTTTTTCCTTGTGAATAACTGCAATTATAGCAGTGGCCTTGGAAGAATACTGACTTCTTAAACATAGCAAGTATTTAAGAGGCATGCAGCTACATTTAAAAATGTCTTCTCTTGCCCATAGTTAAATTGATGTGTATTTGATGAGCCGTAACTGTTCCCTTACCTTCAGAGTGTTTTGCAAAGAGTCATGAACCAGACTTGCTGAGTGAGCCCCAGTATTTTGATTAAAATATAATCATTTTTATTTATGTATTCATGGGCCATACTGAAAACATAATTGTTCAGAATAACTTTCTTTTTGGTGATGAGCTTGTTAAAATCTTTTAAGACATTCGACATATGACAGTTCCTCTCTTTACAGAAGCAACTATATAAAGCTTGGAGAATACACATAATCCTGACTTCAGAAACACATCCCGGTGAAAATGTTCCATGCTGACACTTGAGGAGTCACTGCTCTCACCTCCCACTGACCCATTTACCCTGTCTCCTCGGGAGGTTGTGGGGCCTAGCACAGAAGTGTTTCCAAAGGAGCATTCAGCTTCCTTCCCAGCACATCTCGGTTCTAAGAGCCTGAGTGACCCCCCAGCTCTCCCTGACTCCCATGAAGGTGCCTGTCAGGTGCACCTGATCCCAGCATGGGAGACCAACACAGTGACCTGGAGCCAGAGCTGGAAACTGGTGCAATGCCTGCAGAAAGGGCTGATGCACGAGCAAGTCTCGGCAGGGAGCCTTGATTCAGAGAGAACTCATCCATGCTGATGCTGTTTCTCTTCAGGCTACTAATTAGTGCAGCTCAGCGTAATGTGCTGTGCTGACACACTCTGGAGGTTTGGCCTGTGCTGCTTTGCATCCGGCCTGGCAGAAGCTTCTGACCAGATGTGGTGTTTTGGTTGTAGTTCTCCCAACACACCCGCACAGAGGGGTTCCCAACACCTGCAGCCATATGCAGGGGGGAGCAGAGGCATGTGGTGTTGGGTATAGGGTCACTATGGTGCAGGGCATCACCCACTCCTGAACCCCTCCCTGCATGTCCTCTGTGTCTCTGGACATTCCCAACCCCTGGATCTCCCAAACTTCCTACAGTCCTTAGCCACCCCTAGAGGTCCCTGTCACCATGGGTGTCCCAGACTCCCTCAGACATCTCCATGCAGGTACCTATCCCCCACTGGAAGTCCCCCAACCCCCCGAAGTCCCCAACCCCTGGAGGTCCCCACCAGTAAATGCATCAATGTCCTGGTTCTGGGTTCCATGGGGCCAGTAATGTGCATGTGGGGAAGGGTGACGTCTGCCACTGAGGGCCCCGGCCATACAATGAATGTGTCAGTGGCTCTCAGTCCACAGTGCCACCTGCACATTCACTGTGATCCTGTACTGCTCCTTCTGGGGCTTGATGTCAGTGTCAAATCCATGCCTGTGCCTCCTGCTGTGCTGTGCCAGCCCTGGTGCTCCTTGTTCTCTGGGTGCCACACCATGCAGCTCACACCCAGCTCCTTGGTGACAGTGAAGATGAGCTGTAGCAGCACCCACAGTGTGATGGACACCAGAGACACCCAAAACCTCTCAGCCCAGAAGCTGAGCCGCCCCCAGCTGCTAATGGACTGCTGTCATGTTAGACTTCTGAAAATGAAGGCAAGCAAAGGCATGCTTGGGTTCAGAATCAGGCCTGACAGGGTGTGCTGGCTCCTCAGCAAGTTGCTGGGTGGACATTGCTGGTCACTGGGGTCTGGGTGATGCTGGGTGTTGCAGGTGGAGCCCTCCACTGCTTTCCTTGCCCAAATGCCCCCTTGTCCCAGTGTAACACCATGGGACTTGGCTCTGCCATGTTACCCAGGTTGGATGGAGACGTCAGAGGTGACACTGACATCTCATTCCAAGGCCTTGGTGTGGGACAGCAGCAGCAATGGGAGCAGCAGCAGGGACCTGCATGGAGATGTCTGAGGTGCAAGACCACTCCTGGCACCAGGCTGGTGTAGCCAGAAGGCTCTGCAGAAGAGTGTGCCTGGGCTCTGCAGGGAGCTAGCCCTGCACTTGGAGTGACCCTTTTTGCTTCTCCTGGGTTCCTGTGTCTCCTCCCCTTGTCGTTCAAGGCCCATAGCTATATCCCAGGGAAGGCATCCCCGGGAAGGCAGGCACCCCTCCAGGGGACAGACAGCACATCCTGCAGACAGCTCAAGGGTATCTCTGGAGTGGGGGGGCGGATTGTCAACCAAATAGGGCAGTGCCTTTATGCCAAGGAAACCTTTCTCTGAGGGGCTGAAGGATCTCCCAGTCTTGGGGACCATGCACCCCAGCTGGATGTCCTCAAATGGGCATCAAAGAGGAAGGGAGGAGAGGGTTTTGAAAGGGAGCATCAAGGAAGGAGGATGATGACAGTGGGGGGTAACACAGGCTTGAGGAAAACCTACAACTGACTGACTCACAGGTAATGGAGGTAGCTCATAACATGATCTGACATGGTGCTCCTTTCATGTAGTGTGAAATAGCTGAGGGCTCCATATTTTTGTTACTCATAGATGCTGATTTCCAAGGGCTGGAGCCTTCTAGGGCGGTAATTAAACTTTAAATTGAGAGATCAAATGTAGAATAAATATCTCATTAACCTTGACAAAGAACAATCTTTCTTTACAGCTCACAGCAAAAGAGAAAGTGAGTGTGAAGGATGGGATGAAACAGGCACCAGCTTCCCTCCCTGCTGGAGAGTGGCATCTGGCACTTGGAATATCTGCTCAGCTGGAGGGGCCTGAGCACACATCCACCACCTCCTCCCAGAAACCAGTGAGGTATAGGCTATTTCAAGGATAAAGAAAGATTTTCCAATCTTTCCTTGCTGGAACTGGGAACACTACACTGTGGCCATGGATGCAAAAATCGTGGAGAACAAAGCAAGAAACAGGAGGTGTTTGGTTCTAAAACCCAACAGTTGGGCTCTGCAACCTGTGCAGGAGATTTGGGATTTTCCACTTTTGGGACTGTTGTGGTTTTTTCTAAATACCCATCATAGCCTCAGGTGAAATGTGCAAAGCAGGGCAGTGAATGTGGTACTGGCCTAGCCATGTGTGCTGATCATACCCTCTTTGAATGTAAAGCTCAGGAGTTCGCCAGCAGTAAGATTCTCTGGCCTACATACTCTGGTCTTATATTTGTTTGGTCTGTCTGGAGAAGACAAATTTTGACTTTAGCCTAAGCCAGACTATGTTGGATGTGTTTTTTTATTGTGAAAGCCACTGTTTTTGAAAGTGGCACAAAGAGGAGCTTGACCTTTCTCCTGTCTCTATGTTTAGCCAGTGGAGGAGAAGGGAAATGCCAAAAAAGCCTTCCCAGTGAAGAGGACTTTTCCTAAGGGTACAGCAGGGTTAAGCTGGGCGTTTATTTCTGAAATTTCTCCATTAATGTTCTTATGCAAATGAAATGTGAATCCTTGAAAAAAGAGCCACTATGCCAACTGATTGAAACAAGACAGGGCAAGAACTAGCTAGCATAAGGTTGGCCTGTTTGATGAGATAATAACAGCCAAAAGGATGTAGGTCGACTTCCTGAGGCCAGCGTAACTAGGCTTTGCTGGTGTGAAACTGGCAAAAGCTATCTGTCTGCTTGGGGGTGTTGTTGTGTGATGAGACAAATAGAAACGTTTGTCTAATAGAAACAAAAGTAAATGGAGCTAATGCAGCATATTCCTGTTGGGAACTTAGCTACTGGATCTTTCAGAGCAGTTGCATGTCTATGATTCACTCAGGAGGGAGCTTAAACATAATGTCAGGTATGTCAGGTTCCCATCACTTGTACTGCTGAAACCTTGGATTTGGGCTGCTTATATGTGTGTGTATATATATATACACACACACACAGATAAGGCAGGAATCTTTGAGTCCTTGATGTCTCAGTGGGCAACAGCATCCCAAGCTCAGAGGGAAAGACCTGAACTGGTGAGTGTGTGACATTCCTCATGGCCACCAGCATGCAATGCCACCCTAGAGGTTAACTCATGGGCTGTGATGGGACATTGTTCAAAATACAACCTCTCTGTGGTTTTGGCCACCATGAGACATTCAGCCTTAAGGGATGAACCTCCATTCACTCTTTACACTCCCTGATAGTGGTAAAGCCACCACTGCATGTCATGGACTCCAGATCTGGGAAGTGAACATACTGGGTTTATGTGGCAGGGTTTGGGGGGGAGGGGTGGGGGTAGGGGGCTATAGGGGTTGGCTTCTGCAAGAAGCTGCTAGAAGCTTCCTCTGTGTCCCACACTGTCAATGCCAGGCAGCTTCTAAGCAGACCAGGCCAAGGCTGAACTCATCAGCGATGATGGCAGCACCCCTGGGAAAGCTGAGCCCATCAGTTTTGGTGGTAGCACCCCTGAGATGATGTATTTAATACAAGAAAAATGTTATTGCACAGACACATTTGTGGCCAGAGAAGACCAGAATGAGATTATGTGATAGCAATGACTTGCAGACACCAAGGTCAGTGAAGGAGGGGGGATGGAGATGCTCCAGGAACTGGAGCAGAGATTCCCCTGTAGCCCATGCTGGAGATCATGGTGAGGCAGCCCATGGTGGAGCAGATATCCACCTGCAGCCTGTGGAGGATCCCACACCAGAGCAGGGGGGTGCCTGAAGGAGGCTCAGACCCTGTGTTAAGCCCATGCTAAAGCAGGCTCCTGGCAGGAGCTGTGAACCTGTGGGCAAAGGAGCCCATGCTAGAGCAGGTTTGCTGGCAGAACTTGAGGCCCTGTGGGGAATTTGCACTGGAGCAGGCTGTGCCTGAAGAATGGCGCCCTGTGGGAGGGGCTCCCACTGGAGCAGTTTGTGAAGAACTACAGCCCATGGGAAGGACTCACATTAGAGAAGTTAATGGAAGACTGTTTCTTATGGGAAGGACCCCATGCTGGAGCAAGGAAGTAAGGTCCCTTCCCTGAGGAGGGGGCAGAGGTTAGAAACAGCGTGTGATGAGTTGACTACAACCTGTTCCCTGTTCCCCTGCACTGTCCCTCTGCAGGGCTGGCAGAAGGTAGAGAGAGAGTCAGGAATAAAGTTAAGCCCAGGAAGATGTGAGGTGTGGGGAGTAATGTGTTTTTAAGATTTGGGTTTAGTTCTCATACTACTCTGATATTATTGGTAATAAATTGGTAATCAATTTCTCCAAGTTGAGTCTGTTTGCACATAGCAATAACTGCTGAATGATCCCTCCCTGTCCTTACCTCAACCGACAAGCTTTTCATTTTATTTTCTCTCCTCTGTCCCTCTGAAGACAGGAGTGATAGAGCAGCTTTGGTGGGCACCTGGTGTCCAGCCAGGGTTAATCCACCTTGCAGAGCTATGGAGCCTGAAAGAAGAGCTGGGGATGCAGGCATTTGGCTCCCCAGATGTGTTTGGCTCACACCTCTCCTGCTCCCATGGTCATTTGAGATGGGAATAAGGAAGCTCAGAGTCTGTCCCCCAGGGAGCTTGCTGTTGGTTTTATTGGAAGCAGGCCCTTTGCAGATCCAGTGCACAGGCTGGAGGCAGGCATCTTTGTTACCCATCTTTGGTACCCCGGTGCAGGGGGAGACCTCAGGGCTGGGCTTCCCTCTCATGTGGGGCTGGAGCAGTGGGCAGAGCATAACCAACTGGGCTGACAGTGCAAGGATGGTGTGGGTGCTTAAATATCCAGTTCCACACACCTGAGACCAAGATGGCCTTGCTGAAAACCAAGTACACACAATGCCTCAGTGCCCTCTGTTCCTCAGAAAACAGCCTGCAGACAGCTGTGGAGAGATCACAAAGTCCTCACACTTGAGAAGGAGGATGATTCCTAAGAACACTAGCCTGACAGAAGTGCTCCTGGGATCCCTAGAGCCCCCAGGGTGCAGGGTCCAGGGCTGGAGGCTTGCACTCGATCTGTCCCAGGGCTTTGGCCACCCACAGCTCCTTCCCCCGCTGCTACAGAAGTCAATGTTTTGCCACCATATATTAAACTGGATTTTTTTTTACTTTTTGGCTCTCAGCAGGTCTATGAACACAATTTTCCTTGCAGATCAGAGAAACAAATTCCAGGTGGATTTAGAAACTACCTTCTAGGCTTCACACACTGCCACCCTACAATGCTCCAGCCTATCTTATTCCACTTCACTGCATTTGATTGTGACTCCCCAGAGCTTTGGTGGGGAGGGAGCCTGCAAGCCACCTGCTACAGAGAGGGCTGAGATGCCACTGACCCCTTTTGCTTTCCTTTGAGCCTAGCAGAGCAGATGACAGATGTCTCTTCTCCTTTCACAAAACCTTTCTGTTCTGGTGTTTCCACTTTCATTTTCTCTCCACACTATTTTCCACGATCACACACACTTCAGCACCTGCCTTTTCCAGCTTCTCATCTGACTTCCCAGTTTGGCTCCCACTTTCAAATCTCTTTGCACACTGTCATCTCATCATTAGCTGCAGTCTCCCCCAGCTCTAGCACACACTCCAGCCGCTCCACTGACTTTTATCTCCACTTTCTTCTTTTCATCTTTCCTCTGCCCTGAACTTTTTCAGTAAGATTCCTTAAGTGCAGGCTGTCACATACAAAGCTCTGACATTGTCTCTGACCCTGCTTTCTGTTTCCATTAGTATTTTAGAAACAAGCTTGGGACGGCATGTGTCACTTTTCGGTTTGCCCTGTTGTAAAGAGATTTTAGCAAAGAGAAAGGGGCAGCTGCTCTGGGGGTTTGGACAGACTCAACACCTATTGGTGTCTGACCCCAGTGGGAATGGAGGTATGAGCTGGCCAGGCAGCCTTGCAACAAGACTTTTGTACATAAGTATAATTATGTATTAATTATAATGCCTTATAATTAAAGGCATTCCCTCAAGTACGTTTGCATGAGTATCTCAGGAGAAGAGTAGGTAAAACAGTGCATTAGCTTTCAAAGTAAGCTGTCCAAGTCTGGTTTTGACTGGATGTCCCATCATAGGAGCTGTATTGCCAGAGGACAAGTGTCCTCTTCACTGCCACATTTACTATATTTTGCCTATTTGCCCCTCAGATTTTGCTATGAAAGCAGCAGTGGCTACCAGGAGTGTCTGCTCTCCCCTGCCAACACCTCCTGACTGCTCAGTGGCTCACCACTGAGTTTCATGCATGAGCAATAAGGACTCAGAGACACTGTTTTTCATCCAGGTAGGAACTGTGTAAGTTGTGCAGGCTCTGATTTTGTTGGTGATCTGTATGAAACAGACCCTTCTTGTTGTGTAGCGGAGGTGAATTCCTTCAAGATTCAGGAAATGTAAAAAAAAAAAAGCTTAACTCCAGGAGAAAGGCAAGAGGGTTGTATCTGTCAAAGAGGGAGGTAAATGAAAAAAGGATCTTCCTCAGGAGCTCCTCTGACCTGAGCACAGACTGTGTCATGATGCTGTTTCTCTCTATTTCTGTGATGGGTGCACTCAGTCAAAGTTTTGTGTCTTTGTTCATCTGAGTTCAATTATCCTTGAACTTACCTACTCTGCTTGGTACGTTTTGGGTGGTAGGCACTCTGTCAGGCTTTGGCATACAAGTGGTGTGTGCTACCCAGAAACAAAGGTGTGAGATAAGGAAGATCAAATGCTAATAGTCCCCTGCAACTGTCACTGAGATTTGTGGAGACCTTATGACAACACTATTAATTTTTCCTGTAACAGAACCAGCAGCTTGTTCATTCATTCACTTCCCTTTCAAGCTGAAATGTCCTCCTTGCAGCTCAGGTGCAGGGAAATGAAAGGCCCATCTTCCAGTTTACTCTTATTTTTCAGCATGTGTGCTACACTGTCTGATTGCAGTGGCAGCACTGGGTTGGCAGTCTTGGCTCTGGCCAAGCACATCTTCCTTGTCTGTGTGACTATCAGTCGTGTGCCTTCTGCAGCCACTGTCCATGCTTTGGGGGATGTTTTGTGGGTTTCCTCAAGCAGCCCTGCTGAAACAAGCCTCTGCCCTGGCAGAGCTCTCCAGAGCCCCAGTGATTGCAGTGCCTTTGGACACTGGTTTACATAAGTGGCTAGCACAGGAAGCAGGAGAGGTCATTCAAGAAGTCTGTGTCTGTCCTGTGTGTGCTGAGACCCAGCCTGGCCCTGTGGCACGTCCCTGGCTCCAGTATTGGCCCTGAAACAATGGGCCAGCAGCATGATCACCTGTTGCTTTCTGCTGGCAAAGCTCAGGAAGACCCAGTGACAAGGTTCTTTTATACTTGCTTCTGGCCTCCTGGTGAAGCATTTTGGATATTCTGCTCAAATATGTTGTTAATGTTAGCAGGTGCCTTTATGTGCCAAAGGCAGAGAAAAGTGTGAGATGGGGACAGGAGCCCAGGTGGCCTTGTCACCTGATGCCCTGAAGGGACAGAGCTTTATTATCCACAGTAGCAGGGGAGAGATCTCTCAGGATTTATATGCACAAATAGGCATATATATATATATACAAACACAGATATATATATATCAATATAAATATATATATAGCTCATCTACAGGAGTTATGTTCTGTGTGTTCCCAAATGAAGGAACCAGTTCTCCTCTCCTCCACAATATATATATTTTTGGTTTTGGTGCAGCTTCAGGACTCAAAAGAAGGTTTTCCTTTGGCAAGTTTCTAGGTAGGGGTAGAGAAGAACTTGAGCTATTGCTGACCAGAAACTTTAAGTGGAAACCTTGCATAATTGAGCCTTGCCCTTGTACCTGTTAACAGCACCTGGTGGAAGGGTTATGAAAATATTTGTGAAATATTTTTATCCATATAGGCAGGATTGTGTGGCAGGACTTTGCTGCTTTCCAGTATAATGTAATGTCAGTGATGGACATGTTTCTTCCTGTCTTATCAAAGGAGGTGTCCTGGGCTGTTGGAAAAGATGGAGTTTGGAGGGTGGTCACTATCTGATGTTGCCTTCACAGAGTTGTGGTGTCCATGACTGCCAAAATGGTCTAATGCTGCTCCTCTGTGTCCCTCTCACTCCTTGGATACGAAGCAGAAATGTTATGGCCCTGAATAACAGTGGTGAATGTTAGACCAGCAGTTTTAAGGCTGGTATACAGATTACTACCCAAAAGGTAAAACTAAGGAGAAAATATGAAGAAAACTCCATGTACTTGAAGTTGTCCTCTTTGATCTTAATTGTTTTAGGAAAGGATGCATGACCCTGAGATCACCTATGGACTCATCCTATGTTCACCTGAGACATACATGAGCTTTCAAATCCTTGCCCTGCTCCATGTCCCTTTGATGGCCTTGGTACCTGGCTGACTTCTTTGTGTTTCAGCCCTGACCCGCCTGTCGTGTGACAGTGACTTCAGACCCCACGGAGCACGGTGATGGCAAGGGCATGAAACACCAGCTGCTGTTGTGAGGTTTTCAGGTGGATTGTACAGCCTGGAGCAAGGGGCTGTGTCATCACCACAGTCCTTTCTAAGGCCTTCTCATCCCAGAGCACCAGAGCTAGAGCAGAGATTCCAATGTTCAGACACTGGGCTGCCAAGGGCATCCCATGCCTGGAGGCTCCAGCTGCTCTCACTAAGCTGAAACATTAATGTTGGCCCCTCTTTGCATGGAGCAGCTGCTGTTATGGAGAACTGCAGACAGGCCTGTGCTCTCACAGGGGGCACAGCTGGAGCTGTGCCCCACATCCTTTCTTCAAAGGAAATAGGAGAAATGCAGAGAGCAGTGCAGACCCTTGCTGAAAATAATTCTAATAAGGGGTGGGTAATTTTTCATTTAGATGTAAAATGTTAGATCCTTCAGGAGGATTTCTTTGCAAGCACAGACTTGGACCTAAGGTGTAATTTGCTCTTACTGTGTGCCAGAGGAATCCCACTGCCTTGTAAGGCCTATCAAGTGCAGATAGGGACGATGCACCCATTTAGCAGAGAGCTGATTTATTCCTTAGACAGTCTTTCCCTTTCGGCATCTACTTGTGCAATCATCAGCTCCTGGCTGAGTTACTATGGTAATAAGAGTATATCATGGGCACTACACTTACTCACTGTTGCCTGGGTCACAGGAGAGGAAAAATAGCAGAGCAAGATGCTTAAATTCTTCATTTTCTACACACCCATGCTAAGAATGTGGGAAAGAACTGGAAAGGACTGGAAGTCCCTACATCTTCCATGCCCTGCTAGCCATGTTTCACTTGCAGTGCAGACACAGAGACAGGCACTCCTTCCTGTGCCCCAGGGGATCTGCCCTCTGCAGCCCGTGCAGCTCCCAAGACTGATGTGCCCAAAGAGCAGGATGTGACAGTGCCACCAGATTTCTCCAGCGGCAAGATGAGGACTTTGCAGTGACCTCTGGGAGTGTCAGGGGACAGTGCTTCATGCTCAGAGTGTTTCTGGTTCATCTGAGAGGGTTTTGAGGGAGAGGAGTGCTGCATCAGGACTGTGAGTGCTGACCCTGTTGCGCTGGGTGCTGTGCTGCAGGCACCTGGAGGGGCTCACTGCTCCCAGTGCAGCACCTAGGATCACCCACCTGCCAGTGTGCACCAGGGTGGCTCTTGCCAAGGGATAAGGAGGTGATGTGGGTGTGAAAAAGATGTGCTGGACTGGTCAGACTCAGAGTCTGGCGGCTCGTGCAGGGGCTCTGCTGGGGGCCAAAAGTGAGATGGGGAGTTGGGCTGTGATGCCTGCTATGCAAACTCTATCAAACCTGCCCTTTCTTCTAGGGCCTAGAGAGCTTACAGAAAAATTCTTTTCTTGGTGCAGAAAGCCCCATTTCATGGTCCATGGGGTATTAATGGCACCTTGCACTGAGACTATAAATGTGCACGTGGGAGGCAGAGGAAGAGGAGGACTCTGAGGTTCTGGCCTTGCAGCCTCAAGCTCTGCTGTTTTCCATCTTCACTGCTTCAGTCAGGCTATTTTTATCACTTGGGCTGCAGTTTTTACTTACTATTTTTATCCTGTGTTACTGATTACTCCTGATTATGAAGGAATTTAAACTAGCTCAACATATGTTAATGATTCTGTGTTACACAGTGTCAATTGGAGGATGGTGTCAGCAGCCAGAGCTTGGGAACAAAGTCTGTGTAGGGGGCCCAGCCCCAGTTTGGCATGGGAGAATAAGGGCCAGGCACTGTCAGGTTTTATAACAGAACATATAAGAGCCCATGCTGGTTTTATTCCTCCTTTTTACTTGACTGAACACTCAATCAGGAAGAGTTTCTAAGTCACAACCATAAATAGCCAGAAGAGGCAAATCCAACAAGCTGTCAGGACTTATTTTCCCAGAAAGATGAGTACAAAATGCTGCTCTTATTTACATTATTCATGCACATTTTCCTAGCACTAAAGGATTCACTACTGTATATAATGTACTACTTCCAATCAAATGAACTAATTTCTCAGCAAATTGTTCTACTTTGCCATAATCCACTAGTGGGGTTTTTGCTTGCATCTGTTGGAAATATTATTTAACCAACTGGGAAGAATTTAAGCTACACTGGTCTGGAAGAAAAGAGAATCTTGTGAATTAGTCACACTCAATTATCAAGATGCTCAGGAGCCAGAAGAGACAGGCCTGTATGTGACCTCCAAGGTTACCTCTGCTCCTACCCCAGAGGGAGAGAAGAGCAATGTTTCCAAAACGAAGAGCCTTTTCTTCACTTGCACCCCTGCACAAGGCCCTGGCCCAGCTCATGAGAGCCCTGCAAGGTCAGCTGGTGTGGCTGGAGCTGCTCTGAGCAGCTCAGTGCTGTCCCCTGCAAAGAACCTGAGCTTGGACACTGAGACAAACCGAGGCACTCCACACTTAAAGGACGGTCCAATTTCAGAGAGCAGATGGATGGCAAGTGAGCCCAAGGAAAGGGCTGGAGACAATTTAAACTGCACCTGCATCCAGCAGTGGATATCTACAAGCTGTCAGTACTGCCTCAGACAAGCTATCATTTATCCTCCTGTATAAGCACATCTTGCTCTTAAATGTGTAGTTAAGAGAAAGAATTACTACACTAGTAAGGACTGCATTTGCACTTAAATGAATTTTTAAACATCTTCTTGTTTAACCTTCCTGACAGAATAGACATGTCTGACTGTGAAAAAATTGAAAACCAATAAATAATACATCCACTGAGTACTTCACCTTGGGAAAGGTCACATTTTGAAATGTCTGTCTGTTCATCAAATTAAACTTTCAGTTTGATGGAAGGGAAATTCTTTGGATTCAAGGACCAGCAGCAGAACTGATTGTATGATGGGTCTTTGAGTTAAAACAATACCATCAAAAGCCAGGTTGGTGCTGCTGGGGCAGCCTTCTCCTGCAGTGAACACACAGAGTCTTACTGCTTCAATACCCACTCAAAATAATTAATAGCATATCTGTAATATGACACAGAGTGAACCTCTGTGAGTGAACCTCTTCTAAACTCTGAAATTCTTAATGGCTACCATGCTTCAGACTTTGGGACTGGGGATTATGGCCCAGGTGTTCCTGCAGAGGGCTGGTGCTGGCCCTCAAGAGGGAAATCTTGATCTGGGCAGAATGCCTGTACTGGGGTAGCCCACATGCTAAGCAAGCCTGCTCTCCCTGCCAGGGACCCCTCCCTGCCCACTTTGAGAAAAATGTCATGCTACTCTTGTTGGAATTTCTACAACTAAACAGAGATGCCCAGGGCATTTCCAAAAGCTCAGGACTTGGAGCAGGGTGTGCAAGGAAACTGCCTCTGGTCAGGAGGTAACAGGCACCTGAGCTGAAAAACTCACAACTCTGGCACGCTTTGAGCAATTCATGATGCATACCTGGGGAACTCTCCTGACACCAGTAGCACAGCAGAGCTGAGGTGTTGAATGCAAATCCCTTCTTCTGCCATGCACAGGGAATTCAGGGCAGTTCAGAGAGACTGACAGCCGTGGCTCACCACTATGGGGGTTCAGAAATTAGAGACAAAATGGGGAAGGAGCTCTACTGGGCCAAGCTGGAAAGCTTCCTTCATGCACATCATGGCTTAGAAAGCCACTCAATATCTGTGGAAGGCAGAAAACTGTGTGGGAAGTGGAGGGGGAGGCTTGTGGGGGAACAATTCACAGGCATCCAAGTTGCTGGGGTGGCTTGTTGGCCAGTGGGCAGGGACATGCTGTGGAGAAGTCCTGATGTGCAGGCTGGGGTGAAGCATGGTCTAGGCTTGCCATGCAGTATGGTAGGGGGGAAGGGAAATTTTGCTTAATTTCCAACTTTATGGTTAGAACATTGGCCTTTTATTATAGCACAGATTTCTGTATTTATGCTACTCTTGCCCTGTGTTTTACATGATCTGAGTGCTCTTTACTGGTACCACTGCACTCCAGTAAAGCAGTGTTGTGGACATCCCCCCTGTAACAGGGGGCATGACAATCTTCTGAAGCAACTTTGCTCTCTACAAGGCTGTCAGGGTCAGTTTATGAGCAAGATATGAGAGCTTTTGGACAAAAGCAGTGGACCCATGCCTGCCTGGCTGTGAAATAGTCTTTATCCTTTGTTCTGCCTTGCTCTTCTTTGCTCGACCTGACTCCATGTGAATGCAGCAGCCCTATTAGCTGCCTCAGTCATATGTGCAAGGACAGACAGACCAGCTTTTCTGGAGAATTATATGCACACGTCTGTCAGTGGGTATGTTCAAAATGCAGGCAGAGGCACAAAAGCAATCCTAGGAGTGATTTCATAGTAAGGTGCTGCTGGGTGTTGTACATGGCTGAAACATGTATACATTGGGGTTGTGCATTTTCTTAGTGCATCACTTATAGACAGGCCATGATGTGGCATTTCTGCCATACTTCTGTCATAGTAGAAGGCAAAGCTGGAATAACAAGGCCTGTATCAACTCAGAGCACAGCCATAAATTCTAGGAATGCTTCTGAGGCAAGTTAAAACAAATTAGTAATTATCATGACTGACAGGTACTCTGCAGCAACCAATGAGGTGCCTACAAATGAATACTAAAAATCTCTTAGCAGAGGAGTTACAACTGTGGCTGTCAACGTAGCTATAATTAGGCAGCGCTAAGTGAAATGACTTCTTCTCAGATGTACTCCCTTGAGAATCCAAAGATCTGGATTGTCATACAAAGGAAGGAGATTAAAAGGGGCTGTTGGCTATTTGTGGTGCAGGGGCTACAGAGGCCAGTTAAAACAGGACCCCGGTGGAGTGGGTACAGGACTTGAACTAGAGCAGGGTTAGTCTGCCCCTCAAGCCAAACTGTCACACTTTGCATTCCCTTACTGTCTTTTCTGTGGCCTCTCAGCACCTCACAAGTACCAGAGTTATGCCTCTCAAACACCCAGAAGTATTAATCACTTGAAAGATGAGTTAATAATCTCTGAGTTGTTGAGACATGCTGAAGGACAAGCTGATAAATTTTCATTGCACAGTGGGGAAGGGTTCCTCTGATTGGATATCAGGTTGATGACAAGTTCAGAAGTCTCCAGGGATGCAGATAAATAGACAGAAGTTTTCTGTGTGAGCAGGAATAATCACTTATAAATACAAAACCTCCTGTGGAAAAGTCAAGCAGTGTTAAAAGACACCCATATCTCCCTACTTAAGGATTAATCTTTGCATAAAGTCTAATTTTTGCTGCACAATTTCTCCAGTGCCTAAAAGAAGCATGTCTTTCTTGAGCATCATGCCTTCTATTTTTACAGTTTAGGAAAAACCCCAAAACCACCCATGAAACATTTGTGGACAGAAATAGCTCTCCAATTACCACTGAGTTCCTGTGTAATTTTTCATGCTGGATATTGCAACCCTGATCTTGGTCTTTACATGGGACAGCACTTTTTGCAGTGGGTATGTCTGAAAGGGACTCATCCTTGAGGAAACCATACTGGCCTAAGATGGTCTGGGCTGTGACATGCTTGCTAAGATGAAGCAGCAGCCATGACAACAGCAACTGAGAAGGATATTAAACTATCATTGATTAAGTCAGCTCTGACTGTAATGCTGAAATCAGCCTGACTCCATCCTGGATGTTGCAGACTAGACTGCATTTCCACAATAATAGAAAACATCACTTCTCAGCCTTGCTTAGTGCTGTTGTCCTGGGAACAGAAAATTTCTACTCACTCCTCAAAATGCTGATCTGTTGACTCATTTTTCAGGTGAGATGTTGTTAAACCTTTCTGGGTGTGTTGGTGCTGCATCCTGTTTGTGCAGGAGTGATGGGCTCAGTTTTGTTTCCTGCTCCCCGTGTGCCCATTCTAACAGCAAATGGCCTTGGATTAAGAAGAAGGATTTTGTGATTCTAGAGATGCCTCAACTCATTGCTTCTAATCTTTGTAAAGGATTCGATCCATAAAGGCTAAGCACCATTCAGCAACTTTCCAAGAGATTACAGGGTTACTTGAGTTTGATAGGAAAGATGTGTGCTAATGTCTTAATAAACAATTCCATGTTTGGTGAGGGTATGGGTGTTAATGTCTTTGAAATGGGCTTTAGCCTCTCTACGAACTTCAGGCCACAGGTTTGTTACAGAACGGACAGTTTGACTCCTGAAATAGACAAAGGGGTCTGCACAAGTGTGAGTTTCTGAACTTTGGGGGGAAATGACAGGTTCAAGGGGGGAATATGTGGTAGGTGGTTTGGGAAGGCTGTACCTTCCTAGTATCTCAGCCAATGGGGAAAGGAAGAGGGCAACATGCAGCTGGAAGTTTAGGATAAAAGGAGGCTGTGCCCTCCAAAACCTCAAGAGAGAAAACCCTGTGAGCATTTGCCCCACCAGACTCTCTCCCCTTATTCAAAGAAGGTTGCAGGACTCCTCTGTCTCCTTTATGGACACTGGCTTTTTGTAGTGTGATTTTCCATACAAGTTTATGTTTTATGTGGATCTCATGGGCAGCATGAGCCCATGGCTGGAAGGTGACTGTGAGGTCACATCTGTCACATCCCTGAAAGGCCATTCCCTGCAAGAGATGTGCCTGCAGTGAGCATTTAGGATTTGGGCCATTGACTCTGGGTATTGCCAGACTTGCCAAGTTGTGACTTCGCCATCACATTCAGCTATAGAATCAGAATGTTTGTTTCACTCCTGAGAAGACAATGGAAAGCCTGAAGGGCTGAATTAACCTAAGGGTAAATAATTCTAGAATTCAAATTTCCAGGTCTTTTTACTCCTTCCTTTCATGTTTCAAAGAGCTGCTGCCCACATGGGATGGCAACATGCTGTCACCATCAGTGCACCTGCAGGGAGGACAGAAGAGCAGCTCCCTTCTGTGAGTCACCGTGCTCCCATCTGAAACATTTGGTAATATTAGCAAGGAGTCTTGTAAGTATGCCTTTCCTCCATCTGGCAGTTTGATCCATGTTCTCCTGTCATCATTTTTGATGGAATCATTTCACATGTAATGCCAGCCTGTCTCTCGGGTGTTTAAAAAGCGAGGCAGGTGCTGGAACTCCAGAGCAGAGACCTCCCCCCGTGTCTCTGCTGGCCGGTGTTACCCGCTGCGTGCTAGGAGGCGCACCTCGCCTCGCAGCAGTCTCCATCTCTATGTTTGCCGCGATGGAAACATTTTTGACAATATAAAAGAAAGTGTATCCAATGGTGACCACTCCCAGAACAAAAGAGCAAGGCTGAGCACTAGCCAGTGTTTTCATGTGCAAAACAAGCACCACCCACACATGCTTGTGAGAGAGAGAGGTGTAAAGGTGACGCCGACACTGTTAGGGACAACTACAGTCGAGGGAGGGGTAGAGGTTCATTTTCAAATGACAAGTGGGAGTACAGCTCTCAGATGAGTCAGTGAGGAAGAGCCCCCGCAGAGGAGTCTCACACCTCTTTACTGCCTTGCAGAGCTGCTTCTTGCTGCCTCTTTGCTCCTGTCCTACTTTCTAGGAAAACTGCAAAAGTTCACTGCATTCTCACAATGCCCCCAACAGCAATTCTGAGCAACCTGCACTCATTAAGCCATACAAAGAGAAATCAAAAGATGACAGACAACACTTTTCACTTCTCCTTGCATGAGTAAGAGCTGAGCCTGACTTGCACGAGGTGGAGAAGGAGAGTATCTGAGAGTTTCTATGAATCTCACAAGCATGTAACAGGAAAAAGGTTTTACATTTCTGTACAGAAAATTATGGTGCAGAGAAAATAAAAAAGTATTCTGCAAACTCCACTTTAGGCCTTCATTACTGGTCAGAGGACAAGTTCTGTCACCGTGCCACCAATACGTACCCGAAGATGTTTGCATCAACAACAGACCCATCAAGAGTACTACTGAAAACTTGAGAGCCCAGCCATTATATGGCCTCATGGTCCAGAACTCTATTACATCTTCTCCTTTTCATAGAGTCTGACCAAAAATTGCAATGTAAACAGTACTTTGGCATCCCTCTTACAGGACCCAACCTGCAGATGTTCATCCTACCAGTGGCAAGACACATTTGCCCATGTCCCCATGATCCTTCGGAACAGGGTGATGGGAAAACAACAGGGAACAGAATTATTTGTTTTGTTGCATCTCATCCAGTTCACCCTTCCTTTCAGAGAAAGATTTCTCAAGAAGAGTCTGCCTTCATCTATTTTATCTTTGCAAATCCTTGACTTAACCTGTACTAGGAGAGAGGACCAATTGAACTGTGTTTCCAGGACAAGACAGTCTGATCTGTGGCAACCACTTTGAGTTCACAATTCTAATCTTTCTGCATGTTAGATTTTAATCAAACATTAGGTAACACCTGTATCACTGAAATGAAGATCTTTAAAAGCTCATGAAAAGAACTGGGTTGCAATTCTTCAAAGTAAAATTTTAATATGCTCCTGTTCTTCCCTCCACTTTATTTGCACTTGCAAATTTCTACCTGAGGATGCTGTAAAAACGCCAGCACAAAAGGAAGTACCACTTCTTACACACTGAACCCAGACTAGTGGGGCTGATTCTTAATGATGGCCACAAGTCAGCATGTTTGCAAACAGTCCAGAAGCAGCATTCACTCATTCAGCTTCCAACACAGGCTGACTTGTAAAGCAACTCCTGGCTGCTAGGGATAAATTGTCACAGACAAGTACCAGTTTACTGCCTACCAAATCCCTAATGTCTGATGTCACCCTGCTATTTATGTATACTGAGCATCAGAACTCCCCTGACATCCTGCCTCTTGGGCACAGGAGTTTCTGGGAGTAAGCTGCTGGTAAGTATTTCTCAGGCAAGACTAGCAGCTCAGCAAAACTCATCAATTATCAGGAAATAACCTTTACAACTAAAACTTCTTTAATAGACTGTACTGGGAACGTGCTTGAGAAGGTACAATATTGAAGCCTGAACCAGAAATAAAGAGGAGATAGCAAGATCCCATTATAAGAGTTAATAATAGTGAAGCATTCTTGTTTCTGTAGGACCCTTTGCTATGATATTTATCTCAGAGAAAAATCCAAAGCAAAAAAACCCTGATTACAAACATATCAAGCAATATTTTGAAAATGGTCATTGGACAATATCAAAAGCTCTGACAGTTTCAGAACTTTGTATTTTGAGTTCAAATTTATTCTTAACCAGAATATAATCTTCCACCAACATAATATTAGGAATTTTGAAAGCTCTTCCTTTGCTATAATACATTTTAAAAGGTGACCTCAACCTTCACTCTGTGAGATGAAACAAGCCCAGTTCATTTAGGCAGTGTTGATAAATTGTTTTTCATTCTCCCATTGATGGCTGCAGCTTTCTCTGCCCATGGTGTGGTCTTGAGTTGTTCCTCCTTGAGTACAGGTGTCTTGAACTGTGCTGAGTTCTGGTTATATATGCCTGGGAATAAGTCAGTACTCTGCTTTAGAAAAACCTTTTTGGACACCTAAAGTATCTGTTTGCCTTTTTCACAACCATCCCATCAGTGTTATGATATGATCAACCACTGCCTTCATTCCTTCCTTGCTGCTCTCTCAGAGGTATGGGTGGCCTTTTTGGAGCAGACACTCTTCTGAGGGCCAGACTGATGTGACACAGCTTTAGCTGACTGAACAGTAGGTTTCATATCTACCTTTTCAGTGCATGAACACCTCCCATAGGAGATTAATGTCAGACAAATTTTCTCAAGTAGTAAGACCGAACTTCCAGAAGTACTTTTCTTTCTGTATCACTAACAAAGAAGCCTAATTAACTGTTTACTTTTGACATCTAACCTCCAAATAGCTCCTGCTTTCATATATGCCTTGTATTCTGCCCAAAAAATGCCACTTTATTTGCACTGCTTTAGGCACCTGTGGTATGCAGTGCTTTTAATATTCCATCCTGTAGGGGGATAGAACATAAGTAAACAAAGGTAGTATAGAAAGTAATCTTACCCTCTAAAGAGTTGCAGCTGAGCCAATTATTATGGATTAAGAGCAGGCCTGATTTTAACAGGCCACACCTGTAGCCAATAAGGAGAGTGTTATAAAAGAGTGGATTGGTTGGTTGAGGGAACTGGAGTCAGTTGGCTACTGTGGGGACAAGGAAGAGTCAGTGTCTGGAGGAGCTGCCCGCAAGAAACATCAAGGAGGTGTGAAACTCTGGCAATATGGAATCCTTACAATGTAATGACAGTAGAACTCTTGCAATATAATGACAGCACCATCCCTCTTTCATGCTGACAAGACTTCAAAGCTTTCTCACCTGTGCCACAGTAATAAATGAAAATCTTTAAGATTATCAGGCACAGCACCTTGAGGAATGCCAATATTATCTCCTTCCTGCTCAGAAACTCCTTGCCCACGTGTTCTTGTGCTGGCTCCTTATTCACCTTAATAAGTGAATAACTAAGTTCTAAAGGTATTTGTCCAGTTCAAGACAAGAATCACTGTAAGTGATCACAAATCACTGGCTTAGCAAGTTAGCTTGACAGTTTAGCATCCATGTTAAAAAATTATGCCTGGGAAATCAACGAGAGATATGAGCTGAATTTGCCCTAATAATTTTATCCACATAATTTTTACTTACCTTTAGGTCTTAATTATTCTTTCCTTCAAAAATTGTTCTAAGACTTGCTCATGATTGTAGAAAGACTGATAATTCTCTGCCAAGATAATCTCTGTGTTTCTAGTAAGCATGGGTATAGTGCTTACTGTTCTGCTGTCAGGTTGCAGCACTCCTGAATTTAAAAATCTGTATTTTATACATCAATCCTTCAAAACCCTTGATGTGGATAAATTTGTTTCTCCTTTCAGTCTATGCACACTAAATGCTGTTGGCTTCTTGACCACTTCACTTATGATTATTCCCGTATCCCTACCTTTCTTCCAGCCAGCCACCTTTTATTTTCTGGTGTAGCCAGAGCAGCAAAGCAAGTATTCCTTTGTTGTGTGAATTTACAACAGATACTGCAGATTCCCTCTGAAAAGATAAACAATGATCATACAGAGATAGCATTACATACAAAACTTCTGCCATTAGCTTTTTCACTTATTAAAGCATTGTAATGTTTACAAATACATAATCCTCTCTATGGATGAACTTTGGCAGGAGTCCTCAGGTCCTCTCAATGTGAGGCTGAAGATGGTACACTAAACTCTAGGAAAGCTACTGGCAAAGTACCTAAGGGTAGGAGTTCTATCAGAGAATAAGGTAAACTGTAGTTAAAGCCTTAGGAAGAGGCTAAAACACACATGATTTTACCCACAAGGGACAGCAGGAGCACCAGGAGGACAATTTAATTTCACCATGGAGTCTCTAATGAAAAGAGCGTGCTTTTGTGCTGGTCAAAATCAACACTAAAACTCCATTTGGTTTTATCATTGTCCTATGCTTGTAGAGTGCTTTTTGCTTGCTTGGAGCTGAACAGACATACTTACAGATTCTTTTGCATGGGCATTAGTGCCTGTTGGGTGCACCCTGTTCTCTACTTACAGATTGATCTTACAGACAGTATTTAGGGAACCTGGCAGAGACTGTTAGGGTGAGTGTTCTAGCTGAATTGGAGTTTGTGTTGAAGAGGGGCATTCTTGTGTCTGACTAACAGCAAGGTAGCAGTGCTCCCCAACTGCATGTTCTCTAGCACCCTTGTGTGAAAGTTCTTCCTTTCCTCAAGCAGAACAGGTTTCATGTCAGACAAGCCAGCAGAACCCTGATAATTCATCTGCTGCTAATTTGGTGAAAAATCACATTATCTGGGGAGCTATTCAAAGGACAAATGTGGTTTTAAGTTTGTATCTTAGCTTTATTAACCTTTGGCTGTGTAGTGTGTGTCCCATGAAGTCTTGTGCATCCAGACCAGCTGGACATCCTTACTGGTGCATTTGGGAATAAAGCATTTTGCAAAATGTTAAACCTTACTCAGAGGTTCCTAAGGGAGTTCATTAGTTACAGTGGCAGAATTCCAGTGGCTTGGCACCAGCACCCCAGCAGTGAGTATGCAGCTGTCCTCCTGAGAGCACTGCTGGCCTCAGCCAGTCACAAAAGGACAAGTGCTCTGTAAGGTCACACATGCAGCTTTCCCAGCAGCTTGCTGCCTTTCTCTGCAGTATGCGCCACTGCACTCCTGGGTCCAATTTGCTTAGCTGATTGCTTAATGTACCATGCTCTATGGGGGGGTTGAGACACATAAAAAGAGACTGTGACAGGACCAAAGGCACTGTCATCGGTGACCTCTTGTAAGCAGCACACAGGCTGTAGGATGGCAGCGGCACAGCCAGAGGTTACAGCCATTGTGGATCTGCTCCTCAGTCAGATGTGCTTCTGCAAGGCCTGAGACACTGAACAGCAGGAGGGACTCCTGAAGGCACCCAGACTGCAAAACACCCAGAGCTAGGTGTTCACAATGGCTGCTGGAGCTTCGGCCTGTCCCGCCAGACATGGCAGCTTTGGGAAGAGCTCACTGGAACATCTGTGGGCCTGCTCTGTCATGTCTCCTTACAAAGATACTCAGCTTACAGAAAGGCTTTCTGCAATAATGGGTAGCAAATAGAAACCAAGGATACTTTGGAAAAGCCTCTCTAAAACTTATTTCAGCTTCTATAAATAAGCAAATATTTTTGAATGTAAAAGTGATATAAAGAGGCTAATTTTAATGTGAGGATGATCACGTAGTTCCTGCTCATGGAATAGTAAGATCATTTAGCCATGGAGTATATTTTATACACTAGTTTGGCATGTTTGCAAACTACACAGTGGAGATGTTTTAGCATGTCCTTATAAGATATGAATGAAGGCAGGGTATTTGTAAAGCTGACCTTCTACAACCCTATAGTTGTAATAGTGTCATGTAAATATATTACCTGGTATAAGAAGACACATTGTTTTGTGCAACTGAGCTACATACATCAGTTGCAAATGTACATGCAAATTTTATGTTTCTGAAAAATTGTAAAATCACATATTTATGAAAAAATAATCTGATGTCTGCTGTGGTTGTGATAGTACAACCACTAAGGATCTGCCTTTGTTAGGGCAGGATCAAGTTTCTGGCTTATACTTGTGAAAGCAAATTATGTGCAGAGCTTTAATCACAGTTCTGTTATTTAAAACTATGAGCTAAATTAAAGCTCAGGTCTATACACCAGGAAATGCTGAAGATACTTGGAAGAACTCTGGACCTGAGGCTCTGACAGGAATGGCTCTCCTGTGCTTACAGTGTTTATTGGAAGGAATTTCTCTGCACTCTGCAGCTGCCTGACTGATTCTCAGATGAGGGATTCTTTTAATCATGTTCACTTAGCAACAGAAAGGTCCACTTAGATATACACACCCAACTATAAACATTTTATAGGGAGGTATTGAATATCCTACCAGCTTGGCATCTAATCAAGATTTCCTGCCCAGAAACATAACACTGTAAAAACAGCAAAGTTTTAAGTTCAGAGAAATCTGTGTTTTATGCTGGTTTTCAAACTTACTGAAGCCTGTTAACAGTGTGCAGGAGTTACAATTGAGGCAGCTTACATCTGGAGGAAAGTGCTAGTCTTGGCTGTATTTTTGGCATAGCTTATATGGCTGTCACAGACAGAGAAGACAGAGAGCAGGCCCTTCACATGACATCTGAGAAGTCAACAAATGCATTGTTAGCCAAAACCATTAAATACCTGCACGCTAACTTCCAAAGCCAGTAGAACAAATTTCAGCCCACTAAAAGGAGCTTACTGTGCTCAAGAATGACATAATTCAACCTTCAGCTTTCATGACTTGTTTATCACTTATGGTGGAGACAGAATGGAGCTGTTTCTAATTTACATGGTAGCAGTAGCCCGAAGCTCCAGCTGAAGGCTGCTTCCATCCCACTGGGCTATGAATATTGCTTAGTATCTGGCTCCCACCTATGCATGTGTATGACTAGTCAGAGTTATGTGCTGTTCTGGTTCTTGCTAGCTACCCTGGTGGAAAGTGAGGTAGAATGAAATGTCTTCCTTTTATTAAAAAATCAGAGGTCAAAACTGATATTTATTTAAGAGTTGCCAACCTTTATTTCCAGTTATAATTTCTGTACACATTGACCTTATTTTGGTTTAGCCTGTCAGCGGGGTTTGTAACTTTATCAAAAAACCTGAATCCTGCCAAACCAGGAAAAAATTTGGAAAGAACACCCCATATTTCCTGGATGGATATGCAGTAGCAAGCTATGGCTCAGATCAGCCTGGGTCACCCTGTAATTTTGTGCCAATAAATTAGCCACCACATAGCCTGCAGGCTGTTTGGCAATGTGGCACCTCTTACCCCAGCAGGACTTGAATGTTCCCACAGGATTTTGAAAATGTGTTTAAGAATCAGAAGTCCTGCTGTTTAAGGAGCAGGATCATTTGGACATGGGACAAACACAAGGCAGAAGTCAGCTCCTGCCCCAGGGGTACTACATTTGGATAAGCCAAAGGTGAGAACAGAATTTGTCTGAAAGGAAACTGTGCTTGTACTTCTGTTAACTTTAATTGACAGAAGCACAAGGTGAGGAGAGTCCTGCAGGTGGAAGTTCCTCACTGCTGCCAGTTCAGGCTTCTAGGCAAGACGCAGCAATGCTTCACATTGGAGCTCCAATCATTTATTGAATCATTTGGTAAAACAGAAGAATAGTAGAAAAATAGAAATGCTTGATTTTACTAGAAATTATAACCTACAGTTCTCAGAAATGCAGAGAACCACCACTTAATGTGCCAGCATGCAGGAAAGGCTACAGCTGACCAGAAATTATATCCTGTGGGTCCAAGAGTCAGCACAAATTCAGTTCAAACTGATGGTTAAAGCCCTGCAGGCCTTCCTTCCAGTGAGCCTTGGCAGAAACATGAGCACTCTTGAAAATCAATGCAAACACAAGCAAAGCAGGAAGACTCACTCTGCTTAGACAGCTGATCTGTGGGACCTCCTGGAGCAGCAGTTTCTTGTGGAAGCCTTGCAGTCTAGGTAATCTCAGCCTACAGTGGAAATGGTCTTCCCACCAGATGCTCCCAGAGGAATTTCTTCTGCTATTTAATAGGCAAGATGGAAACTCACAGGATGTCTCTCTGCAGGCTGTTACTGATTTGTCATGAGAACTGCATGGTAGCATGATTTTATGAATTTGTCTGAAAGGAAACTGGTCAATTGACAGCATTTTCTGGTGTTTTTTTTTCCTAGATATAGGACTACCAAGACCTTCATTACATGCCCTGTGAAGCATATTTGGACTGCCTTCCCACAGTCAACCTAATCTGGTGGAATACAAGCAATATTCTCATATGTATCACAACTGGATATATAAAGGAAGACCTGCAGCATACTAAACACTTGGGTTTCAGGGTTTGAAATTGTTTCTGTGTTCATGGGAAAAATCAATCCAAGAAGTCAAACCCACACAAGAAATGTTTTGGCTATCTGCTGTGCCTTCTCTCCACCCTACTGGCCCTTACAGACAACCACTCCAGAGGTTTTCCTGAGCTCTGCTACCATTTTCAGATTTTTGATCTCTAACTTCACATAAACTGAGCATTCTTTTCTTCTTGTTCATCCATAAAAGGCAGTCTCCCCAAAACCACAGCTTAGTCACTTCCCAGACATGTGAGACTTCCAGTGACAAAGAGCTGGTAATTTTCATTGCCTCAGCATTCCCTCCTCAATGAAAGAAACCAGGGCAAGCAGAGGTTGGGATTTCCCTGACCCTACAGATAAGCTGCTTCCCTACTGGAGCTATAGCAATGATGTCTGATATTCATACATCTTGAGTGAACTCCAAAACTGTAGCAAAAATATATATTTAAAAAACCCAAACAAACAAACCAAACTCATCATTATCTGCATATAACAAAATGTAGAAGGGAAGGATTTTCTGATTTAAAATTTTTTCACAAGTCCTCACAATTAATGGCTTGAGTTTCTTGCCAGTTGTTGCTGGAGACAGCAGAGCACGGATGTGTGTAGGAAAGCAGCATGATGTCAACTACAAGCCGGGTATTTGTGCTCCAGAGAGCTGCCTTCTGTGCAGCCACACGGAAACTGTGTGCTGAGGATACAGATGCCGGGAGCCTGCGGGCTGGAGGGCGGGAATGCGGCCGGAGCCGAGCCCCCAGCAGGGGATGGGCTCTGACCGCGCAGGAAGGAGCTGCGGCGGCACGGAGAGGGAATCCCCTGCTGCCCGACCCGCTGCTCAGGGGGAGAGAATGGGGTGCCATAGCCCGCCTTTCTGAGGTTGTATTGCTGTGTGCTTGGGGGGGTGAAAGCTGGCTTCCCCCATAGAAACTGAACGACCTTGTCCTCCTCCAAGTCACGGAGCTCTCAGTAGCAGAGCTCACTGCAAACTGAAAAGGCATGTTTGTATGAATTAATCATCTCTTGTATTTTGGTGACACACTTCTTTTAACAGCAGAATTGCTGGGTTCTTAATGTCCACCTTAGGTTCAGAAACATCTGACCTCTCAGAGACCACGAAACTACTGGTGCTGCTCATGCCCATGAAGAGCATGAGCCTGCCAAGCCCAGGAGGAATGGGGAGCTGTGGGAGCTGTGCGAAGGCAGGACTGCGCTCTGGCTGCACCTGAGCTCCTCACGCTCAGACACCGAACAATACTGAGCTGCCTGCCTTGGTCTCTTAGTTTCACACAGACTTGCTGCAGCACTGATCTTTACACGCCCAGGGCTCCCATCACTGCGATATAGAGGGGACCAGGGACTGAACCCCATCCAGCCACAGCCAGAAGCGTGAGGTTCAGACACCCTTTAATGCTGATGCACAAGGGCTGGAACGATGGCTGCACAGCCAACCTCTGTGTTTAGAGTGGTTTATGTGGCTTTGTGACCTTTATGTTAACTTCTGTGAATGTTTAACTGCACAGGTTTCTAGAGAACAAATTGGAAAACAAATCCACAACATGACCTCATATCCACACCTGTATGGGTCATGGTACATGGGTGACACGGGTCACAGCTGAAACATGTACGGTATGACACCCACCTCTGCTTGAGCAGAGGGTGTGACAGTCCCTGAGCTGATGGCACTGAGCTGCCACTTTCTGTGAACCTTCACTAGGGGTAGTTAAGCACACAAACCACCAAATGGAGGCATTCAAGGCATCCAACCATACAGCAGCAGCTTGCAGCACCCAAAGGCAGCACTGGAAGGGAAAGTCGCCTTTATACATGGTGGTCCTATGCTAGAATTTAATCTATCTTCAAGGAATTTAGCTGCCAAAGTCTAAAAATTTCCTACTGTGAGGAACATTTTCTACATCTTTTAACATTTTAATAGTTTGGGCTAAAGTTACATTCCTTTGGCTCCTTACCAAATTCACGCCTCAAAGTAGGGACTCACTCAAGTTTGCACAAATTTGTGGTGCTTGACGGTACAAAATGACTGTACATGATTTTAACATGGGCAAAAAGAGTTTCACCCCTAACCAGTTCTGGTCCTGGCACAAGTATTTTTTCAAGCTGAAAATGTCAAGCTGAAATTCAGGCAAATGGTAGGAGAAATTTCAAAGCAATGCAGTTTGGCAGGGAAATGGGGTGGAGCAGCCCTCTCTCTACATGGTACCTGTGAGCTCTGAGGAGGCTCAGGGGGACCTTACCATGCTCTAGAACTCCTTGAAGGGAGGTTGTAGCCAGATGGGGATTGGCCTCTTCTCCCAGGCAAGCAGCAACACGACAAAGCATCACCTGAAGCTGCCAGGGGAGGTTCAGGTTGGACATTAGGAGGAATTTCTTCGTAGAAAGGGTGATCAGGCACTGAAATGGGCTGTCTAGGGAGGTGGTGGGGTCACTGTCCCTGGAGGTGTTTAAGGAGAGACTGGACATGGTACTCAGTGCATGGTCTAGTTGCCATGGTGGTGGTTTACTCATAAGTTGTACTCAATGATCTCAGAGGCCTTTTCCAGTCTAATTGACCGTGTGATCCTGTGAAATAACACCAGAGTGCATCTGGCTGTTACAGAGCCAGCAGAGAGCGAGAAAGTCCTTTATTCCTATCAGACATAGATCCGCCTTTCTGGTTTTTAAACTTCCCTCCCCTCCCTCCCCCCCTTTTTTTTTTCTTTACTAAATTTTCCAGTATGATGTCAATTTCTATGTCAAGTAAAAGCTGCCCTGCCCGCCTCAGGCACGCTGCTCATGGAGGGATGCAGGCGGCCCGCAGCCCGGCCCTTGCTCACGAGGCGCTCTGGCGCCCCGATCCTGCGGGTTTCGTCCCTCCGTTGTTCCCAGCCCCGCTCCGCTCCCGCTGCCTCAGGGAGCAGGCTCAGCGGAGCCCTCGCTGTCCCTGACCCGCAGCCCCTGGCCTGCAGCCCCTCGTCCCTCCGTTGTTCCCAGCCCCGCTCCGCTCCCGCTGCCTCAGGGAGCTGGCTCAGCGGAGCCCTCGCTGTCCCTGACCCGCAGCCCCTCACAGCCCCGCTCCCCCCGCGGGGGCCATTTCGCCGCTCCCGCCGCCGCGAGATGGCGGCGTTGCGCCACCGGCGGGCCCGGCGCGGCCATGGCGGCGAGCACGGGCCGCGCTCCGCCTCTCGCAGGGACCCGGGAGCGGAGCCTTGGGAAGGAGGAGGAAATGGCTGCGCCTCCGTGCACGGGAGCTGCTGAGCGCCCAGCCGGGCCCGGTCAGCGACTCCGGAGCGTCCTCTTCCACAGCTGGTTCACTAAAAACAAGTGATACCGCCTAATCTTCTTGCCTCGTGAAAATAATATGACTTGGACCAAGTGTCTCCTTTTCTGTAATAACCCAAATACATAATTTTTAAAAAAATAAAAATGAAGTTGGTTTCAGCCTACATACCTACATTCTCTCTTTCTCATTCTCTGTTTGTCTCTCTTAACAGCACAGTTCCTTCATCTCACTGTTTTTTCTCTGCATAATAGGCATTACTCTGATATGCTTGCTTTTGCTGCTCTGTGCATGATTTACTTTCCCATAATTGTGGTTTTTGACTCATAGCTTGAGCCTGCAGGTGCTGAATCTCCTGTAAATGGCACCGAGTGGCATCTTTCCTGCTGACAGCAGTTCAGGAGTCACATAAACCCATGGCTGGACACGGGATTAAAACCAGAACAAAAGAGGCATTGAGCAGTGTGACGCAAGGGTTACTCTCCTTTGGAAAATCTGAAGGGACCATCAACTCCAGGACTGAGCTAGTGCCAACTGGCCACGGATTTTATGTACCTCTGCTGTGGTTCGGCTGAGTCAAAATTCAAGCTTTGTCAGTCGAAAGCAATTCTTTTTGTGAGGTGGGAGAAGCAATGGCCAGAGTCCTGTGAATGTCTGGGATAGAGGTTGCCAAACATGTAGCTAAGTTTGAGAGTATTTCCGCCTTTCGGAAAAGTGCAGCTGTTTGCCAATGCTGTAGAAAGTTTCAGCTTTTGGAATAGTGGGTAGAAGAAGGTTTCGGACAATTCATTACAGTCTATAGGGGCACTTTGCCAAAAGAACACTTTAAAATGTAGCCTAGTAGTTGATAATCCATCTAATTTAAAAATTTCTGAGAGCAATGAAGCATCCTCATTTTTCATACAGAACTAGTGCCAAACTCAGCTTTTGTAGGCTCATTATTTACTTTTATATTGCCATCAGAAGAGAGAGAGGTGTGGTGATGGAGTAAGTCCTGTTACAGCCAGTCCATCAATTCTCCACTGGCTGAATCATTCTGTCTTCTGTACAGCTGTAAGATTTCTTTGGAAGTTGGTCCTTCAAAGTGTGCAAAAATAATTTTATTCCTTCATTCAGAACTGAGACAAGAGAGCAGCTGATGATGAAAGCTACAGGATCATCTATGCAGAGGGCATGATTTTAGGATGAAAGCACACAACTTGCAAACACAACTCCTCTGTAAAATGGGCTAGCGAACACTTAGACAACTGTTTGCTGGATCAAGACATAGCTGCATGTCTTCTTTTATCAGAGATTGGTTTCTTCCATAATCTTAGAGAAAGAACTGCCATAATAATTAGCATTGGTTTGATTTTTGTTGGGTTTTTTACACAGAAAGTATTTAATAAAACCAGTTCCAGCAGTGGGTTATAATGCACCTGCATGCAGAGTGTGTATAGAGTTGAAGGCTGACAACTCTGAAGGAAATTGTGTATATGCTGCTGGGAACAAAAGCCTCAGAATGGTGCATTTCCAAAATAGGACCGTCTGAAACTATCAGTATGGTATTGCACACCATATTATCCTATATTACTAATTAAATATATGTATGTGGTTTTGATTAGAAAGAATAGTTGCATATAAAGTTGCACAAATTTAAATTAGGAGTAGCCAGTTCAATTCTGTTTGGCAGGAGAGTGTGGAAGAGTGACAGAGCCTACCGCTTCAGGATGAGCAAACAGAAGAGGCTTAGTGTTGGCAATCATTTGTGTGTCCATTTGGCCAAAAAGGTAGCCCTTGACTGTGGAGGCTGGTAATTAATGCCAGAAGGAGCTGTTACAAAGCTCCAGTGTCCCATCCCATAAGTGAGGCCTTTCACTAAGGGCTGGAATATGATGATGAAATATGACGTGAATTTTGAACCCAGCTCCTAACCACTGAAGTCCAAAGCACTTGGAGGAGATACCAATTGTTTGTGCATCTGGTAGGGTCTGTAAGTAAAATGTTTTCAAGTGACAGGCTCAAACAGGTGAAGAGCTCCAGAACATTTGTCAAGGATGAAGGAAAGCAGTGACTCTTGAAGGAGCTGGGGGCTTTCTCTCTGCTTCTTCCTCCTTTCCATTCCTCTGCATCAATTGCAAGTTACTACTTACTGCCCTTTAGAGCAGATCTGCAGCATGACCAACTGCTCTTCAACTGAGCTCTTTTTGGAAGAGAGGATGGTTGGCTCAAAGCTGTTGCAGTCATGAAAGTGCATCCATCACACAAGCACAGATGGCTCCTATGGCCATGGCAAGATCACCAGGTGGGAAAGAGAGCATCAGCTAAAGCAAAGGACATCTCCTCTGGAGATGGACAAGGCCACCCTGCTCTCTCACAGGGAGGAGAACAATGCATAAACATCTTTTCTCCTGCACCTACAAAGCAGGACATTAGAAATCTTGCCCTATAGGCAACGTGCTACTCCCTTGGTTTTTTTTTTCTGGCAGGCATTACCTGTAGGTGTGAGCGTGAATTTCCTATAGGATGTATTTTCTGGCAGCTGTTCCCTGGTACTCAGAGAGGGGAAAGACCGTTCATTTACAAGTGCTTTCAAATAATCTGATGGGGAGTCCAGCTATATGTATGCAATCACTATAATGGTTGTTGCATTCTTAAATCACACGGGTAAAGTCTTTATAAAGGAAATGATACATTATCCACATTTCAGGTGCTCATCAACAAAACATGCCCAGGCTCGCTATTGAGCACAGAGGCTGGCACGGAGCAGGCTGCGTTCCCTGAGTTTCCCTCCAAAGTGGAGGGGCTGGCCTTCTTCACATCTGCCAGGGATGGCCTTGGGTTGTGCTGACTCTTGAGCTGTGTGGGGAATTGTCTGGGACACTGCCAGTTGGCTTCAGCAAAACTGATGCCAAGGATTATGTCAACAGTTTATACAGGATTGAATTCCAATGCCCTGGAACATCCCCCTGGAGGGGTTTAATTTATACAATAGACCTAGCCAGAGAAAAATGAAGTGCTTTTCCCGAGGTCACACAGAATGTTTTGAGGCCTAATCTTAGGAGATCCCTTGAAAGATACAGTTCTCTGGTCCATGGTGCACCAGATATGTCACAGACCTTGTGTGTGTGCCTAGGCTTTAGCATGAGAGGTGCTGTGGCACAGAAAGGCGTTTTTCCTATTGTTTCCTGAGTCTTTTCCCAACTTGGAAACATGCAGCAAACAAAATGAACTCTTGGGATTGAAAACAGCAGAATTACACCAGGGCTGAATTTTGTTGTTACATCTTTTAGGAAAAGGGATTTGCTGAACTCTCCCGAGGCAGTATATACCTTTGTCTTTAAGATCTAAGGTCCAATGCTTAAAACCAGGCCTATAACACATGATTTGAATGATATTATCATTTGGCAGAATGATAATATTTGTCTTCTCATATTTAGCCTGAGTTCATTTAAAATTACACATAATGCCATTTCTAATCCCAATCCCAATAAACCAAGACTATCTGTTGCTATTATGACATAAAACTCTTGGGTATCTGTTTTAGTAGTAACTTTCAGTGAAAGCCAGAGTGCTTGAAATTGGCTTTTGGTGAAATATAGATGCCTTACCTCCAGAAAGCAATCCAAAAGGCATTCTGTTCAGCACAGCCTAACTCTATTAGCTCCTGGTGCTAATGACACAAAGGCTGTGGGTTTGATCCCTCTATGGGCCATTCACTTATGAATTGGATTTGATGATTTTTTGGGTCCCTTCCAACTCAGTATATTCTGTGGTTCTGTAAAGTCCCTGTATTCCCTAAACATGTAGGAAATGAAGGGATTGCCCTGAGAAAGTAGGCACATGTAAACGCCCTCAGCATCTAGACTTTTAGCATGAAGAAACCTGAAGTCCACCATTCTACAGCCTGGTTTTGCTCTTAACGCTCATCTCTGAGATCACCACAAACCACTGTTGCTGCCATCATTAAAATGTGGCCCTTATTGGTGGCACTTCTGCTTGCCACTCAAGCATAATGGTTAGTGTTGGGAAGCACCTGGTTCCAATACTCATCCATCCTGAAGGCATTCAAACCCATGGTTTTCATCACAATTTGTATTCTCCAGCCACCAGCACTGGGGCTGGCAAAAGCAGAGCTGGGCCCAGACAGGAAGGCAGATATGGAGCAGGAAGAGAGATAAAGCCTGAGGTTATATATAAGTGGGCAGAGGAAAGCCTGGATTGTGATCATGCTGAGGAGGGGGAACTGAGAGGTGGCCTTCAACTTTGTGGACAAGTGCTTACCAGTCACTAAATTATCGTGTAACAGGGTGCCGGTCACTTCTCCTTTGGTTTCCTTTTGGGAAAAAGTAGTGCTCAGCTCAGCCAGGCATCTCCTTAGGGAGAAGATTGTGATCTTCAAGAAGGGCAAAAATTGTAGGAAAGGGGAGAGGATCGTGATCTCAATCTGTGCCTTGTAATCCTAGCTCAGTGCATGGGACCACTGCATCATCCCCATTACAGGAACAGGAGCCTGGCCCTCTAGTTGTGTCCTGGTCTTTTCTGCGAGCTGCTATGGTAATTCTTGTTGCATTTCCACACCACCACACAAGGAGGATGCTGCGTTCCAAATAACACATAGTGGTGGTTCAGCTGTGATCTTCAGCTTATGACTGACCCCCTGGGGAACAGAAACCCCCTGTCTGACACTGCCCCATTGGGAAGCTGATGACTGTCTTTCCTGACATGGGTCAGAGGTCTAGAGCTATTGTAATTTAATTTTAATTAAAGGTGTAGGCTTAGTGTAATTGCTGGAAAAAATAATTGATGTCTTGACACATTGTATTGTTTTATGCCTTTATTTGCCTTCCCCTTTCACACACAGGCATGGACATGCTTCTACAAATGCCCAGATCCTGGACCTCAGCAAGCCTCAGTAGCTTACTAGCTTTGCTTGACTTATTCTGGACCTCAGCAAGCCCCAGTACTTTACTTAACTTTAGAGCAGTTAAAAACACACGATACCATCTCCCTGTGGATCTTCCAGAAAAATTTGACTGAAATTTTTTGGTTATGACTTGTGCCTTTGTATATGTTGGAAAAAGTCCATGCATGGTCTACTCTGATTTAAGTAAAAGGGAGGCTCCAAGAGAAATGACAGATAACATCATCTTCTTGAGAACTTCTGTCAGGTGTTATTCCCCGTTCAGGTTTGTGAACATGTATATGTGTTTGGTGCTGCTGCAGGTTCGTTGATTTTTTATGCTTATTGTGGTATATGTCTTTTTAATTGGATGTTAAAATGCAAGCGAGATTAGATTAGGCCAGTAATTACTGGAGGATAATTTGCTGAACTTAAAGTAAATTAATAATCATATGATAGTGGTTCTACTGGCAAGAAGGACTTCTCTTTTTTGTCTATGTCATCAATGCAGTCAGCACACTGGATTCTATTTTTCAGCTGTGGGGGTGTTACTGCAAGGTCAGGACACTTGGTCTGGTGTATTGCTATTGGTTTAGGTTTTCAAACTACAACTGAGCATAAGATAAAATGTTGGTAGAACAAATGAAAAATGGCAATTATTTTCTTCCGCACAGAAACACTCTCTGGAGGACTCTTTTCATTCAGTAATTCAGTTTCATGGGTTTTACTTGAAGAAATGATCTTTCATAGATCTCAGTCTGTTTCTTGTGGCTAGTTTTGTGGTTGATAAATCATTGCATGAATCCATCAGGAACACAGTGCCACAGATAAAAAAAAATTGGTCTGGAGTGAGCTAAGACACAGTTGTGTCACACTGTGTGACAGCTGGAGTAACAATCAATTTACAGCATGCAGAAGGAGAATAATCATTAATTTCCCACAGCTTCAGAGTACTGTTGAGTCCTTAGTCCATGCACATCAGTTGAACCCAAATAATCCCTTGGCCCAACCACACAGAGTATGTTCCACTTCTCCCAAGCTTTCAGAATATCACTGACAGCAGCAGCCAGAGCCAGTTTGCTACACTTGCCTATACAAACGCAAATAAGTGCTTCTGGTGGATCCCAGTGTGCAGTTTGAGCTCCTTGCTATTTCCCACCCCAATCCCACTCCAATATCCAGGTAGGATCTTGGTAAGCAGCTGCCTCTAAATCTGCTCTGCACCTGTAAAGGTTCAGATTCCCCCTGCTTTTTGTCTCGCTATGAATGAAATTGCCCAGCCATTTAAACCAAAACTCTTGTGAGTATCCATAGCCTATGGTATCTGAAGTTACAGAACAAGTCTACAATGCAACTACAGCTAATTCTGCTGCAGAGTAGATGATGGACCAGCTGATTTCCTGAGGCTTCTGACAGTTCTTTGTTTTGTGGTCAGATTCTGTCTAGGGAAAAAAAACCCCACTGTTCTGTGGTTACTATAATGTAGTGAGGGTCAGACAGAAGGATGATAGTCATCCAGAAAAGTGTAGGAAAAGAAGCATCCCAAATGCAGCTTGCAGCAACCAGAGATTAGGGTCTAGCTGGTTCAGTTAATGAAATTATGCCAATTTATACCATCTGATAATCTGGTGCCTGAAGTTTTCATCTTTATTAAGTCCTAAGGGAGAGGTTAAGGGCATGTTCTCCACTTGAACAGTAGAAGCAAGACAGAGGGATCTGATTTGTCTCAGACCACAGATGTATCTTCTCCAAAGAATTTTTCTCCACGTGCTGGATTCCATTTCTCAATCTTTTTAAATTAAAGCATGGTATATTCCTTGCCACCAAACTGTTCTGGAAGAAGCTCCTATTGCTGTGGTCAGCATGGGCTGGGGATCACCAGCTGGAATGAAGGTATAGCTGGAGCCTAGCCTCCAGGGTAGCCATCATGGGGCACCAGCCTTCTTGCAAAGCACAGAGATATGTAAGATCTGGCCATAAAACTCTTTCTTATACAGGGAGGCAGCTTGACAGCTTGCTTGGGTGCGGTCGCTCGACGACTTGAGGCCGGCTGCTCCACAGAGCAGAGACTCTGGGAAAGAGTGACTGAGCGGCCACAGTCTGTCTTGACCAGGGGAAGGTTGGCTGCAGCAGGGCAGAACCTATCCCCCGGCCACCTAGGTTCCCCGGGCGGTTTAGCCTCGGGTGGCAACCTAGCGAGGTGAGACTGAAACACCTCAGCAGCGGCAACAGCTAAGCAGTGGAGCGTAGAAGTGAAGAGGCGAGTCGATCAATCTCCCGTGGCAGGAACGAGGTTTATTGAGGAGAAAGGGCAGGACACGAGGTAGGGGTCACAGGAGACTGACAAAGATCCTCCCCCTGGTCTGGCCTTTTATGACCGACCCCAGGGGGAGGGGAGACAGAACATAACCAATCACAATAGGTTACATAGACATAGAGAACAAATCAAATACAGACAAAGGAGTGGTTTTTCCCCCTGGCCCAATCACCACCCAAACCCCGGGGAACTTTCTGGACTTGGGGAGTGGGTTGGGGGTGATGGACAAGGGGGTCGCCCCGGCAACATAGGAGGGGGAACACTGAGTGACAATTAAATTAACATAAAACAAGGAGGACCCGGCACGATTGACAACTAACCGACATGGGAGGTGTGGAGGGACTCTGGAATTCCCCTTGCCCTGGTCGCCATCTTAACCCAATATAACTCAATGGGAATAAAATATAAAACTTGTAAAACTTAACCTTTGAACAGTAAAACAGCACGAAACTCCGCAAAACAAACGCACCCCAACATCTCCCCCTTTTTTAAACTAAACGAAAACAAAAGAACTTGGGGGGGACGTGGGGCTTAACTTGGAACTAAACAGGAAAAGGTAAAACTTTGGAGTCTTTTAAAAGTCCAACTCAAAAGTCTAGCTTAAGATTCTGGGCCCTCTGCGGCCGCCTCGACACTTTCAAAGCTGCCGCTGATGTTTTCGGCAGCCTCTGGCTCCTCGCCGTCCTCTCCGTCGTCGGGCGCTCGCGGGGCCATCTCGACGTATGTTGACATCTCGTGCGCAGGAAGCGGCGGGAGAGGAGCCAGGACAGCGTTGGCGGAAGGTGTCGAGGTCAGGCGCTTTATGAGTTGTTTGAGCAAGGTCCAGAGGGCCAGTGAACTGAGAAAAACAATAATGATGGTAAGAGCAACAAAACCAAAGTCCTTAAGAAGGGAGACTGCCCAGCCTGAAAGTCCGGAGTTCGGCAGCAGGTGGTAAAGCCAGTCGGATGACTCTTCCACCAAGCGGACGAGAGCAGGCTGGGCATCTTTGTAACTGAAACAGACAAAGGCGACCATGAGCAGGGTTACACCAGGGGGGAGAACACAAGGACACTGGTCAGGAAGGGGTGGAGGACTCCCAGAGCCACAGAGGAAGCAGGTTTTCTTCGAGCTGATTTTCTTGCTCGGGGTGTGCTCTGGGGCCTCCGGAATCGGGGGGAGCTCCCGCCTCCTCCGCCGCCAGCTGGCGACTTTGACCTGTGGGGGTCCTGCAGCCCGCGTCGGTGTGCGGGGCACGTAAGGGCGGACCCACCGGGAAGGAACCCACTTGGGGCCTGAGGGAGTTGACACGCAGGCGTACCCCCTCCCCCAGGTCACAAGAGGAAAGGGCCCCTCCTGCCGGTAGGTCTCCGGATCCCTCACCAGAACCGGAGGCTTCTCCTTTGCTCGCAGGCTGTCGTGTCCCCCGAAGTGCCTCACAATGGGAGGCTCTAGATGCTCAAAAGAACAATTAAGGAAATTTAAGGTGTAAATCGCCCGCGATAACTGGATGTGGGGCGATTCCATCTTCATAGCCGGGGTCAGATGACTGAGGACCCTTTTGAGGCTCTGATGGGACCGCTCCACCACGGCTTGTCCCGTAGGGGAATAGGGGATGCCGGTCTTGTGGCCTATTCCCCACCTCTGCAGGAAGTCGCGGAGCTCCCTGGAAACATAAGCTGGGCCATTGTCCGTTTTAATTTCTTTGGGGATACCCAGCACGGAGAAAGCCTGGAGTAGATGTTTCTGAACGTCCAGAGCTCTCTCCCCTGTGTGGGCAGAGGCAAAGATAGCACCGGAGAATGTGTCGACCGACACATGGACATACTTGAGGCGGCCGAATGATGGAATTTTGGTGATATCTGTTTGCCACACCTCACAGCTCGCTAAGCCCCTCGGGTTAGCACCAGCAGGCAGAGATGGAGGCTGACTCTGCTGGCATTGGGGGCATGTTGCCACAATGGCCTTGGCCTGGTCGCGCGTTAGATGGAACTGGCGAACCAGGCCAGGCGCATTCTGGTGGAAAAGCTGGTGGCTGAGCTTAGCCTGCTCAAACACGTGTGGGAGTGGAGCCCATGAAGCGCCGCACGCCAGGAACTCCTCGGGGTCCACGCAGTCGTTCCCCGCCAGGGCATCAGCCCGGCGGTTCCCTTCTGCAATGTACCCGGGCAGGTCGGTGTGAGACCTTGTGTGCATCACATAGTACGGTTGCTTCCTCTGGGAGATGGACTGAACGAGTTTCGAAAGCAACCTGTACAGGGCCGAATTTTGAACTTCTTGGAGAACTGAGTTCTCCGCCCGCGCGACTACACCTGCAACATAGGCCGAATCGGTTACCAGATTGAATGGCCGGTCCTGGAACTTTTCAAATGCTCTGACGACTGCGGCCAACTCAGCGACTTGAGGGGAACCCTCAATTCTCTCTACCTCCTTCTCCCAACGCTGAGTCTGGGGATCCCTCCAAGTCAGTGCAGACTTCACGAGTCTGTCTTCCTTGTGGGACCCCCCGGACGTGTCTGTGAAAACAGTCAGAGCTTCCAGGGGCTTCCGGCTGAGCAGTCTTTTAGTAGAAAATTTGAATTGCAGACCGACGTTGAACAGCGGATGTGAAGGCCGCGCAACGTCGATCTGCCCGGTGTAATCGGCGAGTGCGAATTGGAGAACTTCACTCTCCATGAGAAGTTCATTCAAAATTTTTGCTTGAAACTTGCCAGATTTGAGCTCAATTGGTAAGTGAATACACACAAAGTCCTCCCCTGCCAACTCCCTGATCCGGAAGCGAGCTTTCCGGATCAGTTCTGCCACCAGCTCATGTGGCTGTGTGATTCTCTTGGACCTGTGGCAGCTGAGGAACACCCACTCTATGATTAAGAGGGGGTCGCCAGCGCCCTGGTCCTTGCCCCGACCCTTCGATGTACTGCGGGACTGGTCCCATTGATAAATGAGACCGTGGAGGTGTGGCAGTCGGCCTAATACAATAAATTTGAACGGCAGGTCCAGATCATAACGATGGGCCTGCCGTGCCTCAAGCAGTCCAGCAATTCTCTCAAGTGCTCTCTCCGCCTCTGGGGTGAGGTGCCTAGGCGAACACAGCGCCTCTCCCCCTTCAAGTAATTTGAAGAGGGGGGCTAGGTCTTCGGTGGTAATGCCTAGCCAGGGCCTCACCCAGTTCAAAGCCCCACACAGTTGGTGGGCATCCGCCAAAGTTTCCACCTTTAGGTGGATGGCCAGTTTTTGCGGCACAATGGTCCGCTTGGTGATTTCAAGGCCCAGATATTTCCAGGGCGGCATCTTTTGAATCTTGTCTTCCGCGAGTTCAAAACCTGCAGAGATTAGACGATCGCTGACCCGGGAGAGCACGTGTGCCAGCTGGTCGTCGTCGCGGGCACAGACCAGCACGTCATCCATATAGTGATGGATGATGACGTCGCTGTAGGCCTCGCGAACAGGCGCGAGAAGGGCGGCAACGTACCATTGGCATATAACCGGGGAGTTCTTCATTCCTTGCGGAAGAACTCGCCAATGGTAACGTTTACCGGGAGCTTGTCGGTTAATTGATGGAACCGTAAAAGCAAAACGTGGTGCGTCGTCCGGGTGAAGGGGAATTTGGAAAAAACAATCCTTGATGTCAATGATAGCCAAATTCCAATTTCGGGGGAGCATCGTCGGGGAGGGCATCCCTGGCTGGAGGACACCCATGTCTTCAATTACAGCATTAATTTGGCGCAGGTCGTGCAAGAGCCTCCACTTGCCAGATGACTTCCGAATCACGAACACTGGGGAGTTCCACGGAGAAGTGGTCTCCACCAGGTTCCCCTTGTGAAGCTGCTCTTGCACGAGCTGGTTGAGCGCTTGCAATTTCTGTTTATTCAGCGGCCACTGCTTCACCTGGACTGGAACATCAGATCGCCAATTCAGTTTCCAGGTGACGCGCTTTTCAGCGACCGCTACCGAAAAACCGGGTGAGGAGCCGGGAGGTCAATTTTGGCTCCCCATTGCTCGAGGGTGTCTCTCCCCAGAGAGGCTCGCTGTAATTCAACACGAATGGGCGCATACGCAGCCAATTGCCCATCCGTCCCGTAATTTTACGAAGCTCCTACTTTGTCTGGCCAATTGAGAACCCCCAACACCTTGAATGTGACCATCCACGTTCTGAAGCTCCCAGTGTGACGGCCATTCCCGAGCGGGAATGATCGTCACGTCCGCCCCCGTGTCTAACATCCCTCTGATGTTGATTGTGTCCCCCCCCTGTGCCAGGCTGCACTCAAGCCGAGGCTTGGCAGCCCCCAGTTTTTGTGCCCAGGCTACAGTGTGTGTGTTCCGAAGCTCCTCCTCCCTCCGCAGACGACGGCGGGGGAGGCCAGAGCGTTGACCTGGGCAGTCTGGGTCCCAGTCACCGACTACAATGTCGTCAATAGCCGGGACTGGGATGGCTTGTGCTATGATGGTACCTTTGGGGAGGAACATTGGTGGATGTAGACACCCTACAGCGACCTCGAACCGGTGCTGGTCTGAGGACACCAGGGCTGGGAAAACCTGCAAATCCCGCGGTGTAAATTTGGTGTCCCCCACGACGACGTATTGATGGTCCAGCCGGCTCCAGGTACCTGCGGTGTTGGGGCGCACGGACAGGAAGCGCAACCGGTCGTCCTGCAAGCGAAGGTCCTCCACAGTTTCCAACCTGTATGGAGAGGCACGACATTTGGTGGTCAGAACGGGTTCTGGTGAGGGAGACGGAGCCACACAACCGAGGCAAGCCGTCTCCCCAAATATCAAAGTTGGTGGTCGGTCAAAGTTAGTGAAGTTGATTGTCAGTCCGGTAGAAAAGGTCTTAGAGACCTCCCCCGATGGTGTGGGGGGTGCTGGCGGCGGGCTTCCTCCCTGCTCCTCCCCTCCCCTGCGCTGTTTAGATGTTACATGCCCACCCTCATTTTTGTCCTCGCGCAGGGGCGGGCTGCGCTCCCCCTCTAGTTTTTTTGAGAGCTAGAGGGGGCCCCCCTGGTGGAACTGCCCGACTCCTGTTCCCTGCGGAATTGGTAAAAAGCTTTCCGTAGGGGGCAGTCGGGCATCCAGTGCCCCTCCTTCATGCAGAGGTGGCAATGCCCCCTCTGCTGCCGTGGCGTGCCGGGTCCCTGAGTGGCTGCGATGTTGACAGGGTCTTCCGGTTGGTAGAGGAAGACGTCGGGCCCTTCTGCAACCGAAACGCGCTTCCCGGTGTTTGGGGTCTTGGCTGTGGTGGTCTGCCGCAGCGCGGGCACTTTCCGTGCACATACGAGAAGCATCTGCTTCAGCGTGGGAGCTGGCTGCAGTGGGAGACTTAAAATGGCTGCCTTACAGGCTTGGTTAGCGTTAGAAGCAGCAATTGCTGCGACCATTTCTTGCCTCGTAGTTTCGGAGACATTTTCGAACTTCGCAGCGGCTTGGAGCCGCATGACGAAGTCGTCAAATGCCTCCTCTGGGCCTTGCTGCAAAAGAAAGACTGGGACTTGGGGTACGCCAACTAGAACCTTAAAAAACTCTTGGGCCCCCGCCTGCGTAGATCTTTCGAGGGCTTCCGAGGGAATCAGCTCCGCCGCTTGCTGTCCCTTCTCCCAATCTCCCAACCCACACAGGTGTTCCACGGTTAGGAGATTCCCATTTGCGTCCCGAGAGATATTAGGCTGAGCTAATATCTCCGGGAGCAGGTCAGTCACCGCCTGCTTCCATCCCTCCTCCCACCGGGAGAACTGAGACTCGTTCAATAAACATGAAAAAATTTGCCTGACATCGCAGGGAACGAGCTCGTTCTCCCGGAGGGTGGCGTTCAGGATGCCCTTGAAATACTCGCTGGAAGACCCAAATTCTTTTTGGGTCTTACACAGCTCGCGGATGACTGACCGGGAAACGGGCGTCCAACGGATGTCCCACCTCCCCCTTTGCCGCCGGTGAAAGGTCACCGGGCCGCCATGATGGAATCTGGCGCCGCGGGTTCGAGATTTTCACGCTCCCCCCCTCCGCCCCCAGCGCCGGCCAAGATGGCGGATCGTGGGAAACGGAAGCGGGGGCGTGGGAACCGGAACCCGGTGGGAGGGGCTGGGAGGTCACGCTGGACGGGGGAGGCGCCGGATGGTAGGGCGGAGCGGCGGGCGGAGCGGCAGGCGGGGCCGAAGGAGGAGCAACCGAGGAGGTGGGCCAAGGGGAGGAGGTATAGATGGGAGGGTCTTCTGGGAGGAAGGGGTTGGGAAGCGGGAGGAAGGGGTTGGGCGATGGACGGCCCAGGGAAAACTGGGAAGGAGAGTCCCGACACGGTGTCTCGTGGTCCCCGCCATCTTGTGCTCCATAGGAGCCATCTTGTGGGGGGACCACGAAACGAACTTTTGAATTTAACTTTGGGGATTTTAAAACTTGGTATCGGGGGTTTGGGGAAGGCGAGGGGCAGGGAGAGGCTGTCAGCGATCCGGCCGTTGATCGCCGGCAGCGGGGGGATTGGGAAGCCTGAGACGGGCCCTCCGATGGAGTTGGAGGCCGTCTGTGGTCCGGGGCTGCCCGCCTCAGGATCCCTGCGCTCCTAGGGGCAGAGGGAGAGGGTTGAGGGGTAGGGACACTTGCAGGGGCCGAAACGGGGGGAACAACTGAACCTTCATTAGAACTTTTAACCGAGGCGCGCCTTTTGACTGATCGCTGCCGGGCAACCGGAGCACCGGCAGCGGCTGAGTGTCCTCCCCGTTCTTTCGCTTGCTTGATTTTTAACGCAGCTACAAGCTGCGCCACCCAATGAAGGTGTCGGGCCAATTTTAACCTTTTGGTAATGTCAATTTCCTCCGAGCGGGCCAGATTAGACAATTTACGCAGGACCTCTTCCCAAAACTGGAGGTCCTTACAACGCTCGGGGGAAAAATCTTTGAACTGGGAGGAGACCCAGCGGATCAGGCTTTTGATCTCCCGCTCCTTGAACGGGAGATCAGCGCCGTACAAAAACGCGAAACACAAATGAACCGACTCGCGTTGCGAGGTTGACAGCCGCGCGCCCATGGCTAGATGTTATTCTCCTCGCAAACTCCACCGACTTGCCACAAAAGAAAACCGGAGGGGGAGCAGAGAACTGAAAACACAACAAGGTTGGGGAGACTGCGCGCTCTACCGGCGCCACCCGGAGAGCTGCAGCAACTAAACAGGACGAAAAGGGAGCCGCCCCCTGTCAGCCGCGCGAGGAGCCAGTTATCCCTCCCTCCCGAAGGAGCTCAGGGACTCCCCGCTAAGCTGACAAAGAGCAAGCCAAACGCAAACTCGGGCACTAGAAATAATTAGGGAACCCCCGCGCCGGCCCCTCTGATCGCCTCACCGATGGAACGCGGATCGCGCGACAGCCCTTGCCCCCCCTACGCACCCTGGGTCCTCACCGATGGAGCGCGGATCGCAACCCAGGGGGATCAGGGGCACCCCGAGCCCTCACGTACGCGCCGATCGCGACTCGGGGGGGGGCTCTAAAAACAGAGGGGGGTAGAGACCTTACCAATCCGACGCGGAGGGGGGAACAGGGGAAACTGGCAAGCCGGGCTCCACTGGAACAGCGCTTCGGGGCGCCGAAGGGTCTTCGCTGTTAGATCCCTGCGGAGCGGCAGCTGAGTGCCCCAGCTGCCTGCTCGACGCAGGGTGTTGCCGCGCCCAGGCGGATTTGTAATCCACAGAACGGGGGCGTAGCGGATCCAGGCGACTCCGTCCGGAACAGGTCCTGGGGAAAGTCCGCCTTCACGCCTCACGTTGGGCGCCAGCAACTGCGGTCGCTCGACAACTTGAGGCCGGCTGCTCCACAGAGCAGAGACTCTGGGAAAGAGTGACTGAGCGGCCACAGTCTGTCTTGACCAGGGGAAGGTTGGCTGCAGCAGGGCAGAACCTATCCCCCGGCCACCTAGGTTCCCCGGGCGGTTTAGCCTCGGGTGGCAACCTAGCGAGGTGAGACTGAAACACCTCAGCAGCGGCAACAGCTAAGCAGTGGAGCGTAGAAGTGAAGAGGCGAGTCGATCAATCTCCCGTGGCAGGAACGAGGTTTATTGAGGAGAAAGGGCAGGACACGAGGTAGGGGTCACAGGAGACTGACAAGATCCTCCCCCTGGTCTGGCCTTTTATGACCGACCCCAGGGGGAGGGGAGACAGAACATAACCAATCACAATAGGTTACATAGACATAGAGAACAAATCAAATACAGACAAAGGAGTGGTTTTTCCCCCTGGCCCAATCACCACCCAAACCCCGGGGAACTTTCTGGACTTGGGGAGTGGGTTGGGGGTGATGGACAAGGGGGTCGCCCGGCAACATAGGAGGGGGAACACTGAGTGACAATTAAATTAACATAAAACAAGGAGGACCCGGCACGATTGACAACTAACCGACATGGGAGGTGTGGAGGGACTCTGGAATTCCCCTTGCCCTGGTCGCCATCTTAACCCAATATAACTCAATGGGAATAAAATATAAAACTTGTAAAACTTAACCTTTGAACAGTAAAACAGCACGAAACTCCGCAAAACAAACGCACCCCAACACTTGGGCAAAGTCAGGGGCAGGTGGATTGGCACTTTGGACATTCCATACCATTTTCTATCCTTTTTCAGTCTATCCAAGCTGGCATATGTAAGTATGAGTTTCATGAGAACTTTATTCTCATGCTGTTTTCTCTTTGCAAGGTCATTCCCGGCATATTAACTAGCTGTTTAACAAGCTCTTTTTTCTCTGAAATGCCAAGCTGCAAAAATGTCGAGAAAAACAAGAGCTGTCCCTTGCCACCATATGCAGTGTCTTCTGAGGCAAGATCCTCTTCAAATCTAGCACTTAGGAGGCATAGTTTATATGGAGTGACTATGTCCTGGTTCCTGAGGGGCTTGAATAAATTGAAAGAAAGTGAGAGAGCTCTCAAGATATTTTAGGTTAACCTTTATAGAGATGAATGTATTTTAAAAGTCATAATCAAAATGTCAACAGTTTTGGGACTGTTCATTGTTTCATTTAAGAGCTGGTAAGCTGAGGTGGATTTCAGTGCAGTTGTTTAACAATAAATGTTGTTAAAGAAACTCAGAGACAGTTATTTTTTTATAGTATTATTGTCCTGCCTTATTTGAAGTCTGTATTTTCTGCCTCATTATTGTTTGACATTATCCAAAGAGAGCACCAGGAGTGGTGCATCAGCTCTACTTAGGAAAGTGCAACAGAGAAATCAGTATTTAGGCAAAATCACTTTTATATTTCTCTACCACTTGGCCATGAGGGAGCTAGTACATTAATTTCACAGCAGGAAGGAAAATGCTCTCCTCTCAATATGTCTTTCTAAGCAAAGGGTTTTATAGTTTATACAGTATCAAAAGTGCTGAAAGGTTCTACTCTATTTTGTGATAGTCAGCTGTTAAATTCAAGCTCATAATGAGATGCAGTGAGAGTTATTTTTATTTAGAATCATAGAATCTGCTGAGTTGGAAGGCACCCAGAAGGATCATTGGGTCCAACTCCTGGCCCTGCACAGGACACCCCAAGAATGACACCATGTGGCTGGGAGTGTGTCCAAATGCTTCTTGAACTCTGTCAGGCTTGGCGATGTGACGACTTCCCTGAAGAACCTGTTCCAGGTACCCTCTGGGTGAAAAACCTTTTCCTGATATCTAAGCTAAACCTCTGCTGCCTCAGCTTCATGCTGTTTTTGTTTCTAGCACTACACTGTTTTCTTTCAACTGCATAAATTATGTTCTATTCAACATACCAATTGTACATGAATAATCTGTCATTTGTTTCTGTTATTGTTGATGTCCACTGAATGTTAGAAGAGTTGGCACTCATAGAAACTCCTGTCAGTTTAGGAAACAGCAGCTTTATAAATACACGTGGAATGGTTTTGAAGGACTAATCAGTCTTAAACTGCCCTTCCCAGGCATGCTGTGTTCTGCTGTAGGCCCCTGAGGATGCCTTCCTGGGCATTGTGATCTGCAGAACACAGACATAACTTGAGGCTAAGAAATGTACAGCTTGTGGGGTGAAAGGATGCCACTGCACTGCTCCTGGGGGTCTGATTCGTGGGGTGGACCTTGCCCCAGCAGCAGCCAGGAGGTGTCTGGAAGCAGGCCCATCACTGTTTCCCTAAGTGGCTGTGGTGGAAGAGCTGGGTATGTGTGAATGGGCAGAGAGGATGGCACCAGTGAGGGGCAGGTGCCTGAGGCAGTGCTCAGTGCTTAGCTGGCTGCACACCAAGCTTTGCAGAGGCAGTGCTTCCCTGAGCAGCTGCACACACACAGCAACCTCGTGGGACATGCTTGGCAAGATGGTAGTTGTCTTCTCCCTTACTCTCCTTTTCCAGTCTTCTGGGAAGGTTTAGCTGGCAGGCTGGGCCCATCTCTACATTGTGGGTCATTTGGGATCATAAGTGATGACAGTCCCAGCTGGAGGGGCACACAGGCTTTACCTGTCTGGGGCTGCACCCCTTCCTGAAGCACCCAGCCACAGGCTTCTCCAGGCAGTGGAAGCTGGGGGCACGCTAACCACTGGCACCTGCCATCTTGGCAGTGTCCTGTGCTGCTGCTGCTGTGACAAATGCCTGTGTGCCCGGGGGACAGGGCAATGATGGCCTCCCCAGGCTGCACGGTGCTGCTGCTCTGCAATGCTGCCCACGTGTGTGATGCACCTGCCAGGCGCATTCTCACAAAGCCACTCTGAGCTGCAGAGCCTTAAACCTTGCTCTGTGTCTGCAGCTTACCTATCTACATGCCCTGATCCCAGCTTACCAAACCCAGCACCTATTCCAGCCAGTCTCATTCTTGCTTGGCATGTAGTGTATGCAAGGGCTGTGCCATGCTGTCTACTTCCAAATGCAGTGTGTGGAAAGCAAACTGTATCCACATATCCCTGTGTTCCCCAGAAGTGGTGTGTCTGCAATGGAGAGGCACTGAGGAAGTTGAAGATGCAGCCATGGCCCTGGTGCAGAAGGGCAGTTCTTCATCTGCAGTGGGATCTACTCTGGGTGGTGGCCAAACTGTACAGAGAAAGTTGTTAAATTCATGGTGTGCACCTGGTCAAGAGCTCTTCAGCCAAGGAGTTCATGTCCTTGACCAGCTAAAGAACAGTTTATGGAGAGTGAAGAAAGATAATCCTTTTAATTGTCTTTTAATAATTGCTAGTGTTTCATCTCTATCTAAGATATTTGACTAAGCCCCTTGGGCTCTGAGTTTCATGAGGCAACAGGTTCTGTCAGGAAGGATTCACAGTTCATACTCCATGGGAGACCTTCATGGGTGAGCTCATGACTTTCTCCTTGTTTTGTTCCTTCTGTTTTAGGCTGCCTGCATGGACTTCAGTGACTGCAATGTCACAGATACAGAGCAGAGTGAGGAAACAGGGAAATTGGGCACAAGCTTTTCCTCTTTTTTCCCTTCCTGCACATGCAGGACTAAAGACTATGCTGAAGGAAAGAGACAGGAGGTAACTGAAAATGGGAGGAAATATAACATGAATTTGCTCAAAGTAGATCATGCCAAGTTAACATTGTGTCTTTTTTTTAAAGATAGCTGACCTTTTCAGGCAAGACATATGCAATCTGCACTAAGATGTTGAAATAAACCAAATAACTTCTTTCTTATATTGGAGAAACATGAATTTTAATGTAAGGAAAACACTGATAAATAGGGAGATAATGGTGGGTTATGACTTAATGAGAACTAGCATGCCAGAAAGAAATGCTGGTGAAATATCTCCAGGACTGGACTTGGAATAGACCTTATTTAATGCTTTATTCACAGCTTTGTCACCAGAAGTGAAAAGGAGGCAGTAACATAAACTGATGACAGCATGCTGGTAACAGAGATGTGGTGAAATGTAATAGTGGAGCAATAGCTGTGGGCTCTGGGCTGGCTGCTGTAAGGGTGAGGATGTTCAGCTCTTGGGGCCCATTTGCTGTGAATACAGCCATTTGCCAGGGGAAGGAGGTGACTGCCTGGATGGGAGTGTGTCCCACTGGAGCTGCTGTGCTGCATTAGTCAGTCACAGCATGACTGTGAGCCATGGATACATGAGAAGTATGGTTCCAGGGTGTGTAACCTGAACAGCAAAGCAGGGCTGGTTTAATGCCTTGGTTCAGGGCTATTTGAATGCCAGCTGGAAAGCTGTGTTTGCCTGCATTCCCAAGGGATTTTTTGATGGTGCAGAGAAAAGCATCACAAATGAGCAGGGGATGGAAAAGCCATATGAGAGGAGAGTTGAGTGTCAGATTTGTTTCAGCTGGCAGGATGAGGTGAAGGGGGATGTGACTGCTGCCCAGCTAAGGGTCTGGGCATTTCAAAGTCTGGACACAGGTGAGTTAAGACCAAAGGTAAAAGACAGAGCTGTCCACAGATGACTCCAGGCATGAGATTAGTAGATGTGGTGCTCCATAGGCTTGCTTTCTAACAGTATGGGGTAAGCAGCCTAACATGATTTAAATAGATTCATTTATGTTTGTATTACATATTTACCTATGATAACTTACAATGAATAACTTACAAAGGGCAGAGGTACCAACCTGCCATACTTCTTCCAGTTCTTTGTGAGTTGATGTTATTTCAGATTAGGTGATCAATCAATCAATCAATCAATCAATCAATCAAAGCTTGCAGCTGTCCTTGGATAAATTTGAGAAATAGTCCTTCCTTACTGAGACACCCAAGTTCCAGGGAGTGTCTCAACAGCAAGGCTGAGAATGGCCCAGTAGATGCTGGGATGCCAGACCAGCAGTAACACTGCCTTGAAGAAATAAGAAAAAACAACCTGCTGTATATTTTTTTATACCAATACTTGCACATGCTCATGCCAGTGCTTCTGAAGTCTCATTTTGGCCAGTGAATGAACATATCTTTGTGCACATATGTGTGCATGCACATGTATTTATATGTATGGGTATCTAAAATGAGTTCAAGAGTGGAGAAGAGATCATGGAATCATAGGATTATAGAATCACAGAATGGTTTAGATTGGAAGGAGCCTCTAAAGTTCATCTATTCAAACTCCTGTGCCATAAGCAGCGTCATTTTTCACTAGATCAGCTTGTGCAAAGCCCCATCCAGCCTGGCCTGGAGCACCTAGGTGTCTAGGTTCAAATGCAGATGTACTAATTTTACATTGTAGGACATTATGATTTCAAAGATCATCACACTTCTCCTTCTGGAGAGACCACAGGGAAGATACTGTTGAAGTTAAATCATGGGCATTAGTACAATGATGCCCAGGAGGACATTCCTGTGCTTCCTTTGCCATATCATTTGTCAGCCCCTGACCTATCACATCCAGAAGAGTGATGGAAATCTGTGTCCAAAGCCCAGCACAGGAGGGGCTGTTGTTGTAGGGGAAATCCTGCATGACTGTGTTCTTGCAGGTATTAGTAAGACCTGGCTTTCAAGTCAGCTTGTCAAATTCAAGATTCCAGTGACATATGATTAAACCAACAACAAAAAATGCTCCATTGTTTTACATAAGGAGCTTTCTTAGGCTGCACGCATACTTGGCAATTTAATTGTGTCAGCATAACTGGCTACAGCTGTAAATTGATGACTTGTAGCATGCACAATTTTTTTTTTCCAGAGCTGACATCAGATTTCCCAATTCCTTCCACATAAATGGAAATATTCCCATTGCTCTGGTCCAGCTGCCAGGCACACTTCTGTGAGCACCCAGCCCCCTCTCTGCTGTGCTGAAACAAAGATGAAATGTAACCAGACACTTGTCTCCGTGAGATGAGCTCATATTTGATGTTCATGAGCTGTCAAATTTCTGGAGCTATGAAGCTTCTACAATTAACAAAATAAACTCATGTAGTAGATTTAAATAGCTTATACTCAATCCTTGTTCTAATACAGATGGGTCGTCTATTGGTCTGTAGTTTGGTGAGAAAGGTATAGAGATGTCTGAAATTTCTCCTTTATAGTTCTATTTTTGGTCCGCTATTGCTTGTGAAATATGCAGCTTTTTATCTGAAATGTTTTATCCTAGGTGTTAGATTTTGTATGATTTTAAAAAAGAAAATTGTTTAGTTGGATGCTTGAACAGTGACTTTCATTCTTTAAAAAAAGATACAGAAAACCACATGTTTTCTGGCTCTGGAAAGGTATTGGAAACCACAGGGTCTGATATATTGGTGGGAAGGAAAAAGAAGAAAAGGAAGAAGCCACATTTCCATAAAAAATAAAAAATTGCTCACATTTGCCTAATTTTGGAAAAATGAAGGCAAATAACTTTTTTCTTACTCTTTTTCTTGCTTGGTAACGCTTTGACTTTCTGGCTGGAAGAGTAAGCTCCAGATAAGTAGAAAATTACCTGAAACAGCCTGAGGCAGAGCAGAAGGATTTCCTTGGGAAGAGGCAGGGCCGGCAGCGGGGCAGGGGAGCGGGGCAGCGGCGGAGGAGGCGCGGAGCAGCCGCGGGTGAGAAGGCGCGGCCGTGGCGTGCGCGCGTCGGGGCTCCGGGGAGCGCCCCGTGCGGCACAGCACAGCACGGCACAGCACGGCTGTGTGGTTCACGCTGCTAAACTGTTTTTCCAGGGCTGAGTCTTTCAGCTGGGAAGGGTATTTCCATGCAATGGAAGTTTGCTGTGCACAGGAAATTCGTGACAGCTTTCCATGAGATCTTAGATAAGAAACACAGAAAGCTGCCAAGCGAAGAGGGAAAAGATATGGTGAGAGACTATTTCTCACCTTTCTGAAACCCTCCTCCATGAGATGGGAGCTGTACAAGGCAGCTCAGGCCTTTATTATTTAAGCCCAACATGACACAGTTTGGTAACAGCAATCTCCACTTTCTTCTAGCACATATTAAAACCCTTCTCCCCAGACGCTCAGCCAAACAAATGCCCATGCATCTCGTTTTTCTGCTGCTGGAGGTCTTCAGGCTGCCTCCACACGACTCCTACGCAGACTGCAAAGAATATTTACAAGCAGTCTCTCTCACACAGGTCTTAGCACATGCACAGCATTGCTTTCATTTAGTGTAGGAGGTTTCCATGTTTGTGTTAGTACCTCCCAACAGGCTTTGCTCTAGCTCACATTACATCAGTTTTTATATATGGTGGACAGCGTAGAATGATAACAGGGATGAAACAGTGCAAAATAGCTTCCGATTTTCCATTCTAAAGGGCAAAGGGAACTCTGCTTTTTCTCCTGATTTTTCTCTGCAAGCTTCAGGTAGCACCATAACTGGACAACTATTGGGTCAGAATTGGACCATTTAGTTAGTATGCTGCCTCTTGCACTGACCAGGGCCATAGTCCTCGGAGCTGACTGGGAACAACTTCATCTTCCATGTGATTTCTTGACACCCCAGAAAGCAGGTGGGGAGCTTTAATTACTAAGCCTGAGAGTAAATTTGCTAGGAAGGGTGGTTTTGGTGCATAAAACATTGAATTTCTATTCAAGAGACCCAAGATTTTTTATCTGAACCATGGATCAAGAAAGCAGGCCATTCACTTTAGCTGTCTATATTTGTAAAACTCCCTGTCTTGTTGGTCACTGGGACATATTGGGATACCATAGTGATGGTGCCCACACAGCTCCCAGAAAGCTACTACAATGACAAGAGGTAATGTCCCCTGCGAGGACTTGGTTTGATGGCAGGAGTACCCAGGGTGTGTCCTGGCTGTTTTTCCAGGCTGCAGTTTCCTGGATTTATAGCTCAGAATGGGCTTAGGTGACAGATTTGTCCACACTCCTGTGTATATACATGGTTTGATTAGAACTCCCAGGGGTTAGGTGGAAAATTATCTTTCTGCCCAGAGGAGTCTGGGCCTCTTCATGGAAGCCTCTGTAGCTTGTCAGTGTGAGATGATACTTCTCCCACAGGAGCATGTGTACATGTTTTACACAAGTCACTGAATCAGTGTCAAATGTGATCATTTATGGCCATTCCTCAGTCAGCCTGGATGCCTTGAGTGGATGAATGACCTTGAGTTAGTGGATTTTAGACTGTCTTGCCAGTTCCTTGAACTGTCTTACAAATAAAGTTTATTGTGAGAGTCTGTCTTACCTAATAGAAAGGCAGGAAAAGATATTTAGCTAACTAACTGCAAGATACTCTCTACATTTTTTTATGCTTGACTGAAGTAAAATATGACCTTAAAAGCATCAGTAAATACTGCAGCTTTCATATAAACACATCAGATATACATCTGCTCTTTCTTTGTTCTTTACTGATAATAGAGAAGTTGTAGAAGGAAGACCTGTGCATACCTTCCACTGTGTGGACTCCTTTCCATCTCTTCAGCAGTGATCTTTTCCTACCAGGAAGTCTTTCAGTGAGCTTCCTGTGGAGGAAAGAGACAGGTGAATGGATCTGGAGAAGCTGGGTGCTGTTCTTGCCATGAACTGAGGTCCTTGTGGACAGTTGTACTTGATACTCTGTGCTCCAGGGTGCAGAGGACTGTGGTGGTGTTTACAGGTAGGACTGTCCCAGGAGCTGTGGTTCCCATGCAGGAATGTTAATGATTCCTCCACTGAGACTTTGGGTTCAGTCACCCAAACTAAACAAGGTACCAGCTGTGTGATGCTCTTCAAGCAGAAGTAATTTTGGGCAGAGAATGTGGGTAGGAAGGCTGAAAATCCTTTCTCCCCTGTATTCCTTACGCATGGTGCTACGTGGGTCCCAGTGACCTCCACACACAGCCTGCCTGTTCTGAACTTGTCCTGTGCCTCCACATAGCCCTGCCTTGGGATTTTGCAGGGTGGGAGACATGCACCTCAAATCCACAGTAGGCTCCCAAGGGAAGCATGTCTGGGAACAGCAATCCACTGCTGAAGTGCTGCATAATTATACACTTTCATCTAGGCAAAAAGAAAAGTGCTAACTAGTTACCTTCCTTGGTAAAATATGTCCTACATTCAAAAAACCCATAAGGCTACTTTTGTTATACCTGAAAACTCAGAGAGCTCATCTAGGGAAAAGGCCAAAGGCCACCAATTCCAACACCTTGGACTCAGAGATGCTACCATAGGTGGAAAAATTCAATACTGTGTCTTCGTCCCAAGGTAGTCATTGCATTTTGAAGGAGGCAGGATAAACACTATGGAACAGGATAATCCCAAATGTGGTAGTGGAATGTTAGCCAGAGGCTTAGCATCCCAGAGAAATGGGTGGGGTAAGAGGATCAAGGACTAGGCAAAGAATCCCAAGCTTGTGCTTCATATATCTTTTAATTTTTACCCTGAAAGTAAATACTAGATCAAAGATGGCTTCCTCTTTTGACAAATTTTGCCAAGGCTCATGCTTTCAGGCAGGCCATGGGCTGAGATGGACAGTGGGCACTTCCACTGAAGCACTGTAGGGTTCATCCCCTGGGTGCTGCATGGACACAGAACCACAGTGATACCAATCCCCAGGAGCTTGAATCCAGCCCCCAGTTCACAGCTGAGCAGCAATACAGAGTGCTGTGGAACAGCTGACAAAAGCACTGGCTGTGGAGAGGGCATCCCTGAATGTGAAACTCAAACAACCTCTTGACCCACAATCCACCTATAGTTCAATCCACTCCACTCCATCAGATAGAAGCCGCTTGCAGCTATGCAAATAGTCCATCCTGCCTGTCTTGTTGGCCTTCCCTCTGCCCAACCCAATCAGTGTGGTGAGTAAATAGAACAATGAGGTCAAATACAGGGCTAGATTTTCCTTGAAATGGTTCCAGATATGGTCAGGACACCTGAAAATGTGGTATCCACAGAGCCTGCTCTGGGAGCACTAGCTGCAACATCTGTCCATCCAGAGGCAGGATGAACCAGAGTGGGGTGACAAAGTTACCAGCCCCTGAAACTTTGGGCTGATGGCTAAAATAAACAAAATGCCATCTGTATCCACTGATTTATGTAACAACCAGTATTTTCCCCGTTTGAGCTCTGAAGTTGTGCTCAAGCATTCCTTTGCTTCAGATGCATTTCCAGGGCAAATTACAACAGTACCTGACATGGTAGGGGCTTTTTAGCACAGCATCAGGCGCCAGGTGATTTTTTTTGTAAGTATTAAGTCAAGACAGTCTGCTAGGGAGGCAGGCAAGCCCAGTCAAGTTCTCACATACTCACTCTATGGTATGAAGCCAAACAGCAAAGTTTTCCAAGTATTTTAATGAACGTGTTTCAGACCTTTTTATTAACTTTTAATGCCTCTTTATTTTGGCAGTTCAGTGCTGTGCTACAGGAAAGGCCAAGACACCCTTCAGTGCTGTTCCAGATAAATACGTCTTAACCACAAATTAACACTTATATCTTGTACTGCTTCTGAAGCTGAAGGCCCCATGATCTGTCTGAGAGTTGCTGTTTGCAGTTCCAGGTCGTGATTTTGCTAAATGAAGCCCCAGCCAGCTGAGGATCTAGCTGAAAGCACTCCTTGGCAACTTGAGATAAAAGCAGGAATGGCAGCCTTGTTTGTTGGGCTTTCTTGTAGGGGTTTTGGAAGCAGACTCCACTTCTGGAGGATGGGGCTGGGTGGCAGGGTGGGGAGGGAAAGGGGTTCATCAGAGGAGCGGCTCAGAGGATATAAGGGAGACCCTGCAGGCCTGTCCTGCTCTGAGCACTCTGCATCACATGCCTGGCCTCTGCTTGCTTGGCTGAGTAAATCTCCCTTCTTTACTTTCACAGGTTACTTTTGATTAAAGGCACGAGAACTATTCAGCATTCTTGAAGGTGGAAGATGCCCATAAAACACTTGACTTCTTTCAGAAATTTGTTTCCAGATCGCCTTTCAGGATGAAATTCAAAATTGGGATTGACATTTCTATTTCTCTATAAAAGAGCCTGTTCTAGTCCAGGCCTTAAATCACTCCCTTTTTACCTAGAAAGCAATAAGGATATAACCTCTACCACCCCAGAATGTCCTTAGGCCAGACCCTGAGACATTATTTCAACAAGTTCTTCCAACAGACACTGGCCAGGCTGGAACTACAGGCATTCTGTTAAGTCTTCCATTAATTTGCCGAGTTTAGGAGATTTCCAATTCTAAGTAAAGTGGACACACGTGAATGCAGCCAGAGTGCAAAGTAAGTGTTAATATTTTCTTTGCCCTTTTCATTTCATTACTCTTTAATAGCCTTATGAAGGAAAATGCCTTCTCTGCCCTCCTTCCTTTTTGCTGTTTTTGCTTTTTCAGAATATCTAGTCCGATCTAAATATAGTGAAATATATCAATGTCTCCTCCATCAAGTGTGTTCAGCTGTGACTCAAGTGTGGTTTTGCACCACTGCCTCCTAAATGTGCAAACACATTACCAGGCTTGTACAACTTCCCTGTGCACATACCCATGAATGAAGTCAGCAATAGCAAAACCAGGCACAAACACCTGGCTCTGTAGGTCATCTTGGCTCAGACTAAAATTGAATTCTTTGCACCTTGCTGTGTGGTAGCAAAGCCCTCTGTGGAGTACAACCACCTCCAACCCCACTTCTGAAAATAACTCGTGTGGTTGCATGGTACTGGCAGAGTAAGAGCTTAGATTCATTCTTGCAAAAAATAATGTTCATGTGTGAATTCTTTATTTCTGTTGCAATACTCACTTGCTTAAGCTGTTCCTTGATCCAAATTTCAGATCTCATCAGCTGATGATTACTAGAGCCAGCAATTAGACAGCAATTCCTTAAGTGTTTGAACTTGTTTCTCAACTGACCTGGTTGAGATGGCTCCTAGTTGAGCCCAGTGCAGACACCTTTGGACACTTGTCATTGCTGTGGCAGATGGTACTGGAGCTGACCCCAGCTGACCACAGGGATATCCCACACCATATGGCATCATGCTCAGCATTTACAACAAGGGAGGGAGGGAGGGAGGGAGGGAGGGAGGGAGGGAGGAAGGAAGGAAGGAAGGAAGGAAGGAAGGAAGGAAGGAAGGAAGGAAGGAAGGAAGGAAGGAAGGAAGGAAGGAAGGAAGGAAGGAAGGAAGGAAGGAAGGAAGGAAGGAAGGAAGGAAGGAAGGAAGGAACACGTGCTTTTGCTTTCTGTGTTTTCTCAGTTTTCTCAGTCCACGAGTTTCCCCAGTTTTACCCTTCCAAATCTCTCCCATATCCCATGGAGGGGGAGTGAATGGGTGTGTGGGGCTTAGTTGCTGGCTGGATTTAAACCACAATAGTTCTCCAGACAGTGCATGTGAAACTGGCTGAGGCTTTTCTGCATGGTGCTTGTAAGACCAATCAAGAACTCCTTGAAAATGCTTTCCATTGTTCACTTTCTTGCTTGCTCTCGCCAGCTGTTTCCTTTCTCTAGTCTAAGAAATTTGGGAGTCTGCAGGGCTTTGTGCACAGCCGCAAACCCAAGCAGCTGCTGAGGACCAAGTCACCTCCTCTTGTATCTACAAACTGTAGGTTGTCACTGTCCATGCTCTCTCCTGAATGCCAAACCCTGATTATTACCTGCAATCAATCCTACAGGAGTGCAACAATCAGAATAAACTTGAATCTTGTAAGTGTCACGTCGTGTCTTGAATAACCTGTGACTGTTAAATCTCTGGTTTTGCTTTTCCCAGATAGATTCAGGCTGTCATTTGCATGAGGACTAGATGCCATAGCAGCAAGCAGTCTGTTTGGCAGCACAACCTCTGCAGCAGCAGACCCTTTTCTCCTATGCATGAGATTATCAGCATGGTAGAAAAATTAATTTTCCTTATTTGTGTGTCACATCCCAAAATTTAGGTGGCTGCAAAGGCTGGGTTTCCCTGCTTCTTGCACTTGCATGGATTAGAGGTCCCTTTTCAATGATGCCTGTGTATCCACTTTGCACAGGACCCCAGCCCAGTGAAAATGTGGAGTATTCTGAATACTGCCATTGATAACCCATCTATTCCCATTGTGTTCCTATGTGCTCGATTTACAACTCCCTAAATTAAACCTTGCCCTGGCTTGCTTTTCCTCTGGGGTCACCAGTGGTGCTCCAGACCTGAGTACACATGTGCCCCACAGAGAGCAGTGAAATAATTCTCATAGCTGCTGGGCTTTCCAAGGGTGTCAGAGCAGTATTGCTGGGGCTTTCAAAGGGTGCCAAAGCAGTATTGCTGGGGCTTTCAAAGCAGGCACAAGAACGCATCAGCTGGGCAGTGCCAGGACTGGGGCCCCAGCCCAAACATGCAACAAGAGTTCACAAAATTTTGGGTCAAGCCAAAAGCACTCCTTCAGCTGGGGCCCGTGCAGGGCCTGGGGGTGGCCTGAGCAGGGGTCCAGTGGCATGGGTGTGTCACCTAATCAGTCTTTGAAAAACAACCTTCAAGTTGTTGGGGTTTTTTAAGCACAAAAAGAAAAGCCAGCCCCATTTCCCTTGAGTGACATCTCTCCATCCCAGCCAAGGGTCACTGTCTTTGACAAACGTTCACCACTGGCCCAAACCACTGTAGCTTCATCACTGCTGCAGATCCAGGTTTCCAAGAGAAACAGCTGATGCAGTCCTGTGTGAGTGTGCATGTGTGTGTGTGCATACATGTGTGGGCGTGTGTGTCTGTGTGTCTGGCTCTTCATCTGCCTGTCATCCCCTGCTGAGCTGTGAAGCCACTGGCTGACTCAACTGGATGTCAGACGTATAATTAACTACCTATTTTTTTCCACAAAAATAAAGGAGTAGAGGGAGGAAGAGAGAAAAAAACCCCACCAAACTGTAGAAAAAGTGACCACAAGAGCTTGGAATTTATCACTCACCAGAGGGTATGCATGGAATAGCAGTTTTCAAAATCTTCCTGCTGCAAAAAAGTCTCCAGTTGGTGGTTATGGGTTCCTAGAAGTCAGATCAGCTGTTAAGAATACAAAACCCCACAGGAACTCAGGTCTGCTATGTACATATGGGGATGCTTTCAAACAGCTTGTAACCTGACTGGGATTTGGTGGATTTTCACAGTCACAGGAAGACCTATGCCCAATGCCAAGCTGCAGCAGTGATGTCAGGACATCTCAAGAGAAAGGTGATGAAACCATCTGCTCTTCCCAGGGTGAGCACTCCAGTGCCTGGCCCAAGGCCCCTCCTGCAAAGGGCTGGCCCAGTCCACCCATCCTGGCTAAGTCTCAAATGCAGGCTGCAGGAAAATACCCCGAGGACAGTTTAATCTTAAAATAGTTGAAGCTTGGCAGTGGCTCCCAGGAGCTGAGTGGGTGCCACCGGGGAGGATCAGATGCCCTGAGCATTAGCCAGTGCTGCAGCAGGTGCTGAGGGCAGGGGCTTGTGGGGAGCTTGGCACTGTGAAGGGACAGACCTCTGTGGACACAGGGCATTGCATGGGAAGCTGGGGATGCCTCTGCCGCTGCTCGTACATGAAATAGGCTGTGTCTGCTCCCTGGATGGGGGATGGTGGTTAAGCACAGCTCCTGCCCATACAGTGAGGTTCTCCATTCCCCCCTGCAGGGTCAGCTGCTCCCTCAGGGGCATGATGGCCCCAATGCCAGGGCCACTGCTTATGGGGTGAGCTGGGAAAGGGGAGAGCTCTCCCTGGGACTGGGAGGCAGTGGGTGCCATGCTGCAGCATGCAGCCTCCCGCTCTGCACAATGAGCCTGAGGAAAATTGGCAAAGTGGGATGGGGCAGGATTTGAAATGCATGTGAGCAGTGGGGGGAAGGGGGCTTAAGCAATTGTTTGAGGCATGAAGCAATGCAAAAATATTTCTCAAGAAGCCCTAACACACTGTGTGCTGCTGAGGTGCTTCGTAGGAGAGCAGACACCATGGCTTTAAATGCGGGCGGCCTGCTGTGCTGTGCTGGGCTGGGCTGGGCTGTGCTGTGCAGGGCTGGGCTGTGCTGGGCTGTGCAGGGCTGGGCTGTGCTGGGCTGGGCTGTGCTGTGCTGGGCTGGGCTGGGCTGTGCTGGGCTGGGCTGTGCTGGGCTGGGCTGGGCTGGGCTGGGCTGGGCTGGGCTGGGCTGTGCTGTGCAGTGCTGTGCTGTGCAGTGCTGTGCTGTGCTGTGCTGGGCTGGGCTGGTGCTGTGCTGGGCTGGGCTGTGCTGGGCTGTGCTGTGCTGTGCTGGGCTGGGCTGTGCTGGGCTGGGCTGGGCTGTGCTGGGCTGGGCTGTGCTGGGCTGGGCTGGGCTGTGCTGTGCTGGGCTGGGCTGGGCTGGGCTGGGCTGTGCTGTGCTGTGCGGGCTGGGCTGGGCTGGGCTGGGCTGTGCTGGGCTGTGCTGGGCTGTGCTGGGCTGGGCTGGGCTGGGCTGGGCTGGGCTGGGCTGTGCTGGGCTGGGCTGGGCTGGGCTGGGCTGTGCAGGGCGGCCGGCGTACCTGGGGCACAGAGGCAGCAGCTTCCAGCCTTCTCCCAGAGATCTCTGTGACCTTACAGCAACCTGCAGAAGTCTCACACTTTTCTACTAGGAGTGGTTTCAGTAGTGGTGTTAAAAATACGGAGAGTTAAAATCCTGGCAGGCTTTGTGCATCTCTACATGCAAATACCAGTTATAATCTGACACAAAACATGCCGTGGTCCGTGGCCTATCAGGCTGTGCTCACAGGAGAAGGGGTGGGGATGAACCCCACGGCTGTTGGGTGGCTGATGCTCATGCAAATTCTTGTAGTGTTCTGCACCCACAGTCATCCTCCTCAACTCTGTCACAGTCCAGAAGTGAAAAAAGTAACATATTTTTATTATTGGGAGCCTGTGCTATTTGGCTGCAACTGCAAATGCCCTATTCCCTTGCCAAGAGAAGCTTTGCAAACACACACCAGCCCTCCCAGGATGCTGCTAACAACTGATGCATTATTTGAAAAGCAGATGTGGAAGAGGCTGGTGAGTGCAGGAGTTTCCAGTGCCCTGGACACATGGATGGGAACCAAAAGCCAGAAGAGTTTTTCCAACTCGATTAAACCCAGAAACTCAGCATGCCCCAGACCATCAAGACCAAGTAGGAGTGTGTGAAAACAAGGGAAAAAGGACATTTGAAAGTCACACCAGAACTGAAAATTCTGAGATAAGTGTCAGTGGCACTGGAGAAAGCAGTGACACTTAGAGCATATACCTAAAATACAGGCAAAGCTAAGAGAAAGAGCAAACATGGAAACAAGGGGAAAGGAGCCTTCTCAAACAAAGGTAAAGGCAGATCTGGGTGAGCCAGCTGGAAAAAACCTCTAGTTCTTTTAGATGATTATTCACATGGGCATCATTCATGAGTTCACACATTCAGCATGACTGAAGAATACTGCAGCTAAAGAGGAGGCATGTGTACGCAGTCATTTTTAATCAGATGCAGCTACTTGATGCATCATGTCTGATAACTGGCCACAGAATTATGACTGCAAGTTCAGACATGTAACAGCTCATTTCTCAACTTCTGGGAAAGACTGACCTGAGACATAAAATCCATGAAGGAAGATGCAGAGTCAAACTCTGTTTTAAATTTATGACTAGATGGCAACAGCATCACAAGAGCTGTTAACCTCTGATGCTTCTGTTCAAGAGAAAACTAAAAGCAAGCCTGCTCAGCTTGCCGCAGACTGAAGTTCCAGTCACCGGGATTTACAGATTTGCAGAGGCAGACCCTCCGGGTCTTCTCTTCTGGCTGCCAGAAGTGGCCTCCCCATTCATGTGCTTGGGGAATTCCACTTTCACACCAAACATTCCTTGTGGCATCTTTAGGAGAGCTCAGCTGGGCTGGGAGCTGCTCAGATGGAAATATGACACTGACAAGCACCACTTTCGAGGGTGAGGATATGTGGGCAGAGTTATCCATGAAAAGAGAATAAAACCTTAGAAGTTGTGGGAAAGAGCTGAGAGTTGCTTTTCCTAATGTCTCATGAGGTGGATTTCATAACTTGTATTGCTCCATGGAAGTTAAGAACCCAGCTGCAGACTGCATCCAGCTGCCTCTGGTTTGAGCTCAGCCAGGGGAGAGGGTGGCTGGGACATGGTATCCTTGTCACTCCCATCCCATGGGGTTTGGGAGCGGGACAGAGCAAGAGCTGTATGGGCTGCTGCCAGAAGCTGGGATGCAGTCCCTTTCCATGGCAGGGGGAGAAGTCTGTGTTAAGTGCATTTTCACAGTTGACAGCAGCTCAAATCAAATTTCACCACCGTTTTACCTTGAGCGATTTAGTCATCCTGAAGTGTTGTGCTAACACAACCTGCTGCCAGCAGGCAGCTCCTCCTCCCTTTTCCCAGGGGGGAGAAACACATTTCAGACACCGGTCCTTACACTCCCCTAAAAATGCTCATTTCTCCACCATGGCTGGATCTATTCAAAAATGCCATTTTCATGAATGCAGCACTACAGCAGCGAGGGAACAGCCATGGATGGGGTTGGACCCTCAGGAGGGCTTGATGGGGCTGGGCCCCAGGCCAGGCTGGGCTGAGATGCCAGCCTGGCTGGCCAACAGAGCTCTCAGAACCTTGGCCCCTTCTTCCTGCACCTCCACCAGGGACGTGGGGCGGGAAGCTGCAGTTTTGGAGGCAGGAGACTGCCGTGTCTGCAGCTCATGGAGGTTGTACCTGATGTAAGAGCTCCCTGGGGCAGCTCCAGTTGAGCAAAGACTGCAGAAAGCCCTCTGTGACCACAGGTATGTCAGAGTAACTTCAGGAGGTTGTTTTACATCATCCGTGGGTCTGGCCCAACTTATTTAACCGGTTCTAAAATACTCAGTCTCTGCACTGCAAGTAATAGAAGTGACTAACTTCTATTTCTTTCACAGGGTGAGCTTAAACAAGGTTGGCAAGTGGTTTTACAGGTGTCAAATTGCTTCTGTGCACTCATACATAAGTGTCAGGTATAACAATAATTGTTTGAGTTGTTTTTTTATTTTTACACAGTCATAAAGTTGTAACTTATTGCACAGCAGTCCTTTCTTCCAGGGCATCTCACAGTCCTGGCTCTGCTCCTGGGGAGAGAGAAAGAAGGCTTTAAAATATTTATTTCCAATTTATTTGCAAAACCTGTCTGAAAATACATTACATTTCACAAAGGATTTTTTAATTACTAGAATATGGAGTAAAATAATTTCTCACACTTAAATCAAGACATTCTTTCAAAAAACCCCATCCAGTCTGTGAATTTGTGAGGAAAGAAATTCTGAAAGTAACCTTTGTAGCTTCTTTCAGTTCTTAGCAAGACCATTTTCAGGGGTAGAAAGGTGAATTTCCTTTTGACTCCATGCCTCATTCAGCTTCTCACAGAGTGCATTTGTAAAGATCATGAGAGTTTTCACAAGACAATAGGGATAAATGGAATTGAAGTGTTCTCCAGTTCATAGGTCCTAAGGCTAGATTTACACATCAGCATCTGAGAAAAGGGAGGAGTGGACTGTGGAGATATTCACCAGCCTTGCATTATCATTGGCTTTGGAGTGGAGATTGAACCTGATAATCCTGTATTGTGTGTTTTGTGGGGTGCCTGGTGTCATCAGCTGCTCCTGGTTTATTTCCTAATAAATCTTGTCACATAACTGTTCTTTGCAACCCCTGCCTTGGCATAGCCATTGGGGTTTGTTGGCTGACAGAAAAGGAGGCTTAAAAGGGCTTGGGGGAAAAGGTTCTATAAAGAAACACACTCAGATTTTCCTCATAAAAGTTTCTATCCATCTGCTGCATGGGCTAATCCGTGCAAAGCCACCTGTCCTCCCGCAAAAGCTGGACATCCAGGGTGAGTGCTCTCCTTTAAGTGAGTTATGATGAGACATTCCGAGACCAGATTAAACTGCTTCCCAAGCCCAAAGTGCTGCATAGGACCTCAGATGTATCTCTTACCCGTGAAGGCTGCCCATAACACCCTGTGCTGTTTTCAGAGATAATTGCACAGACAAAGGGAGATTTTATTTAAATGGCTGCCATAACTTCTTTCAGCCATTGAAAGAAACAGGCTGGGACATGTCAGTTGTCTGCTCAGGCTTTGTAGGAGGCTTTCATCCTGCACTGCTCAAATAAGACAAACTATGAGGTCACCAGTTGCTAAACACTTGACGTGGTTTCCCAAGGCTTGCCTCTCTGGTAAGTGCTCTGGTAATTTGGGTGGTGTTGACAGAAGCCCTGAATATTACCCAAAGCGCTTGGTGATTATTTTTTTCTGCTGCCTCCAACAGCAACCCCCCTTCTAGACAGAAACACTGTTCTGCTGCTAATAGTGCACAAAAAACCATCCACCTTTGTGTTCCAAAAGCCTTCCTGCAGACCAAGCTGCTCCATTGCTCATCTCCCAGGATTAAGGATGGAATGGGGTGGGACAGGATGGGACAGAGACAGACTTCTTGGACCACCTCCACCTTTACATCTTTTTAGGTTAATATTTTGAGCTTAACATTTGAAACATAAATTTAGGTTGCATTTTAATATCCCATTCCAAGGGTGGAGTGGTTAGATCTTTTAAAAATGCATACATAATTTATTTTTCATTTATGACAAGGAAAGAGGGAGTCTTTTTGCTAAAAAATCTGTATGGCTCAGGCTCTAGTATTTGCATTCAAAGACAGAACTCTATTAAATTTTCCTGCATGCCTTTTTACACATTAAATGATCATGCAGGTGTCCTCTCTATAGTCAAAAGCTGAAGCAAAAGGAGGAAAATTTTACTACCTGTTGTTCTATGAAAACCACCAAGTCTCCTAATGGATGGAAGCATTTCTCCTGTAGCATCCATTCAGCAGCATGGGCCTTCACCATGCTGAGCATGGGTAAGAGCAGTCTCCACACCATTGACAGAGGCAGGACTCCAAATCTTGCTGATAAATATTGAAAGACTCCCGTGGACTTCTGCACTTGTTGATTGAGAAACATCATGACACCCACTAGAGAAGCCACAGCAAAGAAGGCTTGGAAGACCTTGGAGAGGTGATAGGAAGGAAAGGCAAAATATACTGTGGCAGTTCTTAGAACTAGAAATACATCGGAGCTTGCCTGTCCATTTGGATGATCTGGAAGGTGCAGGCATTAATCTGATATTTGTTATCCAGATTTAAACTCTCATACAGTGTCATGTACACTGCATATAGAAAGAAAGCATTATTATTATGTTTAACAATGATGTAATAAAAATTATCAGTTACCAATTACTTATAAAATATTGGACTGAATATTATTTTTGTGCAATGCACAGGTTGTGTTTGGCTGTGTTCTTTGTATAAGCCTTGCAGAGGAGAGAGGAGGGAGGAAGTGGGTGTGATGACATACTAATTCCAAATACTTTTCATTTTTTCTTACAAAGAAAGAAACATCAACAGCAGTCCAAGCTGCACAGCTATTATCACAGCATACACCAGTCTGAAAATAAGATGGGTCTCATGGCCTTCCCCTAGACAACACAGGATGCCAATAAGCACACATGCTTTTGAAGAAAACCCTGGGACCTGCCACCTTAAAAGGAAGCTCAGGCTGAGGTCACACTGAGGCATTCTGGAGTACATCTGTCCTGGGATTTTGTTTAAATTAAGCCATTGACGAAACTGGCAAAGAGCAGCTCCAGAGGGTGGAGTTGCATAAGAACCTATTTGTGTTCCCGCTTGGGTGTAAGGATTTGTTTGCTCTTTATTTCACAGATATGAAAAGATTTAATAAATTATGTAGCACTTAAGGAACAAATCCTTTACAATCTAAATTCTTGCAACACAAAACATAAAGGCACTACCTCTTCATCTTTCCCAGTCTGAAGGAGAGACAATATACTACAGTCCAAGAGATATTTCTTCTTTATCCTTCATAACTTCTCTTATCTCTGGCAGAGAAAGAATCCCCTGAGCTGTGATGGCTGCAGTTTATTTTCCACAAAGCTCAGCATTAGCTGAGCCACAGTCAAATGCACATTGTTTGCTTTGTCCCAACCAGCCTTGGGTAAGACAAGTTCTTTGTGTCAGAATTCAGCTGTTAAGTACAGATAGTTTGCTTTTCTGTTTCTTTTTTTTCCCCTACTAGCTCTATATGAGATCTGATTCTAGTTAAAGCTGCAGAAGACAGAATATGATGCTCTTCCAAAGGTCTGGAAGATCAAAACCAACTCAAAAGTTAGGAAATGCCAAAATGGAAGTTGCTCGAGCAGGTGGTCTGGAAGGGCTCACATTTCCCACAAAGTCCTGTCTCTGAATGGTTCTGGTAGTGTGTCCCAACCCAACTGCATCCCCGAGCCCCTTGTTCTCACCACTCCTCCTGTGAGATCTCTTCTAGCAACTCACTTCTCACCTGGTTAGAAGCCACCCTTTCTTTACCACCTGATATGTCAAAGTCCATTTGTACCCTTTTGTCCTTGTGACAACACTGCCCTTTAATTTAAATCGTGTTTGTTTCCTTCCTCATTTCCTTGGTAGTTACCTCCTGGATGTGTTAGTACCTCCTTGCGGGCTTTTTCTGTGCAGAATGAGTCTGGGACACCATCCTGGGGCAAAATGAGGCAGGTTATGCTCTGGGGTCTCGCTGCTCCCTTCCAGAGTGGCCTCAGCACTGCAGGGGCTGGCTGGAGGTGCCGTCCTGCAGCAGTACAGCAGTGCTGCCTGTCTGTCTGTCCTGCAGCAGTACAGCAGTGCTGCCTGTCTGTCCATCCTGCAGCAGTACAGCAGTGCTGTCCATCCATCCTGCAGCAGTACAGCAGTGCTGCCCGTTGTTGTGCTGCTGTCAGGGAAAGCTTCCTGGCCTCTCGCTCTGACTGACAACCTCCCACATCCTGCAGCAATCCAGCACTAAGACATCCACTCACTGTTAATCCAATTCTCCAGTTTCTGGTTGTCCTTCCCACAGTGTCTTGCTCTACTGCCTCCCAGGGACATGGTGGAGACTCCATCACTAGTGGTGTCAATATGTGACTGGATGGGGTTAAGCTCATCTAGGCTCCCTTCTGTGTGAAAGGTTTGACCAGATGATCTTTCAAGGTTCCTTCCAATCTGGGCTGATCTAGAATATCTAGAATTCTGTGTTTCTACCATTAAAAACAGCAGCCATCTGTGATCCAGTTTGCATATGAAAAGTGACTTTCCTGCAGTGATGAAGCTCCTGGCAGTGTAATTAGTGTCAGTAGTGTTGAGATCTCTGGGCAATCCAGTACCAGGGGAAGGCAGAAAACACAGTGGCTGAAGCAGGAGGCCACACACAGTCACAGGTCTTGTCTGGACTGGGCCCCCACCAAAAAGCCATCAGTAACCCTTGTTCCTCACAAACCAGCCCCGCCACTTGTCATTCTACTTCTGTTAGTTCTCTCCAGTTCAAAAGTCCTAGTCCCTCACATGCCCACATGTTTTTGTTCACTCAGCCCTTCTGTTACTGCTGTCCCCAGAGGTCCGAACCCCTAGCTCCAGCCTCATCCAAGCAGTCCAGTGCTTCCCATGCTCTGGTTCCCAGCTGCAGCCTATCTGCTCACATTCTTAGCTCTCAGCCCCTTCTTTCCCCTTGTGCTCCTTGTTGTGGTCTGCTCCTCTGTCCCCACCCCAGAAAGCCTTTGCTGGGCAGCTTGTCTTCACGGGGGACTTCTGTCTCCAGGGTAGCCATCCCAGCAGGAGAGCTCTGGAGAGGCAGTGGTGTCTGCTCTTAGGCCACACATAGCCTGGCGTGTGCTCAGTGTGGATGGAAGCCCAGATGCATTTAGCTGCTGACATTAACATCTACTGCTGAGCAAATCTGAATTTCAAAGTGGTTTTCCAAAGCAGACTCCTGAAGCAGTACTTTTTTTCTGTCAGCCTCTCCTGATGCCATGCTGACTTTCAGCATCTTTCTCTGAAGCATGGGAATGGCAGAACTGTTCATATGTGTGAAAACAACAAAACTGGACAAAATAGTGTCTTTTTCTCTATTCTTACTGCCACTTGCAGCAGAACCATTTGGCTAAAATTTCTTATTATTACATTATCAGCCTCAAACTGATAACTATTTCAGAAAACTTCCTCTGAAATAGATCTGGACATGGAGATCTGAACCCAAGGTCTCATAATACAGTGTTTCTGAATCCTTACCCTGGTAATAGCAGGTGGCGCCTCTCAGACCTATGGTTGTGTAAAATAATCCACAGAAATACCTGCTCTTTTCAACCTGCCCAGGAAAAGCTCATAAAATGAGTTGCTGGGTGTAGTAATCTGTTTGCAGCATGCTGGGAGGATGGAGCAGCTGTGGGTGTCCAGCAAAGCTCCATTCAGCTATTGCACACTGGGCAGAGCCAGAAGGTTGGTTAGAAAGAAGCAGTGGGCACTGTGGGTTCAGTTATGAATCATGGGAGGGAACTCTGTATTTGGTGACTCAGTGCTATGGTGACCAAAATTCCACAAACGCTTCACTGAGAATAAGGCCACGTGTTTTCTGCTCCTCCTTAGGCAGTGATGCTGCCTAGGAATAACTTGTAACTTGTAACTTTGCAAATATAGTAGTAAAAGAGGTTAGGAAAAAATGAGGAGAAAAAGCAGACAGATATTTCATGAAAGGAAAGCCTGTACATAGATAAGCTGTCATGGAAGACACACTATCTCGTGTAAGAAGAAATACTGAAGAGAGTTGACAAGGCAGAGAATGTGTCTGCCTAGGGCAGTATTCTTTTACTTGGTCATCACTGCTGCAGGCATTTCAGAGGGACATATGAGTAAAAGAGACAAATCTTGCAATGCAACATCTAGGAGTTTTGATAGCCTTAAATGACAAGTTCCAAAACAGACTATTCAACCAATTTTATTTGAAATATTTCCCTTTAACACACATTTCCTTGCACAGTGCCTTCTGATTCAGACACACAGAATATATAAGCCCCACTGATGTGTCACGCATGCTTTGTCTTCCAGCTGCATTAAACACATGAGGATCCTTTTGGAAGGAAACAAGCACATGGACTTCATTCAAACCATGATACCAAGCACTGTAATGATGATGACAGGTGGTTTATAAACATTAAATTAAAATGTATCAATAGCAATTCAGAGATTTTTAAATCATACATATTTTGCCCAATCTCAGAGAGCAAAACCATTATGGACACAAAAAAAGGATGATGTGATGGTGAATTCCTTTGAGTTGATCTTTTTCCTATGTGTCTCTGCTGGAATATCTTCTTCTGGGGGGAAACACTACTTCAGATGCCATTTATGATCCACTTTATCTAGTGGGCTCTTTATTGGTAGTTACCAGTGAACAACAGAGTCCTTTCTATACTATTGAGAGTGCCCTTGTTCAGCCTGAAGTACTGCTAACCTTTTGTACAGAACCCAAACAGCAAGTGGAGTCATCCTGCCTCTTAACATGCAACGAGTCACTCATTGTAGGCTTTACCTGGTGATGGTTGAAAGCCCTTTCCAAACAGTGTGTGCTTCCAAAAGGAGTGTTTAATCACCATGACTGCACTGCTGCAGTGGGAAGGCTGCTTCCCAAACCATGCTCTCCATAGCTTCATCCCTCCAGGTGTTCATTTAGAAATGCATTTTGTACAATAGCTACTCTTCCATTCTTTCCAAGTTCTTAATATCTCATTTGCTTTTGAGTCACTTTAATTAATGCCACTCTTTAAAGGCTTCCAACTGTTCTGGCTAAAGTGCTGATACAGCAAAAAGCAGCACCAAACTGAAAGACTGAATTACTTGTTTTCACAGAAAGAATTTATCACAGTGAAAGGTGAGGCAAAACATTTTCACCAGGCTGCCACTGGTGAAACCAGTGAAACCACCAGGCTGTCACTGGCTGTCACCTTATTCCTTTTCTATGTTAATAAATCTATGAGCATGAAATTTCCCATTCCTAAGGAGCAGAAGAACACGTCACTCAGCACTAATCATGGCTCAGGTTCTCTGTGCAGCTCCTCTTGTCCTTAACAAGGGATGCTACCAGGACTTCCAATCTTGCTGAAACTTCTTCTACTGACTACCAGTGGCGGGGTGATCAAGAACACACAGGGACACAAAACCTAGGGGTGGGCAGAAAGTTGCAGGAGGGAGGAGAGTTCTTTGCTTAACTCAAATGGCATTTGTGCTTGTGCAGCACAACTGTGCAGCAAAATCATGACCATGATATCTGGTGGAAGCATTGCTCGGCATGCTCTGGTTGCTCCCATGCTCAACAGGGCTGAAGCAACATCAGGAATGTAAGAACTCACTGTTACATCACCAGGCCATGTGGAGCATCCCAGGTCTGGAACACTGCATGCAGTCCCCTTCCAAAGGGCAGGTGATTGGAAATGTTACAAGGTCAAAATGACCATGGTTGGAAGACACACCAAAATATGCAGGACTCTGCAGACTGGATAGGCCAGCAATAAATTGGAGACAAAAAGATTATTTTGCCTGCTGTTTCACACAGTACCATGGATGCCAAATGCTGCAGTCAAAAATGTGGCCTATAATAAACAAAATGATTATTTGAAGTATCTCACAGCTTGTGGGGCTCATGGCTGCATAACATTATGGAGGTAAAAACTACACAGGGGCTCCAATGGCAGTCAGACCAATCCATGAAACAGTGTTTACTTAAGAGATGTGAGATGCAGATCTAAGCTCCAGCTGAGGAAGTCTGAGACTCAGAATGAAGAGGAAGAATGCTGCTCACTTCTTCCCAAAGGGCAGGGGCTCTCAGAGGTGTGCAGTGCAGTGTCTGAGCCTCTGGTCCAAGCCAGGATAGGTAATTGCAGCTTCTCATGCAGTGGCTGTGGACAGAGGGACAGGACTCATCATGTATTTCTCAGAACTTTCTGAGAAAGGGTTGTTTTCCTTTGGTTTGATCCCCAGTGCAGAGATGTCTCTGTGCTTCTGTAGTGCTTTCTTGTGGCTCCTGTGGAGCTCATGAGAAAAAATACAAACCTTGCTATTGTGTCAGCCAGTAGTCAGGCCTAATGACCATTTACTGGCCCACACACTGTTGAGCAAAGAGACTCCCTCTTAATGAAGGTCCTGCTAAATAACAGTGTACAAATAATGCATAATTACTCAAAATGATGCTGAATCCTTTAAGATCAAGGAAGATGGTCTCAAATTACGCTTGGATTTCTTCTTCCTCAAACGACATCAACTGGTACCCCAACCACAAAGTTCTTTCAGCCAGAGAAGCTGTTTATAAGTAAAAAAAGATGTGTTTTTTATTAAAAATAGAATACTTTGGAATCACAGTAAAATCAGATTCAAAGGAATTGTTGTATGATATGTATCTGCAATGGCATACATGTTAGTAACTAGCAGTACTTGTAATCTGCATTTTTTGTGGTTAATAACACAGGACTCACTACTCCAACTCTGCAGGTGAAAATACAGAGACCAGGAAAGAGGATGTGGCTTCTCCAAAGTCACACAATAGCTCAATTGTCAAATATGAAACACCAAAGTGGAAATACACAAACACAGAAGTCTGTTCACAAATGGGAATAAAATATGAAAAAAATGAGCAAACCTTTCTGTTCCTAAAAGAGCTAAAAGAGGAGGGTCACCTGCAGTGGTTAGAAAAAACCAAAAAAATCAAACATTTTCAACCCACCTGCAAAGTCCCAGACTGTCTACATAATTTATACCAGCTTCCCTCGAGGGAGGGGCTAATGCAGGAATCTTCCCTGACTGCTGCAGGAGATGGAAATGGGGCCACTTGCCACAGATAAAGTGGTTTTATTCAATAAACCGATAAGGCTTGGGTTCTCGCTGATGGCAGAGTTGAGGTAACTGCACATAAGCTGTTTAACCGTTTCTAAACCAGTTGAGACATGGTTTCCCCACTTCTCATCTACCCTGTGCCAAGTGAGCTTGGTTTTTCCCTTCTTTCGGTTTTTATCTCCCATGACACTGTATCACACTAAATTATCTGTTATCAGGATTCTCAGGGAAGAACCAAAACTCTTCTCTCTTCAGGGAAGGAAATAAAAGGGCAGCTGCTGCTTGCAGCCCTTTCCTCAGCTCCTCTCCTGTTCCACTATTTACTTTATTTCTTTGCCTTGCAAACAGCTCCAGTGTCTTGGAGCCTGGGCTAAGCCCAGCCCTTTTGTGCCCTGCAGTCATCGCTGCATCTTTAAGGGAAAGCTGATTCCCAGGAATGCTGTGCATGCACATACCTATCTGGGCGCTGCACCACACCTGCCCACCGGGTAACCCAGCGCCCGCTGGCCCTCGCAGCCGCATTCCAGCCGGCAGAGCTATTACTGCTAATTGGTACCTGTCAAACAGGTAAACGAAGCTTTTGGGCCAAGTCCAAACAGGCGTGTATTCCCACGAAATCCTAAACCAGCAAACCTTTGACCTTTCTGCAGCCCCACTGATGATTTTTACTGGGGCTGATTTAAAAGTATGATGGTATCTTTGAGGGACAGAAAAAAGTGGCAAGTTGTGGTATTATTTATTGGGACGAGGCTTTCCTGTACGTGTCAATACCTGCAGGAGAGCAGAGGATTTACCAACACGGGAGAGCAGAGAGGCAGCCCAGCAAACACGACAGAGCTCACGTCCCCCAAATCCCCTGAGTGGGGTGGCTTTCCAGTGCTGATCCAAAGGCAGTTTGTGGATGGTGAGGAACTAATATGCAAAACCTCCTGAGGGTGAAAAAGTTCGTGTACAGAGTAACTCAGAGCCATCTGGGAGGCCTGGAACTGGCATTTCCTCTTCATTTCACCCTGTTCAGACTTGTTCCACAGAGCATAACAGGATCAGCTCCTGTGGAGCAGGGGGGTCTCTGCACACAGCCAGAGGCAGCAGCCTGTTCCTGTCACCCACTGAGGCTGGAAGGATGTCTGGCTTTGCCCCTCTTAGAGCTTTCTGAGCAGGCCAGTGAGAGAAAGCAGTTCAGTCCAAACTGCTCCATCATAAAGTTTGATCCTCCTGGCTAATTGCGTAGAAAAGACATTCCCTCACAGCATAAATGGAAAGGCAGGCTGTTTTCACTAAATATTTGCAAGATTTCATATGCTTTAATATCAAAATGCAATTTAAAAAAAAGGGTTTCATTGAAAAACTACAGCTATAAATCACAACATTCAAAAGAGCAGAGCTATCCCCATTCTACAGTGACCCCCCTCCTTACACTCTCTCTGGCTTGGAGGATGAGTACCTTGGGGAGAGGACCTACACATTCTCACAGCGGGTGATATGATCTGGGACACTTCTGAATCAGTGACATGACTCAGTCTCATCAGAGCTTCACCCCAGGTGTTGTGTCAGAGGCAATAGCTTAGGAAAGAGGGGCGAGTAAGCAGTATAAACCAGATTGTTATTGGTAATAACAGAAACATGATCTGCCCAGTAAGATGGTAAGCTTTCTCTGCAAAGGTTGCAGAGAGCCTCCATGGTAAACTTGATTTTGACCTCTCACCTTAGCTTTGCTCCAGTTAAACCAGACTTATGTAGATCTCTCAGATGTCATCTTAAACACTGATTTTATTTTGGAACAGATAATTTTTAACATTTTTATAGGTGAATTTATTGTTTTTAATTTTGGAATAGCTGAGTTTTATTTTGGAAGCTACCAGGAGAAAGCAGTTGTTAGAGAGAGCTTTTGCAAGGCAAACTGGCTTCTAAACCTTCTTTGAAGAGGCATTTCAATTTTTTTTATTTTATATAACCGCAGAATGGTTTTGGCTGGGTGAAAGACTATCTAGTTTGGGGCACTCTCCACTAAACCAGGTTGGCTCACAGCTCCATCCAGTCTGGCCTTGAACACTTCCACAGATAGGGCATCCACAGCTTCTCTGGGCAACCTGTTCCAGTGCCTCACCACCTCACAGGGAAGAATTTCTTCCTAATACCTAATCAAAATTGGTTTTCAGTTTAAAGCCATTCCTCTTTGTCCTATCACTAAATGCCCTTTCAAAAATTCCTCTCCAGTTCTCTTGTAGATTTAGGTACTGGAAGGCCACTCTAAAAGGTCTCCCCAGAGCCTGTTCTTCTCCAGGCTGAACAACCCCAAATCTCTCAGCCTGTCTTCATAGAAGAGGTGCTCCAGCCCTCTGAACATCTTAATGGCATTTCTGCAAAAAAAGCTGCAGAATGAGGTCTGGTGCTTTTCTCTGGAGCAGGCTAGCACTTTGTGCTGATCTTGAGGAGTTTTTAGCTGACATGCAATCAGATATGCTTGCAGGACTTCAGCTCAGTCCAGTACCTTCTCTAAATGATGAGGAAATGACGCAGAAACCAGAAGAAATCCTGGTATCTACATCTGAGCTAACAGGTTTCATGGAGCTGAGCACAGCTTTGGGCTCCTGCAGACCCATAGGGGCATGCACATTTCCTTCAGAAACTGGAAACTCCTCTGCAGTTCCTTCTCTTTAGCTCCTTCACAATATTCTCCAGTCCTCTCTCACACACGTAGCCGGTCAGAACCCCAAAAAACTCCTCAGCAATACAGGAACTGCTCAGACACAGCATCTGGAGATCAGGGCATGGATGAGTCCCTCTCCCAGAGCCTCCTCTGCGCTCTGGGGGAAGGCTGGACTGCTTGTGGTCACTGACACCCACCGGCATCATCTGAATGCTCTCATGACAGGGCCTTTTCCCAAGCAAAGAGGAACCCATGGGCACACAACCATTGGCAAGCCTTGACTTTAAATGGATGCTGTGAAGAAGTAGCTGGTCTGGCCCTACTTCTCCTCACCCAGTAGCAAGAGATATCCCAAGCCTGGCAGGGAGCAGGAGGGAAGGAGAAGGGGCTATTCCAATATGGCCAGAAAAAAAGGGGAAATGTTTTCTCTTGTGGTTCCCAAAAGGAAGCAGCATCTTGGCAGAGGCAACCTGCCTGCCAGGCCAGTCTGTCCTCTTAAGATTCCTCTCAGAAGCTATTCAAGCAAACAGTGGTCCCTTCACAAGCTCTATTCAGCTGAATATATTTGATTTGGGATTCTTCTCCCTTTTCACCTTACAGGGAGATTATTCAGATGCCTTATCTGCTCCCAGCTCCGTGCCAGGTTCCAGCATGAAGTGTCTTTCAGCTTGCAGCACTGTCACCAGATTCCCATGCTGCATCAATCACTGCACTGACCAGCTTCATGGGTATCATCTTAATGTTAGTGTCCACTAGGATCTGAAACCATCAATAATGGCACCCATAGGTATTTTGCTTAAGATAAAAAGGGAAAATACCTTAAAAGATGACTAATAAAAGGGTGTCTGTTCAAAAGCCATCATGTGGAAACTGATAGCTGCATTACTAATACCCACCTAGAACCAGCTGGAAATAATTTTGCCAGAAAATGCTGATTTTTCCTGTATCTCTCATTCCTGGTTTGACAAACATTTACTGAACGAAGAGCAAGGTTTCAGGAATTTGTTGCTTCACACAGGCTATTAAGATTCCTGGAGCACCTGGGCTCTCCAGGCTGCCCTGCAAGCTGGTGTTATCTGTGACAGAGCTGACTGTCCATGTCTAGGGCTGTCATGCCTCTTCTTTCTGTAGAATTTTTGAGAATGGGCCAGAATAACTTGGTTTTCTCTGAAGACTCATAGAAGAACTTCTGTGTTTGAAAGCCTGTTACCTTTTCACAACTATGTATTAGCCCTGCCAGCAAACCTTATCTCTCCTCATAGCATCAATTTTACAACATAGCTACGATATAGAGGATGTCCACTTTGCAATTAGCTCTTACTGGTGATTCAGCTTTTTTTTTTTTTTTTAACAGCTGTTGAAGAGGGTTGATTGACTTGAGGGTTAAGGAAACTGGACTAGATGTTCTCATGCACTGACCACCAGAAAATCTGACTACAACCAACCTCACATGGTCCCAAGCCATTGCTGGTGGCCACAGGCTTATGATATTATCCCATTTGTGACTCCAGCTTGAGCAAAACAGTGTTAGTCACAGAGCTGGTGACACAGAAAGTTTTCTAGCTTCTGTGATATTCAGAAGTACCAGGACCCATCCTGGTATTGGTACTTGATGCCTGTGTAGGTTTGGTACCAGTTAGTTTGGTCGAGAGGTCATGCAATAATTTAAAGCAGTCTTTTACACATTTCAGATTTGGAAAAGCAAATGTAACAAAAAGAAGAAAAAGTGTTACTCTTTAGAATTACAAAACAACCTTTCTTAATTTCAGAAATAAGCAAGGGATTCTCACAAATGGATGGAAAACAACTGAGAAAAAGAGATGTGTGCTTAATCAAAGCCAGCCCTGGTTAGTTCAGTGGTGTCAGTGATGCACCAGCGATGCCAATTCCTGCAATTTTCTAAAGGCCACCCTCATACACTGTCATATGACAGAAGTGTGTTCTTTAAATCTCTGATTTTCATACTTCATTTGTACTTCAGGGAAAAGCTTTAGAGGGAAATACCGAGACACCGGCAGACAGATGAAACCTCTATTTTTAAAATGTCATGATTCTAAAGCACGATGCAAAGAAGGGGGTGCCACCATCTGTATGCATTCACTTCAGACTTTAAAGCAAGGCTTGAAGCTGAGGGCCTCCAGAGTGTGTTGTCATCTGCTGCAAACACAGCATAAAAGAAGCAGAAAGTAAGATAACAGGAATTCTGCATTTGTTGAAAAGAAAAAAAGACCGCAGTTCTCAGATGCCTGGATCTTTGCTGTGGCTCAGGACACAGCAAGCCACAGAGACAGCAGCATCTCTGGCACTGCTGCTGTGCACGTACAGAGAATCTGCTGCAGCACTGACACTACGTGTATCTTCCCATCCCTGCAAATACCTGCTGTCCACAGCACTTGCTTCACTGCCAGTATCAGAGCAAGAATTGCCTGCCAGGGCCAAGCTGCCTGTTCTCAATGTGAGCTAGCTGGGAGGAGTGCCCTCCAGCTCCCAGCCACTAATTAGCCACTAATCTCAGGCACTAGGATTCCCACACACCATGCAAGCTTCCTTTGGTGACTTTTCAATTAGCATCACAACACCCCAAGCTTTGAAGGCTTTGTGTATATTTATCTTTTCTTCCAATTGTCAGGGCTAGCATACATAAATTAAACCAATTTTAGAGCATCTGTGTATCTATTATTTGGCAACTATTAGCCTAAACTGACATAGTCCTCTGCCAGCTGACAGACACACTTATATTACCTGGGTGTGATTTACTTGTATTCTTTCACAGAAAATGTGACACATCACACAAGTACTGTTTTAAAACTGGAATTCACTTCTACGTGTACAGGAGAAATGTCTGCCCTTATTGCACTGATGGATCACCTCTAGATGTAGATGATGCAGCTCTGCTGAGCGAAGGAGGACAAAACCAGCACATCAGTCCCAGACTGAACAGGGACTACATGCAGTGAATGTTTGGGAAGTTTAGAAGAGGAGCATCATGTGGCATGGGAAGAATCCTCTTCTAAAACCAGAGACCAGGGTGAGGAGCCTTATGAAGCAAGTAGCAGCACTCACCTGCAAACAGACTGAATTCAACCATATAGGGCCTGACCAGTAGCTCGCAAAATTAGAAGGATTCTCAGTGGACTCCATCTACTACAGGATCAGGCCTTCTATAAAAGCAGTATAGTGCTTCAAAGGAGAAAATTATACTTGAGGCTTAGAAAGACCCAAAGCTAGAGGAAGCTGCAGAATTCTTGGGAAAGTGACTGGTCAGTAAAGCGCAGGTTAAGCAATTTCCTGGACACAAAGACAATGACTACACATACATGTAACAAAAAATTCCAATTCCTTCACACTGCTGTAAAGGATTTGTGTTGGCTGATACAGGAATCCTGCAGCCAGGTTGCTACTGGCTACAGCTTCATTGCTGTTGAAATTTCAACTCCTGTACTGTCATACCACTCCCATCCATCTCCCAGTCCACCCAGCTCCATTGTCATCATTACCAGACTCCAGTCACTGGAGCCAAGAACTGCTGGGGCAATTCTCTGCATTAATAGGGAATCTCTGAGCAGAGGCATTTCAAAGCACCTTCCTCAGGCTCTAAAGGATTTCCCCATTATAGTGTGATTGGTTGTTTAAACTGAGGTAATTGGCATGTGTATAATTGGCCTTGTTGACAATGAAGATTTTCAGATATCCTGAGTCTCCCTTCCCCCTCCCTGCCCTGATGGAAGCTCTGGAACCCAAAGGGAGCAGCACAGATCAAGGGGAAATCCCTGCTTCCCATCCCCTACGTTGCAAGGGTGTTTGTAGGGCCATAGCATCAAATTTAACTTCAGGCATCTAAACCTTACAAAATCGGAGCACTAACCAGCAATGGAGTCACTTCCAAAGCAAAGAATGGACATGTAGTGCAAAGGACAACTTAAGTGAATAGCATTCTTCATGATACTATCTATTAAAACACCCTCTATATGTACATCCTTCAATGAAAAGATGGTCATTTCACCTGAGGCTAATGGAATACCTTATTGCCCAGATAACTGCACATCCATACACTTCTGTGAATTCAGAACTTCACCGGTACTGCATGATGCTGATCCTGTCTTGCGCTTGCAGAGATTCACCACCACTCCAGCCACTGGAGGAGCTGAAACATACAAGAAATGGGTGCTCCCAGAGCTGCTGGTGATGGCTCATCTGCTGGAAATGCCAAGAAACATCGTGTGGTCCAGCCGTGTGTGAGACTCTAGGAGAAAAAGGCTGTGCAAATGCTGTAATTAATTCCCTATGCTTATACTTGGAAGGCTTTAGTTCACCCTGAACAGAAGAGACTGCTTTGCATGCACTTTCACAATCACTTTAACTCAAAGCTAAAATTGGGTTGCTGCCAAAAGAGGTGGGCCTCTTTCCTTTTGTTGGGTCCAGATTTCCCACAGTTTGGCAATGGAATTTTAAGAGGTCAAACCAACCTATGTACCTGCCTGAAAACTAACCCTATTAGAAAAACCAAACCAAATGAAAAGAGGCTTCAGGCAGATGAAAGAGCAAGGCTCCTGCTGGGACACCAGAGGGCAGAAATGCATGACCTGGGTAAGAGAGAGAAAAAGCCCCTTTGGGCAGCACACACTCTTCTGCCCAGCTCAGCCAACCAGTGGTGATCCCAACACATTGATTTCTTGGGGATCTCAAACAGATGTGCTTTACTCAACCCCACTCTACAGAGGAGGGTAGAAGCATGCAGTTATTCCCCCTCACCTTACCAATAAGATCCCGGGATAACTAAGGTTACAGGACCTTCTGACATATTTTTGTGTCTTGTTTTTTTACTCAAGTTCCTGCCTGCTCATCACTGTGACCTCAGGGATAGATCTCATAGGAATCACTGCTATGGGGTTACTTTGCTCCACATTGTGGTACCAAGTTCAGTGTCCACCACCTGCACTTCATAAATACATAAACACTGAGAAAGATTTCATCAAGAGTTATAAAACTGTGGTGAGAGAGGGCTCCACTCTGCCCAAGGTAAGAGGTGTACTGGAAGCCAGATATGATACCACATCATCAGCTGTCCTATGTAGATACTGGTCAGTTTAGAGTTATTAGTGCAACATTCAAAATTCAACCTTAGCCCTGATAAAATGAAATTTTAAACGAGGTTTAAAATATCACGTTTCATATGTAGTTTGTCAATTTTGTGAGTGGAACTCACCTGGAAGTTTTCTCCCTCTGTAAGCTCTACTTTCAGCTTTGCTAGTGATTTAAGCAAACAAACAATAAAAAAGCAAGGTTAGATTGAGAAAGGCACCTCATACTCTCTCAGGCTCTGCCTGGGAGCTCACAGGAGGACTGATGGATGCTGCCAGGCAGCAGGTTTAATGAGAAGTTAGGCACGATGATGTTTCAGGGGCTAAGAATCCACAAAGCACTCAACACTCTGGCACATGTTTCAAAACAGGTTTCATGTTTGTCAAAACATATTCCCTGTCTGTGCAGTTTAAAAATAAATGCACTGTAAACTGGGGAACTCACTGGTTTCACTGGGAATGCAAGAGTACTTTCCAGGAGTCAGGCTGAGGCATTCAGCAAACTCCCCAGCTGTGTTTGGCATCAGCCTGAGATTTGGGCAAGGGGTAATAAATCCCTGGCTTTGCACATGCTCCCCCTATAACTTTTGGCAAGTCTGTTGCTCAAAAGCCTCACGTATAAAATGGAGAGGTGCTGCTTGCACACCTTCCCTGAAAGCAGCAAAGCTCAAGAACTGTCTCTGGCAGATGGTGCCTGGGCTGAAAGAGTTTAAACAACTTTTCTCTGATACCAGATGTCTCTGTCTTGGGGCTGGGAGACTGTGGTGTCAGTTTGGGCTCTCTCTCACAAAGGTTTCCTGAACCTTTGAAAGTGTTCTCCTGCACCTAGTTCATTCTGGAATTATGCAGATTTTACTTACTTTTCTCCCCGGCATATTAACTATGGTATTGATTATGCAGAGGGGTAACTCACACTTCCAATGGTGTTAAAGCAGGGTCTGCCTTCCCCTTAAAAGTCCTAGCACTCCGAGTAAAGTTTATGGTGAAATAAAGAGCAACATGCACAACTTGCCCCACCCTTCCCTGCAGGGCTATTGGTCATGTGTGGGAGCTAGAGAAAAAAAGCGGTGAAGAAATGTAAATGTAAATGCTTTTCCCCTCACACCCAGACACTTCATGTAAACAAACAGCCATCTCCAGGTACTGTTTTCAAGTCAAATAGAGACAAGCAAATACTCAACATCTCTGTCCTGGAGTCAGGTAAAACTTCCTTGATGCAGAATGCTTTCACCTTGATTCTTTCTATAGCTAAAATTTCCTCTTACTTGGGAAAAAGGAATAGAAATAAAAATGTAAGGGAAAAGCATAGATATCATAAATTTGTTTATTCTAAAAGATTTGGTTTCTCTACTGAAACAAAGGAGGGAAAATTTGCAGTGCAATTCCTATTTACACACAGTGGCTAGGTCATGACACATTAAGAAGTTTCTGTGTCAAAAAAAACCCCATGGATGTTTTGTCTGATCATTTCTTAAACTAGGAACTAAGAGAAACAAAGGTAGGGTAAAAGCAGCATACCTTACTGGCATGTAACATTCCAAGAAGTTGGAATTACATAGCATCCTCAATCTGCATTAAAAGACAATGAAAAAATCAATAGTGAATTAGGCAGTGTAATAGTGTAGACAGGTAACAGAGTTACTGCAAACAGAAAATGAGGTGTAAAGCAACTTGGAACCAACCCATCGAAGTGAGGCACTGAGAGCCTGATTTCTGGGTCTGGCTATCCCACAACACATGGGCAGGACGAGATAGAATAATTATCACATCTCCCTGGGTGTCAGGGAAGCCCTTCCAGCAGCAGAGGAATAGCAAAATCTACTTTTGCAGCACTCTGAGTAGAGATAAAGCAGGCTTGTAGGTGCATGCAGGGCATGTGCATTGTATAAACATGGTATCACTGAGATTGCAAACCTGATAGGACAGGCTGACGAAGCAGCTGCAGGGGATCTAAACTGGGGTCTTCCCCAAGCCATGGACTAAGTGGTCTTGAAGCTCCTGAGCACTGAAGAGCCAAACCTAGGCAGTAAGAAAGGCCAAAGGTTATGGCAACAAGCTGTGATCCCAAAAATGCTCCATGGAATAATATTATACACTGCCTTTATGTTTATGAATGAAACCAGTTGGAGGCTTTCTTCTGAAATACTCCTGTATTTCAAAAGAGAATACCAAAAAGTTGTAGAAAGTGACGCTGCTGCACCTGTCTGTAAGGGTACTAAAGGCAGAGCTGACAAAGCTTAAACAGAAACACAGAGACACAGGGTCTGGTGACCTTTCCACAGAACAAGGCACTGCAGAGGTGCCCTGGCTCCAACACTGGTTCCTTTTGTGCCACCAGACAATCCTCTTTATCCTCTGCCCTTCAAATAAAATAACATTTGCTTGCTTCTGAGGGCATCCACAAGGAAAAATGAGCAATAGTCTAGTGACTGTCAACCCCACCCTTTTCAGAATTCAGTGAATTCTGAAAGCAGCTTTTTCTACTTGCTGTCATTTTTAAAATACCTTTCTCTTTGATTATAGTATTGACCTGTTTTAAGGAAAAACTACACTGATTTTAAGCAAACAGGTTTGTGAGTCCATGGCTCTGTTTCCCAACTCCTACTGCTCAAGTATTTCTGTGGACACTATGGGCTGCATTTACTCTAGTTCTTGAGTGTGGGAAAAGTAAACAAGCAATTGTTTATATGCCATCCTTCACCTTCTGCATTCTGGAACACTTATGCCTATTTTAAGACAGACTGCTGGAGCAAAAAGACACATTCATCATGGCTTTTAGAAAGCTTATTGTTGCAGGGCAATATTTTAGACCTGTGGAGCCTCTCTATTTTTTTAAACTCTCAACATACTTATAACCAATGCAAACACATTTGAAGCTCTTGGTTTTGCCCCATGTTGATCATATCTCTTTTTCAGGTTCCTTTAAAATGGTGCTCTGTTGGTCATAATGGTTCAAGGACTGACTGATGTGAGCTGGGAGCAGCATCCCCGGTGGCAAACACAGACCTGGCATTCCCACTCTGCAGTCAGAGCCTTCAGTCTGGGCCTCCATGGAACTTGGAGAACACCAGCCCATCTCCCCCAGACACCCACTGCAGTACCAAGAATAACCATGGGCTGATTTTGTACAGCTGAGGGAATTCTGCCTTGCCAAGAGGAAAAGAAGGTGAGAAGGGGAGAAAAAAAAAGGAAAAAAAAAAGGTATAAAATAATGAGAAAAAGAGAAAGATAAGATAGAGGGAAAAAAGAGAAAATGAAGAGAGGGATAAAGGGAAAAAGAGAAAAAGAGGAGAAATAAGAAAGAGAAAAAGAAAAAGAAGAAAAACGTAAAAATTTTGATTAAAAGTTGGCTTTAAAGTATTACTGGTGGCTAAAAATGATCTAGAAATTAAAGAAAAAAAATATAGGTATTAGGACAATCTTTTACATTCCCTGGGAGCTGTTTACAACCAAAACAAACTAACAGCACTTTACCTTTATGTCGAACCAGTTTGAATTAGGATGACTCAAAATGTGTCTATAAATTTGCAATTTTGTTCTATGATGATGCAAAGACCTTGTCAATTAACACAAGAAGCTGGACAAAGCTTTAGGAAGATGCACTCTCAACATTTTTCTCACTGGTCAGGTTATTTACATTCTCTAGGACTGCCCCATAAATACAGGACACAATTTCAATGTCAGCATAATTAATGGATTTCTTGGCTCCCACGTCACATGAAATTGTCTTTCAGAGATGTCTCCCTAATCTTTTTTTCACACTACAGTTTTACATTAACAGCAAAATTACCATCATTAGGACACCTAACTGTATTTTTCCAGTGTTTAAAAATGGTTGTATGAATCACTAAAAAACTCTACCAGGCAGATCAAAGCATCTGCAGAAAAGCCATCATTCTATATTAAATTCTATTGAATTTGGTCCAAAACTATGAGCAATATTTATGAAATAGATTGGTACTTTAATGTCTGCTAATCGAGGTTGCACCTAATATTCCCATCTATTGTCAGGCTTTGCCACCTTCGCACCTGTATCAATGTCTCAGTGTCAATCCTGAAAGGACTGACATACATTGAGGTGTTTTCATCATTAAAAATTACTTCTGTTTTAAGCTGAAACAACACTGTGTGTGCCACACTGTCTCAGTGCAGTGTTGCAGATATATAGGATAGTCATGTTAGAACTCTGTCATGTTTCACGACTGTGATATCTGCATTCAAAATGAGCAAAATAAAAATAAATAAATCTTCTCCTTTTTTCCCCCCTTATATATTTACATATTGCTTTGATGAATCTAAAATAAATGCAAATCAGCATTTCATATAGAAAGTGCCACACTCAGCTTCACACCTTACTCTGCGGCCAGGAAATGCTTGATATTCCATGATACTCCACATGGCTGAGCTGCTGCTGTCATACATGATGTGGAGGTACTTGAGAGCTTGTGGTTGTTAAAAGGCTCCCAGCAGGCCTGTTTGGGGAGCACAAACTGCAGTTTCCAGCAGCATTATGGAAATCCACAAGTACTTGCCATTAATCACAGAATCTCCTATTCCAATAGGAATTTTATAGTAAATTGTGAAGCGTTCAAAGTCAACTGTTACCAGGATCATGGTTACTTAGGGTCACTTTCTTGAAGCTAACAGTGCACAGCAATTCATTCTTAGAGCAGAAGAATTACCTGTTTGGGGGTATAGGAAGGTTGCACTGCAATCTTTTAAGCTTATTTTGATGTACACGATGGCTTCATTGAAGTCAGTTGAGGATCAAGGTCTGCACAAATTCCAATATAGTTTCATACAGAAGACTACAAAGGAAGGGCTGTAGGGAAGATTAACAGTAAATGTTGCATATCACAAAACTAGTAAGTAGGTGGTTGTCTTTGAACTTACTGTGAGAGAATACATTTTATATCAACAGCCATCAGTGACAGAAAGACACAAATAAAAATATGTGGTAATCACTGCCTACTGAAAACAGTTGTTTTCAAACATCTGCTCTCTCACTGAACTGCTTTACAACACTGTTTTGACATAAATATCTCTCCAATATCTTTTATCTCATAGACTTCTTTTAATAGTTTTCTGAAGTGTATTTTAACTGCTTGGTGCAATTAGTAAGCCTAGTTAAGCCTTATTTGTACACTTGATTTCCTTCACCCAGTGCTGGCAAGTCCAAACGATATTCACTGCTATGGAGTGAATAGCATAAACATGAGGTAAAGCTTTAGACAGTTGAATTCTACACTGAACCCTTACAATGCCACAAAAAACTATCAGCTACTGTGCAAACAAAGAAGCAAGCACAGTATGAAAAAGAGTAGCTTACCATCTTAAATATTTCCTTTACACTCCAAAGACAAGTCCTAGATTTTCAATAATGTATGGCATGACTATTCTATTTTTGCTCTACACAACCTTGATTCTACAGGTAGAGAGACTGGTCTGCCCAGAAATAACATTATCTGATGTTTCAATGACTAACACATTAGTTTATAATAATCTTGTAGATCATGAAGAATGAGCATCAGGTTGGATTAAGTAGGATTTGTTTGACCTGTTCAGCTAGAGGTGGACTCTGACAATTTAATTCCAGCCTGCAGTGTGAAGCAAAAGGCTCATCCAGGAAACTCTGAGCCCAATGCCTACCTTCCTAGTTAAAATAATTTTCAGGGTATATTTTTCTATATATGCAACTCCTAACTAAATAACAGTTGTCATCTCCAACTACCTCAAATCAAGAGTTCATTACTGCATTTACCACTTATATTCCTAACTTTGACCTTGGAACTACTCCTAAGACAGTGAGCAGTAATTCAGTCTCCTGACTACCTCTATTCTAAGAGGATCTCTCCTGAGAGCAGGCTGCTAAAGGCAGTTTTGTATTTGACCCAGTACTAGAACAACAAACTCCATTTCAGTTTGAGTTACAGTTTGGGTTTGGTCCAGGACTACAGATGGCATCAAATGCAGTTTTCTTTCTTGTAAAATCACATATCAGCAGCATTTCTACCTTGGGGAAGGTGGCATTTTCAAATGTGCTCATCACTGATCTTCCTCTCCTTCTTCCTATGCATTTCATATGGGAAAAATGGTGGGGGGATGAACACAAAAACATCCAAATGCTTCTTAAAACTGAAAAATTAAAAAAGAGAAAGAGGATACCTGACTAGTGTTAATCCTATTGATGGTGCTCAAACAGGTAACCTTTTCAGGTCTGAAAGTTTCTTTCAGCATAACAACTATTTGGGAAAGAAACCTTATCATTTCTGCAGTTAACAGGGAGAGCTTCAGTAACTTAAACTGTTATATCATTCGACCACTAGTTCTTGAAAGCAGTATACAGTAATGTATTTGAGAAGTCCAACTTATTTTAAGATTATATAGAATTCTGTATTCAAAATGACTGCATCATTTGCTATGAATAAGTAACTCTGTTTCTCTTGTGTTTTATGAAGCCTTATAGCTTCCTCAAAATGTGCTATACAAAACAATTCATACAAGCATTGCCATGAACAATGGTTACACTGACAACTTTTGACTGGATTCAGAGATTGTATGTTTCTTTCCTATGAACTGGTAAATGGACAAAGAGATTGGCTAACTAATATCTTGTGTTCAATCGAAGAGTCATTGATCTTGGGAAAGTATTTTTCTATTTCTGTTTAGTTAAAGTGACAAATCTTAATGGGACTATGTTTAAGCTGACTTAAAACTGACTTATACTGATTTTTTTTATTTGATTAGTTACTATGAACACAGATAAGGAATGATACCCAGTAATAGATATTTGTGCTTGATTGTGATCCCATAATACCATAGACTTAGCAGAGTTTGAAATCAAGCTTGATTTCAACTACAGCAGTAAGCAAATGAAGATGAGGCCCCAGACCATAACATGTTTTTTTATACCTATGTATATATGTATGTGTGTCTGAATGTATACATATATATTTGGTTATACAAATATGTATTTCCATTAATATCCCCCGTACTACAGTCCCCTGTCAAGGGAAATTCCCCTGTTCAGAAGTTGGACTCGAAGATCCTTGAGCATCCCTTCCAACTCAGGGTATTCTATGATTTTATGAAATCAAATGTAGAAAATGGAAAATTCCCTTTACCTAAGACCTTATAAATTTGGTGGGTTTGTAATAATTTAGGTAATTGTCTTGCAAAGATGGTTAAGTTACATAATGGTCTACCCTACATAATGGTACATTCTTCACACATTCAGCACGATTTGTACAGCAGAGGCTGTCAGCAGTCAAGCTGGATGCCCAGTACACAAAGCTGTTTCCAGGAGGGCAGGGGGGCAGCAGGAAGGATTAATTCAGTCCTGGCCTGTCTCTGATGGAGGAACAGGGACTGAGAATGGGTGATGGCAGATGGGAGCTGCGTTGCTACCCTTCCACTACCGGTTCTCAAACTGACCCACGGCGGTCCCTTCCCCCACCTTCTCCATCAGGGTCAAAGCTGCTGTCCCCACAGCCCGGTCTGGTTGTCCCTTGTAAACCCACTTTGGTCCTCTGGCAAAGTATACAGTAGGCTGTACTGGGCTGAAGGGTGACTGATGGATCTGCAGTTCTCTCCATTCACTTCATCCCTGCGTGACAGAGCCTCGATAAACGCTCCATTCCAGCTTTTCCATTCTCTTCCAGCTTTCCCCGGCTGACAAAACAGTCCCCTCAATACCCGTCATCAACATCCCCGGTTCAGGTATCAGCTCTCAGATCTACACAGCGGGTGTCATCACCTGGCACCAGCTCATCCTGCTGCCGTGAGATGCCTTCTGCAGAAAGACATTCACCAACGTCAAACTCAGCTGGTCCCAACCGTAGTAAGATCGAGGGGAAAAAAAAAGGGGGGGAAAGGAAAAAAAAAAGGGGGGGGGGAGGTCAAAAAGTCCCCTGTCCCAAGGAAAAAAAAAAAAACAATATTCCAAACTGTCCTGCGAAGGGCGACACCTCCCTGGGCATTATTCGACGGCAGCCACAGGCCAGCGAAGCCGGGCATTTCGGGCGCCGAGCAGCCCGACAGGTGAGGCGGGCGGACCGCGGCAGGGGCCGCTTCAGCCCCACGGGCACCCACGGCCCTGCGCCGCTCCTCGCCTCCTCAGCGCGGCCGCCCGGGCCCCTCCGTCCGCGGCGGGGCAGGAGGCGTTGTTGGACGGCGGAACTGCCTGCCGCCCGAGCGCCGGCTCCCCTTTTATTTTTTTTTTCTCCCTTTTCTTTCCGTTCCCTTCCCGCCGGCGGCGGCCCCGCGGTGCCTCCCGGCGCGGGCGCGCGCTGCGTTCGTTACCTGGCGCTCGGCGGCGGCTCCTTCCTCACCTGTGCGCGCCTCTGCCAATGGCAGCGCACCTGGCGGCCGCGCCGCCCAATCAGCGCGCGGCTCGTCCCTCTCCCCGCTCCTTTAGTGAAAGAATCCAGCGCCGCTCGGGAAAGTTACCTGTGCGTGCCCGGCCCGGCCGCTCTCCCGTGCCGAGCCCCGCCGGCGCCCCAGCCCCGCCGCTCCCCACATGCCAGGGGGAGGGGGCTCTACCTGTTCTGCCTCGGCGGCTGGCTGCGGAGCCGGGAGAGGGGGGGAAGGAAAGCAGAATTACCAGTAGCTCTGGTTCTGCCGTCCCGGGCGTTCACACGCACACCTTCACCTGTACAGACCTGAAAGTCCAGTTCCGCCAGGCAGACGGAGGCACCGGGAAAAGGGGAGAGAGTTCATTGGATCAAACATGTCACAAGAGACGGACAAGTAAGTGATCGCAGGCACGCCGCTGCGCCCGCTGCGCGGGCCGGCCCGCCGGGCTGGCCGTGCTGCCCTTCGCCGGTGGCGGACGCGGACCCGCCGGGACGGCGCTTCTCCCTCTTCTCCCTCCTGCAGCGACGCCGGAGCGGGCGCACAGACACTCCGGAGAGCCCGAGGACGAGGCTGCGGGTCGCGGCCCCGCACCTCGCTCTCTGCCTGGCCGTGGGGCTGCGCGATTATTTGTTTAATTCCCCTTTTAGTTTAGGGTTTTTTATTTAGTTTTGTTTATTTGTTTGTGTTGTTTTGTTTTTTCCCCCCTCACCTCGAGGGCTGCTTTTCGTGACAGAGAGCTCCTCACCCTGGAAGAGCGGAGCGGCCTCCGCCCGCCGAAGGCCTCGGACGTTAAGAGCTTCTTGGCTTTTGTGTTGGTGCAACAAAGGGCTTTTATCCCCAGAGGGCCGGGGACGGCCATCTTCCTCCCCTCGGCCGGGGCCGCCGGGGCAGGGGGCCCGGGCGGCGGGAGAAAGGCCCTGCCTCGGCCCAGGTGCTCCCCGGCCGCTCCATGCGGCGCCTTCTGCCTCGCCGTCCTGACTTTGTTTTCCCGGCGGGACGCCCGGGCGGGCCCGCGGCTGCCCGGAGACCGGCGGGGTTAAAAAGTAACTTTCCCAGTAGCGGGGCCGAAGGAGAAGGATGAAGAAGAGAGGGAAGCCTCCCGCTCCTGCCGGGCCCGGGCCCGCCGCAGCTCCTCTCCCGCCCGGCCTGGCGGTAGCGAGGCCGAGACAGAACGGCGGTGCGGGGGTACTCCCGTTGTCTCCCGGGGCCGCCGGCGATGGTGCTGTGTCCCCACCGGGGCCCGCAGGAGCGCGGTGGGCTCGGTGTCCCCGGGACGGGGAGCGCCGCCGGGAGCCGTCGGTGGGCGCTGGAGGCCGCGGCGTGCGCCGCCACCGCGGCTCCGGCAGCGCCCGGTGCCGAGCGGCCCAGGCCGGGGCTGGGTTACCGAACCCCGGTTAATAACTCGCCCAGGCGATGCGGCGCTCCCGCCATGGCGGCCCGTAGCTCGGCGTGGCGCCCAGAGGCGCCGTGAGGCAGCCAGGCGGGAAGGCCATTTTCCCTGCTCGGGTGATTAGTGTTTCTGCAGGAGGCGGCTGGCGAGAGTTACGGGGTAAGGAAGATGGAGGGCGGGAGGTGGCTGTGTTGTTTCACTGCTGCCCTGGTGCGGGTAGGAGTGCCCCAAACACGGGTGTGATCTCGGCTACGTTTGGTGCTGCTCAGGTGCTGGCCCTGGTTGGGCTGCCCGGAGCCTTTGTGCCAGAGGAGGTGGAGAGGAGGAGCCTGAGGCTGGAGAGAGGCTTGGTGACAACCTGCCTGTCAAAGAGTGAAAGAAGGAGATTACCCGGCAAAAGAAAACAGCAGGGCTGGGTCCCCCGACAGGGAAGAGACAGAATAAGAGGGGAAAGAGTAAACAAAAATATTGGGCCTGGCCTTTTCAGGCATCAGCTGACACTGGGATTGTACGAAGGTAGCTACTGACATGAAATTGAACCGATTTGGGTAGGAGCTGAGAGTGGCATTTAGGAGTTCATTTGAGTTGGGATGGGAACTAATGCCTTAGGTGGCCAGATTAGCGCAGTAAATGATTAAAATGCAAGGAAGGGAATAACGACAGAGCCCTGAGGGGCGCGGGTGAGTGAAGGAGCAGCTGAAAAGAGCAGTCGTTCAGTTGAGAGGGGAACCAAATTAACTGTGGAAGAGCTGATAAGGAGTGATAGAGGGCATCCCAAAGCAATGGGCAGTTCCAGAATGGCGTGAAGGTGAAAAGGGGCCTGTAAGTTATTTCCTGGCTAAGTCTAGCTGCCAGCAGCTCCCGCAGCCAGAAACTAGGCTGCGGCACATCAAGGGCAGTTAATGGGAGTGGGAGGGGAATATGGAAAGGTGGGGGGGGTCAGAAGAGCAATTTCGCACCACAGTCGGCTTTGAATCAGAAAAACAGTGGAGAGGAAACTAACTCGTGTAAGGAACTAGGGCAAAAGTGGTTTCCCTCTGGGTCTGGGATGCTACTGAGATACTGGACTATCCTTCCTTTCCAACAGCAACAATATGGCAAACGTGTAAACTACTGAGACTGGAGATTAATGCCCTTCAAACCCTGCTCTGTGTAGTGCTGCTGCTGTTACCACTGTGAGGAACTTAAGAGCAGTGCAGAGCACGCAACCTCAAGTAACAGCACTTGCTCCATTGCAGGTATGCCTGTGATCTGTTTCTCGTTAAGGTGTTTAGAGAATTTATAGCTGATAGGTAAGGGTTTGAAAAGGAAATGAAGAGTAAAGAAATCCTCTGTGCTCTCTATAGACAAGTGTAACATGAGAAGACAAATACATTTGTTTCCAGAAGAGATGACCAGATGGAATGAGATAATAGACTGGTGTGAGGAGTTTGCATGGGAGGGTTTTCAGTGGTGTTTTTTTTTTTTCCTTTTTTTTTCTTTTAGGTTCTAATTATATCCTATTAGAACCTAATCCAGAGAGTACATTATTCTCCTCCACATGGCCTTTCTTTTACTTAAAACTAGATCTTCCCTACAGCAAGACTGGAGAGTGGAGCTCATTATTTTGAAGTCAGTTAATTTGTCAGAGTCATTGAACGTGTTTTTGTGGAGCCTGTGCTACTAAAGTGCTGGTGTAGAGGACTAAGCAGGGGTGGGGATATAGAAGGTGTGGAAAAATACATTCTGTGGGACTCACCTTGCTGGAGAGGTGATAGACCCTTCTGTACTACGCAGAGCTGCCTGCAGTGTCTGTCTTGGGAGGGAGCAGTGGGGACAGGTTCTGTAGCGCTTTAAGGGAGGAAGGTGGACAGGTGAAAATGCTAAAGAACCAGGTGTTTGATTCTAATGCTAATTGAGGAGCTTCGAAGGGGAGATTATCCTTGAGATAGGTGTGCTATCTCCCTGTCTTTCCCTTTAGTCTTTCTGCCTAAAGTGGGTCTTGTCTGCTTGTTTCCACAAACTCTGGGGTCAGGAGAGATAAGGCATGATTGCACAGGCGTTTTTCAGAGGTAATACCGACTGAAGCAGGCTGTGGCCACTTGTTCCTACCTCTGTTCCAACCTCTCAGCTGTGTCAGTAGAGCTGTTGTGCAGCTAGAGAACTGGCTCAGAGTTGATGTTATTTTTGACATCCATTTTTCATTGGTCTAAGTTCATATGCAGCAAGGATGCAAGCAATAACAGCTGTTAAGAAAATAACTGTTCAAACTATAATGTCTGCAGAAGGAAATGTGTCCCCTTCACACTCTGTTTTCTAGGTCTGTGCTGCTGCTTCTATTATTATCCAGTTTCCAGATCCTTTGGGGGGAAGGCTGAGGGACACAGGGTGGGAAGGAGGGAGCATCCCTTTTGCAAGGTGAAAAGATTATGCTAGGGTACATTTCTGCGTTTATAGGCTAAAGTTGTTCTTTAGTAGTATACAAAAATGTGATCAACACAAAACTCCAGAGTCACTGCTCTAGTGCATTAGTGGAGCAAATCAGTGAGCCTGCTACTTTGAGACTTGACTGGGTTTTCGAAATTGACAGCACTTCTGTGAATGAGGAGCAGCAATTGCACAACCATTTGGGATCTGTCTTGTAAATGGCACAGTTGTGTCCCAGCTGCTCCTGGAGCTGAGTGAAGGCCCCGGTGGGCTGGGACAGCAGTTGCAGGAAGGGCAGGCTGGTGGCAGGCCCCGGCACGCTGGCTGCCCTGGCTCTCTCTGCTGGCTGGCCAGCTGCCTGCCTGCCCCCTGCCAGCCTCCCAACAACAGCCCAGGCTGTGCAGAGCTACTCAGGACACCAGGGAGCTGGGGCATGCTCGGACTGCCCACATAAATTAGGGTTTGGGGCAGCCTGGGTCTGCAGCAGAGCGTGTGCATGTAGGTAAATAACTGAGTGGAGAGGAACCCGTAGGTGGGAATGGGTTCAGACCTGTTCCCATGTGTCATGTGTCAGTGGAGGCATGTTCACATCCAGCTTGCTGCTTGGTAGGATCTGTGGAAGAAGTTGTTATTGGGCTCTTCACAGGGTAATTTTGATTTACTGTTTTCTCCTCAGTGTGTAAATTTACTGCCTTCATAATATTTAACTAAAGCATCTAGTGCTGTAACAGAAAGGGGGTTGGTCATTTACAATGTGATTCTGTGTTTTATTCTTAATTTTTTCTTTGAGGGTCAAACACGTTTTCCATCAGCAGATATTAAGTAGCAATTAGGTGACAAATCAATTCATTTTTTTTCCCCTCAGCCGATTGTCGGAATGGGGCATCCAGTGAGATTAATTTTCCAAAGTGTTCTCATCTGGGAATGAATGCAGAAACGGGAATTGGATGTGTTTGGTTCTTGCCCTTTTCGAATGCCAGACATACTGTCACAGATGTTCCCAAGAAAACCATTTCTGGGTCAGAAATGTGAAAAATCACTGTGCAGAACCTCACAGAGCTTGCAACCATAAGCTTAGCTAAGAGGAGTAAGAGTATCAGATGGTTAGGACTTGCTGTTTACACTACTGTCTCTCTGGCGCTGGAGTCTGAGATGAGGCTGAAGATCAAAGCCGAAGAGGAGGGAGGGGATTTTCCCAGGTCACTTTAAGTTGATTGTAATGGTCACATAACTTCTTCCCTGTGGAAGGGTCAGCAGGGACATCGTTGTCCCTGTTTTGGCTGAGACATCTGAAGTGGAAATGATATTACACCAGTTAGCATTTGTTGCCAAACACTTCACGAATATTAATCCAATGCAGTGGTTACCTTAAGTATTTTTTTTTAATTAGGAAGCAGCAAATTAAGCTGCTATTCTTTGTATATACACAAAATAGCACATACAATTGCTGATCTAGGAATTAATCCTGGGGTGCATCTTCATTAGCTTTTTGATCAGTGATTAGGACAGTACTAGCTAGTTAAAAGAAGTAATTACTTCAGACATCTTAGTACACAGGGATACTGTTCTGTTCTTCTACAGTACTGACATAATAAAAAGACAGTAGTTGCTTACACAGTATTTAACCAAGGAAACCATATTAAATACATCTGAACTGTGAAGTCAAATATTGCAATGTATCTATAGCTTGAGAGTATGTCTCAAACATCAAAGGTTTCTTTTATATATATATCTATTTATAGCTATACATTTTTATATATAGATTTGTTAATTTTCCTAATTTGGGGAGGCAATGGTATGTTCCTTAATAATGTATTTAAGTAGTTCTATAAAGTATATTTTCGGGTTTGTATGCTTTTAAAAAATGTTTATGGGAAATCTTGACTCCCAGCTTTGCTTGTTCAAGTCATGTTTTCCTTCTAGCTACATAAAAGGTTTAATATCCTGAAAAAAAAGCAATCAGTGCTATCAGTGAAGAAACTATTCCATTTCCATTAACTCTGTGGAAGCAGTGAATGAACAAGGACCATGGGGCCAAAGGTCAGGTTAAATTGTAGGAGGTCTGGGCAGCCTTGTCATGACCTGTTTTTAATTTTACGGCCTGCTTCTAGCTGCTTCAAGTCAGCTACAACAACCTCAGGTGCAATGCACACAAAGTACTCTTCCTAGGAAAACAGCATGGCCTGCGATGAAGCTACTAAATAATTGCTAATTCTGATCAACTCTGTCAGCTCCTGCAGAAATGCTGTGAGCTTCAGGTTTTCCTCGTTTTGATTTTTTTACAAATGTGGTGAAACCTGTCATTTTTTTGAGAATCATAGTCTTGATTAAAAAAAAATAAAAGCAACAGCCTTAGTACACAAGTAACACAAGATTATCTGGTGGAAATAGTATTTTATTACAAGTGAAACAAAAAAAAGCCTCTGAAATCATAGATATAAAAAGTCTGTCCTGGGGTAAGTAATTGCCTCCTTGAACTAGTCCTCAGTAGGCATTTATTGTATGTATTTAATCCTTGCATCAGATTTCTTTTTCATACTTCCTCTTTGACATAGTTAATAATAATTTTTTGTCAATGTTAATGAATCACCTATTTGTTCTAATCTCTTGATCACTACTGCATGCTCAAGTTATTTTCGTTCAGAGTAAAAACAAATAAAACCTCTACTAGGTATCTAATTGTTAAACTAGTCTGTTTTGCCATTCATTGTTGCTGTTCTTAATATATTATTTTACTTCCTCTCAGACCGTTTAGTAATGGTAAAATAATTTCTTTTAATCACTTCACGTGTGTAATCTTGTTCAGATTCATCTTGTGCTCAAAAAGTATAATTGTCCCAAAATTGCAAGAGTCCCAAACTTGCATTCATTAGAAGGCAAAATGACTCAGCCTCTTTAATGGGAATTTTTTCCTTGATATGGACTTGTGGGCCAGAGGGCAACTTACCTTTTTATTTCCTGGTGGTCTAAATGATTTGGTGTTTTGGTTTTTTCTTTTTCCTTCACTCTCAATTCATTTCTGTATTTATATAGTCACTGGATTAGGTTAAGTACATTTTGGAGAGCTGTTGTACTGGGAATGATGTGATTGTCAGCTAGGAAAGACAAAATGCTGAGAAACATGGGCCATAATTTTCCTGTTCATTAAATATTTATGCTCCTTTGTAGTTTTAATGGAACCCTATTATCTAATTGAAACAACAGTATTGGTGACTATTTAATTATACTTTTGGCAATAAATCCTGATGAGTCTCAAGTTTGTTTGTTTTTTTTTTTTAATGGAATAAATCAAAACTTGCAATGAGCCACACAAGTTGTGGGGGGGTTTTTGGTGGTGTTTTGTTTGGTTTTTAAATTTTGTTTTGTTTTTGTTTTGTTTTTAACTTGATGTCAAGTAGGCAAAGTAGTTTTCTGAAGGTAGTAAACTTGGGCCAAAACTAACATTAGAATCTTTGAAACAAATGGTTTAAAGTGCTAGAACTATCTTTGATTTATACTTCTCTGTGTAATGAGCACAGGCAGAAATTGATGATCTGGAATCTGAAGTTTAACTTATGCAGCTTCTGTGGGATCTGTCCTGCGTTTTAAATGGTAATAGTACTTCATTTTGTGCCTGTGAATTCATATGTATGTGCATTAGTTTTAAGACAAATTGCACGAGCATCTGTTCTAGATCTGTTTTATAGTTGTCTTACAGCTGAACTAAGATTTGTGTAAATGTAAAATAAACTTGCAGAGGGTTTGAGAGCTACTGAAATATTTATACATGCTCATACTCTGCCCTCCTTACTTGTGTCAAAACTGGAGTGGGAAATTCCGCTCTATTTTCTGGTTCTTGGATGTGTCTGGAGCATGCTCCTGTACCTTTTGTCACACCAAATGAAACATGGGTGTTCTACAAGTTCACCATTTCTTTGACTTTGTACTGAAGGAAAGACCAGAATGCACTGTGGTGTGTGATGCATGTCTGTGTGCGATAGAAGTGTCCCTTTGCTAGAATCTTGTTTTAGAATTTGTGTTTCTCCCAGCATTTGCAGACTGGAGACAGTTGCCCTGGTCACCTTCTTATCATGCAACTAACAAGGAGCTTATGATAAATATCCTATGACCTTGATGTGCTGGGCTGGGAACAAGGGTGATGTGAGTCTGTCTTGCCTTTTCCAGCTATTTGACTAGTGCTAAAATTTCTGAATGTTTTATAACACCTGTATGGATCAAAGCCTTGTATCCCTTCTCTTGAAGGAATAGTTTGTAGATGATGTGTGCAGAAGTGCCTGGTGCTCTTTTATCTCACCTGTGTAAGAATGGGCAGGCTCAGGCCTGGGCTGAAACCTGGGAATTGGAGCCTCTCCCGTTCTCCTGCCTCACACACATTGCTTGTGTGTTCCTATCTGGCACCTAGCCTCTGCAGGGACGGGAAAGTGTTCCTGCATTGTCACAGGGTGAAGAAATCTGCAGGTATGTTCATGGAGCATCTTGATTGTAACTTTGTTTTTTTAAGAACAAATGCAATGTCAAAAAAAAAAAAAGAAAGAAATGAAAAAACCAAACAAAACACCCCACAGTTAAAAATGGAAACGCCTGGGCTGGGTGCCCACCTTGGCAGTTTAAACAATCTGCTTTGGATTTCAGGGTTGAATTTCCTGAGCAAGGCAAAAGATGGGAGGCAGGTAGGAAGAGGCTTTCTTTCCCACTAGTTCCAATTGGATCAGGATGTAATGCTGAGCATATGATGCAGCAGGATGCAGATGTACTTGATGCAGCATGGCTGCCTCAGTCTGCTTTATGTTCAGTGGCAGATACAGCTGAGAAGTTAAGGGCTGATTGAGCTTTGCAAATTCAAAAGAAACCTCTTGAGCATCAAAATTGGTTTTGAGAGACTGGCAGGCAGGACACCTTGTTTCTGAATAAAAAGGAAGCTCTGATCACCAAGCTTTCTACCACTGTTCACAAGCGTGTTAATGGGCAGTTCTGATTCATTGTGAGCTAATTTGCAAATTGCATCAAGTTGGGTGAGAATTTTCCTGTAGTAGGATTTTGTAGCCCCAAGGGCTGGCTCTTGTATGTTCATTATCTTTAATCCGAGGAAGAGCTTGAAAGGCTGGCCTTTTCCAGTTGGCTTTATTGATGTTAAGTACAATGTACCTCTCCAATTTACATTGCAGTAACTGAAATGAAACAATCTTGGATATCTTTGTATTTATATGCTACACTTGTATAGGTTTTATAAAATTCCATGGTCTTAATTGTAAACAAGTTCAAAAAAATCACTGGAACTGCTGTTAGTCTGGAAAATTTATGTATGTCTTATGAAAGCACGCACATCACTTTGGATGATATGAACAGGAAAATCTCTACTAAGCAGTGGAGAGAAAAAAAAGATTTTGCAAAATAAAGGCCATCTGAAGTTTTAGTTTTGACATAAATGCTTCCTGTGTCAGAGCAATCTGGCTCCTAGCTAGACCATTGTCCAGAAAATACCTTTCATTCTTTCTTACCTTTCATTATGTCATCTTCGACATAATACAATGGAAACATTTTGCATTCACGAGGAACTCAAGTGGTAGCTTGAAAGGAAACATTTACTTTTTAGATACAAAGTATCCTAACTCTTCCTCTCTTTCTCCATGCTAAAACGAGGATGTGCTTTCAGCTTGTACCAGTGTGTCCCGCGCAGCTGAGTTCTGGTTAGCGCACATCCTGACTCCCAGATAGAGGGGTGGTGTGCTGGCCCGGGTGAGGAATGGGCACAGCAGGCCTTGCTCTTTAACAGGTGTGGCTGGGGCTGCAGCAGGTATTTACTGGTGGTGTTGGTCAAGTTGAGTGGGAGTCTTGCAATCTTGGCCTATCTTTTTTCCTTAAGTGTGTGATTCTTGGTGGATGTGGTCGCTGATGGATTTTCAGCTTTTGATAAGATTCAAAGATCTATGGATCTGCTAATTGCAGGCTCCAAGTTAGGCTTTTCTTTCAGCTGGGATGGTCGGGGCAGCTCTGTAGTGGATTTGCTGTTACTTGTAGGTGTCACCCTTTGTCTTCCACACGATCCAGGTACTACCAGAGTCACCAGCTCCCAAGCAGCTACCAGCTGTCATCAGTTGCACAGCTGGAACAGCTGGGGCTGCCCTGGCATGGAAGTATGACTGACAAGACCAGGGAGCTTATCTGTGTGGAGCCTCACTTAGGATGCTGAGGATTCTTAGTGAATATTAAAATACAGTGTATTTATCTCCTCTGGTTATGGAGAACTTTGCTCTGTCACATTTAGCTGAAATCGTCCAAGGAGGGTCAGCAGTTGTGCAAAAAGGAAAGGGAATGTATGTGCATGCACAAGTCTCATTTCTTCAGAGAAACTCTCCCTCTCATCCAAATGGCCTTATTTAATAGAGAAGTTTTCTTTAAGTGGGCCCAATTGTTTTGGTTGGCTACTTTGGCTATAATCTTTGAAATGATTGACTATGTTAACTCATGATAATTAGCTCCGACCATTAACCTCCTACAGAGCTGATTACAGGGATAGGGGTGATGAGGAAGTTTTTTATTTTTCTTAGTGCTATTGTTTCAGTCTGTTTGCAGAGTAAACACAACGAGTGTGGCAGTTGATTATGCTGCAGACCATCTCTCAAAGCAGAGGAGACAGATACTTCATTTTCAAATGTGAAAACCTGAGTTTTAGAAAAAAACATGCTCTGAAGAGATGTTGGGAAGGCTCTAGGTCTATGCACTTGTGCCTTTCCAACCATCCCAACTGCTTACTTACTGAGTTGCTGTTTCTAGAGCATGTATCCCCTTTGCTTTGGCTTCTCCCCAAGACAATCAGATATGCACCTCCGAGAGACTGCACTCTGGTCATTGCTTTAAGATCATCTTGGCTAAGTTAGAGCAACAGAGATTGACTCCTCCCCTCCAGCATTTTTACAGACAAGCACAGCCCAAGTCATAAAAGGTGTGTTTTTAAAGGGATCTTACTGTCTGACTGTAGTGCTCATAAATCAGTTATGACTGTTGCACACTGTGAGTGCTCAGAACAAAAGGCAGTTATTGATTTTAAGGGAAGATTGCTACAGGAGGAAGGGTGAGTGAGATTTTGTGCATTGCAATGGGCAGCTGTCCATGCAGTGAAACAGCCCAGATTTGGCTGAAGGGGAGCTTTGTTGAGGAAAGGAGAATCCTTGCTTGGAATAATTGCATCTGAGCCAGGGAGAATTGACTACTCCAGAGTGAAAACAGGCCCTCAGCTACCTCTGGCACAAACAGCAGGGCTGTTGCAAATCTGATTTGATTTGCTAACAATAAGGTATTGAAAAGGCAGGCAGACCTAGCAGTTGCCTCTGTATTTCTTAGACTCCTAGTTTATGCTCAGCTACACTCGCTGAAGCAAACCTGTAACAACACAAATGTATATGTGAAAACAAGAGAGACAAAAATCTTCAGCAAAAGGCCAGGCAGAAGTGTTGTCAATAACAAAAAACCAACCAAACAAAAAGGTAGTTTCCAAAAATCCAGTTACTTTATATGAAAGGAAAATAAAACAGGTACTGTAATTGGCTGTATTTTCTGATATGAAGCTATGAAATGCTCTCTTCCCCCCCAGAGCTCATAAAATTGTGCTCTGTGTACCAGATGGATTATTTTGTTTTTCATTAAATAAAGAAACTTGTAAACAGTTCTCTGTACGATAGAGATTATAATCTCCACCATCCCTCTCTTCTTCCTTAAGCACTGGAGCACGCACTTTGCAGGTGGGATTTGCACCACAGCGGAGTTCTGGTGCTACCCCAAGGTGCTGGTCACTGCAGCTTGGGGGCCAGGCAAGGCATGCTCCCAGCATCTGAGAGCATTTATTGTGTGGGTTCAGTTGTGCTTTTATCAAATCCTATTTCGGAAAACAAATAAAAGTCTTGTTTGCACAGTTTAAATGCCGCTCTCTGTGCAACAGCAGCAGTTGGTTGGGTTAGATCTGTGGAGCTGGCACTGGTGCAGGTAAGGCAGAACAGAAAGAGGAGGCTGACTACTAAACTGGCTTTTATGTGGAAGATGGCAAAAAGTGTTTTATGAAGGTCGCTAGGAATAACTACTAGTTTTACCAGTTGGTATATTTAGTTATAATACCATCTCTGCAACTTTCACATTTGTAAGGTGTAATGTGTTAAAAGTTTTGTTGTCATAATTCTAAGTTGAGCCACAGTTCTTGACAGTGCTCTTGTAACACCCATGAAGCAGCACACACCTCACTCCACTATTTCCCATGCCTAATCTGTTTGCCTACTATCTTATGCAACCTTTTTTTAATGCAGCTATTTTATCAATAAGTTTATTGAACAGTTTGCAAAAGCAGGTGCTATTATCTTCATTTGTATCTCCATTATACTGGAAATTTCAGCCATAGCTGTGGTGCAGCAGCTTCTCATGCAGTATACACGGGCACTGGTCAGTTTGTACCACTTTCAGGCTGGAGGAAGCTGCTTTGGCTGCATATGCCACTCACTAATGGTCTTGTGTGTGTTACCATGGGTTTGTAATTAGATGTGGTGCGTGATAAAGTGTGCATTGAGACCGAATATGTTTACTTGTCTACCATCCACTGGACCTATTGCTCATGTCCTGGTGCAAAAAACTTCTCTGAAATTACTGACAAGTTGCATTCTAAAAGCAGAGAATAGCTTAATTTTAAGGTGTACCCGCTTAATAAATACTGAACTATACTCTGTTTAGGTGAACCCTAGATTAGTATTAGATGCTTTTTTTTGTTTTTCATTCACGTCTTCTTATGTCAGTTAAATGCTGCATTTTTTTCCCTAATCAAGTGTACACATAGCAAGAATACAGGGGCAAAATGTTGTTATATTGTTGCTTCATTTTTTTCCAAATAGTTTTAAAATACTTTTGAAACTCGATTTGTATATTAGTAAAAATAAAATTGAATTATTATCACAAGATCTGCACGCAATTGATTTTTTTAAGTACTGAAGATAGCTAATACTGATAAATATTTATGTCACCAAGTGTAATACAGAGACGCTTGCTTGATGTAATCATATAAGTTTAATTGAGCTTTTTGATGTTCTTTACCATGCCTTGTAAATAAAGTAATCCCTTCTGGATCACAATTTTATTCTTCCTGTCTATGCAGTAACAAGCGACTTGTGGCCTTAGTGCCAAATGACACTTCATTCAACACCAGACGAGCCTACACCAGTGAAGATGAAGCCTGGAAGTCGTATTTGGAGAATCCCCTAACAGCAGCTACCAAGGCTATGATGAGCATAAATGGTGATGAGGACAGTGCTGCTGCTCTTGGCCTATTGTATGACTATTATAAAGTAGGTAATTCTGTCATTATCCCTCCCTGCTGCACTAGCAGGGACCACTCTAAGAGGCAACAAAAGAACCAGTTTTCAAAGACAAAAGTCACTGCATCTTTTTTCCTCTCTCATGTTCCCATCATGCACCCATTCCCCATTCTGTTACAGGAAGCCTGTCTGAAACAGTTTTGATGTATTTAATTCTGGAGAGAAAAAAACAATCTCAGAACTCCCATATTAAATTTTATACCATGATTTCTTTTTGAGCATAGTGTTTTTTCTTTGCAAGAACATTGGATGATACTTGAAATACTTAAGTGTAAAAGGGGAGGCCTTGTCCATCTGTACATTTGTCTGCTTTTCTGGTTCATTCCACACGTTTTAGTTTGCTCTTTAACTGGGGTATCTCTCATCTGACAATTTCCCATGTTATTTTTGTTTGTATAATGATTGCAGTAGGCTGTATACAAACATACAGCGAGGGCTAGCCCTTGCACTGGCAGTTTGCAGGACAGAAATGAAGCCGGACACAGAGCCAGAGATCTAAGTCAATTTACAGGAAAAGCACTGATGTAGTTTGTTTGTCATGTTCTAGACCCAGGGCTTTACGTACAATTTTGGTAACTTTTATATATATTTATATTTATATATATGTATATAATAGTGTTTAAGTAAAGCTATGTTTGAGATTTTTGCTGAAATCAGAGGAGAATCCTAGAGAATGCATCTCTGTGTAATGCAAAAATGTCATTCTGAAGCCCATGCTGACCCCTTGGTACTCTGCAAACAGAATCAGTGCTGCCTCCCAAGCATTAGAGTATGAAATAGTTGCAGGAAAATGAACAATACCCCTGAAATCAGCTATGGCTGCCTTGGACGGATGATATTCTGTGAAAGCCAGCACAGCAATGCCAGGTCCTCTTGTAATTCATGAAGAAGTAACAGGAATGGGAATTAAAAACCTGCTATTTTAGTATTTATTAGTAGAAATGCTTTAATGAATGGACTCCTCTTTTTAATCTCTGTGACATTGAGTGTTCAGGAGAAGGGGTTATAGGGAAGATGCCATATACTGACCTTACGGTTAAATATTGTTTTAATTGCTTTGCTGATTGTATTCCTTGCTTTTGTGTGTTGATGTCAGTAGAGAAAACTGTTCCCAGTGAGAAAGAAAAAAGGTCCTTTTCTCTGCTTGATGTAGTTACCACAGTGCCAGAGACTGTGAAATTAATATGGATTCATAAAATTCAGGATGTCTATGAGCATCTGGAGTATTGGCTTCTGTCTTAGTAATATCTTTGTATGTAGCAGTTCGTTAATCTGATGGATTTTTGTAATAAAACCAGAAAATAGCCCTTTTCCTTCTCAAAACCATGTTCTAAAAGACATATCTGCTCCTTGTTCCAGGTAGTTGCTAAAGACTTGGGGTTCAGATGGAATAAGGTGGGATTAACATCTCAAAACCATTTCTAGCATTCAATCATATATATTTTTGTCTTAAACAGGGATAAAATGATAACTCTTGTTGATACTCCCGAACAGAAAACTTAACCTCTGTGCTGTAATGGGGAAGTGTAGAGGACTTCCAATGCATGAGACTCTTGGATTGTCCTTATTTATAATCTGGCTCATTAGCTCTAACATGCTGGATAATATTTTTTAATTACTTTGTCCAGTTAATAGGAATTATTTTAATTTAACTGCCTGGTTTTTTTTTTAAACTTTTCCTTTTCCTTGTACTGATACTTACCTAAACACAGAACATCATTCAGAGAAAAATACATAATCTTAAAAGGGGAATCAGCATTTGTAACTGTGGCTTTTATCCCATTTCAAAAAAATAAATAAAAGCAGTTTTTTAACCAGCAGGATGCTTAATAGGAAAAGGGGATGTTCCTAAAAGAAAGAACAGCTCTGGTTAAAGCTCTGTGACTGTGCTGCTGTCTTGCAGTTATTGATGTTATCATTGGCTACTGGAGTACACTGTAATACTTTTTTTCCTCTAAAGTCAGATATTTTTCTGATGTTTCTTTAAAATATTTAAAAGTAAAAAGCATGGCTTTAGCCCATTCTTAGGTCTGTTCTTGCTCTTTAATCCTGAGTTAATTGCTGTAATGGAGTGGATATGTCTTGTGCAAAAGATAGATTAGAAGTTTTAGCTCCCAAATTAATGGCTCAGCAAGAAAAGAAAAATATGGTCATGGCAGCAACTTTTCCCTTGGTGATTTCATATCTGTGCTGGTGTCAGGACACTGGTGTGTGGGAATACAAATCTTTAAAGTCGCTTGATGTCAATTCTGAGTCTGTCAAGGGGCCAGATTTGACTGGGTTTTTACCTCTCATAGCTATTGATGCAATCAGCAGAGCAGAAGTCTGTGTTTCTGATGACATACCAGCATGCCCTGACCTGTCCCCATACTAAGAAAGATCGACAAACTTTCTCTAAGTGTGAGTCCTACATTCTCCAGGCTTCTCTCTAACAGGAGGACTTACCTGGTGCTTAGGGTTTAATTGAAAAGCTTTTTTTGTCTGAGCTAAAATGGTCTCAGTGCAGAGCTCATCAAAACATCGTATCTTCCTTCTCATCTTGTTTTATTCAGTGAAAAGGTGTGTGTGTATGTTTTTGGAATAATATGAGCTTTGATTTTGAGATAGCTTGGCCTAGCTTGATATTCAAAAGATAGAACATAAAGAAGAGTGCTTTGCTGCTAACTTGTGTGCCCAAGAACTAGAAAAGAAAACAATTCCTAATTTTTTTTTGTCTTTGGAAATTTTATTTCTGTTCACAGTCAGTCACCCAAAGAAAAACAGCTCCGGCATCTGTGAACTAGACAACACTGATAGAGTTACATTTTTCTAGTTGTTGCAGTAGAGCAGTCTGAAGCTGCAAATGCCTGACAGTTGCATTTACCTGACCCCATGCCTGGTGTTGTTCTCAGGTTCCCAGAGATAAAAGGCTGTTGTCTCTTAACAAAGTGAGTGATAATCAAGAAGACCAAGATAAAAGGTACAGTATTATTCAAAATCATATACCCAGCTACTGAAAGTGTTGATCAGTTGTGAACTGAGGGAACTGTGAGAGCCTGAGGCGTTGGTGGTTTTCTTTCAAAAGTTAAAAGAACGAAGGCTGTTTTGGGAAGCACATTTTACTCCTTTTTACTTTCAATTGATTAGAAAAAATGGATGGTATTCTCAAACATGCAGTTTGGAAGGTAGCTGAGAGTTTCACTCCGTGTTTGTGTTTGGTGGTGTTGTTTTGCTGCTTCTGCTGAGATTAGTAAAATCAGATTATCTTGACAGTTGGCTATTGGCTGTTTTTCTTTGTTTTCTTTGTTTGTAGGGCAAAAAGTGAGTAGTTTGGCCTCAGTAATCTCATTTATAGAGTCTTATTTAACATAATTTAGGATCTACCCAGCAAATAAAGTAACTCTCAAAATCATTTGCTTAGAATGTTTTTCTCACTCCTCTCAGATTTCAGCCTTTCTCTGTAGGCTAAAAGTGACTTCAGTCAAAGGAAGCTGCCTCCTACTATTAAGACCTGCAGAAAAGAAAGAGTGTGTATTTTTTTTTAGAAACAAAGGAGTTTTTACATGCTGGAAGTATCTCCATATAAAATTATGACAGAGATGAGCTATGCAAGGTTTATTTCAATGTAGCTAATTTGTGACAGCCTTAGATGGTCTCCACTAGCTGTTCATAAGGTGATTGTTTCAGTAGGTAGTAGTATAAATTTACTGTTTTAAAATAGGCTATGAACTGGTTTTTGGACAGTTTTTCTTGTGCAAACCAGAGAAATTCCTGATGATCAGTTGCTAAATTGAGTGTGATCAACAAAACTGGCCTTCAGTGGAAAGCCAAGAGAGAGGAACTGGGCACTGGGTAGTGTCAGAGCATTTCTCCTGGATTGAAAACAAAGCAATGTTATACCTACTAAAAGTTCTATGAGTTAACAATTTTATGTCAGTGTAGCTACTATCAGCAATCAGATTGCTTTCAACAGCAACTGTGGGTAGATGTGGGAATGCTGCTGAAGTTACCTTGCAGCCACTATAGTTACTGATCTACTCTGCTACAATGGAATTCCTGGGCTTGCTCTTTTAGAACAGCATTGCTGCCAGAGTTAAGCAAACAGTAGTGGCCTATCCACAGCCTGAAAGAGCATGCCATCTGCATATGAATTTTGCTGTTGATATTCTGCCTATTTCATGTGCAAAATACCTACTGTGAGTAATCCATGCCCTGCCTTACTCTTCATTCTTATTTTGTGTCTAAAGGCTCTTGTACTGCTGGATTGGTTTGTGTCCAAATTATAAACTAAGGCAAGAGCAACCCTAAATACCCAGAATTTATTGTAACATGTCAAATCAAATGTATTATCTTTCCCCATTTGTTAAAGAGCTCTGGACCTCTGCTTGCCTCCGAATTTCTTTTGCCTAGTATTTGTTCATGTATTACTTCTTATGGCAGTGGTTTATCAGAATTGAAAAATCTCCTTCCCTGACATTTAAGACCATTAAGCTATTTAAGGAGAAGATTTCCTCTGTCAGGACAGTTCATAACATCTTTTGGTTTTGTCTCACAGAAACTGTCTTAATACCACGGAAGCTCAGAATAACTTAAGTGGGGGAGAGAACCGTGTGCAAGTCCTGAAGACAGTGCCAGTTAACCTTTCCTTGAACCAAGATCCTTTGGAGTCATCCAAAAGGGAATACAGCACAAATGTGTCTGGGAGCTCAACACCCATCACAGGGTCTGCAGTGACTGTGGTTAAAGCAGAGGAATTCACCCCTGTTTTTATTACCCCACAAACACACTATGCAAGAGGAGAAAATGAGGAGCACCGAGGTGTTATCTTTGAACCATACGAAGTGTCCAACATTGCTCCCCACACAAATTATCTTAAAGATGATCAGCGCAGTACTCCTGACAGTACCTACAGTGACACCTTCAAAGATGGAGGAACAGAAGTAAGTTTTCCACCTCAAATTAGCATCTAAGAATGCAATAAAAAGCTGTAAACAAGATAAGGATATTTGAGCTTGTAAACAAGATAAGGAGATTTGAACTGTCCACAAGAGCCATTAGAAGAATAGTGATGCTTGTTTCAACAAATTAATTTCTACTCCTTGCTGTGTTTCCATCAGTCTGTGCTGTGATTAAAGGGGACCATCATGAGGCATTTCAGAAGACAATTTTAAAGATGTTTATTGAAAATTCTGAGAATAATAATTCCTGATTTTTTTTTCCTTTGGGGATATTGTGTCAAGTAGAAGATAGCTGTTATTCTAAAAGAAGATTTATTTACCATTAACAAGATCTGCCTTCAGAATAGTAAGAAATAGCCACTTTGTAATGGGGAAATTCTAGATGTTCTTTTGAAAATGCAAATGAGTAGCAACAGCCTCTGCTGCTGGATAAAAACCCAAGTAATTTATTCAGAAGCTGTTTGTTGCACTAAGCTCTATTCTACAACACAAGCAAGTGAGAAAAAGTAGAAGAATTAGACTAATAGAGGGGAACGGAGAATTTAACAGGCAAGGAACAACTGCGTGTATATGTACAGGAATGAGGAGGAAAAAGGCAAGGAGAGCTCCTTCTAACTATTTTACAGTTATGCTACAGTCAAAGTAATTTTACAGTCAGCTTTAGTATGGTGAGTACCCTCTGGCTGCTTTTGCCTGCTGCAGAATGAGGCAAACAAGCTGGAATTGTAGAAAGGTAAAGACAATTTAAAGCTGACAGTACCTCTGCAAATAATTAGAGATATTAGATGGTAAAACTCCCCTAGGATTTTTATCCTCCCAACTCTACAAAATTGTAAATGTAACAAAAGTACAAAGCAAGCTACATTAAGGCTGAGCTGCCCTGATTTAGTACACAAGAAATTTACTGTATTTGTGTATTATAGAAAAGTCTCTTGTCTCCATAAGTGACACAGATCCAGGATGTCTGGAGGTGAAATTTGTTTTCAGATAAAGAACACGTGTAGGACAACTAAATGAATAAATAATGAAGAAATCTAGCTTCCCATTGTAAAATCAGTAGGATCAAACCTTGGATTAGAAACACTGTTCTGCATTATCAAATAATATTAGTTTGGCAGTTTTTATGTGTTACTGGTAAATGGCTCTTATGGTACCATACCCATGGCTTTCTCTGGGGTGCTGGAGCAGAGTGATTCCATTCCATTGGTTTCTTCTGGGATATGCTGCTAAGAGGTTCCCAAACATTTGCCCTGTGCAGAGAGCTGTCAAACATGCAAACTTGTTAAATTTGGATCTACATGGATTTACATCGACATGTTGACTTTGCATCCCAGATTTTGTGTTATAGTAACTTTGTTACATGCTTTTTTGTAATATATATTGTTACATGTTTTTAAAATGATTGGTTAATAACAGGGTGCAGTACTTGCCGTCTAGGATTTCTGTGCGTTCTGTGGAGAAAGAATCAGTTCAAATCTGCTTGCCAAAAGTGGGTGGAGTGGTTTTCTAAGTGCACTCACTCCTCTCCATCTTCACCTCCCCTGTTAATTCTACAAAGGACACTGGGCAATTTATGTCCCCAGCCATAGTTGTTAGGGGAGGTATGTGCACTGTTGGTAGCCTTCTAGCCCTAAGTGTTCACGTGCATGTGGCATGGGAGCAGTCAGAGCTTTGCCACCCTGCTGCAGCCTCACTCAGCACCGAGCCTGTCCCTTTGTTTTTCTCAACTGCCCAAACTCCAGGGTGTGCTTTGCCTGGCTGTGCTCTGACTGCTCCTCCAGTCACTGTTGTGTAGGCACAGCTGGATGGAGCAGGTGTGGGGAAACCGTAAGGTAAAATGTCAAAACATACCAAAAGAAACTTAGGCAAAGTTAATGTTTAGAAGTAGGAAGGCAGTTGTTCTTACTTGTTTTCATAAGTGCTTGCAAAGTATTTGCTAAGTACTGGTGAGAATGACTGGGTTTGTATTTGTTCTAATACTTACTCAATTTTCAAACACATTATAATACATATTTAGAAATGCTTTCAAAACATTTATGAAGTGACTTAGTTGTGCTGTACTGAAGGAGCGCTAAGCTGTTATAGATTGCTGTGGACGTGGATACTTTGGTCAATCACTTGCTGTGTTCTTTGTTACAATTTTAACAATTATAAATATGCTGTTCTAGTCTCTTTCATTTTTTTGTTTAGCTGTGCTTAGTTTGTTAGTTCTCTATAGTATAAACAAATTTTTTTAGGTTAGGAAAGTATATTGTATGTTTTTTACAATGTCAACCTCTTAACTTCTATATAAAATGTGACTAGCTTATTAATATCCACTCTTGTTTTTAGGTATTTTGAATTTTAAAGGGTTGATTTTTTTTCTGAGTTTATCTTTAAATAAACATAGTTGCACTTTTATTGGTATTTGCATTTTGATTTTATCAAAGAGTATTTAATCTTATTTTTCAGAAGTATCGGAGTGTGTCAGTGGGGGCTGAAGAATATATTTATGAACAAACAAGGTATGGCATAAGCTTTGCAGTGTGCTGACTGGCATCAGGCAGGAATGTATTGAGGAGTAGCTGCCTGTGTCGACTTCTTGCCCTTCCTTTCTTCCCCCTGGGGTACCTGCAGGGCTCCCTTAATGATGCCAAGCATTATTCTCCCCTTTTTCTCTTGCTCACTCTCCTCTCATCTAGCTCTTAGATCTGGACAGTTTATGTCTTCATCTGTTGCCTTCCCTCAGCATTGCTTTAAACTCATAATTCCTCTGAAGCCCTCCTGCCCAAGATATGCAAGATGAAAACTGTTGAGAGGTTCCCCAGGTAAAAGAGTATAGCTTTGACAACCAGCTCATAAAAAATCTTTTCAGGATGACAGAATGCACAAGTCAAATGTCCAGGACAGTTGAAAAGCTTCAAGAAAAAGCTTCAAAAATTAAAGTTTGAAAAGAATACTGTTCTGACTAAGCACAGAAGAATGTGCATGTAGCATGGGCAAACACTGCAGAGTCCCTTTATCTAGGAAAGACTGCAATCACTAAAGATTTTAAACTGATGCTTTATTTCATACTTATGAATGGTTCTGTTTATATCTGAGAGATTACTCTCACTTTAGAGTCAGGAACATGCCTACGTAGTTTTTGTGGATTAGGCATACGGCTCTGACTGTGGTGAAGGTTCCTTACAGCTTGATATTTTTTCTGAAGAATGTTAAAATGATCATTAACTGCAGTGAGCTCAGAACTGAATCATTATATAGACAGAAGATATGAAACTGATATTTAGCAAAGGCTGCTCGCTTACTATACTGAACATTTGTAAAATTGAATCCTGAAGCATTGGTGTTGTTAACAAATTTCACGCATTTAAGTCTTTCATGCTACATCCAAGGTTACCTTAAGAATGAAAGCTCTGAATGGACATTAAGAAAACTCCCAGGAAAGATGTATTTAGTTTGCCTGGAAGTCTCAGAAATGAGAATTTCAGATTGAAAAAAGAAGTGGTGAATATGCAAGTAATTGGAAGCTTGCTAGAAGATCTTTTAGTGACTACACAGGGGTTTAGTTGAGACTCATGGTGAGGTTCATAATAGTATTATAATAATTGAGTGACTGTAATAAGTTTTAAGAGTGAGAGTAATCCTCGTGCTATAGGGCATGCTTTGCTTGCCAGCTGAAAACAAGAAGAAAACTCTGAAATGGCACTACACAGAGGCTCCAAAACTGGCCAAGTGCAATGTGTCTGGGATTTTCATTTTTTGACTGAAACATACAGAATGCCAGGGAACAGAAGACCAGCCTGTGGCAGACTGCAGGCAGTTCTGTTAAGACATTGTGTGTGTCTGACTTTGATCATTCTAAGCCCCTCTCAGCACTCATCCCTGTTAGTTCTTCTGTCTGGTGTGAGGTTTTAGCATCACCTTATGTGTAATGCTAAATCAAGGCTGTGCCCCTACCTCTAAAAGTGGTGCAGCAGGATGGATGCTGGTTCTGCAGCACTGCTGGTATAGCTCTTCCAGTCCACTCAGACGGGTCCACACTTGCCAGCGTTGGCAGTGCCTCTGTCCCCCTTGCACACAGGACAGGGACTGTGCCAGCACACCCCGCAGCAGAGGGGACAGCGGTGCCTTGTGCTGCTTTCCCACTGCCTGCAGGAGCCTTCATGGTGGCCCCAGCTGCCCTGTGTGGAAGCACCAGTGCTGCCATCGGTGGATTGGATAGGTATAGACGAGTGTTTGCTTATTACCTTAGTTTTGCTTTGACTTGTAACTTTTAAGCAGCTAGAAAAATGATTGGACTTCAGTTTATAAGCTAAGAAGACTTATAAGTTGTCTTCATTTGATTGAATGATTGCAGCTAAACTGAATAATTGATACACTAAGCTGTCTGAAGCTCCTTTTGGATGGAAAGACTGGATCTATTGCGTTTTTTCTACCTTCTCTTCAAGTGGGGATTTAATTGTAATTATTAGTTATGTGTTTTGTTGTGGTTTTTTTTCCATTGGATAGTTAAAATATCTTTTGTTTTCCCTTTATTTATATTTTGCTATTGCAGTACTATGATGATCTAGAGTATTTGCTTGAATTAGAAAGTTAGGGATACACTGTTGTTTTGGACCAACATATTCCTCCTTTTGGTTTTGCTCTGGCACTGCTTAAATACTTTTCTGAATTAGAACCTTTGTGAAAATGCTTCCACTCTATCTCCAGTTCATGAAGACTTTGCATTAAGGTTCCTATGCAGTTTGAAATTTTTTTTTTTTACAAGATCAACATTATTTTAATGTAAGAGAATGTGCAGAGCTGCAGGCATAATTTTAATTGGATTATTGTTCAAGTCCATTTTTGGAGGCGGTGGCTGAAGAGGCTCAGTGAGAATTGTTTCCAGCTAACAGTTCACTAGTTAATGGAGCTTTGACTTTTCATGGTTTGAGAAGCGCTTTGAAGTTGGAAACTTCTTCTATGAAGGAGGATCTTTTTAAAATCTAAAATTTCAACACAAGAGCTGTTTTTGCCTGACATTTTTCTAAAGGGAGGTTACTTGATTGAAGATAAAGCAAAATGTAGGCACTTCATTCAGTGTGACTAATTTTGAAAAGAAAGCTTATAAAAACCTTGATTTGCATGTTGTCTTTAAACAAATGAACTTACTGTTCATTCTCTTTGTATTCCTTCTTTGAACTGTGCTGAAAATAGCAGTTGGACTTTCCATTCTTTGTGTCCATCTTTCACAACATGTTTTATTCTGGTTGGGTTTTTAAAAAACCTATTTATTTATTTATTTATTTATATCTCTTTCTGCAACTTTCTTCTAAGTTTAAATGTCGGTGGAGTTGATGATTTCCTGCAAATCATACTGAATCCCCTCTTGGTAATTGACACTCTCATTGTGAGGTACACAGCCTCATAATTCATAATGGTTCCTTTCAGAGATAGTACAGATCTAGGCTTTGATCCAAGAAACTTACAGTCCAGATAGTTTTACGCTTGATTGCGGGATCTGATGAAGTCAAAAAAAGAAAATTGCAATTTTAAATTGCTATGTCACAGTTGCCTGGAATTTTGTTATTAGCTTCTTATGCCTTATTCAACGCAATAATTACATAATAATAAATAATAAAAAAGGGGAAAGTGATATGGATTTTGTGGGTGTTTCTCTCCTTGTCTTTTCAGCAGCACTTTTCAGTACACACTAGAAGCTACCAAGTCTCTGCGTCAGAAGCAAGGGGAAGGACCCATGACCTACTTGAACAAAGGACAGTTCTACGCCATCACCCTGAGCGAGACGGGTGACAACAAATGCTTCCGGCATCCCATCAGCAAAGTCAGGGTATGGTCCCATTTCTTTCCTAGGTGGGAATATAGCTCTGCAGATAGATATGGTTGTGGTTGATTGGCTTTTAATTGTTTTTTTTTTGGGGGGGGAGGAAGGACAGAGCAAGCTTATTCTCATGCTCAATGTAAAGGTGAGATAACACCTTATTGATGGTAACAAATGTTTTGCTGTCCAGTTTTTTCAGAGTGTGATCATATGAGTTAATGATAGCCTCAGTTTATGGTTTGGCAGAATGGTGATTACACAGACACTACACTTAACACTGGTGAACTTATTGCCATGAATAAAGCAAAGAAGTCCAAGATCTGCCACATGGACTGTGTGTAGTCCATCTTTACTCACTGGTGCACTTCATCAGCTGCTTTCCAGTGCATTTCAGAGAAAACGTGAAGAGTTGAATCCATCCTTTGTGACATAAATTTTAAATAATTTTCATTATCTTAAGTGTGAGCTTTCACTTGGCATTCACACAGAAGTGTAACAAAATGAATTATTTGCATCTTAGATTCTATGCATAGAACTGTAGCTTGTGTATTCAGCAACATTTACCTGGTGAATGGGCCTCCTGATTTCCTTGGTAATGCTTTTGAGTTGATAAATCCTAACCCAGTAACTTTGGAATGAACAATGAGCCCTGTAAATTTTACCCTGAAGCTGTCAGGGTTGCATATGTATGAGGCCACAAAAATGTTTCCATCCAAATACATGAAGTTCTCTAAAAATGTTGTGACTTTAGTCAAAGGGAGCAACGAAAGTCAATGTGCGCAGTGAAGCAAACAACAACCTATATGTTTCTACCATACATAAATTTTAGAAACGCTCTTCCTAAACAGAGGCAATGATTTGGAAACCTGAATTAGGAGTTAAGTTTTAGCCTGGTTTCCTTGGGACATGGGGCTGTTGGCTGAATCTGATGTAAGACTTCTCCGTTGCTGTACAATCTCTTTCCCTGCCACTCATTCCTTCCCATTTTGTGGTTCCAGCTCTAGCACTTGTAGAGCTGAAACAGGAGTCAGGAGGTCACTGGTCTGACTGAAAACCAGTCCTCATATACCTGGTTCAGTGCACTGCCACACGAGTTTTGAAGCTGTGGCAGCAGAAGGGTGGAAATTATAAAGGAGAGGCGAGATCGCATCCTTCTGGAGGATGTAGCTGACAGAAGATTGTGAAACTGTGCAACTTTCACTATCATGTTCTGTTTGCCAGGGCTCTACTCAAGTGACTGTTGAATTTATTGCCAATTCCATCCAAAGCTAACAGAGGGGCAAGAGGTTTTGAAGGTATTAAACCTCTACAAGTTCCCTGTAAGTGGTTCATAAAAATGTTAGTGCTGTCCTTGGTGGAAAAGCCAGTCTGCATGGCCAGTTCTGGTTAGTGCCTCAGCTGGCCAGCCACACACACCTGGTGCCAGCCAGTATAAACAGCCATAACCCAGGACTCCTCCATGGTGTGTACTGCCTTGTGCCATGGAGAAGAAGATGTGGTGATGGTGGTCACCTTTTATAGGTGGAATGCAGAAGGTCACAGAGTGCATGAAGGGTGGTTTGTGGAGGGACAAAGATGATGAATCAATTGTAATCTACCTCCTTGGCTTATAAAGCAGCTTGATAGTGATTTTTTGTGCCTACTGTCTCAGGGTGAAAATGAACATTGAAAAGTGAAGGTTTTTTTCTCTGGTTTATTTTCACTTAATTTTAATTGGTATGATCATTCCTCCATTGTTTTGTGTTGTTTTGCTTGCCTACAGCAGGGCTTATTCAAAAAGCCTATATTGCTTGTGTAAAATTTTGCAAAAAAATTCAATCTGTTTCCTTTGAATCACGCTTTAACAGAGTGAATTCAGAACGTGAATTGAAAACCTCAGCAAAATTCAGTTACGCTGAATTTGTCATTAAACACATATGTATAAAAGTCCTGCTCCCAAAAAGGGTATTTGTGTATACTAAATTGAAAATGTCTTGCCTTTAGTCAGTGAAGGTGACTTTTTAAAACTAAGAATATGATTAATTTTTATTTGGACTATCAAGAACATAATCCTGGGCCTTGCATTATTTTACAACTACATTTCTTTTGTCTGGAGTTTTTAAGTACACTGTAGTACTGGACTGATTAAAACCCAATCTTCTACAACCAAAGTACTGTGAGAGTGGCTGGATCAGAATTAGAGGCATATGGAGATTTTAATTTTTGTGTTCCTGACAATTAATTATTTTAACTAATGTGGCTCTGGTATTGTTTTTCATAGAGTGTGGTCATGGTTGTTTTCAGTGAGGATAAAAACAGAGATGAACAGCTGAAATATTGGAAGTACTGGCATTCCCGGCAGCACACAGCTAAACAGAGAGTCCTTGACATTGGTGAGTGTAAGAACATCTCCAGATGTTTCAGGGAAGATTTCAGATATGGAAAGCTCTGGTGCCTTGCACAGGAATATGGTGGAATATATTGGCAATGGCTTCTTGGCTTGTACCAGTTTTTAGCAATGGCTCATTCCTGCTAGGACTATGGGGTCTATGGAGCTGGGTAGGAACCATGCAGAAAGAATGGTTCTCAGTATTTACACAAAAGAGCTGCCCCTCGCCATGTGTATTTTGTGGTGTACCTCCTTCTGGGAAATCAAGGTCTGCACCTCCTCAGGGGTCACAGAGTATCTGTTCCCTTTATTTTTTCAAAGGGTGATCCAGTCTTTGATCCAGTAACAGTTATGTTAGCCAATTGATGTGGAATCGCAGCCTGAGAGTGCAGATGTCATCATTGTGGTGACTGCAAAGGAGTGTGCAGGATTCCTCCACCCCTAGAGTGAGTCAGTGTCAGCAGTGAGGGAGAGGCAAGCTCTGGTGTGCTATCCTGAGAGACCTGTTTATCATTCATCCCATCTAAAGTATCTACTAGCCCATTTCAGCCCCAGCTGTCCTATCTGCATGCTCAGGAGATTTTAGCAGAGGAAGAACACGTACTTGCTGCCAAGGAGCCTGAAGTTGAAGTCAGTGGCAGTGTCTAGACATCAAGCGTTTCTCCCCTCCCACGTGCAGTTTACACATGCACCCATCTGCACGGATTCCAGTCAAAGGAGTCGGCAAGACCAAAGCAGACAAAGTCTATCTTGTTTTGACCGCCTGAGGGAACCAAACCATTGAATGGCAGGAATGAGAGGGGGCAGAGAGGGGGGCTAAACCAAAGCAGGGTTACTTGTAGAGAACATTCTGACACTTCGGGGGACGACTGAACTGGGTGATCACGGAATCTGAACCCAAGCAGTCCTAATCACTGTGCTGCCTGTAGATTTTCAAATGCTGTAGTTTCCACCGAGGCCTGGTGTTATTTAAGGTCAAGTATATTTTCTCCAAGCAGCTCTTCCAGAATATCCTCTCTGCCTCTTGTCTTATCATTTTTCTGGCTGAACTGTTTCATGAACTTCGTTCTTTTCCCCCTTGCCCCCATTTTCTCTTCTTGTCCATTGGGGTACCTAACTCAGTAAAACCGCCACCCCAGAACAAATTCATGACACCTTAAAAGAAGAAATAGGCCACTTCACAGCTCTTTCTGAAGGCTGCCTTTTTTTTTTTCTATGCTAGTCCGTACAAGCTTGTGGTAGTACTTTGAAAAGTACGTGCTGAGCAGCTCGCTCCACTGTAGTGCCAGCACCCTCTGACTCCACTGCACTTGTGGTGTCCTGGCACATTTCAGTTGCCTTACCCCAACAAGTTAACTTATGATACATATTCTGAAAAATAGTACTCTGCAAAATAAGTGCTGTGCATGAGCTGTGTGATTTACCTGTGTTAAAGTGAATGTCTTTTAATTTTCCATTAGTTTGAGGTGAAATAGCACTGCTTTGACTTTTGAGGCACTTTTGAATACTGAGGTGCAATTCTTTATTTGCGCTGCAAACATGAGCAAAGCACAGTGTAGCAAGACTTACTGATATATCCCTTCTTGTCAGATATAAGAGCTGTAAGAGCATGCTTCACCTCAGTGTTCAGCAAAAAAGAGACCTAAATGTTGCTCAGTAGTGTTTTCTTGAGAACAACTGAAATATAGCCTTACAAGTATGGTGTTTCTGAAGTACGTTTCATTTTCTTTGGCACGGTTAACCGGCTTATTAGGCCAAAATGGCTCCCAAGTATCAAACTGCATTTAGCAAAATCTTCTAGTTTTACCATCAAATGATCTAACTGAGCAGCTTAATCCAAATTTGAAGTTGGCCCTGCTTGAACCAGTTAACCTCTAGGGGACCCTTCGATGCAAAAATTATTTTGAATGACTCTATGAAGATTTCCCTTTACATTAAAAATTCAGATCCCTGAAGGGGTCCTCTAAATACTTGGAGTTAATGTCCAAGCCCCGTATAACAAGAAAATTAAGTGTCCAAAACTCTGCATCACCTGTTCCATAGATGTTACTCTTATTTCATTTGATATTTGTAGCATGTTTAACATTGTGAATCCTTTCCCATTGTTTATGAATGCACTTTTAATCTAGACCATGATGTGGTCCTTAGCAGGCAGAAGATCAAATTAATTTGGGATGCTCCAGTTCCAGCTGTTCAGATCTCAGATGGACAGGGGGACTATGCTTGTGCTGCTTTCCTTTGTGGCAGGGATCTGTCTGTCTGCTTTCTGGCCTGCAGTTATGTTCTGGACATCAGAGGAAATAGTGGTTTGCTCCTTCACTCCAGACAAACAGGGGTCACTGCTTTAATTTGTTTTGTGTACTGACTGGTGCACCTCCTGGGAGGAAGGATGCTTCAGTGGATTAGGTGCAGTGACAAGTCTGAAGATGTGTTGATATTAATAAAGAGAAACATGTACTTACATGTATTCAAGTCCTTAGTGCTTGAGGAATAAACCTGAGGGCTTGACACTTATTAAGCAAGAAGGTAAGGTATTTTCCAAAATTTAGGCTATGTACTGTAATGGATTTTTCCGAAGAAGGAGTAAGGTGCATGTTTGCTTTTTGTAGGAGGAATAAGGTGGGCCGGGGGAAAAGAGCTTTATTTTCACAGTGCTGTGACAGTGGATCACTAACTTTTTCTTTTAAAATAATTGTAATGTAAAGAATACAATACTTAATTGCAGTGGATATTGGTTATTCAGAATAAATATAATAATATGACATACTAGAACAAGTTCAAATATGAACTGTGAGTGTGGAAGCTTTGTGCTCCATAGGAACTTGCCCTTGTTTTTTTCAGGATAGTTTGTATTATTTATGTGCACAATGCAAAAGTATGCAATGACATGTAATGCATGATTAATGTTTAACATTAAAAATTTGCCATTGTTTTATATGTAATTTATGTAACAAAAGAGGAAATAACTCCTGTGTAGACATTTTTTGCTTATTGAACACGCTGATTTCTCTTTCTGGTAACTCACAGCAGGAGAAGAGGAAAAGTTGTAGTCACTCTAACAGCTTTCAAATACTCTGAGGTGTAAATGGTGTCTTAATCAACTGAGGATTCTTCTTTAATTGCATGTAAATTGAGGGGAATAGGATGCACTTCTGCTTTTTAAGTGTCACATAGACACTCCATGAGATTTGTGTATAGCAATTAAAGGAGAGGCATGTGTTGAGAGAAAGGAAGGGTTGGTGGGATGTGAGGTTCTGACAGCCTTTTAAGACAAGAAAACAGGTGTCTTTACGAGACATCTTGTTCATGTCTTTCCAAAGTGCACCTACACAGCACGGCCATATACAGCAGTCAGTTGCACGAGGCACTTTCTGGTGAATCATAAATTTAAGAGGTGGGTGGATGTGTGCACATGCATGTTAAACTACTTATGTGTCTTCTAATTCCTCTCATTTGCATCTCCACACTGAATTTAGATAGTGAAGCCAATGACTTCAGTTAAAAAGGAGATCTGAGTTCAAGGTGGGAATGAAAAGCCTGCCTGCCCTCTCAAACACTTTGCTATTTTGCTACATCACCAAATATCTCGGCTGTTCTTATGGTCTAAAGTTTTTTTTTTTTTTTTTTTCTGTATCCAAAATCATTCACGGGTCCCAGGAACACAATTTTATTTGCCCCGTGAGATGCCAGCATTCTTGTGTTTCAAATGAGAGAAAAGTATACTGATTGCCAGTCTCAAACATGAAATAATTATTCTTGTAGCAATGTTTTTTGTTATAAATTATTTTAAAACAGTTATTATCTGGAAATTATTTTTTAGAGACCTACAGTTTAGGCAAAGGGAATGAATATTGCAATAATTCGTGTGTGTAGCACAGAATACAGAAACACCCTCTTTCTATAACTGATTACAAAGCTAAGAATCAGCATGCTTCTGAAGCAAGGATTTGGGCAAACTGTAGATCAGGAGTGTAATCTCAGCCCTCTGGCACTGAGTCCAATTACAGCCCTCGAGGAATTCTTAGGAAATGTTTGTCCCAGAGAGAGTTATTCCATTAGTGTGAACGATCTGGAAGTTCCTTTAATCAAGCAGCTATTACTTGGTATCTCTCTTAATCTGTCATCAAAAAATAGAAGGTGTTAAACTGTCCAGCAAAGTGAGAGAAAAACAGTGCTTGTTCCTCTTTTCAATTATAAAGAGGACTTGGGAGTTGTCTGTTTTACATAGTTTTCCAGCCTTAGTGTTTTGGGGGAGGGTTAGTGAACTTTGAAATCTTCCTCCCTTTTGCTTTGCATTCCTTCCAAAATGCTAGTTTATTGATGATAATGATAACTGCACGTAGGGAAGAAGTGAGAAGAAGGTGCAGTTTTGTAGTCAGACAAATTAATTTTTTTTTCTTCATTTGCTGTTTTAGTGGTGCACATACTTTGGAAAAAGGATCTTTGTGGTTTTGGTTCTTTGTGGGGGATTTGTGATGGTTTGGATTTTTGTGAGGTTTTTAATTTTGTTTTTAATAATATAAAAATATGAATCCAGCATCCAGTGCAGTAATTCCTGGGAAAGTTGGAATGCACACTGATGTCCTCCAGTCATAGCTCTTAGACTTTTAGAAAACTTCTTTAGGATTTACCATGTGTTTTCTTAATATCAAGGTTTGAACAGTCCCTTAAAATGCTTCAGTAGTTTTCAGTTAATTTTCCAGTTTTGACCATTCCTTGGCCAAGTTAATGAATGCACTGACTCATTGCCAGTAGAGTCACAATCCTTTTTGAGAGCCAACAATATTTTGCAAGAACATTAGCTAGAGATATACTATGCATAAGACTCAGGTTACATTCTGTTACCTCTTTATAGTAAAGATTATTCATAATTAATCATAAATAATAAAAGAGGTGGTTTTGATGCACTAGAAACACAGTTTAAGAAGCAAAGAAGCAGTATGAGTTGTAAAACAGTTCAAGTTTTTTCATGACTCTTGTTTTTTCTTACAGCTGATTACAAGGAGAGTTTTAATACCATTGGGAATATTGAAGAAATTGCATTCAATGCTGTGTCCTTTACTTGGGATGTCAATGAGGAGGCAAAGGTGAGGAAAAGCCATGCAGATGGCATCCCTTTATAAGTACCATCCATCGTTAGGCACTGTTCCACTTCTCTCCTTTCTGAGAAATAGGAGGGCTTGTTGGTAGGTGCCCAGCCTGAGAAATAGTAAAAGATTTTTTTCCTATTTGCAAAGCCAGGTGTAAGACACAAGCTGAGTCTTTTATATCTCCAAATTGTCAACTTTCTTTCTACACTATCAGCATCTCCAATAATCCATATTCTGTAAGTTAGACTATGCCTTCCCTTGTGTTGGTGTCATTTATTTTATATTGTTACACAGACCATCTTTGCAATTTGGAATGAATGTATTTTTGAGGACTGAGGCGTTTTTGGTTTTGTTTTTTTTTTTTCCTTTTTAATGGTTAAGTACCCTCAGGCATGGGGTTTTCATTCAGGAATGTGACTTTTAAGTGGACCTATAAACCAGGACATCAGAACACCTTAACTAATTTCTTACAAATAAGGTTGTACAAAGGCTGTCAGAGTGCTTCAACTGCATAGACTAGTGTGGGAGAAATGAAAAACTGCCGGTGTTTATAAGAAGAAGCTGGCCCCCGGAAAGCAAACAACAAGGGAAATAGGCTGTGTAAAATGAGTGAAGGTAATGCAGTACTCTTGGGGATGTAGTTAATAAACAGCAAACACTGAGCTCGGCAAACTCCTGATAGTGTTTTCATGTTGAACACAAAATGTCCAGTGTTCAAGTAGAGCTATGAATCTTTCAAAAACAAAGACCTCTTCATGCACAATTGCCCAGTACATTTCCAGCAGCATTAGAGAGGTTGCATCTTCAGAGTGAGTCCTCTGAGAACTTGTACTGAACACCGAGTGGTAGCATTAACACTCACTGTCCTGACTCCTAACTGAAGGTACTGACTGTTTATAGTAACAGGGATTTAATCTCTGGTGTGCATCTTAAAAGGAAAGACAATAGTTCTGAAAATCACCCAGCTCTTTCAAAAGGAGGCCTTGATAAACAGAGTTGTATTTGGCCCAGTTGCTAATGGTGCTGTATTTACTCATGTAGTGATTACGTTTTCAACGGCCCAGATATTTCCCTATTATGTGTTTCCATTTCAAAATACAGCCCTGGGTTGTCCTCTGCAGTCACAACAGGCGACTGGTGTGTGTGTGTGATCACTGTGCAAGCAAATACCAATTTGGGGTCTCCAACACAGCAGTCTTCCTCGAGGACCTTTACAGAAGCACTACCAGGGCTAGAACCTGGCAGTCTAGTCCCAGGGCTGGCAGCTCTCTAAGACATCTGCATTTGCAGCTCCAAGCCAGACTTAGCAAGACACCCATGTTGATCTAGGAACAAGGAAGTCACATCCATTAAAGTCAGGTATTAACCTCAGACGTTTTTTCCTAATCTCACACCATTCACCTGGCTCTTGCCTTGGGTGCCAGAACATTATAAACACAACTTTTGCAATGATCACTGGAAACAAAACAAGCTGAGATTTTGAAGTAAAGACTCCTTCTGGATTAAAAAAGTACTAGGAGTGAAATTTAAGCTGCTTGTATTTCTGCAGGAAATAGTGATTAAAATGCAAATTGGCTTATGCATATTTATTTTGGGGGTATTAAATATCTGATCTTTTAGGAGCTTGAACTGTAAATGTATTGATAAAAGAGGATTTATAACATGCTTTGGTGTTTGGCTATCAAACATAAATTGGATTGTATGTGAAAGCTTATCACCTTGTCTGCACTCCAGTGTTTCCCTCCCCACACGCATGTATGTGTACGTGCTTGCTTCTGTTGGGAAGTTTGATACAGTAACTGCTTGCACTGAGTCTGGGGATTCCCATAGGATGCCCCTGCGGTGTTGGAAAGCTGTGGGTTCTGAGGCATGTCACTGAAGGCTGTTTTTTCTCCAGCAATTACCTCATCCATGGGGGATAAAGAATAATTACAGACTCCCTTTTCCTAAGCTTTTTGAATGATGATCTTTCAACTGCCTCCATTGTTTTTGTTTGGTATTATTTTCCATTTTCACCACAATTTCAAGATTAAAACTTAACCCTCTCAGAGGCACAAAAGCTTTTTTTTTCAAGTCAGAGAAAAGTGGCACACAACAGTTCTTTTCAGCGCCTCTGAGCTGGGATATGATGAAGCACTTTACTGGCCCTGGAAGAAGCAAAGAAAAACTTCTTGTTGGAAGTGCACTGGGGAGTGGTGTGGAAAATCAAACGGAAGTAGTAGAAATCACCTAACCCAATACACCTCTCTCTCCTGGGAAACTAAACCCCACATTTACAAGACCTATCTTGAGCATCAGGTTTCTCACTTTCCTACTCCACCTGGATGGCAGCTAATTTAAAGCCATGTTTCTCCTCATTTGAAGTCAGACTTTTCCTCTCACACACAGACAGAGCAGGCCTTCCCCTTGCAGCCCTTCAGGATGAGGGTATCAGAGAATGGGTGTGGCAGTCAGAATCTGCCAGCTACCTGTGAGCCTGCTAAGGCAGCATCTTGTGCTGGGTCTTAGTGGAATAAGCAGGAATACAGAGGGTACAGGCAGAGGCCTCTCTGTGTTGCCCCAGTAATGTCAGTGGAACTGGGCTGTTGGCTCCAGTTCACCATGCTTGGTGTGTCATCTTCCAACTTCTGCCAAGTCAATGGAAACAGAATCTTATAGAGTGCATGTCAAGAGGTGGAATCATCACACTGTTGCTTTCTGTGATCTCAGGAAACAGCACCAAAGTCAGAAACACCACTCTGCTAGTGTTCTCTCTGCTGTGCCTGGTTGACAGCAGCAGTTGCCTTGCCTCTGGCAGAGGAGAGTTAGTCCTGGCACATTCTTACCCTTTTCTAGAACAGCATCCTTTTCTGCTGGGGCTGTTATCTAGAGGTCACTGTGCAGCTTGTGGCTCAGAGCAGGATCCAGGAAAATGAGGGGAAGGCTCTATAGCCATGTCAAACTCGGTGCTTTCTTAAAACAAAAATATTGCTGTAAGGGAGCAGGGGTAGGAAGAGAAGAATGGTTTTGTACAATCCATCTTTGTTTCCCTCCCATAGTTAATTCTGTTATAAATATGTAATGTTTGTGGGTAAGGTGATTTGTTGTCTCCCTTTGGTTGAACCCAAATGCTATGTTTAGTATTTTTAAAGGAGTTCTTTAAAAAAATATGAAGAAACAAACAACAATCAACAACTGGCTGACATTTTAACTGTCTTTTGAAAGTGTCTTTATAATATGCTAGAAGCTATGTAGTTGCCTTGCTGTTGCCCTGTAGATGATTTTGCTGCAGCATCTGGCAAGTGGACAAAGTTCTAGTGGAGGCTCTTGAACAGACTCAGCTTCATTTCTGATAGACATTCATCTGTCTGCTTGCAGTGTTAGCACTGGCAGAAGTTAGTTTGCAAGAAAGATGGTTAAAGAGACATAATTGTCTTGGTCAAAGGATAATATATTTGTCATAAACCATGCAGTCATATCCTTGAGATACAACTTCTCTCTGGTAGGTACTTGGCGCACTTAAATTGGCTGTGATGGTGTTACTTCTTGAAACAATTGTATATTTTTATGGAAAGTATTTTTAGCCTTAAAATCAAAGATATTACTTCAGTGAGCAGTTTCTAACAAAAAATGTCACCTTAAAGAGACAAACAGTTTTCAGTGATATCAAGAGATTACAGATTTCTGCTAAGCACTGCAATTTGGACATGCAATAAACAGACATGTTTGTGGCTGTGTTATTCAGGCAGGTGCTGGCAGATGAGTGAGATGATTTCAGTGAGTGCAGGAGTTGTGTGCTGAGTAGTTGTTGTGTATACTTGCGTGCAATACCTGCTATATTTAACTGAAATGTAGATCTTTAATCCAAAGTATGCTGAAGCCTCTGGGAAGCTTTCCAGTTATTTAATGAGTTTTGGCATGGCTCATACAGTAATAAGCTGTTTTCAAAGAGTGACTGATTTGCAGGATTAGGTTCTTGGATACTGTGGACCAAAGTGAGCTCCAATTCCAGTGGGTACAATGGTAAAATCAAGCTTATAGAACAGCACTGTCTCTAGCAGTAATTTGTATTGTGGCAATCCATATTTCTTAAACATTGTTAGTGATACTTAGGCCAGGCTTTGACTAGTATATGATTTTTTTTTCCTTAATCGTGAATTTCCTTCTCAAGCCACATCAATTTAATTAGGAAGGAAATTAACGTCTTCTCTACTCTAAAAATGTAAAGGTTGAAGGAAAAGATGCTTCATTTTGGGGAGTTAGTAGCAGAAATTATGTAGGATTAGACTTGGCAGCTACTTTAACAAACCATGTCTGTGTGTGCAAGTGTGCATATATCTATATGAGTGTATATATAGATGCGAGACATGCACACACATGTGTATATATTAGAGAAGAGTTAACCTGTGGTAGCACATAATGTTGAAATTCAGTGTATACAAATGGCTTGGTAAGTATGCATCTGGGATTCAAAGCAAATGGCATTTTTATGTAGTTGCCAGGGTGTGGTGTGGGTTGAGGAAGCTTCAAAAGAGTAGTGTAAACATTTGCTGGAGACATTTGTATTGAAATAAAACAAAGGTCTTACCTTTGTGTGGGATTTATAAGGTAACGGCTGGAAGGAGAAACTATAAACCCACACTTTCTGTGTGTATGAGGAATGATGGGATTGATGTTAGTCATTTGAGAGACGAGTCAGTTAACTCTTTGTTGTTAGGGTCTGGAGGGAGGAGCCCTCTAAAGCAGACTTTTAAGGGACCCATCACCGGGGTTCTATGTATTGCCAGTATTCAGTAGAGAAATTGCTTTAAGTTTCTCATTTTGTGCCTCCCTTCTGCCCTTGGCAGTTTCTGAGACAATGGGAGCCAGAAATGTAAATAGTAATAAAAGGCTTATATTAGAAGTTTCGTAGCTGTAGACCTTTAGTGTATAAGCTGAGAGACCGCAGCAAGAGTTGTGTTGGCTGAATTAAATGATAAAAAGGGAAATGCACTTCTGAGCCTTGCTTTCCCTTAAGGCAGCTTACTCTGTTTGTGTCTTGTACATCCCTAATTATGCTGCAGTATTTAACAAACAGTAATTCTTATAATAGCAGCTACACCGTGGAGGAGTAGTCCCCAAAAGACAGAGTGCCTTTTCTAGACGTGATCTATAACAAATAGAAGAGCTGTCGTTATCTCGGGCCACTTGTGAAACTTTCTCAGCACCAAATGCTTCTCTAAATTAGTATTTAATTGCCAATGGCATGCCTGAGCTCGAGACTAGATGGGTGGAACTCTGCCATTAATTGCTCTAATCTAAGATATGCTGACATTAAAAAAAAAGACATCACTATAATGACAATTATACAACGTGTTCCAGATAGCAAAACATTGCTAAAATCCAGTTTGCACAGGAAAAAAAAAGTTGCATCTGAATTCGGGTACACTCATACTAACTTTTATTAATACAGTTCTAAGACAAGTGTAGACAGGGATTGGGAGGGAGACAGTGATTTCTCTTCCTGCTACTGCAATTTCTACTTAACTCTACATTTTCTAACCATGTTAATTCTACTATGCAAAATACCACAGCAAAGGAGATCTTAAATCTGGGTATTTTCTAAGAAAAGTAGAATAGCTCTCCATTTTGTGCCTGCCCATGGAGTTTTTTTGCCCCTTGTCTCATCAAGAGTGCGAGTACATGCATTATGGACAAGAGCTGGAAAGAGGGGGAAGATGAGAGTTGCAAAGGGCAAAGCAGGATGTGTTTGGACAAATGGCTGAAATCAGTGCTGCTCAGAGCAAGTCACTGCTTTGGGAAGATAGTTTCTGGTCAGACCAGGGGAGAGAGAAGGAGACTGAATGTCCAGATGTTTCTTCAAGTCCTCTTCACCATAGCAACCTGCTGCACTGGTGCAAATCTTTAGTCATGCAAAGAAGAAAACCCCTAAAATAAATAACAGAACCTATACCCTCTTCCCTTTCCCTCTATACTCTCCCATGTTTTCCAAATCCAAAGTCAGTGTGGTGCTTTACAGGAAAGCTAATAGAACATTGCATGGAGACAGAAAATTTCTCCAGTATCAATGATCTGTGTTAATTCAAATCCATCTGTCTATCTGTGAGGTGCAAATGATATGACAGAAAGTGTAGTACACTTCATGTGCATGAATGTACAGTCATTGCTCCTCAGAGAGATCCTGATGTATTACAGTGTCAGGACAAGATATTGAGTCTTACAGCATCTATCTATTATTCATGCTGAATAATCTGTTATTGCTGTATGGGGACTCTTGAAACCATAAAGTCTGTCTTCCCCAGCCATTCCTACTCTGCTCTGTGATTGTGGAGGCAGTGGAAGAGATGACACAGTATATGTAGTTGATTAAGGTGGGACAAGATCTTTTTTGCTTCTCAGCTGAGTGTGCAGCAAGGGTAGAAGAAATACAAACCGCTGGGTAGATGCAAAGCCTGCATGTCTTCTCACATTTGAATGTACGTTTTTAGGAAAATCCCTGTGCAGAAGTATGGGCTAAAATATAGGGAGACCAGATTCTGTTTTATGCTAGACTTCCTTCCACTACTGTGTATTCACACACACTTTAAACCATTGCCCCGACACTATAAATGATTCTGAAGGCAAATGAAAATTCAGGCTGTCTATTTCAAAGGGTATTCGCTCTGTCTACACTTATCTTTGGAGCTGGAGGAGATCAACTTGTAATTTAAAACAGAAATAACACTATCAGCTTCAAAATCAGAGTTTCACCTAGGGCCTTTCCCTGCCTCCCTCTTCTCTCGGCAGTTAAAGTTCAACTATTTGATTTGTAAATGCAGCTCTGTGATACAATCAGAAGCAGAGAGGAGGGGCCATTAGCTCAGTCAGGCAAACAAGCTGCTCTGGCTCCATCATAAAGACCCTGACTGTAATGTTAACTTCTGCCGGGAGGGTAAAGTATCCCCCACCAGCCCTGCTGGAGCCCTTCTTTACTTTCAGCTGTCATTCTTAGGGATGTTGCATTCTTAGGGATGTTGCATTTTAGTTGCTCACACTGTTGGTTTATTTTCCCTGTTTGTGGAATGGTGGGGGAGGAGGGGGGGAGGTCCTTTATGCTCTTCCTTCAGGAATCCTCTCAGACCCCAGGGGTCTGCTGCCCTCTCCTCTGCCCTGTGAGGGGTGCATCAGGTCTCTTTGAGAGACCAGTTTGAGATCTCTTCTTTCTGAGTGTCCTTATTCTTCTGGAGCAGGTTTCACATCCTCCTGGTTCAGGAGTATGTATTGCTTGTTTTCTCAGTCCTTTTCCTCGGTTCACACTTTTGGGGTATTGTTTTGTTTGGTGTTTTGTTGTTGCTTTTTAAACTAAGGGCAAGTGAAAAGTAGAATCAAGTTAATACACAATTGCCCCAAATTATTATGTAATGCACATATTCCTCACTGGGCTGAAAATTAGATTTTTAATCTAGTTTCTTCTCTTGAGTTTTATGAATGCCATCCTGACTGAAAGCAATCAGTGGTATTTCAGTTCATAGTGCTTGCTTTACATCAGAATAGTCCTTGGAAGACTTTGGTGGTGGGAGACCCTTCTCTCAGGTCCTGTACAGATGACACACACCTTGTCCCATGGTGCCAATTGAATTAACGAGAGGGAGATGATTAGTGGCTATCAAGTTGTAAGTTTTTGTTGTAGAAGGAGAGCAAGAGATGGATTTCTGAAGCAGGGGGCAAGCAGGGGACTTGCTAGCTCAGTTGGTTAATGCCGAGGTTGTGGGTTCCATCCCTGGATGGGCCATTTACAGCTGGGCCTGATGATGCTTCCCAGTCCCTTCCAGCTCAGATGACTCTGTGACTCTCTGAATGCAGTGTCAAGTTTTGTGGGTGCTGTGGAACAAACAGACCTTCTGAGAAGAGGTAGGGAGTAGTTTTATGAATATTTGAAAAATTCCGTCCCAGTTTGAAACACAGGGTGAGGTGCATCTTTAAAAAGGAGGAAAGAATGTGAATGGCCCTTAAAGTGAAACACAGGAGTATCTATTGATGGGATGGAGAAAGCAGCAGTGTCAATGAGAGTGTGAAGAAAATGTTTAAAATAAAAGGAGTAGAGTTTATCTTTGTCCCACTGAATTTGAATGAGCTGTCAGATGAGCAAGCCATACCTAAGGCAGCTGGAAAGGGTGAAGCAAGATGATCTGTATCAACAAATAGTGCAAACATACAGAGAAGTGTTGAGGAGTGGAACAAGTAAGGGCTAAAGACCTGACATCCACATAAGGCACGTTTTAGGAGGATTTATCGCAGATTATCTTTAGTCAGTTCCCATGAACTAAGCAACTATGAGCAGCTGGAGGATCTGAGTGCTCCTGGAACATATCTTTCTGGTTTGGCTCCTCCAAAAAGAATCCAGTTCATATATTCTGAGCTCTGGTGTGAACCAAAGCATGCTAAGTTGGGATAACCAAATGATTCACCTCAAATGTGAACTTCTGATCCGAACTGAAGCAGTAATATATGGCTTTCAAGTTTGTTCTTCCCAGGATAGAGTGTCTTTGTTGGACAGAAGTGGAGGATAAATGTGTGAATTGCCAGAGGGTGCATCATAGCTGAATCAAAACCTTTTTATTTTATTTTCCCATTTCTTGTTATGTATTTCTGGAAGTTTAATTGTTGTTTGCACAACATTTTAAAAAGTAATCTCTCTGGCACACAGATTTTCATCACAGTGAATTGCTTGAGCACAGACTTCTCCTCACAAAAAGGAGTAAAAGGGCTTCCTTTGATGATTCAGATCGATACTTACAGCTACAACAACCGCAGCAATAAACCTATCCACCGAGCCTACTGCCAGATCAAGGTTTTTTGTGACAAGGTAAGTGCAAAGCACAGTTGCCATGGGTGAAGGAGGAATCTTGTTAGGCAGTTTATTGTTGCTGTATTTTAGACCTAATTAAATGCTGTTTCTTTCCTTAAAGAATTGTATTTCAGCATTTGGTCCAGCTGTCGCACAAATCTAACTGATTATCATGTCATTATTTTACTGCTTTGCAGCATTTTTGGCCCTGATTTCTCAGCTTGTGAGCAATAGTTGGACTGTTTAAAGACAGCATGTTATAGGTCATGATTATGGAATATCAATAAAGTAATAGAAAGTGCAAATGCAAATATCTCTATTTGGAGGGTCAGTGCTGATCACAGGCTCACTCACATAAGTGGCAGTCTGCTGATGTCATCCCTTCTAACTGACAGCTAGGGTAGATAGCAAGTAAACTTCATATCAGTTTCTCTGACAGAAAAAATGCACTTTTCAGTGAGGGTCTGCTAAGCTCCCTTTTATGATGCAGTGGAAACCAGCAAATTCCAGTGACACAGCTGATGGGTTTTCCCTCTGCTTTACTTACAGTTATTTTAGAAACTCTTAAGTTGCTAGGATTTTCTTATCAAAAGTAAAACACAAAAATATATTAGCCATTCCTATTTTGTAATTCAGTAACTATTTTTTCGTGTGTGTTCACACCCTCTTAAGCAAAATTTTGGTTTTTTTTGCTATAGCTATGACTGCTCCTCTGTGGAGACTAGTAAGATGTTTCAGCACCCAGACATAGATCATGCCTGAATGAATTAGACAGTGTCATGGTCAGTAGCATATATCACTAGGTAGAATCAGTTGCTCAGAAATGTCAATGATGATTCTTCAAAGAGAATGTGACCACTTTTCAGTTTTGTTTAGCACCTGTCAGCTGATGACTTTCTCCATGCTGAGAAACATCTTTCTTAGGGGAGCTGATGCCTGGATTCTAGCCAAGGTTCAGGGATTCAGGAGCCTACATCTATTTAAATGACTTGGAATTTTATCCAAATTAGTCTTGCCATCCTACAGGTGGGAATAGAAAGACAAAAGGCCATGCCCCAGGCAAAACATAACATTAACTTTTTAATGGAAAGGGTAAGAGTTCAACTGTTTCAGGTCTCTGTGTTGCTGCTCCTTCCCCCTTTTCAGTTCATTCCCTTGCTGCTGTTTTGACAACGACATCTTGAGGGCTAATCAGTCTGTTGTGTTAGTGGAGGAAAATCTTTGGAAGTAATGAATGTAAATGTATGCACTCAGGTCTTCTTGCAGCCAAAATGCTATGCTTTTAATTGTAACTTTGAATGTCAAATATTGAGAGATTTGAAGCTACAGCTGGATCTTAAAAGCTCAGTAAATATCAAAGTAACAAGTTGTTTTCATCTACCTGTTCCTGAAACGCAATTAAAAAAATTTGAATTATTTTAAAAAAGGAAGGAAATTCAGAGCACAAACTCATCAAGGGTGACCTCTAGATACAACTGGTGGAGATTTTGAATAATACATGTTCATTGTATCTATTGGCTTAATTGGAGCTTCAAATATCCAGACGAAAAAGCAGGAAATGAATGTTGAGTCTATTAATCAAAATCATCTCAATGTAGAAGGAGAGATCACAGGGGTAGTTAAAGTGTTATACACATCAAAAATTGGAAGTGGGAACTGAAGGGCTCAAGGGTATTGATAATAGGCTGTGTATGTGTTTAATATAAATGTATACACACATGTAGAGCTTTTTAAGTTAATGTGGGTGTGAAAGTGACTTGAGCAAATGAAAATCATTGAGGTCAATGCACATGACAGTTTGTGCTAATTGGCACTTGGTAAGAGACAAATTCTTGCTTCTCCCCAAACTTATGTTACCAGATCTTTACCAACATCCATTTGTCACAGGGCTTTTGTAAGTAAATAAATGTTTGGAGAATTTCTACTTGCTGGTGGCACTGGGAGAATTCAACATGCTCAGAGGAAGGTAGCTGGTGTGGCTGGGTATCCTCATCTTTCCAAGATGTCAAAATAAACCCCTGGCTCTGGTTAAGGTGGTGCTAAATGGTTCAGTTTCTCTTGCTAGCCTGTGGCTCTCCCCCCAGTGACATGGACAAAGCTTGCTGCCTCCTTGGGAAAGGCCATGAAGCTGTGACTATTATTTATTGCCCACCTCCTTGTCAAGATGAATTGAAGAGGTACTATAGGAACATAAAAAAACCCACCCAGCAATTATATAATGATCTTTATATAGTCTGAAAGTGTGAACTGCCCTGTTATGCCCCAATCTGACAGCCTCAAAGAGAAGCTGATGACAAAAGTACCTGATTTATTACAATCACCTGGCCTAGTGGAACTGCACGGTAAATTCCTCCTCCCTAAGTATGAAATGTTCCTCATTCTGAAACATGGTAAAAAAAAATGTTTCTGTGCCTAAGATGCTATTAAAAATGTTTCTTTCTATAGTGGTGGTGACTCTTTAGAACCAGTGGGTGTATTTGTATATTCACGTAGATAAATCACAGGTGGAGGTGTCCAGTTTTTAAGAACATTCACTGACAAATTAATGTCTTGTAGCTGCAACAGTGTAGCTGTTGTGGAAAGAGTTATCTGTGAAGAAACAAAACTGCATTTAGCTAAGTGGTACATGTTTTATATATATCAGTATTTATTCTGGCAATTCCTTGATTTTAATATTAGTTTACATATAAACTAGAGAGCAACACCAACTCACATCCAGTATGTGCTTTGTGACATAAATGTATGGAGATAAATGCTACAAAGGCTGTAAGTGTTAACAAATCTAACTTTACTATACTCCCTATTTGTCATCCAATCTTTTGTCCATGTTTGTTTTTCAGCAAGCAATCTTCAAAGCATTTGTTACAGTCCACATCTTGTTTTGTCAGTGCTAATTCTCTGCCTTGCAGTCATCAGTGCAGATCACTGATGCTGCATTATAAGAATATCTAATTTTTATTCCTTAAGTAGGTTGTCAGGGAAACTTGCTACCAGGCCTATTTATATTTATATATTGCACAATGCTTGAGCCACTGTGTATGAAATAACTGGGACTTCAGAGCTACTTGATTTTCTATATGTGATTATCTTTGCTGAAAAGAAGCAGAACTTGACTTGGCAAATACCAAAACATTGATCCAAAATACAATAAATTAATCCAGTTTTGTTTAACCTGAAACAATACATGTTCTTTGGAATATGTGCAGTTCTTGTGTCCTTGTTTTTGATGTCCATTTTGGAGAAAGTGGACTATCATAGATTATTGAGCAACTCTAATTGCCTAATAATCTTCAGCTTTGGAGAGAGCTTCTAGTTCCAGGCTAAAGCATTCCACATCTCATTGGGCAGGCACATAGACATAGGCTGATGTCTGTGTGCCTGCCCAATGAGATATGGAATGCTTTAGCCTGGAACTAGAAGCAAGAGTACACATGAGCATCAGAGTGGTGCAAGACTTAAGTTTAAATGAGTTGAAGGATTAGGAAGAAAATACTTTGAATCAGCTGAAATTCTTAGGCTGCGTTTTGTTAATGATTAGTAGCAGAAGTACTCCTTGCATTTATACAAAGTCCAGATATCAATAAAAAAATTAAGAACTCATTTCATTATTTCACTGGTCACAGCATAGTTTATAGTTCCCTGTAGGAGGGTAATTTCTTCTATCCTGAAGAGATGTGCAAACTGTGGTTTATTAGGTATGTGTCAGATGGCTCAGCTGTCAAAACTATGCAGCAGAAATGCTCTAGTATACAAAAATCATTTTGTGGTCTCATCCCTGTGACTGTGGCATCCATCCTGTAGGCTTGGCTGGCCCCTGCCATGTGGGCTGCTCCAAGCTCAAAAGGATTGGTAGGTAGTTTTGTGGGTATTGGAGGTTGTTTTGTGTGTATTGCACTTGCCACGTTTGTGAAGTGGCTGTGGCACAAATAAACACTGGTGGATGGGAATGACTGCCCAGCTCAGGGATTGCCTGCCCCCCAGAGATCTTGGGGTGTGTTGCCTTGAATGAATGAATGAAGAGAAACCTGTGAAGCGTCACCAAGTTCATGGTTACAAAGAATATTACAGAAAATCAGTAAAATATATATTTTTTTATTATGTATAAAAGGCTGAGTCCTCCTCAGCTTCTGCTTTCCTGAGAGGAAGCTCACACTTGCTGCTGTGTATGAAATACTTTGGTGGTTCATCCTGTTGCCCGTGAGCAGCAGAGTGGCAGCACTGAGTTGAGTGATAGGGCTGTGGCCACCTGTCAGAGCCCTTTGTGCAGCACAGGTTTCTCAGGATGTGCTGTTTGCTGAACAGTGGCTGGGATGTGTATTTTTGCTCCTTTCTTAGAAAGAACAGGTGGCTTTAAAGGTTACAAATGTACCTCTAGGAACAATTTTGATAAGTGCACAACTCTGAATCCCTTGGCTTCTGCGGTTGAGGTTAGTGAGTGGGACTGGACTGGGACCTGGTCTGGAGGCAGTGTTTCTGTTTGACACATTCATGTTTTCCTAAAAAGCTATTTCTTCCTCCAGCTCTTTCAGCCTCTGGAAATCTACTGATAGATGACAGCCAGGAGTACATCTTTCCTTGCACTCTTTCTAAACTTGGTTCATTGACTCATGTGTGAATTTTGCCATCTTGAGTGGGTGTTTTTTGCTTTCCTTACCTCCCTCCTCTCCCTTTCTATTCAAGAAACTTCTAATTTTAATTTGGAAAAAAATTCTGTAATCTTGCATGCCAGCTGTCTGGGAGCATATGGATCTTCATTACCCTTCACAATGTGATAGGTATTATTTATAAAGTAAATTAGGAGAACTTCAAAGGAGGTGTTGCTGCTTTTTATGTCAATAACAAGTTTTATTTTTTAAACTTGTTGAGAGTGTATTTACATAACAGAAGCCTGCAACTTCCCAGGAGTTCCTGGTGCCTAACAGGGCAATGCTACATTGCTTTCCTATTTCTGGAGAGCTTCTCCCAGTTTGAAATGCCTGTATTTTTCTGTAAGAACCCTTGCAATGTTGGCAAGCTATCAGCACAGCCTTTTTGGACTGTCAGTTCTCAAAGGCTCTGCACAGCTGGCTACAGTGGAGCAACGCCACTCCCAGACAAAGTGGATGGGGGAGAGTTTAGGGAAGACCTCAGCACAGACATTATGTAAAATGATAGCTATCCTGCAGGTGTTTTATGCCATTACATACACAAAATATTTGGCCTGAGCGCTCTGTCCATTGCAGAGACACTGGGCTTGGGATGCCCTTTGCACAAGCTGTGCTGGCATCAGTCCTGCTACAGACTGCACACTGCCTGTCCTGGCTCCTCCAAACCAACATGTGGATATATTCCCCTTACTGTCTGCAGCCCTGGGAGCTACTGGATGTGCCAGCTGAGTCACAGGCACAGGTGATCCATGCAAAACCTTCCCAACAGACTGGACAGATCTGTCTTCAATGAAATAACCAGCTTCTCTTTTAGCACTTTTGTGTGTCTGATGCTGTAGTTCCAGGCATTGCAGAGTACAAAGCTCATGGTGGTTCCTCCTTGGGTAATATCTGTGGGTTGTCTTTTTTGCATCAGGGAGCAGAAAGGAAAATCCGAGATGAAGAGAGAAAGCAGAACAGGAAGAAAGGCAAAGGCCAGGCATCCCAAGCCTCATGTAATAACGGTGAGTGAAGTGGGCCTTTCTGGTCTGGGGCTAAGTCAGGCTTAACATGACTCCTTTCACAACTCTGTGCTTTGTGATCCACCTAGCAGCTGAAGGGAAGTTGAGTGCACTCCCTCTGCAGAAAAAGAGTGATATCACCTTCTTCAAAACAATGGCTGACCTGGATTCCCAGCCCGTTCTCTTCATACCAGATGTTCACTTTGGAAACCTGCAAAGAACTGGACAGGTAGGAAATAATGAGATGAGCAGGTGCCCACTTGCCACCTGGCTGCCTCTGCTCTGTGGCAGGTTTTAGGGAAGTAAACAACTGTTCCTGGGGTCCACTTTTTTCAGCTCTCATTTTGGTAAATGCAGTTTTGGCACATCACTTATAGAAGACCTTAGAAAAGGCAAGTACCTTTCTGAGTTCTGGGTGCAGAGGAGTTTATGCTTCTTTGACAACTGATGAGTTTGGTTTTGTTACAGTTCTGTCATTCTTTTGCTTTCAAGTATAAGGTTGATTTGTGACTGAAACACAATCTGGTTTTGAGTGTACTCTTTGGCTTGGTGAAATGAAGTGCCACCTTGTGGTAGCAGAGATCCTCCTCCTTGTCACAGCTGAAAACAAAGACCAAGCTCTTACCCGTGTAGAAAGATCAAGAGTAGGGTCACTAAACACCACTACCCATTTTCTGTTGGCATCACCTAGAGATCTGGAAATTCCTTGAAAACAATATTTTCACTCTTTCAAGTAAAAATCTGTCATGCTAATGTTAAATACTCAGTATTGGTAGTTATTATCATTAGTAAACATAAGGAAGTCTTTCCTAACTTGGCTCTTTTCTATTTTATCACCTGCTGGGAAGTTGAGAACGTGAACTGGAGGGTCAGCTCTGACAACTTTTTTACTATGAACATGTTATTTATTAACATCTCAGGGAGCAGAACGAGACAGTTATGCATATGTTTATTAAGACAAATAGTTGATGAGGAAATTTATTATGCATCTTGCTGGAAAATACTAAAATGACGAAGATTAAATAAAACTGAGTGTTGGAATTGTCAATTATTTTGAAGCAGTGAGAATTGTGGTTGAGCAAAGCACAAGGAGCACAGACGTTGTAATCACAGCTGTCACAGGCTTACTCTCCCAAGCTGGAAAGACGCCCACTCACATATCAGTGTTGGGTACCTTCTGTCCTCATGGCTTTCAAACCAAAATGGGGATTTGTTTCAAAACAGGAGATGGTGGAAACATTCCTTAGTATATATAATCCTGTAAATAATTTTCTAAACTGACTGAAAGATATCCCCATTTCCTAGCTCTTAGGCAATATTCAGCCATGTCTTTTATTGCTGTAACTCATAATTACGGCCGTCGGCTTTGCACACACACACCTCTGAGCTATTTTCATTGCACAGTTTCAGAAGTGAAGGCTCCTAGTGAGAGCCAAGTGTGCTCTGAGTGTCTTGCCAGCCCCAGTGCTGGAGACCCGCCTGGGCTGGCTTGCCCTGTCCTGCCCTGCCCAGCTCAGCAGCTGCAGGGCTGCTGCACTTGTTGGTGCAGACCTGCAGTGTGGGCACATTGTGAGGGGTTTGGCTGACTGTTCTGTAAAGTGCTGAACAAGAGACTGTGATTTTATACCTCCCGTGCTACTGTCAGCTGCATTTGCTGCTGTTTTAAATTCGGTCCTGATGACTCTGAGCTATGCAGATTTACACAAAACTGGGCTTGGGCTTCTGCCCGCAGCCTGTGCAAAAAATGTTCAGCTGTACCTTTAGTAACTCTGTTTCCATTAGGCCTGTAGTTTAATCTTGTTCTTTATAGTTTAATTAGATTTTCAGACAGCATTAAATACATACAAAAGCTTTTGAGTGTTGGGGCTTAAACTGTATTAGAGGTTATTAGGTGAGTAGCAATCTTATTTAGAGGATTGTAAAATAATTGGGGAAATGATATAAAGCAGGGAAGAGGGTAATGTCTCTCAAATAAACTTTGATATATTTTCAGTAGGTGATATTCAACAACCATTTCTCTAAGCCACGCTTCTTCCAGATAACAGTTAGAACTAGAGGTATTTGTGTTTTATAAGAGGAAAAGGATTTTTAACATACGACAAACTGCAAAACACTTCTTGTCTTTTTCTCCCTTTTGAAGTTATTCTGTTAAGCAAGTGTCTGAGTTTTGGGAGTAATTGATTTTTATTTATTTGATTTATTATCCTTCTAGGTTTACTATAATACAGATGACGAGAGAGAAGGGTAAGATATTTATTGTTTCACAAGCTTTGCAGTTAACATTTTAAACTCATAGAAAGTTGATACAAAATACAAAATCAGATAAAACTGACCCCTTTCTCCCCCTTCCCTCATGTTCTCCCATGTAAACTGTTTGTTTTTTATGTCTGTATTTTAATACACTTCCAAGTGAAAGAGCCCTAAGGTTTGATACAGGGAGAGGACAATATATTTGATAATGAAGTAAGCATCTATGTAAGCATGAGGGTTCTCAAATAACTTAAAAACTGGGAATTTTTTATTGAAGCACTGAACTTCACTGCATTCCTGAAAGCTGTTTAGCAGTGCACACACATGTATGCAACAAATACAGGAACTGCAGAGAGAATGGCCAAGTGCCAGAAGAGAGAGGCAGAAAGAGAAGAGAGAATCTGGGAAGGACAAAGGTTGGAAATGGGAGCACTCCCTATCTGACTTTGGAGGGACTGGAAGAATTGATGAAAGTCCCTCTAATAGTTAGAGGTGCCATGAAATAAGGGTTTTAATATGGGCTGCTGAACTTCAGCCCACATTTTGTGCCAGCCCCATACTTTTATATGTTGTTTGAATCCCCAAGTGCACACCCTCAAGTTTGAGATTCTGGAGTAACATAACCGCTCCCATAAATCTGCAAAAAGTGACCTGTGGTAGGGACTGGCCAAGCACCTGCAGTCAACACTGATTTGAAAACATGAGGCCCTTTTTATTTCTTTTTGAAACTGATGCTCTTCATAAGGCTTACAGTGGAATTTGAGAAACTAAGGGGTTTCTTGCATCAAGCAATAACCACCCCCCTTCCCTCAATTTTTAAACAGTTAAAGGCCTTTGGGGTTTTTCAAATGAGTGTGTAGCATTGGAACATATTTTCCTGTCACCTGTCCCATCCAGTCAGTCTCGGCAATTTAAGAGGCCTCGATAGTTCAGATAAGCACAAAAGCTAAATCCTTGCAGTTTCTGCTTTTGGTGCCACATGAGTATCTAGTGGGTGTTTTTGCCAGAGTACAAAGTGAGTAATGATTGTTGCTGTTGTCTCCTCTTCTGCTGTGAGCACAGTTTTACTGTGACATGGTCCTTGTTTTGTGTATTTTAGTAGCAGTGTCCTGGTCAAAAGGATGTTCCGGCCTGTGGAGGAAGAGTTTGGTCCTTCCCCTTTGAAACAAATCAAAGAAGAAGGTCTGAAAAGAGGTAACAATCAATTCTTAGGAGTTACAAATCGTTCTGTGGGACTCAAACCCTCAAACTGGGAAGGGCAGGTGCGGTTTGGACAAAGTCAGTTGTAGGATGCTAGTGCAAATATGGGTAGATGGGAGAGTCTCGGGTCGGCTGCTTTGTTCTCTGCCCCAAGATGTGTGGGGTGGTTCTGAGGTGGCCCACGCTCTGAAGAATGAGTCTGGACTCTTCGATGTTCAGTCTTTGGGTTGTTTATTATCTCTTATCTATAAGGTTTTCTCTCTGCCCAGCTGAGATCCTCTCAGCACGTCAGCCACAAGCACTCTCCACCCACCGCCCCCGAGGTGGTGTCGTCTTTTATACTACAAACTACGTATATCATATTTACTTTTAATTCCCAATACCTATCACCTATGTTAGACAGTGCACTTCTATTCTAAACCAATCCCCAAGTGCCAACATCACAGCAGAAAATGGAGAACAAGAAGAAGAAAGAAGGACGAGACACGCCCTGATCCCTCCATCTTGTCCCCATAATCCTTATACCAAAAATCCTAAAACCTACATTTTCACCCTGTGAACACCCTGTAATTACACCATTCAAACTCGTGTGACTTTCAGATACCCATACCAAGTTGGCAATTCGCTAGAAGGATCAAAATCAAGCCACCAGGTGTTCTGGGCACCATGCCAGGATCTCTGAGCCCCCCAGAGGGGTCTTGGCAACTCTGGACATCCAGAGTGATGTTCTGAGTTCCCACAGGAGAGGAGATCTTTGCATCTGCACTCTATAAGGAGGCATTTTAACAAAGGCTAAAAATTACTTAAGAAATGAAAAGGACTGTGCTTTCTCAAAAAGGGATCAAGACACAAGTGTATAGAAAAAACTTAGAAAGTTTCTTGGTTCTTGGCCAAGCTACACAGTTTATGAAAGTTCTAGTAGCAAATCTGTGATGGTCTATTTTTAACTTTTGCTCATCTCTTCTGTTCTGTTCTGCCTGGGATCACAAGCAAATATGCAAGATGCATTGGGTCAAATACAGAGACTTTAACAGGCAAGCTCCTGCTGACTGCACACTTAGATTGGGTGGAAGAAAATCAGAAATTTCCTACCTTATTAGAAATATAAAACATGGAGAGACATCTTCCAGCAGATGTAACAGAATTGTTCAAGGGTTTGTTTCCCTTAACTGTTTTTACTGCCCAGGTGGGTATTATTACCGTTGAAGCAGAGCTTTATAGAATTGACTTCCCACAAGCCCGCATTTGCCAAGTTTCTCTGTTGGTTAGGGTGGTCTGCTTGAACCAGGGGAAGCATAGAAGATTATAGGATGGAGACTGATACCTTCTTGAAATAAATGTGAACATATGATTCTTTTAATTAAATCTTAAATTAATTATGTGAAGTTAGCACTGACCATGGACTTGCATTTGGTTGACTCAAGACCTTGGCCAAATTCACATTATCAGGGCTCTATCAAGCAGAACTTGACAGTCATGAGGGCTATATAAAGAACGGTCATTTCCTAGAATTTCACCTGGGTTTCCCAGCTGGAAGCCTAGGAAGTTGCCTGCAAGGAGGTATGGGTTTGCTTTGATTATTCCTGTCCTTTGCTGTGGTTAGTTGTTTTGATATCATTCACAACTTGCAGGTATTTCAAGGGTAAGATTAGAAAGAAAGAAAATTTAGCTGATGGCAAAGCTATGTAAAATGATTAAATCCAGGAGAGACACAGAAGCAGAGAAGCTGGAGGATGCTCTCTTCACATCCCCTTCCTGTTCAGTGTTTCTCTCATCTTGGACTATACTGGCTGGAGGCCAAAGGCTTTTCCAGTGTGGCCTTTGCCCCAGTGAACTTCCTGCCATCCAGAACCTTGCATCTGGGATTGTGCTGGTGGTGTGCAGCTCAGCTGAATCTACCCATTTGATAACTCTGTCTTTGCCAGAGGATTCACTGGTATTAAAATGTTCGGGGTTTTTTTTCCCCAGCATTGCCATGTTAAAAGCTTCTTTTCTCAAGATTTGTTTGGTACAGCAGAATCAAGAACTCCTAGAGAGCAGGTGTAGATGGGGTGCAGGTGTAATGTTTGAGAGGGAGCAGGTCTGTTATGTGAAAATAGGCATTAAAATATACATTAAAAGCAATGTAATCCCAAGGTGTCTTGTTAGGAAAGCAGTGCAGGTAAATAGCAGCCAGTGAGGTGTCCAAGTTCCACTGAAGACCGAGGTGGAAGTGTGTGACCTCACCCCTGCCTTCTGGACTTACTTGTAACACTCTCTGGTGGAAATAAAAATATTAAGGGGCAGCCTTCAAGAGAACAGGTCTGAAGGGATTTGCAAATGCTGGTCATATTCTCACTCAGGTAACTGCCTCTTTTTGAATTATTCTTTCATCTCCTTGACCTCTAAGGGAAGTCCAAGTGCCCAACACAGAAATGAGAAGTATGTTAATCTGTACCAAATGTGCATCACAGCTAGTTACTTGGCTAGACTTGGCTTTTTCCTGTTTTGAGTTCTCAGTAAGTTTTCAATTCACTTTCCCTTTCAGATTTCATAGGGAGTTTGCCGTTAATTATAAATCCAGCAGCTGAATTATAGATCAGGCGGATTTCCAGTCCTGTAGTTCTCAGTTTCAAGAAAGTAATTTTTTGTGCAGCTTTTGTCTTTTAGGAAAGTTATGTTGAACTACTCTGAAACATTTTGGATTTGTAGCAATTAGGGGGTTGAGAGCCATACAAGGGAATTTGTGCCTGGGCAATAACAAAAACTCCAAATGTGAGAAAGGAAAGTTAAATTACAGCTACCAGCCCTTCTTTCCTTGACTAAGATGTACCACATCTTTATCCAGAGACTACTTGACAGAGACTGTAGTCATTGTTCATAGGGTGCCAGTCACAGCACTGGTAGTGCCCAGGCTCAGACCTTCCTAATGCCCCAGATCTTACTGACTCATTGTGTCCTTAGTTTCATTTTTCTCGTGTATGTTGTTAACAATTTAAAAAGAGGTATCTAACATTGTTCTTCTGCATTCACACGTAAATCCTCAATTTGGTGGCCTGGCTTCTAAAAGTCTCACTGGTGCAACAACATCCCTTTGCCCCTCAGCAATTTGGTGTGTTGGGGCTATTTCTTAAGTAACTAAAGACAAATTTATCTTCCCCCATCTTTTACAATTCTTTTTAACATCTAAAGAATATTAAGGCCTGCAGTAGTTTTCAGTGCTGGCAAGAAGGTTAGGGGCTAAGACCAGGGAGTAGATCAGACAAATTTGAATTTATCTTGTAACTTTCAGGCAAAAATAGCTCATTACCTTGTACAAGATTTCCCCCCTGTTCCCCTCCAAATCTTGTAATTTGTACTGTTAGAGTGAGTCCATCTAGATGCTGTGAATGTGATGACAGTAGGATCAGAGGACAAGAGTTGTGTTACATGGTCACAGTCATTCAGTGGCAATGCTGCTGCTGAGCCCAGTGGAGCCTTTGCAGCCCTTTTCCCTCCCCTCTGGCTGTGCCTCCCACTGTGGCCATCTCTCTGCTGCTCTGCCAGCATGAAGGCTTGTGGGGCTGCATTGTACACTGAGGCAGAGATCTGATCTGTCTGAAGCATAACTCAAAGGGTTGTTTTTTCACTCATATCTGCTCTTTGAGAGAGTTTTTCATCCAGGAAAATTTGTTGAGATAAGCCAGAATAAGAGGGTGTAAGGGCAGGGATGAGACAGGGACTTCCTAAGGCATCACTGTCACCACAAGTCATTTATGGAAGAGTACTCTACTGAATCAAAGCCAGGAGTTTCACACCTGTCAGGGTAAAGAAAAGCCTAACAACCCCCCATGTGCTTACTAATCCTGTCTCTCTGTGTGTATAATGTTGCCCGGCACACCAAGCACAACAGTAAAGCTCAGCACCAGGATTGTGTCATGTACCCAAGTTTAACCTTGGACCAAGTGATATTTTTTTTCTCCTTTCGGATATATTTGTAATTGTTAAGGCTGGCAGAGCTCCAGGTGTTTGTAAAGCCAGGTGTTACAGGACAACCCTCTAGGAAAGCCTCAAGGAAAAGGTTTACTAAATTAATATGAGTGTTCATACTGGTAAAGTTAGTCCATTGAGTGAGAGCTTGTTCATGTGATTAAGCATATCAGGCATGGTAAAATTTAACTCCTGGTGTGGAATTTTTTTTTTCTTTTATGTTTTGACAGTTAAAGTGACCGAAAGTTGTCTCTGCTTCTAACTCCATTAAAACTATGTTCTCAGGCCAGGCCCCAAAGAGGTGCCAAAATATAGGTGAAAAGAATGTGGCTCTGCATGCTGTGGTTGCAGTTTAGTGGCTTATATTTCTGAATTAAAGATGCAAAAAACCCAACATTGTCCTGCATGTTTGGTTTTTGGGCCCAGTGAGGGAACTGAGCTACCCATTATTTTTTTCCAGTCATTTCAAAACCTGGGCAAAGAAGCTACAATTCTCCACAAATGGGCCTGAGTCCATCCTGCTAGAGTATGGGCCTGAGAATTAACTTCTACACAATTACTTCTATGTGAAAAATACCATCAAATTTTTTGGTTCATTGGCGTGTCATCTATTGAGTTACGTGGTGAAGATATCTCTTGGACCATGAGAATTTGTAGTTTCAAAAGATGCCCTTTTCTGTCTCTCCCCGCGCCCCCCTGCAAAAAAAAGGGTTACCAATGTAATTTGTCCCACAAGACATGACAGTGCATGTGTGTTTGTACCTCATGTGCGGCAGTGCTATTTGAAAAGGCAGTTCATTTAGGAAACAAAATATATTGCAGAACATCTTATTCAACCTGTTACTTATCAGTCATGTGAGATGATGCCTAAAATACTTTTCCAGTGTCTATGCTTATATGCCTTGTACCTGTCTGCTTTGCTTCTGCCATGTTATAGCAAGGTTCCTCCATTTACCTGAACAAGTGTGAAGAAAACAAAAGCTAAAGAGGGCAGGGCACTGTGCCTGTGGACAGCTAGCAGCTAACATCTGAGGGAGGAAGAGGAACAGAAATGGCATTTGGGTACCTAAGCAGGTGGGCACACTGGTAAATGCCTGCCTGCCAGCTGTGCTCTTGAATGTCTCCCCTCTAATTACTTTGAACTCATTTTTCCCAGTATTTAATTTCATACTGATCGGGCCATTTGCAGTCATCTGCACAGTAATGTCAGAGACAACTATTTCTTTACCTTTTCTTTGATTTTACTCTCAAAGGCACAGCTAAAGGCAACCCAGACTTGCCTTTTTTGAATGTCTTTTCCAAGCCTTTTAGATGAAACCCAGAGAGGTACCAGCCAAGACAGAGGTTTAAGAAGACCTAGATTGTGTGTTTTGTCCTATAACCAAGGGACAAGACCCCAGTGCTTTTTAGCTTCTTTCTGTAAATGGAGATTTAGATTCTGGAAGGCAGAGATTCTTCATGTTAAATTAAATTTGCTGAATTAAATTTTCAATACTGTGTTTTCACTGTAACTACAATGTGTTGTCCATGTCTAGATCACTGATAATACTAAAGGTACATCTTTTTAAATGCAAACCATCTTCAGTGCTTCATTTTATCTGTTATGGATTAATATTTGTTTTTCTATTCAGTGTGGGGTATTTAATCTGTGCAATTAACTGAAGCTACTCCAAGTTTGATTTTTTTTTCTCTATTTCAGTGCTTTTGTATGTGAGGAAGGAGACAGATGAGGTGTTTGATGCTTTGATGCTGAAATCACCCACAGTGAAGGGGCTAATGGAAGCTGTAAGTATCCAATGTCCTCACATTGTTTGTCTTTCTTGGCAAGAAAATCTTGAGACTTTCCATGTATTATTGAGATACACCATTATGTAAAGATTAAGTTATTCTCAAGTGCATTTAAAGCATTTCTTAAAGCTTTCTGGAACCCTGAAATGCTGGCATTTTCCTAATTCTGTGTTACCAGCAGGTTACTGCGTTTAAACAGCATCACAGAGCTGATTATTGGAGACCTGAGCTTTGAGGAATTGCAGTAGTTAACCAGTGTCAGGGAAGGAGAGAGGTGCAAGCTTCATTTTCTGAAATGCTTCTTTCTGAACTGATGGTTCAGAGCCTGTTGAATCTTTTCCTGTAATGCTTGTCAGTACATTCCCAGCCTGGTTTCCAAGAAGAGGCCCAAGGATGCACTGTTTCTGTGAGAATTTCATGTGGCCTTTGTGCAATTGCTGTTCAGCACGTAAGAGGCAGGTGCTGAGCCAGTGCAGACTTGTCATTCATATGTTGTCTCAAATTCCTTCTCTAGTCTTCACTTACAGTGTGACCTACCTACCACTTGCCTCTCTGCTGCTTCTTTGAGTTGAGTTTTTGCTTGTTACCCATTAGCTGTCATCATAAGAGTTGCTATTTTCATGTTTAATCTTGTTTATATGAGCTGATGGCTCATGAAATTTGGTAAGGGAAGAGTTAAGAAATAATCATGTGTCTCACTGCTTCAGTGGAGGAATGTGAGATTGACATGTGGGATGCTGAGTTGATTTCCAGCCTTGTTTACTTGTAGGGGAGAAGACGGAAATGGATGAAAGTGCCCCATGAGAACTCAGCCAAGTGCTAGAAGTGTGTGTATTTATGCTCTCTTAAAACCATCACAGTATCTTGTTACATTTACTGAACTCTTTTAATGCAGTAAAGATTGAGTTATTTGGTCAATATTTGGGCAGTAGCAGAAGGCAGAAAAAGATTTGTGGGTTAGTGAAGTTGCTTAAAGCACCTATTTAGATGAGGGTATCTCTGAGGAGAGTCAGTGCCACGCTAAGGATGTCCTAACTGTGCTTCTGCTGTTGCTGTGTGTTAGCTGTGACTGCAGCTCAGCTGTCAGGCAGAGCACATGGATAACAAAAACCAGGCTTTGCTTGAAGAGGCAGCAGTTTGATTCATGGTAAGCTGCAACACGATTTCATCTTGTCTTTGTATGGAAGTTAAAAGTATGTTATTATCCTTCTATAACTGTTCAAGCTTGCATGAATATTTTATCTCTAGTAGTCTGTGCCTCTCCATGCCTGTTCTCCAGCCACCATGTAAGAAAAACAAAGCTGGTGCAGAAGCAGGAAGGGTTTCTGCATACTTCAGTCAGTGCAGCTGCTGACTCACTGGCATGTTTTCGGCACCAGAGAAATCTATCTGTTGTAAAATGTCCCAGTTCACTGGAAGGAACACATTCAGAAAATTTGAATTCTCTTTGGTAGGATATTGTGGATAAAACAATGCCAAAAAGCTGTCAAACTGCATATTCTGAAATATTGTCTCTACAGTCGTTGCAGCAAATCATGTAATTTTGTAATTGTGCGTATCCTAAATGCGTCATTCTGTTCTCAGTATTAAGAATTTAGGAACTGAGCCTCTGAGTATTACAGAGCCCCAGATCTGAAAGGGAGCTCCAGTGATCCTCAGCCATACCCTCCTTCTCTGTTTATGGATTTTACTCTTTTTTTCTTTTTGTTAGTCATTATTCCTGATCTTTGACTTCTCCCCTAACTTTCTGTTATTAATGATATGGTTTTCTCAGATCCTATGTTTATTTTATTCTCATGTATACCCCCCATTCCAAATTAACAATTAGATTCCTTTTCAGATATCTTTCTTTTGGCAAATATCTAGAGGTTTTGGGTTTCAGAAATGCAGCATGTCTCAGGAAGCAATTCAGATGTTTGGTTTTTGCTAATCAGTCTCGATCAAGTGAAAATAGCAAAACATCACATATATGTGTGACTGACCAGCTCTACATCCTGATTTCAGCTTGATCCAAAGTCAGGATAACTGTGGATCTCAGTACGTACCTCAGTCTTACATTGTGCAAAATCACATATTTATTCAAATTACAGAAGGCAGTTCCAACTGGGAAATTCAAGCATCTACCAAAATCTTTCAATAATTAAAAGCCAACAGCTGAGTTCAATAGATCTAGCTTAGATACCCGCCAATATATATATATGTGATCTTCCAGCCAGTGTAGGGCAACAGACAGATTATTTAATAGAAATAAGCTGGCAAAGGTGTTGTCCTACACGCCTTGACCCGCCCAGACATTGCCCTTTCTGGTTTCCTGACTCCAGCAGAGAGCATTTCTGGTGGCTTGTGCAATCAGACAAACTTGCCATGCCAGGGGACTGCAGCCCAAAGGGACACCCAGACAGCTATTTCAGTGCTACTCAGAAGGCTGTTGCACTGCTTCAGGCATCCTAACAGAAATAAATCTCTGCTCAGAAGATTGACAAATGGACAATCGAGATGATAAGGAAAAATACTGTTCCAAAGAAAGACACCTTTTTAGAATTTAAAGTAGCCTGCTTGGGTTTCGGGTGAGAAATCCTGTTGTTTTGTATGGAAGTTGGCAGTAAGTGGTGATCCTCCTGTGCTGGCAGCAAACACTCTGAGAAGAGGGTGTTAAGTGAGATGCCCTAGCAGATGCTTGCCCTATGCTTTCTCCAATTCTGCAGCAGGACTTAGCACATTTGTACTGGAGACTATGAGGGGGAGGCTCTCCCATACGCCCACTTTAAGCCTTGCTTCCACAGCTTGCTGTTTGGTATAATTGATTGAATCCCAGGGGTTCCTGAGAAATGTGCTTATTCAGTCAGCTGGAAGTCTTTTACAAAGCTCAGTAATCCCTGCATGTTATATAAACCCTACACCTGTCACAGGCAGTGTGACAGGCAAGGCTTTCTCAGCCCAACCTCTCATAGTTTATGTAGGAAGTGGTGTCCCAGAGTCCCAAACTACTTTGAGCAACATTTGGAATGCATGAGTGTTAGGTATGCCAAATATCCTAGGGAAGATTTGTGCTGGAATGTGCAGAATGCTGTATATTAGCTGCTATTAAGCCTCCTTGGCAAGAAATGTTTTGCTCAGCTTGTTTATTTGCATGGAGTCAGTGAAAAGTGTCTTCAAGTGCTGGTCTTTACAACATCACTGGGCTTCAGAGTTAACAACCCAGAGAGGGAGATCATTTCCTCATGTTCATACACTTGTGACACTTTCTGCAGTTTTGGGCTGCCAGTTTTTCTCCAATGCCTGTTACAAAGGATTTTTTTCAAGTATCTGATGAAATTGATCCATTTTTGTTATTGCTTTACATGAGAACTTAAAGTTAGGGGTACAACAGAAGCACAGATACAAAAATTCAACACCAGATTGTTTATCTGATGTCATTCTGTTCATGATAAGCAAAGCCAGAGGATAATAAAGAGTAAATGAACGGTGAAACATGCTGGTGCAAGCAAAACTGAAGTAGAAAATATCACCCAAATTCAGTATGTATTTTGTTCTCTGCTAGGTGGAAAACTTAGAGAGTGGATGGGTCTATTGTACCCCATCAGTTATTCCCCTTTCTGTTAGCCACTGATGTGTGCTAATAGTCAGAGGACACTGTTTTCAGTGTATGAGAAGTTTTATTGGTTCTTCAGAATCTTGGAGTTTTGCTATAGAATGCCAGTCAAGCTGGTAGCCTTGTGCATTATTAGGGGTAGTTTTTAAGTACAAAATTGCATCTGGGCTATGATGACAATTATACTATTATAAGTGCTCTAGACAAGTATAGGCTAATTAATTCTCTCTTTCAGAGAATCTTGGCTGTCTGGATGGGAGCCATGCCTGGTGTTCAACCTGTGGCTCTTTGAATCTGTCCTTGGTGCTGAGTTTATCTATTCCATTTTCTCTTTTGTGATAATTGCTTTAATGTACTTCCCTAAAATACCTTTTTTCAACAGAACTCTGACTGCAAACACAAAGAAAGGATTTTACAGTACCTGATGTTTGCCAGTCTTTCAATGGATTTTTAATTGTGCATTTCCCTTCTCTAATGCAGAAGATAAGTGGTCAGCTATTTAGCTGCAACTTCATTTCACTTGGGAAGAGCTGGAAACTTACTTTGCTTTGCAGTAGAGCACCACAGAACATTAATCACTGGTGGAAAAAAAAAAGTCATTTTTCTGTAACTATTTTGCCTTTTGGGACAATCATCTTCTAAAGTGTGAGACCAGCTCCCTCAAAGAAGAATCATAATTTGGAAAGCAAACCTGGCTCAGATGAAGGGCCCAGGGACAGCATCTTCATAAGCACACCACAGACTCACTGCAGAATAGACATCCCAAAAAGTTACAAGTACACTGCTGCAAAGCAATGCCAAAGCATCCCAGTGAAGTACTTGTTGGCATGGGTAATTTGTCAGCTAAGTAGTTCTTCCTTCTAAAGTTTTACTGTGTTTTTCGCTTTATTGTTTTAGTTGCTTTAGTAAGAAGTTTATTTTGCAAGTCCTTTACCTTGATAACAAACTTCTCTGTGACATCTCATCTTGTTATCTATACACTCAGATGATGTTTTGTGAATCAAACAGTGTTTTCATTTCGCTACTGTAGTAACTAGACTGAGTCACCTTCCCAACAATACAGGAGCTTCTTAGTTCTGTGTGTTTGATGTTGGTAGCCCTCCCACAATAAAAGGTACCTTGAAGACACTTTTCAGAGAGAAGTACCACCATGGAGAGCCCTGTTAGCTTAATAAACCTTGAAATGTCTTTGAGAAATAGAAATGTGTATGTTTTTGCTGTCCCATCAGTCCATCAGCTCCTGTTGGGTTGCCATGTGTCTGCCTTCTGCCGGGTGGGAGAAGCCTTTGCTTCCATGAGCCCAAAAAATCAGATTAAGAAACAACAGAAAGATCAGATTTAAATTCCCTGGTAAAATCTGAAGCTGGGAAGAGCATTGACTCCTTGAGCAGAGCACTAGGAGATGCTGGGGCAGTTCTGATGGCTCACACCCTATGAAAACTATAGTATCTGAGTGTCTGGATGGAGACAATTGTGGGTGTTGATAAGGTGTTCAGGATTATTGCTCTCCAATTCATCCTTAAATGAAAGCATAATATGGTTGTAACAGACTTTTCTCTATAGCTATCCTGTCAAATTTTGCAGAAATTTTGTTTTAATGTCCTATGTAAGGTAAGAGGTGATATTTTTATATTTCTCATTCATCTTTAGTGACATTTCTTTTATTATTTCAGATCTCTGAGAAATATGGGCTGCCAGTTGAAAAGATTGCAAAACTTTATAAGAAGAGTAAAAAGGGGTAAGTTGGTTACCTAACTAACTAAGGATCTATTGCAGGATCCTTTAGAAGTAGTCACAGATCCCAGTTATACCTGGGGCCTCATGATACTGGGCAGCACAAACTCTTTCAGGAGACAAACCCATGTGCTTGAAATCTTCATGTCTATGGAGACTGTAAGGGATGGCAGAAGAGGAAACATGGATCTCCAATCTTTGTCTGACCAGTATTCATAAGCTTACTGTGAAGGAAGGGTTTGTGGATAAGATATGTGGGTAAAGTCTGTTTTGTAGACAATATGCTTGATAACATCGTGGAGGGCCAGCATGGGAGATGCTGCCTTTGCTGTGAATGCAGTGTGGAGTTTCCCTGCAGTGTCAGGGAGAAGTAGGCCACTGTCTTACTCTGAAAGACAGGCAATGTTTGCTGCAGGCATTTCAGCTGAATAAATTTAGACATGAACATCACAGCTGGACTTTTAGAATAGCTAGGCTTCTGCTCCTTGCCATAAAACTAAATCTCTCCACTTCAACTATTTTTTAAAGTTCTATTTAACCACAATATTGTAGCAATATAATTTTAAACCAGTCATTTATTTTCAGCTGTAACTAGCTTAGGGCATTATTGTCTGGGGATTTCTTTAGCTTTTGAGAAGACAGGTGAAACTTCCCATGTTTTGCTTCTTTCTAAGTGACAGAAGAAACATTTGGAGGTAAAGAGTGAGGAAAACACTCATATACACTTGTAATTGTGCATTACACAATTGTGTAGTCATTGTTTATAGTCTCACATCTAAGCTGAGTTCTAAGTCTGTGAGCTGTGTGCAAAGCACAAATTCCACTGCTTCCTTGTGCTTCCCTCACACCACAGAGGTGCAGCAGCTCACATGGTGTGTCTGAGGAGTAGCACAGATGTGTCCCTGTGGGAGCCACCACCAGGCATGGGAAGCACCAGCTGGCTGGGTCTGCCAGGGATCTGAAATGCAGCTCATCTGTAGGTAGCCTAAGTGTGTTAACATCCCAGCACTGGCATGTCCCTTAACTGCTCTGGCAAGGAGCAGCCTCTAATCCAAAGACTACAAGGGACTACAGGGGAGACCTTGCTGATAATTCCTGCTAGTGAGCCTGTACTGGCATGTGCTGGAGTCTGGTTTTGTGTTGTAGAGAAGTACATGTGGCAGTGTATAGCTTTTTCTTTCAGTGTCCTGGTACATAAAAACCTTGATTTCTGCCTTTGTCACCAGCATCCTGGTAAACATGGATGACAACATTATTGAGCACTACTCCAACGAGGACACATTCATCCTGAACATGGAGAGCATGGTTGAAGGCTTCAAGATCACACTGACAGAGATCTAGCCTCAGGCAGAGCCATTTTGTAAGGAACCACAGCATTTCATCCTTCTTGGAAAGCAGATTCCCCGTAAACTTGACAGACATTGATCAGAGAAACTGTTACAAGACTGCATTGAAAATACTGTCCATTCTGCACATCTGCAGCCACTGCAGATAGACTTGGGTTTGTCAAGCACAAGGCCATTCACAGTAACCTGGTCCCTTATTTATTGTTCCTCACTCTCTAGTGTACAAGCAGTTACCAGCCCCCAGATTTGTAACCAGATGACCCACTGCAAATGTGAAATGCAGCATTTTAATCCATACTTCAGTGTGGATAAGCTCATTCTAAAACACATTCAGTAACTATGCTGGTCTAATTTCAGAAATCTGGTATAAATCACTTTACCAGTAGTTGTCTCTGTCATTGCTAAAAATCTGTTGCAGTGCTAAAGATGGGCAAAGTGGCTGACAGTTCACTTGCTCAGACTGATCCATATCTCTCTCTACTGTATAGTCTTGCCAAATACCTCTGGTAGTTCTCAGCATGTAGCAATGAGGACTTGTAAGTAAGGCATTCAGCTACAAATGTCGCTTGTAAGTAAATGGTAAAGAAACCATTTTAACCTTGTATATAATGTTTATAATATGCAATAATATATTTTAACTACTGTATGTGGGCATGTTTACTGCCACTATGTTTTTGTATGTATTTGGTTTAGGGTTTAATAGCATCTTTCCTAGAGGATTAAATTGCTGCAATCTGTTAAAGAGTGTGTACTGAGAAGCTGATAACTGAATCTGTACTCATATGCTCCATCCTTGCTCACACAATTGTATATTGAAATATTAGAGCAGACTCTGCTACTGGGTCTTGGATGCTCTGCTACAATGGGGCCCCCCTTAGGTGCCCAAGTCCCAGCTGTAGCACCTGAGTCTCCCATCCCGCTGTAACAAAATCCCAGAGACACCATGTGTCTGCTGCCTGCTTTGCCAAGAGGTACAGAAGGGACTTCTTCCTGGTTGTCTTCCTTTGATGAAGCAGAGGCTCCTAAAGTAGTATTTTCTCAAACCTGTGGTGGGAAGGTTCTTTCTGCAGCAGCCTGTACGTCAAAGCATTCCTCTAGACTGTAAGAAACAGGACTTCAGACTCTTCCTTTTAAGTGTATTTGCTCTTGTATTTCCATTGAATGATTCAGCTGTGATTCCTAGGACACTTGGGTGACATATAAGCCTGGACTTGATGTAAATATTTTACCAAACTGGAACAATTTTTCCACTGGAGACTGAGTATCCCAATCTGAGGAGTGGAGATTGGTCTCTCTCTTAAGGGCTGCATCTGAACCCAAGTTGAACTACATGGTTATTCCATCAAATTCCACACCTGCCTTATGAATTCTGTGAAGAGATAAAGTTGTGCAGGCTAAAATCATACCAGGAAAGGGGTTCAAGGCTTGAATGTCCCTATGACATCCAAACCCAGTATCTCTGTCTCTCCATTCCAGCTCCTCTGGCTGTTGTGAAGAGCTCCTCACTTAGCATATAATTCCATGAGTCTCAGTTGCATTTTATTCTCTACCACTGTACATGGATCCTGTATTACAGACAGAAGTGGGGTCCTTTCCTACATGCAGCCTTTAGAGTTTATTCTTTTCTTTCTAAAACCTTTTCTCGTTTAGTCACACAACCTTTATTATTTAGTGGTTAATGGCAGAAAGAAACACTGCCATGTTTAACAGGGCTCAAGTGTGGAGCTATTTACATTCAAGCAAAGTAGCTGGGATAACTGACCAGTCTAATTTGGCCATATCTGCATGAATTGTCCTGTAAGTTCACGAACACTTTCTTAACTTGATTAGCAGTAGCATCCCATTAAAATCTCTTTCTTTAATAGAAATGTTAAGTACTTGTCAAGGTTTCTGTGGGAGCAGAAACTATAAAAGGTTCAGGCTGGTAGCACCAGTGCTAATATACCCAGAATTCACATATGCCTGTAAAGCAAAGTGTGTATTCTGTCTTTCTCCTGCCCTTTTGTCATGCACTCTTTGCCCTTCTTGATGCAGAGTTCTGTTGTCATTTCCTTAACTTTATATAAAAATGCACTCCAGCAAAGATGCTCTTGCTGTGCTGCTCAAGAGCAAACAATCTGGGAATACAAGAGATTTATGATGGTTCTGTTTGTTTCTACTTGGCTCAGACTGAGATAAAAAGTCTATGCTGACTTATCCCAGATAATTTTTTCTTAAAGAAAAAAAGAGGACAGTTGATACAGGAAGCATTAGGGACCAGCACACAGGACTGGTAAGCAATACTGTCAGTTCTTGTATTTCTCTGTTGGTGTTTGGAATCCTCAGAATATCATCTGGGATCTCTCAGCTGGTCAAGATGTCTGGGCAGAAGCTGCAGGTGAAGCAAAGGAGTAAATGTATGCAGGAGTTGAGCCCTAGTTCTGCCCCCAGCAAACCTGCTGTCCAAGGGAATACTTGGGGCTAGCCTGGGTTGGAATGTGCTGCATTAAGAAAGGCCAGTGAGAATTTAGGGATCACAGAGAAGGACAGGCAGTCCTGGCAGCACCAGCACTCAGGTTAATGGGATGGTTTTGTCTTACATTTGGGTTGAGATGAGCTGAGATCTGTTGGGTGCTGCAGCATCCAGTGATGAGGAGCAGTGTAGGATCAGTGAGAAGAGCAGTGCTTCAGGAATACTGGGACTTAAGGGGTTTTCCTTTGTCATTTTAGGAGCTTTCAGTCAGCTACTGTCCAGAAAAGGAAAGTTTTTTCCAAGATTAACTGAAAGCTATTTTAAATACATCTTAAAGTGTACAAATTCCTGATAGTAGAAAGCTAATACTCCTGCTTTTAGTTCCTCTTACAGTCTCAGTGAAGTTATCAGGAAGGTGCCTAGATTGGTGGCAAGATTATTTTAAAACAACAAGTAGAGCTGGGTAAGGATGATCACCCTTTACTTTATCTGCCAGGGTCTGAGGGCTTTGTTTCTCTGCTCCAGATGCAGGTGCCTCACAAGCACCGAGTATCCATGCTGCACCCCTTCAGTTGTAGTTGTAGCATCAGCTGCTGGAGGAGCACTGAACCTTGGATGCTGGTTGTGGCAAGCTCCAAGTTCTCAGGCTTCACCTTTTTGGTCCAAATCAGCCCATCAGAGTGGTGGGAAAGGGGCAAGAGTGGTGTGAGTAATGCAAACTTCTGAAGCAGTGGCTGCCTTGTGCCCTGCTTGACTCAGATATCCTGAGGAGTACACAGTGCTTACATGTATATTGTTTAAAATATGCATGTTGCTTTTGTTTGATAAAAAAATATTGATTAATGCTGGATCTTCCAAAAATTATGAGTTAAATGGAAGTAAGATTTGTCTACTCTTCAGCAGGCGACAGGAATATCTGTCTTGCCTCCTTTTGTCTCTTTGTGGAACTGCTGTGGTTGTTTATTTAAAGGAACAAAATTCTCATTTCCTTCTCTTCTTCAAGACAGCAATCTTGAATCTTAATTAGTACAGCCTGAAGAGTGGCTTGCTGCTCAGTGCATTTTCCCTATGAAAAAAATGCAGTGTCTGTAGATGTTATGTTTTGAAAAACTCTAGAGGTGTACAAAAGGAGAACAGTCTTCCAATTTTGGTTCCTGCTGCAGATTTGGCACTTTGTCCGTCCATTTGATATTTTATTATGAAATCCCATTCAAATTCTCAAATTCTAGTTCTTTCTCACAGTCAGGTGCTGATATTCCCAAAATAAAGTGCATCCCTTTAGTGAAGTTTTGTGGATGTACTATGATCACCTCATCAAGACATTTTGGAGGATTTCTAACACTGAGTGTAAACTACAAAGAAAAGAATGGGTTTTTTCATGTGTGTCCTCTCTCACAAAGTTTTTGGTCAATGGAATTCAGAGATCAAATGTCTCTCTTATATATTTTTCTCTTTCGTTCTATGAATTGTTTAAATGTAAATTAATTAAAACAATTAGTAAAATCTAAACTCTCTAGCTGTCAGAGATGCTGTATATTGATTGAAGTGGAACTGGAAAGGAGTATCTTATGACTTATAAAATGTAAAGCTTATTAAATGTTTATATGCTCTTCCATTTCCTATTAATTGAGACAAGATACAAACAAGAATGTTTGTGCCAAAGATTGTGACAAGCCGTCTTTCTGGCAAACAAGGAAACTTAATGTATAAATAGTGTGCTTTTATATTAAGAATATAGCTCATGTAACTTAATAGTGTTGCAACTGGGAGAGGGGTTTGATAAGCTGTAAATACAGTTATTTTATTTTTTGTACATTTTTAAGAAGGAAAAAAATAAATATTCCTATGTATGAGACAATATTTCTGTTGCTGTGGTGTGCATTACTACATCTCTCCAGGAGAGAAGGTATCAGTGTGTACCAGTACCTGAAGGAGGTGCAGAGAGGACGGAGTCAGGCTCTTCTAAATGGTGCCCAGTGACAGGACCAGAGGCAAGTGGACACACACTAAAATACAGGAGGTTCCCTCTGAAATCAGGGAGTGCTTTTTACTGTGTGACTAAGCACTGGAGTAGGGTGCCCAGAGAGGTTGTGGAGTCTCAACCCTGTAGATATTTAAAAGCTGCCTTGACATGGTCCTGGACAACCAACTCTCATTTGCCCTACTTGAGCAGGAGGATTGGACCAGATGAACTACAGAAATCCCTTCCAACCCCAACTATTCTGTGATTCTGTGACATGTTGGAGTGTCCTAGGAACCTGGCTGGAAGCACTGGCACTAACATCTTTGTGACTCCTGGGCACCTGAGTTGAGATCTTTACCCACATCTACTCCAAAAACACTGAAGCATACCTGGCCACATATCTTGCAGTAAAACATTTTCATCAAACATTTTATTCTCCAACAGTTCAGTTTGGCTTTTCAAACAAGATTCAGGAGGTGAGAACATCTTAGTAGGTGGGAAATTGCTGGGGAAAGCATTTTCCTCAGCAAAGGTTGATTCCCCAAGCAGTAGCAGGACAGCCCTCTCTTACAGTGGGGTGGAGTTCAGCGCTCTGGACGAGCAGTTCAGTGTGAGCCAGGATCAGCTCCCAGGGAGCCCTTTAAAGTAATCACATTTCCTGGGCACTGCCTGTGATAGATGTTTAATTATGTTTTATAGGAAGTGGTTTTACTGAGTGGCTCTTAGAATGGCTCTCTCTTTAAAGCTGCGTGGTTGGCAGAGCTCCATCTGCAGGGCCGTGGAGGGGTGAGGAGAAGTGTGTGGGCTGATGGGAACCCCTGCAGCCACTGCGTGCCTGGGGCTTGGGCTGTGTCTGGCATGGCTGAGCCAGGCTCCAGCAAGGTGCCTTGGATCACCTTGATTAAAGGTCACTGAGAAGAACTGACCCCTTTTTAGGAGCAGGAAGCAAAACACTCCACCTCTAGCTCCTGAGTGAAACTTTAGGGGACTCACTGGAACAGCAAAGCTGTTGTTTGCGGCACCTTCTCAGTCTCTTGGCTCAATTTGTGCTGCAGAAAACACTGAAGGATTCTGGAGCACACCACTTCCCAGATGAAGCCATGAGCTGCAGGATGACAGTTCCCTCCTCCCTGAGGTGATGGGAGGTCCACTCCGGGATTGTGGGAGTGCAACTGCTCCAGTGCCCAGGGCAGAAGCTTTTGCACAGCGAGAGGAGGGACAGCAAGGGCGGTAAGTGGAGGATTTTAGCCCCCCTGTACAAATAAACACCTCCTTACACCCACCCTAAGGGGAGGGTGAGGGGAATGTACATCGCAGGGAGTCTGGCACACTGGAAGCTTGTGTAATAGAGCTTGTTTGCACTGAGCACAGGAGATACCTGAATACTGCAACTGATGCTTCATTCAGGCTCCAGCCTGTCTCAAGCTCAGATTAATATGCAGTTCCACAAATAGGCATTTTTGTTTAATCTGAAAAGGAAATAGGCACTGGTTTCTGTTACTTTCCAGTAGGCTTTAAACTACTTTTTGCACTCAGCTAATCCCAGCTCCAAATTTAACCTAGGTGAAAATTTGGGGAGCTTAAGGAGCATGCACAGAAGCATCAGCCAGCCCCCTCCAGAGCCTGTCTGAGGCTGGCAGGAGTCCCTGCTGTGACAAGCTCTGCTGTGCCTCATCAGCCACATCTCAGAACAACTAACCACAGCTACATGCCCATGCTCCCTTGGCACATCCTGCTCCCTTGATGCTCTGATACTCATCAGGGGGTAAAAACTCCCCTAAACCTGGGGAGGGATTTATCTATCGCAGGGAAAGTTGCTGTCAGTCAGCTAAGCTGCTCTTTCCAGCTTCAGAGTACCAGGACTCTCAGCTTTGTGCTGTCCTTCGTTTGCTTTTATAACCCACTCCATGATGTCCTACTCCTTGCCCAGCTGCTGGCTTTAGCTGCTGGAACAAAATCTGTGTTAGCAGTGGAGCACCCAGCCAGCTGCAGTGTGCCAGCCCAGTGCCCGTGCCCAGCTTCAGCCCTGGCTGAGCCCTCCAGATTGGCTCTCACAGCTCTGACTCTGTGCCCACAGCAGTGAGCAGGACAGGAAGGCAGTGAAGGCAGCAGGCAAAGGCTTCTCTGGGGTTTTCTCCCCAGACCAAGGAGCTTCGTGAAGCTTTAAGGCTCCATCATGAAGGGAGTAAAGCACATGGCACACCATCACTAGCTGCAGCAGAATGTTTATTAGTAGGAAAGAACATTTAGGGGATTTCAGTAGGTGAATTTTTTTTTAACTGTTGGTATCCACCACACATTGGATTTCATCAAGATTGTTCAAGGTCACATATTTATATAAGAAAGCAATAATTAATATTTAGGTGCAATCAGTAATTCCAGTATGAAAAAGCACCGTGTCACAAAACAATTTACAATACAAAAGTCTTCAAAATCTAACATTTAAAAACAATATATTTGTTCAACAGTAATAACAATACAGTAAAAAAATTTTTATTTCCCTTCAAACAATACTGCTTATATATTTTGGCACTCAGAAAGAAACTGTCACAAATGTGCCTTTTTAGCCACACAATGCTGTTTTGTGAGTGTCTATATAACAAGGAAAAACATGCTTTTGAAGTCAGTCATTTTGCCAGGTGCAGTTTGAACTGCTTTCTCCATTAAAAAGGAAAAAAAAAATAACCTGAAAGAAAAATAACTCCTAAGCTGCAGCATGTCTTGTCTTTTGGCCCACAACACAATATCTGGAGAAGCATCTCAGACTCAGTCTATCCAGTTAGTCAACCCTGCCTGAAAGGCTGGATCTGAGCCCCACTTCATTCTCCAAACCTGACAAGAAATGTAGACCTAAGCCGTTCAAATGGTCCTATATTTTAGGCACTGGCCCCAAGTTTTTGCTATATTGAGCACCCCAATAAGTGCTGACCCTAAAATTGCTGCTCAGGCTCTTCTTTTCCTTCATTCCCCTCAATTTTAGTTAATTAATTTTAAAGTCACTTGCACAAATTGTCTTGCAATGTGAGCCCACTGTTGCTGTGCTGGCACAGCCAGCAGTTCCAAGGAAAACCAAGTTCCAAGGAGCATGCATTGGGTGAGCCACGGGGTGAGGGAGCCCGATGCCAGCGGGGTGCCCCGGGTCAGGGGACATTCCTCCCAGGTCTCCTCCTGGGGCCAGGGCTGGCACACAGCGTGGGAGGGAATCACACAGCTTGAATCTGAGAGAGGGAAAGACAAAACTAGACTTTTCAGGAAGAATTCATCTCCACTCCAAACTGACCCCTATTAAGAGAGGAACGCAGGTGCTACATGCCGGGTGAAACACCGGTGCCTGCGTGCAGCTATGGCAGCCCCTGGGAAGGGCTGATTCTAGTGAACATGCAGTCCTTGGTGCTATCTCTAAAAGCTGAACAATAACAAAAAAAATTTAAATAGTTTTTACATCTTACATCAAAGATGCCACTACAAAAACACAATAGTATCACACATTAATTAGTACAGTCTTAAAAATGCAAACCAACGCTGGTAAGACTCCCATACATTCTGCATATCATATGTACAGAGGAGAGCTTCTCGAGAGGAGAGGACAGTCATAGAGAGATAATTTTCTGTTTTCTGAGTACGTTGCATAATACAAATACATTATCATCAGAAGAAAACTTTAACACTAAGAGCTCAGGAAAGGTTCTAACTGGAAGTTAATAGCTGGGGAACCGTGCACGTGCTGGGGGGCACAAAACATACACAACCCTCCGCCAAATTCTCCGTCTCCTTCGGTGGCCTGATCATCTACTTTCATTGTGTCAGGTGGGTTTGACATGTTGCTCTGTAGGTACAGACTCCCAAAGCATGGAGCAGCACAGGTCCACGTCCCCAAAAGCTGCCCCTGGTGTGCCTGGAAGCCACTCACCTCTACTTGTCCTTCTCATGGGCTTTGCCTGGCAGAGAACCAGCTGGAGACTCAGGATACCACCAGATGAGCTTACAGCAGAACCAGGGGGGGAAATTAACACATCACAACAGCTATAGGCAACAACACACAGGACACTTGCAATTCTAGACAGCTGTAAGATAAATATGTGGACCAAATTAATTTAATTCATAGTTGTCTCTCTCCTTTCTGAATAGCAAAAGTCTTCCTTAGGATATGTAGGTTTGCTTACAAAGCATTCATCTAGATCTAGAGAGGTATCTAATTTTGCCAAGACACAGGATACACTGAACTCCATGCTGCTGCAGTGAGTCTGCTCATAGTAGATCATTGCAAGTTCGATTTGTTGTGTCTGTTCTGTGCTGTAGTGAGGCACCTGCCTGAGGGAACAGAGAAAGCTCTCCCTGTGGAATGGTCATGGACTTAAATAGGAACTGGGCACTTTGATCCATTCAGCTCTTGGTCATGTTTTATTTCAATTTATTAGTTTCTGCAGCATCAAAAATATCTGCCCAAATTTAAACAAATTGTTGTGATTTAATCCCAACCAGCAACTAAGTCCCACAAAGCCACTCATTCGCTCCCTTCTAGTGGGATGTAGAAGAGAATTGGAAGGGCAAAAGTGAGAAACCCATGGGTTGAGATAAAGACAGTTTAATAGGGAACACAAAAGCCCCATGCACAAGCAAAGCAAGGCATTCATTCACCAAGTCTCAGGGGCAGGCAGGTGTTCAGCCACCCCCAGAAAAACAGGGCTCCATCACAAGTAGTGCTGACTTGGGAAGACAAATGACATCACTCTGAACTTGTCACCCTCTTCCTCATTCTTTCCCCTACCTCTTTACATGCTGAGCATGACACCATGGTCTGGGGTATCCCTGGGGTCAGTTGGGGTCAGCTGTCCTGGCTGTGTCCCATCCCATCTCCCCTGTGCACCCCAAGATCCCTTGCTGATGTGGTGGGAAGCAGGAAAGTCCTTGACACCATGTGAGCACTGCTCAGCAATAATGAAAACATCCCTCTGTTATCAACACTGTTTCCAGCACAAATCCAAAACTGACCCTCATTCTAGCTACTGTGAGGAAAATTAACTATATCACAGCCAAAGCCAGCACACAAATGTGTAACTACTTTTGCAAATATCACATCACTCAGCAATATTTAAAAATCAGAAGGTATTAAGTACTCCTGTCAGAGGAAGACAATATAGGTCACTTCAGGTTCAAGAGCAAAATAATGCTGAATATACAAATATTAACTACAAGACTGCTTGGAATTGAAGTGAACAAGTGGAAGAGATAAACATATTGCAATGCAGCTCAATTTGTCTCCTTGAAGCAAGTGTGCAGACAAAAAAGACCCCTAAGGTAATTAAACTCTTCATTTTTACCAGGCACCACGTGCCCACCTTGCTAATAATTGCTCAGTCAGTTCTGCTCCCGGGGTCTTTGGGACTTCTGCATAAGAGCTGAAGGGCAGCAGGGCTAAATCTAAGAGGATCCAAAATAATGAAATAAATCACAAACATGCCTGAAACATGAATAAGAAAATTAAACACAAAATACCAATGAAACATTACTTTGTGGAACATTTGTATGACTAACATTGAGCATGATGTCCTTAGTAATCTTCCTTAGATCCTTATTGGATTGAAACCCTGGATGTGATTTTTCTTTTTCTTCCAGATACTAATAAAAACTATTTGGTTGCCTTGGAAATGGGAATAATGACAGGAAATGAAAAGGTGGTGGTGGCAAGGAACTGCAAGTTCTCCCCCAAACTACCACCCTGTACCCCTTTAATCTTCCTCTGAGTGCAGCCAATGAGCAGCACAAATGAAGTTTAGAATTTAAGAGGATTTTCTCAGGGGGGTTTACTAATCCCCATCATCCTGCTGTCCCATTTGGTGGGGAAGCATGAGGCCAGCCCTGAGCACTGCTGGAACCCCTGTCCCCAGGGAGGAGAAAACCAGAGGTCACATCCCCAACACTCGTTTTTGACAGATAGCAGGAAGAGTTTCTGCCCAATATAACTATGCCAAAATTCTCTCTTGGTCCTCAGCACCTGGGTGCTCCTGCAGGCCTGGGGCAGCTGCACACTGCACGGGGATGCTTGGGGAGGAGCTGCTGCTGGAAGAAACCAGCTCTCTGCGGAGCAAACAGGGCAGTGGAGAGCGAGCCCTCGGCATGTTCAGTCTGCCCAACAAACACGTACACTATAATGAAAACCAAGCTGTTTCAGGGGTTCAGTGCACCCTTAAAAGCTTTAATACTGCCATTACTTAATGATAAGAAATAAATAGTGTGGTACTCACAGGTGGGCCAAAGATGGGAAACCAAATCAGAAGCTGTTCCATTTAAGTGCATTAAGCTTGGGTCCTCTACATGTCAAGGGCTGGTGTTTGTTATTTGTTCACACAGAGGCTGGGAATGGCAACTGGGAGGTGGCTGCAAAGACTTGGAGAGCTGGACACCCTGAGCACATGCCCTGGGAAGGTGAGAATATCTTTGGTATAAGGTCAGGGCAAGAGGGGAAGATCTAAAACATCTCAGGTGCACAGTAAGTGAATACTGTGCAGAGGGTGGGTGGCTGCTGTGTGCCTCGAGATGTAAGGAGCCCTCAGCCTGCCTGATAATCTCAGATGACCACGTCTGTGGCAGAACCCAGAGTCCCCAGCCTCACCACACAGGGCTGAAGCAGTCCAGGAGGTACCATTGACTGGGCTGGAGTAGAGGAGCTTTTCTGCGCTGGCTACTGCTAAGAGGGTTTCACTGTGCAAATTCAGACCCTGGGCTACAGGCAGGGATGTCCTTATAGTTTTTCTTTTCTCTAGTCTTTTCACATTGTTCACTACAACTCAAGCTCAGTCAGCATTAGTGAGCATTTTACAGGTGATAGCTTAATCCCAGCTACACATTGAAATAACACAACCTGTGGGAAACCAGTGAGAAGCCTCTTACATCTGACCTTTCCAGCTTGTTAAGATATGGACAGTACATCTGGAAAGCTTTGTACCTTATCCTCTGAAAATGCTCACCCTGGAAACAACTTCTTAGTGTGGATAATTTGGAAACAACAGCAGCAAAAGCCAGGATGGAATAAGGGATGCTGTTTAGATTCCCATAGAATGCAGGCATATTTTCTGCAAGGGGTAAGGAGATTGACTGTGCATCCAGCTGATGGCTCTGCTGCTCTGAAGGCCAGAGACACCTAATGGCTTTTGCAGTCCCTCAGCAGTGGTTCTGGTTTCTAATGTCACTGATTTCCATGCCAGTTTATAATCCCTGCTGTCTTTTCTATGTGTTTAAAACACAGATGTTCATTCCACCGTCCCCAGCCTACAAAATGACACCTGGGCTTTGAGAGTCAATGGAGCTTTCCCTTCTTCTCTTCCACTATGACGGAGAATGAACTCCCATAGGAAATGTTCTGCCCTCAGCTGCACTTAGGGAAAATCTTATGCTCATCCTTGGAGCTGTTTGTTCAATACCTGCCAGGGTATGGTGAACAGCTCTGCTCCTTAATTTTGGAGTGTATTTTGCCAGCACCCCTGACAGAATATGCAGCAGACAGAGCTGCTCACATAGAAGGTGCCATTTCCAGTCAAGCCCTATCTCGAAACCCATCGCACCATGTGCCTGACGTATCACTGCTGTTTATCTTATCTGCCTACTGCACAATCAGTGGAAAACTCTGCATGCAGCTCTGAGCATGGCTCAGCTCTCTGGCACTTGACAAGTTTCTGTGCATTTCTAAGTGCAGGTTCTGCCTGTGATACCAAGAAAACCAACTTTCCCCACTTTCTGACTTCTACATGACATCCCACTTAGTAAGACGCAGAGCAAAGAATGCATCCAAGTACTTCTGCAGAGGGGAGGCAGGTGAAATATTCTTTTCTACCAGTCTTGCACCAGGTACCTGACATCTAACTGCTGAGCCCAAGGGCTGCCATGCCTGGAAACCGAGAGAGCACCATGGGAAAGATGAAAGGAGGTGCTGGTGTACTGGGTGTTCAGGAAGACTTGTCCAGCCAACAATCAGACCAGTCTGATAGTTTCACTTGGCACTTGTAGGTTAAACTGCAAAAGGAAACTCTTGAAGGATGCCTCCTCCATCCTGACCTGCTATATTGCTATCATGTTTCATCTTACACCAGTGGTGCTGAAAAAGGGGAGAGTTTTAAAAGGAGGAGGCAGCTCAGCTCAGGGCATTTGTTCTGGGGCAGGAGATTCCCTTCTCACTGCCACATGTCCCCAGGGCCCTGCAGCTGTCACCGTGTTCTCTGGTTCACATGTACTGAGATGTGTGGCCAAGGCCATCTTCTCATCTTAGCTTAGTCTGCAGATTAGGGCTCAGCACCAAGTTACCACAGTTCACCAAGTTTCCATGAGTCAGCTGAGACAAGGTTCTGCCCATAGCAATGCAAGGTAATGCGACTTAACCTGATCTGCAGTGAAAGAAAATCAAGCTAAGCCGCATTATTGCACTTTTGCCATCAGCGAAGAGAGAAGTCCTGGGGCTCATCCCCCAGGGGCAGTGCTCAAACCACAGGGACTTGGGCATGTGTGACTGCTTCCTGTGCTGGTGTGCAATATTTCTGCACACAGACCTCCTCCAGCTACGAAGTTTACATGACTTACTGTTTTAAGCAGCAGAAAATGTGGAGGTCATGACTTATAACACAGAACAAAAAAGAATGCCCCAGGAAGAAGACAGAAATCCTACAAGCTCCTAAGAACTGCAAAAGGAACAGCATAGCTCTGGGTACCTCAGAAACATAACTGAACTATGAACTGACAGGGCTTCAAATAATGTTGAAACAAATATTTCTTCAGTCCCTCTCAAACTCTAAATGCTCACAAGAACACGTGTGTTGGTTTTAAAAGGGTTGTGTTCCCTTTTCCGCTCCCAAAGCACCCTAAAACAAGGAGAGTACTGCAAAACTCACAAGTCATAGTCCTCACTTCACATCTTCTGGCCCAGAGTTTGACAAGCTGACTGGGAATGTCAGCTAAATGGGACTGGCATTTTCCATGAGTTCAGTCTGCATGTGACATATGCTCATCAATTCCTTTGGACAGCACATAGTGAAGAATGCCTCGTGCACATGCAAGTAAAACTAGAGAATGCATCTACAAAATTGGGAAGTCACACAAAATAGTATGTGTTGTCTGCCATCCTTCCTGCGTGGAGATGTTGCTAATGAATCACTCAAAAGTCTGACTTACTGTGCTATTTTATACAGGATACACCACTTTGCCTTCAAAAGCTTCATGAAGGCAATTATGATTACAAATGCAAATGACAGCAAAGCAGAAAATTTCAATCTGAGGCACAGCACACCACTGCTGACCTGCTGATTTGAGGTCTGCAGATGTTCCTACCACAACTTCAGCTACGAATCACTCTTTAAGTACATGCAGAGGCAGAGAAAGAAAGGGGTAGTTAATAATTTAAAATAATACCAATCATCAGCAGCAGTTAGGTAAAAGAATAACCCTAGCTCACTCTGTAAATGTTTATACAATAGCCTTATCTGCAGCTATGTCCTCTGCAGCTGTAAGCTGATTCTTATTATTCCAAATGTTGTGAGCTGTGGGAAGCATTACATCTCTGCTGGGGTCACAGCAGGGTCACAGCACAGGCTGTGCTTTCAAACCCGTGTCATACAGGAGTAACATGGGAGGCGAGCCTGGCCCCAACACCCCAAAACTACTGAGCAAAATCAAACTGAGAGATTAGGTTCTGGGCCAGAAGTGTCTTGTAAAATGAAAAAGAGGTGGTATGCAGTCACTTAAAGAAAAGGCAACATTTTAAAAAGCTTCAGTCACATGCAGCTGCTTTCACAGCATTAAGAAGAAGATGGAACCATAGAAGGTATCTGAGTTCACCTTCAGTAAATGCCAGCTTCCACAGGTCTGGGCTGCTTTGGACGTGGGTGCCTGCACTGAGCCAGGAGGTTGGAAATTCAGCAGGGATCCTCTGGTGTCACCTTGTCCTGCCCACACAGGGGTGGTGATGGAGCACCCCCAGAGAGGCTGGGGTGGTGGCACAGGTCATTCCCATCTGGCAGAGGGGAGTGCTGATCTGTGCATGCCCACTGACCTTCCTTCTGCAATCCCCAGAGTCTGGCCAGGCTTCTGCTGAAAAACAACCCTCAAGTACATGACTTTCAAAATCCATGAGGTGATGGACATGAAGAGAGGGCCAGAACGTCTCCCGGTAAAGCAGAAAATTACCTGGAAGAAGGCAGGCACAGACTGTCCTTTGAAGGGGATTTGTGCACATGGTGTCTAATTAAGATTTGGGAGAAGGAGATAGACAGTATTTTCATCAGCCAGAAAAATTGGTGCAAAACTTGCCAGTGCTGGTCATAACACCCGAAAGTGCTGGGTATTAAAATCTGTTTGTGTCTGTGGCTGGGCCCCCTTTGCTTTCTTATTTCCCACACTCAGCTCAGCTCAGTATTTTGATGAATGTAATGGAAATATATCATCAACTGAATTTTTGTGATTGTTTGAGACAAAAATGTGTGCTTGAAGACATTTATTGAGTGTCATTAGCCACTCATAAAAATTTTAGTACAATTGATTAACAATGTTATTTTCAGTTTACTTTTATTTTCTCTTAAAATGCTTTGCCCTTAACACCTGGCAAAGCAAATGGTATGGGAAAATTAAGTATAGGATTGCTTCTGTCAGTTATTGTACATGCTAGCTAGTGTTCCACAGAAGATTATTTATGCTCAACTACTTATTCGTGACTTCTAATTAGTACTTAGCTAATCATCATCTGCAAAGCAGACTTCTTTTACTTGGTTTATTTTAAATTAAGGCTACTGGGGATTAGCATCTACAAGGTCACTTGACAAAATGCCAACTTTGCCTGTCAGACAAAGGTTACTCTAACGAGCTCATGAATTCCCAACACCGTGCCTGCCTGCATGGGTAGCTCTCCAGCAGGATCACAAAGCAGACTTCAGCTAATGACTGATTAATGCCAATTTAGTCAGCATAATGCCTCCCGTTGCTAAAGCTTTTCCAGCTTTTCTCTTGCAACAGCGCTTGTAAAGTCCCTAAGAAATCCCACATGTGTGTACTAGCTTTGCATACAGCAACTTTGACCAAAGGATAAAATTTTGCAGCAGCAAATTTCAGATACTCCTGCACCTAGGCGGAAAGATAAACATTCAACATTTCTCTCAAGAGCTGATCTTTTTTTGTTTTAATTTTTATATATATAAATATATCATAAAGCGTACCATCTCCTCATTTCAGTACAGATTTTTTTGAACTTTACTAAAATAAATGAAATATAAATGCTACAATTTTATGTTTAAAACAAGTTTTGATGACAGCCTTCCCCTAAGAGCAGGCCCAGAAACTCTGTTAGCTACATGGAGAGAGACAAAAACACCCCCAAAACTTCCTGCTATGCAAGAGCATTGAGAACAGCAGATGTGCCTTAGCTGGAGCTGCTTGCAGGTGTCTGTGAGTTCCCACTCTCCCTAGTAGCAACTGCTTTATTACTAACCTGAAAATTTCACATTCAACATGTATCTCCCTTAAATTCATTGTCAAGACCCAGCTTTTCATATCTGTGTCTGCTTTTGCTGATCCCAAACGCCAAGAGGTATTGTTAGTTGTGGATTTGGAGATCAGGAGATTGCAAATTGCTGAATTTTCAGATAAAGCCATATGACTTCAACCACTGTAAACCTAGTAAAAAAGTCAACCTTCATTTTGTCCCTTCTTCACAACCTGTAAAGTGTTCACAGCATTGAAACAACGAGGCATAGGAGTGGATGATACACCCCCCACACATTTTGCACTTTCATACTTCTTCCCAGTCCTGTCTTTGATCTTAACTGGTGCCTCCTGGACAGGAGAGGAGGTTCCAGGTGAATCCTACCCCACCCATCACAACCCCTTTGGTTCAGCCTTACTACACTTTCAGGTCCTGCAGGTGAATACCTAACAACTAAAGCAGCAATCTAAAATCTGTCAGTGTGTCTTGCTGCCAAGGGGTTTGTTGTTGGTTTACTCCTCCTCAACACGTTACTTTCCAAAACACATACAAACAAACAAACAAAAAAACAAAATGAAATTTTAAAAACAATGATAACACCACAATATCTGTTTAGAACAGTACTGCCCATGCTCTGGACAAATTGTTAAGAGCAATTCAGCATTCTTATAATTAATCCACAACAAAATAAGCTATAAGATGCCACAAATGAAGGCATAATTGGCCATACAGAGGCAACACTACCATGAATGTTGTTTGGCAAGAAAAAAAAAAAAAAGCAGATACATAATTCATCCAAAGTACAGGTTCAGAACTGCCCGGCACTGCTGGGATCGCACTGCAGGAGTCGGACTATGGACGGGTCACTCTTGGCGCCTCGGATGAACTCCTCCAGAGAGAGCTTTCCTGGAAAAGAAACACGCTAACTTAGAGCACCTGGGGGGCTGCAGCGCACCTGACAAGCCTCTGGACAAGCACGATGGAAGGAAGCTGGGGAAGCCAGGAAAATCCCTGGGAGAGCAGCCCTGCCAGGTGCAGAGCTGACTGCCTGCACCCTGCTGGCCTTGCAGGCTGGGACAGCCCGGCCCTGCGGGGCACCTACCGTCACGGTTGGTGTCCATCTGGCGGAAGATCTTCTCGGTCCTCTTCTCCGGGGTTGACTCATCTTCTGGCATCTTCATTACAGAAGAAACCATCTTGTAGATTGCCTGTGTGATAGACAGCAGCAAAAAGCTGGTAAGAAGCACATTATCTTGATGCAAAGCACATTATTTATCTTGATGCAAGGGTTCAATGATCCTCTCGTGACAGAAACAGGCAGAAAATGTCCTGGCAGCACCAGCAAGATGCTCTTTGGATGCTGAAGGGTGTTGGGTGGCACCAGTACGTGCAGCTTCCCTCTTCAGTGGCACACTTGTTTATGAAATACTGTGTTTCTTTATTTAGTCATGGGCAAACACCATGTGGGTTTGGACTAGGGTTATATTTTTCCTTATTAAAACAGCCTTTGGACAAATTTATCACCTGTACAACATGTTGGGCAATGGCAGCTCCCAGAGCCTGGAGGAACAGCCAGACCACCAAGGTCTTGTCCCATGATGTGATGAATCTCCATGCTTTGGGCACAGAGGCTTCATCCTCATCACACCTGTCTCCCCACTCTGCTTTTGTTTTTCCCCCATCTCCATTCTCTCCCCCCGTAAGCATCCTGTCTGTGGGGAGAGCAGTGACTCCTTGCATTTGCAGCATCTCTCAGATAACAAAGACTGGACCATCAAGGAGGTGGCCTTTTCACTGGGGGTTGGTGTGTGTGCACAGCTCAAAATCCCTTCCACAGTCTTTTCCATAGAGACCAGATGTTCTGGTTCTACAGAGCACCACTACCACCCACAGCCATTCTCTGCACACAATAATGCATTAGCCACCTTTGGTACCAGCTGCCCCTGAAAGAGGGGTAAGGTTAATTTTAAAACGAGGATGAGGATCTGTCTCTGTGCTGGTTATCCAGACCTTGCTGGCAAACATAAGCCTGCAGCACCAGTAAGCACCAGGGCTTTGTGTCAGGTGTCTCTGCAGTGCCACACCTGGGAGAGCAGCAGCACTCAGAGGGCTGCAGGGTGGTGGCCCTGGGGGTTCCTCCCAGCCATGTGGAGGGGCAGCACATCCCAGCCCAAGGCAGCATTTCCCTGGTCCCACTGGCCCCTTCTGCTGCCCACTGCAACTCACTGGCTGTCCCTGGCTGCTTTAGTTATTTGTTCTTTCTTTCCTCCTGCATTGGGAGGGGGGTCCTTCGTGCAAGCCAAGATTTCTCATTGGGTTACCCCTCTCCCCTCTTTCCCTTCATGAAGTCACTCTGCCTAGCAGCTCAGATCATCTGGCTCAGGATCCCCAAGGACTGGCTCCAGGAATGTAACAGCACAGATGGAGGATGCCACTAAGCAGCACAGACATTTTACACTCAGCCTAGGGAGCAGCCGCTTCCTTGGCCGCCTTGCTGGCTTCTCCTCTGCCAACAGCTCACCCTTGCCATCTCCCAGGAGAATTAGTGTTCCAGAGTACTGGGCAGAGTACTGGGCAGAGTACTGGGCAGAGCCTCAGGAGAGGCAGGGATGCTGTCCACACCACCATGATACTCTGATACCAGGAGCACAGAAGAAACACAGGGATGAGGGAACTGGGGGAAGGAGGCAATAGGGAAGGGAAAAATGGAGAGGATGGACAGTAAGAATTTAGACCTTGCTCATCCTCATCAGCATGCAAGGCTTGCAAGGGTCAGAGCAGAGATGAGGCTTATAAATCTGCCAGTGTTTAAGCATTTGAAGCTGTCTGGCTTTTGTCTGGGGTAGGAAGAGAGGTGGAGGGGTCATTCCCTCTCTCTGGGTGAGAGGACGGCAAAGCAGAGAATCTGCATTGAAAGTGTGGGAGGAATGCCCCAGACTGGGAGTGAGGGCATGTTTACCCTGATCAAAGTAACCATAGTAAGAATATGCAGATTTTTAGGACAAAAAAAGCACTTCAGGATGACTTCATCCTACAGGGTCCTTTTCACAGAGGCGTGTGAAGGGAATAACAGATGAGATATTCTAGGAAAGCCAGATGGGAATAACATAGTGAGCGTTCTTTTCATGCTGAAAATGGTTACTCTGGACAAATTCTTATGTCCTTACTCAGAAGTTCATTGGGAAGTTTTCCCAAAGTAAAAGCCAGCTAAAGCTGATCAAGAATCTTGAGGCTTGCCCCATATTAATTCAGTGCAGCTACACAAAACTCTTTATTGTATGTTTGAAAGAGCAAGCTCTGAAAGGAATTTGGTTTCATGCAATAATTACACAGAGCTGGGCTGTGCTAACCCTGGGCTAGGACCTGGCACTGAGAGGCTGCAGGGGCTCCACTCCACATGGAGTGCAACTCTTGGCCTCCCAGAATCTGGGCTGAAAACCACCAGTGGCATTCTGCACTGGAAGCTGATACCTGCCAGCAGTCTCCTGAGTCAGGGCAGCTTCAGTAAGTGAACTTCTGTCAGGAGCGCTCCTTACAGCTCCCTGGCACCCTGAATGCCTCCAGGAATTGTGCCTCCAGAGCCCTGGGAATGTCACCTGAGCAAGCACAGGCTCCAGCTTCATCTGCTGCCCTACTGACCTCCTTTGAATTTCCAACTCCATGTGGATGAACAGCAATGGGTGATTTTAGGGCAGTCTCATCCCTTTGCCCATTCACACAGGTTTTGCTCCCAGTTGCTGGCTGCCACTGCTGCACTCAGAAGCTTTGGTGAGAGCTGCATTTTCCTGGTACACTTGGCAAACTGGCAAAAAGCTCATTATGGTGATGGCAGCAGCAATGACAGCACACGTTTTCAGTTGATCCTTTTTACTCTTTTGAAATAAATTGTAATGGCTAGAAGCCTCATGAAGTGAATGACTTGTCTGAAAAAAATTGTTTTCCTCTCAATGTCATGGAGATTTTTGACACTGCCTTTACAGAGCTATATCAGCTTTTGCTTCTTCCCATACCAGCTTCTGTTTCATCCTGGCTTGCAAATCCCAGCAAGTGAAATGTGTGTGCCCTGTTTTTATTAAACTGAAAGTGTTATTCTGGTCTCTGCTCAGTATTCTTAAAATGCCTTTGGAGTCCATATAGTGAAAAAATGTATCCTTAGAGCAAGGTTTCCATCTCCCATTTGAACTCTTATTTTAAGAGACTAGCCAAATATGTCCTGCTTCAGCAAGGGGAACAAATCTTCTGACTGGTTTGCAGCTATTTTTGAGTGGACTGAGCTATTTAGATTATAGGTAAACATATGGGAGATATGAAAAGCTTGGGACATGAATCTGAGAGGAGCTGTGACAGGGTCTGTCAAGAGGGCAGGCTATGAAGCCTCTTCCCACAGTAGTCTGCAGATGTGCTGTGCCTGGTGAGTGTAGCAGTATCCTGTGGACCTTCTTTTTTGAGGCTCTACAACTGTCAGCACATCACTAAAGTCCTTCATCTTCCAAACTGTGCAGCTGGCTCCATGTGGATCTCTAAGCAGGGTTTTTTGGAGACTGGCTTAGGGATGCTCATGGACAGGCATGGTGAGTGCCCTGGGCTGGCTGAGGGCATGATGGTGTACAGAGCTTAAAGGAATGCAGGTGCTTTGCCATCTAGCAAGGAAAACAGGCCTGAGAAAGCTGTTATGGACCATTCACCTTCATCTCCTTGGCAGCTGGCCAGTCATGAGGGCTCCTGTGGGACATCTCAACCAGCAGCTCTGCTGTTCCAGGGCTGCTGCTGCCACTGTTACCTCAATCTCCTTAATGCAATCCATGCAGGAGTGCAATGCCTGCAGGGCTGTTAGATCAGGCCAGAGCAATGGAGTGGCCAAAGATAATGCAAGGAAGCATCAGCACAACAGTGAAAATCACTGCAGAAAGAGGGATTTCAAAGCACAAAAAAAAAAACCAGACTGAAAAAGAAGAAAAGTGTGCCTTGCCCCTATGCTATTTAAAATACAGTAATCCCACAGTAACAGGGACAGTATTTTTCTGTTAAACTAAGACTTTTAGACTAAAGGTGTTTCTTTTAGCATTCATTTTGATGTATTGTCTCAGGAAAAATCCCATTGAAAACATAATCCCACTCTATCAATTTGAAAATGTATGCTAGATAAGGGACTTGCAATGGGTTCCTTTGAGACATAGAGATATGTGAGAGTTCTGATTTTCACTCTCAGAAAAATTGTGATGGCTGAGGGCCCCCAGGAAGCAATTTGATACAGGATCTTGTCATTCCATATGAAAAAATAATAATCTTTCATAAATGAAAGTGATAGTTGTTTGCTGGCTTTTTGTATCTAATCGCTCTACATCAAAGGAACTTCTCAACAAAGCAAGAAAATATGCTCATCTACTTCAGTTTCAGATATCAGCTGAACATGTTTCCAGAGACTACAAAACAAATCCCATCCCGTTGGGAGGAGCTCCTGGTGACCAGTGCAATACAGGGAGAACAACGCATTAAAAAAAACCCAAAAGAAGAGAACAGGGTGAGATTTACAAGGACATTGCCTTATAGGAAGCTCCATCACAGAAAGGGCACCTTTCATGGTTTAAAAATTGCTGATAGTCCATGGTACAGAAATAACTGCTTTTCAGGCTGTTCATTTCCATAATTGCTTTTTGTGTGGTCCCCAAAATTGGGTCCCTCAAAATGAGGTGAGATTATAAGCATCATGCAGTTGAGTTTCACATTCAGTCTGAAAGGAGAGAGAGCCAAACCTCCCAAGAAGGGCAGAGGGATTGCTGGAGTGCCAGGCTGGGGGCTGTGCCCAGCCCAAGTGCTGCTGGGCACTGGATGCACACATTGACAGAATGCTGCCCTACACCGACCCCAAAGCTGCAATTCTGTTTGGTGATGGCACCATGGCTGTAAAAGACAATGCTGTGATTTGGTACTGACATAAATATGAAGAGGAGGCAGAGCATTTCAGCCTCTAGACTTGCTGGCAAGCAGATCTGGAAAAAGCTTCCAGCTTTGCTGGTCCTTCTTTGGCTCACTACAGAAAATCCAGCCACCGATATTTTCATTTCATTTGACATGGACAAATTTGTGGCCAAGTTCTGCCTGTTTGTAGCTCTCCTTGCCCAGGGGGTTTGTGCTGCCTGTCAGCACAGTGCCTTCCTGGGCTCCTCGACAGCAGTGAGGGGTCCTGCAGCCCCTGGGGTGTCTCCTCCTCCAGAGAGTGGGCAGTCACCCAGCTTTGGTTCCTGTGTTTCCTATGTACTACATTAGTTCTTTTGGGAATCTTTTTGTTTTTTCATGAGGAGAAATACAGCCAGAAAAACAATAATTGACGGTCTGTTTACCCTGCCTGGGGGAGAGGAAGATTTGTAAGGACCAGAGGATCTTCCAATGCAAATATTCCATGGGGTTTGTCATGGTGCAGACAGGGAGGTCCTGCTCCTCAACTCAGACACAGCAGCACAAAACAGACCAAGTGAAAGACAACAAACTAGATTTGCAGCTGAGCTCTGGACCTGGTCTTGCTGAAGCAGTGCAAGTGCTGGCATTGGCCACTGTTTGAAGGATTTGAGAAGGGCTCTGGTAGAAAGACAGGAGCACCACCCATTAGGCTGACTCCCTACATACAGCTGGCCATCACAGACTGTAATTTGTGTGCATTACTGTCCCTTGGTTTTCAGTGCAAATACAAGTCTGAATAATACAGTACATTGTTAGCACTTCAAAATTTCCAGGGAAAGGAAAGGACCTTGATAACAGGTTTTTTTTTTCCAACAGTGCTGCATTATACAGATTCAAGCTGTGTAAATACACTGCCATATAAAAAATGTTTTACATCTTTCAGTAGAGTGATATGCCTCAAGGGCAAAAACATGCTGGAGAAAGCAACGTGAGACTCTTACTAACACCACAAGCAAACACAACCAAAGAAGCTATGTATGGAATCATCATCTACTCAGATAAGGTTTATCTATATGTCAACTTAGTATGAAGACAGCTAGTATGATTCTAATAATGCAGACCTCACTGGAATTAGGCAGACAAAACACCTTTATAGTATGTGAGCTGAGCTGCTTCTTCATAATAACATGATTTCAAAGTAGATTTACTTCTTATTGTGGAGGGAGCCTGCCTTCCTTACAAGTATGCTGCTTGGTTGCTCTAGTATACCTACTTGGTTCAACTGCAATTAATCATAATTAATTGACAGGGTTAGAGAATCACATTTATCAGCAGGTTAGTTGCTGTGCTCGAGCCCAGGGAGGAAATATCCATGCAGCCTGTTGCTCAGGAAGAACTTGCAGCGGATATTAAGCTGTAGTTTGAATTGTGACACAATTTTATATCCAAGCAGTTATAGAAGACTGGAAACCAGGGCTGCCAGTTTTTCATTCAGTGTAACATTGCTTCACAACCTGCTCTCAGGGAGGGAGCCCAGGGTGCCTCTGAGCAGCACATACCTGCACGATTTCCAGCATCTCTGCCTTGCTGATGTAGCCGTTCCCATCAAGGTCGTACATGCTGAATGCCCACTTCAGCTTTTGCTCCAGTTTTCCTCTAGATGTTACACTCAGGGCTATGATGAATTCTCTGAAATCTATTGTTCCGTCTCCGTTGGCGTCGAAAGTGCGGAATACGTGCTCTGCAAACTTAGAAGCGTCCCCGTAAGGAAAAAAGTTTCCATATATTTTTTTAAACTCCTCCATAGATAAATGTCCACTTGGACAGTCTCTCAAGAAGCCTTTGTACCACTCCTGGATTTCATGTTCTGTAAAGTCTGTACTTTCTAGCAAATCCTGCATGACTTCAGGGCGTAGTTTGCTGTTTTGCTTTCCCATATTGGAGTTAAAGTATTACCTGCAAAGCAAAAACAAACACATATGAATTATTATTAATTATTGATACTGATTAGTTTGGAGGCTGTAGAAGAACAGTATGCTGTATTCTAAGTTTTCTGATGATAGTTTGTTCACTCTTGGGTATCAACCAAAACCTTGGACAATGTCCAGAACTACAGGTATACTCTGGAAAAATTAATAAATGCAATCTACATGTTGATTACACTGTCCTTTGACAGCCTGGAGAACAGTAATTACACAGAATTCATTGCCATCCTATTTTGCCCTTGAAATTACGAGGCAAGCAATGGCTGTTGCAAGGTACAGCTAACAGCAGCTGTGTGCTGCAGCACACCCTCCATCCCAGTCACCCAACTGTCCTGAGGACCTGCCCTAATGAGACACAAAATTTGTATCTCTGGTGGAAGCCAGACTGGTACTAAGGTCTGTGTTCCCTTGGTCTTGTTCCAAAATGGGATCAAGGTGCAACTGCAGGGTATGCTGAAACCAGTAGCTCCAAAGCCATTCTACATATATCTTTATAACCAGAAAGCAACCCAGAAACTGCCTCTTTTGTTTGGCACAGATAAATTCCCATTTTATTTCAAAATTAAGATAAAATCTGAAGAGATTTTATCAACAGTGGATTCCCCCACTCAAACTATTATTGTGTATTGTACCCAGGCAATGAAATTGAAAATTCATTTCCCTTAAATTAACCATTAAGAAGTATTATTGGATGCAGTCTCTATTAAATCACCTTAATTATATTTCATTTGAGGCAAGTTGGTACAGATCACATTGTGCAGCACATTTATTAATGATGGATGCCTTTAGGTTTTAATTTTTGAAGCCTGAGTGTGTTGGCTCCAAAAGGCAACATCAGTTTTACTGGAAATTTAACATCATGCTGATTTGTGGGAAGCCCTTCTCTACTGACAGAAACTTGCCTGAGAATTTCTCATGCAAATGACAGTCACAACTAAGATACGACGTATGGATAACTAAAGTAGAATTGCAAAATAATTTAAACATGATTCACACTGTCTCAGAATGGAGTCTCTGGCCCAGAGATGGATTTAATAATGATGACTGGAATGGCTAATGAGCATTCAATACAATGTCCTTTCTTAACCAAGATATTGCCTTTAAAAGACAAAGAATAATACAGTATCGATACATCACAGAAGCAGCTACTGAGAAATGTGCCACTATTTGAAGCTAATCTACTGTCTTTTCTGTTTGACACTGGGAAGAAGAAACTGAGGTTCCCCTAGGCTGATGCTACTTTTTTTCTTGTGGGAAGGTCCCTTTCTCCCCAAGGACTTTGAACTCCCCAAGGCAGCTAGAGGATTGATTCCTTAATTTCCTGTGTTCTTGGACCAGAATGACCAAAAAGCTGTATTTCTCAAGTGGAAAACTACAGGATCCATCCTAGATCCATCTGTGTCTCCAGGATTCACTGATGGCTGTCTGGTAGCATACTGTTGTTGCCTTTTTCCCAATCTGGGAATGAAACTCAACATAATTTTAGTAAGGAGGTAATATAAGAACAGATATTTATTTGAAGGCTTTCAGGAGCAGTTGTGGAGAGATGTCCACAAAAGTCTACCCCCTCTAGGGGTGAATACATTTTATGGGTTTTAGGGAATTAGCATAATTGATAAAAAGCATCAATTAGGAGGACATACAAGTGGTGATGCAATTTTCCTTCAGGTGAAACCCTTTCTTTGGAGTTTTCACCTCAGCACTCTCAGCCTTGGTTCCCAGGAGGAACCAAGATAGTGCTGGGGCCTTGTACCCCAGGGGCTTGGAGTTCTGGAAGGAAAGACATTTATTCTGTCTTTTTGCCTAGGGAAGGGCTAAGGAAAAGTACTGGGAAACTAGTCACTAATACAATAGGCTACAGAGTTACAAATATATGTGTGAAGAATACAGAGAACATATAAATGAAAAAAGGCAAAAAACAAACGGGATCATAGTTTGGTAACTGTATGTCCTGTTCAAACACATTGCCTACATGGTTCATGGAGAACAGGCTTCCCTGTTCACAGACAGGAGGATGGGAAGGGTGAAGAATCCTGCCCCATGGAGGCCTATCCATCTCCTGACAATTTCAGGGGCTTGGTTGACTACGTTGACCAAACAATATATTTTCCTCCAAAGTGTCTCCAAAACACTTGAAAAGTGGAAGAAGCCACTTCAAAGGTAATTTTTTCTACTGCCTTTTGTCTTTTCATCCTGATCAAAACATGCTGTACAGTTTTTAAGCAATCCAAGCTCTTCATGCCCTGAAAACAGCAAAAACGTCCTTGTTTCATAGACAGTCCAACAGCTGCCAAGGCAGCTGAATGTTGTGTTGCTTTCCATGGGTGTTGGATGGGGCCCATAATAAACAACCTGGGAATTAGTGAGGAAATGGATTACATTAGAGCAGCCAGAGGCCTTTATGTCAGGCAAAACAACATGATCAGGGTCTGCCAGTGGGATGGAAGAGCAACTGGAAGTGGCCAGGGTCAGTTTGTAGTGGCACCAGTTTAACACAAACCCCCCAGTAAAATCCCCAGCATAGGCAGCAGCTGCCCACACCCCGGCCAGCAGCTCCTCGCTCCTCTCCATGCCAGGGGCAGCACACTTTCCACACCAGAGAGTAGGGAGGGAAGATTGCTGACTAAGGAGCAAGCCAGCTGTGGTGGGAATGAGCTAGAATTAGCCATTAAAAAGCCTCCTGCTTTTTAATAGCTCAAACACTTGAAAATGGAAAACTCAGCTTGCACATTTCTAGTTGAGAGTCTTCTGAAAAATGAAATTCTGAGGTAAGATGCAGGCAGGGTCCTTGAAGAGGTGGTCAATAAGACTGTATTTCACTCTAAAAATGAATGCCTTTATAGCTGCACAGTGTTGTAGGTGCAATATATTTTCACCAAATAATAAAAACCACAGAAGAGTAGAGTGCAGTGCCTTGCAGAGCATCACAACCAGAAAAACCCGTGCTCTCCAGGCAGAAAGGGAGAGCTAACCATATGTGACTTGCAGTACAAGGCTGAAATCCACAGCTGTTGTGATGCCAGGTGACACAGTCAAAACTTGTAGCATTATTCCTCAGTCCAGCTGTGATGAATTTTTATCATGTTCTTTGCCTTCCAGATTGCTCCTTTTTAATAGATGGTGTTCTAGGAACCACAACAATGGGATTTATTGTGCCTATTCTGTCTATCAACAACAAAATGCTTTTGCAGTCCTAGTACAGAAAATCATTGAAGACACTTGAAGATCCTTACAATTACTTCACAGACTGCTGTCTGACTCTTCAAGATAGATTAGATTGTAGCCAGAGTGCAATAAGCTAAGAGGATGTCTGCTAACAATAACAGCAATACATGCACAGAAAAAAATTAAATTGAAACTGATTTTCACACCTTTTCACACTTTATCATTCCTGTAGATCTTTCAAATTTCTAATAAATGACTAAAAGTTCTAAATACAGCAAGTAAATAGTGAACAGCAATCACAATGGCAAAGTAAAATATTGCCAATACTGAGAAATGGGTGTTGTAGGAGTACAAAAAGAAAGACAAATTAAGTGTTTAGTGAATATGTTTAATTGCATTTCTGCATTTTCTTCCTCTGATACAATAGTGTTAGATATAATATATATTAATGACTTGCTATGTAGAACATACCAAAATATCAAGGTCTTAATTCTTAAGGCAGTATTTTTTTGGTAAAAGAATGTGATGTGCTTATGGCTTGGAAGGTTGGTATCATTTCAGCCAACAACTACAGAAAATCAGGAAGTAAAGCGTCACTGCTGCGCGGCTGCTATGGAAGGAATCCCTGCTCACTGATTATGAGAGGAAATGTCATAGGAGATGCTCCTGAAAGGAAATACTTCAAGTTCCTCTATTCAGGTCCACGTGTGGAGTTTGTAAGGTGAAGATGACAGAGCTGTTTGACAGACAGCTGGCCTGTGACGATTCAGCACAAGCCAGGAGTGACCCTGCACCGATGGCTCTCCCCACAGTGCAGCAGAGCCGGTGTGTGCAGGTTCAGCCTTCTCCGCACACAGGGAGCTCTGACTGGGCAGGAGGGCAGTGAACACCTCTGCTACCACGTGTCTCTTTGCCAGCAGCTTGCTGCCGCTCACACACGCTTGTTACCTCAATCTGAAACCTCAGAGTAAGGCAAACACTGCCTGCTTAAGCAACAACCTTGCAGGAGCTGGAAAGATGCAGCATGCAGCCAATCCACTGCAACGAGTGCAGTGCAATGCAAAAATGCAATGCAAAAATGCAATGCAAACATCTAAACATATTTCCTCAAAAAAAAAAAGGTTTCTTTTTCCTCTTGAAGGTTTGCTATAAGACAACAAGACTTCTTAATTTTCATTTAGGCTTAAATCTGAGGGGAAGTCCCCTGCTTGGAAAAAGTATTATGAGAAGGGGGTATTTGTGCAGGGAAGCCTTGTTCTAAAAATTGAAGTTTTAGGCTCTTGGGTACTTCTGATTCTTGGTTTCTAACACAGAGTTTGACCTGTTTCCAATAAATAATCCACTTATGGATGCAATGCTGTCTTTAATATATTTCTAACACATAATTTGAGCATTTTCCCGAGACTAGCAATTGTGGGATTTCAATCTCTGCCAAGCAGCTGCACAAGATCCTGATGACTGCTGGAATGAACTAAAGGCTGAAAAGGACAACAGCATCACTCTGAACCAGCTCTGCTACCTGACAATGGTGAGAAAGCAACGCTCCAGCATAAGTCAGTCCCCTGTGGCAATGGCACTCTGAGGTACAAGTGTGATTCTCCACTCACCATCACTGCTATGGTTTTTCCTCCTGTCAGATCATTACTGAAAACTTGGATGTATGACAATTGGACTCATATACACCATCTATCTCTTAAGCCGTCTGCACATCTGGAAATGGCAGGGATCTCATCTTCTTTCATGTTCTACCCACCAGCAGTCTTCTCCTGTCACTGCATACCAGCCTCCACAGCACAGCAGACAGGGCTCTGGCAAGTTAAATTCCTCTACCATCACTTTCTGGCACCCCTACCAGTTCTTTCTCTGCTGCCACTGTGCAACTCAGCTTTGTCACAGGCTCAGAGAAGGGGTGCTGCTCTGTCCTGGTTGACCAAACCTTGCAGTACAGCATCCCTGCAATAAGTGGAGGGATATCGAGGGGAGACTGAGGTGCATCTCAGAGCATGAGACTTTGTCTGGGGATGTGTCCCCAGGGCTTCCTGGCCAAAATTTTGCCCTGTTATTAAACTTCACTGCATTAGAATGACTCTCTTCCTTCCCCTCTGCCAGCTGCCCTCATGGCTTGGTAAAGCTTCAGATAATACCAAGTACCGGTTCACCACAATGTGTCAGTGTCTGCAAACTCTGTTGTTACTTGTACACATACAGAGTACACAAGCTCCCAAATGCAGCACTGGTTCATCTGTGTCCATGCCCTTACAGAAAGGGGGAAGTTATGTGCATTTACAGAAGTCAAGGCTTGGTGAACACAATCTGATATAAAAGCTAAGTTTCTTTCGTAAGGTCAGTTATTCCTTTGGGCTGTAATACTGCTAACTGGTGTATGAGCTATGTAATGAGACAGTTCAGAGCAAGAGCCATCTCAAATGATACATTCCCTCCCCATCTGTGAGTGCTGCTTCGCTGTGGCTGGAACACCAATGTGGCCATGGCCTCACCATGAATGCAAACGCAACAGTAAATGTTGGGTTGGGCAAGGCACTGTCTTGTGATCTTGGAGCTCTGCAGTGAGACTTGAGCAAGGCAGGGATGTGTTGGTTGATCTCTGGTGTGCTCCAGCCCAGGAGATTCTGTGACCAGTCCCTGAGCTCCCCATTCACAGCCTCAGAGCCACCACTCTCCACTGTCCCACTGGAAATTCCAGTGCAGGATCCCGCTGGTGGGACACTGTGCCTTGTGACAGCAGCAGCAGCAGCACCTGTGCTGGGAAGAACAACTCCTCTGGTTTCAGTCTCCTGCTGTCACGTGTAAGCACTACCTGGTCAAGAGATTTTTTTTATTTCCATCCTACAGCAAACAACCCCTCAGGCTCTTGGAAGCAGCCACTTTGGTTCCTTCTGGCCATTTCTAGCTTGTTTTCACACGTTCATTTGAGTAACCAGTGTGGAGATGCTTGCCAAGAAAGGTTTTTGCTTGATTTTTTTAACAGCATCTTCGAACATATTTTTGAAAGAAAACCAAATTTATTAAAAACTACACAGGGACTTAACAAAAAAAATAAATACATGCAGAAAAAAAATTTGAGCCTTGCCATCCTCCATTTATCTCCTTCTATTGGCAAAGAGCAAAAACTGAATGAAATTAATGAGCAAGATTAAAAAAAAAATCTGACACTCTCTTACAATATTCAAAAGAAACAGCAGTAAACAGATTTGCAGTGGAGTAAAACAAGTACAAATACGTCTGGCTAAAACTGTAGCTGACATCAAAGAAGAGGAATGAAGACTGATGAAGAAATTAAGAGGAAAAAATCCAAGGAAGAGGTGTGGATAGGATCATCATTCAGTATTTATGCTTTATTTATCAATTGAAGGAAGAGGGGTCATGTACCACCCAGTTGCCCACTAGTACGTGCAAACACGTTCATCACAATATTCTCTGATATTTTTGTATTAGGATCTTAGTTCGATTCCAGGATCCTGACATTTTCACTGCTCTAAGTTCCTGTTTTGTTTAGTGCCACCTTCCTGTTTCTATAGCCCCTTACTGGGAATCCTTCCTGTACCAAGGGTGTCCCTAACTTCTCCTTTGACAGTATTTGTTCTTTCCTGACAGAATTTGTTCTTTCCTGACAGAATTTGTGCTTTCCTGCTACCCCAGGAGAAACTCAAAACCAGAAATAAAAGCAAATCCTTTATAGCTCTGTGTTTTGGTTGAGGCGGGCAGTCCAAGCAGGAGCAGCTGCACGGAGTTCCCATGGTTCCAACTTGGAGGTGCTCATGGGTAACATCAAAAGCCCAGGCTCTTCTCCCTTCAGATTTGCTCTGGCAGAGAAATGCTACAGCTGCTGCACTTCGTCTCCTATTTCTCTTTATCATAATTCCTTTGTGCATTTTGGCAGTGAGGGCTGGTGTGAGGGTGGGTGTAGGAGGGGGATGCAGTGTCCCCTCAATAAATGCTGGGGTCTTCAGCACCACTGGGCTAACTAGACAACAGCCTAGTGCTTGTCACGGTACTCTCAGCAATGCTCCAGTCTTGGCTGGAGCTGTTTAGAGACCAATACACAGTGCCTCAGTCGCAGGCGGTGAAAGGGCTGATGTGCACAGCCCTCACCTTTGCATCACCTTCAGCATCACTGGGGATTCCAGAAAAGGTCTCTGTTTCCAAAGCATTTCCTGAAAGGTGGAGTGTGTGGCACAAGAAGGATGACTAGGCACATGAGCATTTCCAATATTGGGAGCTGGGGAAAAGAGCAGGTTAGGTGCCTTTGTACAATGTGTCACACTGAGCAGTGATTCCTCTCTCGTTCATGGCTGGTCACTCTTTCCATCTTAAAGCTCTGTATTTAGGACTCAGAGCTTGTTTCTGAAGCTGCTCCTGGCTGAAATTTGGTGTACATCTATCCACCAAAGAGGAGTGTCTGTAATGGGCTACCTCTCCCCATTAGATTTTGATTGCATGGGGCAGTCAGGTCTGTCATTAACCTTTTGGAGTCAGGTACTTGCTGCTGCTGCTGCATCAACAGCCTGGCTATCACAGAGGGGGATGAAGCTCTCTCACTTTACACAAAATCTCTGCTGCTTAGACAGAGCACACCTAGGGATCTGTAGGAAGATTGTCTGCTCAGTTACCATCAGGCAGTGAAGACACATGGAAAAGGGGCTGCTGGAGATACAAATACAGCAATCCATGTTCCCAGATCCTACAGTGACCCTCCAAACTGTAAGAGGGTGTAAATGTGGGCTCCTCTGAGCACACAGTGAGGCATCCAGCACTTCAGCCTTTCTCAGTGTCCTGGGCTTTGTCTGGAGTCCCTTTGGGAAGTGCTGCCATCACTGTATGAGCAGGGCAAAAGATGATGCAGTAAGTGGTGGACAGTCATTCCCCAGGGCCAGCAAAGGCTTCACCCATCCAGAATGGCTTGAAAATAACCTTTTCTTCCTTAATGAGAAATGAGCAAACAACAAAAAAAAAAAAGAGAAACCACACAAAAGAGGAAGAACTCATACAGATTTGTTTACCCCTCCTCTTACACTCAGAAAAGGTCTTGCTATTTAATTTCATTTCTTCCTAATTCTTTTAGAACTCACAACAATAAAAACCATGCCAATATTCACATGCTTTTTTGGTTCATAATCATTCATTTGTGAAGTTGAGAAACAACACTTTACCATATGGTGCATAAGAAAAAAACCACAACATTTTGTTTTAACCCTGGGTAGAACGATCTAAGGTCTTTAAAATAACTCCTCTTTGTCTTGGCAGACTTCAGATGACTCTTTTGGGAATTAGATATATATATTTATGTATTTGATTTCTTAAAACTCTAAGGAAATAGTATTTTTGTAAAAGTATGTTTGCCTTTGCCTAATTTTGTGTGGCAAAGGGCAAGAGAGACTTTGCTAACAGTGCATTAGAACATCCACCCTCAGGAGGCTGCCTTTCCAGATTTTATTGCATTCAGCTGTTTCACTAAGCACAGGACATCTGCAGTATTTATAAACATGAGTGTTAAGCCGACAGCAGGGGAGCTGGCAAAAATCTCTCACCTGTTCCATCTGGAGGTGACTTTATCTATCAACATTCTTTCAGAACACCATACATCAAGGTCCAAATGATGGAGATTTTCTGCAGTTACTGTGTTTCCTATTAAGCAACTTGTGAGCCTAAAGTCTCTTTGGTTAACAAGACCTTTCTGGGTCACATTTCCTAAAATGCTCAAGGTCACATTTTTCAAGTTCCCAGTACCCACAATTAAACTTGGGCTTCTCAAACAAGTTTGAGAAGCCCAAAACACACCTTCCCTTTGGGCACCTGTGCAATAGGTAGTTTCTCAAAAAGCATCTGTATCCAGTAAAATGAGACCTGCCAGAAAGTAGCACCACTGATTTTGGTACCTGCTGAGGGCCTGAGTGCTTTAGAAAAGCCACCCTTCCTACACCCCTGCGTCACTGCTGTTTGTCCTTATCCTGATGCTCACATGTCCAGCCACGTCACACCCACTTTATTCTCCTTTGTTCCACAGGGCTTCTCTCCTTTGTGCAGGGCACTCACCAGTGGTAACATAATCTTCCCCAGTGCACCTGAGCACACCAGTCACCAAACTCATCCAGCAGCTACTTCATCGGGTTTCTAATCTGTCCTACATCTTGTTTGGTCCTTTTATGTAATCTTATATGCAATACCTCGGTGGAGGGTAGTGGAAACTAAAGCAGAAAGCTACTGTTGCACAAAGTAAGATGAGAAGCTGATGTGAATTCATGATATTGATTTTTTTATCTTTGTAAATAAATAGCATGTGACTACCAAAGACTGACATTTGTGCTTAGACTCCCCTTAAAAAAATTGTTACCAGATGGTTTCCTATCCCACAGCAGAGAGTTGGTGTTGACAGAAAAAAAAAAGAAATAGTGATACTGGAAAAAATGGACCATTAGCTGGCAAACTAGATATTTTTTAAGATGTTCTTATGATAGGGAAAGGAATGATTGCAAAGGTTCCTACCTGGACAGTAACTGTGAGGTTTTGTTCCATATTGAAAGCAGTTATTGGAACTTTCTCCAGGAAAGTAGGCAACTGGAGATTGGGAGTGGGAGTTTCTGGCAGTCAGGACCAGAATTTTGCTAAGGAGATGGAAACAAGACTCACTAAGATAATGTCACAGTTTACAAGTTCATAAATATGAAGGTCTGTGCCAAGGATGATTTGTCCAGCATTTAACACTCTCAAGTGTGCCTGAACAAAAGAGAGCTAATGTAAGAGACATCTAGATGACTAAAGGAATTTTGTGGGAGTTGTAGGAATTTTTAAGGCAGTCTTCAAAGATGTGCCCAAACTGCATATATTGTGTTAATTTTCTCTTTGTGTATGTCTTATTTCTCAGAAGTTTTACATCCTTGAACTTGCAAGATGATCCTGTATGTTTACTGTACATTACTGGCCCTGAACAAACAGCACTGGGTGAACATTTTTTCACTAGAGCCCATTTCCATTAGGGTAATGCAGCTTAGCTGAAATCAAAATGTTTTGTCACATTCAAGAATATTTGGTAAAAATGTCAGAATTTATTATTTCAATTTAATCTTTTCCTTTTAACATGGCAAAATGTTTCAGTGTTACTTTATGTGTTTATTAATTTTGTTCTGGCATTTATATTTGATTAATTTTAGAAATACACTGGTTTGGTATTATTGAGAAAACAATTCAATACCAATGAAGTGAAATAACTTGGTATTTCCAGAGCAGTTTTAATATCCATCCCAGTGGGAAATTTTGATGTTTTGTTCCAATATGCAGTGAAAATAAATACAAATGTCAAAATTTCCTTTGGAATGGGAATTTCAGATCCTAACCAGCTCTAATCAACAACAAAGCCATCTGCTTTGTATTAATGACTTAGGGCAGTATTTAATGCTGCAAGAGAGGGTGATATTCCACTGCTCAGCATTGCTCATGGAAGTCAATGACATATGGCAAGTTTCTAGCTTCTGGTTGTCTAGGGGAGTTTGAGGCTAGCCACTTCTATTTTATTCCTCATGTTCTATTGCCAAGTTCACGGATTCATCTTGCAAATCCAAGATTTTCCTGTGAATATATGAGAAAACATCCTCCCGGTGACATATGGCACAGCCTACAGCTCCTACATTCGAAAGGAACTCTTAATTCCCAAACTGCAGAGCACCAAGCTACTTCCATTTTACAAAGGTTTTAAACTGATAATTTAAATAGAATATTTGCTCCGTGATAAATGCCCATTTTTGAACATTAACAGTTAAATATATTTTATTTCAAAAGTTAACTTCATTCAGATGAGTCCTAATATGAACTCTATTTGAGAAGATATGCTGACATGAAGGATTTTAGCACAAATGAAAGTAATATTTAAATTTTGTTTTAAAACAATGTCTTTGCTGTTTTTTCGTAAGACCTCTTCTCTGTCTCCACATACAACCTTTGGGCTGCAGATAAGGTACAGGAAAACCATCTAATAGAATATAATTGCCCCTGAGCTGGTCCAGCAATGCAGTCAGCTTGCAAAGCTCAGCCATGGGCCCCAGTTCAGCTGCTTTGCTGTGCCCCCTGAAAAGTTTCCATCGGCAAGGATGTGGTTACCATTGGTGATGACAGTATCTCTTCTTTTTCCTGACAATCTGATGATTAACCAAGCCACCTTACAGCACCTCCTCCTCCACACTCTACATGGACAGCTGACCTGGGAGGGATGGATGGAGCTGGGGGTGTACAACAGGCGTTTAATGTGGAGATTCTGCTCCCTCTGAGCGCCATTTGTACACAAACCTGAAAAAACCTTTAGCTTAGGAAACTTAGCTTGGATATAATCTATAAAGTTACTGGAAGAAGATTTTGATTTGTATTCACTTTGAAAGTCAGAATGACATCCAGTCTTGACAGCCCGCTGTGAAAAACCCAGAGCTGCGTCTTACCCAACTGCTGTTTCATGCATAACACAGTGTGCTGCCTGATTTTAGAAATTACTCAACAGGAATGAATTTGGGAGTTTGAACAACATGGTAAAGGTCGGTAAGCAAACTCCCTTATGAGGCATAGAAAAACATTTGACAAATTAAGTGCAAAAATAATTTGCCATGCTTCTCTGTCTGTCTGTCACACAGGTGTAAACAAATGCTTTTATAATCTCAATGTTGTTACTATTGTTTGTTAGTAGTAAACAAAACCATAGCAGTTCTCAATATTAAGTTAGGTAGTAGACACTCATATACAGTACTGGCTTACAAAGGAACTTTTGAAATGCCATGCATCATACAGTCATTAAACAGAGTGTAGTAAAAAATTGTTTGCATGAATTCAAGAAATTTTTTTACAAGTTTATAGCATTGCACAAATTGCAACAAGAAATAATGTATAAAATCCAGGACAAAATCTAGACGGAAAAATATGAATTATGAGATGGAAAACCTTTCTGCCATCACTGAAAATTTTCAGTAAATTCAACTAAGATGAACTCCTTCACAAAAGAAAGGGTTAACAGCACTTCTTCCTTCACTACTAACATCCTTTGAGGAAGTAAACAAAGTCCATCAGATAACTGTCTTCAAACAAACGAACTGTTTTTTCTCATGTGAACAACAAACAATTTGTATCACTCTTGTAGAAAAGAAGGAGTGCCAGTAGAAAGCTTCTTTCCAAAGTTTAACTTTAGGAAAACCAGATTCTATCCAACATGAAACAAAATGTCACTATTCACCACTTCCTAGTGACTGTAAATAAACAGAAAAGCTGATCCTGTTACATTTTTAGGCCAGTGTACTTTTGCCTCTTTGCTGTTCTCAAGATGTCAGCTTCTCTGAGATTTCTTGTATGTGAGTTTTAGTGCCTTTCCCCGTTTCTCATTTTCCAGGACTTTTATTTATTGTGTTAGTATATAAAACTTTGTCCTTTCTTTTTCCCCTATCTCTTACTTTCCACTACTATTCCTTAGCTCCCTAAAACAAACACAATCTTTCTTATTTTTCCTACTGTCTTTGAAAAAGTCTGTCAGATAATTACTCTTAAGTTTTTCTGCATTTCCCATGCATGTCCATTCCTATTACTAGCATTTGCAAATAATGGCATTTTTGATGCCATGCACCATCAAAACAATATCCTAACAATGGAATATATCATCTCTGAAGCAACAGGGGTTGGAAACCTTGGAAGAAGACCATCTATGGCTTAATCTCTGTGTCTCTCTCTGGTTAACTCATCCAAAAGAAATATGTAGCAAAGACGTATTTGGTATCTAATTAATAGAAAACTGTTACCATTTCATCTGCCATGATTTGCCTTGCTGCTTTTGCCCTAATGGTGGAGTACTGGTTCTGCTGTTTTTAAGAGCAGTTTCTGAACTCTGAACAGCATCATCACCAAAGTCAGCTACAAATTCAGATTTTGATGATCTGATTCCTTTTCCTGGAAAGTATTACTTTTCAGACATGGAGAGGAGTGAAAATGTACATAAGCATGAGAGATGCTGACTAATGAGAATATTTTGCCTGTGGCTAATGAAAGATTTACCTGTTACCTGATGGCCAATATTTCAGATCCTTTCAGTGACATATGCTCTTACATAATCATAATCTCACCAATGGAGTTCTGTCTCTGACATCTGTTCCAGTTTCTTTTCTTGCTCTGTATGCCCCATATGACCCATTCTCACTACATTAATAACCTCCTGCACTCTGTGTCAAGCCTTATAAAAATAAAGGTCTTGTACTTTAAATGTCTCTCTCCTCCTGCTTGCTCCATATAGCTTTAAAAATGTCCTTATATTCTCTTCAACTGACAATTCTCCCTTCCACATCACTTTCAACAATAATTTCTGTCCCAACCCACTCCTCAGGCATTCCATGCTTCCTCTCACTTCATGCATCAAGTATTTCCTAATTCTCTCCTCTGCTACCCATGTTATGAAAACCAGTGAAGCTCCACTGCCTGGAAACAGGATGAACACTGAAGAATCAGCCCACTGTTTGTAAAGTGCCATATAAAATCACCATATAAATCACTTATTCAATAAAGAAAGCACATCCTGTTCCACAAAATAAGTCTCAGACCTTGATCTTCTAATGAATTCACTGGAAAGTCACTTAAGCCAGTGAGCAGCATAGGGATCCTCCTGTGAATTACCAAAGGAATCCACCAAAAAAGATTTTAAAATTGATAACTATGCAAATATATACCAAAAACTTCTGATTTTCTACTTGTTTTTTCTTTATTAAAAGAAGGATGTACCCTATGAGGCTCACTGCTTTTCAATGACTGTGCTAGGAAAGGGAGCCACAATAAGCACAGTATCCATTTCACTGAGAGGTGCTTTAAAATCTATCTCTTGGTTACATTAAAACCAGGATGTTTTCAAATTAGTCTCCACAGGATGATAAAACAGCGACTTATCAGCAGTTTACCACCCAGCACTTGGTAATAGTCATTTGATCTCAATCTGAATGAAAGGTGGAGCTATCATCATATCATGAACACAGTTCAAACCCACACATTGTTCATTCATGTGTGATCAGATGGGAACTGGTTTCAGTGATCTCATACTGATTTGTGAAACCTCCTATTAGCATATATTGTCATTACTTCTTTTAAAAGGTTGGCAGTAAAGTTGGCTTTGGAGTTGGCTTTCAGGCATTAAAAAAAAAAAAAGAAAAAGGAAAAAAGAAAAAAGAAAAATCCCACATCCCACACAACAACTTTGGGAGAAAGTCAAAATTTTCTTGGAAGTTTCCTTGATGAAGTAGTATGAGTGGGATAGAGCAATATCCTTGATTTTGGCAGCAAACCTTCCTTCTGGAACTTCATTAAAAAGCCATTCCACTTTATGAGTTATCAGCAAAGAGCTGGTACTTTTGAGTGTGACTGATGGTCCTCCCTCTTCTGACAAATTTAGAAACATCAATAATTCTTAGATTAATTGCTTAGAAAATTTCCAAGAGGCAAACATTTCCTTATTTTTAGACCCTTGTTTTCTTCTGTAGTCAAAGCAGTGGAGGCCAAAGTTCGACTACATGTACTTCACTTAAATGATGGGATCTCTCTGCTCTCAGCTTTATATGTGCACAGAAACAAGTGTGCACCACTGCTGTGTGGGCAAGGGTGTCCCATGCTGAGCCCTCAGTTCCCAATCCCTGAATAAATCCTGATTTATCTCGCAGAGACGTAGCAGCACTCTTCATGCCACATATCCATAGATCCTTCCAAAGGAGTTGAGGACATGGACATTCTAGAACTCCTAGCAGGGACTTCTGGAATGAGAGATGCTGACTAATGAGCATATTTTGCCTGTGGCTAATGAAAGATTTACCTGTTACCTGATGGCCAATATTTCAGATCCTTTCAGTGACATATGCTCTTACATAATCATAATCTCACCAATGGAGTTCTGTCTCTGACATCTGTTCCAGTTTCTTTTCTTGCTCTGTATGCCCCATATGACCCATTCTTACTACAGTAATAACCTCTTGCACTCTGTGTCATGCCTTATAAAAATAAAGGTCTTGTATTTTAAATGTCTCTCTCCTCCTGCCTGTCAGGAGGACAAGACTTGCCCCACGATGCTGGCTAGCCATAACAAAGTGCTGTGTGTGGCCAGCAAGTGGTAACAGACCTGTATGGGCCAGGGGCTGAGGACATGTGCTGGCAGTGACATGGTCTGATGGAGTCCTGGCACAGCAGTTGTGGCTACCTCAAGCACAAAGTGGAAAGCTGCAGTGAAATAATGCACATCTCACCACTTAGATTTTTCCTGTTCCTTATTCAGGGAAAAAAAAAAGTCTTTCTAAACAAGTTCTCTGTACCCTTCTCCACTCACTGCTTAGTTATGCACCTGGGAATTCAATAATGGGGTTGTCTTCTGGCCAAAGGTCTGCATTAGTGCCCCTGAGAGGCTGCATGTGCTGCTCCTGGGCAGAGTACCAGGAGACAATCCTCACCAGCACAAGCTTGGGTGCTCTCACTAGCACAGAGCTTGGGTGTCCTCACCAACTTCTGCATGTGAAAAGGCTAAATACTGCAGAACTGGATGAGATGGTTAAATACTGCTGCTAAGAAGCTGTGTTTGTGAAGGAGGGTTGTAACAAATCTTTTATTTGACCCCCTAATGAGGTAAAAATAAATGGACTCTCTCAAGTGCCTTAGCAGGTCAAACAGAGCACTAAACCCTGAGATAAACATAGGAGAGAAACAGGTGGCCTGCAAATTTATCATTGTTAATACACTATAAGCATGACAGAAAAGGGTAATTAGCACATTTGGAGCAGAGAGGGATATTAGTGGAGAAGGAGATTGTCACTAACCTCTGTGGAACAGTCCTACCTTCATTTTAAAGGAGGCAGATGGTGCATTAGAAGATCTGTATCATATCTGGTGACAAATACATCTGGAATCCACTGGTTTTGAAGACTGTGGGGGCTTTGGCAAGGCCTGATCTCACCTGACACTTCTTGGTTCTTGGGACAATTGAATTCAGATGATGAAAGGGAAAGGAGGGGGGCTACTTGAAACCAAGTGGGAGACCTCAGGAAAAAACTCATTTCCAGGACTGACCTCATTCCAGCTCAGACAGAAATTCTTAAATGATCTCTTCATGTAGATGCCAGCCTGCCACACTCAACAGTGTATGCCAAAGGTAGGTTCTGCTCTTTCACAGCTTATAAACTCATGTAATAAAAATATATCATCTCCCTTACAAGTCTCTTTTCTTTTAAACCATCCTGATGACAGCATCTGTTTCACACTGTATGAGCACGAATGTCCATGCACCATGTGATCACTTCTCCAATTCTTGACTGATGACAATGAAATATAGCATGAAGAAAAGGCAGAAGGCAACCCTGAATGGGAACACTCATCCTGCAGACAAGCAGATTTTGCCATCATCTTAACAACTAGGAGGTGTAAGTCAGAGAATCACAGAATAAACTGAGTTAGAAGGGACCCACAATGAACACCGAGTCCAACTCCAGGCCCTGCTCAGCACCATCCACAGGACTCACACCATGTGCCCAAGGCATTGTCCAAATGCTTCTTTAACTCTGTCAGGCTTGGTGCTGTGACCTCTTCCCTGGGGAGCTGTTCCAGTGCCCAAACACCCTCTGGGTGAAAACCTTTGTCTAATAATCCAGCCTAAACCTCCCCTGATTAACTTCAGGTCATTCCCTCAGGTCCTGTCACAGGGACCACAGAACAGGGATCAGTGTCTGCCCTTCCTCCTCCCTTCATGAGGAAGTTGAAGTGTCTCCTCACTGTCTTCTTCTCCAGGTTGAACACAACAAGTGATCTCATCTGCTCCTTATACAGCTTCCCCTCAAGGCCCTTCCCCATCTCTGTTGCCATTTTTGGGTGCCCTCTAATGCCCTTATAGCTTTCTTATTTTGTGGTGCCCAAAACTGCCCCCAGCACTCGAGGTGAGGCTGCCCAGAGCAGAGCAGGACAATCCCCTGCCTTTCCCTGCTGGTGATGCTGTGCCTGATGCCCCCCAGGACACTCTTGGCCCTCCTGGCTGCCAGGGCACTGCTGGCTCATATTCAACTTTATGTTGTTCATCTATGAACACATGCAGGGGATTTAGTTCCTTCTGTCCCAAGGCAGAAGGCAGAACTGACCTGCCTAGTCCAAACATCTTCCAAAAACTTGGGGACAAACCTCTGCATGCCCTCGGCACCAGGCAGCACGTGGGGCTTACACTGAACACAGAATGTGCTGTCCAGCTCCCCTTGCACAGTCACAAGCATGGACATCCCAGTATTTTACACATTTCACCTAGAAGCTAGTTTTACTCTTTATTAAAAAAATACCAGATCTTTTAAGCACAGCTTTGAAGTGGGCCCAAAGTAAACAAGGGTGCTCAGGGAAGATCAGACTGCTCAGGTTTATCATTAAAATATTCTTTCTTCAGAATATGTGTGAGATGTTCAAAGAAAGAAAAGGAGCCTCTGTATGTGAACTTTGAAAGCAGTCACAAACAAAAAAAGCATTATGCTGTTGATTTTTTTTCCTGTAGGAGTGTATCTCAGCAGATTATCACTCCTGCATCTATTGAATGGCCATTTGAGACATCAGCTTTTTCATCTGGGAACTCTGAAGCTTTTATATATTCTGATCCCTTTCATTTACAAAGCTAGCTGATAATAGAAGCATATTTAACTAAAATTTGACCAAAAATGTCTAGAATAGTACATTCACAGAAGAAACTACAGGTCCTTGATGACATGATCTAGAAACACAGAGACACCACTGAAAGGTGCATTGTAATGACTATGGAACATGGATGCTTCTTCTTCATTCTGAGAAAGACACATAGGACTGTTCAGAATGGAAAACTCTCCAGATACTTTTTGAGATAGTGATAGGACTCAAGCAAATGGGCAAAGTTACACTTTCAAGGACAGTAATGCATGTAACCCCCTTGTACACTTAAGTCATCTGCAGGGAGAGTTGTGGTGTGATGCTGGGCAGATTCCACCGATTTGCAGGACCCTCTCTGCTTGAGGATGCACTGAATAAAAGACTCTGGGGTGTGCAGTTGTTGAATTGTAAGTAAATTCCCCCTGGCTGAAGCCATCTTCCTCATTCACAAAGAGACCTGTTATAGATGGATAATGAGATGACTGGCTCTCACAATTAAAGGATAACTATTGTGTGAATATTAATAAAAGCTTTAGTGATGTATAGTTATGTTATTGTAGTTTAGATGTCCTCTGTTTTCCCCATAGTTCCCTTTTCCTCCCCCTGTATTGCTGCCATCAGACAGCCTGGGTTGTCCAGGACAGGTAAAAGAAGGCTGCACATGTGTCCCTTGCATGGGGCAGTTGGGAATGGAAAAGCTTGGTGCTTAGGGGGTGCAGCATGGCAACACCTGATCTCCAATCCAGTTACAAGAAAGCAGTCTCCACTGACAAATGGCAAAGAAGAGCTGACTGACAGACTTTGGGAGGGGCCAGGGCTGGGTGATGCAACCCCCAGGGGTACAAAAGACTGAGTGAGCATCCATCTTGAAGACAAACTGGCCACCTGGTGTGCACGAAGGGCAGTTCCCAGCACTGCAGCTTTTGCCTTATGTAGTCCTTTGTTGTGTTTTTGTTAAGGTTTAATAAACCTTCCTAAATTTTCAAAGTGAGCAGTTGTCTCTCACAGACCCCACTCTTGGATTTCTGCAACCACTTTCCAGGGGGTGTCACAAAAATGAAGCATATTAGAAAGCATACTGGAAACTGACTGCACTAACATATATGCTCCTATTATATGAAAGAGATGCACACTAGAAGAGTTGAGAGAGAAAGCACAGATCACCCAAATTTCAACTTTTCCAACTACTTGAATTTGAAAATTCACCTTTATCTTTTCATGTAATATATGCATATGTACATGTATGAGCTATATATATGACATATGTGAATATGTACAGCATTAACTAGAGGGACACTCTTGCAAGAGGAGAAGACAAGACACCCCTTGGTTAGGTTACCATGCAGGCTAGTACAACCCAGAGTGGGGAGCAGGGTGCAGAGGTGGATGCCACACTGAATTGTGAGTGCCCTGAAGACAAATGGGTCCTTCAGAGCTGGTGGATGGGGCAGATCTGAGGTCAGCTGTCCCAGCTGCTCAGCACAGAACCCCCTGCACCTTCACATGACCTTGGCACCACAGCTCTGCTGAGCTGCTGCAGTGGGGGATGTGATCAGTCATGCATGGAGCATGAAGCAGATGTTGTAAGCAAGGCACTTACTTTTCTTCCACACTGCAAACTAAAAACATGCCTTAAGTAAGGGATTGCCTAAAAATGTGCTGTCCTCTTTATGGATGCTCTCCTGTCTCCTTTCGTGCTCAAGGCTGATTATGCCTCTCTGTAGGCAGAAGTCTGTTCCTGGCCTCCACTGGCTCAGCCACACTAGGTGGCTGGATTACTTAGGGTAAGTCTGCAGCATTACATTACTATTCTAGAAGGAATGAGTTCCTAAAGCCCAAAGATCAACCTTCTATTGCTGAACTCACCGCAACCATGGAAATGACACTGACATCTCTGAGAAACAAGTGAATGTGAAAAAGTGTCAGGAACTGAGAGTTTTGGATAGTGCATGGTGTACTGTAGGCACAATGTGAGAGGGATCGTATTTAATTACAGACTCTGCACAGGCAAGAGCAGCTTTTACAGCAACACAAGAGATTGCAACTTAGCAAAATAATTGCATAACCAAAAATAAAGGCAAAAACATGACAGCCAAGCTTCACATGGTCAGAGGAGAAGGGACTGTTGGGCAGCCAGCACTCTCTTTGCGGTGGCTGAGAGGCATGTCCATGGCTGGTCAGCTCTTCCCCTGCCTGCCCAGCAGCAGCTGTGTGTGGACATTCTGAAAGCATCCCATAGCAGCAGGGATGCTGAGAAGCTGCTGGACACCGAACACATTTCCTATCTTGGGATTTTCTGCAGCCACTGACCCTGAACTAAACTCCCTCTTTTGGCATCTCTGCTTCCATTTGGGGTTCCAGTGCCATTCTGGGTCTCCCTCCATAGTGTGAGCTCTGCTTTTGAGGGGGAGATAGCACTGTCTTTTGTTCCAGTTTGCAAAATCTTTAAATCAGTGTTCATCAGCATAATTTTTGTTGATGAAATTATGATCCTCTTAATACACTAATAGCTTCAAGTTAGTAGCAGTACTAGTTAGAACAAACTCAACCACCAAGAGGAGCTATGCAAAAACAGCTGAACAATGAGATCTCATAACACATTAGGAAGCTGATACATAGGAGCTCTGATTCAAGAAGACTTAGGAGGGTGTTTAACAGCATTGGTCTAGAACACCTATCTGTAGAAGGGAACAGGAGAGCAGCCTGAATATGGAGATGTGAATTCACATCTTTCATTTCCTTAGTGCATTCACCTTCCCAACACTACAGTACATCAAGGAAGTCTTTGGTGAAGAGTTCAGGCACAGAGTAACAAAACACAGATCCAAATAAGTTTAGACACTGAAGGTAAGAGTGGGATGAGAAGTAGGGTTGCTCTATCCAAACATGCTCAAGCCAAACACCCCAAAGTCCCTGCTCAGCAGCCCTGGAGGTGGGCAGATATCAGAGGCTGCCTTTTTGTGACATTTCTCAGTATAAACCAAGTTACATACCAGTCTCAGTGTGATTCAGGACCTACCTCATACTTGATCTTTCTTATAATCAAGTTGTTCTTTCAGCCTGAGAAGAATCTAGTGGGGAGGGGTGTGCACAGGGAGATGACAAAGCTTTCATCACATACTGGAGTCACCAACATCACAGACAAAATGCTAAACTTAGGCAACCCTGAGTACAGGAAGCTTTAATGAACAAATCTGGTATTCTGTGACACAAGTGGTAATGCTGTCTAAGTAAAGAGGAACACACATGAACAATCCATGACACATCCAGGGGACCACCTTCCCTGCAGTCCTGTTGGCTGAGCAATCTCCTGAGCAATTATTGTCTCTATCCACAAACCAGAAATGCCACAATGTGGTGGAGAAGAAGTTTCTGGTGAAGTCTTGTGTTTTGATAAATCCCAGAGGATTGCACACACAGTGGGGATAGTGACAGTCACAACACTGGGCAGCAGGGCCTGTGCAGGACTCTGCTGGTGATGTACAAATACATGGCTCTGGCTTAACAGCGCTTCTTTGGGTAGAAACCAAAGTGTTCAAAAGACATTCTCAGTCCTTTGGGGTTGTCAGCGACGAGGACAACAACTGGTGTATTTTCTACAGCATGGTTCTCACTCACCTCTGATTGCTGCTAATACCAATCTAATACCTTAAGATGTCAGGAAACTGCTTTCCTCACCTCTACTTAAAAGTTGTAGATAAAGTGCATATTGGCATATATTAATTAACTTCTATTTTTCTCTAGGAAAATGATAAACAATAACAAAAAAGACTTTTTTTTTAACTGAGGACTTCTAAAATGTCAGCTCTACCTAATGAATGGAATAAGAAGAATGTAATTAAACATCCGCTCTTTCACTCCTAGAAATAACTTTAAAACAGTCAGAAAATTCTGAAGGTTGTGGCCATGGTAACAAACACCAGCTTAGGAAAAAGGAAATATCTGCAGTTATAATTGAACATAGAGATTGCTCATCTCCTTCTCTAAGCTGGAAGTTTACAATCAAAGCTTTGATGTGTGTGCTGGTTCCTCTAATACAATTTCATCCTATGCCATGTGGCACATTTATTGTGAGAAACTACAAAGTATAAAAATATGTATATGTAGTTCCAGTGCTCCATTCACTCTTGTTTGAAGGAAGAAAAACTGTTCTTTTTTTTGCAAGTGGCTGGAGCAACTGCTGGTAAATACTTTTGTGGAAAATGACAATGCAGCATGATGGAAATGGGCCAGACTTCCCTAACATGCAGATGTCTCCCTCCCTCACATCAGCAAAGTAATCACTGCTTACATCAGAGTGATGTCCAGCAGCATTTCTGGAACATCCTGCAGAACTGAGCCCAGAGACCTCCTTGGCCTGGCTGAGAGAGAACTGACAGAACTGATTAGATTCCTCAAAAACACCTGACCTTGTCACACCCTCCTACCTGGCCTAATGCCTCTGGTGCCTCCCCAGACTCTGTCCTGTCTGTGGCCACAGTCCATCCCACCTTGCACCCCACTAGGCACTGCAGTTCCTCAGACACATGCAAGTGGAGAAGAACAAGGCCAATAAAATAAGAATGGCAGCAGAGACAGGGAAGATAAGCTGAGACAGAGGTGGAGGTGGGTAACATGGCTGCGCTGTGCACAGAGATGAAGAGCAGCTCCTGGAGCTCTGCACGATGACTGGAGCTGCTTGCAGCAAGAGCCAGCACTGAAGGAAAGGGTTTTCAGAGTGTTTTGCACACCTGTGTGACAACTGTTTCAAATGGGAACTTGTGAGCAATGTGCACATTGGCCAAAGAATCCAAGAAAAAAGCATTTGTCCATTTTAGTGTCTAATATCAACCTTGGTTCATAAAAAAACTGCAAACACTTCTCTTTGAAATGCAGATGGTAAAATATGATATGAAAATAAGCAGGCAAAGGAAGGCCTGGGTAGCTGGTGCTGCTGAGCCCTACTGAAACCACCAACTCGTATTTTTTGAAGGCTTCCTGTAAACCTTGTCTGAGGTTCACATCTAGAAGTGGGGCGAACCTCAGCTGCTGGCTGGAGGCCAGCTGTGAAGCTGGTGCAAGTAAATAGGTTGTAGCAGTCTTCTGTGCAGGCAATAATTACGGGCAGGGTATGAGTACCTGAAAATGTTACATTTTTTTGGTGTGACTTTCCTTTTGAACTGCACTTTAAGAACTCAAACAGCACAAAAAGTACTAATTTATTTGGATTTTGTTAATATAGAAGCCATGAATAATTTTTTCCAGGAGTTTCCAAGTGAACAAGATGCCACTGTCTCCTTATTGCAGATGATTTTAGCACACTGTTTGGAGCATCAAACATTTTGGCATTCAAAAAGGAAGACAACACATCAACACAGGGATTCCTTTTTGTCCTGATCAACAGCTTAAAATTAGATTAAACAAGCACATTGCTGGAGCCTGCAATGTAAATGCTGCCTTTTCAAACGTGAAGACAACCAGTTTCTCAGACCACTCTGGTGGAGCTTGAGAACTCCTCTAGCATGGCCAAGAGAAATAAAGCTACTGCCACCAGCATTACATGGGCTTCATGCCTGTGGTTTCTAACAATACCATCCTAGCAGCATGGCCAGAAGAAAATTTAATTCAGTGAAGTTCCAAGAGACTCTGGTCTCACTAGCAGTGCAAGGCTGCTCAATCATGAATGGAAATCAGTGACCTGTTACGGCGTGGGGGTTGGACTAGATGACCTTTAAGGGTCCCTCCCAATCTCAACTATTCACTGATTCTGACTTGTGATGTCTTGAGGGGCACCTGTCTGCCTCTGCACAGCTGCTCCAAGCACATGCAGCCACCTTGTTCCCTGGGGCTTGACCACACTGTAGCAGAGCCATTCCCATCTCTGGGGCTGCAGGGATGGACGAGTTCAGCAGCTGCACTGCTGAGGTGTAGGCTGCCATCCAGCCTAAAACGCTCAGCTCTTGGGCTTTCCTCACTGGCTGCAATGTCTGTCCCTCAGCTGCTGCCACAGGAGGCCTGTGGGTATTGAGCAATCCCCAGACACCATCAGACCTTGGGCAATGCTCAGTGCATTCAGCCCTCCCTGAGCCCAAAACATGAGCAAAGGCCTGAGATGTCTACCCAGCATCAATCACTGTGCCACAGGCTGGAATCAGCATCTCGTGAGCCACCAGTACTCAGAAGCCACTCCTGTTTCCAGATCAACGGTGCAGGGCACTGGCAGTGCTTGTGGCTCTCAGAAACTCCTTGGGAGAGCAGGGTGGTCAGGAACTGCTGCAGAAGAGGGGAGGAAGCAGACGAGGGGCCAGACAGCAGTCTCTGTTTTACCTGGAGGGCTCCTCAGAGCCCTGCTCCACATGATCTTTCACGTGAGCTGCAAAGAGTGACAGCACATGCTGGTAGCCAGAGGGAGGGAGATTTAGTGCTGCTCCATTTCCTTCCCTGGAAAATTTGCTTTTGCAGGAGGAGGTCAGAGACACAGAGCAGCAACCTGAGGGAGGGTGTTCTTGCCTGCTCTGCTGAAGGACTGGAAATTGAATGGAGTGGAGTGTGCCATGAAGCCTCACTTCACTGGAGCTTTTATCTTTTAAAATTAGGTTAGAAATTTATTGCTACAGTAGCTTAATCCCACAGTGCATTATCTGTACACACGATGGACTGGAATATGAACTAATTCTGTCAATAAAGTGACTGCCTGCATCTTGATCGTCAGATACAAGGAATTCAGCCTTCCTTTTGAGATGCTAAGCAGCTGCAGACTGGCAGACTCCCCTGCCTATGCTTCTCATTTGGATGCTTCCTACATTCAAGCCTGTCAGCAAGAGATGGTGCCCTGGGAAGGGAGAAAAGGGGGGAGAAATTCGGTTCCAGGCACCTGGCTGCACACTGTGACTCTGCACTAGCCCGTGGGGTGGCACAGGGGCTGCAGCCCCCAGGGACTTCTCTGACTGATACCATGAGCTCTGCACGGGCTGGGGACCCAGCTGTCCAGCTCTGCTCATCTTCAGTCTGTGCCCTGTACTGACAGGAGAGGCAGAGACCAGCAAAAGTGTTCCCTCTGAAGGTTCAGATCCCTTGGTGGAAGGGATCCACCGCTGGGCACTCACAGCACAGCCCCAGTCCTGCCTGAGCAGAGCAAGGGCGCTGGGCTGGCTCAGAGAACGTCTGCAGGGACACACTGAGTGCCCTGAATCTAGAATCAACCTTTTACAAGATACATCCTCCAACAACAGCTCAGGAGGGGACTGCTTCAATGTCAAACTCTCCACATTACTTACCTACAGAAAACTCCAGATTCAGAAATTGAAATTTCACTGTCTCTATACAAGCTAGAGAAATCTAGTCAATACCATCTCTAAATGGAATCTAGAGAGTGAGTGAGCAAATTCCAAATTTATGGTTGGCAGAAACAGAAATATGGGAGTCTAGTTTCACAGAACTGCTTGAGCAGACCACAGTCTCAGTTTGCTTAACATGGAGTGTCAGATTGAGTTATATCATTCCTTCTTGATGCAAAGTTCCTTGATTTTAGCTATTTTGCTGGAAAATGAAACCTCATGACAAAACTGACTTTTCTACCTGATTGCTCAGCTGACAAATCCTCAAATCAATTCTTCTTTGAGCAGCATCCAGGATAACTGGTCCACCAAACAAGTAAGATGAAGTCTGGAATGTCACAGGAGCATCTGGTCTTTGGTTTTGCAACATCTCAGATGTAGCCACTAGGCAAAGGCTTTTCAGCCAGCTCACAATATGAAAAGGTGAAAGCTTATTGTTCAGACCAGAGAATGCTCTAATGTTCATATAAAAAAAGTTAAATTATAAGCAGGGAACAAACTTAACTGGACTGACTTGCTACTTCTGAAGGCCCTTTCCTCTTCTTTTTCCTCTTCTTTTTAAAGGAACTAGTTCTCATTCAGTTCGTTCAGTTCTCATTTATACAACATATTCAGAAGAAGTAGCTGATAACATTGAGAGATATACAAAACCTGAACTACTAATGGGAAGGAGGACAAGGACTAATTTCCTGTCATCAAAAGGGCAGCTAAATATTCTATAATTTCTCCTTTGTTGGTCTATTCAGCCCAAAAGAGAAGTAGCTGTGTTATTTGGCTTGTGAGATGTCACCACCAACTCCTCCAAAAGTCTCTAAGCCCTTTGGCACAAAGAAGAAGACAGTCAGATGTTTGTCAGACTTTATAGGGAGATGTGTGGGAAGAAATCTCACAGGTTGAATCTCTTAATTGAAGGACAAGCAGGAATGTTTTATGACTACAAGATATTTATAGTCTCACACATTTTGAATGTAAAAGGTACAAATATCATTTTTGCTCTTCCTCTGCAGGCCAAGATATGAGGGACACTTGCCAGAACACAAAAGAATTTTCACCCCATTCCAAACTCCCATTAAAAAAAAAAGTGTACTAAGTCTGAAAAATAAGTGCAGTCATTTGAATCACGAATTTGGCTTCGTAACCCACTGGGAGACTGAAGCAGAGCAAAACACATCTGCTAACACCCCAACTTGAGCACCACAGTTGGCAAGTGCTGCTGAAGAGAGATCTCAGACTGAAGCTGTAGAAATGTTAGAGGTTAAAACTGAAGTTTCTTGGCAGAACTGACCTTATATGGAAGCTCTGTAGGAAGTCTGCCTGCGCTGGCTTTCCAACCAGTACATAAGCTTTCATTTCTAATAGATACATGGACGTATACAGAAAGGCTGATTCAAAACCACTTGGGTAAAATCAAAGCAAATGACTCCTCTGGGGATGTGCTGGACAGAGTAAGGCAGATGTTTCCTCTTTCAGGATCATGAATTGAAATCAGAAGAGAAATCTCAGGTGGAAGGTAGTTACAGTAGGGTTCTTCCAAGCTGACTCTTGGGATGGATGTAGTTGTACATTTTCGTCAATAACCAGGGTGCATAATCTCAAAGCAGTGCAGTTACTGATGACACCAAGGTGACAGGCACCATCAGGTGGACACCAGGCTACCCCACAAGAAGAATGGGACAATCTTAGCACTGGAATAGTGCAAAGGGATGAAATTCCTTACTGTAAAATGCACCATGTGAGGGACAAGTGAGAAGAATTTATATTCTTAACTAGAAATGATGGAGCAGGAGGAAGAGCTGAAGGACTTATATAGCCACAAGATAACAGAAAATACCAATATGATGTGTCCTGCAGGACACAAGTGATGCTTTCTAATGAACCTGCTGAGACCAACCTGTTGAGTTCAGGGAGGGTGAAATACCAATGATCTTAATGAGCAGGTTTTGGAAATATGAGGGCTCACCTGGATTACTGCAGTACATGGCCAGGAAAACACGCTGAGGAAAAGGGATTTTGGCCTGCAGTGGCTGCAGAGCAGGGCTATTAAGCCAAATAAGGGAATGGAAAGCCTGTGCTCTCAGAGGAGACCAGAGGCACTTGGATGTTTAGCCTTGCTAAAGAAAGGCCAAGAGGGGATATGGTTGAAGTCTATAAATACATCAGAGGGGGTAAACACCAGGGAAGGAGAAAAGCTGTTTAAACTGAAGGACAATGCTGGCAAAAGAACAAATGGGTATAAACTAGCCATAATAAATTTTGGCTGGGAATGAGAAGCAAATCTCAAACCACTAGAGCAGCAAAGTCTGTGGAACAGCCTTCTTCAAAGATCACAAGACAAAGAGCCAAAGTCATGGGAAAATGCAATTTAAAAACTCCACAAATAGGGTCTATATGACATGGATACCTGCAGTGGACTGGGGGAGTTGAGAGGGCCCCTACTGTCCTAACTTCTGGAAGGAAACAGCATCCGAAAAAACAAGCATGCTTCTTCCAGCAGGCAGTTTTTCTGGCACAGAGGATCACCATGAGGAGAGCCAAAGGCAGTGATGTTAAGTAAACAAGTTTGTGATATCTTTATCTTCCTCTGCACTACGTAATCACCCCCCACCACACGTCAGTGATGGGCAGTGGCAGGAATGTGAGGGGAGGTTTGGGCAAGCAGAGGAACAAGTGCCAGGATGCAACAGACAGGTCAGGAAAGCTGGCCAGCTCTGTCACTTCAAGCATCAGACAGCACTGAGAGCAGCAATACATTATTGTAAAAATTTTAAATGAAATGAAGATTTACAAGTAACCTCAATAAAATTCACTACTTGTTGGGCTTAACCTTGGAGTCAAGAGGATTAGCAGGCTGTTGTCCAAATCATGAAATAGTAAGTTTTATATTTTCTTTAAAAGTGAATTACAGACGTGCCTGGTCTCTATTCAGTATTGAGTAATTCAAGCTTTCTACAAAATTTCACCTCTTTATTGTCATCCTTTTGTCTCCTCTAAGGAACACCATAATTTATTAATACTATTCTTTTCTTCTGAAGACTTCTGATGACTTCACTGAAATTACTGGGTGACAGCTGCACTACAGTGTTGACTGAACAGAGGCACAGGAATAGGGAAGAAAGGATTTTTTCATCTGTATGACTTTTTTATCAGCTGGTCATGTGCTCCTGGGCAAGCTGGGATCAGTTTTCAAGATTCCTGGGTTGGCAGAGACTCACAGGAGGATGGCACAGAACAGACTCTTATCAGGCACTTCTTGACCCTACCTGGGCTCAGAGGCACCTAAACCTCCTGGCAGCCATCCTTCTGCCCCAGGGCATGCCCAGCACTGTCTCGATTGTGACACTGAGAAGGCACCATGCTCTCTCCCAAGCCACACCATGACAGATATGGAGGAGTTCCTCTGCTTATCCGACCTTCACTCAGTTTTCAAACGTCCACCTAACAGGGAAGAACACAGGCAGCAGGGAACTCTTGTTCTAGGACACCACCTTGGACTGACCTCTTCCTTCTTCACCTATGAAAATTGCTTGCTTGGGGTTTAAAGTACAAAACAATGAATGGCACCAGGCACTTCCCTCTGCACAACAAAAGCTAGCCATGCATGCATCTGCAAGCACAGAGGGGCCACCAGAGTTCTCTGCCATCTGCTGAGCTTTCAGAGGGCAGCACCCAGCACAGTGAAACTGGCTGGAGATGAGATGGGGAGATCAACAGCTCATCATCTGAACCCTCTGCCTGCATTATAGCTGTGTCATGGGTTTCCTCAGGGCAAGAAAAACCAGCTCAGAACAGATACCACAAAACCTAACAAACCCACCTGATGCCATTGTCTCTTGGGGGTTCTGTAATGCAGTTAACTGCTGTTCCCAGGAGAACTACCAAACCTAATTACTTGTCATGACTGCCTTAGATGAAGAAGGTGCATGTTGCTGATAGTTGCCTCGTGGGAACATAGAGGAGATCTTTCTTTTGTCCATTTATAATCAAAGCAATCTTCTTTGTATATTAGATTCAATAGTTTATAATGAAATGCAATAAAGATTCCTTGAGTAAATCTCTTACTTTTCTTAATGTGTTTATCCAGTTTAATGGAGTTTCTAATTGATTGGAGGAGGAGCAGTTTCAGAAACAGTGTGCTTAAACAGATATCACAAACCATGCAATCAATAATCCAGGGTTTTTCAAGGCTAATGCCTGAATAACAAGCACATCCCACAACAGTGCCACTTCCATTTGTGCCAGACACCTGAGAAGCAGTAATCATAAACCTCTGCAATGGCTGGGAGAAAAACCTGTCATTCTATCGTCTGTGCAGACAAATTTAGCACTCTGTGAAATCTTTATCAAAATTACCCACCAGCAGAATTAGGTAACCAACTTCAAAGAGCGAGGAATGGGGAGTTATGTCCAGTTGAGCAGCGGCAATTTGGACAACACTGATTCTTCAGTGGAAAGGTTGGAGAAAAATACAAAATATGGTAAGGAACAAGAAATGCAAACACTGATGAAACACACAAATGGCTGAGTAGACTTTTATTATCAGATGAAATAACAATGCCTTAAAATAGGATCCCATTTGGGTTAAAAAATGAACAAAGTCAAGGAACTGCAGATTAGAGCCAGGTGCTTAGTGGAACTAGAAATTTAAGAACATTTTTGTTTTTATCTGATGATTCTTGGAAGAAACACTTGTGTTCATATTTCTGAAAGAAATATTTCCTGTTGTTGAGCTTTCCTTTGAAAGACATATTTCTATTTTACTACTGAGAGCAGTTGCAGAGCTATAAATGCACAGCAGGCCACGCAAGACAGATCTTTAATTATACCTCTCCTTCCGTGAATTCACTGGGAACCAATTGCTCAAGCCTAATAAGGATTAAAACATATTCAATGACTCTGAAAAACTGTCTTAATGCTAGTCTTCCCAAATCCCCTGTATTATTTGGAGCAATACAAGCACAGCAGCTCCTGTTTGCAAGTGAAAAGGGAAAACTTTACACTTTCACACAGTCATGCCCAAGTCTTGCTTTACTAAACCCCACTGTTCAAAAGTTTTCAGCCAGTATCCTCATGCTTTGCAGGACTTTGATGTAAATCTGCAGATAATATCAGAGTTCCATATGATGGCTTCCATGTAGCACTAAGTGATCTGTGACCAGACATGACTGGGAAATTCAGGGAAAGTGGAAGACACTCCATGTCTAAGAGAGGAAGTAATTAAAATAATCAAACCTACCTGAAGAGCTCCAGGCAAAGAGATAGGCAAATGTTCCCCTGGCTCTCTCAAACCCTTCTGACATTATGCTCCAAGGTCAAAAACATAAAGGTTGAATTCAACAAAACCAGAAGTACTGGGAGAAAACTGCATTCAGAAGTGTCCTTTGCTTTTGACCTCTTTCAACCCTGAAGTTTTATGAGGACAGCACCTGGACATCACTTTTCTCTTTGCAGAGTGAAATGTGAAATTCCTGACAGTGCTGTGTGGCAAAGGCAGTGCTGTACATGGGGCTTGGCAGTCCCCAGGGAGCTGAAGAGTGCATTGTGCAGTGCACAGTGCTCACTTCAGGCAAAGGAGGATTTGGGAAACAGATTTTAGGCATGAGACAGCATTAGAAAAGTGGAACATGTCGGTCTCTTGCTGAGAAGGTTAATACAGATAATAACAATTTACTTATTCTGGAGGAATGGTAGAACAGTAGTGGATACTGACCTATGCGTTTTTCACATCTTAAAAATAAATGGATTGTAAACTAGAAAATAATTAAAACTGAGCCTCACAGGGGAAAGAGTATATACTGAGAAACAACGTGAAATCAGCATCAAACCCACACTCTGTAAAGAGTAGGTCAGCAGCGTACACGATAATATTCTTCTGTACAAAGAGAGGAGTAAAGAGCGTGGTGCTCTATGGACCAAAGGCTTTTCTTTATCCTTTCTTCCAGCCATGTTCCTCATTTCCTCCACTTTGGTCCTATTAGAACCCCACTGCTGTTTTTGACAGACTGGAGTTGCCAGCCTTTTTGTCATGCTCCAGTGGGCTGATTTCCTGGCTGTGGCAAGAGCCTGCAGCTCATGAGCTCTACCTAGACCTAGGCTTCAGAAAAAACACTTTTCTATTTTTAAGGCTCATTTTTTCCTCCCAAGGATTCTCACCTAGTTATGCACGATGACATTTACCACATCACCTGTGACTACAGAGCAAATGCATGTGGGTGCATTCCCCAGCATGGGGCCAACTGGCACAGAAATTCCCTGGTCTAAGCTATTGAACTCTGCACCCTCCTGAAAAGCAACTCTGTGCCATCTGCCCCCTGGAACAGACCAGTGGGCAGGCTGGGAAGATAGGAACTGATTGGGAGCTGGACTGGGATAGGGACTGCTCTGCAGAGAGAGAGATTTTGCCTACTGAGCTCTGGTGCTGGGGTTGCCCCCTATTTCATTTATTATTGACACAGCCAGAGACCACAGTACAGACACAGCCAATATCTCAGGAAGCTGGATAGCTTGTCACCTACTTGAATGTTAGTGTCAAAACAAGTTTGGGGGAAGTGAATGCTTACCTAGGGTGGGATATTAAGAGGGGATTATGAATTAGACCCAAAGTTCAAATCATTTGGGACATGCTCTGCTAGGGGCCTTGGGCTCAGTGATGAATTTGCTGGGGCTCTGAAGGGGTTTCAGGGCATGTGCACACCAAGGAGCTGGACTGGATGCCAAGGAGGGCCAAATGTCCCCATGGAGCTCAGCCCTTCTACCTCCAAATCCCAGCCTTGGTTGGCTTGACCCTTGCAGCCCAAATGCCAGCCTTTGTGGGCTCAGCCTCCACCTGCACTAAGCACACCTGCTGCTGGGGTTATTGCAGACTCCAGACCACAGAGAGGGCTGTGGTATGGCCAGTTCAGCTTCTCAGCACCCCACACTTGGACAGCTGCACCTGTTCAGAGGCATCTGACTCATCTGGGTCTGGCCACCTCCGGGTGTGACACCTTCACTAGGGCTCAGGGGATTCCCACAGAGGCACATGCTGCTTGTTCTGGTCAGTTCTGTGTGCATGCAGCAGTGAAGCAGCTCCTCCTCATCCTCCCACCAGGGCCACAGGAGAGCTGGCTGATCTCCAGGGAAGGCAGTGAGAATGGGATGCTCCTCTCTCTGCTCCGGCTCGGTGCTTGGGCAGCCAGCCAGCCACAGTGAAGGCGAACTGCTGAGATGTGGTGACAGGAAGCCACTGCCACCAGCATTTAATTTTTAATTCCTCTCAGGGCTTCTTTGCTACCATCCCTCCCTGTAGCCCTAGGGGAAGGCTGCTGGCACCTGTTTCTGGAGCTCACCTTGTTTGTGTTTGGCTGCATGCCTGACTGTGAGGGATAAGGGAGCCCTGGTGGGTGCTGTCAGGGAGCCCCTCCAGAGCAGCTGCTTTCCTGGGCCAGCAGTCAAGGGTGGGACACACGAGGTGCTTTGAGGGCTGGAATTGCATCCCAGCTCAGTGGGACCTGCCTGCATCACTAGTCCTGGAGCCAGGCTCCTTGGGGTTATTTTTCCAAAAGCATCCTTTCCTTCTTCTTCAAAGAAGCATCCACCAGCAAGAGATGCTTCTTTTCAAGTTGGGCTATAAAAACAGGGGACAGCAGGAGCACACTGCCCAACACTTGCCCCTGGGAAGCAAGGACTGTCAGGGAGGAATTACTGGGCTTGCCAGGGAGGAAGCAAAATTGCCTGAAATACTGAAATATGCCTCACTGCAGACACAGGGGCATGCAGCTGTCCCACTTGGCCTGAAGATCCCCTCTTCTCCCCACTCAAGTCATTCTTCTGCTTAAAATGTTATTTTGGGAAAGAAATGAATAATGGGAATAGCACTGTAAAAGCATGGGGAATTGTGCAAAAAATTCAGCAAAGCTGCTATTTTTGAGAATGTCTCAAATTGGTAATTGTGGCTTGTTTTAACTCCTTCTCTCCCAGCTGCCTCCCCAACACCCTGCTTGGGGTGCCATCTGCAAGCCTGGTGGGAGTGGCATGCAGGAAGGGTGTGCTGTACTACAGGCTCTTGGAGCAACACCACAGCCTACTAATAACTGGCACATGGTGAACTAATAGTGAAATACTCTTCAATTTCTAAACAGATTCCTTGAATTGAGGCAGGGGTTTCTGCGAAGGTCCCAGTGTCTAACAAAAAGAATGAAAATCAGGCAAGCAGTCACCCTGCTAGAGCTTCTGTCACCTTCTGCCATCTCTGAAAGAATTGTATTTTTCTAATTGAAGCATCACAAACATCATGTGTCCATGGTGAGTGGAGGGGTCTGACTCTGCACAGCAGCAGAGAACCCTGCCCAGGTTCTCAGCAAAAACACCATCACTGCAAGACCTGCCAAGACTGCATCTGCCAAGGCTGCAGATCCAGTTAAGCCGTATAAACTCATCTTTAACAAATTCACCAAGACCCCATGGAGCAGATGTGGAGGATGTTATACTGCTCTTTCATCAGCTCTCACTTTCTCTTGCCACTGGTGCAGTCAAATTGGTCAGGTCTCTTTGCAGCCCTGGTCAGGGCTGGCCTAGCTCTCCTGCCTGCAGCATCCTGAGCCAAGGGAAGGCACAGGTGACATCTGGACCTCTACTGCAGGCGGCCCTGCAGTTCCTCCTGACAGAAGCAGTCCTTCTGGGCTAAAACCTAGCAGAAGAGAGGCAAAATAGGAAACAAATGTGGGGGAACCACGGCTCTGATGGTACTGGAAGAAGAACAACCAAAGTCTGAGCTCATGTTTTCAGTTCCTAAAGCAATTTTATTTTGCCCAAGTGCTGCTGTGCGTGTTGGCCAGGACTCCCATGGATGCCATGGAGGTAGCAGCAGGGACAGGGGATGCTCTCTCATAGGCAATCTCATTTCTGAATTGTCAGAAAGAATTCTCTTTGTTTCATAAAGATGACTCTAAACACTCCCTGGATTTTCCTTTCCAAGAGCAGTATGAGAAAATAAATACCTATTTTTTGTTCAGAAAGAGTTCCTCTTTGCATTCCCTCTGACCTTCCCAAGTCCCAACACTTCTGCCTTTCATTGAGTTCTGCTTTTCAGCTTCTACCTTAATGGTGACAAAGGGGACTTCCTTAGCAGGACTCACTCAGCTCCTTCATCAGGCCCTGTCAGGAGAGGCAAAGCACAACACAAATGGTCTTTCTGCAGAAGTTCCCACTACCCAGTAACTCAGAGACCAGAGAGTCCCCACAGACATCAGAGCTGTAAGTGGTTTAGTATCATGTGCCATCAAACATTACATGCCTTGCAATTCCCATTGGGGATTTTGATTAAGGAAACCCTTGAATGTGGCAAGGAAGAGCTGTGAATTCTGATAACGTTCTCAATTTTTAGCAGTAAAGTAATTGAAAATGAAGCGTGAAGTGAAATAATTGAACATGAAAGCTGTGTGCTGTGTCAAACCAGCAATAATATTCAAGTGAGAGGAGAGCGTGGTTAGACTGAAAGATGTACCCTTGGCCAGCCATAATCTTGCACACTTGTCATCCACATCAGCCTGTGAAATAAAAACACAGACCACCCTTCTGGTGGGACTGTTTCAGAAGGGTCAGAACGACTTTACATGAAAAGCCTCATACATGGTAAACAGCGATGAATAGGACGCTTGACAGACAGGTTCAGAGGACAACAGACAGTGCTTCTGCTGAGATATAATTGCTCTAATTGGACCTGGGCTTGTGAAGATGGTAAAGCTAAAGAGGACTCTGCAATCTTGCTGCCATTCTGCACAAAAGAATACTGTTGTGATAGGAAGCACACAGCAGTTGTGGAAATAATCAACAGCTTTGTGCTCACGTCCCCATGGCATCTTGGATTTGCGAGCACAACGTGAGCAGAATATTTCTTTAAAGGTTCTCAGGCTGAATTGCTTCATGAAATCTCTTTAAGTGTTATTCAGCTGAAGTTAGACACTTCATATATGGATCCATTGTGGTTTTGCAGTCCTGAGGAGATGCAGAAAGATTGTGTGAGGCATAATAAGGAAACCTTGCTGCTCTAGGAGTGAGGGAATTTGCTAAGGAAAGAAGCCAACTTTGACCTTCTTCAGCTTTAACTTCTCTTCTCTTGGGTGATAGCCTGTAAACCACCACCTGATCTGCTTGTCTAATAAAACCTCTCTACAAGTAATGTTTGGATGTCTCCAAAATCTGGTCTCTTCTATTTATAATAGTAGAACAAGCATGAAACTATTGTTCTCAAGTAGCAGGCACTGCACAAGGGTTGAGCGTGCAGTGTTCCTCCAGCCCTACTTGGAACCCAGGGCCCAGAAGAGAGAGCAGCCCTGTTAGCCACAGCTACATCACATGGCAGCTAAACAACATCACTGCATCACTGCTAACACAGGCACTCTCCCAACTGCTTCAGACAGCTCCGTTTCATGGAGCAAAAAGTCTTGTATGGCCTCTTCTGCAGATGCCAGAGCTCCCTGCACGGGCAGATGCAGCAGTGCAAGAACATCAGCCTGCCCTGGACACATCCTGCCAGCACACACCCAGCCAGCCTTGCCAAGGGCTCTCCTTCCCCCCTCATCCCACCCCTCCTGGTCCACCATGCCCCTGTGGCTGGACAGCCTGGCTCTGGCCCGGCTGATTATTCTCTTGACAATGAAATTCAGCACACAGCTAAGAGGCTTTGTGACACATGTGGCAGGTATAAACCTGTCTCAAAGCCTTTCAGCTCCCATGTGCAGACACAGTCAGTTGAAATGCTGCCTCCTGCTCCTTTGCAGTTCCTAAGTAAATGTGCAAAAATGCAGCTGTGATGTCCAGGAACTGCTCATGTCCCACCTGTAAACCAGCACTTGCACTTCAAGCAAGGCCACTTGTCCCTAAAGAGCCAACCTGGCTTACTGCACCCTCTCTTACAGAAATGGCCATCTGCAGTGACACCCTGAAGCTCCTGTCCTATGCTCATATTGCAAATACCAGACACAGGGGGCAGGATGTGCATCACCCAAAATGTGAGTGATGGGACAGACACCTTCCCCAGCACCCAGGCAAAGTGACAGGGCTGGGTGCAGGAAGGTGGCCCTGGGCAGCCATGGGAAAAGGTCTTGATCCTCAGCTTCTGCCTCCTCCCACTGCCATCCCTGCTTTGTGCATCACAGGCTTGGTTTCACATAAGGACCTGACCAATGTCCCAACAAGGTGGTGAGAAAAAAACTGGCCATGGAGATGCTCTTCTAAAAAGTGCACGTCTCAAACAAAAGCACATGGGATTTGTAAACTGCAGCCCAGCTAAAAAACACAAGACATGTTTGTTTCCAGGTAGTATGTCTATGATAAACCATAGATTATCACAAGAATAAAAAACATAAGGATTGACATCAGTAGAGTTTTAAACAGCTAAAACTTTGCACAACACTGTGAACAGGTACTGCAAAAAATAGTGAACTACAAAAGAAGATAAACAGAGCTAAACCAAGACCCACCCTCAGCTATCTTCTGTGAAAGGAGGTGTGGCTGGGAATTTCAGGTGCTGGGCAAATTGAAACCAGCATTTCTGACCAAACTACAAGCTTCTTGGTTTTTCTGCATGTAAATCAGATCCTTACATTATCTCAGTGTCATTTTGTGGCTGAAAGCAATTCAGCAGCTATCAGCACAGCCAGTCTGAAATTCAGCCGAACAGGATCTGAGCCCTTCAGCTCGTAATGATTAGATGATTCTGTGGAAATGAATCTTATGAAAAAATGAAGTTAAGCAGAGAGCTGACAGTATGTGAAGAGCACAGAAGGGAGAGGAACTTTACAACTCAGCCTTCACATTTTCCACCTATAGGATTTCAACATTTGCTTAAGTTGTAGTAAGGGCAGCTTCTTCACAGTGCTCCCTCTGGGAAATATCACATTCAGCAATTCCTGAATTACAGTTTCTAATTATATTTTCATACTGTAATGCTGTCTGAAATGCAAATTTGATGACAGAATAATTCAATCCATATAAAATAATTACAAAATTACTGTTTCTCAACCCTCAACTCATACTCCCTGCTATTTAAGAAGATAAATTTAACAGCTGCAAAAGTACAGCCAAAACATAGTCTATTTTTTAAACTGTTATCTGACTATAGCTCTCTGTACGGATTTTGGCTCACCATAGAAGATTATTTCTAAAATATGACTACCAAAAACATTCCAGAGTTAGGATTTTTGTTGCTTTAGCTTGGAACCAACAGCCAGGTCAGCTTTTATTTTGCATTCAGAGTACCCTACATGTGGCATCTGTGTTTAATTGGAAAAACAACTGTTGGTTAAAATGCCAAATCTCTACTGCTGATCAGCTATCATTTAAACCAGTTGTTCCTAATGTTGATGCAGACATTAAATTAGCACAACGTAATGATTTTTAGGAGAGTGGGAACCAACTTCTGCAATAAGTAATTTAAGATCCTGAAACTCCATACTGAAGCATCAGTTCCCACTGACAACTGCCACCCTCTACAGAGGATTTTATTCCCCCCATGAATATTGTCTCAGCAGTAGCTAGGACCTTTAAAAAGACAGCAGAAATTGCATTCTGTTTGAAAAAATTCAAGGAGTAGTGTTCCGCACTGCAAGGGGTTTTTAGGTTTTATTATGATTCTGGCCTAAATTTAGATTGTCATTGCCCATCAACTCACCCAGATCAAGGTAGAGCACACTGAGTGTGTTATTATTATGAGGCTAGAGGCATCAACAGCTCACATCTGGTTTTGATTTCCCTGCTGTATGCAGTTGTGTGAGAAGTGACTTGAGGAGATCTCAGACGTGACTTTAGCCAAGCTCTTTCCTAAGGTGCAGTGCTCCAGTTCCTTGGGAATTGCTGCTCTGCTCTCCCTTTGCCATGGACAAGGAGGCTGGAGGAAGTGATCGTCCCTCCCTCGTGTGTGTGCAAAGGGGGTGACATTTGCAAATGACATGAAGGCTGATGGGAAGTTGGAGGGTCAGTCTAGACTCCCTAAAAGAAGGTGGAGTGTTGCCAAGCCCATGTGCATCTCACATTTTTTCTCTTTATGTCCGAGGATTTCAAGCGCAGGGAAGCTGCAGTGTCAGCTGTGGCGTCGGGCAGAAGGTGAAGGATGCAGCCACCTTCCCCTCTCGGTGGTGGGAAGGAGCCTACAGGCTGTTTACTCTTTTCTCCTGGTGGCTGCAAGCATGGCAGCTCAGAGAGGGAGGGATGCTCAGCATTACCTTGCCTGGCAGCTTCACACACTGCCAAGGTAAACCCGAGTGCTTGTCCAAAGTGTTTGCTACAGAGCTGACCAGTGACAACAAGAGCATGAAATCATCAAGCAGAGGCACACAGCCCCAGGATGACTCTCACACACCATTGCCTTCCCTCCTGAGCAGGGATCTGTGTCACCTCCAGCTGCAGACTCTGGCATTGCCTGTGAGCTGCCTGCCTGCCTGCAGCTCCTTCCCATCTCTGGGGCCAAATGGGTGGAGCCTGATGATGGGATGCCCAAAGGCCCCAAGGACTCATCCAGAGGGGACAGAGCTGTCACTGTGCCAGGCAGGACGCATCCCTGTGCAACCTCAGTGGTACTTACCTGCTTCCCCTATGACATTGCCTCTCAGACCTCTTGCAACAGCATGTACAGGACCCTTCTGCTAAAATGTGAAGCAGTTTACCATCCTTCACTCTAAGGTCAAGTTAGAGCCTTTTCAAGACTACCTTAGTATCACTAAAGAAAGATATCTCCATTCCATCTGGAGATGAGGAAGGAATTTTTAAGACATTTCTAATGAATAGCTCTTGAGCAAAAGTTGCATCAATTATTTTTCCCTTTACAGGTAGTTTCAAGGCATCAAATGCTACAGGACATTGTATTCAAGCCTAAATGAATGAGCACAAGCCTCAGCCCACACTAAGCCTCATCACTCAAGTTCAATCTGGGAGGTGACAGCAGCTACACATGGAGTCAAATCCTGCAGACGTGAGGGTGCATGACTCCTCTGGAATGGCAGGTGCCACTCAGCTCAAATCTGTCCCCACACTCCACACCTTGGTCACTCTGCAGACTTACCCTAGCAGTATAAGCTGGTGAACAAGCAGACCTCAGAGAGTGGTGGGCTGTACAAACCACCTCCCTGTCCTCCCCTGCTAGCCCATCTCTACACTCTGGGAACTCATATGCAGATGGAGGGGAATGAATGCCCTGGGCAGACACACAGCTCCCCACAGCAGCTCAGCCCTGTGCAGACACACAGCTCCCCACAGCAGCTCAGCCCTGGGCAGACACACAGCTCCCCACAGCAGCTCAGCCCTGGGCAGACACACAGCTCCCCACAGCAGCTCAGCCCTGTGCAGACACACAGCTCCCCACAGCAGCTCAGCCCTGGGCAGACACACAGCTCCCCACAGCAGCCCAGCCCAGGCAGGTCACCGGGCAGGGACACCCAGAGCCTGCTCACTCCCCGTGGCAAGGCTGCACATGGGGTGCCAACCCCTCCAGCGCTGCCAGGCTCCTGCAAACCTGGGTAAAGCTCACCTGTGAGGAGCCAGGAGAGATTCCCCATGCACTGGTGCAGTGGCATCAGGTGAAGAATTTAATAAAGACCATTTGAAATACTTCAGCCCCCCCCAACAATAATGTCTCAGGGCATCAGTTGAATTGGAGAGGACTGATAACACCAAATGAAATGGTTTAGACATTTCAGATGTTTCAGCATTTATCCTTGTTCTCCGCTAAGAATGCCAAATGCAGTGAAATCCAGAGCACTAAGCCATAACTTCCTCAGAGAAGTGCCTTCAGTTTTAATATCTGTCTTGGCTCTCTTTCTGAAACAATTACTTATGCTGCATTTGATAACATGAGAATAATTGTTATAGAATTTTTAAAAATCTTTTACTGCTCTGTGTTTTAAATTGTTTTGTAGCTCCCCACTGTTTGAGACCAGCAGCTGCTTTAGAGAATCATTACCATTATCGATAAACCCTTTGAACTTTGGGAGGAAGGGAACAGGAGTGTATAATTAGAGAAGATAAGAAAGATCTAACATACTTTTCCAGGAAACAACGCACATGATGCTTCAGCTGTAACCTGTTCTTAAAACAAATCTATATGTTCCCACACAAACAAACTCAGCCTGTGGCACTAAACTTCAGGAGCTCTGGGATATCCCTCCCCACAACAGCCACCTCGGAGTAAGTGCAATACAGAAAGAGACACAAACTCCCTCTTGTTTGTACAAAACGACCCAAATAGCATTTCATTTTTCAATCACTGTGGTGATTGAAAAATCATGCTGCTCATGCTGCAGTTCTTTTTTTAGCTATTCTAACTGATCTCAATCCACAACAGGAAAAAAAGAAGAGAGAGAAAGAATAAACAAGCCCTGTGTGTGTGTGCTTGTGAGCAAAAGGGTAAAAGCCTGTGCTGCAGCAACGCCGCTCTCTTGGCGTATTTCAGACAATTTTTCAGGAAGCTTTTGATTCTTTCCTCTGTAAATACCATGCAGTCAGGAGTGCCCCAGGAGAGGGGCAGAAAGCCCGGGGAGCGCGCGGGGTGCAGGGACCCGGCGTGAACAAAGATGATTTCAATGCTGAACTTTGAGAGTTGGATTTTAAGCTGTTCCTGGCTGCATTGACTGCTGGCTTCCCCCTCACTGGACACACTGGGTACAAACCCGTCTGAACCGGGCAGAATTAAAAAACAACAAATTCCAGCAGAGGTATAAAAAACACAGTGCCTAAACATCATTACTTTTAACTCCCGAATGCATTAGCCTAGGATTACTCGCGTTCATTTATATTCCTAAAGTGTCAAATGAGAGCGATATCATTTTATTCTCCTTTCATGGATCATTAATCTATATTTAACTCCGTTTTGCCGTCTACACACAGAATTAGTAACTGGAAGCCGCTTTGCATTTATCTGATAGCGCTGGATTTGTTCATCAAGGCAAACTTCCAGCCAAAACAAACAAGTGAAAAAAAATATCAGTCACTGATACAAGCTGCTTTCTATTCTATTTTTTTTAAAGGAAAATAATCCAAACCTGATGAGAACATAAAGCAAATGGTTACCTCACACTGCAGAAATGCAAGTTTTTAATAGTCCATGCTCCGGCAGCCCCTGGGATTCAGCAGCAGCAGCAGCAGCAGCGGCGGCGGCGGCGGCGGCGGTGGCAGGGATGGCTCCAGCATCCAGCGGGCTCTGTCTCTCCCGGCTCCGCCGGCGCGGCCGGGCCCGCAGGCTCAGCCCCCCTGACGTCAGGCGGCCGTCACACGGCCCGGCCCGGCCCGGCCCGGCCCGGGGAGCCGTGGTTGTCCTGGCAACGCCAGCCCTGCTCCGAAATGATTTCCATAGGTCATCTGTCACACTGCGCGCACGCCGCAGCAGCGCGGGCGCCCGGACAAGCCAAACACCGCGGGCTCGCTGGAGCTGCCCGCGCCGGCTGCTCCCTTAACCCTGTCCCTGTGGGAAAACGCGCCGCTCCTCCTCTTCCTCCCGCATCCCCAGCCTCCCGCAGGAAAACAGACATTATACACCTGGAATAATGGGGCACAAAAGCTGCCCTGCGAGGGTGCTGGGGCATCTCAGTGACACGCTGGCCAGCTAAAATTAGGGTCTTTCTAAATGACACACAGCTGAAGTTTTATTCATAGCCACAGTGACACATGCTTGGTCACCCACACTGTGCCCAGATTCGGGCGAGGCAGCAGCGGTCCTGCTGTAGCGATGAGGGCAGCAGCCGTGCAGGGCTGCGGGCTGGCCCCAGAGCTGCCTGGCCTCAGTACCTGGTCCCTCTGCTAGCCTGCATGTGATGCTTCTCCAGCTGCTCCCAGAAAAACATCACGGGAAGGGGGACAAAGCAGTGCATGCCTCCATCTCATCCTGACTCACCTGTGCAGCCTTCTCCTGCAGGAAGAGACATAACACCAGTGTCTCAAATTTCCTTGTAACTCAAGCTAAAATCCACTCCTTCCTCCTAATTTCCTTTTTTCTCTCTTTCTCCACCTTACCAGAGCCCCACCACACATGCACACACCAAGAGTAGGACGCAGAAGATGCTGTAGAAGAGAAAGACTTTCACCTGTGAGAAGCAGGGAAGAAAGACAAAGTGGCAGCAACAAGAAAATGCTTCTGAACTTATCAGGTCTGCATGAGTGGATAGTGAGGTGGGAAGAAAACAGAACAGCAGATCTCAGAAGGTTGTGGTCAGTGACACAGGAGTTGGAGGCCTGTAGCTCATGGTGTTCCCCAAGGCTCAATACTGTGTCCAGTATCATCTAACTGATCCATCAGTGACTGGGACAAAGGGGCAGATGCCTCCTCAGCAAGTTCACTGATGGCACAAAGCTGGGAGGAGCAGCCAATACCCCACAGAGCTGTGCAGCCCTTCAGAAGGACCTGGCAGGCTGGAGAAGTGGGCAGAGAACCATCTGAAACTCAACAAAGGCAAATGCAGATCCTGCACCTGGTGAGGAACCCCAGGGACCAGCAGTACAGCATGGGGGCTGACCTGTTGGGAAGCAGCTCTGCAGGGAAGGTCCTGGTGGACAACAAAATGTCCATGAGCCAGCAGGGTGCCCTTGTGGCCAAGAAGGCCAAAGGCATCCTGGGGTGATAGGAAGAATGTGGCCAGCAGGTCCAGTGAGGTGATCCTGCCCCTCTACTCAGCCCAGGTGAGGCCACATCTGGAGTTCTCGGCTCCTCAGTGCAAGAGAGACATGGAACTCCTGGAATAGGTCCAATGAAGGGACAAAAAGATGATTAGGGGACTGGAACACCTCAGTTTTGAGGAATGGCTGAGGGAGCTGGGCCTGTATAGCCTGGAGAAGGGACCTTATCAAGGTCTATCAGTATCTGAAGGGAAGGCACCAAAAGGATGCAGCCAGGCTCCTCCTGGTGTTGCCAGGTGATAGGACAAGAGGCAATGGCAGAAACTGATGCATAGAAAGTTCCACCTGAACATGAGGAAAAGCTTCTTTACTCTGAGGGTGACAGAGCACTGCAACAGGCTGCCCAGAAAGATTGTGGAGTCTCCTTCTCTGCAGCTATTCAGAAGTTTTTTGGACACAATCCTGAGTAGTGTGCTCTCAGAAACCCTGCTTGAGCAGGGAAGTTGAACTAGACCACCTTCAGTGGTCCCTTCTAACCATTCTGTGAGCCTGGGATCAACAACAGCCAATGCTGGTTTACACAGCATTTAGTGAGTCGGGCACCTCCAGCACAGTTCACCAACAACCTCTCCAGCACCAGCACTGCCCTGGAGCTTTCTTGGGCAGCTGGTATTAGGGGGCAAAGCCCTCTGAGATCCTGAGCTGCCCCCCTGGGCCTCAGGGCAAAGCAATGAAGAGAGCTCAAAGAGCTATTACAATAGAATAAGGCAGCCCCCACTGTCTAAACTCATGCCATAAAAAGAAGATATTCACAATTAGCTAGGAAACCTGTGACTGTTTAACAAAACAAGAATAATGTGATGAATTTTAAAAACCCACTGATTACTACATGTGTTGCACATAATCCTACATATTAATCCAATATAGAAGGCTGACACTTCATGTCAACACCCACCAATAAAATTGTATCATAACTTACAGATGTATTCTTTCACTTAATGGCAATGTTTATACAATACTACATAAAATTTGGGTTTGCAGTTTAAAAAGATATCTCTCAACACTGTGTAGTACATTTCTTTCTATTGGTCTGACAAAAATGCATGCACCTGAGAGATTTTAATGGTTCTTAATTCTTATAAAAGCCTTTTTAGAAAAGGGGACAATACAACACATGCATTTTGATGGTCACAAAATGTTAAAAAAAAACCATTTTGCTGATTCCCTAAAGAGCTGGCAGAGACAGCCAGGCAGGATTATAGAATCAGAATGGTTCTGGTTCAAAGGGACCTTAAAGATCACCTACTTTCAATCCCTCTGCCATGGGCAGGGACACCTTTCACTAGATCAGGTTGCCCAAAGCCCCATCCAGCCTGACCTTGAACACTTCCAGGAATGGGACACCCACCACTTCTTCTTCACAGGGCAACCTGTTTCAGTGTCTCACCACCCTCACAGAGAAAAATTTCTTCCTAATATCTAATCTCAGCCAGCACTCTTCAGTTTAAAGCCACTACCCCTAGTCCTGTCACTACATGCCCTTGTAAAAAGTCCCTCTCCAACTTTCTTGTAAACCCCTTTGTGTACTGGATGGCTGTTCTACAGTCCCCCCAGATCCTTCTCTTCTCCAGGATGAAGAACCTCAACTCTGACAGTCCCTCAAGGACCTGCACCTGCTCTGCTCCTGTGCCAATCTGGTCCTCCACAACTGCAGACAAGTGTGCATGCAGAGCACCTTCGTCCTCCAGCATAAAAATAGCCCTTTCACTCACCTTTACAGGATATTTCTGCTGCACTACAAGAGCTTGGAGGAGCTTTTAAACCATGCACAGTGTTTATAAGGGGGTACTAATTATATGTTGAGAGGGTTATAATTTTCAGCCAGCTGAAAGATACTAAGTGAAAGAAAGAAAGAAAAGACCAATGCTCTGAAGAACATGTGATAATGGCAGTGTAGGTTTGGATGTTCCTGGTTCCCAAGGCTTGGCAGAGGTTTTCCTGCACCTCCCCAGTGGTGTGGCTCCTCCACAGGGATATTTTCTGAATTGCTGACTGAATCCCTACTTGTCAGTGTAACTGTCAAAGCTTTCCAGGAGTAGGGTCAAGGGAGTCTTACACCATGCATACAGATGCAGAAATGAAGGCAACAGCATCTGTCCCTCAGAGAGCTGAAGTATCCTGCAAGAAGTGGCAGAAAAACCTATATTTGCTGAATTAACTTAAATTTTCCATTATAAAACCCCCAACATAAAGCCAGCTTCCTCTATAATTTCAATCAACCAAGTAAGCTCAAAGCAATGAGACATGGACACTGACAGGAAAAATACAAACCAGATCTTTTATGCAGAGAAGGACTTGTGAGTGATGGCTGACGAAGAGAGCTGGCAGTCTAGAAAGCTTAGAGTAGTTTAGTTTAGTTTAGTTTAGAAAGCTTAAGGTTTTTTAAAGTTCTTTTCTATAGTTTAGTTTAGTTTACTGAGTTTAATTTTAGCTAGCAGCCCAGAAAGCCAGCTGAATTCAGGGCTACATCAAAAGGAGCAAATTAGAAGAGAAATAAGGGGATTGACCAATCCCCAACTTGAAGTGCTACAAGGGAAAGTGTAGGATTTTGCACCTGGGATGGGGTGTAGAGAGGATGTACAGACAGAGTGCGGAATGAGAGGCTGGAAAGCAGCCCCACAGAAAGGGACCTGGGGGTCCTGGTTGATGGAAGGTTGAATATGAGTCAGCACTGGATGATCTTTGGGGTTCCTTCCTACTCTTAACATTCTACAGCTTAAAATCTGAAGCCTGCTGAGAAACAAGTGCATTGCATCCATCTGGGGCCATGACACACAGGCACTCCTCCTGCTGCAAGAACAGGATGCTTCCTGGGGAGAGGTTTCTGTCGTGCGTTTGGGAGCACCTCCCTCCTCCCACCCCTCAAGTCTGGGGCCCATGGAGGGCAGTACAAGGGAACAGGGGCTGGCTCCTTTATCCTGAGATGATGGACAGTCTGCCAGAACTTCACTGACTGCAGCAAGGTGTGTTGTATGTATCATAATACACACATTGGTATCTCAAACACCTAAACTCAGAACACACGTGTATCAGGACTTGTGTGGTAACTTGCACACAAATGCAGTACTACAAGGTAGGGCACCATCCAGCTTTCCCCCCTGCACTTTTGTCTCTGCAGAGCTAACAATAGAAAACATTTGTTTGCTCATTAAGTGGAAGACACGCAGGGAGCAGAAACTCTAGATGGGTTGCTCTTTGAACCCAAAAGACTAGATCTACCCTGGCGTCAATCCCTGCTCTCAGGAAGGAGCCACATCCATGCAAGCAGCTGAGAATCTACTCTTGGCTTTCCTTTTATCAAAACAACACTTAGAAAGTGTTTCATCTTGGAATCTTCCCTCAAACATCCACTACATTTTATTGTTTTTAAAAATAAAAGGAAGGAAAAAGGCAAGTAGGCATGATTTTGATGTAATAAATATAAAGAACAAACCACATGTGTTTTGCTGGCCTCTGCAGCTTGCTGTTTGAAAGAGTGGCTAATGTTTCCATTGGCATTGGTTACATAGATAAAAAAGAGACAGAAACAGCGCTCAGCAAACTTGTCATGTTGACTTTTGCTCTTGTAGAAAAACAACATGGCAAAAAACCCACAGGAAAAGACATTTTAGTTTTGATACAGCTGTCATGGCACTACTGGCACAGGGGGTTTTGAAACAAAAACAAGAAGAGAAAGTGGTTCAGCCCACCCTGTTCACTGATGGTGGCTCAGTGAAAGAATTATTGTTTGAGTCAAATCAGGTGGAAGATGGTTTCCCAGGAATGCAGCACTGTAAGAAGATCCTACACTCTCCATATATCTGTCATGACTCTTTACTGCCACTAATTCCTGTTCCCAGGGAGGTGAAAGATTCTGCTTTCCAAAGCAGTAATTTTTGTTTCCTGTACTGCACCAGTGGCTTTGGGGAGGCCCCCAGAACCCCTCCTAATGGTGAGAAGAGCCCCCAGACTGAAGGGAGACTCTGTGAGGGTGTAAGCATCAGCAGTGAGGACCTGGTCCCAGCCAAGGCCTCTGATGGCTGCTGCTGAGGGGTGGGAAAAGCTCTTGCAGTGTGATTTGCCTTTTTGTGACATATTCTGTAGAAAGGATCACTTGGTCTGCAACAGCTTTTCTGGCATTTGAGCCTAAATGGTGCCATCATCTATCCTTAGGCAGTATTGCACTGATTGTTTCTACTGCTGAGATATGCAACAGCTTCTTTTAAAAGTTTTGCTTGCAACTGCTTCCTCGTAGGAACTGATCACTTTTGGGGCTTGTGCATCCCTCCTGCATCTCCTCCGCTATGCCAGTGTCTCTACATCCTCTCCTTTCTTGACTTGTTCTCCTGCATTTCCCTTGCAATGCCCTCCCCTTCACTCTGGGAAACTCCCTCAGTTTCACTTTAGATGGGAAAAGCATCTTGAACCGTGACAAACTCACTTTTGGCCACCTTGCACATCTTCCAGGACGACTCCAGCAGCTAAAAGGAGCCAGGACCCATTTCCTGGCCCAGAGATCAGGTGTCATAGCACCACTGGAGCCTGCAGTGACAAACCTCTCCCCAAGAGGGTGGCCTCATCCCTTTCCTCCTGTTGTGAACAACCTCAAGCCTCTGCTCTCCCCTAATCCACAGCCAGGAGAGTGAGAGGAGTTGAGGTTGGTTACCACAACAGTCATTTAGCCTCTGGGCAGTAGCAGGTGGGCCAGAGTGGAATCATCCTTGTAGGAATCCCATCTCACTGACACAGAAACTCCAGAAGACCAGCTTAAAAATGTAAAAGACTAAATAAAAAATGAAATATTCTTATCTGGAAAAAAAATCCCATCATCTAGCAATCACAGTCAGTGCCTCCTAAGGGACCAGCCAGAAGACTGATTTTGCTGCTGTATGTGGATGCTTTCCATTAATTGATGCACTTGAGTTGTGTGTCCTTATCCAGGGGCCAAACTGAAAGAAAACAAGGAAAAGTAATTTGGATTAATCAAGAATTGATTACGTGGCAACATGCAGGGAAAAAAAAATGCACTTTGGATCAAAGAAAGCATTTAGGGCATTTTAAAACAAGCCAAGGATATTTGGAAACAAAGGTCTTCATCTACACTGGCCCTTCAGCAAAGACCTGTGTGGGCAGGAGTGGCCCCCATTGCTTGTCCTGCTGATGGTCACCCTCCCTCATCCTTGAGGCCTGTTTGGCTGGGAAGCACAGACCACCCCTCTCCTCTCAAACTCTGGTATTTGTATGATCTAACCTAGCCTAGATCATTTGGGCTGAATTTGCTGATTGTTTGCAATTCCTGAAAGCAGCACTGTCTGGAGAACAATTGATTTACCAATTTTTCATCCAGAGCGAAATAATATTTCAGGTAGCAAATTACCCCCTGAGCCCTCTTGCGAGGATCCCTGTGGTCTCAGAAAAACATTTTCTAATTGTCTGGCTCTTCTGCATCTCCTTCTTACTGTGTGGAAGTCACATCTGAGCTGCAGAGAAATTAAGATCCTGACCCCAAGTCATCCAAGCACATGGATAACCTTACACTGGCTGGGATGTTACACATGTGCTTAAGCATTTGTTGGCTGAGAGCCCAAGTGCCTGACAGCATCGTGGAAACCAACAGTGCACACAGTGATAGCGGTGCAGAAAAACAAAGAAACAAGATAGAAATATCCTTTTCCTCCCAAAGAAATCTTTCACCAATAGGGAGAATGGAAGAGAAATCAGGAATTCAGTCATTTGTATTTTAGTTCCACGTATATTGAAAAGAACCTTTCCAGTTTTTAAAAAATGCTTTGCAGTGTTAATCACATCTGGCAAATTTCAAATGTTTTTGTTTTTTTCTTACTTTTCCTGTGCTTTCACTCCCTCACTTTCTTCCCCTTTCACTGAGTTGCTGCTGTCCATTTCTGTGTAGTTAATCTTATCTGAGGAGCTGCTACTATTTAATTTGTAATAGCAAGTCACCAGCCACCAGCTTGCAGTTGCACATGGAAACACTCTATCACACTTCTGTTAAATATACCAGTTCGTGAATAGCCCAGTTTATAAACCAGTGAATTTCAGCACACCTTTGACATTGTGTTTCACTGCCCCCCTCAGGAATGAGAGCAGGATGTTATCCTTCCTTCATGGAGACACAGCAGTACCAGCACTTCCCATGGCTCTGAAGCCCTCGAGGTCATATCAGCCCTTGGCATTGGAAACCTGTTTTCCTCTCCAGAGGACGGTGGTGTTTGGCAGCCCACTCCCAGGAGCCCACATGGTGCCTGTGTACACCCTTGCAAAGAAGGCTTCTGCCCACACATCTTCCCCAGAAGAACCTGGAGGACGTGGGGCCTTTGGGCTGTGCTGGTCACTGCCAGCCTCCTCCTCACCCAGCTCCAGATTGCCACCCAGACACTATCTAGCCAGGAGGAATATCTCCCCTGGGCTGAATTGGGACACAATAAACAGCTCATTCTATTTTCTGCCAGTCCCAACCTGGACATTTCTGTGTCCCTCCCAGTTACCCAGCGCCTCCCCAGCAGCTAATCTCTACTCACTGCTAGATGGGTAAAGTCTAAATTGCCAGCTTTGCCTGGCTTTTTATCAGTGGGCAGGCAGGGGCCAGAATGGGACAAAAGGTCAGGTCAGAATGGAACAAAAGGTCAGTTCAGCTTGCTCTGGAGTTCTGCTCTTTGAAATGCAGCTCGCTGTCCTGTACACATTGTTATACGGCATCTCTGGCAGGCGCTTCCTCGACCTCTTCCTCCACAGATAATGTGGAAAGGTTTCCTAGTGTCACTAGCTGCTGAAAAGATAGGAATGAAAGCATTTTTGGCATCTGTTTTCTGGCTTACACCAAGTGTCTTTGCCCTTTCCTTGATCACATACACTTTTCCCCTTTATCCCTTTGATATCCAAAAGGTAGGTGGTGATAAATTTGTCATACATTTCCTAAACACAGGAGCAGGAGCCAGAGAAGCTATCGTGCTGGGACACAGACCATCCCTACTGCTTCAGCACCCACTTTGTCCAAGCTGAGAGGAAGGACCTGGCCATGCCTGATCAGCAACTCCAAAAGCAGTGGCCAGCTCCATCCCTCTGACATCCCATTTCTCACTTTTGCCTTTTCCAGCACCTGCTGGTGGTGCCTGCCCATGTCCCTGGCCCTGCTGTGAGCAGGATGGATGTGTGGACACCAGTTGGGCACATACCTGCAGTGCAAGCTCACAGCAATTACCCAAAGGCATGAATTTTCATAGCGTAGGCTCTGCAGCCTGGCAGGGCAACAAGACGAAGGCACAGAGCAGCAGGAGTGATTACTGCATGGCCAGGCATCTGTGGCAGCCCCAAAACCAAAAGCTGTCAGTCTCTGGGCAGACAATAGCAGAAAACCCTCTCTCTAATCATCATCCACTCCTTCCCCACAGGTGATGACAAACATGGAGTCTGCTAGGACTCTGGACACTAAGCCAAATGTTTGAGACCTTTCCAGGCTCCAGTTGTGTTTTGTGTCTCTCCTGAAACCAGACCTGATGCTATGGTGTTCTGTCCCCACGTAAAAGCAATCCTGTGTGTAAGGCAGCTCCATGGCTGGACCCACAGATGAACAGGCAGATGTGCTCTGAGCCCAACAGTGCTACGTGTGACCTGGAAGGTAAAGGCAGATTCCCACAAGGCAACTCAATCACTCTTTCCATTGACTTAGTTGCCTCCACGGGTATGCATGCACACATGGCTTTTTGCAGGCAGGTGTGAGGTCACTGTGCCCTGGTTTCAATTGACTGGAAACCACATGAGTGTGGATTACGTGGAAAAAAATCCACCAAAACCGAGCAAAGAAGGCAGCCACACTTAGACAGTATTTGGTTGCTGCAGAGCAAAAGTAAGACAGAACTGACAACTGCCTGCCAGCAACACCCCTGTAGAAATACCCCAAGAATAAAAAAAAGACCTAGGAACAGCCAAATTCTGTAAGATCCATTTACCAATACTGCTGCATTTATGGCTCCTATCTGTCTTTAACAGGACTAAGGACTATGTTGTCCTTTGAGTGAAAGGCCTCATTGCATGAAGTACCTTCCTGTCCCTGGTGGAGATGACCCTGTGCAGGCACAACAGATGGCCCTGGACTCCTCCTCAGACAGTGACAACTATGGCTGCTTTCCTACATTATCTCTGAGTGGGACAGTCACCCAGCTGTGTTAAATCCCAGCAACTAAACTCATCAAAACAAAACAAACCAGAGCAAAAGTGAAGCTGTCACTGGCATGAGAGGGACATAACTCCAGTCAGCCAGATGACAGGCCATGGCTGGACACTGCCAAGCCAGGCCTCGCCTTCATCCCCTCATCACTGTTGTCAAGAACAGCATTTTCCAGCTGCTGTACCCTGGTTTTTTCTTCAGGAGGTGAATGCCACCCCAGTTTGAGGATGGCTTTTAGGCTACAAATGCATTAACTTTTAAAGAAGATGCAAAGACAAAACAAATACAGGTAGGTGCATGAATCTCTGCTCCTGACTCACTGAGTCTGAGCACTGCTGTCACCCAGTCCTGCTCAGCCTCCTCTCCCAGGTGGTCACAGACCCTCCCAGGGATTCAGTGGCACCTGTTTGCTCCTTCAGTCCTTTCCTTCCCTGCCCTGGTCCCTAGAGACTCATCATGGGGCTGGAGAGCAGAGCCCTGTGCTCTCCAGGGCTGTGCAAGGTGTTACAGCTGCATGTTTTATCTGCTTCAGGAAGATTCAAACAGGAGAGTGACATTTTATTAATGCTGAATTTGATGAAATGTTACCTGAAACTGGTGAAAAAGAGATTTTTAGATTTTTGAAATTTTTGAAATGTATTGAATAAGACCTGTCCCAAAACAGTATTAACTTTGCAAATGAAACTCACCCAAGTACTTAAGTGCCTCAAGCCAGCCCAGCAAGACAAGAACAAAGACAGAGAACAGTTATTATGTAGAGAAATGGTGACATCCAAGTTAAAGATGATCTGGGTATAGTCCCAAAACAAATTTAATCCTTCATCTCAATCTGTGGTACAACAGGACAATGAACAGAGGGGCAAAGATAGGATAGCTCATCAGACTTGGAGTATGGGGATATTACCAATGGAATAACATTTGAAGACTTCTAATCTGTTTGAATCAAAAGACCAGATGATCTGTATCTGAGAATCAAAGAATAATGAAAGAGCTGGCAAAATTAAACAGTAAGTCTGGCAGCAAGTGTTTCTAACAAATATTTCTAGTTCAGGCTGTCTCTACTCAAAGGACTGCTTACAAATATGGGTCCCTTTATCTGGTCTATGCAGCATAAAAAGCATAAAGTCAGATTTTAAGGGAGGAACAAAGAGGAAGAGAATACAAGCACATATCTTTATGAAACAGATGCATTCAGTTTGGCCAATATCTGCTTTTGATTAAAGGATTTTACTGGCCAAAGGAAATGTTATTTACCTTGACTCTGCTAAACCACTCACCATGGTGCAATATGGGTAAGCATTAGAGAAAACAGATAATGCAAGCTGCAAGAACTGTGAGGCTCTGGAGGAGGAGCTGGCCAGTGGACAACAACTTGCTGAACCTGGAGCAGGCTGGCAGGTGGGTGATGGCAGATCTCTTCAAGGGTGGAGCCTGGGAGTGCTCTAATTTATAATGGCATAAAAAGCAATATTTTGCTGGTGAAATATGGTGATGAAGATGTTGCCTGCATGCAAGATGATCACAGTGTCAGAGGATGGGCAGACAAACTCAAACTAGGAAGGGGCAGAGATGCTTGAGGAATGGAAAGCTACCTGGCTGGAGGAAACAAAGCTAGTTCTGAGCTCTGTTCCCTTCAGCTCTGGTCAGACTGGGTGAGCTAAACAACATTTTGCAAAAAGGTATGGATGGTATGGAGCAGTGGCCATCACTGTTTCCAAGCACATCCTGCTTATCCCACGGACACTTCCCTGAGGACACAAGGGAGGCAATGACATATTCCCCCTTCTACCCTACTGCTGGGCTGGTTAGACTTGACTCGAAACTTTCCTGTTCAAGATATGTGTTTGGCAAAGAGCAGTGAATCCTTGAAACTACAGTCCACAATAAAAGAGAGACATAGTTCAAGCATTTTATTTCTTTTAACTGTCTGCATATTTGTCTGCATCTCTTTTGAATTGTTTTACCAAAAGGTACGTCTGTTCTGGAAAAAAGGCACAAGTCATTCCTAAAAGGCAAAAAAAGAGCAAGTTCCACTGTGCTAGGAGTTAGTCACCGTTTTGAACTGTTGTCATGCAACTTTTCATAACTAGGCAATGCAAAAACAAAAACAATATAAAATAAGCCTGGATTTATCTCTTGAAAATCCTCTGTTGGAAAACGAATTGGATGAGGGAGATTTTCACATTGCCAGAGGGTAATTTTCAGAGGATTTTAAGGTCTTTGGTGGGTTAGCAACAATGAACATAAAGCAGTTAAACTGTGGGTACACAGTAAATGGCATTTACACAACAGAGAAAGTGCCACCATGACACTGACAGGACAGCACTAGATCAAGGTAGCTGACCAAAAGAAATAGAGCAGGCCAAAATGAAGGGGAAAAGTTATTGCCTTGTCTCATCATGAGCATTGCCTTTCATTTTTGAAACAGCAAGCAAAATAAGCCAGTAGAAATAATGTCAGGAAAGGCAACAGTGGAAGCTCCTAGGATAAGCAGGAACTGATTCCTACTGCTGGTCAAAACAAATGTATTGTGCTGTGAAAGGGAGCAAAGGGAATACCGAATTTCCTCTGGAGTTGTGTTTATGGCCCCTGTGCTCCCTACCACAGTGACCCCAGACCTGCTCCATGTCCCCTATGTTTCTTCATTAAAAGGCCTCCTTCACATCTGCAGACAGCTCCAGCACTCTTCCAGTTCTTCCATTTTGTTTCTGAGCTGCCTCTGTGGGGCACCCAGCTCACCCCCAGTGTCCATAGGCCAGCCATGCTCTGCCTCAGCCTCCTGCTGCTCCACTTTGGTGGGTTTGGATGTGGACAGCAATGGTAGGTCTCATCATGTGCAGCATGGCTGAACTGATTCAACTGCATAAAGAAGGCCTGGAATGTCTCTGGATATCATTGGGTAGAAGATTGTTAATTTTGATTTATTTTAATAAGCTATTAGTTTTCACAAAATACAGAGGAACTGGTATTTTCAGGGCAGATTTCCCCAGAAGAAAGACTTCAGGCAGTCTGACTGGATTTGGGCAGTGGTTTCAAAAGCTGTTTGGGGGGCACAGCGAGACAAGAGATGAAGACATCTGGAAGAGATGGTTCAGAGCATAGACCCTACAAGTCAGACCCTGATTTCAGTAAATGAATTACATCAGGGGTTAGCAGTAAAGTCTCAACAATATTTATGAGACACTTCTTTACATGAACAAGCCTGAAACATTTGGAAACTATTTGTTTTTTTCAGATACATACTGCTTAGTTCATCGTATTAGAGACAGATTTTGGACCCCGAAGCGTGGAAATGTGTCCAGAGTCAGACTGTTACAAATGTTTCAGGCCAACTCCACTGTGCTGATACACTTAACAAATTCAGGGGACTGGGAGTTGTTTTCAGCAGGTGTGACCAGCACTGCAGACACCACGGACATGGTAGGATAGGCAGGTCTGGCATCCCCCTCCAGCGGCCTTGACCCTACTGAAAGTTTACCTACACTACAAAGCACTGGATATCAATATATCTATATCTATATCTATATCTATATCTATATCTATATCTATATCTATATCTATATCTATATCTATATCTATATCTATATCTATATTTCTTTCTATTTTTTTTATTTTTAATCCTCCCACCATACCTTTTAAGACCCAGCCTTGCTATTATTTTGAGTGCTAATCAGAAGTGGACCTGTATCCTTTCCAACAAGAAGTGAGCCCTGAGCAATATAACCCAGGAAGAAAAGGTGCCAGCAGCTGCTGCAGGAGCAGGAGGGCAGGAAGGATGACAAATAACCCACACCCCTGGAGCCTGTGCAGCCAAGGGGCTGTGGGACATGAGTGCCCAGCACCCAACAGCATTGCATCAGTGATGGGAAATGAGTGAGTCCCCCTGCCCAGACCTCTGACTGGTCCATTCCTTCACCCAGAGGCCAGTACTCAAGTACAAAGAATGGCCTACTGCACCCTGGGGAGATCCCATATCCTGGATCAGCCTCTGTGAGAAGGGGTCCTGCACAGCCTTTAGTTGTCTTGCAGCACAGTGTTTCCTCTTTAAATATGAAATGTCAAGATTTAGGTTACATTCTAGGAATATTTTATAAATTGATATCAGATTAATAGCTGTCAGGAGCAGGCATGTACTGCCAATACCAGCTGACTGTGAGAGATGGAGAGCTGGGCTGTGGCTGAGAACTGGGAGCTGGGATGCCCAGGGTGAGCAGCCAGGAGAAGCAGGAGGAGGAAAAAGCAGAGTAGGAGGGTGATCCAAGTTTGCTAAGGAAAGTCCTGCTCCAGCAGGGATCATGGTTTCAGAGAGAGTGCCTGGTTGGGGGTGGTTTTCAAAAGCTGGCTCAAGATGTGGAAGCACTTTTCCTCTCACTCAGCCTGTGAAGGCACACAAAGCACTTCTGGTGCATTCAGGCACTGACAGTGACACCATGATTTGAGAACCTGATTTCACATATTTGCAGCCCTTCAGGAGACACGTACTACTCCTTGTGCCTGTTCACACTTCTGCTGGTGCTGCCAGTGCAGCTCGGGAGAGCTGTCCCCAGCAGCCTCCCTTAATCTGCTGTCTGAGCACTTAATCGCTGACTTACTGCAGTGCTTGGGACGGGAGAGGCAGGAGCCTTTACAAAGGTTTTCCAGCCACTGCCAGCTGCCCTGCAAGATGCCTGGCCTCACGTCTGCTTATTTTACACCATTTAGAAGGCTGGGAACAGCCTCCACTTGAGCAGTGAGGACCAAACCTCTTAATTACCATGAAGTGAGAAGCTGGGAAACTGGATGGCAATGAGGAGCACAGTGCCAGGCTCCCCCCAGAGCTACCCCTCCCCCCTTATCCATGGAGCTGGGAACACAACCAGCCTCACACCTCGCAACAATATGAGTAAAAACAGCTTCAAAATCTTGCAAGGATCAGAACTATTGCACAGTAATGCCCAAGCCAGCAGTCCCTGCAGCCAGCGTCAGTCTTTCCAGTGATATTAAAAGTTGTTGGACAAGGGCCTAAGTGACTAACAAGTACAATATTTGAAATAGAGGCGTGGGGCGTATCTGCAGCAATATGAAAAGAACCCCTATTCAATGTCTATTCAGTAATTAACTTTAAAATATGTCTGCTGTCACTAAGTGTTTTGCAAACATGCTGAGTCTGTAGTAGAAAATGAAAACTGTCCCATTTATGAGTCAGAAAAGTTTGCCTGAATGCAGGTGAGGCATGCAGAGGAAAGAAGTATTTCTGCAAATACATTTGAATAAAAATAAGTGAATTGTTGTGAACATAGGAGAGGCTGTACAAAGTCAGAGAATATGTAATGAGAAATCCTATTAAAATCCTGAATTTGAAATCACTTCAGTCTAGAACCACCATAACTTAGATTTTTTTCAAGATCTTCAAGTGTCAGTGTTCCCCAATAATAGTCTGAAATTAGTTTTAATTATATGAGTATATATATGTATATATATGTATATATATATATATATATATATATATATATATAGCAACTATATACAATATGCTTAATCACAGCTAAACGAGGTGCCTCAGCCCCTGGTACAGTCACAGAGGAGAGAAAGGTGCCTGCAGGGAGTGGTTTGTCCCTTTTCAGTGAAGTTAAAAGCATTTTGATTTAATTGGTGCCCTATGTATGCCATATGACGCACAGAAACCAGTGTGAGGTCACCAGAATGAGCCCCTGTCCCCTGCCATGAGCACAGCCACAGCCACAGCCACTGCTGGGGGCCACTTCAGGGGGCTGGGGGCTGCAGGGGACATGGTAGCTGTGACAAAGGAGGTGTCAGGATTCCCTAGATGCAGGGTCTCCCAGGAGACATTGAGGGTGTCCTCCCCAATGGCCCTGGTGCCCAGTGGCAGGGCAGTGGCTGGACCAGCAGAAGCTGAGATCTCCTGTTGGGGCTGCAGGGGCTGCGGGGGCTCCAGGCTTGGCAGAGGGACACCTGCTCTAGCAGGATGCCACAGCACCACGTGAAGGAGCAGCAGACTACATGTCTTTGCCCTGGACTTCATGCTTTGTAAGGAAATGGCAGTTTTTCTAATCAATGTGTTTTCATAAAACATCATAGAACATGGCTGTGTGTTCACTGGGTCTTTGTGATTGAAGAGCCACCACATCTGCTGTATTTGAGAGCAATCCCTGCTTTGTTTCTGCATTGGCTACAGTTTGAAAGCCTCTGGAGACAATTTTTAGGGCTCTGACTTACACTGTGGGCACTCCTGCAGCATCAGGTTACCAGCAGCACCTCACAGGGCAGCAGAGACCTACCAGCCCTCCCAAGAAAATGAGATTACTGTAACACTGTGAAGCTGCACGAGGACATCAGGAACAGGAGCTATAGCTCTCATCTATGAACTGTCATATAGTTTTCAAATCCTAAACTTGTTACTCTTGCATTTCCTAGATGCTGGCATCCCTGTACTTCTTCTAAGCAGACAAGGACAGGAGGGAGATGACTACAAATTTCCTCCTGTTTTTTTCATGAGCTCAGTGGCAAAATTAAACAAAGAATTTTAATGTGCTGGTCAACAAACAGTCAGATCTCTGCAAATAGCCAATTCTAAGGATTTCTATGACCTTGGAGTATTTAAAGACCAACTGGGCATAAAATGCACAAATGTCTATATAGTTTAGTCAATATATATTTTATTAATTTCCTGGGATTGGTGCTGAGGGCTCATAAGTGCAATCCGCACACACCAGTTTTCCCAGGCCTTTGAGCTGCTCCTGTACCAGCAGAGCTCCGAGAGAGCCAGGCAAAGTGGAGCGGGCCCAGAAGAGAAGAAGGGTTTGTGTGACAGCTCCTGAGCCAGGAGGTCTCAGTAGCTGTGTGCTCTCAGACAGAGATGGACCAAACTGGGCAGACAGAAGTTCCAGGACCTCCACTTTTCAGCAGTCAGCCTCTGCCCACCATGATGGAGTGGCTGTGGGGACAAGAACAGGACTGAAGCCGTCCATGGAGATGAGCCCAAGTTCTTTGAGCACCAGATGCTCAGTGGGGCCCACAGGGGTCTGTGAGACAATGCACGTTCCCCTGGCACAATTGGCACTGCAAATGCAAAATCTCAGGTGCTGGTGTACCTCCAGCATCTTCCAGACTGGGGCAGCCCAAGAGTAGTCTGGAGAACCTAAACTGTGGATTCAGATGCCCACTTTCCAGATAGGAACTGTTTCAAATGTCTGATTATTTTCATGGGTTTGGACCTTGGTTTTAATAAAAGAAATTCTGCCCTAGATAGAGCATAAGGAAGATAAAGCTAGTGAGGCAGGGACTGATGCTGCCTGCTCTATGCTCCAAGGCTCTCCCTATCCCCAGAGAGAATCCACCACTCCTCTGTTTGTCACTCCTGCCTGTCCCTAGAGCACACAAACCCAAACCTTGGCCTCACATTATAGGTACTTCCATATCCAGAAAGTCATCCTTCTTCCTCCACCCAGGCTCATCCTGGTCTCATGCAAGAGCTCCACAATTGCTCCTCACTTCTTGCCTTCCCATGAGTCTCCTGGTTGTGGACATCCAACAGATGTGAACAGAACTGAGGAAAGGTGTCTCTGGAAGAGCTACAGCACTGCTGTCATCCTCAAGGACAGACCAGAGTGTTTATTTTTCTTCCTCAATCTTACTCTGCTTGGAAACACAATTCTCCTGACCAGAGCTATTCCTGTGGCAGCTGAAGGACAGGAGTTACCTCCTAGGAGGTAAGTGATGTCATCTGCCACCATCATGTGAGAAGCTGTGGGCTCAGTACAGATCTGAGGTCTGTGACACTGTCCTGTCTGGCCATCAGAGCGTGGCACAAGAGAGTTCTCCCATCAGATTTTCATGTTTTTGTTAATTACCTGTGTTACAGAGGAAAAGGCTCACATGGGATTTAGTACTTTGCTAGCCCAGGTGGTGTTGAAAGCATGTGCACACGATTTGTAGGACAGATGCACATCCAGTTGAATGACTTTTTGAGTGCATGTAACACATGCACAGGTCTTGCCTGTGGATTATATAAAAACACAAAAATAGGCAAGAGGTCAGAAGTTTTTAATTGTCACATCTCAGCACCCACCTGTAAGAGTCATAAAAATGTCATGGATTTTCTTCCAGAAGAGTCACAGTGTATTCTTCTGTTGTGCTGCAAACCTCACAAAGCCCCTCCTCAGCACCACTTCAAGGGCTTGCTCTGAAGAGGTCTGCAATGCCCTCAAGTGACCAGGCTGGATTTCCCATCATCAGAGCTCTAGTGAACCTGGTAAGGGCTGCTGTGAAAAGGCAGGAATGGTGTCAGAGGGGGACCATGGAGCAAAGCCCACACATTGGGCAAGAGGCCGAGAACCCAAAACTTCTAACAAAAGAGAGGCAAAGCAGCTGCCAGCAAAACAGTGACAGGAGCTTGCTGCAAAAAGAAATTGGAGAAAAGGAGTGAGCTCATCCACAAGTGAAGGCTGAATGAATGTTATTCTCTGTCTCCTAGAAACTTCAGCTGCGGTTTTTGGTAAGAGTGACAATGTAAGTGAGAGTTCAGTTAGTGTGTAGCACATCCTCATTCTGCCTTTTTAGCTGGCACAGAGGGGAAAATCTCATGTACAAGGTATTCAGTAGCTTCCTTCCCTCTGAAGAAATAGTTAAGCTCCACCTACTTAACTTCATGGGCTGGACAGGAAAGATCTGATTTGTCAGCTTTTCCACCACCTCAGCACAGACCAGTGGAAAAACTGCAGCTGGGTTTGTGCAGACACAGCCCAGGGGGATGTGAAGCTCCCACTGCGCCAAGGTCCCTCTGCAAGGAGGGAAGAGGCAGAAAGGCCTTTTGCAGTGGTGCAATTCAGATGCCTTACATGTGAAGAATGTCACATCTGTCCTCCTCTGGTGCACTGAGAGGTGGAGGTGGCCACACTCTGAAGGATTTTGAAGCATGAACGTGTTTTGTCAAAGCTGACTCGTGAGGAGCCAAGGGCTGATGAGTGGAAAGTAGGCTGAAAGCAAAAGGAGCCTTTAATTGCTGGCCATGACCAGTGGCTTCTCCAAAGTGGAGGCTGAGTGGAAGGAAGAAGGAGGAATGCCAAGTCCCAGCAAAGCAAATATCAACATATGTGCACTCCATGTAAAAACAGAAATGTAAACAGAGCCCTATCGAAAATAAGCACCTGTAAAATAAACACAGAAAGGCAATATATCAAGCAAAAATGAGCAACAAAGTATAGGAGAATGTCTCAGCAGGCAACCACCAGCCCAATGGTACCAGAAATGCTCATCTTCATCCTTTCTGCATCTCCTCCTACAAATAAAGCTGCTTTGGAAAACACATACTGAGTGAAGGGGCACAGTGTCCCTGCACAGCCCCATGGGCACCAACCCCATCCTGGTGGGAGGGCTCCTGGCCAGGCAGTGCAGCTGCTGCTGGGTCAGGCTGCCACTGCAAAGCTGCAGTGCCTGGCAGGCACCACGCAGCCAGCAGCAGGGCACGGGGAGGAATGCTGCTCCAGCAGGGAACAGAGGTCTCACAATGACAAGTTGGACAGATGTGAATAGTCGCTCACAACCTACACAAAAATTGAGAAAACCAGAAGCTCTCTTCCCTGGATGTCTGCCCTACTGTCCTGGTTGCCCTGCCATGCTCCTTGGGGCACATTGGCATGGCCACCACCCTGAGTGGATGGGAAAGTTCTTGTCCTCTCCAGGATGATCTGGATCTGAATAAATGCTATGCAGGGGCATGCTGGGCCTGGGCAGCAGCCCAGCTCCCACTCCCTCTCCATGCTCTGTAGAGGCAGACAAACAGGGGTTTATTATATTTTGTCCTCCAGCACAATATCAGCCCTTTTCTGTAGGCTTTGTCACAGCAATGATCCAAACCAGACCCCTTCTTTCTGCTCGAAGTTTTTTCCAGCGTGTACTTCATGCTGCACTGGAGATGGACCCACTGCCCTCTCCAATGACAGACAGCGATGTGCAGCCCTCTGCCTGTCAGTGACAGTGGTAGCGCCTTTGGGATAGTGTATCTAGGAAGGGGGAAAGTGGTGGTGCAACTGTAGCCAGAAGAAAGGAGTGAGAATATGTGAGCAAAAAACTCTGTAGGCACCAAGGCCAGTGGAGAAGGAGGGACAGGAGGTGTTCCAGGCACTGGAGCAGAGACTCCCCTGCAGTCCTTGGTGCGGCCCGTGGTGAGACAGCTGTGCCCTGCAGCCTGTGGAGATCCACAATGGAGCAGAGATCCATCTGCACCCCTGGAGAACCCCATGCTGGAGCAGGTGGATGCTTGCAGGAGGTTGTGACCCATGGGAAGACCGTGCTGGAGCAGGTGTCTGTCAGACCTGTGGAGCCGTGGAGATTGGAGCCCACATTGAGGCAGGCTTGCTGGCAGGACTTGTCACCCATGGGAGACCCACGCCAGAGCAGCCTGTGCCTGCAGGATGCACCCCATGGAAGGGATCCACACTGGAGCAGTTTGTGAAGATCTGTGGGAAGGACTCACACTGGAGAACTGGGAGCTGTCTCCCATGAGAGGGACCCCACACTGGAGCAAGGGAAGGAATGACAGAGACAACCTGAGGGGAAGGAATGACAGAGACAGCCTATGATGAACAGACCACAGACTCCATGCCATGTGCACCTGTGCTGCTGTTTCAAAATTTAGGACTTTTTATTTTCTCATTACCCTACTCTGATTTTGATTGCCAATAAATTATTTTTCTCAAATAGATTTTGTTTTGCATATGACAATATTTGCTGAGTGATATCTCCCTGTCCTTATCTCAACCCATGAGCCTTTTGTTATATTTTCTCTCCCTTATCCAGTTAAGGAAGGGAGTAATTGAGTAGCTTTGGTTGACACCTGGTCCAGCCAGGGTCTACTGACCACAATGACCTACAAGCTAGTATCCAAAACTTGTGCCTAAAGGATGCCACATTTGCTACAATGGTGGGACTGGTGTCCTCATTTTTGCATTTCAACTCAAATATCAGCTGGTGATTGTATGATTCAGACCCATTTATCTGCCATCCTAGGGATCCTCACAGCACCTACGAAGATAGGAGTACCAAGTAATTGAGTCTGCAAGTTTAATTTACTGAGCTGCCATTAACACTAATTATTTTTCCACCATTTCCCTCCATAGTGACATCTGTTAGGGATATAATTTCAGCAGTGAAGCTGAGCCCAGCCCAGTACTGGCAACACAATGTACACATCCCTTTGTTTACTCTTTCTTAGCAGTCACCTTGTATTTTACATTTCCCAGGTCTGCTGAGCTCTTTGGAACAAAGCAGTCCCATCCTGCACACATCTGAATAACGCCTTCCTTCCCCAGGAGAGCCTGCTCACCAGAGGGGATTTCTCTGCTTGCAGCTATGCCCCTAATAAGATAAGCAATTCCGCTCTTGCTTCTTCTACATTGGGGTTCTCTAATGAAAGGGCAGAAACTTTGTGGTGAAATCAGCTGAACCTGAAGAGCAGGGGTGTCTGGGTTTTCTGTTTTCCACAAAATCAGCTGAGAATGAAGCACTATTCTTATTTTTTGGGCAAACCTGAGGCTGAAGAAGAGACTGTTTTCTATTATAGTTTCTATTGTAAATCTTACATGTCAGGCATAGTCTGTGTGAATACTTGTGAGATTAGCCACAGACATCAGGACTAGGAACTACAGCTGCAGTAGCTTTTAGGAAGCTGATCTCTTCATGTCCCATATCTGCTGTGTATCTAATGGACTGACCTCTTTAAAAAGCAGTTTTACAGGAGATGCTATTAAAAAGGAAGAATTTATTTAACCATCACAAAAATACATATTAAATCTCAGTATTTCCTAACTCCTAAAGTATTTCTGGTTTATGCTTAGGTACTTGCACTGTAAATCACTATGCAAGAAGTTTCCTTTTCATGGCAACCTCTTCAATTCCATACTCATTTGGCACATGAAACAAAAGAGCCTGCCAACTTGCTGCTTCTTTCCATATCTCCTGGCTATTTAACAACAGTAACTCATGTTAATGAGGTTGTACATTTGCTTTTTTTCCCTTAAAAAGTAGCACACAGCCCTTTCAGATATGGCCCTCTTCACTGTGCACATTCTTCAAAGTCCAAATGCAGGATGAATGAGTTTGTACTGACAGCTTTGCAGCCTCTGAAAATATGCTTGTCTTTGGGTGGCTTGCCTTCCTCTCTGCACTAGAAAGGAAGAAAGCTTCTGTTCTTAGCAAAAAGTGAATTAATTATGAACCAAGAAACACAAAAGAAAATTGTCACACCTTAGCAGCTAGTCTGTATTGTAACAAAATATCACATTAATATTCAATAAAAAATAATCTTTAAAATCCTCTCACTTGTTTAACTCTTTGAGATACAGATTACTGAATTAAAATCATTGCCAAAACGGGTGCCATATTAAGGTAATTTATATGCAGGGAATGCCCCCCTATAACTCTGATGTAGATGAAGTTCATATAATGTTATTTGCTATTATTATGTTCTTGAAACTTAAGATTAATTTGCTAAATAAAACATTGCAATCAAATTCCCTTCAATGGCTCATCTCTTTTCAGTCTACACAAACCAAAGCTTTGTATACCTGGAAATAAATGTTAAGCCACGCTTGCTGCTCCAGCCAGATGGAGTTATTGGCATTAACACGGTTGAATAAACTTAGCATGATTAAAATCAACATTTTGCCCAATCTACACTGCTTACTGCAGGTGCACTTCTTGATTTATTATGTAAAATTATTCAATTTAATTAAAAACAGAAAAGTGCAATACAGAACTAACAACAGCATGACTTCAATAAAGTAAGAGGGATTTTCTTCTTCTAAGGTAAAAGCCATATACCATGGTCTTATTCCAGCCAGGGCCTTGTTTGCTTTCTCAGTGCCTTGCTCTTCTGGAGCTGTGCTCACCAGCATTATCCTGGGTGGTTCACAGACCTTCCTGGGGCACTGGCAGCCTTTCCATCCTGGGACAAGGCTTGGGCTGCTCCTGAGACTCAAGAGAATTGCAGGGACTGCAGTTAAAACCAGGATGCAGCACAGATTTGGAAATACTTCCATATTTCATTAACTGTTCTCCTTGCCTTTTAAAGCACATACAAAATACCCTTTAAGAGGGAGGTTTTGTCTGGGGCTGCTACCAAAGGGCTTTCCCGTGCAGGAGGTGGGCAGGCCAATGCACAGCTCATGTGCAATGGCATCACCAAGTGCTGTTGGTCACTGCCTGCCAACAGAGACAAACAAAAATATTGAAAAAACAATACAAAGCAAAGTGAAAGGTATGACCAGTACCATACTCTAGTAAAAAAAGAAAAATCTCAAACGCATTCATCAAAAGACACTCCCCTGGGTAATTCAGTGCTCAGGGATCGTGGAGCCAGAACCATGCATGATTCAGTTAGGGCCAGGCACTGATGTACAAACAGGGATATTTTCTCATTCTCCATTCAACTGAGCTTCAAAAAATGCGGAGTATATTCCTCATCCTTTGTCACATACCAAGCTTTTCAGTAAAGAAGAATTTGATTTAGGGGCCAGCCTTCCTACTACCATTCCTTACAGAAATCTTTCTCCTGAAGCATCTGGAAGTTGTCACTGTGTGAGTTAAAAATACTGAGAATCTGAACCCATCAAGCAATGCTTTTCTTCTAGCAGTGCTCATGCTCTACATACATATGAACTGCACATTATCTATAAATAATGGACAAAGAAAAAGGCACTGGAAGGAAGATAATTTCAACATCTTTTTCATTTGCGGGTTTCTGCCGCATAGAGTTTCTGCATTTCATTTCCTCGGGGTTTTTGAGCAGTAATATCATATCATATGTCATCTGTTTACTGAGATGGGAACAGAGTGTAAATATTGAGAAATCTGATAAACAGTTCTGTAAAATCAGAGCTCAGCAAATAGGCTGAACACAGCCCAGCAGCTTCCCATTGCTCCTTAGGAAAGGCCGATATTCACCCATGGAAATTACATTATTCAGACTCAGGCTTAATTTGGCCGTGCAGCTTAATCAAGGAGGAGAGGGAAGAAACAACTTTTGTGTCTGAATTTGTGGGTTGAATACTCAGTGAGGAATAACAGTGAGATGTAACAAGAACGAGCAGTTGCAGAAGAGACTGAAACTGTTTGAATTCTTGTGGTGCCCTTTGGCCTCGTGTTTGGGCTCTTTGAGTGTGTGTATGACAGTAATGGGATAAAAATGTCAGTGTGAGCTTCTGGATAAAACTGCTTGAGCTTCTTTCTTGATCACTACATCCAAAAATCTGCAGGGGCAGTAGGCACAGTTTGAGGTTTGGCTCTGCCAGGTGATTTGCAGCTCAGCAAGAGGAGTTTGACTTTTAACACCATGGCAGCACTGCTGTCAACTTGAGCACCCACACTAAACATTTAACCAGAAAAACTGCAGTGCCACAGCAAGTCTGCTGACATTTTCCAAGTGGGAGAGATCCATTCTATTTTGTCAGGGCATGCCCTGATTTCAGGGCACTTTTTGAGGAGACAGTTTCTCATGGCTCCTGTTTTGACATTGTTCTTCACTTTTCAGTTTCTGTTCAACACCCCAAAGCAGCACCTTTTTTTACTGATTCATCATCCCCAGACCACTTCAACTTTTTGTCATGTTCATCCCTCTCCACCTCTCCCACAGCCCACATTGGACCTGCAGGATCATGTGTGCCTCTGCTCTCCAGCTCCCTGGTTTCCTGCTCTGAAACTGCTGCTGGCCAGTGTCTCACTTATTTCCACATTAAGGGTTTGGTTTGCAAAACAGCTAGGTCCCTTCCTTGCTGTTTTCAAGTTTTTCTTCAAAACCAAAGATTTTCTGAGTTGTCCAGTGTCTTCCAGGCTTGGCAGTGGGGAATGGAGTGTGGGAACTGTGCTCTCCAATTTGTACATGCACTGATGCCTTGCAGCCCTGTGTTGCTGATCTCTAGGACAAGTGCTCCAGCAAGGAAGCTTTTTTTTACTGATGGCCTAACTCTGCCTTTCCTTGTAAACAAGGAAAGTATTGCTAAGATTTCCTTCATCCCAAATACTTCCATTGGGCTAATGGGCTTAAACTGAAAAAAGGTAGGTTTAGATGGGATATTAATATGAAATTCTTCACTGTGAGAGTGGTGAGGTGCTGGAACAGCTTGCCCAGAGAAGCTGTGCATACTCCATTCCTGAAAGTGTTCAAAGCTCTTTGGATAGAGCTTTGACCAGCCAAGTCTAGTGGAAGACATTCCTGCCCATGGAAGGGGGTAAAACTAGATGGTTTCTCCCTTTCAACCCAAATCACTCTATGATTCTACCTTTGATATACTTGGCTGGGCAAACAGGGAAGTTTGTCACTCTCACCAGTTGTATGAGCCTACAGTTGGAGCATCTGTCTCTGTGACATGTGGGGAAACCGGGAGATGTCTCATCTCCCTTATGAGTCCCACACTGACGAGATGTCCCTGACAGCCAGCACAGAGGGGCAGAGAGACTGTATGGACCTCCAGAGCAGTAGCATTTTAACTGGAACTGGAATACCAACTATGACATCCCAAAACAGGGTCATTCTCTAATAGTCACAAATAACAATCTGAACAGGCAGAGTTCCACACCTGACTGCCCATTGTTTTTTGCTGGGAAGCATCCAGCAGAAAAATACAAATGCTTCCCTCATTCCTCCTTGACAGGTAAAGGCTTAGTGGCATGCCTGGATAAAAGCACAAAAGAGTAATATGGAAATGTGGCTGTACATCAAGGCTGTTTAATTACACTTTCCAAATGAAGAAAATATTTCCTCTTTTGGGGATTTACTGGTGTAAATTCTTTTGGTGGAATTTACTTCATTCTACATAATGAAGAATAGTGTGTATGTCATGGGGCAGAAAGGAGAAGCATTTCATGAAACAGATTTTGGGACAAGTGAAAGAGGCCATTTCTAGACAAGAATCCTGAGTCAGTGGGCAGAAAATGGGTCTTGCTTTTCCCTAGTTAATTTGTCTGTGCTTTTGTCTTTACCCTGCTTGGCTGACAGGCAGTGACTGCCAGGTGCAGGTACTCCAGAGCATACCATGGGAGCCTGCAGAGAGCATGAGCTCCACCTTGAAGTCCTTCCACTGTAGCATTGTGATGTTTTTATTATGGTTCCTGCAAGCTTCTGTTTTGCATAAACAGCCTTAAAACTGTGAGCACCAAATGTACCAGCAGCAGCCTCAGGGCTGAGCATCCCCATGGTGGGGGAATCCAAAAATGGAATTTCATGGGCTAAACAAGATGGTCTGTAGAGCAGAGAGCAACATGCAGGGTCAGAAAAAATTACCCACAAGGCTCAGATTTTTTTAGTTTTATCAGAAAAACGGAAATTCATGCAAGCAAGATGTCATCATTGTTCTGACACTATTCTATTGAGCTGGCACTTTAATGATAGAGCTGGCAGTGCATTGTGTGTTCTTGAATGATGACAAATGCACCATGGAAATTAAAAGTGAAAACCAAAATAATAGCTGAAAAACATCCTGCTTTTAGAGATTTGGTAGCAGAAATCATGAACTACACTGCTTATTCAAATCTGAAGTCAGTTGCAGGCTAAAAGAATTAACCAGCATGCAAAGTAGTGTAATTCTGTCCTAATTCTAGGAGAAAGTATCAAACACACATTTAAATGTCATTCTCCAGCCATTAATTATATCCACTTAGCAAAGCTCTCACAAGGAGCTGTACAGGGAGGTGCCACTCCCCTGCTGGCCGGGATGCTGTGGCTGATGGAGCTGCAGGCAGGTCCAGCCCGCAGCACTGAGCAGCTGTCTGGGGACACAGCAGCTGTTTGGCAGCCCTGTCTGTGTCAGCAGACATCCTGGGATGTGTGAACAACTGTAAAGGAATGAGAATTAAATGATGAAGTCTGCTCTAAGGTGTGTAGGGAAATGCTCCAGCCCCTTCTGTGACCCATCCCTGCAGTGCTGGTGGTGGCACCTCCTGCCTGAGAGCAGCTCATGGTTGAGTGCAAGACAAACTGCAGCTTGGATTCAGCTGGGGGCCTGAATCTCTTTGTTTGCAAAACCCAGTGGTTGTAGCAATGCCTGGGAATACACTAATCTGGGTTGGTTTTCTCCAGGATTTGTAGATTCGCAGGGGGCTGCTGCTGTCTTGCATGCAGCATGTGGAAAGAAATGGGTGGGAGAAGCAGATCCAGCTGCAGCCAGCTCCAGAGGGTTGCCCACAACCGCAGTATTCCCTGCCCTCCAACCTTTCTGAAGACTCCTTGGAAGAGACTGAATTGTTGGCTGGGGTTTCAGAGGGCCAAGATCTTGTCATGGAGCCAGTGGTGGCAGGGACTCTATAAACACCTCTCTCTCCTTATTTTAAAGTAACTTACCCTGAGAAAACAAGATTGTCCAGAGCCACTTCCATTTTCTCCTGACTGATTTGCTATGTTTTAGGAGCAAAATGCTCTCCATTCTTGAAACTGAGCTTTTCAATACTACCAAAAATCTTTGTAGATTTTGTACCAGGTCAAATTAGCTTACTGAGCAGTGCTGGATGTGAATGCATTTGGAGAAGAATGGAAAGAATCAGATCATGCCTTGACTGGAAAGCTCTATTTAAATGGCTATTTCAACAGAGTAAAGGGTTAAGGAACATGTGTCCACACTGTTGGAAGGCACTGAATTCGCCAGTGTGTGGGACATATAATTACTGAGGTTTGCTCTGGAATAGTAAACTCCATCCCTAATGGTCATATAAGTAATTTTTCTGCTTCTTACTTAGTCAGAATAGATGTTTTTAAATACATCACAGTTAGAGCTTTTATAGATTCTCAAAATTACATTACACTTTTTACTCAGCTGAATTAGAGCCTTGTGTTACATCAAAGCGATCTGAGCCATATTGATTACAAAAAGTAGAAAAGGTTTTATCAAAGAGATGAATGGGCTTTTTGTTGGTTTGCTTCACTCTGGCAAAGAGGGATTGAAATTATTCCGTTTCTACAGCACTTACCCATCTCAGCAGGTGGGTCTGTACTCCCCAGTCAGTATTTGAGAGGTTATTTGGCAGTTTAGCACAGATACAAACACTACAGCTCAGATCTCTGAGGGGATATGAATCGTCATTGTGCTGAAATCTGGCTTCCCTTTCAGAGTTGGGAGAGCTGTAGGGTTGATCCTCCTCATTCACTGGAGGCCATCCAGGCTTCTCTTGGTAGGTGGGTGGTTTTGTGACCCTCCTCAGAGGTCAGGTGGTCAGGGTGATCCATGGCTCCACATGGAAAACCCTGATCACATCTTTCTGTCTCAGGCAGTGGAGGCTCCCACAAGAAATGGTGAGAGAAGGGGTGAGGGAGGGAAGGAAGGAGGGAGGGAGGGAGGAAGGGGAAGGGAGGGAGGGAGGAGGGAGGGAGGGAGGGGAGGGAGGGAGGAAGGAAGGAAGGAAGGAAGGAAGGAAGGAAGGAAGGAAGGAAGGAAGGAAGGAAGGAAGGAAGGAAGGAAGGAAGGAAGGAAGGAAGGAAGGAAGGAAGGAAGGAAGGAAGGAAGGAAGGAAGGAAGGAAGGAAGGAAGGAAGGAAGGAAGGAAGGAAGGAAGGAAGGAAGGAAGGAAGGAAGGAAGGAAGGAAGGAAGGAAGGAAGGAAGGAAGGAAGGAAGGAAGGAAGGAGCCTGTTCCTCTGTGAGGACTGTTGGAGATATTTTCCTAGGGCAAATTTCTGCTGCCCATGGACCACACACCAGCTTTAAGCGATCCCCCTAAGCCTGGAGCCTTCAGCACCAGGCATAATAAGGATTGGTCTGTCAGTTGGACATAGGGGTAGAAAAGGCTCAGAGAGAGAGCAGCCACAAAGCTCAAGAGAAGGCTTAAGTTAATGAAGATGTTGCTATTTAAAGTCAGCAGTGAAGACAATCCCTGGCAGAGGATTTATTTGAACCAGGTCAAGCTAAGATTGGGGTGAGGCAGACCAGGTACTCTCCAGCTGATGGGAATCCTCAGCATGTGCAGGGGTCACCTCTCCTTAGCACCAGCCAGCAGCAGGCTGGCATCCACCCACCACCACCTTCACCTTCATGCTTGATCACACGTCTTGCACTGAACAGCTCCTGCAACTGGGAAAATAAAGCCATCGTCCTCTGGCCTGGCACAGACCCTTGTGTTATGAGGAAAATGCCTCTGCTGCCTTGGAGCTCTCCAGGAGAGGTGTCAGGCACCTGCTCTGTGTTAGACAGGATGCCTATCTTGCCCTGCATCCAGGGCTGGCAGTACTGCCCAGGCTGCAAAATCACAACCAGCCATAACACCTAGAATAGCATAGCAAAGCACAGAATAGAATAACACAATAATGACATTTTAAAAAAATTATTAAAATTACAGAGCTCTAAGCAGTCAGGTCAAGATCCAGACTATACACACAGATTTGAACCCAGTTAGACTTCCCATGCCAAGTGACAAACTGTTAATAGCAATTAGGAAAATCTACTTCCTGTTCAGGTGAGGCAGCCAGACAGTGGCAGGGATCATTTTAAAGTCTCTTAAGTCTTTGCTGTAACTCACCAGGAGCTAAATAAGCCTTTCTCTCCACAGGAGTTTCACCTTGGAGGGAGGTTTAAGGAGAGGGCTGTCAAAGGGACAGCTTTTCCCACCTACTCCTCAGCAGAAGCTAAACCTGAGGCCGATGCTCAGCAAGTTCCTCCTTCCTGCTCCAAGGAGCTGAACCGATGGCACCTCCTACCTGCAAACAAAACCACCCAGGGCAGCCTGAACTTGAGTGTTGAAGCTCTTCCTTTTTGCACAGATTTACCTCACACAAATAAAATACTGTAAAATCCCCCAAATGCCTAATAGATTATAAAAGTTTACTCATTAAGCCCAGGTGGGGTTGCTAAGCCCTTCTCAGGGATGAAAACCCCATTTGCTCCAGGAGCGCAGCAGAGTCACTGGAAGGAGAGCAGTTACAAACCACACATTGACTTTTGCAGCAGGAAAACCCCAAAACCACCCTGTTCATGGGTGAGATCTGTGATCCTCCAGAGCATGGCTCATACCATGGCAAATAAGGGGCTCAGTGCTAATGATTAGTATTTAAACAGGCTGCTGAGCAGGTTCAGTACAAGGGACAGGAGTATGGAGGAAGGGACTTCTGCTGCCCCCATGTCTTCCTGGAGCTCAGCAGCACAGGTGCAGCTCATGATCCACATTCTGGGGTGCTGTCTGGGATCAGGTTAGGATCAGGCTCTTTCCATCTGCCAGTCATGGTTGTAAATGGCTGTATTATCTCATGGCCCTGGATTGCCATATCCTATGCCCCACAGATTTCCAGGAGATGAGTGAGATGTCATGCAGAACTGAGTTTTTAAGAAATATTAATTCCCTGCCTATAGCATTAGAAACACCAGCACCATTACAAGGGGAGCTCAAGGAAAGCTTCATTATTAATTGTTTTAGCTTTGTTAGTAAACCACTGGGGAGCTCTCACCAGACTTCATAGCCATGATGGTCCCCCAGGCTTTCTGTAAGGAGAGCTCGTAAAATACTCCCAACTTCTCATCTAACTCCAGCTCCCCAGCAGAACCCAGGTAGCATTGCCAGCTAATACACAGCCCCTATGCTAAGAACTTGAGAGGTGACTAAATCAATTTGCAAACAAAAAGCTATCCTGGATGTCATCCCAAATGCTGAGGAATTCCTAGAGGTAAGTGCAAGGCTGAGCATAAGTTTAAATGAAGGAGAGAGAGAAAAACAATAAGAAGTGAGTTGAAATCAGGGCAGGGAAGAGACAAAGAGCTCAGCAATGACTTTGCTGTGATGGACGTCCAGAAAAGCCACTGTTCCACCAACTGCCCTCGAACCCTTCAGTTCTGGTCATGAGGAGCCCTTTTTCCCCATCACCCCCCAAGCTGAGCACCAGCTGTGCCTTCCTCCTCGCCCTTACAGCAGGGTGGTTTAATTTTACACTGAGGAGTCAGATATGGATTATGAGGTTCTGGCTGAGCATTTCCCCATGGAGCCAAGCCGAGCAGCTGCTCCAGAGGAGGAGGAAATGCTGTGGGTGGACGTCTGAGGTGCGGCTGTCATCGCTTGACATAAGAGGAGTCCTCCCCTTCTGATTCTCCCAGCAAATTTTGGTTCTCCCAGGCCTCCCACACACGTCTGACAGAACCAGCAGCCACGGCTCAGGGTGCCCCAGAGCAGTGCTGCCTGCCACCCCCGAGCCACAGGGGACCACAGCCTGCAGGGTGCTGCTGTTCTGGTGAGCTGGTTCATGAGCCTGCACAGCACTCCCATCACCAAGAGACAAAAATGAGCAAGAGGAGCAGGCTATGATATTGCATGGCCAATATGTTCCAAACTGTTATGAGGCTGAAGGAAACTCAGTTTCAGGTCCCTGTGGTACCTATACCAGAGCAAGTATTGAAGCCCAGCATTCTGCTCATCAGGCTTGTGCTGCCCATCCAATGCAGTAGCTCTGCTCACCTGAAGCAGAGACACAGGCAGAAGTCTGACACCTCCCCAGGCAGAACTTCAATCCACCCCTGGTGTTAAAATGCCAGCTGGATGGAAAGGCTGAAAGCTCATTTCCCAAGAAAATGCCCAGCACCAGCTTATGGACAAGCAAGGTAGAGGAAATGTGTTCTGATGCTCCAACTGAAGCTGTGCCCTGTGCTGAAGAAACCCACACAAGGGTTTCCCTCTCTCATTACTGCATTGCACTTCCTCCTGGACTCCTGTAAGCCTTGCCTCCACCTTGCTGAGGCAGGTCCTGCTCTGGAGAGAGGTAATGTGCTCCTTCTCTCTGGGCCCCTGTCCCGCTGATGGGGCTGAAGATGTGAGGGAATGAAAGGTGTGTGTGCATGAAAATGGCTGCAGCTGCTGGCCAGGGGATGAGACAAGCTACTGGGGTGGGAAGGCAAGAGAAAGAAGGAGAATGCACAAATGGCTGGTCGGTCCCAAGGAAGAGCAAAGGTTGGTGTCATTGAAGTCAAAGCCCAAGGCTGCTGCTGCCTGTGGAGTCACTCAGGGTGACACCAGCACCCAGACAAACCCTGTGGGAAGTAGGGTGGGACCCACCAGTGTCTGGGTGGGAGGAGCATTACTTCTCAGTGCATGATTCACTGGTTTTTGTGCCAAAATATCACCCCTGGGCCACACATTCCTTCTCCCAGCCCCCAGCACTCACACTGCATTGCAATCTCCTTGAAATGTGCGTACAATGGGGGCAATGGGCCCAGCACAGGGCAGGTGTAAAATGCAGCTCCAAGATCTGCTCCTTGTTTTTGGGAAGGAGAGGAGCATGTGGGATAGAAGCCAGAGGAGCAGCAGAACAGGTGCCTCACTCCCAGCAGCATCAGCATGGAACAGGGGCAGGGAAGCCAAATGTGTGTGCTCATTTCTCTCTCCCCTGGCTGCATTTCACCACAGCCTATATTTGAAAATAACCAATGTAATGTTAAAAATATAATGTGCTCAAAAAGAGAAATTTAAGCTATATAAAGCAAATTTTACATTGGTATTGGGCTGTGTTCTCTCTCCTTTGTGTATCAATTGCCAAGAAGTACCAATATGAGGCTGAAATTAATATAGCAACATAGTCAAAGTTCATGCATCTGTTATTGCTAAGAGAGGCCCAAAAACTCAGGACCAACTTCTACTACCTTTAAACTGGAAGAGAGATTCATTCCAGAAACAAGTCTCCATTACAAGATAAACCCATCAAAACCTCCTGTGATTTCTTGAAGTAGCAGAATGCAGGTAGGCCAGCACAGCGATGGAGACTCCTTTGCTGTAAGAAGACAAAGTAGCAACAAAATTTCTCTGTATGCCTATCAAAAATATACTGATATTCCAACACAAGCCATACATCCTCTCTTGTTTTATCAAGCTTCACTGTCTTCAGAAATATTCCCTAAAAAAAGATTTCACTTGTACTTCCGGGTTATATTTTTAGAATGTGAAAGGAGAAATCCCCACTTAAGTCATCAGTCCAGCCTGCAGGATGAAAACAGGAGGGAAAATTCAAGGCATGAGATCCCATAGCAACCCCAAATCCAGTTTCAAATATCTGATCAATGATCAGATATTTGATGTTCTTTGTTGTTTAAACATTACCAAAGCAGGAGTTCTTCACCAGAGGCTCATGAGGCACCATATGTTCCCCTGTCACCCCATTTTCAAACTGACAGGCCAGATCTGCTCAGTCTGTCCTCCCAGAGATGCCCCCAACACAAGTACCTCTGACTCTACAAACATCTGATACAAACTCATTCACAGAGCAGAGGGCTTGGGACACTCCTAGTGTGAGGGTCAGCCCTTACATCCTTTCCCTGCCGTCTGATCTGGACCTGCCCCTCTGCACTGCCAGGCACTCCAGTTATGCTTGTGGGTGGGTCTAAGCAAGATAATGAAGCCATTTATGTGATTAGTGTGCCCCTTGCTAATTGATTTCATCTCTCTCACGCTCAGCATTAAAGAGCACTGCAGGACACCAGGAGGACCTAATGTCTGAGCTGGGGTGCTCAGGCCAGCTCTGAAGTCCCATGTTGGCAGAGCTGTGGCTGCAGACACCACTGTCGAAGATTGCATGCAAGATGTTTTCCATTACCATCTGTACGGCAGATTACCTTGTCAAGTAAGCAGTTTGCCTTATCTCTCTCTTTGAATGACCACATTCACACCTCCCTCGGGAGGGGACCTCTGCTGATAACAGACTATTGAATATCAGTGCATGACTGATAAGAACTATAACATCCCATCGTGAGATGCTCCGCCCAGAGGGAGGAGCCAAGCATGGCTTCCCAGATATAGTCTGAGATTCTGGAACACCAGCACGGCTTTTCTCCACGGGATTCCCCAGAAGAACAGCAGCTGCCTCTTCCTCCACTGGATCTTCAGAGGAAAGAATACATCCTTCTCTACAGATCCTCCTTGCTCCAACAGAACCACCCCTGACTCTTCACAGGACTGCAGCCACATTTTCAATCGGACTGCCACCAATACCCTGGCCGTCAGGGTGTCAGGTTGGGTTCTGACTCTGTCAGTGTTGTTCTAGTAGACTGCATTGTTTATTTTATTCTTTTTTTTTCTTCCCTATCAAAGAACTGTTATTTCCTGCTCCCATATTTTTGCCTGAAAGCCCCTTAATTTAAAATTATAGCAATTCAGAGGGGTGGGGAGGGTTTACATTCTCCATTTCAAAAGAAGCTCCTGCCTTCCTTAGCAGATTCCTGTCTTTCCAAACCAAGACAACTACTCAGCCATGGGACCCATGACCATGATGACTCAGAGGAGTCAGGCATGCTGCTTTGTCCCAAGGGTGTCACCCTCTCCAGCAGTACTGAAAATACGGACTGCTTAAACCATGGGGAAAGAGGTGGCTTAGAACAGTTACTGTGAGAAACAGAGTAGGCTACTCTGCATAGCTCTGTGCAGGGGTTCACATGGACCTGCAGAGCACTAGTACAGAGTGACATTGGCTGGTGCTTTCAGTGGACTTGTGATGGCCAGGAGATGACCCAGATGTGATAATATACTGCAAGCTATGCAGACACAAACAACAGAAGTATTTTAAAATGTTTTTGCAATGAAGGTTTAGAGTAACGTTCTTAGAGGCACTTTTTTTTAAGAATTCAACACTTAGCCATTTTTAATTCGTACTATTAGTATTAACAAACATTGTTTCAAAAGGATGAATTTTTAAGAGGAAAGGAGATTTTTTTTTAATCTAGTCATGATTTTTTTTATTTACACAGCCAAAGTATTTTAGTCTTTGTGTCATAAAACACAAAAGTCTTCTAAACAATTTTAAACTGAGATCATCATCCCTGCAAGTGTTCGAAAGCCTCATGGATGTGGCTTGTAGGGATATGGTTTAGTGGTGACATGGTGATGTGAGGTTAATGGCTGAACTTGATGACCTTAGGGGTCTTTTCTGACCTCAATGGTTCTATGTGTACCTTTAACAATTCCTGGCACTGTTATATTCCCCCTTTATGCCAGGCTGGGGGAAGCCATGGATGAGCAAGGGAGGTGGGAAGGGGCTGTCCTGCTTGGGAGCTGCAGTCCCACTGCCCCACTGGGTGACGCAGGAGGAGGACACGTTGTGGTGGTGCCAGCAGAGGAGAAGAAGGGCAGCTGCCTTGCAGCATGCACCTGCACACCTCTCTTTCACACTGCCTTCTGCATCTGTGCTGAGCCAGTACATCTGCAGTGCTCAGCAGCCAAAACCCCTACTGCAGCCTTTCTGAGCCAAAGGATGCTGCCTCCCAAAGCAGGGAAAAGGCCAGCCTGTGGCTGAGGGCTGCAGGGAAGCAATGGGCAGCTCTCAAAATGTGTCAGAGAAGGGGTGTGTTTGGAGAGCCGTCTGCTGTCCTCATTGGTATTAACACAGTGCCTAAGAGAATTAAGCATTGTTTTAAGTGATCTATTGGCACAAAGGGCCAGTTCATGTGGACCTTAGCCATTAGGCATCACATGTGCTCTAACACCTACCCTTAAACATAGAAAAAAAGATAAATTCAAGTAAGCAGCCCAAAAGTGTTGGTCAATACAACAGGGAGTGCTCTCTTCTGTCCATATCCCAGCCACTTTCCTGTCCTAAGCTGGTTACAGGTGTCAGAACACAAAAGATTGCTCGGAAAGTTTTCAGGGGCGAGAAAGAAGCATTTTGGATGGCTGTGAGGAGCTTCTTCCAGCACAAACAACACGTAAGTGCTGATAACAAAACGGAACCAGCTAGTGGTGGTGGGAGAAAGGGTGGGAGGCAATCCTGCTGGGGCAGGCATGGATGTTTTGACAGCATATGAGAGATGATGCCAGGGAAAGGAATGGAATAGCACTGTAGGAGAGGAGGGAAGCTGATGGTAGGGTGGATAGAGAGAGCTGGCATGTTCAGAACAGCAAGCTAGGAAAACAATCTTCTTAGCAGGATCTGGATGGATATATTGGTATGGCAATAACCTTGCAACAATTGAGACATATGAAAATCTGGATAAGACTATTAGGATGGAGAATAGTCAGAGAGAAATGAGGAAAAATTGCACTGAAATAATCTGCAAGATGTGGGTATTGCCTGGATACGAGGACCTTTAGAGACATTCAACCTGAGGATGATGCCCAGACGGAAAGTACAAGGATGAAGATGTATGCCCAATATCTGAGGAAGATGCAGTTTAATGGGAAGACCAAAATCTCTGGTTTAGGCATCCTGAACTTGTGTTGATGGCAAGAGTAGAGGTACTACTACTATTAGAGCAAGTAGATTTGAAACAGAAATGCAACTTTGTACATATCAGCTGTGGAAAAAAACTTCCTGGGGTCAAATTCATACAAGAGATATCACTCAGGCCTGGTTTTTGGAGTCACTGTATCTCCACCAGCCACACAGGGAAAAGGCCACCTTCAAAACCAGACTCCCCCTGGCAGATTCCAGCCAGGCTCACCATACCCTGAGGTGCAAATGCACCATGCCAAGGAAGCCAGTCTGCATCAATCACACATCAGGAGCAAGGACACAACCATTTCTGTAATTTCCAGGGACACTCCTTTAAATACCACAGGTGGACATGTGAGTAGTGGGGAGAAAAAAGCCCAAGAAGCCAATGTTGGTGTTATGTAATCATCAGCCAGAAGCAAGTTCCTTTTCCAAGGAAATGAAGGCTCTGTTCCACCTCCATAACAGCAAAAGGGAATGAGAGTTGAATCTAATGGTACAGGCAATTCAGAAGATCCTGATGTAGGGAAAAACCTACAGTAGAATCAGAGGCAGTGAAAAGAGCTGAGTCTGCAGAAAATAAGTCTTCTGCACTCTCTTCACTTCCCATTGGGATGTATTTCTTTCTAGTCCAGGCTCTGGCCACATTTTTGATACACAAAATGTGATACAGACTGCATACATTATTTCTTGGGATTGCAAGGCAATTGTCCCCATGCACCACAAATGAAAGGAGGCATTTTGCTGGCACTTTCCAACCACTATCCCATATTCTCACTGGCTAATGAAAATAACCTTAATAACATACTCTGATTTACCAATAACTGACTTACTGGGACTTAGGGGCTGGGTTGGTTCTAACCCTACATGTTCTCTAGTAGTACCTGCAAGACAGCACACTGCCTTCCTCCTTGCATGTAAGCTACACACAAGTTGATGTGGATGGCTCTTCTCACCAAGGGCAGGCAAGGGGGCACAGGAGAGTCAATAAAGGAACCTCAGCAGGCCCATTTGGAGAGTTACATAGGGAAAGGTTTTGGGAAGATGGCTAGAAGAGTACACAGGTCCAGAGCAAGACAGAAATCTCTTTGCAGGTGAGATTTCTACACCTTCTGTCTTCCAAATTCAGGCAGTGCAGGATAAAGCCAGGCAGACCTAACAGATGTAAATCTGTTTGCCAAGAGAAAGTGGTGATATGGCCTCAGGACTGATAGCTGGTTTTACACAGAAACACTTGGTGACACATCTGGTATTCGTAGCAGGAACCACCTACTTTGAAGCCTGCCAAAAAAAGTATGATTGCTTCACTCTGTATCAGCTGTTCTCCTATACACAACCATTCACATGGTTCCCTGGAAGATGAACAAGCCTGTCTCCCTTCCATGTAGCTCTGGGACTATTCGAGTCTCAAAGAAACCAGATAAAATGAACTAAAACCAAAGAGCATGAGTACATTTGGAGCACAAACCTCTTTTTTTGTGGCTTCAATGGCTCATCTGTGTGCTGACATACAGAGTGCACAGCCCTCTGGTTGTGTCCACACCAGGCACAGACTGATGGGCACGCTCTGGAGAGCTGTGACATGCTCTTCCCCCGAGTCACTAAGCTGAGAAACCTGGAATGCCTGGTGCAGCAAGCACAAGTCATTCAGAGCATCATCTTAAACACTTCAGTCCCACATGGGAAAGGCCAAGATCAGTTTGCTGTATTCCCATCAAGGCTGCTCAGAAAAGCAGAATAGCATGTGATACAAAATCATTAACCTAGTCAGCAGAAATTCATAAAGCTCCCCTCAAAACCTGTATTACAAGGGTTATCCTTCAAACCTAGACAAGCTGCAGTGTTTTCCTAGGTGCTATCATACCAATATATTACAACTCCTATTTATTGTGAGGTTTGCATAATTGTTCCAGAAAAATATCAAATTATAGCACAAGAGGCAAAGAATGATAGACAAAAATAATTACAAAGTGTCATTCAGCAGAGTTCAAACTGAGAGGCATTTTAGCTGAGAGTATTTTAGTACATTTGACCATCCCATAGAATTGTTCATCAACATTTTAATCTATTTGTCCCTCACTTTGGCATTGTGGTAATTTTACAGGATGCACAATAAGTCTTTAAGACATATATTAATACCAAATAGTGGCCAATTTCTTCATAATAACCAAGTACTGCAGGGGTGTTGCATGGTGTCTTTGGAGTGGTGATGCCTGTGATTGCTTTCTGAATACATGCTACATTTCAAAGGAGTTCTGCATTTCCAGAACTCCTCTAATCAGGCAGACAAGGCCACCAATTGGGAAGGGCACAGTGACAAGCAGTTCTCTGCTGCAGCAGGAGGAGCTCATACAGGCTGCAGAAATGTAACCAAGTTTTAATTTCATAATTTTTAAACCTTTTTGTAACAGTTCCAGTTCCCCTAGTCACATGCACTGCCCCTGCCACACCCATACATATTCCCTGCCAGCTGCCTCCATCCTATCCAATGGTAAAGAAAATACTTTTGTTTACTGAAGTATTTTGTTTCTTCATGCAGAGACATTTTTTAAATGCTCCCACACATAGTTCAATATTTTATCAGCAATGTTTTATCTGGCACAGGAAATTCAGACAAATGTCTTTGGAGGCATCATGGAGCCTCCATAACTGATATTGGATAGCTGAAGTTGGGAGAAGAATGTTATTATTGAGTAGGAAACCCTCCTGTATCATCTCATGTGCCTGACTCAGCTTGAATATTCATAATTGATTTCTCCTTTCCAAGTACATTTTATCAGCCTTCACCATGATTGCAGAATTAACTGAGTGTCACAGCATATTTTCAGCCATTTAGACATATTCATGAGGCTTCTCCTGAAGGCCCCCAATTAGGCTGGAGAGGTGACACCCAATCCCTCTGAAAGACTGCTGGAGTACATTTGATGTTGTTAACCCTGCCCAGAATTCTCATTATGAGGTGACAAAGTGAGATGTTTAGAAGAATGCCAGCACTTGTCCATTTGGGCTACAGATTGCCTTTCCAGCTATTACAGGCTGAAATTTTTTTTTTTTTGGGAAAATAAACCCAAGCTATTCTTGCTGTTTTGATATAAACAAGTAAAAGACAAAACTGTTTTCCAGCATTAAACTTTCAAATATTTTCTCCCATCAGACTATTACCCCTCCTGCCCTTCTGGCTGGAGGTGTAACCCACCTGGAGATGCCAGGACCAGCCCCACAAACTCTGGATTGTGTCCCACCTATGCAGAGCTCCAAATCCAGGCTGCCTGAAAAACTACACTTGCACGTTTTTAGGAAAAGCTGCAAGGTCTCAACAGCTCAAGTTTTTCTGGGAGCCTGTCCTAGCTGGGTGGATACCTGCTTCTGTCTGCTTCCTGTCCCACCCAGATGAAGATGCTGGTGACCTCTCTGGGAGCATTTCCACAAGTACAGAGACAACCAGGCGCTTCAGGAACAGCCAAGCCTCTTGGAATCAAGCCCTGAAAATGGGAGCTAGGAGTCTCTTTGCTGTGTCTTTTCCATGACCAGAAAGCTCCTGAAGGATGGACCTGTCCTGCTGCAGCTGAGGAGGAGCCAGGGCCAGGGCTGGTCAATGAGTGCCAGACAGAAGGAGGGGCAGCAGGGGCAGTGAGCCATCGGCAGCAGGGGATGAAAGGGGATCCTGGAACATCTGGGCAGAGGGATGCAGGAAAATGGATGGAGGTGGGGACCATAAAGGAGATGAGCAGGCTGAAAGTCTGGGAATCAGAGGGGTTTGGGGAGGAGGGGCAGGTTGAGGAGCAAGGGCCACTGTGGGGAAAGCAGGCTTGGATGCAAGAGTGGAATGTGGTGGGTGGGCAGGGGTGGACATGATCTGAGGCCTCACTGAAGCTGGTGGAAAGATTCCCCTTTAGAAGAGAGTAAAGGAACAAATGGTCTGAGTGGAGGAATGCACAATCCCCAAAATAATGTAAGACAAGCAAGAAGCCATGTCTCCTGACAAAGAATCATCCAAATATATAATGAAAGAGAAGGAGATAAAGGAATTAAAGCTCCTGAGATGCAGCTCCTGGATTTTTCCCTGTGTGATTAAAGAGCAATTTCCCCTGCCAAGCACAAGAAAGGAGAGCACTGACTGCACTGATCCAGAGCTCCCCATCTGCCTGGCCAGGAGGTAGGGAGCAGATACCATTTGATGGAGGGTGTTGTGAGCATAACTGCAGAGGCACTGAGGCAGACAATGGAGGGAGGGTGATGGGAGTGTGGCACATGCCCTGACACAGGCAGGAGGTCTGAGCCAGCACTCAGCCAGGCAGAGCTCCTCACGTGTCCCAGTGCTGCTTGCTCCCTCCAGGGGATCTCCAATGATTCAGGGCTCCTGGGTTTCCATGGGCACCCCCAGAGCAGGGGAGGCTCCTGCCAAGGTTAGCCCTTTCCTGGTTACCAAAATCAGGCTGTTGCAAGGCCCTACATCCCCAAAACCCAGGCTTGGATAGCTCCAGTGCCACTGGAGCTGTGTGGGTTAGGACAGACTTCCCCACATACAGCATGTCATGCATGGAAAAGCTGCACAGCTGTAAATGGAAATGGAAACCATGGTTCCCAGAACTTCTGCTCTTGAGTCCTGCTTCTTCCCACTGTGCCAGTTCAAAACTGAGTGCTAGATATTTCAAACATGAACAAGATGAAGTGCTTATTTAAAAAAAATGCTTTCTGAGGACACAGTGCAATTTCTTCATGCTCGGTATACCAACACTCAGCTATGGTTTATTCAACTGTATTTGGTTGCTGTAATAAAGTTATTTGATAAATGAACATCTGGCTCATGTTAACTCCTCCCCGAACTCTCCAAAAGGAGGGACGGTATTACTTTTCCAAGATATCACAGATCTGATGTTATTTCCCAGTCCCCTGAACAATATCCATGCCTTGCAGCTCCACCTGATACAGTGTTGTATATCCAATTTGTCATCGGGCTGTTTGTGTCCTTTCCCATCAGCTTATTCTCCAAGACAATTATAAAATGTCAGACCTCCTCTCACAATACTGCTCCCTCAGTCTCTCACCATCCCTCATCTTTGCTGATAGTTTAAAACCTGCTTACAGTTCCCACATACTAAATTATTTCCTAGGAGTTAAAGCTTTCTTTAAGAAATGGTCAGAAAATCCTATTAATCATGTCTGTGGCAATCAAAACTCCAGTCAGGGAAAGTGAAACATAATTACTCATTTTCATCAAATAAGCTGCTGCCCTGGACCTGAGTTTATTAACCAGCCAGCATATCTGAGCAGGGCATGGAAAAAACTCCTACCAGATGTCAAATGGGAGAAGGTGGAAATGTGCCCAGCTGGTCCTCAGCTTTCTAAAACTCTGCCTTGTCCCTGCTCAGCCTTTCAAAACCAATTTAACACATGCTGCTTCAAAGGGCAGTGGGAGATGCAGGCTGCTTGTGCAGCAAGACCAGTGTTTTTAGCAATACACGTCTCTTCTCGGGCCTCAGAAGGGACTGGCAGTGCTGGGCTCTTCATCAGACAAAGCCCCTCCCTGGTGCAGGTAAAGCAGAGGGGCAGGAGCCTGACCTGTGATACCACAGGGCCCTTTGGAAACTGTGTACAGCCCTGCATTTAGCATCATCCTTGTCTGTTGTTGTTAGGAATTAAAAAGAAACACGAAGCAAAAGATTCAGGGCAAAACCATGGCCATTTAGGTCACCATTTTACCTCAGGTACATGGTTAGCTCCCTTTTTTTTTTTTTTAGCATTTGCTTTTTGGATATTTTTTTGGCTTTATTTCTTTTTAAAAGAACTCATTCCTGATAAATATTCATATTTTCTTCACTACTAGACATGATCCTGAGGCTCAAACTTTGCATCTTATTAGCTGAAGCTATTAGTCTTCATGCAGTTAATAAGCATAACTGGGCTAATGGAGCATGTACCTAAAATAGTTATTTTAGGAACTGAAAAGGCCATTTTGGAAGTATATATGTTTTTTGCTTTATCTGGAAAGGCTTCTCAGAGCATTTCCTAGGTAATGGCTGGCTGCAAGGGAGGCTCAAACTGCCCACACAAATGTCTCTTGATGCCAGAATCCAGACTGAGAGAGAGAGAACGAACACAAAAATTGACTGGTAAATGTCTTTAGGATGACTGGCACACTGTTATGAGCTTATGAGAAATAAATCAGAACATTTAAAATAATCAAACAGAATTCAAGCACTTCTTAGCAAAACAGAGGCACACTTTGAGGCTCAGATATTGACTCACCTAGCCACTACCTCATCTAAATGACAGTGAGGATATTTGGATTTCATTTTTGTTACTGCTAATGTGACAAAATTACCCACTGAAATTCACTTATCTGAGGCCTTTGTTTGTCATGGATTCGGAGTGATTTTCTGCTTTAGAAACAGAAACTATCAGCCAGTCAAACAATAGCAGAGATAAAAAGAATATGACCAAAGAAGTGAAGCACAAAAAAAAAATCAGTAACAAAAGCCCTCCTACCTGCCAAAAGCCTTCCTACCTGCTGTTATCAAAACCCTGGGTCCTAGGATTTTGTTTAGCAGCACAATGCACTAATTACAAATGGCTTTGGTAGCACATACATTATTCACATTACTTGGCATAGGGTAAGAATTTAAAAAACACTGCTAAATTAATTTCCTTCCCAAGATGAACAGAGAAGTTGCTCAGGGGACTAGGTGATACAGAGAATTAACAGAGCTTTGAACAGAGGAGAAAACAGAGCAGGGAAATAGAAAAATCAAAGGGGTCTAAGTATTCATCAGCTATCTTAATTTATGCATGAAACCAAAGAGCTGTGACAGCAGACACACAGAGCACTGCACAGGGCTCACCGTGTCTATTTAACACAGAGACAGTCCATGGTTGGGAATGGTTCCTCTGGGCAAAATCAGGTTTGGTCCAGAGCCAGGGCTGGTGCTGGCTGGGATGGGGAGATGAACAGGCAGTATCTGGGTTAACTTGTGCTTGTTTTAGGCTGCAGCCTTCCCCACATTTCCTAGTGCTACCATCCATGGGAAGCCAAGCAGAAGGGATCACCTCCATCCCCCAGAGCACGTCCCATCCCACCAGGCTGATGTCCATTCCACAGGGGCCTCCTGGGATGGGTGAAAGTCACTGCTGGAAGACCAGTCTGGTAAGTCAGAGGCAGTGGAGATCCCGTGGATCTCTTACCAGATCCATAAGAGTCAAAGGTTTGAAGCCCATGATGACAAGGCAAGGCAAGTCCTTGCTCTTTCCCACCTTATATCCAGCTGCAAGGCTGGCACCTGGAAAAAGTAAATACTCCTTGTGCTTATGGGGTATCTCAAAGGAGCTGGCTTTTCTTAGAAGGGGGGAAGCTTTTGGTGTGGATCCCTTGCAAGCACAAGAATGTCCTTACTCTCTGTGTTCCTCCTACAGGAGCCTCTGTGTGGCCTCTTGCCCTCTTTTTGACCACAAAGAGTTTGGACACAAGATGCACCATTTGATCTCATGTCCTGGTGGTTTCTGGTGATATCAAGCACAACCACAGGGAGGTTGGGGAACCTTCACCCCCAAGGCTGGGAGCCTACAGTTCCCTTTCACACACATGGTGGCTGTGTCATTATATTCTGTATTTTCAATTATTCCTGTATGTTGTGGGATAGGGAATGCACATGCCCTCAGGGAAATTGGGAATCCCCTGTAACCCTCAGCACAGGACAGGTTCCCAACCTTTTGCGTTGTCTCCTGGGTACCCCAGTTGGGAATCCCATTTTCTGAGCACTCCTGCTCAGCTCCCTCCTGGAATGGTTGGGGGGAATTTGCCTCCTGGAGGCAAAGCCCAGGAGAAGCTGGCTTGGTGGGAGTACCAGAACCTCTGGGGGAGCAGGACCTGCTCTTTTGCCTATCAAGCAAACTGAGAAAAAAGGACGTGAAGGATGGAGCCATTTGCAGATAGAAAATGCCAGGAGGGGAAGAACTAGCATTCCCACCATACTGATTTCCCACAGGCATTACAAGCCAGACTCTCTCTTCTAGATTTTTGGCTTCTCTGTCCCATTCTGCTGCTTTCAGCCTATAGCTTAGGCTCTGTGTTCACATAAGTAGGGGGAAACCAGCCCCAAGCAAGGGAACAGAGGGAATGGTAATCAGAAATTCCATGTTTCCTATCTCAAAGGCACCCTTAAGAATTTCTACACTAATATCCACACCATTTTTTGCCCCCTGCATCCCTCATTGTGTCTTGAGTATTTATTTATGTAAGAAGGATGACAGCATTTTAAAAAAGGGTTAATTGGTTTAGACACAACTGGATGCTGCATGAGGAAGAGCACTCAACTTGATAGATCAAAATATTTCTGCTTTCTGTTGCATAAAACACTCACAAAATTGGTTAGAAAAGAAGCATGAGCTTACAAATATCTCAAGAAGTTGCTGCAGTCACAAAGGCTGAGTATTTAATTGAGTTGTTGTCTATGCAAGAGGTGAGCACAAACCCCAGTTCCACTCACCTGAGAAGGAATGCACTGAGGTGTACTGCTGATGCCAGATGACAAGTGGCATGGAGACTTGCCCAGCTGCCACCCATGGCTCAGGGTAACCCAGCTTTCACCCCAGCCTGGAAGAAAATGAATGATCTACTTTTACAAGGAAAATTTCAGAAGTCTTTAAATGTTACTGAAAGACATTTTTTTTAACACCACCCACATTGCCTTCATTTCTTGGTAAGTCTCAAAGTAAGAGCCACACCAAACCAAAGTTTAACAATCCAAATTTAGATTTTCTACAGCCTATTCCCTCATTGCAGTATTTGTGGGCACTTTGCTGAAGTGTATTTGCTTCAAAATGTGCTTCAGTTGTTCCTTAGGGGGGTAAGAGCCCTCATTCAAATGTACTGCTGAACCTTCACAAAAGCCTGCAGTTTTCTATTTAAAAAAAACCATCTGATGTAGCTGGAGAGCTTTTTGGGTGAGAAAAATCAAGGTTGGTCACAGCTGGCCCTTGGCCGGAGCCTGCAGCCCTGCCCCAAACCCTCCAGTGCCCTGCAAGCACAAGGGGCTCCATTCACTGCCCACGTAACGTCCCTGGCGTCAGATAAATCAGCTCAGCTTCTTCTCAAAGGAGCACAAACCATTTTTCACGTTGCAATTCCAAGAGAAAGAGAGGAAAAAATGTATTGGGCTCCAGACACCACACACAACTGAGTCTCACTTTGTCTGGAAACAATACAAAATTCACATGCAAAGCATAAGGAGGACAAAAAGGGCCCTGTCAACCCCCATGAACTCACAACAGAGGGTTCTCCTCTGAGCCCATATAAACACCATATGCACTGCTGGCTCTGAGGAATCCTGGGACAGCTATGGCTGGATAAGAGCTGCTGGTCAGAAGATAATCCAGGAGAGAGTGAGACAAGCTGGTGTGTTAGACAAAGGCCAGCACAGTCCTTGCAACAATCCACCACATGGCACAGTGTGCACTGCGAGGAGCTTTGCTGAGCTGCTGAAGGCAAAACATGGACAAAAGATTAATTGAGCCCTAAATAATAGCTCCCAGTGGAGAGCTGAATCTGTGTGCCTTGAAGAGCAATGCACTTGAGTGTGTCAGATCCCTGACAAATGCCAGTAATGCCCAAAGAAGCAGGAGGTGAGCAGAATTTTCTAACCTTTAGGAGAAAAAATAGGTATTTAAACAGTATGGTTTAAAAGGTAAATATTCAAGAAAAGAGATGGTACCTATGATGTGCAATGAGTACCTAAGCATGTGCTGTACTTATCTGAAAGGAGCAGAGCCAAAACCCCAACAGAGCTGGAGGCTCTGAGCTGGTCCCTGTCAGGTGTTGCTTTGCCAAGACATTGTGCAGAACCTGGAGAAGCTGGTGTGGGAGCCTCTCCCTACCAGAAGAGTGCCTTGTGCTTAACATATCATGGGCTTAACAGCTTGTGCTTAACAGCTCATGGGCTGCAAAGGTAAAAGGAATCATTTCTACTGCTGCAGAGGCATTATTTCAGACGTCTCCGTGGGCCTACCACTTTGTCTTGAAGAGCTACACAACAAAGACTCCAAGACTGTGATCTAATTCCTGAATGTATTAAAAACAGGACTATTCTGTGGCATGGGCAAACAGGAGGGAAAACTCTAAGGAAAGGCTGGATTGAGAGCCTCCTACCTATAGCATCTCCTACCCAAATTCTTCATCTTTGTTGTGGGACACAGAATGAGCAAAACTAACCCATGCACACCCTGTCTTTCTGGACAATTTGCCATTTACTTCATCTGAATTTGCAAGCTTTGCCACCAGCGTTTCCCAGCCTGTGTGGTCAGCAGAGGCTCCCTGCTGTCTGTGTGTCACAACTCCTCACCACCCAGAACTTTTCACTCCAGCTAGCCCTGTTAGAAACACAATATTTACATTTTGGTAGGGACCTGCTGTGTTTACACTTTCCAAGTGGCCTTATATGTGTATAGTGGGTTATTGGGAACCTCAAGTGTCAGACAGATTTAAGAGCTAAATATCACAGTGGGCAGTGGAGAGCACTTTGAAGTCAACCAGTGCTGACCAAAGCCTTCTCTCTGAAGATGATACATTTTGCTTTTGGGGTTGGTCCCATGTGAAGTACTCAACTGTCAACCTTCTAAACTGAGAATTTTGGAACTTCTGATCTTCTCCTATAAACATGGGTTGCTTTTTAAGTGTGATTGAGATAAAAAAGATAAAGCTTTTGAATCTAGTCTTGGCAGTTTTATTGCTAAGAAAGTCTCCAAAAATGCATAGCTTCCTCAGCTGAAGAATTCTCAGCTGATTTTGATGAAATTTACTAAGTTATGCAGCATGAATTTAACACATGCCCCCTCCCCCCCAAAAAAGTCAATAAAATATTTTTAACATTTCTGCTGTGGCCAGATAATGAAAATACATAATCTTATGATGTTTGTCGGTCAAATTATACAATCTTTGTAGTGGCAGAATTTCTTAAATTTGAGGATAATTTTTTTCAAGCTTATATTGAGAAAACATAAGACTGAGAGTAGACCTACAAATATATCCATGCTAAAAATGAGACTTTGCAGTGCCTTTTCCATAAATCTGAGTCACAATGAGCAAACCTCTGACACTGCTTTCTTTGAAGTATTGTTTTACTAAAATAAAAAATGAGAATCCATGCGCTTCCTTCTATGATGAATTATTCAGCTCCTACAGAAAAAGGGACAAAAGGAGGAAAGAAGAAAAAATCTGGGAAGCACATAAATATCACTCACGAAATGCAAGAATAAATCTAATAGCTTTTGGAATTTTGGTGGAAATATATTTTAATGTTCTTTTCAACACAGGAAGCGTGGCCTCCATTCACATGAAATGAATGTGCATAAAAAAGATACTAAAGGTTCTTGTGCAGCTGCAGTGCAGCGAGCTGCAGCCATCCATCATGAGTTGCTGCCCAGGGGGAACTGCCCTTTTATCCTAATTGTGTGCAGGGCTGTTCAGCTGTCACATGTGACTCTGATAGTTGCTTCTGCAGTTTTGGTCACATTTTGTATACAGATTTCTGCAAATGGAACTCTGGTCTTCATTTCTCTGAGCTGCTCTCTTTTAACCAAGTACAGTGTATCTGCAAGAGGGGAACTGTGCTCTCAAAATTCAACCAGGCATGGCTTATCTTGTGCACTATCAGAAGTAAAAAATCTAAACCAATATTAAATCCTGTGAAGTTCAACATCTTTTGTTTTAAGCAGTTGATAAATGAAACTGAGACATTTTACAGTGCTGATACAAATGACTTGGATCCTTTTCTCCTCAGCTGTAATGTCCCAAATAGTTATTTCTAATGATCATCACTTTACAGTACAGCATTATACACCTCTCTTGGTACAATGGACAGACACCATGTTGTGAGCTCCCAAGGGCAGAGGGCTGCTCCCCTTCTGGGCTGCTGAGTGCTTGGCACCATCACGTGCAAATCACCTGCAACCTGTCCCTCCATTTCCAGCGTAAAAAGTTAAACTTGGTCAGACATGAAATTCAACTTTTAGTGGCTTCAGAAACAATATTTTTCTAGTTGGTGAGAATTGCTTGGTCCAGACTAAAATCCACAAAAAAAAAAATCCCCAAAAATCATGTGTCTTGGTGTGATGCAGGAGGAGTTCAGACAGAGAGGAGCCTCACAGTTCTTGCCCGAAGCTGGCCTGGCCTCTGACACTGTGGACTGAAAACATGGCAAGAGGCCAAATGATATCTTGTGAAAATATGCAAGTCCCTGGGAGATGAGATAAACAACCTTTTATAAGAGATTCAAAACCAGCTTCCCTGGAGAAGTGACAAAGAGAGTCCTCATTTTGAAGAGTGGGGTATAAAAGATAACTTCTTGGAGGTCCATGTCAGTCACATTGATGAGAGGAAGATAAATATAGCTGCAGAAATAGCAGCTGTACTCCAGCCCATCAGATTGGCTGTGGAAACTGCACAGCCTCCCTTCCATCGTCTCAGAGATGATGTTTACAAGGAATTAAATACATAATTAGGCAAGCAGTTGGCAAAAGACATAATTTATCATATTAGGCAATTAAGCAGCACTGGACAGATCTGGCTGCAGCTCTGAAAAATCCGCATAATGAAACAGTGGCACTTGACATTAAAGTCGAACTTTCCTTAGGTCTAATTTTGACTGCCATTCATAGAGACAAAGTTTTTTGGACCAGTTGAGTTGGGAATGTGGCAGCACAGATGCAGACCCTGTTTGTCTCCACAAGCTGCCATGGCTGCAGCAGGGCTGTGCCAGCCTGGAGCAAGCGCCAGGGCGCAGCGAGGGCTGTGAGCAGCAGCAAAGCAGCCCCTCCCTGTGCTGTGCTTGGAGCTGTGCCACCAGCAGGACTGGGATTTCTGGGGACTGCAGAGGTCCCTGTGCAATCACCACTTCCCTGCTAGGGGGTGTTCCCTTCCCAGGGTCGCTCCCTGCAGGTGTGCCTCCCACTCAGGGAGATGGTGTGGATACTCCTGGGGTTTGACTTGGGGGCAGTGCAGAGGACAGGGAAGGGCAGACTGTGGTCTCTGCTGCCCCAGCAGCTCTGGCTCAGCAACAGCCACCCCAAAACTGCACAGACATTCCCTATCACTGCACACCACTGCAAACCCATCATGTTTATATCTACTGAGGCAAACTGATCCCACTTGAAATGGGCCTGAAACCATCTTCTCCTGGTTTAGGGAGAGAGAAGGACACTAGCTAGGACAATGAAGCACTCAAAGCATTGTAGCAATGCACTTGTTTGCTTTCTATTTTTGTTCTTTCAGTGAACACCAGCATTTAACTCTAATGGAGCCATTTTACATCTCTCCATGATCCTTCATGAATTTGGAGCAGAGAGAAAGAAATCAAAGCACAGCCACAAAGCTGCATGCCCATCATTCGTGCACTCAGGTGTGCTGCCAACAATTTCTCTTTTAAAAGATACCAGTCTTGATGTCCAACATCCTCTAGTTAAAAAATGATCCACTAAATGTAACTTTCTTATTGCTTATGCTGTTTAATTCCATCCAGTTTAGTTGACTGAAGTAGGTGAGTTAGTTCTGCTCTCTGCCTCCCCATACCAACACAACAGTTATTTGTTTGTAGTCTCCAGTGTTGCAAGATAAATGTTCAAATAAACTGTTCATGCCTGGAATTGTTAAATGTTTGAGAAGTCTTCTGTACACAAGAGAGCTTGAAAACCTTTATGAAAACAAAATCATTATTTTAGTCAATAACCAGCTAGTAATGGCAGGAATTTTTAAAACTAGTGTTTATTTCAAGAGTCTGACTTGAGATGCTGTAGCGGGCTTTCAATTACAGGAGCTTTGTATTAGGTTTAACTCCACAATCACTGTTCACATTCCCTGGTCATTACTCCTGAGATGAAGTGCTGAGGAGATGGGGGATCCCCTGTGTTTTGCCTGCAGCAGGTACCCATTATCAATACTGCTATTATCCCTACATACACAGACAGAAAGGATTTTTTGTGTTGTCAGCAATCTGCACATCAAAACATGGTCAGTGCAGAGCCAGAGTTAATGAGCTGCCTCCTGAGTGCAATTTTATCAGAGATCAACAGACCTGGGTATATGAAAGGCCTTTATGTAACTGAAGGCAGCAATGGAAAAATTCAGATTTTGTGAAATGTCATGAAATTGGTTTTTTAAGCAACACTTCTGCTGTTTGGGTTTTCTCTTCCAGCCCTTTCAAGGCTGCTTGGCCAACATAAAACCTCTATTTTTATCTTCATTTCTACTTTTTCCCCTTAGAAAAACATAACCTGCAGCTATCATATTTGCCTGCAAATTCCTTCTCAAAGCTTGCCTTGCTGAGATGTATCCAAAACATGGCATATTCAGTCACTGCTGCACCTCAAGTAAACTTGCTAAATGCTATTCCTAGTGTTTTGAACCTGTTGTCACCACTATTTCCAGGATAGATACAGCTCTGCTGCCCAGCATGCCAGAAGTCTGACCAACAGGCTGTTTCTCAGGGTGGAAGTGCCCTTGCTCATGGAAATGCAGTGTGAGCTAAGCACCCTGGCTCTGCTTAACCTGTATCTTAAAGTCACATCTTGCACTATTTTGCTTCTCATGTGTCCATTTCCTTGGGTGCTCAAGGACAGGAAAAGGAGGGATGGATGGATGGATGGATGGATGGATGGATGGATGGATGGATGGATGGATGGATGGATGGATGGATGGATGGATGGATGGATGGATGATGGATGGATGGATGGTAGGGGGATGCTCCCAGCACTCACCCAGTGATGCTGGGTGCTTGGCAGGGCTTCTGGAAGCAATCAGACCCAAGGTTGTGTTTGCACTGTGGGAGGATGCTGGAAGAGCCATGAAAGGGAGAATCCTGTCCCACTGGAGTCCCAAAATTCAAGTAATTTTGTTGCAGCAAAGTTTTTTTTTCTTTTTTAATTTTTCTTTTTTAAATTAAAAAAAAAAAATAATTATTCTGAAATATTTGTATAGCTCTGAGACTGCTAAAAGGCTCTTCTCAGAACAAATCTGATGCAGTGCTCACAAAAATGCTGATTTATAGGCTAAAAGGTTATGTAATCTGGTTTGGAGCACTTAGACCTCCATGCATGCACTTATTCCAGGAAATAGAAGTCAAGGATCAACCTGAGAAGAAACAATCATGTTTCTGCACTTACTTGATCATAAAAGACTCGAAAAACATCTCTTCTTTGGAAAAATATGACCTCATTTTGTTCCTTGTGTCTTACAAATCGACTCCTCCTTACAGCAGGTCTGGAAGCTGATGAGCACCATCTTGTAACTATGAGAAACTCTTTCCTCCATGTGTCTTCTTGCAGTAGGCAAATCTGTTCCCTGAGATGTGAGACTAAATAACAGCTCCAGGCTGGTGCCTCTGGAGGGATGTGCAGTTTACAGCATGGATGTTTTTCTGCCTTGACTTTCTGTGCCAGCTTCTGGGGTGTAAGATGCACCAAAAGGAGGAATGTGTCCACTAGCAGAGGGTCCCAAAAGTCAGGCACAAAGCCCTCAGACATCCTGATGCTTGCCTGCATCTAGCCAACACAGTGAGATCTATCTCCACACATCAATCTCCCTGTCATTTCCTGAACATATGTAACCCTGCAGGCAAACCCACAGCAGGCTGTGGCCAGAAGATGAGGTTATCTGCAAAACCATGCTCTGCAAGAGCTCTGGTCTCTCAGAGACACCCAGGCAAATGCCTACTGCTTGCAATTAAAGTTATTTTCCTCATGACCATCTCTAAAAACTTATCCCTGAAGTAAAAAGCCAACTTGTCCACTGATAAATGCCTCCTAGGCCCAAACAGTTCTTTCATGCATGCTGGTGAAGCTGGTGTAATTCCAGGGGTTTATGCAAGGTAAACCACAGATCTGAATCAAGTCCCCTCTGTCTCAGCAAGCTCTCATTGCTACTAGGACTAACCTACCTTTCACTGCACACACAGCCAGTGCCTCTGCTCCTCTGTGCTGTCAAGTCCACACTTCACTGGAGTTTATCCTGGCACTCTGATCACAACCCTGCAGCTCCATGGTGTAGTACTGGGATCCCCCCTGGCCTGCCCTCCATGATCTCCCCTGCCCTGCATAACAGTTCCATCTCTTTTTTCTCCTTCATCATAACCTTTGCTTCTATTTTGCTCTTTCTTAAGGGATTTCTACCCTTTCCATTGAAGCCATAGACATTTTCTGCCCTAACCAGCCTGAATGTCACTGCTTCTTTCCCACCCATCCTAGTGTGTATGCTGGAGATGTGGTTTAGGGATCTTATTTGGGAAAAGACTCTCTTGAACCTGTGCATTGTTTCCACACTCATAGGAATCCCTTTCATCCCAATGCATCACCAGCATGAAAAGTTAATTAGGACCTCTGTGTATCTGAAAGGTGGAAACCTCTTTTTCTTGCAGAGTGGCAGGATGCGTACCCCTTATTTCAGTTCCCTGCTGTGATCCTTGTCCATTTGCAGATTTTTGGCTCTGTGCTCCCCACGAGTTACTGATTAGCTCTGCTCTTACACCCAAGCTCACAACTTCACTGTTAAGGCTGAGATCTCATGGGTTTGAGCAGTGAACCAGGATGCACCAGTAAATACATTTGCTAACCAAGCTTTTCTCAGGACTTTTGCTGGTCAGAGTGACCCTGAGATGCGTTAGAAAGTCTCTTTTCTCAGCCTAGTGGTCGAAGAAGGAGTCAGAGCTCTTAATTTCTTGGTCTCAAGGTTGTTTATTGTATCTTATCTATAAAATTCTTTCTCCTGGCCTGCCAAGATCCGCTCAGCAAGACAGTCAGAGGCACTCTGCCTGCCCCGGGGCAGTGTTATCTTTTTATACTAAAAACTACATATACATTATTTACAATAACTTTCCAATACCTATCACCTATGTTAGACAGTGAGCTGCTACTCTAAACCAATCTAAAAGTGCCAACATAACAGCAGAAGATGGAGGCCAAGAAGAAGAAGGAGAAAGGCTGGACATGCCCAGATTTCTCCATCTTGCCTCCTTAACCTCCATTCTAAAAACCCAAAAAAATCTATTTTTCACCCCGTGACAAACTGATTATTATTCTACTTATACTTTTGTGGCTTGCAGAGCCTCATATAAGGTTGGTAACTTTTTCCATAGGTCATAATCAAAGTCACAGGCGTCTTGGGCTCTGTGCCAGGGTCTCTGAGCCCCCTGGCAGGGGTCCTTGGCAATCCAGGACAGCCAGAGGGATGTCCTGAATTCCGACAAGCTTTCTTAGTTATTTGTTTAAAACCAGAAAATCAGACACGTAATGAAGCAGTTAATTAACATTTGAAACATATTTTTACCTCCATCTGGCCTGAGGATTAGCCAATAAGTGGGGTTTTGCCAGGTTGTTTCCAGTACAATACAAGGGATGATACGTCATGCATATCCTTGGTGTGGCAATGTTTATTTATCGTATGAGACATACACAGACTCTTGTTTCCCTGAGCACAGAGGGCAAACAAACAGGAGCAGGTTCCTTGCTCAGCAGCCCAAGCCTGCCTTTCCAGAGAGCACTGTGCCCAGAAGAAGCTCTGTCTCTTGGCTTGCTCCCAGGGGCTGCTCCTGGATCTCTCACTACAGCCTTTCAGTGACTCCATAACAAATACATTCCTCTGGAAAGCTGCAGGGCTATTTTAACCCCCCTCACACACAGCTGTAATCAATCCATTGCCTGGCCCCACGTTTGCCAGGACCCCTGGGGAAACCCTCCACCCACACAGCTTGGCTCCTGCTCAAGCCTCATGGGCATGGCCAGGTGCTGCTCTCTGGTTACACAGAGGTGTGTTAATTGTGGCTGTTACTCAGACCACATGGGGCTTTCAGCAGTGCCAGAGATGAAGGGTGTGAAGAACACCCCGCAGGATGAGGTGCAGACAGGGCACCAGCCAGCACACACTCAGGTGGAGCTGTCCCCCCATAAGGAGCACCTGAGGACAGCTCAGGAATTCTCAGCTGATCTCCTGAAGTACATTTCCATAGTCAGTTCTGTGGCACCTGGGCCATCACACTGGTGGCCCAGCAGCTGCAGACAGCCAAGTAGGGCTTGCTTTCTGCCCCTCCTGTTGTACTTACACCTGCCTTGATCCTGAGCCCTACACTTGCACTGGTCTGCAGACCCAGTGCATCACCCTTCAGGGCTGTCCAGCTGGGAACACATCTCTTGAGATCCAGATGAGCCCTTGGTTTTATTTCGGCCATCTACACAATGAGAGTCAACTGCAGCCTTTTCTTTGCTGTTTTTAATGTTTAACAGAGCAAATTAATACTTTGGAACAACTTCATAGTCAAAAGTCCCGAAGGTCCCTGGGAACACAAAGCATTCAAGAAAATAACAGAGATTTTGGAGTCAGGATAAGTCATTAAGGAGGCACTAAGAGACCACTGTAGACCTGCCTGGGACAACTGCGCATCTCTCACACAGAGAAGGTGGAAGGAGGTATGCAGGGGCCGGAGCGCTCCTCCATCTGCGTTCCAGAGGAAAGCATTAAAGTCACTGACCTTTCCACTCACTGCAACAGTAATATCTGAATGGAAACACTTAAGGAAAGAAATCACATCTGCAAGAAAGGAGGAGTTGTGGTCCTTTGGGATGGACCAAGGCTAAAAGAGAACTCAGCCCAGAACAGGCAATAACACAGCTGCTTATGGTGCTCATCGTTGGTATATTGAACCAGGAGTCCAAAACTCATTTTAAGCTCTCCTTCAGAAGGAAATCCTTGTGTCTACATCAGAGAGGGCAAAAAATTGGCACCATGTCTGCAGCAAGGCAGATGCCAGCTTCCTCCCCTGTGGGCATTTTTCCCTCCTGCCCCACCACCTTTTATTCCTGCCCCACAGTGCAGCAGAGCTGCCCATGCAGGGCTGGCCCTGTGCACAGCCCAGTGCAGAGCCAGCCTGAGCAGAGCCATGGGGGCTTGGGTGGGCTGCAGCAGTGTAGGAAAGAGGAATGCACAGAATGAAGCCACCATCCCCTCCTGTGAAGCTTTCACAAGCAATTGGTGGCTGTGTGGGCACACCACAGGCTGAACTGGCAGAACCAGAGGCTCAGCTACAGCCAAACTAAAATAAAGGCAAATTCTCTTCCTTTAACCCCCAGGAGAACTGAAATCATACTGTCTCGCTACCAGCCTCCACAGGGGAGCTCCTGCTCCCCTCCAGACAGTCCTGCTGGTCCCCCAGCACTGCAATGGGAGCTGCGAAGGGGCTGCTGGAGGAAAGGCAACTTGGACCCACTCCTGGAGATACTCTACCTCTCTTTCCAAGCAGAAATCCCACTGATATGCAGAGGGTTGGCTGCTTGCTGAGTTACTCCTAGAGTATTATTTCTAGCCCCAAAACACACACAGTGCCTTTAGAAAGGGGGAAGAGGTTGGTGGACTCCCTGCTGCTCTGTGACAGGGCAGGCTGTGCTTCCCCTCAGCACCAGCTGCACTCAGGCAGGCTATTAATTAATTTTATAGGCCTTTAAAATTTGTTATGAAGAAGAAATGGTTTTCAGGGAAAAGCAAACACACCCTGTGCTTTCTCCCCAATTAAAGCTGATGAGCTACACTGGCTCAGCCAAGACATAACAAAACAATGAAAACAAGGCAAGAGGTTTCAAAGTGCAAGTGGTCGAATCAACAAAGAAGCGTTTTCCCACGTAACAGAAGAAAAATAATTAAATAAAGTGTTGCTCTTCAGAACTATAGAAGGAAATGAATGTCTAAAGATGAAGACGTGGCAATGGTAAAACACAAACCCACATGCAACAGAACATCCAGGTCTGAGAGAACTACTGCATTGACTACAAAATCAGTGGTCAGAAAACTTCTCTGCAGCAAAGACCATTATGAGGCAATTGCCAAAAATAGCCAAAGTCCATATTTTAATACTAAACAGGTATGTTCAGAGGCAACGGAAATTTTTCTAGTGCAGTGTCTGTACACATAAGAATAATTATTGCCTGCAGTAGCAGGAAGCTTCATGAAGGATTTGATAAACAGCACTGCACAAAACTAAAGCCAAAGGAAAACATCAGTGAAAAGATCCCAGCGCAAGAGACCCAGATTATACAGCTTCATGTCAAGTGCAAGAGAAGAGCCAAGTTATGAGACTGAGTGATTCAAAGTCAAAAATACCCCTAAGGCCAGATCCCAGGGACAATGTGAAGTTTGATGGTCTTGCTGGGCCTAGGACAGGAACTGAAATATCAGCAGAGATAAGGCTGGCCTGTGCAATGTCCAGCCCTGGAATAACCCAGGGTTTCCACTCAAAATTGCCAAAGCCCCAGAGAGGAAGATTTCACCACTGTATGCTGGGGTGTTTCACAGTCCTCCCTCTGATTTTGCACAGACTGAAACTGGAGGGAAGCCAGGGGAGTAGCAGCAATAGGAGAAGAGTGACCATTTCCCTCATCATCATTGACCAGAATTGCTGCTCTTACCAATGCTCAATTTCTTCCAGTGCAAAATGACAAGAAAATCCTTTCTAACTCAAGAATCCAGCAGGGAATAAAGAGTATACTGAAATAATCTTCTAAGAAATGCAAACATTCAGGTTCTCCTGTTTTGGCCAGACACCTACAAAAAGCAATTGGAACCTGCTGCAGAGCAACCCTGTACACTTTTAGACCCAAACACCCAAATGCACAGGAGGGAAGGGAGCAATGTCTGAGGGGCAGCTACAGCAAAGGGGTACCAGGAGCCTGCTCACATCCAGCACAGTGTCTTCTACAGACACAGAGAGAGAGGATTGCAAAGGCTGATTTTGAAAAGAGGGAACTGCTGCTTCATAAATGTCATGTTTCACAGCAGCACAAGATTCCTTAGCATCAGTGCCTTGCCTTGCCAGCCTTGGGCTGGAGCTTTGGGAGCACAGAGTGAGCAGAAACTGGAGCTCTGCATGAGGAACATCTTGTGCATAAAGACCAGCTGTGAGGAAATGCAAATCCAGACAGGCTCTCTGCAGGGAAAACTTAAGAGTATTGACTTTTAAATTGATTTTTTATTATGTGGTATTCCTAGAGATGTGACTTTTATCCTGGCCCAGCAAGTTAAGGAGATTATTTTTGGGTGGTTCAACCACCAAACCCATGTGGCTCTAATACCTCCCATCCTTTTAAACATTCAGTCTTTGGTTTCTCATCAAAATTTATTCCAATACTAAAATGTGGAAAACTCAAAGTGCTCCTGGGCCTTCCTCTGCCAAAGCAGACAAGCAAGCCCTATTCCTCCAGCCACAGAGGTGATGGGAGGAAGGCAGGTGAGGATAAGGAACAGGCAGATGCCAAGATGAATATCAGCAGTGGTATTCCCAGGAGCACAGCGTGGGGTTGGACATGGTTGAGTCAGGCACAGGCAGAGCCCTTTAACACCTGCTTCAGATTCTGTGGGGACACTGCCAGGGGTAGGTCACAGGTACCTGCTGGGAAAAGCTACAGTCTCTGCAATTTTTGCAAGTTACTGTGTGTGAATAGTCCTGGAGAGGCAACAGACCATCCCTACAACTCCAGCACATCATGTTGCCAAAGAGAAAATACATCTTTTTAACTAACCCTCCCCCTAGAATATTGATCTGCACTGCACAGATTCCCCTAGACCTCCATCAGTAACTGCTAATGCTTAGAATATAATGAATAAAACCCAAGGGGCTGTTTATCCTCTTCCCTTTATCTTTTGGGGGTCATTCCTTCTTTCTATCGCCCCCAGCTACTTTTTCCCACGTATCAGATCATTTTGCCATGCTGAAGTTGTTTCAGTGCAGATGCTTTGCCTCCCACTGCCGTGAGCCCATCCCGCAGCTCTGCGGCCGCGGCCACCGCAGGGAAAGCAGCCTCGGCAGCAGCTCAGCCAAGGAGCACGTGGAAGCTTTTAAAGAGCAGCAGTGCCTGTGGCAGAGCAGCCTTTCCCACTGCCACTGACAGATGGAGATGGAACAGGCTTTCCTAGTCTCTTTTTAGAGAACTGATGTGATGGCAACAGCAATCTGCAGATCAAATTGCAAGAGTCTCCCCCAGTTTATGTCTCAGCTCCCTTCAGGCAAACCCCTCCTGCAGGTCCAGCCCCAGACACCCACACGCAGGCACCCTGCTGAGACCCATTTTCTGCCATCCTTACCATTTGGCTCATTTCCCACACTGGTCTGGTCACTCTTTCATGGCACCTTATCCCAGCAACAGCCCTGGCCAGCACATTTTTCTAGGCAAATTTATCCCTGCCAACATCCGTCCCTTGAATGTCAACTCTTACCCCTTCTGAAAGGATGTGTGGAAGCCTTGAAAACAAAGACCAGAGAAGGAACTGTGACATGGCCACATACAAAGAAAAGTGACTTCTTTCTTCTCCATTTCAATCAAAGTCAGAGTTACTGTCTATGGTAGCAGGAGACATTTCAGGCAAAAGTGGGATTTGTTAAAATTTACTAACATCTCTATGTGTCCTTTTATATCCACTAATAGCTCATCTTCCTTGCAACCTTACAATACTTTTGAAGTTTGCTGTATCTGAGACAATTCTTCACTGTGTAAGCCAAAAGTGTTTGTTGGCTGTGAATATATAAACCTTTAACTTCCCCAAATATTTTCTCATATCCTGATACAAAGAGAACACAAATTTTTTTACATATATGTACACGGTGTTATTCACAGAGGGGTGCTGTGCAGAGGTGGGAGTTGCACTGTGATAGTCCACAGTGGGTCCCTTCCCACTCAGTATATTCTATGATTCTATGATTATTTTATATAAGTTTATTATCTTTGATTCAAGACATATATATAAAATTTGGTTTACAATTTTCTTTTTTATTGCTCCCCTTTGTAGAAGAAAAGCTTAATACTCCCCCTGGGCTCATTGCTGTCCATCACTTATTTACATCCTTTTCAGGAAGGGCTGAGCAGACTTGAGCACTGTCAGGTAGCTGCAGCACACTTCCAGATGAGTGCCACGTTCCTCCTTTACTTTTCTTTCTGCAAAAGTGCTGGTTGCCTTTTAAATTGCTGCTGCACTGTGAAGCAAAGCCTGTCCTGAGCCACACAGAGGGATGGCCAGAGATTTGTCCTCCCAAGCACACCTCTCCCCAGCAGCACCTGTAATTTAGACTTTAGAAATGGATGCAAGTATTTCACATTTATTCCCTAAATAGGGCAAGCAGGGATTGTCTGTCCCTTCTTCAACTCAGCAGTAAGCCACTTTAGTACATTTACTGACAGCTAAAAATAGACTGCCCGTGCCTCTGCTTCCTCTACTGAGTCACCAGCAGTTTTCTGACCAATCCACAGTTGTGCAGCAGATGGTTGGGCTCCAGTTCAGAAGGTGCAGGGCATTTAACTCCAAGCACTGGCACACTCACAGACCTCATCCATTGCCTTACAAGGGTGTGCAGCTTGGAAAGTGATGGGCAATGCCCTTACTAACAGAGGTGCTGGGCATCAGGGAGCTCCAGCATGGGCTCTGCATTACCTGCAGGGCAGGTAAAAGCAACTCCTCTAGCCCTCAGGATCTGTGCAATGAAGCAGAGCCTAAAGAGGGAGCAGTCCCAGAGAAGGGGGGAATTCCCTGGGAGCAGAGAGGGCACATCCTGGCTGAGCTTGGGGACTCCTGCTGGAATGCAGCCAGGTTTTGCACAAGGCAGCCATAAGCAAACACAGCCAGTGCTCTCCAGAGAGCTGAGCAAACAGAGCACTGGGCAAGACTTCATCTCAGTGCTGCAAGAAGCCAGAAATGTGGCCAAACTGCCTCACCTAAGTGTCTGTGTGTCCGCAGCCAGCAGCCCTAGCGATGGGATGGGTGCCTACAGGGATAGGTGCCATGGAAATCATCCAAACCTCCGACCTGCCACCCCCCAGCTGCCCTTAGCTTTGGTGACTTCATGGTACACCTGGGTTTGGCAAAGTGAGGTGCTGGCATGGCTCGGTGACCCAGCAGCAGCTCCTGGTGCCCTGCACAGCCCTTCACCAGCTCCAGAGATTCCCACGGGATGTGCAAAACCCAGGGAGGCCTAAGGCAGCACTCTGCTTTCTCTCAAACAGCTGACAAGCCAAAACAATGTCCCTTGTCCATCCACTGCACCAGCACAGGCTGATTCCTGGCACCTCTTCAGGGAAACTGAGGCAGGGACTGCCCTCAGGCAGTGGGGGGTGACAAGCCCTGGTGCCATGCACACATCCCTAACACATTAGTCACAGATGTCTAACCAGCTCCTTTGAAACAAAATGTTAATTAGGTTTCTCTGATGGGACAGCAAGTTTTACTGGCTTCCTTTTCTGGATTACCCAAAATGAGTAATTTTTCCAACTTTCTCTTGGCCTGAGAATAATTATTTATATATTTGCTTATTTAAAGTCTCTTCGGATTTTTGTTGTTGTTTAGCCTTTCTGGCTTGTGTTTTTCATTAAAAGCAATTCAGTACACTTTCATATTTTTTTAAAAAATCCCACTTTAAATATTCCAGGCTGGTCTCAGTTTGACAGCAAGAAGGTGGGTGTGGGGATGTCAGAAAAGTTATTTATATTGCATAACTTTGTTGCTAACTGTTTCTTTTGGGAGTTTCAATAAACCAGCTAGCCATAGGTTGCTATTTTTATATGGCATTACCTTATTTAACAGAGGGATGAGTTCAGGAGAGTGAGACCTGGGCTGCCACTGGCTTGGAAGAGGAGTGGGAACACCACTGGGTCCAGCATTTCCTGCAGGCTGGAGCAGAGAGGTGCCCCCAAGTGACCAGGCTGTGTCCAGGACATGACAGGGCATGCTGACCCCACAGGATCACACACCAGAAAGCTGTCCAGTTTCACCATGGTACAAATGGGTTGTTTTTCAGGGCCACACGATGAGGGAGCATGGAGAAAGTCCTGTCCTCAGGGCAGAAAGCTTGTAAGGTAATTACTTGTCTCACATGATGCTGTAAGATCTGGGATAGGCGAGTACCAAAAAAATTTCTTCCATAGCATGGAGCAGGAGGTCAGATCTCCAGCCTTGCTCCAGCCTGTGCAATAAACCTGATTCCCCAGCCCCTCACTTTGATTTTTTTTACCACCTGCAGCCAGGCAGGGAGAAGCAGATGCTGAGAAGACACAGGATTTCAGAAGAAATCTGATTTCCCTCGAGTTTACCTCTTCTCCCTCCTGGCTCTGCTTGTCTTTTTGGCAGCCATCAGCAGCTCCCATACATGCAGTACACTCCCCCCATTTCCTAGCTGTACCAGGAGCTGTCATAGTAGGAGGTTCAAATAATTGTTTTTGCAAGAGCTGCTTTCCCCAGATCCTTTTGAAGGTCGTGCTGATTATTTCCTCCCAAGCAAATAAAGCACCATGTAATTATTACAAATGTCACCTGGTGAAAAATCACTTCCAGTCAATCATCTCAGCCTGAAGATAACTGCTGCAGCTCTTTGCTACTGCAACAAGTCAAACAGAAGTGATGAGGGGTCTCACATCTCTCCTGTCAAGGCTTGTATTTCCATGCAAACACAATAAATCAGTTAAATAATATTCATGTGAAGCCAGTCCATAGAGTCACTGCTCAGCAGGATTTGCCTGTTGGTGGATCATGCAGGATCCTGCTCTTGCTATGGCTGCTCACACAAGACAGAGCAGGTTGTGGCTTTCTAACTCAAAGTGCAAACAGGTCCTGTAAACTTAGTGCCTCACAGCTGCCACAGGGCAGGTGCCTCAGTGACAGGACACCAGTTTGGCTCTGCCAGGACCATCAGGCACAGGAATACCACTGGTCCCAGCCTTTTCTGCACTATTAGAGTCCTAAGCCAAAAGCAGGTGGTACTCGGCATTATATAATGATGGTGTGGAACATTTTCTGCTGTAGAGCTCTGGTTCTATTTAAACTTATATTTGTGATGATCACTGTTTGGGACAAAATATTCCACATTTAGTTAATGCTTGAAGATGTGATTGCTCTTTTTAAAAGACAAAGCTTAACAGAAAAGGTGATTCAATAACATCAACTGCAATTAATGTGTTCATTAAACATGGAGGTCTCATATATATATACATGTGTATATACATGTGTATGATGTGTGTATATATATATATATAGATGTATGTATATCTGCTTATCTGTTTCAAGCATCTTGTTTTATCTTAAACAATCAATTGTTGTTATTGAAAAAGAATTACCGAAAATGAGCCCTTAGCACACCACAATTATGAGCACTGAGCTAAACCTCTCAGCAGGTAAACTCCTGGTTCTGAGAGCAGCTGTTTAGATGTGTCTGAGACAAGGGACAAGCCTCATATTTAACCAAGCAGAGAGGAGACCAAACTCCATACACAGGCAACTGTCAAGCATCTATCAGGGATGAAATGCAGAGCAGAAATACATGAAGCAAATTTACCTGCTTGTAAGTGTGCCCTGTCAGAATTACTGGCAGAGGTAAAAAGGACACGGCTCACTAGAGAAAAAAAAAATTAATGGCATCTTAATTTACCAAAAGTTTGAAGAAGAAACTTTTAAGGGCTTCACATGGATGAAATAGAGGAAAGAGCATGGGTGCTGTACTGTGCCATTCAGCTAAGGGCATATAGTCAAAAATGGGCTACTGCCATAACACCCATGCACCAAATTTAGCAAATACAGCACATATTTTTATATATATCTATTTAAAAGATTTTGTTTTGGCATTAGCAGCTGCAATCTAAGAAACAATGGTGAAGTTCTCTTTTACCAGAGCTTTGAATAAAGCTGACATGAAGAGGAAGGATTGTTCTGCAGAAATGCTGGAGGAAAATTAGTTTGAACAAATTTTGTCTCCCTAAGTCTAAGCAGTGTTCTTGTCCACTTACTGGAGGTGTCAAGGAAAACAACATTCACAGATGTTAGAAAATACAGCCCCAAGCACCAATTTCACACAGCAAGACAGTCTCAGAAATCAATGTGCTGGCACCCACATGCTGACTCACAGCCAGGCTGGTGTTCTCTGCAAATTGCTTTAATGTAAATTACATCTTCATCAACAATTTAAATAGGGATGAGAACGAATTCAGATGGGTTAGAAAAAGCACCATCCAGTGGACAGCTCAATGACCATGGAAATCTCCTTGCCAGAACCAAGCATATACTGGAAATCAATACAGATATTTTACCTACAGGAAAAAAATACAGGCCTTGTGATACAGCTGCTGTGAAGTCACAGATTTGTGATCTGGTTTGAAACTGGTCTGTCACAAAATGTAGAATAACCAAAGAAATCATTAAGAAAGTTCTCTGGTATTTTCTGGCTGGCAAAGAATAGGCAATGGAGTGAAATTTCAGCACAGGGTTAAACCCAGCCTTGCCCAGAAGCTGTCTCACTCAGAGATCATTATGTGCATTACTTGGAACAGGCAGGGTTCCCAATGGCATGGGGCTGAGATGCAGTGGGAGCCTTTGCTCTGGCTCCAGGCATCCATGAGAAGTATTTCTCATGTTCTGTTGTAGCTCCCTCTTGTTCCTATTCCCCGGGGCCCAGAAGAGGACAGAGTCACCTCTGTGGCACCTGGAGCTGTGGGTGCACAGCCTGGCTGGGACACAGGCATTCCCAGGGATGCTCAGGGACCCTTGCAGGGAGAAGGCTCACCCCCAGCCCCATCTGTTCACAGCAGAAAACCATTTCAGAGGGCTCCATCTTTCTGTTCTGACCCAAGGACTCTTTGGTGAGTGACTTTTCATGACACACAGCTGGCATCCTGCAGTACCACACAAAACTCCTTCTGACAGCAGCTCCTGATGTGACCTGAAGCTGGAGCAGGGATTCCTGTGCAGGGCACAAGGGCTGGGCTGCAGGGATGCCCTGTGCAGGGCACAAGGGCTGGGCTGCAGGGATTCCTGTGCAGGGCACAAGGGCTGGGCTGCAGGGTGCTGCCCTGTGCAGGGCACAAGGGCTGGGCTGCAGGGTGCTGCCCTGTGCCTGCCAGCTGGAACAGGGCTCCCCTCTCCCCCAGGCCTGATGTGCCTCTTTCCCTTCAGCATCCGCCTGCCTCAGGAGATGAAGCAGCGTGGTGATGGGTGCCTGGGGCTCAGACATGCTATTTTTAGATCAAAGGAAGCCAGATGCTCATCAGATTAAAGGCAATTTCACCTCTGCAAGATGCAATTTCAGTGTTGGAAATTATGAGAGTTTAACAGAGCCCTTGAGGATTTCAACATTTGTCTGAAAATTATTTGGCTAGTCTTGAAGCAACAACATTGTTTTCTCAGTGTATCCCAAGCTCTGACAAGATAAAACCTTAGCCAAATTCCTTATTTTTAGAGGAGTGTCCAGTACTTGGTCAGATTGACCTGTACCATATTTGCCATTTCTGCTTAAAAATGAAGACTACTGCTTTCACCTGATCTGTTTTCCAAAATGAGTTCTTGATACTGATCTTCCTGCTGAATCAGGAAGCATGCAGTGCATGCTAAATCACCCAAAACAAAACAGTCCCTAACAGATTAATTATATGTTTTCAAATAATTCTATCTACAATAGCTAAGCTCGTTTATGTTTGCTTTTGACTGGGTAGCATTTTTTCTCTAACAATTTGATAACTGTGTAAGTGAAGAAATATTCCACAGACATGGAAATCCTCAGCAGAAGACCCACTGTACATTACTCTGGTAGATGTAATAAATGTCATTTAAGAGCTTCAGAGCTCAGCAATACTTTAAAATGGCCAGGAGAGAGCTACCAGTTGCTATTGCACTCACTGGTCTTTTCTCTCCTGGAAAAGACAGAAGCCTAAAGATGTCATCAGACATGAAATCTGGTTTTTATCTCAGCCTTATTCTGGCCTCCTTATATACATTCCTGCTTCAGATGAGGTTTTTTGCAAGTATCATTTTTGGCCTCTGGGATTTAATTCCCACAGCTGCAAATTCTCACTGTCACCCACAAGTCAGACCAACATCTGAATTATTTTTAACTCTGCCATAAAAAAATTGGTCCTATAACAATATATGGGAGGTTTTTTGATAATATAATTTGTCCCAGAACATTTCAGATTTCGGTTTTTATGATGAGTTTTTTCCTCTGAGGTGACAGGCATAAAGACTTCACCTTGCTAGCAACCAGCTCTTCAATTATATGCTTTCAATTTCTTTTCAGACAGAAGTGAGCAGACTGTAAGATAGAAGTGAGCACACTGTAAGATGGAAATGAAAAATACTGCAGGCAGCTGGAAGATACACAAAACCAAAAGGTCATCTCCCCTCTGCCTGCTCACATCACACCACAGGTTACAGTAACTCTACACTGCAGACAAGCAATTACTCCATTGCCCCACTTTGCCCCAAATGCGTTTCCTCTGCAAGCACAAGTGCAGGGGTGTGCTCAGTCAGAGATCTGACAAAGGGCCACTGGAAAATCCTGCCAGGATTTGTCTCTTACACATATTAAGGATCTGGGGATCTCACCTAGCCAACATTTGATTTTAATGTGTTTCCAGGATCACTCACAATCCTACTGGCGGCAGAAACCACTGAGTACCTACCCCAGTTCTCTGGCCATACAACTTTGGCCAGCTCAGGGTCAAACTTCCCAAGCTGTGAGTCTGGTAAAATGTCTCTGAGGTCAAAGGAAAGCAGTGCAAAGAGCCTGTGACCTGAGTGGGGCAGACACTGGAGCCCCAGGTGTGGGGTTAGCTCTTGCAGTCATCAGCTGCTAACAGAAAAGTTCCCAACTCTGAGGAAAATGCTCTAGAGCAGCTAGATTTTGTCAGTCTCAGTAAGGCAGTGCTGTGGTGGGCACAGAGGGAACAGGTTTCTGTGCACAGTTTCAAGCTGTAGTTTCTGCAGTGGCAGAGCCCAGAGGAGATGCAGGTTTACCTCTGGAGAGGACATTGGGCATCTCAAAGGCACCTCAGCTGCAGGGTTTGATCACCAGAGCAGAGATGCAGCAGAGGCAGAAGGACAGGAGAGAATGCCAGGAAGGAGCTGGAGCCCCTGGGCTTGTATTTTGTGCCTCCCCAGCTCTCGTTGTGATTATGTGACTGTGGTGGTGGCTGAGACCTCCTCCAGTCCCAGCAGACACTGTTAATAGCACAGCGTGGGTGAGAAAGGCTCCCCGAGGCCCCAAAGTGAAACAATTTAGAAACTGATTCAAAGCAAAGGCTGCAACTCAGATTCCAGAGTCAGCGATGCATGACACCCCACCAGCCCACCAGCAATGGCCAAAACATAGCAAAGAAAATGTCTTTGGAGAGTGATTTCAGCACCTCTATCAAAGCACAGTCAAGCAATTGATGAGCTTCTTTATTTTTTACCATCCCCTAGCAGGTTTTGGACCCAAAATTGAGGATCCACAATGATGCTAAAGAGCAAATGGGAGGGAGAGTTGAGGCAGGTGAGTTTTGGAGTGGGACTTGAGGGATGATGCCTCAGCTCTGAGGTGTGGTCAGCATTAGAAGCAATGGCAGGCTTGTACCAGTAATTCTCCAGAAATTCTCTTAGAAAAAAATTCGTGCATCAGGAAAGTTTTCTGCACCAAAGTTTCATTCTGCAGAAGTAGAAACAAGTTAGAGATTGCAAGGATCTCAGCCAAAAACCCCCAAAACTGCTTGTGAATGTGTTTTAATTAATACAGCTTATTTTCCCTAAATAGTGTCTTTCTAGCAAGAAACCTTTCCTGCCCACTTTTACCTACCTAGCATATTCTGTGATTTACCATGCAGCTTTAGAGAACGTTCCAAGCAATCTGCATTCACACACACACACACACACACACACACACACACACACACACACACACACACACACACACAGACACACTTTCCCCTGCCATTTGCTCTTAGCAGTGGGTAGGACAGAGTCTATTGCAGCTCCTCACTGCCAGTAATGCAATAATTGGATAAACTGAGTGCATGAGCATGAGCAAGGCTGGGCTGAGAGCACAGCCTAAGAAGCTGAGGAGAGATCAAAAAGAAGCAGAGGAAGGCAAGAGCACACACAGCCTGGTGAACAAGCCCTTGGGCATTCTAAGGATGTCTCTTTCTGGCTTTTTCCCCAGCTGGGCTAGATGCAATATTCAGCACTCTTACATGCAGTAGGACTCAGTAGCACATGCAGGGGTATGTATGTGTACACAGAGAAACAAGATGTAGGTTTTCCATTGGTGCTGCATCTTCTCAGTATCCTCTGGAACAATCTGCATCATTGCCACTTTCTGGTGGTGGCATTTGGGTTGAACCCTTGATGACAGCACATAACTGCCATGGTCATATCTGCATTTGTTTCTGGCTGGGTACAGTACTGAAGTCCTCCAAAACCCACCATGCAGGATTTCAGCCAAGATGTAGTCATGGGGAAACAGAAAAGAAAACCAGAAAGAACAAGAAAAAGCTTCTTGCCAAACTCTTTCATGCTGGCAGACTGTCCAGTTGACTTGATAATGGTATTTTTAATCTATATTAGGAAATAGTTCTCTCCCATATCCCCAGCCTTGCTCTGGGAAGCCGCCCACACTGAGCAGGATTACTGCAGATGGGGTGCACAGGCAAGGCACAGACTGCCTGTTCAAAACATGGGGGCACAGAAGGAGGAGCAAAGGAGGCTGGCTACTACCTGTGGTGCTCTCTGGTGTCTGAAGGCTCAAAGCTGCCACCTTTCTGCCCCTGAAAGCAGTTATCCACCTCACTCATCACATGGGGAAGTGAGAAGGCAATGATTTGATTAAGCAGGACATGGGCTGGATGCTGCTGGTGGGGCAGAACCAATGAGCACCAGCTTGGGTTGCCCTGTCTGTACTTTCTGTTTTCTCCTTTGTAGAGGACAGCCCAGGTGCTGTACTCTACAATTGCTCGTTGCTCATTGTCCTACTCCAGGTGGGCAGGACTGGATGAGGAGGAGCACTTTTTCTGGAAGTCCTGGAAATAAAATCAATGCACTGGTCTGACCCACTGCTGGCTATCTCCTCCAAGACCAGTGCCCTCCTTCTGGCACTGCATGGTGTCTGGGAAGGGAAGAGACAAACAGCTTCTCCTCCCTTGTTTCAGGGCACTGAGGTGCCCAGGGCAGCACATACTCAATCACTGTGCAGTCCCAAAATTAGGCAGGTGTCCATCACAACTGGGAAATCTCAGCTGGTTCAGCTGCTGTAATGGAAGTGTGGGCACAGACTTGGTCTTATTTGAGTCCTTGTACTGTCACAGGCAGAAAGCTGCTCCCTGACATGTGGTGGAATGGCAGAGATGGAGACCTGGCTCCCAGAGTCAGGTTCTAGGAGCCACACAGAGGAAACCCTTCCAGAGTTTCTTGGATGGGCAACTCACCTGAGTTCTCCCTTTATCTCATCCCTTCACAAAAGGAACACTTTTTTTTTTTTGGCTAAAATATTTTCGATTTTCTCAGCCTGAGGCAAACTCCTGGTATGCAGAATTTTGGCCCCCAACAGTTGAAAACTGGCAAAGTCAAAAGAAAGAGAAACTGTGATATTTTAGTGGAAAGTGTTAGGCAATGTTAACACTCCACTATAGTTCCAGCTGTGTCACTCTCTGGTTTGGGATGCAAACCCACAGGTCAACCCAGTGTTTAGCTGTGTTTCTAAGCAGCCACAGAGATTACTGATATGAAGTTGTCAGTTTTGCCCTAGGACTGGATCTACAAGGAGATATGCAATTACAGAGATCTTATCTGTCTTACCTGCTGGCAATGTTTTTTGTCCCATTAAGACTTCTTAATGTAAACTCCAGGCTTTCTGTTTCCCTGTGCCATTGTTCTACCCATTGAACTCATTGGCAAAAGACAGATGTGTTTTACTTCATCTGCATTTTCCCAGCAGGCTTGAACACAGCTCAGCTGGCTCCTACCCAGCTGTGATGAAACCTCAGGTGGGAGAGGTGCCCACCTCCCCATGGTCACGTATTGTAAATCAAAGCTGACTCCGACAAAGGGGAGAGAGAATGATGCATCTGACTCCATCATCAGAAGGCTAAAGAATTACTTTATTATACTACACTATGTACATTGTGGCTAAACTGAATCTGCCCTGCACTCACTCTTGCTCACAACTGCTCACACTGCACTCATCTCTGATTCTCCCGTGACTGTCCCGTGACACACACGGGACAGTGTCGACACACACACACTTGGCCCTGACAGGCCAAGGGATCAAATCATCCTTACTTTGGGTAAACCATCTCCATATTGCACTCTACTTTAGCACAACACAGGCACAGTGAGCGAGATAAAAATTGTGGTTTTCTTCTTCTCTGCTTGTCTCACAGCTTCTGTCTGTTCAGAGGGCATGTGAATACCACAGTCACTCACGGGCCAGCACGGACATCTTCAGGTGTGCAACCTGAGGATGTCACAGGGACGGGTTTGTGGATGGAGACACAGCCTGAGAGAGCAGGAGGTCATGTGTCTCTCTGCAGCTGATGTGCCAAGTCTCAGCCATGCCAGGATTTAAGCCTTTTGTATCCTATCCACAAGCACCCAAAATGCCAAGTTCTTGGGCTTCTCAGCTGATCTGGGACCTCTCTGCTGGCTGCAGCAGTGCAAGCCCCTGTGTGATGCAGGCAGGTATGAGCTCTGCAGCAGTCACACAGATTTAGGTCAGATACAAGCCTTGATTGATTTCGTTGACGTACACTGGAGAGTGAAGCAGTTGCTGCTAAGTCAGCTTAAAAAGTTGGAGCTAAGCTTGTGTCAGTGACCCCTGCAGCCTGCAGCAAGCTCCCAGCAGCACGGACCTTGCTGGGCTCCCTGGCATGGCAGGCAGGGGCAGGCCATGGGCTCCAGCACAGACCCCAGGCTGCAGGATGCACTTTACAACACCCATCCTCCATGAAACAGCCCAGAGAAACCTGCTCTGGACTTTCAGCACCCACTGTGGGGTCCTGAGCTCTTCCCATGCCCACAGAGGCAGTGAGGGCACTCAAAACAGCGAAAGAAGAGTCCCAAAGTGGGGCTTATTTGAAAAATTCAAACTGGTCCATGGGGATGATGCACCCAAGAATGAATACCCATGGGGTGTCCTTCACCAGGGACCTCTTTCTGTATTAAAACTAGTCAGAAACAGCATGCCTTTTGCTGGCTTATGTGCTGCTGGATCTTTCACAGGCTCCAGGGAGGGAAAGTACAGCTTTGAGTTATGCAAAGGAGAAAAACACATTGCTAGATCATGTGGAGCTTATAAGCCTGAGTTTGCATTCCTAAAATACTTCAGTTTTAAGAACCCTTTAAATTTAACTCCCTGTAGCAAAGACACACTAACTATCACCTTGAGGTTTCATATTTGTGAAGCCCCATGCTTTTGAGCTAGGTTACTACCAGAAAAAAGGTCAAGCATCCTCCTAGCAGATGGTTTCACAAGAGAAAATGTAACCAAACTCAGAAATCCGATATGAAGTAACACTGGTGTCCAGACACTGCCAATATTTCATCCCCGATGTAAAAAGTAGTGGGCTGGTATTATTTGTAAAGGAAGTCAAATGAGCTGATACAAATTAAGGCTTTTTAAAAAAACAGAAACCTACCATCATATCTACACTTATAGTCTGGGCTCTAGACTAAGCCCCATCTTTTAACCATTTAGGATTCTGGAAATAATTACCAGGAGAATTTTAAGTTGGTATGTAAACACTTCAGCAGTTCTAATACAGTCAAATAATGCTCTCCTGACCAAGAACATATAGATATTAACACTAACCCAACCTTTTCCACTGAGTTCTCATTGCATATAAGACTAGAGAATTCCTTTCTGTCATATATAAATTCTGAACCTCAGGTAAGGACACAGAGTGTGCCTGCTCGCCTGTTAGAAAGAAACTTTAATCTGGGGAAGGGAGCCCTAGGTTGGCACACAAGAGAGGGGGATAAGATACTCAAAACATTTGTGTGATCTTGAATAAAATACACTTACTTTCTCTTCTCTCTGGCCAGGATGTCTTTAACCTGCAGGGAATGGCCTGGCCATTGTACAGCAGCCAGCATGATCCAGTTCTGATGTAGTCATTCAATATTAAATCAAATAGTTAAAAAGTAATTGTTAAATCAATTATTCAGGTTAAAAAATGATCCTGAAATATTGTGAGCCTCTTAACCTCAGTGTCAGAGGAAGTGAGAGCTCAGCACCCTGCAGTGTTGAATCCTGACAGGAGGAAACCCTCTCATGGGTAACATCTAGTCTCCCATAAATGCCACCAAACACAGTGATTGTCACCTCTGCTTGTCACCTGGCACACAACACAGGTGGCTTTACAGAGGAATACAAGAACAAGACAAAGCACCCAAAGCCCATGGCCAGGCTGCAGCAATAGCTGGTTGTGGCATGGTGTGAGTGGGACAGTCCCAGTCCTCCCGCAGCATGCAGGTCACTGTGCTCCATGGCAGAGGCTTCCATTAGCCACACTCAGGAAATCCCAAATCTGCCCACGGGGGGACTGGGCTGTGTCTAACTTGCCAATCTTACACACAATGCTCGAGTGGCACCATCATGGGCTATGGTGAGGGGCTCCCAGCAGCCATTAGCCCAGCAGGACACCCCAGCACACCCTTCCCTGCAGCATCCTTCACCCCTGCAGAACACAGGAAAGGGGCCAGCCTCAGACTGGGGGTTTTCTGGGCAAAGATTTGCTTGGTGATGTACGGATTCTTCTTGCCAAGAAATTTTTTGGTATTTCCGGCTCTGCCAGTGGCTTCCATGTTATCTAAAAATTTAATTTCTTACCTCTTCTGATTACTCTTGGCAAATTTAAAGTCAGTATTTAATACAGTTTAGCTCAAGGCCTGCTGCCCCAGGCAGCTACAGCACAGGTAACCATGGTGGCTGTGGTGCTAAACAATCTAAAGAACTTGTGCAAGCAACATTTCCATGAGGGGTGAGTGGATGTGGAAGTTATAAACTCAACAGTGGCTATCTGTGCCCTCTTAATGTTCAGCCAGTGGGTTTCATTTCAGCAAACAAAACATCTTCCCCATCAAACACAAAAAAATCCAGTCTGCAGAGATGTGCTTTCAGCAGCCTGAGCTTTCTGCACCTTCCCCTCACTCAAATTTATCACCAGAAATGTATCTAAGCCACAGCTTTGGCTCTGACAAGCTCAAAGCCTTTCCTCCATTCCTCGTTTGTTGAGGTAAGGGTACAGTACTTGACATCTGCACCTGTGCTGGAGTTCTGTACCTGGGCCTGTCACCTGGGTCTGCAACTTCCTTGTGAGGGGTAGAGGAAGGGCAGGCACTGGTCCCTGCTCTTCTGTGCCCAGTGACAGGACCCAAGGAATGGCCTGAAGCTGTGCCAGGGGAGGTTTAGGATGGATTTCAGAAAAAGGTTCTTTACCCAGAGGGTGTTTGGGCCCTGGAACCGCTCCCCAGGGAAGTGGTCACAGCACCAGCCTGACAGAGTGCAAGAAGCGTTTGGACAATGCTCTTGGGCACATGGTGTGATTCCTGGGGATGGGATGGAGATGTGCAGGGCCAGGAGTTGGACTTGATGATCCCTGAGGGTCCTTTCCAATTCAGCTTATTCTGTGATTCTGTGAAAAGAGGAATGGCCAGCAGGTTGAGGGAGGGGATTTTCCACCTATTGACTGCTGACACAAGAATGATCTGGAGTGTTACATCCAGACCTGGGGTCGTCAACACAAGAAAGATGTGGATCTGTTGGATCAGCTCCAGAGGAGGGCCACAAGGATGCTCAGAGGGCTGGAGCACCTCTCCTATGAAGACAGGCTCAGAAAGCTGGGGTTGTTAGACTGGAAAAGAGAAAACTCTGGGGAGATCTTGCTGTGGCTTTCCAGTAACTTAAGGGGCTTATAAAAAAAGAGGCAGAGGGACTTTTCATATGGGCAGACAGATGCAGGACAAGGAACAATGGTTTTAAACTGAGAGAGGCCAGGTTTACATTAGATGTTAGGGAGTAATGCTTTACTGTCCAAGGGGTAAGGCACTGGAACAGGTTGCCCAGAGAAGCTGTGGATGCTCCATCCCTGGAAGTGTTCACACCCAGGCTGGATGGGGCCCAGCAAAGGGGCTAGTGAAAGTGTCCCTGCCCATGGCAGAGGGGTTGCAACTAGGTTATCTTTAAGGTCCTTTTTGACCCAAACCATTCTGTGATTCTGTGATTTTATAGTGAGGAGTGCTGAGACTCATGTCCATAACTGAATATTGCTCACGGGCTTTTAGAAAGTGGTTGGCCATGTGGAATCTCAGGCCACATGGAAGGAACTCAAGCACTCTTGTTCTGGAAAGTCATAGGTTTGTATTCTCCATTGCTCTCACTCCTCCTTTCCCTTTGCTCCCCATTGTAATGAATCCAGTGCACCTTTATACAATAGCATCCTTCACAAAAGAAGTCAAAATGTGTGGCAGAACATTTAAACACAGCTGCATAGATTTAGTTATGCTATTCTCTCACCACACTTCAGTCAGGCTGAGGGAAACTGGACCTTAAACAAACCCCTTGATTTCAAATGTCATTTGAAGGATGATTATTTTGAGCCATAAGGAATTTTATTAACTTGTGCCACTCCTATGAAAGCATTATAATTCAGTGCACATCACTCAGCTAAGAAAATATTACTGCATCTCTATGGCAACCTGCAATGAACAACATATTGACCATCCCCAAAGACACAGGGAAGTGCATTACTCCTGTACCACAATGGTTTCTACTTAGAGCATGCCTTCTGCTTATACATCTTTAGGATTAAAAAAACCCCAAAACTATGAATTGTGAATCATCAAGCTTTCAGCAAAAGGTTTGATGGAAGAAGCATTAATTTTACTTCCTGTAGCTCCTGCTTTGCACAGAAAAAGTGTAACTTCATTCATGCTGCCAACATTTCTCTACACCATTCCCAAGGAAAATACAAAGTCAACTACAGTATGTGCAGTATTGATGAAAGCATGAAAATAAGGCCAACTGTTTTTCTGCCCCTTTCATGTCTGATCATTTACACTGTTCACGTCTCCTCAGCTGTTACAACACTGCACCATCACATCAGATGCTCCTTTATTCCTCAGAGCTTAGCTCAATGAAAGGGCGATAGTATGCATTTCAAAAAATGAGATGGGTCTGGCACAAACTGGAAAAAAACACAGAGGACGCTGTAAAAGGAAAAAGTTGCAGAGCATGAATGGGGCACAAAGATGAGTTGTGGGGAAATGTGGCTGCTCTGCTGGACAAGGGCAGCATGCAGAAAGAAGAGCAGGCAAAGAGCAACACACTGGGAAAGGCAGACACTGATAGCACAGCAGTGGAAATCCATCTCCAAAGTCCTTTAAACGCTGTTCAGAAGGTTCACAGCAGGGAGAGGTGCTCATTGATTCACTCATTATAATGCCTTTCAACAATATTGGGACTCTTTGGCCAGACGCAATGACATTGTACTCGCTCTGTGTGGTTGTAAAATTGTAGCCTTGTTAAAGGCAGCGCAGTTTGCTCCAGCTCCTTGCACATGCACCTCAACAAAGCTTCAAGCTTTAGGGCATAAATCTCTGCCAAGTAATGAAAGCTAGAAAGACTCCTTCTTGCTGAACAGATAATTCAATTTCTGACTGTTTCATGGTTTTTATAATCTTTCAGAAGCGTATCAACCTAGGAGAGATGGTGCTGGAATAGAAAGACTGCAATATGTGTGTATAGTACACTCCCTCCCCCTTCCTATCGTTCCTACATAGGAAAATTCAGTAGTTGTGGCCACATTTAAAATGTTGTACTGCAGAATGCTCCCCAGCAAAATGAAGAGGCAAAGAGCAGCAAATGATACTTAAAAAAAAACAAAAAAAAACAACACTTGGCAATGCTGAGAAGTAGCAAACTGCAGGAAAACTGTGTGCCTTCAAATCCATATCCATGATGCAGTGCTTGTTGCTGTGTCCAGCCAGCAGAGCACAGACAGAGCCACGGGCAGCTCAGCCCTGCCAGCACCACCACTGCCAGGCTGCTGAGGAGAAAAGCTCTGCATTAAAATGCAGGAAAACTTCTGCTCTCTATCAGTTTGATGTGATAGCTGATTTAACTTCTTTGTGCTCACCCAGCTCTCAGCGGCTGAGTTTTGTATTCCATGTTCTCAGAGAGCAGATGACCTACTTTTCTTGTGTTATTATTCCTGGTTTCAGCAGCCTGCCTCCCTGGGAGTGGAGGAGGAGGGCTGGGAGTGTGTTTGTGGAGGATATATAGCTGGGACTCGGCTGGTGAGTGATTTGGAGAGAAAAGGGGTAAAGCTTTTCGGACGCCTTCATGGGAGGTGAAAATGTATTCAGCCTGCTACACCACACCCTGCAGTGGGGAAGTCTATTTACACAGGGGTTTGAAACAAAAATGAGCAAGATGTAAAGTAAGTCAACCTCTCTGCAGAGATGGGGTGGAGGAAATGTGTGAAGGGTGGGAGGAGTGGTGTGAGGGGTGGCAAGTGGGGAGGGTGGTTTGACCATGGGTGTCCAGGAGGAAGATGCCCAGGTTGAGCCAGTGCTTCCAGAGCCCATTCCAGAGCTGCTGGTTGTTTACAGGGAGTGGGATGTGCAGAGAGAGGCTGATTTTGGAGAAAGGAAGGATGATGGCAAATGTGTTAAGTGAAAGGGGGAAAGAACAGGATAAGAAAGAAAGGGACAATATGCTTGAAAATTAAATTATTACCAGTGTAGGTAAGTAGCTCAAATTCACTTCCTAGGCAAATGAGCAATCCTTGCTGAATTTGGGTAAACAAAACTGGACTCTTAACAGGACCTGTGCTTGCAGGCCTGTTGCAGCTGAAACCTTTTAGCATGACAGCAAGGCTTCATCCCACACGAATGAAAGATGAAGCCAAATTTGCCTTGTAGTTTCCAAAAACCCAAACCAAGGAACTGCCTCCAAAAACACAGATCACACACAGAGAGGTGAGGAATGTCTTAGGTAAAGGCAGGATTTTTGCAGACAGAGAGCAGCATCAGGAGGTCACCCGAGTGAAGGAGAAGACTTGGGAGCATATCTCAGACAGAAAACAGAGCAAAGCATCTTTGGGATGAAGAGCTGTCTGGGACAGGAGTAGGACCTGGGAGCAGGTGCAATAAAACTGACCTCTGTTTCAGCCTCTGTTCCTACTTCATTTGGGAAAAAACAAAACAAGTGCATGTTCTTGGTAAGTAAACATTTTAATCAAATGCTTAAATCCATCATTTTAGTTGCCTGACAGAGCAGAGTCCAAATAAAAGTCAACTTTAATGGCCAGAGAAAAAAAGTATTATTATTCTTAGTGCATCTGAGCAGCCTTTCCCACAGCCCTTTGGTCAGTCTAGTGAAAGGCTTTTGCTGCTGCTACAACTGAAGCAAGATGCCTGAAACCAAGCCCAGAGTCAGCCAGGCATAAAAGTCAGGTGTTTGCCCTGGATCAGGAAAAGCTCATGACCTGCAGGAAGCTGTGTATTCCCTGATGGCTGTAGATTCCTTTCCCACATTTTCAATATTTGCACATTGAAATGCATTGGCATTCATGAGATTTGATGAAAATAATTCCATTTAATACAGCATCCAAAGGTAAAGAACACTTCTTTGTAAAGGCGTAGTTTCACATTCCAACTTACCTTTTCCAACACAGCTAGAGAAAATGTCTGAAAAATTATATAAGCAATTGTAATTGAAAGATCCTTAGTCTAATTCTTTCTTCCAGTGCTGGTCTCTTAGGGCACAGGCAGGTCAATAGGCCCTGACAGAAGACAGTACTTATATATGTATTATCTCACACATTTTATGTGCAACTTCTTGAGCAGGATGAGAGTTGATTACAGCTATTAGAAAAACACAAAATAACGATGCATATAGCAATGGCAAAACCTTGTCTGAATGTTTTCCTTCTCTTAGAAATGGCTTTTCTAGGCCTCAAAGCAAGAAATCAAATTACATGATTGCTGGAGAGCGGGGAGAGAAAGAATGCTTCGAGCAAGACAAAAGGTAAGCGGCATTTGTTTCCATGTCATCCACTGAGCAGGTGGAAAATCCAAAATATCCACTGAAGTGGAAAGGCAAGAGATGTGTTGTGTCTCTCCTTTATTGCTTAAATATTTCATGCTAATGAATCCCAGATGACAAGCAGTGCAGATAATTCATGAGTGAATTGATTGCTTGTGACCCTTCAACACCAGGGAGGCATCAGCGCTGCTTTTTGGAAAGCTCACCATAAGCAATGGAGATTTGCAATCTCCAGAGACCAATAAACATTTTGGCAAAATTTAGGATAAGAGGATATTTCACATAATTAACAGGCAGAGAAAATGTCACCAGCTTCTCACCTACCCAGAAACTTGTCAGGAACAGTCAATTTCACATCTTGATTTACTGAAGAAATGTCCAAAAATGTATTAAGGAATTCTGTATTTCTGACCCTCACAGGAAAACTACTTCTTAAGAAACCAGAAGACAGCATCTTTAGCTAACCATAATTGCAGAACAGCCATTGATTTAGGTTCTGTGCAGGAGCAACAGTGGCTGCTTGTTGTTTATTATCCTGCAAAGAACGGATGTCTGTTGCCCTGAGCTACAGAAAAAGGCCAATGAGAATTAATTTGACATCAAAAGAAGAAGCACCAAGCCATATAAGCCTTCATCAAAGGAGTAAAGCAGATGTGTAATTGGGAGCTCAGAGTGAGTTAGGTTTCTGCTCACTCACCACAACGCTGCAATGGATGGATCTGCTCAGCCCTGGAGCGACCAGCACAGGCGTTCCTACCTACCCCCCTTCTCTTTTCCTCACTTCTCCCCAAACAGAAGCAATCCAGCCCTTGTGGTGTCTACACTGCTATTTGTAGCTTGACTTCCTTGAGGTTCCTTAACAGTGGGAATAATTAGTGTGAACACTAAAAGCCCCTCGATGGGAATAAAGGGTCAACCCCACGTCCCCTAGCACAGAGCAGAAGCTCATTATCTTGCATGAATTCTCCATAAATTGTGGAAGCATATTCAGCATATGGCCTTGTTCTGCTTTTCTCCCCAAACAGAGAGCAAAAAATTTATATTTTTGTTGATAATTTTCTCATATAAATTTGATTGGAAGTAAGAACATTTTTTTAATGGACTGCATATTCTGCATCTGTGTTTCATGCTTTAAAGAGAAAATGCAATCATTTCAGTGCAATTGTTTTATTTACACCAGTTTAACCAGAAAATAAATGGCTACAGTAATCTTCTTCTGAGTAAGAAATTGTGCAGTTCACACCAGGAGGGTAATCAGCAATGAAAAAAGTTATATTTTCCTGACAAAGCTGGTAATTCATGAATGCTTCCCCGATGGGCAAGAAACTAAACATTGAAATCACCTCAAGCCACTTCACATGACAAAATAACAATATTTTATTCATCTTCCTCTCTGTCTTTTCACTTCAAACAAATGCAGGTCAGACGATTAACTTGCATTCAAAGTCCTGGCCTCAGCAACAGAAGTCTTTACTCCAACTAAGCCCGACACTGCGAGGTCTCAGGGATGCACGTCAGTTCTCTTGTAGGGTTTGAAGCAGAAAAATTACTGAAGGAGATCAGTGAGAGGGAATCTGAATGCCAGTTGTATCTTGTCATTTGATAAACTTGCTAAAAGAAGGATTTGTTTAGACACCACATAATAACAGTTTGTCTAATGAACAGGCTGAGGAGGAAGCAAGCATGGCCAGAGCAGCACTGAGGTGCCCAATCCCCGTAGCTGTGGTGACTTGTTCTCAGCCCAACCGCTCATTTCCATACTGCCCATGGAGCTCGTACCCTGCAACTCCCTTGCTTTTCAAATCACCTTCCAAAACAGCCACTCACCAGATGCTGGTGTCTAATGCTACAAACCCTTCCTGTGACTTCAGAATGGCAGCCAAACATTTCCTGGGATGCACCAAAGGGACTCCAGGCTGGGCAGGAAGGAGAATTCCAAAACCAGAGCTCTGGGGATAGCTCCATGATCATATTTGACTTAATAGAGTGGTATGAGAAGTATTCTCTTCTGGGTATTTTCTTTTTTTCTAGAAATTATCTACCTTTGAAGGACCTGTGCAGTGAGGCAGGGATTAACTAAAATAAGCCACTCAGACATGTTTAATAGTGTGGCCACCCAATAAGAGACTCCTTTTGTTGAAGGCCAGGATACTGTCCTGCAAGAACGAACAAGATCAGAAACCTGCAGCTGCCTATGGGAAAGGTGGAAAAAGCAAAAAAGGGACACTGTCGCCTCCTGTGGCACCTGTCCATCCCGCACTGCAAGAGGACAATTCCTCAAAAGCAGCAACTGTCCAGTTGCCACTGCTGAGCCTCCAGCATGAGGTGAGCGCTGTCCCACAGGTGGGAAGGTGCAATGGCCAGGCCAGCACAGAGGCACCATCACAATGTGGGCACGTACATGATCCCTGAGCCCCAGCTTTTCCAGTACCTTTCTCAAGGAAGTCTGATTGCTTTACTCTGCTTTCAGCTTTCAGATAACACCTTCTAACAAGAAGCCAGAGAAATCAATGTAAGTCGCTTGGTGGTACCTCTGGAGTAGCTGTAAAACTATTTCAGCAATATTATAACCTTGAAAATCCACCTTATCTGAAGTGGGATGGGTTATAGCCAACACTTTAATGACTTCAGACATTTCCTTAGTACAGCAGAGAGCAGTACTGTAGAACAGAGCTGGCTCAGGGGTGTATATACTGCCAGTGCCTCACAGCTATAAAAAGGTTCCCATCTGCTTTGTTAAAATAAGGTTGTTTACTCAAAATGCCTTTGAAACAGAGATGAGGAGTAGTACAAATTGCTCTAGAAAGGAGCACTGCTATTTATAATAAATCTGGATGGAAATAAAGGTGAGGACAAATGCTAGTGATTACACTTGAACCATGTGGACAGGTAGAACTGCGATAAGTTTGATGTCCCTGCAAAGAGCAGTTTTCAGGCAAGAATTTGCTTTGCATCCACGACCTCAGAATAGCTTTATGACTTTGTTTTATTATCATTCTTCAATGGTAGGATATCAAAATCATGGTCCAGAGAAGACCTGGAAGGAAGGCAAAGAGTGGCTGTGCAAAGGCTGTATGGACACTTTTTGTGTCGGGGCAACCTAAAGAAAAATGGGGTGCTGAGAGGTCCCACCAGCACTGATTGTTTTAAGATGACAAATATGCCAAATGAGAGAAGATTTGCAAGGCTTGAAACCTGTCCCTTGCACTAGGGCTGGCTGAAGGGCTTGGTTGGGTCAACAAGTGGAAAGTCACTTATATGGTCCAGGCAGTTGAAACATGCAGTATCAAAGCCAATGAGCTCCTGTGTGCAGCTGTGCAGAAACCCTGTTCCCCACTGCCTGTGACTGAGCATGGAAAACAAGGTGCTAATACCTAAAAATTGGGCTGTGCACTCCCTGAACCTCCCAAAAGCACCTCCCTACCATGACCTGCATGAGATGTGTAGGAGCTTACAGGGTTTTCATATCCATACATCCAGATATCAAAATGTGTTTTAAAAAGTGAACCACTGCCACACTGTAATTAATATCCTTATTAGTGAAATGGCACAGAAACAACTACTGATGAAATTGCAGTGGCTCTGCACAGCTCTCCCACACGAGGTGCTACCACATTCTGTATTATGAGGTGCATGATCCACAAATTTATAAAACCAGCATCCTGCCCTTGGGAGCACTTAACAAAAGGCTTTAAAGAAGAATCCAGGAAAGTATTTGAAATAAAAACTCAAAAAAATGTTCTGAAGTGTCCTTGCTGTTTTACTCCTACATTTGCCATGCTGCATATCCAACTTGTTTCATGCTTAAGGAAAATAAATTAATCAGTAGGGCTGCAAAGAAAACATTTCTAATTGAAAGATAAATAGACTCCAGAGAAACCTCCTCCAGGAAAGAACTGACAAAATAGGAAATAGCAGCATAGGAGTAACACAACACTTGGGGAATAAAAATAACAGAAACATCAACAGTGTTGTAACAAAAACAAACACATCCAAACATTATGTGAATGACACAACCATTCAGAAGTCATCATTTTTTTCTTCTATTTAGGAAGAACTAAGATGTAAGCATGCAATGCCTATTTGCAGGGAAGCAAACTCTACTCTAGCCTAGTTTTAGCAGATGAACATGATACATACTAAATTTTAGATCTGCAACAGTTTAACCAAGGAAAAACAGTTAGTGGCAATTACAAAAAGTGAAGGATTCACTGCAAGGTTGTTTCTTTCACATTCTGTCATCCCCTGTTCTCCTCCAAACAGGAAGCATACCACCTTAACTGATACTCTCATTCTTAAGCTTCAAATCCTGTCAATGGTTTTTGTACACACCTTGTTAGTTAACAGACCTGTTCACACCGATGAAAGGTGCTGTTCAAAATTTTGCAGACCTATAATTATTCCTGCACATTGCTGATGCTGTACAAGAGGAGCTGTGATTCCCCACAAGGCTCCCAGCAGCACACCCATGGGCAAGGATCCCATAATCAAGACAGTAATCAGACAGGGTCAGCGCCTCATCAAAAAATATCTTTTTTAACTGTATCTTAAGGAACATATGACAAACATCCAACACACAGCATTTTTCACCAGGCAGCTAAAGACATGAGCTGGAATAGGGTTCTCTGCCAATTTTCGAGTTTCCAGCACCTGCTACGGAAACAGAAAGATTGTTCATAAAACATCTGTGAGAGAAAACTCAGCTTGGAGCCAGAGAAGTCTTCTTTCCCTACCAATATTTCTGCAGCTATGGCTTTGGGATGTATTCACACTTCTCAAAGAGCATCCATCCTTGCGATACAAGAAAATGTGCAAATAAAATAAAAAAGAACCAAAAAGGAGATTGGATGAGGAAATGAGAGTGACCCACTGGACTAATGAGTATTCACAGCATCTATAGCTCAGAAAGGCTAACAGATGTTAAGCCAGAATACTCAGCAATCTTTGCCAGTGGGCATTGTTTAAAAGTAATGCAGGATGTGGTTACCCTTCCTTCTTGTCAGCCACAGAGTGATACAAAAAAATGAGTATTTGTTGCTACAGAAGAAAAACACTCAATTAAGCAGATAGGGAGTTAAAATTTTGTGACATTAATGACAAACATGTAAACATTTGCACTGGCAGTATCCTTCATTTCTCATCCCCTACACAGACAGATGTGTATATCCACACACACATTTATCTATAGAGGGAAGGCAAGAGATGCCATCACATACTGTATGGTAGAACATGCAGATACATAGGCATAATTAGTGTGTAAATACATTCATTACTTGCAATTTAGAAATGTAAACTGTATGACTGAAAGGGAACAGCTTAGCAAGTCTGCTGCCTTGCACTGCAGCTTCAATCTTGCAAAAATCCTAGTTGCATTGTTAATGGTTTGGGCAGCTTGCTCTGATATTCACCCACATGCCTCTAATATCAGCTTTATTTACAACAGCTCATACACAGGTGGTCTTGGGCCAGCCTTGTCCTTTCCCAAATAATTGCTGTTCACTGTGATCTCTGATCTATTTATGGACAGCATCAGTGTCCTTGTCACTCTCTGGTCTCAGTGTGACTGAGCATTTGACTTGATTCCCTCTATAGGTAAATGTGTGTGTGGATATATGCACACGTCTGAGGACATGAATCCAAAATGATTGTTTAGTTGCTTGGTTTTCTTGCTCCTGAGGTGGAAAACAATTTCCTCTGCAGACAGTTCAGAACTGAGAGTGTGCTTTATCACTGTCACCAAGCAGTGCCTGGACTCTCATATTGCTCTGCAGGCTGGGATCTCTGGCCAGATTGCATCCCCCACACATATGAGTGGGAACCATGCAGATGTTAAAGGATACTTCCCTCCAGCAGAAATGGCATATATTTTTCAAAATTAAGATAAAATCCTGACTAAACAGATCTTCCATCTAACTTAACAGATAAAAATAATATTTTAAACTCTTTTAACAGTATTCCCTAGTTGCCATGTGGCAGAGCTACCTGTGCACTGGGAAAGCAGACAGCAAAGAATTTTGGCTACAGTTATGCCAAAACATTCACTTCTTCAACTACAATGATCTCCTCCTGCTTGTTCATGCATCAGTTAACTAATAAATACCCTTTGTTTTCTTCTCTTTGTCATATGCTCATGGTTTTGTTAGCTTCTTTCTATAAAAAACTAAACTTTTTCCGTAAGTTGAATAAAAAGAAATAAATTGTGAGAGATGGGAAGTTCTGCTTTGGGAAAATAATTGCTTGAACTTGACTTTGTGGAAAAAAAACTTATTTAAAGAGGAGATGCTGTGAGGAAACTTGATAGGGCTCTACCAAAGATTGATGCTTCTGAAAATTACTGAAAACAATAAATAATTTATTCTATAATAGAATATTATATAATATTCTATTATATAGAATAGATAGTATTATATAATATAATTATGTATAATTCTAATATAATTAGAATTCTATTATAGAATATATCATAGTCTATTATTCTATTCTATAATAGAATAGAATATAATATTCTATAATAGACCAAATCATTTATGAAAAACTACAAACAGTTTTTCTGTTTGGTGCTGCACACAATAGAAAAACAGATGCCACTTCTCAGGTGTGGTTATCAAAAGGTGAAAATTCAGGGTTGCAGCTCTTTTTATTAGCAGGCCTCCAACACACCCTTAGGGGTGACTGCACACTGTCAATTGCTTTTAAAACACAAAATGTAAGAGCTTCTCTTGTGCCCATCATGAACTCCTAGGAAGAGATTTCCCCTTGCTTTCCACCTTCTGATTTACAGTGTGGCATTAGAGAAATATGCTTTTATTGACCAATTTTGACCAGACAAATTTGTCATTCCTGCAGTCATTCTGCATTTCTGCAAACCAGTTGGCAAATCTTTGGCCTTGTGCCTTGACGGCACCGAGGGTGAGCACCCAAGGAGGGAATTTTGGGGCCATGGGCGTTTGTGCTGGAAACTTCTGTACTCCTCCTGCAGCTGCAGCAGCTGAACTGCAAGCATCAGAGCCAGAGTGCAGCCTTGTGCTTTGTGCTGTGCCCCTCTCTTTGCTGTGTGTGCTTTCATCTCCAGCTGTCCTCTTCTTCAGAAGCAAGGTCAAAACCAACACAGCAACCTGAGAGCTACCAGCAGAACCGAGCATGGTTTCCCCTTCCCTCACTCCTTATCCACTGCATACCCCTTCTCAAATGGCACTTAATGCTTTTTTTTTTCTTCTTTCAACTCAGTTATCAGGTTTTTTTCTTTAGAAAAGATTCTCTCTAAATAAAAATTCATGGTAGGAAAAAAGGGACTACATCTTTTTGTTGCTAAAGCAAATTTTTAGTTCTTAGCTCTAATAATGCCAGGTATCTTCTTTCTGATTTTGCTTGATCAATAGACACAAAAACTTTTCTGCTTGAATTAGGAACTTATTTTTACTTGTACAACAGAAGCCCAGTCCCAAACTGGTAGTTGCGCTGATGTAGTGATTATACCTTAAAAAATTAGAGAATAACAAAAATAATTAAACTCTACAAAAACCTAAAAATCTGGGCCCATTTTCTTTAACACATACTGTTAGCAGCTTGGAGCCTGACTGAATTGGTGGATTGGTCCCTTCCACTAATTTAGGTAAATTTAAGCAACAGTGTTAAGAAGGACGTTATGGAATTTTGCCAGTCACAGAGATTGGTAAAAACCATCTTCCCCTAAAGCCATTATTAACTGTTCTTTCTATAATTGCACTTCATCCTTTGTGTGGAAAAAGGATGCATTTTGACATGTGCAAACATGATTTTATGCACAAGCAAAGAAATCTTTGTCTAGGAGAATAAATTACGATATTGATTAATTGCTGGAAAAATCAAATTATATATGGCAATAATTGTATACAGCCATCCAGCAATCACAGGTACAGAGCAAAGTAAAATTGCCTGAAAACATTCAGGAAAGCATTCACAAAATGCCATTTCACTTAGTGTGTCACAGTCTGCAGCACTAATTATTGAGCTCTGCTTGGGAAAATTCTTGAAAGAATATAAATTGCCTTTTTTTTTTGTCTACCACAAGAAACAAATTATCATTATCAAAGATAATTCATTCCCTCTCACATGACTGCAGTGGCTGCTCATTAAAAATAGCAACCAAAATCAAACAGTGGAAAGCAAGAATAAATTAGAAGATGTCGGGAGCCTTTCCAAAGGAGCTTTTAGCCAAGTCTGAAATTGCTTTTATTACATGCACCAGGTCAAGAGCATCTAAGCTTGATGATGCTTCAGCAAAGGCATCAGCAGAGTTCTTCACTGTGGCTGTGCTGGGGTTCCAGGTCTGTGCCTGTCCCAAGCTGGGCCAGGCAGGTGACACGGGCAGCTCTGGGGATGTCACCCAGGCAGGGGCAGGAGGGGATGGGCAGGAGCCTACATCCCTACACTCCCCCTACATCCCCTCCCCTGTGCAGGAGCCTACATCCCCTACATCCCCTCCTCTGTGCAGGAGCCTACGTCCCCTCCTCTGTGCACTGATGGCTGCTGCACACGGAAGAGAGAACCCCGGGGCTGGAAGGCTCAGCGAGGGCTCCCCTCTGGCACCAAAAGGGCTCAGGCCCCAGCTAAGAATCAACTTCTTAGCCTGGAGAGCTGATGTGGGGAGAGATAAAGGAAATATTCTTGACTAAGAGACACTGCTTTACAAACTATAAAAGACACACAAATGATCACAGAGGGAGAAGTTTTTACACACACCCTGAAAGCGTGGGAGACCTCCCCCCAGAGCCTGGACTCAGTTTCTGTGGTTACTTCTCAAGGGATTGAGGGAAAGGATTTGATGTGTGCCCCACCAACCATTGGATGGTAAGGTATATTGAATCCTAAGTTATGTTATTTCTTCACTAGCTGTAACATTAATAGGTACATTTAACCTCATGCTGTGTATATCTACTAGTTTATATAGTAGTTTCCCCTTTTTTATTTTTATTCCTGTGTAGTATTAGTTTGTTTTAAGTCTTATGTCTGTGAGTTTTCTGTCAATCAAATAAATAATTTATTCTATAATAGAATATTCTATTATATTCTATTATATAGAATATATTGTATTATATAATATAATTATATATTATTTTAATATAATTAGAATTCTATTATAGAATATATAATATTCTATCATTCTATTCTATAATAGAATATAATATTCTATAATAGACCAAATCATTTATGAAAAACTACGAATACCAAGTTTTTCTGCTTGGTGCTGCAGAAAAATAGAAAACAGAAAATAGAATAGAAAATAGATGCCACTTCTCAGGTGTGATTATGAAAAAGTGAAAATTCAGGGTTGCAACTCTTTTCATCAGCAGGCTTTCAACACACCCTTAGGGGTGACTGCACACTGTCAATTGCTTTTAAAACACAAAATGTAAGAGCTTCTCTTGTGCCCATCATGAACTCCTGGGAAGAGATTTCCCCTGGCTTTCCACCTTCTGATTTACAGTGTGGCACTAGACAAATGTGCTCTCATTATTAAAGAACTGGTGAATGAGGGTGGGTTTTTGGGTGCTGGCTGCCTCAATTAAGCTACTGCCTGCTGCCAGAGGCCTGGGCAAAAGGCAAAGATTCACCTAAACCCCCACATCCATTCATAACAGGGGAGGATGAGAAAAGGCCTCTCTGGGGACCTGAAGCACCACAACTGCATTTCTGAAATACTCCAAATGACACACGCTGCATTTCAATAAAAATTACTCATTTCTCTAAACAAAAGCAAGAACAGTAATCTGCTATACCAGTAATGCCAACACTTTCCTCCTAACTTCAAGAGATGCATGCTGGCATAGGCTCAGACTTTTTTCTGTTAAACTGAAGATATTTCATCTCAAAATGAAAGTCAAGCAACCACATTTTGTATCTCTGATCAGAACCAACCGCTAGACTGACTCCAGTATTACACAGGAACATGTCCTGTCAAAACTATTAATACCAAACCTTTCAGGAAAAGGTGGACTATTTTGGCAGCAAATCCCCATTTCCAGTGGAGAATAGTCCAAAAGGAAGTCAAAGATCCGGGCTCTGAATGCAAAACAAGGACCACTTGTAAACAGTCTAGACGTATTTCCATGCAATGGGGCATTTTTAAAGCTTTTTCTTCCTTCACTCACATATCATCTCATAAACGGCAGTCAATTAAAAGCTTCAAACAAACAAAGTCTTTTCAGAAAATGTTCCTTACTTAACTAAAGCCAAGAGCTGGGTGCTTTTTAAGCAAAGCAAACCGTGTTATAGCCCTCTGCAGGCACTGAGGCTGCTCCTGCTTCTGCCCAGGAGCTGGGCACTGCTGCAGCACACAGCCGGGGAGCGGGTGCCTGGCTCTGCCACACCAGCAAGCCCAAGTGTGCAGCACTCTGCACAGCTACCCACACCACACTCTGGGCTCCAAATCTGCCACTTCTCACCAGCTGAGATGGAGCTGGAGATCAGGAGAAGGTGATAGATTGGAAAAAGGGGCACTGGCAGGTGTTACAACACCACGCAGATTTTTCTGAGCTGTTTAAAGCTCAACCCATGCTTTGGCCATCTGGACTGCAGGGTGAATCTAATGGGCTCTTTCAGCTCTGGCACCTCAGCTCTGCCAGGTCATTTCTCCTGGGCTGGGAGGAGTACAGTGCCCCTTTTGAAGAAAAGAAGTTCAAGCTGATGAAGTCTCCACAGCCAACACCTGCACTTGATTTCTGCTTCAAGGGGAGAGGGCAGTAGGGTGTTGCATTTGAACACAACAGCAGAGCTGAGTCTGAGCATGAGCTGTGAGGGAGCTCAGCCAGACCCTTGTGCAGCCAGCCCTCAGCCATGTCCCCTGTCCCCTGCAGGGGCTCATCTCTCCATGGGGTCTCTCAGCCCACAAGCACATCACAGCTGGCACAGAGGTTGCAAAATGGTAAGGTGTTCTGGACACAAAAGAAGAAAGGTAATTTCTGCTGGTTTCCTTGCTCTCCAGCATCACTAAAGGATAGTAAATCCTTAGCATAAAGGAAAATAAATGCAGAGAAAATAGCTTGTTTTCTGTTTGAAACATCTGTCCATCTGAAGGAGTCAGCAAGGCCATGTTGCAGATAACCACTTCTCAGGCAGACACAGAAAGTGGCAGATGCTGGTTACTGGCTTGGACAATTTCTTAAAGACAAAATAAGCACAAGAATTCTTGGTTTTGCATATTACATCATCAAGTCACCATCCACGAACCACCAAGTCATCATCAAAACAATGAACAGAAGCTTTTAAGAACAAAACTGAGCAAGACTCACATGTGTTGTGGTTTAACCCTAGAAGGTCACCCAGCCCCATACCACTGCTTACTCATTCCCCCATGGGATAGGAAAGAGGATTAGCAGAATAAGAGTGAGAACACTCGTGGATAAAGACATTTTAACAGGGAAAGCAAAAGCCACATGCACAACCAAATCAAAACAAGGTATTTATTCCAAAGAAATTTCCATGGACAGCCATCTCCAGGAAAGCAGGGCTTCATCATGGGTAATGGGGGACTTGAGAAGACAAATGCCATCGCTCTGAACATCCTCCCCTTCTTCCTTCTTCCCCCAGCTTTGTATGATGAGCATGGTGCCATATGTGTGGGATATCCCCCTGGTCAGCTGGGGGCACCTGTCAGAGAGATGATATTCTCATTTTGTCCGGTGCATGCTACACACAAAAATTGCAATCTGGCTTTACAACCAATGAAGAGAGCCTGCTTACTAGAGCTGTTTTGAGTAAAGCACTTTTTTAGCACTCCTCTTTCCAGCTGATGCCCTGCACAGCACTTTTCTATGGTGCCATGCCCAGCACATTGCCAGGGACCAGAGGGAGATTGGCTGCAGACCTGCACATTCCACCAGCAGCACCACTCTGCATCCTTTCACCAGTGGGAAACCTCATGTGTTCATTAGGCCTGAAAACTGTTCATTCCGGTGCATGAACACCACAGACCTTGAAAAAATTACTCTTCTTATGTCTCAATATTTACCAAATGCTTCTTACTAGTTGGTTATCTCTTCATCCAACAAAAGCTCTGTTCATGCTGTGGACAATCATAATATGTATTGAAACAGAAGAGAGCTGTAACTAATCAAGCCTTGTTCCATGGGTGAGTGTAAAAGCAATTTGTTTAATTCATTTTGGAAGTCACAGAAGCAAAGCATTAAAGCTCATTTTACAACATTTATATAATATAATATTTGAAAAGCCCCTCTCCTTCTGATTTATCAAGGTTCAGTTTAGCCCTTTGCACTCCCAGCCGGTGCGTTTTTGCAGGAGCACGACAGCAGTACCAGCACAACACCGGGCTGGGGCAGAGCAGGGCACTGCCAGCACCTTCCAGCCCCTCTGCAGGACCTGTCCAGGGTACCCAAGAAAAACCTGCTTCCTCAACCTCAGCAGGGACAGCAAGGAGGGTCTCTCAACACAGGAGAAGGGAAAAGACATACCAGGTAATAGCTTGCCAGGATACTGTTTGTCTCTATCTACTCTTCCAGCAGTGGCCAATGTGGGACCTCCCCAGGCTCAGACACGACCACCAAACATCATTCTGGTAGTTGAGAACTCTTCTATTTTTGTCCCTATAGCATTAAGCTGCCCATCCCATCTCCCAGTCACGCCTCATCAGCAGCCTAAGCCTGCACCAATTCTCCTGCTCTTGCTGGCTCTCTGACTTAGCTGCATCCCTCCCTCCCTCCCTCCCTCCCTCCCTCCCTCTCCCCATCCTCCCCTTCATTACCTCCACAAACCCCACCAAGCTCCTCATCTCCTTTGGCAGTATAATTGTTCAGCCTCCTGCTCATTCCTGCAACCTCTGTCAAGATCAAGTTGTATGGGGCCCGGAGCAAGATGCTCTAGTGGAAGATGTCCCTGCCAATGGTAGGAGTGTTGGAACTGGATGACCTTTAAGATTCCCTCCAACCCAAACCATTCTATGATTCTGTGATTTTCTCTCCTTTGCCTACAGCAGTCAGCAACTGAAACCTCCTCATAGGGCTAGGAAAGTACCAAAAATTCACATCATGCCTGACACTGCTGCATGGACAGCACTCACACATGGCTGTGGGTTTCCATCCCTTGCAATGACAGGGAAAGGTAGAGAAGGATTTCACACTAGGGAGGGAGAAGAAAAAGAGGCAGACAGCTCATGAATCTTGTGCTGCAGTACCATATCAAGTCAGAAGCCCAGCACCAGATGTCTGGAGAAAATGCAGGCACTGAAATCACGAAGCAGCGGGGCTCGGAGGACAAGCTTCCACCCACTCACAGCAGCCAGTGTTAGGAATGAGTGTTTGGATTTCTGCCACCTTTACCCTTTACTTTCCATTTTAATTTTTACCTTTCACAAGTTGTTCTCCAAATAAGCTCCTTCAGGATTATGCAATGGTTTACCTGTGGCTGGGGACACACAGTCTGGATGGCAGAAAGCATGCCAGGAAACACCAGCTCACCCAGTGAGCAGCACAACTCTGCTGCAGCCCTCATTTGTGCAGTGCACAGGTTCTCCTGCTCCAGCCTAGCTGCCTCCTCCTTGACTGGGGAATGTCAGACAGTTTAAGGACATTCACTAGCACTGTCTTCAGCTTTCATACAACACACCAGGCAAATACCAAGCAGTGCTGCATTGTCACTTATTGCACCTTTCACAATGCTCTGGACATACTAAGAAATCAGGAAAAGCAGTGATACACTGTGACCATGCAGGGCTTTAAAATCAAATGTACGTGGACTTGAACACAAATACAGTTTCTAATTCAACACCCAGTGTTCTACACTCCTGCCTTTGTGCTGCCCACATTGTGCAATGCGTTTGTGCAGAGCCCACGCTCAGGCCTGGCCCATCTCCACCATCTACCCTGTAGGATGGAAAAGGCAGGGAATTACAGACCAGCACAGCAAGCAATGCATTGCAGAGTTTGTTTCTTTGGCTGGTGGCAGGAAAGAAAACATGCACCAAACACTCCTTTCTTCCTCTCTGGGATGAACCCACAGCCCTGAACACGTAGGTACAACCACTGATCAAAGAGAAGCTTTTAGTCTTTCTACAGAAACCAACCCTTTTGCAGCTGCTCCTGACTCCTGGAATCACTAGTGCTGGTGGGCACCACTGGAAGCCTCAACTCCATCCCTCTGCTCCCATGAGGACGGGCCGAGGCAGTTGGGGCTGTTCAACCAGGAGAAGAGAAGGCTCCAGGGAGACCTTAGAGCACCTTCCAGTGTCTCAGAGGGCTTATAAAAACGAGGGGAACAAATTTTTAGCAGGGTGTCTTGTGACAGGACAAGGTAAAATATTGTTTTGAGGTAAAATATAATAGATTCAGACTATATATAAAGAAGCAATTTTTTATGATCAGGGTGGTGAGGCACTGGAACAGGTTGCTCAGGGAAGTGGTAGATGCCTCATCCTGAGAAATATTCAAGGTCAAGTTGGACCAAGCTCTTAGCAATATGAATTAGTTGAAGATGTCCATGCCCATGGCAACAGGGTTGGACTAAATGATGTTTAGAGGCCTCTTCCAGCGCAAAACCACTCCATGATTCTATGATCTGAAGAGGCAGAGGCCATGCTGACCTAGAGGCAGGACTCCAGGCTTCCTCCCCTGCAGCTGCAGACCACAGAAGCATTGAGGTTTCTTGTCTCAGGGCAGGCTGCATGCCCCAGAGCCTCAGAAACCTGCTTGAGGGCTGTCAAACCTCATTGCAGGGAATGTGGGAGACAAGTTTACATGGCAAGTGCATGTGCATTGTTCTGGTCCCAAGGCATGGAGCCTGGAAACACAGCTGACTGCCAGGAAAGTAGATGAGAAAAAAATGCACTGTCTTATCAAACTGCTTATCTCAATTCAGGCAAAGCTCTCCCAGAACTTGTCTAAATTTTATTTGGTGTTTCTCAAACCAAAGGTACTGTGAGTGAGCTATTTCAGAATTAATACAAAATACTAGTAAATATGCTGCAAAGGGAAAATCAGGTGTGGCAGAGGTAGAGGAACATTTGGATATTGCTAGGCAGCAGTTTCCAAGGAAGATCAGATACCTGAGGTGAGGTCCATACCACGTACTTGCACAAAAGGCCTGTCACAGACCTGCAGAGGAAGTTTCCATATGAGCTCTGTGTATGTGTAAATATATAGACATATATAGGTCCAAAATCGTGTTGGATTCCTGTCAGCATCAGTTTGCAGACTCCTGCTGCCCTATAAGGAGGTGTTTGGTGAATGACTCATTCCTAAGTTTTCTACTTCTCCCCAAGTAAGCATTTCAAACTGCTTTCCCTAGGAACCACTTCAGTGCTTTCAGACACTAATCCTGTTTAATTTTTGACCCACCTTTTCATCTTTTTAGTATTCTTTAAGTAGGGTAATGCAATAGTTACTGGTTATTGAGTGGAAATTTGACTTTACAATCCTTTAAATGTTTGGTTTTAATTGCAATTAAAGATGCAGAGGAAGACCAAACTCCAGTCCCTTTGGCCAGTCCTTGTGGCTTATTTCACTGCTGTTAATCACTACACATTGTTTACAATTTCTCAGCCAATTTTCAATCAACAAGAAACTGCAAACTGCTCACATAAAAGCCAGTCTGAATTACTTCTGCAAGTGAGATTTCCTCAGATGCCCAGCCAAGTTCAGCTCTTACATAACCAAGCTGAGACTGGTGGATTTATCCTAAGGATGAATTTAAACAAGTGAATCAAATTCCAGAGACTGACAAATCCCCACAATCTGGCATCACTGGGTGTGGGACGGGCGGCCAAGCCTTGGCAGCTCGAACACATGTGCAGGCAGCTGCCTGTGCTCTCTGTGGCTCCTTTAGAGGGCTGCAGCCATGGCTGGCTGTGAGAAATGTGGCACCTCATCTCCTTTTGGTCACTCTCCACCTGATGGGGCATCTGCCCAGGCACTGCAGGCACTGCTGCCACAGGCACAGCAGGCACTGCTGCCACAGGCAAAGCTGGCACTGCTGCCACAGGCTCTGCTGGCACTGCTCTCCCAGGCACTGCTGCCCTGGGCACTGCTGGGCACTGCTGCCCCGGGCTCAGCTGGCACAGCTGGGCACAGCTGGCACTGCTGCCCCACACCTTCACAGAGCCCAGATGGTTGTGCTGCTGTCAGTGGGAGAGAAGGGCAACACTGCTTCCTGGTGTGCCCAAGGGCTGGTTGTCTTCCTCACCCTACTAGAAGAAGCCAGCCCCACACCCAGCAGCTTGCCTGTGGTACAATCTGCTTTGATAATTCTAGCCTGGACTCTGTTGCTGCACACAATATTTCTCTGTTCTCTCCCCATTGCCTCTCCCAATGTTTGGCTTAACATGTAAAGCAGGGCTACCATATCAACATAACTTTTCAAGAGAATTCTTTTACATCTTGGAAAATGAAGCTCCATGGAAGCATGGATGATCCAACATTGCTCATGAGGCTCTATTTATAGCACTGTTGTTTCCATGGGGTGGGAGCTGCCAGGCGTATTTTCAGGGCTTCCTTTTCCAGACTGGCTTTGAGGAGTTTTAGCTAATTTTACAGAGACTTTGTTCTGCCCCAGTCTTCTTCCTCTTCCAATAAAGGCATGCACCTCCTTTAAGCCAACATTTTACATAGCTGCTCATGAAGAGGCCAACTGGACCAGTACCTCCCTGCCTGCTCTGAAGCAGACCTCAAACAAAGTATCCAGCTTCTTGAGATTGGCGCTATTCCTTTTTCCTGGGGTCCTTATGCAGCAAGCTTCTTTCCAAAAGTCTTTAAATATTTCTTGTCTTCTGCTGATCTCTCTCATCCTTATTCGTCACCATTTGTGGCTGACCTTTATGTGAACATGTTTGGGAAGGCCTCAGTAGCATGATGGTTTACATCTGGAAGGTATTTAAATGTTCCTCTACCTCTGCCACTACTGCTTTTCCCTTTGCAGCATATTTGCTAGTTTGTTCCTTGCTTTTTGTAGACGTGATAAATTTACCACAATGAATTCACACCATTTCTCTTCACCATTATCCTATCTTTTGTCTTGAGGTATTTTCTGAAGGGAATTCAAAGGTGGGAAGCAGATAACAACTTCATAGTGCGTGTAACAGTATTTAGGAGACACTCACAAAGTAAAACAAAGGATTAAAAGTGCCCAGCTCAATGTTACCCAGAAAAAAACTTCCTCAAAAATGAAGCCCTAAGATCTTGTAAAGTCAATAGTAAGATTGCCAGAACTGATCATAATCCATCTTCCTCAATAGTTTTAAATCTATTTACAAAATTTAATCCAGCTTTAAAGCATTTATTCAAAGCAGGTAAATATTATCACTATCTCAGGCATTATAAATCTTTTATGAAATCTCTCTTGAGCCCAAAGGAAATATATGGGACACAGAAAGATTAAGTAATTAACGTCAGATCATGAAACTCGCTGGGACCCAACTACAAGCCCATTCTTTCCCGTTAATAAATGATTAAATCTAATGTGGATGAACTACCAATTTTGTTAATGAAAAATATCTCCTAGTAAGTCACAGAATCTTTCATCATTTGTCTTCCTGTTGTAGAGGGTTTATTTATTTATTCTGGCTTTTTATATAGTGCCAAACTATTATGGCACTACCCTACTGCTAAATTCTCTCTAATTTTCCTTGGAAAATAATTGTCATAGTTCTTTTCTGCTTGATGGGTTTTCACATTATTCCTACACCTGACTTTTTCCCTCTTTATCTGTTAAAGACAGAGACCAAAGCACAGTTTTAAATACTCAGATTTAAATATAATTTAAGCAATGTATAAACAGAGTACCTACACATGTGCTCATAAGCAAGAACAAAATTTGCCCAATTTTAGGAATTCCAGTTGTTTTATCCTCTGTGATCAGTAAAAAATGAGAAACAAAGATACCTTTGTCATATACTATCAGTAAAACTTCACTATTTGGGCACTCAAAAGACTGATGTGTTACAGTACAGTTCGAGCATGTAGAAAAGTTTCAATACATACAGCTGCAAAGGAAATTAAAGGTAGGAGAGAAAAAAACCCAAGAATCAGTTACCCCAAGAGACTGAGCATCAGAACATGCAATTTCAGCATTTTTAGGATGTAATGTCTCATTTTCTTAATTATAAAGTTGACCTGGCTTCATTCAAATGACAATTTTCGCTTAAAATTTTAGTTCTAAATTATGGCATGGGAAAAAGAATTTTAATTTTTGACTGAGTGATGTACTTAAAACCAGTCTAAAGTGATCTTTTAGGTTTCCCTTGTACTAAAAAACAAGGGGGGAAATTTTCTCTACAAATTGGAAAGGAATTACATTTTTCAGCCAGTAGGCTCATGGGTTTTGCTGGGGTGAGGTGTAAGCAGCTCCAAAACAATAAATCCATCATTTACCAAAATGCTGAGGTCCTGAAGCGACTTGCACCTCTTTCTTTCATTTCAGGAAGGCCCTCTGTGTGCCTGAGCACAGACTGTTTATTTCTCACTTACCCTTTTGCAAAGACTCGTCCTCCCAGCCCATCTGCAGTGACAGCCCTGCGTGTGGCAGACACACTTCTGGACAGCGCAGCCCCCACACAGGCAGCCCACCAGGCCACCAAATCTGCACTTCATGTCCTCCAGAAGCCTGTGGCATCAGACTGTCACACAGGTCTTGCATCCAGCCACAAATCACTTTTGCTTCTGTTTGAATCACTTCACTCCCTCTTGTGAAGGGTCAAGACCCACCTGGACCTGCCCTGGAAGCACCATCCTTCACCAGCTCCGTTGCCCAGGAGCTTCAGGTAAACCTTCCAAGGACTCACTGCCTTTTTCCTTGGCAGACAGTTCAATTACACTTTTCTGACCACGGTTTTTCTTCATTTTCTTCTCCCTTTCAAGCCAGATATTTCCCTCCCACGAAATCCAACTACCTCCACACCTATCCCTGATCCCTTCCTTCCAACAGGGTACCCACCAGATGGTTGTCCCCAAATCTCTGATTTTATCTTACTTTTGTTTTTTTTTCAGCTTGTATATGGCAAAAGATATCTCTTTTCCCAGAGGGGAGAGGGGAAGATGGTCAGCTTTCACTCAGGCAGAGCAGGAGAGCTAAAAAGCCTACAGGTGCAGGAGTTTCTGCTGACATCACGTCCTGGTTTCAGCTCTTCCACAAGCAAAACCAGAGACAGGGCTCTGCAGCCATGTGCACTGCCCAAAATGAGCCTGTGGTCATGGACAGCTCTGATGTGGTGCATCTGGAACAGGGTCAGCTCTGGGGAAAGAGGAGCATGACAAGGGGCTGAATGATCCCCTTGGGAATTCCACTCCCTCACCTGGAGCTGCAGGGACACTCACCCTGGTCCCTGCCTGAGCCATGCCACTTGCCTGGCTGAGTCCTTCACTGACCTGGCTCCACAGGCTCAGCATCCCATCTGCTTTGGGCCCAGCCAAGCCCTTGGTTTTGCTTGTGTCCAGACAAGCCCCTAGAAAATCTTAAAATTCATACACCAATCACACCAAATTAAAACACATAGACAAGTCTCCATGGTAACTATATGAAAAATAATTACTACAAATACCTCTAGCCATGCTTCTATATCTAACAGCAGCAGATTGTTCCCCTCAGGTCTGTCTAATCCAATCACTAGCATATTAATAATAAGCAAAATAAAGAAAAAAAACCTGGGAAGATGGTAGAAACAAACATTCTTCAGGAAAAATTTGCACATGGCAAGAGATCACATAACCAGAGAATCTTCTATTAGAAAAGTATGTAAGATTGGAGCAAGTCTAAAGCCTCATGCATTTTTTAAAAGATGCACTCATTACATATCATTACACTGCTCACAATTAGAAAAATAAGTGGTTCCAAAGTCTAATTCTTTCCTTGCATAAGTGACCTACTTCAATCAGTTTATTTACTTGTTGAAAAAGTACTGTCATCTTAACATATTGCTCCCTTCTTATGGGAGGATCACCGTAAGGATCACAAGTGTTTTTCTAAACTAACATGCTGTAATCTGCTAGCTTTTTAAAATTCATGTACTACATTAGGCCTTATTAGATAAGAAATCTGTCTTCCTCCTACCACATGCATCCTGCCAATGAGTATCATCCCTGACACTTTATGATAAATCAGGGTTAGACATAAGAAAAGCAGTATTCCATTGAAACTGCATCAGGAAGTTTAGCCCAGCAGCATCTAATTACTGAGATCAAATGGGATATAACATCCTGGTTAAGACAATCTGGCACCTCACTACCAATTTCTGTTAAATGGTATCAGTAACAAGACCCATGAGAAAGAAACTCTACATAACAAGAAACAAAAAATCTTCCTGTAGGCTGGAGCAATTGGTTTGAGTTGGTAATTAAATTATTTCCTACTTAGTGTTTGGCAGAGTGTTTTGGGATATTTGAACAGCAAATAACTCCACTGCTCCTGCTTTCATTGTTAACAAGGCATTTTTCTCATCAGTACTGAGAGGCAGCAAACAAACATTGACAAATAAAGCTGCAACAGAAACCCAAAGCAGGCTGCGGTACCAGGGAGGCAGCTGAAGTGCAGAAAAAATTATAATTATTTCTGATAGTGTTGTGGTTTTTGTATGGGGTTTTTCATATGTAATATATTTTTATTTAAATGGCTGCAATTCCAGATCAATCTTAAAAGACCAATATTAACCTCCAAGGCTGTGAAACCCATCCACAGCTCTTCAGCTGGATTTCACTTTAGTGGAAACTCCAGATTTAATGGCTATTTTTGACACTATGAATCACAGGCACAGAGGATCTGCACTTCTGAAAAAAATAGACCATGTTGTCTGGCATCCAGCAGCTGAAATATCAGGGGAAATTGTGAAAAACCAGCCCTAGTCAGGTGCAAAAAGCTCATGCAGGGATGCAGGGGCTGGGGCCCAGGGTGGCAGGTCCTGCTCCCAGGACACTTGGCTGAGGCACACATGATGGGCCCAGCAGCTCATGATGGGAATAATCTGGGCCCAGCAGTTGATGATGGGAATAATCTGCATGGGGTCTCCCACTCAAACACTCAGTGTAGCCTTCCTCTTACCCACAGGTGCCTTTTTAAATCACTCTCCTGACTGAATCAAGGAAATGGGAACATGCACGGGTGCTTTAACAGACTGCTTTTGGTACATTTGCAAAAATGCATTTGTGATGGAAAATGCCCTGTTTACATTATAAACAGTAGTCACTTTCTTAAAATATCTCCTTGTACTGACATGTTACTTTAAGCTGTCTCATTTCCTCACTTTAATTACTTCGTCTTAAGGAGCTTTGCTTGCAGGAATTATATTGGAGCCCCTGACTACAATATTACCAAACTCAAAATCTGTGGTTCATAGCCACACTTTCTTTGGGCATTGAAGCAGCATCACTGCAATTTGCAGCAACAGACACATGCCATGACTTCTACAGCACTACAAGCATTTTTCTGCCCCTTCTTAGCTCCTCTGTTCCATTCAGTTCTCCCCTGCCCTCCCCTTCACCTCATTGCTAAAATACTTGGCTGCTTCCTTGCCAAAGCATCTCTCTACAGATCTTTTAATGGAAAAAATTTCTGGTAGCATATTAAAGTCTGTCTTTAAGTCAGGCACCTCCATGGATTGTGATCTAAGATGTAGTGACAAAAATCAGCAAGATAAATAATTAGAAACATTATGAGGAACAGCTATGGGAGCTGGGTTTGTTTAGTCTTGAGGAGTCTCAGGGGGACTTCATCACTCTCCACAACTCCCTGAAAGGAGGTTGTAGTGAGGTGAGAGTGGCTCTTCTACTGTGCCTGCAGTGAGAGGATGGGAGAAAATGGCCCTGATGTGAGACAGGGGAGATTCAGATTAAATAGAAGGAAAAGAAATTTCATTGTTAGGGTGGTTAGGCATTGAAATGGGTTGCCCAGGGAGATGGTGGTGTCACCATCCCTGGAGGTGCTCAAGAGGTGTCTGGATCTGGCTCTGGGTGATGGGGTTTAGGGGTTACAGTGACAGTGCTGGGTGGGCAGCTGGACTGGGTGATCCCAAAGGTGTCTTCCAACACTGATGATTCTGCGATTCACTGCTAGCATCAGTACGAACTCTCTGCTGCAGTATTATGCACTGGCATTTCTGCAAACCCAGCTGTGCAACCTAACCTCTACCCATCCTCTTCCACATCCCTTGGTGTGGGAATTGACAGCAGAGCTCATGAGAGGAACCATGGCAAAACATCAGAGTCTGTGAAGATGTGACACCAAGCTGCACAGAACTGTGCTCCACCTCTGCTCCTGCAGTGTGAGCGAGGGCACCAGTGCCTGCCCCTCTGCAGCAGCTCCTCCCTCCCTGCCCAGTGGGCACAGCTCTTGTCTGGGGCACTGGGAAGGAGAAGGCTCAGGAGCCTCTGCTCTCCTGGCCCTGCAGCACAAGCTGTGCTGCTCCCAGCAGCTGCTGGGAAGGAGGGCAGGAGCTCTGAAGGTCCCACAAGGACAGTGGGTGAGCAATGCTGGGGCTGTGCTCCTCCTGATTTTGGGTAAGGGGTGATAGAGAGAACTATCAGCACCCCCAAATCTGGCACTGTGCCTTCCCTCACAGAGATAGGCAGAAGCACATAACAGCAAGAAATAGCTGGAGGTGGGGCAAGAAAGGAGAACGGAAAAGAACCCCATCACTTTTCCACACATGCTGCCACCTCTCTAATCCTTCTCATCCAAATGCTTTTGTCTAACTGAGGAACTTGTTAGGTAAGTCAGTATAAACATACCTTTCTCTTTTTCTTCAGATTCTTTTTCTTCTTTGTCCTCCCATCATTATCATGAAGGAAGCGGAGGCTTTCTAACTCTTGTGGGTACAAATCCCACCACCTGGTACAACCAGTAGACCATCCCTAGCTAAGGAAGTCCAGCTGCTGCATTTTTACACAAAGATATCTTTCCTGGAATGTTATTGTTCTGTAAATACCACTGTGTTAGCCTTTTAAAAAGAAAAATGAGAGGGAAAATCAGCAGCATAATTACTGAGAGAGGTATCATCAACCAAAGAGCACAGATAACAGAGATGAAGGAGGGTATCAGACTCAAATTATGACCTTCACTTCATTGGAGAGTTGAGTTTTTCTGTTTGACATATTTCAACAAGTTAAACTTTTTCAGTATGGAGCAAAGTATTCTAAATAATATGATCTTCTCAACAAAATTTAAAAACAAAAAAAAATTAAGGAAAAAAGGTCCTCATCAAAGTGTTCATTGATGTGGCAAAACCAGGTTTTTTTTAATAAATAAAACTAGCAATTCAGTGGAGAATTATTTATTAGCTCTAGTACTCGCACTCCCATTGGTGCTATCACCAAGTGCACGTATAGGTGGAAATAAATATATAAATAGATATAATAAAACTAAATAAAATTTAAATTACGATATTATAATAAATAACAAAATATAAAGGAAATGGGCTCAGGTTTTATGATGGGACAAAATTTATTTCAGTCATGTTTCAATGTAGAAAATGCACAGACTTCTGCTTCACCAGTTATAATGTAACAAGACTGTAATTAATATATTCCAACTGTAGATCTGCAAAGGTACAATTAAAGCAGAAAAATATATTTAACTCATACAAAATCTGGACACAGCATATTCATTCTTATCAGTATTTAATTAAAGATAAATCAGGTCATTAAAACAACTGGCAGCCCATTCTATACTGGCATTGTTCTATTTCTTTTTAAATATTTGAAAGGCTTTTACTCCTTAAAAGACTTTTTTTTTAGAAATAAAAGCCAAACTAATTTCTTAGCTGTCTTGACATGGTGATGACAGCTCTATAAACTGGTGTAATTATAGAGTTCTGATGTTTGATTTTGAACATACCATTGCAAAGAAATATTATGGAACAGTTTTTGAAAGCTGACTTGCCGATGCTGGGGGTGTGTGTTTGCCACACTGGCGCCCCACAAACCACCCAAGATCAAACCCAAGGATGCTCCTGGGGCTGTCATTGAGGAGGGTGGTCCCGACCCCCCTAGCTGTAGGAGCCTTTGAGCTGCAGACACAGAGACCCATCGGTGTGGAAGCCCCTCTGGCCAGGCTGGGTCTGCAGCCCGTGCTCCTCTGTGGCTCTCAGCAAACAGGAGGGTGCTGCCATTCGTGGCACTGGCTGGAGAAGCAAGGCTCAGTTTGGGCACAGAGCACCATCTGATGCATCCCAGCAAACACAGAAAAGTGCAGAACATGAGAGCTGTTGTTCAATTTGGGCAAAGTCTGTTTTAACTAAAATGAAATTGGTATGAATAATTTACCACTCTAGAGATATATAAAATGATAGCCTTTTCTTCCCCGTAGTGTTTAAGAAAATCTAATTTATTTTTACCCAAGAAATCAGGGAGTTAATTAAACCCATCCTTCACTCCACAGTGAAAGTTAAAGCAGACCCTAATGTTAAATAAATGTACTGAGAATTGCCAGTCTTTGATTTTGGACAGCATGCCTCTTGTAATTAAATTATGTCCTAACATAATCAGGTTACTTTTTGCCTCTTTCTGAGATTGTAAGTACATCAAACACCCTTTCAGTAACAGGATTGCTGTACTGGATCCATTTCACCCACCTAATTAGGCAAAGTTGTGCTTGGGCTGACAGTGACGGGGTGCTTAAGCTTCGTCCTCCTTCTCTGCGTGTTGAGAGCACTGCCAGGGCAGTTCCAGCAGTGCCTGCCCCACTTCTGAGGTCAGTGGTATTTCTGGGGACTGGCTTCAGAGGCTGGAGAAAGCCAGTACCACATGACTGTCCTTCAGAAGCATCTTCTGAAGAGAAAGTGCACAGTGTGCAGTGTCAAGGATGTGGAGGAGTCATTACAGTGCCAAAATATTACTGCCCTGCTAAGTGGATGTGAAAGATCCCTGCCAGGAGATTTAGATCTTCAGAGACTGCCCTAAAATGAACTTGAGAGAGCATTTCTGCAGTAATTTTATACTAACAGGATTTATAAATTTATTTTTTAAAATCCTTCTGCATGAAAAAATCCCCAGTGCCTTAGCGACGGCATGTCAAGAAACCATCCTCCAGCTCCCAGGTCTCAGCCTCACTGCTGAGAAAGGAGTTTTGCAGGAATACAGAGTCAATAATCCCAGCACAAAATGAGGTTGTTTGCTTTTTTTTCTATAGGAACAACAGAAAGAAAGAGGAAGAATTTGAGAAGAGGAATATGGGAAAGCAACAGTAGCTGTCATTTAAAGCAGAATTCAAAGTAATAAATAACACAAACACTAAGCTGAATACCTATGTTGGTGGAGGTAAATATGTTTGTAGGCATGCAGAAAGTGGAATATGCCATCATACATAGTAGCATATTAAAAGCATAAATGCCTTTTCCTCACATGTTAAAAATAGTGAATAAAAGTACAGTGCCTTCATGGCAAGAGGAACTGTATCTCCTCAGCACTTCTGATAATCCAACAGGCATACAGATTCTTGAACCAGGAGAGATCTTTGCCATTGTGCCTTTCCACTCCATCTGCCCTTCATCCCCCCAGCTATGGATGTGTGCTGAGCTAGAGTGTGGTGCAGAGAATAGCCCAAACCTCCCCCCAAAAGAGACCAGGCCTTCTGGACAAGCCTGTCCTTTGTCCCCATTGCCAGTACTGCCAGCTCCTGCACTGTTACCCCACTTTGCAGAGGAAGGGTGGGGGCCTGCAGAGGCATACCCACCACAGCCACTTTGTGTAAATCCTAAAGGTGCCATCAGAGCATGCCTCAAGCCCTGTAATTGCACTCCTACAGAATGCAACATCTTCTAAATTATTCAGTGGCTGCCAGGGTAAATTCCTCCACCCTGGGTTGCAGGAGCACTGCCACACACCATGGCAGTGCTGGGGTGTGACAAGGCAACACATTGACAGTGCCTTGACACATGTGGCTCCTCCAAAACACCACTGATCAAGCAAGGATGTTCTCATTTTTTTAGCTAAAAGATATATGCAGTCTTTGCTCCACTGATTAGGGCTATTCCTATTTCTCAGCTAGGCATCTTGTCTTCATCATGAGCTTGACCCCATCCAATTTCCTTGTGTCAGCCACTGCTGAAGTTGTCCTCATGTCACAGCCAGTCCATGCTTGGGAGCAAGTGTACACTTCTCTACAGACCCAGTGCACATGAATTCTATTATTAAAATCATCAGGGATTCCCAAGAAAACAACAAGCTCTGCCTGAACACAGATTTCTTGTTTTAATAGAGATTGAACTTTCTTCTCTCAGAGACCACTGGCAGACACAACAGTTAAAATAAATACCTTAATAAAGTATAAAAGTATAAAATTATAAAATTAATAAAATAATTAATAAAGTTAAAATAAATACCTTTGTCAAGGAGAGAAGGGTCAGCAGTCCAGACCTCCACCCCTGAAAGTGGTGCCAGGCACAAAGACCGACTGCCATGCAATTGGGAAAAACCAATGTGTCTCCTTCAAAGTGTGTTTTACATTAACAGGTAAAAGAAATGCAATATACTTAGGGAGGAAGGGATGGGGCACAGAAAAAACAACTGGTTAAAAAAGGTTTTAAAACAGAAAAGAAAGTGGCAGCTTCTGTTGTCTGTTCAAAGTTTCCTTGTAAGACTATTCACCTACCTTATGTAAAAGGCATTTGTAAAGAGTTCAAAAGTTTCCACAAAATCCCTACAAATCTAACTCTTGCCTAGATGAGGAAGCAGTTTAAAGCTTCTTTGAGTCTATTCATTTTCTTGAAGTAGATCCAGATTAAAAACAATCCCTCCAAGGAAAAAAGAAAATCCGAGCACCTATTAAATCTATTCCCTCCAATAAATCTCTGTATCTGTATCAGGTGTCTTTGGTTCCCATAATCTCCATATTTCAGCCTGCCATTCAATAATTTCATTAAATGGTAACTTCCTAAGAGATTAAATGAAGATTTATTCTTTGACCCATATTCCTCTGTGCAGAAATGTTCAGTTTCTGATGCTCTCCTGAGGCTGAATGGAGGTCAAAGCAGCTGTAACTGCTCCTGTACACATTTAACTCATACAAGGACTCTTCTCTAATATTTGCTAACTGTGTGCACTGACACCCTGTGTGAGTAACCTGAAGGAAAGCTGCCCAAGGCTTTCAATCCTTTGAACAGCGCAGCCTTGTGTCCCTGCACAGGGGACAGTTTCCAGTGATGTTCAGTGCCACACCAGCAGATGCCCAGCAGCATCCCCTGCCTGGGGGACACCCCAGCAGAGCTGCTGCCTTTGCACTTCCTTGGCACCTACCCCTAATCTATCTTGCTGTAAACCCCCCTCAGCTCATTCTGCAGAGACACTTTTACCTAGTCTGCTGGCCAATATTCAAAAAATATGGCCATTGTGGAGCTGGTAATAATGAGGAACAGCTTTTTAGTTGCAATTGGCACTGCAGAAATGAAATAATTTACATCCATTTAATTTTTTTTGATTGTTCCATGCTAAATATTCTTATATTAATTATTCTAATATTTGAATGTGATAGCTCATTTTTTGAAATTACTTGTACAAAGCTAATGTCAAAATAGTTCAGGTCAATTCTCTTTATTCCCAAATAAATATTTAGATATTTGCCATTTCATTTGCCTGAGAATTCAGGGGACAATAAACAACAAATTATTTTACAACAGGCACAACTGCTATTATTTTGTCTCATCAGTCTTCATACCAATTAAATTGACCTTATCCTGAGCAGCAAGCTCTGAAAACCTGGGCTGCTGAATACTCAGAAATCCAGAGAATTTTAATTAGCCATGACACACCCAGCAGTATCTGTCTGCTGCCATGAAGGAAGCTGCCTAGCAACAACGCAAAGGAATCCTCCAATAACCCCAGTGGATCACAAATAGTCTGTTAAAAATGGTAATCTCTCTCACAGACAAGTAGAGATGGTTTCAATGAAGGACAGCAATTCTCAACTTGTTATTTATATGCAGTGAACTAAAATAACATTCATGTAATATAAATACAATATGAAAAGGCCATGCAAAATTACTTAGAGATTTAATTTACAATACTTAATTTGATTTTCACATCTGTAAGCCTTTTGTTTTGTTTAACAGCAAAAACATTTCAGCTAGGTTAGACCTACACTGAAGCTTATACAAGACAGAAATCTCAGCAAATAGGGCTGGAATGGGCTCAAGGAGTTTTTTAGTCCATCCACAAGAACCACTTTGGGATAAATTATATATAAACCATTCCTATCAATAACACTTTACTTGTTTCCCAAAACCTGCAAACCTAAGCAGTAGACAGCTTCCCTTGGCACTCTCCTCAATTTTCTGACTCCCAAAAATTAGAAAATGTTGGGAAATCTCTAACATTAATAGACTAGAATAGAATAGAATGGAACAGAACAGAATACGTTGGAAAGCACCTTAAAGATCATCTAGTTCCAACCTTCCCTGACCAAGGGAAGGGACACTTTACAGTGGACCAGGTTGCTCAAAGCCCCATCCAGCCTGACCTTGATCACTTCCACAAATGGGGCATCCACAACTTCTCTGGACAATTTGTTCAGTGCCTCACCATCCTCACAGTAAAAAATTTCTTCTCACAGGAAACCTCCCTTGCTCCAATCCCGCTGGCTGTAGTGGAGCAGACATAAAGAACAATACACACTCTTTTAGGAATTTCTGATGTGCTTGGAAATGGCTGTCATGTATCAATTTTCTATCAGATAAACAACTCCAGAGAAATAAACACGGGCAGGAGACTTTTCTCCTTTTTAATGCTTTTATTAAAAGCGATCAGCTCGGGCAGGGAGAACCCAAAGCTCGCACCACCGCTGTTCCCAGGAGTGACTTGGAGAAGGAGGAAAAGTGCAGCTTTGTCTACGGGTCTGTGGGCAGAGCTGGGGCTCCCATTCTCACAAGAACATTGGGGAGTCCTCTGGTTTCCCATCCAATATTCAAGATCCTCTGTCTAGCTGACATAGCAGTTAGGGTGAGGAGTAAAAAGGGTCTTAGCTGATAGTAGATTCTGTTCCTCACATGTAGTCATCACTTTGGTTTGTCAATTTTGTGTTGGCTTGTTGTTTTTAGGGGTTTTTTCTAGGTTTGGTGAGGGGTCCCTCCCGTTGCATGCTGGTTCCGAGGTCATTTGCATGCTAACTCCGAGGTCACCTCCTCTTCATTGTCCGGGTGCCATTCTCCAGGAAGAAGCTGGGTGTCACTCCACAAAAGGGGGAATTCTTAACCATCAACGACAGGTAGTTAACAAAAACGACAGGTAATTACCATAACAAACAGTTAGAACTCCACCCTGGCAGCAACTAGCCCAACCGGTGAACTCTGCAACCTTTTTAAAAAATGGACAGCTTTTCTACTCATAACACCAGCATGGCTCAGACTTTCCTTATATAGCTCCTACAGCTTTACTGGCTTGCTTCCTATTTCTTTTGGGTCCTTTCTCCAACTCTTTATACTCCTTCTTGCCTTGCACATTGAGTAAAAGCACCCTCCCAGTCCACATTGGCAGAGATAGCTCCAAGTCTTTGGCCATCACTTCTCCAGGCTTTTGTCTCCAGCCCTGCCGTCCCACCTGCTCGGGCAGTGCAATGTGCCCAGACAGGAGAGTTGTGGCCAGGTTTGCATCCACTCCAGCCAGTTTGTCTCTGGATAACAGGCCCTGCTCCTTTGCAGATGGAGCCCTGGGATCCCAATGGGATGTGTCCTTCCTGCCTCAGTCCAACAAAGCACCAGGATACCATGGCAGCCCCCAGCTGCCCTGGGCAGCGATGGCTGCAGGCAAGAGCACCCATACACAGATTTTGGTTTTCCCAAAAGACTAACTCATTAAAGAATTAAAAATGAATGCCTTTAGAGGTTGCATCCTGGCAAAACAAAGTCCCTAGTCCCTCCTCAGGAACAATGAATCACTTTTTTTTTTGATGAAACAATAAAAGGACTCAGAGTCTTCCAGTGGATTAGCATAAACCTTAATCCTAACTTGGCACAGCAAGTAACAAGGAAAAGAGTCCAAGAAAGGAATAAATAATAGACAATCTCAGTACCCAGGGTTAAAACACTGGGAAAAGGTTTGCTGCTCAACACAAGCTGTCAACTCCAGTCTTTAGAAACACACATTTTTGAATTCAGAACACAAGGCCAAAGAAACCACTTTAACGTTGTTGATCAGATGTTTACATTTTGTTGATATTTTTAACAGTCACCTGACAACAATTAATTCAGTGCTTTTTAGAGGGGTGTCACTATGTAAAATCTTGCTATTGTGGTAATCGTGAATGGACTTCACTGTTGAGTTTGGTAAATCAGGACTCTTCTAGACCCTACAGAGCATGTGCATACTTACTGTCCACCTGCAAAGTCTGCATTAGCACAAAAAATTAACTTTCATATATATATATATATATAAATATATATTAAAAAAAATATATATATATTAGGTGTTCTTCCAAAACATACCAATGTTGTATAAATCTATACACATATAAACATAATTCTATATTACGGTCACTTAAGGTAGTTAATGTTAATTTTAAAAATGTCTGTTTTCCTTTTTACTTATTAATTAGTTAGCTCGTTAGTTTTATTCCTCTGTTCTTGCTGGGAGTGGAGTTTTGATTGTGGCCCACTCTAGAAGCAGTGAGAAAATGTGATCATTCTCAAAGGTCTCAGCCAAAAGCTCTGGATCTCACATATATCAATCAAGTCCAAACCTTTACATTTTACTACAAAAGGCAAAACTTTCCTACCTGTCACTCTCATTTCTCCCCTTCAGGAAGCTATAGCTTGGTGTGCTAACTCTCAGCCTTTGTACTAACCAAAGTGGATATTTTGGGGTTTTAATAGAGCTTAAGCATTGGGCTGCAGACCCATTTCTTGTATCTGTGTATTTATTCCAGCAAGGGGAAGCTCTATACTCAGGGGCATTCCTTTTGTTGCTGGCAACATAATAACATTTGCTTAATTGTGTTTTATTAATGTTAATATGCCCACAGGCTCAGACTCTGCCCGTACATTTTTGTAAATTGAATTAAAGGCAAAATGAATCAGAGTTAAAAGACAGCTGATTAATTTTATTCACTTGCTTAAGGGGGTTTAAGCCAAATGGTTGGCACATCTATTTTTCTTTAGAGAACAGACTCTCTAGCCACAGGGCTAAGAGAAACATGTCAGTAAGCCATTTTCATTGCCACGTGTCAGGGAGAGCTATTTAAAGCATGGAAAGAGGGGGACATTAGGGAGAGGTGCTTACCCCCTGCTCTGTACAAATGGCAAGGTTATAGAGCCATGGTCTCTCCTGCCTGCTGCTGAGATCTGAGGGCTTTCATAAAGCATTTTTTAATGAAGCTCTCAGAACAGGCCCCAGAGCCTGCTGCTTGAGACAGGCAAGGACACAGGCACAGCACTAAAAAGAGATGCTCTAGTCCACACAAAATCCAACTTATTAGCAGGTCTGCCTCAACACATAGTGTAACTTAAAGACTTTTGTTGCACTGTTTAATAGGCTTTCAGCTAGTCACAGTAGAAATCAGTTCTTGAGACAGATTTCTTATTTGGAAAAAAATATAATTCATTAGAGATGCCTCCACTGGATGTGTATTTATACAAAGCCTGGGCTGAAATATCAGCATGGGTGTGGGGCTGTTCAGTAGTAACCCTACTCTATTTGCCAGCTGTTCAGAAGGGTCTGGCCTGAAGAGATCCTGTATAAAAAATATGTTGGGCATTTCTGGTAACCCTCCTTTTAATAATTCCTTCACAACTTCCTATTCAAAACTGGTGAGTTAGAAAAGATAGCAAGGTAAAAATCGCAAAGGAAAAGGGACAGCTAAAATATATGCAAAAGTGAATGGCTCAAGCCCTTCTGTGTCCAGAGAAGCTACAGGAGATGTCCCTTATCATGACTGGGAGATCATATCAGGGTCAGGATCTGAATATTTTTCTATCTGTTTTGTCAGCAAGGGAGTAGGGAATGAAAAACCCTAATTCATATGGGAAGGATTTCCACTCTTCCAGGTCCCATGAATGAGACAGGCTGGAGAAGGGTCCCAGGCAGCAATAAACCATCTTCACCACATGGCCATGGCCATACCCTGTGTAAGTACTCAGGTCACCTTACACTTTCCCTCCTGGTTCATCCTGATGTCTCAAGTGGTTCCCACCTTCTCTTCCCACAGCTAATGACATTTGAATAATGAAAATGACCCAGGAGGATGAATTGTAAAATTTCTGGGAGTAGAGTAAGTTATTAATAACCAAACAACCTGTGAGGAGTTTTGCAGGCTTTTTTCCATTCTGTGTTCCAGACAAACAAGATATATTCCAATGGGTTTTGCATGCTGCATGCACTTGGCAAATAGTCTGCTTCATCCCAGCCCACAAGGGACCTCCATGTGCCACCAGACATAATGAGCAGAGTGATTATGCTTTGCTCAAGTCAACAGCCACACTGAAATGTGGGAAATTTGTGGCACAGCTTTGCAGCTGAGGGTGGCAAGCCCCTCTTTTTTGGTCTGTGTGTGTGTTCCCCACACAATATCCTGGTGGAATTTTTCACACCTCTTGGATAATCACAGTGTCTACCAAGCTCCCAAATAAGATCTCTGGCCACTAGCAGGACATGGATGCTCACATCATCCTGGACACCCACACCATTCCATGGACACCTCACACATCCAGAGGAATATGAGGTTAGCTGAACTGCAGCCCAGAGCTCTTCATTTTGCACCCCAACTCCCACCCCCTGTTCTGCCTCTTATCTTTCACTGCTGTATCTCTATTGCAATGCTCAGCCTCGTGTTGGTGAACAAGAGGGATCCCCACCAGTGCAAGCAGGGTCAGGGCTCTCTGACAGAGAGGTTCTGTTTGCAGGGCTACTGTGACATTGCTCAGAGTATTTTTTGCTTTCCCTTCATTGTGAAGAAAACAAATTTTGCTTCTGTGTACAGAGATTTTCTCCCAGACTTGTAATATTTTGACCGGGCCTCTTCTGCACAAATAATTGTAGGACAGCTACAGATCTGGAACTGCTTGCTCTTTGCCTTCAGAAATGGGAAAAAAGAGTACAAGTGCATGCACATGGCTTTGGTTTCTCTAACTTAGCACAGTGTTTATTTTAGTCTCTGAGTATCTATTCTGTAAATAGGGAAAAGTGGACTTGGTTAGGGGTCAGTCACTTCAGAAGTGCTCATTTTCTATTAAAATGTCCAGCTAGACATTTTTAAAGAGTAAACAGACCAGAAATAAGATTTTTATTCTTCAGCACAGAGTTACATACTATAGAGAAGGCTGAGCGCTATGAACTTGCATGCTGGAGATTGGTGTTTATGGTGGTGACTTTAAACTGTGTTGCAACACTTAAGCGCTTTACTGATTTGAATGTGTCTGATAGCAGTGCTTGCACATCAGAAAATTCTATTGAGGGTGAGGAAGCATGCAGCTTGGTGGTAAATCCGAAATAATGAACAGTGACACAGAAAATACAACATATTCAAAACATCGTTAATACCTAAGCTTTCAAAATACTTCATAGCTAAGGAAACTTTTGGGGATCTCTGATTTCTGATGAAAAATGTCAATAAATTGAGATTAAAACCACTAAACTATTATGTTGCTCTTTAACTGTTAAATTTAAAGTAGTTTTTGTGTAAAGGGAGTGAGATGTTTAGGGTTCCTTGCCTCACTTTTTTTCCAGTTGAAAGTATCTGAAGTGGTGTAAGATGTGAAATGCATATCCCTTACTTAAGGGTTTTATTTACCCACTAGGATGCACAATGGGTAAATAGAAATGATAGCATGAAATATTCCATGATTCCATGAAATTAAATGCAGGAGTGTCAGGCTCTGAATGAAAGAAAAATGCAGCTGTCACTCACATTCCTGTCCTGGCAGGATGGAAAACCTTTGGAGCCTGTCCCAGCTGGGTGGGGAGCTGACCCTCTCCTTCCTGCCATTGAGCCTGCAGCAGCACAGAGACCTCCCAGAGCCAGGCAGGGCTCCCAACACCCACACGGAGAGTGGGGGGATTTCAGGATGGCTGCTGCTTCCCTGTGCTTCTCCCAGGAGACACAGATGCTTTTTAGTATTCTTGCTTGCTCCAGGCTGGGGGAGGCAGGGATGGAACAGGAGAAATAGCACTCTGCAGAGGGCTCCTCCTTTCAGCTCCTTACGTCCTTTGGCACTAATGCAGGTTTTTTTCTCCATAATATACAGCATGGAATTAAGATTTATGATGACAAAACCCCTATTTTTAAGACTACATCAGAAGCAGTCACTTTTCAGACAGCTCTGGGCAAGCACAGCTGCTCTCTGGGGTCTCTGGCTGGTGGGCCAGGTGGAGCCAGGCTGTAAGCAGGCACTGCTCCTTTGATCTCAGAGAGTGATGCTCTTCCTCCTACTCCTGCTGGGCTTGGCCTGGAGTGCCCAAAGCCTTGTAGGAGCCCATCAGCAGCCTGAGAACTTCCCAGGCCCTGCTGGAGGCCCCTGAGGATTCATTCACAGGGGGAGCCTCACTTCTGAACAGACCCTGTCAGAAGGAGAGGAATGGCTGTCATTTAAAAAGAGAAATAAAGCTTCTACACATCCTGGGCACACAACCCCCATTTGCTTGCTTAAATTGCTTCCAGCTGAAGAGGCAGTGCCCCCAACAGCTCCTGGCTGGTAGGAACCTCGTGCTGAGGAGGCCATGCAAGGTTTGTTAATGTTCAGAAAGATGCTTTGAAACTAGCACAGATTTGCTGTCTTGTAGGAAGACCCCAAGGTGCTCCCCTTGCAAAGGGAAAAATGTGTGCTGACAGGACTGCTGTGCACACTTACAATGCAAATGCTGCCCAAAGAAAGCACAAAGCATGTGCATGTGTGAGGAGCCCAGCTCATCTGCAAAGCACTGCCACACTCCTCACTGGATCACACCACAGCAGCTAGCCATGGTCTTTAGAAGGGCTGCCCCATGCAGGACAGATGTTGCTTACAGCAAAGGCTTTAAATAAAAACAATCAGCAAAGCAACTGACTCCCTGAATTGGCACTAACTGAACTGCAATCTTGACTGGGAGTTATCCAGTCTCACAAGACCTTGCTGTTTGCAGTTGAGTGCTGGGGATACAAGAGATGCTTTGCTCCTCCTGTGCCTTCAACCACTGCAGTGCATCATTGGAGGAACATGAGAAACAGTGCAAGATCCAGCTTCAGATGTGCATGTCTGCATAACATGCTAGAAGTGTCTCTAATGAAATGTCAAGAAAGGGTCCCTGAGTACCATAAGAACTACAAATGGAGTACAAGTTTCCTTCCGCTAACTTACCAAGGTCTATACATGATTTGTGAGATCATTTTTACTGTAACCTTCATCTGCACATCACATTATTAATATACTGTAACATGTGATCTCATAAATTCCCTGGAAAAAACTTTGGTCTACTCTGAAAAGCACCTCATCCTCTTTTAATATTGTAAAATACATTTCACACTGTTCTTTTTAAGACTAAGTCTCAAAAATTAGATTTTATTTTATCAACAAACCCTAGGCTCTAGTAACATATTATTAGCCTCACAAAGTAACTGTGTACATACATATTTTAATGGGTTGGTTATGCCAGTTACTTAAATGAAATACAGCTGAAAAAAAAACCACATTTAGATTTTCAAAATATTGCAGAATCAGGAGAACATCTCAATGTTGTTATGAATAATCTGTTGATTTTATTGACTACAGTATATCTTGTTGACTTTCAACCACAAACTGGTAAGAAGAAGTTTCAGAGGTCAGGAGCAGTTCTCACTGTTTTGCTAAATGTCAGGGAGAGTCTAGTTCATGCTTGTCACTGGAAAACACCTCTTCAGAAGTGATGATTAGCTTCCACAGTGACCTGTGCTAGTTGTTGGAGGAAAACCTCTCACTCTGAAATACCCTTGACCTTGTACAAGAATGGCAGGCAGCAAGAAACTGGACTAGTTCTACCTATGCTTCACCTCTCCTTGCATACAAAATCCCAGGTTGCCACCTCCTCTGAAAATCCTTCTTAGCAGTGGATTAATGTTATGGGGAAGTAAAGAATTAAATTACCTACTTCAGTTTGAAGACTGAGAAAATATTTACTCAAAATATATATTCAGCTCCAGGATTTCCACCTTGTTTTCTTCAACCTGGCACAGCTTTCAGCCTTTAGACAAGACCTTCATCTTAGAGTAAGCATGGGTTTAGGACATATCCTCACATACCAGTTTTCTCCCTGGGTTTTTGGCCAGGTACAAGTCTTTCCCACTCCTCTGAGAATTTCCTGTGGTGCTACAACAACTCAATGCACTGTTATAATTACCTAGTTTGGATTCTTTTCAGTGTTATTGGCAGCTTCCATTTATCTTCAGGTACTTCTCTGCCTTGGGCATGCTAAAATGGAGCCACTGTTTGGCCAGAAAATAAACATTTCAAATAATTGATCTGATCATTTAACACAGCTTGACCAAGCATTCCAAGGAAACACTCTCTGTCTTTTGTCACAGTCAGGTTCAAAATCATGCATGTGCTGCTTTAGCCCTGCTACATTGCATCCAGCCATAAGCACTGTCAGTCACAGCTCACACTAAAACATGCAGAAGAATGATGAAAATGGTTTGTTACCAGCAGTGAAGCAAGCCCAGGCTGCTGATAAAAGATCATGGAACAGGAGAACATGGAGCATGGAACAGCCCCTGCTCCTGCTGTTGGAGGGCTGCACAAACGAACCTCATCATCTGCCCCTCGTGGCAGCACACACAAAGGAAGGTTGTTCCTGCAAAAGGCACAGCCAAGGCAGGGTACTGCTGGGAACAGAGGCTGGAGCCCTCAGCAAAGCCTCTTCTAGGCTACCAACCTCTCCCACAGCACAGGTCAGCCTAGTGCTTGTTGCTTGCTGCCCTTCAGTCTCACTCTGTGCTTTGGCACTCAAAAAGAGAGCAGCAACCAACAGTGTGAAGACCAAACTGCAGTATGTGTCTGTGTGCCAGGGATGGAGCTCAGTCTTGGGAAATGTTGAGTATCTGTAATCTGTGCTACAGTCAGCTGGATTCATGGAAGTTCAGCATCTCCTTCTAAGGATGTAATAAACCACAAAATAAGTACTTAACTAGACAAATCCAATGTGTTAGCTGGTGTCCCAGCTGGTGGTATGCCATTTACCTTAAATGATGCTCTGGATATATTGCCCTGTTCTAGCACAGTAACATTAATCTGACACAGAAAACTCCATGTGGGAATTTTGGCCTTTAATCAAACTCAAGTACTTTTCCCAAGCGTTGTCTGAAAGAATCTGATTCCAAGTGTTGGGACAGGAACCACAGGAAGAAAGCATTTTTGTCAACAGCTTGTTCACACACAGGATCTCCATGAGTTGTACTCAAGTAAACAATTCTGTGCTCTGTGTAGTAATAATTGTGAAAAGGATACAAGTTCTTGAATGGATTCTTAGAGATAGGTGTAAAAGCCCAGAAGGAGCTGCTGACTAAGTAACACCCTGCTCTGTGACATGGGGCTGTTCATCCCAGCAGGGCAGAGTGCTGCCAAGAGTCATCATAATTAACTATTTCATTAACAGCCAGCAGATGAAACACAGAGGGAGTCAGGTATTATTTTGAAGGCAAAACCAGATGATGTTTCAGAGACAGAAGCACAGTGTGTTAGCAGGTGAGTGGAGCTGAAATTCCAGAAAGGATGCACAGATGTGATGGCTGAGTCAGAGAAAGGGCAATGTTTTCCACCATACCTCCAGCTCTGTCCCACAGTAGTTGTCAGTAGAGACTTGGCCAGTTCCACCAGTCAACATAGGATTCTCAAATATATTATAACAGAGAAAAACAAAATCCCACCCCATGAAGAGGCTTGAGGCCCATAAGAGCAGCTTGAATCACCTCTGCATGGTACAGGTTACAGGTAGGTAACCAAGTACTACTTAAGAGAGGGTAAAATCCTGACCTAGTAAAGAGAAAGACTTTATTTCTCACCACACACCAAATCTCTGTGGTTACAAACTTATGAGACAATATACAGGTCTTTGGCTCCCAAAAAGCTGCAGATTTGATATACACAAACTCTTCCTGTCTGTAGCACTCTGATTCCTATGAACTAATGCCTGTCATTAAGGAACAAAAAGCCCCCAGACTACAGTTTTCACAATTCTTTGTTGATTTAATAAAGAAAGAAATGGGTTTGGTAGGTGCCTTAGGAAGCAGAGCTGAATGATGGAGTGACACTTATGTGGGTTAACAAGAATATCACCCAAAGGAGAAGTGCAATAAGCTGTGGAATGCACTGCCATTCACTCCTTCCCATCATCTTTCATTCCTGATCAAGTGTCACACAGAAAGAGCATCCCTGATGTTCATAATTTAAACCTGATTGTTGAGGCCATGCATCAAATTGATTCTGCTGCTCAGAAGAGGCAGGGCTGGCTGCCAGGCAGGATTCCTGCTGGGATAAAGCAGAGCTCATCTCCAGCCTGGTTTGTCTGGGTGTCACAGGGAGAGGCACGCTGCCCCTCCATCCCTGCTCTGAGAGACCTGGCAGAGGCTCTGCCCTTCCCAAAAACACTCTTCACATTTCTTCCCAGATGGACAACATGCCATATGAAGTGACCATAGAGAATGAACCTGTAGAGGTTTCTGCTGCTTAAAAATAGTGCAAACTCAGGCAGTTATGTTTTCTGCTGTTTGGCTTCCTGGCATGTAATTTTCTTTTGCCTGAACTGTGGATTCGGACAGATTTGGTCTGATCAGATTCTCATTTTGGGTAAGATATTCTTCTGTCTCCTCTAATTTACTTCCTTATGCTTAAATAAGGAACTGTGATTTGAATTTTTCCCATGTTATATCTATTAATAATATTTTCCTCTCAACCTCTCTGCCCCCTGATCACACACATATGCTTTGCAAAAGCCTGATAACATCTTTATTCTTCGCCATGGAAGCATACTACCAAAAGCAAAAGGAAGCTTTCCCTTGCATTTTCTCTTCCACACTAAAATTCTTTTTAAAAAAAGCCAGAAATAATAATTTTCCTTTTTCCCTTTGTGTTTGGTAGTGTCAAAACAATGACTATGCACCTCTGGGACAGTGGAGCTCTGTGACAGAAAATAGGCAGAAAATGGTATTTGGGACCCTTTAAACTGAAATCCCCAATCCTCAGCAGTACTGAAGGTTAAGCTGCTTTGAGAGTCACTTGGCAGATACAGTAGCTGAAAATACTCTATATAGGAAGATGTTAATTAACTTTTCCAGAAAGATACTGCCTTGCAGGCACTGCTTTGTCATTGCCAGCTAAGGACAGTTCCCTGCCTGGCTCTGGGGACCATAGGCAGGGAAAGAAGCTGCCTGTGAGCGTGCAGGAGTGTGAGAGGGAAGACAAGGAGCCAGGCACCTGCAGCTCCCCACAGCCAGAGCCCACCTCACCCTGGCTCCATGCTGCTCTGTGACCCTGGGAGGCACCAGGGCAGGCACCAACCAGTGGATGCTTCTCAGTCCATTGGTCTTGTCATAGGGAGAAGCAGAAGGGAGTGGGAGGTCAGGAAAAGACAGGAAAGAGGAGAGAGAGGCACTGGTGGATTAATTTCTCTCTTCTCCAGATATGTTGTTTACAAATAGGCATGGGGAAGCAGAAGTGCTGGGTGAAGTCCATTATCAAGAAATACAGCAGGAAGTCGTCCATTTTTAAAGAAATATATCTCTCAGGCCCAGAAAAACTAAGAATTTCTCAGAGCTCTGGGTCAGTAAGTGAGTAGCTGCCCTTTGCTGCTAGCTCTGCTTTTGCATTCCTGCCCACGACTGTTAATACTACACAGCTTTTACATTATTCATACATTAACAGATGTGGAGGCTGAATATGGAAATGTAGAAGTTAGGAGAAAAAAATTATTTTTGAGTTGGCTTTAAAACAATTTTATTTATCATTTTTGTAGAAAACATTCCCCATTTTATGAAAGAAAGAAAGAATTACACTTTAAAAAACAGTAACTTACAGTTCAGAGACCCATACACAGACACTTGGATAATATACAACATATATAATTTTAGACTCCAGCCAGTATCCACTCCAGGAGGAAACAGCTGAAAAACAAACTCATGTGTGACTGGATGCCACCACTACCTGTAGGCATCCACTGATATTTTTAGTAGTAACTAATGAAAGCCTACCCTTGATGCTGTTGCACAGAGCAGGCTCCTTACCTGGCCTCAGAGGCACAAGGAGCAGGGCTGTCAGGAGCTGCCAAGGCAATTTGCTTGATGCACAGTGAATGTTACACCCTGCATGCACAAGCACACACACACTCAGAGCTCCTCAGGCTCAGGGCAGCCAGCAACTGGGGCAAACTTGCTTGAAATATATTATTTTGATTAAAGGTTTTCATTTTGCAGTACCCCCACTTCTCTTTTTATAATATCATCACACAGACCCTGCTACTTGTCCATTTAATCCAATAACCTTTCTCCTGGAAGAGGTCAGCATCAGACATGATCTGTCCAAGGGGCAGGTGGGGATGCCCTGCTGTGAGGGGCACTTCCAGTGCTGCAGCAGCTGGGTGGGGACAAGACATGCCAAGATTACACTGAATTGCATGCACATGCATGCACACCCTTGTCAAAACAGGCAAACACAGTGTTTGCTACGACTTCATGGCAGCTATTCAATAAAATATTCAAAGTTCCATCTAGGAGGAAAACGAGAGCAAAGGGATGCTCTGGGGCTTCCCACTTCCCTTCTGCTCTGTTGCTCTAACACTGTGATCACTCTGTCTCAAGCTGTATAAACCAAATACAGACACTTGTCATCAACAGCACAATGCTACAAACACACAGTTAGATTGGGTTCTGTATTTCTTATCACTTTTTTTGACACATAATGCCTTGTCATACTCCATTTCATGTAGGTTAGATGTTGTCTGCCTCTCCTTGTGACCCGTTCTTCTATGCATCCTTACTAAGTCCTTCTTTGCAACTCACATTTGAAAAGTCCAGTCTGGTTCCACGGAAATTTCTCCAGCCTTTTAAATAATTTTCACCACCTCCATTGCAAATGTCCAGAAGATTTTGGCATGTTTTTTCTTGAGGACTACCAGAACTGAAACAAGTATTTTAGATGAAGATGTCCCATTGTTTATGGGGTGGCATGATGATATGGATATTTTTAAAAACTCTTTTGAATCTAGAATTTTGCTTACTTTTCTAATCTTTCTTTGTTCATCAAGAACTTAATCCAGTCCAGTCCTACTGGTGGCAGTATTTATAAACTATAAAATCCCTACTGATGTGCAGTCCTACACATTTTCATGCCCACATCATGGTTAGTAACTTCTGGGAGAAGTTACTATCCAAAGCCTTTTGGTGCACTCAGATTGTCCTTCCTCCCAAGAGGATACAAAAGTAAATTTTATACTATACTAACAAAGGCTTTTGAGCAAAAGGGAGGATACATGAAAAGTCCATCTTAACCCTGCTTTATGGAGATTTAAAGGATATTGTTATCTTTTCTTCTCTTAAAATGTTACCAGAAATTTAAAATCAAAATAACTTTCAAATGCTTTATGTTTCAGTTTGCCAGATTTTAGAATAAAAATATCACAACCACATGGTGACCCTTGCAGATATGGGCAAGTTTACATTGAAGCAGCAAAATTAATAGATATTTCTCTTGAAGAACATTTTTGCCTAACTGGTATTTTGATAGGAGTTGCAGGCAATTCTTCGTGCTGTAAAATACCCACTAATTACCATGTGCCTAAGCCAGCTCCAGAATAATTGGTGAGATTCAGAGATCAGCAAGATGAAAACTTGAGGTCCATTTGCACATGTCAGAAACTAATCTCATGTGTCTGGACATTTAGTAATGTGTGTTCTCTGCAACTGCTTCTGTGGAGAGAGGAGGGCAACTAAGACAGAAGCTTTATAGAGACCCTGAAATGCTTCACCTTTCTTGGGAGGCTGTACTTGGAAGCTGTCACAATAAAATCTGAAACTCTTCCTACATTTGAATAGACAATAGCTACAGCATCAGGAATATTGAAATATTGGGATTTGAGCACAAATACATAAACTCTGGGGTGTTTTCATTAGGATATCACTGGAAGGAATCACTGCACTTTTATGAAATTTTGGAGTAAAACAGTGAATGTTTCTTATGTTATTTACTAATTTTGGTGAAGTGATGAATGCCTTGAAATCTTATTAAAATGATGGCAGTTTAGACTTCTAAGCATGACTCAGGATCATGTCATACTTTGGCCTGGAAACACAAAACATTTTTCATAAAAAACAGCTGGAGCAATCCCAAAGACAGTTTCTGTTGATAATAGCGAGAGTTCAAAGATTTAATGAAAAACAGTGGGAACAAGTAAAATCTCATATTCAAGTCCATCATTTCTTTTTCAGAACAAACAGACCTAAAACCTTGATATCAGACAGCAGATAGCTATAATCAGAAAAAAATCTGAAAACCACTTGCCTCTGCTAAAATGTTGAAAGAACAGATGCATACCTCAGTTTGGATGTGCCATACACTCTTAGGGACTGGGTTGAAATACTAATGATGCCAACATCTCCTGGTTTTGATTCAGGTGACCATTTCAAGTTTAATCCAATTCTATACACTGGTTTTAATCAGAGTTGCTACTACACACCAAAAATATTCACTTTCCCATCTTTACCATTACCCATCACCTTCACTGTAGTGCAGAGACAAGAATCCCCATTTCAGGAACAGGCCACATTCCTGTGCAGACTGAACTCTTCCAGCACATCCTGCTTCTATATTTGCCCTGAAGCCAATGAACATTTTCTGTCTGCACCTCAATCCTATTGAAATTCCTGCCAAGGCTTTATGTCCACTCCATCTGAAACAGCAACCAGAAGGGAAAAGACCACAAGGCACCTGCACAGGCTTATGTGAAACAGCATTTAATCTTCAACAATCAGGATAAGGTGTGACCAACAGCTGCAAAGGGTAGAGATGAAGACAGGCAGGAAAAAAGAAAACCAGCAGCAGAAGGAAAAGCTACTCTGCACAGCAGGCCCACAGTTTGCAGGTCTGTTCCTTAGGGGAACACGTGTCTCTTCTGGCAAACTTCATGAGCTCTTAACCATGCTGCTTAAAATTTTTGCACATCTCCAATAGGAACATCTTAGTACCAGACTTCCCACTCCAACATGTATCCAACATTCTGTCCAGTAAAACTGTCTTGCTGTGTTTTTCTATAAATATGACCAGAATTACCCTTTTATTTTTCTGTTTGCCTGAAATAAGGCTCCAGAGCAACCTGGTCCTGCAAGTAGGACCCTCCCAAACTGTTCTTTACCATCCTTCCCCCTGCATCCTCTGTCCACCAGCCACAGTCTCTCCTCTCCCCTCAGTCTCTCTTGGCAATAAATCATTCCCTGTGTCAGCCTGTGAAACAGCTTTGCAGAGGGTGAACAGAGCTAGCAGCACCATCACCCCCTGCAGACAGCAGGAATGGTGCTGGAAGATTTGGTGCTGCCATGCACTGGAAGGGCGCACAGGGCCCTCTACTCCCCCTATTTCTGGCTTTCTGGTGTGGTGCCCTGAGCAGCCCCTGCAGGGGAGGGGAGATGCCTGACCATCCACAAACTGGGACAGTGCACAGAGACAGCAGAGCTTTTGCTGTGTTGGAACAGAAGGTTCCTGCAAAATCAGTGGTCAATAGCCAGTTCTGTAAAAAGCATCCAAGAAGATGCCCATGGGAACTGGTAAGTGAGTGTGGTGGGGCAGCCAGCAGCAGATCCCTCAATGTGTGAAAAACAACAGCCAAAATAAAAAGAACATAAAGGAACCAAGAAATTATACGCAGTGAAAGACCCCAAGGCAAGCAAACTAATGTTAATTTACTGGAGGAAAGCAAGAAGAAAAAGAGGAGAGAATACTCACCTGGGAGAGGAGGTTGACAGCACAAATTGTCAAAGACACACAGGACAGAGTGGAAAGATACAGCACAGAAAGACAAGGAGCAAGGAGGAAAGTAGAAGAAAGTAGTGAATGGGCAAGTGTGTGGTATGGTGCAAAGAGAAAACATCTTGAGCACAGTAACCAAGGGCCAGAACCATGTAAGGACTGGTGCTCAGGCTGGGGTAACCTCAGCTCCCCCTGAGACCAAATAAGCTGTCTTGTATGGTGGGAAGGGACAGTGGGACAGAAAGTCATGAAATAGGGACAGGTCAGCCTTACTCTAGCTCAAGGCATTGAAGCTTTGAGAACCATTTCCAAGAGCAATTGTGCAGAGGAATAACTTACATTTATGAACTCACAAAACATGCTGCAAGCCAGGCAGTACAATAAGCAGCTTATCAGAGTAGACATCAGCCTGTTTAAGATCTGCTCTTCTCTGGTTTGTCAGATCCCAGAGACAATGGGAACTTAGTCCATACTGCACTGGAAAACACTGACTTCATCAGCCACTGTTTTTTCAATCACTCAGCAGAACTGTGCCTCTAGCAATTTTTTCCACAGAGAGGGTTGGGCAAATGCACCAAGTGAACAGAAATTGCATCCTAGGTCCCCTGAATCTGGGGACTGATCAAGGAGTTAAATTGCAATGTTTGGCAGATTCTCAAAACAAAATTTAGTATCTCTTCCACAGAATGAAAATCTCTCACTGTAGCTTTCTGGGCACAAGGAAACCTTGAAAAATATTGCCACCAAATATTACACCAAGCACAACTGCATCCCAAGATGACAACTGAGCAGCAGGAAGCCAACCAAGAGCTTGGCCTGTTCCAAGTGCAGCATGCCATCGGTGGTCTTTGCATCACTCTCCACCTTGGTCTGTATCCCACTTGTTCACAGCATCAAACCTGTCTTCCCTGCAGTGGCTAGAAGGGGTCTATAGCTGCATCACCAAGTGTTAGGTATGAAGCTGAGGCTCAGTGGCAAGAACAGGCAGCTGGACATGGAGCAGCAAGGCCAAGCAGCAGGAAAGGATATGTTGGAGAGTAGGATGTAGGGCAGTGTGAGAATCTGGCCATGGTGCTGTACCTTCAGAGCTCAGTACATGAAATGCCTTCTGGAAATATGTATCTATGGCAGAGGATGGTTTGGTCTTGCTGGACCTTTGCAGCTCTTCCTTTGGAGCAGGGCACAGTGAGCCACTGTCCAAGGGCAGAGCCAAAGTCTGCTGACAGGACTTCTGGTGTTTGCAGCAATGTCAGTGGGACACAAGTCTGGATTGCTCCGTGGCAGGTCTCTGCTTCACCAGTTACTGGCCTAAAAAGGCTGTCTCATGCTCCTGACCCCCACAGAGGCAGACTTGCTGGAGCTGCTGTGTTAAGAGCTTGATTTTCAGGCCTCTGGGTCTTCCAGTCAGATGAGACAGTCCTGCTCACCTTGTTTGTTTATCAAGTGCATTACCCAAGGGTTGCTCATCAGGGTGCGGATTTCAGATAATTTTTTTGCAAGATCCTATGGCTCCAAGATGTTTCTGTGAAGATCTGCTTATGTCAGCTGTATTATATTCTTTTTCCTCTTTCCCCTATCCAATACCTGAGATGGATGTATCTGCCTTAGAGCAGGGAGTGGGGCTGTTCATTCCCACAGAACTCCTGTTGTTACTTGCACAACAGGGTTCAAAGGGAATAGGCAGCTCTAGCAGACAGATAAATCAAGCACTCCTCAATCCACAGCAGCTCAGATAGCAAACTGCTGCTGATCTGTCCAATCAGCCATATCCAAGAAGAGTTCAAATGGGAAGAAGTGCAGGGAAAAAGCTACCAGAATTGTCAGGGGAGATTAAGAAAGATGTCCTTGCTCAGCCTCTAACTAAGCAAAAGCTGAAAGGAGATAGGAGAGGTTTTTATAAATACCCCTCGAGGAAGGGGAATACCAGGAAGTTAAAAGAGCTATTCAAACTGGAAGACAGCCTTGGAACAAGAACAAATGGTTATAAATGGGCCTCAAATAGTTCTAGGATGGAAACTGAGTTTTTAACCATTGCAGTAATGAGGATCTGGCACCAGAAAGACTGTGAAGAGTGTACTGAGGTAAAGTACCTAATCTTGCAGGCTAAATGTTTAGGAAAATGCCTTCTGTCCTTAATTCATTCCAACAATTTAAACTCAAGGAAATCAAGAGGAGGAAGATTAAGCTCATCCTCTAAATCTGTTGGGGAAAATGTCCAACAATCCTCAAACAACATAAATGAAACTAGTCTCTGACAAATGGCATGCACTGGCACCCTCTGTCACAAGGCAGTGGCCATCAGCTCTTCCTGCTCATGAGAGTGTGAAGGACCATCAGATGCAGATATTTCCTCAGTGGGGGAAATAAAAGCTCAGCCTGAGCCACATGAAATGGCCAAGCACTTTCCACTCACATTCAAAGCAGAACAGAAACAGCCCTGAAAAATCTACACGTGAGGTGGAAAGCAGATAACTATCACTCCCTTTATCCATGGTGCAAAGTCTTTGAAAGAGAACACAGCTGCAAGACACCCACAGTAAGACTGGCCGACATGGCACCACGTTTGCCAAGTTGCACACAGGGTAGCAGAGCATGGCCAGAACACCTCAGTGAGGTCTTGTGCTGGCCAGAGCCTCAGGGCAGACCTGGCTCACCTGTGCTTTCAAACAGGCGCACTGAAACACCTCTGACATCTGCAGGAATGACTCATCACGGGGTGAAATCATGGACTAGAGCCAGGCAAACATTTGCTGTCTGTAAACAAAACAAATAATCAGAATTGCTGGAAGTAAAATGTTAAATAAGTAAGACCAGAAAACAAATTTCCCCCAGTCCATTCTGGCTTGGTGAAGAAAGTCTTCTGTTTTCTGCCCATCAGCAGTTTAGTCCACATGGTCCCCTAAGAAGGCCCCCTCCTTTCCACCATCCCAGAGGCCAAGACATGGTCCTCTCTTCCCCAGGTCCCTTGGTCCATCCATGCACTTGAGTTCCCTGCTTGCTCATTCTCTCCACTCCTCTCTGCCCTGTCCTAAATTACTCACACTCCTCCCAGCTGAGGCACAGCTTTCCATCCCCAGGCACGGAAACTCAACCTGTTCAGTCAGGCTGTGGTAAACAGACATTCCTCACTTCTTACCTGCCATACCTTTTTAAATAAAATGTGTAGCACACACTGTCCTTGTCCACAGATAGGTGTGAGCATTCCTAACCTCTTTGTAACTCACATTTGCTAACACAAAGATTTATTCCCTCCAGCACATAATCTTCCTTGATCAAAGAAACTGAAAGGGCAATATCAAGTAATGTGACTGCAGATCCAGAACTTGTTTGGCATTTGTTGTATTCAATTTTTTTTCATAGTTGCATTCATAATTTCAGGATTAACTATTTTTGTAAAGTCTAAATATTTTTTCAGCCCAAGAATAATAAGCTTGCAGTCCTTCTGCCAACTGTTCTTGAATTTGCCTTCATTCTTTGTAAATATTTGAAGGGCAGCTATCTCTTTGTAAACAAAACACTAGGCTTTCCCTGTTTGCCTTGGCTAGGATACTTGTGTTTATGAATGTACTAAGCTTCTTCTTTATGACTATAAAATACCCTCAATATTTATCCTTCTGCTGATAAATAAGTTTTGTATACTGGGAAGCACATCAGAAAGACAATGTCAGACCCGCAATCCAAAGTAGCATCTTTTCACAGTATCATACAATGATTTAGATTGGGAAAGACCTTTAAGATCATGAAGTACAACTGTTAAGCCAACACTGACAAATCTGCCAATAGGTCATGTCCCCAGATGCCATATCCACACATTTTTTGGATACCTCAAGGGATGGTGACTCAAACACTTCCCTGAACAGCCTTCAGGTGCTTGGTAACATTTTCTATTAAGAAATTTTCCCTAAACCTTCCCTGGTGCAACTTGAGGCCATCTCCTCCTGTCCTACGCCTGTTACCTGGGAGAAGAGACTGATCCCCCCCTGGCTACAGCCTCCTTTCAGGGAGCTGTAGGCAGCAAAAGGGTCACCCCAAGTTTCTTTTTCTCCAGGCTAAACACCAACAGCTCCCTCTAGCACTCGTCAGGGGACTTGTGCTCCAGACCCTTCACCAGCTCCATTGACCTTCTCTGGACTCACTTCAGCACCTCAATGTCTTTCTTGCAGTGAGGGGCCCAAAAGTGAACAGCAGATTCCAGGGGTCTGTGTGTGTATATATGACAACCTTAGAAGATACTCAAATGTATCTGTGCTTCTCTTGGTAGGAGCTTGAGGTCCACACACCTCTGGGACCAATCCTTTCCCTGCAGGGTCCCCAGACTAAAGACATCCCTCTGAATTTCTCCCCAGGATAGAACGTCTCTATTTCATTCCAGAATGGAGCAACAATTTTATGATGTTCTTTCTGATAGCATCTTTCTGATAGCTGAAACAAAAAAAGCTTCCTTGGAAACCAAGATCAGATTTTTAACATAGTCATCTGGATACTTTGTCAGGACACTTTGTCATCCCTTCTGCTGCTCCACTCTGATGAGGGGCTAAAGAACATCAATGTTTCACATGGGCTTTCTATTTCCAGCCAGTAATGCACCTGTCAGCCTTCTTTGCATTTACACTGTCTTCCACCTTCATCAAATTCAGTGGCATCTGCAGTCAACACACACTGGGTTCTGCACCACTTCTTGGACAGCATTCCACTGAAAATACTGAATGGAAAATGTCCTTGTAAATATTTTTAAAGGGGAAAAAGTGGAGTCTGTGCAAACAGAGGTGTGGTGCAATAAAGTTTTTTGTTGTTTTGGTTTAGTTTGGTTTGTTTCCTAAACACTACAGTTATAATTAATTTGTGAGTGCACAGAACGGTCAACATTAGGAGCTTTTTTTTATGGAAGGACCATTAATCAACATTTCTGGATTTTTAGTTTTACTGAATGCATATGAGCTAAAGGAAAAACCTCACAAAGAGGACAGCAGACATTAAATTTTATTGTAGTAGCTTTGACTCATTACCATCTAGGGAAGGGGAGATGCTTAACCTAAGAACACAAATTAATTTTTTTACCATTTATATTACCATTCAAACTGGAAATCTACTTTGGAGTACCAAGATTATTATCACATTCCCAGAGCACATATAAATATCACTTTCTGAAAGTCAAAGATGAAATGCAAACCACAAAAATCTAATATTGTTACCACAACATTTATTACAAACACATATCTTTATATTCTAGCTCTTGCTGTTACACTATAAGTTTGCTACTTCCTAAACATCTGCTGTGTGTTCAAGACACAAAAGAAGATGAGGTGTCTGCCTTGGGGGAAGGCTGTACATATAATAAATCACATTGGGAATAGAAAGGGAGCACATTTAAGTCTTGTTATGAGGTGAAAGAACACCCTGCTGTATTTTAGCTGTTTGGTTATAATCCACTGTATAAACACTATTTTGGAATAAAAGTTAACAGAGGAAGTTATTCCAGAATGCTTTTGAGAAATGGGTATTCATAAACAGGCAGTATGTCAGTTCACTTCTGCAATCTGCTTTTCGGTGTGTGTCTATGTGCATATCAAAGGAGAATTAGACTTTGTTTTTTATACAGGACATCCAGAGAGAATAGGAACTCAGAATAGGAGCCAAAACCTGAACTCGAAAGGCCATTAACACCCTGCATGTTCTTTCCCTGAAAGCTGATACATAAATATTTTTAATTCCTGTACCAAATATCAAGGTTTATATGTGATGACAGAAGATTTAAAATAAAATTCTGAAGCATGGAAAGCGTGGAAATGTCACAAGTTCTTCAAAAGCACTGCTCCTCATTGCAAGACAGGTAGCAGTTAAATACTTTTCTCATGTAGTGATTAAGAGTCTCCCCTGTCACCCATCTTTATGTAATCCTACCAATACACAGTGGTGGGCTGCCAGCACAGAAGCACATAAATCACTGCTACAATGCTGGGAGAGCAAATCTGAAGTGTGTGGGAAGAAGTGCTGTGGAAAATGTATCCCACAGACAAGCAGAAGGCAGTGTGAGAAGGGAGAGACATGCTAACATCACCAGCGCCCCAGCACCCCAAAACATGCTGTTGAAATCCCATCCAGCTTCTGCAGCATGGGAAGGGTAGACAATAGTGCAAAGGGCATTTCTTCATGGTTAAGATCTGCTTTTAATAACAGCTACTTTGTCAAGCCAAAAACAAAGTAAATGGCAAGCAATTGGCTTTAGGCTGGAGTTAGGAGAAAACTTTCACCTATCCAGATGGAGTTACATAAGGCTTCATGTTTTCTCAGATCACTTGTCAGCTCCAGAAAACAAATGTTATTTAGAAAGGTTTTACTTGCCCTCACTCTTAAGTTCGGGGCTTCAGATTCTGGAACCACAGTGCCACACAGCCAGTGCCTCTCCTAAGGTTGATGCCCAAGCACTCATCCCCCAAATTAGTGGAAGGAGGTGGGAATGGATGACTGTTTTCTGCCCTCTGGGTGGCACATTCTCCAGCTGTGCCGCAGCCTCCATGCAGGTCCCCTCCCTGTTCCACTGCTCTCGTTGAGTAGCAGGGGGTCTGATCTGCCTTGTGGCAAAGGTCCCCTCCTGTGTGTCACCAGCTATTTGTGACTCCTAGAATGCGCCATGGTGCACCCTCCCAAAGCTTCACCCACCGGGGAGGTTTGCAGCATCCCATTTTCTGTGAGAAGGAGGAGGTCGCCCTGCCCAGACCCATGCCCTGGCCTATGTCCTTCCTCCATTTCCCCAGACCAGCTGCACAGTTGCTTCAGGCTCCATCAGGGAAAGGAAAAAAAGCTTCACTCAAAGGCTGTTGTTACCATTGCACTGAACCATTTTTGAGCTGGCGGAGCAGCTGTGTGGTAGTCCTCACCTCCCACTTTTCAAAACATTCTCTCTCACTTCTTTCTACCTCAGAGACAAAGTGTGGATGTTTCTCAGTGACTGCCTGTGAGGAGGGAAGCCACAGCCAAGGCAAGGTCTGCTTTTTTCCTGGCATGAGTTTCAGTGAGGTGGGGATGGTGCACAGCCCATGTGTTCATCCCAGCACCCCCTGCATGGAGATTCTCTCTTCCCACCATATTTTGCAATGGGAGGAGCTCCTGCTTGGCTCCTGCATGTAACCCATATCAGGCTGCTCTCCAGAGGGGCTGGGAGACGGGCAAGCAGCACTGCAGAGACAAAGGGACACTTCAAATCTGGACACAAAGCTGACTTCTGTTGCTGTGTGTGGTGTATTTAGCAGGCTTCAAACCACCATGGGAACTTCTGTGGCTGTTTGTCATGCCTGCTTCTCATGATGGATTGTTGGAGGACAGAAGATACAATAAACTCAAGGAAGGCAATTTGCATTTCTTAAAATGCAAATTCTTTTATGCTATGGCATAAAATGTAAATACTGTTAACATTTCATATATTAAACTATGGTTTTTGCTTGAGGATCTTAACATTTGGAGATCTGGCTCTGAACAATGTCATGAAGTTCCCACTGTGGAAATTTCTTGGCTGGGAAACTCCTGTCTGTGGTTTATAAGGGATGTCTCTGCCAGGAACAACAGCAGGTTTTTGAGATCAGCAGCTGTTTACCGAAGGTGGATCACCTTGGGAAAATCAAGCTGGAAAAGGGAAAGGACAGAAGGAAAGCAGAAAAACTTCCAAGAGCAAAATGAAGAGATTGAAAGACAGGGTGAGAGTAGGAAGTAGGAAGACTGAGCAAGAGGCTGTTAGCACAGAAAAGAGTGAACAGAAAAGACAAATAACAATCTGCTTGTGTACCTAGAGAGGAACTTCCAAGGGAAGGGCAAACTCTACCTGCAGGGCACTGCAATGGGGAGGGTATCTTGCCCTGGGTGCTCTACCTGCTCTGTCTCCCCTGAAAAGCAATCTCCAGAGGTTCAGGAGCTCTGCACAAAGCTGCTTCATCTGCTCACAAATCACAGTGTGACTGCAAAATCTGTTTGAGTGGGGATTTGTCTTCCTTTGATAATCTTTCATCTCCTTTAGGACTGAACTTCCAGAGGGAGAGGACATCAGGCCAACAACAAAGGGTTCATTCTGATGATGGCCTAATCAAGGGAAAGAGAAACTATCATCATGGAGTGGTGTGGCTCTTCACAGTTAGAAATTCCTCAGTCAGAGCTGATTTATGTTCCTGGGTCTGAGGTGGAATTCTTTTCTCTGCTCATTGCTAAACTCTCAAAGAAAAACCCCAAGATAGTATTTAGGATGTTTCATGTGAAAAACATTTTCATCTGTAAAGCTGTAAAGCAAGAGATCATGCATTACTATGGCTTCATGGGAAAACTCTTGCTTAGGTCTGTTCCCTATGTGTTAATTTTAACTGGAACCTATTTCTCTGCTAAGCTTCAAGTTACAATTCAAGCAATAAAGGTTTGTAGGTAAGTAGAGAAAACCATTAACAGAGTCAGCAGCCACAGAATATGGAGCTTTTTTATATCTAAAGAGTGGTCCATCCATGGGCAAGTCAGACAGCTGCAGCATTAGCACCCAAACTCTTGTATAAAAAGGAAAAATTGCAGATTTACTGGGAAAAGGAGAGAGAAAAAGAGGCCCATAGTTTTGACATGGAGCTCTGTTTTGTTCCTGCTCCCCCTGTCCTGGGTGGAAGGATGGAGGAGTCAGTGGCACAGCACAGCCTTCCCTGTCCCCACTGCACCCGTCAGTCCCTGAAAATGTCATGGGAGGAGGATGCTGGAAAGCAAAGAATGAATCTGAGGATACAGAGAACTAATAGTACAGGAAATTTCCTGGAAAGCATGAAGCAAACATTTGAAGAAAAGCACAGAGTTGCCTCCCACTCGCAGCAACTGTATCGCACACTGCATTGTCTTTAATCATTACTCAGGAGACATGACATGCAATAATCTACTTCCTCAGCTTCATTTGGCATTTGCATGACAGAGCCTTATCAAAATGGAACTACTGGGACTGCAAAACAAACACTTATTAAAGCTGAATGTGAAATCTAATTAAATCCAGTAGGATGAACACATTACAATGAATGTCATTTCCAATAGTGTCCCTAGAATGACAAAACAAAGCTGCTGTGGTGGCACACCCCACAGAGCAGCACCCCGCGTGTGCACGTGTGCTTTCCCTCTGGAGAAGCTGCTGGCACACCATGGGCAGCAGGGGCACCCTCCCAGGGCAGCACCCTGCAGCCCCACAGCAGTGTGGTGGCCGTGGTCACAGATGGCACTGGGCCATCTGGGCAAGATGCAGCAAGAGGAAGAACAGGGGAGTAAAGCAAAGATGCCTTGCAGCTCCAGCTGAATTCAGCAAGGATGTCAGCCTGACTCCAGCAATTAGGGTGTTTTGGCAAAAGGGGCAGGGGACAGCAGTTAAAGTTACCTCAGTGTCCTTGCACAAGGGGCAGAGAGGAAGGCCTTTGGGGAGTTTCCTTCAGAAATCCTTCCAGAAAAATACCTGAAATTAGGTTTTTCCAAAAATCATTCTCAAAAATCCATTTCCAAAAATCGCATTCTGTTCGTAGGGTACCAATGCCTTTGAGTCAGCTCTAGGAGAAGTGAGTTAGTGGTGAGAAGCCAATAACAGGATGGTCATTTCTGTCTGAAACAGCCTAAATGCCCTCAATTCCCAAAGCATCTCAACAGAGGGCACTTGAAGCTGACTTCCTTCTGCAGAAAATTACATATTTTCAAGAAAACCAGCAAAAGGTGGCAGGTGCTCCCCTAGGAGCAGTATTAGGTCACTTGTAATTACGGAGAAACTCATTCTGGGCAGTCTAAATTTGAGATGCTTTTTCTCCTCTGTCGTTGTTGATTCCTCTGTCTTTTTCATTGGTCTATGTGGAAAATTACCTGTCCTTTTCTCCTGCACCAAGGCTTCTTCTGGCAATGGCCAACAGAAAATGGGTCCCAACCACCACAGCCAGAGCCTGTGGTGCAGAGCACTGTCTGTGCTGATGAGAGGAGCCAGATGTCTTGAGCAGTGCCATCTGTGACATTTACACCTAAGCCTCATGGTTTGCAATATACCAAACACTGACAGGCATGGCCAGGGGACTCAGAAGGACTGCTGAGGCAGCTGGGCTCTTCACCATAACCCATGGGGAAAGGCAAGGAAGACAAGGCTGGGCAGCTTATTCAGAATGTTCCTCAAACACAAACCACACAGTGGCAATGAGTTAACTTCTTACCTTTTGGGGGGGTTTGTTTTGCACTCCTGGTGAGGAAAAAGTAAAGGAATTTTAAAATATTGTGAAGGAAGGCTTGTTTGAGACTGCTTAAGGTGACACACTGGGTTTCACTGCCAGGAATGATGGTGGGATCCAGCACTGGAGCCTGGATTATCCTGTCAAGTACAGGCTTGGCTATTACATAAGGATTGACAGAAGTGTGATTTGTGCTGCCTTAGCCAACAGGAATGACTGGGGTGGTCTCCTGAGGACCCTACCAGTCTTATTCTTCCGTGCATCACACTTGTTATTTCTGTCCCTTTTGCCCAGTTACAGTAATGACAATCCTACTCCAGCCTGTTGACTTAAGCTGCCATATTTCCTGTGCCATATCTGAACTGCATTAAAATCAAGCCTCTGCTGATCACAGACTGGCCAGAGTATCAGTGGGACTCTGCTGTATTTGTACTGCAGAAAAGACTTGCAGCAAGGTATTTATAGGAAGTCCATATGTAGAGGAATATTGTTACACACTGGAAACAGATTGCAGTCCAGAGCAAAACAAAACCTGGAGAAATAGTCATTATTCACACAATCAATACATATATAGCATAATCACCCACAAGGCTGTCAAATGAGGCCAAACCTTGCTGCATTTTTGGCAATCAGTAGGCAGTGAAGCCACGTGTCCCTAGCAGGAAGACGGATTTGATTCACTACAGTACTTGGGGTCAGCATGGGATAAGCCTGATGGGAACTGAGCTACCTTCAACACTTTCCAGGATCCTCTCCCAGGACATGTTGATCCATGACTTTAATCGGCCATGGCAAATCTGGGGAGCAAAAATGAAGTTTAATCCCCACACACATGCCCTCAGAGACTCACAGAAGGTTGAGGTGGGAAGGGATCTCTGGAAGTGACCTGGTCCCAGACCCTGCTTGGCCCATCCAGAGCAGACTGCCCTGCACCATGTCCAGCTGAGCTATTATTTCTCATCTCTTTAGTAACAAAATTTCTTTTTTTCTTAAATTTAAGTAATGTGCTAAACCAATCAAAACATCTGGGGAAGATGTGCAGTGATGAAGACTTAACAAGATTAAAGAAAAGCGCTGAAAATAGGTTTTTTTAATCCGGTCACATGGAAGACATCAGAAAGCATCTGATAGGCAGCAAAGCAAACAAAAAAGGCACAGACACACATGCAAATACACAAATACATAAAACATGAAGGGTGGGAGGAATGCCTTAAATACCATTCAAAACTTTTTTCATTAAGCAGCAACTGAAAACATCATTGATGCAACACTGCAAGAGTTGGGCCTCATTTCTCCTCAGATGGGTTTGACCATCCTTTGATCTTTACCTTGTTCCAGATCACTCTCTTTCTGACCGACAGGCTGCTGCTTTATTTGGAAATAAAGAGAATGTTAAGATACTTTCATGAGGGATGCCTTGTGAACACTGTGGGATGTTCAATTATTTTAGGAGTTCCTGGCAGGGTCTTGGCCCACACCATGCAATACTCTCCCAGACAAGCCCCAAATGTGGGAGTTAGTGCTGTCCCAGCAGGTTCTGTGGATGCAGCCCTGCTCCAAGGGCGAGATGATAACAGTGCAAGACCAGGCTGCCCCATTCAACTTGATCTTGGAACAGCTAAAAACCATGAGCACATTTAATTTAGAACTGTAGATGTGGCCTGGAAGTCTAAGATGGAATGGGTGAGTTTCACAAAACCAAAAGACTTATGCAGCAGCACAGTGAAAAATGTCCACCACAGGATCAAGGAAAGTGAGAATTTCTGTATTTATTTATCCTGAGTAGTTAAGCATGAGGTGTCTAGAAAATCAAATAAGGCTTTTAAGAAAAATGAGATCATGCAGCAAGAAGGTTTTTCTGGACTTCATATGAAGCAAACCCTAAAGGCTTCAAAACACACATGCCACAAGGACCACGTTTTTGATTATTTACCTTGTGCTGATACATTTGAAGAGCTTCTCAGTGGCTGCTGAAGGGGCTGTTACCCTACTCCATGCAGTGCCACTACACCTTGGCTCTCAGATAACATCCTACCCACAGCACCACAGTGCAGCATCAGTGACTGACCCATGCTGCATGTGCACAGATTGCCAAAGCTGAAATTTGACTCACTGTATAATTTCTTTTAGGAGGTACGAACCTGCTTGTAATGAAAATTTAATGTTCTTTGAATCACACTCCATCGAAGTTTATAGAAGTCTTCATGGTCATGACATTTATTAGCAAAGTAACTGGTACACCCCCGATTATTTAGAGCCAGCTGGAATTCTCTTGACGAGTTTTCTTGGCTATTTAGAGCCAGTCAGAATTATCTTAATGAGTCTTCTTGTTAGGAGTTCTCAAACAATCTTATCTTCTCTATACAACAAGAGCAGTTCACACAGACCAAAACAGGTCTCAATCAGCCCACAAATTCCCATTACACATTTTATGGGTTTGGACATTGCCTTCAGACTAAGCTATTGAATAATATATTAGCAAATTGCAGTGATAATCCTACAAATGTGTTCAAAATTAGTTTCTTTTACATATTTCTTTCTGCCCATGTTATTTCCTTCAAAATGCAAGGTCTGATTTTTTCTCCTGTTTCACTGGATTTTATTGCAGTCTGAGACTGTTTATCTTTCCTGTCATCTATTTTCACCTCAGAACATTGCTGAGAACAAAAAACTTTTGTTTTTTAAGATAGCAATTGACAGATAAGAGCTTTAATATAATACAACCACTGAATTATTAGTTTTGGGCACGACAGCATCAGCAATGACACATTCTTATCCAGTAGGGTTGTTACAGACCCATTGGAAACTTGGCAAAAAACAGGGAAATCTAGATTTAATCCTTTGAAATTGTATCTGAGGCGTCCCTTCCTGAAACTCTCTAAATTTCCTGGCAACTAAAGCTCAGACCAACACTAAACTGTTGAATTACATTTCTGGAGAATTCCAATATTTTCGCCATAATTTTCAGATGAAGTTACATTTCAACTAACACAGTTTTACTTTAAAATACCTTTTTTAGCCTGTTTGTAAGATATTTCAAAACAACTCAGATAAAAGGGATAATATAAATAAACATTTTTGCTCAGATTAACCAAAGGATTTTCCTTTAGGTACATGCTTGTTCACAAACAAGTCAAAATTCTATGGCCTTTTAAGAAAGATGCTGAAGAAAATTACTTCATACTTTGCTTGTCCCATGGTCTGTGCAATACATTTTTACACTAACATCAAAAAGATGGGATTCTTGGAAGATGAACCATAGCAACTTTGAAATTTACTTCACGTGAGCAGAAAATTCTTTTGAAGTCTGATGAGAAATTAAATTATGGATGTTAATGTAATTCCATCTTGTTATCCAGTACACACAGTTCTTCAAAACTTAATCAAGAACAGGCACTGAATTTTTTAAAATGGATGTTATTTATTAAAAATTAAATTGAGATTATGCTCTAAGTTACAGTGGTTTTGCTACCTTAAGGCCCACCATGAAAAGAGCTATAGCTCCTTGATACACTTTATTTTACCTAATACATTTTTCAGATAGCTTGTTCTATGTGAATGGTAACAAGGATGACCCTAAGAGCAAAATTAACTGCCTTGTCCCAGCCTAAAGGCAGTGAGGAAACAACCAGCTGAGATTGTCAATTCCTCACTGTTAGAGACAACTTTCACTTACCTGAGACCCTTTTCAATTTACTAAAGAAAACTCACTCCTGCAAACATGCCAACAACATCAGCCTATCTGTGCCTGGCCATGGCGCCTTCCTAGTGCAAGGGGTGGAGCTGGGAAGGAAAAGGGACACACAGTGATGGGAAAGATTGTTTGCAAGCAGGATACTTCAGAGGAAAAGAAGGTACACTGAGATTGTAATAACATTTGACAGTTCAAATACATCACTAAATTTGCAGTTTCATAATATGACTCTGTAGTAGTGTATGTGGTTTTTAAAAGAGCTGGGATCGATTTTTTAATATGAATGAAAGTTCCACGTGGAAGAAACCAATCCCTTCCAGTGAAGGGATTCCCAGCATCCATCACCTTCTCTCCCAGCTTACACTGGTGTAACAAGAGGTTGCCAGGTCCCAGCTGATGTCTCACAGACATTTATTTTCTCCTGCTAGAGTATATAGTACACTAACTTTTCCATCTTCCAAGGAGGTGGGAGCACTTGGAGCTTTTTTCCTTAGATGGATGTGACAATAGGAAGTAGGGATAGCTAGCTCATCACTTGCAGAGGATGTGCCAGTTCCCCTCCCAGCCCCAGAGGAACAAATCAGAACATGGGAGCCACTGAAGAAACGGTGCTAAAAGGTAGGGAGAAAGGCCAAGATCAGTGAGAGCTGTTCCTAACACCACAATGTGAGACACACTTGGCACATGAAAAGATCAGATACTTCAGGCTTCTTGGCACTGAAGACCACGTAAGCTAAAATAAATTCCCTGAGCGCTTTCCACCAAGCAAAGGCAAATCTGTCACCCCAAGAGGTTGGTTTGACAGACCAGATAAGGCAGATGTGACAGAGCTAATGAACCAAGATGTGAAGCTGGTAACTGGAGAGGGAGGCCTGGCCTTGAGTGGGCCCAGCTTAGAAAACCAAAAACAAGTTTCATGCTAGTTTGGTTTTTCTCTTTCTTGAAAAGCCTTCTTTGCTCTGCAGGACAGAGAGGACAAACCCACCTCCAGAACAATAATCTATCTCCCAAGCAAAGCAGGAGATAAGTGTGGTAGAAAGTGGCTTCCTCCAGGTACTACTCCCTGAGAGACATGAGACTGCACTCAAGATTTGGTGCTCCTCAGAAGGGACCTGCAGCTGGGGATCTACTGTGGGAAAAGCTCACTCACCAGTAAAATTGGAAAAAGACAAAAGTTGTCAAAGCAAGACTATTTATTAATATAAACAAGTCAGCTGAGTCAGGTGCATCTCACTGAGGAGACACACCTCCCCTCAAAATGCACAAACTTTCATGCCCTTCCCTGGCCCATGGGGATCCCTGTCCCTTTTTTCCTTGGGCTGGGTACTCAGCAATTCACATCCAGCCACCTACTGTGCTCAGACCAACACCTTCTGCCTCTTCCCCCTTCTCTCCCCAGCAGCCAGCATCATTTCTGTGACGGTAGTCACAAGGGTTCTTGGGTGAAGGAAGAGACCAGAAGGTTGACTCCATTATCAGAAGGTTTGATTTATTATTTCATGATATATACATCTGTTATAACTATACTAAAAATAAAAAGAAAGGAAAGGTTTCTTCAGAAGCTATCTACTTAACCTAAGAATAGAAAAGTAAAGAATGAAAACAAACCCCGCTCTCCCGGACTGTCCCCGAGAGACCTCAGTTCTGGATTGGCCATTAACTCTAAACATCCAAGCTGGGCCAATCCAGATGGACCTGTTGCATTCCACAGCAGCAGATAACCTATTGTTTACATCTTGTTGCTGAACTTCTCAGCTTCAGCAGGAAAAATCCTGAAAGAGGATTTTTCATAAAAGAAATGTCTGTGACACATTTCCTTGCCTTTTCCTCCCCTCACTCTCATGAGGCCTGGCCTTGTGCTAGTTACAGCTTTGCAAAGGTGACGTGAGCACATGTCCTTATGGCTAGTTACAATGGCTGAAGCAAAACATTATTTTATCTCTCACATCTACCAAGTGTTTTCTCAGCTGTGATCGCCTTGGAATCAACATCATGAACCATTTCTACTTCTGGAGGTTCTTCATTATGAACTGATAAATTCAATGATAGACATTCATCATCTGCTCCAATTTCCAGTATGACTGGCCAAAACTGCTCCCAGGAGGACTCAAATCAGGTCCAGTACCTTGTGGTTTAACCCAAATTGTTCCTCAGGAAGCCACGTTCACATTTGAAAGGCAGGATTTGGTGCTGAGCCAATGCCAGACGTATGGGTCGTATGTCCCTGTGTGTACAGGGGATGGAACAACTTCAGGCCCCGTCCTGCATCCATGTGCAGGGTTCAACCTTCCAGCATGGATCCAGTTCCTGTCAGCCACACCAGCACCTTTCCAGCTGCTGCTCTGTGCCAGAGCCTGCTGGGCAGAGACAGACAAACTGCCATGGTTTGTGGGGGTGCAGGGGAGAAGGCTGTAGGGGCACGTTGTCTCATGACCCCAGAAGAAGAGAAGGAGAATGCACATGCTAAACAAATGATGGCAATGCAGTGGCTACAAAGCAGCCATGGCTGAAGTTACCTGTTGCACTCAATACCTGCAGCTCCTACTCAGCAGTGTGCTTGGGAAACCTTTCATGATTCACCTCTGGAGCTTTTAACACAGAAAGTGGGACTGAACTGCTCCCTCAGGCCATTTGCAGGAAAGGCAAAGTCTACCCAGGGGACCTCAAGTACTCTGAAAACTCTGCAGTTTCTCCTTTCTTCTGATTTTAGTGTTAGACAACACAGGTCCTGCAGCAAACCCAGGAAATTTATAGGGTCAAACTTGCTGTGCATCCACCAATGTCCCAGTCTCCATGACATTTTTCTTAGCCTGGGGCTGGGGTCCTGCGCAATGAACATCACCTGGAACTGCAGTCTGAGTGTTACCATAGTCCAGAAGGATATAGTGTATCCCAAGGGAACACATTTAAGTGAAATCTTCCTCTGATTTCTTCACATGACAGATTCCATGAATTTTCTTAATCAACAGCCTAAACTTGCATGGCTGACACTCTGTGGGTTTGGAAGAGAGCTGCAAGGATGTGAGGAAGGTGTAAATTAAGCTAGGTCACATCAAGATTATTCTAATTTACTTCTTCTGGTGCTTGCAGACTTGGCTTCCACTCCAGCTTCTGCCTCAAGCACCCCAGCTCATAACTTACACTAATTAGACCCCTAAAGCAAGATCCATGCTAATGTGTAGGCAGAAATACAAATACAATTTTACTGCATTACAGAATGACTGCCCAGCAGCCATGCTCCATTCTACCTTACAGCCCAGTGCCCTGCAAAACCAAAAGTGGTGCATGGAACACCCCAGTGCTATGGCACCAGCACCCATCTGCTTCCTCAGGGAGCTTCTCTGGGCAAAAAGCAAATGCTTCAGTGGCATAAAAGCAGGAGGGAATGGCCAGCACCCACCCCAGGGGCCATCAGGACAAGGGGTTTGTTTTCATCCAGGACAGGAGCAGAAAGACCTGCTCAAGGGGATGAAGGGAGGGAAGGAGACACCAGGTTTCTTGGTGGCATTTCCCTCCCATGGGCACAACTCATCCCTGAGCAGGAGGAGCCACTGGCACTCGGGAGCAGCTGGCATGCACTTCCATGTGGGAGGATGCCACATCATGCAGGCCAGTGTCTCTAGGAAAAATAACTCATCAATCACTAATGCAGAGCCACAGGAGATGCTCCTGCCATGGAGGAGTGGATGCTAAAGAACAGCTGAGCAGGGGGCTGTGGTTTATTGTTAATTTTGTAAAATATATTTGCCTTCCACATGATCCTCTCATTCTTCCTCTCCCAGCACATGTAAATAGAGACAGTGAATGGCACATTCAGGTCCCAGCAGACTGAGCCACAGCACAGAGCTGCTGCAGATCAGTGTTTGCTGTGGCTCTCAGACCCACCTGCACCCCACAGAGACATCTTCCTTTTCCTCACACCCAGGGCAAGGTCAAGTAGCAGAGTCTGCAGGGCAGCCCCACAGGCACCTTTCAGCCCGTGCTGCTTGTCTTGGCTGACAGATCCATGCACAGCACGGTCCCAGACCACCACACATTTGGCCACTGAGGAAAACCTCTGGATGCAAAACCCCTCCCTGGGTAGAATCATGTTTCACTCCTGGAAAGTTTATTGGCTAATCTACAAGGGCTCTCAAATAAAGTTTATGAGCTTGTAAATGCTCCCTGCCACGAAATGGCCCCAGGAGCCAAGGATAACCTGTGTGGGCTTTACCACAGCCCTTTAACAGGAGCAGGGATGTGGCACAGGCTGCTCCAAGGGGCCAGAGGGAGGGAAGCTGTGAAACAGGGAGGCTGAGCTCCTCACTACAAACATCACCAGCTGCCTGCAGCCCATGACTGCTGGGGTGGCACCCAGGCCAGCTGGCAGCTGGGGTGTCCCACATGGATGGACACTGCCCTGGAGGTATTTGTGTCCCTGAACCAAAATCTACCACCCTCTCATGATCTCATGTTCTTGCCTTTCATTGCAAAAGCCAGGCAGTTGTGATTAAATTAGGACAGCTGCTGCTGCCAATTAATTAGCTTTGGATAAGGTCTTCAGGTGGTCACTGGGAAATAAATGAATGCTGCTTAAGCCAGCACTGTAAAGTGTTCCTGGCAATCTCTGCCAGACCTCATCCTGCCAGGAGGCACCAGGCATCAAGCAAGGGGCCCTACTGGCTTCTGCTTGCAGGGCTGGGTTCCCACCAGCCCAGCACAGCCCAGCACAGCCCAGCCCAGCCCAGCACAGCACAGCCCTGCACAGCACAGCCCAGCCCAGCACAGCCCAGCCCAGCCCAGCCCAGCACAGCACAGCCCAGCACAGCCCAGCCCAGCCCAGCCCAGCACAGCACAGCACAGCCCAGCCCAGCCCAGCCCAGCACAGCACAGCACAGCACAGCCCAGCCCAGCCCAGCCCAGCCCAGCCCAGCCAGCACAGCACAGCACAGCCCAGCCCAGCACAGCACAGCACAGCACAGCCCAGCACAGCCCTGCACAGCACAGCACAGCACAGCACAGCACAGCACAGCACAGCCCAGCACAGCCCAGCACAGCCCTGCACAGCACAGCACAGCACAGCACAGCCCTGCACAGCCCTGCACAGCACAGCACAGCACAGCACAGCACAGCCCAGCACAGCACAGCCCAGCACAGCCCAGCACAGCCCTGCACAGCACAGCCCAGCCCAGCCCAGCCCAGCCCAGCACAGCCCAGCACAGCCCAGCACAGCACAGCACAGCCCAGCACAGCCCAGCACAGCCCAGCACAGCACAGCCCTGCACAGCCCTGCACAGCCCAGCACAGCACAGCACAGCCCGCCCCACCAAAGCAAGCACAGCAAACAGAAGCCCAGCAGCCCAGCCAGCACAGCACCCAGCACAGCACAGCCCAGCCCAGCCCAGCACAGCCCAGCACAGCACAGCACAGCACAGCACAAGGGCTGCTGGCACTCTCTGCCAATGGGCTGCAGTTTGTAGGTCTCTCGGTTTATTTTAAATGGTTGCTTGTTCCAGTGCAGTCTGAACCACTGCTGACCCTCAGGGAAGGTGAACACTTGCCCAGCATGGCACAAACTCCATTCGAACTTACCCCTCACCTGTGTGTAAGCATTACTTTATGCAGAAAGAGCAGAGAATGGGACTCTATGGGTGCTTAGCACACCAAGGCCACACTTCCAGGCTCACATCTGTCAGGCACTGACTGGATCCAGTGTTTGCAGTGGCTCCCCATGACACTGAAAGAGGGTAGTCTTGAACTGGATATTAGGAGGAAATTGTTCACTGTGAGGGTGGTGAGGCACTGGAACAGGGTGCCAAGAGAAGCAACCTGAAATTGTTCAAGGCCAGGCTGAATGAGGCTTTGAGCCATCTGGGTTAGTGGAAAGTGTCCCAGCCCATAGCAGGGGAATTAGAGCTAGATTCTCTTTAAGATCCCTTCCAACCCAAACTATTCTGTGATTCTGTGCTTCTGTACTCACCAGTATCCTGTGTAAGGATCTGCCTTCCCACCTTTGAGATCTATGGAAAATGCTTCTCACCCCCGCCCTAGCCCTCCATCTGCACAAGCAGTATTTGTGTTGAACACCACTGCTGCATGTTCAACCTTGGTAAACTTCCATTCTTCAGCCTCACAAGCAAAAGTACCGGTTTGGAGGGGAAAATTGCCTTTCCTACTTCTGGCCAAACCCCTGACTTTTTGTGTGGTTGATGTGAGACTAACCAGACCCTGTTAATTTGGACCTACACTCAGGAGCAACAGGGAAATGAATTAGCATGACACAAATGAAACAGAAGTGGCAGCAATTGGCCTCTGTTTTATGGACTTTGGGAAACACCATTTGAGCTTAAAATACAGTCAGCATGTGCCAATGCTGCTAATTCCATCTAATGGATGTGGAAGAGAAAGATTTGCTTATGCAGGTATCACACCACAAGGTACAGCAGCACCAAGAGTAAATGTAGGTTAATATTTAAGTAACAGAAGAGCTTTAACACACCTCTCAAGAACCTAATTGTTTTAAAGTATGCAAATCTAATGGGTGAATAAAATCAGATGGTGGGGGGAAGAAAAAGAAAAAATAAAGACAGTTAAAAATACAATTATTTTTTAACTATACAGAGGAATTCTTATCCAGTGACTTAGTGTTGCAAACAGGCACTGCAGTAGGCCATGTCCTGCTGTGAGAATCCCTGCATTTATCTCAGCAGCATGCAATGTTTCCCCATGAGTTTGTCTGGCCTCAGCAGCCTATGGAAAGCCATAAAGCCTGCCTGCACCAGATGCAGGATGTGCATCCCACAGCTGTGGCCACCACCCTACAGCCTCACAGCTCAAGAGGACTGGGGGTTACATGGAGGAACACTCATCACCTTGTCCCTCTGCCTGGGTGCAGGGCTTGTGGCATTGGCATTGGCCAGCTGCTCTCCTTCCAAAGCTGCTCCAAAGGCAGGTGACATCCTCACTCTGCCCTCAAACCCTGCTCAGTGTGGGAGAAGCTGGGAAAACACTTTTTGGCTTTACACCCTGCTCTGCTAACGAGGAATTAAACAAACTGGATGAACTTCATGGAAGGGGCTTCTAACAACAGGAATCTTGGAGAAACAAACCAAGCAATGCTGTTTTTTCCATGATGATGTTAATCCAAAAACGAGGCACGTGTGGTAGTGGCTGTAGGAGCCCTCCAGACAGCATCACATCAGCCCACAGAGGGATGACTGAGCAAGGAGCAAGGCAGCTCTGTCAGGGCTTATCATAACACCTGTCTCTGAAGCCAGCAATTGCACACACTGTGAATGAAGTGATTTAATAAAAACATTCAGTTCTCCAGTCAGTCTAATAAGCTGTAATCTAAATCTATTTCCCTTCAAATGGAAAGAACAAAGAAATCAATAGCTGATAGGCAAGCCTCTTCTCACGGGGCAGAAATGCTTGCTATAACAACTCTAAACTGTACTCCTCTGCACCATGGGTTTTATCACTGCCCTGGGACCCTGCAACCAAGATTGGAACAGCCTTTATTCACTAACCTGGCTTAAATTCATTAATGGAAGCTCTTCTCCATAGTTACCTAACCAAGACGAACTCAACAGCTAAGGTAAATTTTAAAGATGTTTCCCTGCTTTCCTGGAGCCTCATTTAATGCCCATTCTCCCCTTTAGTCCCAGCAACCCAGATTTCCTCCCACCTGGAGGGCTGAGATGCCTGAGAGAGAAGCAGGTATTGGGGGAGTTTCTGGGCATCAAAAGATGGTTTAGATGTACCTGGATTCAGGCCTGGTGTGGAGGAGCTGCTCCACAGCTGCCACTTTCCCAAAGGACACCCCAAGTCCTGCTCCATACTGTGAGGATCAAAGCAAGCCTGAGCTCAGAAAAAGTTAACCCAGTAGCAAATAAAGCAGTAAAAGACCATAGAAATGTTTTCAAATGCTAGAGACCTAATAATGAAACATTCTGTTCAGTAGAGAATCACACTTGTTCCAAAGCTGTAAATCACCTCTTCAAAGAGATCTAAAGCTTCCTAAGCCAGGGCTTGTCCTCATGCACAGGCCCTGCTCTGGGCAAGGAGGATCTCTCCACTGAGGGGCTGGGGCTCAGAGCAGAGGCATCTCAGTCCTTAGCATTGCTGCTGCCAAGGTCAGAACAGCAACAGCCATGGTGGGGCTGAAACTTCAGGGCTCAGGGCTCCCCAGGTCTGCTCTGGGCTCCTCATGTTTAACACTGGCAGCAAATATTCCCAGAACTTGTGATTTTCCAGGCCCCCAAAGCTACTTCTGCCATGACTTCCAAGTGAGCAGATGGTAGCACCAGTATGATTATTCAGTACTATTATTAGATATTTATTAGTTAGTATTTGTGCTGCTCACCATTGGGTTCAGTTCCCAGAGCTGGGTGATGAAGCCCTCAGGGAGGCTCTTGCAGGACATGAGTGACCACACCAGTCTGTGTATGATGACCACTTTTGTGGCACTGCTGCTGGCATCTAAGCAATGAGCAGTGAATTCACTGTCACTCCCACTGCCACCAACACAGTGTTTGCTTGTCATACTTTTCCTACGCAAGGCATGTCACTGCCTTCAGGATTCCCCAGCCCTCCCTGAGTGGTCCCAGTCTCTCAGGAGGTGGCTGATGTGCCAGAGCAGTCTGCCTTTAATTAACCTCTCAAAACTGCCTGTGAAGCAGCAAACAGCCCATCCCATCCTGGAGAGCCCCATGGCAGAGGCCAGCATTCGTGAGCATCATCAGCACACAATGGGCCCTGGACGGGCTGCTTGGAAGCAGACCTGCAGACACAGCCCAGGTGCAGAGCCTGGACAACCTCCTGCATGGTAAGGCCACCAGCTGTGAAAAGGATTCTTGCATTTCCTCATAAAGCAACCCAAGTATAATCTCTTCAGAGCCATGTCTGTGGGCTAAGGAGTAGTGATGGGGAGGCAGACTTTCCCTGAAGCTCTCAAGTTCAGCTTAGGCTGCACTGCCAGAGGCATTTGTGAAATCAGTAAAAAGTATTTGAATGCTGAGACTTGTTCTTAACACTTCTCTTGGATCTGCCCATTGACAAGAAAAAAAACTCCACCAACTCCTTTGGTATCCACCGAGAGCCTCCAGTGTGATTTTGGGAGCCTCTTCATTAAAGTAACTTATGGATGACCTAAAAGAGGGCTTTGTTTGAGGGGCTTATAAAAACCACATCAGCCTCATGAGCGTGCAGCTCCCTCTGAACCCAGGCAAGCAAACAAGGTTGTGGTCAGCATCTGCCCCAGTCTGAGAGGCCAGTGCTTCACTGCAGGCCTTTCCTCTGGCTCTGGCACTGCACACTGGGACCAGCAAGAGCCAAGTCCAAGCCAGGCAGGACTTCAGCCTGAGCTGCAGCTGGAAGGGCATAGCAGCACCCTGCCAGCCATCACACACAGTGGGCACAGCAGCGAGCAGCAGAGCTGCTTATGCCATCCCAGTGGCCTAATTTGGGTAGAGTAGGAGTGAAATATGGCATTTAGGAGAGACTTTCAAGGACAGCCTTTGAGCAGATCACATCCAGCTGTCACTGGGCTGGCATAGATTTATTTTTTTTTCTGACATTTACTGAGCACCAGAGGAACAGAATCCAAAATCAGTCCCTGTTGGTGAAGACACAGAAGAATCCAAAATAACTTTCCACCAGTCTGTTGATCTCTTTTCATTATCTGCTGGTGAGGACCTCCTCCTGCCTCTGCAGCAAGAGCCATTTCCTAAAGGAACAGGCAAGGCCTTGGAACAAGCCCCAAAGATGGCCTGTCCCCATGGCAGGAGACAACACCTCACCCTGAATGCCAGGCAGTTCTCTGTGAGAGCTCTCCTCGAGATGCTGCAGCAGCGATGGGAGCCATTCCCAGAGTAGCAGTAACCAAACAGTGCTACAGCACAAAAAGGGATGGATGATGCAGATTTGCTCCTGTGAACCCATCAGCAGGTGCTGGCCAAAGCAATAGAAGGAGGAGGAGATTTCCCAGGTAAGCCTTTCAAGCATATTTGTAAGACAGGATCTGCAGGGGCAGGGGTCCCCAGTCAGCAGCACTCCACGAGAAGCTGTGATATCGGCAGCACCACTGCCTGTCATGGAAATCTCATGTCTGTCATTCACAAATCCTTTTGTTTTATTCAAAGGGTCAAAATTCAACAGGGTCAAAATTCCCCAGCCTGCCCACGTGAGTACACTCAAATAGCCAAATGCCAAAATTACTGTTCAAAGCAGAAATGTGTGCTCCACACTGGCCAAAACCAGCCATTCCTGCGATTTACCTGTGCTTCAAGCTGAAAAAACTTCAGCTAAAGTTAGCAGAGCATGGCTCTATCCTCAGGGCAGCCCTGGCTGCTAGAGCCAGATTATGTACGATGGGATGGGAGCACTGCCCATCTGTGCCCAGGCTGTGCAGCTGCTGTCACCTGTGCCCAGGCCACGGGAACCAGGGCAAGGCAGCAGCTGACAGCACACCAGGAATAGCATCTCTTAACAGCAATATTACAGTGCCCATCTTGCCCTTCTGCTCCAGGGAGAGGGTTTGCTAAAAGCTGCCATTCAACAGCTTCTCCCCTCAGCTGTGCTGGTGTGTGCCAGGCGTGCACATCACACACACACACAGGGTCTGGGCACACATGGGAGCATCCCTGCGGCGTGCAGGGCTGACAGCAGGCCCGGCACAGGAGCAGCCTCCTGGCAAACACAAACCTGGCTGCATGAAATAGCAACGCATCAGCATCATCAGGGATGGACTCCCAGAAGGGAGTGCTAGGAAACAGTGACAGGAACATCAGTATTTGCTGACTCAAGGGCTCCACCAGGAGGAAAAAGCAGCCCAGATCATCCCCCTAGGAAGGCCAGAAGGAAGATGCTCCTCTGGCAGGCTGGGTGACCGGCAGGGAGGCCACGCTTGCTCTCTCAAAGCTTTCATCACTCAAAGACAAGGACAAGGAATGTGGTGGAAGTGGATCAGCACAGTGTCAGCCAGCCAGGGGCAGGTGGCAGCTCTGAGGGTGCTGCCACACACACAGCATCCTCATCTGCTGCAATAATCTTACCAGTCCAGAAACACTAAGAAAGAGGTTGCTAACTGCCCTGCCTTCCCCTGCGTTATTTCCCAGCAAGGGCTGGGAATACTCACTGACCTACTGCACTGGGCAGTGGTTTCACAGCCAGAGCAGAGCACTGGGAGCACCATGTCTGCCTGTGGCTACTGATAACCAACTCAGGGGGCTTGCTGGAAGACACACATCTGCTTGAATGGGAACAATGGGAACCACGGAGGCCACTTTATAATTTAAAAAGGCGGGATTCTTCCCATGAGCCTCAGCTCCTATTGCAGGCCCCAGGAAGAAGTTTCTACTATCTGACTCTTGCAGATGTTCTTCACCACAAGACAAACACCTCCAGGAAGCACCTGCTCTGTCACACTGAAGTCACACACCAGCATTATTCCAACTCAGGGCACACAGACCATGTACACTGAAGGGATGCTTGCACCTTCTGCCCCCCACACACACCCACCAGGCTTTCTTAAACTTGATGGCCACAGTGTGAGACACACAGAGCCCTCAGAGACCCATGGGGTTTCTGCCCAGTGCTGGTGGAAGAAAGCACCTTCTGCCCATCATGCCTGTCTCAAGGAGGCACAAAGAGGCTGCAGGGACAAGACTTTTGAAATGACAGCTCTGACAGTGCCTACACTAGCAGGTGTGAAGCTGCGCCAGCTCACACCAGAGTTTGGCTTCAGGCAGGTGCCTGGCTGGCCCCAGCTTAGGGCCTGAACCCAATAATGCTGTGCCCAGGCAATCAGGGTGCCTGCCCCAAGGGCATGATGCTCTTGATATATCAGGTACCATCCAATATATTTTTGGAGTGTTTCTTCACTGAACCTTACAGACACCAAAAAGATTTCTCCTTGTGGCAGAAAATCCCAATTAAAAACAAAACAAAACAAACAAACACCAAACCCACTTGTTTGCTCACTAGACTGTAAAACCTATTCCAGGAACAAGAAAGAGCAAGTCAAGAGCTCCAAAAAGTGCAAGACAATATATGGAGCACTCACAACTTTCTCCCACAATCCAAAAGCTGTGAATACTGACTTGCTCTGCCATATCCCAATTTTATCACTTTGGTTTTCACAAGGAAGCATGTAACTTGTAAATGAAGGCATGGGCTTCCCCACACTCAGATTTTATTGAAACAACACACAGATTTTACACACAAATCAAGTGGGAGCCATTGTACCAGACTTTGGTATCTCATAGACATTTACAAAACCTGAGCACATTGCAGCTTCATATTAGAACACTCTCTATACTCTCATCATAATTCACAAGACTCAAAATAAATACTTTTTAGTACTTCCAGTGACATAATAGGTTCCATTACTCCAACAACAGACCCATTTACAGTATTTTCTCTTTCTGCCCTATCAACTCAGAATTTCCAAAAGGCACTGAGTTTTCCCTCTGTCCACAGTTCTCTTGCAGTTCCAGGATGTTAATGAGGGCCACCAGTTCCAGCTTTTCTCTGTATCCTCAACATTCCACTCTGCCCTCTTCCAAGTACCTTATGTCAAATGATGCAGGCTCTTCTCTAGGGAAAAAAAAAAGCTGTTCCATTTCCATGCTCAGCACATACTCCTGATCTTTTACTAAAAAAAGACTAAGAAAACAGAGTGAATTTTGCTGCTTATGCTGCTTATTTTTAGAGCAGGGACAATTGCTCACTAGGAACTGTACTAAGGCAGTGGACCTGTTCCATGGAACTCAGGTACCCAGGACTATGGCTGATCTGGGCTGGCAGGGAAATAACACTTGTGCTACCCCATCACTGATAACCCTGGGCTGTCAGTTTGGCTCATGCCAGGTATATCAAAAGCAGCACAAGATATTTGCAACCGTAAGACTTACAAAAGCTCTTCCACAAAATTATGAATATTATGAAAAATGCTTGGGTTTAATAAAGCAGAACCCTTTGTCTAGCTCTTGTATATTCATTTCATGTTGGAAAAAAGAGCCTATTTATTTGCAGATAAGCCAGGTACAGCTGAATAGTATCCCAAGCACTGCTGCAGTGCATTAACCACTCTTCAATCTCTCCATTCTCTCCGTGTGGTATCAAAAAATTACAAACAGTTTTCAGGCACACAAACTGCTACTCCATACTACTTCTGGAGTAGCAGCTGCTACTCCATACTACTTCTGGTTTGTTTTTGATATGTTTAATACCTTCTCTCAGAAACTCTTCTGTGACAATGGTTCCAATGATTCACATCAGACACAAAACCTGATGTACCTTCACACATTACTGGGTGCTTCCTTACAGCCCCAGGAGTCTGTTTGTAGCACCTCAAGGAATAATCCCTTGGAATGACATGTCTTCTCACCCCTTCAGTGCACAAGTGCAACCAAGAAGGGGAGAGTATCAAACCACCCAGCACAATAAGGGGAGATGGACAACACCCAGAGCTGGCTGTTTCAGTGTCAGATGATTACAACTACAACTACAGATTGCTCAATAAGGCACTTGATCAGTGAAGCATGGGAAAACAGGCAGCACAAGCCAAAGACCTACAGGATGTGATTTTTCTCCACTGTTAACAGGTGTACCTTTTCAAGGACCATTCAAAGTCTGCTGACCTGTTCAGTAACAGCTGTAACACAAGAATCACATGTATTTGAATTAAATGCCTACCAAGACCCATCAGTTTTCCAACCCGTAAGAATTTTTTCAGACAGAATCCAGGTTAATGGGGAGATTACCCATAATTCCCAGGTTTAATAATATTCTATAGTTCAGACCTCATTAAGGTTTTCCCACATTCAATTATTACTATATCTGCAACAGGATGAAACAGAAGAGCTTTTACCCTATACCAAATCTATAAACATGAAAACAGGAAAGAGAAAAATAATTTAGAGCAACATTTTTACATGGAGTGATACCTCAGCTGGTTTTCAGATTAAAATACCATAACATGAGGTAAATATGCAGTTTGCTCTCTTAAAACACTACCGAAGTCTTAAAAAAGTAGTAGCATCCGTTCCATGTCATTTTTAAAGACAGCATTGACAGCAGATGAGTCAAGGGAATCTTAAAAAGGCCATCCTTTTACAAAGCCAAAAGTTTTTACAAATGATCCCCCCTTTTTTTTTCAAATGACACAGAGAGAAATATATTTACTCCTCTGACAAACAACATGAAAACCCAGGAAAAATATCCCAGTAGACTCTGATTTCCACGAGAAGAAATTAAGTCAACTTCACAGCATAAAGGGAGATGAGGAGAGGGAAACAGTCACCATTCATTTGCCAATTTGTCAAAAATCTGCATCCAGAGTGAAGACATTGTCCATTGTTTCTGCCATAACAGCAAAACGTTGATATTCTGAAACCCGCTTCTCAAAGAAATTTGTTTTTCCTTCCAGAGAAATGTTCTCCATGAAATCAAAAGGATTTTCTGCATTAAAGACCTGGGGAAGGAAAACCACAAACAAAACTGTCAAACTCTTTCAAACTAGACCACCTCTGGCTGCAATATCCTGTAGGATCTACGGACCCCTCTCTAAGCAAATTCAGCACTGCCACTCGCAGGAGTTTGGTCTGTGGTTTAGCTCACTTGTGCAAGGTGCTTGCTATTCTTCAAGCACTGCAGCATCTGAGCACAGCTTACATTTCCCATTACAAACCTGCTGAGCAGCTGAAGGGAAACAAAGGCCTAAATTGTTCTTGCTCTTTTACAGTGAAGCATAGGTATGAATGCTGTGGTTTCAGCTGTCACTCACAGGAAGCCCATGTGCTAAATATGACCTGCTCCCCAGCATGACAAGGGAGTGCTTTGTGCTGACAGCTCTCCTGGGCTGCACTGGCAGGCCAGCATTTGGGGCAATTGCATCTCTTACCTTTGAGAACCCAAGCTCCATCAGTAACCGGTCTGCAACAAATTCGATGTACTGTTTCATCAAGGTGCAATTCATTCCAATCAGACCCACAGGTAATGCCTCCGTTAGAAACTCCTAGAAGTTAAAATACAGATGACATTTAGAGAAATTGAAATTTAAGAAAAAAAAAGGAGAAAAAGAGAGAAGACACCTGTGTTTCACAGTAACATACTTTGTGATGTTCCAGGCTCCCCAGGAAGTTGTCTAAATAAATAACTTGCATCACTAAATTCAACAAGTATCTTCTGTTTTCAGTAACTGTTTGTATCTTTCTTTATTTTTAGCCTGTTACTCTGGAAAAGGCATAAGATTTTTATCACTGCCTCTCTAATCTGCTTTTCTCCAATCCCCCAGCATAAGCTTCAGTGTAAACTTAAGCTCCAACTTCAATAAACCTACAGACCATACTAGTGGGAGCAGGGATAGATCAAGAAATCACCAGTTTTCCTGGCTTCCAGCCACAACAGAGTGACAGATCAGAGGGCAGTGATATATATGAGTGCTGCACCCAGTCATGTGTATATTCAGGCACCAATGCATACCTGTCTCAGTGTTGTGAGACAAAGCAGGAGCATTTGTCATCATCACAGTAGTTAGATAACAACAGGAAAGAAAGCTAAACTAAAATCCTGCCAAACACTCAGCCATGCAGAAACTTGTGCCTGGAGAAGGGCAGCACTTCACATGAAAGAACCTCACATCAACCTCAGGAAAAGCCAGAAGACAGCATGATACTCATGGCCAGAACAGACCCTGCCTTCTCCTGAGGACAAGCAGAGATGTGAATACAATAGGGAGAGACAAAGATCCTGAAAGGACAGATGTAAACAAACTCCTCTCTAAGAGACAGCTGCAGTTGGACTAGATGATTATTGTAGGTCCCTTCCAACTGTAACTATTCTATTCAATATCAAATAAGACAGCTTTTCTTCCTTTCTGTCATTAAGGAGAAAACCAGCTGCCAGCTTCAGCTTGCCCCAGTTGCTTGACAACTGAATCAGAAAGTCTCTGACTCTTACTGTCACCATTAAGGAAGAGGGAAGGAATGGTATAATGCATCAGGAATCAAGCTTGAGCCAAGTATCAAATATAAAATCCCAAAAGTTAGAAGTTAATTTGTTTATATTCACACCTCAGACTGAGCCTGTGCTGCCCACAATGTTGTCACAGCCAGGATTACCTGCTCAATCTCTACAGCATTAACGATGATCTCACACACTCGCTCTTCTGATGGTCTGTTCACTAAATAATGGAACATTAGACAAGCAAAATCACAGTGCAGACCCTGAAATAAGAGAACAATGAAAAACACAGTCAGTTTTCCCCTCTTCCACATAGTTTGCTCTTATTTTCAGGCAGCGTCATTTGGGTTGAAGTTTCCCAGCCTCCTGCTTTTATGAAAGTCTTAATGTTGTCACATGCAGTGTGGACTCAGAGTTTACCATCCAGTAACATCTCAAATCTAACACATGCCACCTGTGCCAAAATAATGTTCAGCATACATGCTTCTCAGGTAAAACTTTTCTGAGGGCTGCTCTACTGTGAGTGATCCTACACAGAGCCTTGCTGGTCTCTGCCTCCTGTCAGGGATGATTTTGCTGAAAGACTTCTACATCAAGACCTGCAAAATTACTTGTGAGTTAAAACAGGCTGTTTACCTGCTCTTTGCTTTGAGATACTTGATTTAAATTCTTTCAGTAGCATTTCTTCCCTTGCTTCTCCCAACAGCATTTTCAGAAAGGCAGATTCAGATTAAAGTCACCAAACCCAAGATTAACAAATCATCTCTTCCCCAACTAAACTCCCATTCTCATTTCACTCAGCTATCCTACACAGAGCCTAGTAAACGGTGCTCCTTTCCAGGATTTCCAGAAAAGTCTCCTGCCAAGGTAAGAAAATACCAGAAGACAAGCAACCCCAGACAGCTGCTCCAAGGGGCACCTCAGCTTTAACTTGCTCCAAGGGGCACCTCTCTTTAACTTGCTTCAGCCACACCTACCGCTGCCAGACTAAAGGAGCACTGTGCTACCATCTCTCCTCTCAAGTGCAAGGTGGTGATTACAGCCAATAAACACCAAGAGGGCACATTCAGAGTGAAAACCAATCAGAAAGAATTTGGCAGACTATGGGCTACAAGACAATCCAATAGTATCACTAACAAGGGTCAAAACAAAACCTGGGAGCTGACCTACTAGAGAGGAGCTGTTCTGCTGCAAAAGACCTGGGAGTCTCAGTGGGTAACAAGCTGACTGAGCCTGCAGCGCTCTTGTGATCAGAAGGGCCAAGGGTAGCTCAGGGTGCATTGGGAAGATGTGGCCAGCAGGTCAAGGGAGGTGATCCTCTCCCTCTGCCCATCCCTGGTGGGGTCACATCTGGGCTGCTGTGTCCAGTTCTGGGATCCTCAGTATGGAAGAGACAAGGAGCTACTGGAGAGGGTCCAGCAGAGGTCACAAAAATGATGAGGGGTCTGCAGCATCTTTTTTATGAGGAAAGACTGCAGGAGCTGGGCCTGTTTAGTCTGGAGAAGAGAACACTGAGAGGGGATCTCATTGATGCATGTAATTATCTCAAAGGTGGTGTCATGGTTTAGGAATGGTACTCCCCAGTTCAGTGCCCCTACCAAGACTCTCCCAAACCAGATGCCACTTGCTTGCTCCCTGCCCCCACCAAGACACCCCTGGCCTCCCCTTGCCCCTTCCTGCTCTGAATGGAGGCACAAAAGGTGAAAATCACAGGATGGGTAAGAACAATTTACTGGAAACAACAATGAGATAACAAAAGGAATGGTAACAGCAATATGAACAACAAAATGTGTAAGACAAATAAGCTATTTACATGGAAACGCACGACAAACACCCACCTGCTCTTCCCAATTACATTTTTTTCCCACTGGAAGGAACACCCTTCTTCTCAAAAGCAAGAGAGGGTGTCCCTTTTCCCCACCCCTGTCAATGACCTGAGGTGGCACCCAAAAACATTTGGGTCTTAGCCACACAGCTTCAGGCTCCCCCCGCTCACAGCTACTGCAAAAAATTAACCCTGTCTTTGGCTGAAGCCAGACTAGGTAGGTGCCAAGAGGAGGATGCCAGACTCTTTTCAGTGGTGCCCAGAAACAGCATGAGGAGCAATGGCTGTAAACTAAAACACAAGAAGTTGCACGTCAACAGGAGGAAGAACTTCACATCAAGTGTGACAGAGCACTGGAACAGGCTGCCCAGGGTGATTGCAGAGCCTCCCTCTCTGGAGACATTCCAAACCCACCTGGACACCTTCCTGTGTCACCTGCTTCAGGTGACCCTGCTTGGATTTCCAGAGGACCCTTCCAACCCTAACAATACTGTGATTCTGTGAAAACCTTTTTGGAAAGTCTATAAAATCCTTCCGATTAAGGTCATGAAACAGCCCTGAAGTAATGTAATTTGGGAAATATCCCCCCCTCTAGTGACGGCATCAGATGGTCTTATCCAGGGCAACATCACCAGGAGGATGCAGGACATGCCTGGCTTCTCCATAAACCCATGTGCTCTGCTGACTGGTGCACCCACCAGCTTTGCACCTTTCAGTATCAGAGATGCACCAGCTCAACAACAGCCTGGGAGCAGAGCCAGCAGCTCAAAAAACACCCTGAGCATTGATCATTTATCTGTCCAGGTGCATTAAAAAACAGTTTGTAGTTTTCCATTGTGGATTCTTTTTACTGCCACTGGGTTTCAATGCAGGTGCTCTGTGCACCAAGCTTTAACCTTCATAACAGAACTGCAGTTGGAATTATGCCAGCAGAGCTCAAGAAAATTTTAGTCTTTTGGTGCTTGACTCTGCAGAAAAGTACAGTTACATTCACTCGCCTGCAAGTGATCCCTGTAACAAACAAATCCTGACTCACTCAAATGGATGACTCACAAAAGACACAAGGAAGGTGAAGGCTGAAGAACTATTTGGTTTTCCTTATTCATCATATCACTTTCTTCAAAAGTGTCTTTTAAAGACATATCATGAAGTCTGATTTCAAAGCAATTTAGCTAACCCATGAAAATCACTTCCATTATAAAAAAGCTCTTTACACATTAAGACCAACTCTGCTAAGTTACAACCACAATCATGTTTATACTGCATACAAAACTGGTCTTTCTAGTTTTTCAGCGCTGACAGTGACGTAAGCAGTGCAGTGCACAGTCCCCAGCCATAAACAACACCTGCCAACTTGCAGGGAGCAAGGAAAAAGGAAGGAAGCAGTGCAAAGAAGGGGCACTTGTAAGCACATGGTCTGTCATATTTGGTGTATTGACATGCAGCCCCCCAGGCACCTCACATCTTAAGATTCACTCTCCTCAAAGGCAGATCTGTAGTTGCTCCCTTCCAGGAGATTTTATTGCTGTGCAGCAACACAAGACCATGGAGAGGAGTGGTATCTGCTGCTTCTGCAGCAACCTGCCACAGCTGCCTTGGTGATGGATGCAGGTGGCTGTCTGCAAGCTCTGGGACCCAAAACCAGAAGCAAGTGAGGAGTGGTACTTGGAGCCCACCTGAACCTGCCTGAAGCAGCTGAGGCACAGCAAGTCTCAGTCACACACTATCCAGGTCCTTGCTCCAGCCAGCCCCCCCTGCAGCTGGGGACCATGCAATTCCACCCCACCCCTTGAGCAGCTGGGCCTTCCTCCCTTCACACCAGAGGAAAACAAACACCCCCTTCAATCTAAAAAATTTCCCTCTTTTTGATAATACTATATACATTGGTGTGCTGGTTTTGGCTGGTGCGCTGTTTTGGGGTAGGGTTGGTGTTCTTCAAGTACAGTATGGGTCTGTGTTTTGGATTTGTGCTGAACCCAGGGCTGATAATAAAGGGATGTTTTTGCTATTGCTGAGCAGGGCTTACACAGAGCCAAGGCCTTTTCTGCTTCTCCTACTGCCACCCAGGTGAGGAAGCTGGGAGTGCATGGAAGGTTGGGAGGAGACACACCACCTGTCCAGAGCTGGGAGAGGTGACCCAAACTGACCAAAGGGACATTCCAGATCATGTGACATTCAGTATATAAAATGGGGGGAAGAAGGAACAATGAAGGGGGTGGGGTGCCTTTGGAGTAATGCCATTTGCCTTCCTAAGTCACTGTTGCACCTGATGGGGCCCTGCCCTCCTAGAGATGGCTGAACACCTGCCCATGGAAAACACTGAATTAATTCCTTGTTTTGATTTGCTCGTGTGTGTGACTTTTGGTTTCTCTATTAAACTGTCTTCAAATCAACCCACAAGTTTTCCATCTTTTACCCTTCTGATTCTCTCCCTGATACTACTGGTGGGGGAGTGAGAGAGTGGTTGCATGGGGCTCGATTGCTGGCTGGGGTTAAATCACAATTGGGACACCAGTATTTATGTTTACTCCCTTTAAAAACAGGTATTTCTGCTGAGGGACCCAGTGGCACCCAGGCTTTAAGCTCATCAGTGCTGTTTGCTGGGTATAAAACTGGATGGATGGCCAGGCCAAAAAACATGGTGAGAATTAAATGCAGTTGGTGGCTGGCCACAGGCAGTGCTACCCAGGGCCCAGTTATGCTGTTATGTACACTATATATAAATATATATGTTACTGGCCTGAGTGGCCAGTCCTGTTTCATATCTTTATCAGTGGTAAAGTGCATTGAGTGCACCCTCAGTCAGTTTGCAGAAGACACCAAGTTTGGTAGGAATGTTCATCTGCTGGAGGCTAGGAAGGCAGAGGGATGTGGACAGGCTGGATCAGTGGACTGAAGACAATGGCACGAGGTTCCACAAGGCCAAACACCAGGTCCTGCACTTGTGCCACAACAACCCCATGCAGTGCTACAGACTTGGGCAGAGTGGCTGGAAAGCAGCCCAGTGGAAAAGGACCTGAGAGTGCTGGTTGAGAGCAGATGAACATGAGCCAGTGTGTGCCCAGGTGGCCAAGAAGGCCAACAGCATCACGGCTTGTGTCAGGAATAGAGTGGCAAAAGGACCAGGGCAGTGATTGTCCCCCTGTACTCGGCACTGGTGAGGTCATATCTTGAATCCTGTGTTCAGTTTTGGGCCCCTCACTACAAGAAGGACATTGAGGGGCTGGACCAAGTCCATGGAAAGGGCAACAAAGCTGGTGGAGGGTCTGGAGCACCAGTTTTAGGAGGATTGGCTGAGGGAGATGGAGGTATTTAGACTGGAGAAAAAGAGGCTCAGGGGAGACCTCAGCTCTCTACAACTGCCTGAGAGAAGGTTGTAGTGAGGTGTGCGTCGCCCTCTTCTCCCAAGCAACAGGACAAGAGGAAATAGCCTCAAGTTGCATCAAGCAGGGGATTAGATTTGATATTACAAAAAACTTCATGGAAATTGCTGTCAAGGGAAGTGGTTGAGTCACCGTCCCTGAAGGTATTTAAAAGACATGTGAATGTGGCACTTAGGGGCATGGTTTAGGGGTGGACCTGGCAGTGGCAAGTTAACAGTTTGATTCAGTGATCTTAAAGGTCTTTTCCAACCAAAATTATTCTATTCTTCTAATTATTGGTAAAAGTCTGCTTCTTTCCCCTTCCTCCGTCAAGATTATGGGTTCTTCACAAATATAATCCTACCCTTGCCCTGGAAACTCACTTTTCTTCCCAAATAGTGTGTAGGCTATGCCACATTACCTCATCTCTGCTAATAAGTTCATTGGAGAAAGTCAATCCAGGCATCAGGCCCCTCTTCTTCAGCCAAAATATAGCAGCAAAGGAACCCGAAAAGAAGATGCCTTCCACTGCAGCAAAGGCAACCACTCTCTCACCTGTTTAACATAACACATTTTTGTTAGACAAAAATTGCTCTATTGCTCATCAGCAAGAGGCACCATTTGCATCAGACAGAGTGATGCTGGAGAAAAGCAACCTCCCCTGCAGCACCAGATGCTGTCTTTGACCACATCTGTCAGCAGATCCTCATGCACAGAGGGTCTACACACCCCACAGCACTCAGCCATAACAAACCCAGCAGAACTGGAGAACCAGGGCACCCACTGAACTGCTACAGGTCAGAAGCAAAAGAAGGTAATTGTCCAAAGCGGCCAAGACATTAGTACTCCATTGTCTCCTTCTCCTGAGAGGCAGGAAATCAGCTATGTAACTGACAGTCAAAACTGAGAAAAGGGCCAATCTCTTATAAATTAAACAAAAAACCCTACACGACAATTTCTTCTTGTTGGGAATCTACATAAAACCATATTCTTAAAAGAGTGAAAGTCTACAGAACATAACTCAAGACACAAATAAGTACTTGTGTTATCCCACCTTCAATCCAAGGAAAGCAAGGCATTATTGGTCCCAGTTCTCCCTGTTCTCTATATGAATGCATTTCTTCAGACTACAAGACCATCTGACTGTTTAGTGAAGCCACATCACTCCATGTACATTACTTCAGACAACTTCACAGGCTGATTGGGTATGTTCTGACATGAAGAGCTTTGGCACTAAGTTCTGGTGCCTTTTCCCAATAAGAACTGCACAGAATTTTGTTTCAAAAAATAACCCAAAGTAGCCAGATGTCCCACTTCCTCTATGAGATACAAACGTCAACTACTGGCTCATCTGAAGTAATTCAAATCAGGAAAAAGCACAGAGAGCAATACCACCTTACAAGTATCACAGAAGTTATTAAAGAAAGAATTTTTCTGGCAACACTAAAAATCTTGTAGTTACTGCTGTACAGGAATGGAGAAAGGCTGCTTATAAAATATAGGTTTAATGAAGCAGAAGACTGATTACTTTTCTGGATAAAATGCATTAAGCTTGGGGGCAGGGAGCAGGGGGCACACTGCTTTTTGAGTTAGGGAACTTTCTGATTCCTGGCACACCCCACACTGCTGTGAGCCAAACAAACAGATGATGAAGGGGTTTCACACACAGCAAGCAAAGCCAGACCAGGGAGGCAGTGGGAGCCAGGACAGAACAATATACAGCTACAGAAAAGAACCTCTCTCTAACAAGAGCAGTGAATAGATGCTGCAAAAGAATGATGTTCAGATTTATTTTGTTCACCAGGCTGAATCTCTCCATCTCCTACACTTTCTCAAAATACAGAGGATGTTTGCTTTAAAAAATTCACCAGAGTGTACCCATTATGCATTTCAGCTACAGGAAACCCTTCCAAGTCAACACTGTAACACTGAATACAGAACATTTCTAAGGATGCCCTGCAGCACACTGATGGAAGCTGAGCCACTGTCCCAGCTCTGAAATGAGATACAAAAATTAGAAACCTGGTCCCAACAGCAAACCAGAAACACCAGAAATAGATGGTTCTTCAATCTTTTTTGACCAGGCTCAGTCATGCCTCAGTTACAAAAACCCCCATGGATTTCTCTATAGGAACATGAACACAGAAAATATCTGGACTTGTAAGAACTTCAGCTGCCCAGTTCTGAACACTGAGTGAAAAATAAGAACCAACTAGAAGAAATAATCAAAACCAGAATATAAGATCTACAAGCAAAAACTGAGGAAACCAGGGTTATTCAGTGTAAATGAATACTGGGTATCAGTATAAAGATAAAAAAAGAGCATTTTTCATAACATGATTTCAGGAGGCACTGCCATTACTTTATTTCTCTACCTGAAGATAAAAACATACAAGCTCACCAGAATTTATTTCTAGTTCTTTAGTTAAACCAGAGACCCAGAAGTCACTACATCTGTGAAGGATTTCATTTCATGTTCCAGGGTTGCAGCTTACTCACAGAAGGTCAGTTTGTGATATGCAATAGAAACAAGTTTATAAAAAGCTACACACCAAAAGTGGATTCTCGGTCTTCAATCCACTTCAGAGCCCAGTCTGCTTTCTTCTTAACACAAGGCATTGTTTCAATAGCATTAAACAAGAAATCCCTGTAGAAGAAAACAGAGACAAAACATCATAATAGTGATTTAGGTAAATCTGCCCTGGTTGTCCCTTCCAGCTCCACCAGAGAGAGGACTCTATTACACAAGGCTCTGAACTAACCCAAGTAAGAGACCACTCCCACCCCAAAGAAGTGGTGGTCTGTCCTGTCTTTGTCTGGGATAGAGTTCATTTTCTTCCTAGTTGCTTGTACAGTGCTGTATTTTATATATAAGCCTTGGTCAGTAATACTCCTTTCCATTTTGGGGGTCAGACATGCAGGCCTTGAAAGCTTTAAGGAACTTTCCCCAATTCCCCCAGAAAGTCAGAAAGAAAACAGGAGACAGCTGCCATGCTGCCCTACAAGAGTGGCACTGGCTTCAGCCACAGATTTCCCACAGGTTTGTAACACATCCAGGTTTACCTTTTCTTGGGATCTTTGATGTAGGTGTCTATGAGCAAGCTGTACATCTCTGAGTGAACGTTCTCAATGAGAATCTGAAAGCCATAGAAACAACGAGCTTCTGGGATCTGCACCTCCTGACTAAAACGTGCCACCTGCCAAAACCAGAAAGCATGCAATGAGTACAACAAAACAGTCCTGCATGACACTACTCTGAGCTCAACAGGAGAGACATGAAATCTCTGCTACAGAGACAGGATGGGAGGTTCTGTCCTACTCCGTTCACAGACATGTCAGTAGGATAGCTGTGGTGCAGAAGAAAATAAAAAAGAAAATAAAGCAAATAAATACAGAAGTAAATACATCTAAGAGCTGATGCATGAGGGCAGACATACACACGAAAAGAACAATAAAATAATGCAGTACTAAACAAAGCCTCAGACTTTGTGTTCATCATTAAAAACATAAACAGCATGACATAAGGCATGTTCATGCAATAAACGCACATATATACTACATGTTATAAACATTCAAACATTTCAGATTTAAACTGGGCATTTGCAGACAGATACCACTGCTAACCCGTGATGAGATATTCTCCAGCCCAGAACAGATATTACCAGGAAGAATTCCCCACCGTTTTAGCAGCACCCACCTGCACCTAAGAGATTCCAGGGTACTGTTCAGCGAGAACAAAACAGATTTTACCAAAATGAGGAATACATGGCACAGCCATAGTCTGTATTCCCTACTTTTCAATTAACATGAGTACAAGAAAAATATGGGGTTATATTAATTCATTCAGAAATGCATATCCCACAGCCAAGCAGGGACTGAACTTAAAAATGGTGTCCCAGAGTGATGTGATTTGGAGCCCTGATGACCACAGCTGACCCAATTTAACTCAAACACTGTTCCCAGACAAACAAGCTGTTTGTTCCACTTGACAAAGGTGAGGTGGAAAGAAAAAAAGTACACATTTAATAAACCTATGAATTAATGTGAAAAAGCCAAAATGAAAAGTTAATAAAAAATAACATGACTAAGTATTCAAGCCCACTGTAAGTCTTTCTCACCAGGTTTTCATTTACAATTCCATCACTGGCTGCAAAAAATGCCAGAACATGAGAGATAAAGTATTTTTCATCTGCTTTCAGCTTGTTCCAGTGAGGCAGGTCCTTTGACAAATCAACCTAATGAAAAGAAAAAAAGGAAAACATTATTCTCCTTCTGCATTTATCGTTCTGTAAAACAAGCAGCCCAGTCAAGCGACTGAGGCAGAGTTTTGGCATTTGCTTTCAAATCTTTACATGTAGAGGATTTAAATACTTGTCACTGTAAAAGACAACATAGACACTGCAGTACTGTTGCCTCTCTCTGCACCAGTAACATCATGTACTCGTTTCACAGTTAACACTTTTGTATTTTGGAATGAAAATTGGTGTCTATTGAATAAAAAAATGAGATTTTGAAAAGCCTTAGTATTTTTTGCCACAAGTATGAACACACACCAGTAACCAGACCTCATTCTGAGACACTTAAACTTTACTTGAAATAAATACTGATACTCCAAGAAAGCTATACCCAACTGCGTCAAAAGATGGACTGAGTAGACTTTGCCTTTGGCAGGTGTTCAGCCTCCACGTTGTCAAAGAATGGTATGGAGCAAATGCTGTGCAACTGCTCTTGCCTATTCAGACCAAACCCCAGCCATGAGAGAAAACCACAGCTTCCTTCACATCGGCCTTTTCTGTTTGTTTGTAGGATTTCTGAACCAAAACAGCACTAAAGTAGAGTTAGATGTGAAAAATGCAGAGCCCCCACAGATGGTAGGACAGTATAAGAAGAAGCCAGTAACAGAGTAAAAGGGAAATGCTCGTAAATCAGGAGTTCAAATGCCTTTTCTTTAACAGTTTAAATGAAGATCTGCTGCAACAGGGCAGCAAGCTGCCCAGCCAGACAATGAAATACCACCTCCACAAACAGCAGCTCCTCATCATCCCATGATGCTTTCTGGTCTATTTAGAGGCTGCCAGGGCTTTCATCTCACTCCTCTGCAGTTGCAAACCACTGCCCACAAACAAGCTCAGGCCTAGCTAACCAGCAACCTTGGGAAGAACTTAGAGCTTGCACTGTAATGTGAGGCAAGAACCTCACCAGGGCAATCAGGAGTCAGCTAAACGCATTTTTAGCAAAACTAACACTGTCTGTCTGGAAATTTAGGTACCTAATATTAAGGAACAGCATGAAATTTCCCAAAGCATCTTACATGGGCAAGGAGTCAGTTGCAGGTTCAGAGACCACAGCACGGTAGGAGTTATCTGACCATGAATCAGAGTAATCTGACTTAGGATTTCTCTACAACCAGAGAAGCAACCCAGGACACAATTCCATCTCATCCTAAACTAAGGAACTAAAACAGCTCTGCTGAATCACCCTGTGGAAGCAGCTTACTTTCCACTGTCAATGAAGGGAGTTCTGCTTTGGTGCTGGCACCTGATGTTTGATGAAATTAATTCCAACTTTTGCAACACAGAAGCCAGCAGAGGAGCTAGGAAAGATATGCCAGGACCCCAGTGGTCTGACTTTTGCCAACCCACTGGCCCAGGGCTCACCTCTTCTGCTGTCCAAAAGGAGGCCTGAGCCTGCTTATACATCTTCCATATATCTGGATACTGGATGGGGAAGATGACGAAGCGGCGGGGATTTTTTCTGAGTAGAGGTTCTTCATCAAGGTCGGAGCCATTTTCAGCAGCACTCGATGAGCTCTGAAAATAAAGCACAGATCTGGTTAAAGTTACCACTATTTATTCCTCCTGCTCACACTGTCCCAAAGGTGTGGTTTGAAGTCCACCCGCGTCACACAGACACCCACCTGGCCCCCTGGGGTCGGTGTCCCCTCGCCCTCCATCAGAGCTCCCGCAGCGCTGCCCGCCCGGCTCTACCAGCACGGCTCTCAGCAAGCGCCCCTTCCCAGCCGCGCCAGCGCCAGGAAGCGCCGGTGTGCCACAGACACAGCCCTGTGCACACAGGGGAAATCTGCCCGGGGCGACATCAGCCACTGCGGTCCCACACACCCGGAGACACGAGTGAGGTCACAGCACGGTGCTGCAGCTGCCACCAGCACAGCTCCACCAGGCTCACTGCCCAGGTACCTGCCAGCTTTGCTTTACGCTCAGCCATTAGGACCTGGATGGACTGACTGCCTTAAGAAAGCCAGGAGATGACAGGAACTAATCCCAATTGACAGAGGACAGCCCTGTGCCACAGCGAGTCTCAGCATGGAGGTTTGTGTATGCAGTCTGTGAGGGCAGCCCACACGACAGCGTGGTCTGGAGGCTGCCCTGGAGGCTCTCCCTCAATATGAAGCTGAAGTGCCTCTTCCCAGCACCTGCCAACAGGAAAACCTCTGCCTGGAGTCACCCATCCCACACTGATCCTTCTGTGTGGCTTTCCAGAGGACATCTGTGCACAGCTCTCCTTCAGAGAGTTCCAGCCCAGCCGAACTGGGGAGGTGTGGACAGCTGATATTTAGGACACAGGCCAGTGGAAAGTAGCAGAGAGAACACTCTCTCTGCTCTTTTGGTCTGAGCAGGGCCTTCACCTCACCTCTGGCTGGGGACATCAGCTCCCAGGATCAGTCCCTGCATCCCTGCAGACATGTCACCAAGCACCCACTAGAAACAACTGCTGTGAAGAGCTGTCAGGACAGCAGGCTGCAAGCTCTGCAGAAGGGCTGGTGACCCACACTGATCACAAGTTCAGCAAGCAGGATGCCTTTGTGGGTTGGTTCCAAGATCCCACTGACACTGCTGGAGAGGATAACTAACCACAGGCAGTATACAAGGCATTCCATATAATACAGCAGAGAAGGAGAGCTGAAGGTTTTGAGCACCATTATTTCTACCTTCCTGGATGGAAGTATCTGGCAGTCCTTTCCCTACCCAGTCTGCTTGTAACTACTCACATAATAAAAAGTATTCCTTTATTTCAATTTGGAAAATATTCTCAAACAAATAATGCCATTCAGATTTTAAAAAACAAACAAAACCCAAACATACATGCACACTGAATAGCTGGCATAGATACACCAGATACCCAGTGAATACATCACTGAAACATTCTGGGTTACAATTCTACCCCTTTATTGTATTTTTAAATATTACTCAATTACATGATACAGATTTCCCATCATCTTGTGGAGTTTCTGCTGAAGGCCATGATAGTTGAAGACCTTTTTTACTTCCCAGGGCATAGATGGTTACAATAACTCACTGGAATTGGAAGAATTTGGAGTTGGCAGGTTCAGCACCTTGACTTAGCACACACCTGCTCAGGGACTGACATCCAGCCAATTCCATCTGTTTTTGCACCAGCTGACATCCTTGAAAATGGAAACACTGCAAAAGTCTTCCCTGTTATCCCAGCCACTGCTGGCCCATGGACAGCTTGCTGTCCTCCAGGACCCGTAGATCCTTCTCTGCAGAGCTGCTTTCCAACAGGTCACCCCCATCCTGTACTGGCCCCCAGGGTTATTCCTCCCCAGACCTGCGTTTGTCTTTGCTGAATTTCAGACTATTCCTCTCTCCATCTCCAGCCTGCCTGGGTCCTTCTGAAGGGCTGCACAGCCCTCTGGGGTATTGGCTGCTCCTCCCAGCTTTGTGCCATCAGTGAACTTGCAGAGGAGGCATCTGCCCCTTCATCCGAGTCACTGATGGATAAGTGAAAGAATACAGGGCCCAGCATTGAATCCTGGGGGACACAACCAGTGACAGCCCTGAAACTAGACCAGTGCTCAATCCACCTCAGCATCCACTCATCCAGCTCACACTTTCTGAGCTTGCCTATGAGGGTACCATGGGAGACACCGGCAAAAGCCTGGCTAAAGCCCATGTAGACAAAATCCACTGCTCTCCCTTGTCTATTCAGCCAATTGTCCCATCAGAGAAGGTAATCAGATTGGTTAGGCACAAGTCCCCTTTGGTGAATCCACAGTGACTACTCCTGATGACTGTCTTGTCTTCCACATGCTTAGAAACAGACTGCAGGATGAGCCATCCCATCATCTTTCCTGGCATTCAGGTGAGCCTGGCTAGCCTGCAGTTTTAAAAACTGTACCAGTATTTTGTTAAATAGATGGTTTTGGTTGTTTGGGGTTTTGTCATATTAAAAAAGGAAAGGTCAGTCACAGAGGCTACATGATACTGGAACCTCCTGCTCAACCTACATCCCACCTCCCTTATCACCTTCAGGGTGCAGAGGAGTTTCACAGGCAGGCTGCTGTGCAAGGAGCCTTTCACAGGCTCTAAACTGGCCGGCAGGCAGGCAGGCAGTGGCTACAAGACAATCCCATCCTCTTTAACTCAGTTTCAAGTGTGTGGCACATTCTGATCACTGCTGAGACTTCTGAGCAGTCATCACCTTGTGCTGAAGGAGCATAACACATTCCCTGCTTTGCCTTCCTGGATCCAGGGGCACTGGCAGGAGTGTGAGGGGCAGGAGAAGGTAGGAGCCACTAGGTCAACACTACTTTCAATGTGCACCCCAGATCTTTTTCTTAAGGCTATGATGCATAAAACAGTCAACACTCACCATAATGACAAAGGGCACCCAGTTTATAATGTGTACATGCTTCATTCTGTTCAGACATGATCTAAATGTGTAAAAGAGCTGAAGCTGGTGGGCACAGGCCAACCCTTGCACCAGCAGGGTCAACCAGATGAGGCTTCAGTATCTCCAAGAAGGGAGACTACACAACCTCTGTGAGCAACCTGTGCCAGCATCTGACCACTTTCAGAAAAAACAAGTGTTTTCTCACACGTAAATGCAACTTCTTATACTTCAGTGTGTGACCAATGCCCCTAGTCCCACCATGGGGCACCACCGAGAAGAGCCTGGCTCTGTCTCCTTTATTCCCTCCACTAGGTATTTCCACCCACTCACAAAATCCCCTGGAGTCTTCTCCAGGCTGAACAATCCAAACACCCAAGGCCTCTCTTTGTATTAAGGATCCTGAAGTCTCTTAATCATCAGCCCTTTGCTGGACACACTCCAGTACATCATATCCCAGTTATTCTGCAACTGTGAGAGACAAGCTCTGCTGGTGATGACAATAAACCACATGGACAACAAAAACTGCTTAGGGGTACTGAAACGCCTTCCATTAATTTCAAATTCAGCAAACTAGGAAATAATTAACATATATACACACACACAGCCATGACCCCACAGCTACAGCTGCTGGGCTACATGTGCAAGCATCACAGTTACATCAGCTGTAGCCAGGGAAAAAGCTAAAGGTACTGGCAGAGCCAGCACTGTGATGTGGAACATACACTCAGTGATCTGTGACTATGAACCCCCACACACCCCAGTAAGAGGCTGGATGTGCATCCCACGAGCTCCCAAAGCATCCAGGCCAGCCCTGGGCAGCACAGGCCATGCCAGCAGTGAGACTGGGAAGTCCAGCACCATTCCTGGGAGAGATGGCTTGCACTGCACAGCGTCTGAGGAGCACAACACCTGCTGCTTCCACATGGTTGAGGGGATCACAGGACTACCATGCACCACACTAAGAGTACAGCACGTCACTGTTCAGGGAGACACAGTAAGGGGTTTCTTATACTTGTATTTAACATAGCACACCTGGTTTTGGATACTTGAGTGCTGATGAGACACAAGGGCTCAGGAAGACCACGCGGGTTTCCCTGCCATGATGATCCTTTCTCCTTAAACACCTTAGCCTGGCTTTACATGGTTATACTGGGGGGCACCAGAACGCAGCTCGGACGCCTCCCAGGGGCAGACCTTCCCGGTCCGCAGGGCCTGGGAAGCCGGGAGCATCACCAACACGCACACCTGCCTCCATGGCGGCTCGGGGCAGGAGGACGAGCTCTACCTTCTCGTCCCCGGCAGGCGCAGAGCCCCCGGGGCGGCAGGGGCGGCACTGCCCGGACCCCGTGCCGCAGCCCGCGGCCGCCGCTCGCAGGCCCGCATCTCCCGCAGGTGCTGCCAGCGCTCCCCGGGCCGCGGTGCCCGAGCGCTCCGGCCCTGCCGAGCCCGGCCGGGACAAGGGCGCGGGGGGACGGGTCCGTGCCCTTTCCAGGGCTGTCCGAAGCAGCGGGTCCCCGGTGCCGGGGTCCCCCAGCGGCGGCCCGGCCGGGCCTGGCGGGGAGGCAGCGCAGCGCCCGGCGGGGCGGGGAGGCCGCGGGGCCCGGCCGGGCAGGGCTGCGCTGCTGCCGCCGCTCCCGGAGCCCCCGCCCGGCCCAGCCCCGCTCCGCTCCGCGCCCCGCCCGGCCTTACCCGCTCCGGGCCCGCCGCCTCCCGCGGCGCCGCGGGGCCCCGGTGCTCGCCCATGGCCGGCGGGACTGCACCGCGAGGGGCGGCGGCGGAGGAAGGGGGAACGGCCATGGCCAAGGCCGCTCCGCCCCGGGGCGGACTCAGCAGTTGTATAACAAACACAGCCTGGGGGCGCTCGGCAAGGGCCCGTCAGTGACAGTACGATGGATACTGGTTCTCTCTCTTCTTGCGAGCAGAGCTTCTAAAGGTTCGGGTGTCCCCTTTCCGGAAAGGTAACTTTCAGTGCTGCTTTAAGAATTCGTGTGTCCTTAAGAATTTTGGGTAATTTTTTTTTTAAAGGCACCTGGCTGCCACAGTGACTGAGGCCTCCCCTCTCTCCATCCCCAGGCACGGGAAGGGGGAGTCAGGCCAGCTGCGCTCCTCTGGGCTGCATCTGTTTCCTGCGGCTTTTTGATGCCTTGTGAGAGACGCCCAAGCCTCACCAGGGCAGGGGACAAGAAAAGTTCCGTGATGAGATCTGTGACTAAGCACAAAAACAGTTCTGGTTTTCTTCCATGGAGTTTTCTGAGGAGCAGAAACACGTGACTGAGCAACTTAAAAGCACAGCAGGAACACATAAAAAGTAAAAGAGAAAAGGTGGATTCACATTAAGAATATCTGCTTTTACCTGAGTACTGTTATTTCTGAGACATACTTGAAGTCTTTTTTCCCAGAGATACATAGACAAGCTGCTTAATCTTTACATCCAACAGCTCCACTCATATCAAGTATATGGAGTACGAGGGATTCCAGCTTTTTGTCCAGAGCAATTAGAGGAACATTGACTGATGTAGAGCAAACCCAACTGACCCATTTACAGACAAATTCTATTGGTGTGTGCAATACAGAGCTTGCTGGTGGTTTAAGGGGGAGATGCATGAGTTTGTGGAACCAAAACCAACAAGCACCAGACTATTCGTATTAAATGACATTGACTGGTCTAGCAGTTGTCTTAGCCCCCAAATCTGATTGTCCTGGCTACTGTTTCAGAGTTCCTTAAATAACGAAATGTCCTGTTCTGACAGGGATTAAGATCTACCATAAATTAATATAATTAGCAATAGAAAATTGTTCAAGTATTTGGAGATAACTTCTTAAATGCCTGCCCTTATGTTTACTTACATGGTGTCTAAAGATGCACAAAAAAAGAAAAATACTGGAAAGGATTAACCAAACAGCATGTGGTTGTTTTTGCACCTCCACAAAAATCTGCCAACTTCTGTTAGCTTTGTTTTATAAAAATTAAATCATGTGCCCAACACTAAAATACAGACAAGCACATACAAATGGAATACAGCATTATGCACAATTTTGCAAGATTTCAGATTACTCAGCTGTATCTATAATGTCCTGTTTAGAACAAGCTCCCTGACAGGTGGTGGAAGCTGTATTCCTCCCTTAGTTCCTCACTGCTGTGGCAGCTGTCCTGCTATGGCAAATGTGGTCTTCACTGCTTCAACCATCTCTCTCTTCCCTCCCCCAAAAGGTGTTACTTTTTGGGGGAATACTCAGCTGCCTTTAAAAATTGGTTATAATTCTGATTTTGTATATGAAAATGCCATTTCAGGTAAATTGAAGAATTTTCATTTATAAAGTGAAATCTGCTTTTCAGTTTAGCACTGTTCACTCTCAGAAAATCAATTTGTGAATTATTTTAGTATGTCTAAAGCCTAAAATTTCTTTAAGTCTCCTTGCAGTCTCTGTGCGGAGAAACTTTACCATAGGCTGTGACAACAATCTGTTTTCCAATATGACTACAGTATTCAAGCATACTCATTTGGTTAGTTGTCACTGCCACTGGACAAAGGGATATTGAAGCTCCACCATTATGGAAAAGTCCTGGAACACCAACTGGGAGCAACCAACTGCCTCTTGTTATGCTAAACAGTCTATTACTATAATAGTTGTTTGTGGTGATAATCAGAAAAAAGTAGTTTGTGGAAAATACTCTCTCACAGGATTGTGTTTCAAGCAAGACATGAAGTTATCCTCTAAGACAACTCCATAAAAAAATCCATTAAAAATTTATAAAAAATTGAATGCTCCTCCATGCTTCTCAGTTCAGCAAATCTGAAATAGCTACAAATGAAAGCCACAAAAGCAATTTCCAACTAGCAGAGGATCCATCAGAGCTCCTGATAATGCCAGAAGTCCTGATGGGCAGTGACTGCACTGTGATGCAGGCCACACTCCAGTTGTGAAGCCTGTTCATGTCCTCCCCACAGAGATCATGTGGAAACTTCCAGCACTGTGAGCTCCAGGCACTCACTGAAGCTTTCACATGACCCATTCACCAACACATTTTAAAGTGTGGACATACCTTCTACCTCAGAGTAAGATAATGCCACACATGCTGAAATCCAGCTAATCTAGACATGCAGAATTTTCTATTTGGTTTTAGCAGACCTGTTACTAATAGGCAAACTAGAGTTCAGAAAAAAGGTCAAATCCTACAAAGCTTGAAAGAAGAAGGGAATCACAGCAACTAAATGAGGTATCCACAGTTTTGCCTTACAGAGAGGAAGCCAGAAAAATCCAAGTGAAGCGAAGAGCATGGTATTTACAGATGCACACAGAGACACGATCCACAGGCTGTGGGACCTATAAAGAGGGAGTTAGGGCACAGCAGTTAGCACACAAAGGAGGAGGTTAGCACAAACTTAGTAACAATCTTTCACGTGGTGTTAAGTGTGGCCAGGAGCCGTGGTGAATCCCAGCTCTCTCTGAGAAGCAACTGCACAGGAGGCGGTTGGTGGTGGCTGGGGAACTTCCCCCACCTGCACTCAACTACCATGGAGAGGTGCAGCCCTGCTCACTACACACTTCCCTTCAGATGCATTGAAGTAAACTTCTGAAAACCAGCAGGTCTGTGTGGCTTGCACAACTGCATACAAGCATAAACCTTGTTTAAGAGTTGAGGAAAATTTCCTTTCCTCTCCTCCCTGAATGCTGCTCTGCAAGGGTATGGTTCTGGATTCATAAGATTGCCAGTTTCCAGCTTTATCACTGCTGGTTATCTAGGGACCAAATTACTCACTTGTAGGAAAGAAAAACCACTTCCAAACCACACACGTGGGGAAGACCACTTGATGACAATTTTTCATTCCTGGAAAATTATCAAAGCTGGAGCAAGTGATTTACCTTGTGTTGGATACAGCTAGCTAAGTAAAAGAAACCAAAGCCAAGAATTAGTCACAGAAATTAGCACTAAAGTATCAAGGTTTCCCTAGATTCAGATTAGGACCTACTCTAGTAGTTGGTCATAATATTTTATTAGTAGCTACCTTTGTCGCCTCTTTCAGCAAAGGTGAACAGCTAAGGATTTAGATTATTAAAAAAGAGTAAACATTACAGAATTTAACTAGTTTCTCTACCACATTTTAAGTGAACTAACAGAAGGGCTTAAGTCAAAGGGAGAGGAGGTGTATGATTTTAATAAACATTTTTCTTATTAAAATCTTGATATAGTTTAAATATACCATACAGAGGAAAAAAAGCTATTTATAAAGCTACATACACATTTCAAGTCAATGACGACAGCATATATCATTCTAAATTCCCTCTCTGCTTACCAGAATGCCTTGTGTGTGTATATATGGTGAGCTACTGTGCTATCTGCAAAGCTTTTGTCTAGCTATACATTACAGGACTTAAAAAATGCTTAATCTATATACAGAAATATATATACATATAACATATATTTATATGTTATACATACACATACACTTATATACATATACACATAATACATATATATATATATATATATACACAGTACTTTACATGTATATATGGCCTTTCATCCAAGGGCCTTGGATAATTCTTAGTACATCAAGCCTCACAAAGCTTTGTGAGGGAGGGAGCTTTATTTTACAGACTGGAGTTTTGATGCCTATTCTAAACAGTTTCTTTTGTTGCTTTCTACTAACTTTGCACATTTCAGTTAGAGGCAGTTTTGGTAGTGGAAATAATCACAGCAGTTTGATAGCCAGGCATAAGGTAGATGTTGCTTTGTACCTTTATAAATTATCCTCCTTAGTATAAGAGAACAGCCATACCAGCACAATTTCTCTCTATACTAACATGCCTCTAGCTAGATTTGTGAGGCTGTACTGCTTTTTCTTTTTAGCATAGTAAAATCAGTTTTGAACTAAGATACACTGGAGGTCACAACAGGAAATCTAGCTCCAATCCTCATACATTGAAACTATCCTTTTCTAAGATGATCGATTTAGAGGAAGTATTAGCACCTGCAGAAATAATTCTACATCTGTTTATTTATTTGCAGTTTAACTACACAAGCCTGGAACAATCCACCTTATCTAGAAGCGAGGATTTTCAGCATCAATTTGGCAATTGTTGATCAGAATTTGTGGTATCAACTGCACTCCATACCTTGAGCAACTAAATAAATGAAGAGGCTTTTTTGAAAATCAGATGTAGGTAACTTTTGGTCATCCTACAACTAGCTGACAGAAAGGAAAACCCAGAGGAGCTCTAGCAAAGGTGAGTTCTACTAGGATTTGGATGGAACATTACTTCAGCTCTTCCCAAGAACAGGGAGGAAAAAAAATCATTAACATGGACTAATGGGGTTGGAGAAGCAAGAAAGAACAACATCACCACCACAAAAGTTCTTATCCCTCAATATTTCAGTCTGCTAAGCTTCGTAAATTTAGTTTTGCACCAAAAAAGTAGCTCCTTTCTTCATCAACCAATTTCTAACTCAAAAATCTCTCAAGCCTTAGGAAAAGAAATCCTAGATCATGGTCAAAGACTGCCCTCCCCAAAACTAACCAAGCATTTCAAAAGTGAACATACAGTAGAACTCACTACAATGAAGTTTGAGAATTTTATTCTAACCTAATTGCCTTGAGATTTTTCAGAACAAGCCACTTTTCCTTCAAGCCAATTCTGTTAAAAGGAGGAGTTGCCTGGCCCATTTCTTTCAGGATTGTCTGCTAACTGTAAAATGTGGGCTAAATGTCTTCTGTGTGTCAATTTTTCAGCTACAAAATCCAGATTTTTAATGACTAACTAGGTTTAGTGTATGCTGTTAGCTAAAGTATAAATGGCTTAATAAATAAAAACTATTGTTTCTTCAGTATGACTTGGTATTTTGTCTGTAATTTCTTTATTAAAAAACTGTAACAAGATACTTAAAAAAAGGCTAGATACAAAAGAAGTTAAGCAGCTCACGAACATTAAAGTTTCCCAAAAAATGTATCTTCAATAATCATGATCTTATAAACATTTTACAGTTACCAGAAAGTGCCCAGGCTGAGTTTACATAGTTATAGTTAGATAATGTAGTACAAGTGTTGGGTTAGAACTGGTAGTGGAACAATCTCCTGACTGTCTGTTCACTGTAACAAGGATACAAAAATGTTGATTGTGAACTATGAAATACTGTGCATTGGCCTCATCAAATATGTACAGGGAAAAAAAAAACCCACTAAAGGTACAGATTACATGCAAAATATTAGTGATGGTATCTGATGTGCCAGAGTTCAATGCAATAGAACAAAAATTGCAATGGAAGTGGTTTCATTAGTGAACAATCCCAACTCTGGGATTTGAGCTGTCAGGAACTTTTTACAAGTTCAATATACATGATACACAACTGCAGCCAACCACAAATTAAACACCATAAAAAAAAGTTAAAAACACAGAACATACTTAATTTTTTATTTTGAAATTCCCTACTCCCTCTATACAAGAACCTTTGCTGAAACACTTTCCACAAAGGCAGCAGTGAATTTTCAGAACATTTTACATATTCTCCCTCAGCAAAAAGATAAATCACAGTGTAAATTATATTGTTCTGCTGTCATCTTTGGCTGGGGTTAGGCAAAGGAGTTATTGACTAGCAAACTGTTGCAATCACATATTGCTAGTGCTCCTTAGGCCTTTATGTTACAAATTTAGTACAGGAATGTTTGCATTTAAATCTTTGAAGTACCACCAGGGGTATGACAGCATTAACTTTCATAAACTTTTATAGACAAATGGAAAAATCTACAAAACTTAGCTAGTAATATTACACAGCAATACACACTTTTTATACTCTACACAAAACCAAAATTCTTGGTCTTAATGGCGAGTAACAATTTTTGTTTCAAAATCTGCTTAGAGGAATAGAGTGGGACATAAAGGCGAGAAATGCAAGTGTTTGCTGTTGGAAGATGTTGGTCATCTGGTGGCCTTATTGTGATGGATGGCATAGGCTGGAACCCCTCCTCACTGGCAGGCAATGATGGACTTGAGGTCCAAAAGTAAACCTGAAAAAAGAAGACAGTGTTTAAAATTAAGATGCATACTGCCTGCAGATTGTGTAGGGATAGGTTAAAAAAGAATTGCACAGTCACAGCAAGATTGATCATACTATGTTCTCTTCAATATGCCAAACTAAACTCCACAGTTTTCTACTTTCTTCTGTAGTAGTGTCCTTCACTTCCTTCATCAACTGCTCATTCATAAAACTGATAAAAGCAGCACTCAAAATTATCCTGTATCAACAACTCCTCAGTAAATGGCATGTCCAAATATCCATCTGGGAAGGTGGTGACTGCCATCAATACAAACTGAATCAGCAATGTCTCACAAACCAGTCAGAGCCTACAGGATGTAGTACTGTACAGACAAAAGGGAGCAACAGAGAGTATTTGGGGTTTTATCTATTTTATCTATTTTTTATTTATTAAGTCTGAAATACTGAGTCAACACCAAGGTGTAAGCAGAGACACTCATTGAAAAATGTGCTCTAGGGTTTGCACTTTTCAGAGTACTCTTTGTTTCCTTTTAGTAGACTGTAAGGGAGAGATAGTACCTTACAGAGTAGGAAGTTAAAAACAAACCGTTTTACGAGGTGTACAATGAATAAAATTTACAGGCAAGTTTTTAAAAATTACATCCCTGAACAGTATCTTATTCTTTCATGCTTCTCATCAGCTTCTCACTCCTAAAGGGCCTTGAGAAGGACATGGTATCATTACTGACATCTTACAGAGAGGACACACATATTGCCCTCAGGATACACAGAAGTCAGGTGAGTAGATGATGCATGAAGAGAACTTGACCTCAAAACCCTACCAGCCCACAACACAGCTGAATAACCACAGTTACTCATCTTAAAAGCAACTGTGCAGAGTGAAACTGTGCTTCTGTAAGGGACCTATGAACAGGGAGAAGAACACACCGTGCTTACTTTCAGTTACAAGAAGGTCTGGGATTCACACCTGTGGTTTCCAGAGCCAAGTCTTACCCAACCCTACAACCCTGCTTTGCTACCTTAACTCTTCACAAAGTCTCTGCAGGTAGACACAGTTAAAAACAGTATTGACACCACTTGTTCCAATCCTTCTGCATGTTTCCAATGGGAATGAACAACTCACCAGATCTTGTCTTTCCGTCATACTCATCTTCTCAACTATGGACCAAAACCAACGCTTGAACTGCAAAAGCTTCTCAGCATTTTCTCCTGTGTGAAATAACAAGGTACACAATTCAGCTGCTGCACTGGACAGTAACATTAAGAGACCTGTTTTACATGTGCTACAAGTTGGATCTCAGCTATAATCGTTTTCATAAAGTTCTGATATTGGAGATCAGTAATTTCAAACTGAATAGCTTTGAATGCAAGGCCAACACTGACATAACTCAGTACCACTCCCACTCCTCCCTCCTTACCAAAAAGCCCAACTGCAACTAAACACAGTTTAAAAATTATGTAAGAAGTATTAAACTTTCATCCATCACATTTATAGTTCTAGAGAATTTTCACAAGAAAAATATACTACCAGTAATACAGTCCATGTATTTAACATCTTGTGACAGTCAAGTTGGAAAACATGCTTTCTCAACCCTCACTTAACTGAAGGTAAATATTTTCTAAGGAATGTAAAAAAATATCCCAAGTAATAACTTAATTACAGCTTTCACTGGTTTATTAACTAATGGCAGACTTACTAGTTCAAGTTTAATGCTAGTAACTACTCCACACAGAAAAAACAGTGTTAAGTTATACCTGCAACTCTGTTTATGACTAAGTTATTTCATACCTGATTCATCATTGAAAGAGGTAAAGCTGATTAGCATTTGCACATTTACTTCACCACAGCCATTTACCAAAAGTCTGAAATCTTCTGCTGTCAAATCTTCTAATGAATTCTTTGGCAGTACATCCAGGAGCCCCTTCCTCATTGCCTTAAGTGAAAACAACAAAATGCACGTTGTAACCCTGTAACTTTTAAGATTGACTTTAAACACATTACTCAAAAGTTTCATGTGAAATTCCCTTTAACTCAAGATTCATTATTCTCTGAGCTGTTCTTTTCTTTTAAAGCTTTATCATCTGACATGCAAATCTTCTGAAACAAATAAATGCACCAATTTTTAAACCCTACCTACTAGAGCAAAAGAAAGTAGTACTGGCTTGAGCTTGTATTTCACCAGGAGCAGAAGCACATGAACTCTTCTAATGCTAAAATGTTCAGGTATTTTGCTAAGCTGCGCTGAATTTGATGAGAATTAAAAAAAAAAAAGCATCTTGTATGTTCCTTTTACTTTGCTTCCTCAGACACATGCCAACTGCTTCAAAAATATTACACACACAGAACACATACACATTTATCTTATGTAAGTAGTATCCTGAAAAGACAGGAAAGTCCATATTCAAAATGAAACACTATGAATCAATTTGCTTTAGAAAATTTCAAAATGAATACAGGTGTAAGGGTTTTCAACTCCTAAAATAAACAAGAGTCAAATTAGTAATATATACAGACATGGAGATCAAGTAACTTAATTCCAGGAACATGTTCTTTTTGTGAGAATTTGGACCTCAGCTGCACAGAGGTAATATGCCCTGCTCCCCTATCTCAGATGTGCAGCAGGAAACCACAATGAGCAAGAGCAACAAAGTTTACACATAGCATCATGACAGACTGGTCTTCATTAACTGTCTACAAAAATATATTATTCTGTAAGTGTTATTTGAAAAGGGCTTTAAAAAAGCAAATAACTTTTAATATGGTTTTCTAGTCAATTTTTATGTTTCATGCCAGGCTAGTATAAGTGGTTTTATAAATGATTTTCCCTTAGAACAAGGATGCAAACAAATCCAAGGTAATAAATTATTAAGAACCAAGTAGCTGCCAAATACAAAGCCAAAATTCCAAGAGGAATTGTGCCATTTGAGCTCAAGAAATAAACATATTTATTTAACCAACGAGATCCACAATAAAATAAATTATCTTTCATTCTATAAAATAAATTACTCACTCAGCCTTCACAGTACTACATAAACAGCTATAGAATTACAAAAAAAAACATTCAATACTTTTAATCAAGCTGTCAAGACTTTAAAGAAACCTGATTAGCTACACCACAATGAGGAGAATAATTAACTGATGGAAAAATGACAGATTTTTTTTTCCTTCTTTTAAAAAAACTCCACTAAAGACTTACATGTAGAGGCTGCTCCGCTACTACCAGCATTCGGTGTTCTGCATATTTCCGGACATACTCATATACATTCTGAGGAGTGACTGGTATATTTACACCATTGGAAATAAGTTCAACCTATGGCAAAGAAATAAGGAACATTTAAAAAGGGGAAGAAGAAAAGGGATATAAAGGAAATTATATTATTACAACCACCACAGTATGCTGCAGAGTGATTTATTGCTCAATATACCTCCAAACCCAAGTAAAATTCACTACTGCAGGTTAGTTTTGAAAATTCCCTAGGATTGACTACAGTTACCAGGGTTATGGTAGACTCCAGATCATTTTCAAAGAAAAAAATACAGGCTTCAATATCTAAGAACACTGCACTGAATCCAAGAAGAGTAAAATGTTTTATCTGCCATCTGAGAAGAGCCTGGATTATGTGCACACTATACCCTGCATAAGCTGTCAAACTCTGAAACTAGAGAGCCACAAGTTTAGCTGTGCTTACCTGCCCTCCACCCTCCTCCTTACACAGGTCTATTGCAAAGGCTAAATCCATTGCTGCGAACACTGCATCAGCATCTGTACTCTGGGATGCGAGGATAAGCTGCCGAAGGCTTTCATACATAACTGGATCGAAAAAAGCAAAGTCGTGCCAGTTCACCTATAAAAAAAAGACAGAAGTTTGAAACATAACAGGTGTTTAAGAATGTATTCAAAATTATGTGACCTGTGCCAGATCTATGCACTAGCAACAAAGGATACAAACATAGAAATAAATGCAGTTAAACTCCTACTTTCAGTCTGCTTTAGAAGGTACATTGGAATACTGAAAGGAATACATATTCAACAAGACAAAGCTTAAGAGAATATTTAGAAGGCAATCACTCTTGGAAGACACCAGGAGGTATTTAAAGGCCATTTCTCCCATTAACTCTTTTTCATTAAAGATTATACTATGTTGGGTTAAAGGCTAACCTATTACAAAATCATTACATCTTAGTCAAATACCTGACTTCTAGTACATCTACTCTGTTCAAAATCTAGGAAATGAAAAAATTATCAGTCCTCAAATTGAAGACCTCCATACAGTTCCCATATCAGCTCAGCTAGTTAATACACATGTGGTTAGGGGAAAAAGCCCAGTTTTATGGATGAGGTTTTAAGTAATTACAGGAAATTAAAATTTTTATGTTCAACTTACCTTTCTGCCAAGTAGAACTTTGATTACGTGTCTATTTAATGTGATGGGACATAGTTCATTCTGCAACAAGCACAATCCTAGGATTCTGAAAAAATGTATTTGGAGTTGGTTTTGGTACAGCAGAAATTACACTGGAGATCTTTCAGCAAACTCACATTTAAGAGTTCTAATAATCTAAGAATTAGGCTGGAGTCAGCTTTCCAAATATATTGCTCACAAATGAAAATCATAGGCATACATAATTTTTAAAAAGAAGGATAAAAAAATTAAAATTTAACAGGAAAAGAGACCTTAAGTTGACAGATGCAAATTCCCCCCTACTTAGGCTTAGTGTGAGAAATAGAGACCGTAAAAAAAAAGTTTCTTCCAGCTTGGATCATTGGTACTCTCCCTGGTGTTGTGTATGATTGTCTTTTACATTTTTTCAGACTAAAAAGTTAATGGTAGAATACCTGCCAATGTTCCGGAAACAATTCAGCCTTGCTTCTGTGTTTTTACCAGGTCTTGGTGTATAAAATCCTCGTTTTCCAGGCTGGTAGAAAAGTGGTGCATTATCATCCCCATCATCTGTATCGTCTAATTCCATATCTACTACACTGCGGCTGGATCCATGGCGCTTTCTGTTTTCCTGTTTTGAAAGTCAAAACAGCAATTAACACACTTCATTCTAGTTACTGACACACATCAAGCTATTTGCTACAGGACCCAAAGGTTCAGGTTCCATTGCTTAAGATATTCCTGTGATATTTTCTAATGATGACATTTTAAATTTTTAACTAATTACTGTTAATCCTTTCAAAACAAAATGATTAAACAGAACTTTGTCTTGCATGATAAAGCTTCCAATTGCTTCCGGTTTTAAAATCAACTGATAAAACTGAATCTTACGTAAATTTTGTGCAACAGGTGATTCATTACCTGCACTTTATCTGAAGAGTCTAGCAATCCAAGATCCAATATACTGTCAGCACCGTTCTCCCTTGAGAAGGGAATAAAAAGTCAGATTTATTTTCACCATCACAGACTCACAGAATGATAGAATAGTTTGGGCTAGAAAGGGACCTTGAAGATCATCTAGTTCCAGCCCCCTTGCTGTGGGCAGGGATACTTTCCTCTAGAGCAAGTTGCTCAGAGCCCCAACCTGGCCTCGATCACCTCCAGGGATCTACAGCTTCTCTGGGTAACCTGTTGCACTGCTTCACTATCCTCACAGTAAAGAATTTCTTCTTGTTATCTAATCTAAACCTACTCTCATTCAGTTTGAAGCCATTCCCCTTGAATTCTCACTACATGCTCTTGTATAAAGTCCCTTGCCATCTTTTTGTTGGTTCCCTTCAGGGACTGGAAGGTCACAATTAGGTCACCCATAAGCTTTCTCTTTTCCATGCTGAACAACCCCAGTTCTCTCAGCCTTTCTTCATAAGACAGGTACTTCATTCTTCTGATCATCTTGGTGACCTCCTCAGCACTTGCTCCAACAAGTCCATGTCCTTCCTGTGCTGGGGACCCCTGAGCTGGATGCAGCAGTGCAGGTGGGGTCTCGCCAGAGGGACAGAATCCTCTCCCTCAAGCTGTTGGCCACACTGTTTGTGATGCAGCCCAGAACACATCTGGTGCATTGCATGGCCAGCTCATGTCCAGTTTCTCATCCACCAGCACCCATCAAGTCCTTCTCAGCAGGGCTGCTCTCAATAAGGAACTGTCATATTCTGAAACCAGTCAGAATAGATTAAACCAAAGCCAAAAAGTCACTTGTCCAAAGAAAAATATCTTGACTCTCAAGAAATAAGCTGCATGTATTGGAGTTAGATGTAGAACAGTACAAGTGCTTTGGCCACAGAATCAGTTCTCACTTTTGATACTTTACCTGCCATGTGCAATAATGAGTTCCATTGCTTCATCAACTCTTGCTCTAAGGGAATCTTCACTAGCTAGTAACAGAAGCAGCTGAGCAGGAGACAATTCCAACAACATTCCTGTGATTTTGCTTGCAAATGCCTGGGGATAAAGGAGTGATGGGTCTTACTATTCTCCTCCAGTTCTCTTATTTTCAAATATGATATTATGAAAGTTTTGGTATTTTAAATAGAGAATGCATTACAAGATATCTCCTAAGCTAAAAAATGAATTAGAGAAACAAAATCTTAACAAAATTAAAAATAAAATGAAATCAGTCTTATATGTTTGAATACTATCAATTATGTTTCAATTATTTCAATTATGGATAAGGAAATAAATTTTTACATTACAAGATGACAAAACCAATCATTAAGTGTATTAGGGAAGTCTTACTGGTTGCATTGCTTGCACTCGAGGGTAGAGCCGTTCTCCAAGGGCTTGTCTGTGTGCTGGGAGAGGGTCAGGGTCATCGCTGGGGTTTCCTTCTGATGCTGGTCTAAAAGGCCGTGTGTCAATGGACAGTTGTCTTCTGAAGTCCCTTAAGATAATCAGAGCAGTTTGTACTCATTTCAGAGGAAAAATTCAAAAATCCTCTGGAACAGTATTATTGCACACAGATTGATATTAGCATTAGCTTTACTGCTGGAATAGTAGTGTTGCTCATAGCTGCTTGGAGAGAATACATCAGAAAGAGAGAATCAAAATAAACCAGAGATTTTAGTATTACTTGTGTTTTGGGTACAGCAGTCAGACATGCCACCAATGGCATTGTTGTTTCTAAACTACCTCACAATTTTATTCTAGTACAGAAGTTTTTGTTATTTTGTTATTGTTTTAGCAGAAGAAACTGATGGCCTGTGGTGGAGACATAACCGATTAATGATAAAGTAAGCATAATAATTCTTTAAAGAATTAAAACTAGAGACCGAATTTCAAGAAATTACCCTGCAAATCACTCCTGAAGAGAGACTCCTTTAACTGGAGGAAGTAAAAGTATCTTTCCTGAAAATATCCAAGGCAATTACTCTATATTTGACAAAATATCTTCATCAAGATAAAGATTATCACTTACCTATCCCTATCTCTCCGAGAACCAGTTCGCAAGCCACTACTTCTCCGCATTTCTCTCTCTCGCTCCCTTTCCCGATCTCTCTCTCCCCTATTTCGCAATCTCTGCATCAGACCTAAAGGGCAAAAAACCTCATAAACTTAAACATCTTTATATTTCTCTCTCCCACCTAAGTTTCAGTGTAAGGAAGACTAAGGTTTGGAAGAGTTTGACAGACATCAATGAGACAGAACCATTTCACTTGAAGCAGTGATTGGGTTCAGCCAAACTTAAGAAAGGACCTGAAGTGTTCATACCAACTTAAAAATGATAAAATACTTTAAGAGCTTATATATACTTTCAAAACTGTTAAAATGTGTTTGTGGCAAGTCAGATGGAGTGGCTGTAATAAAATATATAAGCTCTTAGTAGCTAAAATCTTGACATTATTACCTACTGGAGAGAAGGACACTCAAAAAATCTGAGCACAACTAAAACAGACTCCTGTTGCAAGAAAAACAAGAAGTTCCTGTTTCTGAAAGTGTGTGGAGGGGGAGAAAGCCATTTCCTTGCTCCAGAGAACTAATGCATAATTTTTATGGATTCTGGGCTGAGCTAACAAGAGATGTCTCTGACACAAAGCCAAGTATTTCTATGTAAATAAAGCACCCAAGGTTTTTATTAATATTTTCTGTAGATTAACTGCTGTGCATCACTTACTTGTATGGGTGCCCTTGTTGGCATTCTGAATGCAATCTAGATTTGGCAGTTTCTCATTTGACAGAAAAGCCTGTGCAATCGCAGTATAAAAGCTTCGTGCTACGCCGCTGCCTTCTCCGGGCTCATCCTTAAAAGTAACTTTCACTCTGTGTACGGCCATCGGAGTGGTAGCACACCTGCGACCAAAATGATTGTTCAGCTGCCTCATGGTCTGCTGAATCAGAAGATCTCTGTCTCGATCAACCTAGTAAAAAATACAAAAAAATTATTTCTTTACCAACTATCATTCTAAGAGACTTTCAGCTTCACAACAGATTTCTGGACACTGCTGCACAGATTCAAAAAATAACAATCAGACTGGGAAAAACTACAGAGTAATTGCAACATAACTCACAAAGTATGATCTAAGACACCTGCTTGCAGACTCTGAAATACAAATTTTCCTATCAAGTTACTGTAATAATTCAACTTTTAATGAAAGTTTATTAGAAGATAAACTAACATTTTTTACCTCCAATGTTAAATCCCTCGATTGCTGGTTTCTAAGTTTTTCCATCTCTCTGCGGAATTTCGATTCTTTTACTTCAAAGCCACCTAATTCAGTCAAGATCTAAAAATTATAAAAAAAAAAAACAAACACAAACCCCAAAATCAGAATGATTAGGGAGAGTCACAATTTAGTTGTAAGAGGAATTGTCTTTACTGAGAAATACATACCGATCCAGGCTCTGCTCCAACATCTTCCATGAATACTCTACCAAACAACTCCAAAGAAAGGCGCCAACGTCCCAGCAACATGTCATGAGAAATAACCATGCCCATGAAGCTACACTGGGGCCTGACAAAGAGAAGAAAAAATGCCAGATATGTGGAATCAAGTTAAATTTCAGACACATTTTGTGTACTTCAGCTTTTTCTAACCCTCTGCTTTCAACTAAGTTTTTTATTCCTGATGAACAATGACACAGTACACTAAGTCTGAGCACAAAAGCACATGAAGGTGCTTGGTTTCAGCAGAAACACAAGTCTTGCTTCCAAAGGGTAATTACTCCAAAAGCATGTAACTTTTGGTGCTATGTGGAATGCACTGTTACTGGTCTCCCATCAACCAAGACCTTAATTTCTTTTAAAATAGCTGTAATCTGAAGGGAGAGCAGTTCAATTCATAACTGCATTAAGTGTGGGCAGCACCACCAGACAGAGATGGGAAGCTGCAGATTCCAACTGCTCAGCCTGGCTACCCAGGACATCACAGCAGGTCTGCAGCAGGAAGTCAGGGAGTAAAGGAATTTGCCTACAGTTTGCACAGACGTCTCTGAAGACTGTTCAACTATTCAATTTAGAAGCTAATCACAAACTACAAATGTAAGCTAAATTAAGCTACCCATTTTAATTTCAAGAATACTTTCCAGACTCCCAAACAGCCATTTAGAAGAGCAGTAATATTTCAAAATGTAATTTTTAACTCAGCTACCTGAAAGATGTGAGGGGTGGCCCTTCACTTTCTGTCAATCCTATCTCTGCCAACAAGCTGCTTTTCAGTTGTGCTGCAAGATCATGAGCTGAAGGTCCTGGTTTTGAACTCTCAGATTCTTCTGTAGGCACATTTTGTTCTTCCCCTTCCTTCTTCTGCCGATTTTGCATGCTCATAACATTTTTTAAGTTGGCTGCATAAGACATTTTAGTTGGAAGAACCTAAAAGAGAAGTAAAATTTAGCTGCACTTTTAAAGCAGAGTAGAAGCTTTGAAGCACATATATTCATAGGTGTATATTTTAAATCACACAAAAGTGAACATTGTAATTGACCTGTTAAAACACAGTGACCTCAATCATTTCAAGAAATATAAAAAAAACCCTATTTTCCCCACTGTGTGTTTGCATTTCATATGCTTGACAATTAATGTTCAGTCTGAAGGCAAATCAAATCTATTGGATGGACTAAAGAAAGATTTAAATCTGTTTATCAAAAATAATTATATAATTAGCATTCTAAAATTAACTCAGAATTGTACTGCTGCATTTAAAAATATTACCTGAAAGCTGCTGTCAGTCAATAATCATCAAGTTTCTATATTAAGCATACTTTTCATAATGACTTCAAGTTTTCACAGGCACTAGGCTTTCAAATTATCATTCTGAAAGCTACATAAAATCCTCTCTGAAAACATTAAAGTGTCTTTTTAAGGAATGACGGTTCTAGTTTACATTACCATATTGTTTAAAATAGTAAGGCTATACATTTACCTCAAGGCAGTTTCTATCCACTGTAACTTCCACTAAGCACTTGCCACTGTTGGCAGAAGATGAGTACAGACCCTGACTGGGCCGGCCGAACAGATCCTCTTTGCGAGCATTTGGCTGAAAAGCAACAAAAGAGCTCTGGGTCAATAATGCACTTTGGTGAGGAATGAAAAAGCAAACTGCAGTTTTTCCAAAATATCATCTCTGATGTCACCTGTAATAGATGTGGCTGGTCTGCCAAGGGGATGGCCTCTGCCAGAGGAACCTCAAAAGGATTGGGTGGAATGCAGCCAAGGAATGTCATAGAGTCTGACCGTCTGAAAAATGGATGGTTTTGGCCAGTCTCTGCTGGGAGGGTGTCATCATCTTTGTCATTGAGTGTAGCACCTAAAGATCAGAGATTTCCAATCAGTTTTCACAGTTATAAAAGCAAAAGGTAAAAAATGCCAAAAATTAGTATCCTTCCCTCTTAGCTACCTGACTAGAGGAGAATCTCAGCAAATTTAGTACTTCTACAGGATGCTTCTGCAAATGCTGTATCTTTATTAACTTGCTTTGTATAGTTTTTATTCTTTTTACTATACCTAGCATTACTGAACATCACTCCTACACTGTATATAGGAGTAAATATTCTACCATCTTCAGCACAGTTTCATCAGATCAAAAAGATCAGTTTAACTATGATTCAAATTTTAATGTAGAATGGTAGGTAAGGAATGCTGCAGTTTAGTGAGAAAGAAGATGAAAAGATGGCCCTGAAATATGAGGCAATGAAATAGGCAATGGTAGAAGAAACTTGGTAAAGTAGCTATGCTAAGAAAATCTTGCTAAACCCAACTTTACATACACAAGCAGGAAAATTTATTCAAAATCTCATCTAGCTAAAGGGAAAAACCACTAAGAAAGTCTGGCATTTTGGTATGCTATGTCAATTTTTGTATACTAACTTTGATTGGTATCATCATCATTTTCATGTTCTGAATCTTCGTTGTCAAGACCCAGTTCCAAAAGCTCACGAGTTCTTAATAAAAAACATCCAAAACAACAACAACAAAACAAAAGAAAATAAAAAAAGAGTCAATCATCTTGAAGAAATTATTAGGCAAAACATCTCTATCTGTAGCATAATCAGGAAGTGTACTTAAGAGTTATACATCACAAAAACAAAACTAAAACTGAAGCACCATAGAGAACTTCTCATTACATACTCACTACATCACTCACACAGTTACCCTTAGAGCCACCTACCAACTTTGATCTTAAAAGTTAAGATCAAAATCAGCTTTGGGCAGTGATACTTGGTTTTAAACACTGTATCACTATAAATTCCTAGGAATCCTGCATTACTGGAAGAAAAATGCAAGTGAATACTATTTCAAAATTTAAAAATAATCTCACTGATGTAGTTCCAGAAGGTAAGTCTGCAAGCTGCACATTAAAAAATCTGATTTCACTATATTATACTACTGTTCTGTCAAGAACTTTGATTAGTATTAATTTCTGGCAGTTTATGCATTGTGAAACGTGTTCTGAAACTAGATTAAATTGATAAACTGATAAAATACATTTAACTCAGACTACTAATATATCATCTAATGGAAGCAACTGTTTCAACCACTCATTTTTCATTGAAAAGGCCTAGGCCTTCACAGTTTTAAAAGCATTTCATGCAATTTTCCCAATTCTTTCATGAACAGTTATTTGACAGATCTCAGTATGTTTTTTTTTTTTTTTTTTTTTTTGAAAAGCAGCTTCTGGAAGTATGTAATTGCCTGGAAAAGGGTTAAAGCTGTGCCTATAATTACTCAAATAAGTACAAAAAGTTGATTACTGTACTATAGCATTCTTACTTGTGAGGAACCTACTGTTGATAACACGCCCTTGCTACACCTTTGAGGTCATAACAAACCTTACATTATCAAGATAAACAGAACACAGTATTGCAACTGAAGTAGCAGTCCGATATATATCAAAGATATTAATATCTCATATTTTATAGTTACTAAATTTGTAGAGAAAATGTAATGTTAAGCTTGGCCTGCAATATTGAAAATTAGGAGCAGAAAGGGGCAAAATCTGCATTTAACTGTTGATTAGGACTGCTTGAGTACATCACCTAAAAACCTGGTAAGAAATGGGAACAGATGGTGTAGACTACCAACAGGTGGACATTTCTACTAGCATTAACTGGCATTTGAAATGAAAAAAAATAAAAAGAAATCTTAAAACATCTTAAAATTAATAAATGCACCTTGTAACACACAACAGTTGAAATAGCAGTTTTCCAACTCAAGGACATTTTCAACTATTGATTTCCCTACTGTGCTTTATATATCAGATGAGTCTCAAAACCACAAAGCCTATTATATCAGACAATGACATTTTCTCCAATGTCATCTCCAACATGTTTGACAGATACCTAAGTAAAATGCTGTCATGTCAAATGTATGTCTCACATCATTAACTGAGAAACTGTCCTGAGTATGTCTTTTAGAGGCACTGCTATGCAGTTAAAAATCCAACTCAAGTTTCAACAGTTAAGAAAACATTTTACAGCATAAAAAGAATGAAGAGGGTACTGCAACAGGCTTATCAAACACAGGTACATTATATACCATTACAGAAATTCTTTCTATAATATGTATGTTACTACACACACCCACTCACAGACATACAAATTCATGCATCTATTTATGTAAGCTACTGAGGAACAATACCAATGACTGAAACAAAAGGGCTTTTTTTTTTTTAACGTAGGTTTTGTTTCTAGGAGTCAACCTCAATACCTTTTCCTTTCCAGCTGAGGAGTATCCAATGTTGTCTGCTGATTCATTGCTTTAATCCAATAAATAAGGGCTTGAAACACATATGCTACGTGCTTTAGTGAGCAGACATCTAGAACAGGAAGAACATCCGAGTGCTCATCGTTGTGAGAACGCATCAAGGACAGCGCGTAGTTCAGGAAATCGCCGCGTGCTGACATCATTCCCTGACGGGCACTGAGCAGGGTAGCACGTCTAGTGAAGGAAAAGGATTGAATACAGAGACATCAGGCATCACAGGCGAACCCATATTTTATTTATAAGTCCTGTATTTGAAATGTGGATGTAAAATCTCAATGAACTCCACACAAAAACAGTGGTAACAAGCTACAAGCATAGAACAAGCAGGTCAGATGCAGTACATTGTAAACAGTTAATGCTCAAGATGAATCTAGTATGTCAGAATAAACCAAATAGTAGCAACAACAGAGGAAGCCAACTTAAATCAAAACAGCAACTGCATTCCAGAGCTGCAGAATAAGATTTCTAAGATGTTTGTGAATAAGATTTGACTATAAAACTGATAATTCATACTGCATGCAGTAATCAAACTATTTTCATACCTTCTTCCCTCAAGTGTTCTCAAGCTGGCTTCCTCACGGGCTGTCATCCTTTCCCTTCTAGCTGAGTTCTGAGAAGCGTGGAGGGGATGATTTGGATGCCCAGGATCACCAGCAGATGATAATGCCGAACCATAACGCAGCTGAGCTTCAGTAGAGTCCATGATACTGACCATCCAATTCCAAGTAGGAATAAGCTTTTCTTCCACATAATTCTATAGAAAATGAGATTTAATTGGCTTTGCAAACAACAGAACTAGATGACAAGAATGAAATCTTCCTGATTCCCTACAAAGAGGCTGTAAAACCATGCTGAAAAAGAATTACTTATGATCAGTTTCTGAAAGCTCTCTTGAGACTGCTGATTTACAGGGGTGTTATGAAGCTCTCATTGCTTACCACTTTGATATCTATAAAGCATTCTCACCATCTCTCTGTCTTTTGGGCATCTCTTCTACTCCTCCCCTTATGACCACTCAGCATCTCCCAGGTGTGCACAACTTGATGATTTGAGCTTAATTCCTGACTTTCTTTTAGCTTTAACAGACCTCCATCCTGCTGTGAAATGGAATTCATAAGCCAGATCTTTCACCATTCTTCACCCCTTGCAAACTACTCACTGAAGACAACAAAGTTAAGTCCTGCACAGAGAACTATGTCCGCACACAAGTCTCACCTCCTAGTCTTATCTATGCTTCACCTGTTCCCACCACTGGCTCTGCAGCCTGCTTTTCATATCATCTGCTACCTCCACTGACCTGTTGGATTTTTTTGGTCCAACATTAGTCTGCTTTCTTCATTCCTCTGCACTTTGGTCTTCAAAAATATCCCTCATACTTCTAATGCACTAAACGAACAAAATGCTGTCTCAACTCCATTTCTGTGTCCAAACAAAACCTCCACTGTTCAGGTTTCCTATGCTAATACAAACCTCTTGCTGCCTCAGCTGGACAGATCTCCTGTTCACCTTCCCCATTAAAAATCTCCTAACAAAAATTATTTTAGCCTCCTCCATAATAAAACTACACTCTCTTGTTCTTTCCCTGTTTGTTTACCCCAGTGTTTGATACCAGAATATCTTTCTGACCTTCCTCTCCCAAATCAGAAGTCCTTTCTTGCAGCTGTGTTATTCACACCTGACTTCTGTACTAAATTCAGTACATACAATTTTACCCTATACACTATGCCCAGGTACAAGTTGATACATACTTTCTAAACACTATGGAGTCCCTCCAATCTTGTCAGTCTCTGAAACTATACATGAAGGGGAAGACTATTGTCTGACATGTATTTTATCTATAGATACATTTACACAAATTTTCAAAAATAGTCAAGAGCACTGTATAAAAAAGATGTACATAACATGGAAAGGATGACCATGTCCCTGAAGGAAGGGACAGTGAACAGTACATTTACCTGTACAAATCTTTTATTTCGTTTAATTATTTGGCCCTTACTAACTTTCTTCTTATGTAGACTCAACAGTTTATGTCAACTAGAATATAGCAACAGATGTCTAGCAGAAATCCCTAGTCAATTCTCACTTAACTATTAATTACGTATCAGTCAGACATTGTTTAAACAAAATCAACGTAAATTCCTTTTTTTGAAAAAATATATGTATATGAAATACTATCAATTTAATTAAAGAAGTGACCACAGTTACTTTAGCCCGCACTCTCTCCTAACATAAGAAGAGGCTGAGAATACTTTAGACTGAATAAACAAATTCAGGAGGATCTTACCAGTGTGTACAAACACCTGACAAAAAGGTATGAAGTCTACAAAGCCACTCTTTTTAGTGATACCAAGTGAATGGACAAGTGGGCTACAATTGAAACACTTGGTACATCCCTTTAAACTCAAGAAAAATCCTCTTTCACTGTGAGAGCTGTCAAACATTTAATAGAGCAGCTGTGGAATCTCCATCCTTGGAAATATTCAAAACCTAACCAGACAGTCCTGAGCAGCCTGTTGACCCTCAAAGAAATTGAGATTAGCCAATATGCAGAGGTCACTTTCAATCTCAACCATTCCGTCATTTTACTTTACAAACCCCAGTTGTATTGAAATTACATTTTTTCTATGAAAGTTTCCATGTTCTTACCTGCAAGTTAACTGCATCTTGGTAAGTCAGCTTCACTGCAGCTGGAATCTGGGAGTATACTAAGTGATTGTATTTGGGAATCAGACCCATCAGATCAGATATCTGCCGTATCACAATACTGTAGGCTCTTGCTAAGCTGCTTGCAGATGTTAAATAGCTGCTTGCATTGCTGGCTTCAAGTGCTGCAGCAGCTGCTGCTGCACTTGTACTGATGGTACCACTCCGACGAAGGTTTGAGGGATCAATATAAATCAAGCCCGCTGAACTTGCTAAATAGAAAAGAAAAGATTACATTAATGAACTCATTTAATCTTTGCTGTGTCATTTGTGTATTGATTGATTTCATTATCAAGATTTACAGAAATAAACTTGTAAATATTACTCACATCACAACTGTAACTAGCAAATAATTACCAACTACAGTAAGCATACTCAGATCTTAACTGCTACAGATCTTTCCCTTTTTTAAATTCAAAACTAGAACTCTAACAGTCAAGGTAGGTGAGCAGTACGGCAAAGAGATAAGACTTCATCCTTAAGAGAATAAACAGAAGGAGAGGAAGGAACAAAGCCAGAGCTAGCATTCATGCATGCAATTCACTGAGACTTGCCTGCTGGGGTTGACGTACTGGAGGGAGCTGTGCTGGCAGTCCTCTGGTTTTGGGTGTTGCGAACAGCCCACTGCATGGAACGGGGAGCCTGCGCAGCTCCGTTGGCATGCGAGCTGTTTGTGGTTCGCTCCAGAGGCTCATCAAGCATGAAGGTCTCCTGCTCTATGTCATCACTCTGACTGCTGCTGCTATCAGAGTCACTGGAATCATTTGATTGAGAGTCATCTTCAGAAAAAAATGCTGGAACACTGCTAGCTCCTGTTGAGAAAAATTAAGAATAACTGACAGCTCCACACCTGTGCACACAGACATGTATCATGTCAGCACAGACTTCTTCCATGAGTAACTACACTATACTAAAATGGTTCAAATACCACTATTGAAAAGGTTCAATAAACTATCATTATAACATACTGCTAATTCTCCAGAGGTGTAATGAAAAAGCAGTATGATTACTTACACTTCAAAATGTAAATTAAGAAATAACTGGATTTAAAAATACTTTACTGATTCTACGCCTAGGAAAAGAATTCTAAAAATTATGTTTCCAAATTGGACAGTAAGGGAGTTGCTCTCAAAAACCTGTACAGTGAGTGCTCGGGTTTTGTGTATTGATTTAAACCATAAACCATTGTTTTCAACTACTACACCTGAAAATAAGTGAGACTATTTCATTTCACTACACAAGAGAACATGGTAATTTCTAACACATGCAGCTGCTCTGTAAGAGGAAAAAATGTAGGTCACATCTTCATGCATTTCCTTGTCCAAAAAGTCTGCACAGTACCTTACTATTAGAGCACAGGAAAAAGAGGAAATCTAGGGAAGGAGGAGAGTACTTACTCCTAATATCTAAATTTAACCAGCTAGATTAGACCCAAAAAGATGTGGCGTACCTGCTTCTGACCCAGCAGTAGCTGCAGTGACAACACTTCTGCGCCCACTGGCATTGTCCTGGTTACTGTGATTACTCTCACTGTCACTTTCTGTTTCAGCAGCAGCCAGCAAATCCAACTCCATATCACTGCCTATAAAAACAATGGACAAAACATCTCAAGATTAGAAGATAAAATTATAATTACTGTGGTGACTCATATAAGACAGACAATACTACTACTACTACTACTACTACAAAACTTCTACTATAGCAGAAGTTAATGGATATGCAGAGGGGTCATAAAATCAGTGCAGACACCCAGCAATACCTGGAGCATGTTTTCTTATTTTCCAGCAATTAGCCACCTACTCTCACTCTGCACTGTACATGTACATTCAACATACAGTGAAAATAAAGGCTTTTAGGATCCAAAATAAGTCACTCCAGCCACAAGACTCCACAACTCTTCAAACACATGTACTAGGACAATTTATCATATGCTGTTTCAACTATTGTTTAAGGAATACTTGAAAACTTTAAAAAACCTAATTAAATATACAGGTTCTATTCCAGTTTTAAGCTTTAAGAATGAAATGTTTGAATATTCAGCAAATCAGTAAACAGATTTACTATACTGCAAATGGATTGACTGGAAACACAAAGCACAGTCAGAAAGAGAAGAAGATAACTTTTTTTAAATCACAGCTTTGGATGATCTAACCCCAAACTAAGTAATACAAGACAAGTCATAATAATTTCAAACATTTCATACAGGATTGATTAATTATGTCTACAAAATATTGAATAATAATTTAGTACTTTGTGATTAGTTTGAGAATTGCCAGGATTCAAACTGCTTTTGAGAACACATCTACCATTGTCATGGTTTGACACAGGCCCAACCATCAACAACATTTTACAGTAGTAAATACAAAAGGTAAAATACATTGTCAACCAAGAATATAACAACATCTGATACCTTTGGGAACTTAGTATTTTCTCCTCAACCAGAAAAAGTTCATGTACTTGTCTACTACATGTTATCTCTAATGTTATGAATCTCCTTCTGTAATTTGAGCAGTCTGGAACCCTTCAATTCTCTCTACTCGTGCAAATCTCCCAAATCATTATCACTGGGGACTCCAATGATGCTTTTCTTCTTGATGCATAGTTCTCACTCAAGCAGTAAATGTGCAGGATGTACATTATACATACCATCCTCATCATGCTCATCATGCTGTCCTTCTGCTTCAGCATTTTCTTCACCATGTTCTTCCTGTTCATCATGATGGTCTTCTTCACCTGCCACCCCCTCAACCACCTCAACCTGGAAAGAGATGGTAATATTATGTCAGACTATCTTCAATATCAGAGAACCTATAAGTTTTCCAAAAGAGAGTGCAAAGTTTGATTTTAAAAAACATATCTTAGAAAGATGACCTCAAAATCGAACTGATCTTAACTGAACTTAAAGCCACAGCAGTTGTACGTGGCTGTACAGTTTATAGTGTTGTGGGGAAAAAAACCCACATACACAAATAAAACAGCTTTGGATGTTAGATTTTAACGCCATAAGGATAAAACTGACTACAAAATCAACAATTAGCTTCTGAGAACTGAGGAGGTATTATCTGTTGAAAAACCCTCTAGCTCTCTAACAGAACCTACATAATAGCTGCCATGTGCTGAAAGACTTGTAAACTTTTTTAACAGGGAGAAATAAAATAGAAAACAACAATTACAAAGTTCTATTAAAAATGCTTACAGCACTGTAAGATTTCCTGAATACTACTTAACATCTTTTCAAATCAGATGCACAGATTTCAGATTCAGATGCCAAAGCATGGGCTAATCTATTAGGTGTGCTATATTGAGAAGAAAAAAAAGTACAAAAATAAAACTGACCTCTTCTACATCAGCTGAAACAATATCATCTTGTTCTTCATCCCTGCCACGAACTGGTTGTGACTGGCTGATTCGTCTTTGCTGAGGATTCCTTATTATGTAGGATGACTGAGATTGACTAGAACTTAAAAGAAAAATATATATAAAAATAAATCCTCAAAAAAAGTCGATTTGGACCTCTGGATATCACTTAATGCAAAGCTAACAAAAACTCCAGAACAAAACCACCTTTAAGAAGTCTTTGAAAAGAACAGATAGTATGCTTTAACAAGTTTTACCTGCTAGATTGGTCAGATGATGGTCTGGGTGGCAGAGGCTCCACAGAAAACAGTTCTTCACTTCCCTGCATGGCATCTATACTAGTGCTAGCAAGGGTAAAGGGTGCTGTAGGACGTGCAATTCCCATCCTGACTGGAATAATTAGAGATTCTGCTACATTGCACAACTCTTCAACAGCATAAGGCAATAATGCCTGAAATACACGTTTACATTTTCCAATTGGCTGTGGAATAAAATTGCTAGGGGATAAAATACAGAAAGATAAATGTCAAATACATTTTTTTTTCCTCAAAATTTCATGACAATATTAATTGTCCTAATTTTTTTCTCAAAAAATAATTTTTAAGAGATGCATGCATTTGTGTGTATAGAAGCAATATGCACCTATTCAAGTTAGTGAAAAACATTTATCATTCAATAATTCAAGACTAAGGCTTGATATCTAAATCTACTACTGACAACCAACCATACACTGTAATTTTATTATGTTTAAAAAAAATTTCCAAAAACCCTAACACTGTAAACAAGAAGTTTGGTATGAACATGTAAGTTTAACAAGCATTGCATTAAGAAATTACATGACATACCAGCAGCTATTGTGCATCTTTCCAAGTCTGTCTACAGAATACACAATAATTCAGACGTTTCTGCCTATTGTTGATTTTTACCAACTCTTTATATAGGGAAAAAAAAGTGAATAAAGGAAAAAAACCACCACAAGCAACACACATCTTTGTCGCTTACTTTTTCTTTTTGGAGGAAGCCATCTCCACACTAAGAATGACAAAGACTCTTGCCACAGAACGCAGGAATCTCATTGTAACAGCAATAGCTTCTTCTCTGCGGCCTGGTGTATACTTGTTCTGTAATTCCTTCACCAGAGTACCCAGCAAAGTGTCTAACAGCTGAAGAAAGAGGTCATTACAACTCATTAGTTGCGTGCAATTTTGAAGCATGAAACAAAAGAGATTAAACTCAAAGGAGATCACAGTCATAATAGTATAAATTCACAAAACCATGATTAACTTGAAGTTACTTTCAAATTAGTTTCCAAGCACATGACCTGAGATACCTTACAGTATCCTATTATTCAGAAAACCTATGTAAAACATGGCTAAGAGTGCTTACCAAAATGTCTGCTGTACATTTGACAATAAGGCAGTGTGTAAAACAGTCCAAGCGAATAGTTCCACTTTGCTGATTAAGGTAAACTTGCTCTTCAGGCAGAAGATGACCTATCTTACTGCTTGCACTAAGACTTGGAAAAAACAAAAAGAAAATAAATAAATTTATGTAAGCCAGCAGGTGTCAAATATCAGGTCAAACTTTACATCAACAACTATGTGTAGATACACACGGGTCTTTATTTTCCTGGGAGCCAAACATGATCATGGACTTGAGTGCATTCCAGTCTTGTAAAACACGTTCCAGTGCTAGCTGGGCAAAACGAGGAGGTTCTAAATCATGATCAGGCATATCAGAATCTAGACAGATAAAACAAACAAAAAAACCAAGAAAGCATAAGGAAGAGGTACTCAAATATGGAATCTGCCATTTATTTCCCTGAAACAGCTCTTACCTTCAGGATTTGCAGTTTTACGATTGCGATCTTCCCTGATTCTAGGTGGTCTGTACTGGCAGTGTTCTACAGTTTGCCTGGCAACTGTCTGTACTAAAAACAACAGCAGATGCTCTCCCCTGTAATGATAAAAATTTTAGTGGAAATACAATATACCACACATATTTAGAAAGCAATTTTAAAAATTCTGTCCTAGTCAATGCTAAAATGAACTTGCCTGCTATTTGGCATGGTAACAAGATTTGTGGTGGTAAGCAGGCGGTAAAGGAGATCAAGGCGAGCAGACTTTTGCCCAGCAATTAGTGTTTTACACTTGCACTTTTCCCAGCAATCGCAGTAGGCTGTTGGAGATGTTCGTTTGAGCCTACAAGAAACAGAAAAGGTGAACTGCAACACTGTTCACTAACATACCAAATCTTTTCTACACAAGGTGAGGGTGTTAGTCTACATGCTTAGATTTCTTTCTGCAGTTTTTTGTTTCTGATAGTAGCAAAATGCCAAAACCTAGCTTAAAAAAGAGAAATACAGGTTTTATATGTGGCAGCATTTGACGTTTGTCATCCACATTTCCTACACTCATCTTAAGAGGGCAGTTTAATTACAGAGCTTTTCATACTGTCTTAGTAAAACTCATCCAAAGTCATTTATTCTTCCCTAAAACAGCCTCCATCCAAGAAAGTTAAGCTGAAAATACTTGTGACATGCAGTAAAATCTCAGTAACTGTTACAGTGCTGAGAATATCTTTATAACTGTATTTGTTAGCTCATTATAGCTAGGATATTAATGCTGTAACTTTTACACCCTGCAACAGCAGCACAGAACACAATCAGCTTCAAAGCTTTGGGCCAGGTTGATCTGAGATTTCTTGATTGTTTGCTCACTTTTCCCTCTGTTACAGTTGATTTTTAGAAGATTAATATCCTACATTTCTTTCCAAAAATTCATAAGAATGATCTGTCACCAGGATTCATAAAACACTGAGGGGCGCCCAAAATGAAAACACAGCATTATTTAGATATAATGTTCTCACAATATTATGCACTTTGAGAATTACTCTTTTACTCTAAATGCTACAAAGTGGAAAGTACAAAACCACTTCTCTTTCAATTACTCTTTCAATTCTGACCTATTAAATAAATCTTAGAGTAGACACAAAACTATTTCATTTATCTTCTGTTCTCTAAGTTTGGAACACTTCAAACAGTGAAAAAATTTATTAAGCATCAGTAAACAAAGGAAACTACAAAATACTGATTTAATTTTAAGAAATGGAACACAATACTTACTTGCAATCATGTCCTTTGTGACAGACCCTTGCACATTCTGTGCAACAACAAAGTGATTCCAACAGGCCACATGTTCGGCATTCAAATATATCCTAAAAAAAAAACGGGAGGGAAATATTATGTATAATCTTTTCCTTACAGTGTTTGCAATCTCACACTAGTTCAGGTTACAATGAAACTGCACTTGTTTAAACTGATGCCTAAACTCAGAAGTAGGTCAGTTCTAGAAAGTGAAACTTAGTTGTTACGTTAGAATATTCAGTGATTTCAAAGAGCCATGTCCATCAAAATTCCTGCCAAAGCTAGCCAGAGGGGAAAAGCCACACCCAGTAACAACCATGTTGTGAGGAACACAATCAGCTTTCAGACTACATAGCACTTTGGGGAGGCAGTACTTACACCAGACTTAAAAGTCACAGTAATTTAAACAATGAAATTCATAATTTTAAAATCAGATTAGTAGACTAACACAATACATGGCTGAAACACATTACTATTTGCTTTAAAAAAAAAAAAAAAAGCTTACTTGGTTAATATGTTCTGCACCAGTCCAGGTAAAACTGCATGTATCATTACAACACAAAACATACAAAGGAGAGTCATCTGGATTTGTACCAGAAGGACAAACCATTCCCATAAACACATCATCTTCTTTTTCACTGGAAGTTGCTTCAGCTAAAATAATAGAATAGCAGTATTAAAAACAACCCCCCCCAAAAAAACCCGCAAAAGTATCCAGCAAAAGAATCCATTCTTGGCAGATGCTTGCCATTACAAAATCTCATATAGCATTAGAAGGTTGAACAAAACCTGTTAGAGCTTTTTGAGAAAACTTTCTGCTTGTCACATTCTTTCTTATAGAAGCCACTGCAAATTCCTGACTGAAAAACAAAACCATTATGTCTTCCCCACTTTTAAATTCACTAATACTTTTATCAATTCAATGGATCACGACTCTGAAGGACTATGGTCCATATTATTAAAAGAGGTATTCTTGTCCCACACAGTCCTAGTGGTGTGACAAGCTCTAATGTGCTTGAGTTTTTCTCTAAATTCAATTTCATGTATTTCTCCTAAAAATTAAATACCAACGTTACAAGAGAGTCACAAAATATTTGTTTGCATACAAGTCTTTTCAGGAATAGGATCTAGCTTGGCATATCACTGTATCATAGCAGGTTTTTTGAATTTCAAGAAAGAAGTTCCATGTGATACAACTGTGCTACCAAAAAATAGTATCTTAATCCACTGGTTTATAAAACAGTGACATGCCAAAAAAACTATAAAGAACACAAAAGCAATAATATTCATAGAAATCTACTGCAATATACAAACTGCAAAAGAGAAAGATACTCCATAATAGCAAGATTTCTATATGCAGCAATCTACAGTGCTAGTAACAACTCTGCACACATGCCAAAGTTTAGAAGGAAGTCACACACTGACAATCACTAAAACTGTTGTACCTTTAGCAATTTTCTGTGCAGTTTCTAGAATTGTAATTGCAGCAGGATATGCCCGGCCACTAACTGCTGACATAAATGGTGTCATGCCTCTCGCATCCCTAGGCAAAAAAACCCAACAGACAAGTTAAAACACCGAATTTTTTCATTGTAGCAGGAGAAGCTGGATGCAAATACATGAAAACTTAGCACTGCTGAGCTTGTGCAAACACAAAAAACACAGAGTGAATAAGTACTCTTGTTTATTTTACTCCTCTGAAACAGACATACTTTTAAAGGATGGCAGGACACAGCACAGCTGTATTCTAACAGTCTCAATTTTAACTAACAGGCCTTTATGTAACCTTTTAAAAAGGCTTCTATGTAATTCATTTAAGGTAGTGTAACATTACAAAAGAACTCTCATGAAAATCCTTACTTAGCTGACAGCAATTCTCGAAGATAAGGCTGTAGAACAACACTATCACATAGCAATTTCAGTATGAAATGAGCATTTGCCTTCCGATCCTTCGATTCCACTACAGATGGTTCTGTAGAAGGACCTGCAGCAAGAAAAAAAAATTGCAGAGAAACTGTTTTTCCTCAAAAAATGACTACCTGCTAAAAGCAAGTAGTTCACTGTGGTGAATAACTGGTAACTTGACTATTCAGTGGTTTCAACAATACTTCCAGGAAGTACTGTAAATTTCAGTTCCAAATTATATTTGAAATAGAGAGGCTAATCCCAATTTCATGCTGATTTCCATAGTTTTACATATTTGTCACTCTCCATGTATATTTTTACGTAAAACACAGTATGGTGCTTCGTTTACTTTCTGCACACTTGAGAGATTCTGCTTCAATCCAATCTTCATCTGATAAGAGGCATTTTCATATGCAGAAGGTCTGTGCAAGCAAAGACAGCTTTTGAGCTAACTTCCATTCTAAAGCATAATCAAATAAGCAGGATGTCCTCACCTGGTATTGTGGAGGTGCTGGGTCCTTGGCCGGTGCCAGTCGCTGCTGTGGTAAGAGATCCCACAGCGGGGGCCAGGATAAAATCAATGTCACCATCTTTCAGTAAACAGAACAGCAGGATGTATATCAATACATAAAAACATCCCTAACAATATGCTCTTGCTGCAATGTCTAACACACTGCAGGTTTTCTGTATTTAACTGGTAATCTTTCCCACAAACGGCCACATTCCTAGGTCTGTAATGTAACTCAGCATTACAAAGCAGACTTCCCAGCAGTTTGACACCAGCATTAAGAACATATATACTGGATTAAAAAACAGCTGTTAAGTCTTCAGTAAACTCTTCAAGTTATCACAATGAACACTTGCTACCTTAATGGCATTGGACAGGTTACAGTGTGAGACTAAAATAAGTTATTATTCACCCTAAAAGCCATGGGTTCTTTATCAAATCTCTCCTTCTACAGTCTAATGTGATATATGAGCAGACTTACCTGGATCCATTGCAGGAGGATCTGGAACCCAGCTGGGAGGAGCTATTGGTGGAGAAACTGGGTCTTGGTGATCACTTGATGAAGCACCAGCTTCATGTCTGCCCAATCCAGCAGCTCTCAAGGATCTTCTCATCATTTCCCTTAATCTCAAACTAAATACAAAACCGAGGCAGAAATACTATCATTTTCATTTATAATTAGAACACATTTAAGAAAAATTTCACATTGAAAAAGGAAACCAAATTCCTCTTATCACCATTTTATTTCAGCATAAGTAAGAATGAGCCAGGAGGTATTTTTGCTTATATTCTGTTGCACTAGAATGTTTTAGCCCTGGAAGAAGAGTCACTCAGCAATGCTTCAAGTCAGATCTGAGCCCAGAACACATCCCTAGGCACCACAGCACTGCCTCTTGTAGGCAGCAGCTGATGAGCATTCTTACTGCTATCTGACATTCTTTTTAGCCCGAGTTCATTGCCCAGAGTGTTAAGCTTTTGCAAGGATTTGCTCTTATTGCTATTGTGTTTTAAAATCTAACTTCAAAAAGAGGTTAATGAAAGGATAAAAAAATGGGTCTTGATAGAATTTCTTTTTAATGACTGCTTAGAATAAAATGAATCAACTTAAACTCTTCCCCGGTGGTGTTATGTTGGTCTCACTATTACTCATCTGCTTAAGTGACCATCTCCCTCAGAAATTCTCTTAAAACAAGCCTGGCCACCACCACAGTAGTTCTGTCATACTTAATACTTCTTGGTAAAGAACACCAGAACTTATCCTCAAATTCCCTTTCCCCACAAGGAGGAACATTTCCACTTCACAACTGACAGACAAAGCAAGAACCCCAGAAAAGAGGATTAGTTTAGAAATATCCCACCATTAGTCCTCACACAAAAAAAGATTCAAAAAAGCACTAGAGCTCTAATTTGGTGCTTAAAGAAGTGAAATCCAATTTTAAGCTAGCAACAGAGGCCAATTCTTAAGCTAGGCTGAAGAAAAGAATTAATAACAGATTGGTAATTAATACAGAAATTAGCATTCAGAAAACAAGAAGAAAGCATTACTCAGTTTACCTCCTGCTGCTTGATGATCCTGCCCTATTTCCTGGACCATTACTTGACACAACAGAGATTGCATTTGCAATAGCTTCCACAGCTGAGAGCCTTTCAGCAAACGTGTTCCTCTCAGAGCGCTCTGCTTCTGAAAAATTAAGAAAATTCAGTGCTAACATTTTACTTGGGAAAATCATAAGAAAGGAGTATAAAATATGGAACATCACTATTATATTTTTTTCCCATTTAGAGAGACAAACTAGGCTCATATACAAATTTTTATTTTGGATGAGCTTAACAATGATTCTGAACAAGCTTTCAGTATCATCAACAGACAAGGTCCTATCATGTAACTGATTCTAGACACTTGCTCAGTCAAGGCTTCAAAAAATCCTTGATAAAAATTATAAAAAACAAAGAAAACAAAATACAAACAAAAACAACTATAAAAAGTACACAAAAACAAATAAACAAACAAAACCACCAAAACACCAGACCTGGAGAACAAGAAAACAAACCACACTTCACAGTGAGCATCCATGAACAATGCAAATGTGTGGGCTTGTAATATACACACTCTAGGTATGAACCTGCTTAGGAGAACTATGTTTGGAGTATAAGAAGGCAGTACAGTCAGTTTACATCAGAAAGAACTAGCATTTCTTCTAACATGTACAACCCTATGCATCATAACACCTACCAGTTCTACTCATAATGACAAGTGTATTTTGTGAAGTGTGATACAGAACATTAAAGCGAGATACAGATGATTATTTAAAAAAAAAGGTTTTGGTACGAAGTAGACAGAAAAGGTGTATTTCTGAACAAAGAAAAGTACTTAAAGTGATTCTGCTTGTTCTTTCAGGACATGTCTCAAAGTTGCAAGGGCTAGTACTCACTTTCTATTCAAAGGCTTTTCAAACTGAGAGTCACCATTCCCTGCACACTTATTTTCACAAGTGATAGTATTAAGGCCTGAACAGTTCCCTTTTTTCTTTTTTTTAAACAGGAAAGTGCTATTAATACCTTTCATTCAAAGAATGAAAAGAATAAGGCAATCTGACAGTGTGTGTCAGCTGTCACAGTAAGGTTATTCTTTAAATATTTCCACTCACCACTACCCTAAGTAAAAGAGATCCTTGGTTTTGCTTGTTCACAAGCATGTGCATGTGCAGGACAAAGATCACCAACTACCCAAAGCAGACAACTATTAAACAGTTAGCAGTGAGAGAATACTACTCCTGTGCCCCTAGCTACAAGTTGATTCATAGCTGTAAATGAATTGCCGTGGTATTTGTGCTGTACTCCTTTCTCAGACCCACTAGTTCTCATAACTCACAAGCCATCACTCCTGGATCTCTCACACAAGGGAGAGTCACAGCTCTGGAGAGTGATCCCTCAAGCAATAAAACCACTCTGCAGCAGAGGTTTCACCTGTTCTGGAGAAAGTGATCTGTAACTGGATTTTCACTGTGACACTTACAAAGTTAGCATCTGTTTTTGGAGAACCATCAATTGTAAATGCTTTGGCTCTAATGGGTAATTTGCTGTTCTGTTGTCTAATGAAATCTGTCCCAGTTCTCCAGGCAAAACCCCTCAGTTTTTATGTGTTCAGTGACATAAGCTGAAATTCAGTATCACAACTTCTTAATAATTTCACAGGTTTTGGACATTTCATTATAGATGCTTTTCCCAAGATCCCTTCTATTGGCAAGACTGAGGATGTATCAATTCACAGAAGCAGAGCAGCTTTCCCCCAGCTTTTCAGCTCCAGGGTCATTTTTCCTGCAATTCATTTATCATTTATCCAACACTCCAGGAGCTACAGCTCAACTAGGCACAGGATGTGAGAAAGAAGAGAAGAAAAGAAAAAAGCTTATCCCAGCCCTCAATATTTCCTTTCTGGTACTTAAGAAGAAATCTGTATGAACAAGAGTGAAGAATCTCAAGCAGGTACTAGCTGGGAAGTGGCACTAAATTGTTAAGAAATTTTTAAGAAACAACATATCTGTATGTCTGGAATTGAAGCCTTTACTTCTAAATCAAACTTCTTTTACATTTTAAGAGATGACCATGTAACTCACAGACAGTAACATAAGTCACCACTGCCCTCCAGATGATAAACAGAAAATAAGCTTGTCCTAATACCCATCACTAACAGTTACAGTGGAAGTTAAATGTGACCTGAATCTAAAGACATGAATCTCCTTCAAGGACAAGTTTTATGAGGGAGAAAGAGAGAGGCAGAGGAGTGTCACAAGTCTATCAGGTTCATGGTTTTCATTTTCCATAAAGTTAGATTACACCCAAATGAAGTTACTGAAAAAAAGACAAGGTTGCAAAGACAAGCACTCAAATTAGGAAAAGTCGGATTAAGTTTGCCCATGCATCCTTATTTCAACTTCCTTGTGTGTTTATAGTAACACAATCTTCAGTTACACAGTTTGGTTTTGTTGGTTTATTTTGGTTTGGGTTTTTTGTCTCAGATTGTTTTGTCACCCCAGCAACAATACCCCTGCCTCAGTCAGTGCACAGGATGGACGACACACTGGAGATGAAGGGTTGTACAGAGAGCAGGCTGTTTATGCCTTGTTTGCTGCAACGTGTGGGGAGGGGGGTGGTGGAGTAAGGCAGCAACAGCTTGGGAAGGAGAGGAGGAAACACTGCGTTGTGTTTAATGTGTTTAATGACACTGAACATTGCTCTGGAAAACCATAACCTATTTGACACATCTATCAGCACACAGAACTTTGTGAAACAAGTTTTTACAGATGATCATGATACATTTTACTCATTTCTGGACACCTAAAAGGTGCCTGACTCACAGAAATAATTAACATTCACAGCACAACTAAAACTATGATTAATCCAGTCATAGAATTCAGTGTTTTGAAGTAACACCTACTCAAAATCAGGCCCTAGGCTTCTCAAACAGAATGCTCAAAATTAGTTAATAGCTACGAATACAGAAAAACTTCAAGCTATAATAAAACTCCAAGCAAGAGATGAAAAAGCTGCACATTACCCCCATTTTATAAATAGGGATATGAGGAACAATTAAGGTCTATAAATGACTAAAATTCAATGACAGCACCATACAAAAAATCCCACAAGGAGGTTCATTCATTATTCAGTGCAGGGTTTGTATGGTGTGCAAGAGTAAGGAATGGGGCCACACACTGAATGATGAGGATAAAAAGAAATTGAATAGCTACCCATTCGGTGAGCACCGTCCATCTTGTGCACTGAATGAGGTAGTCCTGTGGAAAAAATAGTATGATGGTGTAATTAAAGACCATTCCACAATGCATGCCCATGTACAGCACATGGGTAAACTTAATTCTGCCATTCCCGATTTTTTGAGTGCTTGACTTAGCAACCTTGTTCTGTTAACATGCTTTTTACATAACAGTATTTAACAGACATTTTAAAATGGTGTCAGTAACTGGCATTAAGAGGTCGTTCTTCCACATTTCTTAAAACATATCAATGACAAGTAGCATTTCTAATTGAAGCTATTAACATTCTACAACACTTCAAAATTATTAAATACCACGTCTCATAAATTTTAGTAGTGATATAAAGGGGATACTAGTGATACAAAGGTAGAAAAATACTTTTTTATCTAAAATTAACATGTGAATATCAAAAGTTTTTACAGTCAATTTAAACAGCTTAGTGCTCTTAACTACTGAATTCTCTAAAAATGCTCATAAAACTTTATGAGAGTAATAAAAATGTTGTCTTAGCACCTTTGAAAAGCCAGGGCACATTTTAGGTGCTAAATTTTAATACACCCATATATGAAGAATGCAGCCTTTATTTCGTATTTTCTTGAAAATGCATGAAAATATTTTTCATGAAATATTTCCATGAAAATATTATTTTCAAATTATTTTCATTATATTGTTGAGCTCACCCTCTTCCTCTTTTGTTTCCTTGTTGCTGGTTGGAAAGCATACAGACACACAAGCATGCAGGATATTACGGTTTCCATCACATCTGTGGCCAAGGAACGTCTGCAGCATCTGTGGATTCTGATCCAAAACAACTGCTTGCTCAAGATTCACCAGGTATTGTCTGCAAGCCTCGTAGTCACATCGAAGAATGTGCTGCATCAATGTTTGTTTCTATATTCAAAAGAATAAAATATTTCAGAAATGTGAAGCACAAAACGTAGATATAAGCTCCATAAACACCTATAGTTTTCTTCTAATTTTGAAATTAATAGGAAAGTCTTCATCTCCAGCACTGGCTGGAAGTTACTGCAGGAGCTGTTCAGAATATTCATCATCTCAATTATAGCACTGTTAAAAACAGAGTTGTGTGCATTAAGCACAGACAAGCAAAAGCAACAGAGCAGCAGATGTCATCAGGCTGACAAAAGCATTCCTTTGGCTTCACAGTTGGATTCTTAAGATAGATTACTTCCATTTCATAGCTCCATGTAACGTGGGAAAAGTGATACAACTGAAAAAGCTTAAGGATGTATACGAATGAGTTCTAACCTAGTTCTTTTTAAACATATGATTTATGTGCTGAGAAGTGAATGATTAGAAGCTGTTGAAGGTCTGGGAGGTTCACCCCATATATAACCAGTTTTTCCATAATGATGGAATACTACTGCACTGTGAAATTCATCTCAGTCTAACAGGTACACAGTACCTCCGGGGGGCAGCAGAACACACAGCAGACCTAACACATTACTGACAAGATTTTACAAGTATGACATATAAATTCACAGCAGAACTACTCATACAACATCACTGATGAGGACAGAACTCCACACGTGTTTCAAGTGAAAAAACCTTCACTTTCCTCTCCTAGTTTCCTAGTACATGCTCCAAATAGATAATTTTAAAATAATAGAAAAAAAATAAAGAAGTATTGCATTCTCAGGGATCCAACCAAAACAAGTTGTTGGATCTCTGAGAAAAACTGCACACCCATGACAGAAATTAAACTGCATGGTGTTAGCAGATATAAAAAGGTAACAATTTCAAAATCAATGCCTAAAAAAACCCTACTAATTAAAAGCCTGACAGAGAAGTCATGCATCCCCCCAAAAAAGGGTCTTTCACTTTACTTGGCAAATTTGTTGGTGTTTTTGGGTTTCTAAGAGAATCTTCAGCTGAAATTAGCTTCTTTCAAATAGTGAAAACACAAATCAGTATCTAAGCATGAAGTTGCTTTAAGCATAACTTTATAATAGCAAGAGAAAAAAAAAGCATGTAATTCCATAGCAGAGAAAATATTTTACCTCAACGGCCATAATGATAATAGCAGCTTTCTTTTTGATGGTCGAGTTAGCAGGAAGATTTGTTAAGGAATGAACTCCCATTCCAAGACTACTAATAGGTGGAAGATCAAGCCAGTCAGGGTCTCGTATTCCACCCATACAATCTTTTGCCATTGGATAGATTGTACCATTTCCATCTCTAAGAATAATAGGTGATTCCTACATTTGGGAAAAAAGTTTCATTATTAAGTCTCCACAATTTATAAATATTATCCGTCCCAAAAGGTCCAGTTCTTGACTGACAATAATTACAAGAGTTAACCCATGATTCTCATTTATTTATTCTCAATGACTCCTATCATTACAAGTGGTGCAACATAAGACAGGAAATTCCCTTTTACAAATGCCTGAAATGTGTTTAACATAAATACTACTAGAAGTGTTGTCCTTCCGATAAACATTCATTAATTAACATTACCAGTGAAACAAATAGTAACTATACTTTTAGCTCACTTTAATGCTCCAAGTAAAGTTGAATAGATTGAAATGAAACATTCAAATTCAATTATTTTGCAAAAACTGTTCCTTTCAATTATCCTAAACAAAGTATACCACATTTGTGGAGGAGTTGCACAAAACCTCAATCATGTTTAGTGAATCTGTACTTCCAGCCAATTACAGATTAACTTTTTTTGTTTGTTAATATTTCCACTTATTCTCAAGAGTGGATTTATATCTGACCCAGCTCCAAAATACAGCTAGATCACATTCCAAAATGCAGCTAGATAACAAGTTGATACTAATCCAAGAACCATTCTGTCACCTTTTTTTCTCCCTTTTTTTACATTCAAGGTAGAGTTTAAGTAAGATGTGCTTAGGTAAGTTGTTTGCTATTGCCCTTATGCCATCAAAATATTAAAGGTAGCAGCAAGTTTTTCATAACCTGTTTGAAAAACTATATCTTTGTCGTATTTTGGAGAAGTCTTACAGAAGGCTGTACCATCTCATTCAAAGGTGACAGATGTGAAGTGCAGTGAGGTCAAATGATTGAGACACAAAACCACAAACCTGTCCAGCTGTAAAAATAGCAACACTTCTCTCATTCTGACCCAGGAATGCAATGCTGCTGGTAGGGAAATTATTTTCCTGTTCAGCCTTTCCTGTGGCAAGGTCAAATATGCAGTACCGAACCCAGTTCCCGGTTTTCAGAACAGCATGCACTCCTTCAAAAACACATGAAGAAAAAAGTTAATGTTTTATGCATGGCATCCAGTAAAAGAATTCCTAGCTAAAGCACTTTCAAGAAAGTACTAATATGAATGGAAGCACCTGTTTATGTAATTTTGAAAGTAGGTGTTTTTCACGTGGATGAGAGACAGGTAATAAAGGAATCAACAGATCTGGACTAAGGGGGTAAGTCCTACTTACCTTTTGAATCTACATTTACTGCTAGGATCTCTGTTTTTTCAGGAATACACAGCTTTTTGGGTGTTCTTTGAAAACAGTCAGGAACTTTTGGAGTTCCACCAGTTTTCACAACCTGAAAACAGATGTAAAATTTTAAGCTGCAATTAAGCACACACAGTGCTGACACTTGTAAATACTGATTGTTTCCTCCATGTTTCACAAACACATACCTGCAGTTCATCTATCCTGAGCAGCCTACAGTCTTGGAGGAGAGAAGAGGGATCGGGATCGGAGTTAGAACTGCTCTGACAGTTTGCATTATTGGAGGTGCCTGGAAATTTCACAGCAACATATGCACCATCCACTTTTAGCACCTACAGGCAGAACACATTAGAGCTTTACCAAAAGGTTGAACAGATTCTGATTTGCTTCAAAATAAACCACACCTTTTTCAGGGAGAGGAAAAAATTTGCAATATCCAGTGATAAAATTGTATAGCTCTTGGTCATTAGACTTGTCATTTTGCTAAAATTACCGAAATTTGAAAAACTTGGATTTCCTAATGATTTCATAAGCATCCTGACTGATATCAGAGCTCCTTCCATTTCAGCATCCTACATCCAAAAGAAGCCAACATCAACTGACTAGAGAAGCTTCTACTGGTACTCCCCCGGTCTCTTTCCAACTTCCACCTCCTGGAGGACAACTTCATGTTTAATGGCCTGGACAGACCTTTCTCTTATTAATTTGTGCAATCACTTCTGGAAATAAACATTATTCTTGTGGCAATGAATTCCAAACATTAGCCAACAATTCAACAACAACAAAGTCTACATTGAGTCTCCTTCTTCAAGTGCCCATTAGATCTTATATTACAAGATAAAGGAAAAAAACTTTTTTTAGCCTGCCTTGAAGATTTTTAGTGTTCTTTCTCAACAGGACTGTACACGGTGGAAAAAAAGACCTGTTAGTTTACTGGTCTAGCACCTGTTCTGTACACTCAATGATCAAGTTCTCTACTCAGTCTCTTAGGACTGAAGGATTCACACAAGTGTATCCAGATGTTCTTCATGTGTGTATGTGTGTCTGTCCTTCTCTGGCCCCCCAAGGAAATAGGAGCTATTCAACTCTAACATGACACAGGCACTTCCAAGACTGTAAGCCTCTATAAAGAGTTGCTGCCATGCATATCTAATCATGTCAAAACAGGCTTCCTTGATACAGGAACTTCTTGTGCTATCACCAAACAGCAAGGCCCTTTGAATTTCCAGCTGAGACCATAGTTTTCCCAAAACAAAAACAAAGTTAAGGCAGAAGGAGGTGGGGAAAGAAGAGACAATGTTTTAATTATGAGCAGAAATAAGTACTCTGTATGCTCTCAGTCTTGATCAAAACTAGATATAAGCAATCATCAGTCTTTAATAAACCCTAATTTCTCAAGTTTCTACACAGAAAGTGCTTAACAAATCTACGTCTAGATGTAACCAACTCATCTGAAAGATCTCCAACAACAAAAAACATGTCTCAAATTTTCAAGATACCGTATGTAAGAAAAATCCATGTTTTCTACCAATTTTTCTAGCTAAGTGCAGCCTATGAAGTGCACTAGAGAAAATGATTTATTGACAACCTTAAAGCACTTGCAGATTCTTTTGTAGCGAAGAGTATGGTGGACAGAGTTACAGCAGTTGCTCCCTACATGATGAAACTTCACTCTAGAAGCAGAATTACAAGTTCCAGTAATAAAGCATCACTGACAGCTATAAGAATACTACCCCAAAATTTCAAAATTCAGACCTAGTCAAAAGATTCACAGACATTAACCATCATCTGGACTAAACAAAGGCAGAATTCTATTGAGATTGGCAAGACAACTCTAGAAGAAAACTGTGGTTTAGTAAAAAAAGTTTATTCCATGTACATTTAGATGTTTCTAAGATAATCAGGCTAACTTAAAAGCCTGTAATTGCATGCCAATGGTTCAATCAGAGTTTTTAGTCCAACACGTAGAATCTTTCTTTTTTAAATGACTAAATGTTGCTACAAGAACTTTATAAATTTGGGCTGCTTTCTGATGGAAGCACACCTTAAGAAAAGGTACAATTCCCCAATCTTTAACACATCTCCATAATTAAAAGGTTTTTACTGCATGCCTTCTGGCTGCTCTTAGTGTTACCAACTACATCATTTCTCACTTATATTACTTTTGATGTGTTCAGAGAAATGATGACAGTTTTGAAGTGCTGGAACTCTTACGACATCCACGTGACAAATATTTTTTCTTTCCCATTCTCCAGGAAAATCATGTATCTTTAAAAACTGGAAAATATGCTTATTAAGATTTTGCTAAGAAGATAATCACCTCTTCAAACCTAAAATCAGTTCTTTAGTTAAAGTTACTACTACAGCTGTTGGTTGTTATACAAAGGGAAAATAAAACTATCCCCTGATGGAGTGAGCAATGAGCTTGAGTGAAGCATTTGACAGCAACTGGACACAGAAAGCTCCAAAGCAAAGATGTGGAATAATGAGCCAGCACCAAACAAGATAAATATGCAACATAAACACTCCTCTTTAATTGAATTTATGTAAGTCTGAGATAATTTTACAACTCATTACAAAAATAAAATGCAAAAACTTAAAGGATTGAGATGTTTTAGCTTACACAAGTAATGTGCTGCTGATACTGCTAATGAAAAAGTTTCACCAACTAGAAACAAGCATTTTACATAACTATATACACAGTATATGCCTTACTAGGACTTAATTAAGAAAATGACTTGAATGAAAAAAGCAAGCAACAAAACAGAAAACTAAAGCATTTTTTTCTGAAAAGCAGAATACCTTTTTAGTGCATTTTCAACACAAAGATAACACCTGGTCTTTTTAATAGATTAAAAAAATTATTTGAGAAACTAAAAGATGAACACAGTTGTTAACTCCTTTATCTTTACTATCAATCCACTTCCACAGTCCCTAACACCAGAATGCCACTGGAAATAATTGAATCTTTCCCTTTCCAAAATCACCACATTCTTCCTCAAAACACAGCGGCAGAAGACCAGGGAAAATAAATTTTTAACTTCCTATCCAATCTTTTTTTTGAAATTGAAGAAATTTTAACTTCACAGAAAAGGCTTCTATCTCTATGCCAAAGGTAGAAAGAAATATTTCTTTACCTTCAAAGAAATACAGACACAATTTTAAAAAATACTCAACTTTGAAAGATTACAAACAGATTCATAATAGGGAGTGGGTAACTCTTCTAGGGCAAGATCCAGTCTGAGCTCTTTCAACTTATCCTTCTCATTGGAAGGCTTCCATCTCAGACAGGAATCAAAGGAAAAAAGCAAAATCAAGTGACTGAAAAAATGCAATACAAAGTAAGAACAAACTACTCAATCCAAATTTATGTTTTACAAAATTCCTAGAGGCTGATATGCTTTCTGGGTATAGGAACTGCAAAACTGGTAATACACAGGATTCTCACCTGGTTGAGGATAACTTTGATGGCCAGAAGGAGTTTGGGGAGGCCTTGGACACTGCCAATGGAAAGCCTCAGACCAAAACGAACCGCAGCTGCCAAAGAAGAAAAAAGCAGCTCCAACCCAGGTTCCCCATCCCTCTGTTCTAGCAGTGGTTTCAGACACCATTTAAGCCGTTTCAGAAGAAGAAATACAGAAGCTAATGTAGTGAAGTAGAATATCCCAAAGTGCATGGGATCAACAGAAAAAAGCTTTTATCCCTCTGATAGCAGTGAGCAGTAACAAAGGCTTATTTCAGCCCATATCTCTTCTCAACAACACTAAAGAACACTCCATCAGACTTCTCACCAGCGCAGACAAGAGATGGGACAAGTGCCAGGCTATTTCATTCCATCAGTCTTTCATCAGGTAGATAATCCTAGAATGATTATCTCTTCCATCTAGTGACGGATTTGGAGGAATAAAGACTTAATTTCATTCCAAGCCATGAAGGATTTAAATTGAAATGGGATTGGAAGGTAATAAATTCCAAGGAGCAAGGAGATGACTAACTACAACAGAGAATCTAGCAGACATGCATTCTTAATCTCTTTCAACACCACCTCAGTGTAAAGACTTTGCACTCTCATCAGACTCTTCAGCATCAAATGAAATCCACACTTACAAAGCAGTGTGTAAAATGCAGGTTGCACAGTTTACTGGTATCAGAATGATCACAAACACTCATCTTGGATCTCAGCACTCAGGGGAGAGCTGCTACATTACTAACAAAGTACCCAGAGAGACAGGGGCACTTTAGAAGTCAACACCTTCTACCTGCCCACTGTTCTACAGAACACAGCAGGGGTCATGGAAGGATTTTAAACAGACATTTTTTAGAGACATCATGAAGCTGCTGCATACATCCAAAAGCACGGGGACATAAAATTTCTAGAAACAAAACCATTTCAGGAACACAGGCTGCACATCAGTAAATCTGAACCCCTTCCTTTCCTATCTCTAAATTCCACCTCCTGAAGACTAAGTGAAAATTTTTCTTTTTGTGTAAAACAAAGAATTATATAAATAATTTTAAAAGACAGCAAACATTTTGACAGAAGCTCATGGCTACCACACATTATTCATTTTATTTTAAAGAATATAAATGTTTAAACTTTCAGATGCTTTTGCAGGAAAAAAGGACAAAAATAATTGCTTTATTCCTCTTACTCCTTCAAATCTGAATCATTACATAAAGCAAGATTTTTGGCCTCAGAAATCAATTTGTTTAGTGCAATTGACTTCATATTGTGCTCAAAAAATAACCACCAATTACCAGTGTGTATTTCTCAAAGATGCCCAAGGATTCACATGCTCCATGACCACATATTTTACTGGCTGACACTTGGAGAGAAGTTAAGTGCTGCTCCACTGACACCACGATTTGTAAAATCAAGGTCTTAAAACTCAAAGTTGTTTCAAAGCCTTTCCAATTTTCTGAAACACCAAGACTAACATGTTCCCAGGTTACACTGCCACAGTATATTCTTGTGCAAGATGCTCGTACCACTGAAGCTCCCCACAATAATACATCAAAGATGTGACCTTTCAGATTGTCAGTCAGTAAACAGAAGACTATGGAAGACCAGATTAATGTATATCTGGGTGGACTGTAAAAGGGTAGAACTTCTTAACTCATGAAGTCCTAAGAGCCCAAACCCCTCTAACCATGGTTTTGCAGTCTGAACCTCTGTACACACACATTCAAAAATTACTTATGGACGCAATAGTCAGATTATTCAGAATTCAAATCCTCTTTGTGTATAATTCAGCTCACAACAAGCTCAATTACAAACATTACTGTTCCATAATGTACAATGTTACTCTGGAGTCTGCCAGAACACTGCCAAGGCTAACTCTTCTGCAGACTGAGGTGCCTCTGGTTTTCCTTCTTATAATCACACAGCTGATCCAAATTACAAACAGAACATGTAACAAGGCTCAAACTCATTAATTGCCTCGTAATAAATTGCATTTCTGATTTAACCTGGAACCACCAGGCAAAAAATAGTTACCATTTTGTCTGCTGGATTCTACCTAAGCTCTAAAGATTAAGTATTACAAAACTGCAAAAGGAAAAACATGAGTGGCAGTATAAAACACTGGAAAAGGACAGCATGCTTTATAAAGGAAAACAAGCATTTTTGCCATAAATGACTGATCTAGAATAGACTCAGCACCACTGAACTCTGTTCAGAAGACATACCACATAATGATTTTAGCACTCCAGTGAAAATGTAAACATAAAAATTCAAGCTCTTTTATACTGATCATAGTAGTTCTTAATGCAATGCACAGACACCTTTGCAACTGTATACAGAAACAGTGGAACAGTCTCTGTTCTGAAAATCTTAGGATCTAAAACAAGAAGGACAGATAAGGACAAGAGGACTTTCCCAAAGATGGTGTCAGAGGAAAACGATGGATTCAGCAACTTCAACTAGACCTCAAAATCTTATTTTGAGAAATGAAGTGTTACAATGAGCTAAGTTGCTCCATATTCCCTTCTGCAGAAATGACCTAAACTTGATAATGAAAATTCATTGTGAGCCTGCTCCTTTCAAAGATACTGCTGAAGGTAAATCTTACACTGCCACACAAGTAAATCCATTAGGGATGCAAGTAAAATAACGCTTACTAACTTCAGCTGCCTTCTGTTGGACAGTTATTGATCCTCTTCTGATAACATTTTTTAAAATCTTTTATGAATCAAGTAGAAAGCAACCCAATCTTTTCCTTTTGAGGAAAACCTTATCAGTTTTCTCATTGCTTTTATTTTTGAAAAGCATACTAGAGAACTGTCTAGAGGACCTAATCCCTCCTAACATCACACAACAGTGCCAAAGGAGAAAAGGGAGTATTTTCTTCTGTATGGCTCTTGAGTCAGAGCAAAGGTTTATTACAGAAAAAATGAAAACATTACAAGGAATAAACAAAGGGATTTTCTGGAGTAATAACTCAAATAACTTTTTATTCATATTAATGAAGCATGTAATTTCTAATAAAAATATTTATGTTCTTTGCTTGCCAGAACATGAGACTCACCCAAATCTTCTACCTATGTGTGTGTAAAAGTCAGTCATAACAGGTGGAACCCTTCACAATCTCACTGGACATGTGGTAGTTATTGCTCAAGACAACAAAATAGTATTTTGGATAAAACCACATCTGTTTTTTGTAATATTGCGGTTCAACTTAAAATACCAGAATTTTTTAAGATTTATCACATTTTACTCACAACACACCCGCTCTATTATTATCATTATGTTATGGACAAATATAAACAGCTAAAATCACACTCATCAGAAACATTCTCAAGCATCCCTGAAAGTATGATTTTTTAAAACAGTTTATTTAAAAGAAAAACCCTTTTTTTCCCCCCCCTCCCCAAAAACAGTGGGGCAGTGTATTTTAGATTTTAGACAAACCTTGCCAACAGGAACATTCTTAACATCTTCCACAAATACAACTTCCCTCAGAGACCACTGTTCTTCATTCACTTTCTCCTCCTCTTTCGGGGCAGGAGTAGATCGTCGTCGCTCTGAGACAGAAAAGTTAGCACCAAAAAGAAAGACTTAATATACTTCATCAAAGCATCAAAATGCAATGTTCAGTAAACACCAAACCTTTCCCCCAAAAAGATTATCAGCAGTCAGATGTAGAAATTAACAAGAGGTTAACAAGAATACAACTTTAAGAGCCAGAGCTACCTAACATGCCACTTTCATGTTTTTCTATGGATTTGGAAACTAATAAAGCCTATATGATAAGCAAAACAATTTTAAAGACAGTTAAGAGAAGTAATAGAATACAGAATTTTTTTAAATTTTAAAGAATACAGTAACTAGAATACAAAAAATTGAAATACAAGGAACAAGCCCTGTTTTGGCAAGGCTCACATACTCGTGCTGTAAGTGAAATGGCTGACATTGAGAATATTCAGTCACCCCTACTACAGTGCTTTGTATCAACCTTACAAAAAGTCTGCTTGGCTACCACATATGGATTACTTGGTAAACTTCTAGAAGAAGAGCAAATGAGGCAGAAAATAGCTATTTGGGCTAATGGCAATTGCAGTACAGTTGGATTTGCTACAGACTTTATCTGAACAACAACTGTAGTACACTCAGAATCAAATCTAAATACATAAGATGGCTAAATTAACACTGACAAGAACCTTTAATCTTCCAAGTTGAGTATATAGTGTAATTAATACTATCAACATATTTAAAGTAAGCAGAGAACTTCTAAGCTAATTGCACAGTTAATTCCAACACTAGTTCAGAAGCCCAAGCAAAGTTGTAGTCAGTGGAAAATTACAGCTGAATGAACTGCAAATGAAATCAATAGTAGAAGACTTCTAGTAAAATAAGTGAGTACTGCAGATCTGAGCAGATGAAATTCTCAGTCACTGCACAAGGCCATTTGAGTCATTAGGTCAATGCTGCTTAAAACTGCAGCTTGTGAACAATTAGAAGAATAAACTGTAGAGAGATTTCTTCAAATGATGGCATTGTAATTACATTTTATCTGTTTATGTGTTTAAATTGAGAGAAAAAAATGCTTAAGGAGTCCAGTTGCACAAATTCGGATGTAGCCTTTCAGGTTTTTAAGCACAACTTGTATTATGAAACTTCCCTGACTGCTTTTGTATGTTAGTAAAGAATGTCTCATTTTAGAGATTTTCTGTTATGGATACAAACTACTGCTTTCTGCACTGACTTTCAACTACAAGGCAAGCTGTTCAACAGTAGCTTAATCTTTAAAGAAGTTTTCCAAAACAAGCTCAACTTCCTGGCTGCAAAGAAACTCATTATCACACTGCAACTAAAAATAAATTTATCTTTAGAATTTCCTCTTGATCATCTCCTGAAAGATACTTTTGATTCTGAGAACTGTTATGCTTGCACAGACACACCTTACATCGAGGAGTCACTGCTTATACATTTATTTAACACTGACAATTCACAGATTATTCAAAGGCTATTACAAAAGCCTTCACCTACACTGCAGTACAGACTGAAAGACCAAAGGATTCTGAAATTAGTATAGAATGACTGTAGAATTGCCTTTTATGGAAACTTCTTATCTGCACAATTATTTAAGTATATTCTGAGCTACACATTACTTACTATATGGCATTGATGCACTGCTTGCTATTGAAGATGCATCACTACAAGTGGAAGCTGGGGATGGTGGAGGACCCATCTCAGTTTTCACAGGTTCCTGTTTGCTTTCAGGTCTAGAATAAAAGTTAATACTCAGAAATGAAGAAAGAAAAAAGTGAAATTTTTTTCTGTGACAATGGACAAAGCACCAGTGTATCCCAGGATTGTTCCTTTAACAACACTTTAAAGAAGTAACTCCACACTTGTAAACAACCATCCTAACTGACAAGGCTATAAATCTTGAAGCTGGGGATGGTACAATGCTGCTTAATCAGGGATTAGCTTTTTAACATTAACTGAGCATTGATACACTATTACAGAAAATAAACATGATGAGCTTCATTTGAGCTTTTTTATTAGCTTTATACAGTAACCTGAAACTCTGGTGCTGCTAAACAATGGCACTGTCAATCCAAAAGATTTTTCTTTCAAGCTATGGAGAGGCTGAAAGAGATCTGTTTAATCTCATGAAGAGCCAGGAAACAGCTGGTTCCATTTTCAGCTATTAAAATATAAAATCTTGGAAACCTTATGAAACACTGTAGGGAGGCCTTCATTTAATACTCCTCCTGCATTTCACATGTACTCAGTGCTTTCACAGAAGTGAGACACCTTTCCTGCAGTGAACATTTCTGCACATCTAGCCAAGTTTACAAGAAACCTAATACCTCATAAAGATCACAAAATTTTCAAAATTACAGAAATCTGACCCTCCTTTTCCATTATTGCTCCCCAGTTCAGGAGAGTACCACATGAACAATCTGTGTGTACGTGCACATAGTCTCCACACTTACTTGGCCTCAGTAGTTTTGCTGGCCTTCTCCATGTTTTTCAAGCTCTCAGGAGACCGAAGCTGAAACCGACAGCTGTCATTCATGTTCCAAACAGATTCCATTAGCACACCAACTTTAGGAATTCCAGCACTGATTGAAAAAGCAACTGCTCCAGCATGATAGAGAGGGTTATTTCTTAAACACACCTAGAGATAAAAATATTTATTTCTATGAGAAAAATTAATTCTACTGAGGGAAATCATATGTACATTATTTTCTTGGTGGCATCTGCAGTAGTCAAAATAGAAAACTTATAGAATCAGGTGAAGAGGAAAGTCAGCATTATGTATGAAAAAAGAAGCTGTTGTGAAAGTCACAGCTGAAAGCAACAGCTTTAGCACTGAAACTGTTTAACGTACAATATTTAGATGCTCAACTACAAAAGGAACAATTAATCCAATAACAGAGACTCATCACAGTGTCAATTAGAATGGCTCTGCAATCAAAAGAAATGTGCTCCCTGGGAAAGGGCTGCTTTGTCTCATATTAGTTCTAGTACTTATCAAAAAAAATCCTCTGTATCAGTTATTAGACATTTTGGTAAAGGCTTCAAACCAAAGGTCTATCACACCGCATAAATAAATCAAACCCAGATATTAATACTGCAGGCATTTAAATGCCTCATAATTTACAAAGCCTTTTGTTCTACAGGGAATTGTATTTCTATACTTACTTTCTCTCAAAATACAGTATCAGTAGGTAAGTTATAATGAAGTACTTTGCATGAGTACAGCTTGTTCTTCTGTGCAGCAAGAGTCATACTTGTAGAATAGCAACAATACTAACAGAACACAGCCATTTACAGCCATACAATTCAAACATACTATTTTAATTTCCCAATATTGCTATCACTTTTGTGCATAACTTTTTGTGCTAATTACTTTTGTTGTGTTTTTTTAAGAGCACATTGTAAGCTCAGCATATAGCATGGTGAAAGTGCCACTGGTGACAGCTGTACTTGCCTGGGTTCCAACAGTTATGTTTGGCATAGAGGAGATACCAGCACTAGACTTCGGCTTTTTATTTTTCGCTCTGGCCTTTTCTAGCATTTTCTTCCTTTGGCTGAAAGGAACTACACCCCTGTGGAAAAATGCATGATATTTTTAAAAGGCTGTGAAAGAAAAGCTTTGTTCAGAACTTTGAACAGTTTATTCTTTCTGCTTAATGTAATCATGAGCAAACATTCAAGTGTGTGTGCCACCTTCTCCAAAATATCAAAGCATTGCAGAAATGTCATCTTTTTCCATATGTACCCCAACTTTCCAAATTCATCTTGACTACCCCAATTCATACAGAGGAGGAGGAAGAGGCAGAGCACATGATTTATTTCATTGCCAAATGGCTTTCCTTCCAGTCTGAAGTGCTACAAAACCTCTGTCATAAGTGGTATACTCCAGTCACAGCTTTCAAGATGCAGCTTGTCTCTTTGAACTTGAGGGTATCTTTCCCACAAATAGTGATAATTTCCAGAATTTGCAACCTCTGGGGAACGTGATTTTTGTTTCTAAATTCTAAAAGCCTCACTTTCTCCCTGGGTACATGGCTGAAGGTGTCTGGGGTTCTTACAACTTCCACTGCAAGAGGGGGGGGGAAAACCCACTTCTTTTGTAATTGGATCCGCTTGGTTTAGCTAAAAATCATGCCTGCATACAAAGCTAAGCATGCTTATTATTTTGATACTTCATGTTTCAGTCAGTGGCTTATGCATTTAGAAGCTTTGATTCAAGAAGGTCCTTCATGTTAAGTAAAATGTAAAAAGCATCAGTCCTGTGAAACAGTGGAAATTTAAAGCCTGTCTCATGTACTACACATCACTGTAACTCAGGGTATCAATAGTAACAGAAGCTTCTGTCTGCATCAGTCTGGTAACATAAAATTACCACGGCTGACATTCAACCACAAAAAGACACATTACATCATAAACTGCTTCCAAAGACTGCATGTAAACACTAGTAAGTATTATTGTACTTAGCACAGATTATTCCAGTAAATATGGAAGGTTCTAATAGCCAAGTATTTCCAATGCTACAGCTTAGCAGTATCTCTACAAAGAGTAATTAAAGTGTGCCATGTCAGCCATGAAATAATGAAAGAGCCAAGAACCAGAAGTTTACAAGTATAGCTTCAAGTCTACTTAAATATTTTCCAGAGTTAATAGAATTTAATGAGAAAGCTGTTTCATACAATTAATTTTCAATGCTCCCCTTTCCAGCTCATCATTGAGTATTGAGCTCACGCATGCCTCAAAGCCACTTGAACTTTAGGCATGATACATAATGCAATGACTCCTGACACACTGAAAAATAATGCATGCTGACAATGCATTAGTATTACTCAATTAATTCCCTTAAATTAGAAACTCATTTCAGAGCCCTTTGGAAGTATTATTTTTGAGGGTTCGTTTTCTGCTTTGTTTTGTCTGGGGTTTTTTGGTGTAAGCTTCTTAATCACGAAGCTATTAGTTAAAATATTTTAACTAACATTCCATATTTGATGTCTGAAAGGGCTGTATTTTAACAACAAACGCCAGAGGGAGTATTTGATGTTATTTCCCCCTTCTTTAAGATTTAGACCACAAACGAATAGACCAAATCTTCTAACAGAGCCAGACAGAGGAACATCAACCTCGTGTGTGGGTAAGTTTGTTCCATATTTATACTCTGAAAGACCCAAAGGGCACAGAGATTATTCTCTGATCCTGTGTAGTACTGATACATCTGAATCTAAAGCACTTACACACATCTCCTAAAAGAATGACCTTATTCTGTTAAATATGTTATAATTGGAAGTTTTAGGCATTAAAAAAGAGAATAAATATATTTTATAAAGGGAACCAAAGATCAATAATGGTGGTTCAGCAGTTTTGCAATGCTTCTCAGAGCCAGAGACATGAAGACATCCAGAGCATCCACACTGTTGTACACAACCACGGTATTTACTTACCACCAATACAAGTTGTTCTCTAGCTGAGCACACGTGTAAAGAGCACAACAATGTAAAGAAACAATCCGTTCTCCCTGAAGCTCTGAGTACGTCTGTGCAGTGTGCTCTAATTTAGAGGCTACAGAGCTTAAAGTTTCATCTACCCATGTAGCAACCTAAGGGAGAAGGAAAAAAAGGAACAGAGAAGGTAGAGGGAAAAAAAAAAAGAAAAAGTTGCACATCAGTTGCATCTTCAATGCAATATTTACTGGGTTTGGAATGGGGGGAAAAAGTATCACAAAACAAAGAAACAATTATACCCTTTGGAAATTTATCCCCTACCATCTTTCTTTCCCCAGAAGAGAGCTTTCCAGATTAGTTTTCCCCTCTATTTCCAGTCCTCAACCTTAACAAAAAAGGTTGAAAACAAAGGAGAAACCTGTCAAAGTATATGGATGTGTTGGTGTCTTTACTAAATCAATTTCAAGTTCACTCTAACTGGGCTGAAAAGCACATTTAGCTAACTTACTTTATATCACTGGAAAGCTTCAATGTCCTTAGTTTTTCAGCTAAATCTCTACAGAACATTAACAAGCTTCTCTATTGTCAAACCAGAGTCAGTTTCTACTGTAAGAGCAAAAAGTCAAGTGCTTCATATCATCAGGCAACCTTTTCACTGTTTCAGCTCTAAATCTGATAGATATCTTTTTAAAAACTTTTTGCATTTCATGGGGAGGAAAGGAAAGGAATGAGCAAATGAATTGAGTACTTTCTCGCGCAGATGAAGCTGAAGAAACAACTTCTCTACAATATACTGCAAGCAATTGAAAAAACCCAGCTTTGTCAAATACAGCAACCAGCAAACATTTCATACCTTGTTATTTTCCGTGGCAACAGTTGCTCTAATACTATTTGCAGAAAGGAGCACAATCTTTTCATTGGTTAACCCCAAGAACATAGCTCGTGGATGATGTAGTGAAGGATTCTTTAGAAACAAAAAAAGTATTTTAGATATTCAAAGCATATAAATAATTCTGAAGGGGAATATTTCAAGCTGTACAGTACCTGTGCATTTCTGTAAGGCTCTGATTCACTCCATTTCCACTGATACAGTTCTCCTTTACTGCTAACAGCCACGAGCTCAGAATATAGAGCTCCAATAGAAATAAACTTTGTTCCATCCTACAAACACAGAAATGCAAAATCTAAGACAATGATATTATAAATACATCTATAGATGCAAAAACTGAACTTGGAATTGGTTTTTTTCAGAGCACCCATGAATGCTGAACCTGAAAAGAAAGATATATCCAGACTGTCTCAAGATCATCATGCCCCCTCACACAAAACATCATTGTTTCTGATGAAGAGAGGGAATAAAGAAAGATATTATTTCCAAGACCCTTATCAATAGCATATACATGGCAATTAACTTGGGCAGTTTATTAAGAGGTTACATGGCGCTTTAAGAACACAACACGGCTCATAAAATTAGAGATGAGAAGATCTCTTGACTTGCAATATTGAAAAAAAATTCTGCTTGAAAGTCTGGCTGTTTGGAATTAACAAAAAAGCAGCATATTTCCGCTATTCTATTACTACGTATAGTCAGGAAGGTATCTTCCAAGCTACCCAAGAAATCAGTTATCCAATTCACTGTTTTATCATTTAAACGACTCTTATCTTTCACTTCTGAAAGTAAGTAACTGCAAACAACATCAAGTTTTTAAAAATCAGTATGCTATATCTCAATAATGCAGCATTATAACCTGGCATGCTGGGAAAGCTTCTAATTATTGATTATTCCTCTTGCCCTTTTCTCCTTTTTAACATTTTATCAAAACTCATCTGGCATCTTTCTAGTACTTACATGGCATCAGTTTGTTCATTTGCTTCATCCCACATCTACAGGGACCTCAGAGGTCCGATTTCCTCCCTCTTAGATTGGGTTTTGTATCAATGCAACCATACAATGTTACAACCTCACCTCCGCAAGTTCCTGTTCCTCCTAGCATTCAAACAGATCTCAAACTATAGAGAGTTTGAGTGATTTCACAAAACATTAAATTCTGTTTACTGAGAAACATTTGTAACATTTCACTGCTCCTCAGCAAGTGCAGCTATAGGACAAACATGTTTTTTCTGAAGTTCCTTACTACTAATAACTCAAATTTTTCTTCCACTTACAGCTTCACAAAAAATGAAAAAAAAAAAAAAAACCAACTTAAACTAGTATAAAATCAAATGCTGTCTTCTACAGCTACAGATCTGAAAGATGGTATCTGGTCTTCTCTGCAGTGGTTATCTACCCAGATCAGTACCTTTAACTGACTCTCAGATTACAATTCACCACATTTAAGTACTTCAGCCATCTGAGGGGAAACTGAACTCAGTCAGCTATTAAAAAAGTCCCACTATCCAGTAATTTACCTGCCCTCTAAATTAGGAGACTTTTCACCACAGAAGTTTAAAAGTGGAAACACTTTTAGTTTTGTATGTCTGGATTTACACTATGTTTTTACTGTTTTCATGCCCAGAAGTGTGCATTCCAAAAGGTGTGAATGTGTCCTTGAGTGACACTGGATTCATCCAGTACAGCTCTTACCAAACACTCAGTATTTTGGGAGAAAGAAAAGCAGCAGGAGGAAAGGACAGCAGCAATCACAAGCAATTCTCTTTTATACCCTGATAAGAGTCTCCAGAATTGGTTAAATCATTAGAAAACTATTTTGTTCTGAAGGGCATCTACCAACATAGCAAAGAAGTAACACAACTACTAATCCACATCATGATTATTAATACATGCCATGGCATAAACACTGCACATTCTGAGAAAGAAGTGTCATCAGAACCTACTGTACTCTAATGAGATGCATTAGACTTCATCAGCATAGATGAATCTTCAGAAGTTAGCTGGCCTAATGCCTCACAGTTAAGTATGGAAGGCAATTAATTTTTGCTCCAAGACACTCTCATTTTGACTTTTCATCTTGCTAACAGATCTTTTAAAAACAAACAGCTTAGTACCAGAAGCTGAAGACTAGAGACCTGCCAATCAAATTTTTTCTCTCCCTTCCAGCAAAATATTAGCAGTTGTGACCTAAGTGCTTCAGAAGCAATGCTACATTCACCTCCAGAGGGCCATTCAACCAACTGCCCAAAGATGCACAAACAACACAACAGCTCTGATTCTGTAAACCTGAGACTCATGTTCAACTACAAATTCTGATTTCAGACCAGAGAAATTAACACACATAAAGATGATGTAGACTACTGGCAAAATCTCAAGCAGAACACACCTACTTGAAAAAACTAAAGGCTTGGTGTGCACCTAAACTACAGTCAAGCAGGGAAAGACCAGCCATACTTGCCTTTACTACGCTACCCGTACACGTGGCACAAGGCTGATACTGTGCAAGTGCAGACTGACAGTTCTACAGTGTAACAAGATTTGAAATACCAGAAGAATATACTCACTGATTTGGATTTCTGAGCAGTTGATGATGTTTATTTGGTGGAGAAAATGCAGTACCTGAACAACATGTCTATACACGGTCAGTCTGAGATTGCTGGTCAAACTGATTCACTTGGGAGCACTATCAGTTTTCTAAAAGTTTCACCCACGCCTCCCAGAGGTTGGTACTTCACCTCCCACAAACAAAAGTTAACCACCCTCATCACAGCCTTCTACAGAGTTCTGTCCCAAATGCTAAAGGTCAAAATAATGAAAAACGAAGGAAAAATATTTGCAGACACGACTGGTTCTTTTGTCATGGTTTCTTGTGTGCTTTCACTTGCCCCTAGCTTACTGTCTTTTCCAGTAACCTTTCAAGACCCCCTTTCTATTCTCCAAAGTGAAAGAGACATCTGAACTGACCTCTCTGCTAAACTGTCTCCCCCAGGACTCTCCCCTTGAAGAATTTCTGTTGGAAAATACTACCAACAAAAATTCATACTGAATTTACAGCAGGAAAAGACAGAACCATTTTTTATGAATGTTCAGTTGAAGGAAATGATGCAAAGTTAAATTACTTTTGAATAAAAATGGAAGGCCTTTCCAGTAAGACACCTTGATTTAACTGGAAGCCCAGAAGCTGGGATTTATATGAGTGCATATGCAAACAGGTAAGTGGGAAGCAGTTCAGTATATAAACTGCACAGGCATATAGTTAGATATCACAGCAAAACAAACAAACCCACACTAGTAATAAGGGCCATAGTAACGTTACCAAAACAAAAATGATGAGTCAGTATTCCAAATATAAACTACATTTATTCATTGATGTTAAATTCCTGGAATGTCTCTCCACCAAGCTAGATTTTCTCATTCTAAGCTAGGGGGACGAAAGCTGCCAACTTTCACTGACAGAGAAGTTCAATGTTACTATATAAAGAAAAACAAAACAAAACCAAACCAACAACAAACCCACAACAAACAAAGGGAAAACACTTTAGACATAAAAGATCCGGTAGAGAGCAACTACTAGACAAACATTCTTTTTAGGTCTCTTAATTTCTCAGTCTGAATGCCCAGAAGAAGACAATTGCATCTGAAGTCTTGCTGCTGTTAGCAGAACTAAGCCTCTATATTCACCTCTGTTTTCAAGCTTTCTATCTAGATTTAGTCTGAAATGAACAGAGACACAGAGAAAGAGTGACCGATCAAAAAAGCAACCCCACAGATCCCACGGACAGACAGAAATGGGAACACTAGAGCTAGTCAATAAAATTTGGTCTACTAAACATAGATGATCACTTCCATTCTTAGGAAGCTCTTTGGTTTGGTTAGTTGGTTTGGGTTTTATTTTATTTAGGTTTCTAAAAACTCATCTCCCCAAACATTTAGGTAGTTCACAAAGACAATGACCACAGATATTCAACTACCAACATATAGCTGGTGTTTCTACTATTTTATCTCCTGCAGTTATTACTTCTTGCCTTGAAAATGGAATTAAGGTTATAAAGAAAAACAGCTAATCAAAGCCAAAGGACTTTGAAGGAGCAACCAAGTTACTGATCAACTCAAAACACAACTGCAAGTAAATGCAAATTTTTACTACCATAGTTTAAAAGCCCAATCCACTCAAACTGAAAGTATGTCTAGGAATAATAATGCTTAGCAAAAAACATTTCTTTGATGAAGCATAGTTTAGATTGTTTCATGAGTTTCCTACTGCTAATTAAATGCTTTGAGCACCCAAATAAATATCAGAAAGAAACAAAAAACCCTAAGCCTTATGATCTACAGCAGTATCTTGAAAATACACAGAGAAGAAAATTAAAACAGCAGTAACAGAAGGGCAGCTATAAGGGTGTCAATAATTATGAGTAATTTAACTAAGTGCATAATAAGGAATATGCTTTATTACATTACCTCACAAAACTAAAATGTCATAGTCAAAAAGGCAACTCACAGTATTTATTCAGGAAAAAAAAAAACAGATCAATTGCTCAGCATGCAAATAATAGATTAAAGAATTCCATACCTTATCTGGCCACCACTGCAAGTCTTCTCCTAAAGAAACAGGACTTTGAACAGGTGTATTCTTCTTGTCCAGGTTTGGTTCCCCTTCCTTACTTGTTGAGCCTCTTTCATTATCAAATGAGGCTCCATCAAGCCACCTTCGTTCACGCAAACGTAAAACGGACTCACGTTCACGCAACAGCTCAGAGTCTCTCTCTAAGGGAAGAAGGAGAACTGGTATGCAATTGGGTCACACCAGTGGGATAAAAGTAAGCCACTCTCTAGTAAAGACCCTTCAGGATGCAACTAACAGCAGTTTAATCTACTCACACAGATTAAAAATATAGTCCTGACATGCAACATTCAACATATTAACTCTTTCAAGAATATGTACTTTAGAATCGCTAAACATAAAATAAGCTAGAAATAAAGGCTTACAGTTTTTTGCACTATGAAAATGCTAGAGAAATTTCACTTACATCATAAGAGGCCAAATACATTTAGCATTTATATTTAAAGTTTTCTAGTACAATATGCAGTTTTGCAGTTTTATCAATGTAGTTACAATAACAGAAGAATCTTAAGTCTATACAGTCTGCCAGATAGCTTTATGCAAACCAAAAAAGAGTATTTAATAGAGAGTTTCATAGCAACTTTCCCAGAAAAAACAGTAATTTGAAAAGGTTAAAGAAAGAAAGCATTAAAAAAAAGCTCTCATACATATTTGATAATCTAACCCCTTTTGTTTAAAGCAATATTCTATAGGACTGGATTTAATAAATTAAAGTGTATCTGCTTTGAGTAGATTAAATGAAAACTTTTCGAAAGTCAGACAAGTTTTTAAAGGGATTCTGACAGAAAAATGTTCTTACCAAAATGCTTCCCCTCCAACTAGCCTATAAACTGTCTAAAGCCAGTACTCTGCAATTCGCTCATGCAGAAAAAATTTTTTAAATCAGGTAATCAAACTAACTTTCCACAAGTCAACTATGCATGGAAAACAAAGACTATGAAAATTGTGGTAACATCTTATACAGAACAACCTGTTATATAGAACAACCTTAAGAAAGGAAAAAAAGGAGGAATTTGGGAGGAGTTATGTCAGATGCTGAATATTTGCACATGCACATAAATGTATTTAACCTATGAAGTACCTCACTTATGCTCACAAAAATCAACTGGAACTACATATACTGATGAGATGATGCATTATTATCTCATAGTTTTAATGGATTACACCAAGTCTTGGGTCTTTTGCTGTATTAGACAAATGGGAAAGTTTTTACACAAGCCAAACATGACAGCCTGTCTTACAGATGTATTTCATATAAGTACTGTACTTACTTTCTAGCAAACATCACACTGACCCCTGACTAATAATTTTGTAACAGGAACTTACACATTCAGCAATTAATATATTAAAACATGTTCATGAAAGGCAACAAAACTGTACTAAATAAACAATCACATCAGAGGCTGGATTAACAGTTTGGAAATACTCTAGGTATTTCTGGCAACAGCCTCAAAAAGATAAGAAATTGCTGCATGGTCTGTTATAAATTTTTCAATTGTGTTGTGCTTAAAAGAAAAAATGCCCTAACACTGCTCAAGAAGCGTTTTTTATCACCTGCCAATAGTTCTCCTTATTCAACTATAAAAATGCTTCCAAAAAGTAAAATTTAGATTTCTTCTCCCTCCTTGTTATCTAAAGTTCCTCATTCCGTAAAGGTAACTTCTGTAATGGAACAACTAAGGAAATGTGAAGAACAGTGTAAAAAGAGCAACCCAAAAGAAAGAAAGAAGAAGAAGAAGAAGAAGAAGAAGAAGAGGAAGAAGAAAAAAAGAAAGTATTAAGAATGCTGCATGTCATTGATTATTACTAATTTTTGAGCCAAATTATATATTTGTATGGCAATCTATGTATTAGTAGGTACATACACTACAGTTTAAAATAAACTTAACATGCAATAATTTTGTAACACCTTGCAATGATCAACAATTATATTTTTAATATATGACTACCAACGTTCTTGCAGAACTTACCTGCTAACAGTCAGAATTCATAAAAATTTTGATGAGCAGCAATCTGCTTGTCTACTCTATATTTGACAACATAGCACAGTCTACTTTCACATTAAATCAGCATCTAAACCACCGGTGTGTACTATCACTAGCTTTTCCCACAGCAAACTACTTATTACAAAGAAAAAAGGTGCAAAATTACCTCTGGATGAGCCTAGCCTGGAAAGTGATGAGCGCCGAAAGGATGGATAACCAAAGTAACTAATATCTTCTGAAAACATAGCATCAGCATCAATAATGACACTTGGGTGAGCAGAATGTATGTCAGCATCCAGAAGAGACATAAGATCCTCTATAAGAGGAGACAAGGGTCTTAAGTGAATAATCAGCTACTTAAAACATCAGCTAGAGAGACCATCAACTAAACAAATATCAAAACAAAAAAAATCCTATCTATTAATTGAATTTCTGCTCTTCAGATTCACCAGTGCAAACTCATGTGCCTCCTATGCAACCACATTTACAATCAAGCTTGGTGAACTAGTGAACAAAACCAGCTTCCCTGCAAGAACTGCTCTGTCACTTACCTAACTACATTTCCCAAACAAGACTTTCCCAAAACATATTGTTCTGTATCCCAAAAATTCAAACTTTTGACTGTCACTTGAAAGAACAAGGCACTAAAGTAAGATGGAGACATATACACACATGGGCACACACACTCATGCATGCGATGCAGAACTCCCAGGATGACCTAGAATGGAGGGAGGACAGAGCTGATGGAGAAAGGCAGCTTTCACACAGCCATGTCTTTGATGCCAAAGACTGCGCCTTTCCCCATGCAATGTTTCTTTCAGAGAATGATGTACTCATTTAATTCACAAGCTAGCAACTTGCCGCTCTCAATACAAAGCTTTAAATGGTAGCTACACGAACAACAACAGTTATCTGGAAAAAGCACAATGTTTTAATATCATGCAGTTTAAAAAGAAGACCCAACCTAAAGGTTGAACTTAAATACTGTGAGTGCCCTCGCTTCCGTGTTAGAAAATTTGAGTTTCCCTGGAGTAATGATCATCATTTAAATGCAAAACAATCTCCTTCCAGTAACTAACCTAAAGCTTCTATCCACACACAAAAGAGGTTACTGGAAATTCATGAGACTTAGTGAAGGCCAGCAATATGGACTGTCAAGACAACTGAACCTGATCACCATCTTACCACAAAAGGTCAGTCCTACTTCCCTCCTTTATCCCTGTGATGGGCACCTCCCTGGGACAAGGGGGGATATCTAAATCTAACTAGTGCATTCACCTGGCTTGAAAAAGAAGCTCACTGGGCTTAGAAGTAAGGTGGGGATGGATCTTCAGACTGACTTAATGGAGTAATCAGAGCCCCAAATGTGGAGCTTCACCACATGCTGCAAAGCTGACCAGACCCTACTGCTTCCTGCCAAAGGCAATAGTTCTGCCCTTCCCAAACCTCCAAGCAAATCTGACTTTAAAAACCAAAAAAAATCAGGCTCCCCAAAGGGTTTTACTAGCCCATACAGGCCCAAAATCTCATCCCCCTGCAAGGGAATGGCAGGACAGTGCTTTCTGGCAGCAAGACAACCTCATCAGTTTAAACCACCCACAAAGCTCATGTGAGGCTATACACAGACTCCCTTCAGGAAACCTGGCAGGAGCACGACTCCTGAACATCCAGTTCTCAGCCTCTATCTCATAAGCATAAAAGGAAACAGTGGCATTCTTGACAGCAGAATCTGATTATTATGGGTCTTTTTCTCAGTGTCTGGAATGAAATGGAGGGAGGAACCCAAAGCAGAGGGTATCAAAAAACTGAAAGGAGCCAGAAGTCTGCTCTTAGAGCTGGTATTAATTCACTTAAGACTTTCACATGTCTGCATATCAGAATATTCATCCTTGTATTCCTAAACCCTCATCTACAGGAAATGTAACACATACCACCAAGTGTCCACAGAAAAACAGCACTGCAAACCAGTGAGCACAGTGAGTTCAAGGTAAGACCTACATAAATGCTTTTTGCAGTAATTAAGTAATCCACTCAAGTGTAGGCTGTGCTTCTAAAAGCACACCATTTGGGACTCCATAGCTCACACAGTACACTTTAGGAAGTCATCCATGACAGGCTGCTTGGAGATCTTAGAAAGAAAATTCACATTTGGCAAACAGGCTTTACCTAAAACAGTTCAGATCACTCAGAGTACCCTTACCCTGCCCGCTACTGGCTTTTCACAACTATAAAGCTGCAGGACACCTCACCTTCAGCATCAACTTGTAAGTAACAGACTTTCAGAGCTGGGAACACAGATGAGATTCTGTGGTTTTTCCCAATATTGACATACTGCTCCCTCCTCCCACAACTATCTTTTCCTAGGTAAGCTCCAACCCCTCCATACTCTAGCAACTACTTCTGATATCTTCTGGTCAGTGTCCAGGAAAAAAAACTGCAATGAACTTTGATCTCTTTCTAGGAACCAAATTGCCCAGTACAGAAAACTTTCCACCCTCATTCAAAACAGACAATACTGGATTTTTTTAAGGTAAGCTACATGAGAAATCCTCTTGACAGAAAACACACACTAACTTGTAACACACACACACACACACACCTTCCACCAGGTCAGGCATCTTGAATTTAGCTGCGTTTCCAAAAAAAAAGGTAGAAATTCAAGTATCAGACGTAAGAACCAAAACTATGTGGCTTTGGGCTAAATACGCATTAAGATGAGTAACGAAATGAAGCCTTTTCTTACCCTCTTATTTCAGCTTCAAATCAGATTTTAATTTTCTTCCAGTATTTCTGAAAGAGATCCCCCTTCTTCCATTTTCTATATCAGCAAAGAAAGGTGCTAAAACCAGTAGGGATAGGAGCCAAATCCACTCCCCTTCAAACATCACTGGAATTTTTTTAGCGCTGTGAAAACACAGATACTGCAAGGCTACATCCAGTTTAAAAATCCAGAGTTTAAAAAAAATGAAACAAAACAAAACAAAAAAAAAAAAAACCAAAAAAAAACATTCTCTATGTCTTTATGTTCCTGCTCTTCAGACAAATCCCGTGGGATTATATCATTCATCTTATGCTGAGTTAGACCAGACTCAGACTGCTCCCTTCACATCTAGGTATGATACTTCTGATGAACCTATTTTTGTAAGAAAATATCTATGATTCACTACTAAATACCAAAGAAAATTGAAAGGAAAAAGATATCCAGTTCAGAGGAAAAAAACAAAACATCAAATAGCATTAGCACCGGATTCATTAATTGAAGGCGTTGCTTAGATCAATTCTGATCTCAAGTAGAGCTCACTTTAAACCTTCTCCCTTAAGGGTACAATCATAAGTTCTCTCCCCTCTTCTCAGCTGCACACTTTTATGAAATATTCAAGTATTCAATGTGTTCAGTACCTCCTCCTCTTTCAAGTTTGGATTAAATTGGCAAAACTGTGACAGGGAAGGGAGAGAAACATTTGTTTTGGTTTCCTAGGAAACTAGACTAAAACAGAACTCCAGAATTCATTCTTGATAAGATAATATTTATTCAAAATATTACCCAACTTGAAATTCACAAAAACAGAGAGAAAAAAACCAACCCAACAACAAAGAAAACCAAACCACAACAACAAAACCACAAAAACCCCCAACCCCATTATCTAATTGTTTTCCCTAAAGGCAAACCACTGAGCTGATCCTACACTAGGCTGCAGTTCCCATTCCCCTCCCTGGAAGCCAGCACAGGAAGCCTTGCTGCAACACCAGCCCATCTCTCTCTCCTCTGCAAAGCAGCCTGGATGTTGTCAAACCCACATTTCACAAGTCCCACCAGTGAGAACCCATTGTACCATGCAGAAGTTACTGAGCAAATATGCACTCCTCTGAACTGCACAAACAGCAAAACTTTTTAACATCTACAGCATCTCTATTCCAACTATTAACAGACCATAAAGCCAGCAAGAACCCTCTAATACAGCCTGGTACGAGCCTCATAGAGGCTGTCAAGTCTTTCCTATGCTAAATGAACTTGTTCTATATATTTTTACCTTGATTATTCTCCTTATGTATTTGTTATGAAACAAATGAACCCACAGTCCTCTCTGCTAACTATCATAGAGCAAAAGAAACAGGACTAGATCAGAAATGCCAAAAATCAAAGTACACTGGGATCCAAAAATAAATATTTAAGAGACACTCATTGACAGCAATCTGTACAGAAAACATTCTGCTCTTCACTTAAGACATTTTAAGAATTCAGGAAGGATTGAAACATGTTTTTTGCTACATCAAAAAAAAGTCAGATGCATAAAGTTTACAATACTGATAATATCATCACAACTGATATATTAAGAAATTATGATCTATTAAACAAGAATATATTAATTTCACAGTACTTGGAAAGTATCTCAGCTTAATAATGATTTTTTTTAATTACATGTAAAGCGCTTTTAAAAATTTCTCTAGCTTGGAAAGCTTAGAGAAGTAACCCCTAAATTTAAGGGTCACAAAGCAGCAGACATGCAGAAGGCAAAAAGACAAAATTAACATATGCTTTTAATTGAAATGCAAGAGCCTCAAAAGTCCAGAGGCAAATTCTGTCTTCTCGCTTGCTTTTTTTGTGCTTGAAATGAAAATCAAAAAGCTTTAAAGCATAATTTGGAATAATTTTTAAAAAGGTTCTTTATCTTTCAGAACAATAAAAAAGCCTAACAATTGAATGCATATAGCATGTATCAGTTATCCACAGTTTTCTCTGATGATGTTATATTTCCAAAGGGACACCCAGATGTGAGATGGCAAGTGAAAGCAGGAAGACTGCAAAGTTTCTAGAGCAAAAATACTTTTAAAAAGAGCTATAGGCAACTTTCTCTGGCCATATGGTTTTCCTGAAAACTAGCTTGCATGGTCATGTGACACAAGCAAAGCTGCTAATTTTTACTATTCAATGTTTCAACAGCAGAGTTACGACAGCGCTGCCTAGTGTTCAGCTAGATTTCTGATCGGTTTCAAACTGATCACACCAAACTAATTAATTTCTGTGCAACAAACTTAGGACAGAGAAGGCATGCACATTCTACAAATCATAAATTACATCTTTGAACATTAAGTGGCACTAAGATCAAGTGTCACTTCAGTCATCATTTCCATATATTTTCCCATAAAAACTGGGAAAAAAATAGCCCAATTTCTCTGTGGGGTAAAAACCTAATTTTAGGACATTGCAATCCCTTACAGGAAATTTACTCTGAACAGGGAAGAAGATTTAAAGATTAAGCCAAGGAGAAAATTTTTTTCTGGACATCCAGTGAGGACAATGAAACTATGCATATCACTTTAACCCATCTCAAATAGATGAGACTCACAGACTGTAGTGGAGGCACCTTCAAATAAATGTTACCAGTCACAGGTTGTCAGACAGCCCCTATTAATTCATCCTTAGGATCACAAGAGGTACTCAGAGAACAGCTGATGCTGTTGAAGGCTGGTTAGTATGGTTAAAAGCAGAAATTTACAGTAGAAGTTCCTAATTGTGATTTATCTTCTTAAGGTCAATTCTGGAGGAATGCATTTGGGTATCCTTAAGACTGAGAAGTGCTTTGAACACTTGGAAACTTCTGAGATTTAACTTCCTCCAGTGCATCTGTCTAATCCTATTAAGCTGATCACCAAAAAATAAGACCGAGATTAAAGATTTTTCACCCCTTTCACCAAAAGTCTTGATTCTACAGCAAAATAAAGATGCTTGACAGATGCAACTAAAACTAAAAGAAGCAAAATGAAATGCAAAGATTTGTTGCAAAAACTAAAAAAAAACCATTCTCTAATCACATGACTGACAAGATAAAGATGGACGAAGCCCATGAACCTTCCTGGTGAACCAGATGAGCAGAAAGAAAAAACCAAAATACAACCATTTATTAGAAAAATATCAAAACATCATTTTGACACACAGAAGAAAAGCTACTATGTAGTCAGAGTTCAGATGTGTTCTTTTCGTGCAGTGCAACTAACACAACCCTGGATTTGGCTGCTATGTTTTCCAATCTGCTCACTCAGCAAGAAAAGACTGCCTAAATTATTTAGCCAATGCAAAAGAAGATTGAAAATCTTTTATAAAGAGCAATTTTATGGAACAGGCAGTATTTCAAAAACAGCTGCACTTACATTACAGGATTTTGCCATTATCGCCAGAGCAGCATTTATAAGGGGAACTTGAGATGAAGACTAAATTCTCGATCTAACTGTAACAACTGTAAAGTGTTTTGCCCTCTATTAAGGCTTCTTGATTTTATAAAAGCACGTAATTTTTGCTCTAAAAACTTATATGAATATTAAGAATCTATGTTAGTAGAAAAAAACATGCAAGTCACTAGAAAGTTTTAGAATTAGCTTTTACAAGCAAGCCACACAGCAGTCTCAGCATCTCACTGAGCAGCAAAATAGACGAAAGTAATGTTAGTGTTACAAAGCCTGGGATCCTAAAAAACCCCGTAACTTTCATGCCCCCCAACAAAACCTATCAACAGTTATTCTTCAGTGGGTATTCTAATCCCTCAAGACATCCCAGTCCATCTTTTGTTTTATACATCTTTTGACTTTGTTCCTATAAGCAACAATGGTCTTCGCTGCATACCTTGCACAGCACAGAGCTCACTGTCAGTACTTAAATACAGAAAAATAAGAACACGTTGGTGATTTTTTATCAAAAGTTGCAGGATACAAACCTCCAGGAAGATATGATTCACTTGCTGTGTCATCCCCATCATCTCCATCTTCATCATCACGACTCAACAAATTATTTACAGCAAGGTTTACATCAAGATTTGTCCGCTGGAGTTCTCGAATAATAATACTTCTGGACTTCCCTTGTAAAACAACTTGTGCCTATAAGAGCACAGTGAATTGGTTACTGGTCATTCTCAGATCACCAAGCCCTATTCATAAGAAAATGCTTAATTCTAAAAAAAGTCTAATAAGAATCAAAAGTCAATAACAGTACATACAGACAGGCTCCTATCGATTTTTCACAGTATTGTGTACTTGATATCCAGCCTTCTCTCAGCTCCAGTTAGGCCACTGAACTCCAACTTTGGCACTAAATTTTCTAACAGAATCTTTGAATCTACTTCTTGAAATGTTTAATGCTGCAGTTAAATAATAAATATAATCTGGCTTTGAGAGTTTCTGTATATTTCTATTAAAGTGTTTAAACTTACTATGCCAATCAACAGAGTTTGCAATCAATTGCTGTGCCAAAGCTACACCTCAATCCCCTTTACACTGGTTTCTCTTTCCACTGCCCTTCAAACAAAACCACTTTAATGACTCTATTTTCCTCATCATTCTGTTTCTAAAGGCTTATCATCAGCAGTTTCTGCAACACTGAAATTTGTATTAAAAAAGTGCAAATGCAGATAAAACCTCCTAAACATCAAGTGCAATGAATTTACAGAAAAAGAGAGAAACTCTGTTTTATTCTACTGACCATAGGACTCAGAGCACTTTGTTTTTCCAAACTAGCCTCTACCAAATGTCAGAGATTATGAGAGTTTTGAAAGATCAGAAACAAAAGAACATAAGAAACAAGTACTGAGTATTTTCACAACAGAGTAAAAAATAAGGCACCAAGTAAAAGGCAAGCAAAAAAAAAGGGGAGGGGGGACATTCTAATAGCACACAAAGGTAAATTTTTTGTCATAAACTTCTATGCCAGAAGTTCACAGATTTTTGAGACTTCCTAGAGTCTACAGACCATCTGCTAAGATCTTTCCCATTGCTCTGCTTTCTAGTTACCTCAAAAATGTTTCAGACACCTTCTATTTTAAAGGTAAACAAAGTACGCTATTTAAAAAATAAAATTAAATAAAAGAAGGCAAAATATCACAGCAAGGGAAGTAAAGCAGATTATCTTTTGCCTAGCAACTAACTTCTGTATTTCAAATGTCAACCAGCAACTAGTTCTAAGCTAACAGTTAAAATGCATTAACTAGTCACATATTTTGAATGTATTCTTTTCTTCAAATATAGAGGAAAATGTTTAAATAGACTGAAGCGCCTCTTCAGACTTTAGTACATTAAAAGGCAAAAGCAGAGCAATATATACCCAACATTCATAAAAGTCACATTTATAAAAAACTAAGCAGAGGTGTCCATGAAGAAAAATTATCAGTATTTTAAAGAGAATAAATTTTATGTCTTTCATTTACACCTGAAATGGATCATTCCTTCTATCAAACACCAAGAAAAAAAAAAGAGTCAATCTGTCTTCCTTTATTACATTCCTTCAAGAAACTTAACATTTGATATTATTCTCAAATATTTGATTCTCTCACTAAATCTCCCCTCTGCAACCAAACACAGCCTTCCTCATCTACATTAAACTTAATACCTTGTCTTGGGTGATGTTTGGAAATGCAAATTCTAATTCTAATCCAAAAGTCTATCACTTCCACTACATGCTTAATAATAAAACCAAGTCAGCTAAGGAAAGTCAATTTCTTCAATTGCATGCCATTACTCCTTGGAGAACAGGCACTACTACAACACATTCTGGTACACGTGCTCTGAGAAGCTCTGCAAGTTTTTGGCAACAAGCAGTTTCTAGTTCACACACCTGTGAAATTAGTTCCTCTGGAATGACTGATGCTGGAATCACTGGTTGTGGCTGACTCCCCAGCAGTCCAGATCCTCTGTCACGTCCTGTGCGTATAACTCTGGTCTGCCTTCGAGAGTCTCGAGCTCCAGCAGATGATCTACCAGAAGATCCTCCTCCACTTCCACCAACCCCTGAACTCCAGCGACTTCTAGAAGATTTAGATTATTTGGTTTTTTAATACAGCAGCATACCTTGGGGACTACTTCAAACATCTTTAGTTTTATTGCTAGTAACTTATAAACATCCTCTGAAAAATACTGCAGCTTGACTTCACAGACAAATGCTATAAAAGTAACTCTCAAAACTAGAAAGAACAAGAACACCAGGAAATTGATCAAGTCCTGAAATATGCAGAAGAAATAAAAAAAAACAGGACTCCAGCTGGAACTTGCATTCTTTCCTACTAATACAGCTGTGTGGATGTATACATACATAAACACAAAAAAGGATCCATTCTCAGATTTTCTAAAAGCAGCAGCAGCAGCATAACATTTAACACTTATCTGTCAATTTCCTGCTATAAAAGCACACATGCACCAACTTCACTGCCAGTGGCTCTGACAGCACATCACTATGCTTAGGTGGATCTTCTAAAGATTCTCATACTTGATTACATTAAGAAATTTGTTAAGATTACTTGATTTTTCTAGTGTAATTTTCTCTACAGTAAGAGAAATCTTACACTAGACTGTTCTCTGATTCTCAGGCATAGTTTTCAAGAGATACTCTACTTTTTACATATTGCTATTGCAGAAATCAACAACTGCACACATTGCAAAAACATGGCTTAACTGACTGAATGGCTTTTTTGTTTCTGCAAATCAGCATCAAAATAAGGCAACAAAAAGACAGTGATTTGTAGAAATAGACATCTCACCTTCATTACAACTATCCACTAATAATTATCACCACAGAACTGTGGCAATTGAATATGCTCTGAATTTAAGACAAGATAATCTGCTGCCATGAAAGACAAGAGACTCTAGCTTGTTCTTCAAGGTTAACTAAGCTTTATCTTGTAATACACCTTAAAGGTTATTGGATATGGTATTACTTCTACTTAATAATCTGTATCAGCAGAACCTTCCTGCTATCAATTACCTGAAGTCTCAAACTCATTTCAAAAAATACATTTAAAATCAGACATGAAAATAAAGATACATTCTCTGAAACAGTATCTAATAAATTTACATTAAAAGTCTATCATATGTAGCTATTAAGACCTAATTATGTAAGAATACTTGTCTTGCATTGTATGCCTTCATTACTAGCACCCTTTTTTAATTGAGGTTTTTTTTTCCTCCTGACAAGACCCCTGCAATTATAGAGTAACTTGAGTGTCTGCTTCAGACAAGGCTCTGACAGACATCTACATTTTCAGAATTCTAGCTAGTGACCACAGACAATGACAAGACAAGACAAAAAGCAGTTCAATTATGTCTTTAGGAAAAGTCTTGTCTCATGAGTTAGAAAGAGAATTCTAAAAAATAAAAATATACTACTGAAAACACAAAAAAAAAAAAAGAAAAAAGAAAAAATACTAAAGAATGTGACATTTTAAATAAAATGAGCCACTTAAACTGTTCTAAAGATGGGAAGGTGGCTGAGAGGAAAAGAACAGGACTGAGGGGAAGTCAAATTCTATTGAGTAACTTTCAATTCAACACTCTGCAGGGAGGTGTGGGGTTAAAGAAAAAGTTCTATATTAGATATTAATATTCACTACAGATCCAATTTCTACTTTAAGTTATAAACTATCAATGGCATCATTTAGACATCTAACAGTTAAAACAATTTCTGTTTGTTTAACAATCCAAATATTCCCTGTGTGTCCTACCCTGGTCCTGTTAAGGCAAATAAGGATACAGCCATTGCTATTAAAGCCATCTAAACCTAAAATAAATATTAATATAGAATAGAAATCTTTCACCTCATTTCTGTTCACCCACTAGTTTACTACATCTCTCCACTATGCAGCAGCATGCTGGCAATTTTCCAAATCCAGTTACCTACTCTAATGGCTCTACAGTTTGAATGGGTTTAGATACAATTTATTAAGATAATTACTCCCTCCATTTAACAGACTAGTTATAGTGCCTACTGCTATTCTACTAGTTCAGTGACTTTCAACTACCTACTTCTGAGGCATTCAAGAGAAGACACTGGGAACACTTCAGGGTTAGTCTCTAAGACTCAAACAATTTTAACACATTATGCTTAGTTAAGAATAAGGAGGGAAAAAAAGTGTTACATGTCCCACAATAAGTTCTAAAACATGACAATACTAGTTTGTCTTTGATGTTTAACACATGGATTTTTAGGTTAAGATGCGTAATGGTTTCAGAAAAAAATTGGGAAGGTTATGGGTTATTCTTCATGCAACTAAGGCCCAAATGAAATTAGTTGATTTGCTAATAAAAAAACCAACAAATTTTCTGGAAAATCATGGAAAAGATGTAGTTCCTTCCTCTTAACAAATCATTCACATGCAGAAACCACAGTTTTTATTACTGCAGTCAGCAACATTAGGACGCAGCATAGTTAGACATGTCTTACAAAAACATGTAACAAAGAGATCACTGTCATTATGGAATGTAAATTACCTTCCTATAAACAGGGACACCATCAATTTTAAAGCTAATGACAAGAAATCTGGATCTATACAGTACATTTTGCATATAGTACAATTTTAAAGGTTCTGAGAAATAACCTTTTCCAAATGTTCCTTTTCCATTACTATGTATAGGACTCTGGCTATCAAAACACCACTTATGACTTGGGGCAAGGGAGTGGAAGGCACAAAACAATGGAGCCCACAAAGAAGGTTCTTCCTGCATAAATGCACTCATTTCACTGTATGCTCCTGGCCTATCATGGTTTAAATTGATGGTGTCCCTCTAAAAGACTGCTTTTCAAAAATCAAGGAACTAAAAAAACATTCAAAAGAAGACAACAGAGCCCAAACCAAGTTATTCTTTTTTGCACATATACGAAAAACTCTCTGTATCCTATGTGCTGGAGGGTCACTTAAACGTCTGTTATTTTAACCAAGTCAATTAAGTTTTTTTTGTTATACCCTACCTACACAACTGCTGTGGTTATACGTTCCCTTAGACATACTGCATACAATTTATATATGTGTATACACATATACTCAAATATGGAACAAACAGATTGCAGCCTCCATCCTATCAAAACTTACCCAAGGGTGTTGCCTGCCAGTCTGCCCAGAGTTTCAGAACCAGACAGAAACCATGGGGAGTCACTAGTCCTGCCTGGCCTGGATGTCCTTCCTGCCCCTGAGCCACTGCTCAACTTTGAACTGAAAGTAAAAGATGGTAAATCAGTCACAAAACAATCCCAAATGGGTTAAGAACAAAACCTGGAATCCCAGGTTGAAATTCTCAGGGACTTAGTCTGGTAACATACCAGCTTAAGCAACACCCTTGGGGAATATTCCAAACTAATCTAACTGTATATTAAGAAGTACACTGGAAAAAGAAAGTGGAAAGCATGCCTAACAGACCTTATGTACATCAGTAATCCATAATAGCACAGATGCAAACACATATTAAGCTAATTAGTGATTGGAGTTAGCCACTGTGCTAAATTTTTCATTAGTGTATATGTACAAATTGTAATCAGCAGGTGTTCTATCTATAAACCTGAGCCTGAGTATGCTACTTCAATATTAAGTGGTTTAAATTCAAATGTGAACCATTAATTAGTCCTGTTAAGGGGGACTTACCTGGCCTAAGGACCACAGATCTAGAAAGTGAGCCTTGCCAGAAGGGACTACTTTCAGAGTGGATTCTACATTAAGCTTTAAGTTTAACACAGCTTCTTTCTTAAGGATTATTCTTGGAGTAGCTTGTTTCTTCAAGTTAAAGAGAGCCTGTCTCACTTCTTTCAGAATCACATATACTATTTCTTCCTACACCAGTTTGTTAAGCTGGGCTGCTTGGCTGCATCACCATAACCACTGCGTCTCTACTCAAAGTACCCATTCCAAAATCTACTTTGAAAACAAACAAATAAAAACAAAACCAGAAAAGCAGCCAAGCTGCTTATCGAGTTCAGAAAATATCTTAGAAGAAAAGCATTCCTTACCCATCACTATTCTCAGGTTTACCCAACTCCAATCTGTCTGGTTGAACTGAAAAACCAATCCTGCAGACTCTACCATCCTGTATTTAGAACAAGAAAAGCAAGTGTTCAGAACTGACATGTAAGTCAAGTTTACCAAAAAAAATTAAAACATGAGTCCTCAGTTATTGAAGAGTATTAATCAATTTAATGTTAAAATAACTAATTTAACTGTATGGTTTCAAGTTTGTTATCTGAGAAGATTTCAGGAACTTACCTCCAGAAGAAATGCAGCGTGATTTGGTCCCACCACACACTGTTTAATAGTGGCCTGTTCCAATACATTCAAAGGCGGGTGGCTGAAAATAAAAAGGGAGAATTTATAGTATTTTAGAACTTCTGAAGTCTGGAAAAAAAAAATCAAGCTGTACATGAAAGGAAAAATGTGCAGTGGTGGCTACAAATACAAAAAACTTTCAAAAATTACTAAACATGCATTAATTGAAGCACACAGCACATAAAATCCAGGGAAAAGATCTTAAAAGGTGATAGTTTTCACTTAATCTGATCAGCAATAAACAACAGGGTTTATACCTCATATTAAGAAGTCATTCTGTAATGAAGATTTTAACAAAACAATTTATCATAACTGAGAACCCCTCATTTTATTCCTGTGTTATCTAAAGTATGTCTGGACTTCAGTATCAGTAGCACTGAGGATTTCTAAGGCTCCATCATCTACTGTAAAATCTTCTGCTTCTTGTTGCTGTTAGAAAAATTGTACTTTCCTAAATTATTTACAGCAGCATATGATATGCCTTACCTGTTTAAATTATATTTGTTCAGTTTCTCTGAAACTTCCCTTAATCTGAAACAGAAAGAAATGAAGCTGTTATTTGATTACATACTCCACAGTCCACAACATCCATGCACACAGCATATTTATGATGTTATGGGAAGGACTTACCACCACATTTATTGAAGTTTAATATAAATACTACTTGGTGCTGGAAGGCTGTTTTACTTTGGAGTTTAAGCCTTGCCACAGCACCAACGTTTGCTTGCATTTCTGTGTGTTTTACAAGTCGCTATCAAAAAACACTACTCTTGCCTTGTTACAACCATTTATAATTTCATGCACAAAAAAACATATAAAGCAATGACCAGGAACTGTAGATATACTTGTATTTCCTTGTATAAGATTGAATACAGTATCCCAGAGGAGAAAGGATTATCATCTTCTAGGAAATCCAAGCATGTGGCATGCGAGAGCCAAAAATACGACAATATATTACCCAAAGCAGAAAACACAAGGAAATAGATGAACAAAAGCCAACAGCAAAAGGGACAAAACCAAATTCTGACTAACAGAAGAAACAATCCAGAGAAACATCTTATTTATAGGTTATGTATGTTCTACCTAACCCTATAAATAGCGATACAACGTTTCCAAAAGCTCAAAATATCAGAGCAGAAGAAAGGGCCAACCCATAAACCACTCCTGCTTACAGGATACTGCCTCCAGAAGTGGAAAAGAGTAATTTCTAAGGTAACTTCCAATCCACTGAGGAAAGATCCTCTATGGGCAGCAAAGACACTGGAGTACTATCAGGGAAGCATGTCAATTAAAGCTTGGGTCTCTTTCTTCCCAAAGGAGACAAGCAATCTGAAAAAGCCCCCAAAGAGCTTCCAATTATAGTCAGAGTACCTGCATTTTATCAAGATATAAAACCATGACTAATTCTGTAAAAATTGTGTAAGGTCCTCTTAAATAAGATTAAAAAATCTCAGCTTTGGTACCATGCTCATCCTAGCATAAATCAGTAACACGTTTCTAAACCTAGCAAAAAGACAGGCACACCAGCACTGTCTTCCTCTGAATCCATGCCTTTAAATCCCCCATTTTTACTTGCCTAATTTCAATTTCTACACACAGACTATGGACATCAGACTTCAGCTACTTGCAAACGCTGAGCATGAGAAAGAAAACAGACTATAGAGGTCCAAACAGTGAAATCTTAACATTAGCAACAGTGTTTAACTCCAAAGTACCTGTCCTAAGGGAAAAAAAAAACCTCTAAATCTGTTTGAGAAACAAGGTATTTTATACTGACAGAAGTAACTTCCAAGCCCAAGAAGAAGGGAGACGTGAAAAGAAGACAGCAGGATGGAATTGAATGTGTTTAGAATTGCCTTTTGCTAACCAAGACAAGCTGCCAATCTGTAAGTAGGCGATTTCACACTCCCAATTTCCAGCCACAACTACTTCACACAGGCCAAGAGTACATAGGCAGACAAGGTTTCTGTGAAGATAACCCACAAAAGCAAGAGAAAACACAAACTTCCCATGCAATCTGTGCAAAAGGTACCCCACAAGAGTGAACTTCTGTGGGAGACTATGGAATGAACCCCAAGTTGAACAGCATACACTCCACACCTTATCATATGGTTTTATACAGCAAACAGGGATTGCTGCGTGATATCTGACAAGTTAAACATCCCTGAAGTTCCATGTCTTGAGTTTATCACCTAACAATTTCCCACAGGAATCCTGAGCAGTTTTTCTCTCCTGGCAAGCATGAGTAATAATTACAGAATGGGAAAACCTACCTTTAAATTCATTGCACTGCCTTTAAGAAAAGCTGACAGCAAAAAAGTAGAACTTTATTGGAGATGGTTACTAGACTAGTCTATGAGAAACATTTAAAGCTTCCTTATCCGAGCCTTGGTCACAAGACCAGACCACTACCAAAGAAATAGGCATTAAAATTTGAAAAATATCATCATACTCCTTTTATATCTGTTAAAAATGAAATAATAGGAAAGAAACATTCTCAGAAATCTAAGACTTGAATAGGCAATGAATCCATGAGTAACATCAATCTTAAGAAAGCAGGTCTACCTGCAACAAGCACAGGCCAAAAGAGATCTAATACTGCTGAAAAGAGGCTGTTGTCAATCTGTAACAGGAGGGAACAGAGAAAGCTATAAGCCAGAATGCTGAAAGTACTAAACTCTTCTATACAAAGAAAAATAAAAGTAAAAACTATCTCATGCCTCAACCATCTCATATGCAACTGCTGTAACAGCAAAATTATCAAGTACTGCTCGTAAGCTCCTATAAGTCCACAAGGACTTGAATTTGATGCAGAACACCGCTGGAGTTGTTTCCTGCTGAGCTGCTGGTTCCACCCTCATTCCTCCCCTTTCTTGTGCTGGCACCAGCATTCACATGAACACCAATCACAAAACCAAACCAGCAGGAAAACAAGAACAAAGCAGAAAGATGTGTTTGTGTACTCTGTATGGAGAGTCTCTCTGTGAAAATAAAAACTTGAAATAATTTCCTGAAGCAATCTAAGCCTTTCTACCTGCACAGTTGCAAGGTATTGTACCAGTGACCCTCTGAAGGGAAAAGCTTATTTAAGATCAGGTTAATTTTAATTATACAGTGCAGTAATTTCAACTAATGGTGCTCTGGAGGAAGAGGTAAATGCAGAGATGACTTAGACAATTCTCACATCAAGGTCATAAGACCTTTCTGTGGTAAATGAAATCTCCAATATAAATGCCTTGACAGACTACACTTCAAAAAGGTCTCATTAAAGGCAATTAAACTACTTCAAAGGACAAAACAAGCATTTTCATCACAAACATTTTTGAAGAACTACACTAGCTTGGCAACACTTTTAGACAAAAAGTTTAGTGATGATGGCTTCTATCAAGACACACATTCTTTAAATATTATTAATGAAATTAATCCAAAAACAGTTGTGAGGAAAATAAATTCAGTTTCTCCAAGACAAGGAGGGATTTCTTTTATTTCAAGTTTTGAAGCTCCAATTTCTAGCCTCTAGAAACTGATCAGAATAGAAGAGATCTATGCTCACACTAAGCAACCAAAAAGGCTCTAGGTCAGGACTACACAGCTCAGATTTCTGACATGGCACTTTTATTCATCACAAGACACTACTTTTCTCAAAGAAGATTTCTATTTCCAGAAAAGTTCATCTTTTTAAAAAAACCAACCAGATAAACAAAATATAAACCAGCCAAACGAAAACCACACAGGCACACACAGAAAGAACCAAACAAACAAAAAAAAAACGCATCCAAAAACCCTAAAACCCCCAAAACCAGTTTGGTATGATGATCAACTTCAAGTAGGGAAATAAGAAATAAAGCTACTTCAGGCCTGGTAGATTTTTTTAAGTGACCTTTAAAACAACTTAATATGTCAATGAAGTCTGTATGCCAACAAACATGGGACTTCCACACCAGAGCAGACAGAAGTATTCAAGCACCACTACAATGCTTTTCCAAGGGAAGGCTAACACTAATACTAATAAAAATAACAAGCAGATAGCCAAGGGGACACACCCATATGACACAATCCATTTAAGCACTGGAGAACAGTATTACACACCTATCAACATTTAACAGGTAAATACAACCTTCATCCCTGTCCCTGATCCTGAAGTGCTCGGAGCACAGTGAGCCAGAGCCAGGGAACCCCCTCACAGGGTTTGGCCCAGCGGAGCTGCTCAGCCTCCAGATCAAGGACCTCTCTCACCTGCCTGTCTTGAATCACATGGAAATGAGCTCCTGTGCCAGCCTATCAGTGTCACAAAAACAGCCTCAAAAATGCAGAAAATGGACACCAATGAAAAACTTGAGCAAATACATGTTTCCTAATCCCAGGATAACACTCTGACACTAGATACTGTCATTGATGCAAAGTCACACCCAGCTATCTTCTGTGCCACAATACAGCATACCAAAGGATCCTGACCCTGACTGCCATCTCAAACATTAGAGAGCAGCTTCCAAGGAGGCAGCCTTCCACAGCTACACCTTTCCACTACCAGAATAAATGAAGATTTAGTGTGCTTTAAGTCATTCTGGGTAGAAAGAGGGAATAATCCATAAAATCAAATGCTAAAGTACCACACAAAAGCAGGCAATATGATTATCTGTAAAAATAAAGTAATGCACATAAGAAAAAAAAAAAAGAAATACCAAGTACAAAATTACAGGCTCCAAGGTAACCCATACTGCTCATCAGGGCAGTAGGATAATGTGTTTAGACTAAAATACAGAGATCACTGAAATTAACTAGATGACAAAGAAACCCACTGCTCTACTCAGTACTCAGGGGAACCATGAGTACTTACACTGTGTCCTCCCTACATTTCAAGAATTATAAATTAGGGGTATTTGGTTATTATATACTAAACCAACACCTGCTGCTCAAGAAATCCCCAAGCTGCAAATTCTTAGAAGTTGGAAAAGCATCACTGTATGTTTGCCCTATTCTAACACTGTTCTCCTGTTAATCTAGCACTGGTCTCTGTCAGCAGAAAACAGGAGGAAAATAAGATGGACTTCTTGCCTTACTTGAACAGCTGTTCTTGTACTTCATAGTATCAGCCAACACAGGTTTACAAAACATGGCTCCCAAACTTTATTTCCTATTTTGCAGGATTGTCAGTTTGGTTGATAAAGGTAGTTCTGATCACTTCATAGTTCTCTCTGAAGCATGGTAACACACTGTGCTGAACCTGCAGTAGAATGCTAATGGCAAAGACCAAACAATGTCCTGAAAACAGCTTTCTGTCACTGAAAAGTCTTCAGGTAATTCAGTGATTGTAGAATGAAAATTCTCTAACAGTAGACCATTACTATTTAATAACAACACTGATATACACAATGACCTAAGTTGGGTATAAGATAGCCCACAAAAAGGTTAAAGCATGACAAGAAAAATTAGCAAAAATAGAACATGCATTTTAGTTCCAGTTTTAAGAAAAGAAGGCAGATTTCATATCACTGTACAGAAGAACAAGGGGACAGCAGTGTATATTGCCTAGCAAGGCTTACAGTGCTGTGTTCCACAAAATCTTCACATGGAAGCTGCTGATGTTCAGGCTGGATGAGCAGACAGCGAGGTGAACCAAAAACTGTCTGAACATCTGGGTCCAGAGGGTGGTGATTAGTGCCACCAGGTCTGGCTGGAGGCCAGTGACAAGCTGCGCGCCCCACGGGTCAGTACTGGGTCCAGTCCTGCTCAACACCTTCACTAACAATGCAGATGATGGGGCAGTGGGTACTCTCAGCCAGTTTGCTCAGGACACCCAACTGCAGGACATCGCTGCCATCCAGACATGGCAAGAACCAAGGGGAGGCAAGGCACAAACCCCTGCACCTCAGCAGGAACAATCACATGCCAGAGACTGTCCAGCTGGAGAACAGCTTGGCAAGAAAAGGACCTGGAAGTCCTGGTGGCCACCAGGTTGAACATGAGCCAACATGCCCTGCAGCAAAGAAGGTAAACAGCATTCTGGCTGCAATAGAGAAAGTACTGCCAGCATGCTGAGGCAGACAATCCTTCTCTTTATGCAGCACTCACGAGGCCACATCTGGATTTCTGGACTCCCCACTACAAGAGAGACATGAGCACACTGGACAGTCTAGCAAAGGGACACAAAAATGATTAAGGGACTAGAGCACAAGAGGAAAGGCTCGGAGAGTTGGGACTTCAGCATAGGGAAGAGAAAGCCCTGGAGGGAATCTTATCAACATATATGAACACCTAAAGCAAGGGTAGTAAAGGGGACAGAGCCAGGCTCTTTCCAGTGGCACCCAGTGATAGGACCAGAGGCAGCAGACACACACCAAAACACAGGAGGTTCTGTCTGAACATCAGGAAACACTTTCTTTGACGTGAGGGTGACCAATTACTCACATGGGCTGCTCAGGCAGGCTGTAGAGTCCTAACCCCTGAGAGTTATTTAAAAGCCATCTGAGCACAGTCCTGGGCAACCAGCTGTAAATGGCCTTGCCTGGTAATGCAACCAGATGATATTCAGAGGTCCCTTCAACCTCAGCCATTCTGCAATTGATACTGAGGACTTAATGCTTTCACGATGTGATCTCCATCTATTTGACTTGAAGGCACAGCAGCAAAAGGAGGGCTTTGCCATTGAAAAGCAGGGAGTTTATGTTTTGCTGTATAGAATCCCTCTATGGTCAGTGACACAGGAAAAAAGTTACACACGAGTCAGGAAAGTGTCGGAGTTACATTCAGCAAAAAAATTCATGAGTACTTAAATACCCAGCTGGAAGTATTCTGTTTCTTTAGCAGCAACAGCAAGACCAGGGGCAGACAGCTGTAGAATTTGTGAAATGCCTCCAACTAGCAATGAATTCTTAAGCTGGGCAACTGGTTCCTCTAGCTCAGAAACTACTTACACTCCTTCTTCAGATTTCAGTGACACTGAAAACATCCCCCTCTGAATAAAAAAAATTTTAAAAAACCACAACCATAACCCCACACCACAGCGCAGAGGATGGCCATAGCCTAGCTCAAGGGGAATACAAAGTCAATCATGCTTTTTAAATAAGCAAACACCCATAAACTATGAAACAGCATGGTCCCTTTTCAGTTAACAATCTGAATACAAACAGGAAGAAATCACAAATGGTATGGTCCTCACAGGACTGCCACGGAGGAGTTACCATCATGCCTACATGTTATTTAGCACTTTATCTAAAGGATTTGGTAGTGAAGTATATCTATAGCTACAAGTTGCCTAAACACCTAGTGTCATTTCTGGGGGGGCCAAAAAGAAAAATACACTGCAGGAGAACGAGTTAGACTCAATCTGAGGTCCTTCTAAGGCAGTAGATTTCCAAAAGTATAGTTTGCAAATCCAGACAGAAATCTGTTCTCTGGTGCAGAATGCATCAAATCATCATTCTGTGGTCCCACATTCTGTTCAACTGCACAAAGTCCTTGCAGCTGTTTTGTTTAACATTTAGCAGAAGACCATTTCTTTAGCCAGAACACCACAGCTAAACAACTGGATTAACCACCTCAGTTGGGTGAGTTCTGAATCTTAAAACAACTAAGGTTGTAAGCTATTCAACTATCCATCATTTTAGGAAGTGTATCCTCTTGTGATAATAAAACATGAATAATGGGAATTTAGAACCCCATGGTTATAAATTCAAGGACACTTGAAAAATGCACACATGATAACAGCATGAGCAGTGTTACTACACTGAACAATAAAAAAATGCTAGCTATCAAACACAGCTAGGAAGCTGTATACTTGTTTAACTAGAATGAGTGAAAACTAAAAGACCCCATTAAGGCAAAGAAAATAAAAAATCCCATTTTTACAGTCAGAACAGTGCTGTAGTGATTCCATTAAAAAATGCTACCAAAATAAAAATCCAGTCACTGAAAATCACAGAACCTCTTTGTGTCCCATTGTGATAAGATTGTTGATGTTCCTTCAGGACTTCACAACAAGCCACCAGGGAGGCTGTGAATTTACCAACATACCAGCTTAAACCTGGAGAGCCAGGTTCTGGTCCCAGCTGAGGTTACTGCAGGAACCCAAATCATCTCTTCACCATTTTCCTTTGCTCTAAGCTTTTGGGAGCTGTGATCACTTTTTATGCAAAGTTGGGAAATGGTCTTTAACTAGAGCATTCAAATGCTATAAAAATAGTCTTTAAAGTAAGAACCGCCACATTGTTAAATACTTGGTGTCTTGACAAGAGAAAAGCAACTGTATGTTTTGTACAAGTGATTTTATTAAAAACAAAGCACAAACAAGAACTGAATTCTAATTGCTTTGCTATAAAGTCCAATGACCTTATTCTCATTCTGAATTAGTTTTAGCAACAGGGAAAGATCACTTCGCACATCCAGTCCTTTACTTGCCAATTCCTCCAATTCCAAGCCCTGAAATATTCAACAAAACTCTGATATCACAGTGTTACCTGCATGCCACTTTTGCAAACTTGCTAAAAACTGCCTTTTAAATACCAGACCTCCTCTTCACACTGCTCTGTCTTCCACTAAAAACACATCTTCAAAACCTTTCTCTCAGACACTGCATCTTTGATTTAGATAGGAATGGACTGAGGCCTGGAATAAAGAGTAGAGAGCAAGCACCACGCCAGAAAAACAGGCAGCCAAATCGCTTTGTCTGACGCACAGTGCAAGCAAAATAAGAAACCCCAGCTTCTGAGGCGCACAGCTCATCCCAATACTTTTTTGCACTGCCAAAAACAAAATTCTTTTTTCCATCTGCCTGTACCCCAGCCATGAAACCCCAGGTGCTTCCCTCAGTGTAACTAACCAGTGTTTTGCCTCCCCTCTAGAAGAAGCAGCACATCGAGTACCTCCTGCATCACATTTTGCCGAGGGCCATATTATTTCTGGTAACAATCTTGCCAGATATAGATTCTGCACCACATGAGAAAAAAATAAACTTTGGTCATTCCAGCAAAACAGCCTGTTGCTCCCCAGCCTTCCCATGAGGAACAGGGTACTCCTTGCCAGATTATCTCCCGCCTACCCAATCTGCCCCACAATGACAAGATTTAATGATCCATCTCATTTGAAGGTTTAATTAAGTACCTTTACATTACTGCTCTAGAGACAGACACAAAGTCAGTGAACTGCATATAGCATGACTTAAAAAATGAAAAATGAGAGAAGAAAAACTGCTGTTAATAATATACTGTTTTCAAAGCCGAAGAAAAGAGTTCCAACAACCTAAGAAAGATCTTCATTAAATATCAGACAACAATAACTCACACTAAAAAAATATTAAATAGATTAAAAGCCATAAATTCTCTTCAGAAGAATGTATCTTGATATTTACTAGAGAGAAAAAAAATACAGCTCTGACTATTTTTAGGCTGGATAGAGAATAGCAAGAATTTAATATAATAAATATTGTAAGAATAAATACAGAGACACATTTAAGAAAATTAATTTTGCAAAATGAACAAAAAATTAAAATGATACCATCCTTACTGAAGGAAGTGACAAACTGCAATGGCTTCAAGCAAAAGCAGAGTAAGGTGTACAATCAACTTTATTCCCATGGGCAAATACTTATTCTCCAGTTAAGTTTTTGGAAAAATGCTGTAACACAAACATTTGTTTATGCAGAGTCAATGTCAGACTCCACGCTGACACCTACATAGTGAAATTACAAATTTCAGTAGAATCCAGAGATCCCAATCAAGATTAATTTCAGAACTCCCTACCTACACATTCTGTATCAGAACTCACTACCTATATAGAGAGATAATTCATCCCAAAGGTGAAAAAGGTGAGAGGTTGAGGAAACATAACAGATAACAGACAATGAAGCACAATGAAAGAGGGTAAGCAAATTTTTTAAATGTTGTTTTATCACAGGTTTGGTTAAAGTAGTCAACTACTACTTCTGTAGCACAATGCAAAAAAAAAAGACAAAATTAGCATCCAGCTTAACTAGAGATGATGGCAAACATGCTGCAGAAAGTAACACCAGCAAGACCTGGGTACAGAGCAGTTTCTGGGCTACCTTCTAATGAAGAGACAAACTACAGCTGCATGGTTATTATCACCCTCAGCTATTTGAGATATTTTGAACTGATTCATCTGGCAAACAAAAAGCACACTCTCTCAAATGTGGATTATTTTTGGGGCTCTTTTTTGCTGAAGACAAATTTCATAAGATTACTGAAACCTCCAGCAGCCTTGGTACCTTTATCTGCTGCATTACACTACTGCTGCCACAAACTACACTGGCAGACCTCATGGCTGGCAATAAAACAATGATAGCAAGAAATCCCAACACAGCTAATGTTCAAAATAGTACTAATCATGGAAATGTTTTCAAAGTTTTTATTCTGCACTCTTTCATAAACACCTTAATGTAAAAATTAAATCAGAAAGATAAACCAAAATATCTTCAGGCATCTTTTCTGATAAAAGGCAGTAACCAGTTTAATGATCAAAAGCTGTCCAAAACAACATTGCAGAAAATACATGTTTCATCTCTACTGTAGATATAAGCAATTTGAGAAATCACCTCAACGGCAACTGGCTTGGGATTACAAAAAGTAGCCAGTTAGACAAACTGTAAAATGCTACACCAAAAATCATTTTTAGAACTGCAACAAAATAATCAAGTTGGGATGTTAAATATTCACTGTACCAACATGGACTGCTTCTGTAAAACACACTGCACTTTAAAGTGCAGCAGCTAGGATTTGCTGAAAGACTGGGTGAAGCATATTCAGTATGAGAAATTCCCCTGACAAGTGCTGGGTGTAGCAGTGAGCCTTGTGAGATGAGGACAAATTTTCAAAGACAGCAAATTGAATGGTTACATCACTCCTCACCCAGAACCAAACTGGCAGTTTTAGGTGTAAATGCAGATGACCAGTGTTCCCACCTTAAACTTTCTGTTTAGGTTTACAGTATGTTTCAACTGTTTAGAATTGTCACACTTCATACCTGTGTATCAGTGAATATGTGTTCTCTCTTATATAAAACTAAAACATTCTTTAAATTGAAGCAAAATACTAATTTCCCTAGAGGGGAAGGATAAGAGAAAAGAAAGCAATGTTGGTGACCTGCATTTTTTAAGCACAGAAAGACTTTTAGAAATAGAGCACAGAGTTTATTATCAAAATAGTTCTATGCCAGAAAGAGCAAATAAGATCTGAAGTTTGGATAATTATTCCTGTAATGGAGTAACTAATGCTGTGTCGTCCTCACTTAAACTGTCAAGCTTAAGGGTTTGGACAAAATACATGTGTGCACTGTGAAAATTAGGTTTGTGCATTTATTTCAACATCTTTTTTCTCCAAATCGTTCCTCTCAATTTAAAATCCTCTAACTACTGCAACCAGGCCTTGTCTTCACCTTTTCTCTGGGGCACACACAGATGCCAACTACTGCAGTCTCCTGTGTGGAGTTGTTGCTAAGAACCAAATCCTTAGTGGACTTCAATGAACTCAAGGTTAGAAAAAAATCTGTACAACTGAAAAGCACAAGTAGTTTTTCTGTGTATTTTTTTTCCTGCATAAATGGCTGTTGATGCAAAGAAAGACAAAACAGTAACTTTTACACTCAGCATCTTGCAAAAGTAACTGCAAATTAGATTGCTGCTAGTGTAATCACTAAAACAAAATACCTTGAACCCCCTTCTCTTCTTCATATAAATTTCAAATACATAATATCACCTATTTAAGCCACAAATTATTAACTGTGCCAGGAATGTGAAAAGGCAGCTACAATACCTTGCAGTTTGCCAAGCTTAGGTACATCCTTGGTTGTTTTTCCTCAAGTGTCAAGTCATTTTTCATGTAAGTATAATTGTGTACTGAACAGTTATCTACTTCAGATAGTTTAAGAAAGAGTCACACCCTTCATGTTTATTTTTGATTGAATCACAAATGTGACAAAGATCCTACATGGCAATCAGAATATTTCATAAATACATACTATACCAAAAATTACCTCAAATGCATGTCATTGATTATAGTTTTTAACTTATACAAATATTTAGTGCATAAATGTTGTTGACTTAAAATGTTGTTCTCTGACAGCTTTGACTTGCAGTGCCAACCTTAAAATACAGCTACTAATATCTTAGTCAATTAGTTTTACTTTATTATTGGTCCAACAAATATGCTCAAACCTTACATATCTGATTTGAGAAGGAAAAAAGAAAGCAACATTTGGGCCCCAATTACTATTTTACCAAATTCCTTGTGACAGGTCACAACTACTCTCAGCCCAGATCACATTCACAGTACAGTTTCACATTACAGTAGCCAAAATAAACTTGCTGCTTTCAAAATGGAAGGAACTCAACCCTGCTTCCTCTTTCCCGTTCTTCACTACCAACTCTCCCTCCTGCAGCACTTTTCAAAATATTCTGATGTGCACCCAACAAGGAGATAAACAGTTCAACTTCTTATCTTTACTTCGCTTTACCAGGGCTATCTTTATATCATTTTAGCAACTGAAGTCAGTTTCCTATGGGATCAGAAACTCACAGTTAGTGCAATGTAGAGGCGGGGAAAACAAACCTCCGCCTTCAGAAGAGAGCAATTACTTTGACTTACAACATCTCAGGAAAGTTTCAGCAAGAACATTCACAGACAATTACATATGTACTCTCTCAAAAGCAGCATCTGGGGTGTAGCACGCAGCTGTAATCAGAAGAGGACCCTGGTAGAGCAAAGTCCAAAAAGGCCTAGAATACTGGCCTATGCAAAAGTAACCTTCCACATTCAACCAGACATGAAATAACACTGTACATTCTGATGCTTAACCTCCCAAGTTATTGTTCTTAAGTAACAATACTAAGTAAGATCAAATCTTGATGCACTGCTGCACGTATGAATCTTGTAACAGTCTATAGTACCAGAGTGGTGGTGCAAATCTTTTGAGGCAGCCAAACCATTTGATATTTTAAAAAGTGTTTCTATCTAAGAGTGTGATGATAATAATAATGTCATGACAGTCACACCGTTCCCTTCTTCTCTTCTAAAAGAGCACAATCTAAATTTAGCTATGCTTTCAAGAAATTAATCCTAAAACCAAGTTCAATACTTTGCCTGTAACTAAAGTTTATCAAGCAGCTCTAACTCAGGGAATTCAAATAATACATCAGTTATGGCTTCCCAGTAATTAAACCACCTATTCCTGTTTGAGGTGGGCTACCTGCAATTTTGCTATGTAGATTAGGAAGAGTTTAAAGTACACCAAAGTAAATCACCTAAGATAAAAGAAGTACTGTATTATCTGCACAAAACTTGCAGATTCTCTATTTAAGAACACATCTGTCAATCCCTTCTTTTCCCCAACTCGGGGCAGCAATGCAGATCACACATAAGTACCAGCAGAGAAGTTTGTGCTCAGGCTGCCTTCCTCTGCACAAGAGGACAGGTATTCCCCCAGACGCAGCAGAGGGGGTTCAGGTCGTGCAATATCACTTTAACAGGAACACTTTCATTATCAGGAGCTCTCTCTCCCTCCTTGTGCACGGCTGCTGCACACGTGTGGGGCCAAGACACCAGCTCCACATCTCTGCTGGCTCCCTGCACAGCCACCCACACCCTACGCCAGCTCCTTCCAGCAACATCTGCTTGAGATTTTTAACAGATTTGCTCATCAGTAAATGCAAGGGGGGGTGGCGTTTGCCAGAGCAGCAGCCACAAATCCACAGATCACTTGCACAGTACCTTAAATTGATGTGCAGATTAAAAAGGTATGTTCTTGCTAGCTATTTTTTCCACATAAATTCAGAGAGTGCAAACAATGCAGGCAATGCAAAGTATACAACTTAAATTTTCAGTTCAGGCACGGCCTAAAGTAAGTAACATTCAAATAACAGAGACAGGCACTGAATGTATTATTAAGGGAAAACAAAGTCATGTAAAGAACAAGATCATCCTTTCTTCCCCCAAAGCTGCCTCTACATACAGAATCACTGAAGCTTCAAATTAACTTTTCTCAGGTGTGCTACTAGTTTCAAAGATGTCACTGCCAGAAAACTTACTACAGGACACTTCTAAACCCTCATATTCAGAATACCCTCTATTTAACCAAATTCATTACATCTCATCTTCAGGAGGAGAGAAAAGACCACATTAACATTGTGTCAATGACCACTTCAAAAATTACATCTTACTCTATGCTAAGACTTAAATGGTGTAGCTGACAAGAATTTTCTTAGTACAAGGTTAAACCAAAGTCAAAGCTTTGAGATAAATCCTGTCTGTGAAGGTTAGTTCATGTAAGGAAAGCCACTTCTGTAAGGTGAAAGACTCCCCTTCTCCTTCCCAGAGCAGCAAGTTAAACTGCTCCTGTGAGGTTTCATAACAGCCAAGAAAAGGCTATTTGTCATGGTTACACCCACTTCCTCATCCAATATAAAATTAAGAAATATACTAAGAATTTACTTAGATTAACTTATCTATGAAACTGTGTCAAACTTCCTTCACAAGGCACAAAGTCTCCAACACTGAAAGAGGTGGATAATTGACAAAATACACCTAACACCCATTGCAACAGAAGCTGGACACCTCTTTTTCAAATATTAAAGCCATTAATTTACATCCCAAATACCCTATGGAGTTGTTTCTCAAACTGCAGACCATACTGAATTTTTCTCCCATTAAACTCCTCATATTCAGTTTGCAGACAACACATGGCTTGGGGGAAAAATTCCATTTTACTTGTCCTCCTCAATAAACTTACTAGAAAAACCTTAATTATCTCAGTTCATCCTGAGCAAAAGCTTAGCCTAGTATCCATTTCAAAAGATGAATCCTAACACAACTACAAAATTAAGTATGACCTTGTCCTCTGTGAACTCTCTTCAGTGTCACAGCTCCCAGACACAAGTGAAGAAGTCAACACTGTTTCAGCTTATTCAAGAGAAGACTAATAATTACCATCAAGGTGCAACATTAACCTACATTTTCAAAAACACTAGCTAAGAAGTATTTTCAGATGATGAGTAGATGTGCTCAGGACTCCTCTGATTATTTGTGGTTCTACAGCTACTTTCTCCTCTTTTCTTTGAAGTGCTCTGCCATTCTCACAGTTGCTGCATGAATAAGTGTGATAACAAATTACACAGAAAACCTAATAAGAACTGTAGAACAGAATGACAGAAAATGCACCGAACCAAACTGGAAAAAACTAATTCCTCACATTTTTTCGACTACTTAAGAGCAGAGCAACACTTCAGGAGAAGGATGGTTTCAAAAAACCACTGCCTTTACACATCTACACTGGTTATTAAGCATAATGCATTAAATACTTAATTACAAAATTCAACAGTGTCCTGTACCCTGAACACACAGGGACTGCAGAGATAAATGCCTTGGGTTTGAAGTGATTACTCCTTAGGAGCAGAACACAAATCCATTACTGAAAGCATACAATACAGAAATATGATCCCAAAATCTGATTTTGAGAAACAACTATCATTCAGAATACAGACAGAAAAAAACCCTGACTGACCACTGGCTGCAGCACAGACTCAAAAAAGCCTATAAAGTGAGAGAGAAAAGAACCAGCACAGAGACAGGAGATGTTCCAAGATCCTAACTTCTATATGTATGAGAATTTATTAAGCTATCTAGATCTTGATCAACATTGACAGAATAGTAATAAGCAGCAATACTACTGATAAAATTGAACTGGCATTTCCAGCACATGTGTGTGTGCCTCAGCCCTATTTATGAATCATTCTGATTTCACTGCATTACAAGTTCTGATACACAGCTACTGCACTTTTAGTGAAATTACATTTATGAAGTCAAAATTTCTGACTTGCAGCTCAGATCAAGGAGTCACTTCATTTTTCAGAATAGTCATTACTTAACAGCACTGCTGCAGCTTTCTCCATATATTAATTACCACCCATTTTGAAGCTTCCTGTATCAAAAAGTACGTGTAAGAGCTGCTGCTGTTGTAAGAAGAAAAACAAATTTAAAAAACAAGAAAGCATTATGAAGACTGAAAGGGACTGGTATTTTATATAAATATGTCAACAGAAGAGGTAACATTAAAGAAAAAACAGATGAGCTCTCTCACTTGGAGCAAAGTGTGATAATTACATGCTAAATGTTTTCTAAGGGCCTAGCAACATAAAAAGGAAAAAAAAAGAAAACCTACTGGGGTCCTTTCAAGTTCAAAGGCCTAGATCTTACTCCAAACCAAAAGAGTGCAGGCAATAAGTCCTAATACAGCATCATCTCTCAGTTTGTCACTCTAAAGGAAGATGGTCTATGCCAAATTTAAATGCAGTACCTTATGGAGAAAGCAAATCAATTCTGTAGGAATGGCTAGGCCTCCTAGGAAGTAGGAGTCTGTAAAATGTATTATCAGGCTACAGGAAAAAAATACAGTCCACTTCAGGTTTTAGATCTGTTTTATCTTTTCCCTGTGTAAACATATAGACTATGTAGTTAGGTAGAATTTCTGTCTTCAAAACTACCTATTTTCCTCGTTGTACACACTCAAACCTCACCTGCTCTAAGAGGCATCTCAGCAAAGACTGCTGTAGGAAAAGCGACCTAACTACAAACTGTGATCTCTACCCTGACCTACTGGTAGTATCAAAACCAGGAGAGTATAAGCAAGAGCTCGTGCTTTTTAAGGTTTAAAAAAACTTTAATATTGCTCAGAATCATTAAATAACATTTACCTTTAGTGTAAAAACACTTTAGCTTTCTATCTAGTGATGATTAAACATCACGATTTAGTCACACATAAATTTGTGAGAAATTAAAGATTAAGTTTTTAAGAATTCCTGTATAAAAGCGCAGAAGTAAAATTTGCAAGCTATTACACATACCATTAGCAATTGCTATAGAAGAAATATTTGACAGCCACACAGATCTGTCAAATAAACGTCAAGCAGTGAAGAAAATTTGGTTCGTGGATTCATTTTCTCTCAAAGCACTCCAGTTTCTCCCCAGCCTGCAATTTCTCTCCCCCAATCCTACATGAAGTTAGCTGCGTGGTTTCCAGGCTGGCAGCTGTCATCCCCATCTCAGCCAAGCCGCACACCACCAGTGATTCGGAGATTGGGCCTCCTTTTGTATCGAACACCGGGTGCGTGAGCAGGGGAAGGCAGCGCACACCGGCGCTGCGTGTGACAGCGCTGCCGCCTTTATCGCCGCTCCCGTCATTCTCTCTCTCACACACCGCGATCCCCCATCCGCATTGTCTGCCTCGCTCCATCCCTCATTAATATGGACACGTTCTCGCTCCTCCGCCAGGGATCCCCGGGAACCCGCTCCCTCGGCCAGGGAACCCCCTTCCTCGGCCGGACGCCGGATTTCCCTGGCCGGCCGGAGCCCCCGCCGGGCCCGCGGCGAAAGTCGCGGCCCCCCGGTCCCGCGCGGGGCGAAGCCGGCGGCGGCGGGGGCCGGGAGAGGCCGCTCGGAGCGGGACGCGCCGGGACCCGGCGGAACCGCGGCCCGGCGGGGGGTTCGGGCCGGCCCCGCTGCCCCGGGGCCCCTCCCCTCGCCCCCGGGGGCCCCCCCCCTCCGCCCCCCTCACCGGTCGTTGAGCTGGTCCTCGGTGCCCGGCAGCGGGTGCACCACGAAGTGGATCGAGGTCATGTTCCGCGCCGGTGCCCCCCGGCGGCGGCGGGAGGCGGGCGGGCGGGGGCCGGGCACACAATGGGGGCGGCGGGGGAGGGGGCTCTCGGCCTCCGTCCCTCCCCGGGGTGGTTCGGGGCCGCCCGGCGGAGTCTAGGGCTCTCAGCGGCCGCGGCGCTGCGGGCGCGGGGCGGGGCGGAACGGCCGCAACGGCGCCGCTCGGAGCTGGGCCCGCGCCGCGCTCACGCACGCGCCGCCATCTTGGCTTCCAGCGGGCCCTTCTCCCTCCCCCCTCCCCCGCCCTCCGTGCGCCGCGACGGGGAAGGGGCGGGGCTCGACCGGCGCGCGCGGCGGCGCGCGTGCAAGCCTCGTGCTGACTGGCGCGCGCCGCTCCCTCCCCTGCCACTAAGCGCGCCGCCGATTGGCCCGGTGCGTCGCCCTCGCGGCGGGTCGCGATGACGTCATTGCGCAAGAGAGACGTAAAGCACCACGTGCTCCCCCCGCTTTCTCCCCCCGCCCAGAGCGGCTCCCCGGCGGGCGGCGCGCGCGGCTTCCCCTGAGGCGCGGGGGCGGGGGCCGCCGGAGCCGCTTCCTCTGGGCCGGGGAGGAAGCGGGGGCGGGGCCGTGTGGGGCCGCACTCTGCCCGTCCCTGGGGTGCCCTGAGGGGGGCACAGGGATTTCCCCCGATGCCCGCAGGTGCTTCAAGCCCGTCGGCACCCGCTCTCCGCGGCCGCTGCTGGCTCTGTCCTTTCCAATTGCGTTTCTTCTTGTATTTTTAGTCAGCCTTCCCTGCAGCAGCCGGCATTTTTCACTGTTTTTCAGGGAGGTTCCCAGAATCATTAGGGTTGGAAGGGACTTCTGGAGACCATCCAGTCCAAGTCCTCTGCCAAGGCAGGGTCATCTGGAGCAGGTGACACGGGAACGTGTCCAGGTGGGTTTGGAATGTCTCCTGAGAGGGAACGACATCCCTGGGCAGCCCCACAGCAGTTCCACTGCTCTGCTCCTCTCTGCGTAAAGCAGCTCTACCTTACATTGAGGTGGAACTTGTATCTCACTTCTGTTTCTGGCCTTTAGTCCTCGTCCTATCGCTAGGCACCAGCAAAAGGAGTCTGGCGCCATCCTCTTGACACATTCCTTTACGATATTTATATCTTTGATGCGCTCCCTCTTCTCTAGGCTAGCCAGTAGGTTGGTGGTATACAAGAATAAAAAGAGCTACCACGCTGTGAAACTCCCGGTGCCTCTGGCCTTGCATGCCTTCCCTCTGGACAGGCTTCAACTGAACTGTTCCACACCTTGCCAATGGAGCTGTTTTGAACAAATTAACATCTCAATGTACCGAAGGTTGAGTAGCAAAGTCAATAAAACAGCAATTTGTTTCTATAGAAACTAAACACTTTAGCGGGGATTGCACTAAGCATTGATTTTGGTGATTTTTTTTAAAACTGGAATTTACCACTTTTGCAGCCTGCTCTTGCTTGTCTTCAGGAAATCAGAAATTTGGAAAACTGACTTGGATTTTTTTTGCATGTGAGGAATGATGGTAATCACATGATAGCGGTGGCAAAAAACCTCTGGAACCTAGTTCAGTGAATTAGAATTGATTTCTGTGTCTGTATAATCATGAATACTGAAATAATCTCAGTTTGTTTCTCCACTTTCAGACCTTAAGAAACTTTGTAACTTCCCATCTTCCACTCCCCTTTCTTCCTACGCTCTTTTTCCAGTTCAGCTGAAAGGAGCTAATCCAAGAATAGGCTGATGCAGCTGCTTGCTGCCCAGAGATTTGGGGAGTTTGTGAAGGTTTTTTTCCAAACTATCATTAACATGAGGAAATGTCATAGAGAGAAGAAATACTCAATTGATGCATTCCAGATTTCTTAGATGAAGTTTCCCCATATGTTCTGTTCTCAAGTGGCAGTGACACTCAAATGCCTTCAAGAATACAAATAAGTAATTTAGCTTATCCTGGGAGAGAAATACTAACAGATTTCTGGAAATCTACAAGGTGTGGAATAGCACTCATTCTGTTTGGTAGTGAGACAGTGCAGTAGCTGTGCTTTTAAAAACTACTAGGTCCATGTTTACCTTTTTACATTTTTCCCTGTTAGGACAGAGTGTAGAGTTTATGTATTATTTAACTCTGTGTTTGACTGTACCTAAGTTTGTTAGGTTTTTTCTGACTTTTCTTTCCCCAAAATCAGTCTTTATGCTTTTTCCCTGAAAATATTTGTGCCGTTTATCACAGTGATTCTCATGAGCTATGTTGACTTCAGTTATTTTATCAGAATCACTTGCATGTTTTGATAAACACCTGAAAAGCCTTGCTTCTCAATTTGATTTTTTTCCCAGACAAAAAAAAAATTCTCTTTGGCAGTAATTTCTTTTTTCCATTGAACAGTAGGAAGATGGGTCATGTGAATTCCTGTGGACCCCTTCTGAATGCTGTCAAGAATTTTTGGTAGGTTTTGGGAAGTTCCAGATAACTATGTTTGGTTTTCTGTTCAAGATGTAGCTCTCCAAAGCGTTTACGGTTCCAAATGCAATGACTTGTTCATTGGAATGCTTCAAGGGGATGTGTGTAAGGAAGAGATTTCCATTGCTCTCTGCTTTCAACCATTAACAGACAGCCTTTAAAAGTTAATGGCTTCTGGAAACCTGCTAGATACAGGAAAGGAGTTGGGAAAGCCCTAAGGAGGTGCACATCTGTTAGGCCTCAGCATTCTGCTGCTGGCCATTTCCAAGCAATCCTTTTCTGTAGCTTTATTTATATTGTGTCTAAACCCCAGTTTTAGCCATTGCTTGTGGCTTTGCCAGTGTGAACACTCAGCATGACCAAAATTGAAAAAAAAAATTAAAATGGATTCCACTGGAACTTGTATTTAGAGCCAGAATAAACTTGAGTAGTGTGTCAGCTCTTGTTCACACGAAGAGTTTACACGGCTGTCTAAAATGGCAGCTAAGCAAGGTGAGAGGACACAAAGCCAAGTGCTCAGCTGGTGATGTTACTCTGACAGGATTTTGGAATATGGAGGGAGTTCCATCTCAGGGATGTGAGGCTGCATCTTACTGGTTGACTTTTGCATTACCAGGAAGAGGCAAGCATTGAACTGCTTTGGCCACTTGTTTTTGGAAGATAATCACAGCTTGATAGCCCTTTGATTATCTGAATTTGACTTCAATAGAATTGCTTTCTGGTTGCAGAACTACTCATTCTTACAATTTGTGTTTTTTAAGAACTCCAAAATAGAAGATTTGTCTGAAGTTCTCTCGATTGCCCCAGTCTTGGAGGTGTGAGCATCCAATACTGAAATGATATTTTAAATTCATGTTTGCCAAGTCATGAAAAAATCCTTAAGAATCAAACCAGATTTTTTTCTTTACAAAATATATCTTTAAGACAACACTGTATGTCTTGGCCTAAGAAATTTGGCTGCCTACATTGCACAGCTCCTCCACACGTAGATAGTGCTGTTTTCAGGTGTACAGGGAAAGCAGCAGCTTCCTCATGAGGGTGCAGCTATAAATACACCAACACCCAGCCAGCAGAACAAATTTCTTGCTGATAGATTTTCTGTGCGAGAGTTTTGTCAGCTTGGAAATACCATACAAAACAACTCCTGTGGGATCACTGCTGTCATGTCTGAAATTCAGTTTTGATGAGAGTCAGCATTTCTTGAGGGTTTCAGACTGGTAGAAGCACCCAGTTTGGCAAGGATCTCTGGAGGTCATCTTATCCAGCCTCCTGCTCCACAATGTTCCGTTCCAGTGGATCAGGAACTTCTGAATAACATTCCCTGGGAGAGATTTATTCCCAACTTCTTGCTAGGCAGCAGCTGCAGGCCTGGTGAGTTACACAGGAGTCTGTTCGTTCTGAGGGGAGGGGACCTGCTAAAGATGGGAGGGTTGGGGTAAGAGACTGCAACGGACTTTGCTCTGTAAACAGTGGGAGCAGATGCCAGCAAGTGTACCACAGGCTGATGGGACCTGCAGAAGACAGGGAAGAGGCCCTGAGTTGAAGTAAAGGCTTCAGGCAGTGAAGGAGAGTTCCAGAGTGCACTTTCCAGCCTGTTAACTCCAGGTGTCAACAGAGATGACATCAGGCTGGCACTGTAAGATTGTATTTTGCTCTGGAAGAAATGAGGCCAGCATTCCTAGAAATACCAGGCAAGCATGCTGTGCAGAAAACTGCAGTTTCTAGATTGTTCCCAAGGCTGAAAAGAAGTTCCTATAATGAGCAGCAAAGTACATGGCAAGATTTCCATCACCTTGTGTCACAGACTGAGGCAAGGTAGTTCTTTCATAGCAGAGCTGATGAAAACTCATTTTCCATGGAACTTTTCTTGCACTGGGATTTTCAATGTCTAATAGTGCACACATCATTTCTCTCTGCCCTGGGATTCTTCAGAAACTAAAAAAAGCTGAGCTCTGCTTTGATCTTTATCTTTCCCCTAGCTGGAGGACTAGGTGGTTCTCCTGCTGCCTCTCCAATGCTTAGGTCAATTAAGCTAGCAGAGACCTCTGATACCAGAAATTTGTGTCAAAATTTGGCTGAGACTCAGATAGTGAATATGGTGAGCTTTGACACACAGCCTGGACTGAAATACATTGTTTAAAATCAGACCGTTCTGGAGGTGTCTGATTTCCCTTCTCCTCCCTGGTCTGATCTATTCTGCATTTCCTCTCTTCAGCTCTGCAGTGAAGGACTCCAGGGACAGAAATTAGGATTCTGCAAGAAATTTAGCCTCCAAGAAAGCTGGAGAGGGGCTTTCTACAAAGGTGCATGTAATGGCTTTACACTGGAAGAGGGCAGATTTAGGTGAGAGATAAAGTAGAAATTATTCAGTGTGAAGGTGGTGGTGCACTGGGGCAGGCTGCCTGGAGAAGCTGTGGATGTCTCATCCCTGGAAGCATTCAAGGTTGGATGGAGCAATGTGGTCTAGTGGAAGGTACCTCTGTCCATGGCAGGGAAGTTGGAACTAGATGTTCTTTATTATCCCTTCCAACCCAAATAACTCAAGGAACCTACGTTCTGTTTCTCCTTTCTTTACAGTATGGTTTGCTTTCTTTGTTTAGGGGCGTTGGCACAACATGTCTGGGATCAAGTTAAGGTCTCTGCCCAGTGTTCAGTAGAGTTTGTAGATCCACCAGAACCTGGTGATCTGAGATTTTGACACTCACTTGACATTTCTTCTCACCGTGGCTGTAGCTCCTTACTTGCATCTTTCTCTTCCAGCTCCCGCAGAGACACTTCTGAACATCTGTTCCTTCTGACTGGGCATCCAGGACATCTCTTCTTGTCCAGGCCCCACCACAAAGTTTACATGATCACTTCCTTATGTGTAGACCAGACCTGGCCACTGACAAATGCAGCTGAGTGTGACAAGAGGAGCTCACCAGGCATCCTGGGCACTGTGCAGGAGCTGAAGGAGGGAGAGGCTGTGGGCAGCCCCTTGTGTGACTGTCCCTGTAAGGGGGCATGGGCACAGCTGGTGTGCACAGTGTACGTGGTGGGAGTGTCTCTGAGACTTTGTGTCAGCTGGGCAGGTGTTCCTGTGCAGGCAGCTGTAAAACAGAATTGTGTTCTTTTGTATCAGAGCAGCTTCCTTTAAGTTCCTGGTAAGGGAAGACAGAATTTGTTTGAACTTTGGCAACTTTAAGGTGGGTATATGTTCCTGGGGGTTTTCTGGGTTCCCTAGGGAATTGCCTTCTCCTTCTTATCTGTCTGCAGGCTGTCAAGGGAGTCCAGGTGATTAACTAGGACAAGAAAATGTTTTTTTTTATTTTCCTATTAGTTTCATTTGATTAGCTACTCTTGTTTTAACCATATTTACCTTCAAAGATGGCAGTTTTGAAAACAAAATCATCATTATAAAATGTGTGGGTGAAATGCATTCACAGCAATAGTTCTGTGTGGCCTTGATTCAGGTACTGCCTTCTGAAATTATTGCAGAGTAAATTTGTTTCTGTCAGGGAAAGGAGTGGAGACCTTCCAGGTCAAAAGCAAGTGAATTATTCCATGGACTCTAGTGGGGCCAGGCTTTACCTTTCAGCATACATACTTTCAGCCATACATACTTTTTAGCTGCTGTTCCTCTGTCATTAAATAGCCATTTGTCATGGATGGCTATTTATAATATAGGAAGAAATAGTAGATAGTTCTTGGGTTTTAATTCCCCTTGAAAAAATATTAAAAATTAAACATTTCCAGAGAAGTTCAGTGTAGCACAAAGCAGTGGGTGCCAAGTCCCCAGCCGTGCCCCTTTTGAGGGTGGTTTTGTTGGCCAGCTCTAACTGTTCCTCATGGACTGAACATCCACAGCTTTCCCAGAGATAATGAGGCACTTTGGGAGCAAAGTTTCCCATTTGGTTTTACCCCAAAGGAGGCCACGTTGTGTGCTCTCAGGCTGCTCCACAACATCAAACAGAAGAGGTGAGAGGAAGATGAGTTGCGAGCCCAAACTGCTGATTTGAACAATAGCACAGGCACACAGATAGAAAACCTGTCTGTGAAATAGCTGCTTGTGAAATAGCTCCAAAGCAGCCCCCGTTTACAGCTGGCACTTGAAGCAAACCAGAGGCTGTGTCATTTTAGAAGTGGCTTATAAACAGCGGCTGTTCAGGAGAAATTTGGCCTGGCAAAATGAGTGTACACAGAAGCTACAAATCCGCCATCCCTTCTGAAATATCTCTGCCGTATTTCAGCAGTTGGAGGTTCCCGTCAGGAGGTGCAGGCAAAGTGTCAAGCACAGGCCATTCCCTTTAAAGGATGAGTTTTGCTTCCAGGAATGATTGCACCTTCTGCTAAAAATCTTATGAGCTTTTTTCTTCTTTGTTTTCCCCCTTTCAATCACTAAGGACATTCACATAGAACAGGATGGTTGTTTTTTGCTGTTCTTCCATGTCCCTATAGCATCTTCCCTAGATGAGAACACAGTTGCAGTGGGTCTTGTAACCAGTCACAGAAGTGATTAAATGTCAAAAAAAGTAGATGTTAAATTCATGTGAAGAGAGGCAGTTCTAACATTTGGGAGTCCCACAAAACAGGGCTTTATGGTGATGGTGCTTCAGTGCTGAAAGGCAGAAAAAAAATTGCAACAGAGACAGTGGTCAATAGGAAATGCAACACACGAAGACTGTGCTGGGAACTTCTTTGGCAGTTAACATTTAGCTTCATTGAAACCAATGGAGGAAAAAAATATGAATAAATAGTGTGAAAGGTTTTTCGTCCATTGCAGTTAAGAGGAAAGGGACACAGCTAACTGATGGCGGAGCATTTTATTGTGAATAACAGCAATTGCAACACCGTTGCATATGCCTGCATATGTGCTGGTGAGCACATTTCTATAGGCAGTTGACACGAAACTGCAGGCAGATTTGCACATTCAGAATTACTTGCTACTAACTGAACATACAGGTAGTTTCACTTGTCTTTTGCTGTGATCTGAGACTTTAATTATTGGGGCTTAAATATTTAATACTGTATATATGTTTTGTCTATTTTTTAACAAGAATGTCAAGCAAAAGGTTTAGGTATTGCAGAATGGGAAAGGGGAAGAAATATGGCCCTAAGCCATCTTTGAAACATTTTCATGGAAACTGTAATGCCACTAGAATCTGAAGGAGGGCAGTCAGTATATTATCACTTGCAGGAAACTTCAAAGTTTGAATTTGCCAGGTAAGCCAGGTATAAACTTGTTAGCATTTGGCAGATCTGTTCACTCATGATTACGTACTTACACTTGGCCTTTACCCCCGTACACTTTGTACAACCTACCTAGACCCAGCTAAATTTGCCTGAAGTTTTCCCTGTCACCATGCCTTCCAGCTGGCAGGGGAACTCCTTGGCTGCTCCTCTGGGCAGAATGCCTGCTGGACACACTGCTGATGTCCATTGGGAAATGCCTTCTTGTGTCACCTAGCTTTTGGGACTGCAGAGGCAAGTGCACAAATACATTTGGTTTGGGATGTCCCATTTAGAAATGCTGTTCAATTTTAATGCACAAGCTACAGGCTTTTGCCTGAGGAATGTACAGAAGTTTAAAGTATGTAAGGCACTAGGGCAGGAGTTCAGATAGGCTTCAGTCATAACGACAGACAACTTATCCATTTGGTTATCTATTTTCTAGGTTTTATTCTGCTGTTCTGATAAGCTATGATTTAAAACACACTGAAGTGCCAGTGCAGGCTAACAGCCCCTTTTTCTACACTGAAACACATCATGGAGAGTAAAGACACTGTGCTTTGTATGTCTCCCAGCATGAGGGAGAGAATAACAGAGGTATGGGGCTCTGCCCACAAAGACCACCTCCCAGGCTGTCAGCTGAATTTGGAGTGGGAATCAGATCCAGAAAACAGATACCGGAATTTAGGTGTCTAATCTCCCACACTGGAGACTTAGTTATGGCAGTCAATGGAGCTGGGAGTGTGATTCATCCGAGGAAATGTAGGTATCCATCCTCTGTTAAACTGAATCCCTCCTGGCAGTGGGAGGTGGGACACGGAGCTCATCGTGTGTCAACACCTCTGAGTACACAGCTACAGCCTAGAAGCCCATCCCTGGTAAGGATGTGCTGATGACAGGGATTCAGTCTCCAGCTGCTGCGTTGTTTCTGCAGTTTAATGAGAGGGGTGGGCTGGGCCCCCCCGGCAAAGGATGGAGCTGCAGAGCCCTCTGGAGAGCCAGAGTCTGAGCGTGTGTAGGCAAGCTTCATCCCCTCTGTGAGGGGTGGGTGAGCACATTAGACCTTATTTAGGAAGTCAAAATGGCACTCAAGACTGTGCAATAAAGAAACAACATCTCTCTGTTAAAATTATTTTTACAACCTCTATTGTCGAGTTCAGATAAATAGACTTAACCAAGCCTCCTTAGCATAGGAAACATTAGCATCTACCACTTATGTCTGAACCTATGTTTTAGATTTTATTTTCCAGACAAAAGAGTAATTTAAAATTATGCAAATGAGCTGCCAAAGCAAGGCATTATGCAGATTTGTGAGGCAGGCAGCAGAGTGTTAACCCTTGGTGCTGCAGCTTGCTGCAGAGGGAGTGCTGCTGCAGCAGCTCTGCGTTAATTCCTTCCAGCCCTTGTGCTCTTTAATTACAAAACTCCTGGCAGGGCCTGAGGTGTGAGGCTCACCCCCTGCACACCCCCAGTGCCAAGTGGATTTAGGTGGATGGAAGAGCTGTGTTTGTTGCATTGTTCACCTCACAGTCCTGCCCAGCACAAACTGTACACAAATCTGGTCTGGACATCTCAGAAAAGACAAGTGTTGTAACTGTCATCCGTGGTTTCATACGGATTGTTTCCAGAATATTTGAAGTGACTGTCATGGGAGAAATTAAATTGCTTTTGAAATGCCAGCACTGCAGTAACACATAACACTTTAAAAACAGTTGACACTGTCAGCTATATGTCCTCTAGCTTGCTGGCATGGCTTGTATACACAAGATGCACTAGCAGCCTTGACTTTCTGTAAAGGAAAGCTATTAAAAGAACTCTATGCTATGATAATTTGTGGGTTCAATGTCTCATTATCCCACCCAGCTATAAAGGTGGTGGGGATAACTCTCAGTCAGAAACAGATGAGTTTTGATAGAAATCCAAGGTGTGATCTGCTCTGGAAGTTTGCCCTGGTCTCTGCAACTGATGCCAACAGCTGACATAGCCACATTGGTGCAAGCACTAGTGCTGAGAAACAAATCCAGTATTTTATAGCAGTAAAGTTTGGCAAATGGCAAGAGCAGGCAAATCCCCAACATGCACGAGGATGTAAGTGCGCCTGATCCCTAGTGGAGATGCCTGATGATGGGTTAAAATAGTGGCAGCCAAGCCCAGGGAAAGGGGGAGAAAGTTCACATTGGGCAGTTTTGGAAGACCTGAGTTTGTGCCTCAGTCATGCTCATGTGGGATGCCACACCCTGTGAATATTGGATTTGTTCAGCATCAGGCAGGGGTGGATCCTGGTGAGGGCAGGAAGGACTCTGGCTTCAGTATGGGAGGACTTGAATCCACATTTACTCCTGCACTCCAGTTCATAGAATCATACAATAGAATCATACAATGATAGTTTTCCATGGCTCTCTATGAGAGAGCTTACAGAGCAGTGCAGGTTTCAAGGAAAACACCAGAACATGTATTTTTGTAGTGAATTACTTCAGGAACCAACAATGTCTCAGGGCTGCTCCAGGACACAGAAGTAATCCGGGTTTCTCTCTTGCACCCTCTTACACCCAAACCCTTTAAAGTTTTCGCCACTCACCAAATTACTCCCTCACTTTCTTTTTAGTTAAAGATATCATTTCAAGCTGCCTGTCAGAAGCCGCCTGTCTCAACCAGCAATACTGAATAAACACTTCAATATGTTCAAAGCTGGATGCTGTTGGTGAGTTTACAGGCTTAAAACCTATGACCATTTTCAAACTGGATACACGTGTGCACACAAAGGTTATCTCAGTTTAGCTACTTTGGTTTTGCTTGTCCTTAAGAGCATTTTTGGCTCAAAAATGTATTGTATCTCATGTATTTGGAAAGAGTTGTCTAAAGCACATGATCAACATCTGTTGGTTTTGGAATGCCAGAGGAGCTGTGTAAGAGATGCAGAAATCAGAGAATACATTGCTGCTGTGTATATTTGTTTTTAAATTTGAATTTTCTGTTTTGAATTTGGAGTTTTTCTATTGCTCAGTTTTTCTATTTAAGCAATGGACGGATGGTCTGATTAGTTAAAAAAAAAAAAGTTTGAAACCCACTTACATACGTTCAGGTTTTGTTAGTTTTGGATGAAAAGAATATAAGGATAGAAAGCTGAAAAGGATATAAATCAGACACTGCTGCTGTACTGCCAATGCCTGGCCAGCTTAAAAGAACTAAACTAGTTTAAATAGGCAGAAACACTGTTTTATGATGGCAAACAACATAACTGAGCACCAAGACCATGGAAGGAGGTTGCTACAAAACCTCTATGGTGCTCTGGAAAAGTTTTACAGCACAGGCATCTATAAGAGAGTTGTCACCACCTGCCAGCCTGGCATTTCCTAAAAACAGGGGTGTAAAATTATAGTACACCTTGATTTCTATAAATGCAGCACTAGTAAATGCCTTACAGCTCATTTTAAGTCAGTGCAGCTTCAGGGGACTGTAAGCTGTTCCCAGAACCATCTCTGAAGACTTAACACTCAGGTCTTGTCTACAGTAACGCTGAAGCCCTGACTTCTGTGTCCAGACAAGGTCTGCCCCAACTGCACTCATCTTAATTAGGTTTTTAGCAAAGATCTTTGCTTCTGTGAGCTCTAACCTTGCCCATGCTGAGATTTCAATAAGGTAAACTGTAAGCTGGACTAGCCCTCTGCAGGCACAGCCACGAAGTCACTCTGCTTTTGCACTGACCTGCATGGAGGCTTTGCCAGCAGAGATTTCCTGCAGGGATGCTGCCAGCTCAGGTGGGTTCTCTGCATGGGGATGCTTCAGAAAGCTGAGGTGCATCCATCAAAAATGTTACAACTGCAGGTCCACAGTGTCAGCCTGCACATGCTAAAACCCCAATTTCATACCAAGTAGTTGCAATTGTGATGAAATCTTAAGGATGGTATCTTAATCCTTTTAACACTTGATTTCTTTTGTATGGCTACTTCATAGTTTAACCATTTAAGCCCATTTCTATGAGGAAACTGGTAGGTAAAAGATTGGGGAATCAACAGGGACCAGGTTTTTTCATCATGATGTCATCCGTCAGTGCAGCTCATGACTGGAATTAAGACAGGCAATGTCTATCAGGGGTTGCTAAGGATTGCTTGTCTACACATTTCCTTGGTAGCATTTTGCGAAAATGGGTGATGTGAGGTACAGTGATGGAGGAATGGCTGCTGTGAGCAGAATGACCAGAGCTGTGAAATTTCTAGGCTGTGAAATTCCCTTTGTGTGGGAACCCCCTGAAGGTGTCACCAGCAAACTCCTGTCCTTCATTCTGCACTCCTCCCTGCCCACCTGCTGAAACACCCATCTTGCTACAAGCCATTAGCACTCAAAAAGTGGACATGGGGATTTCCTGCTCCTTCAAAGATAAGCAATAAATTGGGAGAAATAAGAAATACATGTTCAACCTGAGGGCACTCCTTCAAAGAAAGATTCCTTTTATAACAACAGGGTTCATTCCACAACAAAGAAGGCACTCCAGAGAAGATGTGATGATGATATGAAATACTGATACATGAAGTATGGCTCTAACAGGATTTTCCATTCTGGTCTATCTAGTTTGATGACACATAAAAAAGATCCAGATCTTCAGTTTAACTTAAAAAAACAAACCTCTTAGGAAATGCTTTTTTACACAGCATATAATTAATGTATGGAATCAGCACAGTATGTTCCAGACAGGTATAGACTAGCTCTGCACTTGATGGTCTAGCAGCCTTTTGAGATGCTGTGGGAGGGAGGGTTCAAAACAGTGTGTAAGGCCAGGAACTCAGCTATTAATTTAAAGAAAAGCCTTTAGTTTCTGGAGCAAGAAAACTGTAAGAGCTATAAGTAACATCTGGAGCTTTCTTGGTTCAAAGAAGGTTTTCCTGCATTTCAGAAAGGATTATGTGCATGCACAGACAGCAGTTCCAGTGGTGTTACTGAAGCAAGGTCTCATCCAAAGGCTCTCAGATTCCACACTTGGTGACTCAGAAAGTAGCACCCACATCACATGCTTTTACAGCAGTGACATCCACACCTGAGGGAGTTCCCTGCACCTTCCTTATGGCAGGTAAGGAAAACAAGGACCCAACAGACTCAGCTGGATAGCTGCTGATGGGAATAGCCGTGTCCTAGCAGCACCCCTCACCTTTGTCAGCTGCAGAGAAAACTTAGAGGGAAGTGGATGTGTTTGCTAGAGGTTTGAAGAGGTTTGAAGAGGGTGAAGCCCATCAAGGTGCCTGCTGACTGCAGCTGGGGAGCCTTCTGCTTTCCCTGCTCTAAAGGCAGAGCCACCCCAGATGGGGTGCTGGGAGATGCAGGTTCCCCTTGTGCTGGGCGACTGAAGCAGGCACCCTTGCAGCTGTGCTGTCCATCCTGCCCCTCTGCTAGGCACAGCTGCCCCAAAGCAAGGATGTGCTCCTCCCATGAATCATCTCCTCAGCCACACAAGTTAATGTGTCACTACATCTCTTGGTGTCTGTGCTCACCACAGCCATGGGCCTAAGATTGGTGCAGAGCAGACAGGACCTGGGCAGGTCTTGCTCAGATGCAGGACAGCTGAGTAGTGAGGAGAAACAGGAAAGGCAAGTCCAAAGGCTGGTGTGACACAAAGAAAAAGGTGATGCAGTAACACCAAGTGAGCAGGCACAGCCCCTTGCAGCCTACTGGTGTCCATGGACCCTCCCATCAGGATATGCTATGGCAGCACCATGGCTCCAGCTGGAAATGAGAAGGGGTCTTCCCCAATGTATCCAGCACAGGCAGGACTGTTAGAGACGGGATTCTGGAGCAAACCTAAGCCTTGCTCATCACCACAACATCCTTGTGCACAGGTAATTGCCTCTTCCAAAGCAGCAGCCCTCACAGACCTGAGCCTGGGAGGTGCAAAGCATCTGGGCCATCTCAGAGATCAGTGCTTCTGAAATAGGGTGTGATTGTTACGGTTCATCAAAGCACAGGCTTAACTTTAAACTCCTCAGTCATACAAGTAGTTACTGTCTGACCCTGTCTCACACCCTAACAGTGTTGCCTAAGGAGGAATGAAAGAATTGAAATTTTACACCGTGGCATATGGAGTGATTCAGAATTCTTCTAAAATGGAGATGGTGAGAATGTTTTTGTCAGGTCTTTGATCCCTTTCAAAAATAGAACCCCCTGGATGTGATTAGAGAGGGCTCATGCTGTGAGCTGGAGTTTTTGTAATCACTGTTGACTGGAAGTGCCTGTCAGTCTGATTTGTGCATTTTTCCAGTCTGTTTTATAATACAATCAAATTGCTGTTCCCACATTGTAAGACACAGTCCACAAGTTTCTTGGGAGAGGACACCAAGCTCCAAGGCTAATTCATTTTTCCTCTCAAAAAAGAATTTTTCCATCTTTTCTTCTTAAACTATTTAATTTTATAATTACTCACAGAGGCTGAAAATTGATTCAACAAGTCTTGGGTAATCTCCAGGTGTTCTCCACATTGAAAACCAGCAATTGAAAAGAGAAAACATATAGTAGAAAAGACAAATTTGTTTCAAAATTGAGGAACTTCTTATTTCATGGTACTTAAGTGGTTAAACAACTCTTGTAGAGTGGCACATCAGGATGTATTTCCAGGTAGATGTTCACATCCCTGTAAGGAGCCCTAAACCACTGCAGAAACAAGATAACAGAAGCCCTTGGATTTTAGCCACCAGCCTTATTTACCTCTGCTCTGAGGATACTGTAGATAAAACCTCTGAGACCCTAGGATAGATTTACAGAAGAAAGTAAGGCTGGCACCTCCTGTTTCACCATGCTTAGTGCCATGAGGTAGGACCTGTAAGCTCACAGCTCATTCTTCTGGGCCACTGCTGTTGCTGCACCTTGCCAAGGAGATCCTCAGTGCAAACAAGAACTGCTCATCCCCCTTTAAACAGGGAAGAATGAAAAGGAAGGCAAAATAGGATTGGGGTTTTCTTGTCATCACAAGAGCCTTGTTCCATCTGTGTGAGAAAAGCTGTCACAGAAATGATGGGAGGCTGGTGGTGGTACCTGGCTGCCAAAGGAAGACATTGCCTGGAGTGTACAGCTGATGTTGATGAGTAGTATAAATTTAATTGGTAATTAATTTCTTATTCAAGCTGACAATTTTTTTTCTTCCTAGCAGAACAGACAAGAGTGGAAATGTTTCACATAATCACTGATTTCACTGAAGCTTTGACAATATTATCAAGTGCTTCTAATACTTTTTGATTTTATATGAATCCCATAAAACATCCAAACACCAGGATGTAAACAAAAGACTTCAAGCTTAGTTTTGATATTTCTATTACGTTCCAAATTTGGAATGAAAGGAGGTATGAAATAATCACCTCTCCCAGGAAAATGTGACACCTCACACAGCTCTGACCATTCTTGCATAACTGTCAAGGATTTCTGCTGATGGACAAATCTCCTCCTGCACTCAGTGATGCTGCAAAACGTCTGGCACACCTGCCACAAAGGGAATTCTCATTCACATCCTCCTGGATGCTCAGGGTCACCTTCCAGGGCAGCAGCATCAATTGCCAATACCATCTTTTGGGAGAGTACTATCTGAAGGACACTGATGGAAAGGTAAAGGTCTTCTGTTACTGCTCAAATAACCTGGACACATCTCTGACAAGTGGGTAGGCCTTACCTTCATCTTTTTAGAAGAGAAAACAAAAGGCATATGCAAACTGTTTTATTTAGAAGAGAACATGGATGTTGAAGGAATGAGAGAGTTCTTGTTAAAAGAGAGCTCTCTTTTTCACTATTGCACTAGTGTCTTAGGTTGCAATGCAAGATGTAACTGAAAGTATGTGTACTATCACCATCTGTTAAAGCCAGGTAGGGCAGTGCTCTCTGTCTTCCCCACCATCCTCCCTCCAGGGGGATATCTTTTGTTAACAGGCCATTGAGTGCCACTGCATGACTGATAAAATCACTGTAATCTCACATTGTGGGATGCTCTGCCCAGGGGGAAGAGCCAAGCATTCCTACCTGGATATAACCTGAGATTTAGAACACCACCTTCAGCCTTTTCCACTCGACTCCCAGAGGAAGACTGGACCCATCTGCACTACCACTGGACCTTCAGAGGAGAATTGTACCCTGATTCTGCAGGATTCCTGCTTCAACAGAACCACATTTGTCACTCCAGGAGGACTGCAGCCACCATTTAATCAGACTGCTACCAACATCCTGACCAACAGGGTGTCAGGTTATATTCTGACTCTCTCAGTAAGTTTTTTTGGTTGGTTGGTTGGTTGGTTGGTTTGTTTTTTGTACTACTGCATTTTTATTTTAATTTTCCTAGTAAAGAACTGTAATTCCTATTCCTACATCTTTGCCTGAGACCGCCTTAATTTCAAAATTATCATAATTTGGAGGGAGGGGGTTTACATTTTCCATTTCAAGGGAGACTCCTGTCTTCCTTAGCAGACACCTGTCTTTTCAAACTGAGACAACTAGTACATTAATTTCTACTCCTGCAGCAAAACTGTGTTTCATTTGTAGAGGACTCTCCTGGACAGAAGCAGATGTCAGACTATTGACTAACAACATAGAATGCAGATTTTGTAGCAAATAACTTTTTGTTTGCACTTGGGTGGACAAGATACTTACAATGGAAGAACAAGAGCCAGTAGATACATTACACACTGAACTCCACAGGCACCAGTGGCTCTTGGCACTTGCTCACAGATGGGGGTTTGTACCCGGGGTGTTGTACATGGCTGGCTAATACCACTTACCTTGTTCATACCTCTGAAAGCACAAATAATGACCATTTTCAGCTACTCAACAATTTACATCTCTTCTGGGTGCTCAGTTAGCTGAGCTATTTGCACTAAATGGGAACAGTAGGAATACAGTAATGTTGGCTGAAAACAAAAGCTGAAGCAAGGGGATTTTCAGAGCAGCTTTAGGGCCTGAAAACTGCTGCAGTCTTCCTTGTTTTGTTACTGAAAGGTGGTAAAGAGTCCTAGAAATTACTCTGGTGGTGACAGAGAGAAAAAAAATTTGATTTTTCAGCAGGCTGTTCCCTTTAAACATTGCAGCAGCTTTCAGATACTACCTTTGGGAAGAGGGACTGGCTTGATGGAGGGAGTGAGAAGCTCTCCCACAGCATCACTCCTCCAAACATGCAGGATGGCAAGCAGCTGCTGCAAGTCCAGGCAGTCTGCACTGCCCCACCAGTGCAGGAGCAATGGCAGGGGTGGCAAAGCCAGGCCCTCATGTGAATTAGCACCACTGACATTCCACTGATGGGCTTCTGCTCTCCATGGCATGGTGCTGCAGGATGTTTTAGTCAAGATCCCGTGTGCACATGGGACAAAGCATCTTTAGCAATGATGCTGGGTAGCATGGTGCCCTGAAGTATGCTGGGGAAAGACCTGTCACTGCTTTAATTACATTCAAACATGCACAGCTAGAGTGAATAATGCCATGAGCAGGTCAGGAATTGATTAACCAGTTTGCTGCTAAAGGGAAGGGTACCCCCTTCCTTTTCTTCCACCTGACCTATTTAGAGCAGACCTTGTTTGGAAGAAGGACATTTATTCACTTGGGTGTAACAAAATATGGTCCTGCCTCTCAGATCCCCACCACTGTGTGCCAGTGGGAGAGCAGGAGTGGGAGAGAGCCCAGGATAATGCAGGAATGTTATTTATTAGGAAGACATGTTAGGACAGCACTAGGGAAACAAGGAAAAGACAACTCTTTTTTAAAAAGTTGACTAAGCATCAGTGTGTCTGAGCAGCAGCTTGAGGAGTCAGTGCAAAATATTTGATGAATCATCTAAATTTGAATTGAAGGAATTCAACTGCTCCATTATGAGTTTCAAGTGGAGAAAGAATTCCTTGAGGAAAGATATAAAAAGCAGTTATTGATATAATATAACATGAGTATTTTTTCCTATGAAGGTTAAAGAGTGTTAAATATGTTGATAAAACCAAGAGAATATCAAAGGATGTCTCGTTTACATAAACAGTGCGTTGGCAATCCAGAAATACCATCCCAGGAGTTAATTCCACAGGTTCATACTGGAAGGCAATGCCACTCCAAGGAGCAGGAGGCTGAGCTGGAGCCTGATACCTGGGTCTGCTCCAAGCCTTGCAGCAATACTTGGCTGGACCTAGGGGCACAGTTACATGGCTAATTACTTCTGTTCCATATGGAAATGAGAAGAGGAGGAAATGATCATTATTATCCATTTGAGCACATGCTTGCCTGAGTGCAGTGTGTGGCTACAGTGCTCTGTATGCAATTGCACTCTCAGTTAAAAAACACCTGGACTTCTTCTGAGGGTTGGTCCAGACTCAGCTTCAAGTGATATCCTTATACCCCACTCAAGAAGGTGATTGGGGTGTTGATAGATTCTGCCTGATACCTGTAAATCAATGCTTCAAACACTGTCAAAACCTGGTAGGTATGAAAATATGTTGACCACACTGAATTGATCTGTACTTGCTGAACTTGATGTATTCTTGCTCAAAAGAGACCAAGAGAAACCTTGAAGGAATGGTTAATTCAGGAATTGTGCTTGAAAGGGCAAAGAAGATAGCAGTATTTCCAGCCCTGGGAGTTAGATCTTGGGGTTTTGGAGGTTTAGGGTTGGGTTTTTTGTTTGGTCAGGTTTTGGGGGGTGTTTTTTGGGGACTTTTTTTAGGGGCTTTTTTTTGAGTTTCAGGTCATATGGAGTATCTTCAAATCCATCTCTGTGGACTCCCCAGACAATTCACTGGGCTCTGTGAACTCAGTGGACTCAGAGTGGAGAGGTGCCTGGCTCTGCACTGTGAACAAGGCGGGGGCAGTTACACCTGACTGAAAGCAATGGAGGACATCTGCCAGATTCCATTCTGCTTTTACATTTGAGGAGCTTCTCAGCTTCATGGGCATCAGGAAGACCTTGACAGCCAGGGATGCTTAAGGAACCAAAGAATCCACACTGTGTTTGACTTGTATGTGTTGAGATGTTGTCTTTGAGGTCACTGTGGGAGTGGGTTCAAGACAACCTGTGAGACTGACAAGGGCTGGATCAGACATGGATGCTGTAGCAAATGCACTCCTTCATCCTCCTCCTCATGCCAGGTCAGAACTGACTCTGCAGACTCCCTGGGACTGCAGCAGATATGAAACAGGAGGATTTCCTATTCCATTGATTAGTAAAGACAATTTCAAAGCAGCACTTGCAAGTTAGGCTCATTAGTGGACTCACTTCCTTAACATCCCCAAACATGGGACTTGGTCTTTGTAGAAGCCAAAATTCACCTTGTCTTCACTGGGCAGGGACCTGCTTCAGCTGAAACCACAGTGGTGTTACCCTGCTGATTCTCCATGTCCCAGTAACATGCAGCACCCACATACCAGCATGCCACCAGCAACTCCACATTGCATTTACAGCACCAGCTGACTTGCAGTGAAAGAGACACACCAAGAAATCCTCTCTACCAGGAGTACTGGAACTACCCCACCAGCAGCTGCAGTAACACACTGTGTGCCAGAAGTCCCTCCTTCCCCTTGGGAAATGGAGCTAAGCTGGTTCTTGAAATGACAGACAGCACACCCTCAAGGTGGAGTTGATCTGTACTCAAAACAATTCTTATTCATCCATCTACCTTCCAGGAAGTGTTTGGTGCTCCTTTCAAGTGGGGCCAGCCAGGCAGACCCACAGAAATGTGAGTGCCACTTCCCTGTGCCTGAGAATCACCAGCTCCACAGTGGTGACATTGTCCAAGTCACATGCACGAGGTTGCTTATTCCTCCAGTGTGGTCCCATAATTATCCATCCATGCCCAGAAGGGCAGGCAAGCTGTGCCACAGCTCACAGGAAATAATTACAGGGCAGCTCACCTTCCTGCAGTACAACACTCTTCCTGATACATCCCAGAGGGCAGCAGCAGCAGCATTACTCATGGTGGGTGACGTTTCCCAGCCTGATCCTCACGGCCTGGCTCAGCCATCCATCCCAGCCCCATCTGAGGCTGCTCCAGCCCAGAACAGCACATTGATGTTGATGCAGGGGAGCTGGGGAGGAAGTGGAGGACACAGCTGTGGCTGTGGGAAGCAGCCTATCAAGAAATGCTTGTTTAACACATGGCAGATCAGCCTGCCTCAGGAGTGAGCTGTTTCTGTAAACCAAATAGCTTCTCATGAGTCAGGAGCCCAGCCCTTTATTACAGAGTCACATATTTTCAGAAATCACTGTAATTCAGGCATTTTTATTGTTAACAGTTTTTGGCTTTCATGGCCTGTGGTGGGATCTGACTCCTTAGAACTGTTAAGAGCATGGGTTTCGGTGTGCTGCCAGCACCCAAAGGGAGTGAAAGCCTGTAAAGGGATACCAGGCAACCCATCCTCATTTGCCAAGAGAGACAGACCAGTCCTTCTTCTCTGAATGCTTTTGAGGGCCCCTTTCCTAAAAATGACACCCACAGACTGTAAGCTCTCTGGAGGCACTACTGGAAATGACCACATATATCTGAGAACACTGAAACTAAATTTCTAATACTCAGCTGCTGTAATTGGCAAACAGTGCTAAGTGGTAGAAAGAGGCAGGAACCACCTTCCAAAGCTCTTTCCAAGTACATATGACCAAGAGAGTCATTTGTCAGCCACAGCAGGTTCCAGCTTCTGCTCAGCCCCTAGGAAGTCACACTGAGGATGACTGCCATGCAGATCTTTATAGAAATTTCATAAAATATAAGATGAAACATAATTATTGAGTTGTCTCGTCTAGCCACCCATCCATCTCTTATATGTGCAAAGTGAACAATTTGCAGCAGAAGACCAAAAGTTTGAAGTGTGTGGGAGTAACAAAAAACAGCAATAGAAGCATGGAAAAAGCTCTTTACCAACATTGCTTAGCTGCTGCAGTAACGGAAAACAAGGCTACAAATTACTTTCAGAGCTCTATATTTCCATTGTTTTAAAAGTTACAGCCCCTTTTTCAGAGTGTTACAAAAACATCCTGCCTGCAGATAGGCTTTTATGTTTTTTAAACACTGCTTGCAAACATAAGTGCAGGTATGTGGCTGATGTGAGAGAGCCCTTGGGGATGAGGAGCTACACACAGGGGTGTTTTGAGAAATCTCTATAAACCAGTGTTGTCATCCCTGGATTAATTAATTCCACAGTGGGCATAGTGTTTCATCCAACTGCAGGATTTCCTAGGAGGTTTTGGGACACAGTGAGACAAGGCAAAGCACACACTGCTCCCAAGGCAATGCAAGCCAACAGCACTGCTGGGTACTGCCCAGCAGATGATGGTGGGAAAGAGGGCAGTGGTGGAGGAGAGCAGAGCTTGGCCAGCACCTGCTTGGTTGATTTGTGTTCACACACACCTGCTTATCCTGTGTATGGTATGTGGTGATGCCCCCCCAGGGTTATTTTGTCTGCAGGCCCCTCTGCTCAGCGTTCTGTCTGCAGACCGTGCTGATGCTGTCCTGCTCTGGGGACAATCTCCCTGGATGAGCACGCCTGTGGGGAAAAGCTCACATCCCTTGGCATAAAGATGCATCCCAAAGGAGTCAGCACCCTATGGGCACCACTGCCTGCAGACCCTCCTCAATCTCCTGTGGGGCACATGGCAAATCCTCAACACCCCGGTTTCATGTATCAGGGAGGTTTAGCTTCAAATTATTTTTTGAGCTGTTGCTTTCCCTGCAGAAGTTTTGTTTTGATACACACCCTTGTGTTCAGCATCTTTGCTTTGTAGGGGCATTTGTGGTCCCTACTTGTGTATCAGAAGGAAGACTGAGCTCAATGCTCAGTTTGAGTGATTGGCTCCAGACCTCATCTCTTCAGATTGGGCTTGGCAAAAACCTCCCTCTGGGAAATAAAGGGTTCAGGCTCAGCAGGCAAGAGAGACCTCCTGAAGGACCCTTTCATGTAGAGCTCAAGAGAATAGAGTGTGTCAGAGTTTTAAAGACAAACTAGTCCCATCAGAGGGGTGTGCAGGCTCCACACAGGAGGGACACTTCACATGTTGTCAGCCTTTGAATTCAGTTTTTAAATAAAAGATTGGTCTTCAGACCAAAAAAGTGATGCCTTTTATGAGTAATAAAGCACAAAGCAATTTATTTCTTTTTATGGGTGAAACTACCAATTAAATCTAAAATAAAATATAAAAATATAAAATAATATGGCTCTTTTGATTTATTGATAAGCCAAATTTATATTGCACCTTGGGAAAATAACACATCATCTGGCTTGCTGCTGGGCAGATGCCTGAGAGACAAGGGTGTTGGTGCTGCTGAGGCTGGGATTAGCTTTTGTGTCACAGGCCAGTCTCAGGGAATATATTTCATGTCTTGGGCTCCAGCACTAGTCAGAGGTGATAGAAGCTGATGGTCAGTATCATTGTTGGGAATTTTGGGCAGCCACGATGAAGGAACATTGTGTACAAAACTGCATGCAAGTCGTGCTCCCCAAGGCCCATGGGGGCTCTGCAGCCCAGCCACTGCACACATGTCCTGCTGCCGTGTCCATCCCTGGCCTGTCCCTGCTCTGTCCATCCCTGGCCTGTCCCTGCTGCCATGTCCATCCCCGGCCTGTCCCTGCTCTGTCCATCCCTGGCCTGTCCCTGCTCTGTCCATCCCCGGCCTGTCCCTGCCCTGTCCATCCCCTGTCCCGCCTGTCCATCCCCAGCCTGTCCCTGCCCTGTCCATCCCCGGCCTGTCCCTGCTGCCATGTCCATCCCCGGCCTGTCCCTGCTCTGTCCATCCCTGGCCTGTCCCTGCTGCCATGTCCATCCCCGGCCTGTCCCTGCCCTGTCCATCCCCGGCCTGTCCCTGCCCTGTCCATCCCCGGCCTGTCCCTGCTGCCCTGTCCATCCCGGGCCTGTCCCTGCCGCGTCCATCCCGGGCCGGGCCGGGCGCTGCAGGCCCTGGGCTGAGCGCGGGCCGGGCCGTTGTTGCCATGGTGACGGCGGAACCGTGGCGGCCGGGCCCGCGGAGCCGTGAGGCAGCGCCGGGAGGCTGCAGGAACAACGGCAGCCCTGCCCCAGGCTCAGCAGCAGATGAAGCTCTCAGGGCACTCCAGACCGCTCTTGCCCTGACACACTTCCAGCCTCACAATGTCGCACTGTTACTTCCAGGAGGACAGCATGCAGGGCCTGCGGCACATCAACAGGCAGATGAGGCTGCTGGACCTGCGGCTGCAGCTGCTCCGGGAGAGGCTGTGCTCGGCCCGCCTGAACCGCTGCCTCCTTTCCTGCTGCTGCCTGCCCCAGCCCTGCTTCCGGAGAAAGCCTGCCTGCCTCGCTGCGAGAAATGAGAGGTAAGAGAGAGCTGCCTGCTTTCTACTGACACTGGCAACCTTTAGGGTAGGATAAAGGGAGGTTTGACATTGCTGTCGGGAGCAAAGGTTGATACAGGTAAGTAGGGTGGGAGTGAAATGGCCATTTTGGAGAAATAAATTGAAAGGCATATGGGAAAGTAAAGATCCGTCTCTTGTTTTAATTCCAGAACAAAAAGACTTGGCATGATGTTGAACTCGTGCAGTGGTCAAAACTTGGCTTTGATCGATGTGAAGGGTTTTGACCCCAGAGACATCACGGTGACGGTGAAGGACGGGAAGGTGACGGTGTCAGCGGAGCGCAAGGTGGAGTGCAACACCGGCCTGTCAAAGACCAGTAACTACAAAAAGTTCGTGAAGGAATTCTGCCTGCCGCCAGGGGTGTGTGACAAGGAGGTGACATACTCCGTGGAATCCAAGTGCCTCCCGCCACCCAAGTGCTGCCCTTATCTCTGCCCTTACTGAGCTGCAGCAGAAAGCCAAACCAGCCACAGCCATTCCAATGCCTCAACATTTAGATCTGTGTCAGAGCTTCTCTTACCTCTTCCATTAAAGAAAGCAGCGTTCTGAGCAGGTTGTGTGAGCCTCATTTTGAAGGGGTTTGGTGGGCACAAAGGAGAGTGCCATCAGGAAAACACAAAGGTGTTTTTGGGCATACTTGACTGTGGTCACTTACTGGGTACTGAAAGCAGGGCTAGAGGTGGTGGATTCAGGGCATACAATCTCATGGATTTTAAAGGCTGAGAAGCACCATTTATGATCAGTCACATTTCTGTAAGGACACTTCTCTCAACCCAACCTCTTCCATTTGAGCTCTAGAGTATTTCTAGGAGGAAAATCTTGAAGAGAAACACCTTGAGGAGAGGAGCCTTCTCCCAAAAAAAATCAAGCTGTACCCTTTGTTCCCTTGGCTTGGTTCTTGCACAGAGTGCCTGGCTGGGAAAAGCTGTGGATGAAGGACAGAGAGCTTTTCCTTAGAAGAGTTGGGATTAGGGTAGAACTCTTACCAGCTGAAGAGGGAATGATAGCATTTCCTGCTGAATCAATGGCTCCAAAATAATAAGAAAACATTTTTCATGTTGGGAGAGGGGGAGAATTGTCAGTATAATTGCTTGAAGGCAATTTAAATTTTGCTGCCCTAGCCTCAGCACTTGGGTATGCACTCCTGTGGGAAGTAGCATTACCTCCCACTGCAGAAAGGAGTAACAGAACATACCTGGTGCCTGCATTTACCAGCCACCTGGGCCAGCATCTCCCCAGTGAGCAGCACTTGCTTCAGGCTTCATGAGCCCCTGGGGCTGGAGGGAGGAAGGTTGCCTCCTCTTCATGTGATGCACTCCCCTGCAGCAGACTTCTCTGACAGGGAGCTCAATGTTTTAGGTTGTGCTGGCACACAATCTGATGTTCCCTAACCTGCCAGGGGAGAGGGTGAGCGCCTGTGGGCTGGTGCTGTGCAGGTGTGCTGCACAGCTGAAACTCTTCAGAGTGGAGTGCTGTCCCTGCCATTAGCCTGCCTGAGAAATGCAGTTGGTGGCTGTCATCTGTGGGGGCCCTGACTCCTAAAGGACCCTCACACCAACTGGATCAATGTCTCTCAGAGCGTCCAAGGGGTCCCCAGTGCAAAAAGCACCCACTCACTGCTGGAATATTCCCCTGGAAACACTCACACCTGAAGAAAACAAAGCCAGTGGTTTATGTACAGCCTGCAAACAGACAGCCTCACTTCCACAGTTGACTTTCACCTCATGAGGGTGGTGAATCACAGGGGATGGGTTACAGAGCAGTGAGTCCATGGCTGGGGGAGGCCCTTGGCTCCATCACCACCTGCTCCTGTCCTCTGGGTGGAGGGAGCTCCTTCAGTCACATATTACACGCAGATCAGCTGAGGATCAGTTTAGCTTGGCTATAAACAGCTTGGTAATTTAACTGTGGTGCAAGAAATTAACTGCTTCTGGGATACTTTCAGCATCCAGCTACCACTTAAAATAACTCCTGTTAATAAATGTTAAACTTTATGGGCTTAGTGTATAGCTGGATCAATATAGAACCATACAACCATGGAATAGTTTGGAAGGTGACCTTGTCTAATGCCCCTACCATGACCAGGAACATCTTCCAGGCTGCTCAAGTGCCCATCCAACCTGGCTTCTGGGCAGCCTGTTACAGTGTCTCACCACCCTCATAAAAAAAAAAAAATGTTCCTTATGTCATATTTAAATCTAATCTTTTTCCATTTAAAACTGCTTCTCCAGTCACTACAGACCTTGGTATCAAGTGTCTCTTCGTCATTCTTATAGACATTCCTAATATACTGAGAGGGTGCCCATGCACAGGTAGTTTGATTCTGCTGGTGTTGGCCAAGGATGTGTAAACCTAAGCCACCCCTCCCCTGGGAGGCTGCAAGGGAGCCTCCAGTGAGAGCACACAGCAGGGATAGGGACTGGGGATGGACTGGGAAAGACCATCTTCCTACAAAGCAACCAACCAAGTAATAAAACCAAAGCCCCTTTGTGGCAGGATTTTTGCACTTTGTAATGATTTCTACAGAAGCTGTCTAAGCATGCAGAAGGGAAACATATTTCAACACCTCCCCTCTACCCGTGACTTGCAGAATACATCGAGTCCCACGGCAATCACAGGGCTGGCTCTGGCTGCTCTTATCCTTATTGCTCATCCTTTAACACATGCTCTTCACACGCTGTTCTTAAATTAGGCTCCTTGTGCTTTAAAGCCAAATTACACTCTTGAGCACTTATTGACAGATATGACATTCTGAGGAAAATTCTGAATTCATATTACATCCTGTGAGTTGCTAGTCTAGGCTGGTAGGAGCACCTTGGAGACCTTTTCTGTAATAGAATCAAATCAGTGAAACAGTCACTTGGTTTTGTTGATACCTACATGCTGTTAACAATTTGGAACTTAGCCCAAAATCTATAATAAACATGTACTGAGAGTTTTCAAGGAGAAAATACCTTTGGAAAGCCAACATTAACCCAGCAAGCTGTATCATCACCATCTGCCATTAAAAAAATTCATTTACCACTAGGTGGCAGATACTATTTTTTAAAATTTACCACCGTGCAACTCTTTTATTCAGAGCAAACACACTGAGGGTGGCGTCACAAAGCAATAAGGTTGGCACACACCGGAGCTGGCGTTTTTTTCTGTAACACTAAGAGCAAGTGAAGAGGAGAACAAGAGACAGAGCTGTTTTGTGATCCTGGGTGTGCAAGAGCTCTCAGGACAGACCACCTGTTGACAGACCACCATCACATTAGGTTACTACACTGGATTATATTGACCTTTGATCCTGCAGCTCTCCCCCATGGAGCTAAGGCTCCTGTTTAAGACCACTTTCATTTCCTTCAGCAGCCTAGCCTGTCTCTGCCACAGTTATCAGCCCAGCAGGGGTTTCCAGTGGTTCATGTATTCTTCAGCATGTTGTTGCAACAAATTATTATTGGGGCCAATCTTGACCATCATGCAGCAGATACTCTCTCTGAATTCCCTAGCATGAGGAAGATGTCAGAGAGGGTGAATTGGCTCTGTAGTTCTAAAAGTTAGTACATTCTTGAACTCTAGTCTTATGGGGGGCGTTTATAAATAGCCAAGGAATTTGTAACAAGAGGTCATCTGAGGATGCTAAATCCAAACCTTTCCTCAGGCATCAATTTCTAGGGGTTTTCCTACAGCCAGGCAGTGCTCTGCTGTGCTCTTCACAGGCTTAGGCTGTATTGAACTGTTGTTTCTCTCCCTGCTATTGAAAACCTGGGCAGAGCCGTGCCTTCATGAGAAGGTGAAAAGATCCCGTCTTTCCTCTCTCCCGGTGCCTCAGTGCCTGCTGCTCCCGAGGGCACAGCACTGCTCAGGCAGGGGGCTGCTGCTCCCAGTGGGCAGTGCCTACTTGGCAGGGCTCTTTCTGCCAAGGACTAAATTAAACGCCTGTCACAGGGGCCAGCTCCACTCCTCACACCTCCTGTCCTCATCCTCAGAGCAGCAGCATGTGAGGCTTTGGGCATCACCCCAGCCAGGTGGGGCTGGTGCAGCTGCCCTCCACTGCACCTCCTCATGAGGTGAGAAGCTTCATCCATCCATCGTGTTTGTGCTTAAAGTTAAATTTAACCATTGTCCTTGCTAAGCTGTTTGGCATCTTAGTCTCTTAGGTAAATTTTCCAAGCCTGTTTTCCTTCATCTCCCCTGGAGAAAGCCCTAAGAGTTTATAAGAGAGAGCAGGACCCATGTTTTCAACTCTGCTTTTGTACCAAAGACTCCATAGATTTGTTGTCATTCTGGACTCTGCACTTGCCGCCTCATTAATAACCCTGCACTGAATTTAGGTGAGGAGAAAGTTGATCCTTCCAGCTTGGCATGACTGTCGTGAAGCTGCCACCTCCATGAGCATGGGACACTGGCCCTTGCTTCTCTTCTTTAACCCTACAAGTCCTTTCCCGGGTCTCTAGAATGAAAAGGAAGTTTTCCATCTCTGTCTATCTTCTAATTCCCTCTGCCATCCCATTTGTGCCCCTCCAATTGGGGTAGGTCAGGCCTTTCTTTTGACAAGTGATGTGTGAGGGTTTGCTTCTTCTCTTGAAACCCTACTCTACGTGAAACAAGCTTTGCTGTCCTGGAGGTTATCCTTTCAATTGCCCTGCTATGTGGTGTGAAATCCTCTCCGTGCAATTGTGTTTCTCAATTTCAACATCAATTATCAATAATAGCAGGTCTCTCCTCCGCTCTCCGGTTGCTTGTGCTGGTCCCTATCTTGGGGTGTTACACAGAGTCTTTAAAGCCTTGCAAGTGACTTACAATGCTAGAATTAAAAAATTTGAAAACTAAAAATCATTAGCACCCACACCTCACTAGAACAGATTTTAACTTGCTAGAAAAATAAAATATAGCCTCCTCTTTTTTGTTTCTTTGGGTTTGGGGTTTTTTTGCCATAGCTTTTTGCATCTCCACACGTGTGTGCAGAAAAGTCTACAAAAGGGAGAGCTGCCAGGGCTCTGCCTCACAGTCACACAAGTGCATGTGGCACTTTGCAACATCTCAAAAGAGAAAACAAAATCCTCTCTCTGCCGAGGTCTGGGCCCCAAAGCCCTGGAGAGTCCTGGGTCTCGACAGAGAGGAGCAGGACCCGCAGCAGCCACAGCAGCCAAACCTGTCCCCTCTGTTATAAATTATCAAATCTGTAGCCAATTTATCAAAAAAATCAACAAAGATTTATTAAGTCAATTAACAAAAAATAGAATTTTAGGAAAAAGCAAAAATCAACCACAGCCAAGACAGCATCTGGCCCGGACACAGATGCTGGGTGCCCTTGGGTTCCTGCTGACAGTGTCAGCGTTCCCCCGAAGGTACACAGCGAGTGCTCACAGGAGCCAGTTTATATACAGTTTATTTTGCCTGAGCCAGAGATGACCACATATTTCTTTGTGTCTCTTTACATGTAAAGGTGAATCTATACATGTGTAGAAGCAGACAAAGACAAAGTCCGAACTCAGACAAATGTCTGAGTACCCAGGCAGAAGATGTATATTTCCTGAGTGTGTAGACTTAATCCTTTCCAGGTGCAGGTCTTGCGAGCTTCTTCAGGACATTCCATTCCGGGAAGGTCCAGATGATATCTTCTCACGCATGGTGCCGCAGGAAAACCCCTTCTGATGGTCTGAGCCAGTCTCATTGAGGCTGTCCGGGAAGGGGTTACCATATGCATAACTCTGTCCTCAGTCAGGGAGGCTGCAGGCCTTATTCATAAGGTAACTGGCTTGATGTTATCTTTAGTGTTGTCCAGAATGTGAATAGAATGCAGTTCCCAGCAGGAGTAGTCACCAGCATAGGGTTTGATTTCTCCTAATATTTTATATATACTTATTTCTAACTTTACAGCATGAATTAATCTACCATATATATAACACCTCCCATGCCCCTGTCCCAGGCTGCTGCCTGGGCGGCCACCAGCCACCACCTGCCTGTGCTTGTGGGACACAGGGCTGTGCTCCTGCAGGCACAGAACCAGGAACATCACCCAGAGCAGCTGGCTATGGCCCACGAAGAACCTCCAGGAGAGTGTGAGCAGAAGTCAGTGGGAAGGCAGAGGGACCCGGCAGAGTTTGTCACACCCAGGGACGAGTGGCCTGACACCAGCCACGGGCAAGGCACTGGAGCCCAGCTTTGGGCAGCCACTGGGACAGACTCTCCAGAGCCCAGCAGGGAGGGAAGGCTCTGTCCTCTGGCAGAGCAGAAGAGGGATGGGGAAGAGGAGAGGCTGAGGTCACAGCAAGGTGCACTGAAGACACTCAGACCTGAGCACAGCCCATTGGGACAACTCCAAGGAGCTTCAGAGCCATTGCCTCCTGCTCAGCCAGCTGTAACAGCAATGCTAAGCTGGGACCACCATTGCTTTGTGTCTTGGCTTTTCCCTCTCTTTGGAAACCTGCTAGAAATGTTTAAATATGAGCAGAATCTGCAGGATGCAGAAGAGATGACTATGGTAGGAGATGTGAAGTTGAGAACAAATAAGGATCTCATGCAAGTAAATAATTAAAATCAGTGATCATCCTTTGGTAGCAAGGCAGCAGAAGAAAAGGAAACCAGCACTGTAGCAGGTAGTAACAGCTGATTGTAGCAGCTAAAAGTCATGCAGCCTTGCTGAGGTTTTACTGACTCCAAATTCAGTAAAGCTTCAGGACATTGAAAAGAGATTAATAAATTAAAATTCCAGCACTTTGAGCCCACTCATGCCATGTCTTGAGCACTTTCTATTCCCATGAAATCCTCTGGACAGCAACAGCACACAGCAGAACTTCACCATTACTGTGAACACCTACAAAGTTAGCACCCTTGGAAAAACACAGAGATATTGACATGACCAGGATACAGAGCTAAGAGGAAAACTCAATCATCTTGGGGAAAGTGCCAAAATCCCATCTTATCTGACCAGGTACCCACCCATTCTTGGCTGCTTGGTGTGCCTGGAGGGCCAGGCACTCAGCTTGAAAACCTGGGCTGGCACCCGAAGAGATTTGTGGATGGTAGTGCACCAATGTAATGTAATCCTCACCTCAATATTTAAAAATAGCCCAAGGGACTGACCTACATAAACTCCAAGCCATCCAGTCTGGCCTGGGTGCCCAGTTAACAGGATGTTGTACATTTCAAATGTGGTGCAGCTGACTCCATGACAATATGGTAGATTTCTTGTAGGAGAGGTATGCAAAGTGTGCACAGAGAATGACACTTCATATTGGATTAAAGCACCAAAACAACCTGGAGGATGGAAGCACTCACTGTTTACGCTTCAGAGCAGCTACTAAAGGAGCAGGAGCAATGCTTGTACTGTAGTACTATTCAGCCATTTATATGTGCTTGCTTCATCTGGAAAACAGAGGAAAAGCAAGTCCTGACATGGCAGAGGATTGCTGCAGGCAGGGAGGGAGCAGCAGTACATAGGTCAGTAACCACTGGCCAGACAGTGGCCCTGGGGCTGGGCAGCCTGCTGGCTCCCAGCACTGCCTTGCACAGGCTGCCTGGGCTCCCTGCAGGCAGGGTCCTGCTGCCTGCAGCTTCAGCCCTGTCCTCATGGGAGCTCCTGGAAACTGGCTCTTGTCCTCCTGGCACCCAGGCAGGCAGTGCAGGGATGCAAGTTCTGCACCTTCGGTGCTGAGCTCCTTCAGCACCAGCCCACCCAAGGACATCAGCGAGAAGAACAAGTTTCCTGCTCCTGGGTCCCCACTTTGTGTGTTTGCAGGGTTGAATACCACAGCAGGACCCCATTCTTCTCCCAGGGTGCCTGCAGCCTGCTGTGGAAGTGGGATCAACCACCTCAATCCCACCACACGGACCCAGAGCCCTTGCAGAGAGGATCTAGTCAGGACAAATGTGCTGGCTGTGTTTGGGGGGAATGTTCTAAAGCACAAACAAATCCTTAAAGAGGTGTTCCATCACCCTGACAGCAAGTGGGGAGGACTGAGCCAGAAGCCAGTGCAGATCTTGATGTCAGCATGTGCACATGGGAACCACAGCACATGGGACACCCTGCATGGGATGCAGCTAGATGTTCTGCACACTTGGCTCATTTTGCATAAACCCTTGAGCTGTGTGAGAGAAAACACACACACATGGCTCACCAGGGCTGCACATCCACTGCTGAGCCCTCAGCCTGGGCCTCAGGGCCATGTGCTGCCAGGGAGCAGGAAAGCCAGTGCAGCAGACTTGGTTCCAGCCAGGAGATGGTAAGATTTAGGTAAAATCTGGTCTAAAAGAGGCCATTTAAAAATGAACTCATGGAGCATCGTGCAGCTGGGGAGAGGAGGGATGCCTTGCCTGTTGGTGTCAGCAGGCTGCAGGCAGCACAACCAACACTTGCCCTCTAATAGCCTATGTGACAGGAATTTATCAGTCATAGACTGTCCCCTGGGTGCTGGGGACCCTGAAGCAAAAGCTGCACCTTGTTTGCAGCCAGTTCATTGTGCCCCTTGCTCTGTGCCAGGAGCAGCTGGGCCTCTGCTGTGCCATGTCCACAGCTACTGGAGACAGGAGTCACCCAGGATGAGAAGCAGTGCTCCCTAAGGACAGTGCTGGGGCCTTTCTGGTTTTCTGCCCATCTCTCTGGCAATGTTTTACTGACAGAACAAGGATAACGTCGGCCAATGGTATCAGAAAAAAAAATCAGGTAAGAATTCCCATAGACAAGATAAGCACAGGCTTGAGGACATTGGAGTCATTGTGCTGGGAGATGCTGCATCCTTAGACTGCCTGAGAACCATGTCCAGTACCCAGAATGCTTTGGCAGAAAGCTTCTGTGTCTGAGAGTCAGCACAGTATGGTACAGAGAGTGCTCGAGTCTGTACTTCATCTGAGTGAAAAAAACATGGACAAAATATTAAAAGAGCAAAGAGTGAAGGTTCCAAACAACATCAGAAGGAATCAGAGTGAGGGACAAATTTAAAGTAAGAGCTTTAAACTGTATGTTAGGAGGAAAGCTGACTTTGGAGCAATGCAAATAGGAAAATAGTGGGCATGGCTACACAAATAGCCTGTCCCAAAACCAGAGAGAGGCACAGGCTTTGGAATATGGCTGATGTGCCAAAAGCTTTGGTGGCATTTCCCCCTGCTGATAGTGTGTCATGCAATACTGGATTCCTCTCGACAAAAACTGGGGTAGAGCCCAAGGTTTAGCTCAACTCAGGGACAGGCAGCTGAGATGTAATGGTCTGAAGCACAGTGTGCTGAACAGATGGCCTGATGTGCCTGCTGGTCTGAAAGGCTCATTAGCTTCTACAGAGCATCCTGGGGAAGTCTCACCACAGGGTGTAGGAAGGAGCTCCTGCACCTCCCCTGCCAATGACAGCAGCAGCTTGAATCCCAGCACATTTTGTATTCTGTAAGGGAAATTTTGTCTTTCAAATCAGAAATAGATGAAATTACCAGTTAAACACTCACATTCTTGCACAACAGGTATCTTCATACAAGAAAGCTTAATTGGTTCTTTGTCTGTAAATCTTATGCATCTTGTAGTGCTCCAAGAAAGCCTCTGGTTTCTCCAGGATTTGAATTTTCATCCTTAATCTCTTTTCTTCCAGCAATATTGAGCCAGTTCTGGCCCATCCATGTTTTGGAGATGAGTCTGAGGTTTGGGATCTGTGCAGAAGTGTCTCTTGACAGCACCCAGAGACCTGACTTCATCTGTGCCATCATGGGGGCTGGCTTGGAAGTGAAACATTCCCCCCTCCCACCTCCCCTTCTCACCCACTTTGTTTCCCCTCAGGGAGACCCCGACTTTCCACTCAAATTCAGGTGCCTTTCTAGGCCTCAGTTTATTCTTTCTGACCTATTAACAGCTTTCTATCCATCAGCCTCTTTGAATTCCAATTAGAGATGAAGTTCAGTTTGCTCCCAATGATTCATGTGGGAAGGCCCATGAGATCTGGCAGGAACAGCAGCTCATCACTTACATTTATTATGCCAGAGCAGAGTATGACAAATCACAAGTAGGGAGATAAGCTGACCTCTAATAATATAACATTTTTAGAATATTCCTTTTATTTTTACAGAAGGAAAGGTAAGTGAATGCGTTTGAAGAGCCCAAGGCTCTGTCCTTAGCATTAGCATCAATCTCTCTGACATTATTTGTGCTAGTTTTCTCCTGGGTATAGAGGTTTAACTGGATTTCAAACATTATCAAGAAGACTTAAAGGCCAGATATTTTTTTGTTCACTTGCTGAAAAGGTTTTTATTCCATCTCCCTGACTGTGATTATAGATACACCACTTCTTGCTCCTTGAAAACAGTCTTAAATTCACAACTGCTTACAAAGCCATATAAAAGCAATTTATTGCACATCACTGAACACCCTCAAGAGGCCCAAGGCAGCATTAACATTTTAAAGGAAGTGCTGGTAAATCCTTTTGCACATACCCCACCTGTTCTTTTGTTCCTACAGCACAGAAATGCTTGCCAAAAGGTGCCCAGCTCCACACAAAGGGCTGAGGACAGAGGGCACATGGTTACAAATCCATCCATGCTGACCACATAAAGCTGGGTTCTTCTGACCAGATAAGCCTCGACTCCTGTCACCTCCAGGTGGGATAGGGACACCAGGCTGGGGCAGGTGGCATTCAGAGGATCCAAGAGGACAAGACACTCACACTACCAAAGAGACTCTCCAGCAGGCTTTAAGACACATTTCAGCTGAAATCAAAGTGACCATCGCCAGTGTCATTGACTGGGCAAAGAAATAAACTTAAAATTTCCAAATAAAGAAAAATAAAGAACAAACGCAAGCCACACAAGCTCGTGTTTTCCACCAGCCACAGTAATTCACTGTATTTCCCATCAGCAAATGCCACAGTAATTTAAATTCAAAACACCAAGTAAGTTGGGCTTTAAAATCAACAAAGCAGTAGCAAAAGAGTTTCATGTGAGCTAATATAGATAGTGCAGATTGAAAGTCACTTGGCACCAGAGAGAACTAAGGGAATTGCTCAATTTTTGGCCTCAGTTCTAGGGGGTTGTAAAAGTTACATAAGCGAATGGATTTGTTACTTTATCAACTGACATTCCTTTTGATCAGACTTTCTCTTCCCCTTTTTTGCTTGTTTATTTTAGGACATTCACTCCTGGTACAGAAGGGCATCAGTTGCTGTTCGTGGACTACTCTTGGCACAGAGAAGCTGCAGTTTGGATCTTGGATGCTGGTATATTTACAGAAAAGAAGCATTCAAAAACATCTGCAGCACAAAATTATTTTCTGTTTAGTTTATAGGCCTAAAAGGAAATAAAAAATTGTCTTTTCCCTGGGTCACTACTGCACCTGGCTCCAATTCCTGCTCTGCAGAGAGCCAGACTGCAGCAGGCTGAAGGCAGCTGCCCGCGCCACAGCGACGTGCTCACTCAGCCCACCCAGGGCACCCACGTGTCAGGGAGCACCAGGAACATCCAGGTGGTGCCAGGGAGAACCAGGAACATCCATGTGGTGTCAGGGAGCACCAGGAACACCCACGTGGTGCCAGGGAGCACCAGGTTCACCACAGCCTCCTCACCAACTCCAGTGTTTGCTCAGAAGCACGGCAGTTTGTCATGCTCAGCTCTCCCAGGATTTGAAGATGTCTTGGACAGGGCTGAAATTCTTGGAGAGGCTGTTTCAGCCTCTGCTGAGCACTGAGCCCAGCCAGCTAAAATAATTTTCTCTCCAAAGCTCCGCTGCAGGTGCTGGCAGGGCTCTTTCTGCAGCTACATCTCAGTATCACACACAGAGGAGGCTGCAGACTTGGTCCTGGGCCACCTCCTGCCCCAAAAGGACCACTGCTCAAGGAAGCCCACCAGGATTACAGTGGGCAAGCCTAGATCAATTCTCCATGGCAGGAAAGGCAGAGCTGGGCAAGAAAAGCCCACAGCAGGGAATGGGCAAAGTCTTCCTGACTGCAGCCTTGGGTAAGCATCTCTCCTGTATTTGCCATTTAGGAGCATCATTTAGGAGCAGATGCTCAGGAGGGTGTTGTGGCTGAGGGGTTGGGTTCTCTCCCATCACCCAAAGCTGACCTTTCCAGGGGTGCAGTGACCAATGCCAGGAGAGAGCAAGCTTGTCCTCCTCACTGCTGCTCCAGCAGCTCTGGCACTTACCTGGGCAGTGCAATCCATGGGCTGGGGTGCAGACAGGCACAGAGGAATGTCCCAGGCTCTCTCCCTGGGCAGGATGTGGCTGTTCCCCATGCTGCTCACCACTGACCTAGCCCAGCCACCTGAGATCCCAAGTGCCTGGCACTGGGGCCAGCATGTCCCCACACCAGTTCCTGCTGAAAAACCATAGAATGGTTTGGGGTAGAGGGACTTTTAAGTCCCTCTGGTCCCACCCTACTGCCATGGATCTGGTTGCTCAGGGCCCTGTCCCACATGGCCTTGAACACTTCCAGTAGTGGAGCATCCATAATGTCTCTGGGCAACCTGTGCTGGGCAGCCTCAGCATCTTCAGGCTCAGCAGCAGGAGCTGCAAACTGCAAATGGAGTGACCTGGGCTGTTCACTGGGAGAGGGGAGCCCTTGCTGTGGGGCTGCTCTGGAGGTACCCACATCCCCACAGGTAGCACCACTTGCTGAACACCCTCCTACTGTGCTGGCTTAAATTTCTTCCAACAGTGCAATGGCAGAGAGAACAGTGTCATTGTGTGAAGATCTGTTTCTATCTTTTACTAGCACAGACTTTACTACAGAACTAACTTCCTAAAATCAGGTTTCCATATAGTTACCAGTGCTCTTCATACCTCTGGCAGTCAACTATAGCTTAGAAACTTCCTCTGTTCCTTTGTAAACGTTCCTAAAGGCCCTTATTGTATTTATGATCCCCTAAATGCCCTTGGAAACACCAGGAGAGTGATAAGAATCAGGCTGGAGGCTTTTTGTCAGCTTTGACTAATGAAAACCCCATTGCATGAAACATAGTGACCTTCTTTCCAAAATGCTGTGTCCATGTCCCAGACACCAAGGTCTTGGGATGGAGGACTTCATAGTTTATGGCTTCATTTCCAAATCAGTATATTCAGATTCAGGAAAAGGGGGTGGGATTTTTGTTACTTTGGTTTGGTTGCTTTGTTTGTTTAAAAAAAATAAAATCTTAAAGCAGCTACAGGGACTGAAAAATAAACCTCCCATATTTCTCAGTAAAGCAGTATTTTTTGGCTAATTACTGAGTTACCTGAAGCGCTGCCCTCAGCATAGGAACCACTTAGAATTTAATCAGATCAGCCCAATCTGCTGAGAACTGCAATTGCCTTTCTAATGCCAAAATAAAAATTAATAGAAGCAGGTTTTCTCTGTTTCTCTCCTGAATTGCAGAGCGGGCTGTCACATGGCAGCAGAAGGGGAGGGGTGGCCGCCTCCAACGCGGCTCAGTCTCTGGGAGGAGGACTGGGCTCTGGGGTGGCCCTTTCTGAGCAGGACGTGCCAAGGCTGTCCTGTCCCACCACGGTGGCTCCTGGGGACTGACACGCAGGCAGAGGCAGCTCCAGCAAGGATGGGGAGCAAAGCCTTGGCAGCACAGACTGCCACCTGCTTTGCAGGGATGTTGTGTGCTACAAAACTCCTCTCGGCCCCTTTTTGCTTAATTTTAGGACTACTTGGAGGAAGGGGAAATAAATTACCTCAGGACAGGAAAAAAAGAAAAAAAACATAGAAGACATTGCCAAGATGAAACTCCCAGCTGCAGGTCCTGCAGGTCTTACCTCAAAGGAGGTTGCAGGTGATGTTATAGGAGCCACAGGCAACAGCTTTCCCAGCTCAGCCATGGCAGAAAAGCTTCCTCTGCTTTTGCTGGTCTCCACTTCCTTCTTGACAGGCACATCCAGCCCTTCTTCCCCATCCTTCCCTGTGCCAGGGGCACACAACGTTCCCGTCAAAGGGTCTTAGATCCCTTGCTGGAAGAGTTCATGCCCTTGATTTCAAAACTCTGAATGGGGAAGAAGGAAGAACAGCTACAATAAAAACAGCCCCTGAACGAGTGCTCCCTACACGTCATTCCTGAGTGTGTGACAGGCAGGAGCAGGGACAGGATGGCACTGAGCTGCCACCCTGCAGCACAGCGCTGGCCTTGGCCTCTGCTGGACATGGACACAGCAGCTGAGCTGGAGATCCTGCAGCCCTGGCTGGGCCTGGCGCTGAGATCCTGCAGCCCTGGCCTGGCCTTGTTATAAATAAGAAGGTTGACTAGGCTAATATTCAAGCAGCAATCAATTTATTATTTAATATGGTAAAATATGAGCAATACAGCACTGGGTACAGTGGGGGAAGTTATCCCTCCAACTGCACACCAATAATTGAGGATTACAGGTATTTATAGGGGTACTCATCAGTTTTTTCAGCAGTTTCTATTTCCCATTTTTTATTTATCAGCAATATTTATTCTAAATTATTACATCACAATTCTATACACTATTGTGATTTAGTTTTTCTCAGGATGTGTTTTTAAAGGAGTATCCCCAGATGGTGGTGGTCCAGTTTCCAACAGAAGGAAGATGAATCTCATCTGGTGCAGTCCAGCTCCCCAGATGTGGGTCCACCTTTTTAATTGCAGAGACTACAAATCTAATAACAGTGATGTCCAGCTTCCCTTGGTTGAAACCATAAACCCTTGAGGTGGTGTTCATCTTCCTTTCTCAAGCTGTTTTTCTTTGCTTCGATAGGGTGTGAGATAAGCATATTTCCTTTATATATTTTCCAAAGCTATAGTGTCAAGGATACAAGTAATATTCTAAAATTATACTTCAAAAGGTTATTGTTGCAGAGCTCTTTATGGATTAACTATAAGCAAAAAGCAACATCTTTAACGCTTTAATTCCAATGCTCCTAAATCAACTAGGGTTAATTTCAAAGGCCTTTTTCCATGCTTCATTTTCTTCAGTTATTATTAGAATTCACAGCTCTCCCACTGTCGGTGCACTCACAAATACACACGTCACCTGTTTGTACCTGACGCGAAACACAGCTTTGTATTTCACAGCCTGGTGCTGAGATCCTGCAGTCAAGATCCTGCAGCCCTGGCCTGGCCTGGAGCTGAGATCCTGCAGCCCTGGCCTGGCCTGGAGCTGAGATCCTGCAGCCCTGGTCTGGAGTTGAGATCCTGCAGCCCTGGCCTGGCCTGGCGCTGAGATCCTGCAGCCCCGGCCTGGCGCTGAGATCCTGCAGCCCTCACCCCGGCCTGGCCCTTGCTGCTCTCTCCCCCCGGGGTCTGACTCAACGAGAGGAATGCGTGAGGAATGCCAACGCACTGCACTTAAGAATGGGAAGAAAACAGCAAAAGGAAAACATTACTTGGGCTTATTTTTTTGTGGGAAGCTCAAAAGAAAAGCCCTAATTAGAGAGGGAAGCCGAGCTACAACTAAATTTGTCATTTTTACAGTTTTTATGCTTTGCACAGTGCTAGGGTAACATATTTTTGAACCTCGTGAGCCACAGCTCCAAACTATCAGTGTGCCAGGAGACACCCTGCCCTACCCATACCCTCTGCTCCCTCAGGGACCCATTGCAATTCCCACCCCAGCCTCTCACTCGTCAGTCTTCCTCCAGTCCCTCTCTTTGGGGCAGCAAACCTCGTGTACCAGGAGCAGAGCCCTGGCACCCCCAGCAGCTCCCTGTGGCCTCCTGTGGCAGCAGCTCCCTGGCCACAGAGAGAAACAGCTTTCCCAGGCATCCTTCTGGGACAGGCTGCGAGAAGATCAGAGAAAAAAATGAGCAACAATTCTTAACTTACTACACCTGGTATTGTGAACATGTGGAATGTCTTATGGAGATTTGTTTACCAAAGGGTGGTTTCTTAATTAACCAATGGTGACAGTGTTTTGATTGAAGGACCAATTAGGTCAACCTGTAACAAACTAAGGTATAAAAGCCTGTGTTTCTTAATAAAAAATATTTTAATACAAATATTCAGCCTTCTATAAAAGCATAGTCAATGTAATTTATTACCTGTTTCTGGCCCATTACACTGACAACCTCCTCCTCTGTAGCTCCATTTGCTGCACCACAGTGGCCAGAACAGCTGGGGCTGGAGCTGCTGTGTCCAGCCAGCCCCCACTGCTCACAGCAGAGGTGCTGCCCAGTGGAACACATTGTCCAAGTAGTCCTTCTGCAACAGCCCTCCACTGATTGCTGCCTCCTCCCAGGAGTTCTCCCCTGTTGCTCAAGCCTTGGCAGTCCCTGTGACATGCTCCCCCTGCTCAGGCAGGTTTATGAGGCCTTAGAAGACACATGGTGTGTCCTACACTGTCATGTAGGAAAGCTGTAGCTTTCAGGAACCTCTCAGCAAGCAACTGTGCAAGTGCTGGTTCAGAATGAAATGTCAGGAATAAACAATTTTGGACCTACTAAGGAAAAAAAGTGGGTACACACACAGACACACTTCTGTGTGTTTCTCTCTGAAACACAAGGTAGCTCAGTCCTGGCTCTGGTATGCTGGGAGTACAAAAAGGGAGAGCTTAAAGGAGCTCCACCACAGATTTAATTTTCTTCTTGTAACCTCAGGATCAGGAGGGTTTTCCTAGATGTCCTTAGAAACTGGATGCAAAGGAAACAGCATGGCATAGTGGCATTTCCAAGCCTGGCCAGCCAGGAGGCAAATCAAAGCCAGAGAGTTGGGTGAGCCCAGCTGGCTCCACGGGGGCACGTCCTGGGCTGCCCTGGAAATGCCTTGTCAGACAGGTGCTCAGTTTAACATGTCAACAGGTCGGGCAGCAAGTGCCCAGATCTGGAACACTCTGGCATGTGCTTTGGGGGCAGTGGTGCCTGCTCTCTGGGGGATCCAGAAGGGTGCCAGAGCAAGGAGCACTTTCAGGAAGAGGTTTTTGCACCAACTACTGTCCTAGCAAAAGCCAAAGACTCTTCATCTTGCACAGTTTCAGGTCACATCCAGTAAATTTGTGTGGTTAATTTTGTGGTATCCAGCATAGCCCTGGGGCTTCAGAACCCATTTCATATCTCATCTGCAATTGAACAGAAAGCAGTTGACACTGCAGAGCTGCATTTGTTTCTGCAAGAGCAAGGTTTGTGCTGAGTATCATATGGAGCCTGTTGCCATGGGAAATACCAGTGTTTGTCAAAACTTTAACATCCAACCCAGTGTATCAAAGCATCCCACTTCCACTTGTGCACCCACAAAGCTGGGGACAAATTACAATGGTGGCAAATCAACTGTGCAGAGGATAGGAAATTAAATTTGGTCAATACACGTTAAAGAGAGAAGAAAGTAGGCAGCAGCAAGGAAAACAGAAAGGAGAACATCACTGTGTAAACAAAAAGTACCAGGGGAAAAAAACAGGCCAAAAGGCAAAAGGATTAATTAACAGCAACAATTTATTTTACTTTGGTGACACTTAGAGAGAGTCTTGTGATGTCAAGCCCAGCCCTGAAATGGCACTGCAATCAGTACTCAGGGTTGCAAAGTGCCCCTGTAACTCGGGCATTAATTACACTCACAGTGGCACGGCCTCAGCTGCGGCTCTGGTGCAGGTGGGTGCAGGGCTGGCCCCAAACCTCTGCTTTTCCTGCCTGGTTCTCTCCTCCCCCCAAGCCCCACACCTGAGGTACCACTACCATCTGTACCAATGCAGAGGCTCACAATGGGGAGGGCAAAGTGCACCTCCCTCTCCCCAGTCAATCAACACCCAGCAGAGGAAAAAATAAGGGAAATGTAACTACCAGAGGCTCAGAGCTCCAGGCAGGAAGGTGAGTCCAGGGGAAAGACACCCAGAACCAGATACAGTCATCCAAATACTGACACGGAGAGGTGTCTCCAGCCTGCAGACACCTCGGGCTGTCCCACCTGGCACTAAACTGGAGTAGCAGATGTTGTAGCATCTAAAACCTGCTTTGAAGCTGCCAGACCCTGCAAGCCCTGCTGAGCCTCTGTGGAGTAAGGCGGTGCCTTCCTGAAAGCTCCAAACCAACACAGACTGCATGCTGCAACAAGGCAAGCAAAAAAAAAAATTGTTTCTTTACAGCCTATTTGAGCCAACCAACATTAGCAACATGCAGAAATAAAGCAGATCAGTTCCTTACTGGGACTAAGTAATAAAAAGTAATTTTAATTGAAGTAATTTAAGAAAACAACATCTTTCAGGTCAATTAAAATTTGCTTTAGTGTTGAAATAGTCTTCAACATAGGCTGAAGTTCTTTCAGGAGGCAGGGTCTGTATTTTTTGGACATGATGTGATGAACACAAGACAGCACTGTCATACTGCTGAGGAATTCTCCTCCTCCCCAGCAGCAGCACTGAAAAATTAAATCTGTTAATCCTTTGTTGCAAAGCTTCTATTGATGGTGGTGGTGGTGGTAAAAGCCACTGAAATAGCCTCACAGGAACACATTGTTTTGTCTTGCTACCTACTAACACCACAAATACTGTAAGTACATCAAATTGGGTTCTTCTTTTTGTTCCTTAAAGGCTGTAGCTAACAAGGGCAGCCAACTTTCTTAACTATGGCAAAAAACCCCTAACTTTTCCCAGTAAGGCATCACTTTGATTTCCCTTTAGAAACATGCTGATCTGGGTGGTTTCTTTAGAGATACAGCAGGTGAGGACCTGCCCACAGCTCACGCTGCTCAGTCACCAGACTGCTGCTGCCCATTCAAAGCCTGAAGTGGGTGCAAAGAGTACTGACCATATTTTCACCTTGAGTACACTCAGTCAAGAAATACTGTCACCTAAACACTGAAGATCTGTCCTCCTTCTCCCCAGATCCAGTGCTTTATGAAACTAGAGCCTAAATAAACTCCTAAAGGTATTAATCTCATTAGGTGTGCAGGTGTCCACCAACTGGGGCGTGCTGAACATCAGCACCAAGCCATGGCCTGAATCAGAGCTGTGGATCACACTGGATCAAGCCAGCAGCACATAATCTGTGTCTAAAGCGATAAAGAAAGTTCACCACCTTCTCGTCCCCCTGTCCTGTTTAAGCACCTCTTTGACCGTGCCATGACACGGTTTTGTGACAGGCTTTTGGATTTTGACACGGTGCCAGAAGTAGGGATGATGTGTGCGTAGGCAGGGATGTGAGGACAGAGCTGTGTCAGTCGCTGGACTGACCCGTGCTCAGGACACCTCTGCACCCAAAGTGGTCCTGCAGCCCAACCCCTTCCCACAGGTACGGATCTTGTTCTGCAAGTGGGACTTTCAAGCTCTCAGATGCTCTTTGCCTCTCAGCAATGGGTCCTTCCCTCCAACCCTGCCCAGCTATATTCCAGAACAGCTACAACTGTCCAGAATTTAAGTGTCAAAAGGCCGAGGAATGTGTATATTATACACAAATATCTGTGGTATCACGAGGCCATGCCACGTTGTGCCCTTGGCGTCTGCTCGGCGGCACTTGCCCGCGGTGAAGTTCTCGTTGCTTTCCGCTGCCCGGGCTCCTGTCAGGCAGCGCTGTCTCCCGTCTGTGGGATCCCGGCTTGCACACGCACTGCGGCCCTTGCCAGCCGTGCCAGCCCCCCGCAATTACTGCCAAAGAGCTCTTTTGGTCGGTGTTTCTTCCCGCGGCACCTCCGCATGCCTCCCTGTGGTACACTGGTGTGAGCTGAGGAGCCGAGCTGCAGGGGCTGAGCTACAGAGAGCTTTCCGCTCGGGCCCGGGGCCTCCCGCCGGAGGAGGAGGAGGAGGACGAGGAGGAGGAGGAATCTCCTCCAGCCTCCTCCGTCGCCGCTCCAGCGGAGCGCGACGCCTGCGCGGCCGCGGCGGTGACTCACACCGGGGTACCGGGCGGGGACACACACGGGGATACCGGGAGGGGACTCACGGGAGTACCGGGCGGTGACACACGGGGGTACCGAGCAGTGATACACGGGGGTACCGGGCAGTGATGCACGGGGTGATACACGGGAGTACCGGGCTGCGCTCGCCGGGAGCCGCCTCGGCACTGGCAGCCCACACCCGTGCCGTGGCGCTGGGGACACGGCCGCCCGACATCTCTCCCCTCCGATGGATGCAGCCGGGCCGCCCGATGTCCCTGCCCTCCCATGGATGCAGCCGGGCTGCCCGATGTCCCTGCCCTCCCATGGATGCAGCCGGGCTGCCCGATGTCCCTGCCCTTCCATGGTTGCAGCCGGGCTGCCCGGCCGCGCCCCTCGGGGCAGACTGCGGAGCTCTCCCGCGGCAGGCGGCGGCTCTGCGGAGCGCCGCGCTCCCTGCAGCGCCAATGAATCCTCTCGGAAAATCCGTGTACGCCCTGGCAGCGCTTGCCCTCCCTTCCGGGGGGTTTGCCGTCTGGCGCCTGGGAATATGCTGTCCCGCAAGAGAAGTTGGAGTCACCGTCCCGATCTAACTGCATCTAGAATATATTTCCTTTCTTTCTTTTACGTTTTATAAATAGTCCAGCCTTCCTACAGCTTTTTTCCTGGCCTGGTGACTCATCATCGACTCATCATACTTGTTGCTTCACTTAAATAGGGCATTGAAAGTCCCTTGCTTAAATGGGGGGAATCCCCCAGCTGCAGATTAACAACTGACCACTTCATACTGAAAGACCTGAAGTAATTCCTGCTGTCCCATGGCTGGGAGGTTCATGCTGAGATGAATCAGTGCGAGGCAGAGCAATGCTATCTAGGCCAGCCAGTCTCTTAAGTGCTCCTCCTTTCTGCTTCCCTCTGGGTACTTCCAGACAGTAACAATTTCTTTCTTTTCCTTAGCTCAATGACTGGCATTTTTGACTAGTGTACTGCATTGAGAATTTTGCAGGGATGCCACAGTTTTCCCTTTATTTCAAAAAATTGCATGTCTCTCTTGCCAGCATGGTTTCCTAGCAAAAGCACATGGAGGCTTCACACCCTCCTGAGCAGCCACCAGCTTTGCTGGCAGCCTGGGAAGCTCCTGGGACACCTCAGCTGCAGCCAGGTGAGGAGGTGAGGACCCAAAGACACTAACCAACATCCCCCAGGCTTCAGGAGAAGAAGAGCCCCCAGTTTTGGATGGCTGCGAAGCTGGGCTGGGGGTTTGGGGGTGCCAGTGCTGGAAGGGAAGGTGAGCCCATGAGTCAGGGCCAGTGAGGGATGCAGCCAGCAGCATCAATGAGAGGTTCAAGCTGCTCCAGTGCCCCCAGCAAGGCTGCCATGCCACAGGGCTGCTTCTGATTTCCCATGCCCCAAGCCCTGCTCTGGGCTGCAGAAGATGGTGAAGAACCAGGAGCAGAGTGGTGCCACAAGGTGGGGTGACAGGGTGATTGGTGGCTGTCACCTGCAGGTGGAAGGAATGCGGTACCAGTGGGAAACCCAATTCCCTGTGGTGGGAGTTCCTGGTAAGGTGCCCCACAGCCCAAGGGTGGGGGGAGCCCCTCTTCCCAGGACTGCATTCAGCCACTTGCAGGTAGGAACAGGTGCTCTCATCTCCAGGAAGGCAGGAATCCTGACATCTCAGAGCACCTGCGTTGCACTGTGAGGGCAGGTCATGGTGGAGATAAGAAAAGGAAGTAAAACCACTTAGAATTGTTATAAATTATCAAATCGGTAGCCGAATTTATAAAAAATTGAACAAAGATTTAGTAGATCGATAACAAAAAATAGAATTTGGGAAGACCACCACGGCCTTGGGCAGCGTCGAACCCGGGTTTCAGCGCTGGGTGAACCTGGATCAGACAGACAAAGTGTCAGCGTCTCCCCGGTGGTTCATGCCGACTGCTTCAGCAGCGAGCTTATATACAGTTTATTCTGCCTGGGGCAGAGATGACCGAATGTTCCTTTGTGTCTCTTCACATGTAGAACTGGGGCCATACATGTGTAGAAATAAACAAAGGACAGTCCGGGTGTCTGGATACCCCTCGGAAAAGCCTTCATTCACATGTTGCAGAGTGGCGCCAGTGTTTGAGTATGTTAAATGCAATCTTCCCAGGTGCAGGATCTCATGAGTGGCTTAGGCATTCCAGCAATCATGGTCCAGGAAGGTTTCATTCATAGATGCACTCTTCCCAGGTGCAGATGAATTCCAGGGAAGTCAGCAATCGTGTCCCGGGAAGGTTTCATTCATACATTAACAGACCCGATATTATCTTAACGTTGTCCGGGAACTGATTGAATAGAAATAAGCTCCCAGCCAGAGTGGTCAAAGACATAACTTTAGACTTTACAATATTTTATACATATATAGCATGAATTATCTCTACCATATACTGCATGCCCAACCAAGAGCATTAGAGGCAACTACTCCCTAAACCTGCATAGCAACCAGATGCCAGCAGCAGCCCAACACACTCAGCTGCAAACAGGGGAATCCCTTTGGTTTTCCTAGCCCTCAGTTCTGCATTTGCAGCCCCTACTGCTTCGGTCAGGATTACCTGAGGAATACTGATTACAGCTGATCAAGAGTTCTGTCTTCATTGAGCTGATTGCACAGCTTGTTTGAGGATGGCTGCTCTGTCCTTTTGTTACGCTGTGCCTCCTAAATGCCTTTTTATTTAGCAGCTGCTCCTCTGCTGTGCAGCCACTGGCAATGTTACATCACGGCTGGTGGGTGCTCAGGGGACTTGCTTTGTTTGCTGGATGGGAGTTTCATTCACGTTTTGATAACCCTGCATTTTAGGCCATTAAGGTACTCTCTGTATCCTGTTTTCCTTTCATTCCAGGCAGATTGCATGGATACTCTCTCTTTTGATTTAGGGGAGGTGAGGGTTGCTCTTTCCAAGTGACTGCCAGGCTATTAAACATTAAAGGCTCTGTTTCCCAAGCAGAAGGGTTTTAACTGCCTGAGGTTGTTGCTCACAATAAGTACCTCATGCCAGTTTCCTGGCTATCCCTGAGAAGATCCCAGCCTTCACCATTAAACAAAGACAATTGTATGGAATTCAGCCCAGATGGCAATAAAGAGAAGTTTGTGAAGGGTTTTATTGGTTTGTTTTATTGGTTTTTTTTTTAAAGGTAGACTTGACAAATGTCAAATCTTCTTGCATGTGTTGGAAGCAGTCAGGAGATGAGGTGGGCAGAGAGGAGACTCTGTATGTCCTAGCTATTCAAAGACACTTAAGTTTTGCTGGGGCTCTGGGGAATATTTAGCTGAGGCAAGGTGTGCTTGTGCCTCTCCAGCTGTTAGTGCACAGGCAGTCCCCATCACAGCTCTGTACAATTTTTTTAGGAAGCTATTGCCATGCAAGTACCTTGACATCTACCAAAACCTTCTAAATAGTTGAAATGAAGTCATGGTAACAGCAGAATTTTTTTTCCTCAGACAATTAACTATGACATTCAGAGTAGGCTACACAATCAAAATGAAGTTTCATCAAAACCGTGTTATCCTAAAAAAGCTTCTGAATTATTTAATGCATTTTATATGATGATTACCTGATTTATATCACAGCACAGGAAGCAAGTTAGCAAGTTTATCTCCTGTCTTCTCATTAATATAACGAGATAACTAAAGATGTGTTTTGCTCTTGTTTTCTTACTGCCAAAGTATCACATTTTCTTTTGGGCACAACAGAAAGCATTCCAGATCCCCATATTCCTACACATGGAAGCTCTGTGTGATGTGTTAAATTACATTTTAAGACCAAAACCCAATTGTTCTAGCTGAATATTACTCTCCCTGACCACATGTTCTAGGAGAAGCAAAGTTTTCTGCAGAAAATATGTGATACAGAACTAAAAGCTTGAGCCCATAATGCACATATTCATTCATCATTTCTCTTGACCTGATTTTGTGCTCCAGCTTTTCTAACAGATTGTTTCCTTGGTTATCCAAGTTTGTTGCCAAAGCAGACAAATGAATCATCCATTTACAGTAAAAGTGGGGAACTGCCGAGGGAATACCTGATGTCTCTGCATGTGGCATGCAAGTCTCAGGCCAGCTGATGATAAAGTCCCTCCTCTCAGCTCTTTGGGCACAAGCCCCATCTGCACTGTGGCACCCACCATGGCACAGAGGCTGAAGACAGCCTGTGCCAGGATGACGGGACTGGTTGGTTAAGGGTGTCTCGAAATAGCGCTGCTGAATGGTAAAGCTCAGGAGGAAAAGCCTCAGAGAGCCACACTCACCAGGAAAGAGGGACAGACAGGCTGCCCTGGTTCCTGTCTCAGCTGCGTCTGGGGGTCCAGACAAGCTGACCCAGCTCAGGACCCTTCTTCTTTTAAAATACATATTAGTTCACTCATAGAGCATCTAAATCTCCCACAAATACTCCTGCTGTAATGGAAATAATTCTTTTCCAAACCACAAGGAAAAATGCTTGCTTTTTCCAGCCTTCTCTCCATCCTCTCTGGAGACTGAAATCCCTGAACACTCACAGAGTGCTCAGGACATATGCAGGGTACCCTGGCACTGCAGTTCCCCACTACTGATCTGTTTGGGTGGGATAAGCAGACCTCAAGCCCCCTAACCTATCCAGCTGATGCCAGTCCTGTGGCTGGAATGAGCTGCCTGTGCTACACCCAGGGCAGGCAGGCACCCTCAGCCTCCCTCTCCTGCTCTCCCCCAGCGCCAAGGGAGGAACATCAAGCGTGGGGATGTATTGCTTTGCTTTGGACACAGGGGCTAGCTCCCTCCTTTCCCAGGACAGTTTGTTGTGACACCCCCACTGCTCTTCCCTGCTGCAAGCTGAGACACGGAATGTGTCTTACTCCAGCTCCTGTAATCCATGTCAGCCCTGCAGCATCAACTTTTCTCTGTGTGCATCACTCCAGAGCGCAGTGCTAAGCTGCAAACTGGAGGTTTTATCGATACTTCCAAAATCTTCTACCAAGAATGTATGCTATCTCTTGGATCCCTTTGGATTAACTCCCCAGAGCCACATGTCTGCACAGCAAATGACAGTCGTGGCCACCCTGGCAAGCCCTGCCACAGCCAGTGCCAGCCAGTGTTGGCATCCAAGTACTATTTGTGGGCGTTGCTGGGAGCGTCTTGGTTTGTATTTCTGTTTGGCTTCATCACTGAACCCAAACAGGAGGAAAAAATATGAGGTGTGCCTTTGTTTTACTACAGGAATAAGGAGGTTCTAATTATTCACAGCAATCTGTAGAAAATTCATAAAAATCAATCTTCCTACTATGCAGCCAAATTTGATTGCACAATAAAGTTAGCATTGAAAAGGTGTCTAATAATGCCCTTTCAACTACATTTTTCAGGTTTGCCTTGGATTAAACCCCAAAATAGCTGATGTAATTTCCAGCTGGCTGGTTAAGCTTTAAAAATGGCACGAGGTAAATTCACAACTATGACTCTGTCTTCAGCTGGAACCAGCCAGAAGTGCACTTCTTGCTGTTAAGTTCTGTATTTAGAGGGAGAAGCTGTATTTTATTTAGCTCACAGCGTGCCAGGAACAAGCTTCCCTCAGCAGCCTCTCAGCAGTGCAGCCAGTGGGTGGTCCCAGGGCACAGCCCCTGCATACCTCCAGAGTGCGTTGCTACTCAAAAAGCACCAGCAGCTGCTTTTACTTCAGAAAACACAGGCAGTGGAGATCACGGCATGGAAACCCGCTTTCTTCCTCTGTTATTGCATGGCAGCATGAGGGTGCTTGCCTGGAAAGTCAGATTTAAGTTCAGCTCCGTGCTTAGAGAGAGGGGCTTTCAAAGCGCACCCCATGCACTGCTGAGGAGAGGGACAGTGACATTGCACGGGCACAGTACCAGTGGGGAGGTGGCACCTTCTGTATGCTCTTCTTCTGCAGGGCTGCAGCAGAAAATGGCATTCAAGGATCAACATGACAGGAGAGCTGGTGAGGGGACCTCGTTCCCAGTCCAGTGGCTACTTGCAAATGTGGAAAGGTCTCAGACCCAGAGCTGTTAAAATATTTTAACTCATGGCCATGAAATGAGAAATACCATGAAGCAAGATGGTGGAATGGGACTCACACCTCACATTTCTGAGGAAGGAGCCTCTCTTTTGCATCGGGCTATGATGGCATATCCCACCTGGCACGAGCAGGGCAATGATTCAGAGGCTCCCTAGGCAGGGCCCTGTGCCACACAGGATAAGGTAAGGAGTGCCCCAAACCCACAGCAGGGAAGGGCACTGAGTCAGCATCCGTGGGATTGTGAAATGCGGGGATCCCTGTGTGCAGGGATCTGAGTGGGAGGCGGAAGAGCCCACACGCGCAGTGCCAATGGCCACCGCTGGCACACAGGGCAGCAGCCAGAGAAGCCAGACTGCCCAGCCTCTGCCCTGAGAACCCGTATTCCCTGCTCTCCTCCTGGCAGGGGACTCCTGCAGCGACACCTGGAACAGGGCAGGCAAACCCCCAGCTTGGAGCCCATCTGGGTGCCAGCACCTCCATACCCAGTGGCCCTGGGGAGGGCCACAAGGGACCCAGATGCCACACTGTGGGGTGGCAGCCACCACCCCTGCCCGACAGCCAGGCCATCAGGAACACGAGCAGGTTCCTTCCTGGGGAAGGCAGTGCAATCACCAACGTAAAGGAAATACTTTTCAACAGAGTCATAATGGCCCACGTAGGCATGATTAGCTTTGGGTGCTGAAGAAAAGCAGGGGGATGAAAAGCTGGGACAAAAAACCCAAAATCAAACCAAAAGAGATGCAGAGTAGTAAGCACAGGCTTGAAACTCCATTCCTGTGGGCTTTATAATGCTTTAAAAATATTTAAAAATTAAGAGATAGTGTTCCATTGGTCAAGACAATTTTATTTTGAGGTTATTTTCCTTGCAAAGGGATAAGTTCCACTATGAATTAAAAAAAAAAGAGGTCAATATTACAGAAAATTGGTTTATTGTAAACAAAGTATAAAGTACAACGTAAGAAATGTGCAAAACTTTAAAGTAGTCACAAAAAGCAGATCTAATACACTATTTTCAAACCATTCACTTTCTGATATGTGTCCTCAACATAATATGATAAAACACAAATAGTGAAAATTGATGCATTGTCACAAAAGCTGGTTTAAATTCTAGGCCAGTGTCTTTACTGCCTTGTTTTCCTCTTTGAATCACAACTTTCTAATTTAATACAATATATAATATATCCCTTTCAATTTTAGCATAAACTGCCTTTCAAAGAATAACACAATCAAGAAGCCTAAGATTCTTGGTTTTCCTCTTTAATCAACCAGAGTAGTTTACAGCTACCAAGTTTGTCTTCAAGGTGCCCTGTTATCTGCTCATGACAAGTGCAGTGAGAAGGTGGAAAGGAAACCATAAGCAACACAAAAGCAGAAGCATCATGCGATGCCCAGCTATAATCAGCTGTAACAATCACAAAGCTTGCCAAAGCAGCTGGGAAAACATGACAAAGCTAATAACGATTTGGAAATGTTCCTGCCCTTTGGCTGCCCATGCACTGCCCCTGCATGCCCATCCCAAGCCCCTCTGGACACAGCAGTGTAAAGCTGGGTGTGTTAACCACCCCATGCAGAAGGAGATGTCCAGAATCTCCAGGAGTCTGGCACCAAGTCATCGATTATGATGGCGCTGGAGAACGGTCAGGAGAAACTCCTACCAAGCAAAGGCGGCAGAAGTAGCAAAACAGATTTAGATTATCTTATGCAGGTGGGTCCAGGGCTTTCAAGCCTGTGCCTGAACATTGCCGCTGTCCTTATCTGCACCTACTGAAGATGGACAACTGACAGCTAAAGCTGGAGTTGGTCTCAGGCATGAGCAGCAAACCCTCAGAAACACTTGCATGGGACTGGATCGAGAGCATACACAAGTGATTTGCAAAATTCAGAACTGGAACAATGTGGCTGCTCTGCTCTAGAGCCTTCCCTTTCTTTGTCTCCTCACCAGTGCAAAAAACACCTGCTATTCCAGTCAGCCACTGGTTCTCCCAGCAGCATTTTTTGTGACTGAGTGCAGGCTGCCTTTGCCTCTCTGTACTGCTGTCGGCAGCCAGTGCGGGAGAACCACAGACCAGGAGAAAAAGCCTTTTTTCAGCCAGCCCATCCCAGCAACAATAGTTAATTCCACTGTCTTCAGAACAAGTCCTTTCACTGGGCGGTCACAGAGGTTGGTGGCACGGCTACATCACTGAGCTTGCTCACTTCTATCTGCCAGCTGGGTAATTTCTTCGCTGACAAGTGGCGACGCGCATGCTTCGTGAGGTGGTCGCTCCGCATGAAGCGCTGCTCGCACATCGGGCAGGCAAACTTCTTCTCCCCAGTGTGCGTCCTGCGGTGCCGAGACAGTTCATCAGAGCGGGCAAACCTCCTCTCACAGCCTTTCCAGCTGCAACTGAACGGCTTTTCTCCTGGAAGGGAAGAAAGTACAAAGGGAAAAACCCAGTGAGTACTGAGCAATAAACACCGCTGCCTAAACTGGCAGGATTTCACTTAACTGGCAAGAAAGTTTCTATTAAGGCAGCTGAGCCAAAAATCTAAGTAAGTAAGCATTATACACACAAAATGTGGAAAACTGTTTATATACTAATATTTAAGCATGCAAACTCACTATCTCCAAGGCTAAGTAGTATGGGTAAAGGTTAAAGGATTAAAAAGGGTTAAAGGTTAAAAATTCTCAGGAACCAAATCGTTTGAAATGCTCTTCACATCTCAAGACAGCTGATTTTAACACTCAGCTCCGTGTAAACTGCAGATAATGATGACTCAGCACGCCCAAAACTCCCCTCTGAAGTGCAGCCTGCAGTGGTGCTTTATATAACTGAGCTCCAGAAGTGCACTGTGAGCCTGAGTGAAAATACATGGAACTCTTTCTGCTACTGCAGTTATGGGCTGAGCCCGGAGAAGTTACTTCAGAATAACCAAGGCAGGAATAGTTTGGAGTGGATTCTCACATTCTCTCATAAAACAATCTCCAAGTTTCACCCACTTCTGGCAAAGGCATTCCTGAGGAAAAGCCTACTGAGGCATCTTTAACTCTGGAAAGCATGCTCCATGTTGGGCAAGGCCTTGCCTCCACAGATGCATTACTGAACACCTTCTGACCCAAAGCGAGTCCAGCACAAACAAAGTGCTGAGTCAACTTCCCCTCAGGGAGACTTCCCGGCAGAGATTAGGCAGCATTATAATGCACGCTGGCAAAAAGAGTATTTCATTGCTGGCCCACCATTTGTTCAATAAACAGACACAGAAATCACTACAACTATAACAAGCTGTATATACATCCACAGTTTTCTACATTAGATTTTAGCATGCAGCAGCAATAACCAACCTGTGTGTGTTCTGACGTGAGCCTTCAAATGGGAGCTCTTGAAGTACGTTTTCCCACATCCTGGGTAGCCGCAAATGTGACTTCTTATTCTTGAAGAATCAGCCTGAGGAGTGGTTTTTGCTGTAGAAGGTACAAAGCCAGGAGCAGGGGCAATGGGAGAGAGTCTCGTGCCATTTGGACTAACAATGGGAGCCTTTGTGCCCTGCACAACTGGCTGGGGCACAACAAACATGACGGCACCCTTGGGAACCTGGGTGCCCATGAAGACCATGGGCTGACAGAGGGCAGGCTGCTGGCTCGGCGCAGTGCTGGGGACCACGGCCGTCACAACATTGTTGTTCGTGGGCAGTGGGACCATCTGGCAAATCACTGGCACAGGGGGGGCTCCGCTGCCTTGGGCAGGGGACAGCGGTGCTGCCCCCGCTGGCTGCTCTGCTGGCTCAGGGACAGGCTCCTCCTTGCTCACCGAGGGCTTTGTCAAGGGCACGGGACCAACAGCTGGCTCTGCAGTTCCTCCCTCTGCCTCGGACAGTTCGCTGGCCTCAGCACTGACTGCACTCGGTGCCTCGGCAGAGCACACGGAGCGCTCCTCCTTGGCCTTCTGCTTCCTGTTTGCTTCCCTCCAAGCACTGTCCTGGTATTTGAGCACACTGGCTGCTCTCACAGGGCAGGTTTTGTGGTCACAGAGCTGGGCATCAGCCGTGTGGCAGATAACACTTGTCGCTCGAGCTTTCACCGGCCTGGCTGCTGGAGACCTCTCTGCTTCTCTCCGAGGTGTGGCCAGAAGAGGCTTGGCAGCCTCGGGCAGCGCCTTGCCCAGCGGGGGATGGATCACCTGCAACATCTCCAAGTTGGAAGGGCTGTAGGGAGGGGTCAGGCACTGTGAGGGAGAGAGAGACACAGTAAGGGGGGGATGCTAACAGGACATCACCACATTAATTGTTAAAAACAAGCGCACACAAATTGGACAACTTACAAATGCTGGCATGGCATTGAAGTCTGCTGCTCCAGGAAGCAAAGCCTCATCACTTTCTTCTGACATGTCCGATGCAGGAGTTATAGGTCTCATTTCTGCATGTTTCTTGAGATCTGATTTCCAGTTGCAACTCATAGAAATAAGGGCTTCTACAGCCTCATAATCGCTTTTTTCAGGCGTATTGTTCCGGAAATACTTCATATCTCTCTGTTTTTCAGTCATCATCTCCATTTCTCACTCCTGTTTTGGTCAGAGAAAAAAAAAACTTTAAACCTGATGCTAAGTTTAAGAATTTTCCAGGTGCCTGTAAGAAGGCCTTGCTAAAAACAAACGGGGCAACTTGTACAAGATAAATACATTTCATGTACCTGTATTTTCCTGCCTTCTTTCTTATTTATGTAATATTTTTCTGAAGTTGTTAGCAAGGAAATCTAACCATGAGATGAAAATTATATAATTACTTGAGACAAAAGAACTACTCTGGATCTTAAGTATGTTAAAGTTATTCCACACTGCAAGAGCTGTGTCTGAGAACTTAAGAAAAATCTTCACACCCCCCAAAAAAAGTACATCAGAGCTTCCCCCACCATCCCACCCTCCTTCTATTTTTGCTTTGGAAACACAGCCCTCGGGATTGTGCTTATTTTGGCACATGAGAAAGGACGGCATTGGGGCTGATTCACATTTTCTTCGAAAGGTATTAGCAACAAAAAACACTCTAGAAAATACTCAAAGGATCTCTCTCACACACACGTACGTGCAAGGGAAATCACCGGCTTGGAGAACCGAGACACACGTACATGTACACACGCCCGCACCCCCACACTGTGCATTCCCTGCCCGGCCCTCACGCAGGGCTGTGGGCGGGACTCATGCGCGGGCCCCGCCCCCGGCTGTTGGGCGCGCGCCACCCTCACCTCAGCGCACCCCGCCGGCCGCCCCCGTGCGCACCGCCCCCGCCCTCTCCTATTGGTTCCCCCGGAGCCGCGCCGGGCGCCCATTGGTCCGCACCGAGCAGGGCGCGGCCCGCGGCGGGGCACCTGAACAAAGCGTGATCGGGCGCCGCCGCGCGCCGACCTTTCCCCCAGTTCCCCCGCGCGGCGCCCCCGCCTCCGGCGCGCGGCGGCGGGCGGGGGAAGGAGCCCGGGCGGGAGGAGGCCGTCACCGCGGGCGGGGGCCGGGCTGGGGTCAGCGCCGCCACACCCGACGCCTCTCGCCGCGGGGGAAGGGAAGCGAAGCGAAGCGAAGCGAAGCGGCGACCCTGCGGGTAGCGGGTTACGGGGGCGACGGCCGGCTCTTCCCGCAGCGCCGCTCCGCTTCCCTGCCGCCGCGCCGCCCACCCCGCGTGGCACCGGGATCCTCCCGGCTTTCTCCTCCTCCCTCACCGCTGCCACCCGGTACATGCAGCCGCCGAGGCCAGTGCCCGTACCCGGTCGGGAACGCAGGCACAAGAGGCTGCACGGTGCCGGACCGGCGCTGCCAACAGGTTCTCGGCGGCTTCTGTCCCTCCCGCGGCTGCCCTCGCCGGCTTGCCCCGCGGAGGGCTCTCCACGCGAGCAGCACTCCTACAGCCCACCCCAGCAGCTCCAGTCCCCCACCGCGACTCAGCCCCTCCAGCCGCTACCCCAGCTTGACCTCCCGCCCGCAGTCCCTCCTATCGGGGGCTCGCTCCCGCACGTGCCCCAGACATCTCCGTGCCGCACCACCCCCGGGGACTCCCTCCATCCCAGCGGCCCGGACCCCCGGGATGCCCGGTTCGCTCACCGGAGGAGCCGAGCCCGCCCCGAGGTGCCGCCGCCGCTCTCCCGGTTTTCCTCTTTTTGTTCGCCGCTCCCCACTCGGGCGGCGGCGCCCCAGGGCCCGCGCGCGGGGGGGTGGGCGGGGCCCCGGCCGCCCGCCGGCCAATCGCCGGCAAAGGTGTGTGGGGCGGCGGCCAATGGGCGCCGGGCTGCCGCGCGTGATCGGCGGCCGCGCGGCGGCGTGGCCGGAGTGTCAGCGCGGCGTGTCCCCGCCGGCGGCTGAGTCAGGGCGGCCGCCCCCGCCCCCGCTGCCGTGCCCTTCCCTCCCCTCCCTACCCGGCATCCGTGTGGGAGCGGCGGGGGCGGCCCGGCGCTTCCTCCTGCATGAGGTCACACGGCGGCGGGGGAGGGAGCAGCCTCCCCGCTGCGGCCCCCGCTCCCCGCAGGGCCGAGGTGAAGCGGGGCCGCGGGCGAAGGGAGGGGAGGGAGAGAGCGGCGCGGTCGTTCCGATCTCCTCGGGCCTTTCTGGCCCGTGCCTGTGGCTGGGCGCGCCCGGGGGACCCGGTGCTGGGTCCTGGCGGCACCCCCGGGGTGGGGGAGGTCGCTACCACGCGTCGGGACCACCCCGGTCTGCACCGGCACTGTCCGTGCCAGCCCAGCGCGCCGCTGTTGGCGGGGACCCGAGGCAGACACAGCGTGAGGAGACCCCGGGCAGGTCGGCCCCGCGGGGCTCGGCCGTGTCTGCCCGCGCTGCCTCGCCCGCTCCCCGGCTGCTGCCGCCCGGGCGGCTCGAACAGCTGCGGTTAGCTGGGTCACCGCTGATCGCGGTACCCCGCAGGCTGCGGCGCGCCAGCAGGGCGGGAGCCGTGCGAGCCGCTCTGCTCAATGCAGGGTTTAGGGCGGGCTCTTTCCCGTCAGAAAGTTGTCATGAGGGTTGAAAGAGCGACTGTGTGTCGGGACCAGAGAAGCCAGATCCAGGCTAGGCTGCAGCTGTGACTGGTGTTGGGCTTTAGAAATGCTTTGATGCTTCATTATGGTTCAGTTTCTTTCCTCCTGCTTATTTAGCCTCACTTAAGAGATTTCCCCTCCTTCTTTACCTCCTAAGCAGTCCAGCATCGTTTGGTCGGAGCATTTTCCTTTTTTTCTTTCTTTCTAACACCTTCTTTGCCTCAATCTTCCACAGTAAGACCAGTTATCCTCAGGCCTCCTGAGCTGGGAGACAGGGATGGGGAGCAGAATGCACATCCTGTAATCCAGGAGGAAGCAGTCAGAGACCTGCTGTGCCATTTAGATGCTTACAAGTCCATGGGACTGGATTGAACTCATCCTAGGGTGATGAGGGAGCTGGTGGAAGAGCTCACCAAGCCCCTCTTCATCATTTTTCATCAGTCCTGGCTAACCAGGGAGGTCCCACATGACTGGAAGCTGGCCAACCTGACACCCATCCGCAGGAAGGGCCAGAAGGTGGATCCAGAGAAATGCAGGCCTGTCAGCCTAACCTCAGTGCCCAGCAAGGTTATGAAGCAGATCATCTTGAGTGCAGTCACTTGACACATGCAAGACAACCACCAGATCGGTCCCAGCCAGGATAGTTTAGGAAAGGCAGGTCCTGCCTTACCAACCTGATTACCATTTTATTACCAAGTGATCTGCCTGGTAGATGAGGGGAAGGTTGTGGATGTAGTCTACCTGGACTTCAGGAAAGCTTTTGACTCCATGTCCCATAGCATACTCCTGAAAAAGCTGGCAGCCCATGGCCTGGAGAGACAAGCTCTTCCCTGGGTTGAAAACTGGCTGGATGGCCAGGCCCAGAGAGTGGTGGTGAATGATGCTACTTCCATTTGGCATCCAGTCACCAGTGGATGAGTGTTGGGCCCAGTCCTGTTTCATATCTTTATTGATGATCTGCATGAGGGCATCCAGTAAATTTGTGGATGACACCAAGTTGGGTGTGAGTCTCAGTCTGCTGTGGAGTCGGAATTCTCTGCAGAGGGATCTGGACAAGCTGAATCCATGGCCCAAAGCCAGTGGTAGGAGGTTCAATAAGGAATTGCTGGGTCCTACACTTTTGGCCATATAACCCCATGCAGCACTACCTGCTGTAGGCAGTGTCTGGAAAGCTGTGCAGAAGGACCTGGTGGTGCTGCTCAACAGCTACTGAACATCAACCAGTGTGTGCCCAGGTGCCCAAGAAGGCCAATGGCATCCTGGCCTGCAACAGCAATATGAGGCCAGCAGGAGCAGGGCAGTGATCCTCCCCATGTATTCAGCACTGGTGAGGCCACACCTTGAGTGCTGTGTCCAGTTCAAGGCCCCTCAATTCAAGAAGGACATGGAGGTGCTGGAGAGAGTCCAAAGAAGGACAACTGAGCTGATGTAGGGTCTGGAGCACCAGTCTTGTGAGGAGCAGCTGAGGGAACTTGGGGTGTTTAGCCTGGAGAAAAGGAGGGTTGGGAGAGACCTTATCACTCTGTAACTCCCTGAGGAGAGGTTGTAGCCAGGTAGGGGTTGAGCTCTTTTCCCAGGCAGCTAGCAACAGGATGAGAATTCAGCCTCAAGCTGCCTCAGGGGCAGCTTAGGTCGGACATTAGGAGGAATTTCTTCACATAAGAGTGATTAGGCACTGAAATGGGCTGCCCAGGGAGGTGCTGGAGGCACTGTCCCTGGGGGTGTTTAAGGAAAGATGGGAGGTGGCACTCAGTGCCATGGTCCAGTTGGCATGGTGGTGTTCAGTCAAAGGTCTCAGATGCCTTTTCAAACCTAATTGTTCTGTGATTATGTCATTCTTCCTGTCCTTCCCCTTTTCAATAGTGTCACAGTCCTATGCTTTCATTCTGCTTAATTCTTCCCCATGTCAGCCAATCCCAATTGGCAGAAGGGGTCTGGCAGCAGGTGATGTGTTCCTGTAACTTGCTGGAACACAAGAAAACAAGAAGCACCCAGAGAGATTAGTTATGCCTGAAAGAGAAAAAAAGAAGACCCAAAGCAAACAAACAAACAAACAAACAAACAAAAACCACAAAAAACCCAAACCAACCTGCAAGAAATGAGCAGTTCCTCCAGCCTGAAGATAAAAAAGGATATAAATACTGCAAAACATGACCCTAGATGTAAGTAATACTTAATCATTTCACACACATGTATCGACAAGAGTGGTAAAGTGGTGATTTTATTCCCAGGAAGACACTTTAAAATTTTATTTATTTATTTATTGCTTTAATTACAGTATTTCAACTGATACATTGTATAGGTGAGATCTCTATTATTTGGCTTCACAGTGGTACCCCAGACACATCTGATGGGATGTGCTCTCCTACTATGCCCCCTTGCACCAGGCTGCCAGTGGTGGGATCCCTTTCTCCTTGCTCCTACAGCTGTCACAGCTGCCACAATTGGCACCTGTAGGAAAGCATGCCATAGAGGGAAATCTGCATCTCCCATCCCCTGTCTCTGCTGTGCAGCCTGGGTATCTACCTGACTTTCTGACAGATTTTATAAGATCCCTGCAGGCACTGCAGGGAAACACATTGGCTTGACAGCCTTATCTAGAGGGAATTCCAAAAGAGAATTCACTTCAGGATGATCCAAACTCCTTTCACTACTAGTAGCAAACAGTTGTTTACAAATTACTCCATTGGATCCCATGTCTCTGGGTGGAGAAAGGAGAAAGTGTGTTTACTGTGTGTTTCACACTGAAATCAACAGGGAAAAAATGTTGATAAAATGCTTGGCTCCCAGAACATGCTGTCCTTTGCCAGAAGGTGCTACTGTCACACAAGGCACAGCTGGAGAGAGAGCTCCTGCCCCACAAGTGCATCTGCCCTGGCTGAAATTTAGGTTGTGGAACAAATACTCAGTAGTTCTTGGTGAAATTCTGTATTTGCTGTTTATCGCAAGTTCTGTCATAGTTTTTGCGATTGCAAGTGGTTTTATTTAAAACATTCCGAAATCTCATTTGAAACAAATTATTGCCACTAAAACTAAATCTGTAAAAATTGCACCAGCCAACATGATAAATCCACTCACAAAACTAATACTTTCTCTGTGCATTCAGCAGAAAATTGTCACCTTTTCACCCTTACTTGTATGTAATGCATATATACAAATATTTTACAGATACAATAAGAACTTTAGTCTTAAAAATCTAGTTTCCAACATGAAGAGAAGATCTGTAACATGAACTACTGTCACCATTTTCAGTTTGCTTGCTATGGCAACGTATTGAAGGTGTATGTTGGACTTCTGGAAGAAGTTACAGTGATTTCACAGTAATCTTCTATAAGTAAGATGCTCTTTGGAGGGAATGCAATTATTTTCATATAAAATGGAAAGGTGAAATTAGCATAGTGATGTTTAAGCTTGATCATGTGCATTTCAGATTTGTCATAAGGGTGACTTTCATCTTTGTAAATACTTTGGAGTTTTGTCCATATCTGTTTATGTGACGTGAAGTGAGTTAAGATCCAACACTAACAGGTACTTCTTGACTTTGCTATGGTGTGACTATGAGAAAATAAAGGGCTGACCTGCAATGGCAGCTCATGATTCAAGTGGCCTAATCTGTTTTGTTCTCTTCCCACTCTTACTTCTCTCTCCCCTGTCCTTGCTTTACCTCCTTGCCCATCCTCCTCTTGGCTTCCCAGAAAGCCATTTCAGCTCTTTGTTGCTGTGGGTGCTGCAGGATCACCCTTGCTGCCCTGGCACCCCTTTCAGCAGTGATTCTCCACAGGTCCTCTTGGCTTGCCTGTCCCAGCTGCCAATCTTGTGTGCCCCTGGCACGCACCATGTTTCTTAATACCCCTTAGTGCACCTTCCTTTCCATGAGGTCTGTACTGCTTTTGCTCCATGAAAGCCTCTCCCTGTGGCCATTCGCAGTCAGCTGCACTTGCCAGAGCCTGCTCTGCCTCACTTATAGCCATTCAGATCCTGCTGCCTCCTCCACCATTTCTGGATCCTGCCTAATATATTCCTCCTTCACTGACACAACCAGCCTCTGATGTTTCCAGCCCTGCCTCCCCAACTGCCCTCTTTGCTTCTTTAAAACAGCTTGTTTCAACTGTAATTTCCAGAGCAGCCCTCTGCAGCCACGCCTCTCTCCAGTCTGCTTGTCTGGTTACTCAGGAAGCCTCTTGCTCATTCTGTGTGTGAGAGATTCTTCTCGCCCTTGGGCTTTGTTCCCACCATGTCAATGCTTGTCTGCTGCTGCTGCCGTCCAGGTGCAGGGCCCTGCAAGTGTTGCGTTGTGCACTGACCAGCTGCAGTCAAAATATGCAGAAAGACTGGGGTTGGACTGGTAGGTCAAAAACCTGTTTTACTTCCCCTCCTTTAGGCCAGATCTTCAGACCAGTTCTGGGTTTGGCAGGGAGTATGGGCTCTGGAAAAGAGACTGCCTGGCAGTGTGGGGGATCGGGATGCAGGTGGGGTGAAGGACTTAGTGAGAGGGTGGAGAGGGGTTTGCTGTGCCTGTCCTCCCCAGGCAGGCTCGACTGTCATCTCAGTGGCATGTCCTGTAGCTGTGTTGGTAGCAGCTGGCCTTGGCTCAGGAAAGAGCAGTCCTCAGAAGTGAGGAGACATATCAGTTCCTTGACTCCCACAGTCCACAGGAGCTTTGTGTCTCCCCAGAGACCTCTGGTCCCTTCTAAATGCATAGTCAGGAGCCCTGTGTGTGTGTTCATACACTGTATCTGCTCCCCCTGCTCTGTGCTCTGCCTTTGAATTACAGAGCAGAACTGTCAAAACCACCTCTCCCAAAAATAATCTCTTGCTTCAGAGGCTGGAAAATGTGACAGCTCATTTTCATATGCAGAACGATGCAGTGGGTGTCTGAAAGCAGCTGAGGCTGAGGGGGTGGCCGGGGACAGGCAGCTCTGAAATGGCAGCTGGGGAGCATGAGAGGAAGGACGGAAGGAAGGGAGCAAATGAAGAACGGGGAGGGGGCGGAAGGAGGGCCGGAGGCAGCAGACAGCAAGTCCAGGCCATGAGAGGGTTGTACTGTGTGGGGCTGTTCTTTTTCCCCTGTCCTAATACTGCTCCCGCTCAGTTATTGAATTAGAAAAGTATCTCTGCTGCTACTGACAGCAATTGCCAAGCTTGATATATCAGATAACTGGGGAGAGGGAGCATACAGCCAGCAACAAGACAGCTTGGTGCTGTTTTTGTCTCCTTTTTCCTTCTTCATGGCTTATTTTCCTCACATATCCTAACCTTAAGAAAAATCTGCTTCATCCTGGTTCTTCAACTGCTGATTGGAATACCAAGTGAAAAACAGAACTTGTCATTAAGATTTCAGTTTATGGGTTTTACTTTGCTTTACCAGTCTGATTTCCAGATGGAGCAAATTCTGTTTGCCTGGCAGTGCCATGTTCCTCCCCAGCTCTGTGTGATACTCACCCTGGTTTCTGTGTACGTGCATTTTACAGATTATTGCTCATGGCCCTTTGTCTCTGGAGCATTTGTGGCTGTGCCTGAGTCACTGCAGTTCCAGTCCTGCTGTGCCTGCACAGTGGAAGGCTTCAGAGGCTGTCGGCAGTGTTGATGTTTGCACTGCTGCCACAGGAGACAGCCTTGTGGGGTCAGGGGAAACCTCAAACATCCCTGGTGAAGTCAAAGGGCAGGTGAGAGAAACTTCTTTTTGGCAAGTGAGCTGTTTCCAGTGAAGTTGATCTTCTCTGGCAGCACTGGAAGCAGCTAGAGGTTCACTATGAATTCACAAGTATTTTCCATTCAGTTTTCCCAGAGAAGCTGGGGATGTGGTTTTATGCCACCCAGGAGGAAATGTATGTTTCTTTAGGAAGATGTTTAGGATTTTGACTGTTAAGCACTTGTTGGTTATTATGTATGCCTCTTACACTATATCTTAAGTTTAAATTTCCAGAAGACCCACTTGTCCATCCTGCAGGTCATAGAATGGTTTGATTTGAAAGGGACCTTAAAGATCATCTGGTTCCAACTTCCCTGCCACAGGCAGGGACACCTTCCCCTAGACCAGGTTGCTCAAAGCCCCATCCAGCCTGGCTGTGAACTCTTCCAGGGATAGAGAACCTTATTTTTCTGATTGAAAAGCTAAATTGTCATGGAATTGGGACAATAAATTAGAGAAGATAATTGGGAACACAGCTAGTAATTTACTGGCCAGCTTTCTAACTGGTCTAGGGGCTGAGGCTAAATCAGGTGAAACTACAGTCTCCTGAATCTCACCCCTCACTTCAGAAAAACAGCTTTGTTATCTGTGGCTTATCTTGGCTTTGGCATGCAAAATTAAGAAGGTGTTTTAAGTTGTTCCTTTATCCTAAACTCTTTGATTTCTACCTACAAATAAGCAAGAGACATTTTCCACTTCTTATGTCAGGACATCAAGGGGTATTTTTTACTTCTGATAAGTACATATTTCACATAAAACTGAAGGACAGATGACTATTTTAGTCAGCACAGAAAGACCACAGGTAAGTAAATGGTTGCTTCAGTACACACTAAAAATTGTGAGAGGTTTTATACTCAACTGTTTCAGTGCAGGATTAGGTTGTATGCCAACAAGAACTTTCCTTGGGTCCTGTAGCTGTGTTTCTTCTGAGGACACTGTACAGGATGGTTGGTCCTGCACAGCTTCAGCCCTGCTTCCATCTGTCTTTCTGGAAGGTGAACCAAAACAGGAGTCTGGTCAGCTCAAACCAGCCAAGTCACATACTCACTAGGTGTCTCAACCCAAGAAATCCTGCGACTACAGTGGCAATCAGGAGTTAATATTGGAATGATTTGTTAATTCCTTCAGTGCTTACTATACCACTTCCCATGGTGTGACCATGTGTTTATTTTTGTTTAGTATCTGGTGTGATCTTTCTTCAGTTGTGCAATGCTGGTGGGTTTGCTGATAACCTCCAGTGAAGTGCAACACCACTGTGTCACATGGAGTTTGTCATTTCACAACAATATAGGTACCTTTGGAGAGCTGTGGAAGAGTCTGGCAAAGTGACATTGCTTTTGTTGCAGACAGAGCTTGGAAAATATCAGAAAACACAACGGAGAATGTTTTCTGCTTGAGAGGATAACATACAGGTCTCTGCATTTCACCACTTGGAAAGGAATATTTAATATATTTCGAGTTTTCTCAGTGTCATGATTGATTGATTTAACTATTCAGTATAAAACTTAAATGATCAATTTGAATTTATGCTATCAAAAATCAGTTACTTAGAATCTGAACTGTCAGCCAATAAAATGAGAAGCAGACAGCCTGTAAACATTGCAGAATAAGCTTGAGTAGCTAACAAAGCCACCTGTTCCTGCTATGATCAAATAAATGTTTTTCCCAATGGAAGTGTTAGAAACACATTTGTGTCCTTTTCCTGCCAAAACAGAATTTGCTTATTACACTGTGACCTAAAGGCTGCTTCATTTTAAGATGATCTGATGGGCTAAATCCTAAATTACCATCGTAAAGGTATGAAGGAGATGAGGTGGTGGTGGTATGGGACATAGCACTATAATATAATAGTCAGCAGGGACGGTTTGCCTTTTTTCCTAACACAGGAATTTCCAGACCTCCCACTATAGGTATTGTACTGGTTTGGCTGATATAGAGTTAATTTTCTTCCCAGAAGCTGGTACAGTGCTGTGTTACGGATTCAGTATGAGAATAACATTGATAGCATGCTGATGTTTTAGTTGTTGCTAAGTAGTGCTTCCCCTAAGTCAAGGACTTCTCAGTTTCCCATGCTCTGCCTGTGAGGAGCTGCACAGAAGCCTGGAGGGAGCACAGCCAGGACAGCTGAACCACACTGGCCAAAGGGACATTGCAGACCATAGAATGTCACACTCAGGTCCCCACACCATGTGGGACCTGAGCATGACATAAATGGTGTGGAATAAGGGGTGGAGAAGGTGCTGGCATTGGCTGCAGTAGAGTTAATTATCTTTGTGGTAGCAGGTTTGGACCTGTGTTTGGGATTTGTCCTGAAAACAGTGTTGATAACAGAGGAACGTTTTCATTATCACTGAGCAGCATAATACAGAGTCAAAGCCTTTTCTGCTTCTCACCTCATGCCCCCAATGAGGAGGCTGCGGGAGCACAGGGAGCTGGGATAGCTGATCCCAGCTATATATCCCAGAGGGATATCCCACACCCTATGGATCATGCTCAGCATATAAACCCAGGGGAAGAAGAAGGAAGGGGAGGATGTCTGGAGCAATGACATTTGTCTTCTGAAGTCATCATTCCATGTGATGGAGCCCTGCTTTCCTGCGGATGGCTGAACACCTGGCTGTTCATGGAGAGGGGTGAATGAATTCTAAATTCCTTGGTTTGCTTTTTTGTGTTCCTATTAGACTGTCTTTATCTCAATCCTTGGATTTTCTCATATTTCTGATTCTCTTCCCATCCCATTGCCAGGGAGTAAGCAAGTGGCTGTGTGGTGCTTAGTTGCTGGCAGGGTTTTAGCCATGACATGTATTTTGATAGAAGTCATGGGATCTAAGGATCTTTTTTCCTTTAAATCTACCTTTAATTATTTTTGGACTATTAACTAATTTAATCTTCATATGACAAATGAGATAGAGATGTTAATAGCTCCCACAGTGTTAATTTATGAATGTAATACCTGAACCCACTGTGTGCCTCAGTTTATATTCAAACAAACAAACAATCTCTAGATAGGAAAATTAAAGTGAAAAAGGGCAGGTAGCATGTCCTTCATCTGATAGAGACTAAACTGCATCCAGTTTGGCCCCCTGCAGCTGATACACTCCTTCTGTATGTGTCAGCAGGCCTTGAGCTCTCCCATGTCCTGCTGCTGTCTCTTGCCAAATTCCTGGCTCACATACCACACCCTTGGCATCATAGTATAAAACACATCACTGACACGCAGTTAAGCCACCCACTCTCTATTAGTAATTGATTTCCTTATTTTTCTTAAGATTTCACAGGAATTAAGGCAAGGGGTACACTTGTGAGACCTGTGGAGATCAAGGCCTTGTGTTTCATTTAAAGAGACATCATAAGAGCCACACCTTTGCTGCTCATGTAGTCTCTTAGCAGCAATATAAAGACTAAGCAATTCTACTTTAAATCTTTAAAACAAGAGCCTTTGTGAAAGCCAGCTTTGGTGTTCCTCAGTGCAAGTATCTCCACTGTGAGCTCAGACTGGAATGTGGGGCTGTAAGGAGATAGATCTCTCTTTATTCTCCAAATGCACAATGTGCAGGGACAGTGTTGGCTTGGTTAGAGACTTCAGAGAGGAAACCCCTGTCAGTGGGGTTGCTCTCATGACCAGAAAAACTTGCCCAAAGATTTTCATCAGTCTGCAAGATCCCAGGTATAGCTGGGATCCCAGGTGTAGCAGGTTATGCATATCAAGCCCTGCGTGGCAGCAGGCTGCCAGCATTCATCTGCTCCCTGAATTCTCCTCTGTGTGTCTCACTTGGCTCTTGCAGCTCAATTTTGGGGACACACACTTCATTCCTGCAGCTCTGCATGGGACATAGACACTTTGGTCTTGCAGTTCACTGTTGGGGAGTCACCTCACTCCCACAGATCATCCTTGGTCCTACAGACATCCCACTCTGTGGGAGCCACAGTATCCTCGTTTTGGCTGGTATAGAGTTAATTTTCTTCCCAGGAGCTGGTACGGTCCTATGTTTTCAATTTAGGATAAGAATAATGTTGATAACACACTGATAGTTTAGTTGTTGCTAGTAGGGCTTGCCAAAAATCAAGGGGTTTTCAGCTTTCTGTGTTCTGCTAATGAGGAGTTGCACAAGAAGCAGTAGGGAGCACAACCAGGACAGCTGACCTGAACTGGCCAAAGAGATATTCCATACCACAGTACATATGTTTGGTACATAAACTGTGGGGAATTGTCTGGAAGCTGCCAGTCACTGCCCAGGGATGGGATGGGTATTGGACAGGGGTGGTAAGCTGTTGCACTATGCATCACTTGTCTTTCTTGGGTTTATTTATAGCTCTTTTTGTTCCCTCCCTTTTTATTTTTTTTTTAATTTTATTTCAATTATTAAACTGTTGTTATCTCAACTAAGGTGTTATACCCTTTTTTCCAGTTCTCTTCCTCATCCTACAGGGTGGGGGGAGCAGTGAGCAAACAACACAACTACATGGTCTTTAGTTGCCAGCTGAGGTTAAACCACAACAAACAGAAGAAGAGGGACAGTATGAGCCTTGTTTGAGGTGACATGCACAGTGGCATCCTGACCTAATGGAAGCTTTTCTAGAAGAGGGACTGTCTTGTCCATAGTAAAGAGGATACATTTTTCCAATTGGATCTGTGGTGCAGACTGGGTCCGTGTAGCTGGTTATGGTACCCACAACTCTGCAGGGCCTGTGAGTGATGTGTTGGCATTAAAGGGCTGGCAAGCAGCCTTCTAAAGAGATCATCAATGTGAGCCTGCCTCTGACTGCTGTTGCCCTGGTCCAAAGTCTCCTCTCCACGAGGGGAGGAAGGGACAGTGGATAAGGTCAGTGTCTGAAAGGGTGTAGATATGTGGGCATGTGTCTGTTGCAAAACGGCTATGGAAGGCTCTTGAGCATGGAGAGTACACAGGCATGGGAAGCCAAGGAGGCCTGGGCAGGTGGGCCCTGAGCTGACATGTTCCCCTTCATCTTCTCTGTAGGTACAAATCGTCTACTCCAAAGGATCCTTGTTGTCTGCAGCAGAGAACTGAGCCAGTTTGCAGTGTTTGACCCTGGGCCCATGGTTGTTCTTGGGTTTCAACAGCAAAGCATATATAAGTGTACCCAGAGTCACTATGGGTCAAGTTCATTTAAGATTAGGTGTTTATAACACAAGCATTTGGTTTTATAGCTCTTTTTATTGTCAGTGAAGTGCTAATAAATATAAACCACCAGGTTCAAGCAAGTTGTGTTTTTCCCTGATGTGGAATGAACTACATTCTGAGCTCTGTTGACTCCATCTCCCTGATGATAATGGAAACCTGGGCAGCAGCCTCAGTGGGTGACTCTACAAAGCAGGTGGGGTGAGGTGGATCCCACCACAAGTGCCCACAAGAGCCATCAGCTGGGCAGAGCAGAGTCCCGTGGAGGGACAGCAGGAGCAGGTTCAGGCGGTTTGCTGGCTGTTGGCATGCAGGTGTTCACATCCACCTCTGCAGCTCAAACCTAGCACCCTTTGCTGCCAAGAGACCTGGGGAAAAACTGAGGGGAGAGAGCAGACACCGTGATGGGCACTCAAATTTAGAGAAGGTGAAAAGGCTGAGGGACTTGCAAGGGCACCAAGGAAGCAGAGAAGAAGGTATTGTGTAGCTATTGACATGGGGAACATAGAGGAGAGTTTCAGACCCTGTAGTGAACCAGGCTCTTACAGAGCAGCTGCCTCAGGGAAAGCTTGGTTACCTTTATCCTGCACCAGAAGCCTCCATTGAGCCCATTCCCCCTGGATGTGCTGCACAGCATGGCAGCTATCGCTTGCAGGTTTGCTCTGCTGAGGGGCAGTGGCTCTGTTCCTCCAGGTTTTTCAGGAATGCGCTTGTGCATCGTGAATCTCTTCTTTGGCCCCTGGCTCTGTCTGTTTGGGTAAAGCTGAAGGACTGATGTAAAAGACTTTGTGATCCCTTTGGTTTTCAGTTTAGTTTTCACGAGTATATTTTGTATTGAAAAATAATTTTAAAACTCAGGAGACAGCCTGTGTGTAACTAGCTCAATTCTCCCAGGAGAGAGTTAACATTAATTTCTCACTACTTCCAGGAACGTTTGGTTTTGTAAATTTTTTTTTCTTTCAACATTTTTCTAGTATCTTCCTGTTTCTGAGTTAGCTTAAGGTGGGTTTTGAAGTTAAGCTCTATTTCTACACAAAGAGCATTGGCTGAAAATGGACTGATGTGTTCATTTCCATCACAAACTTTCAGGAAGCCTTTTCATGGGTGCTGTTGAAAAGTTACTGGTTTGCAGTAGTGGAAGGACAAAATGATTCTTACAAAATCCTTTCATCTCCCTTTTTTCAGGTACTGAAAATGCAGATATTGGACAGAAATAAAGAGGGTGTGATTCTGCAGCTCTTGATGCCAGTGCAGTGAACTGGCATCAAGAGTAAAGAGCCAGGACTAAAAGGCAATGGGAAAGAGGTGTCTACCAGAAGAAAGCTTGCATCTAGTTGTTAGTTTCAAGAAGCTAACAAGATCCTTTGGTTAGTTTAAAGACACCTTAGTTAGTTTTGAGATGTTTTCAAGATGGCTCTGAAGACCATCTTCATATATTTGATGGCACCAGATGAAAAAAACCCACTGATGTCGTAATGTCTGTGTGTGTACATGTGTTTGTTTTGCAGCTAGAACAGTTTTAACTATCAGAAAACTGTTACATCCTGCTCTGTGCAGTCAGGGTCATGCACTCACCAGGAACAGTCTTCAGAGCCCCCCCAGTAAAGGGCATTCCCAGCATCAGTGTGGGTGTGGGTGGAGGAGAAAACAGCAAGTGAGGGTCAAGGGGTTCTTGTGCCTGCAGAAGGCTTTGTCAGATAAAGTGGGCCACATTTTCCACACTTTTATTCTGCTTGTCTGTTCATTCTTCAGCTGCACAAACGTGGATGCACTGGTGGTGGATGCCACTCTCAGGGGTCCTGCTCACAATCAGTGAGCACTGTCCAGGACCAGTGCTGGAACATGAGTACAGAAAAAAAGGAGGAAGATGGAAGCCTCTGGGTTCCTTTGTCCTCAGGAAGCTTTGATGTTAACCTCAAATCCAGGTCAGTCTCATGAGACAGTGAATGATCTAAGCTGTAATTTATCTGGAACATGTAATATCCATAACAATTCTCCAGAAAGCTTTGCCTGCTGTTTGAGCTTCAGGTTCCCAAGACTTCCTGCTTCTGATGAAGTCCTGGGAACTCCTAAAGCTGGTGTGACACCTCCTTCTCCTCCCCCCCAGTGTTTTGTGTCCTATGCAAGCTGCATTGTCACATATTGTCAGCCTGTCACAGTTTGGGTCTGTTTCCTTAGGCTCAGTTAATTAAAAGCTCAGTTGTCATTTAAGAGCAACTGAAGGAGTTGCTGTCATAGAGAAATCAGTGCTGTACCATCCTGGTCAGCACACCCATGGAGGGCAAAGCTGAGACACTAAAGTACATGTATGTGAAATAAAACCATGTCTGAAAAGCATTTCCTAAATTAAAGAAACACAGCATAGCAACCCATGCTGAAGGAAGCTTTTTGGATCCAAATTCAGATGACACAGATGATACAGCAAAGATGTTTTCAGGTGCAGATCTGCAAGTGAGCCTGCATGCACAGACCCTTCTCCTCTCCTTGGGATGACTGTTATTGGCACAGTATCTGACCAGCCCAAATTCAAGTGGTGTGTGGGTCTGTTTGGTTACTGAAGAGCTATTTGGCAACTCTGGGTGAATGCCCTTGAATAATCCTGCTGACACTGGGTGTTGGAGAGCTTGAGGTTTTAGAAAATTTTGGATCAAATTTACTCTTGTTAAATAAACAATGAGTATTGATTAGATCATATGAGCACTCTTTCAAATACCGCAACTCTCCAGAGTTCATTTTTATGTATTTATATTCTCAGAATGCTTTGAAATGCTTGCTTTGGTCTATGCTAGATCTTTACACATGAAGCTCTATATACTTTTATATGCATGGACCTGTGCACACAGAAGGATGATTTTCAAGGCTGCTTAAAGATTAAAACGTTGTTTGTTTTAATTTGAGACTTGAATCCCTTAGGTAGATTTGAAAATCCTAGCCATAATTCTTTGCTTATCTTAGTATATTGGGGTAAGACCTTTTCCATGTTAAAATAATTTCTAGGTGCTCTTTTCTTGCTGCCATGAAATAAAAATGTGTTTAAGTGGAATTTTAAGAAGCATTTGTTTTTCTAGACATATTAGTTTATTTTACTCATTTGCTATTTTGTTTACTGAGGAAGCTCTTAAATCACAGTCTGTTTATATTTTGTACTGAGCAGAGTAGCAAAGGGTTTGTCTGGACTAAGCCTACACATCTATAAAGGCCTTTTATTATCATTATTTGTACCGCTTAAATGTCCTGGAAAGGTTTTCTCATCTTAAATCTCTCAGCAGTACAGTTACGCATCTGGCCTCAGATGTATGTCAGGAGAGCACCACATGGCCCTGCCAAGTGCAACACCGCGCATGCAGGAGCAGGCGCTGCTGTGCAGCGGTGGGAAAAGAGTGAGGATGGAATCTGTAAACAGAGCGGAGTAGGTGAAAGGCTGCGGGGGCTCTGTTTACACCGCGCGAGCGGGAAGCGCTCATGTTGCACAGGCAGCTCTGTCCGGGCAGGAAGAGGAAAGCACAGCCTGTCTCGGCGTTGCTTCCCCAGGCGGCTCGTTGTGCCACTCTCCATATCTGGCAAGGTGCTGCTTGAAGCCTGGAGGAGCCTCAGCCGCAGGGTGTTCCATCCATCCATCCATCCATCCATCCATCCATCCATCCATCCATCCATCCATCCATCCATCCATCCATCCATCCCAGTGCCTTCCCAGCTGCTCCGCGGCAAGGAAAACCCTGGCCCGCAGCCCGGGGGAGGCCAGTGCGAGTAGTAGAAGCAGCTGCGGGCAGTGGACACCGGGCTCCTTGCACTGTCACCGGGGCTACCCAGCACGGTTCCAGGCTGCACAGGCCGAGTGATGCCTTTCTGAGCTACCTGGATGATGGAAATGAGCTGGTGCACTGCAGAGTGCTGGAGCAAGCCCAAGTGTGGGGAAAACCAGCCCATCCCCAGACCTGACCTGGATGTCCTTGCCAGTCTTTTGGGTGGCACTCTGTTGGGTTTGACTTCTAGTTTAGGACAACATTTTCCTCTTTCACTCCCACCAAGGAGAGGATTTCCTTGGGAGTACCACAACTTGAGATTTTGCTTATTCTCAGAGTGAGCATGGGACTGACTGGCTGTGCTTTAGGCACACACAAAAGAAGATGCAACTCAATAGCTTTAGACCAGTTTTTAAACATTACTTTGCCTTACCTGTACATGTTGAAATGCTATGGACCTCAGATTTTGGGTTGTCTGCAAGTGATATAAATGCTGTAGGTGTTTTGTTAAAGAAAATACTCACTTGTCCCCAGCAATTTATCAAAGGTGCTTCCCTCCCCATTTCCTCTCCAGCTCCAAGAACAAGAGCTGACATTTAAGACTCCAAGCCCTGGAAGGACCACATGCCCTGCAGCTGTCCCTGTGACCGAAAGGGCTGAGAACTTCCATGGAGCACCAGCACCTTCTCCTGCATTCCTGCAGTCCTTTTTGTTTTTGTAATTGTAGCCTGGCGCCTGGAGCCGCTGGCACTCAGGAGGGGAGCCTGTGGCTGTCCCTGATGTCTGTGGTCCCTGCCATGAGTGTAATCCCCTCTGCAGGGCTTCCTTGGCCAGGCTCAGGGTGTGCCTCCTTTGCACACTTGCAGACACACTCTGGTTTGACTCTGGTTGAACAGGAGTGGCCACAGAGCAGGCTGGAGGCATCAGCCCCATCCCCAGGGCCCTGCTCCCTCTTGCCTGCAGCAAGAGCAGCCCCATGTTCTGCCAGGGGCATGAGGAGTGGCCAGCAGCTCCTCTCTGCTCCAGGTGAGAGGGCTGAAAGCACCTACAGCACATGCAGGGAGTGACAGCTCATGGCTGCATCATCATCCTTCAGTTACTCATCTACAAGCCATGCCAGCTCAGCAGAGGCCTGAGAAGCACACTGAGTGCCAGTAGCTGGGTGTGCCTGCTGCTCATCATGCCTTGGGGGGAATAATTGCCTGCAGGAAACGAGCCATGAGTGGACACCGACCCTTTGCCTGCACAGGGACCCAGCAGGGGTGGACAGTCACAGGGACTGCACTGGGCCCGATGAACAGCACAGCTGAGACCAAAGATCACCCCTGGACCCAGAGATGTGTGCAAGGCATGTCAAGAGCAGGTGCACAGACTGTGAAGGTATGAGACCTCAGGGCTCTCTTTGTGGGGGTTTCCTCCCGAGAGGCACCCGCTCAAGCTGTTGTTACTGCACCACAATTAAAATACTTAAAGGAGCCAGACGTTTGAAATTCTGCTACGGGAAAGCCAGGGTGGGGACGGTGACCGTGTGAGTGAGTGGTGTGTGTATGGAGTCAGGTGGAGCACCTGGTAGTTCACTGGAGCTGCCCAGTTTGGGTGATGTGAGTCAGAGTCCCACAGTAGCTCCTAAATGGACAGAGAAACTTCCTTGACAGTGAGACAGGCATGTCATCCTCCTCCTTTGCTGTTTTTCCATGGGCACAGGACAGCCTGTGCACCGTCCAAAAGGACCTTTTGGAGATCTGTTGTGAAATCCCACGATCACTGATTTTAAAACATCCACAGAAGCCACAATAATTTAATAAGCTGTCTTCACTGATCTGGTCCTGCCATTTGTAGACAGTACAGACACTCTGTGTGAATAACAGACTAGATATCAAGCCAAACACTGTGCTTCCATCTGGAGCATTACCGTTCTGATTCTTGGTTTTATCAGTTTGCTCGACTGAGTAAGGGAGCCTAGTGCAGAAATTTATTTTCTTTGGAAAAAAATTAGCAATCTACTTAATGCTGAAACAATGCCTTCTGACTAGCTGTCAGGGCCTTCAGCTAGTTTGAGTGTAGCTTATTCCAGACCATGATGCTTTATATGTTATGGTGCATGTCCTCAGCTTTACCTTTCCATTGTGCACCTTATCAGAAACCCTGCTCCTGGGACTTGCAATCATTCATTTGGAATTAAAAATGAAACAAATCACCGTAGATCTCATTTATGTGGGAAGCTGGGAACTGTACTGGGTAAAGAAACAGCTTTTGGTTTATTGAATATCCTGGGGACATGCTGCAGAAAGCCCAGTATGCTGTGTGTGTAAAACATGCATAGTGTGGAAATGGAAGCTTACAAGACAACGTTTTAAGGTGAAATTGCTGCAGTATGAGACAAACCCCAGAAGCTTGAAGGGACAACGTCAGTCTGAGTTTGGGGGACTGTTAGTAGTCACTGGACAGGCAACAGAAAGTCACAGGTAGAAAGAAAATGTGATCATATGGAAAGAGGCAGGTGGAGCAAGCCCAGCTGCAGCATGTTGGGCAGATGGGCTCAGTCTGTGGCACAGGGAGCCTGCATCAGCTCCTAGGAAACCCAGTGCTGCTGGGAGCAGGGGGCTGGGATGAGCTGCAGAGGGCTGTGGTGTGACAGGGTGTGACAGTGGCACCATATCCCCTCCCTCCTCTCCCTGCTAGCCATGTCACATCCAGAGTGGTCTCCTGCCCTGTCCTGGCAGGTGCAAGGCTCTGGCTGGCAGGTGTGGAGGATGCCAGTGCCTTGGCAGCCAGGCACACAGCTTGGCTGTGGCTGCAGTGTGGCCCTGATGTGGCATGCAGGCTGTCTGCATTCCTGCACCAGGGGCTTGTGGCCACCATCTCATCCTGAGTGCTTTAGTCCTGTGTGAGTACATGATAGGGCACTTGGCATGTGAGACAGAGATCTCTCCTCTAAAACTTCTCTAATTCCAATGTCCTCCAGGGTTTTACACTGGGGCAGGACTCATCCTGCTCAAGGTGCATCCAATATAACCTGTCTGATGGTTTAATAGGTTTAATGTCAAAGAAAACTCCCTGCTCTGAGCTGGAGGCGTTACCTCGTGGTTGCCAGAGACTGCTTGGGCCAGCAGCAGCAGCTTTGTGTGCTGTGCCAATCTAGTGCCTGGAGTCACAGCCCTACGTGCCCGCAGCCAGGTGAGAGGCACCAGAAGGTCGTCCAGAACACCAAGGTGTGGAGCCAGGCTATGTGTGAGCTGCGGGCTGCAAGGCTGCTTGGGCTTTATGTGCCTGCCACTTCATTGCCAGGCTACAGGTGACTCCCCTTTTCTTGGCTTTGAGGTTTGAGATGGCTGAACCCCACAGAAATGCCCAAGCAGGTGGCATCCTCCAAGGCCTTAGGCTCAGGGGAGAGCAGCTGCATGCCAGCCAGGCAGGCAGAGCAGCAGTGGCCCGTGGAGGCAGGTGTGGGTGGGTGCATGCCGTGGGGTGCAGTGGGGCTGGGGCTGTGGGTGCCTGCTGCCGCTGGAGAGGGGCTCCAGCCCTTTGGCAGCACCAGCGATGGGAGAGCCCCTGCTCCAGGGACATTGCAAAATACACTTGGCAGAAGCAGAAGCACAGCATGCTAAATATGCTAAGCCAAACCAGCTTTGCTTTGTGGATTGCTTGTTTTTTCCTCACAAGCCACCAAACAAACACCACTTTGGGGCCTGAGCAGAAGCTGGGAATGCCCCTTCTGTTTCTGCCTTTCCCCCACTTGTCCATTCCCCACTTGTCCAGCTCCTTGCAGGATCTCACAGGACCCCCGCAGCCACTGCAGCAGCACCGTGGAAAAATGCACTGTGGCTCCGTGGGACTCAGCTTGATGGTCCCAAGGGATGGAGGGCTAGGACTGCCAGGGGAATAGCAGCCGAGCCAGCGGCCACAGCCTGGCACGCTGGAGCCTGAGTGGTCCTCCTTGTGGGGCTGCCCATGCAGTAGAGACTCCCTAAAGCCATCTAGAGAGTGTTTTAAATGCAAACGTTGCAAAGCATTGACTGGCCTTCCTCTAGCTAGCACGGTTAAAAAAAAAAAAGAATACCCTGGAAAACTATTCTGGTCTTGCATGATTCTCAAGTGGAAAATTTCATCTGAACTGATTTCAGCTGGCGGGGTTAAGGGAGGTGAGGCCCAGCTGCCGCTGGCTCTGCAGCACGGACGGACGGACAGACGGACGGCTCCACAGGAGTCTGTGCCTGCCACGCGGGCAGGGCTAGGTCTGGCAGCGGCTCCGGTGGGGAGGAAAGAAACCTGAGCCCAGGGGAGCGCAGGGCTGGGATGCAGCCCTCAAACGGCGCGGCCGCTGCCGCCGCTGTTACCGCTCCCCGCCAGGGAATGAACCGTGCCGGCTCTCCAGGTGCTCAGGGCTGCCTTTCCGCCCTGTCCCCGTCTCTCCGCCGCAGTCGCTCCCCTCGGTGCAGCGGCAGGGACGCTGGGTGCGGTGGCTGGTGGGGCTAATCCCTGTCCTGCAGGAATAACATGGGCCATGTCACCAGCCCTGCTGACGGCACAGCCCTTTGCACCGGCCTTGAAGCTGCGCCAGGGGAGCTCGCCCGGGGCCTGGGACCGCGGCCTGGAGCCGGCGGCGGCGAGCGCCTCCCGGCCAAGCCCAGCTGGAGAAGGGAGTGTCCGCTCCTCATCCTTCCCCTCAGTGCTGATATCCCAGGACCATGCACTTTAAAACCTAGGGCGGGCTGGGAACTTGCTGCTCAGCTGTTCGTTGTTGGAAAAGAGTAGTAATTTGTCGAAATTGCAACTTTTAATGGGAATGTTCATATGTGTATGGGAGACAGAGTTCCCTGGTCTTGTGTCCTGGAGTGTCTCCCACCTTTCCGCTCTGACTGGTACTAGTGTGGGTAGGTCAGTCTCCATCTCACACGAAACAGAAAGGCTTTGGATCCTCAGACAGCTCAAAAGAATGGCTTTTCCAGCCAGCCCTGCCCACAGCACCTGCCAGCAGGGCTCCAGCCGTGTGGGCCAGCAACGCTCAGCCAGGCCGGTGGTGCAGCACAAACTGCAAAGGGGGTTTGTGATCCGCTCTCAGACTCACCGGGTACTTCTGTGGGGAAGAGGGCCCGGGAGGTCTTAGGTTCAACTGCGGGCTCTGGGCAGGTCCAGCCATTCACCCAGGCTTCCCAGGGCTGCGTCCCGTCGGGGCTGGGAAAGCCTGCAGGAAAGGATCCCGACAGCCTGTCTGGGCAGCCCTTGGCACGGCCTCACGCATCCAGAGGCTTTCCCCGTTCGGAGATCCAGGGGCATTAAAGGAGCGCGCTAGAGCGTGACGTGGCGGCTCGCAGCGTGTGGCGGGGACTCCCCGGCGCCGCCGGGACGCGGGAGCGACGGGGCAGGGCCCGGGCTGGGGCGGGGCAGGGCCGGGGCTGGGGCGGGGCAGGGCCCGGGCTGGAGCGGGGCAGGGCCGGGGCTGGGGCGGGGCAGGGCCGGGGCTGGAGCGGGCGGGGCCGGGCGGAGGGGCAGGGCCCGGGCTGGAGCGGGGCAGGGCCCGGGCTGGAGGGGGGCTGGGCTTTTCCCTCCGCCCCGCTTCCCCCCGCAGCGGCGCCGGGCGGGCGCTGGAGCTCCCTGCTGGCCGCCGCTCCCGCGGCCCCGCTGCTTCCGCAGCTCCAGCGGCCGCCGGGGGAAGGAGAGGGGCCGGGGCAGCTAGCAGTGCCCCAAGGCCGCTCCGAACGGCACTACTCGCACTGGAGCTCGCTGGGCATGGCTGGTGCTCCAAAGGGGAGTTACTGTGAGGAGGGTGTCCACCGTGGAGCCCATCACTGCTGCCCAGAACATCCCTCGGCCATCTCTGGCTGCAGCCAGCAACTGACAAGTGACCTGTAGTGCACATCTTCTCCTTGCTTCATCAACTTCAACCCGGGGATTTCCACTGGAAAGGTGTAATAAGCCACTGACACGCATAGCTAAGTGGTTTGCTTAAGGGTATGAAGGGAATTCAGAGAGGGGGTAGTTGAGCAAAATATACAGTCAGGATCTAAATGCAAAATCTTGGGCCTGAATTCTCTCCCCTCTTTGACTGATATGAAGGAGTTGCCTGTATTGACATGGCACAGTAGGACAGGACACGATGCACATGTGACAGATTGGTCTCTGCACTACTGCCCACTGCAGCATTCAAGCATTTCAAGAGAACATTAAAATAAAGGATTATATTTAACAGAACTTATGGGAAGCAGCCGGCTGAAGACAGGGGGGATCAGCAGGGAATCCCTGCTGCCACATCCAAACTCAGGCTGACAAACACAATTAGCTTTGTCCTGTGAGCCAAGAGGGTAATCCTGTTAATGCCCCTAATTCAGCTCTGAGACTGTGCAGTTGCAAATAGATGGAAATATAGAGGAGAAAAGAGCTTGCAAATAAAGTGAATATGCATGTTACTTGAAGCATAAGGACTGTAATAGGAAGGGTCCCCACCCTTCCCACATCTGTGAAAGGAAGAGCTCTTAGGGAATAGCCCTGGAGTCCTGGGTTAGAGAGACCTTCACCTGGCAGCCCCTCTGCCAGTGCTGCAGACACCCCCACTCCCCTCAGCAATGGATCCAGCAGATCATGCTTTTCTCTAAAACTCAGGGCAAGTACTTTACTTCCAGCAAAAGGAAAAATTAGGTAACATCTGATACCCTCCTCCAGTACATGTGGCAGCCAGAGATATTTTCTCCTTCAATTATGATCAGGCCAGTTAAGCCATCTTTGGTACATATCCTGTTCCTTCTCCTGGCACCTTGCAGCAGTCAGCTGGTACTGCCAGCACCCACTGAACCCCTCCTACAGGCAGCCACTGCCACCCTTGCTGGCATGCAGGCTGCTTCTTAGGGCTGCATTTGCTTTCCAGCTGCTGCCCAATGCCTTAGCAAAGCCCCGAAAACATTGCCCCTCCTCTCCTCACAGAAGAGGAGACTCACAAGGTACAGTCCTGGTTCAGCAAGATCAGTCTGGACCAGAACAAGGGCCGTTGCCTGGCTGTCAAGGATTAAAAGCTGTTTTCCAGCCCAAGTTTTTTTTGGGGGGCTGTGGTTTTTGGTTGGGTGGCAGGTTTTCTTTTAGTTTTGTTTTAGATTTTTTTAATTAAAAGAACCCCAGGGGTTCAAACCTGAGACATAGACAATTCCACACAACCCTCCCCCCCAAAAAAGCAGAAACAAGAGTACATAGGAAGCAGCAAAAAATCCAGTGGCGGATCCAGGGTACCCACTTTTATTTTGATCCAATGTAAGCCAGTCGTGCAGCTGCTTGGGCACACAATGAAAAGTTGGAATCATTTCCTCCTGTTCCTAAGAAGTAACTGGCAACACCAGTAGCACAGCCTTGTGTGGGCCCACAGGCCTGGACCTTTCTTAGGAAATGGAAGGCGGGCTGCAGGGCTGGGTCAGGGAAGCGTTCAGGCCAAAGCAAGCAGGGCTGTTTGCCATGCAGAACCATCACAGCACACAGGGAAGCAGCGTCTGCCGGCCTGTGTCAGACACCCCTGCTCCTGCCACAGCCTCGGCAGCAGGAGGGGCTGCAGCTGCCCAGCGAGCACAACAGGGCTATGTCACCTCCAAGTACTCTAAAGAAATCATCCAGCTTTCATATCTGGTAAAAATTCTGAACTGCAGTTACAACATAAACAGTAGCACGCAGCAAATCAAACTGAAATACATACTGTGTTCAGACTCCAGGTTGGCTTTAATGGCAGACTGTCTTCAAGTACAGCAAGTATTTCTGCTCTGACCATTGCTGCATTTATAGAGAAATTGTTTTCTACTTCTCTGTAAGTTAACATAAAACAACTTTTAAAGACTGTATGACAGAAACCTGTTTGATTATCTAACCTTAGGCAACTGTAGTTGCATTTAGTCAAAAACCACACAGCAGTCTGTCTTGTCTAGAACGACCTCAACAGTAAATGGAAGAGCTTATCACTGCTTGACATGGGTCAGCTAGTAACTTCAGGTTAAAAAAAACCAGAAAACCAAAACCAAACACACATTCCCCCTTTAATTTACTCCCTTCTCACTTGTACATTTAATTACAGTAATAAGTAATTATTTCTTAGACTGCATCTCCAAAGCATAAGCCATTTTTTATCTCCTAACTGCCCTGTAAAACTGTTCTGACACATCCAAACTGAGAACTTACTTTCAAGTAAAAGTTCATGAAGTTTCATAAAATCTTTCCTTTACAGAGTCAGAAAATAAAATTTCCTACTAGCTGGCACTCATGTGAAGTACTTGCAGCCAAAGGGTATAAATTTTACCTCCAGCTAAAGGGTTTTAAAAGTCCCTTTTATCTGTAGGATCCAGACCTCAGTGCATCATTTCAAAACCCTAAAACCTCCTCCTCCCCCCGCCCCAGTTTTCAAGTAGGGAAAGTTAAAGTGAGAAAGTTAGCAAAGAACCTTGAAGAAATCAAGAGGCTGCAGTAACACAAAGAAATTCTCTGACCAGTTCAAAAGCAGTTCATTACTCAATGCACATATACTTGCAGCAGTCTGATTTACCTTTACATTATGGATACAGAAATGAAGTCCAGTGCAAGAGAGTATTTGAGGTTTCTGAGTCTTGTGCAGCCCTACCCTAGAGTCAGCACTATACAGAACTAGCTAAAGTTGAAAGTTAAGACTTTTCAAATAAACACTATTAAAAAAGGAGCCAAAGGTTCTGTGACAACATGCAGAATTGGACTAACCCATGCTGCCTCAGGGCACTGCATGCACACGAGCTGGGACAACCTCTCCGTGCACACCCATGCCTAGTGCAGGTTAGCTGGTTGGTGTGAAGAACTGAATCTAAGGTCATGCTCTAAAAACACACCACAAATTGCCTTTTAGCCTTCCAGGAACTTACATGACTTTCACTTCATACAGATTGATCAATCTTAAAATTGTTACTGTTTAACACAAAGCCGAACCAATGGTCTTGAGAAAAGAAAGCTTCTCAAATCAATCACATATACATCTACTTGATAGCTATCTGCCTAGCTCCTCCCAAAGTTAGCCTGAAAAACAGTAAAATCTACACAAAGTTTTATTGCAATCATACAAGGGATACATCACGGGTCAAATACAACAAATACTATGATGCAATTTTACATTTATTAAACTACAGTTCAAAGCACAAATTTACACATTCTAAATACACTAAAACATCTAATGAAGTCACACTGGTCTCCCACTGACATTTGATATATCTGGGCGAAAGACAATAACTTTACAAGACTTTTCTAACAGGAATCCTTAGTATAAAAACTGTGTACTTGTATGTAAACTGTTGAAGAACCCAAGTGATGGGTTTCCATCTCCACTAAGTCATCCATTTTGTTGCATATTTAACGCTCAGGGGTTGAATGAACTTGATTTTAAATTTGGACACCATTATCTAACCCTCCCACCCCCCCAATGAATTGTAGCTGTAGCTTGTTTTGCCTGGTCCCCATCTCTATTACTATTTTTTCAAGTTTTGAAGAGAATGAATTGAATTGAAGATTGTTCCATTTCTTCCACATTGGAATGTTGACCAGACAAACTACAGACTTGCAACTGCAGGTCTAAATGAAGCGTTAATGCCTGTTTTAAGCTGCAGTGGAAAAGCGTTCTTCCGGGCTCAGCTGAATGCACGAAGGCACAAAGAAGAAGTTCTTCATCAATGTGTCTGAAGCAATTCCAGCATCTTGCATCTCATCCCTGCAGCAGAAAAGGTCAGGAGATGTAACAACAGGTTTTCAGGTTCAATTTCCCTTCAGAAAGAAGCCTCCATGCAGCATTTGCAGCCAATTGCCCCCGCATGGCTTGGCCCTGGCTCAGCAGAGGGAGCCCAGCTGTGCCAGTGCCTGGCACTCACAGAAACGCTGCCACTCCCCAGGGAGGGAGCACAAGGCCCTGCCTGCCTGGGTGCAGGAATGGGGTACCACACTCCCCATCACCACAAGAGCATCACTGCCCTTCCTGCCCATGGTGGTGCCAACACTGCACAGAAGCTGTGGTTACGTGTATTAGGAAAGCTCAAAGGTTGATGTTAAACAGCTTTTGTTAAACCAGTACAAGACTTTACAACTGCCACTGAACTCACAGGTGAGATCAGTCAGGTATTCTGCTTTCCTTTGTCAGCCCTAAAGCAAAGTAGGCATTTTATCACAGATCTCAGTTTAGTCTCAGCAGTCAAACAGCAGAGACAAAAAAATATAATCCACAAACTAAAAAGGCACATTCTTGCACTTAGCATTTCTTGTATTTGCCACTGAATGAAATTTATAAGTGTACACTCCTGAAGGAAGAAAAAGCAACCTTGCCACTATCAAGATAGTTTCCTTACCAGTCACTGAAAGACATCATGTAGTAAATCAGTGGCCTCTGATAGTCGTTAAAGGTGGACTGTTCACCCAAGGTACCAGAACCCATATTGTCAAAGATCAGCCAATCTCCCACGCTCAACTCAGGAAGAAGACAGTTTTCCACTATTTGATCAAGCTCATCACAGGATGGACCCCAAAGGCTGCTTGCAAACAGAGGCTCATCTTCCTTGTATTTCTATATGGAAATGATTGAGGCAATTCAGGCTTCAGTTTATTGAACAAGAATTTTCAAATATACAGAAGGTTAATTTCATAAATAATATGCAACTATATATGTATGAAGTGTTAAATATATATTCAATAGACAAGAATAGAAAAGACTACCTCTGAAGAATACAGAAGGACTCACCTTGTGAACCTCTGGGATAGTATTCAGTTTCTCAGACAATTTACTTGCAAAAGAACCATAAACACCATCATTTATGTAATATGTAAATACTGGTTCATCATCATTCCTGGTTTGCTCCACTGGAAGTAAAAAAAGAAGTTGTCTTGCATGCATGTTTTGTCATAAGTAGTCCTTTTGCAATCTAACTTAAGTCAGCTGCTTTCTCCTGACAAGGGGGTTCCATATATACTAGAATAGGAGAATTACAAGCAGAGTAATCTGTATGAGACCAGATTATAAATTCAGTTATAACATTAAGCGAGAGGCTTAACAAAATTAATGCTTTCAGTAATAACCAGTGCTAAGAATATAAATCCAGAGAAGCAGGGAAGTAGCTTGCTTTATGACATGATTTTTTATATTCTAATACAGAACCTTCTAACACACCATCTGTGATGCACCCAATATAGGTTTAACCTAGTAAGGATACAAGAAGTGCCACATAAAAGTACCAGTGAGACACACAGATAACATATGGTCACAATTCAGAAGGCATATTACAGTGTAAGAATTAGGGGATGCACTAAACATATAAACAAACTAGTCAATCCCAACTAATAGTGGGCAGTTACTTGTACTGAGTCACAACACCGAAAACAAATCCAACCCTTACCTCCAGAAGGAAGAAGTTTATCATACTCAACAGTCTTCTTTGCAATGACATTCACTGCCAGTGTAAATGCAGATGAAACATAATAACATCCAGGCTCTGCAATCACATTAACACCAGATTCCTTAGGAAAGTAGACATCCAGCAATGGCCTGATGACATGATTAACCTAGGAAATTGAAGTCAGAGGTAAGGCCAATGAACTCAGCTTATAGATATATCACACACACACTTCTGGCCACCAACAAGTCTGGTCAGCACACCAAATGCTTACTCTGCCTCTCCAATCTCTGAGAAATGCCTTTACCAGAGGTCCTCAATTTATAAAAAAAAATGTAAGAAAGCTGGTCATTCTGCTAAACACTGAAGATTGAGAACCATGAGTCTGAGTACTACACAGTCTCTTTTCACAACCAAAATTCAAGCTGTGGTACACTAACCACCACCAGTAACTTCAATGCCCATCCAGCACATCAGATAATGTAAAATTACATATGAACCCACAAGAATGGGCAAAGGACCTTTTCATGATCAGTTCTGAATAGCATCATATTAGAAACAGAATTATTTAATACTAATGTTCATATATTAGGACAGATATGTGAAGATTAACAGATATTTTGGATGCGTAACAGAACCATTAGAATGGAGAGAAAAGCCCTGATTGCTGTTAGTAACTCCTCACTACATCGCTTTCACTGTGCAGAATTCATGGAGCCTGTGTTTAAGACAACACACCAGTGTAAACTGGGTATCCTGTTCTACGTGCCACTTCATACTAAAGGTGGCATTTAGGCCAAATCAGAGGCCAGCCAAATCAAGACCTTTAGCTTTCAGTTCCAAAGGAAAATACTGGAGATTTTCATCCAGTAGCAACAGAGTTTATGACCCAAAGCATGCTAAAGCACCCTGCCCCAAACCATGCAGGAGTCACCAGCTGGACAACAACAGTCAAGAAAAACTTTGAATTATTACTGCTAAGGCTGCTTCAGATAGCAATTTAATCTCTAACACACTTAAATGAGCATTCACCCATTTGAACAGGATTAAAAAGAAGTCATGATCACCTCCAAGAAGGGATTACACTATCCATCATCAAGAATACAAACCCAACTAGTGAGATCTTGAGTTACAGTCTAACATGGAACTTAACTATCTTTCAGCTATCAATTCAAGCTACAGTTTGAAGGTTACACACTTCAATTTCTTCAAAAGTAAGAGTTTCAATTTCCAACACATTGCATACCTCTTCCAGCTGAAGTTCTGAACCTGTGAAGCCCCCACCAATATCCAACATGTTCATCTTAAAGCCAAATTCTTCCTAAAATGCATAGGCAGAATGTAAGTACATGAACAACAGTAAATGCAAAAAGATTTTGTTGCTCCTTACTGTGGTTGTTTTCTGTGTATTTAAGCTTTTGAAACTATTTACCTGAGTACATCTAATGAGGGAGTAAGGGCACAGTACAGCTCCATTAAATCTAGAAGCAAAGCACTGGGATGTCAATAGAGGCTGGTTATACAATTCTCTGCAAGCCCCACAGCAATATCAACTCCCATCTTGTGGCTTTTGTTATATTCAGTCAGTAGTTGCTGAACAGGTGGTGTATTCTGACAAAACAATTTTAGAATTTCACAAATTTTGTGACAAGACCACTGCAACAAATTTGCACAAAGATCTGCAAGATCCTCAGTTTTATTGCCCCCATATGTTACCAGCCACAGCTAAGGCACTGCAGTAGTAAGAGTAAAAAGACTTGCAGTCTTCTCTGTTTAGTTTACAAACTCCTCATACCACGCCAGGTTACATTGTTCAATTTCAATGTAACCTAAAAGCATCAGTTGTGTATTTACAGGACTGAGATTTGAATATCAAAAAGGCTTGACCCAAAGTGGGAAACTAATTTAAATAGCATGTAAGGCTACTGCCTGTCAGTGGGACAGTATTCATTACCATAATTAGGACAAAGTTGGTTTTACTTCTATCACATCACAAAGCAGTATTTAGTCCCTTACTAAAAGTTCAGTTTCCAATGATTTCTTTTGGAAAGAATGTAGTTGGTTTGCTAATATAATTGGAATAGAATGGCTCGTCTACTGTAGCAATTGCATGTGAGTATAGATGTACTTACAGCCATGTCAAACACACACCGAGCATCAGACAGAGCATGAATGTATGTCTGCAGATCCTTGCAAGAGCCTGAAACATGAAATCTGAAAGAAATAAAACCACAGTAAATACACTGAACCATGCAGCTTTCAGACCAAGCAAATAATTTCATCATATAGAACAGCATCAGAAGCAATTCATTCCCAAGTGCCCCAAAACAAGCTTAAATGATAATATACAGCAACTGTGCAAAGAAGCTCAGACCACCACTGCCTGCTATTGAATTTGTACTTGAGAATTGTCTTCCTCTTAATCTTAAGAATGTCCCACAATGTTCTCATCTTTGAGAAACAACAGATTTACTGAATTTTTCAGTCTTCACTATCAAAGTGGTTGAAAGTTGTTCTTCAATAGTGCCAAAGCTGCAGAGAAGTACTGATGCCTACCACAAGCTCCTGAATCCCCTCTTGTTCCTTGTTCAAGACATTCAAGTACTGCCATATGCACTTAAGTCGCTGAGGTGCAAAAACAAGTGCCAGCATTCCCATGGGATTCCTCAAGAGGCATATGGTCCACTGGTTCTAGACAGCCCATACACACACCTGAGCCACAGTGTTCTCACTCCAAGTCTACTCCTTTAAGGAATGTCTTTCTGAGGCAAAGGTCACTTTTCAAACTTCCTTGCATGAATCCATGTGTGGATTTAAAAATTATTTAAATAAAAAATAATGCACAAGAGCCATGTGGCTTTTATAAAAGTTGGTTAAGACACTATACGAAGAGGAATGTTTTTTTCCAGTAGTATCTATTTTTTTAAAATATTTGCAGTTTATGCTTTAACATCCATTTCAAACAGATACACAACAAAACATTTGTGTGTTATTGGCTTAACATTTTTTTGTCTTGATGACCCATTTATTTGTTTGGTTTCTTTCCTAAAACAGTCACAAGCATGTGATAGATTTGTAGTTGAAGGTAGACAGAGCAGACTTGTGCATGCATTTTTCTGAGAAACAGTAAAATATCCATCAAGCTTCCAAGTAAAATACCACAGATTTGTACAAATTTGGAACTCTAGGATTCATTCCTGCCACCTGCAAGCCAACAACTCATCTGAGTACTTTGTCTTGATATGATCAAAGAGTGACATAGAGCCTTAACTCTTACAAGATCTGACCCCATGTTCATCTTGTTCAAACTATCAAACCTATTCCATGCTGTACTAGCACTTCTTGTTATGATGTTTATTGCTGGAAAAAATACAAATCAAGTTACCACAGAAGTTCAAGAGTACAGTTAGAGACTAGGAGAGGCTTCTAAACTTAGTTTTCATGCTGACAGAAGGAATTTATGATGCTCCATTTCCTATTGTTTTGATGTTTGTAATAGTTACTTTGTTTCATACTAGTTTGTGCTTGCAAGCAAAAGCTCATGATTCTAAATTAATATGATAGTTTGTCTGGGGTTTTTGTTGATTTTTTAAAAACCCTGTAAAATAGTGTCACCAGGGAAAAATTCTTTTCTCTTTTACATTTTAAGTACCTCATACAAACATCTACTCAGCAGTGGACAATGAAGTTACTCACTTGACACCAACTATTTGGACTCCCAGCTCCTTAGCACATTCCATAAGGTGCCTACAGTTCTTCAGGGTGGTGCCAAACTTCATATTCATCTCCTCACCAGCAGTAATGTCTTCTGTGGCAATGTGCAGTAAGAGCCTAAGAGAAGGGGAAGATGATTGGGGCAGTTGGTTTACATCATCAGCACATGTGAAGCCTGAAGATTGTCAGAAGTGTGTTGATTATGTTGTCAGTACTCCAGCTCCATCGATGGATGAATCAAGGCAACCTAATAATAACAATCCTGTACAGAGAAAAAACTAGCAATTAGGGGCTAAAACATGGAGCCAACAAGGACAAGGGATTTCGAAATGCAGCAACTAAGACTCTTGCAGCAGCAAGAGTCTGTTGAGTGCTGTAATAAAAAATAATGTTACCTTCTAATAAAGCGTAGTTCCTCATAAAATCAGTAAGACTAATATGATTTTCCCATCTCTGTACTCCTCCCCAGCCCAGAGGTTCCCCTTCAGTTAGACATGTATAAGATTTAGTTAAACTCAGCATCCAGGCTGAAAGCACACCCTAGCCATATCACATAACGTTCCCTTTTGGCTGAGCACATGGACTCAGGATGAGGGGGTAGGGTGGTCAGTCCATTCCCTGCCCCTTCTTCCAGGACACTGTGGAGCACAGAGGCAGCAGGTACCATTTCTTACATTCTTATGCAGTGGAATATCTTTGTCTGGTCAAAGCCTCATTTTGGGTAGGTTTGCAAACTGCAGTGCCAATGCTGACCTTTCTCTATGTTAAAGTAACACTTGAGGGGCAAAGGCATGGTCACATCCAAACCTCTAGAGACATACCCCCAAACCTCCCAAATTCAAACTGCTGTCCACTGAGAAAGTCACACTCCTACAAGATCAAGTAATTAGTCATCCAGTAAACTAAACAGAGGTGGTGTCATGACATACATGCAGACTGGACACAACACATTGCAGCTAACCAGGATGGGGAGTGTAAATGAGTGGAAGAAACTCTGCACACAGAGTGAAACAGCTCTTTACAAGACAGGCAGCAAACAGAACTCAGCCTGGCCACTACAGTTAGCCTAACATCTACCATGACTTCTACAAGTACTTTCCAAATGTTTCCCAGTGTGTTTAACATGCATTTTGTAAAGAGCAAAAGGTCCTAAGTTCTCAAACAGGTTGCCCTGCAATCCTTGTTAATTTATATCGCTTTGTCTTGAGAAACTGATGAGCATTTCCTTTCCTGCTTCTCACTAGCATAGAAAATTGTGTTCAAAAAATCTGTAGTCAAACAATATTCTGTGAAGAATTTGGAAAAATGCGCTAACTGAAGCAAAAAATTGTTACAAGTCAAATTCTTTAAAATGTAATAGAAAAATTCAAATCCATACTAGGATTTGTAACCTCATATTAAGATTAGTCAAAACCCCTGTTTAAAACATCCAACGTTAAATTGACAAATTGTTATAGCAGCATTTTAAGTGAATCAAGGTATTTTCAAGCAAAATCCACTAAATCCGACTTCTAGAAATCTAAGAGGTTGTTAAAATCATGGAAATAAATCAACAAAAACTAGCAAAACTCTATAAAATCACCAGTAAATAACTGGTAAAACAGTAATGATTTAACACTCAGCTTAAGCATTGCCAAGGATTTCAAATCCACTAAGTATACCAGGGCCAGCAGTTACAGAAAAGTTTACTTATCATGCATAACATTTTTGCACAGAAATTTCTCTCCAGTATGCAAAGCACAGACAGACTTCCATGAGGATGAAGTGTAATCACCAGCAACAGCAATATTAAATCTTGTAGTCTTGAACAAAGAAAAAAACTCTCTCAAATATCACCACCTCCCCAAAAAAGCACCAAAACAAAAAAAAAGTCACAGTTTTGGGAGACAACACAATGCTTTAATCATGACTGTTCAGAACCAAGGAATTTGTTAAAGATATCAGGAATTCAGTTTCTGCAATGACATTTATGGAAAGCTTTATCTTCAATCACTGCAAAGCACTGTAACATTCACTTAGGCTCACCTGTAACATTCACTTAGGTTCTGGCTCCATGTTTCTTAAAGGCATGGCCCAAAGCTAAAGCATTCATATGTGAGGGATGTGATGTTAAATGACAGGAGTGCCTGTCAGTCCAAGAGACCATTATACATTGCCAGCAATACAGTTGCCATATTTACCAGCCAGATTATCAGCTTTGACCACTTTTCTAGAGAGAGCAGCTGAGCTAATACCAAAGTGACTGAAAAAATTTCTCACTGTTTTAATTATGTGGAAATGCCTGTAGGTGTATTTAATAGACCTGCAGAGTGTGCCCAAACCCCAGGTGGGATCCAATGCACACAGTCATTTGCTGGTAGCTCAGCCCTGACTTCAGCCAGAGCCACTAATATCCAAATACAACTCCCTGGAAGTGAGCCAGAGCCACTAATATCCAAATACAACTCCCTAACACTGAAGCCAAAACAGAGCAGGAGGAAGATGTTATTTGCAGATGATGAAATACTAGACTTCTGAACTTTAATCCCTGAAACCTTTACATGAAGATTGCCCTAAAAAAAAAATCACTTTCTCCCAAGATTTTTCCAAACCAAGGGCCATTGTATTAGGAAGCCAAGACTCAGTAGGAAAAGATGCAAAAAAGCTATTTTCGAAGGAGACAGAAGAACAGATACAAGTGATTTGTATTAAAGAAGCCAAGTTGCTTGCAACTCAAACCACCCTGAATACAGGCAAAAAGTTTCCCCCACATTAAAAGCAAAATCAGGATTTTGACACTTACTTGGCATTTGGATGGTTACGTGAAATTTTCTTCAGCTCAATATCATTGTCACAAGTCATGATGTTTATCCCAGCTTTTGCTGCATACTTGATTTGAGAGGCTTGCTTGCAAGGGTTTGTGTAGATGATGTTTTCAGGAGAAATGCCCAGGTCTTGTACCAATGCCATTTCAGACTGAAAAGCAGGAGCATACCAGAGTTTGACAAAGGGCATGGCACCATCTTTCCTGAATTCTTATTAGATGTGCTCTACTACCACACTAAAGAGAAAACCATCTACTGCTTCTAGGGCAGAAGTACAGATTTTCAACCAGCCAGTTACAAATGAGTTCACAGTTCAAATTTTATTTATAATCATGGCACTTGGCACCAAAGAGATTAATTTAAACCAGCAGACATATGAAAGAAAATAAGGCACACAGGCAACAAAAACTTACTTTACTGGAACATGCAAAACCAACACCAAGGGTTCCCAGAATTTCGAGTACACCTGGAGTAGAATTGCATTTTACAGGATAAAATGGCTTTATTGGTGCCATCACGTTCTGCCATTGCATGTTATTCCTTACAAGCTTTCCAAGATCTCCAACATAAAATGCCTTTTTTCCAGTCTGCAAAAGGAAGAATAGGAAAATAAAATGTCTGAAATTGTAGGTTTGCTGTCAAGACAAACAACCCCAAGTCTTAAAGAACTATGTACCTTTTTTACCCTGCTCTTAACTTTTAGATTTGATCTTGAATAATGTTTTTCTGTTCAACTAACAATTTGAACTAGTTTAAAAAAATCAAAGGGAATACCTACCACTTCAGAGATATTATGAATGCTATTGACAATATTCTGAGATTCCTGAATAAAAGATTCTACTTAAATGCCAAATGCTGATTTTATAAAAAAAAAAAACAGATTAAGTTACACACTTTTTTCAACTTTTTATTTTCAGAAGTCTGCAGCTATTCATAGGAAGAAGATCCACTGGGATGAAAGCTTCCACAGTCTCAATGTAATTGATATCTTATTATAAATGGAATAAAATCTGATGCACTAACATTATTTTAACATCTAATAGCTTGTTTTACTGAAAATTTGTCTGATGGTATTTTAGTTCAGGAAGTCAAGTTTGAGACTGTTCTCCACATCTTGTGAAGAATGAAGTTCAAAAGGAATTTTAAGAACTAAACTTCATGTTAAAGGTGACAGAATCAAGTACATAATCTTTAAGAAAATGCAGAGACTTTTCTGGAATGTTAAGTTCTGCACATCTGTTACAATATAGTCTTTCTCACTATCGGGTCATGATGCAGGTGTAGTGGATCAAACTGCAAACAGATCATTCCAGATTTGTCCATAATGTGCACTCAGTAAAAGTACTGTAGGTGAATGCCCTACTGTAAATCAATTAAAGACCATCACAAAATACATGATGGATCTGAATCAAGACTATACATCAAATGTTAATTCTAGCACTTGACTTTTGCAGATATGAAACTCTACATGTTGTGGCTTATTTTATACAAAGTCTTTATTTCTGTTTAAAAACACAAATAGAAATTCCATCGGGTGGAAGCATACTGACCCCCTGTACGGGTCACCAGCAGGATTGGGATCTGGAGCTTTAGATCCATGGCACAGGCCTCTACCCCTTGAGCTAAAGGAGTAAATGAAAGCAGCAGGAGGCAGCTATCCTCTGTGAGCCAGCCAGTGGTTGGAGACATGACATGTTGCCAGTAGTTTACCTATTTATTTGCTAGACAGAAAAAGAATATTAGGAATCAGGATTTGGGAATCCTACGCCTGAGTTCAGAAGGCCATGGAATTTAGCTATTTGATGTACTATAGTTGACCACTTGCACATGAATATTAGTTCAAGGGAAAAGTGAGCAACTCACAGGTATGGCATATGAAGAACACAGGATTTGCTTAATGAAACATTTTTAAAGTTTGCTCTTTCTACAATTTTGTCTACAGAACAAAAGCTACATCTTCCTGCCTCCTAAGAAATGAGTGAAGCCTTATTCAAAAAATGACTACTGTATACACAGAATGATTCAACTTTCTTTCCAGTTGGCTGCTAAACTTCAGTAGCTTTTACTGTTTTTCTTGAAAGAGAGCACCTCACAATGTGCTTGTACCAGAGTTTCCAGTGGGGAGAAGGGTAACAGGAAGATGTATGAATATTAACCATGATGGCCCACAGAAAATTTAAACATGGCTTTAAACAGGCTCAGCATACACATTTGTCAGAACTCTGCCATATTTTCAAGGAAATAACAAAAAGGTTCTAACTGAATATATCCACTTGCATAATTTTAGGTGCTTGATCTAAACCCCATTGCTAATAAAATCTCTTCAAACAGTGAGATGGGAACTTGCATTTAATTACATCAGCCAGACTACTTTCCTGCTAGTCACACTCAGGGCAGTAAGAGTTGATGCCCAAATTTCCCCAACAGAATTCTGCCCAAAGCAAGAAAACAGCAAAGCAGCATAATTAGAAGAGGAAACTACTTTATAAATAAGGTGAGTGAGGCTTAGCTGACTGTTTCTCTGTTGCTGTCAGCTCATCAGCTCTAAAATACTCTGATCTACTTTGAAGACTTAGGGAACTAAATCAAAAGATCTGGAAAGCAAACTTACATGAGTATGCTCATAAATACAGTTGTCAATAACATCTGCAAGGGTTGCTCCTTCATCCAACAGACCAATGGAATAATTTGCATCCTCAAGAAATCCTTTCATCTCAGCCGTATTCCACAAAGCCGACAGTCATAAACCAAGAAACACAAGGGATGGGCTTCCAAGCCTTAAATCCGGGTCCTTAAATTATGCAACAAACTGTAGAAAGAAGACATGTGTCAATGGAAAAAGAGGCACAAAGCACACCAAGCTGCTGTTTAAAAATCAGCTTTCTACACCTGATGTCCTACAAACAGTAACACACCCTCTACAAAGACCAAAGTTGTTTTTACTCTGCTTACCCTACGTTTGTCAGAGATATGGATAGAACAATTCTACTGAAGCCAAGAATAAAACAGAAGCTAGGTACTTTAAATCTGATACCAACTTCCAGAAGTTAGTGATGCAAGGCTGTTCTTGAGAAGAATTCCAGACTGTATGCACACTGATCTGCACTGAGTTTATGCAAACTATGAAAATACTGCAAGTGCAGCATAATTGTACAAATGCCTCAGCTCAGTTCTTTTCAAGTAAAGCATCTTAAGCAATGCTAGCATTCAAATGTGCAACTGGAAGACTGCCTGTAACAGAATATTCCTGAATTTGTTATAGAAAACTTGTAGCTTATTGATTAAATGTAAGCAGTGATATTTGTACTAATGTTCTAGTTCTTTTGATGCTGATTTATAACCACTGCATTTACACATTGTATTTATTAGGCATTTTGTTGTTCTGTTCATAACATTGCCTACGACACTTAAAACTGTTAATTGCAAAACAGAGGTTAATATAAAGAAGCCACTAGGCTAGAAGTAATTTTAAAAGTGATAATCTTAGCATGTAGAATTGTTATTAAAATAAAGTAACAGTTACAGTCTAACTTTATTTGCATCTTGCTTATCCTCAGATCTTCACTGCAAATTAGCTTAGTAGTTTATACAGTGTTTTCCAAAAGACAATCTAAATCAACAAAGTCAAAACACTGAAAATACTGTTAAATATAGTCTTAGAATGCAGATTGACTAATCTCAAGTAAAAATCAACAGAAAATTACCAGCAGCTGACTATATACCTTCATTTGCTTCACTTGATGAATAGAACAATCTGCAGTTCACATTCCATTAGAGTTGTGGGTCTTGTTTAACAGCAGCTTCTTAGCTTACATCAACCCACTGACCACATTTTTCTTTCAACTGTCATCTTCATGACTAACACAAGATTGATCAAAACCAGCTAGCTAACTAGATTCCTTCTCTAAATGAAGACCTAAGACTTTTTAATATCTCAACAGAAGTTGCATAGTACTTGTAAAAAAAGTGAGGGTTGTTTTCTAAAGCCACCTGCACTGAGATTTACAATAGCAGAATTATTTTTCTAATTAAAAGTATTTATAGAAACCAAAACCATTACAGCTGAAAGCCAAAAATACTTCATTAAGACTATATAAATTAAGATAATTTTGGCATCAAATCATCACAGGGCCATGGTATTAACTCAGTCTTGTGTTTCATCCCCCACCTCCATACAGTAAAAAAAATACACAATTTGCAACATAGGTTTGGTTAATGTTGTCAACAATAGGAACAAAGTTACTTTGCTGTAGTTTAATACTACCACAACTAAGCAGCAGTTGCTCCTGCTTATCATTATGCCAAATAACGGGAAAGGAGCCAGCAGGGTTTTTTATATGCTTTCTGCACAACTCAAACATGCCCCCTATGCTTGTTACAAGAGGAATTTACTACCAGGTGAGCTAAGTCAGTGGCAGCAAGAATATTCAGTTCTGTTCAGAAGCTGAACGATAAAGACAAGTAGAGCAGGTAAGAAATAGTTGTCTCACACATATATAGTGAGTCCTATGATTATTTAAGGGAATCCTGAAGATCCAAATCACAGAAGAGCAAGATAATTATCACATTGATGAAAGGATTTAATGAGTTGTAAAAACAATGACTAGGTGGTAGACGATAATAACCAGAAAAGTCTTTAGTCAGTCATATCTCAGTATGAGACTAATAGCTAAAACTCCTTAAAAAATACCACCACTGAACAAAAGAAGCTTGTGAACTAAGCTTGCCTTAGAATCAGTCCAACAAAGATGAACACCACAGACATCTTCATAAAATATCCATGGTTTTCAGAGGCAGAGGAGCAAAAAGGCTGAGTTATCTTTTCCCCCCAGGAAAGAAATGCTGGCATCAGCTTTTCACTGAAAATTTTTTAAGGAATTACTGTATATATAAGGGCACTACTTAGCTAGATTTTTAAATTTTGGTTGAGTTTTTTTTTCATGTTACAAGCCACTCCCTACACTCTAAAGCTTGCAGACAGTCAAGAGTCCCTTCCACCCCAGATCTACCCTACTGGAAGGTTGCAGCACACCCAGTGGAACCAATTACAGCCCTGAATGATTTTTACACTCACCAGACACACACAGCTAATTGCTTGTACCTTGTATCTCAAATGAAGCAGCTCAATCTAACCAACTGCACGCCTTCCCTCTTTGAGTGTGGATGTTCATCTGAGTTACAGTGGAGTAGATTTAAGCTGGTTGTTTAGCAGCCTTAAAAGAAAGGCTTTTTTTCCATAGTTAATGACTGTGGTGTCCACAGCTCTCAGACAGATGGTGTAGAAGTACACTTTCCTTCAAAAGCTGCCCCCTTAATTCTGGGGAGACTCAGTTCAAGTAAAGCATGGTGGGAGGACTCTTTAACACCAACTCCCAAAGCCACCACCAACAAAAAGAACAATTATCTAATAAGTTAGTTTTGATAAAGATTATTTCCTAAACAAGACTTGTGTCCTGCTCATTCATCAAAAAGCATCTTATGGTCAAGAGGTAGGTACCAAAAGGAATATATGCTAGTACAGACTCAATGACAATTGCAACAAACCATAAACAACCTGATATAACCTCTCCCAGCATGCTGAACAGTGATTGCTTTTTCTAAGCACATCCAAGACATGGTAGCTTTTCCTTTTAACAAAATTAATCTAGTAGAAGAAAAAGCTAATGTTTGTTTGACTACTGTCCAATTTCCCCTTTTTGGAATAAATTACATCTCTTCAGTTTTGATAGGAAGAATATTCTACAAAGAAAAAACAAATTCCTAGAAGCACCAATACAGCACCACTACAAGACAGTGGCTAGAGAAACAATTCTTTAAGGAGTTAATACCTTACAGTAGGATTTGGGACTCTGCTGTCACCTTATTCTGTCCTGACTGGTTCCCTCCTGAGGGGGGGAGGAGAATCAGTGATAAAATTTGCAGAAGGAAATCTAAATGATGGTTTAGGACTTTTTTTTGATGTCTGTAAGATGAGTCAGAACTCATTAGAGCACAGAGCTCACTCCTTGCTGGAAATGCTGACTTGCTGCAAGTCATTATTTGACAGACTTGGTGTGGTAACACCACCCATTCTCACACCTGAAATGTTAATCTGCACAATGCTCCAGGACATATATTTTAAGTCAAACAAAAGCTGTCAAGTGGTATGAGACTTCTACATAGGCATGTAATTGCTTTCTTTGAAGTAAGCATTACATCCCCAGGCTCTTTAACACAATGGCTTCCCAGATGAAGAACTCTAAGATAAAAGTGTACATATTTAAACACTGCAATTACTGCAGACATCTGGAATAAAAGAAAATTAAAATTCTCTGAACAGAGTCTAAACACATGCAAGCATCCGTAATATACGCAATTTTCTTTTCTTTACATTGTCCAAACTATGTATTGTTTGGCCTAAGAAAAGAACTTAAAAAAACACAAACACCTATAGGTTTGGGTCTTTCATTAAAAACTTCCTCTGCAAAAAAAGTCTCTGCAAATGAAATGGGCTCCAAATAATGCCTCTCAACCACATCTTATTAAACAAAAGTATTTATGACCGATAACAATTATGCTGATGCAACAATCATAAAGGGCTAAAAACAAATTATTCTCTCATTCCTTGCAATACTGGTTCTTCAGGAGTAACAAATCAAAAAAATAAACATTTTGTCATTGGCACCAGCAATTCAGTACAGAATAGGATAGTAGAAAATTATATATATTATATATATACTCACTATACAAGAGTCCTCTGCTTTCAGTGCAGGGAATACCTACTTATAATGGGAGTGTCTTTTAAAAATATTCCAAGACACCATTTCACCAACTTCCATCACTGTAATTCAGTTAGCTGAATGCAGCCACTAGCCAACTGATGGAAATGCTGAAACAGGTGTCATTTTTTGCATTACTCAAGTTACCTCTCAGTGCACAAATCCCCTGAAGGCCATAAGTAGGGTACCTGTACAGCTTAGGTCAGTTGCAGCCTACTCTGTTCTCTCAGCAGCATTCCACACAGTTAAGTGAGCAATGTAGAAAGAACAATTCTGCTGAAGCAAGCAACCAGGATAGAAACTGAAAAAACAATGGCCCATCCAGCATCTTGTACAGGAACAAAAACCTCCTTCTGCATTCCTCAAGTTTGAATACATTATTCAGACCCAAGAAGCTCACAAAGCTTACAAAAGAATGGTTACTCTTCTGAGTGCACATATATGTCTGTGGTAGCAGACCAGCACTTCTCTTTTACAACAGAGCAGCAGTCACTTCCCTATTCCATCTCCTTACTTGCTCAGTCAGTGTCAGTGTTTGGCCTTCCCACTGCCCCCCACGACTCCCAACTCCCAGCCCTCCTGTTCCCCAGCTGCCACCAGCTCCATCTACACTAAGCTATGAACTCCCAGCCCTCCTGTTCCCCAGCTGCCACCAGCTCCATCTACACTAAGTTACTAAGGCTTTCAAAATTAGTGTCCTGGACTGTCAATTAGTGAGTCCAGATAGCTACTGCTTCCATTTGGCATAGACAGGGCTTGTTAATACATCAGACTTCCATCATTTCTGGCCAATCAGATGGGCAACACACAGAAGAGATTTTAAAGGAGCAAGACCTCAGGCCACAGTTGCTGGACTGCTCAGGGAGTGAGAGCCTGAAGAACAGACAGAACTAAACCCCAAGTCTTCTCCTGCCAGTGTAACACAAGGAAAAAATGAGATGGAGAAAATGATAAAAGGGAAGTGAGTTTAATGGAAATGTAAGTACACCTTCAGACAGAAGATTTTTATTTTAGTTCCACTGGAACATTAACATATAACATTACAGTTATATTTAAAAGCTCACTTGACCTTTTTCCCATTAAATCACTTTGCAAGTTGAACAAGACAGAGTACCAATTAGCTCTTTAACTTGCATCCTAGCTGCATTAGAGGCAATGACCTGTGCTTCAGCACACCAAAACAGGTACAGATTTCCTGGCAAACACCACTGCTACCTACATCACCACTACATTCATTACTGAATTGCTTCTATTTGTGTACAGTACATAACTGCTGAACACGTAATAGATCCAACCTCAAAATAAATACACATTATCTGAACATTCAGCTGCAAATAAAGCAAAGCCAGTGGCATTTCCATTCTAGGGCAACCCATACCTTGTATCATTTGTCACAGCACAAGAATCTACCCGTTAGAGAAGGAATATCACAAAGAAGGTACAGAACAGCCCTCACCTCAAGAATAAGAACTTCTGTCACAGCCAAAACTCTCATCAGAACAGTTTTAGAAATTAAAATGCATGTATAGTACCTTAAGATTGTGTACTTTATTCACTCCTTTCTAACAATTCTGCCTTTCCCAGCTTTTTACTACTTTACTTTATTCCTGGTCAAACGAAAAATGTCACACAAGAGTTCTAGCCACATATAAGAGCAACGCAAAACTTAAACTGAACAGGAGAAGTAATTTAGCAATTTTCTCAGCTATTTTACATATAAAAACCACACCTTAAACATAACAGTGATATTCAGAAAATTCTCAGTGTTAACTGAATTCACTTGACTAGAGTATTCAACTATAAAGAATCAGATATATGCAGTTAATTCATTAAGTTTCAAACAAAACAAAGAACTTAACCTCTGGAGATATAGCCAGAAGTCAGGATAAACCAAGTTCATTCTGTGTCTCAGCAATTGTGGTATTTTCGAAGAACAAGTTTATCTACATTAAGTACCTTATTAGGATGCATACTAACACAGCTGGCATTCAGAGTCTTTGTGGTCTTTAAAAAGTACCTGGCTCAGTAAGATGTACTTAACCATTTCCAAGTTCTACATTAAAAAGCATTCCATAATTTATAGGTAGTAAGCCAAACAAAAATGCCTTCAGCTAGACAGGAAGAAAGTAATACTGTACAAATACTATATAAAGTCAGCTTGAATGCATTTGTAATATCTGAGTTAAGACTATTGTTGAAAACCACATAAAACTATTTTAAGTTAACATAACGTGATAACCACATACATTTTAGAGTTTTCTGTGCTCCTTAAGATCAGCTAAGTGCATTCATTTGTTTTCCATTATCATGGTCTTGTTTTCCTTTAATACCTATTTGCCACTTCAAAATATAAAGGCATTTATAATTGCTGCACATTTTCCATCCAGCATTAAATTCCACATTCTACTGTAACGCCACTACAACTATTTGTGGAAATGGATAGTAATTAACAAATAATGGAGACAGGCATTTGGAAAGGCACACCCTTCATGATCGGCCTGAGTTACTGTTTCCAATAGCAAATCTTAACTATTTCAGTATAAACTACTCAAACTATACTGTACTCAGCAAGTCATGAGTTGATGTTAACAGTCATGCAGTCCAATTCCTGACTTCAGAATTACCACTGAGAGACTGAAGCTATAGCACTTTATTTCAGGATTTCTGCAGCCAACACCCTTAATTCAGAAAAGTAGCTTTATTTACCAAGTTTACTGCAGAATTTCATCAGATAATTGCACTGAGAAACATGTTAGGTGAGTAAAATGTTTAGTCCCCCTTGCCATCCTGAATGACAGTCCTATGTAATTTTGTTAATCTACATCCAGACCTTGCTTATCAAAAAACAAGCTGTATTTTTCAAGTGCTTATGCTCCTGCATACAGACAAAGAGAGACTTACATGGACAAGTTAGGAGATGGAACCCTACTATCATCAGCTAGGTTCCCAAGGTGGCTCAGCGTTGAAGTCGAACTGCTCTCTATAAAGCACTTCTCCTAAGCCCTCTGGATAGTTGTAAACTTGATCAGAGATTTTGCCCTGTAGGGAGAAAAATGCGCACAGAAATAAATTTCATAGCAGAACAGAATAAAAGCTTTATCATAAAACATGTAACAAATGCCTTTTCAGTAGTGCTTTTAAGGAGGCTTGCAACACCCCACCATGAAAGTTTATAATCACATCAAACACCCAGTTTTCAAGAGTTAATATAAACTCTGAGCCAGAACAAGCCAGATGTACAAAGAACTGCTAAAACACACAAGACTGCTTATTATACTTATCTTTCACAACCTGAATGAGAAGATTTTCAAAACTAATGGCAAAGATCTCTACATGATCCTACTGTAGGGCAGTATGCCTTAACACTGGATTACTCTCCCAGAAGTGTTTTTAACCCTGTAACCACTGCATTCTTCCCCTCCCCACTTCCTTTCTATTTTAGAATTCCCTTGCCACGTTCTTTCTCCCTCTGCTGTGAATGAACATGGCATGTGGGTGAAAAAGCTATGTGGGTGAAAAATAGTGCTTTATATAGTGAAACTGAACACCACACAGACAAATCCAGAAATGAGCAAGACAGTAAAAACAAAGTAACTTATGCTTGCCTTCAGGAATGAGGAAACATTTCAGCTGGCCCTTAAAGGCTATTACACACATCAGCAAAGCTGCATTTTAAAGTACAAAGCTAGCTTACTCAAGGTAAAGCAATCACACAAACAGAACAATGAGTGTAAAAGCAGTCAAGGAAACATTTATTAGGCCTGTTGAGAAGTTATTCCTCCTAAAAGCAACAATAATTTTCATGCAATTAAATACGCTACCAAACTGGTCACATGTAAACCCAGCATGCAATAAAGTTTCTACAAATTCACTGTGATATATAGCATGAAACATAGAACATACCAACCTATTGTAAAAATGAACCTTTGCTACTTCCATTATTTAAGTAATACTACTTGGGCTGACTACAAAAGCCTGACTTCTGGAATCACCCAACACAAAAGATCACAGCCATGTTAGTTAAACTCCTGAAATACACTTTTCCACTTAATTCTTGCTATTGGAAAACTAAACCAGTGCACTCCATGAAGTACTGGATAACGCACAGAGGTAATACAACTTGAGGGTAACTGTTTCACAGCAACTCCCACCGAGTAATCCCTGAAGCTCTACCACATAAATTAGCATTTACTAGCATGCAACATTAAAAACAAACCTTAGTGCTTCAAAATTGAGATATTACAGAATTCTGCCAGCTAGAATTAATGAATATGTATTACATTTAAGCTTATCCTTCTCTTTCACTAAAGCAAGACGTCAGTAACATTTAGTTCTGCACACAACAGGAAGGTGTGGCCAACATTTAAAATTAACTGGTAGTTACACTATTTCCTACTGCTGTCCTGATTATACTCAAGAATTCATACAAATTTTCCAGTGATAGGAATTAAGTTTACCTTTCCAGCCAAACAAGTCATTAAACACAAGTGCTTCTAGGTAGAGCACATGACCTTCAGTGCAAAACTTCAAATCAATGCTTCAGCCAAGTATCACCTGCAATATTAGGCCAACATATACTCTCCCACATCCCAAGGAGGAAAGTTTACAGTGAAAATTCCTGTGGAGCAGGAATGAAACCCAACAATTTTCTGTAGCAACAGTCAACTCTGAGCTGCGCCAAGTTTTGTCTTTCAGAACTTCTCTTAAATGATATTGATGTAAAGGATCTCCACAAACATATACAAAATAGTCTGACTGCTCTTTCTGTGCAGCTTTGCCACTTCTAAACATTCAGAGGAAAATGGAACAATTTGAGCCTTGCCAATTGCAGTCACTTTAGTCTATTTTAACCAGCAGAAAGGGATTTTGCTGTTGAGTGGCAGAGCTGGGCTACCACTTTAAGTACAAGTGTGTTAGATGTCCATAACCCATATGGGCAAACCCAGTTTTACAAAAATTGCGTATGTTATCAACCACAATGAAGCATTCCTTGTTTAAGGGTTTTAAAGTAGGTATAAAAGTATTCTTTGCTAAGCAGTGAGCTTTGAGTTGTGGGAATAGTTAGCAAGGTAGCTCCGCCTTTAAATATTCAAGTGACACCTATATGCACGTGTTTATCTCTCATCTGTTGGTATACTCTACTAGCAGGTTCCTGAGGTCTGACTACAGCTCAAGCAACAACAGTCACAACTCACCTGAGGACCCAAATCACCCCCCAGCTGTCCACAGCACAGTTTTGTCAGAACACCTGCACCCCTGCAGCAAGCCCTATAAGTGCCCAGCAGGGCTGGGCTTTTTCCACTTCACCTCCCCATGTGTGATAACAACAGGCCTACAAAACAGGCACCAACCCATTTTCTTGAAAAAAAAAAAATCCACTACATCTGTTTCTGAGAAGAGACCCTTCAGTGGCTTGAGCAAAAATATCCATTAACCAAACCCTAAAAATCTAGAATTACAATGAACTTGCACATTTACACCAAGTGACAGACTCAAAGGCACCAACTTACTCTGGTTCCCAGAAAAACCTAGGTATTTTTGAATTACAGTAAGCCTCTTCCAGAGCAGGGAGAGGACACTGTGGCAAGGGGATCCCCGGGGTGGAACAGGTCCTGAAGGAAGCACAGGTCCCTGAGGAGTTCTCCATGAACCACACTCTTGCTCCCGTGCTGCATCAACAGCATCTAGAGCTGAAATCTTACCATTATACCTCAATTAGCGCACTACACAATTAAGCCTCGCTTCTAGGAAGGGACAGTCTTAATTCTCTTCCAGAGCACTCTGTCTCCCCCTTAATTTGGAGAGCTGGAATCATTCCCAGCAGCACTGCTGCCATCACACACCTGCAGCAGCCTTCCAGGGAGCAGTGAGAGGCATGAGCTGCAGGGCCGGCTGCAGGGCTGAAAGGCAGTGATCCTGCCTCTTGCCTCCAGTAAAACTGTGCCCACAGGAGAAACGTCCCCACAGCTGCTCACCACCAAACAACACCCTCCCCCTCCCAAAGAGCCTCCTTTTTCTGGGGTTTAAACAGCCTTCCCCTGGAGCTCAATGCCCAGCAGGAGGGATGGGGTAGAGCAGGCCGGGGGCCTTGGCCTAGAGGAGGCAGAGAAGGGAGCTCGCCACAGCCAGAGGCACACGGGGAAGGGGCTGCCTTGTCACAGGCATCAGCCACAGCAGCAGCAGCATTGTTCACACGGTGACAGGAAGGAAAGAACTAGACTGGACCAGTCCAGACTGGAACAAACCCCTCCTACCATCACCATTATTCACAACCCCCACCTCCCCCCCAGCACCACTGCCTCCCACGTTTATCCAAGGAAGAATAATGGGCAAGTGCAGTGTCTTCAGAGACAAAAATCCGGCAGCAGGGGAGGGCAGAAGAAGTAGGGCAGGACTACCCCCCAACCCACTCGCACGCAAGAGACCCAGTCACGCATCTGACTAGATGGTAGGCATTTCTACGCTGTTTTATTGGCCTTCACATCGTGTTTTCATTCAGGGTGGCTACAACCGACTGGGACGACACCATTGTATCCTGGTTAGTCACTGGAGCCTGCGGCAGAGGTCTGAAACGCAGTGCTTCTCCTGCCTACAGGCACAAGGCAGCCATGCAGGATTTAGTACTGCAGGGGATGCACTTCAGAAAGGCTCAAAAGGTTTAAGCTCACTTTCTTCCCTCTTCACCACAACCAGGTAACCCCCAGCACACACAGGCATCATCATGGGCTCAGACTGATGACTGCAAAAGATCTGCAGTGCTGCCCAGTGCTCAGACATACCAGCATCCTCTTCAGCCACACCACAATCCTGCACTTGCACCGTCCCACTTATGCACACATGACCCCGCTCGCTCACTGGGCCTTCAGCTCCCCTACCACCAGAACAGACACCTTTACTGATCTCCCACCACTATAACTCTACTGACCTCCTACCAAATAGCGAACGGCACTGCAGGCAACGTGCACACACTTCGGATACCCCAACATTCGGGTGCACACACTTTACACACACAAATTCAGCTGGCTGTTGAGCAGGAACCAGAATCTCTTCTCCATACTTTCCAAAAGCCACTAGTACACCAGTGGCCAAATGGACCACAATACGTTGGCAGAGACAGCCAAACCAAGAAGGTTGAGCTCAACCAAGAGACCTCCAAAAGGACCAGCGGCACCAAACCTGCTACTGCTACACTAAGGGTCTGACCAAGGGGAAGGGTAAATGGTGCACCCGCGAAATGACCAGAGAACTACTCCCCGGGCAAAGGGAGGGGGCTGCTAACGGGAGGGGAAGGGAAGGGCTCCCTTTCCACATGCCGGGTGATCCCACGGCCCTTCAGCGTGAAGGCAGTCCCGGAAAGCGTCACTTGTGCAATGCCCTGGCGGCTCGTGCGTTGCTCTGACAGCCGGCGCTGCCTCACTGCTCCTCGGCGTGGCCCTTGCTGACCATGCCGAGGGGGACAGGTGAAGAGGCCTCGTGCAGGCGCAGCTCAGGTGAGGGGAAAAGTGGAGCACGGCAGCGGGAGCCCGGATGGATAATCACGCTCACAGAAGCACAACATGGCCCCTGAGAAGCAGGCGAGGAGACGCCGCGGCCATGCCACCAGCACTTCTGCCTCTGCCCCCGTCAGGCTGCCAGCGCTGAAGCCTGTCACACACGGCTGTCCCCGGGGGCTCGGGGGCGCTTACGGCGTGTGGGTCACACGCGTAAAGGGAGCCTGCAGCACCCGCACCGCAGCCCGTGCTGCCAGCCCAGGCTGCTGCCACAGGGCATCGGGCAGCCCCTCGCCCTGCGGGATCCAGGCGAGGACACCCCTCGGCCCCCGCTCCCAGGCAGGGGCGCCCTGCGAGAGGCAGCAGCACCCGGTGGGCGCGGGTCTCCAGCCCCGGCCACTGCCCCGGCTGCGAGGGGGAAGACACCGTATAGCCCCCCTCCGCAGGAATCCGCCATGTTAGGGCGGCCGCCGAGCCCCCGCCGGCCGCGAAGCCGGCGGCCCCGCCGCCCTTCCGCGTCCCGAGGACTGCGGGAGAAGGCGACCGGCGGCACAGCCGCAGCGTTCACCCCGGTGCCCGGCCTCCGCTCCCGCCCCGTCACCGCTCGCACGCAGCGCTGTCCGCCATATTAGCGCGGCGGCCGTTGACCCTCCGCCCCTCGCCACCGACACCTCCCGGGTGCGGGGGTCCCGCTGCCCGCCCGCTCGGCCCCCGCACTGCGGCCCCGCACCGCCCGGCGCGCCGGGGGACGGGGGGAGCTCCGGCTCTGACTCATTCTGCCGCTCTCCATCTGCCGCTGCCGGTGGCAGCCGGTCTCGCCCCACGCCGCCGGGCGGAGAAAGGGCAGCGGGAGAAACCGGCCCCATCCCGAAACCTCTCCGGCAGTCACCGCCACGGTACTGCTCGCCGGCTGCCCCTCCGCCTTTTCCGGGCACCACGACCACCGCTGCCTATCCCTCCCTGCGCTGCCCCAAGCCCCAGGCCCCAGGCAGAGGGAAGCCCCTAACGCTACCACCCGCCGCCGGTGACCACGGACACTCCGGCCCGGTTCGGAGCTCGGGGTGGGCGTCGCCACTGCTTTCCTCCCTCACTCCCACCACCTCCCCCACGGGCGGCGAGAGCCCCAGGACTCCCGCTCCGGTACTCACGTGAGATAACGGCCCGAAAGATTTGGTAAATCGTCTTCTCTTTTTAGGCGGAATTTTTAAAGAGGGATGTGGGAACCTACAGCAGAAATACAGGCGGCGGCAGCGGCGCCTTCCAGGGCCATAGGCTGCGGGGGCGGCCGGCGGGGAAAGCGCAGCGCAGCGCTGGGACCAGAGGGCACAGGCGAAGAGAGAGAGAGACAGAACCGGAGCGGGCCGGGGGCTGCAGCAGCGGCGAGCGGAGACGGGAGCGCGGCCGATGAGCTGCGAGCGAGCGAGCGGAGACACGGGGCGAGAAGAAGGGGCTGTCGCCGGCAGCGCTTTTATAGAGCGGGAGGGGGGGGGCGGGACTCGGGCCGCCGTCACCGCACCGGGGGCGGGATCCGCTGCCTTCCCCCGCCGCGGCCGCCGGGGCGCGCTGGGCCGGGGCAGTGAGGCTTGTGTCCCCCACGGCGGGGCGGTGTGTGTCCCGGTGGGGATGGCGTGTCCGCGGCGGGCCGCCCGCCCTGGCTGGCACCGAGAGTGCTGCAGGAGCGGTCAGGTCTTTGGTTAGTTCCTGACACAATCCAGGGCAGGGACACCGTCAGCATCCCCCCGCGATACCGGGCAGGTGGTTACCATACGTGTCATCACACGGCATCTGGGATCTGTGCTTCTGTCATGGCTTCCACTAACTCGAGACCCATTCTGTGTCACTACGGCTTTGAGCAGGTGGAAAAAGAACCCAGGGTTCAATGTTCAGCCAGAGGCCTCGTTCACCGAGTTGATAACAGCCTGACAGCTCACCCTGATTCCCTCGGCATTGATAAGCTGCTCATAATGCTCACCAGAAGAAACTAATTTCACTGCATAGCTGGCAGCCTCAGTCTCCCAGCAATTTCAGGCCTTCAAGAATCCTGTAAGTAAATACATGAATGGAAGGCTTTAGCTGACCCATAGAATTCAAAGAGTTTCACTGAAGCTCTGGGACATCTTCAGCACACCTCAAAGCCTTTAGTTCTCTCTTAATGTCCTTATGAGGGAGCGTTGCTCAGCTGCAAGTAGAAAAGAGCCACCCAGAGATGAAGTGCCTCAGTTAAAAGTCACAAAACTGTTTCATGGTGGAGCTGTGGATGAACCCTGATCTACCAGCCTGGCTCTGCTATTCAATTTTACTAAACCTCACAGAGCTGCTTTTTAAAAAATTCATTCCAGCAATCACAATTTTTTCCAGCTACTAAAATATGTAGGGATGCAGTTCACTGAAACCCACCAAAAGACACACTTGTTCCCAAAAGTATATAAATATATATACAAAATTACTTCTTCCTCTCAGGGCACATTTATGTTCATTTTAAGAGGTACGTTAGTACAGTTTCCATTTTCTTTTCCAAAGCAAATTTGGGTTTGTATAGCAGAGAGAATTTAGAAAAGGAGTGAATAGATACACACCTGTCATATCTTCAGTAAAAGAATAGGACTGAGGTTCCACAGCACACAGAGATGGAATTAGTTTACTCTTTTCATCTGTTACCATGTTCTCTTTTGCAAATAATTTTAAATGAGGAGGAAGTGAACTGAGAAATATATGCAGTCTCTTTATCATGTCTCCTTTTTTGTGATAAAAGCGCTAGTAGGTTATAGATGAAGTTTAATTAAAGCAGGTACATTGATTAGAAAGCCAGAAAACCTCTTATATACACTTGCAACAAACCCTGTATTGAAGACCAAAAATTCAGCTTTACAGTTTACAATGCTGTTTTTTCAGGTGTGTTGTGTATTATACCCTTCATCAGTGACTTACTTTTGAGTTCCCATTCCAGAATGCAAGTGCAGGATGAGGGATTAGATTATATTAAAAAAAAACAAAACAAAACAAAACCAACCAACCAACAAACAAAACCAAACCAGAAAAAGCTATAGAGAGACAGGAAGAGAAATTTGGGCACAGCTTCGTTATGGTACAGTAATTGTGAATTATTAACAGGCAAACAAAGAAGGAAGGGATAGAGGGGAGGAAAACGGTTATAATGATATATACAGAAGAGCAACTCAGAAAGCTGTATTCATTAGGAAGGTAGATTTTTCAAAACACATATTTGGAAGGGATATAAACTAGGAAAAGGACTTGACTATTTTGGAGATGTTACTATGTATTTTATATATGTTCTTAGAGATCTCCTGTAGGTAATACTCAAAGATATCCCAGTGATATATGAGTGATCTCACTGGCACATGTTATTGCCACATTCATCTTCCCAGGAGAGTTTTTGTTTTGGTAGGTAGGGGATGTTTTTAATATTCTTATTGGGAGTAAGAAAATAGATGGGCTATTTAAGAGGAGTGCACAGTCACATAGGACAGGAAAAAGAACTTCAGTTTGATATGCAATTAATTGGGGGATCTGTCAACTATTTTAAAAAGGCATGGAGGGAGGGAGGATTTCCTGCTCATGAAGGAAGCAACACTTGAAAACAGAAACATAAACTTCATCCTCTCAAATCTATCGGACAAAGAAGTGTGGCACACTATTAGGTAGAGTACAAGACTGAACTGTGTAGTCACTTTACACAAAATGATAAAAAAATGATGGATGAATGCTTTATACAGTGTTTCTGCTACTACAGATTATATTAATGCAGAACTAGAAAACTGATGCCACAGCTCAAAGTATATGTACATATTTTAGCAGAATTCTTTTGTCTGGAGAGGCAAAATATTTAAAAAAAGCTTACATAAAATTTCCTTCTGCCTCATTTCTCTGCACTCAGTTTTAATACTTGGATTCCTAACATTTGTATGGCTCCATATCCACATTTCATAGGTTAGTAGAGTAAAAATTTACATTTTCTGCTCCAAAGAGAGAAAGTGAACAAAGCACAAAATGCATCTCTAGCTCTGAGTTTCCCTTACTTCCAACTGTGAGGCACTTATACTATTTTGGGTTTTTTTTTGCCTTCACACTTTCTTTTGACTATGGTTCACAGTTTGATATAGACAAAATCAGGTGTTATCCCTATGACGCAGATAAACCGGAGCAGGAAAGACATCCTTCCCCACCTCATCTTTTGGAGTGCAAAAAATACTCACTAATGAGGCAACCCAGTGGCCAGGAGCTCTGGATTGGTTTGGACAGATGTCTGAGGGCTGCACAGCCTGATGACCTTCCCTGCTAATCCCAAGTATTTCCTTCTCTTAAGGATGTCTTCCTAAGGGCTCTTTTCTCCTCTGGTTCTCCCATTTCCTCTCCCTCTCAGATGCTGCCTCTATCACCACTCATCAGCAGCAGGCTCGGATTCCACTCCTGCAGTGAGAGAATGAGATTATTTCCTCCTCCATCTCCTCTTCCTCTTCCCCCACTGCTGCCAACTCCTGCAGCGGTCAGTGTTTTTTCTTAAAGCCTCAGGTGCAGGAATTACGTGATTACACAGGAATTTCATCTTCCATTGAAAATAAAATGTTCCTAGCTACTGCAAACTCAGTGCAACAGAAAACAAATACAAATAATGATCCACCTCCCAAACTAGGGAAAAGGTTGCTTCAGTTTCTGAATGCTTGGACTTGAGAGTCTGTTCCCTGTTCCATCTCCTTTTACGTGTGGTGGCACTCGGTATAGTTGACACTGGGTATAGTTAAAAATCTGTAACCATCCAGCTGGAGCACTCAGCTCTTGGGGTGGGAGGAAAGAATCAGTCCAAAGTGCATTTTTGTCTGAGCTGCTCAGGGCAGGAACGCCTGTGCAAAGGGAAGAGTTACAAGAAAAAGAAAATGAAGGCTGTGATAGCTCTGGATCCCTCACACTGACAATGACATAGAAACACTAGAACTTCAGTAGTTCCTCTTTTTAGTAAAATAATCTGTATAAATAGGACCTTGTAGAAGTAGTATCAATTGATACTCTGATCTTCAGACCTTTTTTATTGCTGCATACTTTGGAGCTATTACTGTTCCAGCCAGTTGACAGAAATGCTGATAACCAGTTGGAGGATGATTCATAATTATTAAAAGCTCAGAGGCAATGGGAGGAAAGACATCTCTGCCTTAACTCACAGGGACAGTCACCTTTCACCTATATTTACTGACTGTTTTTCTGAATCAAAACAACTGGGGCAAAAATAGGGTTCCACCTTTCTATTGGTTTCAGAAGAGTGTAATTTCTATGGAGAATAGTTACAGAATAGATCTTATACTCAAACCAGGTAGTTTACACAAAGTTAATGGAAATATCAGCTCAAAGCACTACATAAAGACCTCACAAGTAATTAAAATTAAATTTGGGTTGTTTTACAAGGTCAAATAAAAAGAGGGAAAGAACAAGAGAAAAGTCAGTCTCAGTTTAGAAGTATTCAGTGATTTACCATAAGTTGATTGCAGTTCAATGCTAGAACGATATCAGCACCAAAAAATCTAGACTGCATGGGCAGAAACTGAGAGAAAAGAACCAGCCAGAAACCCAGTATCACATCATATTACTCACTCCCTCACCAGTGGCACTGGGAGAGAATCAGAAGGGTAAAAGCTGGAGAACTCCTGGGTTGAGATAAGAACAGTTTACTAGGTAAAGCAAAGCCACTCACACAAGTAAAGCAAAACAAGAAAAGAATGAATCACTGCTTCCCAGGGGCAGGCAGGTGTTCAGCCATGTCCAGGACAGCAAGGCTCCATCAGATGTAACAGTTACTTGGGCAGACAAATGCTGTCACTCCCAATGTGCCCCCCTCCCTCTTTCTTCCCCCCACATTTTTTTCACTGAGCATGGTGTCATGTGGTCTGGACTATCCCTTTGGTCAGTTTGAGTCACCTGTTCTGGCTGTTCTGTCAATCTCCCATGCACCCCCAGCCTCCCTGCCAGCATGGCAGCATGAAAAGCAGAAAAGCCCTTGGCTCTGTGTAAGCCCTGTTCAGCAATAACAAAAACATCATTATATTTGAAGCCCTGTGTTCAACAAAAATCCAAATTATGGCCCCATACCAGCCATGGTGAAGAAAACTAACTCTACCCCAGCCAAAACAGCACCTTCCAAGCTACTAAATGAGGGCTATTTAAGAGAATATTCAGATATGAGCATTACTTGAGTCTAGCCACCTGCATGCCTACTCCGCTTTAACTAGTAAAGAAAACTTGAAAGTTTTAAGTATCTGCAACATGATATGGACTTTTTACTGTATGAAATTTGACCAAGTTGAAATCAGGTTAGAAATTAGGGTTCATTGGGTTCATTGGGTTCATGGTGTGATAGATTTTGAGCTGTCTATTAATCACACCCATTCCAGTTCCTGTTATCCAGGTGCAATGGATCATCACTAATACCTGAAGGGTCAGAAGAAGACCAAAGGTTATGCCTCTTGGAATTTATAATTTCTCATTGCAAATATCTCTGAACTGGAGAAGTGGCATGGAGTTCCCCTGTGCAGATAAACAGGAGGTGCTGGTACCCAGAAGAGTGAACTGGTCAGCAGCAATAAATCAACTTTAAAACACAACAGTCCAAACACTAAAGCAGGATGAAGTGATATGTGTACCATGCAAGGAGGTTAAAAGTATGCATATCATGTGCTGTGACTGATGGTTACTGAATGGGGAGATTCTTCTTATTAACTTTTTTTTGGAATGAATACTCTCTCTGTTGTCATTGGCTGCATTTGCAAGAAGTTTTTGTTCCCAGATGTTTATTCTCAGCCCTGTACTTCTTGTGCAAGCAGTCTTCCTCAAATGTGATCCTAGTTTTATGCAATGATTAAGAGTTTTTTCAGGCTGCTTGGCTTGCTAGTTTCAATGACAGTCACATTTCAGCTTTCTGAACATGCACATGTTTGTCTCATGATTTCTAGTAACAGCATCCCCTGATAGCCTCCAGTTTTGCTGAGCTTCCTCAGGCTGCTAGAGCATTTTGTCAACAGTGAAGACTCACAGTCTTCAAAAGAAAGATTTCCAGCTAACCCCTGGAGAAGCACTTTCTACTTGTCAATGTCTTTCATCACCCTCCCAGCTCTGAGAAGTGGCGATGATCTCCCCCTTGTTATCCAAGAGAAGCAAGAAGGGAAGTGGTCTCTTGAGATTGCACTCCAGTGCTATTGGAGATGCCTCCAAATGTGTGCCTGCATTTTCTCTCTCACTGACAATGTTGTCTCACACATTTTGGTGTTGAGAGAACCACAAGTCAAGGCAGAGGCCTTTCCCACTAGCATGAAAGGAGCAGGATTCTTACACAAAAATCTAGCAAACTCCTCTGCTATTTTAAAAGCAAGTAGCAACACATTTGAAAAGCAAAATTGACCCATTTAATATAAATCCTGTAAATCTTGCTTACTTTGCTTGCACGATTAGAGTTATGTCAGCAAGAGGAAGATGAGGAGCATGTAGCACTGTTTACTTCCCTCTGCATTTAAATTTTCTGTGACATATACATTTTCCCCTTAGAAATGGAAGGCTTTTTAAAAAAAATAACTATTTTCTCTTCCACATAATAAACCAGAAGAACTACAGATTATAGGTTGGCAATAGTGACCAGCATGGAATAGTTACCTCTCTAACACAGTTCAGAGATACAGAAGGGTCTGTCACATCTGTATCACCTGCATACAGGAAGGAACAGGGTGTTGTCATGTCCATTTGGTTGTCAGAGCACTGCAGGAATGATGCTGCTGGTACTCAGGGTCTTCAAACAAGTTGTTTGTCACCATGCTTTTGAGTCCCTAATTGTACTCAACCAAATTTGATCTTCATCTCAAGAAATTGTGTCTGTGTACCTTCTGCTCTTTCTCTCTAGGGCCTGGGCCTTAACGCTAAGATTTGTAGCTTGCAATTTGTTTTCCCAGCCTCAGCCTTTTTGTGGTCCTCAAAAACAAGGAATGAAACCCCTTTTTAATTTTGTTGCCATTAAGATCCCTGGTCTTGTTTAGGGCTCGAGACATCCGTGGCTCAAGAACGTGGAGCTATGTCCTGGCTCAGATACATTGTTGGAGGTGAAACAGTAGCTATGGAAATCATCGGTACTGTGTCGGCGCTATTCCCCAGCTTTGCTATTTCCAGCCAGGTTTGCAGAAGCAACAGGAAAGTTAGCAAAGCAAGGCAAACAGTGCTGGGTTATTTTTGTTACACTCTGTTTCCTTGCAGCTGGTCAAAGTACTCAGTGCCTTCCAAATCTGACCAGATAGAAATGCAAGACAAAACTGAACTTGAAGTGAGAACCAGACAAGCCTGGAGCAGTGTCTTGTGTTTGATGCCCTTTTTCCTGCCCTGTTTCATCAGCGAGAGTGAGCAGCCTTTTGTGCACACTCACACCAGAAGATGTAAGTACAAAGCCAGAAGGTCTCACCTATTTTTAACGTCTCCCAAACTTCAGGGCAAGAGTCAAGGAGGATATGGTGCAGAACAATGGGGTCACACCAGCCAGGAAGCCTCAGGACAGTGGGGGCTGTAGCCAGGGCCCCACTGGGTGGCTGCAGAGCAGGAAGACCAGAGGGCAAAGAGCTGCTGAGATGAGCTGAGCTGAGCCTTCAGCCCCAGCCTGTCCTGAGGGGTCCTGACCTTCTCCCTGCCACCGTGCTCTGACATGTCTCTGCTGTTTACCTCCCTGCAGAGAGCTCCCAGGCCAAGGAACAGCCCCTTCAAGCTCCACTGCTGCAAGGTGCAGGGAGATGGTCTGATTTAAAGAGCTGTTTCTGGTACCAGTAAGCACACTGCAGTGGCTGCTTCCTGCATACTTACTCTGCATCTGCTCATGAAAAATGCCACCTAAACTGGATTTGGGCCATTAGCTTTGCCTGATGCTCTTACACTGGGATTTGTTTCTTTTTATTAGATAGAGTTTTCCAAAAGGACAGATAATTGCTGTTCCATCTTGAAACTAAAACAAAAAAAAATAGGCAAAGCCACCATCAGCTTTCTTGTCATGTATAATTTTCTTGCATGATTTAGAATTTGTTTCCTCTCTTTTCTCCTGATGGGAAATACAGGGTAGGGACCCAGCACAGCATCTGGGAAACTGCTGTAGTCCCATGGTTGAGCTGGTTCATCAGCTCAGGTGCCACAGGAGCTGGAAGGAGAGATGGCTGCCCCCATCTATCATGGGAAAAAAAGCCCAAAGCAGTGTGCATTTAAGGCTACCATCTCCCAGATGGCCCTTTGCTCAGAACATCCCAAAATGTTGTTAGTTATGGAGCAGGGCTTTGGGCTTAGGTTTGTTATGAGAAACCAAAGGCGTACTTACCATTTTTTATGACAGCAGCAGAGTTTAAATGAATGATTATAATAATAACTGCAGAGTGTGTTTCTGAGGTTTTACTACATGTAAACACAATCAAAAGTGTAATCAATGTCAATGACTTCCATTTAATTCTCAGACAAAGTTTGCTTTTAAATATCACACCAGATTTGACACGGTCAATGATAAATGGAATGCAATTAGTTCTACTATTTGCTTTGATGATATGCTAAATTATTTCTTACAACAGACCATTTATTATCCAAAGCTAATTGTTATACTCTTGCATTTAACAAATCTAATGTATATTAAACCGTAGAAAACTGATAAGTTTCAAAATTAGATACTAAAGGCTAGAAAAAAGTGATTCCATGAATGAGTTTCATTTAATAAATCTTTGTCAATGCTCAAGTCATAAAACCTTAAATTGGAAGAGTTTTATATATATTTCTCATAATTGCACAAATAAAAAAAATGATTATGCTGCTTCTTAGTGATTTGCAGTCACTTAATGGATATTTAATCTTAAGGAAAATGTTCAAATTTAAATGTTCTTATGGCATTTTTAACATAATGCATCTTATAATTGTTAACAAGAAAATTATTACTTTTTCTTTCCTCCAGAAATTTATTATGAGCTTACCATGATAATTGAAAAATTAACAAAGAGAATGTAGTACTTCAGAAGACAAAAGTAATTTCCTAATTTTTCACTTTGTGTTGGTTTTGCATGGCTTGGTTTTTGGTAACAGGGGGACCACAGAGGCGGCTTCTGTGAGAAGCTGCTGGAAGCTTCCACCATGTCCAGCAGAGCCAATTCCTGATGGCTCTGAAGATGGACATGCTGCTGGCCAAGGCTGGGCCAATGAGAAATGATGGTAATACCTCTGTGATAACAGATTTAAGAAGAAATCAAAACAAAGGTGGGAGGTGCAGTTCTAATTCCAGTCAGAGAAGAGGAGGAGGTGAGAACATGTGAGGGAAACAACACAGAGACACTAAGGTCAGTGGAGAAAGAGAGGGAGGAGGTGTTCCAGGTGCCAGAGCTGAGATTCCACTGCAAGGCATGGTGATAACCATGGTGCAGACCAAGGTGAAGCAGCTGTGCCCCTGCAGCCCATGGGGATCCATGGGGGATGCAGAGATCCACCCACAGCCCCTTGGGATCCATGGAGGATGCAGAGATCCACCCACAGCCCGTGGGGATCCATGGGGGATGCAGAGATCCACCCACAGCCCGTGGGGATCCATGGGGGACGCAGAGATCCACCCACAGCCCATGGGGATCCATGGGGGATGCAGAGATCCACCCACAGCCCATGGGGATCCATGGGGGATGCAGAGATCCACCCACAGCCCATGGGGAGGTACCCATGCCAGAGCAGATGGATGACTGATGCACTTCTGCCTGTGATCCAGTGGGAGACCCAACAGAGACAGAGGGCCCTTGCTTCCAGGTTGGAGCAGCCTGTCCTTGGAAGACTGCATCCCAAGGAAGTGACCAACACCATAGAAATCTTGGGAGGACTGTGTGCCTGTGGGAGGGACTCACGTTGCAGCAGTTTTGGGAGGACTGGTTTGTGGAGAACTGTCTCCTGTGGGAAGGGACCCCATGGTCTCACAGGGGAACAACTTCTCTCCCTGAGGAGTGGAAGAAAACCTCAGGTGATGAGCTGATCAAAACCCCCATGCCCTGTCTCCTTGCAGTGTCAGTGGGAAGGAGGGAGGCACTGGGGGAAGAAAAGGTGTTTTTAAGGGTGTATTTTACTTGTCATTATCCTCCTCTGATTTTGTTGGTAATAAACTCACTCTGTATCTCTACAGTGAGCCCGTTTTGCTCTTGGAGTGTTTTCTCCCAGTCCTCATCTCATGAATCCTCTGTTAAATTTTACTCTCCTCTGTCCAGCTGTAGCAGGGGAGGGTGACTGAGCAGCTTTCATGGGTGCCCGGCATTTGGCCAGTGTCAAACCATGACACACTTATTTCCAAATTTTCTTCTATCTTTAAAAGGCAGGTCTGTCCCATCTTGATTTATATTATTCAAAGTTTCAAAATAATGCAGGCAGTAAATTCTGGTTGCTGTTGAGAAAATACTTCCATAACATGAGGGGTTACAGAAATGGACAATTAATTCCTCTTTCTGTGGTTACCTTAATAACAGCAAGCCAGGCCTACACCAGGTTGCTCTGCCCCGGTCACCCTGCACACACTTATCTGCCCCCTCCCAAACACCTCCTGCACTCCCTGTTCTTCCTCCCTTCCTTCCACCCACACCTGGTTGCAGCCCTCCAGGCACATCCCTAAATCTTACACTCTTCTGCCATTTCCTTGATGTTCCTCCTTCTATTTATCTAATTCCTCAGAGATTTTTTCTCACTGTAGTACCTTCTCCCATTTTCTGAGCTCCATGTCTTCTTGCTCCTTGTGTGCAGGGCTTATTCTCAACAGTTCAATTCCCCTGAAGATGATAGGAAGAGTTGGCACTAGGGATGAAGGGAAACTTAGAAAATATGCCAGTGTTTCATGATGAACACTTAAAAACATCACAAATATCATACTGATCTCAGTAAAATCTTAAAAATTAGCAACCATGGATTACCCCTTCTGCCAAGGATTACATAGAAATGAAAAGGGCATCTTGGCATTTTTCCTTAGAAGAAAAAGAAGGGCCCTCGACATTCAAATCATCCTTCCAATTTTGTTGTCCATACAATGTTTTCATTAATCTGTTAATCTTGAATAAAAACAGCTGCAACAGGGAGATTTGACTTGGGAAATTCCACTTGCAGGACCACAGCTAATACACTGCTGTGTTTGGTAGCCTTTACTTTAAGGCTCTGCCTCATTATTTTCTCTGTAAACGGTCTAGTCTCTAAATTCTGATCAGACGTATCTCACATCATCCAAATGACATTCTGTCTCCTGCCAACATTTTGGCTGGGATAACATTTCCCTTGAGGCTCTCCATCTAGATAAAAGAGACTTCCACAAATTCTGCACGACAGGCCTAGGGCTGCCTGAAGCTGCAAGCTCTGCTTAACTCTGCCCCTACACTCCATAGTATGTATTCATCGCCCCTGCATCTTTATTTATCATCTTTATTCATCTTTATCTTAGTAAGATTTATAAAGATTTTTGACAGATGATACATACCTTCTAAACTTTGGTTTTCCAACAGAAATATCAGAAAGTGGCAGAGAGCTGCTTCTCTTTCAGTTTGAGGAAAGCTGCAGGCACCAATAGTAGCAGGTCTATCATTGCAGCAAAGGCAGTCCATTATACTTGCTATACCTTCCACTCAGCTCCAGTCAGATACAGCTCTGTGATTTTACCACTCCATAGTCTCTGCATTTCTCCAGAGTAGCACTCATCTTTTTCTAAGGAGTCATGTTAAAATTACCCACCTGCAGAAGGTTTTGTCTTCAGCTTTTTCTTCCAAGTAAAAAGGATTTATTTAGCAAATTGAGTCCTCTTCTTTTGGGGAGCAGGCACTAGGTAAACACATTCTGCTCATCATTTTTTTCTGCAGCCGAGTGGCTGCTTGCACCGAGATGAGGTATCAGCAGGAGCTCAGTGATCATCTGCTCTGTTTAGTCAAACAGCACTGGCTTGGACCAGCCTCAGCATACACTGTCTTCTCCCTGGTCAGTCCTTGGCAGGCTACTGGGGGCAAAGGGTGTTAGGAGATATGGAGGGAACCTGGGGCTGTGGGGGAGGAGGGAGACAAGGATGGGATGAGGTGAGATAGGATTTCTGCACAAATTGTGTGAAGCAGATGTGCTTACTGCTGCTGTCCATGGGGCAAATTGTCTCTTCCTACCACACCTTAGATGAGCCTCTATGGGACAATGGCACCACAAAGCCATGCAGTTCATGTACAATTACCATGCACCAGAGCCCCTTAGGGGAGATCTAAATCACATATTCACATGGCATGCTTAATGACCCCACGAGTGAAGTATAAAATAAAGGTGATAATAAAGAGCTGCAGTGAAATCCCCCAGGACACTGATGAGAAAGCAGGCAGCTCTGCTTCCTGCAAGACAGGCACTGATTTCCTCTGATGGCAGACCAAGATGTCACTGTAGCTGCTTGCTTTAGCATGGGATGCCAGCTGCATGATACCATTAGCATTCCTCAGCAGCCACAGCTTATGTCTCTCTGTGCACCCTGTTGGAAAACCAGGTCATTCTCTTGGCTCATCCTCCTCTGATAACTCCTCTTTTCTTTCACTGCTGGGAAGCCGAGGATGGTGTAATTAGTTTTCACTAATGTTCAGCTCTACGTGGAACTGCTTTTGTGCCAAGCCAAAAATGAAGTTTTCACATAGTTTGCATGCCCTAAGAGAAGGAAAACTGGAGACAAATTTGGGAGGCACCTATTTTGCTTGTATCATAATGATTCAGCTGATATTTTTCAAAATACCACAGAGAATCCAAATGACATGTTAAACTTCCAGTACTCACTGAACAGAGAATAAATGAATGTGATTCCAATGAAAATACAAAGTTAAATACTTACCCATGCCAGATAACAAATGGTACTGCAAGGCTGTCATAGCAAACAATCTGAAATCATGCTCTTAAGTAGAAAAGCTGCCCAAAGTAGTATTTAACTGCTTGGGGTTTACAGGCAGATCAGAGACCTGATATTCCAAAGAAGCCGCGGGGGAAGATAAAAATGAAAAATTCAACCCGAACCCCAGATAAGAAGTTCAGGTTTTCTTAATAATATAGTGGAAGTGATGACTTCTAAGCCTGTGAGGAAGAAATTTTGAAAGGCTTGTAGAGGGCATGATACAGAGAGATAAAGCAACAAACTTTATTAAAGGATTAGTGATTTTGAGCTGTGGGTTAAATCACAAACATAAATGCCCACAAAGAATTAACTGGCTGGTACAGTAAGGTTTACATACTGGCAGAGTAACTGTATCAGTAATTAAAGCTGAATTAATGTGCTTGACTGGTGCTCTGAAAGTGTCACTGTAATGGCAGTCGCAGCACCAACTGAAGCAACTAAGCTGTGAGATGAGGAGCTACTGGCTACAGAGGCTCCTTGTCCGTTTGATATGTTGATACACTATTCGAAATAACATTCTTTAAATAATTGTATATCCCCATCTCCCAGTGTTTCGTATCCGCTGCAGTAATTGCAAAATCAACCAAATTATATGCAGTATTTTAGGGGATAAAATAGGAAGCAGAAAATGCTTTAGCAGTCATTCATATCCTCTTATCACCAGGGGGGCTCTTGGGAAAGAAGTACACCACTTCTTTCAAGCCACTACATTGTATTTTGGGAGGCTGGGAAAGATCAAAGTCACCCTGAAATTAGTTGGATGTGATGACACTAGAAACATTTAAATATCTCTTTTTCAATTATTTAAGTTAAGAAGTCCTAAACATGGCATATAAGCTGCCCAGACCTCTGAAAACACATCTCTTCCTTCAGTTAGGTGAGAATTACAGCTCACTGGGAGAAAAATATCAGCCAGGAAAGTTTGCAAATACATTTTGTGGGAATACTTGTACTCCTAAAGCAAAAGGAGCATTAAAAAAAAATCATACTCAAGCATAGGTGATCCTAGTTGCTCAATTTCAGCACAGTAATTTTACAGAAGCTTCAGATACATCAGCATTATTAAAATAGGATTTGGCCCATAAGGCCACATATCCCTTAAACTTGTCATAACAACTCCAGACATAATAGAAGGCCAAGGTCAAACTATACTTCAGATATGTGGTCTTAGTTACAGACACATTTGTCTTATTTTTCAGCTTCATCTGAAAGCCATCAGGTTTCAAATAAATCCTGAAGAAATAACTCATTTTGGTAAGTTCAGTGACCTATTGCCTGTTTCCTGTAGTGGTCAATTTAATAAAAGCTACTTCAGTGTTACCTACTATCAGTACCAATGTGATAATGGATATCATCTCAATCCTCTATGTTGTATGAAAACAGTACTTTGGTTCATCACAGGATATTCACAATTTCATACATATATAAGACCAATACTAAGGACTTAATAGCTACAATGATGCACAAAGAATTAATTCAAAGAACCCCTGGAAAGGAATCCTTCCTTTAACTTTATTCCAGATTTGAGCCTGGAATGTCAATTGTGCTTAAAATGTAATTTGCAGCAATGAGCATTTTACCATGTCTGGGCTTTTCTTATGCATTGCAAAAAGTGAGATAAAGGAGCTTCTCTGACACTGTTAGGTCCAGATTCTTGAAGTCTACATGCTTTGGTGATGTTTAGAATATGGAAATATGGACAGTATAAGTGATGGTCTTTTGTAATGCAGCTGCTGAGATGTTAGGAAGAAACCTAAACCTCGCAGTTGCTTCCTCTTATAAACCAAACAGTGCCTCTTTTATTACTGGAGGTGCAGAGTTAAGTACCCTCTAGTTAGATCTTGCAGTAAAAAGAATCACTCTGCTTTAGAAATTAACTCTGCAAATAAAAAAGTACAAGCAGCCACAATTTTTCAATGTTTAAATACATATCCTCAGGGGAGTGGGAGGAGAGAAAAAGAGATTTCCAGGTTCACAATATATCAGGATAAATGCCCTTCTAAAAACATTGCATAAGATAGTGTAATAGTTCTGGTTTGATTCATTTATGACTAAGGATTTTCTTTACAGATGGAAGGACATCTCTTCCTGCTGCCAGCCCTTGGCCAGCTGCTGCTCCTGGCACTTTGTGTTCATCCAGCAAACAGGCTCACATCCAGGCTCTAGCAGGGCATTGATCAGTTACTAACACTTTCAGCTGAGTAAGACTTCCATGGCAGGATAAAGTGACAATAGCAGGGGAGGCAGATTGTAAAAATCCTACCAGCCATAGTAACATGCACTGAAGGACAGCTTGAGTTTGCATATTAGCTTCTTTGTTTGTCTTTCTCCAACAGATGATACTTCTATTGCATAGTACGCAAGCAACATTACTTGGTTTTTGGGTTTAATTAAAAGATAAGAAAGCTAAGTCCTATTCTTATTTCTTGCAGCTAGTGATCTCAAAAGTTTTCACCAAACAGTTGTGTAATATTCTTGTACTCACGTATCAAGAAGTGGGAAAAGCAGAGAACACTAGAAACTTAGAATCATACAGTATTCTGAGTTGGGAAAGACTCAAGAAGATCATTCAATCCAACTCCTGCCAAAGGGCAGACTAAAACATAAACTATATATCTAAAACCATTGTACAAAGTCTTCTTGCCCACTGTCAGGCCTGAGGCCATGACCACATCCCTGGGGACCATGTTGCAGTACAGATCCCTCAGCATTCAGCCCAAAAACCATGCAACCTTTTGTTGACAGCACTGTCATGGAGAGTGCAAACCTTAGGGTTTGCAAACAGGGTTGTGCAATTGTGTAGCAAGGGTACAAGAGGATGGTAATTAGCTGTGTAGGAAAAGAAGATCTGTGGGACTGAGTTTAGGCCTCAGGCTCTGAACAAGAGCCAACACGGTGGAGCTGCTCAAGAGGACTGCTCAGAAGCTGGTGGAGACACTGCCATGGTAACGCCTGCGGTTGTTGGATCTGGTTCAGAAGGTTTGGCTCTAGCACACGTGGCCCATTAATGGTCATGCAGGGTAATATATTATAAATGAAAAGCAGTTCTGGGGGGTCCTTTGTGCAGCTGGTGATGAGAAGATTCCACAGTTTCATCTTGAGTAGGAAGAATGGTTTCTAGATCATTCATATCTCACAAAAATGTTGCTGAAAGAGTCTGTGATCATCATCAGGATCCTAAAGTGTAGATGTACCATCAAGATCTGTCTACCTTCATGTGCTTTTTCATTAAGAGAATATTTTAAATGCAGATCAGATTAATTTACCTCCAGCTTATTGCAGTTACATATCTAAAGCATCACAGCCCTGAATGTTATCCACGAGTTGTAGTCTTCTACCCAGTACCACAGTGCATAGACCTCATATATACAGTCACACTGAGAAGGAAAATTCATGGTCCTTCTATTCAATAAAACAAAATTATGAGGTCACTTCTCCCTGCCTGAAGACATATTAAAAATAAGAATAACACCTGATGAAAATATTCTGAAAAAGGCAGAGCAACAAATGACCCAGTAAAGTGTCTGGCTCTTTGAGCAGTAATACCACTGAGCAAAGAACTATCTTCTCTTTGTGCATCATAAATCCTGTCTTCAGTTCTTAAATTGTTCACAAATAATCTTTCAAAGTAGAACATAAAAACAGTTCCTGCATATCTGTGTTACAGGCATAAGGGCCTCCTACAGGAGCACTCACTTCTCCACCATCATCGTGTTTTACCATAATCTCCTACACTTTGTGGTACTAAATGCCTGGTACTAAAAACAAAGTTTAATTACTGAAAAAAATTTTCTAAAATTACTGAAATTATTTTTAACTGCTACCCCAGAACATTTACATGGCACTTAAATATAGGTCTAAAACACATGTGGCTAGTATAAACTGTATTTGCATTTCCATATTTGTTTACTTTTAGGAGTGAAAAGGATTTAGATGAGCAGTTAAATGATCCTTTAAGGATGATGTAGACCTTACCAAGCTACTGTGTACAAATTGCTACACACTTTTCCACTGCAGTTCAGGCCCCTTCAAAGTTCCTCAAAGTCTCTTTAATGTTCAGTGATACGATAATCATGGGTAAGCAGGCATGGCAACGTCACTGACGCTGCTCGTCTCCAGAAACCCTGAGACACCTTTGACTAGGGTGTGTTATAGCACAGATGGTTTCAATCTTTCCTTTTATCTCTTCAACACCAGCATGACAGAGCAAACACTTCCAGGGCATTGGGGAACCTGACACACAGAGCAGGACTGATGCTGTGTGTGCTATTGCAAGCCCCAAATGGCCAGGGAGCTGCAGCCACCTCTGGCCTCCTCTGGTCTCGTGTGCTGCACTGAAGCTTACTACAGCTTTCCATCTTAGCTGGGTTCAGAGAAAGGCCAAACTGAATCCCAAACCAAACAAACAAGCCCTAAGTGCCCCTACAAGCTTATCAGCATTGCTGAAGCTTTTCTTTAATTTCTTGTTTGCTTGTTTGTACGAAGAAAGCTGCAGTCACTTAACAGGCTTGGCATTGTGTGTAACTCTCTGCATCAGCAACTAGGTCAACCAGCAGGGTAAAGCACTGTACAAGTGAGAGGCTCCCTCAGCTCAGCCGATGCCTGCTGATTATATTTTGGGAATTAGCTAGGTAGAAGAGAATGTCCTCCCAGGCATGCGCTACCCTGAAATTTTAGTCTATTTGCACAAGTCATTTGAAACCTCTTCTTGGCCCCAGCTGAAAGGAGTGCTAAGCCCATGGCAGCTAAAGCAAGACAAAAACAGTGGAAAGTTCAGGGGGTCTGTCTTCTTCTTTGCTCTTTTCAGCACTTGTAACTACCCAGTAATTAGTCACAGCACCCAACACTATATAGGGCTTGTGCAGCGTTCAGAGAGTATCAGCTTTCCCAAGTGATGCAGATAACTCTTGGGTAAGATAAAAGTGAGAGGATAAAGACATAGGATATTTTTACCTGGACTATTTTTATTTACCATATGAACATAATTCCTCCCAGTGCCTTAGGCAAAGACAAATAAAACTGAAAAGATGACAGCTACCCTTACATCTAGGCAGGCAGAACTCCCCAGCCTGCCAAAGCGTGGGTTTGCTTGCTTCGTCTCTAGTGGAGCTGCCTCTGTTGTAGTGCCATCAGTTTGGAAACACTGCTGCAAGAACATATTTTTGGCCTTCACTCAGAAACCCCTGCCAGCCCTCCACAGAGCCTGGGAGACCTTTTAGGCTGTGAGCTTGCCTTTAAGGGAAAAGTCCTTACAGAATAAATGATTTCTGCATTGCTCTTGTAGCTCAAATGTTCAGATCTTTTGTAAATAAAAAAACCCCAACCCACAAAAAAACTCAACTAACAAATAAAACTGACAGCTCTGCAGAGCTCCACCTGGGACATACTATTGCTCTACAAGCTAAGGAATTATACCGAAATTACCTCCAAACTCACCCATATGACAAAATTCTCCTTGAGTCAGAGCACCAAAGCATTAGTGACTGCACAGCAAATGCAGAGATGAAAAATGGAGGGACATTTCTTCTTCTCCTTTTTTTTCGTCTAATTTTTTTTTTCATTTCTTTTTTTAATCACTTTAATCTTCCATATTATCCTAATTTGTGAAATCACAGCCAAGTTATTTATCTACAACCCTGTTTGCCCTTTCCTTTGCATTATGCCCAGCCATGTCTCTGCACACAATGACAGCACTTCACCCTATTTCAGGAACAATAGAGTCAGAGGGGCTTAAAGGAGGCTTTGGGGGAGGTCATCAACAACCTTCTGGAGGGGCTGCTTGCACAGGGCTAGCAGTGGAGCTTGCCAGGGGACATGGCTGTCCTGCCCAGATGGTGTTGCTGTGCACTGCACCTGGCTCAGCACATCTGCCCTGCCTGTTGAGGTACAGTGGGAAAGGATCTGAGCTGTGGGGAGTAAGCTGGCACCTTCACAATGTGCTCTCAGTATGCAGTAGAAGCAATCTGGAAGACACTTTTAAAAGCCCTCCAAGTGCAGAGAAGGGGTAGCTGTGCAAAAAGTTTGTGCAAAATAATATTGACCTTCAATTTCACACTCTAACTTCCTTAACAACAGCTTATTTCCAGGATGGATAAGCCTGAAGATGGATGTCTGCTTAAGCACAGAAACATGAGTAACAGAAATGTATCAGATAATGATAATACAGAAAATGTGTAATGTGGATTTCTAGTATCTCTTCTGATACAAGGAGGAATGGAGAGTTGAAGAAATCAAAATGTGACCCATTTAGGAGTGACGTCAAGTTAGGTTCTTACTTATGAGAGACAGTTCAACTGTGGGACTCCCAGCTGATAGATATCACCAGTGGCTAAAACTCTGTAGGAGTTGGTAAGGGCATGAACACCAACACCAGTGTTCAGAGTTGCAACACACTGAAATTTTGAAATCAGTCATGGTTTACACCAATCCTCAGCTAAACAAGATTAGGATATTTCTTGCCCCTTCCTCTGCTGAATACTGTCAGGGAAAGAATATAATGCTATGTGAGTCATGTGGCTAATCCAGCAAAACAGCTGGTGTGACATACACATGAATGTTGCATTAAAAACAGCATGACTTTCTAATAGTTAGAGGCCTTGGTGGCAGTGGCTTTCCTGTTAAGGAGTATCTCACCCATTTGTGTATTCTATGCCTTGTATAAATTAATTAAGAACTTGAAAATGAAAATGACAGAAATGTAAAATCTGGAAAATTAACTACCTAGTGACTGGATGGGAGGTGGAAGCTGCCAGGAGCCTGTGTGTGCTGCCCTTAAAAATCAGATGCATGGGTTAGATTACAGGTATGTTATGGCCTTGGATATATGAGGCTAGTGCTCAACCATAATTAGCCCTGCACACTTCCTTTCCATAAAGGGACGCTTTAAAGAAACCTATTTAAATATATATAACTCCATAAAAATAGCCTACTTTGAGTACTTAGAAGTCAAATTTAAAATATAATCACACTAGCAGAAATATCCAGCAGTCTGTGCACATCTCCAGCCAGCAAAGGACATATCAAGTATTAGATCTCCAATACTCTGGGTTCCCTGCAAGCACCAGCTCTTATCAGTTGTCACAGTCTGTATTAATCCTTCAGACTGGCTGTGTGCCATTAAGACCAATGGGATGTGCAAGCTACCAAGGCAAAAGGTCTCTGCAAATGTGGTGAGACAGAGGCAGTGTCACAATGCTTGCAACAGGGACTGGAGGAGCATACAATATTACACTAGTTTTTGGCCACTTACTGCATGTTCATTAAAAGAAAAAATCACGGGCTGTGTAGAAAAACTCAAAGGTGGGGATTGTTAGTGGCATCAGAAAGGAGCAAAAGATCAATAAAATGTAATCATAAGGGGTTTTAAAAAATTACTTATTTTGTAGTTTTTGCAGCTGTCATGATGCAGATTTTACATTATTATCACTATTTTGGTGCAGAGCAATGAAGCACAGAAATGGCACCTACTCTTTCTGATAGCCAGCCCTTGCTCAGCTGTGTATCCTTCACACAGACACGAGATCTACTGCACCACAGAGATATAAATGGAATCAGAGAATCACAGGATGATTTGGGTTAGAAGGGACGTTAATGATCACCTAGTTTCAACCCCATGCCATAGGCACAGACACCTTTCACTCAGCCAGGTTGTTCAAAGCCCCATGCAGCCTGGCCTTGAACACTTTCAGGAAGAGGGCATCCACGACTTCTCTGAGCAGTCTGCTCCATCCTGCAGAGCTGCACTGCTATGCACAGGTCCCACAGCTGCGGCATTTTGTCTGAGCATGCATTAGAGGCACGTCCGGGCTTTCCCAAGGCACTCTGTCCTCATGACCACAGCATACACAGCTCCTACCAATCTACTGTATAAATGTAACTCCAGGTATTAACAGACAATGACTCCTCAAACCCCAGTGATGCAACTAGAAGATCAGATCAGAATAAACTCTTGCTCCCGGTAGCCTGGAAACTCACAAACCTCTGGGCCAAAAGATTCCAGGAGCTGTCATTATTAAAGAAGAGGGATGACAGAAACTCAAGAGCTACCTCCAAATCATGGCTATCACATCACAGCAATCATAGTGGTCCCCCACTTGCAGGACAGCACTGCCCTGGAGGGCTCGTGGAAGGCAGGAGCAGATCAGTGTGCAAAATGTGAGGAAGAATGGGCATAGAGGAAAAACACACTGAGAAGAAGAAAAGCATGTGAGAGTGAAGAAGTCAAGATCAATTAACTTGCTCAAAGAAGAAATAAAACTTGCAAAACACCTTTAAATAAAGAAAAAACCAAAGCAGTTGCTGAAGTTAGCATAGGGATCTTATTCAGTTGCACAGGAAAGGAAGTGATACACCAAGCACTTCTGTGAGCAGGATGTGCTTTGCATTGGCACAAGAACTGTCTGCCAAAATGTCTCTTTAAACATATATATAATGTGAAGAAATAAGGTTTTCCATGAATTTCTGTCCAGCTAGATGACCTTCCCCTCTGTCATAGCCAGAGAAGGCCATTTTTTCCTTTGGCAATTATGCCCTTCTTAAATACATTTTTACCTGAAACACAGGTAAAATACAGCATTTAGACAGTTGATTTCAAATATAATGATCCCAAGTTGAACTGCACCATTTTTGTCCTTTTTGAAGCTCTCCTGTGCTCATTTTCCTTACTGGGAAGTGCATCTTTTCAGCCAGCCTTTGCATGGTAAGAACCAGCAGTCATATTAGTAGAGGTGCATCCTCAAATACAAATCTAGATTTCTGCTGTTGATGAGAAAAGACAGCCTGGAGAACGTAGGAATTTCCACAGTGGGGCCATTTTGACCATGTGCTAGGGGCTGGAAACCTGGATTCAATCTTTACTCAAACACTGCTTGAATGAGAGCAAGTCAGATCCCTTCCCAATGCTTCATTCTCCTCATTCATAAAATAAACATATATGAGAGACCTATATTTGAGATTTAAGAGTGAAAGTAATGTTAAAGAGATATCTTTGCTATTGTATTTTATTATTATTCACACTTTTACATATCCTTTCTCACCTGCAACGTGTTAGGCATTACCTTACATGAAGCTTGGAACTGCATCTACCAAATTTGGGGTTTTGCCATCCAAGTTGTGCTTTAAGGTGCCTCTGTATCTTACTGCTGTCTCAAATACATGTAACAAGTGTCAACAGCTCTTCCAGCTATCCCTTTTCTTCTCAATGCATGCCTTATCTTAAGAAAGTGCTGTTTCACATTGTATTTTCCAAATCCAGGGAATTCAGTGCAAGATTGTGTTATCTTCATTGTTTAATTGGAACACTGTTGATCTCATTACTAATCCGCCCAAGCAGAACAAATGTGATTGAAAGGAATTTGACATGGAAGAATCTAGTGTGTTATTTAGCCCAGCTTCAGAAGAGCCAGCTAAAAAGAGAAACTTCCAATGTTTTTAGCTCCAGAATAAACAAAAGACAAAAAGATGCAAGGGATGTGATGGAATTAATTGAAAAATGTTTATTGTGTTTCTGCATTCCAGGTGTCAGACAGAATAAAATGTACTGCTTGTCTGAACTTTGGGATATACTTGTAGAATAGACTCAAAGATAAAATATCCAAAATGCCACTGCTAGTGATCACTTATCCTCATAAATAAGGAGAAAGTGCTACCATAAACTTCAGTGCCTCCTATGAGATAATTTCATTTTGGTAAAGAAATTTGGAATATACTCAAAGATCTAAGTTTACCAGCAGGTAAATCACCACCCTTTTGGCAAATTAAAAATAAACTGGCAGTGATAAGTGTCACAAAGTCCATGTGGTTGCCTTGGAGGTATGTGTGACAAAATGGGACTTCAGCTCCCAGGAACCTTGAGTGAATTATTAGCTCTGCTGCACGTATGTGAAGAGCCAGACATACCATCATTTATAGACTATGAGAAACAAGGACAGAAGATAAGCTGTTCTAACATTGCCCTCTATCAGAAATTTGAAGTAAAGACAAAATTTACATGATTTATTAATTCTGTATGTAGCAGATGCTATTCTTGTAGTTAGCCAAAGAAACATATAACATCATATAAACCACAAACATATACATAATTTTATTTATGTGATGACAAGATTCAGAGGAAGTGCTGCATGGATCAGCCTCTTGTTCTCCCACCAGCTCTGTCCTTCAAGCACTGGCACACTTACAGCTGCTGAGTAGATTAGGTTAAAGAACTGATTCCACTGAAAAATAACCGAGGGGATGGGAAAAGGCTGTTTTCCAGCCACATGAGTCAATTATGTGGTTGCAGATTGCTCATGCTGGTCAAAAGGGGAAGTAATGTGGGGCAGGACCAGCAGACAAGAACATAGAAGGGAGATGATGACATTATAAGCTGTCTTTGCAATCTGATATCAAGCAGTTCATTATCAAAATATGCCCTAAAACATTTTCTAACATAATGCTGTGATGAGGAAAATATTTGGCCAGAATTATAACCAAAGGATTTAAATGAGAGTAAACTGAGAACTTATGAGAATACAGTGAATTACTCAAATTGGTTTTTAAAAAATAATTTTAAAGGAAGGCTGCCTAGGACAGTTTTACAGTAGTGATACAAGGATTTTGCTTTTCCTGTCAAAACTACTGTGGTGGTAGTCTGTATTATGTCTTCTTTAGTCAGCAACTTCTGTGTTCCAATGTGTCATCTACAAAGGCACAAGGGACATACATCTTGCTAGGCTGAATGAGTGCTTCTAGAGCTGGGTGCCAAGTTATAACAGTTGGTACTTTATTGTCACTCATATCTTCTGAATCTGTCATAAAACATAAATTGCCAACCCATTATTGCTATTACTGACGTGATTACATATGGTTTCCATTTTTCAGAATATACAGCCATACAACTCACTTAAATACTACTCTATGATAATGAAATTACCTAAATGGAATTGTAATTCAGTGTAGGCTCACAGTAGGGTTCAAGCATTTAACTCCAGGGAAGTGATATCTGGCATCACTGGTGTCCCAAGACCTTATTCATGGCTTCTCCCCCAGCTCCTGAAGCATCCAACCATTGTGCTGACAGACCCCTCTGGACTTGGAGATTCCTTCCACTGTACAGATTAGTAACTGTGCACTGCCCTGCTGTGCACCCTGCAAAGTTCTGCTGCCTGAGCCTGGCCAGCTGGGCTCTGCTGTAGATACAGGTGTACTGGACAAAGAGGGAACTGCCTGACTTTGGATGATTTGGGAATGGGACTAACATGAGATCTGGATGCAGCAGGTGTGGATGGAAGTGCTGCACAGCCATGGGGCTGAATGTGTCCCCAGGTGCTGCACACTGTACAGGGCTACAGCCTTCCCAGCCCCTTCTGATCAATGCAAGCTTGGAGTTAGGAGCCCCACAAGAAGCCCCCATCAGCTTGTCTCTACACCAGAACTCTAAATGACAGGCTCTGAAACAGATCCATGGCAATACTGAGCTTCCCAGTGCCCCCTTCCACAAATCAGGTGCTCTCCCAAATAACAGCAGAGTATTTGAGAACTCTGTTTGAAGCAGGCAGGCAGAGTTAATGCTGTCCATGTGGAGTGTGTAACTGGGATCACAAATGCTGTTCATAGCTTCCCTCAGCTTGATTTGGAACAAGGCTTTGGACATGGATTTCAACTCTGTCAGAGTACAGCCTGTTCCACAGCTTTTCAGGCATGATGGTTTAAATCCTTCTGCACCTGTCCTGAACATGCTGCCCACATTGTAGAGAATAATTAAATGTTCATATGCATAAATACATATAAATAGGGATTTCAATGTCACTGTGGTAATTTAGGAATTTTAAAAACTTTGTAAAATTCAGATTTATTATCTGCCTCAAGTACTTGAACTGAAGCTGAAAGTCAGGGATGAAGTTTTAAAACACAGAAGCAGCTAGGAAAGTGACATTGTCTCTCCAGCACAAAGATTACCTGAAGAAAAAAAATATTTTCTACAGTTTGCAAATGTCTTTTTTTCAAAGACTTACATTTCAATCTTAAGGCTTGTGTCTCCCAGGCAACATCAGGAAAGACTGAAGTGCAGTGTGCTTTGATAGGTATTTTTTATTAAAATCCTTTCAAAAGAGCATCTCCAGGAAAAATAAATAACAAAGTAATAGAATTTTTTTCTCTGCTTTCTTTGAATAATTTTGGGAAAACAATAGTATTTTTTATTTCATTCTCATATCAGCCAAACTGATGGAAGCTGCAGGATGGAGCTTTGTATTGCAGTTTACCCATGTTACAGAGAACATTATGACTTTACCTAATTGGATTTATTTTTCAGATATTTGAATACTGCACAACATGATACTGGAATATAACTACGGCAATATTATTCTTCCCTATCTTTTGATCTACAGATATTTTTCAGCTTTAAAATTATAACTTTCCATTTTTAGGGCTTTAGTCCTGCAAATTGTATAGAATCCTTATTTTACCGCCTCTATTACCAGAATAAAAAAGTAATCCCACTGACATATAAATAAAAAATAATTTTAAATTATGATCATGTTAAAACTGGTGATAAAATTCTCATTGTCTTCAGCAAGTCAGTTTGTCAGCTTTTCTCAGTATAATATCGGAGAAGCCTCAGAGGACACCAAAAAGCAAGGGAAATCTGTACCATTTCTGATGATCTCTGTTGTATTTGTCCACATATCAAAGAAGAACACATAGCTCTGCAATAATAAGTGGAGGAAATTTAGCTACAAATCAAACAAATAAATTTAGAATGGGTGAATAATCAGAATTCAAATAAAATCTGTATTTCCCTCAAAATTGACCAGAGATGTCAAGACCCATCCCACTAGAATGAAAAGTTAAAATGCTTTCACCACGTTCATTCATTGCTGTGAGGGAATGTGGAATGTCAGTCCCGACTCACAGCTGATCTGCAGGACAGAGCCCCGGGACGCTTCTGGCAGCTGCCCGCAATTGCTCCTCGGCCGAGGCTCCTGCACAGCTGCCCTGGGCTCCCTCCCTGGGGACCCCCCAGCGCTGCCTGCTGCAGCACACGTGCTTGGGGGCGTTTAAATCCTGTGGGACCCTCCTAACCCTGAGTACGGTTACTGTCATCACCAGGATCTTCAAACAGCAGCAGCCACTTTTATAACCTATCTCATGTGTTCTAATTTTCACTCTAGAGATCTAAAAGAGCAAGCACTTCACGCAGCTGGTAAAAGATCAAGTCTAAAGACAGACCTGCCCCCATCACTTCTTGTTAACTCCCAGGTAAGCTTCCTCAATCCTAAGTAGTTTTATCTCAAATACCTCTGTGCAGCCCAGTGCACACTCACACACTGTGTTTAGCCTGTGCATAATAAGAGTATTCAACAAAAATGAGTCACTCAGGTATTCAAAGCTGAATACAAGCCTACACAGAGACCTGACCCAAAGTAATCTTTGACATATATTTTTATTATAGAATAAAACTTCTATGATTTTAAGAGATAATTATTTTTCAAAAATTACAACAGAAAATAACTGAGGTCAAAAAGACACATAACAGTTCCCTCCTCCCTAAATGAAATTTCAACAAATAAATTTCTCTAGACATAAAAAAAGAAGAATTGTCTACTATTTTTTTCCCAGGCTTCAGAGTCTTCATACAAATATCTCTGTCAGGCCAGATGGAGTAATAGTACAGGGAAGTATTGTAAAAATATTATTGAACATATCTGTTTAATCTACCATATATCCACTCCTATTGTTGCAGCTGCGGTTTTAAATGCTACTATTTACAGATTTCTCCCTAACAGCATTTATAATGATTGCATATCTGGCTTGGGTTTCTCACCAACAGCTCATTTAAGGACCATACTGCAGCTCACCAGTACTGTGCATTTATTCCATGAGTGCTAATATCCTGGTTGTTTGATTTTTCCCTTTTTTTTGTTTTCTAGTGAAGAGTTATAGATTGCTTACAGCCTTGCTTCGTACCTCATTGATATCAGTTAATCAAATGGCAAATATCATTATAAAACCAACCACATGAGGCAGTGGACTTTAAGTAGCAGATCATAGGTCTTTGTTCTCAGAATCCCTTCCTGCAGTTTTACAGGCATGTTGTCATTTTGCAGGTTAGAAATGCTTGATGTTCATCTCTTAAAGACTTTTGGAGTATCATTTACTAACCACTCTGTTTATTTATAGAGGCTGATGCCAAGTTTCCGTCTGATGCTTGGAGCTACGGATCACTCAAAAAAATCTTATCTTGTTCCAAAAATAACACAGATAATGTCTTGCATTTGCTGGTTAGTGTTTGCATATGGCATTCATTGCCACATTTTGAGGAAATGGCTTGCAATACTAATGTGAAAATGTGCCTATTGTGAAATTTTATAGGATTTTTCATTGAAAACTCAATAATGCATCTATTAAGAAATTTTTCTTGCTGCAATTGTTAATTTGGGATTTAAAAATAAGTTTGTCCATTTTTAAGGTAGACAAGTTTCTATTTTACTGTGTTACTTTAGGGTAAGCCTTTTTATACTGATATGAGAAAACCCTCTCTAACAAAATTGTACCAGCAGGAGCATGTAAGAGCATTTTAAAGGGCTGTGGGCACTCCAGCAATGGGAACATTTTCAGCAGCCTCTGGTGGTTGAAGGACAACATAAATGGCTGAAGGAAAACTGATCTGTCAGATCAGATCTTGTTTAACAACATTCACACTTTGACTACGCAGAGTTTGGACCTTCTGCATCTTTAAATATTTAAAGGCAGAAGAGCACACGACTAGAGGCCTGAAGTTGCTCCCAGAGTCACAAAGCCACATCCTTCGCTGGGTTGGAACTGTGTGAAGTCACCTTTCTGATATCTCTGGTCACATTTGTGCCTTCTCTCTGCTGCAGTTCCCCACAAGCCACCCACAGCTATATAATGGTTCCAACTCTTGCTTATTTGGAAAAAGAAAAGGAAAAAAAAAAAAGAGAACTAAATAGGAACAAGCTATTTATTTCTTGAAAACCAGCAAACCAGTTTGTCTTTTGTGTACAGTTTTTGCTTTCTTCAGATAATGTTGTGAATTACCACGACAGGCATTTTCACACAACTTCGCTAGCAATAGAGCAATTTACAATCTGCTCTTTTTCACTCAGCATTTCTACTCTGAGCTAAGAAAAATGGGGTTAGGTGCCAAAATAAAACAGCAGCAGTTTCTTCTCAAGTGCATGTTTTCCCACTGTCACCTGCATGCAAGCTTCCTCTTTTCTCAAGCCCTTCACTGCAGACTGACAGCAGTTAAGCGTTCCAGCACATGTTCCCACAGCTGAGATCTCTAAAGTACACTCTGTTTTCCAGCACTGTGTGTTTCCCAAAGCTGATCTTTTCCCCTCTACTGGGCATTCGTGAGGATGCATTTCGAGTGCTGTGTCCAGTTCTGGGCCCCTCAGTTCAGGAAGGGCATTGAGGAGCTGCAGCGAGTCCAGAGAAGGGCAGCGGAGCTGGGGAAGGCTCTGGAGCCCAAGCCCTGAGCGGAGCAGCTGATGGGGCTGGGGGTGCTCGGCCTGGAGCAAAGGAGGCTCGGCTGTGACCTGAGCGCTCTCTGCAGAGCCCTGAGAGGAGCCTGAGGCCACACAGGGATGGGGCTCTTCTCACAGGTAACAGGCAGTAGAATGAGGACAAGGCCTCAGATTGTGCTAGGGGAGGTTTAGGTTGGACATCAGGAGGAACTTCTTCACTGAAGGAGTGATTAAACACTGGAATGGATTGTCCATGCCTAGGGAGGTGGTGGAGTCGCCATCTCCGGAGGTGCTTAAAGACAGACTGGATGTGGCACCCAGTCGCAGAGTCTGGTTTATATGGTGGTGTTCAACGTGGTGGATTTGATGATCCTAGAGGTCTTTTCCAGTCTAAATGTCTCCTTGACCCTGTGTTTCTGTAATCTGAGGAAAATCTACGGGCCACAGCAAGAACAAACACACACGTCTTCAAACCCGACCATCCTTCTCTGCCCGAAGGGCAGAATCGTACAAAGCCTTCTTGAGGCAGGGCCACCCTGAGACACATGTAGTTTTACACCAACTCCCTAATCAAGCCTAGATTAATCAGAAGTGGCCTGAGGCAGTCAGTACCCTGAGGTGCCGGTAACGACAGCGGGGTACGCAGGAGAGCAGCCACGCCGCCGGGGCGGGGCTCGAACCCGCGGCCCCCGCGCAGCCGGCAGTCACTGCGCAGCCGCGTCACAGCGCCTCCTCCCACCCCTCGCGCCCGGCGCTGCGGCGGCATCAGCTGACCGCGGGTCACGTGACCCACCGGCGGGTGAGCGGGCGGCGGTACCGGGGATGGAGCAGTGACGGTAACGGCGGGGCCGGGCCCGGAGCGGGCGGGGGCAGGCAAGGAGGGAATGACGGAAGGAAGGACGAGTGTCTGGGCTACCCCGAGCGGCTACCGCAGCGCCCCGGCCTGCCCCGGCGCACGGCCTGCCCCGGCGCCGGGCCGCGCAGGGCCTGGCACGAAGGGCAGCGCCGGCCGGGCCCGGCCGTACCGCAGCTCCCGGGGGCTCTGCCGGGCCCCGGGGCCGCCAGGCCACCGCTCTGCCGCTGCCGGGACTGCTTGTCTCGGGGAGGGCGAAGGGACAGCGCGGCCCGGGGAGCCCGAGCCGGCGGTGCCGGGCTGTGGGAACTGACATCCAATCCCGAGAGCCGGGTCGGCGGCTCCGTGGGGAGCGAGGGCAGCGCCCCCCGCTCCCGGGGCCAGCCCCAGGTCGCTCCGCACACGCGTGGGGACTCCCCGCGGAGCAATGTCCCCGGCTGCCTCGCTGTGGCCACTTCTGCTTAGGGAACGTGGAGGCCAAGCACCAGACGTGATTTCTGAAAATGAGCTTGAAGTGACGCTCTCGGGACTTAGTGCTGAGCCGCATCAGTAAACGGAGGTTTCCTATTGAGCTAAATAGAAGCAATTGTCCCCTGCCCCTTGTCCTGACTTGTGGTTTTTTTTTTGTTTTTTTAATGCAATGCTGTAGTTGAGATTCTGCTTTGACATTGCTGTATGTTTTCCTGGGTACAGCACTGGAAACACTTGTTCATAAGTTTTATTTTAGATTATAGTATACTGCATGAAAGATTTCTCTTTGGAAATCCATTTTCCTCGTAACATAGGGATGAAGCAGTGTACATTACAAAAAAGTCCTGCTCATAGAGGTACATTGTGTGAATAAGCTACCCGTTCTTACTGCTTATTCTAGGTTTTATTTTGAACACTTGGTATGTCCAGCTTTATCCTGGGGTTCTTTTCTTTAATTTGCTTGGCTTTCATTTTGCAGTCGGTCTGTATGTATTTTTTTTTGTCTGACCAGCATTTGTATCTCTTTTTCAAACCGTTCTGTAGCACTTCTCCTTTCTTCACTTCTTGTTTGGTATTCTCCATTGTTCTGGTTTCAGGGCCCCTCATGTAAAAAACACTTAAAACTCTTTTACCAAGCTTTTTGTTCCCTTGTGTGTATTTGATAATACCTCCATTTTACCTGAAATGCGAAATCATCTTCCTTCCCATGACTGTTAGACATGGAACACAGCTTCAGGAAAACCAACCACACAGACAAAAAATCATGAGGGAGAAAGGGAAGTCCAGTGACTTAATGATTCCTGGCAACAACTGTTTTTCTGGAAATTTTATAAATATTCTGTAGAGAGTATTGATGTTTGTGGAAAACATGAGAATGCAATGTTCCTTGTGTCTTCCTGAGTAGGATTCTGGATTTCTGTGTTACTGCTTTTCTGTCTTTTGCTTGGATATTTGCAAGTTGCTGCTGCCACCGCTTAGTTTACCCAACAACTTTTGCTAGTCCTAGTCTAGTCAAATCCAGACAAAAACAATTTAAAGCTTCAACACTTTGAGAGTGTGTGTCAGCTGTAGTGGTGTCTCCCTGAGTAGGTGAAGTTTACTGTAACCTTGGCTGTGCCTCTTATAGCGCCAGAGTTCAGTGGAGTGCAGGAAAACCTCTCTTGTGCCAAGTCTGGCATGCATTAAGGAAGATAATGCATCATAGTAGTCCAAATAAGAGGAAAATTTGTTTTGTTCCAAATCATCAGTAATTAATAGACCTCCTGTGGAGACCTGTTATGTGAGATGCTGCAGCTGGTGCTAAACAAAGAAGCCCTGTAGGGTGGTGATAACGGATCTTGTGTGTCTGGTCTTGTAAGTGTTGTGATTTCTCAGCTACCTGTACCTGCCTTGGCATTGTCTGGCACTGCTGTGCTGGGCCTGGTGGGCAGTGCTAGATGTCGCAGAGCGTGTCCTGTCAAGGGCCTCAGAGCTGGATGTCATCATCTCCTGCTGGAAATGAGGCCCCTTAAGTCCAAGGGGGATGGATGGCTGCTGTGCCAGGCTGTGCTTCATGATAGTGATTTAATGGCTGGTAAACTTCAGCTTTAGGCTTCCTGAGGAGCTGAGCAAAAGAATCAGCAACCAGGCCTGTGTCTTACCTGGAATTTCAACACCTTGATAACTTGCTACCCCTAGAATGAATACACCGGGGAAGGACCTATGGCGGTTGTTTTGGGCAAAGTTTGCTACCACATACTAGTTCTACCAAATACAACATTTGATTTGTTCTCCCTCAAAAAAATTGAGTGCTGTAGTCTGTGCTCATGAAATACAGGTTAGTGTCTATCCATTCAAAGCTGCTGCAGAAGATATTGCAGACATCAAAATTTAGATTCTGTCAAGGTACACTTTGATTTTGTTCTTCATTCTCTTATTAAAAACATCCAGTAACTCTCAACCAGCTGTTTCTGCTTCTTAGTGACAAAAAACCATAAATACTCTTAACTTCCTGAGCTTGTCTGCAAAATAAATCAGCGTCATTTGTATTTAGTACCAACAATTTCTTGACTGATGCCAGTATGTGTAATCTTATTGATGGTTTGCAGTTGTAACAGAGATACCAAGACTAGAAAATGCTCTCCTTTTTGTTGAAATTTTAGCTGCCAGGAGAAGCTACTTAAATGCAACAAATTAGAGTTTATTGCATTTAAATAATTTTAGGTATTTATTTACTTTAAAACACTGTCCTAATCTGAAAAGTGATTGGAGAAGAGATGTCAGAGTTGAAATATTTTTGGTTTTTCTTGTTTTTTCTGATGTTTTCAGAAAAAGTTGTCTGTTATACAGACACTGGAATGTCGGAACTCAGGCCATCCCTCTGGGTGTCCAGAGTTGCTGGGACCCCTGCCAGGGGGCTCAGAGACCCTGGCACACAGCCCAGAGCACCTGTGGGTTTGGTTATGACCTGTAGAACAAATTACTAGCTTGGTATGAAGACCTGAAAGCCACAGAAGTTTAAGTAGTGTAATAATAAAATTATCACTAGGTGAAAAAGTAGATTTTGGGGTTTTTAGAATAGGGGTTTTGGGGACAAGATGGAGGGACTTGGGTGTGTCTAGCCTTTCTTCTTCTTCTCTACCTCCATCTTCTGCTGTGATGTTGGCACTTTTAGATTGGTTTAGAGTAGAAGCTCACTGTCTAACATAGGTGATAGGTATTGGAAAGCAATTGTAAACATGGTATACGTAGTTTGTAGTATAAAGAGAAAACACCTCCCTGGGGGCAGGCAGAGTGCCTGGAATCGTCCTGCTGGATGGACCTCGGCACGGCAGGAGAAAGAATTTTATAGATAAGATACAATAAACAACTCTGAGACCGAGAGCTGAAGAACTCCGACTCATTCTTCGAACGTGCGGGCCAAAACAGAGACTTTTCACGTGTCTCGGGGCTGCAATAAACTGCAACCTCCCGAGACTGGAAAAGGTATATAGCTGGGAAAATATAATGTGGGTCATGTTTTATTTGATTTCTTTTCAGTTAGATTGTTTGCTTGTTATCTTTCTATGAAATTGCAGTTGCTAATGAAAGGTGCTAATGTTGCAAACTCAGCCCACTTTAACATACAGGATGGGCAGTTTAAAAAGATTTTACAACTGTGTAAATGTCATTTGGGAGATAGGAAAAAATGAATTTGAAACCATATGATACTTCTGGTAAAATCTCTTACAGTGGCTGTAACAGCACTTTAGCAATGTGGAATGAGATGTTTTTCTTCAGGCAAAGCTTTGACTGCTGTATTAATGGCAGATATTTTTTTCTTCTTTCCCTTGCTTCCCTTCTGTTAGCATCTTGCCTTTATCCTCAGAATCAACAGCCATCAAGATAAAGGCACAAAAATGACAGAGTTTTGGCTAATTTCTGCTCCTGGAGAAAAGACCTGTCAGCAGACATGGGAGAAGCTACATGCAGCAACTACAAAACACAACAACCTTTCCACTAACTCAAAGTTCAATATTCCGGACTTGAAGGTATGTAAACCCTGTGTCATGTCCTAAGAAGTGTGTTTGTTTTGCACCATCTTTGTTTCTCTAGATTAAAACCCGCAGATGTTTTAGAGAGAGCAGCTGACTTCTCTTGGTCTGTACGTGTGGGTCTAAGAAATAATTCAGACAACGGTTATCTTTTTTTCTGAATTTCTAAGTTAGTTGTTCACACTGTAAGTTTTCAAGATTCAGCAACCTGTGTTCTTTCAGCAAATAAAGCAGTTTTTTATGAGTATGGTAGTCTTGATCTCATGATGGTAGCAGTTAACTTGGGGAAGAAACATAGGAACTTGTGATCTGATTATTGAGAGTTTCCTTTGACGGTTTTGTTTTGCCTTTTTAAAAAATTATTTTACGTTTTTTCCCCTTCTGAATTGTCTGCTCCTTTTCTCTGTCTGAGATACAGTGAAAGGTTCAAATTAAAATACAGGAGTTGATCAAAGAGCTGCTCTGCCTTTTCTCTGTCCAGAAGTAGCATTCTTCTATTAGAGCAGTGGTTTATCTCTGACTGAGCATTCCAGTGTGACCTGCTAATGTGTTGTGGAAAATGGAAAAAAAACTGTTTGAACTATTCTGTGAGAAACAAATAGTAACAAAATCTGAAATTTGGGTTAATCCAAGCTAATCTTGGATACAATCATACAATACAATCATCAGGATGTGGAAAAATTATGAGCCAGTATATTCATTTAGAAAAGGTCTTTCCTGATGCCTGGATATTTCTTGAACAAGAATTTGGAGCTCAGTTGAATGTAGTGAAAGCCCATCAAGGCTTACAAAATTGAGTTGAAAAATGCCATCAGTCTTGGTCTACAGAGTGCATCAAGTTCAGGTGGCATAATGCCTTTTTCCTGTCTCTGCTAAGGAATGAGCCCAGGGCACAAAGTGCTTCAGTGTGCCTTTTTACATCTTCCAACTGCCATAACTTGTATTCACATTTGGACTGTCCTGAGTTAGAATAGGGACTAGAACAAATGTCTGTCTCCTCCCAGGATATCCTTGGACATTAGTCACGATGGCTGTCAAACTGTAGGGTGCCTGCAGCATTTAGAGGAGTTATTGCTGAAAACTGTTGGGGCCCATCAGGGTTAGAAACAATTTCTTTTGCTTCTGCTGTGCTTCCTAAAAGGGACAGAAGCTGAATATACTTTATATACAGTGGGAAAATAGTCTGGCTTCTGTGGACCTGGTGAAACTGTTTAAGTAGTGAGATCCTTTAGTTAAAACTCATTTAAACAGTGGTTTAGTCTCCACTGAGTCTTATTGCTTAAGGACTTGCTTGTCCTGAGGCTTTTAAGTGACCAGTTAAAATGAGCTTCCTTATTCTGCTTGTGGCCCCCAAGAAGGTGAGGCATGGAAAGTCATTCTGTGTGATGTTTCTTAAGTAATTCTGCTCCTTTCTGCTTCAGAACTAAACAGAAAAGCACTAATGTCAATTTCAGTGGTCAGATATATAGGAAATAGATGCTAGATTACAAATATGTTAAATGTTAATAGCCCTGTAATATTTCAGTGAGAAATGTGTACTCTAGATACATGAGATTAGGGAAGAAAGTGTTTTTCTGGAGGAGAAGGGAAGAAAGAGTGAAAGCTTGTCTACAACCTAGATATTTTATTACCCAAGATGCAAAATGTCCAGACTCTTGTTGGTCTCACTGCTGCAGTACTCTTGTATTTTCAGAGTTTTTGATGTCCAGGTTGCCTCCAGTGCTGAGATTCCTGATCAGTGAAATTTCACATTTGATCTAAAGTAGTGAATTAAGTGCTGAAGCAACTGCTTTGTAAGAAATGCAGCCAATTTATAGCATAGACATTGTTTTACCATGTTTTGGATGGCTGGATTGCAGAACTGAAACTGAGCACCAAACGAGTGAGTTAGGTCTGATCCTGTGGTGCTTTGAGGCAGGGGTGATATCTAACAAGTGAAACAGTGTGGCTTTGGTAAATCAAGATGTCTGAAATCTTAGGGTCCAGCATTTTATGTAGTTCTGGAGAGATACTTGTTGGGAGATGTAGCTTTTACTGTTAGCTGGTTTTCTCTTTCTATGTTTATATACATCTTCTAATGCATTTTGATCTTTGCTTCTAGGTTGGCACCCTGGATGTTTTGGTTGGTTTGTCAGATGAGCTGGCTAAACTGGATGCGTTTGTGGAGAGGTAACAGTTCATTTTTACTAGGATGCAAAGTATTAGAGTAATGATGTGATGGTTTGCTGAGTTTTAATAATACACAGGTTATTTTCAGCATTTTTTGTATCACAGTGCTCCTCTGCAGGCAGTCAGCAAGCTCAGATTTAAGAAAGCTACGTTGATTTTCACAGTATCTGTTCTTGAAAAAAGGAAAGTAATCTGAACTTCTTATGGAATAGCAGAACATTATGCATTCTCTCTTCAGTAGTGCTGTGTGGTGCTGGGTCCTGGAGAATTGTCAAAAATTGAGCCTGACAGATGCAGGAAGTGGTGAGGAAATGAAGTAAAAGCTTGTAATTCTAGCAGGAATACTGTTTACACATTTGGAGAAAGTAACCATGTAATTTCCTAATCCATAGAAATACTTAAAAGTATTAATATTAAAATGCAAAACCTATTCATTTTGAAGAAACTAATGACCTTTTGAAAGTGATTTTAAGCAAAAGTAGCAGAATTTCACATAACCAGAACTCATGGAGCCATCTTCTGTTTCAAAGAGAGCAGTCTTAAATAGACATTTTTAAATAGAAAAGGAAACTATTTGGCCTGGCACATGTGAATAATATTATACATGGCTTTTAAGTTAGGAAGGCAGATCTTGAGTGTCAGATTGCATTGTCAGGGTTATCCTGTGTTTAGTTTGTATTACTGTTGACTTCTACCTCTCTACCTGTTTCTAGAAAGGGGTTAGAATTTTGGAAGTACAACAGACTTAAAAAAAAAATTGCAATATAGTGACTTCAAGTCACTTCAAGTATATGAAGTCAACACCAATGCCAACACCAAAGCAAGCTAGCCTCACCTTGTTGAGAACTGGTGAGCAGCAGCAATAGAGATTTTAAATAAAGTTGTGGAATACTGAGAAATTGGTCTCCTTCAGATATTGGGCCCAGCTTGTGCTCTCAGAAAGTTTGGATGTAGAACAGTCATCATCCTTGTTTGATCCAGTCACTTTTGATCCAATCTCAGGCAACTTAAAATGAGTTTTATGAATGGTATTTCTCAAATGGCAGGTTTGGGAGTTTATTGGTTTTTTTTTAATATATTTTTATCTTCCAATTTTTAGTGTTGTAAAGAAGGTGGCCCAATATATGGCTGATGTTCTAGAAGACAGTAAAGATAAAGTTCAGGAGAATCTTCTGGCCAATGGAGGTAAAGTGTTAACCATGATATCCTAATGTATTCTAAAACTGTAGAAGGGAAGGCAATGATCCTGAAACTTACTGAGGTACCAGGAAGCCAAGTGCAAGGGGCTGCACCTGGGTCAGGGCAGCCCTCAGTGTCAGTACAGGTGGGGCATGAAGGGATCAAGAGCAGCCCTGCTGAGAAGGACTTGGGGTGCCAGTATGTATTTTATTTTCAGTAAAGAGCTGCACTTTTCTCTGAACTAATATTTTATGTTCAGAGCCATTTAATAGAATTATCACAGCTTGTATTGATGCAAGAGAGGCTACTATGAGTGGATAAGGGCTTGGAGTAGTGTCTTTTTTAGAAAGCTGTACAAACCTGTCACTTCAGGGGAGCCACATGGTCATTGCTGCCTTTTTTGCCATCATAACCTTCCCTTCTCCACCCATTTTTCACACAGAGCAAAAAGTAGTTGCTCTTGTCTGTAGTTCTCCAACCATCTTTGACTTGGTAATAAATGTCATTTATGGTCTACAGAGGTGGTGAAACCAATATCTGAAGGCAGAGGTTATGGATAATTTACAGCTTGTTTATTTTCAAATTTCTTAAGCAGCAGGGTCCACACATGGGAAGATCCAGTCTGTTACAGTTCTCTTCTGTTAGAGTAGTTCTACAGAGAATATAATACAGTTGTCTTTTTATTGTCAATCTTAACAAAGTTCTTTAAAATTCTAGTTGACTTGGTCACCTATATAACAAGGTTCCAGTGGGATATGGCCAAATACCCAATCAAGCAATCCTTGAAGAATATTTCAGAAATTATTGCAAAGGTAAGGTAACTTGTTTTATAAAACTTCCCTATTTGAACTTGAGATATTTATGCACAAAACTTGCTCTCAAAGCAATTTGTCTGTTTTAGTCAGCTATCAATACAGTTAGTAACCAAAGACATACATTAGGATGTGGCTAGGGTTTGGAGAGTGCTCCCTGAAGGCCATCATGCTGATTTTTGTTTCCTAGGATCGCTGAGCTAACAAATTAATAGCCAGGAAATGATGTTTCCATTTCAGTTTTGCTGTACCAGCATATTGCTTGTCTGATGTTCTCAAACCTTGTGGGCTGTTAGCAGTGAACCAGGGAACTTATTTACATTCTGAAAGCTGTGGCACTCAGTTGTGAGGGGAGAAATAAGCCTTCATTGTTAGATGTAAAAAAAGTTCATTTGAGAGTTTTCATGTGTTTTCCTCATCCTTACTTTGGCAAAGTGTTTCATACATGGAGGGCTTTATTTTTTTACTTGCTTGTAAGCCTCTACAGGGTCCTCAGCAATAACTGGCTGATTTAGACGGTGAGACAGTTCTCTGTAGACAGTCCTTGCTCTAGGATCTTCCCAGCCTCTTCAGGTTGTTTTTTCCCCTTCCCTGTTTTCTGTAAGCTGCAGACTGGCTCTTGGAACTGCCTGTGTTACTAACTGGAAGTACATAACTTGCAAAAAAGAAGAGGCTGTTCTGGGTACTATAGAGACAGTTTTTGGTGGTGGATGTGCAGGGACTATAATGGGGTTGGGATGGTGGTAAGTGCTGGCAGACTTGTGCTTTGCTATTACTGCAGATTCCTGAAACTATTACATTAATTTTTTTGCAAAGATTACAAAATTTTGATATATGCTACAAAGATGATTGAGAATGCAATTGCTACTTTCATTTTTAATATTTTCTTTGGGACTATCACTGTATCTTGCATTTATTTCACAAATTACATTTAGTAAGTATTCTTGGAAAACACCTGCAGTGTGGCCTTTTGTTAGAGGGTGACTGGCTGTCTTATGGCTCTGAAGATTTGCACATTAAGACTATCATACACATATAAAATAAAAATCTTAATATCTGACATTAGCACATAATATTTGCTTCTTCAGAAGAAGGTACCAAAATGAAGCACTGAACTTTTTACAGCAGTTATAGTACAGCACTTGTTTTTGCGGAAATTAAATTTGTTGAAAAAGAAACATAGGACATGAAGAGATAATGCCCTGTTTTGAAAATTATCAAATATTCAGTGCATGTTATTCTGTGTCCCAGAGTCTGCTAGATAAATAATCTGCTTCAACAAAGCTCTAGAGCCTGAACTTCAACTGTCTTACATTCTTCATCTACTTTAGGGACCTCACTGACTTGTTGTATTGGATAGTTAATGTGGACAAACAGGTCTGCTGGAGTTCAGCTTGAGTCATCCTGTTGGGGGGTTTCCATTTTGCTTCATGTTTAGCTGTGCTTGTATTCCATAGGAAGAGCTTTAGGACATAAACGTGTCACAAATCTGATTTCAAATAGTTTATAAAATATTTTCAGCAGTGAGCCATAGATGTATGTCCATAAATTAGAGAAGAGAAGGAAGATGACTGCAGATGCCTTATGTTCTTATAGAAATGACCCCAAGGAGATCATATCACAGGACTTGAAACAGTTTTGTCCCAAGGCAGAAAGAGTCCTGACAGAGATAAAGTCTTCATGTAATCACATGCCAAAGTGAAGATATAGGAAAATTGATAGAGCTACATTAATTAAAATCTGTGAAGCCTCTTGACAGGTTGATGTTAAATAATTTGAAAAGTTTGTCAAATAATGAATTACTGCATTTCCTGTGTGGTTTTATGTCATCCTCACTCACTCAGGCAGCAGATTCTGATGTCTGTCAAAATGAGTAATGGCAATTGCAGTGGGGGTTTGTCAGTTGAGAAGAAATTACAGCAGTGTCAGAAACATTTAAAATAAAATTATATCTGCTGAAACTATTCATCAGGTTTTTTCAGCTTTTAACTTGCAGAAGTTTTGTGAACCCCAGCATCAATACAGAAGACTTTTGAGATGGCATCTCTGCTGTGTGAGAGCTGTCACTTAATCGAGTTATTCTTCGGATTTGAAATTAGGGGTCAGACTTATGCAAGGAGACAGCCTCAATATTTTTAGTGCCCATGTCCAACCTTTTCAGCAGCCCAAGCATGCATCAAAGTGCAACAGCTCAGCTGTATGGCTGAAAGACACTGATGTATTGCCAATGACTGCCAAAGTGATTTAAATATCTGGGGTTGCTCTGTGTAGAGATAGGCTCACTGTGTTAGACTGGCACTTTCCTTAGCAATACTGTAAGTGTGTCTTCCTTTTGCAGTGACCTTTGTGAGTTATTCACCAATTCTTCTTGCAGAAGGAAGTTTGTATTGTTGCTTCATTTGGTAATTTTACACAAATTTATTTTCAAGAGCTCTGTTGTGGCATTGAGGTTTGTGGTTCTGTATTCTCTAACATTCAGTAGGAAGCAAAGCTGGTTGTTTTTCACAAGAAACTTCAGTCAGTGCAGCAGTAACAGATTTTTGTCTAAGCAGTCATTTTTTAAAAGACTACTGACTCTACAAATGAGAGCAATTAAGAGTATTGTCAAGTAGGAAATGCTGAATGGAAATGGTTTGTGAAGGCAGTGTTTGGTATCAAAGGTTTTTGGGCTTTGTCATTAATAATGCATAGTTATACTGTTGTTGAAAGTTTTGATCCTTGGAAAAGGCAAAGGGTTGTCAGTCTGGGGAAGAGCTAAAATGCACAAAGGTACTAGCTTAATATCTTCTGATTCATTTTCCCCTTATGATGTCCTCTAGATGTAAAAACAAAAAAAAGGTGCTGGTGTTACTTCTTGTAGTATTAAAAAGCTTTTATGAAGGTATATGCCTTGTGTGACACCTGCTGAAATGTTCTGCATGTTGCTTTGCTAAAGGTTGTATCAGTCAAAGGATTTAAATAGCCTTAAGTACTCACCTGTTTAATTTTGTCATTTTCAGAGTATTTTGTCTAAAGGATTTCTGTATTTGTAAAGGTGCAAGCTGTTAATGTGTTGCTACATGAAACTAACAAAATGTTCAGGCTTTTGATGACTTCCTGCTACAGACAAGCCAACTTAGGTGCTACTATAAACAAGGTCCTTAATTGAGTGACCTTACTTTTAAGAGAGATTTATTTTGTGGAAACAAAATCATATCTGGATCTTCAAGCTGAAGTGTTTTATGCAAACAAAATGTTTTGTCAGTGATCTAAGTCTATATAAAGGGAGAGTCCCTTGACAGTGTTCAGAAACTTTTCCCTGAGAGTTTTTTCATGCTTGTACCTCCTTACTACAGTGAGGAGGCAGTGAAGGAGGCAGTAGGCAGCATTATAATCCCAGACCAGCATTGTGCCATTGCAGTTACCCAACTGTTACTGAGTGTGCTGATTTTAAAACACTTCCTTGTATAGGGTACACACCAATATAAGTATGGTTGGCAGTTTAACATGTATTAATTAAAGTGCTTCATTTGTTTTGTACTCTTCCACTTGCTGCCAAGTTATCCAGCTGGGAATGAATCATTTTTGGTAATCATGCTAATTAAGCCATCCTTCTCAAATCCATCCTCCGGGATTACTTGAGCAGCAGTGGCAAGCTGAACATAAGTTCTATTCTAGTTCTTTAGACCCAGTTCCTTTTCTTTTCATTTTTAAGGGAGTAAACCAGATTGACAATGATCTAAAAGCAAGAGCCTCGGCATACAATAATCTGAAAGGGAATCTTCAGAATTTGGAAAGAAAGAATGCGTAAGTTGTATTATTTTTTCTAATGTCGTGCAGGAACAGTATCTAATCATGAAAACTTAAGAAAATGTTAACTCTAAACTTAATGTATTTTTGAGGTGTTTATCAGTCTTGAAGAGCAGCTGTCATAAAAGAACATTTATTACCAGCTGTCTGGTTGGTGCTAACTTACCTGTGACTGAAAAGCAATTAAGATATCACAAAAGCATGTACAAATAAGCATAAATTGCTGGAACTTCTGAGAGGAGCTTGCTGTTAGTGGTAACACTGCTACTTAGGTGTCTTGTTTAAATAAGAAAGTCTTGCCTTCACACCACCTTAACTGGTTTTCTTCCCTCAGAATTTACCAGCAGAGACAGCTGTTGGGTACACACAGCTATTAAATTAAACAAGGGCTGTGTGTTATCTTGTCACGTACGTGTGATGATTATCTGAAGTACAGTTGAGGTACAGTAGTTATTCTGTGCATGTGGGGTTGATTAATGTGCCTGAACCCTGCCATTACAGTGAATGGCACAAGCCTGCTGGCTGATTCAGAGCCATGGGTCATGCCAATGACAGTATGTGACAAGCTGTTATAGGAGTGAGACATCAGTTCTGTGCTAAGCCATGGCAGTTTGTCAGCTGAACACCATTAAACCTGTGTGCATTCTTGGTCTTTTATGAATACGAGGAAATACGCTGCTTTAAGTTTTTATTGATGCTCTGCATGTAGGTCTGTACTATGTTAGTTATAACTCTGAGGCTCCATGTGCTAGAATCCACAGTTAATGGTTTTAATGGTTTTGCAATTTCAAATCACTTTTTAAAAGACAAGTTGGCCACTTAAGTGTGTGACGTATTTGGAATATGGAAATGACGCACAGCAGTGGAGCTACTGATAAAAACGTCAGTGACTTTGAACAGTGAGATATAAAGTGCATATAAGGACATTTTGTTTGCTCTGCTAATAGCAGTTGTGTAGGTAAAATGTGTTTTTGAGAATGCTGTATTATCAAGCATTGGAAACTGTTATCCAGACAAATTCAGTTCTTAAATGTGTAATTGTTCTTGCTTTGTTTCTCTGCAGAGGAAGCTTGCTAACCAGAAGTCTTGCTGATATTGTAAAGAAAGAGGACTTTGTACTTGATTCAGAATATTTGGTCACATTATTAGTGATTGTGCCGAAGTAAGTGTATTCATCCTAAGAGTAGAATACAATAAGAAATAAAAATCAAATAATAGATCTCACAACTCTATAATACTGTCAGAATGACATTTGAATTTACCTGGGGCTTTCCTGGATGAGCAAACAGAACTGTTAAGATGCTCAGGAGAGATAAGTGAGCGTCTGTGCCTGTGTTCCTTTGTTCACAAAAATTTCTTATAAGGACTGCTGAGTGCTCATGAATTTCTTAAAGAAACTGGAAATTAGATTTATGTCTCTTATTCAATGTTTGCTATGACTAGTCATGTTCCAGATGGTGTCCTTATGAAAATAAGTGCTGAGTGAAAACATGACTTGTTTTACATTAGAAGGCTTAATCATTAAATTATCCTGGTTAGGACTATGCTAACTTCCACCACTTAGTGAGTGAACTCTTTACTGCTTTGCTCTGCACGTTTTTAGAATGCCTGAACACTGTTTTTTCCTTTTTTTACTTAACTAAGTCTGTACCATTGGAACCCTGCTTATGTCCTGTCCTATCTGGGGGATATGGGAAAACAGGCTGTTCTTATTTGAAATATTTAAACAACAGAAACCTCATGTTTTCTCCTGGCCAAGGAAAGTGGTGATACAGATGCCCTCAAAACTGTTGTAAAATGAAAAAAAATTGCCCTTGACTGGAGCTGCAAGCAAAGAGAGCTCCTAATTTATGAAAAGCCCACTGTCTCTCTTTACCACAGGAGCCATTAGAGTCTGTCACATGTTTTTCCTCTGGTGAAAGAAAACCAATTTTGTGGTGGCTTTAGCAGAAAGCAGGTGGTTAGAATATCTCTGCTGTTATTTGTCTTGTTTTTGCTGTTGAAAGGATGGAACCTCTTCACAACTAACTACAGAATGGCAGGGCTTCCAAAATTCCCAGTCCTTCAGGCAAGTGCAGGACTCTAGGGAACCTGTTTGTAATTGTGGAAGAAGTATTCCTCTGCTCAAAAGAGCAGAGTTGCATGAGGAGTTTCTGATTAACCTTGACAGTTAATTCCATTTGGTCCCCTGAGTTCTCTACTTAATGATGATTTAATTTCATAGTTCTTTGATTTAAAAAATGTTGCACTTGTAAACTGACATGAAGACTGAAAATATGTTACTTTTGCAATCACTATAGTTTATTTATCAATAATTATAAAAACAGCATGAGGAGAACTGAGTGTTTCTTGAGTCTGGCATATTTCTTAAAACCCACACCTGAGATGGAAGATGTGATGATTAAATGTTTTTACCTTTAAAAAAAACCCTTGATCCATTAATCTCAGATTAAAAGTCTAACAATAACCTGTGTATTCTCTAGGTTAAATTACAATGACTGGGTCAAGCAGTATGAAACACTAGCAGAGATGGTTGTACCACGTTCCAGCAAGTAAGTTGTGAAATGCTAAATCTTATATTTGCATGTGCTGTGTTTCAGGGGTGTCCTTTATCTAGAAAGACTTTGAATTTTAAAGATTGGTCAAAAAACTTGTCAATATGTCTAACTTTATAGCTTTATCTGATCAAATCTGATCAAATAATTGAGGAAAGATTCAACTAGAACTCTAGAGTTAACCAAAGTTATCAAACTTAACTTATGTGAGAAGAGTAAGAGGCTTGAAGAGTTAATCTAGTTCTGGTCAGATATATTCAGCCTCTGGCTGGAGTGTGGTGACGATAAGCAACAAATGCTGGCTGCTGGCCTGTAAGCTTTAGGTCTGTATTCACAGGACTTGAACCAAGTTATATGAACTCTGAAAGCTTCCAAAGAATGAACAACTGGAAGTGTAAATGGTTTTGTTGTGTACAAAGAAAGGTAGCTTGTCTCTTTTTGTTCCTGGTATCAAGCTGGTGCTAGGTGCTGTGGTGGGCCAGATTAAACCACTTTAGCAGCCTTGTAACCACGTTGAAAGATAAAAGTCCACGTGGAGCACAAAGCATCCATTTGGGGTTAATTTTAACTGACAGACTGAGGTTTTGATCAGGAAGATCTGATGCTACCAGTTCTGCGCCACTTAAAAAATCTGAACTTGCTCTGGATAGCTTCACATTTGGAAGACCTGCTAGTGCTTCTTACTAAATTATTTGGAAACCATGGCCTAGGGCTAGCTTAAGAAAAGGCAACTTGTTAAACTGTTGGATAATGCTTGTATTGAAGACAGTATGACATTGAGGAACAGTCTAAATCTGTTCAAGCTTTTTTTCCTAAGGCAAAGCCTCAAAATAAGCAATATTATTTTTAATTATAAAATAGTAAATCTAGGGGTCATCTTTGCAGCCTAAGAAACATTTTGTTTTGCCAACGTGTATATTTTTAATTTGCATATTTTTCTATTTTATATCCATTTCATTTTTCTTTAAAACACACATTTCTAATAAAACTGTAGTCCAAACATTTCAGTACTAAACCAGCTTCAGTTACTTTTTTTGTTAAATAAATTTTAATTTGAACAAATATCATATGAAGTGGTTTTGTGTGATGAAGTCTCTCAATGTGAAGTGTAAGCTGCCATCATTTATGAAGGGAGTAATTAAGAGCAGTCAGTTACATTCTGTATGAGGTGCTTAATTTGGGAACTAAATCTTGTATAATTATCTACATTTATGTCTTGCCTTGTAGCAATAAAGTACAACATGTGGTACTGTGTGACTGAACTGTGCTGACTTGAACCTGGTTAATTCTGACACTTGGTTTGTTTTCTTTCTGTGCAGTGTACTCTTTGAGGACCAAGACAGCTACCTTTGTAATGTCACCTTGTTCAGGAAGGCAGTGGATGACTTCAAGCACAAAGCCAGAGAATATAAGTAAGGTTTATTTTGTGTGCAGTCTGTCTCTCATGCTTTGAAGGATCTCTAGATAGATACTTCTGATTTTATTCACTTACAAATGCAGATTTATGGTCCGTGACTTCCAGTACAATGAAGAAGAGATGAAAGCTGATAAAGAGGAGATGAATAGACTGTCAACTGACAAGAAGAAACAGTTTGTAAGTCTTAATGAACTGGTCATTACAGAAATGTGAGACATCTAAGACTTGTTATTGCTACATAAAATTTTCATGAAGTTATGATTCAGAGAAAGCATTGTAGGGATGACATGATGTAGCCAGCCTGCCACCCAGCTAATCTACTCCGGGATAATTGAATTTTGTGCAGCACAAGTGCTCCTCACTGCATTGAACCAAGGGCTGGTATTGCAGCTGATAATGTTTGAAGTTTGACAATGGACAAGTGTTTGAATTGCATAATCAGGTATTACTAAAAGGATCTTTAATATAGTTAGATCATGACAACTGAGATGGGGACCTGAAGGGACAATGGGAAGTCTCATTAAATGTCTCTTTATTTTCTATCAAAACATTCTTGAGCAATTATGTCCATAGTGAACTCTGTTTTTAGCTTGTCTTTTATTATGGTACAGATATTGAGTAGCTGCTCAAACATGCATAATGGGCTGAGTCTTTTTCTGATGTTTGAATAGCTTATTTTTTTCTCTCTCTTTTCTTTCACAGGGACCTCTGGTTCGGTGGCTGAAAGTTAATTTCAGTGAAGCTTTCATCGCATGGATTCATGTGAAAGCATTACGTGTTTTTGTTGAATCTGTTTTAAGGTAACGAGGCAGATTTGAATAGTGATTTTCTTCCTAGACTTGGTAAGAATTTACATCTAGCTTGAGTTTACCAAATTGAAGCATGTGAATGCTGCTCTTCTGCGAAGGAGAAAGCAAAAAGTAGGGCAGTAAGAATAACTGGTGGCAATAGCTCTTGTTGCCACTTGTGAAATATTTGAAGTAGATAATTGTGTGTCTCCCCCTTGGATAGTCTTTTCACTATTCCTTTAGGAGTTACAGACACTCTGTACATAGCAGGGAGATATATTTGCTGATTTTTAGGTTACTTTATGAGCTGCTTGTAACAAGAGCTAACTACATCTTATATTTAAATGGCAAATTTGATTAGTTCAGAATAACAATAGCTTGGCATCATGAAATCTATGCTTTTTCTTTAAGACATGCCTTTTGTAATCTAAAGTTTTCAGTTTTAAACTACTCTACTAATTAGAAATTTTATCTGCTTTTTTTTCTTCATACTATCCACAAGTGTTGTTACAAGTCAAGAATAGATGTAGTTGTTCTGCAAAGGAAAGACCTTTATTTTTTATAGTTGAAGACATTCCTACTGTGGTCAATAAAAGGCAAGGTGTTTTTAGCCTTTTTGGTCAGTTGTCATAAAGGGGAAAAGCAGAAGAGAAAAAGAAAACAAATCAATGAACTTGCATTCTTGCTGCTGTGGCCTTATTGTGAAGACAAAAGTTGAGTAAAGAGTGAAGAAGAAAGCTGAACCTGACTGAAATGCTGGCAGCAATTTCCACGCTCCTAGAAAGGAAGATTAAGTAGAAACTACATTGTCCACCAAGTGTCATAAGCAAAGTAAATTAATGGAATGTTCAAAATTTAGTCTGTGTTCAGGTAACATTGAGAATTATGCTAAATACTCAAGGATTTAGAATTATTTTTAAAATATTTAGGCTTCTGTTTTGGTATTTTAAGCTTGGAGTTCTACTTTTTTGATGTCTTATGAATTGTAGACACAGAATGGTTTTGCGAAAATGGAAATTAGCAGAATTTCCTCTTTAGCAATAGGACTCTTTCTCAAAAAAAAATTCTGCTTTGAATTATGAAAGAAGGTTTATTTCAGCATTTCCATGGTTTTCTACTTGACTTCCTCAGGTATGGTTTGCCAGTTAACTTCCAGGCAATGCTGCTTCAGCCTAATAAGAAAACAATGAAGAAACTGAGGGAAGTTCTGTATGACTTGTACAAACATCTTGACAGCAGTGCAGCAGCTATCATTGATGTAAGTACTTTTTAACTGCTACTAGTATGTTTAAACAAAGTCGATTGGCATCATTAAAAAGCTGTACCTCTCCATATTCTTCTTTTCTCACAGTACGGAGAATTTTGTCTCCTTAAAAAATGCTGCCTCTGTTTTACACTTTTGCAAGGCAGATGGTATTTAAAGTTGCAACCAATATATTTGAAGAACTGTCTGGTTTAAAAGCCACATGTAATTTCTTCTTACTGCATTCTTTCCTACTGCTGATGGAAAGATAGAGACTGCAAGTTAGCATAGTAGTCCTCTGCTGTAGAAGGCTGAATCATTGTCAAAATGGAATCAGCCTTTCCATCTGTAGAGGTCTCATTTTCATATCTAAAAACTGGTTTGTTGGGAGGCTTATTCTACTAATTTGCTTTGTATTGAAAAATGATGATGTTCGTAGTTAAAGGTTAACTGAAGATACCATGAGCTTAGCTGAATTAAAAAAGATTCTTAATGGTATATTGAATGTAATGTATTTCCAGGTCTTTTTGTGGAAAGAGGATGTGAGACAATTTAGGTGAAAATTAAAGATGCTGAACTTACATAACGTCCTGGATCATTTGGCACCCTATAGCATTCTCATCAGAAACTGGCAGTGTTTAGATGTAGTAGTGATGATGTGTTTACTATAGCAATGGATGTGAATTATTGATGCAGAACTACGTAGACTTTGAAAAAGCACTTTGTATTTACTTTTGAAAAATACTGTTAGTCATTTGTCAAGGTTCTAACTTTACCTGTTATTTAAACAGTCACTTGAATGTGAAAATTTAAGCTTGAAGTCTTACCTGGCCTATTTGCTTCTAAAACAGTTTAATATTTCAGCTACTTCTTAATAGGAGTCTGAATTGTAAGAGTATAACTGGTTTCAAAACTTTCTTTGCAGGCAACTATGGATATTCCAGGTTTAAACCTCAGCCAACAGGAGTACTACCCATATGTGTACTACAAGATCGATTGTAATTTGCTGGAATTCAAGTAAAAGTTCCCTAACATGACAATCTTCTCAGTGTTGGTGTAAACAAACAGAAGTGAGGTTGAAGTATAGTAATACTTTTGACATTCTACTAATCATATGCTTGCTTCTTATGTTAGGTGAATTGAACACACTGTGGTCCATCTCTAGACATTTTCTTTTTAAAGAGCAGTGTAGGTAACCAGCTTTTAATCAACTATGTCTGTAAATGTATATTGAGAGAATTGAAGTATTTATAAACAGAGTGATTTATTTAAGGAAAAGCTTATCCCTCTTTCCTATCGTGGTCTGTGTTAATTACATTTACTGTTGTTTATAAAAAAAACTTGTTTACAGAAGACTAGTGTAAATGTTCATGGCCATTTTGTTCATTTGATTTAGTAGATACAACTGTGTTAGCGTTGTTGAACTGTGATGTAAAGTATGTAAAATTGGTATGAAATCGTGCTTTCTGAATGGTTTAAAATTACAATTGATGCACTGTAAACACAGGGAAAATAAACATACCTGTGCAAATGTGTCACTTTCTTCTACCACATAAAATTGCAGATACTTGTGTCTAAACTGAAGCAATATGTTAAGTCTTTAATAGTGCTGCATCCTGCATGCACTGGTACAGAAATACAATTGGCTTCAGCACAAGTACTTTTAGGAGATGCAGGAACTAATTTTGCTTTGTGCAGAAAGGCTCAAGTATGCTGTTTGGCCACCACATACATGTATGAGTGTTTTTCATGTTTGTATCTTTGTGACTCAAAAGATGTGAGACAATCACTGGGAAGATGATGGCGAGCTGGGATAATAACAAGCTAGGCTGAGCTGGGATTTTGGTAATTCTTTTCAGTCAGTTGAAGCTTGAGACAATTTTATAGCTTTGCACACTGTATTATTAGATGCTCACTTTTTTTTTTTTTGCAATATCTGTTCTCCACACAGGGAATATGATGACTTCCCTCTCATGTGGATACAGAGGAGTTGTTGATTTCAGTAGCAGCTATTACAAGTATTCTACCTGTCTGAGTAGCTAAATATGCAGTAAAAGCTGCAGTATTGTTTAAAACTGACTTGAATCAAGTGAGACTGGAGGAGTTCTGATTTATCAAAATTAGTATTTGAAGTACTGTAACCACTGTATTCTTTTCTAATTTAGTCCCTAACTGAAAATATCAGCGCTCCAAGCACTATAGAGCTTTCAGCTGTGGGATCTCTAATCATAACCCAGCAGCACCTTGGAGGAATTGGCTAACTTTGTAAGTCTACATTGATATCTCTAATTACTAAAAGGGAAGTCTAGGTTTTGAGTGCAGGAGTTGCATCTAGCTACTGATTTTGACAGGGTTTGACATCTATGGAAATATTTGCTGTGTAAATTTATGTTTGCTTTTCTTCCTGTTTTTATAGACAGAAAGGGAAATAGTGAGATCAGGTGTCCTGTTGTAGTCACATTTCTGCTTCTCCCACTTCTCAGTTCCTTACAGAAGATAACAGCTGTTTAGTCTGTTGTCCAGGTTGTTAAAAGTGTGCCCAAGTGGAAGTTTTCCCTTTTATCACCCAGCTCTGCCTCTTCCACTGGCTTTTGTTACTGCTGCTCACAAAGGTTGTCATCTTGATTCTGAGCCCACTATAACATCTACACAGTGCCTAAAGGTAAAGAGGGGTTTTTTTGTCCTGCCTCTCTAATCACAGGAGGAATCAGGCTAAACTGTTGTCTCTGTTCTTCACCTTTGTTCTCTTTTGATTTTGTTTTCAAAGCTGTTCTACAAACAAGTGCAGGTAAGGACTTAGGTTTCCAGTAAGTCCTGTATGAAATGCTTTGCTGTGTTTTTCACCCTGTTCAAGATACTGGTGCTTGCTCAATCAGCCTTAGATCCTTCTGAAATGAATGGAGGCAAATAGAGTGGCACTACCATCCAAAGTGAGGGAAGCAGTCAATATGCTGAAAAACAGAGATGTGGAAATACTGGAGAAATGGGCTGACAGGCCCTGCAGCTAAGAGAATTGCCAAGTCTAGTGCTGGGGGATGAATAACTCTTATGCCCCAGTGTGGGCTGGGTGTGGACTAGGCAGGAAGCAACACTGCAGAGAAGGAGCTGGGATTGCTCATGGGAAACTAGTTGTGCTTGTGGCCAGCCTTCTCCTGGGATGGCTGCTGGCAAGAGGGTAGCCATCCTTCCCCAGTATTTGGCACTTGTAAAGTCCTGTCTGGGCTCTATAATGCAAGAAGATGGAGCACCACGATGGATAAAGTCCAGTGGAAGCTACCCAAGCTTGTCAGGGAGGTGGAGCATGTGGCACTGACTGGGAGAATCGTGTCTCTCTGTGCTGGGGAAGAGATGGGAAAAGCAAAGAGCAGATTTTACTGGTATTTCCAGCTGCCTGAACAGAAGATACAGAGAAGATGGAGCTTTCTGATGTGCCTGAGCACTTCTCAGAGGTATTTGGCAATAAGGAGAGGCAAAGGATGCAAGTTTGAATGTGGGAAATGCTCACTGGAGGCTGTGGTGGGTTGACCTTGGCTGGTGGCCAGTTACCCACCAGCTGCTCTCGCTACTCCTGCTTGATGGGACAGGGGAGAAAACAGGGTGCTAAGGCTCCTGAGTTCAGATAAAGATCAGTTACTGTCACAGGTAAAACAGGCTAGGCTTTGGCAAGATGGGAGAGTTGGAGTTGCAGGAGTTTATTGCCAGTTCAAGAAGATTTGGTTTGTGAGAAGCAGACAAAAAGTGAATCGCCTTATCCCTTTGTTTTTCCTGAGGCTCAGCTTAACTCCGTTACTTCTAACCTCTGTCCTTCTGTCCAGCAGCTTAGAGGGATGGGGAATAGAGGTTATGGTCATATGTTCATAAAATTCCTCTCTGCTTTATCTTCCCCCTCACACATTTCCCCTGCTTCAGCATGGCTCCTTCCACAGGCTGCAGTCCTTCAGAGTAAACCTAGTCTAGCACAGATCCTCTGTGAGTCACATTTCCTTCAGGGCTTGTCCCCCTGGTCTGATTTGGGTCCTCCAGAGGCTGCAGTGGGGATATGTGCTCTGGGACACACCTCTAATTAGGCTGCAGGACAGTTCCAGCCCCACTGTGCGCTACAGGTAAATAAATAACCTGCAGTGCATTTCCCTTCAGTGATGTATCTGGTCTGGCATTACTTGTGGCTGAGTAGACTCAAAATTGCTGTTTAAAAGAAGGGAAAATTGCAGAGTATTAAATATTAGTAACCAGCCTGAAATAGCTGATGTCTGGATATCGTTGGGCCTTTCCAGTGATGAAGAGAGATTCTTTGGATACAGGAGCTGGGAGTCAGTTTGATTAGTTAGTCAGTCTGTTAGATTTGATTTATAGGGAAAAGTTAGAACCAGAACCACATAATTTTACAGTTTATTGTATTTCTGTGATTCTTAAAAGATTCCTGGCAACTGAAACAAAACTGTGTA